>NW_026947487.1:94775000-97705000 GCF_034190915.1 Cavia porcellus
CTACATTTTTCAAGAAAACTCTAATAACTTCCTTCTTTCAAGTCTTTTAAGAAATGTATGAGAACAGATTTTATCTTCTGAGACACACACCCAAGAAAATACATGTTTCTTCAATATAATCAAATTCAATTTATATTGAATTTTCATAATTCAATATAAAAATCAGGAGAAGATTTTTAAAAGGGCAAAAGTGTGGGGATACCATCTTTTGCTTTACTGAGACCACCCTTATTATTTGTGGATGAATGAATTTTGAACATGTCAGATAGTGATTAGTGAGTGAATAAATACTTTTATACACACATGCTTTCATATATAATTATCAAAAATAAATACACATGATTACATTCATACCACTTAATTATGTATATCATGCATATTACTTAATCATATCTATCTCTCTCTGTGTATATTTCTTTACATATATCTCTCTGTCTCTGTATCTCTATCTCTAGCTATCTCTATACTTTTATCATTGATCTATCTACCTTTTTAGGTTATATAAAAATCATTTTTATTCCACGTACTTTTAAGCTACTTTGCTGATAATAATAGCAAGTAGTCTGATTTCTCAACACAGATGAGTTATTCTGTGTTTAAAATAATTGCTTCAGCATGTCCTGTAATAATATTACATTTTAACAAAATATGATGATAATATGCCATTGTTAAGGTATAAAGATTGCTTAATCGACACTGTCTATGGCAAAGATCTTGTCTAATATTTGAAGTTAGTAAATATTAAAGCTAAGATGAGATTATGATGTAGTGATTCTTCTGCAAACCAAAAGCTCCCATTAAAGCATGACAATTACTTCTAATCAGACACTGTGCTGTCAAACTCTCTTTTCTCTAGCTTGGAACTGATATGATTATATAGTTGACATATTTGTGCCTTTTGGAGGATGATTTGCAATTTTAGGATGAAAAACTTGGATGCTATTTTTCCAGGTTGGAATAAAAAAATGGCACGGAACCCAGTTAAAAATACAACACCCTAAGAATTTCCAAGATCATGTAGATATACTTGTCGATAACAGTGAAGCACATTATTAACTGCGTGTTGTCTTTTCATATTTTCTATAGATGTCTTCACAAACCCAGACTGATAAACTAAAGGTTTTTTTTTTAAGATTACTTGCCTTATCATTTTATCTAGAAAATACACTCATTGAAATTACTAATATATATACAATGTCCAGATTTTTGGAAAAACATGAAATGTATGCATGTATGCTGTGGGAAGATGAAAAATAAAGATTTAATTTCTGGTGCTTATGCTCTCACTGCCTAGAAAAGGAGATCAGAATGTGAAATGGGTCAGTTCATGCTAATTTAAAGTAACAATATTTAAGTGATTTTGAATTCTATATCACTATCTAAATTTTACCTTGTCTACATGTTTTACCTTACTTATCCCCGGGACTCTTATTAAGACATATGCTCCATGAAAGCAGCTAAAAGATTGTAGTGATTTTTGTGTCTCCAAAATTACAAAATAGTAACCATTTATTTGGGAATTTAACTGTTGTTCACATTGGTGAGTAAATCAGTAACTGAAGGCTATTATTGCATTTTAAATCGTATGATCCATAGTGAATCGATCATCTGCACTTAGGTAAGGAAATAAAGACAGAGAATAGGTAACACTGCTTAGGCTAGCATTGTTTTGTTTAACATTTATGTTATTTTTTACAGTATTTTTTTATTTAAAAGGAAAAAGAGAAAAAAATAGAACAAAACAAAACAGTGTAAGGGTACAAGAAATACAGAACTACAAAAAAAAAAAAAAAACAAAAAAAAATACAGTAAGATATCACCAGTTAATAGATTACACACTATCATCTTTGAAATGGTTATTCAGGTCATAGGATCAAAACATACAACGTGAACATTCAAACAGTGAGACTGCAAATAGTTGCACTCAGTGATCCAAACAAAAATAATAACATGGTTATCTATTTAACACACCTAAACACACTTGCTGTTGTATCCTTTAGGGCACTTTTTTTTTCCCTCTCTTTATTACAACAAAATTTACACATTTTGGGTTTTATTGCTCCCTTAGATCTTATTACTTTTTTTTTGTAAGAGAATAAAATCAAACATGATAAAACAAAGCTGTCAGTCAAAACCAAGGATAGACATAGCACATGATGTAAAAACATAGTACAAGGTAATCAACAATGGTTACCATAATGCCTCTTGCTTCCTTAAAAAGAATTGTCTATCTCATTAGGTATTATAAAGTTGAACTAAACAGTAGAGAATAAGACCAATAAAACCTAAACATTGTAACTTTTACAAAACTTCAAAAGATGATAATAATCAAACCAGAGTGGGCATCAATGTGAATCTTATTGCATTCAAAGTAGTTGCCTATACTCTGATACTTAATACTATCTTACAGAGCGAAACAGAGTCTAACCAGTCAAAACAAGATAGTGGGAGTATTACAGGACTTCAAATCAAGTTAATAGGAAATCAAAAGGGTTACTATGATATATCCTGCTAGTTTTTTCCCCCTTCGTTTAAAAAAAGAAAAATAAAAAAAAATAAATAATTTTTTTAATGAATAAGGGAGAGGTTGAGATAAAAGAGGGCATAACAACATAACAATACAGGTCAAAGCATGACAGTTTCAGCAACCTAGTGCTTCACCACCAAATAACCCGACTTAATAGTAGTTACCATAGTGTCTTTTTCCTTGAAATATTTGAATATAACTTCATATGCTATAGCATCAAGCATATCAAGACAGTGTAACACCATTCAAGTGAATGAAAGCATTGTAGAGTATGTTATTAATCAATTTAATTTCAAAAGCACAAATAATACATTTTTATAAATTTTATCCCTAGACTCCCTTCTCCCTTAACTTCATTTTTGGGAGGATTCAGTGTGTAAATAGTGCCTGCATCATTTCCCTTACTGCCCCTCACTGTACACCCCTTTTTCTTCTTTATTGTCTATTAAGATTCTCCTTCCTATTTTCCTGTCATCTGGAGAACATACAGTATTTGTCTTTCTGAGTCTGGTTTATATCGCTCAACGTGATGGTCTGCAGATCCACCCATTTTCTTGCAAATAACAGGATTTCATTCTTCCTGTGGTTGAGTAATACTTCACTGTGTCTGCATGCCAGATTTTCTTTAACCAGTCATCTGTTAATGAGCATTTGACTGGTTCCATATCCTGGCTCTTGTAAGAAAAGCTATTTTATACAAATCTGAGAGACGTTGAACATGGACTACTTACACTGTCCAATATGGCAAAGACTAGCTCCATACGGCTATTGAGCATATGACATAAGGAACAGAAGTTTTATTTTCTCAATTTAATTAATTAATATTTATTTTAAAATCACTGTATTTGAGGAATGGCTATCATATTGTTGATGCAGCCTTGGGCTTTAGAAAGGCTGCCAACTCTATCTTTATACAATCATTCCAAGAAGTTTTCAAAAAGAACATGATATTCCTTTTTATTTCTTTTTTTCCTAATTCTCCATAGTTCGGATAACTTATCTGTCTTCAATCATGACTTGGTCTTTAGTCCTTATGCTAAGCCTTTCTTGCTAGAGACTTTGAGATGTTTAGAATTTGCACGATTGGAGTGCTCCCTGAACATGTACTTTCTCAGCATTCTCTAAATTCTCTCTATAAAGGCTATGATTGCTTTCTTGAAAGAGCACATGATCACTGATCCACAGTGGGCACTGTTCCACAAGTGGGATCACTGTTCCACAAGTGCCTAATATGTAGCTCGTAGTAGATACTCAATACAGGTTAAACAAGTAACTGATTGGAAAAATATGGCATGATAGCTCAAACTAGCTCTTCCCTCCATCATTAACTCTGGTTCCATGTAAGGTGCTAAGGACTTGCTATGTTACTCTACTATTTCTACAATCCAAAGGTGCTCTTAGCTGATGAAAATTCCAAAGGAGAACAAACTTGTAAATAATCTTCTTTCATTCAAAATATCATCCCAAACCTACTGCATGCAAGGCATTCTTCCTGATCTTGAAAATAAGTTAACAATTTTATAGAAAGCTTCTAGATGTTACTAAGTTGACTTTCCAGTGGGGAAGAAAGACATCATCAGTATATGCCGCCCTCCGTCCTTTCCCTCCCTTCCCTCATCCTCCCTCCTTTGCCCTCTCCAAACCTACTCTCCTCCCCTCTTCTCTTCTTTATGAATATATGACGTTTATGAGAGTGGCAAGTATTCTTCTAGAACAAAACTAAGAGATATGTTTTTTAAAAAAAGCATTCTGAAAAATGTAGAAAACTCTCAAGATATTTGCAACCATGGGACAAAAGGAGAAAATTTTTCTTGCTTTTGATTGTAACCCTAGGCATCACGGCCAGTAAAAATGTCATAGTATTGTGTTTTATCTTTTCTGTGTCTTCCATAAATATTTCTTTATCCCTCTCTCTCCTGTTGATTTATACATTCCCACGTTTTCTAAATTGTCTAAGCATTTCCTTCATGATACATAGAAAACAAAAATATTCATGATTTTCACTGTAATACAGTATCCTGAAACTCTGTAGCCTTAAAAGCATGCTGTTTGAGAAACAATGGTTTCTGTACTCCGGACTTCAATTGCCCGTGAGTTTGAGTTTCTTCTGTGTTCTGGTGAAGTGAAGGATTGAATGTTCTTATGTAAATACACTTAACCAGGGGGAGCACTGAGCTGGGAACAAACACTCCCTTGACTTTGCTGGCATCGGTCCATAAGTCTAATTGCAAGCAGATTTATTTCCCTCATTCTTTTCTATTCAACTCTATCATTTCAACTTTTTATTTTTATTTTTCCACCAACAGCTGCAGTTAGTCTTTTGACTATGTTTCTTTCATTAAAAACCTATACTTAACAGAACCTGGGGTTCTCTGTAATTAGCATGTTGAACACAATTTGGAGGACGGCTGTGGTGGAAGCATACGTCTTTTACACAAAGGAAAAGTTTCTATCGTAGACTGCTTATTTTGCTAATTTCTTTTAAGAACTTTATAAATATAATTTTCACAGAACAGCAGGGTTAAAAGGATTCTTCTTAAGAAAATGAGTGAACACTGAAAGGAAAGAAGTAGGCATCAATTTGCCAAACTCTCCCTTTGTTAAATTCAAGAGTATGAAGCTGGTTTCTTCAACTAAGAAGTCTTAATTTGGCTTCATGAGGCTGAGAAAATCATTTATCTTCTACTTAAACCATTTTGATAATCAACAGCAAGTTCTTTAAAAAAAATCCAGGAACATCTGTAAGATATTGTGAGGAGACTGTCATGAATTACATGCCGTTAGGCAAACAAGCATCTCATACAAACAAAGCAACAAATAAGTTAAATATATTATCTGAATTCAGGTGTCCTGGGTTCACGTCTTATCTTTGTTACTTTCACAGTCCTGCGTAAGATATTTAACTTCCTTTGGTCTAGTTACTTCATTTGTGAAATGAGAGTTACCAAATAGAAACATAACTCATAAAGTTGTATGGGGATCAGATGGCAAGTTAAAGTGTTTGGCATAGTACCTGACATATTACAAGTGCCAAATAGACTAATTTTTCCAGAGCAATTTAAACGTATCATTAATGCCTTTGAGCCTGACTCTGGGTGTAGAATACATCCAGACAAAGAAAAGCTAAAAAAAATCAGACGAAATTTTGAATGAAGTTAATTTCTTCACTATACATTACAAAAGGATTGTTCTACAACCTAGCTGTTTTCCTTGGGGGGATTTTTTGGCATTTCTCATCTCACTTGTGAAACACATAATGTGCACCAACTGGGCAAAATGCTACATGGAAATTGCGCCCCCCCCAACACACACCAAAACACAAACAAAAAAAGTCACATGCACAGAATTGCTAGAGCTCTTTAAAACTTGTGGTCAATATAGTTACATTTATGTTATACTAAATTATGTAAAAATGATTAAAGGAGAGGAGAGGAGGCAATGATAGTTGGTTTTCAGACCTGAAGGACCAAAGAAGAGTCACTTGTGTTTGAGAGAATGGGGCAAATTCATTGTAGATGTGACTCAATTTTTTAGAGCACATGCAGCACAATGTCTAAGTCATTACAGAAGAGATTAGTTGATTTGGTTACTTTTTGTTTCTTTTGATGCTTACCATGTTGTCATGTCTGTCATGCATCTCAACTCAACCTCTATCCTATTATACATATTATTCTTGATCCAGACATTCTCTTGCAAGGCACCAGGGACGCCTTTCTAAATTCTGATGCCAAGCATCCAGGATTAGAGAACCACTTTGTTGGAAATCAGTGTAGATTACCTGTGAAGTTCCTTCCAATTCCAAAATTCTGTGAATTTATGATAACAATTAGGATTTGAAAATGTAGTTCCAATTGTCTTATTGGAGAAATTAAATCACAAAGATTCACTACAATTACCAGGTCGGCTTTACTAGTGCCCATCAAATACACTCCCTTCAGGCCTGCATTTCAAGGCCACTTGGTAATGAAAGTTTGCTCCTCCCCTTGCTCTGCCATGATTGTGTGCCCCTCCACATTGATCCATGAACGATGAATATTTAACTTCTTGTAACTGTAATATTTTACTTGTAACTGAATATTTTAATCCATCAATAACTGTGCTGATGGGGATTTCCTGCCTTCTCAAGGAATACATTATATTTGGGTAGGTTTACCAGAGAGCTCTTTCTGGTCTTGGAACCAATTAAATTCCATGGCCTTGCAGAATGATATAGTTGTAGTTAGCTTTTATCACTATATTAACCATTCATAGTTTTTTCAATTATTCTTCTATTGGTGCAAGTATGTGCATGTGTGTGCATGTGTGTGTAGCTTTATTTCAATTGCTAGATCTGGAGTATCCTCCAATTTGATCGATAGCCTGATAGCCTGTTCAGCTCATGATTCCCCTTGTCTAAGCTTAGTATGTGTAGGCAAGTCCTTTCATTTTTGTCACATTGACTTGCGAAGGAAATATAATTGATTTCTTAAAATAAAAATTCAAATTAGTCTCTAAGGAAGTTTTGAAACTGTTGGTTGAGAACTGAAAAAGCTGTTTGCAACCAATGATCTGACAGAAGGGTCTATTATGGGGGTGTATTGGCAGTGAACAAGATGTGGGCACTTGGTCCTCCCCTAACCCAGTTTTCTCTTTTCTTTTTTGTTTTTTCTATGTAATGCTCAGTTGTTGTGAATCATTGTGCTGATCTATGTCGAGTTCTAGAACAATATATACTGAATTCTTTTTTCTTTCCATGTCAGGAACATTCGGTGGTATTATAGCTATTCACAAATGGAAAAAAAAGCTATTGCCACATACAAAGAATGTAGTGTCTATATTACTATCAGAACACTGTTACTGTTTCCACTAGGGTTGCCATCTATAATTAGATTGTACAACGTCAGGCTCTATAGTAAGACTTTCAAATTTACGTTATTATTTGGTGTCACAGGAGTTTTATGAGTTAAGTATCATTCACTTTTAATATAGTACCAAACCATAATAACTAAGAAACATCAAAAATGAGTTTTAAATTTAAACCATGGTCATTTGGTAGGGGAATTATTTGGGCAAATGTTTGTTTAGTCGGAAATATTGAAAGTCAAGATTTTTAAATCCAGTCCATTAGCTCAAGGATATTCTAAAGGTTACTATTAGTACAAACTCCGAGTTCTTCAAAGCTTGTAATCAATATGGTCACATCTTTGTGATATGCAAGATACACAAACATAAAAAAAAGAGAGAGAAGAGGTAGAGATAATTGAGTTCAGTGATGAAAGAGAAGTCAAAGCAAGGCAATAGTATTTAAGAGAATGACCCAAGTTCAATACAGATATCAATGCACTTTTTAAGAACACATGTGACAAACTGCCTGGGTCCTTATAGGGGAGCCAACCTGGTTCCTCTGATGCAGAACTGGTTCAAAAATGAAAGTAACATGTTCTGCACCACAAATTTGGAAAGCCACTGTTTATAACACTGGCACGCTGGTCAGAACCAGTTTGAAATCACCAACCCTGAGTCAATTACTGATTTGGTTTATATAGATTCATAAGCAGGAAGTAGACGGCCTGGAAAGCATGATTAATTTTCATTGGGTTCAGTTAGTCGTCAACTGTTGCTGGGTAGAAAATGCTTGAAATATGGTAGAAAAACAGAATATATTTTTAGGTGGAAAACACAGACTTTGGACACAGTCAAGCTGATCTGGATCAGGCTATCAATAGAAACAATTGGACGTGGTCAGGGCTGACTAGTTTTGCCATCCTAGTTACAAGGTGGGCAGGATGCACTTATCTTGTCCAATATAATATTGGCCTGCCAGTCAGTTTTAAATTTTCAAAATTTTTGTCACAAAATGTCTTTTCCATCTTCATTCAATGGTTCTTTTGATAGTTAACTTTTCCCATCTTCCCATCTCATTGTAGCAGGTAAACATTTCCCTTTCTTGCTGTTACATAGAGATCACTGCACATGTTGTTTAGAAAACTGTGAAAGAAAAAAGAAAAAAGCTGGGCATGGTGGCACACACCTAAAATCCCAGCATTTGAGTGGCTGAGGCAGGAGGATCATTACAAGTTCAAGACCAGTGTGGGGTGCAAAGTGAACTCAGACTGAATTGCATAATGAGGTCCTGTCTTAAAAAGAGACAGAGAGAGAGAGAGAGAGACAGAGACAGACAGAGAGAGACAGAGACAGAGAAACAGAGACAGAGAGAGACTGAGAGAGAGAGGAAGAGGGAGAGAGGAAGAGGGAGAGAGATCTTTAAAATTTGTGGATAATCATAGATCCTACACTTATATATGCTTTCTATGCAGTTATACTGACTTTGAAAGAAATCAGACTTATTCTAGGAATAGAAGAAAATTCTATGTGTGCAAATATATACTTTCCATGCATTCATATTAGATTTTTAATGATACCAAAAAAGTTTTACTGGTTGAAGGATTTTCAGCATGGTTGAACCTAGGACACGTCAAGTGGCTTCAGTAAGAAGTGTGCATTTTTTTCTGTATGTGTGCAACCATACATACGTGTGTGTGTTTGCATGTGTACTTATGGTCAATGTACCAATTTGTGTGGCACTTATAATGCTTTCTAAAATAAAGTCATTTCTTTCAGAAGTTGCCATTCAATGTGTTGATCTTTTTTATAATAATCACTAAATCTGCTACTGTAGCAGGAAATTCTGTTTTCTAATGCCAGGAAATTTCAGAAGAGTAACATATGAAGGAAAAACTTCCCACTCTATGTTTGCCTGGAAATGACCACCACGACCATGAGGAAGAAATAGCTATCATTGACTTGTGATGCACTATAGAAAAGGCTTGGTGGTTTTGATGGAAGAAATGATAAAGAAAACTAGAAAGACAGCCCCTCTCTGTGTTATAAAATAAGCACCAGTGTACTAAGGCAATTTTTCAAAAGAATTTTCAATTCAGAAATTTAATATTTATTCTGCTTTTTCAGTAATTTCACTAAAAATATTTTAATGATGACTTAATTATATGATCCCATCCTATTCATTCAGCATTAACGGATAATGAAGCTTCACATGATGAAATCTAACTGGACAATCTGTACAATGCTGAAGTTAATAGAAAAGGGAGTTAAGACTCCCTGGAATTCAAAAGAGCTGATATTGAAAGACTCAGTTTTACAATTATTAAGACTCATGTTCAAAATTCAAAGTTCTACCAGCACTCATTCATCAAGATGGTCTCTGCATGTTTGGGTTTCCTTGTCTTTCAAGCAAGGAAAATTACATCCATATTACAGGATGATTATGAAAAGTAACTGAAGTCATCGGAATATGTGTTTTTTCCTCACCTGGAACATGATGAGGCCTCAACAAATGCTAAACCTTCGCTTCATTTGCTTAAATGCTTGACTTTTTATATGTTTCAGTGAGACAAAGAGAGACAGAATACAAAAATAGAGAACAGACAACACAATGAAATTTTTAAACTTTAATTATTGAAGCTATAAAATTATACTAACAGGAAAAAGAATAAAAAAAAAAAAAACACAAGGATCACTTTTACAACAGCACCACAATAATTGTAAAGGTGGATGTTTTTCCTAGAAGTATCAGCTCAGACCTGAAGACCCAAGGAATCAAATGTTTCTTAAAGTGCAACCTCCACATCTCTTTATGAGAAGTTAGTAGTGTGTGTTTGTGTGTGTGTGTGTGTGTGTGTGTGTGTGTGTGTATGTGTGTGTGTGCAGTAATGCCATAGGCAGGTCAGACAACCACTATGACAACTAAAATCTGAGACAGTTGCAAGACCATATGTCAAGGTTGTGTTGGCTAGATTAAATGATCAGAAAATTATAACTGACAGTCGATTCCTTTTTAAGTGTTTGTTTTTCAGCAACTTTAAGGACTCTGATTTTTAGACATTCAGTTAGTGTCGACTAAAAGAAAACAGAGGATGTGAAACTCCTATTCTGCTCAAATATTATTTTGAGAACTCAAATAGGTGTGGCTCTCATCTTAGATTCTAATAATCCTATAGTTGCAATTAGTACTTTGAAGAGTAGTTCTGTGAGTGTATGTGTGCATATAAGTAAAGAACCTGGGCATTACAGAGCTTAAATAGTTTAGCAATAACCATACAAAGTGTCGCTTGATATTTTCATATATTGATCTTACTTGATGTCTTTGAAAAAATTTAAGTTGCTGAAGCCTCTCATTTTCAGCTCAATTTATTAATAACATTTATCTGTAATAAAAATTTTAATTGTTTGATGGATAATAGTTATATTTTTACTTAATTGTAATGGCATAAAAATAATGCAGGTTTTGCAATTTGATCATCACAAATGAAACTACAGTCAGTGAATCAATACAAATTGCTGGATTTTCTTAGATGTTAATTCCCAATTCTAAGAAGCACACACAAACCAAGACCCTTAGACCTTCTATCTCTAGCCTCTTTTCTATAATTTTTCTAACTTATTGGAAACCAAACCTAACCAAACAGTACCATTTTCATGCAAAAGTAAATCATTTGACCATCCAGATGTGGTATCTCAACTGTATAATGCTAGCATTTGAGAGCCTGAGACAAGAGGATCCTTGCAAGTTCAAGACCAGCCTGGGCTACAAAGTGAGCTTGAGACAAGTTTGAAATGCATAGCAATATCCTGTCTCAAAAAAACAGAAGACAAAGTAAAGGAAAAATCAAAACACATGATAGTTCATTGTGTGCCTACTGTGTGAACCAGATCTTACAAAGTTCATATCAATTACCTTTAATTTACGGACAAAAATTCTAAGGAAGAAACTGTATTTTCTTTATAAATTCCAGATAAATTTAAAACTCAACATTAATAACCATATGAAAGTTTGAACAGTTAATGGAAATGTAACATTTACACTCTTAAATCACACATGCAATTGTCCCTTGGTATCTGTGAGTTTTATGACTATGAATTTAACCAAGAGTATATCCTAAATAATTTGCAAAAAAAAAAAAAAAAAAAAAAAAAAAAAAAAAAAAAAAACTCTATTTGCACTAAACTGGTACACATATTTTTCGGGTCAGTATTACCTAAACAATAAACAATGATGTGCCTATCACTGGCATTGTATTGGGTAATGAGAGGTTTACTGATGGTTTAAACAATATGGTATGGTGGATATAAACCAAATGCAACTGTATGCCATTTTATACAAAGGAGTCGAGACCAATGCTTTTTTGAAACCTGTAGAAGTTCCTAGAGCCAGTTCCATCTTAACATTCAGACATGTTCATATCTGAATCCTATAGTTTATTTTCAACTGGTCATCATTTGAATTGTTCGGGCAGTGTTATGACTTCTGTCTAGATGTCCCTCAAAAGATGCATCTGGTCATAGGTGGGTTTTTCTCAAATGGTTGGATCTGGAGTGTGTGACTCCAAGATTGATTCATGGTGCAATGCTAGGATCAAGGAAACTAGGAGTGAGGATGTGAGTGCCACAGTCCCTGAGTACCCTGGATAAAATAGAAAGAGCTGTGGCTGTCCTTTGCTTGTTTTGCTCCCTTCAACCCACCATGAACTGTTTATCCTCTGCAATGCCTGACTGCCATGCCACCATGACTTGAAGCCAGACGATTATGAATGGAAACCTCTACAATTTGTGAACTAAATAAACTTGTCCTCCTTTAACTTTGGATGTCAGGTTTTTTTTTCTCAACTGTAAGAAAATGACTAAGACAGACAGATTAGCCTTATCTATCCCACTTACTGCTTTTCGGCAAATAATCATGCAAAGCTGGACATAATTACTCTTTGTAGAAAGCACAATCATTCTTTAAAAAACTGGATTAGTAATAAATGTAAATAAATCTCAATTTAGTTCAGAGTTACCTAAATCTGTTTTTTTTGATAAAAATGAAGATGACTTCTTTCTCTTTTTTCATATCCAAAAGAAATCTTAAATTCTGCACATATTCAAAATGTGGGTTTTTTAAAAAAATTAATTGTTCAAAATGTAATTGTCAGACCATAATTATACATATATGGGTTACAGTGTGACATTTAATTACATGCACACAATGTGTAATGATTAGATCAGGGTAACTGCGTTATTCATTTATTCAAACATTCATAATTTCTTTGTACTTGGAACATGAAAATCCTCTCTATTAGCTATTTAAAACTGCAATTAAATGTCAACAAGTTATTCTCTTGTAGAACTCATCTTTAGAAACATTTCTACTTTCCAACTGTACCTTTGTACACATTAGCCATCTTCTTTCCATACCCACCCCCTTCTCTGATAACCAGTATTCTAATTTCTACTGCTATGAGGCCAAAATTTTAGCTTCCACATACAATTGAGAACTCTTGGTATTTGTTTTTATTGGCCTGAAGTTAGCCTTTTCTGCTTTATGTAGGAAGGAGTCAGATACAACACCAAATTTTCTATTGGCTTTTAAGATAAGTAGGTATAATGCCTGTAAAAACTATTTGTCTGAACTTGGCAAATATTCAGATGTTAAAATGTAAATGTATTTCTTATGTCAGACAAAATTTTATTATTGAATTTAGGGTTCTCTTGGCCTTATTTAATGACCATTCAAGGGATTAGAAAATTCCACAAAGATGGAAAAACTATAAACAAAAATTGGAGGCAGCTTTTATTATTGATTTCAAGTTAAATCATACTGAAGGATAATTTTACTTTTTTTTTGATACTAGAACCAGCAGTTTAGTTGAATCTCTATCCAAATAGAAATTTAATAGTGTTTATTTCATGCTCATATGGTCAGACTTTTCTTCCAATTTGTTTGTAATGAGCTTTAGTAACCGATATGCTAATCAATGTTAGTTAATTAAAAGTGGAGCTTCTATTTAGCTATGAAATGCATTAAACTGCTGAGCATATTGCATACTATATGACTTGATTCTCATATAGTTGAATTTCTAAAATGAGGAAGAGAGGTGGAAAATGTTTTTGAGAGTGTTGCCAGAAACCGCACACTGGTCCTTCAGGAAACATTTCTGCCTGGGGAACAGAAGGCCTGGGTTCTAATCATCTGCATTATTTCAGTCTGAAGCTTTAGACTTGTCTCTTAAATCCCCAGACTCAAAGAATGAAACAGGATGAGATAAAGCCAAAGCAAAGTTTCATAATCAAATTTCAAAGTTAACTGTGGGAGCTGTGATTAGGCACATTTCAGCTCTTTGATTTTAGGCAAGATATTTAATCTCTCTGATCTTGGTGTTTGAGATTAAATGAGTGAAAATGTAGTTGCTTCCAGACATTTGTACTTGGTTAAAGGTCATGATAATGATAAAGGACACAGTGATGGTAGTGATCATAAGACAGAAGAAACAGGGAGCTCAGCAAGACATGGAACCACAGAGGAGGGAGAGAAGGGTATACAAAAAGAAGGAAGGAATACATGATAAAGTTTACAGTCATTACTGAAAGAAAATTACATCATCAATGTCCTGAACTTATTGATAAATTTATAAAGAAGAAAAAAAAATCCATGAATACAAGTGCTAGAACAAAAACTATTAGAGCATTTGCCAAAACCTTATTCATAGTTATTTTTTAATTAAACATTGATCAAATACATGTTTCATGAGTAAATTTTTTAAAAATATCAGTTATAGAGCATAGGGCCTCCCAGAACTTTCAGAATATTTTCTGTATCAATGAATCCTTAAGACTATTTAACATACAATTTTTCTTTCGTTTTTTGTTTGTTTGTTTCTTTCTTTCTCTCTCTCCCTCTCTCCATTTTTCCCTTCATTCTTTCCTTCCTTCATTCCTTCTTTTACTGGCAGTGGTGTGGCGATGGATGTATATCACGTAGGATTCATGTCCTAAGAAACAAATTTAGGAAATACTGGAGTGCTGAAAATGAGTGAAATCTTATATCCTAAAAGCCTATCTGGAATGTTAATCTCCTTATTAAACTATGTCAAATGACCAAGTTAATCCTTGGATAACTGATAGCAGGAAACACAATACTTTTTTTGAAATAAGGTTTTGAGAACCAGGAAAAACAGAGGTAAAGCCAGAGACTTGGGGACAAGTTTCAGTCCACAGACAGGAGCATAAAAGATGGATTCCAGGTGCTCCCACCTTCCTCATGTGGAATCACAAAACAGGAAACTGTCTTCCTCCATTCTGTACTGAGTTTCTTCTGCTCTGAAACATCGAAGACTGATTCCCATATGTGGAACTTGTGGAGACAATTTGTTGTTGATTACTTCCTTCTTGAAACATAATTAAAGGCAAACAAGATAGGAAGTTAAGAGACATTGGAAACCCTAGAAGAAGGAATATGAAATAAGATTGAGAATGGGCAGAATACATATCCCGAGTGTAATGTTATTAGAAGTGAACTAATTCTTTCTGGAGGATGGATATCATTTGAAGTAAAGCATCTGCCAACAGTTGTAAAATGTTAGGGTGTCTGGAACTGTTGTTGAAATTAGCCAATGAAAGCAGACCATTTCCTGTAGGGGAGAATGATTAAAAACAGAGCTATTTTTACAGATAATTCACTTATAAATCATGGTAATAAAATGGCCATCATGACAGCAGCTTAATGACATTTTTTTCCCACAAGCTTAGCTGTATCCCAATTCAGATGAAAATAAAGGCGTGCTGGAGTCCCACTAACCAAGATGACCCCACTGCGTGATTCTCCTCTTCCACAGAGGAAAGCAATGAGACTGAAGGCTGCTGGACCTTTATATGCCTCTGGTTATTACACTTGCTTGATTTGCTTGTCATTATTAATGGATATCAAGAATGTAGACATTTCTCAACTGTTTCCTCACTCTATGAACAGATGAATGGGAAACTGAGGAGTCCATTTTTACGCAAAAATTATTTTTTTAAAATCCATATGATTCTGTGAGAGATTCAACTGATCAACAGGGACTATTTAGACAGGAATCTATGGTGGAAGCCCAAGTATATTTTATATGTTGTTTACATGTCTGTTCAAATACAGTGGCGATAATACTAATGAGAAAATGTTCTTATATATGGAGTATCACCATAACTAACATGCTCTGTAATGCTAGAAAAATGGGTCATTTCCAGTCAGACAGAAAATGACAAAAGTTCTTTCCTTTGGAATTTCCCTATGCAACCCTGCCTTTCAAACTTCTAGTGATTAATGCTGTTTGATTCCAAAGAGATTAAATATGTAAAACAAATTAAATTTCATCAAAATTTCCCTATTTATTTATTTATTTATTTTTGTATTTCTGAGACAGGGTCTCCCTATGCAGTTTCAGGCTGGCCTTGAGCTCACTTTGTAGCCCAGACTGGTCTCAAACTCACAATGATCCCCCTGCCTCAGTCTCCTGAGTACTGAGATTACAGGTGTAAGCTACCACGCCTGGCTCAAATTTCCCTATTTAACAAGCACTATATCACAGATAAATCTGTACAGTTTGTAAATATTCCACTTTTATGTTAAAACCTATCATGCAAAGAACTGTTAAATAAAAACTCAAAAGTATCTCCATCTGTAAATGTATGTGCACATGCATGTTAAGTAATATATTCACCACTTCTGCTGGGACTAATAATCCTTAGCCAGGCAAATGAGATTATGATGAATGTATAAAAGGCTTTTTGCTATGTGCCTGGAACTCCCAATCTGGTGCTAATATTAGTCATACTGCAATAGGAAATGCTTTTACTATTCAAATTTCTCATGATTCCTCTTACCAACTTTTGTAATCAGTTCCAAGTGTACCTTTTTTCTCAACAGCTATCACCTGTGTTTCTTAATAGGAAACCTTCCTTGATGCAATTGAGATTTCATTTTCTTTGGTGCGGGAGAGCTTCAAACATTAAAGAATCTCTATCAATCTGTAAGTGACAGAAACCATTGTTGTTCTTGCCATCCTCTGAGAAATCTGTCTGTGTCACCAGTTAACCTTCATATCTGGGAACAGTCCTCCCTATCTCAGGAGCTCACCGTGGGATTGAGCCAGCATTTCTTGCTCTGGGTCTTTGTTAATATAGGCTACAATAAAGAACTGCTCATATTTTATGTATAAGACATTGGAACCACCAAAAATACAGAAATATTGTCCAGGTTAAAGTCTCACACAGGAAATGGTTAGAAGATCAATGAGTGTGTCATGATTACAAATAACCAAATTGATCACAACATTAATAATTCACAATTATTAAATCATCTACAGCTGATTGTGATTTTGCATCAGTTACTATACTGAAACATTTAATGCTCTAGTGACTTCACTCTC
Source organism: Cavia porcellus (assembly GCF_034190915.1). Classification (NCBI taxonomy): domain Eukaryota; kingdom Metazoa; phylum Chordata; class Mammalia; order Rodentia; family Caviidae; genus Cavia; species Cavia porcellus. The sequence goes on from NW_026947487.1 coordinate 94,791,750, forward strand.
ATATTCTCCACACAGCACTGAGATAGGGAACACTATTTTTGCATTTTCAGAGTAAGAAACATAGGACTAACAGTGCACTGTAACGCATTAAGTGACATGGGCTTGGAGTGTGTACCTATATTTGTCTGAAGTCTGTGTGTAAGCTTAGCTCTGTTGTAAGACTTTCTAACCATCTATAAAGTTGTTCTTGAGAAGGCAACACATGACTGATACAATCAAGATTAATTGATAACTGCTGGCAGCACATTCTACATTTTAATGCACATTCTCTGAGTCCCCTTCAGTTCGCAGAGACATACAAGGCAGATTTAATGTCTGTCCTCCTGTAGAATTTTTGGTCTTTGCTCTTTTAGTAAATCCTCACCGCCCCTTACTATCACTACCCTATGTTCAAATCCTCAGCAATGTGAGATGATATTTACAAGTTCTTATTGCTAATGAATGCAAGAATGTGTTCTGACTCTTAGCTCAGGTAGTTTCTTTCCAATAATATCATGCTAATTTAGTGTAGCCTAAAAAGTCCTGGGTAATATCATACATTGGTGAAAATTAGGCAGCTATTGTAGGTCTCTGGCAGAGACACCAAAATCAGTGCTCAATAAACCTCAGTTTTCTAATGGAATCTTGAGAGAAAGCTTCTCTTATCCTCATGTCTCTACCAGCCCTGTTCCCTTTGGATTCAAATTTATTTTGAAAAATTAATTTAGAGTGTTTCAAGTACATATTAACTGAAAAACTATTAATAAGTACTTCTCAGATTCAAGTGTAATAGACCTATAGAAGACACAAAATTGTTTATTCAACATACTAAAATATGCCCTAAATGAACTAATTGTCTTTTCTGGGTGCTCTGCCAAATGTGTGTCTTTATCTAAACTTGAAGATTGGGAATTGCAAGGAAAGAGGCTGTAGACCAATAGACACTTCCAAGTCTCAGTGCCCCCTCAGGCAGGGAGATACTAGGAGCTAAAATTTAAAAGAAAGTAATGTTTACATCTTAATTTGTCCTTCTGGATTGATTGTTGACTGCACCAAGGGGAGAGTATGCACAGGATGGAAATTTTATACAATTGCATTCCTCACTTGAGAAGCATTTGAGACAGCCCCTTCCTCCTCTACTATTTCATGTTCCTGACATGTACTAGTAGCCCCCATAGGAATTCACTCACACGTTACTCCTTGATTACAGTGGGCTGGTGACATGGCTATTGTTCTTCAAGTCTGCACTCTTCTTTTTCCTTTGTTCTTCTCTGTCCAAAACAATTACATCTCCTAAGCAACCTTGTGAAAGTTTAGGAGATGGCATTCTCTGGCAGGATATTAGACAATAAGAGAAGAAGCCAGATTATGTACCCGCTTCTCTCCCTGATTTGATAGGCATCACTGATGGAAGAGATCCACCTCTGAGACTAGGACCCCACTAAGTGAAGCATATCCTGGGAATTAGAGCATAATCTTTAACCCTTCAATCTGAGAGTGCTTTCACATTCCAGTTATAGCTACTATTCTAATGGCCTCACTACATTCTTTGTACTTTTTAGCTTCCAAACATCTTTGCATCTAGTATGCCAACTAAATTTCTCCATTAAGCTACTTATGTAATCGTATTCCTTGACTGGTGAAACTTGGTTCAGCATTTTTCCTTTATTCAGAGTAGAAGTGCGAGGCTATTCTGAATCACTGTTCCTTCCTCAAACAAATATAGTGGAGTATCTATCTTCACACAGCATTGTATTCTTATCGTGAGGATTTTTGTTTCACACACTTGCAAGGCCCGTTTATTTTTCCTTGACATAGGTGCTACTTTTGAAAGTGGTAGTAATCAGCATTAACGACTTGAAGAAATATATGAGATAAATTAATTTAGAAAATGAAAAGGGTTATTTTGGCTCATGATTTGGAGGATTCTGGCCATGATATTCAGGCCTCATTGCTTTTAGGCCTGAGGTAATGTAAGAAATAGTGGCTGGAGTGCAATGTAGAGGAAACTGCTGGCCTCATGCTGGCTGAGAGAGAAGCAAAGAGAGAAATGGGCGAAGCCAGGTCCCAACATGTCATTCTCCTGGAGGCCTCTATATGAGCCCATCACTTAAAAACACTTTCACCTCTGAAACATTCCACCACCTCCCTTAGCACCACTACGAGGAGTTCACATCTTTAAACCATGGATCTTACCCTATAGGACATTCCAGATTCAATGTATAATTGAGAGATCCCAAAAACCTAACAAAGGATTTCATGTATCCAATAGGAATCTTCAACTCTGCAGCGCTGAAGTGTGAGATGCCAAGAGAGATGGTGGAAAGTCTGGCTCCTGGCTCCAGGTCAGAAAAGGCCCCCTCACACTCACATACAGGTTCTCTTGCCTCTTGGTTTCTGTAAATGTTATTGTGCAGTAGATACAAGAAGAGCAAATAGGGTCCCCAGTGCTCACTGGAAGATAGTAATGATCCTGCTACTTATTGGTACGGAAGTAATTGAAAACAAAATTTAATATTAAGTACAATTTCTCAAAGTAAATCAAATGTACTTGGGCATAGGAGTAAACAAAATTGTCCACAAATGTGAACTGTAATTCAGAATTATAACAGAGACAAAGGAACCTAGTACATATGCAGTGTCTCCATGTGCCTGGAATCAGTCTAGGCATCAAAAGTGAGTTATCTCAATATTAGTGCACTGATGAAAGAATTAGGTTTATTCTATTTTACAGTTAGGGAAAATGTGACCTTTCATGACACATACATTTGTTGGTATCACATGTCTTCCACAAAATAAATACACAGACATGAAACCTAGTCAGTTTCTCAAAATCCCGTGGCTTCACCACTCTTTCAGGCTATTAAATTATTGTTTATAATCACAAATTACAGCTTATTTTGTTGTAAAGGGAACCACATTTTAATTTTAGGTACTCGCATTTTTGGTACTCACAGTTTAGGTACTCACATTAATTTTAGGTACATTTTAATTTTAATATTTTCCCAGGGCCAGAGACTAAACCTAGGGCTTCATGAACTAGGCAGACACACTACCACTGAGCCACCCGCTCAGTGTTCACATTGTCAGGAGTAGTGAAGCATAAAATACACTGTAGAAAATTATTCCAGGAACCATGAGGAAAATCAAAAGTGAATCTGAAAATAGCTGTTGAAACTTTATTGAGGAGTGAGAGAAAAAAATAACAAAAAAATCAAAATAAATAAAATCAATATGAAACATTCAGATGCAGGCGGTCTGCTGAACCTGACTGCGACCCACATGGCATTATGATTTTTATTTTTTCCTGGGGCCACTGCAAAACTACATGGTTAAATCCTGGCTTTCTTTTCCTTATCTTTCCAAAAATATTACCATTTTCTAGGACAGCCAGACTGAGAACAGCCTCAGACATTCAAATACCAATCACTTTCTCTGCCAGTGAATGGAATTTAATCAGGCTAGCAAGCTAAACCAAAGTCACACAAAGGGTAATATTTGATGCTCTTAACCGGAATCCTTTTTGCAACTCTTCCCATCAGTCAGACTTAGGATAATATGAGGCTATTTTTACATCATCTTTGCATTCTGCAGAAACCTTTAAAGGCTTCTGATCAGGGCTGATTGCCACGGGATGATTTCCTACCCTGTGCCGGTGTGCACTGCTGTTTCTAGGAGACGTTTGGAGACCAATGGCACCGCTATTCAAACAATGCTAGTCATTTCTTCTGCTGTTGAAATAAGACTTGAGCATGAAACAGCTTAATCCCCTGCTTCTTATCCTCCTTTTTAAGTCTCTAAAGACTTTAGCATCATCAGACAGAGTGGTGTTTATTAATTAATTCAACACAAGTTAAACATGTATTCTGTATTACAGAAACAAGTTAATAGACACATCTTTAAAAACATATGAAAAGAAATCAGAGAATACATTTCAAGCACAATTCTAATGGTTATCTGACCTCTTATTCCTCATCTACCCATCGTGAGTCTCTTCAGTTCTGAAAAATATCACTGAATTCTGCTTCTTTATTCATATACCTTCTGGCTTGAGCCATGTCTAGTCCTCCATCATTTTAACTATGTTTTGTTTCTTTTTTCATTAAAATTTAATGTGAATGATAGCATACATAGTTGAAAGTAACAGATCACCCACTGTCCAAATCAATGAGTTGTAACAATGTGAATTCACACTGTAATATCCTCTCTGAATCAAGAAATGCAATGTCACCAGCCCTCGGGGACCATATTGCTGAATACAAAATACCTGTTTGTATTCTCCTTCCTAATGACAAGCAATATACTCAATCCAACCACTATAGAGTGATTCTAAATTTACATAAATGGAATCACACAATAGATTTTTGTTTTGTCTTTTTTTTTTTGTATCTGGCTTCTTCAGTTTGGTTTTGTTTCTCTGGTTCCTCAATATTGTGTAGCAATAATTATTTGAATCTCAAAAAAATATTCCACTATATCTCTATGACATATTTAATTATCCAGTGTACTCTTAAAAAACATTTGGTTTATTGTTAGATTGAAGGTAGTTTAAATAATGATGCTATCAATTTCTTGTACACCTCTTTTGGCATATATATGCAGGAATATATGTTAAGTAGTGTACCAAGGAATGAATCTCATGAATAAATTGAGTACTGACATATTCATCTTTAATAGTACAGGCATTCAATATCTAGCATTTATATTCCTGGTAGCGGTGTAGGAAAAAATAATTAACAACCATTCTTGTTCCATAAGAAATCATTCTTTATGCATTTCCTGAAATACAAATACAGTCATGTGATACATCTGTTTTAGAACTTTTCACAGCTGTTCATTGTTTTTAGAATAATGCTCAAAATTCACTTGTGCCCAAAAGGCTTGCTGGACCTGTTCTCACCTATTTTCTGGAGTAATTTTGCATTTTCTGTGCTCCTGATTCACTGTAACTGTTCTTAGCCTCTTCTGGTTTCTTATGAATGTTTTATTCTTACTTTCTGAACTTAAAACATATTTCATCTAAGGATGTTTTCCATAACTTGCTCTTTCTTGCTCTCCTCTTTCTTCTCCTCTCTTGTCTTTACCCATAGCATAGCCCTAACGTTCCACTCATTGCACACACCTTGCTTCCTCATTATTCAGCTCTCGCTGGTCTGTCTTTCCCAGTTCCATTTAAGCTCCAGAGACTTGCAGTTCCCAAGTAGTTCTCGTCTGAGTCCCCAGTATCTTGAATAGCACTGATTGTTAAGCAAGTTCTCAATTAAAGTTTGTGGAAGAAATAAAACCATGTAAGAAGGAGCTTTGTCATAATTGCACGAGGTTTCCTCCTCTCAAGTTGGTTCTCTCCTCTTAAAAGTGAATGGTTTGTATCCACTGGTGAGGTCTACATTTACATATACTTCTCATAGGGATACTTTCTTTGACGAGTCAAGCTGAGTTAGAACATCCTTGCACATATTAAAATTATTCCTGAGCTTTGCTTTCATAACATTTAATATATTCTTAAAGAACATTTTGTACTTTTGTTTTGCTTCTGATTCTTTTTGATCCCTATTCTCTAAGTTTTACAAGAGTCTAGAGATCTGCTTCGTTCACCACTATACTCCTACTGCTGAGCACAGTGCTACATATAAATAGTGGATCGTGTAATTCATGAAGGCAGATACCCTAATTCCAAATTAAAAGTCAAAGACAAAATACTCATAAACTCTCCTAGGACAGAGGTTACTGATGCCTGCAAATAATTATAACATCAGAATTAAGCCGATGAGGATTTGGGACAAAATTATAAAGGCAATGATATACAATCCATACTTTAAAAATGATATTTTGATAGCTACAGATGGGAGAGAGAGAGAGGGAGAGAGAAAGAGAGAAAGAGAGAGAGAGACCATTAATAACTAGAACAACCAACAATAATTAGAACATTAGAACAAGAACAGAAAAAGATAATCTCATGACCAAAAGTTTGGTTATCAAAGTTGTGTCCCCTGATTCCATCCATGGTTTAGATGGTTAAATAACTTAATTTTCTACAAATTCATTAAGGTGAGAATGAATTGGAATCATTTAGTGTGTTCCTACCTTTGCAAGCCTCATTTCAGGAGCCAAGTAGGTCTAATTTTGCAGGCAAAACTGGAGTAGAGACCACATTAAGAATCATGGAAGTCAGAGAACCATCAGTCAAGGCAGACCTGTATTTCTAGATGAATTGAGGAGTTCTAATATCCAAGATTAGAGTAAGAATTGTATCAACACGACAGGCATTTTTGTGTGTATCTCTTTCTTTTCCTCCATCAAAGATCAAGAATCAAAGAAAGATCACACAAGTCTACAGCAGACAACCCAAATAAATTGTTCTTTGTAGAATGACATCTTTTGTCAGAAAATATCTCTCAAGTAAGGGTGTACAAACCGGCCTTTGGAATTTCCGTGTATTTCCTGGATCGCACCTTTATTTCTGAATGTTTAGTCTAGCATTTTTGACAAGGTGTGCCTTGCAGGCGGAATCTAGGTATTCTTTTTTCCTAAAAAGATAAAAAAGGAATTATTGATACTACAAACCTATCAAGGCAGGCTTACAAACAAATAATCATTTTATTTAAATGTCTATCGGAGGCTCCAAAAAATCACTTTACACAACTCAAATACAATGTTTTTTAATGAGATAATATTTTATAAGAGTTAATGTCCTGGGGCTGGAGTTTTAGCTCAGCAGCATAAGCGCCTACCTTGCAAGCAGGCAGTTGTGAGTTTGATCCCTGGTACCGATAAAAAAGAAAAAGACAAAAAAAATTAATAAAAAAGGAGTTAATGTCCCCTGTGTAAAATACAATTCTATTCTACTATAGAAATTTGATGATGTGCATAACAATTTAATGATCCTATTTTTTCCTGTTTCTTCCCTTACATACACATCATAGCTGCACATGTATATACATACATGCATAAACATGTGCACATACACACTCTGTTTTAAGCACGTTGATATTCAAACTGAGAGAAGACTGTCTTTGTGTGCATGTTATATTGCGTTGGTGATCTTTATTAGTGACCATCATTCCATCTACAGAGGCTAAAATATATGCTACCTATTAAGTGTACACCAATACAAAGCACCAATTCTAATGAGATAAATTCTGTAGCTAAAATATTGACATAGAAGACAGACCACCTCTGCTGAAATCTAGAAATTTCTTGTTTCTTTTACTAAATATGAAATGTAGAGAATATGATCCATTATTTAGAATAGTTACTCAATTTTACTTTTATTTAAAGCACTTTGAATAGCTTTTGCATCACAAATCTTAGTTATTGTTACCAGCAAGAGCAAACAGAAGAAACAGTATTTCTGTTTCTCCTTTCCAGACTTCTTATGTTTGCTTTTTTGTTAACTTAAAGAGTGCTTTTAAATAATAAAATAACAGTAATAATAATAATAATAATAATAATAATAATAATAATGTCTATTTCCTGTAATAATGATGCTGAGGCCACATACCAAGCAATGAACCTGTCCTGTTAACTTTCAACCCTGCATTTCTAGAACCAAACATAGTGTAGGATATACACAGAATTCTCAAAGAATGTTTCAGGAATGAATCTGTGAATGAATGGATAAAGAATGAATGAAGAAAAGCAGTTTCATATTTATTGATTCAGGTGTGCTGTTACAGGTCCATCCCTAATCTTCTGCAGAGTTTCTATGACTACGAACAGCTGAAATGCCAACTTTCTGCCTGAAGCTCTAAATAAGATTCCAGGTGAGGAAGCATCCTTGGCAAGGACCCAGCAGAGCCGGGAGTTGTTCACAGGAGGGAATCTTCACAAGCTAAGTGAAAATCAGGTTCATTCTAGTGGAACAAATCCATAACTAGGAAAAAAAAATATTGGTAGTCACCATAGTTGAGTAGGACCAAGAAGAGAGAAATCAGAAAATTTAAAGGCCAAGCTTTTCAAAGACAGTTACCAGAACAAGTATTTTTAACCTTTGCCTTTAGAAAGGCAGGGATTCCTGTTGCATCAGGTGCAAAGCATTTTAAGTTTAAATGACATCTTGAAAGCAAAGAATAAACATGGATCAACACAGAACCCCCCCCCATAATTCTTCCTAATAAGAAAAAGTGACGCTTCAGAATAGATTGGAGTTCTGATGAGTTTATCAACCTCAGAGACTTTGATGATGCACCCAAAAGAGTATCATAATAAGGAGGCAAGAAACCTCTAACATCACAACTTCTAAATTATGTTCACAGTTTCAAGGACAATATTCTGAGGCAATTCAGAGTTTCTTTGGTGTGACTGTTGGAATAGTTTTAAGCTAAGTCCTTTATGTTTTCTACTTAGCTAAATTATATACAAAATCTAAGATGTCCCACGTTAAGTCTTGTTTCCTGTAATCATGAGCACCTATGGATTTATCAAAATTATTTTGTATAATAATTTGATTAGACTATACATTTCTCACTTTGATTAAATTTAATTTTTTCAGTTGAATTAGAGATACTAATTAAATCATCTTTATATACCTAAAATAAGGAGGTATGATTGCTTTTTAAAATTTTGTTTTATTTTAAATATAATAAGGCCCAACAAAACAGAATAATCCAATCAAGACAAAGCAGTGAAAGTGATTCAGAACTAAAAGAAGGATAATAGGAAATTAGCCATGTTTACTGTAGTATTTCTTGTTATCTTCACAATAGTTTTCCATTCATCCAGACATAGCAAAATCAAACAAACAAACAAACAAAAAAAGAATAATATCAATTAAAACATTGAATAAAGGAAAACAATAAATCGGAACAAAACAAAACAGTGAGAACAATGTTGGATTTCAAAAAGAAGACAGAAGGAAATCCCCCACATTTGCCACACTGCATACTGTTATCCTCCCAATAGATGCTCAGACCACCAGCCCCAAGCCTTCAAAGTCAACCAAACAATATAAGGATTCAGTTGCTTTTTGCATGTCATTTGCTGTCAACTCAGCTTGTGCTCTGAACCAGCTGGTTGCTTGGTGGTGGTGGTGGCTTGGGTTCTGATTCTCAGTTTAAGTGCCTGAACTTTCACAGAAGGTGCTTTCTGGTTTCTGTCTTTTTGGGCCCTCATGACTTGCTTGCATGGCTAACTGGAAGATCTAATTGACTTGTTTTTCTTTTAACAAATATTCTGGCTAATATATATATATATATATATATATATATATATATATATATATATATATCTCGAAATTCCCTATGACAACACTTATACTCAACCTAAATGCCTGATGCAGCCTTTAGTTTTATTTTACATGTTTGTAACTATTTCCTCAATGCTGTAAGATCTAGTGAGGTACTTTTGATGGGTTTTAATAGTTCCATACTCTAAATTTGTATTAAACATGGTAACTAATTATCAGTGAAACTAGGCATTATTTCCATTAATAAAACACAGTAGCATATATCACTTTGTTCTCTAGTAGTATTGCTTGATGAAATGCTATAACCAATGATCGCTTTTCCATAAATTTTTTTCCACAACAATCTGGCAACACTTTCACAATACTTCACATTATTCAAAGAAAGCAATTTGGATTAACACTTATTAACTCCAATTATCAAATGCAAAGTTTTTCTACTTCTGGATATTTTCTGTGCTGAATTAATTTCCTTCAAGTAACTAAATTATTGTCATTTCCGATAATATGTTGGGGCTTTACAACAGTACTCCAATTTATGAAGAATTCTTTAATGTATTTGTTTTTCACCATAAAATGGTAGAGAAATAGATTTGAAAACAAGTGAACATCTTCAGACCTTACTTATTTAACAACTAGGGAAATAAAATCATTCCTAAAACCAATTGAAGAAAATTCTACCAGAGCAAAGCTATAACTTTTTAAATTTCATAATTTTCTTTATACTATTGTGGTACATGCTAAGATCAATATAAAAATAGGATAAAGCCATGATTACAACTGCTAAAAATTTTTAACAATTTTTATTATCATGTTTGTCATAAGTTCAGTAATTCAAAAATATTAATTGAATGCTTATATTAGGGAAAACATTATTTATACAGCTAAACATAGGGTTACAAATAAGGTAGGTAAGGTATTGCCTTATAAAGATTCAATTGATTTGAGAGGAAAATAATAAGTTAATATGAGAATATATACTGTAGAGACAATTATAATAAATCTAAAAAGGTAATGTATTAGAGAAATATGGAAAGGGTAGTGACTACAGTAACTGATTAACTCATCAACTAGAGTTAATGATTAACTCAGCAAGAGCCTCTTATAAACAAGATCTACACATAGAGAACAATTCCAGAAAGAAGGTGCAGCAATAAAACATTTCCAAAGCAAGAACTTATTTATGTTTTCTTTTTCGTATTCTAGATTCACTAAGAGTGTGTCTTAGTTACTTTATGCTCATCACTGAGACAAAATACCTGAAGCTCAAAGTTGGGAAAGGAACAGTTTTTGGAGGTTTCAGTCCATACTCAGTTGGCTCCAAGGCAGGCTGGCATGGCGGGCATGGCTAGGTCGCAGTTCTTGGCAGCTGTAAACAGCAAGGTCGAAACCTGCAAAAAAAGAGCGAGACACACCTTCTTCCTGCCATTACATTACATCCTGGCTCCATTCATCAGTCCAAGGACTAGACAATGAACCAATCACAGATGCATAATGCAAATGTGTGAGGTCTGGGGGCCACCAACATAAACCATGACATAGTGACAGTGTGTCTCAAAGTATGAGCAAGCAAAAGAATGACAAAAGATTGGAGAAGGTGATTAGGGGCCAGACTGTTGTAGGTATTGGTGTGTTATACAATGTAGGATATTGGAAACCTATTGCGATTATTAGAAAATATAATGATGCTATCTGATTTATAATAGCAACATAAGAATATGTTTACTGTGGAGAAATGTATGGGAGTCAGGTTCAGAAAATAAATAAGAAGACAAATTGGAGGCTACTACCCTACTTTTTGAAGGAAAAAAAAAACAAATAGTGTGATACAGAATTAAAAAAAAAGAAATAGGAGATTAACAATGGTTAGTATATTGTGTATTGTTATCTTGAAAGTAGTTGCTCAGATTAAAAGATATAGGCAAGAAAAAAAAAATCCCTAGACAATGAAAGATCAAACATTTCTTTTTGATAAACTAACAGATTAGTAGTATAATTATCTATCTTTTCTCATTTTTTTTTCCTTCCTCTCACCTCAACTGTTCCTTCCTTGTGAGAAGTTTCTTTCCCTTTCCCTTTCTCTTTCACAATATCTACTGGAAAAAATATGATGTTTACACATGCAAATTTGATTTACTGCAGTATGATTATAGTTTCCAATGGCATTCATTTATGTTTAAAAGTCTTGAGTTTATCCCTTTAAGAGCTGAATAATAACCCAATATATAAAAATAGCCCATCTTTTTTATCCAATCTGTGGTTGATAGGCATTTGGGTTTTTATCAAGACTTAGCTATCACAAAATGTGCTGCTATTGACATGGGTGCGCACGTATTGCTGTGGTATGATGTTTTCAGTTCTTCTGTGAAAATACATTACTTTTAAGGGTAAGATGGTGAAGTAGTAATGAATCAAGGTTAATATTTAAAATTTATGTTTTAACAATTTCAGTAAAGTGACATCTGTGGATGAAATAGGGGCACCAGTGAACAATAGATTTAGATAATTAAGATACAGGATAAGAGACTTGTTTGGGGGCTAGGCCAATATTCAAGTGATTATAAGAAATCTACATCGAGATTTCAAATACATATTTGAATTCAATGAATGTGGACATTGGCCAAGATGTTACACATTTGGGGTCATCAGTGAGTCAGTTTGTAAAGGGATAGGGAAGAAAGAACTGAACTGTTAATGAAAATGAGTTTAGTTCACAGTAATGATAAAGAAAAAGGAAACCCACCTTGAAAAGTCAATATTTATATCTCCTCTCAGGGTTCCTCTACACAAAACCCTTAGTATGTAAAATAAAAATTATAACTAGGTTAATGTAAACTAGCTGGTGATTCAATCTTTCCCACTATTCTAATAAGAGAGTTTAACCAAACTGCCATTTCTCCAAAGTTTTCCAAATGACTGTGAATATCTGAAGTTACTTACAGACGCTTGAAATAACTATTTTTTTACTCCAATGAATATACCTCACTTTCAACCTTCTTTCAACACTCGTTAAGTTCATTTTTAGAAAAATTCTGTGAATTCTCAAAATATCAAAATTTTATTAAAGTATGATTTAAACATCACATGCTGATATAAACTGCTACGTGTCACATTTTAAAAATTAATGATTATCGTACATTCAATACATACTTGCATACAAACACACATACACACATTTATCTGCAGATGAAGAGAGATTTTTTTAGTACATAGAGAGGTTTTGATGTAAGGCCAGGAGAGGACTTGTATCTGTCACCTACCAGCCTTTCCTAGAGAAACTGGTGGGGAGGGGCATTAATGAATATGCTTGAATCCATTTCTAGGCATTCGTAACCAGTATTTGAACTTTTCCTAAAACTGATGTTACTTCGAAGATCATGTATTATATTATTCTTAAAGTAAGTTTACCACACTGAAATTTTCTTATGATATACATGCAAATAGTAAGGAATTGTGACATTTTCCCCTACAGTAAGGATCCTGGACTTTACCAAACACAGGAAACCTGTTCATATTTCTCTTAAGCCAGGAGGATTTAGTCCCTACCTACTGGGTATACTGTCAAAAGATAGTCCTTAGTTTTCAAGAGGGGAATGGCTTAAAGTGAGGAAGGATATTTTGTAAAGGTCACATTCTTTCTGCTCCAGGGCAGTATGCCTCAAACAACGTTTCCATAGAGGAGCATGAAAACCTCTTTACTTCAATTCAAGATAGTCATTAAAGGCATCCACAAAAAAGCATTATTTTTAACCAGATCCCCATCTAGGTATCTATTTAAGCGAAAATTAGCTGGTAGGTAGAAATGTTTCCCATCTGTTAAAATAAGTTTATTGTCACAAATATCCAAGAGTACAGTATATCAGGATGTGAGTTCTGCAGATCACTGAATGTTTAAGATGTGGAAAGTAAATTCCACAGCCACTGCTCTGAAACAAGCTAAATTCCACTGACTACAACAGCAGTCTGAGAGCCCAAGAACTTCTTTCTCTGAAATAAGAGTCAAATGAAAGCATAGCCCACACTGCTTACTTTAGGGGGACCTGCTGCTTCATAATATGAAGCTGGAGATACAGTTTAATTTGTATGTATCTGCTTCCTGCTGTTTTAGGCATAGTAGGATTGCTAAGAATTGAGGTGCTAAAACCGGCCAACAAAGATAGCAGCTATAAAACTCTCCAGTGTCCATGATCTATAGTAGTGTCAGGATAGAGGTCAGAGTGATAACTTGGTCTGAGAGGGGATCAATAGCAAGGATATGGGTGCAATATTTGAAATAATATATGTGTGTTTACTTCTCTATTCTGATTCTTGAAATTCCATTATTTGAAATTTACTTTAAAGGAGGAAAAGGATAAAAAGTTTAGTTATCAGAAATCAATTGTAACAGAAAACGAATACAGTTTTAGGCACAGTTAGGGGTATGAATGTTACCTTCCGGTCATGGTAAAGATTGCTCCAAATCCTACAATGTAACGAAACATTCATAAATAGAAAGAGGTGTTAACTTCCTTGAAAATGCTCCCATTGGCTTCAAGAATACTTATGCTGTCATTTTTGCCACTTTCTGAATCATATCTGAAAATTTGATCTCATGAATGGCATGATCAGGATGCCTTGATGTCCTGAATCAATTCAAAATATTCTTGGGAATTTCTGTCTAATAAAAACTTTATGTTGGGTCCCCATTCACCAAATTCATGAGATACTGCACTGTGAGACTTCTGGCTCTTCCACAAAGTCACAATGACCATGAAAGGTAAACACTTTGAATCAGTCCAGGACATTAAGCTAGCCAGAGTACAACAAAAGTAATTCAAGAAACAAGATTTCTACATTACTAGCCATTAGAGAAATGAAAATTCAAAAAAAAAAACACACTGAAATGATATTTTACTTTAGACAGAATGGCTATTGTAACAAAGCAAATAATACAAAATATAGGCAATAATGTGGGAAAACAAAGTGCACATTTGTGCTAAGAATGTAAGCTAGTTCAGTCACTGTGGAAATCAGCATGGGGATTCCACAAAACACTACAAGTAGAAATTTCATTTGACCCAACTATTCCACTTTCAGGTAGCTTTGCAAAAGAGTTCAATTCATAATATCAGAGGGATATATGTATATGTATGTTTATAAATGAACAATTTATAATAGCTAAAGGTTGGAAATGACCCATAGACCCACTGATAAATTAATAAAGAAAATATAGTATTTATACACAATGAAGTACTACTGCACAAAAAGAATGATAACTTTGAGGGATTTGTTGGTAAATGGATGCAGTCTGAGACCATAACATTAAGTAATATAAGTCAGACATATCAAATTAAATACTGTAGTTTCTTTTGAACCGGAAAATGAGCACACAGACACACACACACTACATACACACACACACACACACACACACACACACATATATGAGAGAGGGAGAGAGAGAAATAGCAGATAGATAAATACTAAGCAGGAATATCTTTTCCACATGAATGTGGAATGAGAGATAGAGGGAAAGGGAGAAGGGAAGGAAGGGAATGGAAATACAGAATTGGAAGATGAATTTATGAAAACAGAACTTTTGCAAATGGGCAGGTGACCAAGAATTGGAAAGAGCAGAAAAGGAAGGCAAGGATAAGAAAAGAACAGAAAGAATTCAGATGTGTAATGCACATGTACTGACTCCCCACAATAAATGCAATATGTATGCACAGCAAACTTGTAACAGTAAGAGAATGGTTGCAAAATACCACCACCAACAACAACAGCAACAAACAACAACAGCAAATAAAAAGGCTTTCCAGAACTATTTGCACAGGTGTCAGAGATGAATGTTTCAGGCAAGGGACATAATTTTAGAAGGAATATTGACAATGTATAATTTACTGTAACCATTTTTTAAAAAAATTATGTTAACTGTAGTTTTGTATCACATTTTAGTAATGCCTCAGCAAAATTTTAATAATATTTCTGTTGTCATAATGCTTATCTAATAGAATTAAATTAAAATTTATTAGAGAAATAATATTTTTTGAAAAATGAGATATATGTGAGTTATATCCTAGCTTTGATGTTCACCGTCATTAAAATGTATTATGTCACTTTTGTCATTCAGTGTTTAAATTAACACAGCTAGATTTTCTGGACACTGAAATAGATAGACTTCTGCTTAGTGCTTTCTGTTCTACTCTTGGAATAGAAAGGTGGAAAGCCGGATTACGCAGAGGTAGATGAAGTTTCAGTGAAGGCTTAAGTATCCAGAACTTGGATGTCTCCATACCCAGGTGCCTTATTCATGATGAAGATTTGGATACAGGTATTCAGACCCTGTATTGACCATTCCTTAAATGTCAAACTGCTACCTGGCAAAAAATAAAACCTTGGGCAAGGCAGTGGCATTTCCTTTGGGAAGTGAAACTCAGCTTTGAGATTTCACTGTAAACAATAAACACTAGCAGTTGGTGAGATGAATGCCTCAGTTCTGAAGGGACCATCTGTGCTATGTACCGCAGCTTTCACTATAATTTTCAAAATCATTACTTTCCCTGTTATCAAAAGCCTTATTTCTGAGTGTGCTCAAGGCACCTTCTTAAAGTAAAACTTTGAAACAAACATTTTTTCTATTTAATTTCTGATCAAAGAGATTTTTGTCATTTACAAACTAAATTGTGTCTCTCCAACATTCACACATTAAAGCCCAGTTCCCAATGTGATTGTGTTTGAAAGCTGAGGTCAGAGAGTGATCTTAATACATGTGACTAATGTCCTTGTAAGAAGAAAAGTCACCAGGGATGCGTGCACATAGAGAAGTGATCATGTGAGGACACAGTGATAAGGTACTAATCTAATGCCAAAGGCAGAAGCCTCAGAGAAATTAAACCAGCCAACAGTTTGATCTTGTACCTCCAGTTTCCAGAACTTTGAGAAAGTTCACTCTAATAATTTTACTTTAACCCACCCAGTTTATGGCATGTTGTTGTGGCCGCGTAAGACAGGTAGTGATAATTTAAAATAAATACTTTTATAGTACCTATAGTACTATAGGAAAACAAAACATAAAGGTTGGTGGTTTTAAGAACCAAGTGAGATGCCTGTCTTTCTGCAGGTAGGTTAGCACCTGCAGAAACCACCAACCTTTGAAACCTATAGTACCATATTTGGATTTCTGAAATAAGACTTAAAAATCCTAGGGGATTTTTGCTTCAGTTACATTTCAGTTCATCTGAAAATCTGCATGTAATAAAAATTGTAAAGCTTTCATTCTAAAATGAAACATGGGCTTACTTAATTGCTACATCTAAATCAATGTTTCCAAGTCTAGCTAACCAAAAACATAAATTTACACTAATAAATTATATTGCTTTCTGTGTTTGTAATTTATAGATATAAAATCATTTATAAATATATACATACATATCCATGGAGGGAGAGCATTGTGCATTTTCCTCAGATTAAACCTAATGCTAATTAATATGTGTATATTGACACCTAATTAACATACATTTTAAAAATATACTGGCTAGTAATAGGAATTTGCATCTAGTATGAAACACCAAATTTAGCTCCTGTGTTCAAATGAAAAAGAGAGAAAACGTTATTTCCTATTATGCAAATACTAGGATCTTCCTATTTGTTTTCTCTGCAGGTGTTCTTGTTGCTCCCTGCCTAGCCTCTGCTCTGAGGACAGAAGTTGTGCAGAATGCTATGCATGGTGTGTCCTCATTTAAGCTTTCTTTCATTGCCTTCAGCACAGTGGTCCCCAATATGGTACTCAGCGTTTCCTGCGCTTTCCCAAAACTATCGCATGCCTGCGCCAAAGCCTGATCTTGCAGCCCTGGATCGTGTGTGTCCTTGCCCGTTGAAATGTTTTTGGTTCTTACAGTGACTCATGTTTGCATCGTAACCCTGGGCTCAGGCAAAGGCTTACTTTACATGAGGTCAGGAGTGGCCATGCACAAGTATAAAGCAGGATTTTTTTCTCACAGATTGCTGTGATTAGAATGTGTCCCTCAAGATTTCATGTGTTGAAAATTAGTCCCCGGTGCTAGGTGTTAAATGATAAGAAATTTAACTTGACCGTAGCATTTATAGCTGAGGCCTTTGGGACTTTATTAGAACTGAAGTCATTACAGTGTTCTTTTTTTTTTTTCTATAACTCAATTCTTGAAGCATTTTATGAAAAGGGAGAGAGATTACATATGTGCTCCTGTCTCTCAGTATGGATTACTGAGCATTCTGTAGGACTTTGTTAGCAAGAAGGCCAGTACCATCTACTCCCCCTAAGCCTTGAACCTGAACTATGAGACAAAATCATGCCTTTTTCTTGTGAAGGAGCAGCCATAGACATTCTGTCCTAGTGGAAAAATTGAAAATTGAACTAAGATAAAGCTCTTGCTATTCCACACCATATTTTACTTCTCTTTCTGGCCTCTCATGCCTTGCAAAACCCCTGTTTGCTTGTCATTTCCTCCTGATACTGTGAGCACTGTAGACATCACAAGGAGGCCTCTGTTGCTTCATCCTCAGGAATCTGACAGCACTTTGTATAGAGTAGGCTCACCACACAAGCTGTTTGGTTTGAGCTTACTGAAGAGAAATTATATACATATATACATATATGCATATATATATATATATATCACATATATATGCAATAAATGCTTTCTAAAAAATCCTATAATTTTTCAAGTATGACTACTAAATTTAAAATTAAAAAACTGTTTCTTATGATGCAAATTAAGTGCCTCCTGTTTATGTTTTGTTTTGTTTTGTTTTCCTTCATATGGCCACATTTAACACTACGCAGAGGTTCAGCAAAAATTTAAGTAGTTACATAGTCACTAGGGGTCACTCTTACAATTTTGAATCTGGAAAACCTCAGTAGATTATTTTCCTTAAAATGTTTTGATTTTAACACTTTCCTCTCCGACACAAAGCTTTCTGTGATAATACCTGATGGTAGTATCTGCCAAATAAATTAAATAAAAGCTGTGTGTAATTTTTGGTTATTAAATATGATCAGGATGGTTTTCTTGTAGATAATGGGAAAAAAAAGCAATAAGGTACTGGAAAACCTGATCCTCCAAGATCATATAAATTAATTCAATGTCACTGAAGCAAATATCACAGATGTATAGAAATATAATGGATAATCTCGCTCCTGGGAGGTGCAGGTAAACTCCCCACAGATGTGAGTGCTCTGCTAAACTACCTGCAGAAAGACAGGCATCTCACTTGGTTCTTAAAACCACCACATCCCATCTCAGCAGGATTCTTACAAACAGGCTAAACTCACAGACATTTGCAAACAGGAAACTCACAGACATTTGCAAATGACAGAGACAGAGACATGGCAAAAAGACAAGCAAATCTTTTCTTAACTGTTCTGTGGTCACTTTTACATTTGTACCTGTGCTCAAACCATCCAGGTAATTAGTGCCTGGCAATCAATCATGGATCTTCAGGCAGACACGAGCTTAGGTGTCTGGCGTTTGATGCCCATATTCCAGGAGAAAAGATTTAAGTGATCAGGAAAGGGAATAATGATGAGAAACTGGAGAGAATACACAGAAAGCTCTGACCTGGGCAGGAAACCCCTTCACCTGATCAGTAAATCAGTGAGCAGGAGCATGTTTTCAGTAGGAATTATCCCAGGTGAAGATAGAAGTATTGCTTCCAAAAATAAATTCAACGGTCTGAGGATAGCTGTACACCACTTACTTAAACTTTGAAGCACACAGTTCAAGCTCTAGCAGAGTCAAAATTAAAATATGGTCAACAATGAGATTGTGCATATAGAAAAATTGTAAAAAAAAAAAAAAAAAAAAGCAATATACTTTAAAGGCAGGTGGAATTTCACCTCAACCAATCAAAAGCAATGTAACCATTAGAAATTTGTGAGCTTCAATTTTCTTATTTTTATAGTGGAACTTTACAGGACAAAATACACACAGCTATATACAAACACATGCATACACACATACACATAAACACATGTGCAACACTGTATTTAGTGTATACTGTACTTATACATCAGTTACATGTAGCCACATATGTCCCTAATTATGAATAAGTGGCAAAAACTATCTAAAATACATTCTTTTCAATTTTGCTATCCAAGAATAACATATCTCTGTAATCAAAAATCAGTAACTATGAACCAAGTATACAATGGAGGGTCAAGACAGAATATTTAAAATTGGATTTATCCTAGAAGACCCAAGGTGTTCAGTTCCTCCATAATAATAGGGGAGAACTTGCTTTGCAGTCTTTCTACCTGTTTGAAAGGCAACATAAACGATTTATTGATTTTTCTAAAAGGGGAAATAAGAAGAAAAATGTTTCCATTGACTATGAAGCCTAGCCATTTCAGTTACAAACATGGACAACTGTCCTGACAGACATTCTCAGAGGGCTGGCATGGACTGCATCTACAAAACACTCCAAGAGTTAATCACCTCTCCACCTGCGGTGTTCGGGGTGGGCAGCGGTTTTTTTGGTATCAAGTACAGCCACAGAAGAGCAGGTCACAGCAGGGCCTCTTTCTGGGCTCTGCAGACCCTGCATGCCACAAGTGTGGGTTAACTCTGTACCCTGCCACACGTTTCCCACAGTCTCAGCTTCCAGAATCTAGGAAGAGAACTGTAATGAAAGCTGCAAAGTACAGACAAGGCTGTTTAAGACATTTGGTGGCCAACACTGAGAATGAAACTCCACGAGCAGCTTCATGGATCTATTCATGGACATGTGCTGAGTCTACCTCCAAAGCACTTCTTAAAGAAGACTAAAAAAACAAAAACAAACAAACAAACAAACAAAAAAAAAAACACTAGTACTGTTAATTGTTAAGATACCTGAAGATAAACATTCTCTCTGCAAAGTTCTTCTTTGACACGCTGTACAATGTTGATAAATTTGCACAAGCATCATTCTGTTTTACAAATGCATATCATCTGCCTTCTGTAGGTAAAGAGGCATAGATGCTTGGGGTTGAGAGCAGAATCTTGTGCCCAGAGATCAAATGTCTATCTCATACCAGATACTTAACCTCTAATATGCTGTTTCTTTTATTTCAAACAAGATTATCGAAGCTCCTTGCTAGTTTGGGAAAGATCAGTCTAAACTAAATGATACTGTTTTTGAGGCACAGTCAAAAATACCAACAACTAAATAAATCATCGCTTTATTAATAATAGTATTATTATTGTCAATATTATAAAATTTTAAAAAGTTCCAACCTTCTTATTTGCTTCATGACCAGTTGTAGAGACCGTTGTTTCTACTCTACTTGCAGTTCTTAGAGTGCTATTGCTATCAGGATTGACTGGGACCAAACTTGAACTTCCTTTCCTTTGAATTACTTGAAAACATTTGCAAGAATAAACGTTGTGAACCAAAGTTTATTAATCCACAAAACTGATCTGAACATAGAGGAATGAGAAATGTGATTTCTAAGATCCTTAGCATCTGTAAATTCTAACTTCCCAAAATATTTTGATTTCATCAAAGAATGCTTACTTACACTCATTATGCATTAGGTTCTTGGCTGAGAAGATGGAATATATCTGTGGTTTGTACAAAAGAGAGTATCTTCCCATAAAATGAAAGCAAATATATAAATAGATCAATTTCCTTATTCCTGGGATACAAACTCAAAATAGTATAAAGTTAAACTTACGCATACACTGAGCTGAGTGGACTATTCACCTTTTAAGGAACACTTGAAAAATTTAACAATTTCTTCAAAAACGTGGTTCATCTCCCAGTTTGTAGCTTGTTCTTATACAATATTCTAGTATATTGTGCATATTAATAATGCCTATAAAGCTTAATTAAAATGCAAATTCCTCAAGAAGAAAGAAGAATGTAGTATTTTTCTTGAAAACACTTAATAGAGATTATCATGGTTTGGGAGGATAAACGTATAGTCATCCTGGAAAGAGAGTAATTTCCTGGGAATGGGAGGAATTTTTAGAAAGGAAATAGGAACAAAAAGTGTGGACTTATCCAGGTCATTCATTCTTTCAGTATTCATCCATGCATTTCATTCATCGATCATTTTAAAGGAGTCATTGCTACCATGATACATGTGCAATACAGATGTTAGGGTCTTCAACTTAGTCCCTGAATTCAGAATCTCTAGTTAAAAGGAAGAAATGTGCTAAAAGTCAGTCAGTATGTGCATAGTCTTAAGACATACCTACAGCAAACAGAAACAAAAGAGGAATCAAAATGCTGAGCTACACTGATATTGGGAAGGCATAGAATAGGAGAGTAGCTATTATTTCAATTTTGTATTGCATAATAGTTCATCAGAAGGATAATTTCACATGGGGGTGAAATTAACTGGAGTTTTATTAAACATTACATGTCCAGAACAACAACAACAAAAAATTACCTCAGTTTTTACACTGCAGCTATCTTTTTACAATTCTGGTACACTTGGAAATAAATCTGAGTAAACCTATCCTAAAAATAAAAATAAACCTAGTGCTAAGGTTAAAATATAATCACTAATGTTAGTTCGGAGCTTAGCATGTGCCAAGCATTACTTCAAATATCCTACGTACCACTTATTAATCTGGATCAGGAGTACGCGAGGAGGCCAAAAGCGTTTCCACTTCACAGGTGAGGAAAGTAAAGCTCTAACAGCATCATCAAATTTTTCAAGTCTCATCTGTTTGAAACCCAAAATCGTGGCTTTCTGATTCTGAAATCTGTCTTTGAATAGTTATGAAATACTGTAATTTATCCCTATTATTCTGAATATTCTTCCAGCATCGTGGGAAGAACGACCAGCAGTTATCAGAATTAACTTGCAGTACAGTGGAAATGAAGAAAGCCAACACCTCAAAATGAACCTTCTCTTAGTCAAAATCCCAGACAATCCCGATGCAATGTTTTTTAACATTGGCTTAGTCCAACACCTATACATTCCATATGAGCCAGACTCTAGGAACCAACCATTTTATCAGCCGATTTTGGTGGTTAACTTGCTCCCGGAACCTGACTTCTCTGTAACACAGTGACAATATGCCCTCCTCACAGGGATTTCCCCACCTCGCCCCTGGAGGAACACTGTGAACTGCAATCCCTTTCTCTTTTATGTGTCAACCTTCTTATACATGGCCCCAAATCTGAATACATGCAAAACCTGTGATTCTTGGCTTTCATCTAATTATTTCAATTTCTTTAACCATTTGCCTAATAATCCCATGTCTACTCATATTTCTGGTCTCTCACTTCGGACCAATTGTAACTAATCGCTGACCTATGAAAATTAATCCTATGAAATGAAGCAACTAATGCAGGGATATTGTCCCTGGAGAGCAAACATTCTCTTTCATTGCTGTTATTAATTGCATAGCACTGAGTAGCCCCAGCACTGGAGTGAAATGCAAGTGATTGTTTCTCAATGCCAAAAAGTCATCTCCCTGTTTACTCTATTTATAACTGGAATTAGAGAAGTGGACCCCAAATATTTCCCTCTTTAATGCCCTGCCAGATCAGAAAAATCATATATAGAAAATTATTTTTCTTCCAAAATATTTCAGTAATTTTATTATCTGGAAAGTTCATGTTTTTAGTATATTCACTGAGTGATCAGGAACTTTCTTCCTGAATTATTATTATTATTTTTTTTTTTTTGGCAGGGGGAATAGGAATCACAAACGCAGTAGAAATTCACCCTTCATTCACCCTTCTGTACAAAATGTTCCTTGACCTTTAGGCCCTAAGGAAGCTAAAATCAGTAAGTCAGAGTCTTTGCTTTATTGGCGCTCATAGACTAAAGAGAGCTACAATAAACTAGAAAGCCTGAGCACAGCTCTATGGGAAACAGAGCAATAAATGATTACTTGTCTGAAGGAAGAGAAGAGGACTTCACAGAAAGATGGTCTTTGAGCTGCTTCATATGGATGATTTTGGTAGTCAAAGAAGACAAAAAAAGTAAGTCCTGATAAAGAAACATGTTGTGAGCAGACAGAGAGAAAAACTACCATGACACCATGTTGAGAATGGTGCAGAGCTTAGTACATTGAAATTCAGTGAAGTAATGGGAGGAAACCGCGGACAATTGGACACCAGCTTCTATTTGAAGAAGACCTTGCACCACTTTGTAAAAGTTGACTTTTTAAAAACCTGAGATACAGCATGAGCTTCTTTTAAATAGATGATATAATGGCTCAGTTCATGATTAGAAGTAAAAGCCCATTTTTAAGTTGGACAAGTGGCAGGACATAAAAGAAACTGAATGTCAAAACACCTCTCTGGAAGTTCATCTCATCAAAACATCAAAACATCCCATCTAAGATGGAACTATAGTCCAGCCTAGAGTTTTTGAAGGTCTTCCTTGATGAGTATTTGTAAAATCTGTCACCCATATATAAATGGCCAAAGCACATTAACCACATTAAAAACTTGCCAGCACAGCTGTTTAACTCCTAAACAAAACAAATGGTTAAAGCTCTTGGAAATTGTAAGGGAATTAGTTCCAGTTCCCTAATTGTAGAGGAAAAAATTCTCAAGTGCCTTTTCTACTGAAAGTTTTGCTAGATGAACAAACCAAAAGGCCTGAGTACATATTGTTAATGAAATGCATAAATATTCTACCCAATCAGAAGAAATCTTTATTGTAAACTGAAAGAAAGAAAATAGCTTTGAGAATAAACACTAAATGGAAGAAAAGTCAGATCATATTCAGAAGGAAATAGTGTAATCTAACCAAGACATGACTTAAACAGCAGGGAGTAAAAAAGTGTATAAACTTAATAACTTCACGGGGATTTTTGAGGATTCTAACTAAATGCAATAAAAATAACAGCTATTTGTATTCTTTCCACACTGTTTCCTTTAACCCACACACTGCTAATGGATTACTACTGTTGTTCACTTTTTACATGGTTACCAAAATTTAAACTCAAAGTAACGGAATAATTTAGATCAAAATGGACTTCTTTCAAATGCACCACATAAAATGTCATTTTTCTTAGGTCAATATGTTTACTATTGGGAACTTTGTATTGGTCGAACTTAATAGAATCCAAGCACAGGGCCCTAAGTTTATCACTCAACATCATGCAATTTTGTACTGGTTCCATAGTTACAAAAGCAAATTAATCCAAAATGTCAAGTAAAATGGTTTCAGATCTCAGTTCAGTTGGGACCAATATGGTCCATATTTGTCGCTGGAATGAGAGTTAAATGAAAGTGAATCCATTTGCAAACTATCCTTTCTCTAACTTTTCTAAGAACTGTTCTAATTATATATTTTAATCATAAGTTATCATCTTGGGAAGATTATAGGTTATATAATAATAAGTTAGGATCATGTAACATATAATGTATTATGTATGACTATGAATATATACACAGATTCATTCAACTTTATATCTACATTTGTTCTAGTTCACAATATTTTTTTCATTAAAATTTATCATTTTTGAACATATATTTTTCCCTTCCGGCTTTAAAAATATTATTGTGCAGTGTTACAATTACTGAATTATGATAGCTGGGAGAGGGAAACGATATAAGGTCTCTTTCTAGGAGATTCTAATAAAAACGTTTTTGTATGACATCCTTTTGTCATGAGGTGAAGGGCACGGATTTTGAAAGGCCTTCACTTTGTTATTTGTTTCTAATTGAAAGAATGTGTCTATAGTAAGTACAAAGAATTCTCAATATTTGAGCTTCTTTCTCAACCCTTGAAGAAGATTGTCCCTTTTGCGGCTTTCAGCTGGTTTGTTTCATCAGAACTCTTTATAGTGGCTGCATATGGTGACCAAAGCTACCCACAAAGGCATCAAGACTTTGCCTAAATGTGCCCAGCACAAAATTCATGAGAAATATATCTTTGTAGCCCCAACCAATGAAAACTCAGAAACAATGGCCAACTTGAAACAACCACCAAGCGGTAGCACTTTTATGCTGAGCCAGCTAAAATATGCCATCAATAACTGATAGATTTTCTCCTGCCCAACAATCACACATACAAATATTTCTTCTCTTTCACATGGAACCAGATGTCGTGCATTTATGTTATGCCCTCCAGCCTAAAATTATCTCAGTTCCCTTATATGTTTCCTGGTGATAAAATGTAGAAATTCTTCAACAATGTGTCATTTTGTTTTTCTCTGACATCCTGCAAGGTTTAGATATTGTTTATCATTCTAAAGTTCATGTGCAAGAAGTTTAGTCTCCATGGTAGTGGTTTTGGGAAGATAATGGAATGTCTGACTAGGTAATTGAGGTATCATACTTGGAGAAGATAAACGTACTTATGAGGCTAAGGTCCTGATTAGTTCTACAAGAAGGGTTTTATTAAAACAATATGTGTGGGCTCTGAATCTCTTTGACTTCATATATATTCATTAGTTTGGTCTCACTTGTATTCCTCCTGCTGTGATGCATCTAAGCAGAGGCCATCACAAGAGGCTAAAAGCACAGGGTCATCCAATCTTAGACTTTCTAAAAGTATAGTCACAACACACCACTTTTTAAATAAAGGATATACCCTCAGTTATTTTGTTAAGGCAACAGAAAATAAACTAAACACATTCCCATGTGATTTTAAATGTAGTGCTCAGAAATGCCTTCCTTACCACCTAAAATGCAAACCAAAACATATCCACTCTCCTCCTCCAGAGTTAGAATTTTTTTTTAAATCACTGTTAGGATAAATGACAAATGATCAAAAGCAATTTCAATCTCATCTCTAACTATTTCATAGCACCTGTCCTACTGCATTTATGCAGAAAGCCGTGTTTTCTATCTTCTTTAAGGTTTTCACAGGCTGTACTTCTCCCCTTTCCATAGAAAAAACCTATAACAATGTTTGCCAATCATGTCATAAAAGACAATTTTTTCAAGGACTGTGAGTAGGGGAGCCATTGAAGTTATTCCATTTGTTTGTACTGTATATCTATTATTAAAACCCACCAATAGAAGCAGGTGTACAACTGATGTACATCAACTTACCTGTCACTATAAAGTCAGCTACTAGATGTAGCTTCTTACTTGCCACTCACTTCTGGGTTCTAAAAGGTCTCTGAAGCAATGATTCATTATGGCCTCTGTGCAGTAGAACCTCGTTCCCAGTGTTAACTTGCATTTCCACTATTGTCTGGCACTATTGTCACCTTCTCAGCTCCACCTCACCGTACTAGGTATTAGAATTCCATAAGCAATACACAGGCCGTACTCCTCACACGTGTAGTTCACCAGAGAGTTCCTGCTACTATAAGAATCTAACACCAAGTTATGATGTGACACGAGGTGGGGTCAGGAGGAAGTGTGTGTGTGTGTGTGTGTGTGTGTGTGTGTGTGTGTGTGTGATATGGAGCAACTGTAAAAAGAGATGAGACTTTGCTCACCAATGTTCACCTGCTCTGTTGCCTGGTTCCAAGTGGTCCATTATGCTTGGAATGAATCTTTGCTTCTTGACCTAATGTCTGGTAGATAGTGTTCCAGGGTGTTCACCAAAGCTGTGTCTCTCTCCACCCCTGATGTTTATCATAAAAATTTGCAAATTTCCTTTTATCTCTCCCTTCCAAACGTGCTCAAGTAGATGATGATGACTTTGAAAGGAGACAATATATTTTTTCTTATATTTTTCCCTTCCTGTAACATTCTTGATAGGCCAAGAGCCTATCAAATTATGTGCTTATCCATGTAAATTAACACAACTCAGCAGTTAGGAACACACAGGGAGAAAATGCAGAGCAGATTTAATGGACTACAGATTGTGTATGCACTTGGATCTTCATATGAATTTTCACTTGGTCAGTATCCTTATTTTACCAGGCTAACTCTGTTACCATGTTGGACGTGGCAATTTTCTTCTAAAGAAATGTTCAAATCACCCCTAAAAGGTCACTTGTATTAAGGGTTTTTTCTTAATACACTGTTGCATCTCAGTGACCAGAGGTTTAAGTTCAGTTTGTATCTCTGAGTTCTCATAAATTCCTGGTCTTCAAAGAAGACCAGGAGGGAAAGGAAAGGAAAGGAAAAATCATGCTTCCAAATGAAAGAAATGAATCTATATTGAGGATAAACCAATTACTTTGAGATTGCCTCTCCTTTTTATTTTTACCTTTTAATGTCAGGGTGACCCTGTCATACTTTGAATATACTTTTTGAAAACCACGGCAGCAAACTAAAAAGAAAATCTTTTGGTGAGGAAGAAAATGATCATTCTCTAAATAGGAGGAGGGTGGCTTCTGGTGAAAGATGGTAACTTGATTATGAAACAAGTAAAAGAGAGAAAATGTGTTCAGATCAATTTTAAGAAGCAGAGGGATCTATCACGGCTGTAGCTTAGTGGCTTAGCCCCTTTGTGGCAGGCATGAGATCCTGAGTACGATTCCCAATAAGCCCTCCCCCATTAGGCACTAACAGACTCTGTTCTGACCTGAAGTAGGGCAAAAAGATTCATTATAGAAAGATGAAAAGCTTCATAATGACTTTATATGTGTATAAATGCTATAAAAAATCTCAAGCTATATTATCTAAAGCTTTCCATCTACTCAAGTAACTCAGGAATTAAAACTTCTCCATAAATATGACCTTTCTTGACTCCAGATAAACTGATGTGAAGTGCTTTTGTACTCAAAAATTCTATTTTTGGCTGTTCTCAAAAGGGACTTGAGTGTGGTCATTTTTGAAACATTTTTCCTAAAAATCCTAATGCTCATCCAGCATTGACAAATTATACTGTAGCCTCAGCTCAACTCTGCCTTTTACTAGTGCCTTAAACAGCAGTATTTTTAATTCAGTTTATAAAGACAGAATATTTGCTTCTATTAAATGGTTGGCTTGAATGTCATTCTCACCTGGATTTACCAACTGGTAGTGGTTCTACTTTTATTTCTGTTTAAGTTTACTAAGTGCATCAAGAAATAATAATAGGATTAAACAATTAATGCCTGACATTTATCTAGGTACTCTCCCAAGAACTACGTAAGTAATTACCGACTCCTTGAATGAGGACATAACTGCTCTTATTTTTTCAGATTTTACAGGTGAAGGAGCACTAGCTAAGTTGAGATAATTTGCTAAGATTGCAAAATTAGTAACAGAGAAAGTTTGGTTCTATAAAAAAAACACATATTCACAAAAAGACTTGTTAAGAATGATAAACATCTAGTTCTATATCTATTAAATGTAAGAGACAGGCTTGGAACATGGATTTGTGCTAACACGCTTGGCTTAAACCTGATCTTATTTAAACTACAGAAACTCTTTGACCTTCAATTTCCCTACTTGTTCAAGTGCAGATTTTAATACTTTCAAAGTCACAATGATTAAGACCCAGAATTGCTAAATAACTTAGCAAGAGAACCTAAAATAGATAATTGACAGAATAATAATTCAAATTTAAATACAGCAGTTTATAGATCTATTTGTATTTCAGCATATCTCTTCAGTGGAAACAGATTTGAAAGACTTTGAATACTCAAGTAAGGGACTGGCTCCTTAATCATATGAGTTATGACCCAGTACAGAGAACACACCAGTTACCCATAGAGCTCAGATCAGTGACTTGAATAATGAGTTAACTGTTCTGTTGGGATTCTCAGTGATATCACACTTTTTGGAAAGCATGCAAAGTCTTTTAGTAATCTAACTTTCATGAAAATCTGCAAAGTTCCAGTTCAAGAATCACTGTCTGTGGGGACCAATTTTTCTTCTCGCTCTGCACTTTGTGCTGTGGAGAAGATGAGGCCTCAACCAAACCCATAAGGAGACACTGAATTTTTACTTCTTTGTGTTTCTCAGGATGCTTTCTGCATTGTATGCATTTGGGATCTTCATTATATTCAGGAGAGTAAAGAGCCATAGAGAGGACAAGGAAATGTGTAAGGAAGGGACATAGTGTATCTGTAAATCCATTGATAGCTCCCTTCACTTTCAGAGCTTCAATTCCAAAACTACATTTGGTTGCCAAATAATTATTCATAAGAACACAAATTACTTATTTTAAGAAGCTGGGACATTTACTTGGGTCTGAATGTAGTGACTTGACATCTGCTACTTTAATGTGCTAGTAAAATTTGGTCTTACTGAAAGTAAATGGAAACTTCATTAAACAAAACTTCAATGAAACAATTTGTCATTTATTTTTAAACAATGCTTTCTACATATAATTCCAGATCTTAAGATACAACTGCTAGAATTTATAGTATTGGCAGTTAATGCAATTGACTCTTATCATGCTACAGAGACTGTGGCATGCGTTTATCCAATTGTGACATCTATTTCATGAGATGGCATCGTATCATCATCCCTATTTTCAGGTAAGTAAAACAAGAAAGAGAATGTAAGTTGCTCAATGTCATATAACTAAAAAATTTCCTTAACTATTAAGCTACCTTAACTTTCACATAATTGCCTTGCTCTCAATGTAAAATGTTCTCTGTTTCTTTATCATTTGTATGTCTGAGAGATATGATGTTCAGAATCAGTTTTGTTGGGTTGAGATATTAAACATTCCAGAGATGCTCAAAATGACAAGTTCACTGGGAAAGGCCCATTTATTTAGAATTGACCATTGAAGACATAATGAAGCTGATAACCAGTACCCTTAAATAAAGGAATTTTATTTGGATATTATTGGAACTGCTATTGCCACAAAATACTGGGTTAAACAAATAGGATCACATTCTATGAAACATAAAGCAAACAACACCTGTCATTCAGTCACTCAGAGTATAAAAGATCAGCTGAAACATTTTCCTTGTCTGAAGTCAGTGTTCTGTGTGACTCTGGAGTTTCAGTGAAGGGCCGAGGGTAATTAATCCCCTGCTCCCAGTTCCACTGAGCCTA
Organism: Cavia porcellus; assembly: GCF_034190915.1. NCBI lineage: Eukaryota > Metazoa > Chordata > Mammalia > Rodentia > Caviidae > Cavia > Cavia porcellus. The sequence goes on from NW_026947487.1 coordinate 94,821,730, forward strand.
CATTTTGAAGTTGGAAGACTTGTGAAACAAAAAAAGACACTGCTTTCTTTTATCATTTTTCTTTTTTTCTCCTCTTTTTTAATGGAAATAAAGATTTAAAAATAAAGAGTGGAGAAAGTATTGAATGGAGGAGAAGAGATTTGGCAAGAAAGAAGAATCGGACATATCATGTACACCTATCAATTCTCTATGATGAATGCAATCATTATGTATATATAAATTGCACAAATAAACTTAAAAAATGAAAAGGCATTACTAAGAAGAATTCATGTTTTAAAACAATTGAATAATGCACACAAAATATCTTTCATAGTGTACAATAAGTAAGGAATTTTATTTTCCACTATCCAGTAGTATCATATAAAACTATCCACTCATGTTTTCATTTATAGAGAAGCAGAGAAATAATACAAACACTGGCTTGGAGATCAGTGAGGCTAATGCTTAGCTTCTGCATAAACCAGGGATTCTTTCACAAAACAAAAACACTGTATTCTATATATTCTGTGAGTTACTATACTATATACAAACACTATGTGTATGTCTTGTGTGTTTTACCAGAGATGCATTACATATATGCACATATTGCCTTATACTATAAGGAATAGATCATTAAGGCTGAGAAGTTCCAAGTCTAGAAACCTGGAGACCAAGAAGTGGCAGGAGTGTAAGTCCAGTCTGAAAGTCCCCGGAAACCTTAGAGTCTGCAGGCAGAAAATAAGTAAAGTCCTGGTTCTGTATAGTTGAGTGAGAGGTGTCTTCCACATACTGGTGAGGTCAGTGTTTTTGTTGTACTTACATTTGTGGGGCTGCTTGAGCACTTTAGGAGTGGTGATCTGGTTAACTGAGTCTAAGTCAGCTGTGTCAATGCAAACACTGGTCCCACCAGAAATGTGCTCACAGATACACCAGAGTAATACTTAGATAAGCATTTGAGTATACTATATCCCAGTCAAGTTGGCACATAAATTTAAAAACCCCCCTTTCTGCAACAAACCAAATAAAGCCTGAATAAATCACATAAGCTGTTTAATCTACCAGCAAAACAGGGATAAGAAACTGTACCACAAAGAGTTGCTTGAAGGATTAATTGTGCCATTATCTAGAAGTGCTTTATTATCTGAATTATATTTGTCTTTATTTTGCATTCTTTTACAAAAAAATGTTCTTTCATCTGTGAAGTGGGAATAATCTCAGATTTCCATGGTAACTCCCCAAACATTTTATTACCACTTTAAAATATGAATATATACATGCAGGCACTTATGCCTTTGAGCTAAAAAAGGATTTTCATGAAGCAACTTTTGCAGTTTTATGCTGTGTCATTTTAATTGTCTGTGAGCAAAATAGCTACTTCCTGAAAATGTCTGTAGCTCAAAGCATTTCATGCGGTTCTAACTAAATCCAGTTCCTTTGGAGAGAGTTTCAGAGCTCTCTGGTTTATGGGTATCCATCCAGCCTGGGAAAAGTCTCTGGAAAAAGGTGCTCTGGACAGGGTGGGGATAGTGATCCTTTACTATCATAGTGACTGCCTCCTGGATGCCACATCCTCACACCTCTAAGAACCAGCAATGTTCGTGTTGAATTCCTTTTGTCTTTGAATAAAGACTTCAGACAAGACATACTGGATCATATAGAGTATAGGTAGAGTATGTTGCAAACTGATACCCTACCACTTGTCTCCAGGTCAATTAAATTTTAATGTTTAGTGTTTAATGTTTAATGTCTGATGTTAATGCCCAGTGACAGTGCCCACTGATATTGGACTTTCTGAGCAGGTCTTTGGACTTTTTAGTCTGCTTTTCTCCATATAAAATTTTCACCCCAGTTACTGGGTCTGGTATCGTTAATCAAGAGGCCCTGAATTCTTGGTCTATCACATTGCATAGTGAGGACGGGGTGCATTAAAGGTTTCTCCTCAACTATTCTTCCCTACTTTTACCTCTCCAACTGGAGCTAGTGGGAATGAAAAACGCTAATTCTGCATTCTCTGGAAACTCTTCTAGTTTATTTTTTTGTACAAAGTTCCTGTAGTGGAGTGTGGTGGTGAGCTGAGGGGGTCAGGGAATCGGGCATGGTTCAAGTATCTGAGTCTTTGCTATTCCTAAAGAGACTGAATATTCTGCAATAAAAACTTTCTTATTTGTTCCCTATCATTATTTTTTTTCTTTTTGTAATAGACATTGAACTCTTGACCATGCCCTTGCCAGGCAGGCACTTGTGCAGCTGAGCTAAAGCCCCGGCCCTTTTTCCGTATCTTTAGGAATTTAAACTTCCAAACTTTTGTTTTTAAGATTTGTGCCCAGAGAAATAGAAGTCATATTTTCATACCAGAAGGAAAGAATCAATGACTTGAGCAAGGGAAATCATTGATTTTTTTATTGAGTGATTATACTGCGCTGAAATATACATTTGAGGATGGCTGTATTTTAAAACTATACTATACTAAGGGAGTGAGGAAAACCAGCCTAAATGTACGTATACTACTGTGATTCATGTGAATGTTCCTAAAATTACTTGACTATTATATGCATGCAGTATGCACATAAATTTAATATTATTTTTAAAATCAGATATGCTACATAAACAAAATGCTTTTATTAGCCTAAAATGATTATTTTTCTCCATTTAAATTCAGCAGGCTTTGGCTCTGAATTGTGTACACCATTCCTTACAATTTTTCTCTTCCTAGAAGGCAGTTATCTAATTTTATGACTTTGACACTAAATCTGTGGATCGCTATTTCATCTCACACCATGGCCTTCGATTTTCTTTAAATATTCATTTCTGTATTTAAAAATATTAATTTTAAATCTATGCAATCATATGTAGAATTTCAGAAAACCTCTAAAGCCTCATAGTTTTCTCCTCTGTTAAATGCTACTAATTTCAGATTCTCAAATGGCTGAGGTGAGAAGATTGTGAGTTCAAGGTCAGAATGCGCAAGTTAGCAAAACCCTCCTTCAAAGTGTGAACAAACAAAAACCACGCCCTCACTCACACACAAAATTGTTCCTCCACCTATATTCTAATTTTACTAATTCCAGAGCAGTTGAAAAAAATAAAAATTCTTGACCGTTATCTTTGTTTTTTGTTTTATTATGTTACCCAGAAAAACAGGTTGCAAAATAATGATTTTTCTCTATATGCAATATATGTTTTGTTTTATTTGCATGTTGTCACACATTTTTAAATATTTAACTTTAATCCAATAACTTTAGATATTAACAAAATATAAATAAGAATTTTCTTTATACCTTATGGCCAAATAAGATAAAGTTTCACAGTGAAATAATCAGAGAAAAATGATAGTTAATACATTATGTGCCAGAATATCAAAAGAGTAGCCGTAAAGTCCTTAGAAGTACAATTCATAGATAAAAAAGACCCGTGCAAGAAAGAAATACATAATAGCAGAAAAATATATTTTCAATGATTTTAGAGAAAGTGATACAACAAATGAACCTACATATTGAAGTATTTTAGAAACTATAGAATAGAGAATTTGGGAACTTATTTGAATTTCTTTCTAACTACTTTTTCTCTATTTTCTATGTTGTTCTTCTGATTATATGTATATATTTTGATTTCCTCATATATAAGAAATGATGCAATATTTAAACTTGTGTATCTGACTTGCTATATTTAATATAATATTCTCAAGTTGCATCCATTTATCTGAAAATTCCTTAGGTTTATCTTACTTTATAGCAGAGTACTAGTCCATTGGGTATAAATAAATGTTTTCCTTATCCATTTGTGTGTTGATGGACATAATCTATATGTAGTTTTTAAGATGCAGCTATTATAATTTGTGCTGCTATAAATATGAATATGTATGTATCTCTGTAATATGATGATGTTAACACATTTGGGAAGGTAATTAGAGAGAAGATATCTAGGTTGAGTTATTTTTTATTCTTTTTGAGTAACTTGCACCCTCATAATATTTCTTTGAAGCCTTATGTTTTCATTCATTAGTTGGAATGGTTTTATTTTAGGTTGTTTGATTTTACTGTCTGTGATGGTATGAACAGCTATTTTGAAAAAAACAAGACATTATAATAGCTAGTGCTGATTAAATATCATCTTGTTTTGAAGTCCTACCTTGCTTTCGTTCTTCTGTCTCCATTGGTTTTATCATGTTGTATCATATTGGATTTTATTATGTATGATAGCATAAACAAAATTTTTTATGGACAAGGAGATAATATTTTAACCATTGTTCGTTTTCTGCTAGTTGGTTCTGAATATTCTGTAATACTTTATTCTCTTGAATGGTTTTATACTATTTTGTTATGTTTGATACTATTTGTATGAAAGTATACTCAAATATTTCAAGAAAAGAGACACTATGGTAGCTACTGTTATGTCAGTTTGTCTTGTGGTGAAACACTATGTTGCTTAAATTGTTCTGTTCTGATCTGTTTTGTTATGTCCCCTTTTACCTTAATCTTTTTTAAATAAAAAAAGAGAAACTTTCAGACTGATTTTCATAGTGGTTATACTAGTTTTTGTACCCACCAAAAATGTAGAGTTTTTTTTCACATGCCATCATCAACATTTATTATTTTTATTTTTATAGCAATTTTTTGTGGTAAGATGATTTCTTGATGTATTTTTAACTTACGTTTGTCTGATGACTAGCAAGGTTATACAATTTTTCATGTATTTATTTATGATGTGTGTGTCTTCTTAAGACAAGTATCTATTCATTTTGGTTGCTCGGTTTTTTTGAATCTTTATTATGAAGTGTCTAATGTTTTGAGTTATTGATTCAGTCTAAATGCTGTTAACCTTTCTGTGGGATAGCTGTAGAAAGTTTTCCCAGTCTTTCAATTGTCTCTTCATTCTGTTGGTTGTTTCCTTTCTAATTCAATATGATCCCATTTGCTGTTTCTCAATATTATTGCTTGTGCCATTGTATTTTGGTTTACAAAGCCCTTGGCTCTTTCTATGTTTTCAGGAGTTTTACCTATTTTATCGTGAAGCACATTAAGTGCTTCTATTCCAGCATTTAGATCTCCAATCCACTGTAATTTAACTTTAGTATGTAGTGAGATATACATGTCTAGATTTGATTTTCTGCATGTTGCTAACCACTTCCTCTACCACCATTTATTAAAGAGACTGTCCTTACTCTACCGTAAGTTTTTGAATCCTTTGTCAAAGATCCTGTAACTGAATATGTCTTGAGTTTTTCTGCTTATTCTATTCTGGTCTGCTGATGCACATGTGTTTTTCTAAGCCAGTACAATACTGTTTTTATCTCTGAAGTTTTAGAATATAATTTCATTTTTTTTGAAGCCTCATGCTTTGCTATTGTTACCCAGAATTGATTTGCTACTTTGGGTCTCTTCTGATTCAATATAAAATTTAGTACTATTTTCTCTATACCTGTGAAGAATAATGTTGAAATTTTGATGGGGATTACATTAAGTCTATACATCAATTTTTGGATATTTTGACTTTATTAGTTTTGCCTATCCAGGGAAACTTTTTCCTTTTCTTCTGTCCAATTCAGTCTCCTTTTCAAGACTGCTATAATTTCCATTGCAAAGATTTTTCACTTCCTTGGTTAGACTAATTCCTAAATAATTAATATTTTCATGTATTGTGAATGGTATTGCTTTCTTAAATTCTCAGTGAGTTCATTATTAGTATATAGGCATGTTATAGATTTTTGTGTTTGTTTTGTATTATTTTATATTTCTGAATTTGCTTATTTAGGAGTCTTTTGGGGGAATTTTTGGGTGTTAGTGATATAAAATCCTGGCATCTGCAAATAGCAGTGCATTGATTTCATCCTTCTCTATACAGATCCTTTTTTTTTTCTTCTTAATTTTTTTGACTACTAGTTTTCAAAGATGATGTTGAAGAGAAATTTTAAATCCTTGTGTTGTTAATTTTAGAGGAAAAGCTTTCAGTGTTCCCACTTTTAAAGTGTTGTTGGCAATACTTTGGTTGCAAATAGATTTTATCAGTAAGATTAGGAGCTTTTAAATTGATTTTCTATAGTATTTTCAGAGTATTTTTCATGAATTGGTGTTGGATTTTTCAAAGAGTTTTTTTTTTCTGCATCTGTTTGCTTCTGTGATTAGTTTTTGATTATGTTATAATGAATTACATTTATTGATTTGCTTATAATGAAACATACTTGTATCCCTGGAATCAAGTCTACTCTTCATGAAGTATGATGTGTTCTATTCTGTTTTCCAATATTTTGTTTTTATTTTTCTTTCATTTCTTAAACACTTGACACCAAAACACCTGACACCCAAATTTAGAGGACAAAATGTTTATTTAGCTCACAGGTTGTGGAGATTTTGGTCCATAATCAGCTAGCTCGAAGGTAGAGCTTCATGGTGGAAGGGTAACAGTTCATCTTGGTACAAGACAGCACAAGCAATGAGAGCAAAAAGGAAGGAAAGCCTCTTCTACTTGCTTATATTGCGAGCAGGCTATTTGTCTTCTTATATTGGGAGCAGGTTATCTACATCGAGCAAGTGTAGTATCCACCTCCTTGTGCTCTCCTCTTGCACAGGCTCAGAATGTTTTCAGAAAGAGGACTCTGGTCCCATGCTAAGTCACTTAAACTTCTAAACTTTTCAAGTTGACACAGTGAACAATATCCTAGTGTACTAAGAGCATGTACTCTACACCCTAGGATGTAAAACTACTGAGTTACATAATTAAGCTTCTAGACTTAAGTTGACACAATGAATCAACCATTAGGCATGGTGAGAATTTTTGCATCTTGTTCTTTGGAGAGATTCTCTTTTTACTTTGGATTGTTCTCTGGCTTGAGAACCAAGTTCATACTGGTTTCCAAGACTGATTTTTGTCACTTTCACTTTCATTAAAAAGTGAGGAGTAGTGGTGTTATATCTTCCCTGAAGTTCTTTTAGAATTCAGTTGGGACTCCATGAGGTTTTGGGCTTTAATTGGTGATGTTTTGTTGTTGTTACAGCTTTAATTTCATTACCTGTTATTTGAGTACTCAAGAGTTTTATCTCTTTTTGATGGTTTTAGGTCTCTTCATTTTTTCTGGACTCTCCAGTTATTTGACATATAAATTTGTGAAGTAGTTACTAGTAATCTTCTAGATTTTGGGGTGTACACTGTGATTTGCCCATTTCTTTCCCTTTCTATTGATTTATGTCTTTACTTTTTAATTTTTTAGGTTTTTTTTTTTGAACTAGTTTGGCTAAGGGTTGTTTTATTTTGTTTATTCTTTCAAAGAAACGACTCTTTGATTCATTTTTGTCTCTATTTCATTGATATTTGCTTTCCTATTTATAATTTACTTCCTTATAAAAACTCTACATTTGGATTTTTGTTTGCTTGTCTGTTTTTCTGGGGCCTTGAGATGCATTATCAGTTTATTTACTTGGACTTGTTCTATTTTTCTGATGTGGGCATTTACAGCTATACACTTCCCTCACAGAAATGCTTCTGTTTTGTCCCATAAATTCTGGCATGTTATACTGGTGCTGTCATTTAGTTTTAAAAACTTTCTTATTTATTTATTGTTTTTTTTTTCGTGTGTGTGTGTGTGTGTGTGTGTGTGTGTGTGTGTGTGTGTATGATAGATGAATTTTTCAGTTGTGGGTTCTTTATTTCCATACTATTTTTCAGTTTCTGATGCTGCTTTTGCACTTCATTTCTAGTTTCACTGCGCTGTGATCTGATAACATGCATGGGGTTATTTTCATTCTGTTTATTTTGCATTTACTTATGCATGTTTTATTAGCTAGGTTGTGGTCTATTATAGAAAATTACTATGTCCAGCCAAAAAATGTGTATTCTGTGGCATGGAGTGTTTTCCGTTTTTGTTTGTTTGTTTGTTTGTTTGTTTGTTTTTATTTTGTTTTGTTTTGTTTGTTGTTTGTTTTTTCTTTTCATGGTATTTGGGGTTGCATATGCCTAATTTATCTGCATTTCAAATTCTTTTTCCACATCTGGAAAGTTTTCTGCTATTTTTTCAGTAAGCAGGTTTTTATGCCTTTGTACTGTCTTCTACTATTTAATTTCTTCCAATCACATTGGTTACTAGAGATTCCAATACTTTCAATTTTGGATATTTGCTTAGACATTTGTAGCTATTCCCAGCCTCTTCTGTGGTGGGCATTCATATTTGTATCTTTTTTATAGCTCCCTTCAGTCATTTATTTCCTTACATCCATTATCTGTTAATTTATATCTTCTTTGAATTAACCAAGTAACTTATTGAACCATTTTGCTATTCTAGTAGATACCTTGCTGTATGTCTTCCTACCCCATGTTTTCTGTATTGGCTTTGGAAGAAATGAGAGGATTTGAGACCTTTTGTGACCTTTTCTTTTTATAGTTCTACTTTTTGTTTATTTTCTGTGCTGGGGTTTGCAGCTTCCCTTGTCCAGTGCCTCGTTCTTTGTGAATGTGCCACAGTGTTGTTTATAACTCCAAAATACTGGCTTACATAGAAAACCAACTGACAGCAACAATCTGACACTTTGTCAACAGTGATAAAGACAATAATACTGTCAAATATAAACTGTATATTGAAAAACTCTAAGAATTACTTATCGATGACTCTTAAACAGAGCAAGATGTCTGTGATTTTATTATAGATTCTTATGCAGCCCAGAAAATTTACATAAATTATATCAGGCTGTTAGTTTCTGCTGAATATAGACAAGGGTGCAAAAGCTTAAGCAGAGCACTGGACTGAATCCCATTTTCATCATATACACCCCTTCCGAAGGTTGTACCCATCCAATTTGGTCTCCACCACTGATTAAAGGTTTCATGAACTTTATTTGTCTTAGCCTGATCTTCCCAGGTCCCATTATCTTTGTCTTAGCCTGAGATTCTCGGAAGATCTTGGTCAAATACTTCACCACACCAAACCTATCCCCTCCGAGATTGTCTCTCACCTGGTCTCTGTGGAAAGGCAGTACTTTAGTCATTGAGAGAAACTCTCAGCTACTGTGTTAGTCTTGTCCACAATCAGTTGATCTTTAGCTCATCACCTCTGCTTCTCTGTGCTGAGAAGAACCAAAGTGCAAACTTGGCTACGAGTTATCAGTTAGGCCTCTAACCCCTCCCTGTCCCTCTCCCTAGGTCCTCTCCCTCTGCCAGGTGAAGGATGGAGAAGACAGGGTAAGACTTCTCCTCTGTGGTATGGGTCACAGCACAGTGTGCCAGTGGCAGTGTGGATGTGTTTGTTGTCACAACTGTTAATCTAGATACAGATGCATTGCCTTTTCTGAAATTTGCAGATATTTCCTAGTTTATCCTTGCATATTCAATTTCCTTCCCAATGCTGCAGTAACACACATGCTCAGAGCTTCACAGAGGCATATAGTTATTACCTAATATTTAACAGAGGCTATTAATTTTTATTTGACATAGTAATAGAAAATATACTTTGGTCTTCATGGCATGGTGAGAACCAGGACATAAAAAGACAAGAAAGATGGTGTCAGCTTCTCATGAGAAATGTTTAAAATATGCTCAAATCCCATATCTATTAAATGCATCTCTATTATTTTTCCAGAGTTTTTGCTTCCAAAATAAAGTTATAGCATCCAGGAGTTCTGACATATGATTTTTTTTTACTTTATTTTATTTTGGGTTAGCAATGATATTTAGGTTACAGTTTTTTGAGAGAGGAAAATGACCATTTATAATTTTAGAAAATACTCAGCTTTTATGAATGCTAGTTTTAAGTCTATATCAGTAGTTTCATTCTTTTCACAGGAAAGAAAAATCTAGGAATTTATTACCAGAAATAATCAATGATATAAATATGGAAATATACATATATATATAAGTACATACAAATAATAAATCTTAATGGGTAACATCTCAACAATAAGATTTAGACTAAATGGTATATGGCACAATTATATAAGTGTATAATTTATATATGTTGAACTTTCAGTAACATCATTTTTCACAATGTATCCTCCATGATTTTAAAGACCAGTGCACGATCAAATATATACAGTATGTATGTATTGTACACATACATGGATATATGTCTTGCATATATCTACATGGTTTTCATATATCTGGCATAAAATTAAACACATTCTGAACTACACAGTAAATAATTCAGAGATATGGTCACAGGCAGTTTCACATGCTTCTATAGTTTTATATGCTTCCTAATTTTTTTTCACATAAGAAAACACTTAATATTTTAAAAGTTTTCAAATATAATCCATTTTGATATCATTTACCTTAAGTAAAAAATATAGTATAGATTTTTTATTGGAAAAAGCATCAAAATTACAAGCATAACAAAAAAAATGAATTGTGAAATAGAGTATTAAATTATTTGATCATATTCCCCTCTATGATAGATTTTAATAATCAATGAATGTAACTGCCAGATTAGCCAACAACATCAATGGAGTCATTAGTTGTCAAAGGCTGGCAAAGTTTAATGGGTTGGAGTACCACTTGTCAATCAGAATACATTGTATTGTAACTTGCAATTACAGTTCATTGATGATTGGTTCATGTAACAAGGAATGCAGATAGATTTCAATAACTACATACTTTACAACTTCATTATGAGGGAGGTCCTCCACAAATGAACAAAAGCAAAACAAGAACTAATTAACTAGAACCTAATTTCTTATAGTCCTAAAATTCACCAAATTCATTACCTCCATCATGTTTCAAGGCTTTCTGGAATGGGACACAATGCACAGAGAATGTGTGCTAACAAATGTATCTGTGTCACACATTACCGCTTCTTCTCCCCTAGTGGCTTGCACAAAAGTTACTGCATTTTTTCTAATATGAATTCTGTGGACATTGCAGGACAGACAATTCTTAAGGAGGTGAGTTGAGCCAACTCGTGCATCATAGGATGCTTAACAGCATCCTTGACCTTTATCCACTAAATGCCAGTAGCAGCGCTCCAGATTTATTAATCAAAATGTCTTCAGACATTGCCAAATGTGTACACTGGAAGTTACCATCGAGAATCCCTGGGTTAATGCATAATGAAAGTTTATAAATGTGCACTAATATAATACATAAGTTAGAAATGAGCATGCAAATAAGGAACTATCTTTTTTTACTGATGTGTCTATTCTTTCTGTATCTTACTTGTATTGCAAAATTGAAAGATCATAATTATGCCACAATATATCTCTGTCGAGACTGTATAATTCTATCAAGTAGCTCCAGTCATTGGGCTAGTCCAAACTTACCTGATCCTGCCCGCAGATCAGTCTGTAGGCTTCGCCTGGAGAGGGGATGGGGAGGGCTTGGCAAGATAAAAGAGAGACAAGGACAAGATGATCAATTCCAATCAAGTCCCCTTTATTCAGGAAGTATACATGGCTTATATAGAGTCAAAGGGGATGTGGCTTTGCAAGATGGACCAGCTTGGGTCTCCTCATATGCCATGGGCCTATCAGACTAGCAGGAAGCCATACATAGACATATAGGTAAGCGGAAGTGATGTCAACAAGAGGGGATTATGGGAGATGTAGGCTGAAACGAGAAGGTGCTTACATCATTGCTTTGCAGGCAAGGGGAGGATCATGGGAAATGTAGGCTGACACACAAAATGCCCTCAGGTGGGAGTGGCAGGACAGTGGCAGCTATTCTGAGCCGCTCCCTACACTTACCAATAGTAGTCGTAATATATTTTAACTCTCTTGAGTTCAAGATGGAATCTTGGTCAGTTTTCAATTCCTTTGGTGAGCTGAGTTCCACAGGACAGTACTTCAAAGCCACTTATCATTTTTTAACTGTCAAACATTCCAACTCTCTTAGTATCCACACATGTTGATACAAAATCTCGCATGCTTCTGATACTTCCATTTCTCATCACACATGAAACTCTGTTATGTAAGAATCAAATAGGTTTTTCTGTTTTGAAATCATTAACTTCATTTTTAATGCATCAGTAAACTGTATGCAAGGCTATTTCATATACATGTATTATATTAACAACATGGTATTTGAAAAAATTTTTGTTCAAATAGAATATAATCCCATCGCTCCAGTGGAGAACACTATATTTCTAGTGAGAACACAAAACAAATTAAGCACAACTGGACATGAAAAGGACCCTTCTTACTTGGTGACACATCAGTGTTTGCTATGGATTGTCATTCATGAACTTCAAATTTAGGGTTTAGTATCTGTTTTCTGGCTACACAAAACTGTGTTTTTTATTATACCAGTAATGGGATGTACCTATTTTTCTTTTGGAAATATGATCTAAGGAGTGAGCAAGTCACATATTCCTTAATTGTCATTAATTACTTCTTTATTTTCTCTTTCCTTTATCATCATTAATTTTTTCATATAAAGTTATTGATGAGGGTGATGATGATGATGATGATGATGATAAAAGCTGTCACACTGTGAGCAGACACTATGTCTCAATAAAGGGACCTTAAAATATGTCACATTGTGCACAGTAATAAAGATTAAGGATCCTAGAGTGAGTCTGTCTTAATAAAAGCAAAACAATTGTGGCAACAAAAATTAAGATATAAAAGCATCCAAAAATTTGATTTTCCTACAGAAAGCTCCTTTTTCTGTGTCCCAGTTATTCTCTTTACCAAATAGAAATAATGGCGCTTCATAGTTTACTATGGGGATAAAACTAGATTTATATACAATAAGTTCTCACAATACACACAAACACAGCAGCCTTCTAATAAAGAGTCACCATCTAGGCTGGGGATTTTGCTCAGTGGCATAAGCACCTGCCTTGCAAGCAGACAGTCGTGAGTTAGATCCCTGGTACCGATAAAAATGAAAAAGACAAAAAAAAAAAAAAAAAAAAAAAAGTCACCATGTCCATAGTCTAATATATTTTTCCAAGAACTTTATAAAGTAATGTCTGATATGGTATTATCTTCAATTTATAGACACAATAACGGAAACTCAAAAAGTTTAATATTTTGCCCCAAGTTTTACTAGCCATCCTTTCTGATTCCAAAATCCATGCTTATTACCATTTTCTCATTGGTTCTACCAGTCTCTTCCCTTAAGACTCAGTTAATTCAGTTTTCCTCAAGATAACTGTCATGTTTCCCCAGAGCTGTGCCTTTATTTCAGAATGAGCTCTCCCAGCTTCATTCACTACTCGGTTGCTTGATAGACCTCCAGCATTATCACTACCCCGATTGGTTAACTCTTAATATGTTCTGGATTCTCCAGGAACTCAAGTATCACAGCATATCTTATCCAGATGGGCTCTGAACTTCCTTATATGTTTATAGAGGAAAAGTGAAAACTACTACTTAATTTTTTTTCCTCCAGAAATGTGATAAATAAATTTGTTAAATTAATTAGAAAAGATGATGCAAACATTAGGAAATCTAAATAATGACTGTGTGATAATGTACAAGCCAGTTAAATTCTCTGAACTTTGGCTTCCTCATTCATCAAAAGAGGGGATGGAATAAGTGAGCTAAGACAATAAGCAATGGGTCACTGAAGTCCCAATACATGCCTATGTGGAAGTGTCTTATGTGCACCTAATTGGAGAAGATGTTCAGTTTTGTGCTGTGCTGGATTCAATTGCAACACAAGGAAGACAGCATGTAAACAGGGCTTACTGTGCTTATTTTCCTAACAAAATATCCCAAAGTGTGAGTATTCAGAGACTCAAGCTCTGCTGGCAATCAATAAAACATGAACGTATTTTTCTGAATGCATTTTCTTCATCCCCTTCAGGTTCCCTGTAATGAGGAGATAATGAGCTAGAGATATAGGCAGGGGTGCCCGAGAGCTTCTTCTAACATCCACTTTGTTAGAGCATCTTTTGCAGCTGAAAGGCAAAACATTTCCAAGGGATATTCTGCCAACGGTGTCAAACCCGGAGCTTAATGTCATGATATTTTTTAAAGAATGTAAGTGTACCTGTGGGGGTCCACCTAATGGGTGCTACTCAGTTATGGCTGAGAAAAATAAGTTTGACTGTTGCTTCATTGATTGCCTATTTTTTATAATGAAATTGTGAGGAAAAAATTTCACTAGAAAACCACAGGTCTCAACACTAAAAAAGTAAAACCCCTGAAGTTGTGTTTTCACCTCCGGTACACCCCTGAAATTTTTTATTTTCCCTGCTTTTTTGATGGGCTTGTGTGACACAGCCTCCTTCCATTTATTTAGTATTTCCAAATACAACTGTATGTTGGGCATATTTTGTACTCAGAGAGTAAGTGAGAAATGTCTTTAGCTCTTTGCTTATTCTAAAACAAATCCTTAAGTCTAGGGTGATACAAAGATTGCATTTCTCTTCTCAACATAATCAAGCCTGTATGCAAAAACTAATTCTGAAAAGAATGCCAAGCAGTCCCAGATCAGAAGGAAATGTGACTGTATTTGTTTAGGGATAATTTCCAGTGTTCAGAAAAGAGGACCTGTTGTGGTCCATATTTGTTAATGCTCTTGAAAGAATTTGTCTGAACTCAATAGAATCAATGGAATTAAGTCACTAGAGAGGGTATCAAACTAGTGCATATGGAGAAGAATCAGAAGTTGAAAACGGTAAATACCTCATTCGTTAAGGTGTCTTGCAAAGAAAGACGCTATGCACCCAAAACTAGGTGTCAAAATTGATAATTATACACACACCCAGATGCACAGTTGCACACTCATATATTGACATATGCTAACAGAGTAGGAAAGGCTTACTCCTTATGTCACATGGACATCTCTGAAATATGCAGAGCAAGACTATCAAGAATGTCTAAAAATGACCCAAAACAGGAAGACTCTGAGACTGACTTGGGTTCTCTTTACAGTTAAGTGTTTAAGGCTAGAATGAGAGTTCAAGAAGATCAGGGCTTTGCATGATTTGACTTTCCCAGTGAAATTAAAAGAGGAAATATGAAGGTTTACCAATAAACTTTTCTAGATATGGAGTATCAAGGGAAGAGGTGGAGATCAATCTAAAACATCAAAAAATGGGACCAGATTTCACATTACATTTTTCTTTATTTCACATTACATATTTCTTATTTCACATTACATATGTACATATCTTATTTGCCCACATTACATACTTACATATCTTATTTCACATTACATATTTTAGGATGAAATTTTATATTTTAGTCTTTTAATTTTTTCAGTTTTTATTAGCACATGTTGGCAGTATACTGGGATGCAACTTTAAAATGAAACAGAAAGAAATCAGTCTCAGAGGTTAAATTGTATAAGCTCAAGCCCTGATTTAATCATTTAAAAGCTTATATTCTAATGAAGGAGTTGAAATTCCTTAAAGCTGATTTTCTTCCTCTGTCAATACTAGGGACCCAAGCTCAGATGAAAGATGAAGAATGGAGATGCTGGTAAGGGTTTTGATAGTGGGATACAGGAAGTGATTTGTGTCTCCTTCCGTCACCATTGAGCTTTATGCCACAAATGGTTCTACTATCATCGTCACTCTTACTTTAGTTCATTTTTCTTCATAGAATAATGTTCACCATCTATATGTGTTCTGGGTATTTGTTCTTCAACCTGAAGTGAGAGTTGTTTAAATGATTTTTAAGATCTAGGCTGCTGATTCTTGTCCTTGGGACATTGTTGACCTCAGTGCTCTTCAACTTGGAGAACCTTGACTTGCTGACATCCACTTTCCTAAAAAGAAAGACGATATGCACCCAAAATTTCAGACTTCTTAAATGCACTTTTTTGGTTGGCCAATAAATATCGCTATTTAGACTTGAACAAAACATACTCAGTTTTCTCACAGATCACACATGACCCAAATTTCATGATATTTGAGAATGGGGAGGGATTTGATTTTCCAGCTGCTAGTTCTAGAAGAACCTTATCTGACAATGAATATTTTCTCATTTAGGTTTACCATGCACAGCTTGGTTCAGATGTATTTTGTAACTATCCTTCCTCATTTTATATTTAATTTTCTCTGATTGTCCCTTTTGTTAAATATGTTCTCACAGGTGCAAAGTGAGGAATATATAAGTTTTTTTTTTTTTTTTTTTATCTTGACTTGGAATTACTGAATCATTTATCCACACCACAGTAAGGCAGGGATCTATTTGATGTTCTATTTTACATTTTTGTCTGTGTGACTGATCCATCAAGATTTTCAAATGATTAGGGTTAAATGATTACACCTTACACAGGTAACATTAAAGTTCTTCTCTTGGAAATTGTGACTCAGTGACTTGGGAGATGGGACTTGGGGACCAATATTTAAATAAGCACTCAAGGATATTTATGACACATTAATGTGTTTTCCCTATAGATTTTAAATTATATAAGGTATATATTTTCTAAGATATCCAAGGTGTTTTCACTATATATAAATAAAATTCTAAATTTATATATATATTCTAAATTTATATATATATTCTTATGGTCCCTGGATCTGGAGGAAAATAAAAATAATCTCAAAAATGATATCTATAATTCCTTTCATCTATACATTCAATTCTTTTTGCATATTACTGGATCTTTTAATAATGTACTAATTCTGAATATATGATCTCCAGGTTAGAATTATAGAAACTGAGTCTTGGGTAGGGAGTGTTCAATGCCTCCATATGTATAGTTACAAAGTAGTCAAATTAATCTTTATATCCAGGTCTGGCTGACATCCAAGCTCTTGTGACTTGTGAAGTGGATTGGACATAATTCTCCATCCACCGCTGCCTGCCCAAGTTAGCATTCTCCTTGAATGACCTACAAGGTCCTTAACTTCTCACTGGCTTAAGTGCTTCTGATGCTCCTACTTTAAAAATTGCAATATACACATAAATAATTCAAGCAAAAAACTTGATATAGTGGAGTGCATTAGGGCTAAAATAACCCTCCCCTTTTTGACTAGTTTAGAAAACCATCATCATTTTCTAGAAATACTCTCTGGGTTTCATGTAGTGTGTGGTACATTGAATTTGTTAGCATTTTGCCAGCTCTGCCATTCAAAATAAGAAAAAAATTACTCTGGAATCACTGCAAAATCAGCATAATCTAGATTTAATTCGCCTTTCCTCACAAATAATCTTCTTCATGTCAGCTTCATTGCCTTGATTGAAAAAGGGCTATCTTTGTCATCAATACATGCTTTATAAAGATTAATAAAATTTATAGTCAAAATTTAAATGTTGTTTACTGATAGGTTAAAATCTATATGAGAATGCTATCTTTAAAAATGATTTTTTTAGCCTAACTGAAGTTTCATGAACTATGATCTAAAAATATGGTGAATGTTAAATTAAAAAATATTTTACACTAAAATTCGCACTGCCATTAATCTTTCTAAAATACTTCCCTAACGTTGCACACACTGTCCCGTCACACTTGCCACTTGCTGAAGCAGGTCTGCAAGCCCTTTTCAGTGGATGTCTTTAGCTGTGCTATTGTGGCTGCCTCAATGCCCTGAATTAAGCCAAAATATTTCTCTTTCATGGTCATTTTGTCTTTGTGGAACAACCAGAAGTCACATCATACCAAATCATATGCACTAAGTAGGTGAGGACACACTAAGGATTTTTACAAGTCTGCCCTTCCTGCTGGATTGCACCCTGCAGCAGTATCTACCATACTATTTTATCAAACCTCCAAATATATTCATAGGAGAAGACGTGCATAAAGCTTCAGAAATTCTCACAAACAGTGGTAAAAGTGCTTTTCAAGTCAGGAATAATATTTTATGGGATATTAATTGTAACGTATCTTTTAACACATAATATTTTTAATTTTTAAACATTCACCATATATTCTGATTTGGTAAGATCAGCAGATGAGTAGACTGCCAGAGAGAACAACTGTGGTCTATCCAATCACTCATAATGCCCTGCTCTCTGTTTCAGCAAGCTCTGCAACACTGTTTGCTTCTGCAACTCCAACACCCCACCCCCCAGGCACAGGCTTTGGCCCCACGCCCCTCCCATCTTCATGAGGCTGACCTACCTTAATTTTTTTAACCCCTTTGCCGAGTGTCCCCTATGTAAAAGGATCATTCCTGTAATTTTATCTGGGATGAACTATTTTCTACTTTTTGTCATGTGTAACTCTCATTTGTTTATTTTTTAGTTAGGATTCTTAAACTTTTTCTGTAACAATTTAGGCAGAAATACTTCATGGATTCTGGGCCTCAAATTTTCTTTTGATTCCACTCAACTTAAAAGCAGTTATAAACACTATGTAAACAAAGTGGGTAGCTGTGTAACAATATCATTCTATTAAAAAGTACAGCAAGTAGGTCAATTTCAGCAAATATATAAAGTCTGCTTGCTCCCGACTTTATAGGGCAGATTATAAATTATAGTACGAATGCTTACGTTATTTTTTTATTTCTTTATTGTTAGAATAATCATTGAGAAAAAAGTTTCATGAGGATAGTCGTCATAGGTTACTTGTTCTTCATTGTATTACTTTGAACATAGTGCGTGTTCAATAAATATGTTGATGAGTTGTATTAATTAGTCTAAAATTGAGTTTTGTTTTTACTACCTAGCCTCAAAATTCTTCAGTGTCAAAATAAAGTCCATAAGTATTTATCATACCATAAAATCAGACCTAATGAAAACTTTAGCACTCAAACTATTTCCATGCCTATCATAGACTATGATTATGACTTGGTTATTCATGTCTTTTCCATTTATTATTTCAAGCAAAATAGATAATATTTGATACACTGTGTTAGACAATGGACTAAAATATCCCAATGCTGGACTCAGTTACTTCTATGTGGAGTTCAAAGTCTGATGTTACCTAAAAATATGTGGATTTCATTTACTAATGATGTGCATACATTTTTCATGATTTGCTTTGCTTTTAGTTCTTTGCCCTCAGATTTAGTGATTAATTCCTCACTGGTAAATCCCAATTTAATTGAATAATCACAGAATGCATCCCCCCATTCTCTGTATTCCTATAATACTCATTCATATTTTAAATCATAGTCTAGCTCATTTAACCAGGATTAAAAGGGTCTTTATCCTTCATGCTTCAGTGATTTTGAGTAGGCCCAAAAAACAAGTTGGACACTTTTTATATGTGTACCACTAAAGCCAAGTGCAATTGTGGAATACAAAAATAGTTTTTAAAAAAATATGGCTGACTGTGAAAGAATGTGATTAAGATATATAAAAATATTCTGTTTGAGTTGCTAGTGAAGCTGGTTTTTCTATTAGTCAAATATCTTTGCAGTAAATTCCAAAGATTTTATTAACTTCAAGTTACAATGTTTTCTTCTACTTATATGGTCATTAAAAAAAAAAGGTATACAAATCTAGGATTTTGACTAGAGTAACAAGTAGAAATATAGCAAGGTAGAAAAATTTAAGAAGAGACAAATTATACAGTACTATCTCCCAAAGGATTAGAGAAACTGTATTGTGCTATGCTCTCTGTTATAGAAATGCATCATCCTATTTATTTCAAATATTATAAGGCTCTCCACACAGGATCAGAATTGCACTAATTTTTTTGACGTAGCTGAAGAACTGTTGTAAATCTGCAAACCAAAAAAATTTTACAAGTCAAAATTATCCTTTAGAAAAATTATGAAATAATATTTATATATACTGGCTTCAAATTAATTTTCATTGAAAGCTGGTCAATTCTGCTCAAAATTAGAACCCTGAACCTGTGCAAATTATTTTAGTTTAGAAATTGAAATAGTTTGACAAATAAAAGAGAAAACATGATGTTTCATTTTTTAAAGTGGTAAAGGACGTACGTGGTTGGAGAATCTTTTATTACAGAATTTGTCATGTATAGTCATTAAATTGGTAGAAAAATGAAGAGAAAGATAAGTGCCTTAAAATAAAAGGCAGTATTAATTTTTTTTTGCTAAGTTTCCTTTATCTAATTTCACTGTTTCCAGAACATATGCTTCACCATAGTTTTATTAGCAAGTGAAGAATACACCACTGTCCAAAATCTGTGGTGTGATTAGCGTTATTGAATGGCAGGTTTTGTGTTACTCATGTTTATTTTATGTCTTCTCAAACCATCTGCTTCCTTTCACTATGTCTTATTCAGATAATGAGAAACAGTGACAGTAAAGGTATATATTGTCACTGTAATTCTAGTGTAATTCTTGACATTTTGGATTTGTATCTGTTTTTCTTTGTGTCACTGGCAAAACTGAATGATATGGTCATTGCTCAGGAAACAAAGTTTACAAGTAATTTACCGAATTATATGATTCAAATCTACTATTTATTCTGCTCCAGATATTAGACAGAAAACATGCTTTCTCAGATAAAATACTGTCTATTCCCAAAACAATCCAGTGACAAGGACATGAAAACGGTGCAATGTAATAAGGACAGAAAAGAGTTGAAGGAAAAGTCTTGGCATTGAGAAGTGAAAGTGAATGCATTCACTCGATGTCTTTAAAAGCTTCACGCACCAATTTAATACTCCACAGCAGTCATTCAAACTCAGATTAAAGCTTGGAGCACTAAATGACAAGCAGAAGAAATAGAAAAGCTGCTGGAGAATATTTCAGACCAAAGCACCTATTTAAACTATGGTATCCATAGAAATGTGAAAGGATTTGCTTTTCAGAAATTTTAATTACAAGATTTGGCTAGAATGCAAGACATGAGTGGATAAACAGGAAAAGACAGACTTAGTGACTCTGTAACCACAGTTAGTACATACTGAACCTTAAGCATTTGCCACATAAAGATGTTCCTTAAATCACAATAGGATTGTGCTTTGATATATTCTTTGTTAGTTGAAAATATACTAAATTGAAAACATATTTTTTATACCAAATTTACCTGCAGTTATGACTTAGTAACAGGTCTACTGTAGATCAGTGGATGTTTTATCCTCCCCAGAGGATTGTACTTTTGGCCCAGAGTTGCCAGGAGGTGTAGACTATTGCCTCTGGCCAGCATTGCAACAGACAGTATTATACAGCACAAGAAAACCTGAAGTACAGCTTCTACTGAATATGCAAGGCTTTCACACCATCTTAAAGTTAAAAAAAAAAAAAAAAAAAACTGTGAATTGAACTGTCTTAAGTCACAGAATTGTACATACGTTCTCTCATTTGATCTTCCCAACAAATCTGAGCCTGGAACTATTTTACTGTTTCCCTTATTTTACATATTAGAAAGCCGGGTTTCAGAAATTTTTAGAATGAACCCACAAACTGAATTGAGTAATTCTAGAACATTGAAAAAAGAACTATTTATAAAACTGTGTATGCATGGTTTAACCCAGTGGTTCTCAAAATGTGACAGCTAGGCCAGCATTATGAGCATCGCTTGAGAAGTTTTTAGAAATGCAAACACTTAGTCTTATCCCATAAGCACTGAATCTAAAGCTGTAGGCACAGCATCCAGCAAACTGTAGCTTAATAAGTCACTAGATGATTCTAGTTCACTCTAAAATTTTTAAACAGCTTTAAAGAAATGACCAAGGATGGTGGTGTTGAACCATGTGATTGATAACATAAAGAGAAACACTGTCACCTCTAGGCCAGAAAGAGAAGGCAGTTATCTAAACAGAAAAAACAAGCTGCATGCGCTTATGTGAGAGCAGTTGGAGTCTTTGGTAGACACACATGACCAACCCTTGACAACCTGGCAGATAGGAGTACTCTCTTGCTTCCTTGTGCAATTCATACTGGGGTAGGTTTAACTGGCTAAATCCATGTTACTTCAGAGGGCAATATAGCTAATTGATGAGGTTCACGCATATAAGCCTCTGTAGCACAAGGCAGGTAAAGAGTGGCATGCAGATCTACAAAATGGAAGAGGTTAAACAAATATTCACAAGGCAATGGACAGGAAACAGTACAGACACATTTAAAATGATGTAATATAACTGTAGAGCATATTCTCAGTCATTATGACATGCAACACCCAGGTATGAGTAATTAGAGATTACAGCATAACTCTGCAAGCCATAATAATAAATCTGGATTCTTAAAGAGTTTTAGCTTACAAGGATTGTAGGATCTTATTCATTGATTTATTTACTATTTATTTGCTTTTTGTTTTAGTTTAAGAAAGGTAAAAATTGTAACTGGAGTGGAAGATGAAAAAAGGAATGGATGATGTCATTCAGTAAAATGTTTAAGGATTTTATGCTAATCTGATTGAGGTAAGAAATGAGACTAGATCCCGGTTTGGGGGAACTCTCTTCGTTGCCTGCGGATCTGCCTGCGGTTTCCTACCGGGACCAGTGAGTGGGGCTTAGGCACTGAATCCCGTCCCAGTCTCGGGAAACACTCTTCCTCGCCTGAGGGACCAGGCCACAGTTTCCTGTGTGCCCAGCCTGTTGGGCCTAGACACGATCTGGGGAAACTCTCTCCCTCAGTTTGAACAACACTTGAAGCTCAAAAATATAGGAAAATGACAAAATGAAAGACCAAAATGCAACATCAAACAGCCAGCCCATCCCAAGAAAGCCTAGGAACCATATGCACAGAAGAAAATACATTCCACATACCTGAAATACCTGAAATAATAGTAACTGAAATAAAAAAGCAATGCTAGGAAACCTTAAAGGAATTCAAACTAGTAATAATCTCTCAGGTAAAAGAAGAAATGATAAAAGAAATGAAGATGCTGAACATATCTAAAAAAGACACAGTTAAAAAAATGGAAGACCTAAACAAAAAGATAGTATCCCTGGATGAACAATATAAGAAACAAACAGAATACATAAAGCAGATGCAAAGAGATATACAGGAAATCAAAAACTCCATTGAAAATTGTAAAAACCATGTCAATGAATGTGAAGATAGAATCTCAGACCTCAAGACAAGATTACAGCTAGCAAATGGGAAGGGAAAGATCTTTTAAAAATAACAAGAAATCAGGAATTAACAATTCAACACCTGCAAGACGATGCAAAGCGGAACAACATAAGGTTGATATGGATAAATGAAAAAGAAGGGGAAAACATAAAGGATGTCAAGAGGATATTTAGAGAAGTACTAGGTGAAAATTTCCCAAACACAAGGTTAGAAACTGATATCAAGATCAAAAAGCATACAGGACTCCAAATAGCCATAACCAAAATAAATCTACAACCAGACCTATAGTAATGAGCATCTCAGAAATTGAACAAAAAAATAGAATAGTAAAAGCTGTCAGAGAGAAAACACAGATCCCCTATAAAGGAAAACTTATCAGAATCACAGAAGACTTCTCAGCACTAACAATAAAGTCAAGAAGAACATGGAGTGAAGTATTTCAGATCCTAAAGCAAAATGATTTCCAATCTAGGATGATTTACCTTGCAAACCTGTTCTTCAAAATCGATGGAGAAATAAGATACTTCCATGACAAAGAACAGCTGAAAAACTTCGTGATCACCAAGCCAACCCTGCAGAGAATACTGAAAGACAGCCTAGATACATTTAGGAAAAAGGCACTAAACAAAGCAGACAATTAAACATAGCAGAAAGATAAAGATACAACAGCAAAAAGATAACATGTCAACAAAATACCAATATATAACAGCTATAACCATTAATGTAAATGGTCTCAACGCACCAATTAAAAGAAACAGACTGGCAGAATGGATCAAGAAACAGAATCCAACCATATGCTGTCTACAAGAAACCCATCTAACCCAAAAGGATACTCACAGACTGAAAGTCAAAGGATGGAAAACAATACTTCATGCAACCGGAATCCCCCCCCCCCAAAAAAAAGTAGGGGTAGCTATTCTGTTTGCAGATAACCTGAATTTCAAACCAATAATGATCAGAAGGGATAAAGAAGAACACTACATACTGGTTAGGGGAAACCTTCAAGAGGAAGAGATAACTATCTTAAATATATATGCACCAAACTCCAGAGCACCCTGTTATATGAAACAAGTACTAACAGAAAAGAAAAACCAAATTAGCAGTAACACAATTCTAACAGGAAATTTTAACACACCATTGACACCAATGGACAGATCAACCAGACAGAAAATCAACAAAGAAATAAAAAAAAAACTGTATTGCACTTGTGAACAAATGGACTTAATAGACACATACAGAGTATATCACCCAACAACAGCAACAACAGAATACACATTCTTCTCAGCAGTACATGGGTCATTCTCTAAGATGGACCATATATTAATTCACAGAACATATTTAAATAAATGCAAAAGGGTCGAAATTATCCCTTGCATGCTATCGGACCATAGCGCTGTGAAATTAGAAATTAATGATAAAGGATACTGCAAAAATCCCACAAACACATGCAAACTGAATAACACACTCTTGAATAATCAGTGAGTCACAGAGGAAATTAAAGAAGAAATTAAACAATACCTACAAACAAATGAAAACACAAATACAACTTACCGGAATCTGAGGAATGCAATGAAAGCAATCCTCAGAGGAAAATTTATTGCACTGAGTTCCCACATTAGGAAAACAGAACGAATACAAATACATAACCTGATGTTACACCTCAAACATCTAGAAAAAGAAAAGCAAGTCAATCCCAAAGCCAAAAGCAGAGAAGAAATTATAAAAATCAGAGCAGAAATCAATGCAATAGAGACCAAAAAAACAATCCAAAAAATCAATGAATCAAAGAGCTGGTTCTTTGAAAGAATAAATAAAATAGACAAGCCCCTAGCCAACCTTATTTAAAAATGAGAAGAAAAAGCCCATTTTCATGCAATAAGGAGTGAAAGAGGCAAAATTACTATGGACTCTATAGAAATACAGAAGATCATCAACACCTATTTCGAAAACCTATACTCTCAAAGGTTTGATAACCCAGAGGAAATAGACAGATTCCTAGAAGCATATGAGGTACCAAAGCTAGGTCATGAAGATGTAAAACTGCTGAATACCCAATTTCTATTAATGAAATTGAAAACGTAATTAGATCTTTACCTACAAAGAAGAGCCCATGCCCAGATGGATTCACTGCAGAATTCTACAAGAAATACAAAGATGACCTAATGCCAACACTCCTCAAACTATTCAATGAAATTAAAAGGGAAGCAATCCTTCCTAAATCATTCCTAGAAGCCAATATTACTCCAGTACCAAAACCAGAGAAGTACCCAACTGAAGAAAGAGAACTACAGACCAATCTCCCTAATGAACACAGATGCAAAAATTCTCAATAAAAAATTAGCAAATAGGATGCAGCAAATCATCAAGAAGATCATACACCACGACCAAGTGGCATTCATCCCAGGCATGCAGGGATGGTTCAAAATACATAAATCAATAAATGTAATCCACCATATCACTAAAGACAAAAGTAAGAATCACATGATCATTTCTATAGATGCAGAAAAATCTTTGATAAGGTCCAACATTCATTCATGATAAGAACCTTACAGAAAATTGGAATAGAAGGCCTTTACCTCAATATAATTAAGGCCATCTATGACAAACAAACAGCCAATATCATACTAAATGGCCAAAAATTGAAGACCTTTACTTTAAAATCAGGCGCAAGACAAGGATGTCCTTTATCACCACTCCTATTTAATATAGTATTGGTAATACTGGCCTGAGCAATTAGACAAGAGAAAGAAATAAAAGGCATAAAGATAGGAAAAGAAGTTAAATTATCATTATTTGCAGATGACATGATACTCTATACAGAAGATCCCCAAAATTCCACTGAAAGATTCCTAGATATAATAAATAAATTCAGTAATGTAGCTGGATACAGAATCAATACTCAAAAATCAATAGCATTCCTATACACTAAAAACAAAGTCACAGAGAAAGAAATAAGAGAGGCAACACCCTTCACACTAGCAACCAAAAAAATGAAATATTTAGGAATTACTCTCACAAAAGAAGTGAAAGACTTATACAGGGAAAATTATAATACACTGAAAAATGAAGTTGAAGATGATCTCAGAAAATGGAAAAAAATCCCTTGCTCATGGATAGGAAGAATAAATACTGTGAAAATGGACATTCTCCCAAAACTTTTATACAGATTCAATGCAATTCTGATAAAAATACAATCAACATACCTCATAGAATTCGAGAAATCACTTCTAAAATTCATCTGGAGTGAGAAGAGACCTAGAATAGCAAGCACAGTTCTAAGCTGCAAAGGCAAGGCAGGCGGTATCACAATCCCTGACTTGAAGTTATACTACAAGGTAACTGTAGTATTTTTACTGTAGTAAAATCAACATGGTACTGGAACCAAAACAGAGCTGAAGATCAGTGGAATAGATTAGAAGATACAACCACAACTATAAACCCACTTGACCACCTCATCTTTGATAAAGGGGCCCAACATGTTCACTGGAAGAATGACAGTCTGTTCAATAAATGGTGTTGGAAAAACTGGCTCTTTATATGCCAAAAAATAAACTAGACCCATGCCTATCACCATGTACTAAAATAAAATATAAATGGATCAAAGATATTAATATTAAAACAGAAAAACTAAATCTATTGGAAGACTAATTGGGTAAAAACCTTGAAGACATAGGAGTAGGTAAAGAATTGATGAGTAGGACTCAAATTGCACAGGAAATACTTCCGAGAATCAATAACTGGGATCGCCACGTATTAAAAAGTTTCTGCACATCAGAAAAAAGCTTCAACATAGTCAAAAGAAAACCCACAAACTGGGAAAAAAATCTTAGTAAACTTCCCCTCAGACAAAAGACTTTTGTCTAAAACATATAAAGAATTAAAAAAAAATCAGACCCCCAAAATTCAAAGACCCAATCCAAAAATGGCATCTGAGATGAATAAAAAATTCTCTGATGAAGAAATTCAAATGGCAAATAAATATGAAAAAATGTTGACCATCACAGGTCATTAGAGAAATGCAAATTAAAACCACACTGAGATTTCATCGCACCCCTGAAAGCATGGCCAAGATCAAGAAAACCACCAGCAGCAAATGCTGGAGAGTCTGTGGGGAAAAAGGTACTCTCCTGCACTGTTGGTGGGAGTGTAGACTAGTGCAACTATTGTGGAGGTCAGTCGGGAGATTTCTCAAAAAGCTGGGACTGGAAGCCCCATTTGACCCAGCTATTTCACTTCTAGGCATATTTGCAGAAGAACTGAAAGCATCATATCACAGTGATATACGTGCACCCATGTTTATAGGAGCACAATTTGTAATAGCCAGATCTTGGAAACAACCTAAGTGTCCATCAACTGAGGAATGGATAAAGAAGTTGTGGTATTTTTATACAATGGAGTACTACTCAGCTATAAAGAATGATCACATTGATATATTTATCAATAAATGGACACGGTTTGAGACCATACTCGTAAGTGAAATAAATCAAACTCACATGTATAAATACCGAATAGTTTTCCTAGTACAAGAAATGATAAGAATACATAAAATTATATGGTAATCATGATTCCCAATCATATTGGTTTTAATCCATATAATGTTATCACTCATTAGTTGTAATGGTTTTAACCTGGGTTGTTCGATTTTAGTATCGGTGATAGTACGAATAGCTATTCTGAAGAAAACAACACATCATAAAAGCTAGTGCTGTTTTAATATCATCTTGTTTTGAAGTCCCTTCAAGCTGTTGTACATCTGTTTCCACTGGTTTTAACATGTGGTATCTTACTATATTTTACTATACGCGATAGTACAAATAAAAACAAAATTATAGGCAAAGAGATAATATAGAACCATTGTTCATTTTCTGGTAACTGGTTCTAAATACCCTGTAATTTCTTCATTCTCTTGAATAGCTTCAGAATGACTTGATATGCTTGATGCTATAGTATATGAAGTTATACTCAAATAATTCAAGGAAGGCACTATGGTGACTACTATTACATTAGATTATCTGGGGTGAAACACAATGATGCTTAAATAGTTTTGTTCTGACATGTGTTGTTCTAATACAATATTCTCTTTTACCTCAATCCCATCCTTTTTAAAAAAATTTTTTTTTACTTTTTTTTCAATTAAGGGAAAACTAAATTAAAAAATAGCGGGCTATATTATAGTAACGTTTTTGTTTTCCTATTAACCTGATATGATCCCCAGTACTGCTCTCCCCATCTTA
Source organism: Cavia porcellus (assembly GCF_034190915.1). Classification (NCBI taxonomy): domain Eukaryota; kingdom Metazoa; phylum Chordata; class Mammalia; order Rodentia; family Caviidae; genus Cavia; species Cavia porcellus. The sequence continues at coordinate 94,849,699 of NW_026947487.1, forward strand.
TTCTGTCAGATTTTACTATATTCTATTTTGTTTGATAGTATCAAGTTTGGGGGGATAGGCAACTACTTTAAAGGCAATAAGATTCACTAAGATGCCCATTATGTTTCACTATTATCTTCTTTTGAGATCCTGTAAGGTCTGCAGTGTAGGTTTTATTGGTCTTGTTCTGTACTGTTTTGATCAATATTATTATACCTGACTATATAGGCAACTTTTTAAAAAAATAGCAATAGGCAGAATGGTAACCATTTTAGATCACATGATATTCTATTTTTACATCATGTCCTATGTCCATCCTTCTAACTGACTCTGTTTTGTTTAGGCACGTTAGATTTTATTCTCTCCAAAAAATAATAAGAATTGTGGGAGTAAAAAGAACAAAAAACTGTAATTGTTATTAAAAGGAGAGGAAAGGAAGGTGGTCTAAGGGATATAACTGCATGTATGTTTAAGTATGTAGGATGGAAATACATATTATTGAACTTTTGTTGGATCACTGATCAGCAGTGTGTGCAATCTCATAGTATGAATGTTCACTTTACATGCTTTAATTTTATAATTTAGACAACTATTTCAATGATGACAATACGTAACCTATTAACTAGTGATATCTTATTGTACTTTTTCCTTGAAATTCTGTATGATTTGCACCCTTTTACTGCTTTTTTAAAATTTCCTTTCTTTTTTCTCTTTAAATAAAAAAAAAGAAATGATACTAAGAATAAAAAAGATGGCAAAATTATGACTCTTAAAGTATGCCAGAGTAGTTTTAAAATCTACAGGTGAATGAGATGTAGAGAGAAGGAAGCTAAGATACTTCACAAGTTCAGAGCATTGGATGGAGATTCTCATTATTCTGGGTCTATTGATTCCTCATGATGATTATGTTCATTTTGGTGCTGCCTTTGTTGTGAGTGGGAGAACATATCCAGCAGTTAGACAGACGTAAAGATTTGAAATTTAAAACATAAAACAGAGCAAAATATATGAGGTAAATCAACAGAAAAAGAAACATTTGAAGATAATGTGGGCTGTATGTATAAAAGGAAAAGAGTCAACATAAAGTAAACTGAAGAAAATACCAAAAAGGAAGGAAAGAGCCCAGAAAAATATAGAAAGGGAAGAATGTCATGGATAATAACAGTAACAGTAAGATACATTATTAGTAGTAATGTGTAACCTAAGTCTGGTCTTTAGAACAAATTGTGGTGACCATCTTAAGTACTATGTCACTTAAACTTTATATCTATATGGTAGAAAGTAATATTAAGCTCACTTAAAACCCAAGGCATGAGTAATATAAAGATATTTACTAAGATTTTATGGCTGGTAACTTCATAAACTGAAATTTATACCTGGTTGTCTTCTAAATTTGTTAGACCTTCTGTGTATTTTCTAGAATAAGTGAAAATTTAAAAGTCATGTCATGGAAACCTCAGTTGATTAGATGCACAAGAAAGAGGAAATTTTGGGAAAGTCTAAAAGCATCGATGCTTCTGCATTGAAGAAGAACACTACTGATGTATCTGACCTAGGGGACACTATCTAGGATTCCAGGCCATAAATATGGATACAAGAGGATGTTAAGTACACATAAAGGTACCAGAAATATGGATGAGATTGGCAGGCAAGCAGACAGCTGCAGCACTATAACCAGGGGTTAAGAGCCTGGCAATAAACAAATGAAGAGATGACAAAATCTATCATGATGTGTGGCTAAAACAAATAGTTACTCATACATTTTGTTGTTATTAAAGTAGAAATGGCAAATGAATCACATATTCAAAGAAAAACATGAAAGCATGAGTGTATGCATATGTAAGATAAGAATGGGGACAATGGCATATATTATATTAAAGAAAATGAGGAGCTAGTGGTAGGTTTTATGAATTTTGCAGAGACTGTAGCATATCTATTTTTCTGAAAAAGACAGTAGACTGTTGACCACAGGAGATACTCCCCCCTTTCATCCCCAGCCCAGCTGGTCTCAGGTTTTTTCAAGATTTTTGAGCCATCTCTGACATGGAATAATCTACACAGGCAATAAAATGGTAAAATGTCATAACTCTATCAATCTTTTCAGAGCATGGCTTCAACTATCACAGGAAACATCTATGTTTAAAGTGGAATGGTTTCATAGTTGAGTGAGCCCACTGGTTTCACCAATATTAACTCGAGGGAAATCAGACTGAGGTCTACTGTAAAACAACTGTCATCTTGGCCAAGACTAGAAAATCTAAGTCCTACAGAAGATGGCAGATCTGCAGTATTTTAAAAGCTTTTGCCACATAGAAGTTAATTGTTGTAGAGAAAGTATCAAAGATGATTTTCAATAATGCACAGCCCAGGGTAGGGCACACAGCTACCCAGAGAATACTGAATTAGAAATTAAATGCAACATTAGACCTTCAGGCCAAATTTATAAACATACCACACTGGAACATTAGTTCTATGATATGTTCCACAACTGGACATGGAATTGAACATTTTAAATGCAAGAAGTCTGAGTTATCAGGGTAAGTTTGTATTAAAGTCATACTTTGTAACAAAAACTATGGTATTAAATATATTAACACCTTTGCACTTTGAGAGAGAAAGCTAGGAACCTTCAGAATTCTGTCTCTGTCACTACTGATCCCGTGACCATGGCAAATGTCATTAGCTTTCTCCCTGTAACTTTGCTCATTTGTGAAATAAAGATACCAGTAATAGCAATTACATAAATACTTCCTTGAAATAAAATAGCATGAAGTGCATGAAAACAGTCTGGGCATAAAACTATTGTAAATGGAATAGATTTGTTTACAAAAGTGTACTGGATGAATCCCACGTTTCCAAAATTCTCTTGGGAAGATGACAAAGACATTGACTGGAAGGGGAAAGAATCAAAATGAACTGCCGAGAACATCCGTGCTTCCCCAAGGAGTGCTCAAGGGAGAAATATCTATATATAGTCAGAGCCATGTTTAAAAATAACAAAATTCTAATGATTGATTAAAAGAAAAAAAAATCATCCACAAATGAAGATTTCTTATTACTAGAACTTGACTGCATTGTCATTTGAGTAATTCAGATGATTAAGAGATGGTACCATTGCACTAAAATATTCATACATATCCCAAAGGAGGATGGCAGGGCAAAATGATGAATTGAACACGATGCTTTTGCATTAGAGAACCTCATGGCCAGAGTCAAAGTACATGATAACTGAAGTAGATGAGGTTCAGGTTAGGAAATGCAGCAAACAAGAGCAGCAAGAGCAGTGAAAATCATCCACCTGGGGAAACTGACCGGTTGACCTTGTTCTAAGGCAGTAACAAGTTCTGGATCAGAGCATGAGAAGTCAGATTCCAGTTACTCAAACTGAGCAGCCTGATCTAAAAAGAAGCTCAGTTTTCTCAACTGGAGTGCCTTCAGTTTCTGACGTGCAACAGAACTACAGCATAACCGTGTGAGGAGTACATCACTCAAATTGAATACTTAGGGCATCACACCACTTTGACTCTATGATGACAATACTTTACAAGACCTCTCTTTCAATCAGCTTATGACAATAAAACAGGAGTTGTGAAAATTGAAAGAATTCTAGTTGAGTTTGAAAAGAAAAATTGAAAGAATTCTAGTTGAATTTGAGTTGGAGAGATTCTAAAATTCTCCCTTTACTTGGTGTCTTTCCTTGGTTTATCTTGTATTTTTCCTGGAATAAAGCTGCTTTTAACATCAGTGGTAACATTTTATCTTAAATGTAATAAACAGAACCCAAAATGAAACTTCAGAATTTCAAATAAATGATAATGAAGGTGTAGGTAGAGCTATCTAAAATAAAAATTATTTGATCCCACTCCATGACCAAAACTAGTATCTTTCCAAGTTATGGTTTGTGAATTTCATTTTATAAAAATTGTTTTAAATTCATGACTTATTAGAGTGTCCCTTACTTTTCCTCCTTGAGTGAAATAGAAAGTATACAAATGAATGTATAACAAATATGGAAGGTACTCTGGCAGTTTTCTGTTTGTAGATAATAAAAGGAAAGTAACCTATGGCACCATCTACCTTGGTAAGAGAGGAAGAGTGCCATCAGAGAGTGTGTGTTTGCTGAAATATCCTGTAGGAGGTGTAGTCCTCACGTCTTAAGAATAGGGAGGACACTAAAAATAGTCATGAGACTGAGGTATTTGTGGTTATATTTTTAACATAGCAGCTGTGATGCTAGAACTATGTATAAAGTGAAGAAAAAGCAATGACTTTTCTTACAATGGTTTCTTTTCATTTTCTGTCCCTCTAGGCTGTAAGAAGGTACCTATTTTTAGTTTAAATCCTGTGGAGGGATCTTTAATGTCAGTCTTCAAAAGGAGGCAGTTTTGCTGAAACATGTCACAGCACTCCTGAAGCATGCCACACAGTTCACTTTCTGTAAACCCAGGCAGTCCTTTCTCCGGAAAGGACACATCACTAATATAATTCGGATCCCCACAACAATGCACTTTCCCCAGATTTCATCACTCAAACCTTAGGGAAAGTGAGGGCCCATGTCACTCTTTACTTCACCTTCTATCTTTGAAAAGTCATTCAGCTGGCCACAAAAGTCTATGCAAGTGGTAGGAAAATCATAGGTATATATTCCTTTATGGACTCAGTGCCAAGATGTTAAACAAACAAACAAAAAAATTCCTTTGCCTCCAGCTGAATTCCTGAGTCCAAGTTGTAGATGCGATGCTATTTTTTACCATTACCTGGCTCCCTGAGTGTGCATATAGTTAGTCAGAAACTTAGCTGGGGAAGTGCTATTAGCACATTAAAATATCCCTCACCAATTCCTCATTTCATTGTTGTAGGGTCATTGATAATGGGAATGCTTGTGTATAATAATAAGTCCTGTGGTCTGAATAATAAATCATTTGGAGGAACAAATGGAGGTCTTTTGAAATTTTTGATACGAAATAGAAGAGGGAGGTTCAACACTAAAATACCAGCAAAGGAGAAGAAAAATTTCCAGAGATACATGATCAGTGATGGGAAAACTACAAATAGATTATAAAACAAAAATGTGAATGTAAAATCAGTGAACGATAACTCTACACAATGTGATAGGTTGGTAACAAAATTCTCAACACTAATGGCTGACTCAACGTTAAGAATGGAAGGCTGCTGTCCTGTTTTCATGCTATGAATGAACATGCCAATAGAACTTTCCTGTCCATGACACCTATACTATTCTCTAATTAATTGCCTTAAAGGGTAGATTTAGAGAACAATAGAAAAAATCAAAATATACTGTTACAACTGAGCTTTTTTATTTACTCAGAAATAGAACCAGAAGAAAATAGTTTTCCTGATTTGGGTAAATTTATTTATCTTTTAAGCTGGAACTGAGTGAAGGGTTTTCACACTGAACTTTTGTTCCTTTTTAACATTTTATTTTGAATCAGAGTTTTGTTAAATCTTTGAGTTGCCCAGACTAGTCTCAATCTTACAATCCTCCTTCCTCAGCATCTCAGAGAGCTGAGATTTGAGATTTTGTGTGTGCCTCACCATGGTTGGTTTTCTGCTTTTTGTTTGTTTTTGTTTTGTTTTGTTTCAATTTTGGATTTCAGTTGAAACTACCTTACAATCTAATTCCAGTAATTTTGATTAAACAGATTATTTTAAGCCTCAATGTGACAGAATGTTCAACTTATTCAATAAAAAACATCGGTGCTAAAACACCCATCATCTCTCTTGGTGGGGTGGATTGTGGTACTGTCTCTGTGCATTCTGAACTTTTTAACAAAAATTTCATGCCCAATATGGCTAATTATATTTTTACACCATACACTAGACACTTCCTTGGTTTAGGTTCTATTCTGTGTACATCTGTGTATTAAGTAGAAAGACAAAATACTGTCCCATTCCTTCCCTGAGAGACTCAATAGATCTCTGAGGAGAACTTTACACATAAGCAAACTTTTTCACAACAGTAGATGATTGTAAGGACTTATGTAAAAGTGATGGATACATAGAGCCTTGCCCTTCATTTAACTGACTTTCCCCATCTGTCTTTCAAAGGGTTTGATCCTGTAATGCTGGAAGTATTTTCTAGTTCCAAAAGAGTCCGGATGACTTGTACTTAACCTTTAGCTCCCTGGAGCTGTCACTTACTCTTTTACAGGTAGGTGGGTTTGCAAGACATCAGTAGAGTCCTACTGGAGTCTCCAGAGTGCAAGAGGACCAGGCTTTGCACTTGAGTCATAAGCTTCTTGTGTGTTCACAACAGTAAATATCTCACCCCAACTGTTGACTTATGTCTGCTTTTTAAACAATTGCAACAGATGGTTGACACTTGAACAGAATGTATAATTAGCTTTGCAATCTAACACTTCATTCTTATTTGCTCTTTCTCAAAGGAGAGAAGCTGTGCCTTCTGCCATGGGGTCTAATCTGTTAGTTTAATCAGGAGTGGTGCTATGCAAGTTCCCAGGAGAGACAGGCTGTGGGAGGATTCTTAATCCCAGCTTTTGGGGACATTAAAAAAAGCCAAGAGGGGGTGTAGAAAGAAATTGCAGCACTTTTTTAAAAACCCGTGCTTTACTCTCATTTGCTTTCCAGATGAGAAAAGTTTTATACTTTTTTTCTTTTTCTTTGCTCTACCTTCCCTCCCTGAGCCTCAGCTTTTTCACTGGGGTTCAGTGCCATGAACTCGGGATGATCTGAATACTAAATGGAGTAACTTCTGCAAGCACCTAGCACTGATCCTACCACATAGCAGACACTTCAAGAAACTAATGTAGTTCCTTCACTATGAGAGAATTTAGGAAAATGAAAGAGACATTGCTTCCCATTTGTTTTGAACCTGAACCTGTTCACTCTGCAAGCATCCTTTCTCAAACCCACTTCTGACGAGTGTTTGCTTCTCCTCTCTTCAGCTTCTGCTCTGCACACTTCACTTTCTGCTTTGGAGCCAAGACTGCCCCTCTATAGGCACAAGTTTCTGGATCCCAGCAATCCTTCTTCTTTGTCTTTGATCATGTTCATTCCCTCATGTAAACATTCTAAATTCCACTCAGATTAGCCTTTTCTGATTCAAGGATCTTAAAATCAGCATGCCACTCTCTCCTGAGTCTTAGTGGGTAGAAAAAGCTCTTGTCACCTCACTTGACATTTGTGATCTACTCATAGGAAGTCTGGCATGTGTCCATCTCTAGTTTGTCAGAGAGCTATGCTGTTCCACAGAGCAGAAGAGGTTAGATGGGACACAAGTTTCAACAATGGAGTGTTCTCTACAGAAAAGAATCTTGATTCTTAGCGTTAGTTTCCTAAGGTCATCAAGTGAATTTTGATCATAGATACTAGCACATTTATTCTGGAAAAGTTATATAGTGTCAAAGGCCACAGCAAGATTTGATAATTTACCAGACTTTATATAACCCAGAAAGGGAGTGGTTCACTTCTGTGAGGAATTTATAGTCTTGAAGGAAATGCCAACAAATCCCAATCTAAAATAATTTACAAACATAAGAAAAAGAAATGAAGTAATAGAAATAGATCAGAAGTTAGTTGGTATGGTCTTAGCAACTCAAGTGTCATAAGAGAAAAAAACATATTTTTTGAGCTCTTTGCTAAGTAATTCATATACTTAGCTTGAAAGCAATGTGATGACATAAACAGTGTTCTTATTGCAAAGAGCAATGTATGCTTTCTAGAGCTATTATGCACTTAATCAGTTTCAGAAATACTTTTTGTTTTTAAGATGGAAAAAAAAAGTAGTTCTGAATAATCAGGAGAGGTAGGCTAACTTCATCAAAGAAGACTGAGAGGCTATTCAGATTTTAAATGAATCTTCCAGAGGTAGATTCCCATCCATTGTCTCTACATGACTTGCCACTGAAGCTAAGAAGGCTTTTCCTGAGGAGAATACCTCATTACACATTCACACCCTGTCTTGCTGAAGGCAAACACAGGTCTTTCATGTGTGAAGAAAACTTGAGGTCTATTCTAAGTGATACTTATGCTTGGTGTAAAAATTTAAGTCTGTTCCAGTTATATTCGTTCATTCAGCAAACGTTTACCAAGCACCACATCTAGGAACTAAATAGACACTGGGGGTACTATGGAGAACAAGTTAACAATCACCCAGATGCAAATAAGAGGAGTGAGCTAGAATATTTCTGTTCAAAAATTAGGGCTCAGAGCAGCAGCTCCGTGATAGGCAATATTGAATGTATTTATTTTATTGCATACATTTCTACATCAGCATTCACATGTATTGTGGGACGGTGACGAATAAAATAAAAACCTTCCTTTGATATATGCAAATGTCTAATTAAATGAGAAAATTATAAAATATATAAGACATAAAGATAATGTCATTATCCAAAGACAGTGTTAGTGTTTGTATGTTTTTAAAATAATTAATTTTCCACATATGTATTTATAATTTATAAAGTATTCTATCTGTTATTTTGTAGATTAGTTAAGTAGGTTTTAACATATACATAGCACTACATAGATATATGGTAGGTATACATGTATATAAACATATATGCATTTATACATATATGGAACACATATGTAAAGGTAAGTATATAAAGATTTACACATCTGCGTTTTATATATGCATATTTGTGTATATTGATAAAGACTACTAACATCTAACATAACCAAGAACACCTGAGGGACCCCAGAATTGTCCTGCCCCTTAGTAGTAAATATCCTCTCTAAAGGCAACAATTATTTTAGTGTCTATCTTCCTATAAAATTTTTCCAATAATAATTAGAACTCATAAATTAGAATTACATAGTTTATCCTCTTTCCCGATCACCTTGTTTCATGCAACATATTGCTGTTTCTTACTTTAAATTTAACATTAAATAATAAATTCTTTTTTACATTCAACTAAATTCAGTAAAGATGTAAGTAACTATCAATGTTCAAGAAATTAATTTTCCAAGTATATCCAACATCTTCATTATGATTCAACAATATTTTCATACTGCGGCAAATAAAATTAGAAACAAAATTTTCACAAGTGTAAATCATTATGAAGACAAAATGTATGATTAAGTACTTGATTCAGCAAATGCAAGTTAATATTGTTTTTTTATAATCATTATTAATTTTATTATATGAGAGAAACCTATATATGAAACCATTTGAGCAAACTGTTACTAGAATAAATAAACCCAGTGTACACACTTTCTCATTCGTAAATGAAAAGCTTTGGCATATTCAATATTACCACTGGAGAGAATTGATTGACCTTTTCTGTAATAATTTCATGTGTTGTTTATATGGAAATACTTACAAGATATGTGATTCACTAGTTTTTCTCAGGAGTGGGGGCAGAACGAGCTACAAAGGAGAAATACATTAACTAGTTATGACTTCCATTTGCCTCAAGACTTCCTTTAAAATCATTGCAGTCAAATGTGCAGCGAGGAAACTCATAACATAAAAATGTGATTGTGCTATCTGTCTGTCTGGGAGGACTCAACTATACAAGTTAGAAGAAGTTTGAAAGCTATTAACGATTGAAAGGGTTTTGGCCCAGATGGGACACTGTAGCCAGAAAAGACTTCAGCCTGAATCAGGGAGCTCATGTCTCCCCCACCCCTAGAGATTTACCTGTAACTCTATCTCCTCCCCTGCCTTCGGAATCGGCCCCTGGCGCCAAACGTGTGCCAATGAAATACCTGTTCATCTCTAATGGCCCTAGGCACTAACCTAAGTTTGGCTACTTATATCCCTCCAGCCACGTGTCCGCGAGAGAGATTGCCAGACTTCAGCAGCCTGCGGTGTCAGTCATCTCTCTCAGTGTTCTCAGAAGAAAGGCCTCTTTTGTTTTATACTTTATATCTTTTGGAAATAATTCTATCAACAATAAATGCTCCCCACCCATTTAACTTGTTAACTGAAGTCTGATAGATATTTTTTTCTCTGTAAAAAATGTAGTGCAGTTCAGCCATTCTTTTGTTCACTAAAATTGTGGTTTTGATTCCAGAGTTGATCAATAGAATAAAATATCCTCAGATATAGATTTCTGATCTTATCTTCATCTTCTTTCCTCAAAAACTATTGTGTATTGCAAGAGAAAAAATTCCCACTTACGATATGAATAATTGTGTGTCATGTATTTGTTTTGCAGGAGCCATCTGACACTGCTGCTCCCAGTTCAGCAGCCAAAAGGTTCATACTCAGGCTTAGTCTTTGGAAACTGGCCCACCGACAAGTGACTGAGCCTTCATGGCTGATCAGCGTGTTGACCTCAACGTGGCCTATTCAGTGAGTGACCAAACATTTAGAGATAGTGTAGAAACCATTGCAAATTGGAGGTGCTGACTCCCCTTCTTTGAGATGAGCAGTAGAGGGGGAAGCAGCAATAGTATTTGCTGCCCTTCGTCCTCTCATGTCCCTGTGAGCTTCCTAATACCCTCCTAGTAAGATTACTTTCTCCAGATTGTGGCTGGTGGCTTTTTACTGCTCACAAATGAAAATCTGACTCAGTGTTTTAGGTCTAAAAGATGAAATAAAATACCATTAGAAGCTCCCACATTTTTGTATACAGTACAAGATACCTCTTCAGTGTTTTGGTTGATGATTAAACACACTGCTTGTTAGTGAGTTCCAAAATATTTTTTGACCCTAAAGTTTTGAGTTTTCCACAAACACAAAAAGATCAATTTATTCATTATTTTAGCACAATGTAGGCCAAATTTTAATATGTACGATAGAATGCTCTTAAAAATATATGAAAAATAAGCAGTTTATTTAAAATCTTAAGGAAAATGATATATGGAAAGTATTACATCATAAAAATGTATTCGGAGTTATGCATTTCAAGTTGGAAGGATATAAACATTCTTGTCAAGAGCCAAATATTTTATTGTTAAATGGCAAATATTAACAATTTCAAGTATGTCATTATATTAGAGACATGATTAATGTCAACAGAGTTGTAAACCTAAAATGTTCTATAATATGTTCTCCCATAGCAAAATCCTACTATGCTTTCTAGGCCAATTCTATATTAAAAATCAATACTTATTTTATTCTCAGCCAGAATACATACCTGTATGTAATATCCATGCCTTTTAGATCAAATAAATACATTGTTGCATTTGAACAAAAATCACTAAATACAGACAAATGTAATTCCTCCAGGAACTAATGTGTAATTAGAATATAGTTTGTGTTGTTCCTTAAATATTTTATGGGAAGAAGTTGAGAGGAGGTTGTTTCTGCTTATGAAATCTTGACTAAAAGATACAGAAACTATTCAAAATGCTTGCAAAGTAAAGGGGAGAAGCTTGTGTTATGAAGACTCAAAACCCAACACTGATTAAAGCCCAGGTGTATCCACTTCAACACCCTGCACACATTTCTGTGATATTGCAATTATGATCTTGAGTAGTTTCTTGTTTAACCTCTCTATCCTCATTAGCAACATGGGAATAGAATTAAATTTCTAATTCATATGGTATTTGTAAGGAGTTAATTATTGGACACAGAGTTTTAAATTCAGTGCTTAACACAGCAAATGCTTTGCAGCTGCTGGCTGTTACTAATGATAGCAGACGCATACTTGTGCTTTTGTTAATTATTCATTTTTCTTACTCTGTGATTTATTATTATAAGACAAGAATCAGACTTTCGAGGTGATAAAAAATAGTTGTGACTTTGATTGGAACTGTCTTCCCAAAACTTTACGTGTGCAGAGGAGGGAAGGTAACTTGCTTACAGGGGCCAGGCTCTGACTTGATGACCGGAAGCGTGGCCCTAGATAGAGATGGTCATTGAGATTCTGCTAGAAGAGGATATCTTCCTTCCGGCCTTCTCTCTTCTCTCTGCTTCATAGCTGTGTTGTTTAGAGCAGCTTTCCTCTGCCTATGCCCTTGCACCTTGCCATTTCTGTGTTTAAGTCTGCTGAACATCAAATGTGAACACGAATAAATCTCTCTTCCCTTAAATGGTGGGTGACCCAGTAACCAGAAAGTGACTGAGACAATGGTGAGCAGCTGAATAGTAGACACCATTATTTCATTTAAATAAGTGGCATTGTATCTATTTGGAAGAGACAGAATACACAACTTAGTGGTCATTAAAAGTTTCAATGGACACAAGAGAGTTCACATGTTTTTTGAACTGTCAATATTAATATGATCTAAATTAATGAATTACTAATATTTATTGTTTCTGCAAGATAACATCAGCCCTAACTGGAAATTATATGAGCATTTGCCATTAGAAATTAACATTTTGTTCAGATATGTTAATGATCTTGCAAATATTTCTGTTAGGTTACATTGCCTACAGGTATGAATTAAAATGTAGTATTTCTAAAGAGAATGATCTACTGATAACCAATAGCAACTAAGTAGCATAGTAAGCTACTAACAGAAACTAAGTAGGAACTAATAGGAATTAAGTAGCATGGTAAGCTTCAATCACACTTTTTAGTGAAATGAAATATGAAAATGAGAATTAGAGTCTGGGGGATGCAGGAAAGAGACATATGGGTGTCGGCATTGCACATACGACTTCCACTGGACTTTTACTGCACAAAACAATTCAAATGATCAAGTCAAACTGGCTACTTCTTGAATCTTTCTGGAAGAGTTTTACAATAAGTAAAAGATCCTGTAACCAGCACTACGATAAAAAGTATTTGGTATTTATTAATCTAAATAGCAAGGTTCAAGTAGGCAAGACAATGACAGAAACTTCATATCATTTTGTTTGAATGACCTTCTCCATTAGTCCCTCTAAAACACACCCTCATCTTCCTTTTTCTGTCCAAATTAAACAGGCTTTGATGAGAATCTGAATATCTCTCATGTGCCCAAGTGGCACAAATAAATACAAGGGATGCTCTTACTCTATCCCAGAGAGCGTTCTAGAGTAACTACTTTTTCCCTCCACCGTGTATTTAAGGAGAAGCTCTGTCCTCTCCATTAGTGATTAGGATTATGGAGATCACCGTGTATTCTCATCAAACCCCACAAAACCCAGACAGCCTGCAGAGAGGTTAGCTATTTTTATATAATAGTAACATTATAGTACCTGTCCATGTTTTCCATTCATAGCAACTGCAGCAAATAGGAATCTTGGTCCTACTCTTACTTATAAATTCTTGAATATTTTTAGAGAACTCAGAAATTCATTTGAACATCACTCAATTCTACTTTTCCACATGATAATTAATTTTGCTCCTGTGCAGAAATCTCCAAAACTTCAGAGGGACACTTTACTTTGTGTTTGCAAGACTTCCAGAAGTTTTTCTTTTATTATCTAAATTGTCACATTCCTCTCTCTCGAGATGTTATTTGTAAATCTATAAAACAGAACATATGAACTACTTCCTTTGAAGAATTTATAATAAAATTAGAACATACATTTCCCAAAATAGAACATACATTTCCCAAAATGTATGAACTATATTACATAGCACATGTCTTTATAAAGTTTATGTGCTAAACACTAACACTAATGACACCTTGATTGATTTTCAACTTTTCATCTTTTTGTAAAAAGAATAAAAGTGAATTCTTTGTTTTCTACATTGTCTACATTAATTAGCTTATTATTATCTCTCTCCACACATTAGTTTTTTTTTTCATACATTAGTGCTTTTGAAATTTTATATCAAAACTGTGTACATGATGATACAAATTCTTCAGTCTTACAAGTCAGCTACACATACATAGTCTTCCATACACACACACACACATCCCTGCATATATGTTGTCAAATTGATGATAAATATAGGATGAATAGCAAATGATACCAATAACAGTTAATAGTTATCTATAAGACCGAATTTATAAGTATGGAAACTGACAGCAAGTGAGGTTACATAATCCTTCTAAATTCTGGTTGTTAGTAATCTGGCTAGATTCTAAAGTTGACATGTTTTACACAATACATCAATTAATATGTACAGATTGGTATGTCTTCTTGAACATTCTCCAAGAAAAGAATTCAATATTTAGTGGATTGAATCCTAAGAAGGTAATATGTGCTCAATGGTAATTTAAAATTTTCTCATTTTCGTATTTTAGCTTTTTAGTTTTTCGTCTTGGAAGTTAAGGACCCAGACCAATTTCAAATTGTCTTTCCTAGTCTGTTTTATAAACTGAAAAAAATACACAAGTATTTCCAGTGGATTTAATACTGGATTTGCAATGCTAATTGAGTGAACTCATCATTTCACTAAGAAGTCTAACAATTACAGTTACAAACGGCTTGTATTCTATTATTGATACGAGTTGTTTAAAGTCTATGAGTTATTTCAGAGATCTATAGTAACAGATAAATATGATACACCTCCTAAAATGTCTCAAAACACATTTATATGTAACTACCTATTTATATGCGGAATTTTCTCATCTATTACTCATAGCATCTATATTTTCTCATGTCACCTAATTTCTGTATTTCTCTTAAGCCTCGGGGCGGAGGTCTCTTGTGCCTGGGGTATGACCTGAGTACAAAGAAGCACAAGCGGAGCCTACTGTATCTTGCTTGTCATTATTGACCTCAGCCTCATCATAACCTGAAGGGGCCACAACTGTTCTCATTTTATAATTGAGAAAACTGACACTAGCGAGGTTTAGTAACTTGAAAAAGTTACACAGATAATAAATAATGGAATCAGGATTTCAAAATGGTCTACTTTCATTCCGTCTATTATATTTCTGTGTGCCGCACATTCTCAGGTATGTACTCTTTCCTCTATTTCATCATGATGCTGTAAGAATTTCAAGGATCGGCCAGAGCTGCCCAGTGAAATGTCTGGAAAGGGAACTGTACTTTATGCAGAACATTCTAAATCTACATTCTACTTTCCTACTGACCAAGTCTTTGCGTTATTCTCACATCAAAATTAAATGATCTTTTTATACAATAGTAACATTAATATCAAACATAGGCTGTTACTAAATGTTATGCATAAAAATGGGTAAAGCAAGTACTAGAGTTTTCAGAACACAGAACATATGGAAAATCTAAAGCTACTTTCCATTTGGTGTTACCAATTTTTACAATGGAAAAAGTAAAACATTTTTCTCTTCCAAAAAAAAATGTGCATCTTGAGTCATGATTCACATTTGTGTGAGAAATAAAGCAGTTGTATTCCTCTATTTTATTCTAGTTTACAAGAGGTAATTTGGTGGGGAACGTAATGAGGCACAGTTTCATTTGCCTAACCTTCTGTGAACTCTATAAAAGAGGCACCATGAAGGAGTAAATTATACAAAGAAGGATGAGAAGCATCTGGAGGAAATAATTTTTAGATTTATTCTAATAGGAAATGATGTGGAATTCATTCTTGGTACTGAGAAAGGCCAAATATATCTGGAAACATATTCCAATGAGATTATGAAAATTATAAAGACTTTCAGAATATTTCTGCAGAGATTTCAATTCCTTCTTATTTCATGATTCAAATATTCCAAGGCAGAATGGGTCATTTGAACAATCACCTATAAGAATGGAGCTATACAAATTTCATTGTAAGAACAAACTATCACAGATTTTACTTCCACATTACCCATGGCACAGATAAACATCCCGACAGTGATCCATGCATTGTGTGTGAGCTTCGTGGGCAAAATGAGATGACTTTCATTAAAACTCACTAATTATTTATGGGGCTGTGGACCATTTTGCTAAGTCTCAATCTCATATATATTGTGAGATCACTGTAAACAATATTAACGTTACTCTTTTAAGAACTGAAGAGCTAGCTGAGTATTGTGGAGCAGGCCTGTCATCTTGGTACTCTGTGCAGCTGAGGAGGGGAATCTCAAGCTCAAGGCCAGTTGGGCAAATGAGTAGAACCCTGTCCTAAAACAATTTTTAATAAAGGACTGAAAACAAACCTCAGCGCAATGACCCTGGCTCAACCCTAAAATTGAAAACAATAGGAAAAATAAAAATGTTAGACGACACAAGTATGTCTTCAGGATGAATCACCGTATTTTCTTCCTATTCCCTTGCTTGTTTGTTTCAGTGTACCTTCCTCTGACTTCGTTCCACACATAGTCCAATTTTGCTGATGAAATTTTACTGATAAGAAAACAATATAACGCGTCCCTTAAAATGATCAGGCTTCGTTGTTTACCAAAAGTCATTAAGTAAATGATGATTCAAGTAAATTAACTGCTGGAGCATCTGGAGCTTTCCTGAGATACTTTCTTTTCTGAGGAATTCCTAAGAAATGGCTCATAGCAATGAAATGTGAACAAACTGATGAAATATAACTGAGTGGAATATTGAGTTTTACTTTCTTCCATTTTCTTTTTATTCCTTCCATTGATTTACATATTATATAAAAGGATTGTTACTGTGGTTAGAAATATGGTTGTTAGAATTTCTAGTCTCTCCTTTACCCACAAAGTATTTCAAACTGCAACTTAGGACTGATTTTCTGCCTTCTTCTTTTTCCTTTATTTTGTTTTGTAGACATGGCTTGGAAGCTGGTTTTCCTTTGTCTGTTTCACTTTCCCTTGGTCTATTATTTGACTAAGATTGACTATGTTTATTTTATTTTGTAATGTGGTTTAGAGGACATATAGCTTATTAGTTCATCATGTTAATGATGTATTTTCACAAGTTAACTCTATCTTTAGTACGTAGATGTCAATGAACATTTCTACTTCCTTGAAACTCTGCGTTTTCATACTCAATTTTGTCCTTAAGATCTTTCACATCAAGGTCACAGGCAATGACACATAAGCTGCCATCATCCAGTGAGAACCATCAGGCTAATCGTTCTGGGCAATGTTAAGGAGACACATAATAAGTTGAATAATCATATTTCTGTCCATTTCTTCAGCCTGTCTATCTAGAGATATGTAACATAAATTTTCAATCATTGCCAGAAAGTCTATGAAACTGAAACTCATTTGTTATCTTAAGAGTGGCTAAAGGAGTTTTAATATCACCTGCTACAACACCAGCTGGATGTATTGATGTTATATAATAATTCCAGTATAAAAGCTATTAGGTAGAGAGTCACATGTAGGCTGGATATGATACAAAGAAGTGAACTAACCTTTGTAGCCTCTTATTGAGTTTAGCCTTCAGTTTTTATCTAGCAAAATCTGTTTTATTTTCATTTATATCATCCTTGCTTTCAAATCTTCACCTGCGTTTATGCACATTGTATTGCTAGGTAGATTCAAATTTTAGTTTATAATTATTAAAAGCAATATGCATCTGTATACTGTAAACATTTGTAACTATACTTACATACATAAGTTATAAACTTAACCAAAATTATTCCACGTAAGGCAATGGGAATCAAAAAATCTATAATACTAGCATTTTTTACAGGTAATTTCATGTCTCTAGGTTTTGATTTATTATTTGGAAATGGGAAGGGCTGGGTAGACTATTTGCAAGACCTGTGCTACACTGAAACGTTTCTAATAATGAATCCTATTTCATTGAACTCCTCTGGACTGGATATCCCATGCACATTATAATCTCCATGGCAGGCCAACCAGAAAGACAGCATTACAGTGCTCCTGATTAGAAAAGTAATGAGACCTCTCCCAAAGTCAAAATCTGATAGATAACAAAGAGAGGAAACACAGCCAAATCATGTCTTCAAAGTTCACTTGCTTCTCCTGCACCATGTTTCCAAGATTTAAAAAATTACCAGATTTGCTTCTATCGTATTGTAGAATAGAAAGCATTTCACAGATGTTAAGAGAATACAACAAAACTACTATTTTAATACAGAACTCAAAACCTGGATACCGCAATTGAGAAATTCTTAGAAAATATCCTGCTAAAACTTTGCCTTAATCTTCTTGAAGGCAATGCTACCTCCAGTCAACTTCGGACTATTAGCATGATAGTTGCAGTTTATCTAACTGTTGAAATCCCTCTTCAGCCAGAAATCCAGCCTACAAATGCACCAACTAATGGTATCATCTAGAAGATCAGTAGAAACCAAATATTGTGCTATTCTCTGGCACACTGCTACTTTTTCTTCCCTCAATTCATCCCCCATCCCAACAAAAACATGTAAAAGGAAACCAAAATAGGAAAATATATATGCTTAACCATTGCCAGACATGGCTAGGGCTCATGGAAATTGTAATCAGGCCCAGAATTCTTACATTTCAGCCATGCTCTGGATTCTTTTTGGGTTTCCGTACAAGAGAACTATTTCACTGGAGAGCTATGAGAAGACTGTGAGATCGCATTTCTTTCCCTTGGTCAGCAGCAGGAGCATTGTGAAGGGATCTGCAGTCCCTGTAGTACTCCTGATAGAAACTGATTATAAGAAACATGAAATACCCTTCTCACCCGCTGCTTTCTCTGCCTCCAGCTCTGAGGTCAGCCCAAACAGACACTCGAGTTCTATGGAAGACGTATTCAGTAACAAAAGAACAAGATTGAGCCTGGATAATTCAAGAAAATGAAACTTGGACAAGGTTAAGCTTACCATTTCTGCAAGCAGGCATTCCTTCCAGCACATACACAGAAAGCCTGGGGACATCTCTGCATTGTGCTCCTAACAAAAAAAGCACTTTGATTTCAACAAATCAGACACTCATTTTTTCCCATTCTTTGCCCTGATCTTAGTATGAGACTGAAAAAAAAAAAAAAAAAAAGAAAGAAAGAAAGAAACAAAGAAAGAAAAAAAGGAAAATGGAAAGTGTTACTTATTTACCATCATGGGGATTCCCTTTGTGTGTCTGAATCATTACCTTGTTGAAAAATGCCAGCCCCACTACTTTTTGAGGAAGAAAACACTATCAATGTCCTTCCCACTTATACCACTATTTCTTTAACAACTCAAAGACTTTGGTGCAATCTTGGCGTATGTCGATTTGTTAAATTCAATTCTTACAATAGCTATATCAGATAACTTCCTTTAAAAAATATTTCTTCTGAAGCAAAGGTCTCAGATTTACTAAGATATTCATTGTTCAGGGGAAACAAACAAACAAAACAAGAAAACAAAATAAAGCAAGGAATTCTACTGGATAATTTTGAAATGTTTTTTGCCAAAGAATCTGGGATTAACATGTATAGGTGGAAAAAAATAAATTGAAAAGTTACCAAAATTACTTCCAGTGAGCATACATTATTCCAAACTTACCTCGTGTGAACATCTACAGTTCCAAACTCTTGCCAACCTTCTCTAAGCATTTTGTCTTTAGTACTGGAAAGAACTTGTCACCAGGGAAGTATTGGAGGGTTAGTTCAGATGTTAAAGTTTCCCTTTCTGGGACAATAATAAGAAACATGAGTTATAGGGAACTTGATTATGAGCATACGAAGAATCCAGGGAAAAATTCATTGTGTGACTTGTGAGAGATATAAATATGAGAGGTAAGGGCAGAGGAAACTTTGAATAATGTACTGTCTTTGGAATCTGGCTGTACAGGCCACAGTGGCACATCCATATGATAGAACACTCCTCAGCAGTCAGAAGGAACAAGTCTCAGGGAAGTGCACCAAGCCCTTGGACTTCTCCTGCTGAGAGAAAAATGGTTAATCTTAAAAACTTACATGTCACATCATTCCACTTATATAATATTCTGAAAAAGAATTTACAGAGAAGGGAGGGCAATACTGGTGGCTCCTGGGGCTAGTGAGCAAGGAAAGGGTGTGGCAAGGAACGTTTGGAAGTTTCTTGGGTTGAGATGACAATTCCTCACCTTAACTGTAGAGATTTATGTAGTTGATAAAATCAGATTGGACTGTACACAGAGGTATACCAAAATGAAACAAACAAACAAAAAAAAAAATTAGTGCGCTCAAAAACCTACATAATCTCATTAGGACCTAGTTAGTTGTATCGTGCCTCTATTGTAGCACAGTATTTGCTGGGATCACGTACAATAATATACCAGGTGTTACCATGGGGGAAAAGTGGAGTGAGGAGTACAGGGAAGCATTCTGCATTTGTTTTGTAATCTCTTGTGAGTTAATGACAACTTCAAAAACAAACAAACAAAAAAATCTTAGAAGGCATTTCTGAGAGCCTGCAAGGATTCATCTGCTCCTTCATTTAGTAAGCAAGGTTTTGTTGGCAACCAATCTGCATTTCTGTGATATACAGAAGATGTCATGAGAACACATTGTAACCCTAAGATAGTGACACCAGTGAACATGGGAACACAAACTGGAACCGTGCATCGTAATACAGCTCGGTGCACAAGTTTCACCACTGATACATGATATTGTGAACATCTCTTCCTGAAGAATTAAGGAAAATTCAGCAGAAATGTGCTCTTTGTATTTGGAAGCTGGTCAGAAGTTATAATGTTCCTGTAATAAGGATCATGATTCCTTTTTCTTATTGTATAGATGACTCTACCATTTCGTTGAGAAAGATCAGCAGCCCTTTAGAGACTAACTCATGTATAATAAGCTGCCCACCAATCGCCTGATACCAATACTGGTAAGTGGAGAAATGAAAAGTGTTTCAGTAAAATATGTTTTATTTTGTCATAATGACATTTTGACCATTTTCCTTCATTATCATTTGGCTAAATAAAATACACTCCCATCCTTCATGTATCACCTGTACATGTGGGATGAAACCTTTCAGTGACTTTCAAGTTCTTTTTCGATCTCTTTCTTAAACTTATCTGTATGTTTTCTGCTGAATTACAGATGTTATCATTATCCTCAAAATCTGAGCAATAACAAGACCACAATGGATTTCCCAAAGGTATATTTTCAGTGATGTTCTGTTGGCTCAGAAAGACAAAGTCTTCAGATATCACACTAAATCATAAAATGAGATAAGTCTTATGTAATTCTTAGTGCCAAAACATAAAGTGATGGCCATGAGCACGGACACACACACACACACACACACACACACACACACACACATGTACACACAGAAGAACTTAATTGATTAAAGACTTCAGAAAAACTAACAAAGGGAATTGATCCATCCAGTCATTCATTAATTTTCCACTTTTTCCACATGTATTATGCTCATTTTTAGCTTGTCCCAAAGCAAAATTGAAAAAAATTAAGGTTCCAAAGTGCTCATAGCTAAATAAAACAAATAAAAAACCGTTCAATTCTAGGTCAAAAAAATACAGCAAAAAGGATTTTAGGAATTTAATCATTTACCGTCTGCCCTGAGGAAACTCTTTCCCAATGGTGGTATGAGGTGTATACTTTTACAGATGTTTGATAAGTAAAAAATAATGTGGTGTTAATATTGAGCATTCATGCAGTTACAAAGGATATAGGTTTTTGAAAACCAATTTCCCACAACTTTCTTGTCACTACAGATTCCATTTTCTATAGTCATTCAGGATCTCACCTCAGGATATCCTGTGAGAAGTGGGATGAAAGAATAATAGTAATAGAAAATATACATTTTTTTCTGGCCATGCCAATAATTAACTGTGTGACCTTAGGCACATTACTTCTCTTTTCTTGGTCTTATCTATTTTATCTATAATATAGGCAAGCTAGACTGCTATGACTAAGACGTGAATTGCAAATAAATCTAATATTCATTGCCTATAGAAAATTTTCAACAAAGCCGAAAGACTGCTTTTTTGTCTTTGGAATAAAATTTTAAAATTTAAAATAAAATAAAAATAAAATGGTCCTTGTGGACATCATTACGTGTTCATTTCTTAATTATGGGGACAAAGTACGCTTTCTTCTGTCCTTTTGGTCATCAACATTGTGTCCTCAATGCCTTTGGAATCCTTTGTCACTGGTGCTATATTTCACACATTTCCTCAAATTTCTTGGCCAAATGTTGCTCTCTTGATCTTCTCTTCCTGGGACAGTATGACACAATCATCAAAGACGAATTTGTCTCCAGTTTACAGAACATTTGCATGGCTCTTTATTTCAGAAATAAACTTTAAAATGGTTAGGAGGCTAGAACAGAGTGGAGAATTTTCGGAGTCAACTCAGAGTTGATAAAAGACTCTTTACACTGATGCAGCTAATTCAGAGTTCTCAGGCTTTTTCTCCAGAATGCAGGGCGGTCTGGCAGAAGAGTGTTGAGCCTGTGTCTGATTTTATTTTTCACTGAGTGTAAAATTGTGTGCATCTCGGGGCTCTCAGCTTCTACAAGTGTATTGTAAAAGTATTTGAATAAAACAAAAGTCATTAGACCTGTTACACAAGCTTGAAGTGTTAGGCACATTAAACTATTCCTTTGAATATAAGCACAGGCACACATATACTTACATAATATGCATAAGAATGAAAAGAACAAATTTATGATTAAAGTAAGGATGCAACACTGAAAACCACTGAATATCTTTCTCTGTTATCAAATCTGTTCAAAATCATTTATATGAATGTGCATACATATTCAATCCTTTGCATGCACAAACACTGGCAGTCAAGTTGTTTCAAAAGATTTCTAAATCAATTTTGAAATTACTTTCACAAAAAAATTCACAAAAGCACAAAGTAATCTCTGAAAATTACATTTTCAGGCAATGTCATTAGTGTCAGAAGATGTTTACAAATTGCTTTAATAATGCACTGATTGATATTTCAGGTAGCAGAGTACTTCCTTGTATCAGCTAGAAATTAAGATCAACATATTTTTCACCTTAGTTTGTAACAGTCTTGTAAGAACTTCATATTCACTATTAGTCTGATTTGCGGAAAAGTAGAAAAAAATCTTTAAATGCCTGCCAAGCTTTTGAATTGTTTTGTGAATTGACATCAATGTAATTGAAACATTTTTTTTTTGTTAGAAAATATTTTAAAAGTAATGGATCTTAGTTATGGCAAATATACTTTTTAAATCTACATTTGTCTATTTCCTCTTCAGGTATTAAAACAATTTGATGTTTAACATCTGTATAGGTACACAGAATTCAATTGCCAGCTTTCTAGATATAATGCTGATGCAAAATGCCCTTAGAAGTACCACTGTGCTCCGTATGACTTTATTCTAGTGCAGTTGTAAAGGCACTGACTGAGCTGGCTTTCTTTAAACATCTGAGAGATACAAGCACCTTAAATGTTCACACCAGCCATAGACTCTGCTTAGAGCTCTTGTTGAAGGCATCTGTGCTACACAGCTCATCAGTTTGTTCAGAGCTTGGCTAAAAAGACGCATTTTCAATGATTGCTACCTTACAGGCCTATTAGTATCTCAGCCTGGTATGTTTTGTCTAACATCACAATACAAAAAATCTTTTATTGTTTAGATTCTTTTCCACATCACTGATTACATCCTGAGAAAATAGATGTTTTATTTATTTAATATTCTTGCATTTTTCTTTTGGTTATCCACCATACATGGAACTTCATATTTTCATATCTAAATTATGTATATTTCAAGCTCCTAACATTATACTTAGGATAATAGGCTTCAATAAACAAGTACTAAAATGAATGAAAGATGTATTTACTTTCTAGTTTTTCATGGGGATTTTTTTTTAGTTTCTTATTTGTACGTTTGTGATTTTACTCTAAATCATTTTTATGTTTTTCTCTAATGAGTCCGTTATTTTTATTTGTGATACGAGTTTCTTATTTTGTCACCAGAGAGTTAGAAATTGTTCAAGCCCTTTATAATGTGTAAGTCTTCTCTCTTGCAATGCAATTACAATATCTCCATGCATTAAACAATGCTGTTTATTTTGATGCAGTTCTGGAATATTTTGCTTTTCACTGAACTTCCAAGTCAATGTGACACTTATTTGATTGTGGTAACTTTAAAGTATCATTTGTGTTTAAAATTACAATCCACTGTTACTTGTTTCCTGCCATTTTGGTTAATATTTTTATTCTTAACAACTTACCAAATTTGCAACAAATTTATAGTTTTATTTATTATTTGTATTCCTTGATTATGCTCTGTCTCACATATTTAGAATAAGCAAAGTCTTGCTTGTGCATTCATTTTTAAATACCAACATGAGAATCAAAATTAGGTTTGTGTTTAATAATTTCTTGGAAAAAATGGATCATTTCAGATCCTAGAAGCATATTGCTAGAAGAGAGCAATATTGATTTTAAACTTTTTATCCACTGACCTTACCAAATGCTCCTCTCTTTGAACAAGATACTCATCCTGATTTCAGTGGATCAGTTTTAAAGCTCTCTATGATGATTCACATATTTTGCTATCTATTTCTTGCCCTCATCCTTGGTAAGCAAGCTCCAGAGATAAACTCAAACCCTGACTAAACACCCATATATCATTCTCCTTGTAATGATGGGTGGGTATTTTTATCCCGAAAGGAATAACACAATAGCAGAAGCTCTGTTTGTGTTAAAACCACTTACCTCACTATAGTTTTGGTGATATTTTATCTAAAATGCTACCTAAATATCCCAAATGAATACATAAGCAGGGAAACCATCATTTTTAGAGTCCATATATCAGAAGTCATATTGTGCATTATTCTGAATAAAATAAAAAAGAAAACAAAATCATAAACAGGTGATAGTACAGAAAATTTGAAAATTTCAATGACATTACCTTCAAATCTCTGATGAATGGGCTTGCTCAGTTGAATCCATTCTTTCTGGCTATTGTCAATACCTACTAACTCAAAAATTATTTCTTGCACCTCCTATCTCGTAAGACTTTTGTACTATCTGAAGTATAAAATATAAATATGCTGTAATTGTCTCCAGATTCACTCACATAAAATGAAAAAAAATTATCCATCTTTTGCAATGAAGTTATAAAAAGGTAACTTGAGATTCACTTAGCTTTCTTTACTTTTTTTTTAAATCACTCTTCACCACTCCTATGATTTTGAACACACACCTGCGCATGCAAATGTATGAGCATATACACACACTTTGCAGTGTCTGATGAAGACTTCATTTCTTCTCCACATATAATTTCTACTGCAGAAAATGTCTCTGACTCAGCCATCACCTATTTCTTCCACGATCCAGTAATATTACTTCCTCTAGGAAGACTTCCGTCTAAATCAGAACCCAAGGGTTGCAAGTGACAGCATATCCAAAGCAAACAAGAGTCAAGAAACAAAAATTACTTAACTTTGTAAGATAAAATCAGTCACTTTATCCTCCTCTATGTCCCATTTTAACCTGATCTATCTCCATTTCCATCCTTAGGTTGGGAGAAAAACATGAGACTTATATCCTTATAACACTAGTCTTCTAGCAATAATATTTGTTCAAATTGAATCTAATTCCATGCACTTTTACCACCTTGAATTTTAAATTTGAGGCACAGAAAAAGAGACAAAGAGAAGAGAAATGTTAAGGAAATAAAGGAAAAACCTAGCACACACTTTGACAAACTGGAGAGTGGAGAAAATTCTGTGTTCTGAAGTCTTAAAATGAAGAGAGTGCTATTTAGGAAGTACAGTTTTCTATAAAAATAGGCTCATATTGATTTTTATGACTTCTCTTTTCATGCCCCAAGCATCTGTGGATATTATTATTGAGATAAAGCTTGGTGCTTCATGCAGACGAGTAACTAGAGTTCAGTGAATGAGCCAGACCTCTCCCTAGTCAAACATTCTGGATCATAAATCTCACTGTCAAAGGTTTTCTGGCACATTCTTTTCCAGCTTTTGTTCTACATTTTCTGTTGAGATTCTACAAGGAAATAATCAAAACCTATCATTGTGCTTATCAGACAATAAAATACATTTGCATATTGTGATACTATTTACCCTGCTCTTCACTTATACCAGTGAAACATGGTACTGTTCTAGTGTATCATGAATTTATGAAACAAATTTTCCCTAGAAGTTGAATTTACGATCTTTTATAATGTGACTGTGTGCCCAGAAAGGTTTAAATACATTACATATTTGGGGTAATGGCCTATTAGACTTTGTAAAACGTTTAACACAAAGGACAGACTGTGAAAGCAATAGGAGAATTTATATTTTGAGATAAATTTATATTTTAGGAGAATCATGTTTTTCTGTTCTCTACAGAATAAGTATTTATAACCTGGACAGAATACATGTAGTTGCTGTTGGAAGACTCTAATAAAGGGAATTTAGAGAGCTATAGAGAGAATGGAAAAAATATACGTGTCACTGAGATTATCTTTTTCCTCTTCCTCCCATGTCTCCCTCCCCATTCTGAGGCAGCCCAAATATAGAAGACAGATATTGGCCTAGACTGAACGAATTGAAAGGGGTGTTTTCTAATTGTCAAGTGAGATGCAGGGAAGAGGTCTCCTAATATTCACCAAAGAAATCTCTTCTTTTCTATTACTTTTCTTTACCCCAGTTATCTTGTTTTCCAGCCCATGGAAGCCCTAGAGTCTAATACTGAAGCAGGAAACATTGCTCCAAGGATGGTGAAGTGAAATTTCTGGCCATTTTGTTTTCTCTCTTCCCCTCTACCACTTGCTCCAAGTCAACACCCTAACCAGAAGTATAGAGCAGAATATCATACATAAAGTTGCCATTATCTAGTCAAAGCTGGGAAAGTATAGAAGTATGCTGCTTAAGTATGGAGAAGATTAGAAAGGGATGAAGTTTAGGAAAACAAACATCATACTGTTGGATGTGAGTTTATGCAACAACCCACGAACTGTTCTTGCATCATCCTGACCCTAACCTGCTTCTGTTAGACTCTAGGATCTGCTCTACACAGTGAACCACTTTCCAGTCCCCAGCCTAGCCACTGTGCAGCACAGGCAGCATTTATCTCGGCAAACATTTGAAAATAGGACTGACATTTAATTACAATTCAATTTATTTAGCAATTGTGGAACTATCACATTTTTCTTCTTAGTGAATTTTGAGGTTTTTTTAATTGTTCTATTAATCAACTTTATTGTGCCTAGGACAAAATCCCTGACACGTGTGACTTACAAGAGGTGAGATTTAATTTAACTCATAATTTCAGCAGTTTTGGTCTCTTGTCAACAGGTTCCAAGGCAGAAACATCATAACAAAAGCCTGTGATGTGGGGAGGTGGGGAGGGTGTCCACATGTCATTGTGGACTGGAAGCAAAACACAAAAACAGTGTCATGCAGTTTTGGACTAGGGTGTGATCAGGACATATAGTGAAGATTTAAATTTTAAAAATTGTAGTAAAAGGGGGCTGGGGATTTAGCTCAGAGGCGTAAGCACCTGCCTTACAAGCAGGCAGTCGTGAGTTCGATCCCTGGTACTGATAAAAAAGAAAAAGACACACACAAAATATTGTATTAAAAGACACATTGCCATTAATTCCTCTCAAAATATGGTAGTCTCCATTGATTCAAAAACACTTATGCCATTGATTTTGTCATTTACTAAAGCAGTTCTAGAAATTCTCTTTATGAGAGTCTTTGATTATGTTTCTGTGACTGTCTCTTCGCCTGAAATCTTTCAAAACCTTTACGTCACGTGGTTATTTTGACTTTCATAAAGTCTAGAAATTAAAGTGAATCAAATTTGATTTTAAGGATGGATGAACACATACTGCAATGCTTTTCACAGAAAGTTCCATAAATACTTGATGCAGTCTGGTGACCATGATATATCATGAATATTGAAATTTTTAAAAATTACCGTAAAATACACACTGGTAAAAATCTCTCTCCAAACACTGCTGCTCACTTAAAACGCACTTACTTAATCATTCTTAGTAATGTATCTTTTGCTACAACAAATTTTTGAACTTAAATATTCACCATATTTTTATCACTCTTGGTATATAGCATATAATTTCATGCCTCTGTGACATACTTAGCAACGCTCTTTACTAGTTTACTAAGCCTTTATAAATCCAATGGGAGTGGCAAGTTAGGATTAAAGGTCACTGCCTGTTTTATGTAACTAAGTTTATGTGTGTAAAGTTTTTGGTTATGCTTTCATTAAAATTCTATAATGTCTATAGAGAAAGAATGATAGCTTTACTTTTTACACCTATTAATAATTTGTTTCTTTTCCCCTTTGCTCATTCTTGTTAGATGTTTATCTGTTTATCTTTTTGAAATGTCAGCTTTTGCCTTTACAGACTTAGGCTGCGTCTTTTTGTTGCTATTTTATAAAATTTTGTTTTTATCTTTATTTTTGCTTTAAATTAATTATTCATTTTTACTACATTTTATATTGAAAGTTTAAATTATTCTTTATAATATATTTTTCTGAAGAATACAAGATGAAATTTTTTTTCTAAGCACTATTTTGTTGGCTTTCACAAAAGTAGACGTATGGAATTTTCATAGAGATAGTTCACAAAAGGGAGTTTTGTTGGTTGGTTGGTTGGTTGGTTGGTTGGTTGGTTGGTTAGTGCTAATATTTTGTGTGGTGGAACTGAGACCTATACATTTCCTCTGGTCATTTCCTGGATGCATTCATCCTCTGTTTCCATGATATAGGGACTTCTCCATAGAAGACTCACAAACTGTGATTGACTGGTGTCAGAAAAAGTGAGTGAGAAAGCAGGACATCCTGAGTAGAATGTAAGCAGACTTTTATATCCCACACTAGAAGTCATATCCCAATCCTTTTGCTGAATTCTATTTTACAGAAGCTGATTAATAAACTATGAGCTGACTTGAGGTAAAATCTACCTAGCAGATTAGTAATGTTCTGGGTGTATCTGTTAGTAACCGGCACATAAGCTTGCTAACAGAAGGAAGAAGAGCACCTGGTATACAGATGGCACCAAGAAATAGGTTGGCAGCCTAGAGAGATCAAAGAGGGAAAGAAGAAAGTGTTTCCTTTGGGCAGGAGCTCTGGTCTTTGGTCTCCAGTTTCTTCGCTTTCCAGCACAGACCATTCGGCCTTCTAGTGCTGAGACTCTGCAATGAGCTCCCAGGCCCTTGATCTTCAACTACTACTGGGTATTTCAGTTCCCCTGTGTACAGGCAGCCATGTTGTCTTTTTCTGTCTCTAATTGCACAAATGGTCTTCATCACTCTTCCACTTGTGACCCTGTAAGCCTCCCTAATAAATCTATTCATTTAATTAAGCATATATGTTATATTGATTCTGTTCCTGTAGAGGACCCTAATTGAGAAACAAATGAGGAGGCACAACCTAGAATCAAGGCAGAAGGATTATAAAAGGCGAGGATATCTGCAAGTAGGGCTCACTGGGCAGCACCATAAAGACAGATTCCAAATACACAATTCACAGAGAGAGATTAAATAGTAAGAGACTGAGTTCCACATCACTGGAAGTATCCTGAAAAGGTAATTCTCAAGGCGCCACTTCTAAAGTACACTGAAAAAAAGACTCACACAAATTTGGACTCTTACATTTCGCTTTTACTTTTCTTATTTGCCTTCACCTTAGGCAGCAATACGCATACCACCATCACACTTGGTTAATTTCTAATTATACTTCAAGAACTGTCTCAGCTGCACTTTCTTCCATTTCATTAAAATTTTTTTTCTAGACTATTTTTACTTTCGTGAAAGCACTGACGTTTCTGAGTCAGGAAAAATACACTATACACCTAGGACACAGACAGTTTGTGAAATCCAAACAATTTCCACCCATGAGCCAACAGGGCCAAGCAACTTCAGCTGAGTTAGTGAGATCACTCCCCAGAGTCATGTACTGGAAGATTTCACTTCACATGTGTTTCCATCTGCGGGGCACAGAACAAGTGCTGCACCATGGAAGTTCTTACGCGGCTGTGGATGTGCTTAGAGGCACCCTTACTGTCCATGCTTATGGTAATTCTTCATGAAAAGACATAAAGGAAAATTACACATGTCAGGTCTCACTTCATGCCACACACTATAGCAAGGCTATTTGTGTGTTCTTTTCATGAAACACTCACTGCTGCTCTGTAAGTTGGTATGTCTCATTTCTGCTTTCGGGATGAGTTGGCTTAGGTTTGAGGTTGTTCAGTTAGCTCCTGTTAGTGAGCAGAGAGCTGAGCTGTGCTTCTCTTTGCTAATTGTCAAATTCCCAGGCTGAACATTGTCTGAGAAAACATTGAGGAAACTAAAAACTGAAATTTACCAGCATGTTATGCCAGATATAATTTATTTTCTTTAACAAACTTTGATGTATACTCTCTTGTGTTACTTTTGTCTGCTTTAAATAGATTGTTGGCATTTGCCAAAAAAATCATATTATTAACTAGGGAAAGCACTAAAGACTTCTATATTAGGTTTTCACATGTTCACAGTCTACTAGGAATGACCAGCATGTAAAAAATTATAATTGAATATATTATAAGCTAATATAAAAACATGATCAAAGTGTTATAGAGATATGTTTAAAGTTGCAACAGGCTCAGAGAAAAGGTTAGTTTCGTTTAGTAGGACACATCCACTGAGATTCCTGAATTTACCATTCTGCAGCAAGGAACATAGAGAGGCTGGACATCACATAGCTGGAGCAATCTTAAGTATATTTTAAGAAATAATTGATTTCTAATATTTCCTGTGGCATGGTTCTAAAAATTACCCTTGGAAGCAAATCATATGCTAGTTTAAATTAATTATGTTTATGCATATACTTATTTTAAATAAATAATTCATATGATTTTATAAAGATATTTCATTAATATCTTAAACACACAAAGCATTTAACATGCTAATTAGATGTCAATTGTTTTGCAAAAATAAATACAAACATTTGTAATGGTAATTGGAGTTGAACTCTACGATTATTTATTAAATCTAGTTTTAAAACATTCCATATTTAAGAAGTTGCTTGAACATATTTGCACCTGCCAAATATCTAATTCCTGAATGATGAGTCGTTTTAAGCATCTTTGCTATTTACAGCTGGGTAAGTTTAATGGCTTAATTGGGGCCAATAATGCAGTGGAGGGCCCCCTAAAAAATGAAAGGTTTCAAGGGAAATAAAATAAAAGGTAACTAAGCAAAATAGATGTAAGACCATGATCAATAAACTACTGATTATAGAATAACTGCTTAAACATCTTTTTTAGAACCTCAAGATAAAACTATTCTTCCATGAAAACCTTTCCAGCTTTACCCACCCTAATAAGCCATTTTATTTTCTTGAACTTTCATAGCAGCCTTCCTGGAATACTCACATAAACTTATCCATTTCTATCTCTTTGATTTCTCATTTGTCTCCAAAAACAAAGCTAATGTAGATTCTTGGGTAGAAAATAAACACACTTAAGTTATGTTCATTTAAGAAATCCCCACATTCTTCATAAGACACGGCTTTACAGTGTTACAACACAGAGGGTTTATCTTTCTTGATTGTCTTCAGTATCAAGCCAAATTTATCTTCTATCACAATTGCATCATTAATGACACAAAACATAAATGGGCCTTCTGTGTGGATCAGCAAGCATCATTTGCTATTTTTCAAAGAGTTTTCAGATTCCAAGTCCTCACTTTTGTAATATCAACATGCTGTATTTTCGTTTTTTTTATCGGTACCAGGGATCGAACTCATGACCGCACACTTGCAAAGTAAGCACTTATGCCGCTGAGTTAAATCCCCAGCCCCTAACGTGCTGTATTTTCCAAATCTTCATTTACAACAGAGACACTATCCTCACATTTTGTTCTGCTTCGTTTTTCAAAAGGCAATATAGTAGCATGACTAGGAAATTCTATTAAAGGAATACCAAGGGAAATCTGTCTCAGTTACATATTATTTACATGAAATTGAGGAAATTAAGACAGTGCCTTGAAGCCAAATTTATCCATCTGTATAATAAAGATGAGACTGGTCTGAGTGTACAGTATTGAAGTGATTAAAAGGTGTCCATAAAGGTTTTACTTAAGATCTTCTACACATTATTAAAAGCCAACATTGGGGGCTGGGGGTTTAGCTCAGTGGCATAAGCGCCTGCCTTGCAAGCAGGCAGTCGTGAGTTCGATCCCTGGTACCGATAAAAAAAAAAGAAAAAAAAAAAAAAAAAGCCAACATTGAAGTGGCTCTCTTTCCACATTCCCATTCTAAATTTTTTGTCTTGTGCTTAAAATAAATTTGCTATCGACAACAGTTCCATTTTAAAGATGAAAAAATTGAAGCAGTTAAATGTCTGGTTCCATATCATACTAATAGTAGGACAAGGTCTCAAACAGGAAAGTTCTGGCTCCAGATTCCTCTTACTTCTGTGTGTTCTACAGCCTCCATCCATATCAAATGCAGCTATTACTTACAGCTCTTGGTTCCTGATTCTTTCTTCCAACTTTCACAGGAACACTTTTTCTATTTCATTTGGTTATATTGTTAATAGTATATTTTGATGCCCTATTACTACAATAAATTCATTTTACTAAGTCTGTGGCTAGGTCTTTCCTTTTTAGAGTTCTTAATCCAAGTCTCATGGGACAAGCATTGAAAGTTATTGTGGGAAAAAATTTTTAAAAATTAGCAGGATATATTATAGTAACTTTTTTGGTTTCCTATTAACTCGATTTGAAGCTCTGTATTGCTCTCAACATCTTGTTTTGACTGATTTTACTCTATTCTGTTCTGTTTGATATTATCAATTTTGAGGGTATAGGCAACAACTTTGAAGGCAGTAATATTCACTACGATGCCCATTCTGGTTAGACTATTATCTTCTTTTGAAGTTCAGTAATGTCTCAGATGTTAAGGTTTTATTGCTTTTGTTCTGTACTGTTTTGTTCAATTTTATTATACCTGATGATATAGGCAATTATTTTTAAGTTATTAAGAGGCAGTACGGTAAACATTGTTGATTACCTTGTATTCTGTTTTTACATCATGTACTATGTCCATCCTTTGTTTTGATTGACTGCTTTGTGTTGTCACATTTGCTTTTATTCACTTCCAAAAAAAAGTTATAAAAACTGTGGGAATAATAAAACCCAAAATGTGTAAATATTATTATAAAAAAGAGAGAAAAAGAAAGTGCTCTAAGGGACACA
Organism: Cavia porcellus; assembly: GCF_034190915.1. NCBI lineage: Eukaryota > Metazoa > Chordata > Mammalia > Rodentia > Caviidae > Cavia > Cavia porcellus. The sequence continues at coordinate 94,882,447 of NW_026947487.1, forward strand.
ACTGCAAGTGTGTAAGATAGATGACTATATTACTAAGTTTTTGTTGGATCATTTAACAGAACTGTTTGCAGTCTCGCTGTTTGAATGTCCACTTTGTATGCTTAATTTTGTAACTTGATCAACTATTTCTAAGATGACAATATGTAATCTATTAACTAGTGATTTCTTACTGTTTTTTTTGAAATTCTGTATTATTTGTACCCTTTTACTGTTTTGTTTTGTTTTGTTTTTCTTTAAACAAAAAAAGAAAAAAAAAAGCAAGTGATTGTGAATGAACTGATAACCTTCCGGTGTTCTTAATAAAGCTATGTTATATAGTTGTTTGTTCACAAATTAATCATATACAGAAATTGCAATGTGTCATACTTTGACTACTATGAATTATCTCTGATAAAGCTGTATATATCAGGAAAGACTGGGCTGCAATCAGTTGACCTAGTAAAGGCATACTGTTTTGGAAGAAAGAAAAATATTTTGAAGTATGTGACCTTAGTATCTGAGGTTTGCAGAGATTGTATATTTGCTCCTGGCTGTTAAAGACCACAGTCATAATTTGAATCCATGTCTGTATTTCTTTTCATCTGGCCCTCAGAGAACAATGTGCTTTAATAATTTAAATGTATGTTTTGAATCTGAAACACTTTAAAAGAGCATTTAATTTATCTAATTATAGCTAGTAAAATACATTATCTTGCCTTATTTTTATTATTGCATCATTTGATTATATCTTGTAGATTTTGCATTTCAGTGAATGTGAGATGGTAATAAAAATTATATTTCCCTTATGAAATCCAAGAAAGAATCCTATCTCCACTAATGGATAATCTGCACTCAAATGTAGACCCTGTTTATACTGATACATGCAGAGAATGCTATGTTTTGCATGAGGCACAGGTAATTCTTCTGAGTGAATAGATCCATGTAGACATACAAGCACCAAAAAAAAAAAAAAATGCTAAAGAGAGCATTGTTCCTAGCTCTTTCCTGTCCTTTATGGCTTTTATTTCTTCTCTTAGTCAAATATGTTGACAAGTTTATTCAATATAGACTTGAGCACATTTCCTATGAGGAACCATAATAATTCTTCTAGCCTTTCCTTTGTTTTGTTTATTTGCTTTGAAATTAATTCATCCTCTTCTTCCTATCTGACCTTTTTGTCCCTAAAATACTCATTAAATACATAAAAATGAATTCATATTTAGCCCTAACTATAGTTATTGCATCGTAACTACTTACATGATGATTCACATCTAGTTCTAACCCTGTTCTCACGTGTAAATGAAGCATCTCTTTTCCTAAATAAAATCTTTACTCCAGATATTGTTTTTCAAGAACTCTCATTGCATATCCCAGAGAAGTGACTGCCTTAAAATGGTTGCAAACTGTCTTAGGCATATCTCAACATGTCTTTCTCAGCCTTCCCTGAGACGTGATGTGCATCTATGCTCGCCATTGCTTACTCTTTGCTCTTAGGCACTATATTAGATGTTTAACTCATGGTACTTTTCTTCATCTGCAGAGAGCGTGCTGTGAAATGTTATCTTACCTATTTTATAGACGTCAGGAAGAGAAGTTAAATCATGTATACAGTACAGCATAGGGCCTATCCCTATCTACATGATACTCATTTTTCAGTATTAATTGGGTCATGCTACAACTCTCATCCAATTTTTTTTTGTTTGTTTTATTTGTTTTTCTCTGTCTGGACAGAAAATCCAGAGATGCTGGATAAAGAGAGATAATGGTTTCAGGAAAACACTCATATTAGCTGAAGAAAATTATACAGAAAACATCTAGATTTTTTTTTAAATCTTTGGTGGACTGTGCTCAGAAAACATACAACTCTGATGTGCATACTCTATGTATTTGATGTGTTTCCCAGTGGGACTGAAGCTTAGTTGCCTTGACCTAGAGATAAATGTAACCTGTTTTCTCATGTATCTTTCAACAACTTATCATTCACCTTAGTCTTCCTTGCTCATTTTCCAACTGATCCTTCCTGGGAATCCCTCTTCTTTAAAATTTTTAGCTTAGTGTCTCTTCTAATAGAACTCAATCTCAGAAAAGTGCAAAATGTCAGAAGTCAGAAATGAATCTATATCTTATCTGTATGTTTCTTTGTGTCTAAAATATTTAGGTCATAGTGACAAACCAAGAGACTTATAATGTTTGTTTGTAAATGAAAAAAAAAAAAAAAAAACCAAAAACACAAGATGACATATCATTCCCAGATTGTGTGTGAGGGATCCCACTTGGGTGAAAAAAGATGGTTGAAAAAGATGAGATATTCCAGATCGTAGGTCTGATTTCCAAGTGATCTTGGAAACTATAAGATGCAAAAGACAATATTATATGGCTTCATTTTCAAAGAAACTTGAGAGGCAGAGATAAAGAAATATTTTAGAATATATTAACATCTCTGTGTACACTTTTGTCTATAAAAACAGAGGTGACAACAGCCACCTCACAAGGAAAATGAATTAAATGTTGTGTGCAGTCCTGGTCTTGCTTCTGTTTTCCTTGTACAGGATCAGAATCTTTCATTCATCAATGTATAATTATAAGTCATATTCATTCTAAGTATAATAAAGCTAATAATTTATATTTTAAAGTGCATTTTCATTTAGAATATAAATTATATTCAGTGAAAATAATAGAATTAATCAAAGAGATAACATTATAAATTTACAGCACATATGTTTAAAGATCTCAAAAATGCTAAAATGTTCTCAGATTTGATCCAGCTAGCAAATTGAAAAGTCATCTAAAAGCAGTAGAGCTGATAATAGAAAAGCTACGGTAAAAAGTGATTCGAAGCAAAAGACAATTCAACCAAATAAGATGAACTTGAGATACGGCATTCAGGAAATGACCAGTAAATTTGAGATGGCTTTCATTTAGGTTTACTGGATTTTTCTCATTTGTTTTTAGTGATAAATGGAAACTCTAATCATTAAAATAAAGAAGATTTTGAAAAGAAAAAATGATGTTTTCTTTTTGCCATGGAAGGACTTTTTCCCTTTTATAATACAGATATTTTATACAGTTCACATTCTTTTTCATAATAAATTTGATAACAATAAATTTCTAAAATTTGAATAATGTACCTTCTCTTCTCCAAAGGGGTGGGAAAAAAAATCTAGGTACTAAAAATATACCTTCAATCGCTAAGAATTTACACAATGACCAGAGAAAGTGAAATCTTATTTGGCAAAATCATTTTTCACTTTACATTATAGCTATCAAGTATTGTCATGAAGTAAGTATACACATTCCCAATGCAAGTACACAGTCCTAGAACTAAAGTAATACTGTGTTGAATATTTTGTTCCTATTGCTTCACAATAACAACATGTACATTTGTATTGTTTACTTAAAAATATCTGTACTTAAGATTCTTTTTTTAAATATGTTTTCAGAAGTAGATATATTAAATACATGCACATCTCTAAAGCACTTACTTATATTAACATACACAAAGAAGTATGATATAATGTCATTTGCTCCACATTTTTTTTTATTTACTTGGTATCTTTAGATTGAGTTTCTGTTGTAATCGCCAGGAATGGAATACTTTTTTACTCATATGTTGAAAACTTGTATATTGTCTTCTGATAAATATCTACTCAGCTTCTTTGCCCATTTATTGATTGGGTTATTTGTTTTCATGATTTTAAATTGTTTAGATATTTGGGGTATTATCATCTTATCAAATACAAATATTTTATTATTTTCAGTAGATTATGTCAGTTATTTTGAAGTATTGTGTATCAATAAATAACATAAAATCTATGTAGAGAGTATAATATATTTCTGGATGTTTGGAATACATTTCTTTGTTTTGAATTTTAGCATACAAATTTTATATTGTATATGAAATTTCAAGATACTTTTGCAAGACACAATTGCAAAGCAGAATATAATCATAGTACTCTTTTAATTAGGAAAAACTTCTAAGCACTTAGAACTTTAAATATTTACCAATTTTTATTAGCAATTACAAATGTAAACCAAGAAATTATCTCAATATTTAAATTTTCTTTAGCATAGTAATTGTATTTATGTTTAAGGATGCATATATGTGTGAGCATTTATATAAATACATATACATGCACCTGTATAATCATATATATATATATATATATATATATACATATTTCATAAGAGAAAATGGAATGAAATGGACAGAATGTGTCCTTGGTCCTGGTACTAGTGTTGCTCATGGTGGTAAAAGGAGGATATATTTTGATGTAAAAGGTCCTTAGGAGCATTGAATGATATAGTAATAAACGACAAATGTTGTTAAATAAATTATATGTTTTTCCCAATAAATAAAGAAAGCAGAATAAAAATTTTAAGAGATGGATTTTAGCTCATAATTAAAATTATCAAACACATTTAATAAAAACAAGAGCATGTGTCAGTGAATGAAGGTGTCGGCATCTACATGACGTGGAATAGACTTAATGACATGCTATGGCTGCTCACAAAGATTTTAAGCATTAAACAATCACTGAATGAGGCAGCTGAAGACATTTTTTCCCAGTCAATGGGAAAATTGCTAAAATCATCACTGTCTGTTCCAGTGTATGAACTTCAGCTCAATGAAATAGAGCATTTACATTGTAAAGGTGAGTATTTGGTGCTAGAATGAAGGAGTGAATATTGTTCTGCCTTAGTCAATTACATGCTCACTTAAGGTGTGAAGACAGTACATTTTGTGCCAAAGCTACAGCGAGAGAGTTCCCTACCCCCGTAATGAACTGACCACTATTCAGACTTCATTAAAGTAGGGTGAAGAGCTGTGAAGCCAGGAAGATGTAGGCCTGAACCCGGGCATTGACCTATCAGGTAATTTTACTCATTTATTTTCTGTCTTTCAATACCTCAAGTTTACCAAAGCACAGAAGTCACAAACATTCACACAGATCATTTTTTAAGTCCGTTTCTGATAAAGTTCCAGACTGAGTGTTAATACCATTTAGAGAAAAAGAATGCATCGTCTGCTTCATTAGTCAGAAAATCTGAAATCATTGTTTATCAGATTTTATAAAAGCTGATTTTTCTAGGAACTCTGCCTGAATAATATATTAATTCTCTGTCTTAAACTTGCTGAAAAAATAAAGTCTATACAACATCTGGTACAAGCTTTGGTAGATAACTTCATTTTAAAGTTTAAATTCTGAAAAAGATACTGAATTGCATATTTCCTGACTATATGGTAAGACAAACAAACTAAGCAAGCAGAAAATAAACAACAAGGAAATAAAATACTTGAATGAATGTAGAAGTGATATAAATTTTAACACACTATTTCTTTTACTTAATTATAGAGTAATATAAGAATCATATGTCCTCTGCAAACCAGTTATTTATGTTAAGTAGGAGGTAATCAACATTTCTTACTGAATTTTTGTGAATATAATGTGAGATAATCTCAATGCAAAACATTTCTTAAATAGCATATATTTTTCCTTTTTAGGATAATATCTGCCATACAATAGCCATTCAGGTAAGTTTTGAATAAATTGCTCAATTTACTGAAGATTTTAGACAAATAATCCATTCAATTCTTACTTTCAACAAACAATTTTAGGTTTGGAACATAAACAGAAAAACATTTAATTTACTGAATTACTTTTGGGGCTAAGAAATCAGTCATTCCTATGTCATTGCATTAAAAATTCATCTTGGAAAAACATTAAGAAATAAGATAATTAGTAACTGATAAAACACTATACTAAAGTGAGTTTTCATATAGAACAGATATTTAATGTCTCATAACTGAAATTCACAGAGTAGCACTAGAGGAAAAAAAAATCTATTCATTAACTTCTTTATGCACATGTAAAAGTAGTAAGATGTCACAGTAACTTGAATTACTTGAATTTTATGAATTTGAATGAACATAACATCAGGAAATGATAATACTGAGTAAGGATTGTATTGGTTTACAAGGAAGAGATTTCTGTGATTCTGTAACAAGCAACTGAGACAGAAATATTATAGGCAGTCAAATAAGGAGAGATCCTGGAAGGAGCCAGTGCAGAAGACTGGGTGTCTTGCAACCCTGGAGGAAACAGACACCTTCTGCTGTGAGCTAAATCTCAAGACAAAAGATCAAACAAATATATGCACATCCTAGTGCTTGATATTCTGAATAGGTCTGTATTACCCTGAGGAAGCCAGGAGTCATCATCCAAATTGCTTATAGGAAGAATCACTATTCTGTATTCATGCCTGCTTGCTATGCGACTTGTTCCTCCACTTTCCCCCAATTTAGTCAATTTTGCCTGTACAATTAGTCTTCCTGATTGACTAAAGCTCTGTCCTACCTCATACCCATCTTAAGAGTTCCCTTGTTTTCTTCACCTTAGACCTGTCCCGCTTTGTGGTTTTACTCTATAAAAGTCCTAGAAAAGACAGTCTTTGGCACCCACTCAGGGCCCCTTCTGTCTGTCAGACAGAAACTTTCTTTCTCTCAATAAATATATTCTGCTCTAATCACCACTGTTCCTAAAACCCATTCTTCAATTTTAGAGAACATGAACTCATCAGATACCTAGTAGTTTGGGAGTTTCATTCTTATATATCAATTTCCTCTTCATCTGTGTATCTGTTAATCCAAAATGAAAGATTTTTGTGTGACCAAGAATCCATTTTTATTTCACATTTAATATTAACCATTCTGTTCTAAAATAAGTCTACAAAGAAGTCTATAGCAGTTAAAAACCTCATTGAATTTTAGTATTCAGGCAAGCTGAGAATCATTTTGCAGATATTATTCCATAAATTTCCCATACAGTTCAATGACTTAATCAGTAGTTTTCTTTTATTATTTAGTAAATGAATAATGAATATTATAATCCAAAGGTTTTTAGCTACTATCCCTGTGAAGGTACTCTGATAAAATACAAGACCAAGGAGTGGTAGCCTACAAATCTTTTCCTTTACCAAAGGTGCTCTTTTATACATCAGGAGCTTATAACCAGTGGTCTATGACTCAAAAGGGAATTGAAATATAAAATTCTGTTGTTGGTAAATCAGGTTCATTGTGGTATAGAGAAAGACAGAAAGATAAAGAGAAAGAACTAAATGTACAGCTCAAGTGTGTTGCTAAGGAAACTCTCAAACCAAATGTCACCCCATCCAGGAAGACAAAGGCACTTGTGTCTAACTAATTTTCTTTGATGATTCTACGTAGTAGAAAAAATTCCTCAGATACCCCACCATGTTAGAAAACCTTAATCATGGATTGGACGGGAAGTTTTCAGAGATAATTGTCAATGGCCAGATACTAAATGCATCCTCTTTGAGAAACTGTAAATCATTAATCTTTTTTAAAAAGCTTACTTTGACAGTTTTAATGTTAAGATATCTACGAATTCCCTTGAAAGCTGTCAACTCAAAGTTAGAAAACTTGAACAAGTTTCTACACAAGTTGTTTGACCTATCGTTCAAGCATGGATGAAAGTGTCTCTTAAAAACTGACAAGGGAAAGGAGGCCCAGATACTCATTACCCGGATATTCATGACCTCAGCCTTACTGTCCACCTGGGAAAAGCCATTGCACTGGAATGTGAGATGGTAACCAGAGGAAACTTGCTCACAGCTTGCTCTGCTGTATACATTCTTATATCATCTGGAATCTCTGATTTCCATTTTCTTTTTTTTTTCATTTTTAAAAATCAAAACAAAGGATAGAAATAACACAGAATTTCAAAAAAAAATAAAAAGTCAATACTAGTTAATATATTACACGTTATTATCTTAGAAGTAGTTGCTCAAGTTACAGAATCAAAGTATAAAATATCAGACAATAACAGCACAACTATAGAATCTCTGTTTTAGTACATTAACTTCAACTACTCGTTAAGCAAGTTTTAGTTGTTTGTGGGTATGCTTTTTTTTAAATATGCTTCTCTAGAAAAGAATGAATACATTGTGCAATTCATGGGTGTGTTTGTGGGCATACATGTATTTATAAGCACGCTAACACCTGGTGTGATTCTGATTGAAACTTCCTTTATCAGGGAACTTTCAAAAAATTACCTACTTATAACAGGAACTGCTTTGGTTATGGTTCTGTTTACATTCTCAAGCTTATTCAATTACCTAAAATGCTCTTCCCAATTAGCCTATGTTTCATGCCCTTGACTTCAAAATGGACTTTTCTTAGATCAGTATTCATACAAATGGCAGTCAGTTCTCAGCTTTTCTTTGTGCAATTAAGTTCAGTTCACATTTCAATTCCAGTCCTTAAAGCTATTCCAGGAACAGAGATCTTGGCTATCTCTGTTAACTACTGTACAGTAGCTCAAAATTCAGGAAAATAAACTTTCTTTATCTGATTCTTTTGCAATACCACATCAGACACTCCCACAAAGATTCTCCTCTGTCTGTGTTTCAGCCCTCGGTTTTGTTCTGTTACTCTACACAAATATGTCTCTGAATCCTTAAGAGAGGAAACAAGAGATTTCAGGGTCAGTGCCATTTTCCAAAAGGTATGATATCACCAATAGTTTAATGATTAGTTCTATGAATTTTGTTTGCACTTAATTTTCATCTTATTTCTTGACAATCCTATCATTGGATTTCTGGTTTAATACTTTCATTCTCATTGAGTTCTGAAAAAAGGACAAAGCAAAAGAGAGTTTTATGCTCTCTGTTAATGGACAGCATAAAATTAGAAGACTGGCAGCTAAGACCCAGTGTCAATAACTTCAGATAGAGGAGTCTCCTAGTGCCCACTGTACAACTACATGCAAAATCTCAAACTCCACAGCACTTACATCACCGATAATTTCATACAACCAAACTCCGTGCAGACTCTTATATTAATTTTATCAAACTGTCTTTGGATAATTAGTCTGTGTGCAGTGCCTGGTATATAAACTAAGCATTTAATTTATCTTGACTGGTCTCTGGATCACTTGATCAATCTATTCTGCCTCTGTGGCTTTTTAGTGAATGTCAAATGCAGTGAAAGACCCTCTGGCAATAGAGAGTGAAAGAAGCAGAGACTCTCTGAGGTCAGAGGCAATTTTAAATGTACTCATCACTGACATCTGGGTGAAGTGTGGGCCATTCCTCCCATTGACGGCGATCTTTTTGGTGGCCATAATTGATGTGTCTAGTGGCAGGTTCCTTTGTATGCTGGCTGGTGAATAATAAATAGCTACAACTGGTGCTGCAAAATCAGGCTTACTAAATGAAATCAAATTAAAAGTAAATTATACTTTCTTCCCCATTCGACACCATTTCTTATAAGCCACTTATCAATACAACCACAATCTAGGCAACTGGAAGAGACAACGTACATCACTATTCCATTCTGATAAAAACTAACTCCTGCAGCCATAATCATTCCTCAAGAGCATTTAATTTGTTGCCTCTTGCATTATTGCTATCAAATCAAAATCTTGCAGCTTTATTGGAATACATAAATCTCTTTGATTTAGGGGTGCTTTATCTCCCCTTTTCTCAGATGAATTTGAAAGAGTGCAGAGTTAAATGTTATAGAGTGATTTCTGGAGAGAAAGACTAACATAATTTTCAGCATGGGACAGTATATTCTGCTGACAACTTAGAAAGTTTGATGTACATATTCAACTCACTGGATAGTTTTTGTCAGAGTGTGTTTTCATTTCTGCAGTGGTGGATGGGGCTATCCAGGGCAGTTCTGTGCTTACATCTGCATGTGAAGGGGCACAACCCATATGGATGTGTGACCTGTCTTTGGAATGAATACAGTGGGAAATCTTGAAGCCTGGAGGCATGAAATAAGAACAGCATCTTGTGAATTTCTTTCCACTGCTGAGGTTTCTTTTGCCTTTAGAAATCTCCTACGAGAGTCCAAGAAGTTCTATTTTTGCCCTACCTTCTCTGAATATGTGTAACTCAAAGGTAGCTGTGAGGGGTACCATGTCCTTTCCAGATAATAGGGGTCTTGGAAGAGATTCCATTCCAGATGTTCTTTGATCTGATTCATATTATCAAAATTAGAAATGCTTTCTTACAAAGGTCTAAAAGCAAAATATATCCTATATTTAAATGGACTTTGATTGCACATTGATTTAGGTGAGTATTTTGCAGCATAGGATCAAGCCAAGGAGTCTTCGGACCAAGAATATTTATGATTAGGGGCAGAGTGCTATTTAGTAAAATCTTTATCCTAGGGTTGCAAACATTTTCTAAGCAGGCATATACCAAGTTGCTTTAAAGTTGCTTCTTGAAAGTAAAGCTTTAAAGCGCAATGCATGTGGTTACCAGGAGAAGCAAGGATTTGAGTTATGTCTCAGCAACTAAATTCTATGGCTTTGTAAACACAAGATGGATAGTTCTTTACAAGGTGAATGCTTCCATAAAGAATAGCTATCAAAAGCACATTGAAATGTATAAATGGCAAAGTTGCCTCCATAATACTTTTAATCATAAAAAATGAGCTGGGAGACCATTTTTTAATATCCTTAAAGCTCATGACCTGGATTCAAAAGTGAAGTCTTTACTGGTAAAATATCCACCCAGGTGTATGCAATAAGTTTATAATAAGCAGAAGACTTAAAGTGTTGATCTCTTAATTCTTAACGTTGGAGCCTCTTTTATTTTATATGATGCTTATGCATCTGTGTTTCAGATACTTTATTAGGATTGGGACTTTATTAGGATTGGGACTTTATTAGGATTGGGACTTAAGGACATTAAGTGAGAACAGATATGATCTCTGCAGTTAGTCTACAGTAGAAACCAAACATTAATCAATTGAAGAGAAAATCCAATCATCACAAGTTTTTAGGGGCCACACCTAGTAAGTGACTGCTCCAGTGCAGTTGCTTTCTTCAAGTTTATATTAAATTACATAAAATTGTTTAAAAGAGTTCATTGCAATACTTTGTTTTATGTAGAGAAAAATGTCAGTTAACTATTTTAGTTCTTAACCTGCCTGTCTATTAAAGAAATTAAAAATACGTCATCCACACATACACGTACAAATGTGAAGGAAAATAATGGTATAAAATGTTATAAAAAGTAATTTACAAGTATGAATTTAAACAAAAATTCATAACTAATACATTGTTAAAATATATATAAAACAGGCAGTGACTTCTTGTCACATCCATATTATAAAACATATGCAGCCAGACCTTGGATTTATCCCAGGGTTGTTTCCAGACTGACAAATTAAATAAATGTCAAAATAAAAACTAAAATGAATTTTTTAAAAGTTCAGTTGTATAGAATATCACTGAGAAAATATGTGAAGAAAAAGACCAAGAATGAACAATTTACTTGTGCAAACATATGGAAGGTAAAGTGAGTACATGATAATGAAACGTTTCCAGATCATCTGCGGATAGCATTCCCATCCTCCCATTTGCATATTTTCTCCATTACCGCTTTGTTTTGGGATGATAAGTCTTTCCTCTATCTGGAGATCATTAAAGGTAAATGCTTATATCTTGCCCACTTATACAATATGTAGAATGTAATTTTATGTTCAGGAGGAAGAAAAAAGATTTTAAAAAAGAGGATAGAGTTTTGAGAAGAGAAAGACCTTTAAAGCAGATACTTCTTGAAATGCACAATACAGCCCTTTGTCTCACCTGATTTAGAGCAGTTTTGATGAATATTCTGCAAGCATCTAGCATCCTATCTCATTTGCTCCAGTGAATCTCTAGAGTTTTCTTAGATGTGAAGTAACCACTCAGCTGGTGACACAGGAATGATCTAATCATATATGCAGGAGTGAGCTTATTTAACATTTGTACCAGCAACCCCTAAAAACGCACAGGAATGATCTAATCATATATGCAGGAGTGAGCTTATTTAACATTTGTACCAGCAACCCCTAAAAACGAGCTACAGAAATTGTATAAATGTTCAATAGTAATGATTAGAAAGAACATCTCTGTAGAACATTTTATATGTAGGAATAGCTATAGCATTGGGTTCTATTACCCCATGACATTAAAATGCTTCACTAATTCATGTTTTATTAGTTTTCTTCCTTTCATTGATCAATTTTTCTATTCTTTCACTTTGTTAAAATATACTTTAACAAAGTGAATCTTTTTTTGTTGTTGTTTTGTTTTGTTTTTTGTACCAGGATCAAACTCATGATCTTGCACTTGCCTGGAAGGTGCTATGCCACTGAGCTAGTCTCAGTGAGTCTATTATTAAGAACTTAATTAATATTACTGTGCTGATAATATTCAAGAAAATAAGATAAATTTAGTATTGCAGAATTGTAAAATACAGTTACACATTGAGATAAAGTAACTTATGTATAATTAGAATCTACCTCAGGTTCTCAACATTGACTCAAAGAAAATATATCAAAGGCTTAGAATTTCCTGGTACTCTAGACTTTCAATTTAGAATTTTCTGGGGTGAGTACTGGGATATATCTTAAAACAAAATGGAAATAAGCAAAGAGTTTCACAACATATTTGATGTACAACCATATTAATAACAATTTACATGCTGTTTTAAAATGGTTTGGTGGTATAAAACTATTAGAGGTTCATGTAGAAATGTGGGTAGACTGACTGCTTTGTTTTGTCATATTTGGTTTTATTCTCTTCCAAAAAACAATTAATAAGAACTATGGGAGTAACAAAACCCAAAGTGTGTAAATGTTATTGCAAAAAACAGAGGAAAAGAAAGTGCTCTAAAGGATACAACTGCAAGTGTGTTTAGGTGCATAAGATAGATGACCATATTACTAAGTTTTTGTTGGATCACTGAACACAACTGTTCGCAGTGTCACTGTTTGAATGTCCACTTTGTATGCTTTAATCCTGTAACTTGAACAACTATTTCTAAGATGACAATATGTAATCTATTAACTAGTGATTTCTTATTTTTTTTGAAATTCTGTATTACTTGTACCATTTTACTGTTTATTTTTTTCTCCTTTAAATAAAATTTAAAAAAAAAGAAATGTGGGTAGACATTAAAACAATGTTTCTCAGCAAGAAAAAAATAAAGGTAAGATTCAAAGTGTACAACACATAAGTAACTTAAAAACACATGCATGCAAGCAAGTTTAACAGTCATACAAACTGAGAAAATATATACACCACAATTCTAGAATCAATGAAATGTGAAGAGGACACATACTAAGAAGAAATAGAAAAGAACCGAACAAGAAAGAAACTTGCACAGAGCAATCTCAATAATATCTTAGAAATGAATATCATTAACTCACTCTTTTACAACCATAGCCCTTCCAAAAATATGTGTTGGAATCTATAAAGTTAATTACATATTTTTGTTCAAATGTTTGCCTATGTGCACGTATATGACACAAGCATGATAGAAGAAGGAATTTGAAAATCCACAGCTCCATGGATTGCAGTGAATGAATCACTATTGTTACTAATCAATGCTCAATATCAAAATTCTCCATCTCTCCCTTTAAAAAGCAATCATTAGCACATTTCTCATTTGGAGAAAGCCAATAGTAGCCAAGGCTAACACAGAGCCAAAGGCAACATGATAACATGAGATAATAATTGGAGTGGAGCTGGTGCTCAGGAAAATGTCTCAGAGCCTGCTGTGATGTAGGAGGAGAGAAGCAGAATACACCGTCATGTATGTGAGGTTCCAAGAGACAGTGACACTGCCTTATATGCAAGATTTAATGATGTAACAGGTACTATCAACTGTCTGATTTTTCTGCCTACTCAAAGTTTACAATTCTTTCCTTCCTTCCCTGAATTGAAGAGTTAGAGACATGAATTGTCATTTTTAGTGATGGAACATAGTTCAGTATCTGACAACATAGTTAGCTTCTTACCTATTCTATGGGTGATTTTTTAAAAATAACAGAACCCTTACTCTGGTAAAAACTAAATAATATAATTATCAACACAAAAACTGCTTCGATGCCTCCAATTATTACATGAAATAATAGAAGGATAAAGATGATAAAACTGGCTATATAGTCTTGGAAATTGGTTTTACATATATGAAATTACATTCATATTTAGATAGATTACTGCTCTTAGCTCACTGGACTCTTTTGATTTTTAGATAACAGTTTAGATATTGACATTTTTAGTGAAGAAAGTGAATACAAAATTTCTAAATATTGAGGTTCAGGGTGCAGTGAAGTGGCTAAGTGGGTCTGAGGCACCTACATTTGCCTCCCCATTCCAGCTGCGCTCCTGGAGTTTTCAGCAAGCAGGCGGGTGAACACTATCCCTGGAGCCCAGCCTATTTGGGATTCTTGCACCTTCGGGGTGCAGAGTAAAGGCTGGGTGGATCTGGGGTACCTGCATGCGCCTCCTCAAGTGTCTGGAGGACTGTGGATTTCCCAGCAAGTAGGCGAGCATCACCAGTTCCAGAGGCCCCATGGCCTGCGGTAAGTGCCCAGTACACTCTGCGCCAAGCCCAGACTGTTTGGGACCCTCCAGGCTTCCAGGTGCAGTGAAGGGGCTAAGTGGGTCTGAGGCACCTACATCTTTCCCCATTCCTGCTGCGCTCAGAAAACTGTGGAGTTTCCAGCAAGCAGGCGGGCACACAGTGTTCATGGAGCCCAGCTTATCTGGAATTATGGAGTTCTAAACAGGCAGAAGATGGCTACTGGTTCTAGAACCCCAGAGGCCTGGGGGAACTGGGTGCCAGAGTCCTAGGAGCTGCAAACATAGAAGTGGATTTCCAAAAGACCCTGAGAAAGATTTCAAATAGCACTTGAAACACAGAAATATAGGAAAATGACAAAATGAAAGACCAAATTACAAACTCAAACCTCCGCCCATCTCAAGAAACCCTAAGAGTGATGTATATAGACGAAAACATATGCCATAAACCTCAAATCTCAGACACAATAGCTACTGAAATAAATAAGCAACTCCAGGAAGCTTTAAAGGAATTCAAACTCGAAATAATCTCCCAGATAAAAGAAGAAATGATAAAAGAAACGAAAGAGATACTGAATATATCTAAAGAAAACACAGTTAAAAAATTGGAGGAACTAAAGAAAAAGATAGAATCCTTAGATGAGCAATATAAGAAACAAACAGAATATATAAAGCAGATGCACAGAGATATACAGGAAATAAAAAAAAAAAAAAAAAAAAAAAAACAAACTCAACTGAAAGCGGTAAAAACCCCCTAAATGAAAGTGAAGATAGAATTTCAGACCTTGAAGACAGGATTGCAGCTAGTGAACAGGAAAGGAAAGATCTTTTAAAAATAACAAGGAATCAGGAAATAACAATTCAACAACTGCAAGATGCTGCAAAGAAAAACAAAAGATTGATAGGGATTAATAAAAAGAAGGGGACAACATAAAGGATGTCAAGAGAATATTTAGAGAAGTAATAGCTGAAAATTTCCCAAGCATGAGATCAGAAACCAACATCAGGTTCAGTGAAGCCTACAGAACTCCAAATAGTCATAACCAAAATAAAACTACACCTACACATATAATAATCACCATCCCAGAAATCAAACACAAGAATAAATTATTAAAAGCAGTCAGAGAGAAAAGACAGATCACTTATAAAGAAAACCTATCAGAATCACAGCAGACTTCTCAGCACAAACAATAAAGTCAAGAAGAGAATGGAGTGAAATATTCCAGATCCTTAAGCAAAATGATTTCCAACCTAGACTGATGTACCCTGCAAAACTATCATTCAAATCAATGGTGAAATATGATACTTCCTTGAAATAGAACAGCTGAAGAACTTCAAGAACAGCAAGCCAACCCTGCAAAAAATATTGAGAGACAGTTTAGATACACAAAGGAAAAAAACACTAAGCAAAGCAGATAATTTAAAAAAACAGAAATATAAAGATGCAATAGCAGAGAGATAACATGTCAACAATAAACCAGCATATAACAGTAATAACCATTAATATAAATGGTCTCAATGCACCAATCAAAAGAAACAGACTAGCAGAATGGATCAAGAAACAAAATACAACCATACGCTGTTTATAGGAAACTCATCTAACCCAGAAGGATACTCACAGACTGAAAGTCAAAGGATGGAAAACAATACTTCATGCAACAGGAATAAAAAAAAAAAAAAAAAAAAAAAAAAAAAAAAAAAAAGCAGGAGTAACCATTCTGTTTGCAGACAATGTGAACGTTAAAACAACAATGATCATAAAGGACAAAGAAGGTAACTACATACTCATTAGGGGAAAACTCCAAGAGGAAGAGATAACTATCTTAAGTATATATGCACCAAACTCCAGAACACCCAGTTATATAACAACTATTAACAGAAATGAAAACTCAAATTATCAGTAACACAATTGTAACAGGAGACCTTGACACACCATTGACACCAAGGGACAGATCAACCAGACAGATAATGAGCAAATAAATAACAGAACTGAATCACACCTGTAAACAAATGGACTTGGTAGACATATACAGAATGTTCCACCCAACAACTTCAGAATACGCATTCTTCTCAGCAGTACATGTGCCATTCTCTAAAATAGACCATGTATTAGCTCACAGAACATATTTAAGCAAATGCAAAGGGGTTGAAATCATCCTTTGCATGTTATCAGATCATAGCACTTTGAAATTAGAAATTAATGATAAAAGATACTGCAAAAAACCCATAAACACATGGAAATTGAGTAACACACTCTTGAGTAATCAGTGGTTCACAGAAGAAATTAAACAATACCTACAAGAAAATGAAAATACAGATAGAACTTACCGGAATCTGTGGGATGCAATGAAAGCCATCATCAGAGGAAAATTTATTGCATTGAGTTCCTACATCAAGAAAACAGAATGAATACAAATAAATAACCTGATGCTATACCTCAAACAGCTAGAAAAAAGAGCAAGTCAAGCCCAAAGCCAAAAGAAGGGAGGAAATTATAAAAATCAGAACAGAAATCAATGCAATAGAGACTAAGAAAACAATCCAAAGAATCAAAGAATCAAAGAGTTGGTTCTTTGAAAGAATAAATAAAATCGATAAGCGCCTAGACAACATGGGAAGAAAAAGCTCAACTTCATGCAATAAGAAATAAAAAAAGGTGAAATCAATACAGACTCTACAGAAATACAGACGATCATCAACACCTATTTTGAAAACTTCTACTCTCAAAGGTTTGATAACACAGAAGAAATAGACAGATTCCTAGAAACATATGAAGTACCAAAGCTAGATCAAGACAATGTAAAACTGCTGAATAACCCAATATCTATTAATGAAACTGAAAATGTGATTAAGCCCTTACCTACAAAGAAGCACACAGGCCCAGATGGATTCACTGCAGAATTCTACAAGAAATACAAACAGGACCTAATGCTGATATTCCTTATATTATTTAATGAAATTGAAAGGGAAGCAATCCTTGCTAAGTCATTCCTGGAAGCAAATATTACTCAAGTAGCAAAACCTGGAAAAAAAAAAAAACACAAGTAAAAAAGAGAACTATAGACCAATCCCTCTATGGAACAAAGATGCAAAAATCCTCAGTAAAATATTGGTAAATAGGATGCAATATTAATCATCAAGAAGATTATACACCATGACCAAGTCGGATTCATCCCAGGAATGCAGGCATGGTTCAACCTACATAAATCAATAAATGTAATCCACCATATCATTAAAGCCAAAGTAAGAATCACATGATCATTTCTATAGATGCAGAAAAAGCCTTTGATAAATTCCAACATTCATTCATGATAAGAACTTTACAGAAAATTGGAATAGACGGTCCTTACCTCAATATAATAAAGGCCATTTATGACAAACCAACAGCCAGCATCATACTAAATGGCCAAAAATTGAAAGTCTTTACTTTAAAAGCAGGCACAAGACAAGGATGACCTTTATCCCCATCTTATTTAATATAGTACTGGAAGTACTAGCCAGAGCAATTAGACAAGAGAGAGAAATAAAAGGGGTAAAATTAAGAAAAGAAAAAGGTAAATTATCATTGTTTGCAGATGACATGATACTTTACATAGATAACCCCTAACCTCCATGGAAAGACTCTTAGATATAATAAGTAAATACAGTAATGTAGCTGGATACAAAATCAATACTCAGAAATCAATAGCATTCCTATACACTTAACAACAAAATCACAGAGAGGGAAATAAGAGAAAGCACACTCTTCACACTAGTAATCAAAAAACAAAATATCCAGGAATTATTCTTACAAAAGAAGTGAAAGGCCCATACAGGGAAAATTATAATGTGCTGAAAAATGAAATTGAAGATGATCTCAGAAAAATGGAAAGGCATCACTTGCTCATGGACAGGAAGAAAAAACATTGTGAAAATGGCCATTCTCCCAAAACTGTTATACACATTCAATGCAACCCCAATAAAAATACCATCAGCATACCTTGTAAATCTAGAGAAATCACTCCTAAAATTCATCTGGAACAAGAAGAGACCTAGAATAGCAAAGGCAATTCTAAGCAGAAAAGGCAAGGCAGGAGGCATCACAACCCCTGACTTGAAGTTATACTACAAAGCAACAGTAGTAAAATCAACATGGTTCTGGATTCAATACAGAGCCAAAGATCAATGGAATAGATAAGAAGATACAGGAACAACTACAAACACACTCAACCACCTTATCTTTGATAAAGGAGCCAAGCAGGTTCACTGGAAGAACGACAGTCTCTTTAATAAATGGTGTTTGAAAACTGGCTCTCAATTTGCTGAAAATTAAAGCTAGACCCCACGCCTATCACCATGTACTAAATTAAAATCTAAATGGATCAAAGATCCAAATATTAAAACAGAAACACTAAATCTATTGGAAGATAAATTGAGTAAAAACCTTGAAGACCTAGGGTTAGGTAGAGAATTCATGAACAGGACTCAAACCGCAAGGGAAATACTTCCCAGAATCAATAACTGGGACCACCTCTTATTAAAAAGTTTCTGCATGTCAAAAGAAATCTCCAGCATATTGAAAAGAAAACCCACAAACTGGGAAAAGATCTTTGTGAACTCCTCCTCAGACAAGGGACTTTTGTCTAAAACATATAAAAAATTTTTAAAAAGCTCAGACCCCCAAAATTCAAAGATCCAATCCAAAAATGGGCATCTGAGATGAATACGCATTTCTCAGATGAAGGAATACAAATGGCAAATAAATACATGAAAACATGTTCATCATCATTGGTCATTAGAGAAATGCAAATTAAAACCACACTGAGATTCCATCTCACTCCTGAAAGAATGTCCAGGATCAAGAAAATCAACAGCGAATGCTGGAGAGGCTGTGGGGAAAAAGAAACTCTCCTACACTTTTTGGGAGTGTAGACAGGTACAATCTTTAAGGAGGTCAGTCTGGAGATTTCTCAAAAAGCTGGGATTTGAAGTCCCATTTGTTCCAGCTATTCCACTTCTAGGCATATTCCCAGAAGAACTGAAAGCATCATACCACAGTAATATAGGTGCACCTATGTTTATAGCAGCCCAATTTGTAATTGCCAGATCTTGGAAACAACCCAAGTGTCCATCAACTGAGAAATGGATAAAAAAATGTTGTGGTATTTCTGTACAATGAAGTATTACTCAGCTATAAAGAAGGATCACATTGAGATATTTATAAATAAATGGGTGCAGCTTGAAACCATACTCATAAGTGAAATAAATCAATCTTGCATGTTTGAATACCGAATAGTTTCCCTAATGTAAGTAATGATTCAAATATATAAAAGTATGCGGTAATCATGATACGTCATTATGTGGCCTTGAAGCCTTATAAAGTTTTCCCTTATTAATTGGAATGACTTTATTCTGGGCTGCTTGATATTATTGATTGTGATGAAATGAACAGCCATTTTGAAGAAAATAAGTCATCATAATAACTAGTGCTGATTTACTATCATCTTGTTTTGAAGCCCTACCAAACTATGACTCTTCTGTCTCCATTGGTTTTATCATGATTTATCTTGCTGGATTGTATTATATGTGATAGTATAAACAAAAATTGTTATAGGCAAAGAGATAATTTAGGAACCATTCTTCGTTTTCTGTTAGCTGGTTCTAAATATCCTGCAGTGCTTTCATTCACTTGAATGGTTTTACAGTGACTTGATATGTTTGAAGCTATAGTATATGAAAATAGGTATAGTATATTCAAATATTTCAAGGGAAAAGACACTATGGTAACTACTATTAAGTTGGGTTATTTGGTGGTGAAGCACTAGGTTGCTGAAACTGTCATGGTTTGACCTGCATTGTTATGTTGTTATGTCCTCTTTTATCTCAATCTCTCCCTTATTCATTAAAAAATTATTTAGTTATTTTTTATGATTTGTTAATTAAGGGGAAAAATAAAAAATTAGCAGGATACATTAAAGTAAATTTTTTTATTTCCTATTAACTTGATTTGAAATCCTGTAATACTCCCACTATCTTGTTTTGACTGATTAGACTCTGTTCCGTTCTGTATGATAGTATCGAGTTTGAGAGTATAGGCAACTACTTTGAAGGCAATAAGATTCACTATGATGCCCATTCTGGTTTGACTATTATCTTCTTTGGAAGTCCTGTAATGTTTACAAGGTTTAGGTTTTATTGGTTTTGTTCTCTACTGTTTTGTTCAACTTTATAATACCTAATGAGATAGACAATTCTTTTTAAGGAAGCAAGAGGCATTATGGTAACCATTGTTGATAACCTTGTACTGTTTTTACATCATGTGCTATGTCTATCCTTGGTTTTGATTCACAGCTTTGTTTGTCCATATGTGACTTTATTGTCTTCCAAAAAACAAAAAAGTAGTAAGAACTAAGAAGTAATAACCCCCCCAAATTTTCTAAATATTCGTTTTATTTATATGTACACAGTCTCAATGTACTGTATTACAGATATTTACATGCTAGTTAGTTCTTACATCTTATCATTTCCAACTTTTAAATTACATCAACCATTTTAAAATTTGGCTTGGACAAATACCTGTTATTATGTTTCCTAAGAGTTTCTAATTAGTTTCCTTAGATTATGTTCTTAGCAGTATTTTAAGTAGCCAACTGTCAGTTAAGATTCTAAATAATGATTTAGAACTTTTTTCTCAATCTTGGAAAAGTATTGAATTCTGATTTTAAACTACTGTACCTTGCAGCAAATCCTGACAAAGAAAAATAAAGCATTTTCTACAAATGTAGACCTATCTCTCCCAAGCATATTTCTAAGAAAAATTAAGTATAACTTACTGACTACATTTTAAGAAGTTACCCTTAAAGAATACATGTGATTATGGAACTTTGATATTAATCAAGATTATATAATAAAATGTACAATATAATGTGATATAGTTATGTAAAGGAAGTATTTGCTGTTGGGCACATTTTGTTTTGGACTTCATTCTGTTATTCAGTTTGAACAGAATTCACCAACTGAACCACCAAAGTGTCATGTCAAATATCGCAATGTGCACTGTCATTTTAAGAACTGTAGCAATATAGGAATTGGGTGGTAATTCACAGAAAGTTACTTCTGCCTGATGTAGCAACAATGGGGATGGGTCGAGAGCCACTTCAGTTGCAGTTAAACTATATTTTCCTGTGCAGCTTAACATGAACGAGAAGCATGTATAGAATGCTGCTGTGAAAGCAAAATAAAAGAACGATTATGAAACATGGTAAATTGTCTTTGCAGTAGGAAGGTCAATTTTACACGTACAACAGCTTCAGCTGGTTAGGAATTTACACTTCAAACCCCTCCACAACTTAGGGTCTTTTACCCCATAAACAAAGGAAGGAATGCCTTAAACATAAACGTAGCTAAAGTATGATTCACCAAGACTACTTAACTTTCCTGTGATTCAATTTCTCACATGGAAAAAAAAATAACCTATTATAATTTTAAATAATAAGTATCTGGATTAAATAGATAGAGCCTCAGAAATGCTTAGATATGATTTCTGCAGGAGAGGCATCTCCAACAATTGGTAGTCATGTTTACTGAAAGCAAGTTTGAAAAATCAAGAAATAAGATCTTGAATTTTTTTTTTTTTTTGTACATTTGGAATTCACTAGGACTAAGACTACAAACTACATTTAGGTCAGGCACACCAAAAAATAATATTTCCTTTGTTAAAATATTTCATTCTTAAGTCACTTACGTAGTTTTCTTCACCCCTGATGAACTAAAAAGGAATCTGAAGAAGTTTTGAGGTTGTGATTCTGTAATCAATGAGCAAAAATCTATGTTATCTTTTTTAACCTGACAGTGAATACACATATATATCTGACTTTATAAACTAGCACTGAGCACTTGTTTACTTTAGATTACTTTTCCATTAATTTATTCCAGGATAGCTCCATATTTAAAAACATGGAATGCCACATTTTTGTTACATAAACTTTTAGTTATTAATGTTTGACTAAAATGTCATGAGACATTACATGAAAATAAATACCTAAATCAGTTACTGAGCAAAAGATAACAATAAATGAATAAATAAATAAATTTTAAAAGTTAAAAAAGACTTTTTTAGTTTTCTTGATAAAAGTTCAGCATTTTTATTTGAGTTAGTTGTAGTTGTTCTTAAATTTTTTAGCTCTTGTTTTTAAGCTGTGAGACTCTAAAGATATAACACCTCTCCCATTTAGCCTTTTCATTTCCAGAGATGGTATGAAACACATTGAGTGCTCAGGAGTTCTTTGAGTAATGATAGACAAAGAGAGACTAGGCAGTTTATGAACAAATCAGAACTGCATGGGAAATACTTCAAAGAATCAACAACTTGGATTTATTTTAGTATAAAGTTTTGTACCACAAAAGAAATCATCAATAGAGTGAAAACTCATGGGCAAACTCATTGGAAAAAAAAATCAGTCTGTTGTCCTTCAAAAGACTTTTATCTAGAACATACAAAGAATTAAAATAAATTCAGGACCCCCAAATTCAAAGAAACAGCATCTGAGATAAATATACACTTCTCAGATTAAAAAATACCAATGACAAATAAGTACGGGAAAAAATCTTCAACATCATTGGTCATTTGAGAAATACAAATTAAAATAACACTGAGATCCCCTCTCATCCCAGAAAGAATGGCTATCAACAAAAACATCCAATAACAAAGGATGGCTGGCCTGTTGGGAAAAAGCACCCGTTTTTCAGTCCTGGTGGGAGTGCATACTAGTGCCACCGAGGTCAGAATCAGTGTGAAGATTCCTGAAAAAACTAGGATTAGAGGTTCCATTCGATCCAGCTGTTCCCCTCCTATGTATTTTTCCAGAAAAATTGAAACATTATACTACATCCATACCTGTGCACCTCTGTTTATAGCAGCCCAGTTTGTAATAGATAAATCTTAGAAACAACACAAATACTCATCAAATGAGGAATGGATAAAAATGATGTGATATTTTTATACAGTGGAGCACTACTCTACTATAAAGAAAAATACACTCAAGGCTTTTATAGGTAAATGGATGCAACTTGAAATCAGCATTAGAGTGAAAAGAAAACCCACGAATCTGGAAAAAGATAGAGACCATGCTCATAAGTGAAGTAAATCAGACTGCATGAATAAACACTGTATTGTTTCCCTGCAGAAAGATACTGAAAGAGTAAATAAGCTCCAAAAGGCACAATAGATGTCAGGAAAGGGAAAGGAACTGTTCAGAAGGAAAGAACAGCTGGGATGGGAGAAGGGAGAAAAAAAAGGAAAGGGAAGGAAAAAATACATATGATGGCTAAAACAATCATGCTACTCATTCTATTAGTCCATTGAAACTAACAGTGCATATACTGTTTGATCAAATTTGCATACCTATATCTGGTCATCTGAGCAACTATTTTGATGACAGCACTATGCACTACAGTAACCAGTATTAATTTCCTATCATATTGTCTTCTTTAAAATAAAAAAATAAAATAAAATCTTCTTCTTTAAAATAAAAAGATACATACCATGGTGCACCCTTGAGCTTTGTAAAAACTTTATACAAGGAAATTCAGAGAAAATTTTGAAAAATTAATCTACATATCAACATGTCAAAGAGATAACTAAGATGCTTACAAAGAAAAGTGTAGCACAATTTTCATTAGAGTGATTAATAAATTGAATAGAAATGGTCATGAAAATATGTTTTCAAAAGAAAAAATCTACAAACTATTATAAAAGGCTTACTATTCTAATGCAATATTAATCTACTATCTTGTAAAATGCACGGTATTATTTATTCTCCAGATATATATCAAATGCTTGAATCAAACATTAAAGTTCAAAACTGGCAGAATATTGAGGCACATTTTGTGATATTTCAGTCAAATTAAAGTTCAAACTCAGTAGTAAAATTTTTGTACAGCTGCAAGTTAATCTTAATGAAATGGAAATCATTAGATGAATATACACTTCATGAATCAATCAATAAGCCAATAATAAATAATTCTCAAGTAGGTGGTTATTAGTTATATTTCTCTACAAAGGAACTTCATAATCCTAAGAAGCTAGGAAAGTTTCATTATCTCTTCAAGTACACACACACACACACACACACACACACACACACACACACACACAGAGTGAGATTTATATCCTGACATCCAAACTTGAAGTCTGGGATTTCTTCTAAATGATTTTTCTGACTCTCAGAATTGTTCATTGGTGACTATTACTGAGCATCACCGGATGTTAAATTTGTGCTCTTAGAGTTAAAGTCATGCTGAGATTTTTGAATAATAGCACTGCCCTTGTAGTGATGAAGTAAATTCTTAGAGTCAATGAGATGTTTCTATTAACAAAAGCTAGTGGCAAGGCACTGCTATCCTGGAGTAGCAATCATTTGCTGCAATCATCTTAGGCTTTATCAAGGCAACTTGCACTTGATAATTTTGTAATCCCAAATTACCCCCATTTTTTTCTTGAGTTTTAAATGTCTCCAAATTTATTGCCAAATAGTAATTCCCTATAGAGAGAATAGATATTCTCTATGAGACAGGGATAAAGGAAAAGAGACAGAAACTTGGTGACTTTTCATTTTTGAACTGATAAAGCCTTTTCCAAAGAATATTTTTAAAAAAAAGAGAGAAAGAGAAAAACAGTGAATTTTCATTGCTGAATTGATAACGCTCTTTCCAAAGAACTTTGAACATAGAGAAAAATATGTCTTCAGAAGTTGGATTAAAATATTCCACTGGAGAATATTTTTATTGGAGAAGATCAACCCAAAAACAACTTTGAAGTATCTTCTTTTGTACTCCTCACAATTTAAAAAGTGTTATTTTTTCCACATTTTGATATGTATTCATATAGAGTGAGACAAAAAGCCTTAAAAATGACAGTACATATAATTTGCCTTTTTCCACTTTATAGACAAAGTGGGTATGAGTTCGTGCAAATTCATGTGAGAAAAACACAAGGAAAATGAATCAGAATATAATGAGTTTGCTATCGCATAATCATGACCTTGGCTTGCTCTCAGAGACGCTCTTGAAACTTTTCTAGGTGATGTAGCTCTTTATTGCATATTGGAATAATTTTATGTAGTGTTGGGAAATAAATTGATTGCAACGAACTGTGTTAGTTTGTGATGCTGCGTGGTGCAAAGGCTAATTGATTTTCATGTGACTGTCTTGCTAATAACTATGATTAATGTTCTTGAATTCCACAAGTGACATGCTTCACATAAAATAATCTATCTAGCATGTGATAATAACTCTAATCAATTATGTAAATATGCATATATCATCTTTGGGTACAGAAATATAAGAGATATGATAGCTACATTTGCTAATTTCCCTGTGTTTTCTCATCCATTCTATTCCAATTCAAGTTATATATGAGTAAATTCTCATTCATGAAGAGAGTCCTATTTTACATTCCCAAACAATTTCTAGTGGCTAAAATGTCTTTGTCAATACCCAAATTTATTAAAAGTTGATATCAATCTATGTGTCATGTCACTATGACTTTTCTAAATGTCAGTTTTATTTAGACTTGCAGAAAAAAATAGTGTGTAATTTAAGTTACATAGATTTGGTATACATAAATCTACTACTTAAAGAATTATTACCCTTCCTACAAACACCTCTTACATTTTATACAAGCTTATATTTCCTCAAAGTCTGAATGCCAAAAATAAATAATTTAGAAATTTATAAAAACAATAACATATAATGTTTTATAATACCAAATTATATTCTTAAGGGGTAACACACTGACTCCTTTGGAATTTCACAGTAAGCCGGCGAAGCAGGTGCTGTCATTAACATGCTCTACATGTGAAGTGCAGTAACTGGAGAAAAGAGAGAGGTTGTAAGCAGTTAATTCATGAGGCAACAATATGAGACCCCCAAGTAGGTCTGTAGCAAATTCTGAATAATAAAACAATTACACTTTAACACTTGGGTATAGAAGAACATAAATACCTGATACCTTAAAACACTCCATGATTTATTAAGTTCATCAGTGTATTTGGATTTGAAGCAAATATCAATGAGCAATACTATAAATGAGATAGCTCTTGAGTGTTATAGGAAACTTCTGTCCATGTTGGATGGCTATAACCAAAAATATTACAAACTCATGGCTTATAAACCACAGCTTTTATTTTCTCCTAGTTTCAGCGGCTGAAAAGTTAATGGCCAAGGTGTTTCTGGTGGAGAGTTGTTGGGAGCCTGCCATATTACCCATGAGAATACAGCCACAAGATGGCGTCCGCCTACCACCTCGCTGCTCCCCCGCCCATCGTGTGCCCAAGATGGCGCACACATCCTGCTTCCTGGTTCTTGCTCGGCTTACTGTCCCCGCCATATATGGTAATGATTGATTGCTTCCTTGTTGCCGCCCAATCGCCTGTCCCCACGTGTAATCCCATGATTGGATAACATTAGCTATATAAGCCCAAGTATAGGAAGTGCCCGACGCACAACACGTAGGAAGCCATCAAGGACGGACGTGTATTGAGGTTGTAGCCCAGTCAATAAAGGAGCCTGCAGAGACAAAGTGTTCGTTTGCCTTATTCTGCGGGACAGACACGGCGCCAGACAGAAAGTCACTGATTCATAGATGGCCATCAATCACTGCATTGTGTTCTCTTGTGGAAAAGAAGGGAAAGAAGCCCGTGGGGGGAAGTTGATGGAAGACACTGACCCTGTTCATGAATGGTATATTGCTATAAAATTTCCTCCAACAGTTTAACTTTCTAATATTATTACACTGGGATACAATGTCAACAAGTAAATGTTAGGTATATAAAAGTATATTAACTGCAGCATTCTACTCCTAGACTTCCAAAAGCAATGTACTTCTTGCATGTAAAAATACATTGATTTTGTCTCAAGTACGCCAAAACTAGGTCCAGCATCAACTCAAAAGTCCAGACTCCAAATTCCCATATAAATATTAGTTTCTGCATTAGATATAAATAAGATGCAAGGCATGAATCAGTCTAAAGCAAACTGTACTGCAGCTTTGCAACTAAAAAAATGAAATGTTATGCATTTCCGAAATATGTAGATGGAACAAGCATAAGACAGGCATTTTCATTCTAAAAAAGAGAAAGAAAAATGAAGTAAGAATTCTCAACCAATTCTAAAATTCAACAGAACAAATTCCAAATACCATAGTAATTCAAGGCTTGAAGACCATCCATTTTGTCTCAGTCCTCTGCCTTCTATGCCTTTGAATCAGATTCTCAGGCAGAATTAGTTTGTTCTCTCTCTCTTTCTCTCTCTCTCTCTCTCTCTCTCTCTCTCTCTCTCTCTCTCTCTCTCTCTCTCTCCTCATAACTGCACTGCTAGTTGTTCCTTAGTCCCCCAAGGTTCTAGTCAGCTTTGCATTAGCTTTGGGTGACCACATTCCCACTGCATCTCTGAACCCGATCTCTGCCTCTGCACTGGGTCTGTGCATGGATCTGGGATCTGCACCATTGCTTCCTCTGGCTGAAATCCTATGCCTCGAGCTCTACAAATCTGTTGTCAAGATGCAGGGTACCTCCGTGACTCCTCTTGGTATCACCCTGCTGCCTGGTTCTCTGAAGTCGCTTTATGCTCACTGGCATATTGTATTCTGAGCCTGAGATGGAAAGGTCACCTTGATGACTTCTGAACTACCTTTGGTGGCATTCTTGCACTGAGATGGACAATAATTCCTGGCTTTGGCTCAGAAGGCTGACTAATCTCATCAAATGATACACTGCTTTTAAATTCTTTCTTGAATAGGCTTTCTCACTTTTCCAGTACAGAGAGGCTGAGATTTTTTTAAAAAAATCTTTAAATTCTGATGCTTTTTTGAATAACCTTTTCATCTTTAAATCATTTATCTCTTTACTGTTTGAGTATGTGCAGGCAGGAGAACTCCTTCAGTGTTTTGCTTTGATATTGTCCCAGTAAAATATCCACTTTCATTTTTGTCTAGTTCTCACAGTAGAATTTGAACAGGAGAACAAATTCATTCAACTTCTTTGTCACTTTAGAACAAATATGATCCTTCTCCCATCATCTAAAAACATGTGTTTCATTTTTATCTAATACTTCAGTAAATATGCCATCCATATTTCCACCAAAATTTGTCCTAGAATCATTTAGGATTCTCTAAGAAATGTTAGACATTTTCCACACTTTTATTTATTGGCTGTTATCAAAAGCATTCTTAACCATCTGCTCATGCATATGTGTAATTTTCTAGCCTGCACCTCAAAACATTTCTAGTTTCTACCTTTATCCAGTTCTAAAGCTTCATCCACACTTCAAATTATTTGTTAGAGCAACACCCTACTTCTTGGTGACAGATCTGAATGTTTTATAAATGGCAGAAATTGATTTCTCTCAAATCCAGAAATACAGAGGTCCAGGATCAGGAACAAGTATATTCTGTGTCTGATGAAGGACTACTTCCACACTCATAGGAGGCTACCATTTCCCTGAATTCTCACATGGTAGAAGTGGCAAAGGAACACTCTGCATTATCTTACAGGGGCACTCATTCTTCTTGTGAGGATTTTGTTTTGTGTGTGTTTTATTTTCCTCAAAAAATCCCATCCTTCATTATATTATCTTTCTTTTATGATGCTAACTTAGGAGTTTTACAAGGAAATACATCTTTAGAACATGCCCTTGTGAGTTAAACTTTGTGGATAGTCTCAAAAACTCCAGCTCTCTGGCTGTCTATTACATATTAAACTGTATTTTCTTTGTTTAAATTAGTCACTTTTCTGTCACTGTTATAAAATATCTGACATTCATATCTTAAAGGATGAGAGGTTTATTTTGGCTTATTTTTCCCGAGGTTTCAGTCTATGATTAAATGACTCTCAGACAGACATAGCATGACAGAAGACTCTGTGAGAGAAAAGTTGCAAATTCAAAGAACAATTGGCAGGAAGTGAAATACATCCTCCAAAGACTCTACCCCACTGCCTTTCATCAGGACAAAGCTCCTAACAGTACATTCAACTATCAACTCACCAATGTATTAATCCACTGATGAGGTTTTGTGCTGCTCATACAATCATTCCAAAGCACCATGTTTGAACGTGTGAGACTTTTTTTATCAAACGTGTGAGACTTTTTTTTATCAAATCATAACAGAAACATATTACTTTTAATGGAGAAAATGATAGTCTAAACTTATTAAGAATAGGATCGATCAATTACCATTACATACTCTGATTAAAACAAAGCGTAGCAAAAAACATTATTAGAATAGTATATCTCATATTAAGGATCCTGAGTGCATGCGTTCACACACACGCACACACACACGTCCTCAAACACATGAGTCAAAGAACCTTTAGGAAGTGTTAGCTACATCTATTATTGTGATTGTGGTGACAATATCATGAATGTTTGTATATTTTCAAACTCATCAAACTGTACACATTAAATATGGGCAGTTCTTTGTGTATCAATTATACCTCAATAAAGCTGTTTTAAAAAAGAAAATGATTAGAAGAAAAAAAAATGAATCTGAAATTGAGAACATCTGCTGAACTGATAACAGAAATTATCCTGAATGCTTTCAGACAGAAAAAAAAAAATCTGAGTTGGAATTTGATAAAAGCATGAAAATTTCAGCTTTAAAAACTGCTGTAGTGCTATAATATTGAGACTCTGTGTTTCACAGAAGGCACAGTTTATTTTTATCAATGGATGCAAGATATTGAACACTTGCTTCTTTTGGGTAAAAAGTTTTTCTGAATTAGTTTTAGCAGTTCTGATAATTAATGCTTAGCAACTCTGAGGTCTGAAAACCAAAGCTATCAGATGAGTGGATAGATTACTGCTGTGGTCTACGTGGAGGTGGAAAGGAGCACAGGAAACATAGTATTGGAGAATACACATTTTATAACAAGTTTTCTTTATATTAAAATGTGTATATGTGTTTCTATAATAGTCTTAGAGCAATAAAAGTCACATTAAATAGATTTGATGAATTATATTTGTATATTTATTAAATAAAAGACTGAAAAATCAAAGTGTATGGTAGAATGCTGAGTTAAATTCCTGTGAAGTCACCACTGACTCTGAGATTCTACAATTATCTGCTAAGTCAGGCCCAAATTGTGTAGTAATTAGAATACTCCCTTTACTAATACCTCCTTAAGTGACTCTTACAGAAGGCAAATTATGGAACTGAAAACAGATGGAGAAAAAGGTTTTAAAATTCCTTTGCAAATGTATTACCTATACAGCTCCTCTCTCAACCACAGTGATACTATGATCGTTGGTCATTTTACCATTTTTCCATTCTCCATCTAAAATACTGCCTTAGGCATTACCAAATTTGAACTCTTCAGTGGGATTTAACACTAATGAAAACCTCCTTCTTGAAACTCATAAATATTATGTTGAAATAGAATAATTGGAGTATAAATGTTTTTATGCTAAACCATATGTCATTGTATTTAAAATGTCGAATCAATCACATTTCTATCCTTCTCTACCTTTTCTCCTGAATTTATAAAACCACTTCACATCTCTGATCTTCAATTTTCCTCTGAAAAATGTGGATAGCAATATCTGCTCATAATTGATTTCCTTGTAAAGAATACATAAAATGTATACACTGTGTGCTTTACACATATATTCATAGATATTCATCATATTAGCAAACATGAATCAATTTTAAGGTAAGAATTGGTGTATCAAAAGAAAGATGTGATGTATGTCTTAAAACATTAAAGGGAAATTTAGTGAGCTGGAAAGCATTTGGGATATCCATGAGGTAATATGTGAAAAAAGGTTTTGCGTGTATGAGAGTTAACGTAATAGTTGGTTGATTATGAGCCTCTAAAAAACTTTATAGATTTATATTCATGCAGGAAAGGAAATTTGAGGCATTCTTTATAGCTTGCCTTCATCTAGGCAGAAATGGCAAGACTACCTTGAGAAAACACAGTGTAAGATCACTCATATCTTTAGTTGAACGCAAAGTGGTAGCTTCAAAAGATACTTTGACTTTGAACCTTCAACTGTTCATATACTATAAAGATTCAGTGCTCAGTGCCTTTAAATACTGTATTGTGTTGATATTTTATCCATTAACTTGTTTTGTATCAGGTTTGATGTTGGCTGAGTTTAATGCAATAGTGCCAAAAGATTTCTTTAAGGAGTGAAAGCATTCATAATTCTTAACTGTTATTATCACAGCAAATCACTCTAAATGAAAGCAGGAAATATTTATGGTCATAAAATAGATATAATGTTGATAATTTTATGAGGTTATCCTGAGTAGAAGCCTACTTGGGAATATTTACTGAGTCTGATTGATCAGTCCCATCTTTTCTAGTCTGTCACTGTTTAATTAAAATATTTATGATGTCTCATTTATTTGATGATAATCTCTAAATTTTCTCTGTAGTTTCCCAGCTTCTTCATGCGTGACATGATTTCTCAAATATACAGCTGGCCATCTACTAAGCATTGTTGAAATTATAGTCATCTCTCAACTTGCACAGGATTTCCCAAGACATCCAAACTCACACACCCTGGAGAGCCATAAATAAAAGTGTTGTAATGTTCAGATATAAATAACAGACTCTCTAGGCTACTTACAAAAGTTTACATGGTATAAGGAAAATATACTGTACTTAAAAAAATTATTTAAAGAAAGACTAAACAAAACAGAAAATGGGTATAAATAATACAAACTTCAAAGAAAAATTAAACAGTAAGAAATTGCTAGTTGATGATTACATGTTATTCTTTTACAAATAGTTGTTCAAGGTACAAAAGTGAAACATACCAAGTTGGGATTCAAACAGAAAGACTGCAAATAGTTCTGTTCAACTATCCAACAAAAACTTAGTAATGTGGCTATCAATCCTATACTCTTAAATATACATTAATTTATCCATATGTTCATTTATGTTGAGATTAAACAAAACAAAGCAGGCTAAAATCACTCTGAACAAAGAATAGTAGCATGGCTGGATTTCACATCATGACACTCCAGGATCAGCACTGGGTACTGTAGCGTCTCTTTTTCTTCAAAGTATTTGTTCATTTTATCATGCATTATAAAATGAGTTCTCATAAACTATTTATATGTTCTATGCATGCATGAGTCTTAACATGTATTTCTATCCTTTCTATATTAGAGGCAGAAACAAAGCAAGACAAAATAAAACACATTCCCATAAACACATGAAATGAAAAAGATATATAAAACCACTGTATTAGGAGTTCTACCATTGTTATTGTGTTCTCTCTTGTTATGTTCAATAAAAATGTCTATATCATGAGACATAGTGTTATTTAATACTACAGTACATAACAATATTAATAAAAATAGAAGTTTGTAGATAGTGTAAAACTTCAAAAAGGTAGTAATCAAACCAGAATGGGTATTGTAGTGAATCTTGTCATCTTCAGTGTAGTTGCTTATACTCTCAGACTTGATACTATCAACCATAACAGTTTTGAATAAAATCTGCAATACAAAATAGCAATCAAACAAAATAGATTTAACTAAGATCAGTCATAATAAAACAGTATAAGTTATACAGGGCTCCCAATTAAGTTAATAGGAAATTAAAGATTATCCTGTTATTTTTGGGATAGCTGTCTGTGCCCTCACATCTAATGCAAGTACACAAACTGGGACAGAATAAAATCTATGCAGAGCAATGCGAGTAATATGGGTTTAAAATTCTGATACACTATTAACAATATCTTCTGCCACGTTTTTAAGACTATTCCTGGGGTTGGGAATTTAGCTCAGCAGCATAAGTGCCTGCCTTGCAAGTGCACAATTAAGAGTTCCATCCCTGATACAAAAAAAAAAAAAAAAAAAAAAAAAAAAGTCTATCCTTTCCCTTTCACTCCCCCAGGGTGCAGTGCACATTTTTGGGTCTCACCAACAACCTCAGTTTTTAGGTTAAGGGGCAACCTGCCTAGTGGTTCAAAACCTTCTCCCTCCTTGACTTGATATCTAGTTGTATTCCTTTATCTATTAAAGCCTGTCTTTCCAACCTGTCCATAAATACTGATCAAGTTGCCCCTATTATTCTCTGGTTCTCTGTCACATAGAGCACTGTTTTCTCATAATTGGTTTTTGGTCCATAAACCCTTTTTTAGGTTAATTATATTTCCTATAAAGATAATCTCAGTGGAACCTATCTCCTGATCTATTCTGCCTGTGTTTCTTTTCTTTTCTTTTCTTTTTTTTTTTTAGTGTATCAAGGCCATCTATATTAGACATTATAGCCACCTTTCTCAGCCTCATTTTTGTTGTGCTCTTTTTCTGCCATAAGCTGTCTGCTTTTCTTCTTCATTCCACTTTCTGCTCCATTCATTGAGGCCTCTCTGCCACTGTTCCTGGAATCCTGGTACTTTTCTCTCTCTCTCAAATGTCCTTCAGTATTCTCTGTAGAGTTTGATTGTTGGTCACAAATTCCTCCAGTTTCTCTTTGTCTTGGAAGCATCTTGTTTCTCCATTAATTTCTAGAGAAAGTTTTTCAGGGTACATCAATCTGGGCTGGAGGTTATTTTCTTTCAGGGCTTGCAATACTTCACTCCAAGCTCTTCTTGATTTGATGGACTCTGTCAAGAAGTCTTCCACGATTTTGATCAGTTTTCCTTCATAGATGCTCTGTTTCTTTTCTCTGATGGCTTTTAATATTCTCTTCTTATATTGAATTTCTGGGATCTTGATTATTATATGCCTGGGTGTAGCTCTGTTTTGGTTGTAGGTTGCTGGAGTTCTGTATGCCTCATACATCTGAATATCATTTCCTTTTCCTATGCTTGGGAAGTTTTCCTTAATTATTTCTGTGAATAGACTTTGTAGTTCCTTTGTTTGTACCCCTGCTTCTTCATTCATGTTCTTTATTCTTAAGGTATAGATCCTCTTGTCATCTTCTAGCCTTTGTATTGTTACTGCCTGTTTCCTTGTTATTTTTAAGAAATTTTTCCTTTTATGATCCCACATTGCAAACGTGTCTTCCAGTTTGGATACTCTATCCTTAGTTTCTTTCAAGCAGTTTGGCCAGTTTTGGAGGATTTTTTTTTTGTAATCTCTTTGAACCTGCTTCATGTATTCTATGTTTTCTTCATGTTCTTCATCAATCAAGCATTTCTCTCCTTTTTAATGTCCTCCACTATTCTTCTATCTGTGTCTTCTTGAGAGGTGCTTAGCATTTCTTTTATTAATCTACTTATATCTTGATTTACTTGATTAAATATTTCACTTTTGAACTCATCTATGAGGCCCCAAAGATATCTATGTCCACTGATGTCATGTCTGATATTGCATGTTTGCTGTCCTCAATCTTTTTTGTTTTTACCTCATCTGGATCAATGTTCTCAGGTTTGGGGGCTGGGGACTTTTTCTTGTTGCTTCCTCTTCTCATATTTTTTTTTCTTCCATACAGGAGTATATAGGAGGTCCCAGTCCCTTTCCTTGTTGGTTATGGTTCTTCTGAAGCTCACTGGCTAGGTGACCCCACCCACTCCAGTGTTTTATTGAAGTGCAAACAGGGGCAGTGCTGGTTCCTCCCATCCAGGGCAGTCAACCTGCTGAGGCCTTGATTTTGTTCATGTGCACCATGTGTAGGGAATTGGTATGAGATAACTTATTGGGTTTCAGCCAGAGGTGTGACCCACACCAAGCATACCTCAATATTCTGGTCTGGGAAGGGAAAAACTGACTGAAGTCACTGCTGTTCGTTGTTCTTACCAGTCCTGCCTTATTCCAAAATGTCAACCCATTGTTGTTCCTTTCCCTTGGAAGGGTTTTATTCCTGGCACTCACTGCAGGTCCTTTGCTGATTTCATTCTCTCTTTGGCTTGTCAATATCTGACTTCAGTGAGACTGCCATTCCAGTGTGTCAAAGTGGCAGGAATTTGGGCAGGCAAGATTATAGAGTCTTAGCTGCCTCAATAGTAGCCTTGTGACTTCATATTTGACTGGTTCTTTTCACTTTAGTATCTTCCTGGGTCGAGAGGATCCATCTCTCTCTCTGGGACTCCCCACACTGTGTAATTTCAGCATCTGGGTTGTCTGCCTCAGGGAAACTTTGTAATCTGCACTTATCTATCCTGGAAGCTGTATTGTTTTAATTTGTTAAATTTTTATTACATATTGTCATACTTGATTTTTAAAACCTTTTTAATATTCTTTGTCTATGGTGTATTAAGGATGAATAACTCAGAGATGTGTTGAGTGGACTGTAATTACTTATCTTCTTTTTTTACTAGCCATTTTATTTTTAAATTAATTTTATTGATACTCTTTAGGCATACCTAATAATCACATTCAACATTGGGAACTTGTACATGTACATGATACATTTTATCTCCTCCCTTGGCCTGTCTTCAATCTCTATTCCCCTCCTTATTCCCAAAGCTTTATTTCCATTTTATCTTTTATCTTTCAGTTTTTCTTTCCTTTCCACGAACTTCCATTCCCCTTTCCTTTGGACAATTACTTCATAATTCTTAGTATCTATTACTATATATGTTTTGTTGTTATTTACACTTTTCATCTCATGCATATTTATAGCAGTGAATTTTATAATAATTAAATCTTGGGAACAACCCAAATGCTTATCAACCACAGAATGAATGAAAAAGATACATGATTTTTACTTTTTAATGTACAATGGAGTACTACTCAGTCACAAAGAAAAGTAAATGAGACAATTATAGCTAAATGAATGCAAATATCACATTGTCTTTCTGGTGTGAGAATCTGTCAGTCACCTTGCCATATTTTCAAATTGTAAAATTTTACTCTGCCATGGTAAACCTTTGTTCATCAGACTTCCATAGAAACCCTGTATTCTAGAACTGTACTATCCAATACAGCAATCTCCAGTTATGTGAGATTATGAAGCACTGGGAATATAGCTATCCAAATTGAGCAGTGCTAGGAGTAAGAATTCACAGCAGATTTCAACCATTTGATGAAAAATGTAAGACATTTCCTCAGTCTTTTCATACAGATTACATGTTGAAATATTAATATTTTAGATATACTGAATTAGATGACATATAATACCAAAATCAGTTTTACATTTTTCTTTTCAGTTTTTTGATAAGTCTAGTGGAAATTTGAAATTGTGTGATTCACACTATATCTTGGGTAGACCTTTCTCCAGGTTGCAAAAGTAACACATGCATACATCAGAAACCCCATTTTCACTTTTGGTGTTTGTCTTTATTTTGTGAAGATTCCTGTACATATTGAACATTCATTGGTTGCTTCCTAGTTGTCAGACATTATTCTTAATATTTGGAATGTAGAAAGATCAAGATGGGTAGATTCTGATGCTCTTGGAGATTACATTTTCAGGTGTGATATTGGAATTACATGGAGGCAAAAAACACATCATAATAATTTCAAATTCTGATAAATGACAGATGGGTATTAGATAATTCCTAGAAGTGAAATTTACTTTGTACTTTCACCAAAGAAAACCTAAATTAACAGTTCATATTTCAGTAGGAATCAGAAGAATGAGACTGTCAGAAAGCTATATTATTACATAATAATAGATTATATGAAAAGTCTTAATATTATATATAAAATAGTTTTAATGGGAGTGTACATTTGTAGGTTGCTTGAGTACTGTGACTGATTAGCTGCTTCTCTTAGGATCCAAAACAGATGAATGGCACACATTATTCTGACCATTTCCCTAGAAAGATCTATAAAATTTGTGCAATATTTTAAAATCCTTCTTAACATACTATTTATTTGGTGTTAGATATATTAGTGAGTAGGGGTCAGCTCTAAGATTTAAACTCTCTTTTTGGGACCAAGGAGGAAAACTGTGGTCCAGAAACATACTCTGTATAACAAATTAAAAGGAGCTTGTTAACTGTAAATAGTTTAAAAATTAATTAAGTTTTCAGATTTTTGATAAGCTGTTCCTTGATTATCTCATGTACAGATGTGAGTTTGTTAATTGCAATTTTTTTTTATTCACACAAAATTTGGCCAGTTCTCTCTTTATCATTTTACATCTGGTTGGCTTTTTGAGGATGGAAACATCTGTGAAGGCAGGTGTTGTGTTTCTGTCTTCCAAGAATTTGCACAAACAGGGTCCAGACCAACAGATGGTGTAAAGAGGAAACCTAATAGTAGTGTGTATAGGTGAAGTAGTGTATTCCAGTCTGTGATGCACTATGTACCTATGCATTCAAGTGAATTTTTCAATTATTCCAACAACCATCAGATTTTTTCTCTGTAGCAAATTCCAATGGCACTGACTATTTTCATTTAATGGAAAAGTTTGTGTGCTCTCTGAAAAGGAGCTCTCACTAAACTGTTGGACAAATCCTTCTAGGAAATTAGTTCTACCTCCACTGAAGACTCAAATATATCCTACAACTTTTAGAAATAACTGATAATGTTTCAATATTGTGAAATGAATTCACGACATTTTAAAGATTTGTTTTAGCTTATCCTACTAATGTGAACACGTTCTTGTCATAAAATAATCTTTGTTTTTGAGATCCACCTATAATCAAACAATTAAAAATACTAGGAAAAACTAATATAATTATTAAACTAGCAAGTCTTTAGTGTCTTTGTGAATAAAATGTTATACTAGAAAAGAGATTTAAAGTCATTAGAGGGGTATCATTCAAAGGATGAAATGAGTGATGCATATACTACAGGACAAATCAAAACTAATAATATGAAGTAGCAAAGTTGTACAAAAGTATCACAGGCAAAATATTATGGAAGTGGAGATGGTGCACTTATCATCTTTCCTGGGATGTTCAGACAAAGTTTTGAGAAAGTAACTAGTAAATTCATCACAATATATTGCTAAGAGTTCACTAAGAAAGACAGATTGATACACTGATTAGCTCAAAAAGTATTTTTTAAAAATCAAATATAAAACAGAACACAACAACAATGATAAATGAATCTTCTGGGTTATTTTTGAGGTGGCAAAGGAAACTGCTGGATGGGCACTGCTGGTAAACTTAACCATAAATCTACTTGGACCAAGTTGCTAAGGTCATTGAGAATTATTAGTTACAGCTCCCCAGATACTTATAGTAGCTGCAAGACTTTGGACACTTTCGTAAACAAGGTATAATTTTTTTACTTAGGAAAAACTTTAAGACTGTTATTATTTGTCTGCTATTCTCAATATCAAGAGAATTGTAGTCATTATACCTCAGAGTAATTAAGAAGAGTCTAGTTTCACCAAAATTGAATAACTATTTAAATGTCAGACCCAGCCATCTCTAAATCCTGTTCTGCTTTCCATATCTTAAAAACTTAAATAACCAAAAGAAAGGAAGATCTTTCTAAAGTTTCTGGTCTAGAAAACTCTTGCTGACCTTTGATATCCCGAATGCTTTGTAGAATTCTGCAACTCCAATAGACCATTGGAGACTATTGTCTCTTGTGTTTTGGCACCTAAGTTGTTGATTTTTTTTTTTTAAATTGTAACCTGTTATTTTAGCTCAAAATTTTAGAAACCAACTCAAAATTATGCATGGGCAACTATTTAAAAATAATAAAGCAAGAAAATTTAATCTAGAGACTATTTCACATAGCCCACAAATATTTCTCCATCATTCATTTACCATTAGTGGAGTCTTGTGGCTACAGTATTCTAGACCAAGGAAGGCCTGAAAACTCTAATTCAAAGATTATTACACTCCTTAGTGACCTAACCAAGAAAAGTAAGCTCATCTTCCATCTTTTCTCACCTGGGAGGTTTTTATTTTTTTAAACCTTTTCTCCTTCTGATTTCCTGCCCATAAACCAGAGGATAATCACATTCCATACACATCTACCTTTTCATAATGTCCAAGAATTGTTCAGTAAAGCTTCATATGTTACTACTTCTTGTGATTCTTTCTTCAAGCAGCTCTCAAATACTTCAAAATTCTCCATTAAACCCAACACCAAAACCAGTTTAATTAATCATCGAGTTTCAAACAGATGAGATTCTTTCCATGTTACTCTTCAGTGACAATGTTTCTATTGAGGAAATGTGGAAAGTGACAATGGTATGATCAGGCAACCAAAAAAAGGGAACAGGAATGTGCTCAGCAAAATTTATTAAAAGATGACTGGTGTTAGTATTGCCCATTTTACGTTATTTCTCATTGATGTTAGACATTGTAGTCAGGAGACCAAGCAATATAGGACACGTAATTTATATTATTTATGATAGTCACTCCAAGAGTCAAATACAAAGAAACTGCAAGAAATCTGTCCACACACTAAAGACCTAGATAATACAGCCAAGGGCGTGGCTCTTATAGCAATATTTTCATGAGTTCATCTGAAGACTTAGAGCCCACGACAACGCCTCCTACGAGTCCAACTGAAGACCTGGAGACCATGAATACAATTTGTGCAAGTCTGTTTCATGGATCTGCACTAGGAAGGCCCTAGGGTCAGCACAAAGCTGTAAAGTTGTACTAGTTGGATGAAGGATCTGTGCCAGTAGGCTGAGGATTCTGCACTGCAGCTAGGAGACAATCTCAAAATAAGTATAAGTACCAGAGCTTCCCCAAAAAGTACCACAGTCATACTCATGGACAAAGATGTCAGGAACTCCCCTGACAAGAACAGTCAAATTCTTATCAGGAAAGAAGCTCAATAAATTCTTTCAGGAGAACCCACATCTTCAAAAGAACCAAAAGCTCCAAGCAAAAACAATGCAACTTCTTTTTCTCCACTTCTCCATTTATATTGGCAACAATCCTCAGGTGGGCCCTCCACTCAGCACCATGCTGATTCAATTCAGCTGGTGTTGAATGCTCAGTTTTCAGTCCACCAAAATCTACCTCTAGTCAATTTGATAACTGCACATATTTCCTTAGCCATAGTCTCTAGTGGCAGATTTGTGAAAAGTTAAAATGTTTTGATCTATTCAGATTTACATTAATAATTTTATATATAATTCTTATTTCACTCATTTCCACACCAAAAACAAAATACCCAGACAGTGACTAAAATTCAAGGTTAACACGACAATACTTTGATTAATTAACCTGGTTACAAATACATACCCAAGAACAACACTAAAATACTATTAAAAGAACAACAACAATGGTTGATTCCCTTAACTTTTAACATGGCATGGCAAGACTAAAATACAGGATCTCCTATAATTCAGATACACTCTTCCCTTCAGGTGAAAGGCTTCAGTTTATTTTTCAATTATCCTGTTGTTTTGCAACAACCAATTTGTCATCCTTGCAACAGTTCCAGTTCCACTTGAGGCTTCCATGTAACCAAATTACTCCATTGGCTCTTTGCTCTAAATATCCAACATAGATCTGGTGAAAAGCTTTTAGCAGTAGCAACGCTACCATACCAACAATACACTGCACTGGAATTTTTGTGCTACCCAGTAATATTTCTAAACACATACAAACTTCAGACAAAATTTCAGTCAAAACACAATATACTACCTTGGATCCAGCAGTCAATGCAGTCCTTCTCAAAAGAAACCTCCTTAGCATCATCTTAACTAGAAGCAATCCACCAGTCCTCTGATTTTCCAGGTTCTGACCAGAGTCTCCAATATAGTTTACATCATACAAGGGTTGCCCCTATTGATCAGTCTTTCAAAATATTTTGAAATTAATTTCCAAGGCTCTTAAGCCAATGTCCAGACAACACCACAGCAATGACCCCACTCTCCTGGGACCAATTTTGTGGTAGTCAGAGTTTGAAAGGAGAGCAAGACAATTTAGGACACATTACTTATAGTATTATTTAGGATAGCTACTCCAAAAGTCAAATAAAATGGGAATGAAGGGAATAAAAATTGAATTATAGACATTAAAGACCTAGAGAATCGAACCAAAAACCTTTGTCTCTTGGGAATATCCTGTATGAGTTCAGCTGAAAACCTAAAATTCTTACCATATGTTTTAGTTACTTTTTACTCACATTGCTGAGACAAAATATCTGATGCCCAACCTCAAAGGAGAAAAGATTTATTTCTTACCATTTTGGAGGTTTCAGTTCATACTTAGCTGGCTTCAAGTGATAGGGTGGCATGGTCGCCACCATTCATGGCTGGCTGCCAATAGCAAGACAAGAACCAGCAAGAGAGACACACCTTCTTCTTTTGGATAAGTCATACACTGGCTCCACCCCTGGGTGGGTGAAATACACCACCAATCTGAGTGCTAGACAATGAACCAATCACAACTGCTAGATTTGGTTATGTCACAGTTGCATGAAGTTTGTGGGTTACTGACATAAACCACAACACCCTGCTCCCCACAAGTCCAGGTGAAAGCCTAGAGCCCAAGACAATGACACATGCAAGTCTACTTCACAGATCTGCAATGGGAAGCTCAGAAGTAAGCGGTGGAAGCCAAGATAATCTGTGCCATTGGGATGAAGGATCTGTGCCAGCAGGCCAAGGGTTCTGTACTGCAGCCAGGAAGCAAAGCTCAAAAAAATTACCAGAGCTCCCCTCAAAATATCACAGTCATCCTGAGCAACAGCGAAGTCCCAAGTTCCTCCAACCATGAGAAAAACTGAGTGCACATGGGGAAAGAAGCTCAACAAGCTCCTCCAGGGAACCCATGGCTCCAAAAGGACCAACAGCTCCAAACAACACAATTTCTTCTTCTCCAGTTCTCTCTTTGTTGTAAACAATCCTCAGGTGGGCCCTTGCTCTAAGCACCGCACTGATTCAGTTCAGCTAGTGTTGAACTGACCACCAGTTTTCAACTCTAATTTGATGTTCACTTGTGTCATGTATAAATATTATATATATATATATATATATATATATATATATATATATATTACACAATCACTAAGTAATAAGAATGGGCTGGAGAAACAATTAGGCATTGAGATTTAATGTATTTATTGCAATAATGAAATGAGTAATAAAATGTGGTATTTCTTTACAAAGGAGCACTGCTCTATTGTAAGGAAGGGAAATGGATGCATTCTGAAACCATAGTGTTAAGTAAGATAAATCACTCCCACACAAGTTTAATATGTTTTATCTTATATGAAAATCTGAGTGCTACCAATCTGAGTGCTAGACAATGAACTGATCACAAATGCTAGATTGAAAAATACTAAATATAAATAAAAGAACAAGATGAAAGGAATCAAGGAAGTAGATCTTTTACAAGTAAGAAGGGGATCTAGAGACATAAGGTAGGGGGAAGAAAAGAGAAGGGAATATAAAAAGAATTATGATGAGCTGTGCACATTGTGTACCAACTACCCACAATAAGTTTAATCGTTATGTATCACAAATGTGTATTAATAAATGTTAACAAGGATAAATGTTAAAATAAGGGGAAAAGAACTATAACCAGTGAATTGTACTGGGATCAAATAGGGATACAATAGACAAAATTTTCAAACTGCCTGGTTCTTTTTGGTGGAAGATCCAGTCATTCCTAAGAAGAAGGCATTATTCCTTCTGTTCAGTTTTTTTATCTTAACATTTGGAGCCCAAAATTGACCCTGAAAATTTAAAGCCTGTTTTATATTTGAGATACTGTCACACTCCTTTTATTACAATGGGGTGCTTAAACACTTTGCAGGGAGATGTCAGAAACTAAAATGAAAGTAAGAGAAAGAGAGCTCTTTAGCTTTTGACAAAGCAGAGCAAGCTAAAGGACATGAATTAATGTAGATTTCCTACATCTCGATTCATGACACATAGGGAAAATAAAGGAATTTGATCATGACACAAATGACTTTGGAAGATTTTGTTAAATATGACTATCTCTCTTGAATTTTTTTTCCCACAGTGCATTCCCCTCCATATAAAAATCACTTTTACCTATTGAATACTTCTTTATTTCACGAAGTATCCTGTCAGTGATAAACTGACTTAAGAATTCATTCATGGTCACATTCATAAAATGGATAGAATAACTTTCTCAGTCCAAGACTTTATCTAAAGTCAAGTATTATAATTTCCCTGTTAATGTCTACATCATAGTAAGTCCAATAAGCCTCCTATTCCTGATGGTAGAAGCCCAGCAAATACACTAAAATTTAACTCACAATGTTCAAATCAAGAGGAAAAAGTTAGTATCAACAAGGAGAATCTCCACAAATCCTGTGTCCTTTCCTTACATGGTCTACTTGTACTTTCTTGACTTTTTTCTTCTGAAAACACAGTAAACAATTACCTCATTCTATGGTTTTAGTTTTTCATTTTTTCTTGATAAAATGTAAATTGTCATGTTCATGGTGTCATAATTTGGAAAACACTTGCTTTAGTCACAGATTAAATAGATTTATTCCTTGTTCTCTTGTTAAATCACAATATTCTCACTTTACTGGGATGTTGAGAAATTCTAAAAAGTTAGATATTACAGGATGAGAGATCAGAAGAATTGTTGTGTTTTTATAATAATAGGTTTAAATTTTCTTTTACTCCTTCAAACATGCTTTTTCTTTCTTTCTTTTTTTTGTGCTGATGATTGGATCAAACTTATGACCTTGAACTTGTCAGGCAAGAGCTTGTGCTGCTGAGCTATATCCCTGGTCCCTCAAAGCACACATTTAAACATATATCTTTGTGTGTGTGTGTGTGTGTGTGTGTGTGTGTGTGTGTGTGTGCGCGCGCGTGC
This sequence comes from Cavia porcellus, assembly GCF_034190915.1. Classification (NCBI taxonomy): domain Eukaryota; kingdom Metazoa; phylum Chordata; class Mammalia; order Rodentia; family Caviidae; genus Cavia; species Cavia porcellus. Next base: position 94,926,426 of record NW_026947487.1, read on the forward strand.
GCGCACGGACTTGCACTAGTAGATCATAAACTGTCTGCTATCTTAGATACCCCTCACTGGTAAGTTTAATATTTTTCAATTCATCTGTCATAAATAGGGGATGTTTAAAAAGCCTAAGTTTATAAAATACTTATAAGCTTTTAGAAAGTGCAGGCAGAAGGGAAGGTACATAAGGACAGTCTGTCTTTTAATCAACCACCGTACTTTAAACCTGACTGAGGAGTCTCCTAAGTGAACAAGTGTCTAAGTAATAAAGTAGTGGTGGGCACTGAAGCTTAAAATTATGGGTCACTGTTGATTAAATGTTGCTCGCAGAAAATAATCCCTGACTTTCAATGGTACAGTTCCCACTATCACATGCAAAAATTCAAATGCCAGCACTTATTAAAAGTAGCCTGAGCAATAGCTGAGTATCACTCTGGGGATGAATCATTAAAAATGAAAAATAAAAGACCTCCAACTCTCCTCCAGAAATGATTAAACCTTAATCCATTGGCAGAATAGTTGAATTTATTTTTGGTACATTTCTGTGTTTGGGAGAGGCAGTATATTAATTTTAGGGAATGACTACCAAATTTGACCAAAATTAGATCTAAACTGAATTACATTATATTGTGATTTGGTGCCAGAAAAAAAAATCTCTTGGCTTCTTTCTTTCGCATTCTAAAATATAGACATTAAAACTCTAAGGATTACTATATTCAATAAGATAATTTATGAATAAGCATCTAGTCCTCTGACTGGTATGCAAGAGATGCTAAGTATAACTTGCTCTCTGGAGTAATCTGAACTTCTATCACAGCAGAGGTTTGCAAAAAGTGCACAATAAATGACAGCTCCTATTATTACTCCTGCTAATATTTATTGTGATACTTACTTTGCTAATTTTGCTAGCCCTACTATTCTGCTTTTTTCATGGTCAGGGAATGGGTTGAAAATTTCTTTTATAATTTTCTTATTATAGCTCAAGAAGAAATTGCTTTTGCTCTTAATTCATTTTACTTTTACACCTTTTTATTGATTTTTATATTGAAAAGCTCCATTCGATATATTTAAACCAAGCTATAATCCTTATATCTGGGAGCAGAGACCCAAGCATCTTGTAATAAGTTGCTCATTAAAATGTGACATGATTTTTCACTAGAAAATCAGAATCAATGTCATATATTTTATCCTTACTAGAGGTTAAATGAAAACATCAGCCACAAAATCAGGTTTTTAGCTCATTATGAAGCTAATATTCTTTGTAGTAAGATAGTTTTTTTCAGCCTTTAATTGTTAGTATATGCTGGAAAACTGTATTGATTTAAATTCAAGGTTGACAGGAAGCCAGTTCAGAATGTTAGGAATATTGAATTCTGTACCTTCTGTGAAGAAAGAGCTAGGGCCTGTCAGGCACATAGGAAAAAGGGATACTGGGGATTTTAAAACCAAGTTTATGAATCAGGGTCTGAGATTCCATGATGGAACACAGCCGTGGGAAAATCTTAGAAAAAGAAGCTGTAACATATTCAAAACTGTGACACATGAAGTTTTTAGTCATTCATTTGTCTATAAAATATTCACTGAGTGCATACTATGTCCCAAATATCACTTTTGGTGATGTGGTTAGAGAACTTTGCCCCTATTCTTCATCACTGTACAGTTTCCAAAATAAAGTATACATATAAGGAAATTGAACTATGAACTGCCTTGAGGCCATTAGAAAGGAAAGGAAAAAGAGTGAGCTCAGGTACTTTACAGAGGAAATGGCATGATACATAGCATATAGGATGTATTTAATTCAATTCTGCTTAATTAATGGATCCGATTGTCATTAGTTTCCTTATACAGAGAGAAATCAGAAGAACGTAGAATTCCCATCTCCCTTTCTGTTTTATTTTTTGCACCCTATGCTGGAAATTATGTAATTAATAAGATTTTAATACATTTTGAAGTCTTACTTGAAATAAAATACTGTACTAACTTTCCTGTTGTATACACTAATGTAATAATAGCATAAACCAATGAAGTTAAAAGAACAGGATTTTGACTCATGAGGAAAGAAACTTATTGTCATGGATTAAATTACATGAGGACAGGAAGAGTTTGATGTCATCATAGGCAGGCCTGTGAGAAGGGAAAGAAAATAATTAAATTCAAAAGACTAATCTCTTGATGGCCTTGACTCAGAACCCCTAAAACATACCTTAATACAACAACAAATAATTGGGGAATCTAGTACCTATTATGATTAGTAGCTTCAGTTATTTCTCTAATTCTATGAGATAAATATAAAATACACGAATGGGATAAAATCAGTGGTTTCTTTGCCAGAAAAAAATAGGCAGTTAGAAACAAAAATATTCTAGATACTATGGGTATAGGACATGGTGCCAGTTCAGTTATGAAAGGAAGTATGCCATTGAGGAAGGAAAGAAATTAAATTAACTATGCATATACACAAAATGAGAAATTTAAAATTAACAAACATGCATTCTAATCAAATCTCACATTAACATCATAACTACTATGTGAGTTAAGAAAAGTAATTTAATATTTATCAAGTTTAGTATTCTCATTTGGAAAATAAAATAGCATTAACTCCCTTACTATGGTCAATTTATTTAGTGACATCTATAAATCTTGAAAGAGGCTTTAACTGTCATGAGTGTTGTACTCTAGCCAAAGACCACTGTCATCCTATTCTATGCTTGCCATTGCCCTAGTTATTTGCCCTAATTCTCTTGTAACTCCTTTTGCTAAAGCAGCTGTTTCTCACAACGGACCACTCTGGAGCAACTGACCACAATGTTGTAATTTAACCAAAGCGCTGCCATACAGTTCTGTATGCGCCGTCACCCTGGTTACCTGTTTGCTGTGTTAACCTTTGCCCCGCTTTGTGAAAGACAATTGTTCCTGGAATCAGTCGACCTCAAGTTACCTACATTCTGTCTCAACCTTTGTTGTTTTGTGAAAGACAGCCGTTCCTGTTATTAGTGGACCACAAGCTGCAAATTTCTGTAAAAGAAGAACTTGTTGACCACCGACTGTGAAACTTCCTGTAAAAGCTCTGTCCTCAAGCAAAAAGGGAACAAAGGTTTTCCTCAGCCTTATTTTCCTCCCAACCCTTACTTTGTGGTTTTTCCCTTTATAAGCCTGACAAAATTTTAACCTAATTACACAGCTTTTCAAATTCCAACTGCACGGGTGTCCCTGGTGCCAGCTTAAATAAAGCACTCCTTTTTCTTTTAAAAGACATCTTGCCCCATTTTTTGGCAATATCTCGGGGTCTCATTTTTGGGGTACAACAATGAGAATATAAGGTACAAATGTTAATAATATACTATATAAATATGGAATATTATAAGATCGCATTGTGAATCATAGAAAAACTTACAAATATCATTTTAACCACTGAAGAATAACTCTGCTGTTAAAAGTTCAATGGCTATGATGAATAAATAAAATTAATTTTGCTCTATTCTATATTCCATTATTTAAAAAGAAGTTTTCAGAAACAGCATCTTTGCCTTATTATTAAATTTAAAGGTTATTAGTTTCTCTTAACTGAATATACTAAACTGCATGCATTTGGTTTTATATTAAGTAGAGATGCTTGCATTTCATTTATAATTTTCTCCATGTTTCTATCATGGAATGATGTTGGTTTTGTGAAATGTTTGTATATCTATTGACATGATCATGTGCTTTCTTTTATGCTCTAGTCTCTTAATGTGGTATATTACCTGAACTGTTTTTTTCTAAGATGTTATTATTCTGCTCTCTGACACATAGTCATACTCCTTAAAATGCTGTCCAATTACTCCTTGAACACTTACATCTCTGAATAATACAATTTAAAAACTACTATTTCATTACAAACATGCTTATTGCACTTGTTTCATAGATAGAGGAACTAGTTTCTTCCAGTGGAGCTATAATTGCTATTTTCATGAAGAAAGCTCTCAAAATGAGGGTAAATGATTTTTTAAAACTGATTATTTTGCAATAGCAAAGGATAGGAGTTGAGGAATTTTCATCTCAGTGGTTTTGAGAACACAGTTTCTGAGTAATGAAATCTCATGATTTCTAATTGATTTAGATGTTCCAAGCTCATGTCAGGTGGGTAATAGCATTTAAATATTTTTTGTAATTTTACTTTTAGCAGAATTTTAAACTTAATGTTTCTATCTTGCTTCAGGACAGCATCTTTGAATTGTTTTAAATTATCAGTGATGTCTGTAACATTTTCAGAGAACATGGATTGATTTCAATTAACTTTCCCATGCTTTTGCACAAAAGCAGTGTATTTCAATTTGCCTAATTGCATCACATAACCTCTTGAAGCTGAGGAATGATAGTCATTAAAAGGTGAAGAAAGGAGACACAATCAAAGTTTTTTACTGTCTAATAGCTCCTTTAGGAATTTTCAATTGTGCTTGATCAAGTAAGACCACCGAGTAAGAATGTGAGTTAGACTACTTCTTGTTTCAATAGACTATGCCACAAATAGAGCCCTTGGAATACCCCAAGGATAAATTTTATCTGCACAAGAAAATCCAAAGAGAATTTCCTAAAAGCTTATTCAAACAACTCTGCCCCAATTAAAACACTGTCCTCTCCCCAGCTTCGTCTGCTTGCACATATGGTAGACGGGAAAGTCTCAGAGAGTCTGCATCAGTGTACCTTTGAAGGAAGAGCCAGAAATCTGTTAGGCCTTTTATGGAAAATGTGCTCAGGATTGTTATTATTATTGAATGATGTAAGATTTAAAGAGACAAGACAATGGAGAGAAATCCTAGGAAGATAGGACCAAAGACTAGAGTCCCAGAACTTTGAAGTTATAAAAGCTAAACCAAAGTCTCTCCTTTTGAAATAAAACCAACTCCACAAATACATAAATCTGACAATCTTAATAGAAATCTGGTGAAAATACCTCTGCTTTTTTTTGTTGTTGTTGTTGTTGTGCTGTGTTATGGTTTAAAAACTGGTGGTCAACTTAACAACACCTGACTTAAATTCTCATGGTCCTGTGCATAGATAGTCCACCTGAGGAAAGTTGCCAGCATAGACAGAGACATGGAAAAAAAGATTTAGATGTTGTGAGTTTCTCTAGGTGTAGCTGTTTCAGCTGTTGGCTTTCCTGGAGGAGCTCTTTATGACTAACTTGTCCAGTGTGAGTTCGACCACTGTCATTGGATGAGGTTGGGACCTTGTTGGTCAGAATGGCCTTGGTTCACTTTGGGGAAGCTCTGGTCCTCATATGGAGCACCTCTTCCTGACTTCAGAGGGAAAGATGTGTTCCATTTAATCTCCAGAACAAGCTCATCATGCTGGATTTCTAGCATATACTTGATTGTTTTTATAGTAAGAGGAGCTCAGGGCCTCCATGTCATTGAGGATAACTACCATGCTTTTCAAGACAGCCCTGGTCTTTGTTTTGAGCATGTCTTCTCAGCTCCAGCACAGAACCCTCAACCTTCCAGCACAGCTCCTTTACCTTGCTGGTATAGACTTTCTAGCTTTCACCACTGACCTTTGGGCTTTCCCAGTGCAGATCCATAAAACAGACTGGCATGTTTCATTCTAATGGACTCTAGACCTCCAACTGGGCTCATGGTAGGTATTAACATGGGCTCTAGGTTTTCATCTGAACTTACCCAGACATTGCTGTGTGATCCAGGCACTTGGCTGAATATTCTGAGTCTTTAGAGTTGTGAACTTATTTTCTCCATTTTCTAGTGTTTAACATTGGGCAACCATCATAAAATAATAGTATAAATACTATGTCCTGATTCTAATTGTTCTTCACATAACTCCTGACTAAAAGAGACTGTTAATATTTGCAGAAGTATTTGAGCTAATTCAAAATTAAAAGGAAGCATTTAATAAAAATAAAGCATTCCATGTATTTTAAAGATAATCCTATTCAGTCAATATGTGGTAAATATATGCTGAGTCCTTTTGATGGACTCAGCAATTCAGCTTATGGGAACTATCTCACACATCCATTTTAAAAATGCATAGAATTGCATGTGAATTATTGCATACATGTTTTGATTTATGCTTTTAAAACAAAAGAAAAGAAAAAAAAAAAAACAAGAAACACTGTGCTAGTTGCTTGTGATGTCACAGTGAAATACCACTAACTGGCTGCAGCAACCAAAATTCATTATCTCTCAACTTTGGAACCTAGAATATGTGGGGAAGTTGGGCTTTCCCTGCAGTGCAGATGGTGTTTTCTCTGCTCATCATGTGGTCTTTCCTTTGTGCTGCTCATCTTTGTTGTCCTTCTTTTTCTCCTGTCAAGACACCAGTTAGATTGGTTTAGAATCCATACTAATGGCTCCATTTTAATATAAGCACATTTTTAAAGACCCTGCTTTACATTCTAAGAAACTGACTTATTAGAGGGTTAGATATTCAAAACATAAATTCAAAATTGTTATGGACAATTCAATTCAGAAGGGAGTAAGCAATTTAATAGCCATCAATTGAGTGACAATTAAACAATTTATGGAACATTTATGCAATGAATTAATACAATAACTACCTGATAGCCATAAAAAAACTTAATCTATTTCTGTTGTTTTAAGATAATTCCTAAGATGGATTCAACAGGAAATAAAAGGTATAGAAAAGGTATAGAAAATTTAAATATGCTAATGCATTAAAAGACACGAAGTCTATTAGAAAAACACACTTATGCACAACCATGTACATGCACATGTCATCAGAAGAGGGATGGACACAGTATTAATGGTAGTGCTCTCAGCAGAGAAAGACATATGACTTGTGACCTAGTGATAGGAAAAATTATATTTCTTATTTTTATTTATAGGCTATTTTTGGCCTACTGCAGATTTTATTTTAAATTAAAACTATACAAGCAGTAAGTTAGTGAATGAATTAGTGTAGAATGAGGACAGCCTTTCTCATTTTCGTGCTTTGAGGAAGAGCCATATTTCATTTTCTTTCTTTTTTCCATCCTTTCTGTCTCTTTTTTCTTTCTTTTGTCTTTCTTTCTTTCTCTTTCTTTTTGTTGATTCTTTCTTCCTTTCTCTCTTCTTCTTTTTACCTTTTTTTTTCTTTTTTTAGACAGGGATTTGCTAAGTGGCCAGGTTGTTGAGGTTGGGCTCATACTTGCAGTCTTCCTGATTCAGATTCCCAGAGAGCTGGGATTACGAGAATGTGAGGCCATGCTGAGAATTTATTATTTTTTTTAAATGTGCATGTCTCCTTTAAAGAAAAAAAATTAAAATGTTTAATAGAAAGAGTGATTCTAACTTATAACCTGTAAATATGATGCTTATTCCTTTAACTAAGAAAATCAAGGCAGAAGTAAAATAATACATACATTGGGAAGCAAGAGCCGTAACACTGAAGCTCTTCCTTCTGAAGACCTTTGCAATAATATTGTTAGCATGGCATTCTTCTGATACATCAAGTAATTAAGGCTCCTTCAGTAAGGTCATGCCCATGTAATATTGAACTGCATAGTAATGTCAGTTCTATTATATTAAGTCATCAAAGTGTTACTCCACTTGCGAGACCATATTCTGCTAGACTACACTGCAGTTGCTTAAAATGAGTGGAATATTAAATTGACCATCACTCCCATACAGAGCACATCATCTGTCCCTATCATAATGCAATTCTCCTTTCTTGAAGTGTCTGGAAAACTTTCTGGTATTGTTCCAAACTTTTTTCCTGTCTTTCTGATGTCAGTAGATGTTTAATTTAATTATCAGGGTTGACTGAACTTTTTGCAGCTGAATGACAGCTAACTACTAGGTGGAACTGGAAGAGTCCACAAACAAATTAGTTCTCCAGAGGTCGAGACATAAATAATCACCCAGGTGTTGTCTGTGGGTGGAAAGGAAAGGCAGGCATTGTAAGCAAGAACTGAATGTTTTCTGAAATTTTAGAGAGGGTGTTTCAATGCAGAGAATATATTGATTTTAAATTTTTCACTTGGAAGAATACTTTTCTGAAGATGTTTTCTCTTTAGCTAGTCATTAAATAACTGCTTTCTTCCTCTTAAATATACCTTGTGTTCACTTCACAGATAGTAGTGGTATCCCAGTTCAAACCATCACAGGTAAACTATGGAAAGAATTTCTTTGATAGCCTCCTTTTCCAGTCTCATTCATGAGAACACTGCCACCATTTTAAATTTATAATAAATCCAAACAATCAAAAACTCTCTTAGTCAGTTTATTCTGAGGCAAACTGTTGACTTAAGCATGTCAGCTCCTCAGCTGGGACAGGCCCTGTATAGTAAGGTTCAGATTTCTCCTATCTCTTCCGTGTCTCTGAATTTCCTCTTCTAAACTTGATTCCCCAGAAACTATCATATAATTTTAGTATTCTGAATGTATCAAATATATTTGTGGGCTAATCAAATCCAAAAGTAATTTTAGGTTTCATTCTATGTATCTAATGAACAATCTATATGCTAGTTTTTATAGCTAATTTTTTGATGTCAAATTTTGCTACAAATGAAATTAAAAATTTCCAACTATTATGAATTTAAATAGGGAATCATTTCTAACAGTTCATCAAAGAAATAACTTGAATGGAAACATATTATTCCCAATAGCAAAGACTATCAGCTTGGGTTTTCATTATCACACAATTTATAACTATGTAATAGAGTCCTGCTCTTGCCATAGTAGGTATGTGTGACTAGAATGAAATCTAGGAGTCAGAATTCAAGAAAACAGACTAAATGTCTTCTTTATTTGGAATTTTGACCATAGTGATTCTAGTAGTTTCATTGTTAGAGTTTCATTTGTTCTACAAATCTTGAAGATTTATTTTCCAGCAAAGTATAACTGGTCACATGTTTATTAAGATCATCCCAATAAAATGATTCAATACTCTCAACACTGAGTGCTGTGAAACAGTCATAACTAAATGAAGTTAACAGGAATTTTATGCCTGGTATGAGTTTTTGCTCTTTGTCCCATTTTGGGGGCTTATAAATAGTCAAAGAAATGAGGAAGAAGAAATAATCCCTGAAAGTTAGTCTTGCTCCATTATGCTTTTTTATACAGTAGTTTCCCCAAATCCATGATTTCATTTTCTGCAGTTTCAATTAACTACAAGCAAACTTGGCCCCCAAAACATTAAAGGGAAATTTTTAAACATAAATAATTCATGAGCATTTAAAATCCACTTAATTTTGAGTAGTGTAATAAACTCTCACTCTATCCCTCCTGGGGTGGGAATTATCCCTTTGACTAGCCATTGTCTAAGCTGCATGTACTAACCAGCACTTAGTCACTTAGTGGCCCCCTCCATTAGCAGTTTGTCGCAGTATTTCATGCTTGTATTCAAGTAACGCTTATTTCACTTAATTACTGTCCCAAAGCACAACAATAAAGATACTAACACTTCAAAAATGCCAACGATATATAGTAAAGTGCTCCCTTTAAGTACAAATTCTCAACTTAATAAGGAAAGAGAAAATAGATGCTGACATGGCTAAGAGCCTTGGTAATAAAGAGTCTCATTTTCCTAACGTTGTGAAAAAGGAAACAAAATCCCTGCTAGTTTGGCTGTTCATTTGAAACCTCAAAAGTTATGATCACAGATGCAACAATTATTTAGTAAATACAGAAAATGAATTAAATTTGTATGTTTATTTTGTGGTTTATAACTAAAATGACCCCAAAAGTTTCATGTATGTGGAATATGATTATGTCATGGGAGAACTATACCTATGAGAGATTTATCCATTGATAAATTCAGCTGTTGAATGTGCTAGTAACAGGGAGCCCTCGTTGAAGGTGGCCCACGGGGGTTATGATCTAAGTGTATATTTACTTGTCCCTGGCTCCTCCTGTCTCTCTCTGCTTCCTCGATGAGGATAGAGCAACACCACATGCACTACCATGCCATTGCTGCCTTGGAGCCAGCTGACTGACCATGTAGTAAATCCACTGAAACTGTGAGCCCAAATAAACTTCACTTCCCTTAAAATTTATATGGGAGATACTTTTCCCAGAGATGGTACAATGCACTTCAAGAAAAAATAATAGACTTTTCATGCTCTATAATAACACAGATGTTAGTAAAGGACTACATATATAGCCATAGATTAGATAGATAGATAAATGGATGTCCCATATTATTTAGACTATTCTATTTTTAGGATCAGGATGTATTTATTGAGAAAAAAGACATCCTTTGTCTGCAAGTGAGACAAAAGAGGTCTTGAGTGGGTGCCTTCTTAAGCACACATCTCTCAATACACACCCTCTCTTAAATAACATGACTGCTTGATGCTCTACATTGTATTAACCTGTTTGATGAAAACCTCTATTTGTTTCATTACCTTAGCTACCTTTTTTGTGCCTTTGTGTATAAGTTGAGCTCTATTATTTTTCAAGTTTTCATTCAGTCCTACAGAAAGATTTTTCTTCTACTTTGTTCTTCCTGCATTGAGATAGCAATTGTATTAATTATGTGGCCCTTGAAGATTTTAAGCATAAGTTTTCCTGTGGCAGGTCTAACATTGGTTCCTCACACACAGTAGTTGATCAATGTACACAATAAATAAACTTTTAGAATATACACTTAAATATAAAAGTGTTAGGATTTTTATCTAAAATATCCCACAAAAGTCTCAATGTGTTCAAGTATCAACCTTTTGGAAGGTGATTAGACCACAGTTTCTTATATTTATCAGTGAATTAATCCATTGGTTTGTTCACAGCTAACTGTGGTGGTAGGATGTGAGGCTCACTTGGAGGAGATGAATGAGTAGGGGACTCACTTTGAGAACAGAGCTCTCTTTCTGGTTCTTTCCCTCTCCTTTGCTGCTTCCTGGCTGCCATGAGTTGACCAGCTTTACTCCACCAGACATTTACCCTAATTTTTTTCTGTCTTGGAGTAAAGCCATGATAGGCTGTAATCCTGGAACTATGAGTCAAAATAAGCCCCTCCTCCTCCACATTGTCTGTGATAGAAAAGCTGGCTAACTCAGAAAATTTGTACCTGAGGAGTCATTCCTGTGACCGTATTTGAACTATATCTGATGTTTTCGGTCAGAAACTTTTGAAACCAATCTTTAAAAAACTTTAGAGATCCTAACTTGAGACACAACAGAATGTTGTAAATGGAATTGATAGCAGAATTCTGATCAGAACTGGGAAGGACAGAATATGAACAAGTATATGGACAGTAAAGGCTGGGCTCTTGAGGTTTCAGATGGGTATCAATATTTCTATTGGATATTAGAGTAGAGATCATTTATGTTGCATATTAACAAATGACTTGACTTCATTTTGCCTATACTGAGACTGGGACCAAATTCAAAAGTGATTAATGGATGTTGTGGGTAGTTTAAAGGCAGCCCAACATTCAGAGAGTACCATGAGCACTACTGGATAGTTTTATGTCAGACTATCAGTGAGAATAATGAGTATAAACCAAAGCCAAAATTTTTAAAATTGAGAAGTTTGGCAAGAAAGAAAAGTGGAAAAATTAGGAAGACACTGTCATTGCTGCAAAGATTAGCACTGTAAAAAAAAAAAAAAAAAAAAAAAAAGAAAGAAAGAAAAAGAATTTTGCACCAGGACAATGAGAAAAATGACCTGAGAGCTTCTCAAAATTTGACCAGATACCACCCATCGCAAATTCAAGAATATAAAACGGCAAATTTCTTCTCAAGACTGTTCTGAAAAAAAAAAAAAAAAAGAAAGAAAAAAAGAAAAGAAAGAGAAAAAGAGAAAGAAAGAAAGAAAGAAAGAAAGACAGACAGACAGACAGACAGACAGACAGACAGAAAGAAAGAAAGAAAGAAAGAAAGAAAGAAAGAAAGAAAGAAAGAAAACTCCAGGATATCTTGTTTGCTCAGTGCAACCCAAGCAAGTCTAACTGTGAGTTCAGACATTCAGACACTGCAGCCATGGCTCACAGAGACCTGTCTATTGTTTGGGTTGGCAGCAGACCTTGGCACGAACCATACTATGCTTGTTTTAAGGCATATAAAATGTAAAAGTTATGGGGTTGGATAAGCTGCCACCTAAATGTCAGAGGAAGGCAAGGGCATGTTGTGGGCCCTGCATACAGTTCCTCCAATGGTTATGTGTAAGCTATGAGGGTGCAGTTCAAGCTACAACAGGTGCCCCAGGAAGCTAGAAATACCAGGAAATCCAATATCTGCTGACAAAAACCACAGGCAGTGAGTGGAGTCAGCCAAAGAGAGAAGTCATGTTGGCTGCAGTATGAAAAGCCACGGAGTGAGGATGCTGAGGCAATTTGGAGCTCGTAGCTCACATCCGCATGCCCTGGGTGGTCGATTTAGAAGTACGGGATTTAACATATGCCCTGTTTCAATATTACTCTCTTCCTAATATTTGTATTCCCTTCTTCATCCATTTCAGAATGGGAAAATGTACCCCATACCATTATACACCTGAAGTATTTACCTTTCGTTTTAATTTTTACAAAGACTCTATAGTTCAGAGTTACTTTGAGTCTCAAGGGATTTTTGACTTGAACTTGAGAGTAATGCTCAGTTAAGATTTGGGAAACAGTTGGCATTAGACTAAGTACATTTTGCATATGAGACAGATACGAGTCTTTGAGCATTGGGGAAGAAATTTATGATTCTTATGTGAAATGCTCTCAGGAAGTTCCATGTGTTCAAAAGTGTGGATTTTGGAAGGTGATAAGATTATGGGAATGTTGTTCATAGCAGTGAACTAATCTATTTATGAACTGACAGCTGAATGTGCTGTTAACAGGTGGTGCCAATCAGAGGACATGGAAAACGGGTGATGAGCCTTTAAAGTCTCTCTCTTACTTCCTCTCTCTCCCTCTCTTCTCTCCTAGTCTCCAACTTCTCTCTTGTTCCTTGCTTTCTCTTAGCTGGGATGGGATAAGTACATTTGTCCTTATGAACCTCTCACCATGCTATTTTTATTGTAGTTCCAGTTTACCATGGACTGAGTTTTCTGAAGTCATGAGCCAAATAAACTATCCTACAGGTTTCTGGTACCTATCCCAATGATGGGAATCATGAATATTACATACAGCAAGTTAGTAAATGAATCATTGTAGAATGAGTGTGATTTTTCCTGTTCTAGTTCTAGAGAAAGGGAAAAATCATTGATGTAAATAAATGAATGTATTTCATAAGCATACATGGAGCAATAGAGAAGCAAAAGAAGGGTGCCCCAATATACTTTCCCTTTAATACATTTTTAATTTCTGAAAAATAAAATCTTGAAAACTTACACTAATGTCAGATGAGTGTAGGTTGTGGTTTTCTTCTTTTTTAAAATTTGTTTGTTTTGTTTTTAATAATTTTATTAAAAGATACATTGCAGAGCATAATGGAGTAAGTGTGTCTGATGAGAAGGGGAGTATTTTGGAGACTTTGTGGAGAAAAGTAACAATGCATCATTTCCTGTAGTAAATTTTATAATTTAAGTACTCCATGTTTGATCACTATTCATTGATGAAATATTTCCTACAAATTCTGTCAAATAAAAATGTTAAGGTGATGCATTCCCATTCACTTTATTTACCAGATATGGCAATTTGCAACCTGTGGCACTTTCCTCAAATCAATATGGCCACGAGAGACAAAAGTTTTGAATCTAGACAACTACAAGAGCACACTGAAAGACATTCATGAAAAAGGACTTCAGAATTGCTACAGAATGTAGCAATAATTGTGGGATTTGTATTCAAAGTGAGGGAGAGTATTTTGAAGGTGATTAGTAGTAAAGTGTCTTTCAATGTACAACTTCTCTTTTAACTCAAATAGTCATCATGATTTTTAATCAAATATCATAAAATAAACAGTTGAGATGGATGGAGTAGTAAACACAGATTCAAAATGTCTGTCTCTGGGCAATTCTGAATGAAATCCTTTAGAGTATGCATAAGTTTTATGATGTTCTAGGTTACTGAGTGTGCCTTAAACCAACACCTAAGCATGACATGAAACTGATTTTTTTAAACTGGTGAAGCAATTTTCCAGGAGTGAGTTAGAAACTAAAGCAAAAAAACCTTACTTTGTTCAGACAAAATACATTTTTCCTGGATATATAAATAAAATTTGCTTGAGATTTAGAAAATCTGGAACAAGATGGTGAGGATAGTCAGGATGCTAAGATAGCCAGGCATTTGAGAAGTTGTCTGAGGAGATATGTTAACCACATATCTGTTGCTCAGGCATACACAATTTAAAAGAATCGAGATTAATTTGCTCTTGGTTTTATGGGTTTCAGTCTATTGTCTCAAAGGCAGAAGCATTATTTTGGAAAGGCACAGTTGAGGAAAAATGTTCATCTCTTAGCAGCCAGGATGCCAAGAAGGTTTGAAAGAACCAGTAAATAGGTTTATCCTTCAAAGACATGCCTTCAGCTAGGCCCCTGTCTCCTAACAGCCAGTTCTACTGAACTCACGGATGGGTTAAATAATTGATGAAGTTGACACTTACCATATGTGAGTCTTTGGGAGAGTAGTTGATATTTTAGTTATAACAAGTAAATATCTTTACTTTCAAGAAGAGAGAGATGCTCTAACATTGAAGACACTGAATGTCAGGGAAGATCAGAAATCTCTTCTAATTGGGAGACAGGATAAAACTAGGGTATTTAACAATGACATTACTAAAAGTTTGGGTCAAACATTCTTTGTTGTGAAGTACTCTCTAGCACATTTTAGGATGTTGAATAACAGCCCAATTTGTAACCACTTGTTACGAAATCTACCCCACACTGTCTGATTCCCCTAAAAAACAGAAGCTCTGATAATGGCCACCGAGTTAAAGATCACAATTTTGTAACTTCTAACTCAAATACATTTATCAATATGTCAAATTTTTATGGTGTACAGATTTGCCTCACATTAATATTTATTTTCCTCTACTTATCGATCCTCTTCTTTGTGTCTTTAAAAATATTCTGTAATAAAACTGATATTCATTTAATACACTTATAAAACTAATTCTCAACAACAGGAAATTACTGATTCAGAACAGATTGTATTCTGTGTAATCCTTAACAAAGTAGCACTAATATAATTAGCAATAAAAAATGAGATGTGGATAGAATGTTTCAGCATGTTAATAGTCTAATTTGCATAAAAAGGAGTCAATCCATACTGCTTTAAGAATATAGGAAAACTAATTCTAACCTTACTGATTTTAAGGTTTTTTTCTGAATTTCATAGGGATCTTTTAATGAATTTTATCCCTTGATGTACAAAATTAAA
The DNA here is from genome assembly GCF_034190915.1 of Cavia porcellus. Taxonomy (NCBI): domain Eukaryota; kingdom Metazoa; phylum Chordata; class Mammalia; order Rodentia; family Caviidae; genus Cavia; species Cavia porcellus. Next base: position 94,941,648 of record NW_026947487.1, read on the forward strand.
TCTGGCAATTCTTTCAACTTTTCTTAAGAATTTTTAAAATATTAAATTCTAAATTGAAGTAATAAAGAACTTCATTTAACTGAAAAATATGGATTTTCTAAAATCTATTTCATCATTTTGCATTCATCTATGTTTTCTCTATTCTGTCTTTTATCCCTCTAATTATATAGCTATTTTTTATCACTCCATCTCTTTATTCAATCCATTCCTTATTCTATCCAATCATCCATCCAACTTGGCATTAACCTCTGATTTCATGTATAGGCAGAAATGCATCTTCTAGCAGCTGATTCACAGTACTATCATCATGCCTAAAAGTTAGTAATTTCTGAGTTATTTTATTTGGTGCTGTCTATTGCTTTTTCTTTGTGTATTAGTTAAAATATTAAATGGATACAAATGATTTTAATAGTACAAAAATTATTATGCTTTACATTCAGCAGCACAACAGGTAAGAAAATAGTTGATTGTATGGAGTAGTGCAGATCTGGAGAACAATCACTTTTATTATCAAATATGAAAGATACTTTTTCTTGAAAAAAGATACCTAGACTTTTTACCAAATAAATTAAAATTTTCTAAATAAGAGATGAATTATAAATGCTTTGTGTGTATAAATACATCATTTGATGGAGCACTGGATTTTTATACTAAACACATAAATGTACTAAAAGGCAAACTTACATACAAGTTATACTTTTCTATCTTAGCTTATTCTTTTAAACCTTAAATTCATATCATATTACAAGCACAGAAAACTTAGATTCCCATTCTCTCCCTTACACTTTTACATTTAATGGAACCTTGTTTTTAAAATTTGACATGAAGGGGCCAACGATATAGCACAGATCCTGCTTGACAAGTACAATGTTGTAAGTTCGATCCTAGTTAATAAAACAAAGCAAAATAAAATAACATAAAATTTGATATGAAAGGTGTTGGGCGCAGGCGCTCAACATACCATACCCCACCCGGGACTAAGGACCACGCCAGCTTCCACAATGCGCTACGTCCCTCTCCAAATTAGCCACCCCGTGCTCACTTCGTATTTGCCCTGTGCTGACTCTGTGGCAACCCCTGATTGACCACAGCTGGGTATATTAGCCAGAGCCCACGTCTCATTCCAGTCCTTCCTCCTCGTGGCAGCCCTCGTGGCAGCCTGATTGGCCACAGTCAAATATATAAGCCAGAACCCACAACAATAAAGTTGGCAGTTACCTGTTACCCACAAGAGCGTCCTCTGTCTCATTGGGGGGCTGCGCCGGTCAGAAAGGAACAGGAGGAAGGGGAAGGTTTTATATATGTTGTTAAGCCAATTATCAGCTAGTTTCTCTTAGTTCATTGAAAAGGAAGTTTTGTGTCAATATTGTTTGGACAGTGCTTCATGCCTATACCTTGTACTGTGAGTAATTACTATGAAGATAACAATATATGATTTATTGATTATTGTTTCTCTCTCGTTATGTGCTTTTAAACACCATTTTATCTCTATTTCTATCTTTAAAATTAAAAATAAAAAAAATAAATTTTGACATGCTCTTATGATCTTGCTCTATTAATGTTTGATCTTCTGGATCCATTTTTACATCTTGTCTTAATGTAGAAAACAATCTTAACATTATTTATTTATAATCACAGCATTTCAGTTCTTCTCCTTTAAGTAGTATAAACTAGTCAAAGTCTTTTAATGATAGCAGTCTTATATTTCTGAGATACAAATCATTTAATAAAATGGTTCAGGATCACATAAATAGACAGACAGTGCATAAGCTTCTTATACGTTATTTCAAAAGCAGTAAAAGTTGAGGCAGTCTTTGCAACCAGACTTAGATATTTCCTGTCCCAAGGATTACTTTTTCATCAAGCATTGTCGTCAATCAATTAAATTTGAACAACTAGACAATTGTGCAAGAGAGTCTTCTAAGAATTTCTTTATCTGATTCTTTGAGAAAAAGAGGATTTTAAAATAAGAATGGCTGCAGACATTAAGTGTGCTTTCCTTTTACTCAGGCCTTGCCACTGAAATGTATTTAATCCACAAACATCAAAAAACACGGAAACTGACATCTTCCCTCTTTCCTTTAGCACAGGAGAAGCAAATATTTATTCCTGTTTCCCTACACAATGTTGCTCGGCTTTTTTCCGGGCCGGTTGTATATTCCATTTTTCCTTCCTTCATATTTTCCAAAGCTCATTGCAGTAAAGATGAGCAGAAATGAATAACATAATCTGGAACTTATAGAATGAAGATGTTAGATTAAAATGAAAGAAATAGGCTATTGAAAATGTGTTTTATTCAAAAGAAGAATTGTGCAATTCAAATTTTTATTGATACACATGGATAGGGAAATATTCTGTTTTTTGATGAGTATTCCTCTGTTTTAGAAAACCACATCAATAGAACAATGTGGTGTAGAAAATACAGACTCTGTATCACAACGAAATAAAAATTGAAATTGTGAGAAAAATAGAACTGCTCACATGAGAAAAACAGCAGGATTCAGTCATTCAGGGCTCAGTAGAAATGGGGTGAGAAGAGAGGAAAATGAATAAGTAAACCGAATCAGTATGTTGAAAATTCTGAGCCCCTAGCAATAGAAGATAATTGACAATTTTTTAGGGCAAAATAGTCTCAAAACATTTGAAATGAGTATAACGAGTATTAAAAACAGTATAACTAGTATTTAATATTATAGTCTTGTATGCTAGCATGAAACCTTTGAGAAATAAAATCTATTGCATATATATTTGAATGAATAAAGAGAGTTTCTTTCTTGTGGGTGCAAGCAGTGATAAAAATAGGAATATATGTAAAGGAAAATTAGTTCTTTATATCATTTAGAGAAAGAAATTGGAGGCAAACGTGTAAATGAAAAATTCAGTCAAACCCATAAATGTTTAATCAGGCAAGAACTTGACTCTTCCTCTGAAGCCAGATGGCAGTTTTATCCTATTGCACCTGAAAACTAAGAGATGGTCCTATCAGGCTATGTGTTCATATGTGAATTGAATGTTGATAACGACTTAATAGGAATTTCCAAATATAAATTAGAAACCAAGCTCAAAATCTAAACTGAACCAACTCATGCTGTCCCAGAAATACCATTGTATGAGATGCAGAAAATATAGATTTTAATGGAAAGTATCACCAATTTCTCACTAACTACAAACATTTATTTTGTTTTTCAACTATAAACTGATGCATCTTATTTTTATTCCCTTTTTATCTTTAAAGGAGATTTAGAATATATTAAGTTTACATAGTCAATTAATCATTCCTCAATTAATATATACATACGTAAGAAAATATATACTTAAATAAGAAAAATCACAATATTTTAATGATTAAATAAATGAAAATAAAAAAAGACAATGAAATCTCTTATTACCTCTTTGAAAACTATATTTAAAAAGACATTAGCTAAATGTTTGCAAATGTTGATAAAGGTTCAGAGAAGTCGCAGCACTTGTACACTGTTGGTGACAATGTAAAATGTTGCAGTTGCTATGGAAGACGGTTAAGACTTTATTTTAAAAATTAAAAATAGAACTACCATTTGATCCAGGAACCCCACATGTACGTATATGCACGAAAACATCAAAATCAGAAGCTTAAAGAGATCCACATCCCCACATTCATTATGACATCATTCCATTATCATAATAATCAAGATATGGAAACAATGTAATTCTCTGCTTATAGATGAAGGGATAAAGACATATGGCATATTAATACAAGGAAATATTACTTAGTCCTATACAAAGGAGAAAACTTGGTCAGATGCAACAGAAAAAATGCACCTCGAGAACAAGTTGCTAAAGGAAATAAGCCAGACACAGGAAGGCAAAAGTACGTATCTCTGCTTACATAAACAGCCAAGGATTCAGATTCTTAGAAGAGAGTAGAATGGTGGTGGTCATGCCTATGGTGGGAATGGGGTTTAATAATAACACTGTAAAAACGTTCAGTTATGAAAGCTGAATAAGTTATAGGGATCTGCTATAAAACATTATGCTTAGTGTTAACAATACTTCATTGTGAACTTAAATTATCAAGAGAATAAATATGTAAAGTGTTCATGCACAATGAATTATGAATACAATGTTAATAGTGACAGTAGCACCAAAGACCATAGAACACTGAATTTGCCTTTTCTTTATCTCCTTTTTATGTCTTACAGTAGCAATGGGTCAGGCTATGTGAGTGACCTCAAAATGAACAGATCTGCAAAGACACAGGCAGGTCCTTCTGGGTGCTTCATTTGCTCACCGCCGTTGTGTCTCCATAGAGGCTCAGTGTGTCTTTGGACAGTGGCCAGCTGTCCTGCGGCAGAACGGCTTGACCCTTGTTTAAAGGCATAAGTGTCACCAGGACACTTGCAAGGATGCTGCCCTTTTCTTCTTTGTAACTTCAGCTCTCTAATCTGACCAGCAAATTCTGCTCATTTAAAACAAACAAACAAAAACCCATCAATCTCTTGGCTGGATTTACCTTCTTTTCAAAGTCTTTAACTTGATTTTTCTCATGCTGTGAAATAATAGATGAACACTCCACTGTGATTCTGAGTAAAAATGGAAGACTGTGATGCACTTGTCTTTGAACTGAGAAAATTATTAACTAGCCTGCTTTTCTTTTTTAAGAAATCATGCTTTCTTTCTTTATGTCGATGATGAGTTTAAAATGGTAAATAGATTTAGCATCTGTATGTAATCTTGGCCCAAGGGCAGTATTATATGACAGTCAAGGCAAGGAACAAAGAGTTTGGTATCAAATAAATGTAGCTCATATCTTACCTGACACTATTGACCACGGCGTCTGACCTTGGGTGAAACACTCGATCTTTTTAAACCCAGTTTTTGTAACAATTTATCAGGAGCAATTGTGGCACTTGGCTCACAGTAGAGTTCTGAGGATGAAGTTAGATGACATGTGTTTTAACACTGAGAGCACTGTGGTGTGGACTGGCCTTCAGTAAGCACTAAAAATCACTTGTTCACTTATTCTGTTTGGGTTAGCATCCTCTACAAGTAAATTATGGAAAGACACTAAAACTTTGACAAGGGATGTCTTATGTATTTATTCCCCACTCAGATAGCTGAACAAGCTGAGTCAAAAATTTCCTTACTTTCTTACTACTTAGAGACAATGACTCATTACTTAGTGATTGCCAAATGCTAAATACTAAATTATTTGATTCTTCCACTTACACGTATTATACGTGCATGTATTCTTATGCATGAGTCCTAGTACATAATGTTTATGAAGAATTCTATGAATATGTTAGATCTGATTCCCTCATATTCAACCAATAGCTACTATCTTATCATTGAAATGTCTTTCATTAGGTCAATAGCAACATTCATATTCCTCAAAACTTTTGAATGCTATTCAGTTTCAGGGGATGAAAAATTCCCTCAAGTACTATATCTCTGTTGCTTGAATTAGTCCTTTTGATAATGATCATATTTTAATGCAACTATACCTTTTACAACAAGATTGACTTTTTTTTTCTTTTTTCTTTTTTTTTTATTTTTTTTATTTTTTTGCATGGTGGATCAAATTCATGACCCTGTGATTGCCAGGCAGGCACTTACACCACTGAGTTAAATCTCTGGCCCCAATACTGACTAATCTTGATGTTCTTCAAGATCATGAGCAAAGCACTATTATCTTTGAATCATCTAGGCTGTGCCTGGATCTTGAAGGTGCTAAAGACAAGAGAGTTTAAATAAATCCAGTGATACAGATTTCAATATCCTTAAGGTTTATGCTTTTAATTCAATCTACTATATTTCTCTAAACCCTTTATGTTTTTTCATTCTATGAGTTTTTTAAAGAAGGACACTGAGAATGTCCTCTACTTGAAAAGGAAATCAATTTAATGATGCCCGTAATTGCTCTTGTCCAAAAAATTCCATGGATGCTATTCATCATGACTGACAAGGCAGTCTTGTCATGGCAAATGAAATAACAGTACTAAAAAACAGATTTCTCAAGCAGGAAATGAATTAACATTTTGACATTTTAAGTATTTCTCAAGCTCACAGTATCAGGATCAAATAGCATTAGGTCAAAGTACATTTTTAGGTGACCCAGGAATTGACATTTTTGTCTTCTCCTTCAATAATTCCTTCTTCAAAATACATTGTAGAATGACTTATTTATGGAATTACTTATTCAGTCCACTCATAATACAAATGAAGGAAAAAAAATAAAACCCAGGTAAGAGTTTACCCACGCAGTAGCTCATAGTCACTTTGGTTTTACAAAATGAAAAATAAAATATTTCTTTTGTTTTACTCATGGTCAATGCTGTATTTTGGGGTTAATATATTGCCAAAAAAATCTCTTCAGTTTTTATTTTCCATTTTAAACAACTACAATATTTACAAGCTCTGTACAATAACATGCACACATATGCACACATAACTCACAGGCATGCAGAAGTGCGTGCATCCTGTCTCTGAGTGATACTGAAAGCTGCTGAAGGCAACCAGCACTTTCTGGAGCCCGTGATCAGAAAAGGAAACCTGTTTTCTTCCCTTACTCTCACTCTCCTAGCATCATTTTAATATTCCTCTTTCCATTTCCACATGATGAGCTCATTTCCAGACCGGTATAGGGTTAACATCAGCATCATTTAAACAGCATTTGGTCAGTGGGAAACAGGAAACAATCCCATCTTGGCATGTCAGTTTCTTCCTGTGAATTGATTCTGCCAGTCCAAGTGGCCTGTACCTAAATGTCACGGAAAAATGCCCAGCTATCCCTACTTAGGATGTCAAGCATAACAGAATTCAAGATTATTCAGTTAACAGTTTTTGCCTAGACTTAACAATCAATGTGTCTTTAAGGGAAAGACAGATGCATGTATTCTTTAAAATTTGGAAATAAAACAAAAACAAAATTTTATTATTGAGTTATGTGCCATCTTTATCAGTCAGACAACTTTGCTCATAAATCTTTGGATAATTGGCTCTGCTGTTTCCTCACTCCAAGAAGCCAAGCTCTCAGCAGAGAGGCTTTGTATGCTGCGACCTCCCTGAGGACATTTTTTCTGAGTTTTGTTCTAACATTTTCTCTCAAGCTTTTCAGCCTAAAAATAATTATAAGACCTGATGTTTCCTTGGAAAATGTGCACTTGAATTGCACATCATGGGATCCTTTTAGAGGGAAAGTTCTTTTGATTGCAAAGTTTTAAACAGCCACACAGTGATGAGCAACAAATACACACTTCAAGCTCAGACATTTTTGCAGAACTGTCTCCAGTAAATCTAAATTTGAGTTACAGAAGAGACTGGTTTCCTTCCAAGGCCCTGTACAGAGCACAGTTGCATGCGTAAGACTAAACTGTCTCTTTGTCCAATACCTGGCATTAGGTGCCCTGGCATTTCTTTTTTAACAGTTGTTCAACCCCCACTCCTGTGTCCTGAAATGTTGCTTCAGATTAATCCCCATTTATTTCTCAGTGTTGTTGCTGCTAAGTTTTCAAGTTTGTCTTTGCCTTTTGACAGTCTTCTTCTGTATATGGAACTTCCTGTCTCCCTTCCTTTGTTCCATTTTTCATTCTTTACTTCATTTGTCCTTTCATTCCTTTCTATTTCTTCTTTTAAGACTTCTTTGTAGCTTTATGTCTAAAATGTAAATGTTATTTTTATTTTTATAGCACTGAAATTTGCATAAGAAATATTTTTCAAGGAAAATTTTGCTTTTAGTACATTCACAGTGTTACAACTTTTATCTATCAAGTTCAGTGATATTAATCACTCCAGGAGGTAATGAAAACACCTGTCGAAAGCAGTTCATTTGTTCTCACCTTCTATAAGACTAAAAAAAAACCAGCCAGTCAGCTTCCTGGTGTAGCATACATTTGATCCTGGAATATCTATTTTCAGAATATATTTATATATTTAGGAGAGCAATCCCTGTCTTTTCATGATGTTATGTTTATTTTTTTTGAGGGATTCCCAAACTGAATCTTTTTATAATTGCATGAATATGATACAAATATTCTAATATCACTGCATCTTTTCAACATTTACTATTTTCTATTTTGTTTTCAACTATATTCTCCCTGGTGTCTACAAATCGGTATCTCAAAGTGCATGTGATTCATATCCCTAATGACTAAGGATGTTGAGCATCTCTTCATTGTATTTATTTATTTTATAAGGCTTTAGGAGCTTCCTCATTTCTCCCTCCTTATGGTGTCTCCCTTAGCGGGCCACGTTTTATTGTGCATCCATGATCTGCCTCTATATGCTTTGCTGAAAGATCTTCCTTATTTTTCTTCTGGAATTTAACTCTTTCATATTTGTCTCAGATATCTAATTTCATTACAAGGTTTCCCTAGGATTGCTTTGATTTTTCCAATACCCTTTAATTATATCATATTATATATGCCATTATATTCACTTTTGTTGTGTCTTTTTAGCTGTTACCTCTCTCCACCAGATTTTTAACTTCTAAAAAAACTCATTAATTTTTCTTCATGTAATCACACGTCACAATCCATGATGGCTTTCCAAAATTTATAATGTTAACACTATCTTTCTACATTTATTTCTTTCCTTCTCTCTCCATGTCGATCTCTCTCTCTCTCTTTCTCTCTCTCTCTCTCTCTCTCTCTCTCTCTCTCTCTCTCTCTCTCTCTCCCCCTCCCTCTCTCCATTTCTCTACCTCCTTCTAGTGATGCTTTTTCTCTCCATTTTTCCCTTTCTGGTCTTCTTTTAAAATCATGATCCATCCTACCTTTTACACACTTAATTGTTTACCACCCTACATATGTCACTATATACTGTGTTAATTATTTACCACCCTACATATGTCACCAATACACTATATTATTTCTCCTAATATCCTAAGCTAAATGAACTCATGTTTTAATATATTCTCTCGTGATATTGCAACTCTTAAATGTCTTTTCTTGAGAAAATACTGAATGTCAGGTTGCGAAAAACAAAATAGCTTTCCTTTTGCCTAGGCAAATGATTGTGGAAACCAGGGCACAATACTTGACACACTGAAATAAAACAAATGTGCTGCAAAGTTATGAGGTATATTAGAAATGCCAGGCATTGCTATCATTGTCTACTGATTTCACTCATCAGATTACTCATTGCAAGAGGAAAATGAAGGTAGTACTTACCCAAAGGCAGAGCTTGGTTACAAGGCTAAATAAATAATAAGGTTAAAATCCTCTTTCAATTCATTTGACCTCTGTTAACCCTTTCATCAACTACTTATGAGATTTTCTTAAAAAAGTGAAAGGAAACATACAGTTATTGAAAGCCGAATTAAAGGTTTACTACACTAGTGATATTTAAATAGCTTTTAAAGAAATATTAAGTGGAGGAAATTATTCATTTAGCTTATGGGATTCTTGTGATATATGTGATAAAAAACACTTGTAGAATTTATAAAAAAAAACAATTGAACAGAACCAACAACATAAAAACAAGCCAAGGATTCCATTCTCCATACCTCCATCTAATACATTCTCCTCCATTTTCCACACTGATAACAAGAGCTGTGAATGAGGGCAAATTTGTTCCTAAGGGGGATACTATGTGGTGAGATCCTGTACACACCTAGTGATCCTTCAAAAAAAGAAGGAAAATAAGCAGAAGTACAAGCAATGAAGATGGAAAAGGGAAGGGAGGGAAAGAGAGAGACAGAGAGAGAGACAGAGAGAGAGAGAGACAGAGGCAGAGAGAGAAAGAGAGAGAGAGAGAGAGAGACAGAGAGAGAGAGACAGAGAGACAGAGAGAAAGAAAGAAAAAGAAAGAAAGAAAGAAAGAAAGAAAGAAAGAAAGAAAGAAAGAAAGAAAGAAAGAAAATAATTCAGCTCCAGTACTTGGTATTTCTTCTTCACTTGTCAGTGGGCACCTTAGATATGACAAAAAGCAAAATGCAGCAGCAGGTGTAAAACAAAAGTCTTTTTTAAAAATTTTATTTAAAAGGAAAAAGAGAAAAAACAAAACAAAACAAAGCTGTGTAATGGTACAAGTATTACAGAACTACAAAAAAAAAACAGTATGAAATCACCAGTGATTAGATTGCATATTATCATCTTAGAGATAGTTGCTCAAATCACAGTATCAAAGCATACAAAGGGGACACTCAGACAGTGAGACTGCAAACAGTTGTGTTCAATGATCCAACCAAAAATATTAATATGGTCATCTACTTAACACCCCTAAACACTCTTGCTGTTGTATCATTTAGAACTCTTTTTTCCCCCTCTCTTTTTTACAACAAAATTTACACATTTTGGGTTTTATTACTCCTTAGTTCTTATTACTTTTTTTTGGGGGGGGGATAAAGTCAAATATGGCAAAACAAAGCTGTCAGTCAAACCAAGAATAGACATAGTACATGATGTAAAACAGAGTACAAAGTTATCAACAATGGTTATCAACAATGTCTCTTGTTTCCTTAAAAATAATTGTATATCTCATTAGATATTATAAAGTTGAACAAAACAGTAGAGAACAAGCCCAATAAAACTTAAGCATTGTAAACATTACAGGACTTCCAAAGGAGACAATAGTCAAACCAGAATGGGCATCTTAGTGAATCTTATTGCATTCAAAGTAGTTGCCTATACCCTCAAACTTAATACTATCATACAGAATGGAACAGAGTCTAATCAGTCAAAACAAGATCGTGGGAGTATTACAGGACTCCAATCAAGTTAATAGGAAATCACAAAAGTTACCATTATATACCCTGCTAATTTTTTTTAATTTTTCCCCTTAATTAAAAAAACATAACAACTGAAAAAATTTTAATGAATAAGGCAGAGATTGAGATAAAACAGGACATAACAATATAACAATACAGGTCAAAGCATGACTTTTTCAGCAACCTAGTGATTCACCACCAAATAACCCAACTTAATAGTAGTTACCATAGTGTCTGTCTTTTTCCTTGAAATATTTGAATAAAACTTCATATACTATAGCTTCAAGTATTTCCATATCAAGAAGCCCAGAATAAAGCCTTTCCAATTAATAAGTGTAAACTTTATAAGGCTTCAGGGCCACATAATGGGGAATCATGATTACCACCTACTTTTATATATTTGAATCATTACTTACATTAGGGAAACTATTCGGTATTCATAAATGTGAGATTGATTTATTTCACTTATGAGTATGGTCTCTAGCTGCGCCCATTTATTGATAAATATCTCAATGTGATCCTTTTTATAGCTGAATAATACTCCATTGTATAGAAATACCACAACATTTTTATCCATTCCTCAGTTGATGGACACTTGGGTTTTTTCCAAGATCTGGCGATTACAAATTGTGCTGCTATAAACATAGGTGCACATATATAACTGTGGTATGATGCTTTCAGTTCTTCTGGGAATATGCCTAGAAGTGGAATAGCTAGAATAAATGGGACTTCCAATCCCAGCTTTTTGAGAAATCTCCAGACTGACCTCCACAAAGGCTGCACCAGTCTACACTCCCACCAACAGTGTAGGAGAGTTCCTTTTTCCCCACAGCCTCTCCAGCATTTGTTGTTGTTGGTTTTCTTGATCCTGGCCATTCTTTCAGGAGTGAGATGGTATCTCAGTGTGGTTTTAATTTGCATTTATCTAATGACTAATGATGATGAACATTTTTTCATGTATTTATTTGCCATTTAGGAATTACTCTTAAAAAAGAAGTGAAAGATTTATACAGTGAAAATTATAATACACTGAAAAAAGAAATTGAAGATGATCTCAGAAAATGGAAAGACATCCCTTGCTCATGGATAGGAAGAACAAACATTGTGAAAATGGCCATTCTCCCAAAACTGTTATACAGATTCAATGCAATCCCAATAAAAATACCATGAACATACCTTATAGATCTAGAGAAATCACTCTTAAATTTCATCTGGAACCAGAAGAGACCTAGAATAGCAAAGGCAATTCTAATCAGCAAAGACAAAGCAGGAGGCATCACAATCCCTGACTTGAAGTTGTAATACAAAGCAACAGTAGTAAAATCAACATGGTATTGGAATCAAAACAGAGCCGAAGATCAATGGAATAGATTAGAAGATACAACCACAACTACAAACACACTCAACCACCTTATCTTTGATAAAGGAGCCAAGCAGGTTCACTGGAAGAATGACAGTCTCTTTTAATAAATGGTGCTGGAAAAACTGGCTCTCCATTTGCCGAAAACTAAAGCTAGACCCATGTGTATCACCATGTACTAAATTAAAATCTAAATGGGTCAAAGATCTCAATATTAAAACAGAAACACTAAATCTATTGGAAGACAAATTGGGTAGAACCCTTGAAGACATAGGAGTAGGTAGAGAATTCATGAACAGGACTCAAACCGCACGGGAAATACTTCCCAGAATCAATAGCTGGGACCACTTCTTATTAAAAAGTTTCTGTATGTCAAAACAAATCTCCAGCATGGTAAAAAGAAAACCCACAAACTGGGAAAAGATTTTAGTGAACTCTCTCTCAGACAAGCGACTCTTGTCTAAAACATATAAAGAATTAAAAAAACTCAGACCCCCAAAATTTAAAGATCCAATCCAAAAATGGGCATCTGAGATGAATACGCACTTCTCAGATAAAGAAATGCAAATGGCAAAAACAAAAGTCTTTGAATCAAGTGATTTTAGTTTTGATTATTTTTGAATGATAATTTATTCCTAGTCTATTTATTCCTTTCAGAAAGCAACACTATCCTTTCTATGACAGTAGCTGAGGAGAATAACTGGTATTCATACAAGCTAAATCTTCCTTTAGATTTTACTATGATGGTGCCAAAATGAAGTGGGCCGTATCACACACTTCCTGTACATGGACATCACTGCTGGTTTTGTACATTTCAACATTGCCTGCAAACCCTGCCTAAACCTGCATGGTAAAACCACTTTTGCTACATGAGAGATGGCCATAGGCTTCAGAAATACTGAACAATAACATAAGATTCAAACAGCCAAACTCCCAAAACAATCCATGCCGTAGTAAATAATCCAAATGAATTTCACTCCTTAGAGTTGCTAAATTCATTATTCTGGAAAAGACTGAGAAGACCTAAAGCAATACCAGGAGTTTACCAAACAAAAATGTGATTGCCCAGAGTTCTTGGCAATACATTTCTTTTCTGCTACACTGCTCCGCACATCACCAAGCCAAAGCAAAAACAACACGTTCTGCTGACATAAACTCGAAAGATACCCAAAATGTATTTACTTTTATAAGTAAATATGTACATTTAAATAAAATGTTATTTTACTAATGCAATCATGAGGAGGTTTTCTCCTGGGAGAAGACACTCTCTAGAGCCTTTGCCTTTGGGAAGACTCCTGGGTAATGTTTCAGTTTTGGTTTTGGTTTCAGTTTCATTTCCCAAATTTAACTTATAAGCAATTCACTCCAACACTTGATACTCCTAATGCTGTTTTTCGTTTCTGTGGCTGCGCAGTATCCTTTTGAAAAGAAATAACAAACAAACAAACAAAAATCAATCTTTTTACAACTTTTTGGGTCCACTGCAAAAACAAATGATGTAGGGGCTGGAGGTTTAGCTCAGTGGCATAAGTGCCTGCCTTGCAAGCAGGCAGTCGTGAGTTCGATCCCCGGTACCGATAAAAAGGAAAAAGACAAAAAAAAAAAAAAAAAAAACAAATGATGTAAAACTGGATGCCTGTGGATAGTTTTTTTTTTTTTTTTTTTTTTTTTTCTGGATTCCAACAATGCAAATTGGGCAGTGTCTAAATGTTTAATATAAACATTGACACTGAATTTATGTGCAGATCAACAGCTGCTCAATCAAAAGCAGTGAATCTAATGGATTTCATAGCTGCAGCCCCCAATCACAATGGAGTTCACATTTAGTGCTCACAGCTCATTCAGTTGTTTCTGTGTACTGGCATTTGTGACAAAATCATTATCCACTTTTAATCATTTTATAAGAAACAAGTCGAAGCAGTTTTATTTAGCTCATGTTTTCAGACTGAATAAGTGAAGGGCAATTTTTTTTTTCACCAAACAAAATCCAGTTGGTACAATTGATGGGCAATAATATTGCCATTATGCATGATATGATTCTATGTGGGCCCATTTCAATTGAAAATATTCAGAGACATTCCATTTTGTCTATGAATTCTCCATTTCTAGTCTACGTAAACATCCAAACATTTCACTTGTGTATGCTGGAAATCTTTGTATTTAATCAAAAGCAGCAAAGCTAAATCAATCTATAAATTTGAAAGTTCAATACTGGAATATGATTTGAAGATGCATATGTATCCTTATTCACCTCTACAATATTTTATTATGCAGTATGCATAAAGTAATATTGGAAAAAGAATGAAAATTGAATTTCTTGCTAAAAAATCAGTGCCAACTGTTAATGCTACTAATACATTCAGCACAAAATGTAGTTATCTTGATACGTAATGCCGCTCAACAAAAAATGAAAGTAACCTCCAACACCACCACTAAAAAAGGGATAATTATAAGGTTTTGTCATATTAATTAAATTGGTTATTCCTAAAGGTCCTAGAGTATATTATTCATAAGTGACAAAGTTGTAATGAATGTGATTAAGTGAAGGTATAATTATTTACCTCCACATAACCTGTCTTTTGTGGATGGTTTTTAGATGTGGCAATTCTCATGCCACAGTCAAAGGAGAAAGCAATTAAGTTAAACTCTTTTAGAAGTTTTTAGAGCCCTTTAAGTGCTTTTTCAGTAGTAAGGTTTAACACATTAAAAATAACTAACCTTACTCACTTGAGACTTACCTAATCCTCAAGTTTTCCAGATATAGGCAATGCTACAGAAAGGTATTTCAACCAAAATCAACTTTCATTTTATTTCTTTTTTCCCCCTTTATTTAAGCTAAGGACAAAACACCTTCTGTTTAAAATAAATATAACAAAAACAGTCGCTCTTTGTAATACATGCACACAATGTTATGATTCTTTTCTTTTCATGTGGAAAAATAAATTCCAAACTACTCTGATACTGAAGTTCTTTCCTGCCTAGCCTTATATTATTTTGACAAAATATTCTTCTAGATATTTCTATAATTTTTCTACCTTCTTCATGTTATATTCCTACGTAACTTCTAATTCACTTTTCTTAATGCTGAAGAAGTATATGTCCGCATGTACTAGTAGCATTTATTTTTGAGGTAAAGTCTGGCTTTATGCTCATTAATGAGTTCAGATTGGCCTCAATCTTGTGATTCTGTTGCCTCAGACTCTGGAACCTTATGACTATAGGCATGTAATACTATGCACATTGGTGAATACTGTATTTTTAATAAAGAATTTTTCAACTCATACATTTTTATATGCCCCTAAAGTTAAATCTCAAAGATTCAGTTTTTTCTTGTTAATTTCTTTTGCTTTAAATAATATAATTCTCTTTATCTTTATTTAGCTCAAATGTCATCTACTTTAAAAAGAAGGAATGCTAGAAAAGCATCATTTATTATATATCTCATCAGTCCTTCCAACTGGGCCAGATATATTGCAGATACCGTATCATATAATTTTCAGAACAACCCTGAGATTTGGAGAAGAAAGCTGAGATTTAGGATCATTATCATATCAGCCGTGTCAAATGTAAAAATTGAAAATGATACACATTCATGAGAGCAAAGAGAAAAAGTAATATGTTGATTCATGGATAAAGTGGCTGGTTTAAGCAGGTCTGACTTGAATGTTTTCTTCCTTCACCCATTTACAAGCACCCACTTATGCTTACTGCTCTTTGAAGATAATTAATGCCAGACTGTGGGTACACATGGGACTATAAATACCATTTTCAGCCTAAATCAAATCAAGATCTGCCAAATATCCTAGAGCACAGAAATCAAATCATTGGCTACGTCTCAATTGTTAATGTTTAGATGTTCGGCTCTACACCTGGAGGCTTGCTAACAACCTAGTAAGTGCACACTATTGACAGTGACTACTATTGCCTCGGGGCTACTAAATATTAACATTCTAAATAAATATTTTCTACTGAAATTTTACAGCTTAGTATGTCTAGTCAAACCCAGTCTATTCATGACCTCAAGGAAGAAAGTACTGTCATGAAAGATATTTTATATATTTATTCATTTTTCCTTAATTCACTAACTTGGTTGATATCATTTTTACAGAGCTTGGTGCTTTAGTAATAAGACAAACTCCCTGTGAACAAATAACCCATAATCTACATCAGTGATTTAATTTTGTTCTCTTTGGAGTCACAGAGTTCCCAAAGAACAGCTACACATGTATTCCTGGGTTTTTATATATAAACACAAATCAATTAAAATATGCACCAAATAGAACTAAAAGTAAATGGAAATTTATATCTATGGGATAGTTAATTATGGATTAAGTTGATGGCTAATTATAGTTACTTGGTTCTCTAATTTGGGCAAATATTCATAAAAAAGTGTATTTTATGCATCAGATAAAAAGTATAGAACACAATCACATGTAAAATGTTATCACATTTTAAAAACATGTGTAATAGGAAATTGTGCAAGAAACAAATCATGTAAAATTAAGAATGGCCTTTCTGGAATGGATGAGTGAATCATGTCTGCCGTTTTGTTACAATTTTTAAAATTCCACGGTAATTATATATTTGTTTCCTGAAAAATAACACAAAAATTACCTAATTCTGCCTGTTTAGTAATGATCAACTTTCACAATTCTAAACAGGGTCATCCATATTACTGCACAGATTTTAATTAAATGCACAAAACCAGGTGGATGTATGACACAATGAAAATACAGAAAAAATATTCGTATTATCAATACAGTAAAGATAGCATGGAGGGCGACATATGTGCATATGTACTCCCAATTCTTGTTTTCTAATAATTTTTCTACGTAGTCACTTTCTTTTGAATTTTCAAGAGATACTGAGTAATAATACCATAAAAGAAAACTTTCTTCTCTCATGGCAAAGTCAATAATGATACTGTTGTATCTGGGTTTTGTAGAGGTAAATATTTCCATTTTACCACAGCAATTTGAGGTGGTATTAGAGATGAGCTGTCAAGAACATGTGAATATCTTCCCGGTGAGATTTGTCACAACAGCTTCTAAATGCAAAATACTTTCATCTTTGTCATACTACTACAGATAGGCTTAAATGTGTACTTCAAGGATACTTTATTATTAAATGAACTCTCATATTAATCGCATGATGTCTGTGCATCAAAATATGCTTTATTAACCGACATTTTAACTTTATTCTGTTACTTCATCAAATAACTATTACCTTGCAGATTTAAGCAGTTGAGAACAAAACACTTAATATATTTTATTTCTCAAGAATTATTGATGTCATATTCCTATATCATATACAACAGAATTGTATTTATCTTAAATTTTCACTGATTATAGAAAAGCCTGCTACTGCTACATTTAAAGGAAATCATTCTATGGCTTCATTTGTAGAAAATTTGAATAATCCTGATTAAAAGATTATTGAAGAAACATTAGGTTATAAAGTGCTGAATTTATCGACCCATGTTTAAAATTCAGTGGACTATTTGTTTGTTATTCTCAGAGAATTTACTTAAATTCCCAGAGTTTCAGTTTCCTTATGTGAAAATTGTTGATAATTATGAACAACTTGCAAGCTCAATTTAGAAAAATATTATATAGCAGAATCAATGCCTCATAGTAAGTGCAAAAATTATAGTAATAAAATAATGCAATTAGTTTAATTACTAATCCATTCAATTTTTCCTTAAACATGGCCTTTTAATTTCACTCACTCATGACATTTTCACTGACTGTCTACCTCTACTAGGTGTATCAGTGTCGGAAGGATACCATAACAAAATACTACAGACTGAATGGCTGGAAAACAGAAACTTCTTCACGTAGTCTGAGATGGTGAAATTCTAAGATTAAAGTGTCAGACTCTGACCTCCCCTGAGCCGTGTTTCTCTGGCTTGCCTTCTGTGTCCTCGTGTGCTCTTTTCTCTATGTGCCTGCCTCTTTTATCCTGTTCCTCTTCTTACATACATGCTAGCCATGCTGAATTAAGAGTGAAATATATGAATATATTTGATCTTGATTACTTATACAAACCATCTTGTATCCAAATATCAATATCTGTTGAGGCAACAGGAGTTAGAACTGTAATTTATGAATTTTCCAGGTTAACAAAAAGTGGTGAAGAACACAATTCCACACATTCTTAATGCGGAGCATTAAGAATTTAATAACGCTCCAAGCAAAACAGACTATTTCCTTCCTTCATGGCATTTTGGTCTGAAAGCATGCATATGAATTAAAAATGTAAAATAATAGAGTGTGATACGTTTCTTTAGGAGTAGTCACAAGGTGAGGGAAGACAGAGAGTTGGGGTGTTTTATCCTGATTTGGTGTCAAGAGAAGGTGACGTGGAAATTTCTTCTAAGTCGAAAACTGCACTATCAGCTTTCCAAGTGCGGGAACAAGCTATTTAATATCTACAATTTAAAGAATGTAATAGTTTATTTGGCTCAAGGTCTCACAGATTTCAATCTACAGGCAACTTACTTCAAGGCAGAACATTGTGGAGGAAAGACAAAGTGCAGTGAAGTGTCGCATTTCATGAAGTCAGGAGAAAAGAGTCTTTGAGAGATGTAACTTCTAAAGGACGCCTAGTGATCCACCTACTCCAGTGGGGACCCTCCTCCTAACACACTCAGCTATGAATATCAAAGGCTTAATCAAATGATGAGTATCATACTCCAAATATCCAATCACCTCTCAATAACTCTCTTTAGTCAGCATGACAATTAAGATGAATGGTTACAATTACTGATCAGAAATCAATCTTGCAAATACCAAAAAGATAGAGTGCATTCCATGTTCAAATGGCAATGTGAATAAAGCCCTACAGTTGAGAATATACACTGAATGAATTTAGATGAGGCTAAAGAGTGAGGGAAAAAGTAAAGGAAAAAACAAGAGTATGCTGAGATAAATCAATAGGTTGAGATCTAACAGGCCTTTAAATACAAATCCAGAGTGTTTGATTAAACCCTGGAGACACTGAGAACCTTATAAAAATGTATTAAATAAGGGGAAGACAGAACAAAGTTGTGTTTTAGAAAGATTTGTGATATGGTTAATGGGTTAGTGGGAGACAAAAATGAAATCAGTATTGAGTTATAAAAGTATTACACTATTTCACTCAAGATGTCCTAGAACAAGAAAATATCAAAAGCAACAGAACATGATTCAAACTTAAAATGAATAAAATTTTGACATATTATACAATATGGAGTTGCTGAATACACTGCACCAAGTAAGACAAGTCAGTCACAGATACACAAACACTGCCCTGTCTCATATACGTATATTATTTAGAGTTATAAACATCAAGAAAAAAAGTTGAATAAGTGTTGTTGGAAGCTGCAGGGAAAGCGGAAATGAGGAATTTTGTTCATTGGTTACAAAATTTCAGTTGATCAAGATCAAGATATGCTAGAAAGGATGATGGAATGAATACACAGCAGGCGTACTTATCACCACTGCCCTGTAGACTTGATATGGACAAAATTGTTAATTTAATTTATGCTGCATATATTATTTTTCTAGAGTTAAATTTTTAAAATATAATTTAGTAGTGTGTGCTCTCCTTGAAGAATAAATTCAAAGCAAAAATCTCTGTTTAGCATAAAGTATTTTGCAATGTAATATTCCATAATAAAATCAGTAATAGTGGATTCTATCAATACATCAGAAGGTCGTGTAATTTTATGAATTATTTTTGTGACAAATGTGTTGAAGCAGTATTGTGCAACAAATTCAGCTTTCCAGTGCAGATTAGGAGATTTCAAACAGCAGCATAACAATTAGATACTGAATTCAGAATCTGTATTAGGACTTGGGACCACAAAGGAAAAGGAATAAAAGTTAATATATAAATCATGTTGCTATAAGTCTGTAATTCATTTAAATATTTCAAAGCATATTTAGGAAAAAAAACACTCTCTAATGAATTTCAATACATTAAACCAGAGACAAATATATATATATATATATATGTTTATGAAGTCTTGAAAAATAATACCGTTAATTGATTCCAAAATGAGAAAAAGATTGATTGAATTGATATGCTTTAAAACTGCTATTTCTTTTTGGTTAATTCAATTTATTGCTTTAAGTTGTTTGAAACTCTTAAAAGTCTGTTTAATATTAGCTTGTTAAATATTATCATAAATGTTTTAAAGTTGGATTATTGTTTTCCTCAGATCCATAACTTTGCTTTAATCACCTACATATATTTACATCCACTTAGTACAAGCTGCACAATGAGTAAAATTGGTTTACTTCCTACTAATTCTCTCCTAAATCTGAGTCATCAGACAAGCATATTGTTTTAGAGCTTTGGGATTTGAAAGCCCACTGACATTTGGTGGGATCAGGTTAAATGTGTGGGTACATTCTCCTAACATCTTAATTATTTATCACCTAGCTGAAGGCAGACTGGGTTTTTTTCCAGACATTCTGCCAATCTGACTTCAATCAGGAAAAAAATGAGTGCGCAGAACTCATCCTCACAGAAGCCTGAAGGTCCAGTTGCTACAAAGGGACGCAAAGAGGGTGTACATGGAATCCAAATCTACACTTTAAAAGGTAGATGGGAAAGGAAAGGAAAAGATAAGAAAGGAGAGGAGAAGGCAGAGGAGGGGAGGAGAGGAGAGAGGGGAAGGGGAACAGAGGGGAGAGGAGCGGAGGGTAGGAGGGGAAAGACAGGACAAAGCAATTAATTTCTTCATTAGATGCCCTTTTCCTTACCTTCCTCAGTGGACATCCATCCAGCTGTGCTCCTTTTCAGAAGTCATTACCTGTGTCCTCAGGAGACCAAAGGGAAAACAGAACGTGAATCCCAAACAATATTTCTGTTATTAGTTGCAGTTACAGATTATGTTAGATATGACCAAACTGCTGAGAAAATGATAATTCGTGAGCACTTATTATTTTTTAAATGATAATTAGAGTTAGAGTCAGGGTCTATGCAGTGAGGTCTATCCCCAGAGCTCATTTTAAGTTTTAAAAAAATTTATAGGGTGTAAACTGGAAAAGGGCATCTGATTAAGAAATTTAATTCCTTTGTCCTCTCCTCTCCTCTCCTCTCCTCTCCTCTCCTCTCCTCTCCTCTCCTCTCCTCTCCTCTCCTCTCCTCTCCTCTCCTCTCCTCTCCTTTCCTTCCTCAGATGTTCCCCCCAAGATTCATGTGGTCATAGGTAGGATTTTTCAGAGGTGACTGGACCTTGGAGTGTGTGATTCTGGGATCAAAAGTTTGTGATCACTAAATTAATCCACTGATTTGTTTGGCACAGTTTGGCGTAGTATTAAGGGTGCTCCACTGAGTGTGACTGTGATCAACTCTAAGAGTGGGTAACCTGGATAAGACATATGGGACGAAAGAGGGCTAATGTCATCACTGGTCACTCACTGTTTGCTGCTTTGCCATGAACTGTTTCTCCCCTGGGATACCACCTTGCCTTGGAGACAGCTAACTGTAAACTGAAACCTTTATAAACACTGAGTGAAATAAACATTTTGTCCTTTAACTTTGGGTGTTGGGTGTTTTGTCTCAGCAAAGAGAAAATCAAGGTTTTACTAAATCATTAAATTGCCCAGGCTGGACTCCAATTAGGGATCTTCCTGCCTCAGCATCGCAGAGTACTTTGAGTGCAGGCATGGGCTACCAGGCTCAGCCAAGCATCTGTCACTTTAGTGGCATTTATGTCCTCCTCATCCTACTCCCACAAATCAGAGCATAGTTTTCTAGCACTGAGTATTTTTCAAAACCAGCTGCATGTGTGTGAACACATGATTGAACTGTCCCTTTGTTTTCTATTTATTGCTTTTTTAAAGTCAGCTTTGATTTGTATGAATATATTGTCCACAGGAAAGAAATGAAATATGCTCGTGGATACCAGAACAGCTGCTGTGACAGTCTAGGGAGTAAAATAACAGTGGGTGTATAGCTGGGAAGTTAGCTCAGGGGCTTAAGCACCTGCCTGACTAGTGTGAGAAAAAACAATGGGAGTGAAATCTTTATGTTTTGTTCAGGATTTTGTTGTTGTTGTTTGTTTATTTTTTTGTTTGTTTGTTTTGTGTGTGTGAACAAAAACAAGGCAAAATTGTATCATTCTCTTTTTTTTTGCATTAGCTAAATTAACCTAATTTAGATTATTTAAAATACCTAATTTAGATTATCACCACGGGGACAGTACTTTGCCTGGCCTCTGATAGGAGAAGAAGCCTCTGGGACCCTAGCCCTCATCTTTGGACCAGGAACTATTTCCTAGTCTGAAAATTGAACTAAATTACAGGATAAGCTGGGGTGTTCTCTGGAGCATCTGTGACAGAATTGATTATTGATTGTGAGAAATCCCCACAGAGTTTGTGGACCAGGTTTCACAAGGAAATGTTATGATGGAAATGACTTATGTTTCTTAGACTCTTATTATAAAACTTTAGACCATCCCTTACACATTTCCATGAGTTTGAAAACTTTCTTTGAGCACAGTGTATTTTATCTGAAAATGGAAGATATCTCATTTTGCCATAACCATACACCCATGAAATGTGAAAAATGGGATATATTGGTTATTATTTTATTTACAAGGCCACTTTTGGTGTTTGTCTTCAGAGTCCACCGTTTCTGTGAGTTGTTATTCATGAACCTTTCTTGCCCAAATTTTAAACAGATTTTACCATTTTTCTTCTAGAATTCCCATAGTTAGAATGTCATGTTAGCTACTTTCTCATCGCTGGGACAAAATACCCAGGATTTGAAATTTAAAGGAAGAGATATTTACTCACTTTGAATTTCATAGTCTGCTGATTTCTAAGCAGAAACAGCATGGCAGAAGGGCACGACTCAGCCCATGGCATCCAGGGAGAGAGAGAAGGAAGGAGCCAAGGACAAGAAAACACTTTTCACGTCACTCTCAGTGATACACCTCTAATCTGATTCTTTGTCTTCTAACAGCACATTCCACCATTTAACTCATAATGAATGAACCCATAGAAGACTATAGCACATCCATGGTCTATTCATTTCCATCACACATGAGACTTTGGGGAATGTTTTAGGTATGAATCTACATTTGTATAAAACTTAACAAATGAAGGCCAGGGAGAATCTTAGGGTTTACCAGTCAGAAAAGTGGTTAGACATGGGTCTAAAATTTTACCAGTCATGCCCTTTACCATAACCAGGAAACTGCTGTTTTAATCTGGTTCCGCAAAGTAAATTTCCAAAGAAGATGCTGCTCATGTTTCCGGACATCAAAGCACTGATTTTACCCTGTGTCTCTGTCTGGCAGGAAGGGCAAGCTCCAACCAGCCTGGCCAGCTTTCTCTCCCCAGCCCAGACCTCTCCACATCCACTTAATGTACACAGAATTACTTGCAGCTCTGTAAATGAACTGTACAATCAAAGCTCAGCCTACTCCCTCTGTTTGCCTCATTGCTGAAATGAAATACCTGATGCCTGTAAGTTAAGGGAGAAAAGTATATTCTGGCTCACAATTTATAGAGGTTTCATGCATAGTTGTCTGGTTCCAATGCATGATCGCATGGCAGAGGAGCATCAGAGGACAGAAAAAGAAGTCAGTGAAACAGGAAAGAAGCAGCATGTGACCACTTTTATATCTCATATGCTACCCAAATTAAGGTGCCCTTAATTTCAGCATCACAATCTCAATGTTAGCATCCTTAACTCTCATTGTCACATACCCTGGATCCAGCTACATCTGAAAAGCCCCACAATGTCTACATGAGGCTTTGAGGGACATAGGGATGCAAATCATAACACCTTATATACTTTGATGTACGTTTAGATCATTCTTGCCTCTCCTCTAAGTCTGGAAAATACTTATAGGCTATACTTGCAACTACTTCTATGTTTTTAGTTTTTTTTTTTTTTTTTTTTTTGTTTGTTTTTTGTTTTGTAATTTTAAAAGCAAAATAAAAAGAGAAATGGTACAGAATTTCAAAAAATGATAAGAACTTAACAGTAGTTAATATATTGCATTCTGTTATATTAGAAGTAGTGGTTTTTTGCAGTAATTTTGCTGTAACCCAAACTATCATATACTACAATCATATATTTAGCTTTTGCTATCTCTTTCTGTCTACCTCTTTCTCTCTGAGAGTGATTACCAAATATCTATATCCCAAATGTCTCAGAGAGAGAGGGACAGATCTTTGAAGAATATCAGGTCTTCCTTTCTTTTAGTACTCAATTATTAATATCTCATTGCATATCAGTACATACTAGTACATCTTCATTGAACAAACAAATATAAAATAATTTATTTTTACTTTCTATTTAATATGTTATCAATGATTCCATATTTCTTATTTCTTCAAGACAAAATGACATGCAATACATATATATTCAGGGAATTAAATTTAGAAGACTACATGGATTTCATTACAGATGAATATTGGCATTTAGATCAAACAGCTTATAGAACTTTAAAAAAATTGGAAACATTGCAATATCTCTACCATATCTAAGTTTTGGTTTGATTTATTTTCTATCAAAACATTATTATTAGTACATTGAAATATATATTGTGTGCATTTCATGTGTAATATGAACACATATACGTAATATATCATTTCATTTTTCATTCTCTTTCTATCCCTCCCTCCAACATATCATCATCTCTTGATCCTCTTCCAAACTAAGGAATATCTATCTCCATACTTTGTTATCTATCATTTAGTTTAATATATATATATATATATATATATATATATATATATATATATAGTTTCTCTTATGTGAGAGAAACAATATATTTATTTCACTTAATATTATTGTCACAAGGTACATCTATTTCACAACAAATGATTCAATTTTATCTTTATTTATGGCAAAGTAGTACTCCATTGTGTGGACATACCATATTTTTTATCCATCTGTTGATAAACATATAGCCTATTTCCTAGACTTAGCTGTTGTGAATCGTGTTGCAGTAACAGGCACAAATTTATCACTGTAATATGATATTTTACAAGAAGTTATCTTGAAGAAGTTATCTTGAGCTCAGTGACAGTTTTAGATAATAAGTGGAGAAAACACTTTCAGTTAATAATGTTTGACAGTTCCCTACTACTCTAAAAATATCTTCCTATGAAAGCTGTTCTTAGAAGAAGATTCTTCTTCAGTTTCTATCATACTCTCCATCCTTCTACAAGCCTTAACTGGAAACATATAACATCATCATTATTTTCTTAAAAATTTCGGATTACAAATATTGGTTCTTCATTTTGTGAAAGAGTTGAGTACTCCTAAAAAAATTTCCACATAATCAGTAATTTTAACTAATGCTTCAAAACCGAGTTCAAATTGCTTTTCATTAAACAACTTGATCTTAGTAAATATGTTCTTTTGGAGTGTTTATTCAACCATCTGATTGTAAGTTTTTGTCTTCATCTCCACATGATCAAAGCAATAAAAAATTCTCTTAAATGTTTTCATGTTGTACACCTCCATTTTGTGGTAGTGACAGTACAGAACATATCACCATGTTAATTATTGGTGGCCATTATCACAGGTGCTTCGTTTGACAATTTTACTACCACAGTCACAGAGGGAAATTGACTTGACTTCTTAAACAGTTCCATGAGCTTTACCAAATGGGTAGATTGTGTTTATTACAAATGCATTCAGAATAGTTAACTACATCCACAACAGAAACCTCTAATCCTAACTTTTACACAAGTTTTGTTTTCCAAAGCTTATCTATTGAAAATCACTGGGGTATAGTCTATCTTTATTATTTTTAAGGCATTCACAAAATGGTATAAAATATATACATTTTGAGACAGACATTTTCCCACATAGAATAATCTGAGTTTAAGTCAAGTGATTGCATATATTAATAGTCCAGTACTTTTTATTTATAGGTCATTCTCCCATTTGTAGACATGCCTCAGTTCATCTCCTTTCCCACTGAAGAGTACTGTGATTGCTCCTTGTTTTAAACAATTCAAAATAGAGCTGCTCTAAATTATAAACTTCCAAATATAGGTTATTATATCTCTATATGTGTTCATTTCATCCAAAAATATACTCAGAAATGAGATATGGAGTTTTCCAGAGTTTGGATATTCACTGCATCTTATTGGTATTTGAAGAATTATTGTTAAGTAAATATATAAATATTGCTATGGAATATTGCCACAGGAAATTAGAAAATGACAAAAAATCTAACATTAAAAAAGCAATATATACATGTATATATATTTTTGTATATCATTGGCAAAATAAAGTTGAGGAAATTAGACAAATTGCTTTGTATCATTAAAAACTAGAAATGAGTTTTTTCTGACATATGTACCACAGTTGTCAACTTGAACATGATTTTGAATGAAATCGTAACGTTTAAGTAAATATCAGTAAAAATGACATTAATCGAGTGATAAGTTTTCCTTCTATAAAGTTTGTTATTACCAAATAACTGTATAAAGTAGTTTATTTTAAATACATCTTGTCTGAGTTATTTTTTACTGGTTGCTGAGACAAAATAATTGATGCCCAAAGTTGGGAAAAGAAAGGTATATTTCTTAGAGTTTTGGAGGTTTCAGACTGTAGTAAGTTGGCTCCAAGGGAGGGGGGCATGGTGGGACCGCAGTTCAAAGTGGCTGCAAACAGCAAGGGGGGAACCAGCAAGAGAATGAGACACACCTTCTCCCTGCCATTACATAACATAATGGCTCCACCCTTGGGCCAGTGTAGCACTAGCACCCCCAATCCAAGCGCTTCACAATGAACCAATCACAAATGCACAATGCTAAGGCGTGAGGCTTGGGGACCACCGACATAAAGCATGACACAACTTGATATATGAACTTATAATAAAATATTTGTTCATAATAATCATGAACATTTTATATTATTTTCATAAAATTCCCCTAAATATTTAATGCAATTGTCACAAAAAAAAGATTCATTGTGTTTATTCAAATGTTATATTATCATATAACATTTTAATATGTTATGGAAACATAAAATAACCTGATTTGAGGAATTTTAGGGCATTTCAGGTAAATTTTATTTCCTATTATTAAATTCCAATGGTTAATATGTTTTCAGAATTTGATAATCATAGATGTTCATAGGGCTTCTTTGTCAAATCCCCATGGGTCCGAGGAGTAGAACATTAAAAATATGTGGACTTGGTTTTTACAAAAACTTTACTTACTTGGGAAGTACAATCATCTTTTTTTTTTTTTCTAACTTCATTTGCAGTCTGTAAGAAAATGCTCTATGCCTAAACATGCTTTTATTTTTATAATGGAAGTCATCATCCCTAATTCACACTTGCTTTCATTCTGTGACTTTTGAGGTTTATATTTCTGCTGAATGTTAGATTTCAAAGGTGAGAGACTATGTATTTACATTATGCCCAATTTTTCTAATAGACATCTGACAGTTGTAATAAGTCTGTTGAGCCTTAGAGATTTTACAAAGAAACAAAACAAAACAAAACAAAGCTTTCATTCTGACAGACCTAGCAGTGGAAAATCTTGTCTCAATTTCTTAACCAATTTGTTGAGTTTTCATAGACTATGGAAAAGCTACTTTATACAAAGGGAGATTTAAGGGAAAGGGTTGATAGAGAAGCAGCAACTAGGGTAATGTATACAACAATGAATCAGAAGGGAAGTGAAGTCTACTTAACCTGTTCATAAAATATTTGCTTCTGTTTAATAGCTTCATGAATGAATCTCCTTACCTAACTTATGTGACCACTATATGTTCTAGCCTATTGTTAATTCTCTTCATATGAGTAGAATATGTACTATCTGGAACCTAGTAATTTAAGAGAGAAAGGCAATTGGATTGTTGTCCGTAGCAATGCTAGTTTTCTCTTTCTGTGAACATTTAATTTCCTGCTTCCTGAAGAACAGAAATTTAAAGACAGAAAAGTTAGAGAGAAAATAACAGCTAACTCTCTGTTCTGTGTCATGCTAAGTATCTAAAGAGACAGGACGCTACTTCAATAATAGGGTGCACACAGAGCCTAAGACCTATCTCTTTCAGACCATGATTTCAATTCTTTTGGGCATAAACACCAAATGAGAATGCTAGATCATGTGTTCCTTTTATTGCTTTACAAAGTCCACCATCTTCATTCTCAACAAGGGTGTACAAATGTTCTATTCCTCCATCACCCAGCCAACAATTATCTCTCACCTTTTAGACAATATACATTCTAACAAGTGTTAGGTTGATCCATCCCGTGAATCAGTCCGTGGGCCTTTGCCTGGAGAGGGGAACAGGGATGAAGGGCAGGGCAAGAGAAAAGAGAGACGGAGGCTTGGCGGGATTCCATTCAAACCTGGTTTATTTTTAAAATTGGCTACAACTTACATAGGGTGGAGGCAGTCCAATGGGGCAGGAAGAGGTCACAGTGTTATCTGACAGGTCATCATCACATCTGGATATATGACGTAAGCAGGAGAGGATTATGGGTAATGTAGGCAGACATGAGGATCATGGGAAATGTAGGCTGACACACAAAATGCCCTCAGGTGGGAGGGGCAGGGCAGCAGCTGCCAATCTGAGCCACTCCCTACATTAGGTAGCATCATAGTGTGGTTAAAATTTGCATTTGTCTTCTGATTAGTAACGTGTAGCACATGTTCACATACATGTTAGTTTCTTTTAATTTTTGGACTCCCAAAAGCATTGTAGTTTTATTTATAATAGTCAATATATGGAAATGTTATGTACTAAATCATACACTGAAGGTAAATCATGAAATGTGGTCAATTTTGCAATAAAATTTTATATAAACTTTAAAATGAAATTATGCCACATATGACAACATACATGAATCTTAACAGCATAACGTTAAGGCATATAAAAATAAATGTCATATGATCTCAATTATATATGAAATCTAAAAACACTGACCCCATAAAACTTGTCACTAGAATAGTGGTTATTAGAGGCAGAAAGAAAAAATGAGTATAAGGCAAAGACAAGTTTAAATATCATAGTTTCTCTAATATGAAAAACTTACTGTATATTAACGTACAAAATGAAACAGAGATAATAGGAAAAAGAAAAAAGTATTGTAATCCCATGGGGACAATGTATCTAAAAGTGTAGCCTGGCTTAGTATAGTTGTCATTGAGTTTTATCTGTTATTTGGCCCACTCCTGGTTTTCAATCTGGGTATATGATAACTAACTTTATATTATCTTATAAGCTAAACAATTGAATCTGATACTAGAAAAAAAAAGGGGGCTGGAGAGAGAAGAAGAAAACAGAAATTGAAATGTGTTATGTATATTTAACAGCCTTACAGTGAAAAATATCATTACATAACACAACATGGTCTAATGAAGTAAACAACCACAAAAAAGACAAGAACAGATTGGTCAACACATCCAACATAACAGTTCAGTGGGGCAGGTGCTCCAGTGTTCAATGGCCCAATATGTTAAAGATAGTTAATGGTGCATTGTATATCTCAAGGTAGCTGGAGGAGAACACTTTTAATGTGATCAACAATAAAGGAATGGCATAGATTTATTCATTAAAGTATACATGAATAAAAACATAACATTGTAATCCTTAAACATGTACACTTTTGTGTCAATTAAATATATAGTCCAAAGAAAGAATGAGATGAAATTAGCAAAAGAAAGTAGATATAAAACTTTTGAGTCACAGAATCTATTAATGAATTTTAATATTCTCACCTACACTTTAGTACGCTTAGAGGAAATAGTTTAAAAATATTCCAAATAGATACTAATCCTTTTCTTATCTAGGTTGGTATAGACCATGTCCAAACCTATAGGTGTTTGGTTTTTGTTTTGATTTTTAACATTTAAATTAGCTTTGCATGAGAAAATTATGTGTTTTTATTAAATTTGTAATCTTTTTATATGTTGTTTAATTTTGTTACACTTAGAAAATTTTTCTTGTCACAAACATTATATTTATATAGCCTTTTACATTTCTCTAATAAATACTTTATGTTTATATAATTTTCTTACCTTTAGACTCTTCATGAAATATGCTTGGTACTTTTTTATCTGAATAACTCCTACCCTTTCTACTTGTAATTCTCTTAAATAAAGTTTAAAATCGCAGACACCACAAATTGTGTTAGAATGTTAAAATGTTGTTTTGAATTATATTGAATTCAAGGATAAGTCAAATAATTTTGATTACTAACAATGTAATTTTATTAAAAATGTATAGACTGGACTATATAAAGTCTCTATGATTCTATAAGTTTTATACATATTTGTTGCCATATTCCAAGCTGTTCTCTTTTCCATAAGAAAAATGAAACATATAGACTAGATCCCAATATCTTTCTCATCATTCTGCTAATGAAATTTCTAATTTAGTAAAATCTAGATTATCATAAATTCCAGGAAGACATTCTGCTCTTATTGCTGCACATACATATGCACGTACAGTATTACCTATTCCATCTCTGTTGACTCATTATTTAAATCTTTATACTGTGTCAGGCCACTTGCTTCACATTTTCATGACCAGTGATTCATCTGGTTTTGTATTTTTCTTGCCCACAGAAGTAGCATTGAACCTGAAATGGAGAAGAATCCTCATAAATATCTCTTAAGTGTGCACACTGAAATGGATCTTTAAATAATGAAAGAATCCAAGTTACAAAGGGTCTCAAGGGATATTTGATCCACTGGAATAAAACTTGCAAAAAAACATCTGCAGTGGAGTGAATTTCTCAATTTCCATGTGCCCTATGCTGTATATCTAGAGAGGCCAGCCCCTTGATAGGATGTTCAAGGAAAAATTAAGAATATATTGATACAGTTTGAATGTGGTCTCCACCCAGCTAGACTGTTTCATGGTTTCTTGGACATCTACTCTCTTGCACTCAGATTATGTATTTCTCAATTTCACCATATCCTGTCTAAATATTTATCATGGGCACAATTTAACCACCTTAGCATAAACCTGCTGCCAAATGAAATATTTTCCTTGAGTTTATACTTGTTAGTTTCCATTATTTCTCATGTCTTATATCAGTTAATATTTTGTGAGCATCTCTGAGATGCTACTTAGTAAAGTAGAACTTCATATGATATAATATTATGTGCCCACATCACAATTGCAAATGCACTTAAATTCAACAAAGCTTCATATTGATGATTATCAAATATAACAAAGAATCCTTTCGAGCATCCTAGGTTCAGAGGTATATTTTAAATGGCAATACAGGAAGATAGTAGCTCTTATTTTAAATTTAATTGGTGGTTTTTCTTCTAAAATGAAGAAAAGAAGGAAAACAATGCAAAGCAAAACATAACCCTCCTTGCTTCCCACTGGCTGTGTTTTCTTAATTTCATGCACTTAATATTTCTCATCCTGGTATTCATTATAATTAACTGAACAAAATACTTAAAATAATGCAATTTAGTATGAAGAATTATACAAAAGTAGCTTTTATACCTAATTAGCAGCCTAATATCATCCTTCTCAATCTGTGTCATTGGAAATGTTATTAAAGGTTCACTATTGTTTTAATACCAAAGTTTGGCAAATGTTGGAAGACTGAAAGCTTATATGTATTCAGTGGTGAAATATTTTGGGGAGTATCAGTAAGCATAATGCTGTAAGTATGCAAATACCATGTTTTAGTTTTTTGTCATTCATTTGAAGTTGATTAGAAAGTGAACCTCGCGGTAGCAGTATGAGCAAGCAACGGGGCGCCAGTTAGAGTACAAATCAGCCTCTATGGAGAGACAGCCATGTTGGAACTTGAGGGGCTGAGCAAGAAAGCAAGGAGCCCTCTTTCCGGTAAGGGGGGCACTAGCGAACAGCAGGTGCACCAGGAAGAGAACAAGTTAGCGTCTCCTGTGAGCCTACTGGCACCCAGGCTGAGAATAAAACATCCCATTCCACTTCTTAGCAACTGGATTGTGTCCAGCATAAAGCAACTAAATGCTTGCATTGTTGGGTTGATTATACTGACCTGGAGCCAGCGGTCTGAACACCTCTTGGGAGGATGACCATCCTACAGAAATATGGGGCATTTTTGTTCTATCTTCTCTTTGAAGGCAAATATTGTTTTCATGGGTTTGCTTTGTTCTGATTAATTATTTTGCTCTACTCAATATTGTTTTGATAGGTTTTATAATGTTCTTTTTTTGGTTTGATTTTGTTATACCTAATTTAGTTTGATTTGTCTATCCCTGAATCTATTGTAAAGGTAACAGGATATACTGTACTATCTATTATTGTTACCCCTGTATCCTGCCCTAAAGTTCAGTACCAGTTTCACTGCGTTGTCTCAATTTGCTTCTGTGTCTCATTCTGTGGTATTTTGCTACCTTCAAAATAAAACAATAAATAAATAAAAACACATAAATAAAAAAGTGAAACCTAAGTTGTGCATTTGCCTTACTTGAAGGCAAACTGACATCTCCTTCTATAGATTACACTGTGTCTCAGTGTAGAAAAAAGGAAACATGCAATGCGTCAGCATACCTGCACGTAGGGCAGGCCCACAGGATCTGAAGGAAACTGCACATCACTGCACACTGTCAGGATCCTCGTTCACCTATTATATATGATGTAGTCTTTCATAGGGCATACGTGATTTTTGTTGTGTGATTTATATGCTTTAATCTTTAATGCTGGTTCAAGCTTAAAGAATTAAAATAGATATAAAGATTTTATTCCTAAAATTATGCTCACATGTATTTAATAGTTTAAAATCGAATTGTAACAGTTACTTTTCTCCCTCTGTGAAGAATTTCTTTAATATTTGCAATGGCTGATTTACTGTGTCAACTTGAAACATTTAGAAGCTTAATTTAAAGGGGTTTAGCTACCCTGCATGGTAGGGTGTAGAAGACCCAACTGCAGGTGGCTCGTCACATGGAGATATAAAAGGGAAGGAGGAAGGACAAATGCATTCCATTCTTTGGAGAAACTCCAGTCTTTGCCTTTGGTTTGGAAGTCCTCTCGTCCTCTCCAGGCTTCTTAGATAGTCTCTTCAGCTTTCTGGCACAGACTCTTCAACCATCCAATGTAGAGCCTTTGGCCTTCTGTCACAGACCCACCAGCCTGCTGGGGTGGACTTGCACAAGACACTAGGCTGAACTCCAGATCTTGGATTGAATCATTTGGCCTCCAGCTTGTAGACACCCTCTGCATGCTTCCTCACTTGACTCTGTGGTTGACCATCATAAGCCAATCTTTTTATTTCTTATACATTTGTATATCTTGTGCTATATCTGTTTTGTCTAGCAAAACTCTGACTAATACAACATTCATAATGGACGAATATAAACGTTTATTTACTCAGCTAAGTATAGATTTCATAACCTCCCATTTAGAAATGATAAATTACTTTCATTATTGAAAATCATGACAAATACAAAAATAAATTGGTGATTAGGATACGGAAATAAACTAGTTCTTTCAAAAAATTTCTCAACATAAGAAGGGCACTGTTTTTAATGTTATTACAGTTTTAAGAATTCAACTGTGATGTTAGGCCAGGAGTGGAAATGCAGGCCAGTAATTTTGGGTTCTTAACAGTCTGAGTCACGAGGATGGCAAGTCTGGGGTCAATCTAGGTAAATTAGCAAGTCCTTTTCTCCGAATAAAATGAAAAACACTTAGCTGGTGTTGCTAAGTACTAGAGCACCTTTGTTTATGATTCCTAGTACTACAAGCAAACAAATCACCCATGATTTTATAGCACAATAATATATTTTCCAATATCAGATTAAATATTATTAATATCTTAAACCATTTCTTGGTTCATCTGAACTTTAATTGTACTTATTTAATGTTTGATTTCAAAATATTGCTATATAATGATAAATTTCTAGTGACATACAGCATGCTCAAGAAAGGACATCATCTTCAAGTACATACAGAGTAGAACACGTTTCTTCCACTCTAATTTTGTCGCACTGGGTTGTCAAGCACTAAAAATATGAAGCTTCCAAGTCTTGTTGGATATTACATTAAACAATATAATTACTGAATGTTAACTTCATGCCTATGTTCAGTACCTTTTATTAAAATTAGTAGTTATAAAAGGATACTCCACTGTGTATTTTCTTCTATAGATGTTCATTTCAAATATGCTTCTGCTGAGAAAGCACTATAATCATATAGTGAATATACAATGTCTATGTCTCATTTAATATTGTCTTAAAGTTGTTTACCGATACTGTATCACCTTTTACCAGTCATCTTTGTCTTGTGAGACCAACTCCTTGATACACATTACTTAAATGTGGAAATACTTTCAAAGGTTTTAGTTCACATTTCCGGACTCCAAAGCAACAACATCCTGATGGAAGGGTATGGACAAGTAAATTGACACAGCAGGCAGTGGCAAAGAAGAGAGCACACACACTCTCCAAAGGAACTCTCTCCACCTCCAACTGGACCCATTTTTCTAACAGCATATTCATCTGTGAACAACAGTAGATAAATCCACAGATAAATAGTGCACCATGATGCAATTATCTCTCTACGAGTTTCTTAGTACAGCCAAAGTGATGATTTTTATCAATGTTCATTTATTTCCTCTAAATAATAATAAGACAAGGGTGTCCATATTTACATTCTAGTTCAGTATATTACTAAAGTTTGAGCCCCCACCCCGAAACAGGAAAGGGATAAATGAAAGGGATATGGAAAGAAAGAAAGAAAGAAAGAAAGAAAGAAAGAAAATCAACCTCATTCATGTTGATGTGATCCTTTACAAAGAAAAATTTTTTTAATCTACCAGAAGACGCCTAGAGGAAACAATATTAGGGTAGGAAACCCATAGGAAAAATAAATAACATTTTACATATAAACAATGAACCCACTGAGAGAGAAATCAGAAAAATGATACCATCCACAATACCTTCAAAAACAAAATACCTTGCTATTTTCCCAACCAAAGACTCAAAAGTTTTTCTACAAGGAGAAATACTGCGTTGTGGAAAAACAGTTTAAAAGGACATCATAGTCAGAAAGACGCTCTATTCCTGGATATTAGGAATGAACATTGTCAAAATGGATATATTATTAGAAATAATATGGATTTTTACTTCAATTTCAATCAAAATAGCAACTGCTTTCTTCATTGAACTAGAAAAATATCCTGAACTTTACTTGAAACCAGAAGACAATCAGAGTACCATCAAGCAACTCTAACAAAGAAGAGCAAAGCAGGAAGCATCATAATCCTAAACATTGTTATATTACAAAGTGTTATGGATTAAAAACTCGTGTTTAACGTAAATGGAATTTAATGACCAGAGAAATTAAATGACCATGGTGCTGAGCGTAGATGTTCCACCTGAGGAAAGTTGCCAGCATATATAGAGATGTAGAGAAGCTGAAGGAGGAGTTGAGGCATTGAGGAGTTGTGGGTTCTCCTAGGCATTGCTGATTGAGTCGTTGGTTCTGGAGAAGCTCTGGTCTTTACATCAAGCTTTGCTTCCTGGTTCCGGAGAGAAAGATGTGTGCTGCCTTATCTTTAGGATGAACTTGTTACGCTGGCTTCCTGGCATGTACTCGACTGTGCTTATCATCAAATGAGCTCAAGGCCTCCGTGTTGCTGAGGATAGCTGTGATGTTTTTCAGGAGAGGCTTGGTTTTTGTTTTAAGCATGACTTCTCAGCTCCAGCATAGAAGCCTCAATCTACCAGCATAGCTCCTTCAACCCACTGCCAAAGACTTTTTAGCTTCCACTGCTGACCTTTGGGACTTCTAAGCATGAATCCAAAAGAGACTGGTATGTGTTCTTCTTGTGGGCTCTTGACCTCCAGTTGGACTTGTGGGAGGCATTGTCATGACCTCTGGGTCTTCATCTGGACTCATGTAGGACATTGCTGTGGGATTCATGCCATTGGATGAATATTCTATGTTTTTGGTGTTGTTGATAGATTTCCTGCACTCTGTGTTAACTCTGGGTGATCATTATAAAATAATATTATAAATTCCATGTCCTGATTTTTATTGTTCTCCTTGCAAACCCTGACTACAACACAAAGCTACAGTGATGAAATCTGCATGATACCAACACACAAACAGACATGTGGGTGAACAGAACTAATTTATAGATGCAGGAACAACCCAGGCATTTTCAGTCATGTGATCTTTGACAAAAGATCCAAAATCATATGCAGAAGAAAAGATAGCCTCTTAGAAAGATGGTACTAGGCCAACTGGTTATCCTGATGCTGAAGAATTAATTTAAACCTTTAGCTCTTACTCTATATTAAAATAAAATAAAAATAGAGTGAACATCTAGATATTGAAGGTGAAAAACTAAATCTGGTGGAAGATAAAGTAGCTAAGATACTTGAGACAGAGGCAAAAATAAAAATTTTCTGAAAAATTCCAAAAAAATACATGAACATTCAACAAAAGTGATTTTATAAAATTGAAAAGCTTCTGCACAGTAAAGAGAACAAAAAATAGAGTGACAGGTAACCTACATATTAGAAAACAAATTTTCCTAACTATGGTTTGGACAAAGGGCTAATATGTAGAATACATAAAGAACTAAAAAGCATTGCATTCCCAAAATAAAAGACCCAATTAAAAAATGGGAAATTGAAGTGAATCAACATTTCTCAACCAAGAATTACAAATTACCCATAATTGCATAAAAAATTCCCAGTGCTTTTCACAAGTAGAGATATATAAATCAACATAATCCTGAAAGTCCATCTTAGTTTAGAAAATATGGCTATGATCAAGAAAACAAAAAAAAATTGCTAGTGAGGTTTGGGGAAAAAGAATCTGTATTTTTGGTGAGAGTGTAAACTAATAAAATCACTATGGAAATAAATATAAAGATTACTCAAAAAACTAGAAATAGAAATTCAATTTGACACAGATGTGCATCTTCTGGTGTCTTCCAAGGGTTAAAGACACTATGGTACAGTGATATATGCTTACCCATGTTTATAACAGAATAAGTCATAATAGCTAAAGCTTGTAATCATTCTATAGGTACATCAGTTAATGAATAAAGAAAATGTGAAGAATACATCTGAACCATGAAGGAGGATGGCTTTGAGTCATTTGTAAGAAAATGGATGCATTTTGTGAGTACAAAGCTACATGAAATAAATCAGACATATGAGTTTAAAT
Organism: Cavia porcellus; assembly: GCF_034190915.1. Classification (NCBI taxonomy): domain Eukaryota; kingdom Metazoa; phylum Chordata; class Mammalia; order Rodentia; family Caviidae; genus Cavia; species Cavia porcellus. The sequence goes on from NW_026947487.1 coordinate 94,978,814, forward strand.
ATTGTATACTTTTTCTTAAAAGAGAAACCCAAAATATGAATAATTTAATGAGTAACATAAAAGATAGATGACATGATATGGAGATGGAGCTTGTGGACATGGGAAAGAGGTTCACTGACAGTGGTATATGAAAGTTATGGGGATGTTAGACAGATGCTCTCTGTATGCATATTAAATTCTCAAGTTGAATGTGATATAACACAAAAAGATATTAATACAAAGGAAAATGATTAACTGGCACACCTGTTAGGCTTCTATGAAATAAATATCATTCCCGATTCCATGTGTATTTTCCATTGTTTAATATTCAAATAGATATTAAGATGACTCACATACAATGCTTTTTTGTGAAATTCATAGGTCAAACCCAAAGAGGAAAAATTACTGAAAAAATTAGTTAATTATTTTGTAGTACATTCTCTAATTCATGTATGTCACAAATTTTTCAAAATAAGAAATTCTCACTTATGCTTTCCAAATAGTTTCTATTCTGTGACATGTATTTTGTCTGAAAGCTGCAAAATGAGGTTAAATGTATCCTTCATATGAGTTATTTAACCTCTTTATGGATTGTATGTTTCTGCAATCTTTTTTATGTGTGCGTGTGTAGATTAATTCTTCATTCCATGCCAATGTCTAGAGATGAAAATATTATCTTTGTAGAGTCACAAATGTAGTCATTTCTTTAATAACCTGACATATATATTAAAAATCAACTTATTTTCAGTTATTTACTGTGCTATCATTGACATTTTTTGTTATGTGAAATCAAACACCAGTCCCATCATACTTGCTGTGTACTATTTCATACACTGAAGGACTTTTATCATTAGAGAATTCCACCAAGTATCACCAAATGATTGAGATTCAGAAATGTTAAGAGAAATCACTGGTTGTGCAATAACTAGCTGGCAGTCTGGATCTGTTTTCGTATCTGTGCTTCTTTTAAAAGCCAGACTTTTGTCCATTTGCCCTCTTCACAGATGCCCTCAAGCTTTCAGGCTCTTTTCTCTTTAAAAATCCAAAGTTAAAGACCTTTTCATGTATTTTTCTAAGATTCATCTCACTTTGCTTAAAAAAATCCTTTTAAACTGATGTTCATTAGAATGCTATTTCTTCTTTTTTTGACTTAACATAAAGACTTTCAGTTCAAGCTCAAATCTCAGTTAGACAGGACTGTGACCTTGCTGTTGAATCCTCCCTGTGGATGACAGTCTCGTTGATGAAAAACTGCCCAAGCAAATGTCTCTTGCTCATACTGACCTTCCCTAGGACATTTATTTCTTCCTAGAACTTTGGTAGTTCTGAGCAGACATGGCCTGAAGTTGGACTGCATGGGAAGGTGTCCTGATCCTGCACCTTTGTGTGCAAGGAGACAGGGAAATCCCAGGAGAAAACTGGAAAATTTCAAGCCCATACCAAAAATGTACATACTTGAGACATTTGTATATTTAGCTAAATACACCTTGAAATATTGACGTATGGGAAGAGGCAGCATATAAGAGAGGAGAAAACCTGTATTCTTTCCACAGCTCTTATCTACTCTTCATTTCATAGAAAGAGAAGAATGTGTGTGGATTTGAGAAAAGCAAGGCTTTTTTCATTACATTTTTGTTCCTATTATAACTCTTAGTTACTTTATTTCTAGGAAAGGGAAGTAGCATTGCTTCATTTTGGTGTTGGCAATTCCTTTTTCCTATTTGCAGTGACTACAGTAATTTCCAGTTAGTGTGTTAAGAATTGATCACAGTTTCAGAGCTCTGACTCTAACATTCTGATTACTTTGGGTTAAGCTGGAAGTTAAATTGCAAGGAAAGTAAAAATTATGGAGGATAAAGAATTACGAAGGTGGCAAGCATTATTGCAGTGCCCTCCTGCTATTCTTCCTCATCCCTATTGTCCAGTTTTCTCCAGAGGGAAGCTTCCTCTGTGGTCTTTGAAACTTTTCCAAAGAATTGTATTTTCTGTTGCAAAGCATGGATAGTCTCTCCTTACTAATTCTGTGTATCCAGATGTGTGCTAAGGACACAACCCAGAGAAAAACCTACTTGCCCTCTAAAGCTTCTGCTCTTGCACAATTATGTTTAAGGGAGGGATACCTTGATATGTGAGGGTGGAAAATGTTCTAACAGATGCCAAAACAGAGGGATTATCTCTAAATGTTGAGTATAGTTTATTGGAGGCTTGAGGAATTGCTTTCCAAATACAATGGGAAATGGAGAGAACATGGGAATCCAAGATATGCATTTAGTCATTGGTGACGTACAAAAGATACACAGGTTGTGGTTAATGAATTATATGGCCTGCAATAAATGATGAGATATTTGTAATAGTGTACAGGTTTGGGTGGATAAATGGATACCAGCAAGCAATTCCAAAATATTTTCTTTTAACATAAAACACTTTTATTATTTTGTTTATGTAAACATTTGTTGATAAGATGTACATGCAAGTCATGTATAGAGAAGCTGAATATTTTTGAGTTAAATGCTGAACCAAGTGATAATTAAGAAAATCATATTATGGAAAACTTTAATTGCATAGTACAAACATAATTGTCATCCATCCCATAAGGAGGAGTCTTAGACTTTCTCTATTCATTTTATTCATTTATTTTAAAATCATTTTATTGTACAAAAATGAATATGTGACACAATAGAGAACTTGAAAATATGCAACGTATACAATAATATGAAAGTCATCCAACTTTTATTACATAGAATTATTTCAAATATTTTCCTATAGCTAAATGAGCACATACACATCTCTCTCCCTTACACTACATACATATTGACCTTCATAGGGTTGGGACCAAATTGCATGTATTTTGTCTACTTCTTTAGTTAACTGACTCTTACCTTATTCTGTTAATTATCCTATAAAACCTGAACTTTCCCCGGTTGTCCACAGATCCAGCATCTATAGATTCAAACAACTGTATATAGAAAAAATAATGTTTCAAACAAAATTTGAATGTATACTAAAATTACGAATTTTTCTTCTCATTATTACCTACATGATAGTGAAATGATCATTTAATAGCATTTAAATGTTATTAGGTATTGCAAGTAATCTACAGATGATTTAAACCAAACAAAATACACATACTTTATATGTGAATACTACACAATTTTATGTAAGGAACTTGAAAATGCTTGGAATTTTGTGTGTATGTGTTCTTAAGCCAATGATATCAAGTAATGATGATGTAGACTTTAGAGCAGTGTTTTGGCTACTATTCTTGATGATACAAAATACCCAACAGCCAACGTTAAAGGTGGGCCCAGGAATATAAGCTCCACAGCACAGCATTTGCCTGGCAAGGGCAAGGTCATGGGTTAAATTCCCAGTAGAGGAAAAAAAGTTAAAGGAGGAATTGTTTACGGTAGTTGAGTTCACAGAGGCTTCAATTGATAGTTAGGGTGGGTGGCATGGCAGAGGGGCATCACAGAGGAGAATCAGGGTAAGCACCAAGGCAGCAAAGTAGGAAGGGAGGAAGGAAGGAAGGCAAAATGTATAGAGCAAGAACCAAGCAGCTGCAGCAGTCCTCTTTCTGTTCTTATATTCTATTCAGGCTACGTACTCACACCAAATTTAGGCCTCCCTGTTATTCACAACCAGAGCTATGCCAAACCAATCAGTGAACTCTTTCAATACACCCTTGATCCCAGCATCACACACTGAATCTTGGCATCATATACTTTAGATCCAGCAACCTCTGAAAGCCCTACCTGTGATGGCATGAGGTTTTGCAGTGGGGAGGGGCATCTAGACACAAGCCATAGCAAGCAGTTAACCTTTGATGTCTGAGTGACACATCTATTCTTTGTTCTACAGTGTATTTTAAAAAGGCATAATGATATAACTGTAACTCTATGTTGTTTTGCCCACCTGATTTGCCAAAATACTGTTTGTATTTGCCCACTTTTCTGTTATATAAAATTCTTTGGCATTATGTTACTATGTAACCTTAAACATCTATGAACATGCTTCTCAATAAGTACTTCTTTTTATCTACCTAATCTACTAGATTGGAGATCTAGTAGATTGAAGAGATAGCTTTACCCACATACCAGGTTTTGAAGTCGGCTGGCACTTAGTGTACCTAGAAAATACACAATCCTCTGCATTTATTCCTTCCACAAGAGTTTTGTTTATACTATAGCCTCTAGTGAAATATAGTAAGATACAACATGCTGAAACCAGTGGAAATAGATGTACTACAGCTTGATGGGACTTTAAAACAAGACGATATTAAGTCAGCACTAGCTTTTATGTTGTGTTGCTTTCTTCAAAATAACTATTCATGCTATCAAAGATACTAAAATCTAACCACGCAGGTTAAAACCATTGTGGTTAATGAGTGAAAACATTATATGGTTTCAAAACCAATATGATTGGGAATCATGATCACCACATACTTCTATGTATTCTTATCATTTCTTACACTATGGAAACTATTCGGTGTTTATACATGTGAGTTTGATTTATTTCACTTATGAGTATGGTTTTAAGCTGCGTCCATTTATTTATAAATGTCACAATGTGGTCATTCTTTATAGCTGAGTCTGCAGGGTTCTTATCATGAATAAATGTTGGGCGTTGTCAAAAGCTTTTTCTGCATCTATAGAAATGATCATGTGGTTCTTACTTTTGGCTCTATTGATATGGTGTAATACATTTATTGATTTATGTGTTTTGAATCATCTCTTCACGCATGGGATGAATCCTGCTTGGTCATGGTGTATGATCTTCTTGATGATTTGCTGCATCCTATTTGTCAATATTTTATTGAGGATTTTTGCATCTGTGTTCATTAGGGAGATTGGTCTATAGTTCTCTTTTTTAGTTGGGTCTTTCTCAGGTTTTGGTACTAGAGTAATATTTGCTTCCAGGAATGACTTAGGAAGGATTGCTTCCCTTTCAATTTCATTGAAGAGTTTGAGGAGTGTTGTCATTAGGTCTTCTTTGTATTTCTTGTAGAATTCTGCAGTGAATCCCTCTGGGCCTGGACTCTTCTTTGTAGGTAAGGATTTAATTACCTTTTCAATTTCATTAATAGAAATTGGATTATTCAGTAGTGTTATATCTTCATGACCTTTAGCTTTGGTACTTCGTATGCTTCTAGGAATCTGTCAATTTCCTCTGTGTTATCAAACCTTTGAGAGTAGAGCTTTTTGCAATAGGTGTTGATGATTTTCTGTATTTCTATAGGGTCTGTAGTGATTTCTGCTCTTTCATTCTTTATTGCATGAATTTGAGCTTTTTCTTCCCTTTTTTAATAAGGTTGACTATAGGCTTATCAATTTTATTTATTCTTTCAAAGAACCAACTTTTTGATTCATTGATTTTTTGGATTTTTTTTTTTAGTCTCTATTGCATTGATTTCTGCTCTGATTTTTTATAATTTCTTCTCTTCTTTGGGGTTTGGGCTTGACGTGCTCTTCTTTTTCTAGATGTTTGAGGTGTAATATCAGGTTATTTATTTGTATTCATTCTGTTTTCCTGATGTGTGAACTCAGTTCTATAAATTTTCCTCTGAGGACAGCTTTCATTGCATCCCACAGATTCCAGTAAGTTGTATCTATGTTTTCATTTTCTTTTAGGTAGTGTTTAATTTCTTCTTTGATTTCCTCTGTGACCCACTGATTACTCTAGTGTGTTATTCAGTTTCCATGTGTTTGTGCGAATTTTGTAGTATCTTTTATCATTAATTTCTAATTTCATAGCACTATGGTCCGATAGCATGCAAGGGATGATTTCAAACCTTTTCAATTTATTTAGATATGTTTTGTGAATTAATATATGATCTATTTTAGAAAATGACCCATATACTGCAGAGAAAAAATGTGTATTCTGTTGTTGTTTGGTGGAATACTTTGTATATGTCTATTAAGTACATTTTCTCACAGGTACGATTCAATTCTTTTATTTCTTTGCTGATTTTTTGTCTGGTTGATCTGTCCACTGGTGTCAATGGTGTGTTAAGATCTCCTGTTAGAATTGTGTCACTGGTAACTTGGTTTTTCATTTCTGTTAGTACTTGTTTTATATAATTGGGTGCTCTGGAATTTGGTGCATATAAATTTAAGATAGCTATATCTTCCTCTTGGAGTTTTCCCCTAACTAGTATGTAGTGACCTTCTTTATCCCTTCTGATCATTATTGGCTTGAAGTTCACATTGTCTGCAAACAGAATAGTGACCCTGCTTTTTTGGGGGGTTCCTTTTGCATGAAGTATTGTTTTCCATCCTTTGACTTTTAGTCTGTGGGTATCCTTTTGGGTTAGATGGGTTTCTTGTAGACAGTATATGGTTGGATTTTGCTTCTTGATCCATTCTGCCAGTCTGTTTCTTTTTATTGGTGCATTGAGACCATTTACATTAATGGTTATAACTGTTTTATATTGGCTTATTGTTGACATGTTATCTTTCTGCTGTTGCAACTTTGTCTTTCGGTTCTGTTTAATTGTCTGCTTTATTTAGTGGTTTTTTTTCCTAGATGCATCTAGGCTGTCTTTAAGTATTCTTTGCAGGGTTGGCTGGTGATCATGTAGCTTTTCAGCTATTCTTTGTCATGGAAGTATCTTATTTCTCCATCCATTTTGAAGGACAGTTTTGCAGGATACATCAGCCTAAGTTACAAATCATTTTTCTTTAGGTTCTAAAATACTTCACTCCCTGCTCTTCTTGCCTTTATTGTTTGTGCTGAGAAGTCTGCTGTGATTCTTATAGGTTTTCCTTTATAGGTGATCTGTCTTTTCTCTCTGACAGCTTTTAATATTCTAATCTTTTGTTCGATTTCTGGGAAGGCTATTACTATGTGTCTGGGTGTAGTTTGATTTTGGTTATGACTATTTGGAGTTCTATATGCTTCACTGATCTTGACATCGGTTTCCAGTCTCATGTTTGGGAAATTTTCAGCTATTTCTTCTCTAAATATCTTCTTGACATCCTTTATGTTGTTCCCTTCCTTTTCATTTATCCTTATTAACCTTATGTTTTTCCTTTTTGCATCATCTTGCAGGTGTTGAATTGTTATTTCCTGATATCTTGTTATTTTTAAAAGATCTTTCCTTTCCTGTTCACTGGCTGTAATCTTATCTTCAGAGTCTGAAATTCTATCTTCATATTCATTGAGGCGGTTTTTACAACTTTCAGTGGAGTTTTTGATTTCCTGTATATCTCTTTGCAACTGCTTTATATATTCTGTTTGTTTCTTATATTGTTCATCCAGGGATTCTATTTTTTGTTTATCTCTTCAAGTTTTTTAACTGTGTCTTCTTCAGATATGTTCAGCATCTCCTTCATTTCTTTTATCATTTCTTCTTTTACCTGGGAAATTATTTCTAATTTGATTTCCTTTAAGGCTTCCCAGAGTTGCTTCTTTATTTCACTTACTATTATTTCAGGTATTTCAGGTATGTGGCATAGATTTTCTTCTGTACACATGGCTCCTAGGCTTTCTTGGGATGGGCTGGATGTTTGAGACTGCATTTTGGTCTTTTGTTTTGTCATTTTCCTATATTTTTGCACTTCAAGTTTTGTTCCAAGTGACATAGAGAGGTCAGCCAGGCTGGGACAGAGGTCCATGCTCCCTCCTTACTCACTTATTTCGACAGGAAGCTGAATCCTGGACCCCAGGCCAAGAAAACAGTTTGCCCGGCCTAAGGCAGGGTTCCCTGCCTCTGCTGGTCTTACTGGGAGCCTGGCCTGCAGGTGAAGAAGAGATTTCCAGGCCTCTGCTGGACTTATGCAACCCACAGGCAGTCGGATCCTGGACCCAAGCTGAAGAAAACAGTTCACCGGCCTTGGGCAGGGTTCTCTGCCTCCGCTGGTCTTAACGGACCAATATGGAGCTGGAAGACCCTAGCCTGCAGGCAAAGAGGAGAGTTCCACACCTCCGCTGGACTTAAGTGACACACAGGCAGCTGGATCCTCGGCCCTAGCTGGATGGCATTCTTAATGTTTCCAAACTTTGTGTTTCCTTCTGTGCTTGTTTTGTGTGATTCAAAAACTAATAGTGTCTCATCAAGTAAAAAAAAAATCCCTTTGCCATTTCCTGTGTTGTGAGTTTCTCTGGTTCTTTGGTTTCATCTGCATCTTAGCTCTCTGCGTTTTTTCACTGACCATCTGATTGCATCTTTACTAAGCTTCTTGCATTGCACAGAAAGGAGCTCAATGAAGCCATTCTTTTCCAGCTCTAGACCCAGCACTGTGCTAAGGGTCAGTAAATTGTTAAAGACCTCTCTGGACTCCGTGCTTTCTTCTCAAGTCTATGAACTTCATGAACAAACTGTGGGCTAAGGTTCTTCCATATCCCATTCATGGTGACAGCTGAAACCTAATGCCAAAAAATATTATTATTAGTTTATGGATTTGTGGAGACCATATTCCCTCCAAAATTGCTGTTCTTGGGTCCATTAATTGCCTTCAATCCTTGAATAAAAGTCTGATATAGATAACATTTTTTGAAAGTCACAAAACACCGTACTAAAACCATAGACTGAATGAATACCTCAGTAGTCTGTGGCAGATGCACGACTTGGACATTGGGAATGACAGTCATCCATGAATTGAGGGTGACCTGTTCCATTGGAAAGTAGCAAGTGAATGATTAATGGGTTATCTTTCTCCCAACAATATGCCTCTATCTCTGGAATAAAGTAGTGGAAAAATAATTCCTGGAAAATGACCTGTGTAGCTCAGTGTTTGGAGTTACTCTTCAGCACAACAGATAGCTCTTGGCTATGTTTTGGAGGACTCATGGATTCTCTTGCATTAAAAAATGCATCTTTTTCACCCCATATTCTTCAAGTTTTCAACCAGACTTTCAGTCTGATCCTGAATAAACATTACACTCAGTAGGACTGGATGCCACTGCTGATGCTGCATTCACACTCTAAGGAGTGTCTCCACCTCTTCTGTCACTTTACCATGCTTTTGGACCCCATTGACTTCTTTAGCTCTGTGATTTTGTCCTTCTTTAGTGTTGCAACAGTGATTGAGTGATTCATGTTATAAGAATCAGCAACATCTATAAACTTTTTGATTCAGATCAATTGATTTTTTTCATTTCTGTTCCCATGGTTATTGCTTTGCACTTCCCAGCAGTCCCTTTCACATCACCACTACTTTTTCTCTTGCTTGTAGACATCCTGGGCTCTGATCATGTGCTGAGGTACTGTACAGTATTGCACTGCGCAGTAAACATGCAGTGGGACAGCTGTGAAAATGCCATTCAGATGCCTGAGCTACTTCCTCCATTTGTTCACTTAATATATGTTTGAAATGTGAGGTTTGTTCATATGTGCAAAACTTCACAATGAATATATATGTACTATATATATATATATATATATATATATATATATATATCCAATGTGATCCAATTTAAAAAATGAGCTTATTTACTTATTTAGTCATGTAACTAAATATTTCTTGGTAAATCTCTAACTTTAGGTGAAACATTAACATGATAAAGGTATTCAGAATCTCTTTAAACTTGAAATAATTCTCTCCTAGTAGTTCAAAAATTAAATCACCCTGTAACTAGAAATTTCAGCACCAGGAAGTCTTTTATTTGCTTCAAATTCAATTATAATTCCTGACTTGAATATTATTCGCTTATTATATTATTGTAAGTCACTCTGCCATGCCTAAAATAATTGCTGTAATGAAGAGGAGGGGTTAGACTGAGAAATTCAGTCTGCCTTATACGCCCTATTACACAATTATAATATGTTCTGTATATTAGTTGATATGTAATTGTTTCTACATTAGCTTTATGCTTTTGGTAGTTCCATTCTAAATATGTAAGATATTAATATAAGAGAAGTAGTAAAATTGTTTTTTTGAAATCAAATTGTAATTTTTAAAGAACTCTTCTATAAATCTAAAATCATTTAGATTTAGATATTTTAGATACATATATATTAAGAAATATATATGTATATGTTTAGAAAATGTACATGGCATCAAGAGGATTATAGAAAAATAAAAACAGATGCTAGCAGTGTTGCAAAACACTTGTACTTTTAGATATCCTGGAGGCTAAGGCAAGAGGATTTCAAGGTTGAGTTTAGCATGAGAAATTAAGCAACATAGTAAGTTCCTGTTTCAAAATAAAAGTAAATGGACTCAGGTGTTGTTCAATATGCAGGTCCTAGATATCAGAGAGAGAGAGAGAGAGAGAGAGAGAGAGAGAGAGAGAGAGAGACAGAGAGACAGGGAGAGACAGAGAGACAGAGAGAGAGATACAGAGAGAGAGACAGACAGAGAGAGAGACACAGAGAGACAGAGAGACAGAGAGACAGAGACAGAGAGAGACAGAGAGAGAGACAGAGAGACAGAGAGATCCTATTTGTGAATGATTTTGCTGAGCAATATTTTCTATCATTTGAATTATAGTCTTAGCTTTATAGGGGAATGAAGCTCCTAAACTACAGAATGTCTTATACAAGTTCTTCATGTTCTCTAAGGTTGAAGAGTGAATTTTAGGAACAATGGCGGTTAAGAGCAGAATATATTTATTGAGAAAAGAAAGCTGCTATCTAAGAGTGACAGAAGGGATCCCAAGTGGCTTGCTGTGAACCCTGCCTTTTCTAGGGATTTTTATAGAGCAAATCCACTAACTGAAGTAGGTCTGAGGTCAGGAGGAAATGAAACTCACAAGGTGGGCATGAGATTGGACAAAGCTATGGTCAACCAATAAGATTAACTGCTCAGATAAAATTGATTCAATTTGGGACAGTCACATAGCAAGTGGGCATGCTTGAAGAGCTGTGATTCTTCCCATAGGGGATTGGGATCGAGACTTCTGGCTTCCTAAAGGTGATCCATACCTATTTAGAATATCATCCCTAATGTTTATACTTAGGATATGGTTGCATTCATTCTCACTTTTGTCTTGAGATCTGGCCCACAATGGATATATCTGTCTCTTCCAAGGTTGCAAAGTGTCTGGTCTACAGCACTGGCTCATTCAAGGGCCCAGCACTACCTGATAGCCTGTACTATTTCTATCTACCTCAGCTGGCTATAACATAAAGCCCATGACTGACCATCTTAATTCTCTATTGCTGGCTTCTTAAGTCCACAAATGAATTCTTTCTTATATTGTTGATTATAAAACCACATGCTGTGATTTATGTTTATTTACTTTTGTTTCCAGCTCCTATGATGAACATCTTGGAGACCAGTACTGTACTTTACTCAGTGTTGTAATTTCAGACCTAAGTACAGGGCAAAACTTAGAAGAAAAGTTCATAAAATGTTAGTGTAATAAATAAGCATGAATTTGCTAATCTGTTATTTCATAACATCATCTGGAATTACAAAATATAGTTTTAAATTTCTATTGACTCAACTTTTAAATAAATATTTTAACGTGATCACACTTTATAACAGATATTTTTTGTTTCATAAATACTAATATTCAGTACTATATTACAAGAACAGAAAATATATCTAGCTCATTTCAGAGAGATAAAAATAAAATGAAAACCAGGAATATTCTAATAACATTTTTGTCATTCTTGGAGAGAGAGAAAGAGGTAGTGCGTGTGTGTGTGTTTGTACACTGATAAGTCATTTGCATTTATTCTGCAGGTAGGTATTAAGTACAGCAATGCAGTTATAGGTTAGAGCCTCTGCCATTCCTCCTTAAGACATGAGCAAATTCATTTGAAGAACTACACATTCAGTGAGGAAGAAAATCATCTTAAAATGTATCGCATTGAAATTGAACGTCAAGCTCCTTCATCCAACCCCCTGCTATTGTTACCTACTGTCTCTGGAATGAGCCAGTTTTCAATCAATTAGGTTCTGGCCCATATGATATACATCCATCAGCAAACATGCACGGAGCTCCTGCTGAGGATAAGTGTCATTTTGGGAAAAAAAAAAAAAAAAAAAAAAAACTGTTAGAAATGCTCACCTGTCTGAATATTTCTTACGGTGTTATTCTGCATGCCAGGTACTTTTTCACTAAATAAATTACTAAATTGATCAGATGTAAGTATATCTTAGGCAACACAAATGTAAATTTTAGCAACAAATGTATACTCAATTCTGTTTCAGCAAAATATACTTCTATTTATTATAATGCTAAATGTAATTTAAAGAAATACCTCATAGGTGTTGTTGAAATCCAGGATAAATAAAATTGGTATTAGTTTGTCTGCATATAACTAAATATTGTAGTCTGGAACCAGTTTTTTGTTTTTGTTTTTTCCTGAGCCAACATAAGCTCAGATGGAATATTAATAGACCTGAAAACATAACTGGAATTTTTTTTTCTGGGGAATATTTTAATGATAAAGTAAAAGTGTGTTAATTCCTATTTATCCTCCTGAACATAGCAAGTAACTAACTTCCTACCTGTTGTAAATCTGCCCTTCTTGAATTCATATGTTGAAGAGTTGAGTCCAACTGTAATGATACTTAGAGATTTGGTATACATTTGGGGAACTATTTACGCTCAGATGAACCCGTATGCGTGGCCTCTGTACCTCTCATTTTTGGCTGGATCTTTCTCTGGTTTTGTTTTCAGAGTAATACTTGCTTTCAGGAATGAGTTAGGAAGTATTACTTCACTTTCAATTTCATTAAAATTTGAGATATATTGGCATTAAATATTCTCTAAATCTCTTGTAGAATTCTGCAGTGAATCTATCAGGACCTGGCCTTTTCTTTGTTGGTAAATTTTTAATTACATTTTTAATGTCATGGACTGATATTGGATTATTCAGAATTTTCACATCTCCTTGCTTCATCTTTGGTAATTCACACATATCTAGGAATCTGCCCATTTCTTCTTTGTTTTCTATCTTTTCAGATTAAAGAGTTTCATAGTAGGATTGATGATTTGAATTTCCACAAGGTCTGTAGTGGTTTAAACCTTTTTATTCCTCTTTGCATGAATATTGTCTCCCTGTTGTGAGAAATTGAATAATTAAATAAAATCTAAATTGTAAAATAGATACTGTGAAATGGGAAGAGATTGTTCAAAAGGAAAAAGTAACTAAGATGGTTGATGGAGAAAGGACAGTAGGCAAAGGGGAGCACTGCAATTCAGTTATACTATTAGTGTCTCTTAGTTCATTGATCGTAAAAATGTTTATGCCCATATTTTATACCCAGAGCAACTACTTTTAAGATAAAAAAAAAAAAACATAATGCATTAACTATTGTTATTCTCCAACTATTTGGTTATGATATTTTGTTTCACCTTGTTTCCAGATAATAGAATAAAATTAAATTAAAATGTTCATCATAAAATAGAAGCCCCTTATGATCGCATTATTTGCCTTTAGAAGAAGAAATGCAGCTCTTCTTGTTATATTTCTTCTTGTTTCTCGTCTTAATATTCTTTTTTCTTGTTTTTCAACCTTTCTTCAGTTATTGTTCTTCTTACTCTCCTTCTTTCTCTTTTTCCCCAATTTGTTCTCATTGTTCTGGTTCTTATCTCTCCCCTATTCTTTCTCCTCCTTCTTTTTCTGCTTCCCTCCTTTATAGGTAGCCATGTATCTATAAGTCAGGAAGCGATCACTGTATAAAAACCAGCAATCTCAGCACTGTGATATAGGATTTCTAGATTTAAGAACTGTAAAAAGAGCCAGAAGTGGTGGCTTACACCTGTAATCCCTGAACTACAGAGGCTGCAGGAAGAGATTCACCATGAATTTGAGGCTGACCTCGGCTACCCAGTTGAGAGTAAGACCAGTCTGAGCTACATAAACAGACAGTGCTACAAAAAATAAAGAAATAAATACAATAACTGGAGGACCACCTGGAAGACTCTCCTTAAATGAAGAGCAGTTATCTCTATTTTGACTGAGACTGGTCCTATTACCATATATTGATATGTACAGAGATGGCTAGGGATTTTCTGTACCACTTTAATAAAAGTTAAGCAATGTAAATCAGTCTGGCCAAGGTGCTGATGTGTAGTCTTTCAAGCAAGATGACGATCAGTGTTTCCCTACCCTCATAGTTCCCAAAGAACAGGTGTGAGTTATATAGAAAGGAGAGCCAGTCTCCGTATTGTTGGCTAGGATGAGCCTCAAGATAAGAAGCTGTGACTTCCCAGGGTATAAAAGATTATATGGCAGACCTGAAGCATCAATCCCAAAACATTAGATGCTACCTCAGTTGTGTTATGCAGATTAGTCTTTCTATATATTCTTCTCTGTGCATATTACAGAGGTGATTGCAGGCCTCCCACCTAGCCCAGATCACAGTACTTTCATATTTCCTCCATTCTCCTAGTCCTTCATCCACAAGCCATTGCTTTTGTCACACATTAAAAAATCTAGGTTAAGTTCGCCTACCTGGCAAGCATGAGGTCAGGAGTTTGCTCCCTGGTACCAAATAAAAAATAAAAAAATCTAGGTTTGAGTCTGCATTGAAGACTTTGTTTTGGAGAAATTTTATCCTGGTCAGACTAAGGACCCTTTGGCTCCCTATAACTATAAATATGTCTTAGTGTCTCTATTCTTGCTGTGGGTTGCACTGGAAGTGGTAGATTTGACTTAAGTTATTGGAATTCCAACAATTTTTCATGGAGTTATAATTACAAACTTCCCAGAGACTCTCTTTTTGGCACCCAGTGTGGAGTGATTCCACCTTCTTGGAATGATGTCCACACTCCAGAATCAGGTCCTGGTGACCCACTCCTCAACTCTGACCAATTTAAAAGTAAGTGGAGCATTTTGCTAATAATAGTGCTTAGACAAAAGTAGCAAGTATGAGTCTGTTCATCAGGGTACCAGTGGGGCAATGACATTCCTTATCTGAAGAAGAGAAGGAATCGAGCCTAATGATTATGAAGGTGCTAAATTATGAAGATATTAAAGTGCCATCTAAGCAAACTTTTTGATTACTCCCTCAGATAGCTACCTTTCCCTGAGCTGGCGCACTCAATATCAGGGTTTGGGGTAAAATAGATGAGAGCTTTTATGTAGCTAAAACCCAAAGTAAAAAAAAGAATCACACGCAAATTGTAGCCACGTATAAAATAGTGAGTGGTCCTCTTACTCCTGAAACGTAATTTAGAAAAAAAATCTGACTAGCAACAGGTTACCATTAGGAAACACTAACTGCACAGACAAAATAATAGTAAATAAGGCAACTGAAACAGAAAAGAACCCTGGTGTAACCATAATAAAAGGGTCAGATCACTAGGATAAAATACTCCCAAAAGGTGGCTATAAAACAAACAAAGCATGTTTAAAAATACAGATAAGCAAGTATATTCACTTTTGTATGACTTCCTAAAGAAATGCAAAACTTGTCTAATTTATTCGCATACTCATATTCATTGTGCACACCCAACACTTCCACTGCTGTGCTTCCCATGGTCCCTGCCTTCCTCATACCTCAAAATCAGTTAACAGTCCCCTCAGTAGTGGATCCACAACTGGTGATCATGTTGGAACAACCAGCTGAACTGGATCAGCAGAGTTTTGGCTGTGGATAGCCAAAACTATGCTGTCCACATAAAAAGTAGGACTGGAGAGGAAGAAGTTATGTTGTCAGTTCTCCTGTGTGTTGTTGTTTTTCCTGTTGCCATGGGTATTTCTGAAGGAGCTTGTCAAGCTTCTTTCCTGATATGAGCTTCTCTGTTCTAATTAATACAGGAGATAAGGACCTTCTTGTCACTGAGAATGACTGCAGTTCACTTTGGAGAAGCTCTGGTCTTTTTTTAATTCCTGGCTCCAGAAGGGAAGACAGGACGCTGTTCATCCAGGAGGAAGCTCGTCACACTGGTTTCCTGATATGAACTTGGCTGTCCTGATTATCAGATGAGCTGGGGATCTCATTGTCACTAAAGAGAGCTGTGGTAATTTTCCTTAGAGTGTCATTTTCTGGCTCCAGTGAAGAACATTAAACCTACTGGCACAGATCAGTAGCACAGATTTTCTATGACCTTAAGGGCTTACTACAGCAGGTCAACAAAACAGACTTGCAATTGCACAATGAAGACACTGTCCTCAGTTCTGTGTCTTCAGCTGGACTCATGCAGGACATTGTTGTGGGATCGAGGTCCTCAGCTGGATTTTTGAGGTTATTTAGAATGTGGATAGATTTTCATATTTGGCACTTTGGGTGATTATTATAAATAATATTATGAATTATGTGTCCTGTATTAAATATTTTCCTTGCATACCCTGACTATAACACACTCCTTCCCTCCCCTCATGAAAGACAAAGTACATTAATATGAGGGGATTTTTACAGCTGGAATGTTTTCTAGTCACTAGAGAGACCTAGAATACCCTACTTATAAACTCAGTAGGCTTGCGGTTTTTAACATTTTGTTCTTGAAAGGATTTAGCTAGAGCTTGCTAGAAAATCGAGTTCAGGATCCTTATAATCTTGGTTGTATGGATAATATAACTCAGGGCTTTCAAATGGCACCAGGAAATATAGCCCATCTTGTCCACATATGCCTGGCTTCAGAATAATTCCTACATTTTAAATTGTATTTAGAAACATTCATTTTAGAACAAGTGCAGCATGATCAAGATATGAGGATGGAAACTTTAAAGCTATTATTCAGGGAATGCTATCTGGCATGGACAGATATGTGGTTTTAAATATTTAGGCATGCACCCCGCCCCTTCCTTTCATGTGTACAAATAATTGCTACACTGAGTGTGGATTTCTGTTCCTGAGGATGATATATTTAATAAGCCCTTTACTCAGATACGCCAATGTCTTACACAAATTTACACTCAGTTTGTAGCAAGGGAATGTAAATAGGCAGGTTTTTAAAAATAATGTGGCTAAAAAAAGTCTTTAATTAGCATATGAGAATACCAGTGATGAGTATAAATGAGTCTTAGCCTTGGTACTTTATACTGAAGTTTTATCTACCTATATTTATGCGTGCAAAAATTTTGTATCTACCACTCATGCTTCTGCACTCATTGTACAGGTTATATCCCAAAACCCTACTAATGAATTGCATCTGATTAAATGTTTCAATTGCAGCAAGGGGGATACACCAACTGACACTGTGCAGAGGCTTTAAAGGCACCCCTCAGTTACTCAAGCTGTGCCTAATTTGTGTTCATGTTACAAGAAAGGTTTACATTGGAGAAACATTATAAATTTAAATTTCATAAGAATGGCACAGTCTCGCAAAAAAACCCTAATCATGTACCAAAAACCAAATACCATAACAAAAATTAAAAAAAAAAAAAACAAAACAGTATTCCAATGATTTGAACCCAGTTAAGCTATTTATATCCAGTCCAAACCAGAAAGACAATAGTCCCTCACCAGATTAGGTTAACAGCAAAATCTTGCTTGTTTCTTTGGTAAAGCAGACCAATCAGACTATAGGATTAGATTTACCAGTAACTTTTCACATTCATTTGGGCGGAGAAAAATCAATTTTAATCCTCACTGAAATTTCCACTCCTGCTCTTAACCCTCTGTGAGAACCTGATAGAGACAAGCCTTTAAGCAAGGAACTTTATTTTTCCGAGAGTATTACAGTTCATAAAACCACTTATACTATCAAGTCAGTGAGGAATCTTTTACTGGATTGATGGACATCGGAACTAATAACACCTGAGTCAATAGTCATTCATGGACACCTGCTTGACTGACCTAGACCCACACAGCTTTGATAGGTTACTCTCAATCCATCTCTCAGAGTGCACTACCAGAACCCTAGGTCAGCCATGATGAACAGACAGGCATTTACACACACACTGTTCACTGCAACTATGGGACACCTGCCAGTCTATGGGGCACCTGCCAGTCTATGGGGCACAACCTTATGAAACGATATGACATTTTTTTAGTTACTTAAGCCCCTCAGATGTATGCATCACCAGCCAGATAGATGGTGGTTAAGATGGGATATCAAAAAAGCAAAAGTGTGGGGAAAATGTTGCAGGACTGTACTCTTCCTCTAACATATCTAATTAAACAAAATAGATCTCAAATTGGATTTATAATGAGGACCATTGGTGCTTCTCTACAGGGAGAGTTAAGGATTTTATCAGCATTGGTAGAAGAACAATTGCAAAGGGGTCATCTCAAGTGTATCTTATTACAGCTAAGTGCTGAAGGCTATGTTAAGTAGAAATGCTGTGTTCTTTATTGATCATAATAGAACCCATCCTAATTTCCCAGGTCTGTTGTCATTAGGTAATTGTTATACAGATGCTCTTGTAAATCTGATTTCCATTTTTAATAAACTCAGAGAATCCATGATTTTTTCATCAAAAATCTAAATCTCTATGAAAGAAATTTAAAATTACCAGAGCACAAGCTAAACAAATCATGATGTCACATGCTGCTGTCAGCTCATTCTTAGGCCAATTCCTCAACAAAGCTGCAATCACAAAATTCTTAGAACCAATCAGTTATGGCAAATGAATATTTGCCATATAGCCCTTTTAACAAATTTAAATATATTCATGCCTCTATAGATACCTTTTCACGTATGATACGTGCTATCTGTTACTAGGTAAACAAAGTCAACATGTCATACAGCATTGTGTATCAGCCTTTGCTAACATAGGGTTATGACAAACAATAAACTCGATATCAGTCCTGCTTATATTAGTAAATATTTTCAGATCATTTTTTGATAACTGGAATGTAATGCATGCTACAGGAACCCCCTATAATCCGCATGGTCAAACAATAATTGAACATACTCACCTTAAACTAAAAAATCAACCAGCCATGCAAAAGAAAGTCAAAACACAGGATCAAAATTTTGCTCTATTTGTTTTACCTTTTTTTGAATTCTGCTTGGCATAACCTCCAAACAGTTGTTTGAAATGGTCCAGCTTCACTTTTAAATTGGGGCTGAACACACTTGTATTTTCACAGATAAATGAGAGATATGATGATCATCAGAGCTGTTCCATAGCCAGAATGCAATCCACCTACAAAACATGTCAAGCCTTCCACCAAGACCTCAAACAATGTACCTGACAGTGCGTCATCCACTATCCTGGGAAACCCTGCAACAGATTATTTGTGAATCTTGCCACCTAGTTAACAGCCTGGATGTGATTCAGTCACCTAAAAATCTTTTTCTTGCTATGCTTGCTCTCCTAGAAGCTATAATATGCATTCAAGGGTTTAGGGAGAATCCATCCTTGCTTAAACCCCTTACATAGATGGACAGGCCCCCAGAGATGCTCTATTTTATAGAGACCAATAGCCCTACATATACTATTTTGCCCAGTGCAAAAATTTTAATGCATTTACAAGAATAGGCTACACTTCACACTATGTCTCATTTCATATAATCATCTACAGTATGGGCATAGCCCATCTACAGTAAGATTCTAGCATTTGCATATTGGCTGTTGATCAGACTTGGAAAGTACAACTGCCTAAAGGACAATTTGCCTTATTAACATTAAACTTTATTCCCTCAGATGTTAACCTTCTAAGAGATTTTAAACCTAATGTTTCTATCTGTATTCCAGACAGTAAAGTCTCTCATTTTGAGGAAAGTATTTTGGGTTGTTGGCATTCTTGCAGGGTCCCATACCATGGATGGGCTATGCATAAATCTAATTATTCCTTGGTAGATTCGTTGCCCAGAGGAGTCCTAATGGGAAAAACGAGGTGGCATGAGAGTTCCTGTCCAGGCTTTTCCAACTGTACCATGAACTCAGAGGCCTTTTCAAATGTTACATGGTCAAACAGAGGCCTCAATTCTCCCCTCCTCAGATTTATTATCTATAAAAAACCTGGACACACATAATGTACTTTGTGGAAATTAGTTTTACTTTTTCTTGTTGGATAGCCACAGATTGGATATCTGCAGCCAGTAGATGGAGGAAAAGTCAAAGTAGTTTTACAAGGTCATAGGTATATAAAGGTAAACACACAGGTTTAAGATCCTCTTATAAATAGTAATGAGAGTAGCAACAAAATATTTTCTCATATACTAACTGTTGTCTAACCCAATTTATCACATGTACACATCTTTCTAATAACTTCACAGTTGTCATTATGGGGAGGATACCCAAAGTTTGGCTTCCTATAAATCTGACGGATCCTTGGGATCATTCACCTACTTTCTTCTTGGTAGAAACTTTCATTAAGAGATTTAGCAATCAAACCAAGATGATTATATTAATTATAACAGAGATAACCTCCTTAGTGTTTTGAAGCCAGCATAGTTACTGGCTTTATGACATTATCTCATTCAGTATAAACTGTTCACTTGATAGACAACTAGACAAGAACTGCTAATGGGAACTAGAAAATCCAATAAGAAATTCATAGAAAATGGCAAAACCAAGTCAACATCTTAGAGACATTTATCCTTCTGATAGGAGATCAGATTTAAAAGTTGCAACTGCAATAAGTATTAAAGTGTCATTATAGTATAATTCACTTTTGTATATCACCTCTTGTCATGTAATAAAAGTCTCTCCTTAGGGAATGATCAAAAATATATACAAGCATCAGTTCCTCAAAATGTTACTATTAATACAGAAATTCTTGAGAGAAATGTGCTGTCTATGTCACAACCAACAGCCACATTTAATGCCCAAGTTAAAGATTGACATGTTTGCTGATGCTATAGAACAACTGAATTCATTCACATGGCTTAGGGATCATTTTAGGCTTTATATTAGATTTATGGTGCTCATTCTCTTGTTTGTAATTCTTTTCATTAAAGTGTATCATAGAGGATTCAAAACCCAGAGACTACTAGAGGCCATATGGTCATAAGTCACTGTGCTCCAGCTTCTTCAAAATGAAGAAGAGGGAATTGTGGAGAACTACCTGGACAACTCTTTCTAAAAGAAGAGCAAATATCTATTTTGGCTAAAGCTGGTAATTTCCATGTGTTGATATATACAGAGATGACCAGGGATATTCTGTACCACTTTAATTGGCTTTAAGCAATGTACATCAGTCTGGCCAAGCTGCTGCTGTGTAATCTTTCAAGCAAGGTAACACTCAGTGTTTCCTCATCCCTATAGCTCCTCAAGAACATCCGTGAGCTTGACAGAAGGAGAGCCAGCCTCCGCTCTGTTGGCTGGGATGAGCCTTGAAATAAGAAACTATGACTTCTCAGGGTGTTAAAGATTACATGGCAGACCTGAAGCACCAACTGCAAAACTTCAGATGCTACCTCAGATGTGTTATGCAGATTAGTCTTTTTACATATCCTTCTCTGTGCATATTACAGAGGTGATTTCAGCCTCCTGCCTAGCCCAGCTCAGAGTATTTATATAGTCCCTCCATTCTCATAGTCACTCAAACTCAAGCCATTGCTTTTAACCCACATTAATAAAATCTAGGCTTAAGTCTGCATTGAAGTCTTTGTTCTGGAGAAGTTTTGTCCTGGTCAGACTAAGGACCCCTTGGCTCCCTAAAACTATAAATATGTCTTAGTGTCTCTAATCTTGCTGTGGGTTGCACTGGAAGTGGTAGATTGGAATTAAGTTATTATAATCCCAACAACTATTCATGGGATTACAAATATAAACTTCCCACATCAGGAGAACTGGGAGAGACTCTCTTTATTTGGCCCCTAGTGTGGAGTGAAATGCACCACATTCTGGTGTAAGACTGAGCCACACTTAAAGAAAAGGAACAACACTTTTACTTTCTGTTTTGATCACTTAATCCAAGTATAAATTCATTAATATTTTGAGGTTCATTTAAGAGAACAGTAGGCTTTGGTTTGGGGGAATAGTGGCAACAATTTTATATAGCTAAAACAATATAAGTTTATTGATTATTTATTGACCTATTAACTGAAGAAACAGCATAAAATAGGTTTAAAGAATGCTAAACCAGTAGCAGTTTAATTTAGTGGGCGTGGTGGAAACAAGAAACAAGCAATGTTGGAAGATTCAGCTGACCTTAAAAAAAAAATTATCTTTCCTACCAAGGGCTGTTGCTTAAAGAACTCACAGCAGGCACTAGGAATCCAACTTAAATTACACTGATTTCATTAGTTTACATTTGAAAGGACAATTTAGGGTCTTTCCTTCAGATTCATCTCCAGGAAACTCAATTTTCTTTCTTTCTTTCTTTCTTTCTTTCTTTCAGCCCCTGGGACAGACTCACTTGTTTCAGACATCTATGCTTTTGGTCCATATGACCATTTACCTCCTCCTCTCAGAAAAATTTGATTTTCATTTAAAATTTCTACTGTGCTTTCAGATTTCTGCTTAAGTATGATTTTTCTTGGTGTATTTTCCATGATTCTCATAAGTAGACTCCTTTCATAACTCATCTTCTTTTTTACTATTGCATTTATATATAGGAATTTTTTGTGTGCACATTGACAGTTGTCTATGGACTCCCACTTAAATCTAGATTGAGAGGATAGGGCATATCTGGAGTACTGGGCATTCAGCAAAGTATAAAAACAAAGTATGTTGACCCATATTTGGCATTGAATAAATATTTGTTAAACTTATTAATCAATCAGTGCTAAAATACACTTTCCATAGTTGTGAAGTAGTGAAGTTTGAAGTGAAAAGTAAATATCTTTACAGAAAGGAGAAATCAAAAATATAACTCCAATAGAGTAAGACGACCAAGGAATCCTGCTGAAATAAAATACAGGACTCAGCCAATTTTGTATCAATGAGATAAAATGCTCTGCACTGAGATTAGGGATACATGGGACAACAAAAGTAATACTTTACTCCCAGCTCAGACAATGTCAACTTTCTGATACAGGAATTTGGAATAGAGAAGTACAAAGACATGAGAGAAATGATCAAAATTGTGGAAGTGCTGAGGATTCTTTGCACAGACTTCTCTCTGCACAGATGAGCACTGCGAGCTTGCTGGAAGGGATTCAAAGAACAGCACACAGCAGCAATGAGTTTGCCTACGTGGCTTCAGCCTGTAATCCAAAGGTGACAGCTGACAAGGAAGAGCCAAAAGAAAGGGAGAGACAAGATTTGGATTGTTCCAAGAGCCCAAGGCAGCAGAAGGCAATCAACTTTTGGAATTTGCAAGAACTCATAGCAAGTGGCACCAGAGAACTTTCTAGTAGAATAACATCTGTGACTTAAGCAGGCAGTCCTCAAGATATACCCTCTTCTCTTGCACTGTAAGTTTGGAAACAATAGACACAAGAATG
This sequence comes from Cavia porcellus, assembly GCF_034190915.1. Classification (NCBI taxonomy): domain Eukaryota; kingdom Metazoa; phylum Chordata; class Mammalia; order Rodentia; family Caviidae; genus Cavia; species Cavia porcellus. Next base: position 95,001,923 of record NW_026947487.1, read on the forward strand.
CATTGTACGCATTTTGATATGTCATGTATTCACCTCCAAGGAGAGATTGTTTATAATAAAAGGCCAATGACCAAATATCTACTATATGTCAGATATAAGTCTAATGACCTGGCTTCCGTTAACTAATTTAATAAGCCTCCAATTCCTATCAGATACATGCCATTGTCATACCCTTTTCAGATAAAAACTGGGAACACAAAGCATTGAAACAATTTGCCTGAAGTTATATAGCTAGTGTTTGATAATCTACCACATTATTAACTTTGTTACTACACTGTCACAGCATTATGTCATTTTGATTTTAATCAAGATGGTTAATCTAGTCCATTTTATTGGTTTGGAATAACTAGAGAGGAAAATGATGTAGGTTGTTGGAGCCAAGTGCATTATCAAGTCTGTTAATCCACTGTTGAGCTGATTACGTTATGTGTGTTATTAGAAAGTAGAACCTAATTGGATGAAGCAGGTCACAGTGAGCAGGACACTGAAGGATTTAGTTCGTGCTCAGCTCCTTCTTCTCTGGTCCATTCCCTTTCTTCTTTCTGTCCGCAGCTTCTCTCTGGCATACATTTCTATCATAATGTTTCTGCCTTGGAGCATTGAACTGACCATGGACTGGCATGTCTGAAACCATGAGACAAAATAAATTTCTCTTCCTTTAGTTTGCTTATCTGAAGTATTTTATCATAGCAAACAAAAACTAACAAAGCTACAGATCATATATATGACAGTGCTCCCACAAGATTATGAAGACACCCAAAACTTCTTTTAGTTGATGATATCATAGTTAGGGTCATGTTGGTATAATCGATTATTCACTTGTTTGTGATGATGCTTATATAAATAAATGTACTCTGGTGTCGGGTGCATGAAAGTATAGCACATGCAATTAGATCGTGTACAGAATATTTGATAATGATACATATTTACTATATAGGCATATACATTTACTTCATGTTCTTTTTTATTTTTAAATTTTTCTTTTTTCTTTCTTTATTTATTGGCACCAAGGATCAAACTTATGACCTTGCACTTGCCAGGCAAGTGCTTGTACTGCTGAGCTAAGTCCCCAGTCCGGCATATACACTTACTATGTATACTTTTTCTATCATTTATAACCACACTCCTCTGCTTTTAAATGAAATCAATGCTGTTTATTCCGTTACGTCAATACAGCCCTTTATATCCCACATTTACTCTATTCTTGATTGTGTTATACTATATGTATATATATATATATATATATATATATATATATATACACACACACACACACACACACACACACACATAGATCACATATATGGTATATATATTTTATATATATATGACTCGGTATGAGGTAGGCCACAGAATCTGGTTCGTGTGGATACTTTCTACCATGCTCACTAGGTGACAAAAGTACCTCAGGGTAAGCTTCAGAAAATTTCACTGTCATCAAGCAATGCATGACTGCATATAATATAAAGGTTCACAATTGTTCTGTGTTTACCTGAGTGTTTCACATGTTTAAAAAATATCATATAATATTGTCAGTTCAAACTTTAGGAAAAGTCTTTCTGTTGTACCTTTCTGGATGAGGAAATTGAGGCTCATAAAGTGGTTACTGGGATCAGGAATTATGGAGCAATTCCAATGCACATGACAAGGGGGTGGGTGATGAGGGCCCATGGAAAGATGAATGCCCGGCCCCCAAGAGCTTTTAATTTACAAGAGACTTGGAGAAAAAACCTCAAGGTAGGACGTGTACCTGGGTGCCAGGTAAGGACTTTACATAGATTTCAGCGTGTAATACTTTCATTTCCCCCATGTGGAAGGTTTAATTCTAACTCTGACTTAAGTGCACAGACTTTTTATACATGTATTTATAAACACCAGTGAAAGACCTGAGCGTCTACCTTAGTAAGGGTATTGAATTATGAAAGCTTTACATCTATTATTGCCAAAATTTCATAATTAATCAGTCTCAAGAACAGAATTCAAACTCATATGTAACAATGTCAAGTCCACACCACTGGCACACAGCTTCTTGTGTTTTTGCTGCCAGTCAGAGTTATGTTTTAATCCTTGTCCTTTCACACTAGGCCTGTAAATGAGTCTCAGTATTAGGACAGGAACTGGAAGACCTTCAGAAAATGGGCCATTCCTAATATCACTCATGGAAAATATCCAAAGTACTCAATAATTGATACAAATGGCCAGGTGCTTGTTCTAAACTCTTCTTTTTATACAGAATGTTCTTTAAAAGGACAGATGGGAGCAGATTTTATTAAAGAAAGATATATTTGCATGAAATAAAAAAATCACACAGGCTTTTACACTGTTTCAGATGTCTTTGTAGGCAGAAATAAATCATTTTAAGGATGGTTATGCATATTATTAGCATATATGGTAAAAATTCCCCCTACAAATAAGATCAGTATATTACTGCATGGCTTTCAGTACATGCCGCAACCTCTCTCAGCCAGAATCTTCAGCTTGCATTGTGCACTAGAGGAGCACAAAAGCAGCACCTCTGTTCAGAGATGCCAGGCGATGCTCAGAGCACCCAGGATTCTCAGTGGTCTGAAAGATCTAAATTTGACTCCAGTTCTTAGGTGTTAAGGTGGCTTTCACTCCCTCATCTGGCCACACCAGTTTCTGTCATCTCCTACAGCCCTATGTTAGGTACAGAGATCTGTAGTTTTATTGTCATCTATGTGATTGGTTTTAAAAATACGACTTTTGTTCAGAGTTCTGTCACCCTTTTTGAGCATCATGTTGTCTTCTCCATGTTGCATTTATTTTCACATCTCTGTCTCCCAGTGGATGAGAGATGCCTCTCTCAATGGAAGTCTCATCTTTTAAGCCCTAATACTCCTACAAAAAAAATTGCTTCAGAAAGGCGTAAGTGGAGTCTTTAAAATATGAACATTAGCTTATAAGGTGGGTAAAAAGATGTTATTTTATAATATCCCAATTTCAAACAAAGATCCACATTTTTGTAATCTGGAAAAGACTTTTCAAGCTAAATTTTGTATTTGGGTCTGTTTCCTTTTATTCCATTAAACATGCCTGTGTGTGTTGTGTTTTTAATTTGAACATTTATTTGTTCCTTGTTTGAGTTAAAGGTGTATTTCTTCCTTTTCCCACAATCTTCTCATAAATATCTTGTTTTGAGTATGCGTATGCCACCTTCTCCAGTGTAGATTATCTTATGCAGATTTCCTAGGAAAAAATGAGGTGAAACTGAGCTCTTGAGTAAGCATTGTATATGGCTCCCCTTCATTTCATGTTGTTGACAGTCGCTCTGCATTTATTCATATTTCTTCTTGATACAGATCATAAATGAAGGGAATTTGGTTTCCATTATGTTTTTCCATCTGAAAGAATATGTGAGGACAAACAATCTCCAACTTCTCCGTTTCCAGCTTCTGCCTTTATGTCTGTAAACCTCTTTGAATTGATGTCGCAGTATGTGGTGCCCAAACTTCACTTTCCTTTGATTCTCAGTGATTTTACTTTTAGGTTAGTAGTTTTCATAATGAAACATGAAAGGAACAGAATATATTGTTGACAGGGTACAACAGGGACTAATTTTATTGATTGGCTTTCTGCTTGGTGAAGCATGGATCTGTGAAGGAATCAACCTCTGCTTTCTCCTCAGATGAGTCTCATCACATAGTAATTGGTGGTAATAGTCTCAAAGGTGTTTTAACAGTTTGAATACCCATCCATGTAAACTTGACAGAGTCTCTCTTCTTTGCATTGGCATTTCACCAGGAAACTTTTAGGCAGTGAGAGTGAATTGACCTTAGATAACTAGCCAGTGAGTTATGTGAATCATACCCAGCACTTAATTCTTTAAATTTACTGACAACACCATGTAGGAACCTGAGACACAACAGGTGTTCAATAAAATGTTGATTGATGAATTGTTTATTTCAATGTACATTTGGGTAATATAATTTATGCTAAATTAAATCTTTTCTTTTTTTTTTTTTTTTTTTTTTTTTTTTTTTTTTTTTATTTAAGAGGAAAAAGAGAAAAACACAAAACAAGACAAAGCAGTGTAAGGTTACACATAATACAGAACTACAAAAAAAAATAAACATAACAGTAAGAAATCACCTGTTAATAGATTACATAATATCATCTTGGAAATAGTTGCTCAAATCACAGTATCAAAGAATACAAAGTAGACATTCAAACGGAGAGACTGCAAACAGCTGTGTTCAATGATCCAAAAACATTAATATAGTCAGCTATTTAACATCCCTAAACACACTTGTTGTTATATCCGTTAGAGCTCTTTTTTTTTTCCCTCCCTCTCTTTTTTATAACAAAATTTACACATTTTGGATTTTATTACTCCTCAGTTCTCATTACTCTCTTGGGGGGGAGATAATAAAGTCAAATATGGCAAAACAAAGCTGTAAGTCCAAACCAAGGATAGACATAGCACATGATGTAGAACAGAGTACAAGGTCATCAACAATGGTTATCAACATTGTCTCTTGTTTCCTTAAAAGGAATTGTCTATCTCATTAGATATTATAAAGTTGGACAAAACAGTGGAGAACAAGACCAATAAAACTTAGGCATTGTGAACATTGCAGGACTTCCAAAGGAGACAATAGTCAAACCAGAATGGGCATCTTTGTGAATCTTATTGCCTTCAAATTAGTTGCCTATACCTTCAAACTTGCTACTGTCGCACAGAATGGAACAGAGTCTAATCAGTCAAAACAAGATCTTGGGAGTATTACAGGACTTCAAAACAAGTTAATAGGAGATCAAAAAGAGTTACTACTATATATCCTAATTTTTTAAGTTTTTCCCTTAATTAAAATAAACATAAGAAATAGCTAAATAATTTTTTTTAAAGAATAGTAGTTACCATAGTGTCTGTCTTTTTCCTTAAAATATTTGGATAAAACTTCATATACTATAGCTTCAAATATTTCCATATCAAAAAGCCCAGAGTAAAGCCTTTCTAATTAATAAGTGAAAATTTTATAAGGCTTCAAGGCCACATAATGGGGAATCATGATTATCACATATTTTTATATATTTGAATCATTACTTACATTAGGGCGCAGCTTGAGACCATACTCATAAGTGAAATAAATCAATCTCGCATGTATGAATACCGAATAGTTTCCCTAATGTAATTAAATCTTTTCTTACTTAACCCAACTGTAAGTTTAAATATAATATAATTCTGTCCCATGGCAGTTTCTCAAAAGAGAAAGCCCATTAACTCTGCTGACATGTGTAATCTACAACTTGACTTAGTACTTTAACCTAACATTTCTCAAATGGCTTTAGCTGATTAAATGAAACTATGTGGGATTATTTGTCTCTCTGTCTAGTAGAATTCATGACTGAGTGCCTCTTCATATTTCAGAGTTCAGGCATCAGTGGATTTCTGAAGAAAAATTGTCCTTTTTGAGGAAAGATGCCTAAGTATTTTATTTCAAGAAAGTATACAGATGATTAAGTGTACATCTTAATTGTGATAGCTTGTGTTCCTTGAATGTTTGAATTCATTACATTGAGTTACCTAATACACTATAGCTTTTCATTCATTCTCTCAAAATTACATATCCTTAGAGAAAATATCCACTCTAAAAATCATCCCCCAGATTCTTTCAGGGGGATATTCCTTTGTTTCTTTGTCTAATTGATTTATAGCTTCATGACATGGAACAATTTAATTTCTAAGAATTTTACTTTGCCTTCTCTGCTTTTTTAAAGTAAATCAACAGATTCACTGACAGGAGTGCAAAATTTAGAGTAAATGAGGCTGCTTTGGATTTAACTGGCCATCATCATTTTTGTCCTCATTTTAGAAGACAAAGGGAAGGCACAAAACATTTCTAGCTCAATTTGCTTGGCTTTCTCCTAAAAGAGCAAACATCAATTTGTGTGTTACCATTTAAGGTCGTTGAGTACATTGTGCTCATGAAACTTAGTGATCACTATTTTATGGGAGATACTCAAAGGTGTTTCTCAGAGTCCCTTTCAAGAAAAGACTTACTAGCCAGTTGTAGGATGTGTAGTGGCTGACAACCTCTACTGTCAGCATTTCCAAGGTCTGCTTCAGCATATCTGTAGCATGGATCACACTTCCCCATGGGGCTTCCATTCAATTACAGAGTAAGTCACTGAGACAGAACTCTCACCATTTCTACTCAATATGACTTTTCATGGTTGATCTTTGAGCCAGACCTCCCCATTGGATTGTCAAAGACTTTTGTCAAGGCTGCATTGTAACCTGACTCTTTCCCTTGCCCACTGATGATTCTGTGTCTTTTCATGTGATGGCTCATGTTTAAACTCTTTTTATCCTTCCTAAGTCTAGGAAGCATTTGACTTCCATTTGACTTTAGCAGCATTTGACTTCCAGAGAACCCAACATTTGATCAATGTATTAGTAAGATTATTAGGAAGGTAAGATAAATGGATAAAATGTCAAGAAGAGCCAGCTTTATTCCCACTGCTCTCTTATTTTAAGATACGCATGTTTTCAAGAAGCCATTGGTTGGTACAATTTGGACTGCAGAGAAAGAAAACTCTTTTTGCTATGGGCTTATAATTAGGGCTACTGCTGTCTCTTAGGAACTCTGTGTAGGACTTTGGAGATAAAGCCCATCCAATGATTAAAAAATGGTTCCATAGTTTCATTCTGGCTTTGATCCTTGTGCTTATATCTGTCTTATATGGAAAGGAGGTAAGAAAAGCCACCACACAAAAGATAAGTGCTTCTGGTTCCCTGGGTTGTCTCATTGTTATAACAAAAGTAGAAAGTAATGTTAATAGCTGAGTGCCATATATCAAGAACCACAGTATCGTATGTCACATATTATGTCTTACAATGAATTCATTTTGGATCCTCCTTACCATCTTCTGAATAATGAAAAGTTTGTTGTTCTACGTACATGGTAGCCAGGAATATAAGAGGACCTGACAGGTGTCATTACAATCACTCTGATCATTGTCTCCACTGAGTATTTATTATGTGACAAATGTGGTACTCTGTGGTTTATATTCACTATTTACAACTTAAAGTGGCTTTATCACATTTGTATCATGAAGGTCACATTTCAAACTTCAAAATCTTACCTAGAGAGTTTGAATAAAATGCCAAGGCCACGTGAACACCAATTGTACTGTGCTGATCAGGCCTGATGAATGGATTCATTTTGCCTAGATCCAGCCATTGCTCTTTTCCTTTCACCTGATAGTTCCATTAGCAGAAGCACAAAAGACACTTTACAATACACTGGATGGATTGTGGCTTTTCCTCCCTTGATATGTCTTCTTGGCATGTATGATGAGCACACATTTCTTACAACAGGATATGTTTCTCTGATCATTCAGAAATATTTCTTTACTTTCTTTTGGCTTTTCTCTTCAGAATGCAGATTACCATGACATTGTAAATACATATAGTTTTGTAGTGTAATTCTCTTTCCCACAAAATGATCATTTATTCTACAGTGAGGTCATACATTAATTAAATTCTATAATATTGCAAAGTGCATAAAGCACAGACTATCAATGATAGGTGTAGTTTTGAATCCTGGAACTGATACTGATACCTTGGAAATCAAAAAATTTATTTATCATCTTTAAGATTCAAAAATAATGCTGAGTTTCTGTGAAGATTAAAATGAGTCCATTCATTCAAACTTCCTTTGATTTATTCACTGATGACTAGAATAAAGAGATATAATTAAGTAAATAAAACAAAAAAGACACGTGGGTATTAAAGCACAATAAGTTAATTGACATGCAAAGACTAAGCAGGCAACATAATCTGGAACACATTCCCTGGATGTCCAAGTCTAAGTGTAAGGAGACATAACTGAATACAGCAGAAAGGTCACAGGAACAGAGAATACACGTTAAAGAAGGGGTGGTAAACAAAAGTAAACACCTTAGGAAGGTAAAACATCATTTTTTTCTAAGTACTAGTTGAAGAATATTTGCCTATTATGAGGTGCACAGTTTGAGGTATCAGATGAAGTCATGCTATTTTGACATTTGTGTGTTCTAAATATGAAAAGATTACAATGACCCCTCATTTACAGTAAATGTTAAGAAATAGTACTTCAGAAGAAGAGTGTAGGTAGACTAGTGTTTCTGAGTCCACAAAGAGTAGGGAAAGGGAAGACGCACGAAGGTTAAATAATGTGTACAAAAATACAGTTTCATAAAAGGAGTAAGGTTTAGCATTATACAGCACAGTAGTGTAACTAGTGATTATAAAGTGACTTATTATGTATATTATGAAAACAAAGGAACTTGGAGGTTTTAGATGCAAAGAGATAATACAAAAATGTATGTTATTCTGATTTGATCATTACACATTGTATACATGTATTTAATTATAACATTGTCTTATTTCAATTGTAAATAAAAATTAAATTTTAATTCTCTTTATTTTTATTTTTCTGAGACTGTTATCTTTATATTTTCATGTTTTCTTTTCGTAGAATTAGCTTTTCCTTTCTTCTCCTATGACATAATTTACTGTTTTGAAATACCATTTATTACTTTGAATTCTAAGTAAAGAACCAAAGACATTTATTCAGATTCCCAGGAGATTTTCCACAAATTTGTGTTCTGTATCTTTTAAGCCATGGTGTCTGCCTCTCCATTGTCTATTGAATGTAAACTAAGTCTCAGTGAATGATATTATAGGTACTTAAAAAGGATTATCCGTGAAGAACCCTGGGAATTGGTAGGAATAGAGTAGGAAATGTACTCATTTTATACAAATCAGCAGCATGGAACAAGAACTAGAATTCTTCAAATAAAGTAACTAATATTTGTTCATATTATTTGTTGTATTTTTGGATTTGTTTGGGTTGAATGGAAACAGCTATAAAGAAAATGTTGTAGAACATTTGGAGAGAATTTATATTCACTACTGGGATTTTAAAAAGATATCTGAGGGCAATGTTTTCATTCTTACAGTCTTTACTTAAAGTGTTTTAAAGGGACCATTCTACGCAAAATTTTTTTTAAAAAAAATCACACCAAGGGCGGGGGATAGAGCTCAGTGGCACAGCAACTGCCTGGCAAGCGCAAGGTCCTCAGTTCAGCTCTCAGTATGAAAATAAATAAGTGCATAAACAACAGATAACTTAAAGGAATCCTACAAACTGTACATCATGCCAGATATGCTTACATGACAAGATAGTGCTACCTAGTGATGTCAAGAAATATTTATTAATTTTTGCTCATTTATTTATTTATTTATTTTTAATTATATTTAAGGAAAAAAAGAAAAAAAAACAGAAAATGGGTACAAGTTATACAGAATTTCAGAAAAAATAAACAGTATGAAATCACTAGTTAATTACATATTGTCATCTTAGAAATAGTTGTTCAAGTTACAAAATTAAAGCATATAGAGGGGACTTTCAAACAGTGAGACTGCAAACAGTTTTGTTCAATGATGCAACAAAACAGTAATATGGTTATCTATCTTATACACTTAAATATATATGCAGTTATGTCCTTTAGAGCACTTTCTTTTCCTTTCTTTCGTACAATGACAATTACACATTTTGGGTTTTATTACTTCCACAGTTCTTGTTACTTTTTTTTTTTTTTTTTTGAAGAAAGTAAAACCAAGTGTGACATAACAGGACAGAGTCAGTCAAATCAAAAAGATGGACATAATACATAATGTAAAAACAAAATACAAGGTGATCAACAATGGTTACCATAATGCCTCTTGCTATCTTAAAAAGAATTTCCTATATCACCAGTTATAATAAAATTGAACAAAACAGTAAAGAACAAGACCAATAAAACCAAAACACTGGAGATATTAGAGGACTTCAAAAAAAGATAATAGTCAGCCAGAATGGGCATCATAATGAATCTTATTGTCTTCATAGTTGTTGCCTATACTTTTGAACTTTGTACTATCAAGCAAAGCAGAATAGAGGAAAATCAGTCAAAACAGGATGGTGAGAGCAGTACAGGGTTTCAAATCAAGTTAATAGGAAATCAATGTGGGTTACTATAATATATCCTATTATTTATTTATTTTCCCTTAATTAAAAGGATAAAAATGAAAAAGTAGATAATAAAAAGGAGATTGAGATAAAAAGAGGGCATGTTCATTTAAGTCTTTAAAATTATAATATAGATTAGTAAGCTACTAATAATCAGGTTTGATACTAGCCATTCAAAATAAAACAAGACAGAACATTTGCTTTACTAGAGTTCAGCTTTCTAGATAGCAAGTATCTAAACAAATAATTCTAATGAAGTGTCACAATACTCAAATGGAGGTGGTGGTTTTTTGTCTTGATAACACAGACATATGAACAATAAGCAACAAAAGGAATTCTTACAGTTAAGGATGAATAAAAATTCTATGGATAGATTACAGAGGAGGTAGGTCATGGTAAAGAGCCTCAAAATTATACCCCAATTGAGTCAAATGGGTAAGAGTTTGAACTATGGACACAAGGATAATGTCACATTCTTGCATTTCAATATTCATATCTATGGAATAGCTCAGTCTCAGTGAGTATTTACTGTGTCCTAGACATCCAGTAAGCCCTGTATTGGATCAAGTTTTCCAGTCTTTGTACTGGCCTCTGTGACATATCATAATTACACAGATACAACAGGTGTAAATAGATTGCAGTGGGCTTCAAGTCACATACGTGATAATCAGACAGTCTGATTTCTATAAAAGACTAACCTATGCTTCACCTGGGGTTTAACCATTAAGATAGCATAAATATCACCATTGACCTGAAAATTCATGCCAGCTAATGTCTGTTATTTTAATAAAACCAAAAAACGTCATCAACAGCAGTTAACAACAAATGTCTACCAATAATGGATGCTGTTTTGTGGAAGGTACTTCTTTAACAAAACTAAGTTAGAAATGTTATTTCTATCTGACAATGAAGAAGCCTTGGTTATACAATTGCTTAACAGCACAGCTTGATGGTAATAAAACAAACTGAAAACCAAATACAGGATACAGGGCCATTTGACCCTAGAGTCCATGTGTATCCAACTGCATAACAGCACTTCTTTTTGCTTAGAAATGAGCCAGATCCAACTCCTCACCAGCCTGCTGCTTTTGCTTCCTGCAGTGCTCTATGAAGATCCAGGATATGGCTGTACTGTCAGCAAAAGCATCCTGCAGTTGTTTAGAGACAAGAAATTGCACAAGACTCTGGAATGGTAGGCTGGAAGTGCTTATCTGAGCCCTTAGGGGGAGGATACCATCAGGTGGCTACATCAAACATGATCAACTCCCATCGATTTGATTGCTACCATTATTCAGGTGAAAAATTGCTCCACTCAATCCCTCCCTGAGATGCACTGTGACTGTGGGCATCCTCAGAAAACTCCCGTACATCTCCTTAGGAGCCTATCTGTCATTTTCCTGCAGGGCAAAGATGTTATTTTTTCCCTCAGAATGTATTTTGAAACATTGGAGTCAGGTGTATTTGGCCTATGCTTTCCAGCTGTAAATTATAATAATCATGATTAGCCTCAATGGCTTTATTATAGGTATAGTAAGTCGATCTTAGAGAAAATTAAGGAATGATAATTGACATAATGATAAGATAAATGCTTATTGTGTTAGCTAATATTTATTAAGCACTCACAATATATCTGTACTGTGTCAATTTAGTTTCATTGAACGCCTACCATAGGTTGCCTAAGAGTAAATATTACTACTTTTTTTCACTGTACAAGTTCAGAAGATAGTGAGAATTATATTTCAAGTGCATACAACTCTAGCCCCTTATACATAACTAAACTCTTTATGTTCAAGCAATCTTATGCTCTGTATTAATGGAGAGAGTTTTCAGGTGTAATTAAGGTTCCAAAGGATTTGACTTTGAGTTAATCAGAAGAGAAATTTTTCTGGGTGTATATGACATAGTCGAATGAGTTTTATGAATTCCAGCTATTAAGAATTTAAGAAGATACTATATTATCTTTACTATGAAAATTGGGAGTCTCTAGGAGTTTCTGAGGCACATCAAAGTTTGAGATACACTTCTGTTATCAAAAAAAATCTAGGGCTTTACACTGAGGAAATGATGAGAATCAACTTTCCCACATTGAGTACACAATTCACTGGGGAAAACTGAAAGATAAGCAAACAATTCCAACATAGTCTAATTACAACTAGAAAGTCAGTATGCATTATGCTCTACTAACCTCACGGAGAAATTAAGCCTTCTTAGGAAACATGAATTTCTTCATTGAAAAGGCCACATGCCAAAAAAAAAAAAAAAAAAAAAAAAAAAAAAAAAGACTTAAAAATAGGCTGTTTGCAGTTGGTTGAAAGGAGAGGCACTGAAAGGATGTAGATTCCCAAGTGAAGGAAATACGGATCTCAGAGAGGAGTGTGAGGGAAGAGGAGGTAGCTAAGAGAAAGTGGGGGAAGATATCGGGAGATGACACTTAAGACATCTTTATTAGGGCCTCTGTAACAAATATTAAATCCTAGGTGACTTATACACAATACAAATCAAATTATGATAATTCTACAGATTGGGAAGTTCAAACCAAGCTGCCAGCAGATTTGATGTGTGGTGTGAGTCCATCTGTTACTGGTATTTTCTGGTCCTCACATAGTAGAAAGGATAGAAGAGATTCAGAGTTCCCTCAAGTCTCTGTTATAAGGACACTAACTACATTTATGAGGGTGGACCCTTTATGACCTAATCATCCCCTAAATGCCTTTCTCTATCTCTGTCTCTGTCTCTGTCTCTGTCTCTGACCTTGTCTGCATCTCCTTTTACCCACCCTTCTGTCTCTCTCTTTTGTTTTTCTCTGTACTGGAGATTGAATTCAGGGTTTTCACACTGAGCCACATCTCAGCCCTTTTTGTTTTTACTTTAAGATGGCATCTTTCTAAGTTTCCTAGGTTCAGTTCAAACTTGCAGTCCTCCTACCTCAACTTCTCATAACTTTGGGATCACAGCTATTCACCACTATGACTGGTTTGGGGAGTTAACTTGCAGCATGAATTTTGGAGGGCCCTACTCAGACCACAGCAATGAACGACATTATACATCTGAGTTTTAACTGCTCTTTATAGACAAAAAATGGGGCTAAGGGAGGATTTCCATGCTGAAATTTTACCCCCGATGCCAAGCCCAGAGAAGAGAGAAGTTACGTGGTCTTTGCTTGTGCTTTGTGACCATTATGGAGAAATCAATAAGATAATAGATGTAATGACTTAAAATTATTAGTAAAACATATTTATCTAGGGCTCCTTCTAGAAAAATGGACAAAAGCTACCATATACTGCTGCTGTTCTATACTGTTCTGTCTTTCTTTATGTGACTGCTTTGTGGATATGCATGTACACATTGCCACCATTTTAATACTGCTGTATTATTTATTCTTCAGGTTAATGAAATGGCAAAAAAAAAGTACCTTTGATTAAATAAAGTACTGTCTATTGACACATTTTGCTGGGTTAATTTGTTTTTTTCTCAGGGAGATGTTCTGACAGAATATGAATATGTGTTGGGGACTGAGGAGAGGAAGTGATATATTTTACCTTTTTCTATGAAAATAGCCAGTGTAGGTGGTGCAGACAGTGGATTTTAACACAAGGCCACTGTTTCAAATGTAAGCTTTTCTCTATCATGCTTTTTTAGTTTGTTAACAAACTCAGAGGGGAAATTGGAAAATTCACAAAGCATTGGAGAACTCCTGGATGAATGTTAAGTATTCATATTGCTTTTGAGTCAGAGGGGTCCCCGCAATCTCATTTGAAATCCCAATGTCAAATTAAAATGGAGATTACCCTAGATACTCTGCTTAGTCGAGACAATCAAGCCAAAAGTGACTTAGAACTTTTTCTTATTTATAGGATTTGCTACTCACTAAACCTGCAGCCGTTAGAGACCATGCTGCAGTCCATCGCAGAGCTGTGCAACACCATGATGTGTGGAGCGCTGCTACCCAGTTTGCATTTTCAGACGCACTGTCAGAGATAATCTTTAAGTGGAAAAAAAAAAAAAAAACACATGATTTCAATTAGTTTCTGGGGGTTATAGCCTGGAATTCATTTATTTGATACTTTGACGTTTCAAATTGTTCTTACTCACCACAGCCATGGAAGCTCAAGAAAGCAGAAACTTCATCACTAATGTTTGATTATCATCTGACCTGCAGTTAGAAAGAGCTCATTTCAGATAATACATAGAAATTGCAATCGCACCTACACAATTCATTGCAGTAGTGACAGTCCTGGAATGCTTTTATGATCCTGAAATTTTCCACTGAAATATGTTGAGTTAAGTCTTTTGGGGAAACTATTATTATCATTTGAGTTGGTGCCTTACTATTGTTGCACAGGCTGGTTTAGAACTCACAATCTTTCCTTCTTGGCATCCTGAGTAATTGAGATAATAGGAGTACCACACAATATCCAACACCGAGAATTACTTTTGATATAGACAACTGGAAGAAGAAAGCAAGGATTGAGTTATACTTTCACTATGGGAAGAGTCTAAAAAAGAGAAAAAATCATCAATGCCTCCCTGATTCATATGCTTCCTCATTTCTGATCACCTACCACATGATCTAAAACTAAGAGAACATTAAGAGAAGTATGTGTTAAGCTAGTACTAATCAGTAACCTTTTGGACTACAGTTGGGTCTTCCCTGTCCATCATTATGTGATCATAGAAGTTAGGACCTTACCATCCAAGTGTGATCACTGCATACTTAGGAGTGTGGATGAGGTATCCAGCATTCTGCTAACCTGTGCTTTCTTCTGATCTACTTCTTCCATATATATCTATATACATATATATTTCCATTTGTCCTTTAGGTGTCCTCCTCAATATCATGTTTCCATGTCAACTCATACATGTGTAATATTGGTCGCGCAGAATCAACTTGTCAATCTAATGTCATGGATCTTCTTTGGTCCCTACTAAAATACATACATACATACATACATACATACATACATACATATTGCTCTAATAACCTTCCTTTGAAAGACCAGCTTCTCTGAAGTTTCTCAATGGATACTTACCCCATGTGGTTTAAATTTTAATATCCCATAATCAAATACCCTCTTCAACCATTATTGTTCCCCAAGATCTTTAAAGACAAAGCCTTAGAACTATTATTTATTTGTCTAACTATTGTCTTTTTATTTATTTAGAATTCGCTTTTGTGTAGTCTTGGTTAAAATCGCTTTGTTGCTCATAGACTTACTGATTCTTATTTGTAAAATACAGAAACCTCCTTCAAATTACAAGTTGAAGTGATGAAGGGTGGGAGAGGGTAAGGAAACAAAAACAATTAAGGTGAATTATTTAAATGCATCAACATTCAGCAATGAATGTAATCATTATAACTGCAAATATGCATTAATAAAAATGAAGTCTATATAATGTTGAGAAAAAGATCGGAATGTACTATGAACTATTAGGGTAGAAATAGGGGAACGTTATACAAGGAACAAATTACCTCAAAAACTCAGTCTGAATCTGATGAGTTAGTCTCACATTTTTATAATCAATCAAAAAAGTCAACAATGAAGTAATATTTCTGAGGTCACTCTCTTCTCTGACTGCATCATTCCCTGAATATAAAATCCCTTTGAGCTCCATTTGTCTATTTGGACTTTGATGAATGTCTGTGCAGAAGATGCCTTTCCAACAAGTACATGATTACAGTCCCTAAATATAAAGACCTTTGGATCATTGAAGTAACATAGGTAATTAATTCAGAGATTCCTGAGAAGCCACTGCATGAGACACAAGAAGCTATATGAGAATTCTCACAGTCAATGTGAAAACCAATAGAATTACTAGTACTTTTTTGAAAATTAAATTCACTGGTACATTTTAAATATATGTAATGATCATATTCATAATAGAGAATTTTACATGATATATTTTGCTTTAACTTTTTTTCCCAATCCTCTCTCCTTCCTTCAACCCATTTTTCCCTCCTTATTTACAAAGCTTTGTTTCCATTTTTGTTAGGTTGTTGTTTTGTCTTACCTTTCCCCTTGTCATTTGATGAGGAAGCTTGGCCTGCCTGCCATTCACTTAGTCTGTGACTTTATGTCTTCAACAATTACTGCATGTTTCCAACATGAACAGCTCATAGAAATTAGCGGACTTCCAGTGTATTATTATTATTATTATTTTTTTTTACCATCTCTCACATCACTTAGGCATGAATTCTGGGAGCCATCTCTGCTCATTCTTCTCTTCTCACCGTATCATCCTGTACAGCCACAAATTTCCAACCTTCTTATGTAACAGACTCACACTCTATGACAGATCCAGTAATACCTCATTTGTACAGGTCTCACCAAATCCTGCTTGAAGTATGACTAAACATTATGTTTGATCTTCTTTCGTCCGTGTCTTCCTATTTGACCAGCTTAGTGTGAGTGGATTAATATATCTGCCTAAAAACTGCCAGTAGAAATTTATTGTTCTTACTGGTTCCATTAAAATCCCACTTCCTTCTTCTCCTAATTAACCACATCCATGTCAATTGCTTTTTCTCATCACCTATATACACCTCGTATTTTATTACAATAACATGAATTTACATATCTCTTTTTTGATATATACTGTTTCATAAGTATGTAATATCCTTTTTACTCTTATGGTCAGTAAGATCTTACTTCTTTCCTTAAACTTTGTCCTGGCTGTGAAAATTTTATGAGGTCTCCTGATCAAATGGATGCCATCCCTCTGTGATACGCTAGTGATCTGTTGATTCATCTGTACTACTTGTAAAACTGGCTATTACAGTGTACTATGAGGGAGGACCCAAGTTAATTCAACTTGAAAATCCAGGGACTGTACTTGCCAAAAACATTTTAAGCACTGAATAAGTGTGATATATAAAAAAGTAGAGTGGAAAATAAATAATAAGAAAGAGTATTTGTGAAAGCAAGAAGAACCCATATGTAATGAAAGAATAATACCCTGAGCTGGATTTGTCTTTCCTTTCCAGAATGTGCATGAATCTTGCCAGAAGTTTCATTTGGCTTATTTTTAGGTTAGTACTGGAGGATCAGTTTTTGGAAAGTTCTGAGCAGCTGGCAATTTTCATGTCCCAAGACACATTAAACTCCTCAGTCTTTCCTGCTATGCAAAATGTTAGGTGGCTCCTCAGGAAATAAAGAATGCCACAGGTCCTGATGGCTGCATCAAAGAAAGCAGCTACTGAAAAAAACACAGATGCAGACATGGAAAACAGAGATTGCGATGACATAGTGAAATATCTCAGACACCACTGTCATTTTGCAGACAGGATTAGAAAGAAAAAAGCAAATTATCTAATTAAAACTCTAATGTCAGAGTGAATTCTTTTAACAAGGTCAGAGAGAAAGGCAATTTAGAAGCAAATGTTCTTTAGCAAATAGTGAACATCTTAGCATAAGGTTAAAGATTCAAAGAGGACAAAAACTACAAAACTGTCTTCTTAGCTCCATTAACTCATAATGGCAGTCAGCTCTTTATGCCAGGAAAGTAGAGGTAAAGATTCAAATTTCCATTTTACCCACTACAAATCATTGCATGTTTTTTTGTACAATGAGATCTAAATAGTTCTTTCTCAAGCAGTCATCCTCTACTGGAGGTGATTTGGCAGTAACTCAGACAACATTTTACAATATCTGAAGATATTTTTGATGTTTCAGTTATGAATGTGGAGAAAAGGGATACATCTGACATCTAGTGATTGGGAGTAAAAAATAATGCTATCACCCTAAAATATTCAGGATGTCCTAATTACTTTCTCATTTCTGGGACAAAATGCTCAATAGTCACAGGTTAAAGGAGAGGTTTATATTGGATCACAGTTTTCAATCCATTGTCAGTTGGTTCCAGCTGAGGGTAGCATGGCAGAAGGACGGCACCACCAAGGGGAAACAGTTCATGACATGGTCAGAAGCAGAAAGGAATCAAGGGGGAAAGAGGATTACAGTATGTATACCATTCCAAGCCATCACCACAGTAACCCACCTTTTCCACCAGGCTTAAATTTTAATATCACATCTAGCTCTAAACCCATCAGTGCATTAATCTAGTGATGAAAATCACATGCTTATGATTCAGTCGCCTACCAAAAGCTCCATGTATGAGTGCATGAGGTTCGGGGAGGGGTGGCATCTAGATATAAATACTAACACAGGGTGATAGCTCCAAAATGAATTGTCTCACCCCAAATGTTAATGCATCAAGTTAGAGAAAATATTTTACTAATTGTTGATAAGGATAGAGTTAACAATTCCTTTATGGATTGTGATTAAAGTTAACACGAGATTAGCAAACACAAATTTTAAACATATTTGCAGGTAGATAGGCAGACCTGATTGTTGGACCTGATTAGTGCTTTCCTGGGTGTAGTTTTTACTCACACCCAGAAGGGCTGCATTTGACGTGGGCTTGGATACACACCACACAGTTAGGAAAAAAAAAAAAAAAATGTGATGACTCATGACCGCGAGGCACAATTTCATATGGTGGGCATCAGCAGAAATGAGTCATCTATCTTAGGCAGAAGAATTCTCTGAGGGGAAGTTACACTGTCCCTACTCTTCAGTCACCAAAATACAAGCTTGGGAAACAGTGGACTGAGACTCCAAGGATCTAAATGTAAACCTGGTCTTGGAATTTTCTATGACCCAGGTTTTGCATGTTCAAAGAAGATGACTACAACGTTTCAGGTATTTTCTCCCTTAGTATCAAAACATTTTTGGAAGTACCATTTGGCATGGCAACTAAAACTGTAAAGCAACTAAATGTAAAAAGCTGTTTCCTGAGTTCTCCCAGAACAACCATCCTCTAACCTGCCCTGAGGAAATTAGGAATCCCTAGAGCTCTAGAATATATAAATACCACTGCAAGTTTCCATAAGTGGAGCAGTTGGTTACTCTGTTTTTCTTTTCCCAGTGCCTTAGAACATTAATCATGTTTACAGATCATTAAATATTTATTAGGTTCCTTATTTTTCCTGGCAATATCCAAGGTGCTCCTGAAGATGCAAAAACTGTACACAAAGAATGGTTTTTGAGCTGGGGAAATTTGTTAAAAATGCAAAGCTATAAATAAATCTATAGAAATTTAGAAATGCTAGCAAGAGTGAGTGAATGTTGGCAGTTTTCCGACATCCTGCTACCATTTCTTTTAGCATCAGCACCTATGTTTTCTTTTAACAGAGTCAACCATAACCTCAGCCCTGCAGCTGGTCTGGGAATTCACTCCACATTTAGCTATAAGATGAAAATATCCATACATCAGATTAATGCTGGCTAATGTTCACACAAATGACTTCTTTGCCATGGAGACCCTTTATTCCTTGAATGTTATGTTGTTAACTTTATATAGTCTATAAATCTCCCATCCCTTGTCAAAAGTGAAGAGCTAACCTAAGATGAAACCATACATAAGAACTTCTCCTGTGCATTTCAAACTGAAAGTAATATATGTAATATATTCATGTTGAACATTTTCAAGAATACACATATTTTGCAATGAGAGGTGTATCCATGTGCACTTAATTTATTCTAAAATGGCTCTTACACTGCTAATATTTGGTGTGGGAATGGGAAAAAAGTACATACGTGCTGTGACTAAAAGCCTCAAAATAATTTACATTATATTGCTGCTTGACACTTTGCTTTTGCTTCTGTTGAAAAAGGTCTTGGTGCCTATCAAGCATGTTTTATGTTTAACACATTTTCATATATGTCAAAGTGGGATTTTGACCTAATGCTCATTACCAAGTTTTCCTACGGAGTTCATTCCCACTTTACAGCTCATTCTGCAGAATTTTTCAGCTAAATAAGATTTTGTAATCAGGGTTTCATTATTCTATGAAAATGTAAAAGTACAAATAATCCCTTTTACACATGATCCAGTGATGTTAAATTGACATAACTATAGTTGATCATTTAATACAATTTTGAACCATTTTTGCCTACTTATAATAAAATACTGCAGTAAATGGAGAGATCTTCATTGAAATGTTCTATTAAAACTGTGAGGAAAAGTACATTTGACCTCAATTCTAGTTCTCCCAAACTAGTCTTTCACATATAATAATTTTTGTTATAAATACAATAATTCTTGGATATTCCCTGTGAATTTGTTTGAAAACAGGTTTGTTAGTAAATGCATTTTCACTCTTTGTTATGGATTGTGAAGTTGAGTTTTACTTAAATATATTTAATTTACCATAGACATACTGTAAATTATATATTAGATGTCTGGTGAATAGTAGAGACTGTCCAACATCTTGAGAAAACATTAAAAAAAACCTAAACACATGCCTGTGTGTGTGTGTGTGTGTGAAAAACTCAATATGTTACCACTTCGATTGTTTTATATGTGACAAATAATACTAGGATATATATCCAATTATTACCTATAATTATAGTCATTAAAATTATGTTTATAAAACACAATCAATCTAAAGTGTTAAAGCACCAGACTGTAAACAAACTCATCTTATATGGTATATAATTCAAGGAGAGCTTTATTAGGAAAATTTTTGAATCTAAGCATCTCTATCATAATGAAAGTTGAATAGTACAAAATACCCCATGATTTTTGTGTTAGCCGCTTTCCTGGTGTTGGGACCAAACCCAGATACCCTCAGTTTAAAAGCATAGAGGTTTATTCTGGCTCACAATTTCAGACATTTCAGTCCAGGGTTGGTGACTCCAAGACCAAAATGCCATGACAGTGAAGTACAGCGGAGGAAAGTTCCTTTCCCCACGGTAACCAAAAGCAGATATACATGGAGGAACCAGGAACACAAATATACCCTGCAAGGTTATGGGCCCAGTAGCTCTCCATTTTTGACCAGGCCCTGCCTTCTGTCAGCAAATGTAGCTATGACTGATCGATTGATTATCCAGTCTCATAATCCAATCACCTTGCCTAACCCCTCCCTCTAAAAACAGAATTTTGATGAACATCTTAGATTTAAACCATGTTTTTTATTTCCTTGCTATATCTCTCCAAAACTATTATAAAAATTCACTGAATTGGAGTCATTTCCATAGCCCATAAGCTTAGGTATCACATCTCACCTGTCTGCTAAGATTCCCAGAGATTTCATCGACTATTCATTTTACCAAATAACAACTCTTGATTTCTTTTACCATGCAAACCTAGCAATACCTCAGAAAGCTATTCTTCACTGTCATGCATGTCACATAGTCGAGTCTTTGCTGGCAGTTCAAGATAAGTATTCTCTGCAGGAAGAGAGTTAAAGATGTAAATCATTTCTGTGCCTTTTCAATTTGCTTAGCAAAAGACTGTCTGGGTGCTGGATCAGTCAAACTCTTCCAAATGACTTACAAACTGCAAAGCCCCAGTGATGATGGGGAAATGTAGAGCATAGGAGAGGGGCCGCCCAGTCAAAATGACAGGGCAGAGGAGAGGGAAAGCTGAATTCTTCCATTAGGAGGGACACTATGAAGTAGTGGCAGTAAACTCTGAGTCATATTCTAATCAGTTCTCTCTGAGACTTTCATAGGAATGTCAAAACTTGGATAAATCTTTGGATTCTCTAGACTATGGTACTCTCAGTCATTAGGGAGTTATAATTAATTTAGAGGGTTATAATTATTTTAGAGGAGTACTTCTAATACATTCTAAGGGTATAATGATTGTACAGATAATATAGTTAGTCTCTCTGTCTCTTTCTGCACATTATTCTCAAAATGGTACATTATTTCTTTTGTATGAACCTATACATAGCAGGAAAATCCCTTCTAGGACAAAAAGACAAAGAAAGTACTGCCACTGTGAAAATTATTTGTATTATCTCTGTGCAGGAGTTAGGTGCCAGTATTGGCCAGAATGGTCAGTGGGAAAACACTCACACTCTGAAATCAGGTAGAATTTGCTTTGCCAGTGAACAAGCTACTTGTCTCATTAAACCTCTTTGTGCTTCATCTGCAGAAAGAGAGTGAAGAGAGCCTCTGCCTCCTAATGTTACTATATTAAATGAGACTACGTCTGGCCCCATGCCTGGCACAGAAGTGTTCTTGAAGATTTGTTGGCTTTTATTTTCTGGTGTTTTGCTGCTACAATATTTTTTCTGTTACTGCTGGGACTATCACTAGATTTTATTGCATAAATGAGCTCTATAGAATTGTCCATCTGAGTAGCAGCCCAACAGCATGTCATACTTTATAGTTTAGGTTCCCTATCCAAGTAATGGTGATTTGGGCTTCATATTTGAAAGTCCTTTTTCTGTTCATAATATTCTAATTCATGTGAGTTGTCTCTCCCAACTTACATGGGTAGATTTTGTCTTAGCTTGAACTATTCGAGAAAATAGTTCATGTTACTTTGATGCATCTTATTTTTGTAGATCTTATAAATTAAAATCTTACATTGCTGCCTAGTTTATATTTTATCACACAGTTCATTCCAAATATAGCCTGAAGACACAGTTATGTATTATGGACAAGGAGGAAAATGGCCCAATTGTTTAGATCAGAATCTTACAGATTAAAGAAACTCCCTGCTTATCCTCACTGAGTGTGGACCCTCTCTTAGTGAGGACACTTGGGGCCACCTCATTGCTTTGAAGGAGGGTGGGCAGCACTGAAATGGACTTTATTCCATGCCTCTGACACTCCTCTGTCTCCCTATGCTATTCCTACGGCATGCTTAATCACTCCCTAAGAGAGTAGAAATTGGTTCTTTGGATTAAAATAGCTCAGATAATAAGGCAGTACAGCCCTCTACAGGGCCACTGTTATTGTTTGGACCGGGATATTACCCCAAAGGCTCATATACCTGCTTCCGAGAATGGTACTGATGAAAGATGGTGCAACCTTTAAGAGATTAAATCTGGCAAGAGGTCTTTAGGTCACTGAGGATGTGCTCTCGAAGAAGATTGTGAAAGTCTAGGCCCCTTTTGGCTTTTGTGATCAAGACATGAAGGTTTTGCTTCTGTTGTGCTTTGACCATGATGTGCCACACCTTAGCACAGGTCTAAATCAGTTGGTTTGTCTTATTTGACAAAAGGTATGAATGGAAATACATCTTTTCCTTTATAATTTAATTTTCACAGTTATTTCATTATAATACTGGAAAGCTTACTATTATAGCCATAATGTACTATATTACAGTTTCATTGAATTTGTGTTTGATTTCTGAAGCAAAATGTTTAAAAGGATTCCAGGGGGGACTTGGTTAGGTTAAAAATACTGTTACTAAGCTACTGAGGTCCAAAAAGACACACAATATTTTCTTATTCAAGCACAAAGATTGGAATCAACTGAAAGAAAAACAGATAGGAACTTGTTTGGACAGAATCTACCCCTCCCATTCATAGATTGAAATTACAAATCTAAGAACCTTGGAATTCAATTATATTTAGAACAAAGTTCAGTAAATGGTGAGTAAGGGTAGATGACACAGTGAAATTGCAGTACTAGGTCAGTAAGATTGGTGTCCTTAAATGAGAGGAAAGCCATCGAGGGTATTTGCGTAGAACAAAATTGTCTACATAGAAAGAAGCCATCTGTAAGCTATGGAGGGATGCCACCGGAGATGCCCAATCTCCCAACACCTGGATACTGATGTTATTATCTCCAGAGCTAGAGAAAGCAAGATTCTGTTCAATCATACAGCCTGGAGCATTTCATCCCGGGAATATTGACAAATTCATGCAGAATCAAAATCAGTTTTATATGTGTCATAAAATTTACATGACATAAGAAAGAAAATTTAACACTGATATCCAGAATTATACTTACTCTTTCAGTAAAAGGAAGTGATATAAAACTTTAAACTTCCCCTGAGAGACTGAGCCTGTAGAAACAGAGGGACAAAGAGGAACAAAGTACTTTGGATGACAAAGGCTAAGAAAGCTTTCAGGAGACAAGTAATAAAAGAGTTCAGTTTTGTGTGAGCCATTTCTTTCCTCAAAATCATCAATCATATTAAATTTTTTCTCCACTTTTGGGAAGCACTGAATAAAGTGCAGAAAGAGATGAGTTTGTCCTTTTTCGTCTTTTTTGGCTAATAAAACACTGTATGAAGTAAAAGACTAGTCATGAGTTTATAATTGGTTAGGTTAAAACCAAGAATGGGTGAGTCATTAACAATCATAACAAAGATGTATGCTTGCCTTAAGTCAGGTGCTATTCTAACCTCTATGAATTTATATACCTTCTCTAATACAGTCTACACTGTGATAAGTACAATTATCATTCATATTTTGGATGTGAGGAAACTAGGATCAAAATAACTTCAATTTCTTATGCATATTGGACTACAACATGAGTAAGATTAAATGAATTGACATAGAAGTGAGTAAATAAAGGGAATGATACATCCTCTCATGTTTTCAAGTTGGTGGAGTTTGACTTTTCCTGAATGGACTTCTCCAGGATTCTGCCAAGTACCAAAGAAAACTAACATACTAAAAGTCAAATGGAAAAAAAAAAGTAAAAACTAACAATAATAAGTATTTGAGAAAATCTATAAAATTACTGAAGGGAAAGCATTTAGCAGTAAGTGTTAACCTAGGAATGTGGAGATGTACATCTTTGATAATGAAAGAAATGCTGTATGTGGAACATCCATAGTGATTGCTTAGAAATGAGGCTGATGTTTTAATTTATTCAGTTTTCATTGATGAGTGGAGGGGCCTGCCCAGAGAGTTGGTGGATAAACAAATGTAGACACGTCCAGTGCAATCTAAACAATCACAATATAGGACAGTAAAGTGAAATTCTGCCAAGTACCATGGTACTACTTAGCCCAGAAATCCTCTGTGTGCAGGTAGCTTCTGGACACCTGTTGACTTGATGTCGGAGAGCAAAATTGCAAACTTTCCTCATAATTTATACTTGAAATACACTCTTACTCATATCCAACATAGTCATACTATTATATTTTAAAAGACAATTATTATCAATCCTGTTATAAGAAAGCAAACTGAAATAGACTCACCTGAGGCAACACAGAATAATATCACGTCTCTGATCTGAAAAGGCTTTTAAATCTTTGGGAATGTTACAGAGTGGGCATTTGATGGCCATTGTTCCTTTCCATGTCTTTAAAGCAGGTGGGGGCACATGTCAGCTAAGTGTACACACCTAAATGATGAGGTTAATAGGACTTCTTACAAAGGAGAACATATCTCTTATTTGAGTTCAATTTCCTTTCTAGGAAAAAGATATTGCCAAATTCTGAGATGTAAATTGAACAATAATAGGATAATAGGTTTAGATTTCTCTTTCTTAGAAAGGAAATAGTATATTTTTGGAAATTGTACTCCATAGGGGGCTGGGATTTAGCTCAGCGACATAAACTCCTGTCTTGCAAGCAGGCCATCCTGAGTTCAATTCAATCCCTGGTACCCATAAAAAAGAAAAAGAGCAAAAAAAAAAAAAAAAAAAAATGTGCTCCATGATTTTAATGTGTGTTGGGCCATTTTGAATAGAGAATTTCAACAGAAAACAATTAGAAGAGCAGCTACAGGCATTTCAAGAATGAATGTTATGTGTACTGTGACTCAAAATTCTATTTTCTCATGAGAGGTACAATGACTGACCAAACACTTGACCCTGAAGCAGCTCATGATACAGTGATATTTA
The DNA here is from genome assembly GCF_034190915.1 of Cavia porcellus. Lineage (NCBI taxonomy): Eukaryota > Metazoa > Chordata > Mammalia > Rodentia > Caviidae > Cavia > Cavia porcellus. The sequence goes on from NW_026947487.1 coordinate 95,027,547, forward strand.
TACAAAGATACTGGGGCCATAGCCACAATGTATAGTGTTCAGATGTTTGACACCATTGCTCTCACTTAGAGGATTTTAGAGAAGAATAAAGCAGGAGCTTTCTGCACTGTGCTGTTCCTGCATTTCAGTGGGAAAGAAAGAATGCCACCCACATCATGGAAGAGCATTGTAATGTAAATGTGCCACTTTTGAACTCTGAGCCTCCGGAATGTTATGGACTGTGTCTTTATAAGGGGACCTCTGCCTCAGAACTACATAGATCCACGAGTGAAAAGATAGAAACTTCACTTCTTGAAAAATTACATTACAGCATTAACCCAGCTACAGAGCAAACTGTTTAGGGAGAGACTACAAGAGACCCTAGGTTATAATGCTAGCATATAATTAATGCTAATAGGCAGGTTGTGGATAAATATGGGTGTATTATGAAGAATTCTGAGGGAGAGGATATCTGAGAAGAGTCTTCTTTGTAAGTGACTTTTTAGCCTTTAATTAAGTGTGTGCTCCCATGATGTGTGTATCTGTGGCCTGGGCACACATCCATACTAAGGCACTCCAGAATGGACGGTTCTGCATTTCCCTTTACCTGATCCATGTTTGCTGTGGAACACCTTCCATAATAGTGACTAGATAAATCCCTGAAGTTTTGTGGGATCTCCACCTTTGGCTTTGGGTTATTGAAGATGGCATATACCAATAACACGCAGGAGATTTAGCATGTTCCTTAGTTACTTTATTGCCCCCTCTTCCCTGTCCTAATAATACTCTGCTACTGCTGGCCTACTATATGGAGTTATAGAATTCTCTTTCATCACTGTAAAAAATGCAGTGATATTTTCTGTAATCATGAATAACCATCACCAATAAGAAACTAATTTCCTTCTCCCCTACAAAAACAAATGCAACATTTTCAAAATCTTTTAGAACTAGTAGCAAGAATTAAAATAAGGGTCATTAAAACAGATTGAGATTTTTCCCTCAGAAAATTTTGTTAACTACGCAGCAAAGAGCCTAGATAAAATTCTTAGGCTTTCAAATGTTTTATTTATTTATTTATTTATTTATTTTTACTTTTACTTTTATTTGAGGAGGGAACATTTAATTTCAGTACTCTGTGTAGTCATTTCGTTTCCCCTTTTATATTAGTAACTTAGAGTGTTTCTTTTTTTTTGTTTGTTTTGTTTTGTTTTGTTTTGTTTCTGATTAATTTTGGTTAGGTATAATAATGTTTTCTCTCCTCACCACCCTACCAATCTATACCAAATACTTTCTGCACAGAGCTGCTCATTTTCAACCTCCTTCTGAGAGTTTAAATGTCACATTTGCATTTCTCTCACTGTTTAAAATACGAGGAACTAGAAATGAAACCAAGCCACAGAAGAGGGCTTTTCAGTGAATGGAAAAAACGTAATAAACTCAGTGTGCTGACCCCTATTACCAGCGCTCAACTTCCTAAGGCCTCTTTCATTCACCCTACTCCCTACTTCTAGGTACAGAAGAGGAGGCCACAGAAGCAGTCCTCTCCTGAGCATCCTCCTTCAGTCCCCTGATCCTGCTGGGGATTCTGGGTGCAGTTGTCAGATGGTGTTGAGACATTTGCTTTTGATCTTCCTTTGTGTTCCTGAAGATGAAGGCTTGTAGTAAAACAGAACCCAAGTCCTTCTGTGACTAAAATCCAGTGACTTTTATGAATCACATTGAGGAAATATAAATTAATAAAGACATTGGTGTGCTTAGATGCACTAAGGACCATTTTATTAGTTTCCAAATTTAGGCACATGGCCTGTGAAGAACTTAGTAAGATTATTTGTCTTTGAAAATAATTAGAGAGCATTGAGAACCAAATAGGTAGCTCCACACAAAGGATTTTGCAAATAATGTGTCTTTGGAACCAGATATATCTGGATGCAGATAAATGTCTTATCGTTTGGGAACAGTATGACTTTAGGACATAGCTTTTCTGAACGTCATTTTTCTTTTGCTTATAGAATGAAACATTAACATGTGCATTTAATGTTGTCCTAATGACTGAATGAATACGACATAATTACTTTTTTTAAATTGCTTGGGTAATTAGTAAACATTCAATCTGTGGTTATCATTTCTACCATTATTGTAAATGATACTATTTACTAATGTTATTACAAATGTGACTTTCTATCTCTGTTGACCTTTGTGTTTATTGTGAAAGAACTCAAACAGATATCTTAACTCTTGGAAAAGCCATCTTTTCAGAGAATCTGTACTCTTAAATAAACTTTTGTATCTAAATTCCTTAGGAAGTATAACTAATTCATCATTTCAAAAATATTGTTAGGGAACCTATTCTGTCTCTCATACTGTTCTACATAATGGGTGTTTGGTATTAAAAAATAGATGAGGTTTTTAGTGCTTCTATTTTTTGTGGGAGAAGACCAAGAATGAAAAGCAACTAACCACAGGAACAAATAACTTTAGAATATTATTTGTTATAAAGAAAGTAAAAGAGAAGAATGCCACTGTGGATGAAGAATTATTTGGATTGCGTGGTCAGGGATGGAAACATCTTTGTACTACAGGTGATTTTAAGTTAGTTCCTGATTGCCAAATAGAATTCAGACATAGGAAAATTTGCCATGGAAAGAACATCATCAGTGAGAAAATAAGCTGTAAAGGTAACTCAATTTGCATTGGAATGAAGATCAATAAATCTCAGGGATAGCCAATTAGGCAAAGGAAAGAGGGGCAGGGAGATGTGAAAATGAATGGTGGGCACAGTAATGTTGTGTCAGCCTTCATGGGACCTCCAACAAGTGGTTTGCATTTGGGTGAGTCCTTTGTTTCTGCCTGTGGCATCAAGGAAAAGCAGTGGAGAGGTCAGAAGACACTTTTTCAACAAGAACTTGTAGGCTTTCTGTTTCCTTACTCAATAGAAGGGAAAGTTAATGTTTTATATGAATAATTTTAAAAATCAGAAGAGAGATGCTGGAGAAAGACAGGAACTTTGTGATGCGAAAGCAACTGGGAATGAAATTATTTGATATTATCTTAATCTTCTCAGTGAGACAGAAAAGACTTAACATTGGAGCAGTCAGTACCAGATTCTTATCTGATCTCTATCAGCACCTAGCAACTAGTAATGTGTCCATAAGTGCATGTTTAATAATAAATTCCCACAGAATACATAAATAGAAATCAGACAACAGTCCCTCTATTACCACAGTATAGATTTCTGAAGTTTACAGTCTCATTTCTTTTTTTCCTCTGATTCTTACTTCACAGTGTTTAGAATACCAGAAATATATTGGATTTTCAATTTATCAAATCAAATAAGCTTTTGCTTTTGCTGCTAGCCACTAATGAGAAGAAACATGAGCACAGATGGCACAAAAGTGCCAATAAGTCAGTGAATATTTTTTGTCACCATCCTGAAGCAAAGCAATAATCCAATTGCTGGAGCCTAGGGTCCAAAATTCTTCTGATGAAGAATATATTTTCTCATTTTTGTTATATTTGTTTGCACTTCCTAATTGGTTAAGCTTTTGTTTACAAACTGAAGATTCTACAATATATCAACCTTGAAGGATTTATAATCTGCATTATCAATTGTACATATACTCACCTTTCATGTTCTATCATGCTGTGGAGCTTCAGGGTGGTTTGTGACTTGTACATATAATGATGTGACATTGGAGACTTTGGGAATCAGCCACAATTCTCCCAGTCTGCTCTCCTGTCCCACTCCAAGACTAAGTCACATTTTCCTTGTACATGCCATTAGTATATGTTATATTTTTCCTGCATTAATAATTTTCATTATTTGTATTCATCTAAATTTTCACTTATACATAACACGTGTCTTTCTCTGTGTGTTCTGTGTATTTCAAGAGTGTCAGAGGTATACATGACAGTTATGAATCACCTTAACCTTGAAAATTATCAGAAGAAACATGGATTGGCTAGTAAATGATGAGCACTTATGCTATTGGGCCTTTATTACATAGATTTTGCTAGAGGAGAAGAAGCGATTAAGGATAATTTTGACAGATGAAAGTTGATCTATTAGAAGAATTATCTGATAAAGTTACCTTAAATGTTTTAGGACCAATACAATTATGTTAACACTTTTCACACTTTCTGAAGATCAGAAATTTAAGGGAAGTTTAACTGTTGGCTTTGGACATTGTTTGCATTTAGGTGGAAGCTAAAGCAAAGGGATGAGAACAGATTGAGGCTAAGTGGCTGTCTTTTCATATTGTCTCAGGTATTCCCTATGGGATATCTCAGCATTCATGACCAAAGGTTTCTTCAGTGGTCCTCGTCAATCATACTGATTGCATGGTGGTTGCGTTCTCTAGCTCACATTTTCAAAAAAACCAGGAGAAGCTGCATTATCTCTATGATCTATGCTTGGAACTCATACAATGCCATTTTTCCACATTTGGTTAGTTAGCTGACAATTTAACAAGGTCAGACAGAACCAAAGAAAAAGTATGTAATTCTGCAACTTAAAATGGGACAATGACAAAGTTTATGTACAAATTTTAAAGTTGCCATACTGGACCATATAATGTATACATTTATTTTCATAGCATCATGACTGCCTTTCCTATTCAATGTGTCCACTTATCTCTATCCTAGTCTCTGGGAGACATGGTTCATCAAACAAAAGTACCTATTTCTGTAGCGTGAGGAAGTCTAATTTCTATGAGCCTCAGAAATACCAAGGGATAGCTTTTGGAGCCATGCCTGATAACTGGTTTCCTTTCTGGTATTTTCCCATTCCCATAGGCTGGAAGCTTCATCAGGCTAGTTACTTCAGCAGAGAATGCAAATGAGCAGGGTTGTATGAGCTGGTAAAAGAGGAAAGTCTCTGTGGGGATCCCCTGATGAAGAGGAGAAGACAGATGTGCTAGCAGCTGCTCAGGTACATTATGAGTAAGCCCCTGGTGCCTGCAGGCAATAGTGAGGCAGCTAATCCATTCACAAACAATCAGATTTGGCCATATGCCACAGCTGGACAAGGTGTGAGGGCAGCTCATGAGGAAAAAGGAGAACAGGAATTAGACTGTCTCAAAAACAAGTGCACTCAGGAATAATAACACTAATAACTGTTCATTAGCATAGGTTACATTTGTGTTTTTCAAATGTGTTATCATAAGCTCTTTTCATTTGCTTTCATGTAAAATACTCAAGATATAAGTCTCTTTATTTGCTATTTTCTTTCTTAAAAACTTTTATTCCCTTTGAGATAAGAATGTACAAGAAGACAAGGCAATGAAAAAGAAAGAAAGAAGAAAGAAAGAAAGAAAGAAAGAAAGAAAGAAAGAAAGAAAAAGAAAAGAAAGATGACTGATATGCACTTCTCATAAATTTTATTTTAGACACTAAAAGGTGTGCAGAATAGCAAACATAATTGCTGTTTTAACTACCAGTACAATTTTCATGGTATGTGGTAATAATTATTGACTACAAATCTAGTAAAAAATGTCTGTTGGGTGTATGCACACTTTACTCCGTGAATTGGAAAATCACAATAGTATATATTAAACCAGAGTCACACTTTTTCTACTGAGGGCCATGATTGGTTTTAAGGTGATCTCATAGTTCACTTGCACATTAAGCTTACAGATTTTCTTAATATCACCGCGCATTATTGTAAAGGTGTCAGATCACCAGATTCCCTTTATATTCTTTTTCCTTTCCAGTTTTATTGGTGCTGGCCAAGGAAGCTAAGGCCCTGTTTATGCTAAAACCATGATCTACGACTGAACAATATCCTCAAATCTCTCTACAGATTCCAATTGAATGAGCATTAGTAAGAAACTACAGATCTCTATATTTAACCAGAACCTCTGACTGAAGCTCTGGGAAACATTTTAAGAAACATTATTCTCTTTTAATTGTCCTCAATTCTGAGTAATTTTTACCATTGTTCCAGAGACCTTTGGTCATCTATGGAGATAGTTTTGATTTTCACACTGTGGAGCGAGGTCTAGTGGGTAGCAGGCAAAGATGCTGATAAAAATTCTTCTGTAGGAGGAGAGGAGGGCCTCCTTTAAAAAAATTGGACCAAATGTCAACATTGCTGAGGGTGAACAGATTTAGAGGGACATGGCCAAACAGAGAGAAATGTGGTGGTTTAATCATCATTTCATAAAATGTATATAGGTAGGAAATATAAGATTTATATCACGTTTCACCTAAATAAATATATTTGCAACATACAGATAATCATAGAGAAGCATTTCCATATATATATATATATATATATATATATATATATATATATACTTTTCTCTAGTAAATAATATGTATATAATTTTTCCTATGAAAGTCTGGGAAATACATTAAAAAGTTTAACATTATCTAAAAGCTTTATTTTAGAAAATTTCTTCTACAAAACACAAGAGTATACATGTTCCCCGTGTTACAGATGATTTTGATTTTCTTACATAACATGTTGCCAATCTCAAATCAGTCCATCAGTTTATAGACAGAAATTCAATAGGGAACTTGTGATGTCAAGAAGTTTTAAACCTTTTCTTTAAAGAAACAATCACATATTTGAAAACATTTATTCTTAAGTGTATTAATGATCATGCCATTGCTTAGTGTCTTTAAGTTTATACTAATTAAAACTATAGACTAATTTGCCCATATTTTTCATTTGTAGTATAAAGTAGTAACTAAGAAGAGATGAAGGGATCTTTCTATGAAATTCAACAAAAATATTTCTTATTTAGAAGAGATACAGAAAAAGACAAATTTTAATTGCATGCTGTCATTTTCACATCAACTATTACCTTCATTTATCATCAGTGCTTTTTTTCTATTTTATGGTATAGCCATAACTCATATATCGAATGCATAGCTACATAAACTTCATAAACTTTATGCAAAGCTTCATAACTCCATAAACAGTAGTATTTTCCCTCTGTCCTCTTACACTTTTCTCCAGGCACTAAACTGGTACATACCTTTATTCTGTCAAATTATATCTTTTATAATTATTCCACCATTTAAGTCTATGAGGTTCCCATTAAGGGTCAATGCTTGGGTCACTTCTGAAGGTTGTTCATATCAGTGGCCCACATAGTCATGCATTCAACAGCTGTTTATTGAATGACCCATATGCATAGGCTCTCTTCTAGATGTGGTCAATTAAAAGTAAATGAGAGGGCAAAGCTTGAGATTTGTTGGGCTTACTAGTGAACAATGAAGACACTACAAAGAAACAAATACACAAAGCCACATATTTTAACATGGAAATTGTGCACAGTATAGGACACACTAATGTAGAGTAATGGCTTTTCCATGTAGAGTTGTTCAAGTATTCTCAAGAAAAAAAGATGTTTCCATACAAATCTATTTTGTTATGATACTTAATCATTTGGGCTTTTTAGTTTTTGTTATAGTGCATCTTTGCTATGTTCCAAAAGCTTTTTAATGTAAAGGGTTTTAAAAATGGGATTAAACTCCAGAACAGAGATGTAGGAATGCTACAAGAAATTCAGGAGAAGGTAAATAATTTAGACACAATGAGACCCTAAAGTGGCATTCCTGTATGTTCATTTGTTAAAATACTAGGTTTGAACCTAGGTCCTCATGCATGCTTGGCAAGTGCTGTACCACTGAGCCACATCACCAGCTTATGACACTATCTAATGAAAATGCAACTGGGCCTATGTAGATACCTTGAAAAGCCAGGCTCTGATGAATCTGTCTGTATGGGCAAGTACTCAATTATAATTCCTCAAGTCATCAGGATGCAATGAAATGAGAATGTAGATACTATTATCATTGGCTTGAATACTTTATTCCATTACGGTGTGAGTCTTGGGATTTCACTCAGTCACATGAATTCTATTATTCGTGTATAAGGAGAATGTAATACACAAACCACATCCTTAGCCCCATTCATTCAGTCCATTGAGTTGCAGCTTATTCAAATGTTCTATCATTGCTTTCTATAATGTGCACATAACTGTGAATTTCCTTCCACCCTGCCTGCAGTTTTGTCTTCGTTGCTATACATATTATTTATAAACTGTTAATTCTCAAAATTATATCTCGAGTATGAATCTCTCTTGTCAGCTGCTGGCCCACATATGAGTATATGTGTGTGGGTTTGCAAATACAAAAATGTTTCTTTGGTATCTGTTCTTGAATTTCTTACAGTTATGCCAAGCATAATATATTCAAATCAGAGACCTAACTTTTTATTATTGTTTGACCTAAAAAGTCTCCCCCCAATCTGCTGTGTTTGGGAGGTTATTGGATGAGGAGGACATTCTACTCTTCAGTGGATTCATCACAGCTCAAAGTATTCTGTTGGGATATAGGACCTGGTCGGTATGTGGGTCTCTTGGGGTATGACCTGGAGGGTGCATTCTTGTCCTCAGATTTTCTCTTCTCCCCCTGCTTCCTAGTTTCCATAGTGTTATCCAATGTTTTGGTTTATATCTAAATATCTTTCAAAAATTCATGAAATCTTCAGGTTGGGTTTCTAGAATTTGTGATTGATTCATACTTCAGGGCTGGGATTATGGGTGTGAAGGCTACAAGCCCCCTAGGGTGGGTAACCTGCATATCATGTAAAGGATGGGAAGAGTCTTCTGCCCATTCTCCTCCCTTCCTGCTCTTGTTTGTTATCTTCTGCCTCTATGAACTGCTGCCCCTGTGCCACAACACCCTTCCTTGCAGCCAGATGATTATGGACTGAAACTTTTGCAAACTCTGAACTAAATAAACCTTCCCTTAATTTTGTGCATTGGGTATTTTGTCATAGCAGTGAGAGAATAAGTAACCAACATACCTATATTTCTCTGCCACCCACTTCTGCCACACTGTTTCATCCATGGAGCCAGCCAGCTACAGAGTGAATCCACAGAAATCTGTAAACCCAATAAACCTCTCCTCTAAGATATGAATACAAGATATTTTGTCCCAGCAATGAGTAACTGAATAATATAACACGACAAATTTGACCTCTTTAAATGATTTTTTGGTAAAACTGATATGTTACCGTTCTTCGAAACACATTAGACCTCCAGCTCTTTTTAAACCCGGAAATATCATATCATGTGGGCTGTAGCAGAGACCTTATATCCAGTACACTGGCTTCCCTTCTTGTTTCTTTTTAAGACTGAATTGTACACAGTAGATGCAATCAATTTAAGATAAGAACAGTGTCTCCTAGGCATTGCTCTTAGAACTAAACTTTGAGTGTTTCTCAGGATCTCAGCCACCTGCAAATCTGGTCCTTAAGGTCTGGATTCTCATTTTGGCCGCTCTTCTCACTGTCTATTATTCCTCAGACATAGCATCTCTCAGGCTCATCACACCCGCTGCTTCCATGGTTGGTAATATTTTTCTCTGTCCTGCTTTTTGTGGCACAACTGACTCTTCTCTGTCAGACTAAATGCCACATTCCCAGAGAGATTTCCCTGCTGCTACCATCTATCTCCTCCAGTAGGTTGAATTCTGTGGAAAAGAAAATATTTCTACCACAGAGCTTATCGTAGATATAAATATTTTGTTGCATGTGATTTTCAGATTAATGACTATGCCTACCTTGAGCAAATATGATTGGTAAAGAGAGAAAATAAGTCTGTTTGTTCACTGCTCTATTGCACACCAAGAGAATGACCAGGTGTATTATATGGGTCAATAAGTAATTTTGATTGAATGAAGGCCTAATACCCCTTTGCTTAATCTAGACATCCTCATTACTTTGAGTAAGCACATCTCATATATTAAAATAAAATTTTACTTAAATTATACTTTGCCATTTAGTAAGTTAAAATCATTTTAAAATTTCTTACAAATAATTGGTCATTTGAGAAATTTCTTGTTCTCATTATTCAACATCACTTTAAGCCCTACCAAGCTGCATGAAATGTGTTAACTGGAAAAGATTCGAATTTAAAAGAATGTTATTGTTGCCCTATTTTGAAATATGTTTAAGTCTGTGCTGTTAACATGTGATCAATCACATAATTTCTCTAAAATAGTCAGTCATCCTAAAAAGCAGTTTCTAAAATTAAAAAAAAAATTGCGTATCTCAGAGAAAGAAAAATAAAACTCAGTGCAATATTTCTAACTATCTAAGGGAAAATCTGAGCATTTGAAAAAAAAATCCAGTAACCAAGAGATCAAGAAAAAAGGTCATTAAATTATTTTAATTAAAGCAATTCTTTGGAGGACAAAGGGGCAAATGCTATGGAATACAGAGCCCCCAGATTTCAACTCAGCTGTGAGTAGACACTGCCTCAGAGTGAGAAGGGGCAAGTCATATTCTAAGCTAAAAGCAAATAACTTTAATTAAGCCTGGCTCATGGGTCCAAGCTTGGGAGACCTTTGTAATAAAAGAGATCACACGAATGAGAAAAACTTTATTCACAATCTCACTGGGACTCTTTCTCCTCTCCTTCTGAACTGCCTTTGACAGTTTCTTCAACATATTTGATGATGGGAGTAAATGAAAGAAAATTAATTCTGCCCTGTTGCATGACATTTATGAAATAAAAAATGGTGATGATATAGATGCTTTATTAATAATATTAAAGATTAGGAAGAGGCAATTTAAAAGTTGCATATTCTATAACATTTCTCTATGTGAGGATCAGTTAGTACCTTCTTTTCATTGCCACAAACCAACTAACCTGATAGTTATTCAGTGTAATATGTACCATTCACTGTTCTAGATTATGATTCTGGAACAGAGCACAAAGGACTATTAAACATCACAGAGTCTATTCTACATTGGATAAAATGGCACAACATTTGGATAAAGAACATGTTTTTATATATTATACTACATTAGAATGCATAGCCTGAGAGCATAAATGAAATATGAAGTGAATATGAGTCATTAAAATTATATGGACAGCACAGTGAGCTTGCTGGAGATTCTGGATATTGGAGAAAGAATATCTTTCGCTTGTATGGACTTGCAATGCAAGATGAATTGTGATAGAAATCCCTAAATTCTGGAGGTTTTTTCCTACTACTAAGCTTTATTCTTGAACTGATCTGTTAGTCTTCCCACCCTCATTTAAGCAATGCATCTATTTCTGAGATCCAATTTGTGCTGTTGACCCAATCTGCTGTTACTTTTGGACTAATGTAATTTCAATGTTCAAAATTTATTTCTCTGAAACATTATTTCCAATAATCAATATCAGCAGAAGCAGAAGCAACAGAAAATAATGCTAAAAGTAATGGGTCACTCAATATAAATATTAAACTACATTCTCTGTGTTATTAAAGTGCAGAGAAACATACAGATTTCTGTAGCAGTGTTATATTTTTACTATGTGAAATACTTTAGTATGCACAATATTTCAAAGACATATGTACATGTTCAATAGTTAGACACACTATCCACACACACAGTTGTCTTATGCCTGAGTCATTACCATGTACAGTGAAAAATTATTGGTCTAGAAATTAAGAAATCTAAGGTCAAACCTTCAATGTGCTGGTGAAAAATCAGTGTCTTTTACATACATTACTTTTTTTTTTAATTTAAAGGAAAAAAAAAACAAAACAGTATAAGGGTACAAGTAATACAGAATTTTAAAAAGAACAGTAAGAAATCATTAGTTAATAGATTACATATTGTCATCTTAGAAATAGTTGTTGCAGTTACAGGATTAAAGCATAAAAAAGTGGACATTCAAACAGTGAGACTGCAAACAGTTGTATTCAATAATCCAACAAAAACTTAGTAATATGGTCCTCTACCTTAACACACCTAAACACACTTGCAGTTATATCCTTTGGAGCACTTGTTTCTTCTCTTTTTTACAACAAAATTTACAACTTTTGGATTTTATTACTTCTACAGTTCTTATTACTTTTTTTGGAAGAGAATAAAACCAAATATGGAAAAACAAAGTAGTCAGTCAAAACAAAGGATAGACATAGCACATGATGTAAAAACAGAATACAAGGCTATCAGCAATGGTTACCATAATGCCTCTTGCTACCTTAAAAAGAATTGCCTATCTCATTAGGCATAATAAAATTGAACAAAATAGTACAGAACAAGACCAATAAAACCTAAACATTGGAAACATTACAGGACTTCAAAAGAAGATAACAGTCAAACCAGAATGGGCATCATAGTGAATCTTATTGCCTTCAAAGTAGTTGCCTATACCCTCAAACTTGGTACTACCAAACAGAACAGAGCAGAATAAAATCAGTCAAAACAAGATAGTGGGAGTAATAGTGGGCTTCAAATCAAGTTAATAGGAAATCAAAAAAGTTACTATAATATATCCTGCTAATTTTTTTTATGTTTCCCTTAATTAAAAAGATAATAATAAATAATTTTTAAGAAAAAAGGGGGATTGAGATAAAAGAGGACAAAACAACATAACAATATACGTCAAAGCATAACAGTTTCAGCAACCTAGTGCTTCAGCACAACATAACCCGACTCAGTAGTAACCATAGAGTCTCTTTCCTTAAAATATTTGAATATAGCTTCGTATACTATAACATCAAACATATCAAGACAGTGAAACACCTGTCTCCTGCATTTGTGAAAAGACCAAAACACCTTGAAAACTAGCCTCAAAATTTTGACAGATAAATAACTTTTAAATATGTTTCAATGTGTCTAATGAAAGTAATTTTAAAATATCATAATCAGTTGTGAGTAAAGTGTTAGTGACTAAATGTAACTCAAAAAAATTGAAGGCAAGTTAGGGTTGAATGGTTTTCATTGATCCCTTAGAAAGAAAGCAGAGAAAAATTTCTGACGATTTCAAAATTTGTTTTTATTTATTCTTTAAAAGATAAATGTCATGTTGCTTAGGAAAGAGAAAATCTGAAGTAAAATATCTGGTTAAAATATATGCTGTGGTACATTTTGTAAACTGAAAAGAGAAAAATTAACTTTATCTCTTCCTAATCTTTACCTATGTCAACAATTGGTAAAGCATAAATTACAATTTTAATGTGTCAACATTAAATCATAAATTCTTGTTAACAGCTGGCATAACTAGCTTAAAGCTTTAGCCTCCTGGATAAATATGTATTGAAGAATATAGTGTGTGTGGCCTACACAGAGTCTTGCTTCTAAATGTTACAGCAGTTCTCCCATACTTTCAATTAAATAAAATTAAAGCTCAGAAAATGTCATAAAAGGGTAACCTAATATTTGATCACTAATGTGCTTATGCAAAAGGACATTCACAACTGTGCATTCAGAAGTAATCTGATTTGCCTTTCCAAGATACATGAAGCCATGGATTAAGATAATGTTTTGAGTAAACTTTAAGACAAATTTCTAGGCAGTCTGTACCCTGCAGAAAATATCTACTGATTTTGAGCCCAGTGAAATGCTGCAAATATGCACTGAAATGTTTGCGACTTTTTGTTCACTAACCAGTATATCTCATAATGAGTCAGCCCCATTCTTGTTTAAAATCCTGTGGGCTGTGTTAGCTCTTCAGAAAGAATGGTTTGTGCTTTTATTGTTTGATCATGTTTTCATGTCTACATCTTGTAATTTGAACAACTACTTTGGAGATAACAATGTGTAATATACAAATATTGTTTAGAAATTTTGTATTACTGATTTTATTCTTTTTGCTTTAAGAATAAATAAAATTTTGAGGGATTGTGTACCTCAAGTTATAAAAGACAGTCAGTGAATTCATGACTCCCCTTCCATTTGGATGGACTAGAATCACCTGTGTATCTCTTTGTGTGAAGCCCAGGGATACTCAAATCACTATTAGACATTAAATCTTAATAACTCTTTTCTTCTACTTGAGGTATAGTAAACCAGTTTGTTCTGCTTTCGTACACTGAGTGGTCCCCGACTCTGAAGATTTGAGAAAAGTTTTATCAAACATCCTTTTGTAGGCAGCTATTCAGTTATCCTATAATATTAGTTCACTGAACACTTTTATTTTCTTTCAGTACACTATTTCCTTTATTTTCTTTTAACATAATACTTATTCACCAACACTTCTATCATTGTAAATGAGAAACCTGCCACATTTGCCATTTCTAATGTATCTATTTCCAAGTGACACAGTGTCATTTCTAGGTATAAAAACAAACCATTCTTACTAGAGGCTTACTGGAGGCTATCATAAAGAGGAAAAGATTTAGTCCATGAGGAAAGCTGTGGCTTTTAAAACGGAACAAAAAAAAATAAATATCGACATCTTCTATCGCTGCAGATATGTGTCACAGCAAGTATGTGCCAGATGTTTCCTCTGGGAAGATTCTCCCTTTGATTTTGTTAATTTCTCCTTTTGTGTAATCCCCTTGTACTTTCCCATTACAGAGTTATTATACTGTAGTCAGGAATTCAAATGAAGATTGAAAGTATCTAATTACATATTAGGATAGTAATTGATAACACTCATTAAGACAAAAATGCTTTTCATTTTTCCAAAGTTTTGAGTTTTTTCCAATTTATTTTTTATATAAATTGAATGTTATTTTACATGTTAAATCTTACACATAAAAGGGCATAGATAAAATTGACAAGATAAATGTACATACATATAGAATACAGCTTGGCATAGCAATACATATGGACAGTGGATTCAGATAAAATATTGTTTCTTTTTTTTTTTTTTTCTGTGCTGGGATACATCATTTCTTTGTGTTGGACACATGCAACATTTGCTGAATTGGCTCTATTGAAATTTTCAACTGCTGTCAATCATATTTATCCTACAAAAAATAAGTGTGATAAGTATCCCTGTATATCCGAATCTGTACTGGTAATTATGCAGAGACATAGTGATAACAGGAATTCTTGACTCACATATACTTGTTTGCTTATTGTATCAAACAATGAGGATAAGTTTTCATAAGCTAGAAAAAGTCTCGTATTTAAGATTATACTGAAAGCAACCACCACTCTTCAGTAGAAAGCATTTTTTATTAAAATTTATTTACATCAGCCTTTGTCCCTCATAAAAATCACATCTGAGATTCCTGGTTTGAATCACCGTGACTCCTAAACATAACAAAAATATTACGTATATAACATCATTTGGAAAATCAATAGGTAGTAAAAAATAGGACTCATCTGTTTATTAAAGAAATTGAACTCCCTGGTTCAGTGAGGCTAATGCCTTACAATTACTTTTTCCTGATGTAGAATCAGAGACACTTTCTTAGGATGATCAGATTTAGTTAACTCTTATAGTCATAGATGAATTTTTCACCTCTTCTTAACTTTAGGTACAGCTTTAAAAGTTGACGAGCTTGTGGGAGTCCCATTAGAGTCTATTAAGTTTGATTGACTTACTTTGGAATTTACGTGCTTAAAACAGGTTATTCCTTTATAAAGAGAAAATATTCCCTGTCCTACATTTATCAGGTTTAGGATTTTCATATATTTCATGGAATATAAGCATGATATATGACAGGGCAGAATAATTAAAATATATGCCACTGATACTTGGTATGTGAATGTCCGGCTAGAAATTTAAAAATAGAGAAAAGAGGAATGAAAATAATGTATAAGAAAAAAGAGATACACTGAATTTCACAAAACCAGTTCAGACTTGGGAGTTTGTTTGTTTCTTTCTTAATAGTTAAAAAAAATCATAGAATCAACTAGAAAGAAAGTCATGTATAAATTCATTTAGGGAACCAGAAGAGATAAATTTGGAATTGTGTTATAAGTAATAGCTGAAACTTGACCTCAAATATCTAAAGAGCTATTTTTATTTTCAAAAACAACTAACCCTAGCATTTCTTTTAACACTATAGTTATGATGACGTCAACACAGTAGTTATAACTTTTGCTTTTTTTGTTTGTTTGTTTGTTTGTTTGTATCAGGAATTGAACTCAGGATCTTGCACATGGCAGTTAGGTGCTGTGCCACTGAACTGAATCTCCAGCTATGGTTACAACTTTTGAATGCTGAGGCAAAATTTCCAAATAATACTATAATATTTATGTGTTGGGGTGTATGACTATTATAACATTTGACAGTGATAGTGAATCCAATATTTCAAATCAATTATGCTATAATGATCTCTTTAATATAAGTGTTTCTGAATTACAAACGTGTCTGAATTTCAGTACATGACATTTCCATGCACAAAGTTTTCTGATTTTTTTCAGAGTTTAACCTCATGCAGCCCAAGTCCTACCCCTTCACACAATCTCCATAAAAGCAATTTTAAACCTGTTTATTCATCATTATGACATCACACAAACAATCAGATACACAGAAGATGTCCAAAATTTTAGTTATATTTTTATTTCTTTCTTCTCTTTTTTGCTAGCATGTTGGAAACAGTTATTAGATACATTCAACAAAGGGTTATTTTATATCCACTGTCTCAAGTACAGGGTATAAGAAACTTCCAATCTGTGAATGCCTCTTCATAAATATTCTGGCAAAGATTTTCCACTAAACTTAAGAATGAGGACACAATGCTTAGATCAGGTTCTGAGGGAATGGATGGAACTGGACATTTTAAAAATATTTCCTTCCTATGCTTATCATACATTATCCACTTATTTCCCAAATTTTTAGTTAAACAATATATATATATATATATATATATATATATATATATATATATGTGCATCTGGACACACATTTGTTCAAATGAATGTACAAATATTCTTTTTATTCCCCATTAGTGATTTTTCTTTTTCAAATGTATTTAATAGAATATTCCAAGATTTAACTTATGAATTGTACAAGAACTTGAAACTTGCAGTATAAATCCTTTGACTTAATTATTTTAAATCATTCTGTAACTTTTATGTAACATAATAAATGCTGACTCTATTTGCTTCTAGGGAAAAAGTTAAATTTTGTATGCATTCTTAAGTAATCAAAGTACAAAGTAATTAACACTTTTCAATGCTTTCTGATAAGTGCAGCCATAACATAGCAATTGAGTCCTCACAATCCACAAAGAAGATACAGGAATTTATAGTCTTTAAAATCTGTATTAAGATTTGGAAATCTGTTCTAGGTGTCTGTAGAATATGCTGGTGTATATTAGGTAGGGGAGAGAAAGTTCAACTTAGTTTAAAGTTTTAAATATACAACCTATAATCATGGACTATTGAATGACGGCTTAAAAGTAAAATTTTGAGTTGAATGATTTTTATTGGTAAAGAATCTTGACTTTCTTTAAAAAATGTGGACTAAAGAACTAGACAAAACATTCCTCATTTAACAGCCCCTCACTTCTATTTTTCAATGTATGATCAAGTATAAGAAAGCCTTCCAAGTGAAGGTATAATTTTCATGTAATTGGAAAGCTATGAATATTTAGCCTTATTCAAAGAAGTGTCCTAAGGATTTTTGGGTTGCTCTATTAGTACAATTTATTGTAGCATCAAACCAACATATTAAATATGATTCACTGGAGAAATAATATATTAACATTCAAATAATAGTAAAATAGTTCTTGATTCTGACTTTAGTCAAAAGAGATTACAATTCAACATAAACACTCTTTATTTAACCACTTATAATTTCATTATTTATGCTGAAGAGTTTCAAATGGCATAAATGTGATTTTCTTTCATGTCTTTTTTGTAGATTATTTCATTTATTTTGCCAAAATAAAAAATAAGATAATAGGTCTGTTACAATATAGTAAATTTATGTTTGCATGATAAAATTAGTGCCTGAAATATACTTTTTAGTAAATTAATCAAGATTTATGATATGACTTTAATCAAAACATTGTACTAAATTCCTAAAATATATATTTTTCTCTTCAAGGTTGTTTTGGTCAGTGTTTCATCCTATGACAAAATATTTTAAAAGTCTCATGAAATGCATCAAAGTATGATGTCTTCAGTGTGCAAATCTACTGATTGAATTAGAGCCCTCATGATTCAGTCACTTCCACAGACCATGCCTTAAGCATAAAATGTGATTTGGGGGGATATTTTCAGTATCAACTATAATGAAACTGTTCTGGACTTTCATCATTTTGGTCACAATAGCCTTGGACCCTGGGTAAATGTTTATGGGCTCAGTTTCCTCACCTGTGTGCCGTAGATATTGATGACACCTGGGATTGTAAAGCTCAAAGGTTATTTTCAATAAAATTGAAGTGCTTGGGCTATCAACTGTCACTAAGTCATGGATAAACTTTTCCTATTACTAGCTATTGTTATTTATAGTGCTCATTATAAGAAGTTCAAATGGAGTTACAGTCTTTATTACAAACACAGAAAATCTCAGAGAATCATGTAGTAACATATTTTAATTTGTCAACTCCAGGCAGTGAAGTCTAGTTTCAGTCTGTATATCGAAAAAAGTGAAAATATGAAGATATTTTCCCCAAATTGACAATGTGGAACTCGTCAGAGATTAGAATACATTTTGAATGTATTCTAATCTTCAGTATTTAAGGTATAATATATTGACATATGTGATATTTTATAGCTATGTATATTTGTACCTGCATATATGGAGCCATATGAATTTATACACATATATGGACAAACACAAAGATACTATGACTTTTTCAAGACTTGTGTCTGGATGATCGAATGGTTTCTACTCTTCCTCTTCCCAATTAAAGAGGGAAAGAAATTCCCCAGAGGAGTTGGGAGGGGGCACAAACATTTTCTCAGAGATGATTTCTAGATATCCAATATATGGAATATTGAAAAGGTCAATCTAATACATACAACACGATGTCTAATTCTTTGCAAGCATGAATAATTAAAATTTGGGTGCCTCATTCAAAGTTGTAATGAGACCGTAATTCAAATTGAATTGGACAGTGATTTTTATTTGGACATTTATAGTAATGAGAATGGAAAATTAAATAAACTTAATAATACTGCAAGTCATTTTTAATTTCAACATTTGTGAACTTCCTTGCTGTTTTGAAATGTATAATTGTGACATACAGATAAATAATCATTGTTTTAAATATAAAAATATTCCATGTAAGAGTGTGCCCATAACATAATTTAAATATTAGCAAAGGTCTACGTTTAATCATGTTAAATAATATTTATGGGAAATTCCCATTTTCCTTTAGTAGTGATTTTAAATCTAAGTAGGGCAAGAATTTTTGAATGTTTTCAAATTAGGGTAGTAAAAGTTTATCTAGAATTGTTGAAATCAGAGTCAGAAATGTACAGAGGTTCAAACATGTTACACAAAGGTGAACCATGAGCGAAGTTCCACTTCTCTCTAGGTGTCCATTCATTGTACTTTGTCTGTTCTGTACTTTTTTTTTTCCTGTTTGTACACACATGATTTTGTACTTTTTTTTGGCTTTCCTTTAGTATAGAGAGGGGATTTAGGGGGTGGACACTATTTCCTAGCTTATTAAACCAAGGATTCTTATTTTTCTACAGTCATAGAATTGAGTCATAATTTTATCTATTATTCACTTTACAAATACTTGGATTATTGTGAACTTTGATTCAAAAAGAGAGCAAAAGCATTTCTTTGTTTCACAGTATAAAACATAAATGGGTGAATTACTATCAAAGCATTATAGAAAAAAAAACTAAACTATAGCAATTATAAGTAAGGTAATGTTACAAAGAATGCATACTTATGTTTACAAGAGCACAATTTATAATAGCTATATCATGGACATAGCCTATTTGTCCATCAACAGAGAAAAGGATAGAGAAAATGTGGTATTTATATACCATGGGGCACTACACCACAAAATATGATGAATTTGAGGGATTTTTAGGTAAATGGATGAACCTTGCCTACGTAAAAGTAAGAGAAATAAGTAGGCAGACAGGTTTACTTATCACATGAATTCTCTCAAATGAGAAACCAAAAATATAAATAAAGAGCAAAACAGAAGGCAAATAATAATCTTTTTTTCAGATAAGAACGGGAACAAGAGGTGAGAGTGATGCGAGGGAAATGATATGGAAAAAGAAAAAATGGAGGAAAACAGTAGAGCTTTTGGAAGTGAAAAAGGAACAAAAATTGTTAGAAACAGAAAAGGATGGGAGGGCTCTACGATGATTAAAAAGAATTAAAATGTGTTATGCATACGTCTCAAATCCCTTTGGTAAATGTAATTATTAGGTGTTGCAAACATGTACTCATAACAAAAAGCAAGAGTATATATTGTAAAATAAGGTGTTTAATTCAGTAACTCCAGTTTCTGGTACATGATGCTCTTTAGAAGGTTTATCTTCATTAAGATATGATCTGGTACTAGTGATTTATCTAAGAAGATCTTGCTAGAATTCTGCTCTGCTGATGAAAAAAGTTCATCATTTTAGAGTGAGGAAGATGAACACTACTGAAAAAGCACTTTGGGTCAAATATCATAGTGAGTTTGAGAAAGTAAAACCAGGCAAAGTATCTGTGTGTGATCTCTCAAATGTATAACCTAATATGTGCATTAACTACTAGGTATAAAAGCCTGTTCAAGCTTGCAATTTGCCTACAGTGATAAATGCTTAGTGCTGAACTGATACGTGTTCAAGTGATAAACAAATGAAAGTGCTGATTGGAAAATTTGATCTCACCTTCAGTGAAATTATTATCTTCTTAGATCTTTTGAAGTGATCTGTACATAACTTTCAGACTTTTATTATCTTGAAGGTTTAAAACTGAGATATGACGAGGTCAAAGGAAACTTGGAGCTTCAAATAAAATCTCTCCTATACTGCTGCATGGAAGAATGGATGAAGAGCTATAAAGGACACATGGGGATAGTCAGAACGACTGGGAGAATCTGGAAAGAAGAGAAATCCTAGGTAGGAGAACATAATTCAAAAATGGTAGATGTAGGAAATTATTACTACTTGATGATTTGCATGAGCCGGCTCATAAGGTAAAGAATCACCAACAAAACACGACACAAGTGCTGCCTGTGTTGAGTGTAGATCAGAAAGAGAATTTGTAATTCCATGAAACCAGAGATGTAGCTCAGCAGCACAAGCATCAGTCTGACAAATTTAGGATCCTGAGTTCAATTCCTGGTACAATAAATTTATATATTTCAATCAAAACAAATTTAATGTCTATAGCGAAAAACCAGCTCACCTCAGAACACAGGACACTAGATCAGAAACAACAATATCTTAAATTATAAATATGATTATTCTCAAATAATGCAATTAGTTATTAGTGATTGCATTCATTTCAAATTTTACTGAAGCCTTAACAACTTCTAAGAACTGTAGTGAACAGATATTTGTGATCCCTAACTGTGGTGCTCTCCTAGAACCTCCAACACTATCTATCATGTGCCCCTTGGATTCACAGTAATTCCCTGAAAAATTGAAATGACCAATCTTTATTGTACTGGTGTCCTGGCTATGTTATAAAATCATAGAAAAGAAGAACAATAAAATAATCTACCTCTACGAATGTGTAATATATATATATATATATATATATATATATATATATATATATATATATCCCTTTTCTCCAATCGCCCTGTTTCTGGAGCTAAGCATTTTAGCATAATCCTTATCTAAGGTACTCTGGGACAGCTCTGTCAGTTTATCTTTTCAACTTTCCCCAGCCCTATGTTTTCTTCACAAACGTAATGAGACCATGTGATTTTACTTCTTGCATAGGGCTTGTGGCTCCCTGAAAGGATGCAGCTCCTTGCTCAAACCTGACCTCTTAGCCAAGATTCTCAGGCACTTATTGGCCTTACCTGGTTTCTCCTTTTCCAGGTATGGACCATTACTCTAGGCCTCCATAATATAGGAGAGGGTTGAGAATTAGAGCTACTATCCCATAGCCCAAACTGTATAATAAAACAGCACTGCTTGGAATTCCTTCTTTGGGGACTTCATTCAACAAAGGGAGTTCTTGGATACACTGGCCAGAGTGGAATGCAAGCTGCATGCTGTCCTGGGATTTGAATAGACGGCCCTCACTCACTTCGTTCTTTCCTGACATTTACCTCTTCCCTTATAATCAACACTATTATCATCTCTTCTTAGGAAGCCCTCTGTTCTCTCAACCCAGTCTAACTTCTGATTGTTTCTGGATTTTCCTAGGATGTTACTTCCACTGTAGCGTCAGAACTTGATTAGAAGCACAATGTCTGTGTCCCTAACCTACATTCCACGAAGCAATTTTTTAAAAATAATTCATTTATTTCTCCATCCACCTATAATATATTTCAGTATATCCATTTAATTTTAACATTCCCAATCTGAAAGCCAGGAATATCTACTTCTGTTATGGATCCAAATAAGCACAATAACATCTTGGTTCATAAGCCTTTCTGTTTGCAAACTATTTGTTTCGCAAACAAAATAGTCAGCAATATTTTCTGTCTGTTTGCAAACTCCAGGTGACAAACATGCTCACAGCCATCTTCCTCACACAAACACAAATGCGTTCATCTTTTGCAAAATTCTAAATCATTAGGTTTGTAAATTGAGGTATCATTCTATATATTTGTAAATATAGAGAGATATTGATAGATGTTACTATTTATATATATATGAATAAATGATATATATTTATATGTCACATATATGAATAAATAATATATATTTATATGTCATTTATGAATAAATAATATATATTTATATATCATATATATGATTAAATTGTATATATTTATATATCATAAATATGAATGAATGATATATATTTATATATCATATATATGAATGAATGATATATATTTATATATCTCATATATATTAAATTGCTTTTTAAAGTTTTAACCAGCATGAAGAAAGAAGTATGTTGATATAATCAAAGGACAAAAAATAAAACTATGATTGTTATTTTTGCTTCATGATTAAAAAAGCATTATTTTATATACAAAAATTGTAAGATAATTTCTAAGGCCATATGTGTTTTTGTGAATCTCTGTGAGCCTAGAGAGGAAAACACTAGAAACCACAGGATCTACTAAATTTCAACTGCTTGCTGTGTTTCAAGTTACTGTGAGGCTATCTTTCTTTCTGTGAGCACATACCTTAACAATTTTTAAATAAAATCTGTTTTGTGGAAAAATAAAAAAAAAAAATTACATATGCCACCTTTTGAATTCTTACAGTAAAAAAAAACAAAACAGTAAATATTTGTTTTATTTTAAAAAGACTGTAAGACTTGGATCAGCTTCAGAAGATTTATAGAGGAGAAACTGGAGTGATAGCAACTTTAATACAGAAACTGAGAATCATTCTCATTTTTTTCATCACATATTTAAATTTTCACAGGTGAGCTTTCAATAGATAGCTATTAATGCAGCTGAACCAAAGCAAATTTTAGTTTTTCTGTTTTCTTTTTCTTTGCAGAATGGCCAACATTTTTTTTTCCTTCTGACTAATCCAGTCATTATAAGGAAGCTATCCTAAGTGCTTCCCCAGATTAAATACTCAATATGAAGATCTCTTCCTGTGATCATCAGCTATTAAACATACTTTCTTGCTCAAATTGACCCTGATTTGTATTCTAAAGTAGGATAGCAATTATAGTAATAATAGCTTCCATTTGAGTCTGACTTCAGAGGAAGTTACTGGGAAATATTCTGGTTAAATTTATAAAAATTATTATTTGTAATAGTACAAGGAAGATGTTCATGTTAGTATTTTTCAGAAAACTCAGAAAAGAACAAAAAATATAAAACATTACTACATCTATAAAAATGAAAACAGTACACAAGTGTGGTGGCTAATTGACTGATTATCAGCTTCATTGGGAATGCCCGGCAGAAATGAGTCGCCATGTCTGGGCACAGAAGACACACTTTAGGAATGATTACTATCCAAATGGTATAAAAAAGGAAAACAGGAGCAAAGATTTCAGCTGATATTCGTTAGAGGAACTTCACTGTGTCTCTTTCCTTTGCAAGAATTTCCATGGCTTTTCTCTCATAGGAGTTTTGGCTGCTCTCTTTGGGAGAGCTCACTCCTTGCATGCATCTTGGATGTCATCTCCTGGCTTCCAGGGCAGATCACCCTGCCTTGTAGCTCAGATCCTTCAGCCTCTTGGCACAGACACTACTGGCCCTTTCGACTTTTTGGTGCAGATTTGTTGGTTTCATTTTAGTTCAATATAAATTAGCATGAAAAAAAAAAACTAATATATATTACATCTTTTGTGATTTACTTATCTACCTATTAATCTTTGTTATTTAATCTTAAGGAATAAAATGCAAAATTTATAGCTGAGAAAGCCGAGATAAAGAAATGTCATAATTTTTAAGGACCAATCAACTAGTAATTAATGGAAAAGTAAAAATATAGACCAGTTGTTACTGATTCCTACTTCCTGTAATTCTGCATTTAATTCCTAGGTTTAAAGGAGTTACCAGGTTACCTTATTCCATAAATGTCATGAACTGGTCATACATTAACACACTGTTCTTCATTTGGCCATCAATTAGAGTTGAAAAATACTGTACAGCTCTCATTAGTCATCCAAAGTTTAGTATATAAGTACATATGATATAGAAGCAGGTCTGGAAGAAGGAGAAACTATAAACAAATGTAAGGAGTTTCCTCCATTTCTAGATTCTGATACTATTTAATTCAATATGTCTCATAATAATATTGTGAAACTTTTACTATCTTTCTTAAAACACCAAAATGAGAAAATTGAAAAGAAACCATATGTCCAATATAAAAAAACTGGTCAACAAATATAATGTATATTTACATAAAAAATACTACAATGACTCAACATGAAAATGCCTGATGTCTATTGAGTGACTTTCAATAGATCCCTTGTAGGGTACCTCTGACTACTGATCAACAACTATGACCCCCTTCAGCCTGATGAAGCCAGATGGGTCACTGTCCATTTCTGCCTCATGGCTGTTTGGGGTACTTCTTCAGAGGGGGAATGTTATAGGTAGCTGAGCTTTTCCACACCATAGACCTGTCTCACTTCCTGGTTTTGCTCTAAAAAAATACCTGAAAAGGCAGGATACTCGGCAACCCACTGGGGACCCCTCCGGTCTCTCTCAGACAAAAGGTTTTTTTCTCTCAATAAATGTATTCTGCTTTTTAAAAAATCATTACAATGAAAGACACATGGCTATGAATCCCCCAGAAAATACCACCTCTCATTTCAGACAGAGTATCTTTCATTTTTACTATTTTTTTAAAGTAGTTCTGGAAGTCTTCATGTCTTTAAGAGGTGTGATAAAAAAAAAGTAAAAACCCACAATGGCTATTGTCACCAAGCGCATCCACCAGAAAGTCAAGCTTGTAATAAACATTATTTTACCCACCTTCTTCACCACATCTGACACTATGTGACTTCTGGCTCTTCCTCAAAGTCAAAATGACCTTGAAAGGTAAGTGATCTGAATCAGTTCAGGTCATCACAGTAGTCACAAAACAAACAAAACAAAATAAGCAAAGAAAAATCCCTCACAAAAATGGACTTCAAAAACTGCTTCAGAAAGTGGCAAGAAAGATGTGATGTGTTCATAGTCAGGAAAAAGATTTTTAAGGGAATTCACACCAGCTTGTCATATTCTGTTAATTCTTTAAATTTAAACTTACTGTAGTTTCATACAATTAAACTGGCATTCAGAAACAGTGCTAGAAATCTCAAGATGTATTCTTCAGGATTTTCCTAAAATCAAAACAAATATGAAGTTGATAGATGAATGGATGAGTAGACAGACAGACAGACAGAAAAGTTATGGGAATTGTGATGAAAAAAACTGAATATTCAGGGAAAACAATGGTATCATTTAGTCTAAATTCAGTTCTTGAAGCTTGAACAGATGGTGTGTGTGTCATGATATGAGCACTAGTTTGCAAAAGCAGGAGACGTTAGCTCAAAAAGTGACAGTGAATTTCCCCATACTCAGCTTCTTTGTTCCCCTCAGGCACTCAGAGATGATGCACTAGTGAGGGTGATCTTATTCCTTAAGCTTCTTTATGAATCACTCTCACAGACACACCCAGGAATAATGATTTATAGCTCTTTTGGCCTTTAGTCAATTAAGTTAATACACAAAATTAATCATCAGAACCAGCAGAAATGGAGGCCTAACATGAACCGAAAGTGCATTTTTTAAAAGTTTCATCTGTGCTGAACGTGAAAGAAATCTACTCTTTGTCAGTGCACATATTTTAAACTCATACTTGGTTCCCAGATAAAGAAATAATGAGGTCATATTTCTCCCAGACACATACAATTATACCATGCATAACTCAAAAAAGCAAAACATCTTTTTAAAGGAGGTGGTACAGTCCCTGAATGGTGTCTCACTCTTTTTATATCCCAAAACTTAACACTGTGATATAATATAGCTATATTTAAATACTGATATAAAATCAATATGTCTTATTTTACATATGATGAAAACAGAAACAAGAACAATGACATTTACTTAGTGTCTGTAACTATACAAAGAATTGTGTCCACAGCAAAATAATCTCCATGAAAAAATCTATTTGTCATTTCTGCAATTGGTCATAGCTATGACTTATTAATTTCTTATACTTCCCATTTTTTATGTTTGTCTTCAGGAAGAACATCAGTTTCCAGCACTGTGACTTTTTATGTGACAGGGGAACTTAGAAGCTATCATTCTTGATCTGAATGGTTAACAATCTTCTCTGGATTGGGCTATTGTATTTTTCATTGACTCTAATCACAGAGCAGGGTAACGCTAAGAGATGCAGAAAGGAATGCCCTGTGCTCCAGGAATAGTTTTCCTCACCCACATAGGGAAGTAGTAGTCCAATTTCACCTTGGTACTTTAAGTCAGTCTTCCCAACTAATACCGTAATGTCCTTCTTGAACTGTTGACTCAGAGACATGAGAAGCACACTGTGGCTGACTGGCAGTCTTAACTTCAAGTTCAATAGAATTATTGCAGTTGAAACTTCCTTTGAAACTAAGAATAAAGAAAGCAGGAAAAAAATGAAAATAAAAACTTTGCTTGTGGACCCCTATGGGGACTAGTGAGTGGTAGTGCCACTGTTTCTGCCCACTGGAACTTATAATCATGAATCTTCACTCTTAGAGCAATAATCCCATATAATGAGCGGTGATTCAGCACATTCTGTCTCCTGCAAGATCTTGCATGATACTCTAATCCAGTTAAGACTGGAACTGAGTTTTCGAAGGATCATTAAAACATCAAATCCAACCATTTTCATCAGGATATTGGAGAACTTTCAAATGCCAATGCATTTCACAAGTCTAGGTATATTGTTGTTGTAATTCTTGTGGTTGAATAAGATGCTGGGTCAGAAGAACTGCCCTAAAGGGTTGATGGTAGATAAGACATTCTACAATTTCTTGAATGGTAGTTTTAGCAGTAACATTGCATGCAGAGAAACCAGATTCATATTCAGAAGAACTCTTTTCCTCTAACAGCAACATGCTTCCTACTGCATTGTAAAATGGGTCTAATGTAATGTACTTACCACCAGCTAATTTCCTGATCATTTCTGGGAGTGGTGCAAGGTCTGTGACTCAGTGTTGGCCTTTTGTGTGAGCATATTAGGTACTGAGCAGTGACTATAGATAACACTGGTCTTTGATATATAAAAGTTCCCAGTTTACATGATGTTTCAGATAGGTCCCAGAAAGGTGGGGTAAGGATGCACAAATCTGTTTCCCTTGGTGCCTATTTTATTACATAGAATCTTCTATCAAAAAAAAATTAAGTTTTCTTTAATTCTTTGTATGTTTTAGACAAGAGGCCCTTGTCTGAGAGAGAGTTCACTAAAATCTTTTCCCAGTTTGTGGGTTTTCTTTTCACTATGCTGGAGATTTCTTTTGACATGCAGAAACTTTTTAATAAGAAGTGGTCCCAGTTATTGATTCTGGGAAGTATTTCCCGTGCGGTTTGAGTCCTGTTCATGAATTCTTTACCTACTCCTATGTCTCCAAGGTTTCTACCTATTTTGTCTTCCAATAGATTTAGTGTTTCTGTTTTAATATTCAGATCTTTGACCCATTTAGATTTTAATTTAGTACATGGTGATAGACATGGGTCTAGCTTTAGTTTTCGGCAAATGGAGAGCCAGTTTTTCCAGCACCATTTATTAAAGAGACTGTCGTTCTTCCAGTGAACCTGCTTGGCTCCTTTATCAAAAATAAGGTGGTTGAGTGTGTTCGTAGTTGTGGTTGTATCTTCTAATCTATTCCACTGATCTTCAGCTCTGTTTTGATTCCAATACCATGTTGATTTTACTACTGTTGCTTTGTAGTATAACTTCAAGTCAGGGATTGTGATGCCTCCTGCTTTGTCTTTGCTGCTTAGAATTGCCTTTGCGATTCTAGGTCTCTTCTGGTTCCAGATGAAATTTAGGAGTGATTTCTCAGACCTCCGAAATTCAAAGATCCAATCCAAAAATGGGCATCTGAGATGAATATGCAATTCTCAGATGAAGAAATGCAAATGGCAAATAAATACATGAAAAAATGCTCATCATCATTGGTCATTAGAGAAATGCAAATTAAAACCACACTGAGATACCATCTCACTCCTGAAAGAATGGCCAGGATCAAGAAAACCGACAACAAATGCTGGAGAGGCTGTGGGGAAAAAGGAACTCTCCTGCACTGCTGGTGGGAGTGTAGACTGGTACAGCCTTTGTGGAGATCTGTCTGGAGATTTCTCAAAAAGTTGGGACTGGAAATCCCATTTATTCCAGCTATTCCACTTCTAGGCATATTCCCAGAAGAACTGAAAGCATCATACCACAGTGATATATGTTCACCTATGTTTATAGCAGCACAATTTGTAATCGCCAGATCTTGGAAACAACCCAAGTGCCCATCAACTGAGGAATGGATAAAAAAGTTGTGGTATTTCTATACAATGGAGTATTATTCAGCTATAAAGAAGGATCACATTGAGATATTTATCAATAAATGGGCACAGCTTGAGACCATACTCATAAGTGAAATAAATCAATCTCGCATGTGTGAATACCGAATAGTTTCCCTAATGTAAGTAATGATTCAAATATATAAAAATATGTGGTAATCATGATTCCCCATTAGGTGGCCTTGAAGCCTTATAAAGTTTTCACTCATTAATTAGAAAGGCTTTATTCTGGGCTTCTTGATATGAAAATATTTGAAGCTAGAGTATATGAAGTTTTACCCAAATATTTCAAGGAAAAAGACACTATGGTAACTACTATTAAGTCAGTTTATAAGGTGGTGAAGTACTAGGTTATTGAAACAGTCATGCTGTGACCTCTATTGTTATATTGTTATGTCCTGTTTTATCTCAATCTCCCCCTTATTGTTTCAAAAAAAATTATTTAGTCATTTCTTATGTTTGTCTTAATTAAAGAAAAAATTCAAAAAAATTAGGATATATAAATAGTAACTCTTTTAGATTTCCTATTAACTTGTTTTGAAGTCCTGTAGTACTCCCACGATCTTGTTTTGACTGATTAGACTCTGTTCCATTCTATATGATAGTATCAAGTTTGAAGACATAGGCAACTACTTTGAAGACAATAAGATTCACTAAGATACCCATTCTGGTTTGACTATTGTCTTCTTTGGAAGTCCTGTAATGTTTACAATGCCTAAGTTTTATTGGTCTTGTTCTTTACTGTTTTGTCCAACTTTATAATATCTAATAAGATAGACAATTCTTTTTAAGGAAACAAGGGACAACGTTGATAACCATTGTTGATAAACTTGTACTCTGTTCTACACCATGTGCTATGTCTATCCTTGGTATTGACTGACAGCTTTGTTTTGCCATATTTGACTGTATTCTTCCCCCCCCCCCAAAGAAAGTAATAAGCACTAAGGAGTAATAAAATCCAAGATGTGTAAATTTTGTTGTAAAAAAGAGAGGGAAAAAAAAAAAAGAAAAAGAGCTCTAACGGATATAACAGCAAGTGTGTTTGGGGGTGTTAAATAGCTGACTTTATCAATGTTTTTGGAACATTGAACACAGCTGTTTGCAGTCTCCCTGTTTGAATGTCCACCTTGTGTTCTTTGATACTGTGATTTGAGGAACTATTTTCAAGAAAATAGTGTGTAATCTACTAGCAGGTAATTTCTTACTGTTATGGTTTTTTGTTTTGTTTTGTTTTGTTTTGTTTTGTTTTGTAGTTCTGTATTGCGTGTACCCTTACGCCGCTTTGGTTTGTTTTGTGTTTTTCTCTTTTTCCTCTTAAATAAAAAAAAAAAAATTAAGTTTTATTGCTGTCAGCTGATCATAGAGAAAACCCCATGGGGCAATTATGCAGGCCAGGACATAGAAGATGGTGTTGGTCACAGGGGAGAGACACTGGTTATTTGAGTCACTCTTCCTATAACTTACTTATGCCTTGAAGCCTTATTCAGGACAATTACATTGTATATATAACAATTTCATTTGAACATGGAGTATTATTTTTTATCCCCATCCACACAGCTTGGGGGTCAGATAACACCCAGCTCATGATGAGCAGAAGAGGTTACCTGGTAACTGATAGTTGATAGTGATATATTCTTTCTCTATTCAGCCCCTAAAATCATCCAAGAGCTTTTTTTTTGAAAGGACAACTAATTTTAGGTAATGGCATGGGTTTATACTAAGAGTGTTTTAGTTATTCCGGGTTCTTCCAGTTTCCTGTAAGTTCTATACATGTTTCTAGTACTGTGAAGCAAGATATTTGCATGTTTGAGTGGGACACAGTTACAGTTTTAAACTAAAGGTCTTCGCAAAGCCTCATGAGTTCATAGGTGTGACTTTTCCTAGGTGGTTGGATCTAGAGTGTGTGATACATGGATTAAGAGTCATGTTTACTAAATTAATCCACTGACGGGTTTGGCATAGTTCTGGGTGTGGAGAAAGGGATATCTCTGGGTGTGGGTAGTAACACCTAAAAGGCTAATAGCCTGAGAGGATACAGAGGGACAGAGAGAAGCCAGTCCTGCTTCTGCTTCTTCACTACTTCACTGCTTTTGCTGTCTTCTGCCTACCGTGAACTGTTCCTCCTCTGTGATGCCCCTCTGCCATGCCACCCTGCCTTCAAGCTAGACTATTAGGAACTGAGACCTACAAACCATGAGCTACAATAAACCTTTCTTCCTTTAACTTTAGGTGTTGGGTATTTTGTCTTAGTCATAAGAAAAGTAACTAAGTCATATTAAATCTACATGCCATTTTTCATGACAATGCCCTTTGGACAACACTGATTGTGCCTATGCAGAAACATGCAGTGTCTTTCAATCTTTTCGCATACTTCAAATCTCTTCCTGGGAATGATATAGTACAGTGGGGTATTTCCTCACATTGGTTAGGTTGATTTTTTTTCTGGCATCTAATTTTTTTTATGGTCCACGAATATGATTGCTTTCTGATTTTTTTATTTTTCTCAGTGGGTTCATGGTTGGTATACAGGATTTTTTTTAATGTGTTGATTCTGTATCCTGAAATCTTTCTGAATATGATTGTTAGTTCTAAGATTATTCTGGTGAAGTTTATCAGTTTTTTTTGTAAGAGATCTTGTCACCTGTGACTAAGGAGAGTTTAATTTCTTTATTTCCTATAAATATGCCCTCAATTGCTTTCTCTTGCCTGATTTCTTTGGCTAAAGTTTAACTACCACATTGAACAGTAAGATATCCTTGTCTTATTCATCGTTTGAGAAAGAATGTTTTCTGTTTTCTCCAATTGACTGCAAAGTTGATTACTGGTTGCCATAAATGCTTTGTATCAGTTTGAAGTAAGATTCTTCTCTATTTATTTAAACAAGTTTTTATCATGAAAAGATGATGAACTTTCTCAGAGTTTTTTTTTTTGCACCTATTGAGATGATCAACTGATTTTTATTCTTATTTCGGTTTATGTGGTATATTACATTTATTGCTTTATGTATGCTGTACCATCATTACACTTCTGGGAAGAAACTGACTTGATTATAGTTTCTCATTTTCATGAGGGTTTTTTTTTTCTTTCATTTTTTGAACTTTTATGTTAAGGATTTTGTATTTGAGTTCATTAAAATCATCGACTCATAGTTTTTTTTTTTTTTTTTTTTGTTTGTTTTCTTTGAGTCCTTTTAATTTTGTTATTAAGGTACATGCTAGACATTGTGTTTGGCAGGATTACTTTCTTTTATTTTCATCAAAGTGTTTGAAAAATATTGGTTCTAGTTCATTCTAATTCTGACAAAATTCTGTGGTGAACCCACTGGGTCCTGTGTTTCTGTTAGAGATTTTTTTCATTGCCTATTATTGGTGTCTTTGGGTTTTTATATCTTGGTTCAGTTATCATAAGTTATTTTCTAGAAATTCATCCATTTCTTCTGCATTATACAATTTAATGGAATATAAATTTTCTGATTTTTTTTTTTTTTTTGTATTGGGGATAGAATTCATGATGTCATCCTTGCCTGGCAGGTGCTTATGCCAGTGTGCTAAATCCCTGGTGAGAATACTTTATTATAATTTTCTGAATTCAGTGGAGTCCATTATGATTTTAGCTTTTCCATCTTAATTGTATTGATGCGTGTAATTTTTCCTTCTTTTTGTAAGTTTGACTAAGTTATTATCAATCTTACTGTCCTTTCAACAAATGAATTCTGTGATTTATTAAGCTCTCTCTCTGTGTCTCTCTCTCTGTCTCTCTCTCTGTCTCTGTCTCTCTGTCTCTCTCTCTCTCTCTCTCTCTCTCTCTCTCTCTCTCTCTCTCTCTCTGTCTCTCTCTCTCATTGTTGCTGTTGTTGTTGTTTAGTTGTTTGTTTCATGTTTTGGTACCCGGGATGGATCTCAGGACATCACTTGCCAAGCAAGTCCTGTGCTGCTGAACCGTGTCCCCAGGTCCTCTTCTATTTTCTGTTTAGTCTCAAGTTTGTCATCTGCTCTGATCTTCATAATTTCTTTCCTGCTACGAGTTTTGAATTTAGCTTGCTCAACTTTTATAGCACTTTCATATGCATCCGTAAATTCTTGACTTGGGATCACTCTGCTTTTCCAATGTAGGCATTTGTTGCTGTAGACTTTTCTTTAAGAAGTATGTTCATTATGTTTGACAAATTTTAGTCTGTTGTGCTTTTGTGGTCATTTGAATCCATAAATTCTAAATTGCTTTTCTGATTTCTTGTGTGATATATTGATTACTGACGAATGCATTACTGAATCCTCATGTATTTGTGCTCCTTTTCTTTTTACTTCAAGTTTTATTTTAGTGTGATCTGACATGATGCAGAGATCACTTCATTTTTTTTTAGTGTTTATTTAAACATTAATGAATACCTAAGATAGAATCTATTTTGGGAAGAATATCATGGTTCCTGAGAAGAATGTTTATGCTGTTATTGGATGAAACAGTGTGGACATTCTAATTATGTTTGTTCAATAGTTCATTCTAATTATGTGTTCAAAATTATCACAATTTGATAATTTTCTCGAATTTTTGAATGTGTAGTATTTCTATTTGTAAGAGTGGAGCATTAAAATTCCATACCATGACAGTTTTCAGATCCTTTTATATCCAGTAATTTTAGGAAATTGGATATGGCATATGTCTGCAATTGGGAAGTTTTCCATTGAATTGCTCCATTTACCATGGCACACAATATTTCAGACTTTTAGTTTTATCCTATTACTTTAAAAAGTATGGTCTTTTGTGGATGAAGCATGTCTCCTGCAGCCAGCACATAGTTGACCTTTATACACAATCTGTTTATCTTTGTGTTTTGATTAGGGAAATAAATCATTTAAATTCATTGTTATTATTAAAAGTTATTTAATAATTACTGTGGTTGCATTAGTTTTGGTGATTAGTTCTATATCTCATATGTATTTATTTATGTAGTCTTTTTGAGAAAAGGTCTCACTATTCAGTTCAGGCTGGTCTTTTACTTACTTTGCAGCCCAAATGCCACAAACACACAGTGATCCTCCTGCCTCAGCCTCCCAAGTGCTGAAATTACAAGCATGCACCACCACACCTTGCTTTCCCTTTTATTTTAGTTGGTGCTTAGATCTGACTTGCAAGAAGAGATAATTTCTGGGAGTGCCAGTATCCAGCAATGCAATTATCTGCTGGTATATACTTTCAAACTTGTTTGTGGAGTTCTATTCCTTTAATAATCCAGTAAAACAGCATATTACTAATGGTAAAAGAAAGTCTATGAGACCGAAGAATATAAAAAGAATAAAAAAATAAATAAAGAGAAATTGAGTGAAAAAAAAAAAGGCTAAAAAATATAGGCAGATGGAAGAGAGTAGTTTTGATGGTATTAATTTTAAACCAAGAAAGAATTGAAAAGGATGTCATAGTTTTAAAGGTACATGTGAAAGGTACATGTGTACAGTGAGAAAGGAAGAAAAAGACATCATGAAATAAAAATAGAACCATTTTTATGGGTATAATAATTGATTTATAAACGAGCAAAAGCCAATTTAGGAAACCTAAGCAATGACTTTTGGTGAGAGAGAACCTGTGGGCCATGGTAACACTGTAGAAATATAAGTGAGAAGTAGCACTCATACACAGTCACATAAGTGCGTGCCCCTCATATGCACTTCAAAATAGAAAGCAATGAAAATCAATATTTTATAACAGTTTTCATGTACCAGAATAGAACAGGAGAGGATATAGAAACGTGTGAGGGTATGAGAGGAAAACAGACAAGGGGAATGAGTAGAGGGAGGGAATTTAAATATATGGAGAAGACAAGAGACTGTGTCTCGTTAATAAGCTAAGAGAAACCTAGTCTTAAAGTTCCCTGAAATAACAGTTGGTAATGGGAGAACCTATCATGAGATGCGCTAATCTTAACAGTTTATGCATAAAATGCAGGAATAAGTAAAGATGAAAAAGGGAAAAATAAAACTACAATATGCAAGGAGAAGAGGCTGAGAGAAAGGAAGAGAATAATGATGAGGAGAAGGATAGATTGCAGATGGGAGATGAGACAAGGACTGGGGGACGGGACCGAAATGTGGGACTAATACTCCGGCCAGGTTACACAGTATCCATAAATGAGCTTCACAGCACACATGTGAGCCTTATTTGTATGGAAGCCACAAGAGAAGGTTTAATACGTGACTATACTACATGCACATATATACAAGGGTCTGGCACAAAAATAAAAAATCCAACAGGGAGAATAAAGAAGAAAAACCGCTTATAAAATCAAATGATAAAGTATGAAAAGCACTGTACCTCCAGCCACAGGAGTTCAGCAAGTGACCGGTCACCAGTGCTCCTCCATCCTATGAACAGATAGTAGCCTCACGGATCTCTCAGTACTTGGTTCCGAGTGAGTCACAAACCAGAATTGTGGCCTTAGATCTTCTGTTTCTAGGGCTTACAGCTTCTAACTTGGTTACTTCCTGCTCATTCTCTGTCTCACATTTTTTTTTTCCTTCCCAGAGTCATGATTTGCAGAGGCCCTGCCTTGTGAATGTCTCACTCAACTTTCCTGTCATCTGGTGGAAGAAGACTTAGTGCTGGTGCACACTGGGTAGTGGCCTCTAAGGGGGGCACCTGTGGGCAACCTGACAATTACTGCACTCAAATCCCCTGAAGGATTGGAATGTTTTGCAGGATGGTGTTAGATAAACTGTGTCTCTGAACACTGCCAACTGTGTGAAGTAGCCCTGTTTCATATTCTAAACCCCTCTGTCACCAGATTTCACCTGATTGGATTCTCCTTCCAGCACCCCCCAGCCTCCTTTAAGTTGAGTTCATGTTCACTCTATGAATCTGAGTATTTGTTAACCCTGGTGCATGTCTTTCAAGAGTCTCAAGAGTCCTACTGCCTTGATCCCACCATGATGCTCTCGCTTCCTAAGCAAGTATATTCTAATCAACAATGATATTGCAAAAGTATCTACAGGACAGATTGACGAAGATAAATAGATAATTAAGCATAAATGGCATTTTGTTACTCTTTGGTAATAAAGGTTACAGTGTGTACTACCGTATGCTATGTGCTTGCAATACAAAAAAGGAACTAAAACTGATTTCTTAAAAAAAGTATACATAATAAATCATGTTACATTTTATTTGAATCAATTTAATATGTTCATTATAAAGGCAGTTATTAGAAATAATTATGTCATAATAAAGTAAAATCTTAAGGAGAATTAGATAGTTATAAGCACAAAGTAAAACACAGCAAGAGAGATGCTAATCAACAGGAATAAAGTTACAGTTACAGAGAAAAAATACATTTAGTAAACCATAATGTGCTGCATATTTCAAAGCAGTTGGAAAACTCTGACTGTACTTAGCACAAAGAAATGATTAATGCTTAAGGGAATATATGTATCAATTATCCTGATGTGGAGAACACACAAATATTCTCATACTAAAACATCATATTCTAATCTATAAATATGTACAGATATTATGTGTGAACCAACAATACATTAAACCTGTTAGAAGTCTCTCCTCTAACTCTTGCCCTTACCACAGCCAATATAACTGACAGCAAACTGCAAGAAACAAGAGAAGATTCCATTTAACGTTGTACAAGTTTGCAGAGTCTAACACAATGTGCTGTCTTGACTACTGTTGCCAGGAGTGCATTGTTTCCATGTTAAATTTCTTTTGGAATCCATTGCCTTGTACCTGGAAATAATTTCCCAATAATTTTAGTTTTTCTATCCCCAAAATTATGCCATAGAATGAGAGCGCCCCTTATTCTGCAGATACAAATAACTGTAAACAAAATATCTCTGGAATACTACAAGTTGATAGGAACACATGACTGCCTGCTTGCAAGGCAGGCGCTTATGCCGCTGAGCTAAATCCCCAGCTCCAGGAACACAATTCTTGACACACAGGACTGAGGATATGTAAAGCATTTGGCATGTATGGTGGCATATTTAGAAAACGTAAATGAAACAAAAATCAACAACATTCTTCTCACGTATCACAATGACAATTTAAAGAAATTATTAACGTGTTTGTTTAAATATCTATTCTTTATATGCTAGAAGAATAGTGTAGCAAAAAACATGGGTTGTTAATAATATTTGGACAATTTTGCATTGGCTTATTTATGATATTCAGTAAGTATACTGTTACAGTTAAAATATTATACTTTGGAATCAAACTCAAATCCTGCCTCATTGACGTTGGAGAAATTTGGTTAAACTCTCTGAGTGTCACATTCTCCATATCTTTTAGAGTAGTAAAAGACTCCATCTCACAACTATGTGATACACTGAAAAGGACAAAAGAAAATGTACATAGAATATTAAACAAAATGCTTAATATACACATTGAATGATGCATACATTAAAATTATTAGATTCAGATAATGTCTTCATCTATGGTAATAAAGGGAGAAGTTCTTTAACCAGAAGATGAAGGAGGAGTAAAAGTCTGATGAGGATTCTTTAACTGCATCTCATCTGGGATCTCAGCTGCACCAAGCACATGCATGTTTGTCAAATTTTACCGTGTAAAGACATACCTGCTACATTATCTATAGACAATTCAAGATTTATTAACATAATTTTATGTATATACAATGATTTTAGGTGAATGTATTGTCGTGTGCATATACTTTTGATTACATTAATATATAATATTACAAAAATTAGGATCATAGTGTTCTATTTGCATAGAGTAGTAAAACGTGAGTGTCCATAAGCTCTTACCTACAAAAATCTTTTTATATTAGTTCATGTTTGTAGTATATAATGTTTACATTTCTTGCGCTGTTAGTACATGTATATTACACATCTTCAACCTTTTTCTTTTTCATTACTTTCCCTCCCTCTCCCTCCGTGCATCTCCTGATCCGTTTCCTTTTCTTTTGTACATGATTTCAATATATAAGGTTTACTTAGTTTTCTGGAGTTGGTACATGTACAAAATCTGTCTTAATTCTCTTTTGAATCCCCTTCCCCTCTCTTCTCTCTCCCTCTCCACCTCTGGATGCCCTTTCCCTTTGACAAACATCCATCTCCTCATTTACTATTATCTATCTTTTATTTTGATAATCTGGGTTCCTCACTTAAGAGAAACAATGCACTCTATTAGAGCCTGTGTGTCTGCTTTATTCCTCTTAACATTATTGTCTCAAAATTATCAATTTTTCTGCAAATGATCCAAGTTGGGTAAACGCATTCTCTGAACTACAAAATTGTTTAACAATACAGGTTAGTAATATAATTGCTTTGCTTTTCTTTTACTTTCCAGAACTCAGAAAAGGGACCCAGTTGTTCTGGCAACAGTGCTCTTGACCTCAAGGAACATATGTGGTAGGATGGGTGCAGTAATACAGACAACACACCTTTACCAGTATTGAAACTAAGGAGCTGACAGGCTTCAAGGAAGGTACAGGATGAAGGAGGTAAGGATGTTGCTGGAAGGTGACTATTTGGGGAAAATATGCTTTGTGATTCTACTGGATTCTGCTGATGAAAATTGTGGATCTGATACAGTGAAGAAAGTCAGAAAAGTGACACATAGGAACAACTTGAGAAGTGTTTTGAGAATAGCAAGACAAAAGCCAATCAGGTTAGGTCGGGAACAATGATGCTAGAGTGTGCCAAAAGTATGAGACTGATGGAGGTAGAAAGAGGCAAACCAAGGCTATTGTTTCAGATCCACACGCTTTTATGTTGTTTGCAAACTGCAGGTGAGAAGCTTGAGCCACTTTGAAATCATGTGATACTACTTTTCTTTGACAATAGTAACTTTGGTAAGATCAATTTAGGAGTCCGGGACTGAAGAATTGGACTTCAACAACGCCAAAACCAACGAGAATTGGCTTCAACAATGGCTGAGGCCTTTTGCACATCTGTAATATTCTTTCAGCAGCAAAATGGGAAAATTGCCCACTGAGGATTAAAACACAATATATGTGAAGTGTTTTAAAAAGTATCTAACATAATAATTACTAAAAAACTTTACTATCATTTTATTGGGAAGGTTTGTTAAGATATTTTGCATTGATGAATGCATTCTTCCTATAAAATTAATTACTTTTGCAACATACCGTCTTTAGGGAGAGAAGGAAAGGTTCTTTTCTAATTGAAATTCTCCTAAAAATAGTTCCCAGGTTTTACAAAGCTATCATAAACACCCTGCAGTACATTCTGTCATCAATGGTACATAATTTGATCACAAAAAACTAACATCATTTGGTTTATAAACACAAGTATTCAGTAACTAGTTATAAAGTTAGAGGGATAAGAACTTAATTAACAACTTTATAAGTGAAAAGATACATAAGTAGATGAATCAAAGTGAATGATTTGATGATTCATATTTTAAATGAAATTTTGTTTTTTTTCAATAATGGAAAATGTTTCATTTTTTCACTTTGCGATTCAAATTAGACTTGCTATGAATGCTAATAAATGCACCTTTTGCATTTATTGAGTACCAAGAATTCTTTAGTCTCCACAGATACAGAAATGATAAATTCATGGTTTTTACTCTCTAGGGGTCAGGAAGAAAAAAGAAACATGCATAATTAATGATGCTGCAATGTGATGCATTCATTGTAAAGATTTGAATTACATATCTTGGTTCCCTGTGAGAACAGAGATAAGAACAATTAATAAAATTTCACAGGGGGAAAGACATGTAAGTTTGGGCTTGAAGATGAGTTGGGTGAAACTACTCAGTTATATGGGAACATTTCTGACCGCAGATTGAAGAGACAAGCACAGAAATCTTGGGAGAAAGACTGATGCAGGACAAATGAAAGGATACACAACATAATTAAATTTGTAGTGTGGGCTTGCACAGAGAACAATTAGAATCTGGACATAGAGTTTATAATGTTACTTTTATGATGGTCACCCAGAGGTAACACGAAGAAATGTAGGACATCTATCCATTTAGCCAAAAATACTTAGAGTCCATAAGAAGGAACCACGCCACTCTTTTTTATGGTTCAGTGCTCAGAAGGCCCAAACATCCACGGTGGAAGCTAGAAAGTCCATGCCAGCAGGGTGAAGGAACTGTGTGGATAGGCTGAGGGTTCTACAGGAGTCTAGAAACCACACTCATAAAAAAGACCTTAGCTGTCCTGAAAAGCACCACAGCCATACTCAGTGACACGCCACTGAGGCCCCGAGATCTGACAACGACAGAGTGGAGTAGATGCCAGGAAGCCAGGGTGAGGAGTTCATCCTGGAGACCAAGTGACACACATCTTCCCCTCCAGATCCAGGATGCAATGCTTGATGTGAGGATCAGAACTTCTCCAGGAGAACCAATGGCTCAAAAAGCAACACATAGGCAATCCACAATGCCTCAATGCCTCAATGGCAATAGCTTCTTCCTCTCCAAGTCTCTGTTCATGCTGGCAACTTTCCTCAGGTGGAACATCTACACTCAGAACTGTGGTGATGTAATACAGCTGGCGTTAAGTTAACCACCAGTTTTTAATCCATAACAATAAACATACCTTGTCTGCTCTGCTGGAGACATTGAACTATACCTTCTTAGAAGAATCATCAAATCATGCATAGCATTATCTGTTTAAAAAATCAAACTGGGCATTTTTTCTTAGAAAGTACATTCTGGGCCCAAAGACTTTCAGGACCGTGGTTTATTTTTTCCCTAGAACTGGTGGTATCAAGTAAATAATCATGGGTACTTCTTCATGGATACATAATATGTTTTCATTTCATTCAACTTTAGCTTAACACTATTGAAAAGGTATCATCCTCATCATTCAGATAATACATTTGATACAGTACCCACATTTCAGCATGCACTCTTTACAACCAGAAAGAAAATGCATAGGAAAATCAGAACACCTCATTTGGTAATCACTGAAAGCTGGATGAAATCTGATAAGGTGATGTTATCTCTAAACACTAGTGACTTGCTACGCTCTAACCCAATCCAAAGCAGCACTGGGTCAGGGACCATAGACCTTCTCCCTGATCTTCCTATAGAAGATGACTAATGGACAATTGCACACATGCAGACCTGAAACCAATGATGCAGAAGTGTGATGTGGAACTGAACTTATTTCCCACAAGTTTCCCTACGTGATTGTCACTTTAAGTTCCCTGAGATAAATAACATAAACCCATGAAGCACGTTCAGAAAGGTCAGACAGTGGAGTTCCTCACAGCTAAAGGAAATAAACTGCAAGGGAAAGAATCATTACCCAGACTCTTAATACTTACCTTGAAATACTGTTTTGGAGCCCATGTTACAAGTGTTACTCCACAGTGATCTTAACTCTGGGTCACTGGTGTTCATTCTTTTCTTCCATTACTCCCAAGAAGGAGAAGGACCAGGGAGGTTACAAATTAAACCATAGACTTCTAGCTAAGGAGCACAGTAATTCATTTTTGAGTTGATGCACTTAACCAATTCAGGCTACTGCAATACTGTTCCATTGCAGGCATTAAGCTAAGCATGCTGGGTAGAAGAGAATGCACTGTGGTCTTTCTGCAAAAGTTCTTTCTAAGTGAAAGCTGCCGGGGCGTATTAGTGGTATCCAAGAGGGAGAGCTACTATGCAGCCTGCTGTGCCCTTCACAGAGGGAGGGAGATTTTGATGAATCAACTTAAAGAATACATGCTCTCTCATGATTTTCCAACATGAGTGGTTTTATACTGTTAAAAGACAAGAGTTAAAGGACAAGAATCTGCTGTTACATGTCTGTGCAGACTTCACCAATTTGATGGGCCAGGAAGGTCAAATTATATCATCGGTAATATCTCTGTTACATCACTGGGAGATGAATTCAGAGCTGAACTCTTCTTCTTCCTAAATAATAGCATACCACTCTTCATGCCTTGTGCGACCTTTGCTAAGAAAATGGTGGTTTCTTTAAACTTGGCAGCACAATGAACTTGGAAAAATGTGCAAAATAAAAGAGGTTCCTATTTTGAGCTTCTTTTTTAACTAAGAATATTTTATACTACTGCATGTTCATAGTCTAACACACTGACATTATGTAAATTAAATATGTTAATCCTCAACTCTGTGCAATCTTCTCTCATTTAAACTTTTTCCCCCTTTCGTTATCAGGGAGGAGAAACAAAAAGAAAAAAGAAAAGAAAAGACTTCTGCCAAAAATAAAAGCTGTGTTCAGTGTTTCCCCTGGTTTCATATTGTTTAAAATGTGCATTTTCTGCCAAGGTCCCATTTAAGTACATTACCCCCACATGCTAATAGACTAATTAAAATATGAATAAATAAAAAAGTGCTTCCTATAAACTGTTTTTCACCTTTTCTTGTGAATTTAAGAGTTTTTCTGAACTTGGAATAATCAAGAAGACATCTTTGGGTTCATTGCTTTCTCGCGTGGAAACCGCCTGGCCCTCACTTCAGCAAAGCCTCAGGGCTGGACACAGGGTTCAGAGGAAAGGTTAATTAGAGGCACAAAGGCTATGCTTGAGGTTGGCTAGGCATCCTTTATATCAGTATCTCCGCAATGCTCTCAGTCTTAGTGTCCTTATATATAATTTTACTCCATTCCTAAAGGAAATGATAAAGAAGAGATGATTTTTACAAACATTTCCTTACAAAAAATACAGTTTTTAT
The DNA here is from genome assembly GCF_034190915.1 of Cavia porcellus. NCBI lineage: Eukaryota > Metazoa > Chordata > Mammalia > Rodentia > Caviidae > Cavia > Cavia porcellus. Next base: position 95,069,916 of record NW_026947487.1, read on the forward strand.
TTCCTAATGTACAAAATACATCCAGTCATCTTTTATTATAATCAGTACAGTCCAAAACATAGTAAGATTTGAGAAATTTGTTCATTACATAACATGGTCTTGGAAATATAAGGTACCTAAGGTTTTGGGAATTGGTGGATAATGATCTGCAAAATGGCTAGAAGAATATTGGCCAAAGTATCACATCTGCAGTGACTAAGCTAAAAAAGAAAAAAAAAAATTGGAAAAAAAAAATCAATGGGAACCTTAGGCGATTAGTAGACAGAACGTGGCACAGTGAATTGGATTCATAAAATGTATCCATCTTGTCTAAATGTGGGTACATTTTGCTTTGTTTTGCTTTGTTTTAGAGTCGAATATTTTTTTTTTTTATTGAGATAAAGAAAGCTTCTATCCAAGAGAGAGGCTAAAATGTCCCAAGCGGCTTGTCCTAATTTTGGGTACTTGAGTTGGTTAACTATTGGGTATTGGTGAATATTGAGAGCCTATTGGGGTTTTATAGGGAAGCAATACTTAAAACACAATTACATGCCTATAGGTGTAGCATTGAGTATACTTAGGCAGCAGGATCTCCATGAGTTCCCGGCCAACCTGGGCTACATAAAGTCATGGCCAACCTGAACTATTATAGGGAGACACTATCTACAAAACAAAACAACTTAAAAAACAACAACAGCCATAAAGCCAAAGACTGTCATTATGAACTGAACAGATTATGCATTCTCTCAAATTAAATAAAACATCTAGGGGTAAGAGATTTTATTGATCACTCATCCACAATACCATTCTCTGTCATGGGATCTCTCTTGGAGCATTTTGTTGGATTGGCATGACTCGCTATGAGGTAGGCATAATATTACTTTCATTTCTACAAATACAGGAAATGTAGTTTTAGAACCCAGCTGGTAAGCATAATTTTATTGGAGTTGTGCTGAGCTTTTTATTTATTTTTTTAGTTGCTCTGAGTTTTATGTGCCTAAGTAAATCAAAGTATAATTATCTAAGCAAAGAGACTGACAAGACAGGGAGTTCAGGCAATAGAACAGAGAGCTGACACAATGGAAGGAGAACAGACTGAGCCGTCATTGTGTGTTAGAATGTTTTATGAGGAGAGAAGAGATGGGTCTCAGAAATTTGGACCATCACCCCATGTAACTCTGGCTATGGTCTGGGTCTGAAATAATTCATTTCTTCAGACCTGCTAACATATCTTATGTCTTTAAAAAATGTAGGAATAACATTTTCCCTATGGTATCAAACCTTTTTTCCACATTATATCATTTGCAAGTTGTGTTTAATGTCACTTGATTGCAGTTGCATTAGATCATTATGAACAACCATCCTCTTTAGGTGATACATATTTCACATCCCTTGGTATGTTTGGAGCCTCTTTCTCATCTAAGCTAGGAGTTGTGGCACAGTTGTAAGTTTCTAATATTTACTGCACTTGTGATTTACAAGAAGACCAAAGAAATGGCCTATTTAAGGAGTTCCTGAGAGGGCCTATAAAAACTGCTGTGGAGGAGTCAAAGAATGTTAGTTCTTGAGTTGAAAAATCAAATTTGACAGTCTTGGGATTAATATCTATATCAGTGTAATGGGCAGAGGGTCAGCTTAATTGGCTGGACTGAATGTGCCTGAGAGGGTCATAGAGATGTTTCTAGGACCAATGTAATATCTGTCATCCTTCCTCTCTAGCACTGATGGTCTGCCCACTTTCCTGGCTACAATGAACTAGGCAGGTTTGATCCACTACACATTTCTATGATAATGTTTTGCCTTTGGAGTCAGAGGACCGTGGATTACACTGCTGTAAAACATGAGACAAATTAAACCTCTTCTCTCCTAAGATGTGGGTGTTGAGTACCAATAATAGGAAAGTTGACTAAAATAAACACTAAGCTCAAACTGGGTGAACCATTGAAGTGAGACATGTATCCAATATTCTTTTATCCATTCACAGAGTATTTGAGTGAATACTTTGCTCAGACACAGTGCCAAGGAATGAGAATATATTCTTATGATTGTTGTCCATGCTCTGAAAAACACTGTGATTTGTTAGAAAAGAAAATGACCATGTTAAAAAAGTATCATTATATTAATATTCATGGAGACATATTTCATGGGAGAATTAACATAGGTGCAGTGACATAATAACAAAAGGATTTCATTTACATTTGGGATGACATTTAAAACTGTAAGCTGGGTAAGAGCCCACCTTCTGATGTAGAAGGGGAAAAGGTTCCATGGAGAATGAATAGCACACCCCGTCTCTGAGTTTGGAACTAAATATCTTCCACGGGATAAAACAAAGCTTCCTTATGTGGAAATGCTTTAGTTGTTGGTCACTAGTCCATGACTCTGCACGCTTTTTGCCTCACTCTTTCTGGACCATCTACTTTATTCCTGCCTGCCATGTGTGAATACCTAGCCTGTGTCCGCATCTTTAGTTCCTCCCTTGATTTTCTTCTTCCAGGTACGAACTTAGCACTGAGTTTCTCAACAGCACATCACAGATAACTCAAAGTTAGCATTTTCAGAATGAATCATTTTTTTTTCGTCAGTGCCTAGCTTCCTCCTACATTCCCTAGCCCTTGCTTCTTTTTCACAATTATACCTAAATAGTGACCAAAGTCCAGCAGTTTATCTTTCGATGATTTTCCTATAGCTTTCCCAACTTCTTCTATTATTTTCCACTCTTCTTGTTATTTCCAAATTTATTGTCTATTCACTATTTCAAATTTTTATTGTCTCCTTCTTGTACTATCATCATAAGTTTTTCTTTGACCTTTCCTTTCATAGTCTAAGAATGATTGTTTTCTAAATTCCAAACATGATGATGTAACATTTTGGTTAAATTTCTATTGATTAGTTATTGCTTCATGGGAAAGTGTAAGTTTCATTGACATAGAAAAACATCTAGATCCAGACATTTTGCTTGCTATTTCTCCTTTACTAATATTATATTATGTAGTTTATGATCATTTATTTTCATAAGTATCTTTTGGTAAGTTTTTAAATAAAGAAGAATGTTCTATGTTCCCTCTGCTTGTGTATAATATCTCTTTCACTTAAAATTTCCCTACTACCTGGTGTTTCATCCAGGGTGTTTGTCATACTAGGCTCCCTCTCACATGCTGAATTTAGCAGTTGGAGGTTATGCTTATATTTATAGTTAGCACAATGGACTCATTTGGTGACCTTGACCTTTGAGTCTGGAGATTTCTGCTTTGCATTCAAATACAGAACAGATATAGAGAGGGTTCTTGAAGGAATAGGTTCAGGACTTGGGCGCAAAAGTTTCTTTAATGAAACACTTCCTTTTATGATTCTAGAAACTTCACAGATAGCATGCTTATAGCCACAATAGAGAAACCACAGCCTTTTTAAAATGTCAAGTCATCTTCAGAGAGAACAAGTTAAATAGAGAAGAATGTATCCAAAGTGCACAAGGAAATGCATTTCTGTTTAACAGGCCGTTTTTCTCAGTCAATGCGATGAAAATAAGGATTGGCATTCTGTGCCTATCTAAAAGGCAAACGTTGAAGTCTCCACCTTTGTTCAATCTGATTATTGAATAAGCTCTTATACCAACAGGCCTCAACTAGACAGTTCTGAAGAAATGTGGAGGGGAAAAAAAGATTTGGTTTTTTACTGTTTTAATCATAGATACATTTTCAAATTTGTTTTTATTCTTTTTTATTTTAAATGTAAAATAGGAAGAAATGACAGTAAGTTTCAAAAGAGTCCCTACTAAGGAAAATAACAATAATCAATATATAGCATATGCTTATATTCACAGTAATTGTTTATAGTATGAAATATAGGCATGAAACATTGTCCAGAAAATTACTAGCACAAAACTATTTCCTTTTCCCTTCCTTCCAACATAGTGTTTCTTTTCTTTTGAATAGTTTCTTCTATATTCACAATATCTATTGCACATTTTGAATCTTATTTAATTTTTCAGCTTCTCACAGCAGGGAGACAATATGATGTTTGCAAATGCATGTATGATTTATTTCACTTATGAGAATTGTCTTTGAATCCATTTACTTATAAAAGTTTCAGATTAACTTTCTTGTGGTTGAATAGTTCTCCATTGTATAAAAAGACCATTTATCTTTTTTTATTCATTCCTTGGTTCATGGTAATTTGGGTTGTTTCAAAGATCTAGCTACTTTAACATGGGTGCACTTATATTACTGTGGTACAATGTTTTTGACTCTGCTGGAAAGATATCCTGCAGGGGAATAGGTGGGCTGAATGAGGTCTCAGATTTTTAAGAAATCTACACAATGATTTCCACAGTGGTTATACCAGTCCATACTCTGACCAATGAGCACTTGTCACTGGTTATCGTCTTGATGATAGCCATTCTTTGTAGAATGAGATGAAATCTCAATATTACTGTAATTTGAACCTTTTGAATGACCAATTTTGTCGAACATTTTTATACATGTATTTTCCATTTATGTTTCTTCGTCTAAGAAGTGTGTATTCATCTCAGATGCCCATTTTTGGGTTTGATCTTTGGATTTTTGGAGGTCCTAATTTTTTTCAATTCTTTATATATTCTAGATATAAATCCTTGGCCTGAGGGACAACTGGATATAATTTTTTTTCCAACTCTGTGGGTTATCTTTTCACTTTGTTGGTGATTTCTTTTGCTGTGTAACAGATTTTTACTAAAGCGGGATCCCATTTGTTGATTCTTTGTCATATTTCCTGTGTAGTCTGTTTTGTTCGTGTAGCATTTGCCTACACTTATGTCTTCAAGATTTCTACCTCTTTTATCTTCCCATATATTTACTGTGCCTGTTTTAATATTGAGATCTTTGATCCATCTTTACTTCAGTGCATGGCTTTAGTTTAGTGATAGACATGGGTTTAGTTTTAGTGTTTGGCATGTGCAAAGACAATTTTTCCTGCAATATGTATTAAAGAGACTTTCTTCCAATGAGCATGTTTGGCAAAGATAAAGTGATTTAGTGTGTTTATAGTTGTGTCTTCATCTTCTATTCTGATCCACTGATCCTCATGTCTTCTTTCTTTCTTTCTTTCTTTCTTTCTTTCTTTCTTTCTTTCTTTCTTTCTTTCTAATACAATGCTGCTTTTATCACAATAGATTTGTAGTATAATTTCAGGTCTTGGATTGTGATGCCTTCTGACTTGCCTTTGTGGTCCAGAATTGCTTTTGTTACTTTAGGTCTCTTTTGGTTCCAAATGAATTTTAGGAGTGTTTTTCCTAATTCTATGAGATGTGCTAATGGTATTTTGATTGGGATTGTATTAAATCTGTATAGCAGTTTTGTGAGTTAGACCAGTTTTACTATGTTAATTCTTCCTATCCATAAGCAAGGTAGATCTTTCTATTTGATGATATCTTCTTCAATCTCATTTGCAGAGAACTATAATTTTCAATGTATACATCTTTTATTTCTTTTTCTTTTTTATCAGTACCAGGGATCGAAATCATGACTGCCTACTTGCAAGGCAGGCCCTTATGCCACTGAGCTAAATCCCCAGCCCCTGCATCTTTTATTTATTTCATCACATTGACTTCAAAGTATTTCAATTTTTGGATGCTATCCTAAAATATATGGTTTCCCTAGTTTCTGTCTGTGAGTTTGTTTCCTGTATACAGGAATATTAATGATTTTAGAATGTGGACTTGGTATTCAACTACACTACTGAATTTGGTTATTTAATCTGTAAGTTTTTTTGGTAGAGATTTTGGGGTCTTCTATGTTGAGTATCATGTTTTCTGCAAATAATGATAACTTACATTCTTCCTTTCCTATCCTTATTTCTTTTATTTCTTTTCTCTAATTTCTCTGGCTAATGTATTCAGAACTATAATGAAAAAAATAGGTGTCAGTGGACATTCTTGTCTTGTTTCTGATTTTATACTGAAAGCTTAGTTTTTGGCCATTTAGTATATTAGCTCTTGGTTTGTGATAGATGGCTTTTTTCAGAATAAGATAAATTCTCTTCAAATTTTCTGTAGGATTTTTATCATGAGTGGGTGTTAGACTTTGTCAAATGCATTTTTTGCATATATAAAATGATCATTTGATTTGTCTTTGCTTCTGTTAATATGATGTATTGAATTTATTAATTTGCATGTATTGAACCATCCCTGTAACACTAATATGAGTCTAACTTTGTCATGGTATACAATATTTTTGATGATTTGATGCATTTCATTTGCCAGCATCTTATGGAGGATTTTTGCATTTATGTTCTGTGAAGTTGGTGTGTAGTTGTGTTTTGAGGTTGTATTCTTCTCTGATTTTGGAACCAGGGTAATATTTACCATCAGAAGTTATTTTGGAAATACTATTTCCATTTTGATTTTTTAAAGAGTTTTGGCAACTGTGGAATGTTTTCAAAATTTCTTGTAAAATTCAACAGTGAATCCATCAAGGCCTGGGCTTTTCTTTTTTGGTAAATTTTTAGTTACATTTTCAATTTCATTGGCTGATATTGGGTTATTTATAATTTTTATATCTTCTTGATTTAGTTTTGGTAGTTGGGTTGTGTCTAGGAATCTCTCTTTTTTTTTTTTTTTCTTTTTTTTTTTTCTTTTTTCGTATTACAATACAGGTTCTTTGACTTTTTTTTTTAAATCGGTACTGGGGATCAAATTCACAACCATGCACTTGCAAGGCAGGTGCTTATGCTGCTGAGCTAATTTTAAAACCTAAATGGATCAATATGTGAATATTAAGACAGAAACACTAAATCTGTTGGAAGACAAATTGGGTAAAAACTATGAAGACATAGGGGTAGGTAGAGAATTCATGAACAGGACTCAAACCACATGGGAAATGCTTCCCAGAATCAATAACTGGGATTATGTCTTATTAAAAATTTTCTGCATGTCAAAAGAAATCTCTAGCATAGTGAAAAGAAAACCCACAAACTGGGAAAAAAATCTTAGTGAACTGTCCCTCAGACAAAGGACTTCTGTGTAAAACATATGAAGAATTAAAAAAAAAAAATCAGACCCCCAAAATTCAAAGATCCAATCCAAAAATGGGCATCTGAGATGAATACGCACTTCTCAGATGAAGAAATATGAATGGCAAATAAATACATGTAAAAATGTTCATCATCATTACTCATTAGAAAAATGCAAATTAAAACCACACTGAGATTTCATCTCACTCCTGAAAGAATGGCCAAGATCAAGAAACCACCACTAACAAATGCTGGAGAGGCTGTGGAGAAAAAGGAACTCCCCTGCACTGTTGGTGGGAGTGTAGACTGGTGCAACCATTGTGGAGGTCAGTCTGGAGATTTCTCAAAAAGCTGAGATTGGAATTCCCAGTTCTTCCAGCTATTGCACTTCTAGGCATATTCCCAGAAGAACTGAAAACATCATATCACAGTGATATATGTGCACCCATGTTTATAGCAGCACAATTTGTAATAGTCAGATCTTGGAAAGAACCTAAGTGTCCATCAACTGTGTAATGGATAAAAACGTAGTGGTATTTCTATACCATGCAGTACTACTCAGCTAAAAAGAAGGATCACATTGAGATATTTATCAATAAATGGGCACAGCTTGAGACCATACTCATAAGTGAAATAAATCAACTCACATATATGAATACCGAATAGTTTCCCTTGTGTAAGAAATGATACAAATACATAAAGGTATGTGGTAATCATGATTCCCCATTTATAAGGCTTTGAAGCCTTATAAAGTTTTTACTCATTAATTGGAATGGTTTTATTCTGGACTGTTTGATGTTATTGTCTATGATGATATGAACAGCTATTTTGAAGAAAATAAGACATCATAATAGCTAGTGCTGATTTAATATCAGCTTATTTTGAAGTCCCATCAAACTGTTGTTCTTCTGTGTCCATTGCTTTTATCATGTTGTATCTTACTGGATTTTGTTGGGCGCAGGCGCTCAACATACCATACCCCACCCGGGACTAAGGACCATGCCAGCTTCCGCAATGCGCTACGTCCCTCTTTAAATTAGCCAACCCGTGCGCACTTCGTGCTCACTCTGTACTCTGTGGCAACTCCTGATTGGCCACAGCTGGATATAGTAGCCAGAGCCTGCGTCCCATTCCCGCCCTGCTTCCTCGTGGCAGCCTGTGATTGGTCACGGCCAAATATATAAACCAGAGCCCGCGTGAATAAAGCAGCAGTTAACTGTCGCCCACAAGAGCGTCTCCTGTCTCATTGGGGAGCTGCGCCGGTCAACTGGTGGCCCGTACGGGGAGCGCTGAGACCCTCTCTCTGACAGTATGGGGAACCTCTCTCTCCGACAGAACAGAGACGTTAACAGGTAAAACCGTCAAGCGCCGATAGTGGGGGATACTCGGCGGGCTGGGGCTGACAGGTTAAACTGCTCAACAGGCAGCGGGGGCTGCCGGCCCAGATGGCGGGGGCTATCAGGCAACCTTGGGCGGACGCGTCGCAAGGGTCGAGGAACTCGTAAAGAGAGTTCCCAGTGTTATAAAGAGGCAGGTTTTGGGGGCGCCGTAAAGGGGTGCGGGGACTAAGCTGTCCCTGTTACAAAAAAAAAAAAAATAAAAATAAAAAGAAACTTTTGAAATTCCGGTTAACATGGGTAACACGGCTACTCAGCCACTGTCAGTCGCCTTAAGCGACTTACTTAGAAAAAAGGGATTACAAATGAAACGAGAACAAATTCAAAACTTCCTCGATCAGGTCGATAAGGTAGCACCTTGGTTTCGTCCCACAGGGTCCATTACCATCCCCAGCTGGGATAAATTAGGGAGAGATCTTGACTTTGCAGCAGAAAATGGCCTCCTGGAGCCAGGAGTCAGACCCCTTTGGGCAGTGGTGAGAAGCTGCCTCGCAGACACCTCTTGTCGTGACCATATAAGGGCTGGCGCCATGGCGCTTGATTACCATCAGGCAGAATCCTCCCGTGAGCAATCTCGCAAGCCCAGTGCCGCAGGCGAGGTGACCCCACCCAACCCAGAAACAGAGGACTCATCAGATAATGAGGGGGAGGAAGAAGAAGTATACAAAATGGCGGATGCAGACACCACCGAAAGAGGGGAAGTCACACACACGCAGTCGAGAGGGCCCTACTCTGAGGCCATAAATGAGCTGCAACACAGGATTTCTCTGAGTAAATGGGTCAATGAAAGCGAGTACAGGATCCCAGGGCCGCCCCGTATAAGACCTACGGCTCTACCTCCCGACCCGCCAGATTATCATGCTTACCCGAGACCCTGCCATCAGCGATGTAGCTGTCCGCAACGGGTCCAGACGTCCCCTGGGACATTCCAGGAAGACCTTTGGCATCAAGTCAAAGGACCCAGGAGGCCTGGGCCATTTTCTCCAGGCTTTTCCGGTTGCTGTAGATGCTCAGGGAAACAGAGCCCACCTGCCTATAGATATAAAGGCGATAAAGCATCTTAAGGAGGCCAGCACCATGTACGGTGTTAACGGGGTGTATACCCTGGCCCTAGTAGAAACCCTGGCAGGAAACGCCATGACACCTGCTGATTGGGCCAGTTTGTGCAAGGCGGTGCTCAGCCCAGGCCAATATCTTGATTGGAAAGCCTGGAATGTTGAACTTGTCACAGAACAGGCCCAAGCTAATGCCCGGATCAATCAGGCCACCTGGAACGTGGACATGTTATTAGGACAAGGGCAGTATCTCAATAACCAGCTGATATTTCCACAAGAGGTGTATGCACAGATAAATAGAATAGCCATACAAGCATGGAAACGGGTCTCGGCTAGGGGAGAAGTCTCAGGCCACTTGACAAAAATTTTGCAGGGCCCGAGTGAGCCTTTTTCAGATTTTGTGACCCGCATGATGGAGGCGGCAGGGAGAATTTTTGGGGACGCTGAGACATTCATGCCGCTCATTAAGCAGCTCACAGCTGCTCTGGGTCAGCACCAGGTGTAGTTGGTTAACTTGGCAGGAGTCGGGGCTTGCCATTGTTGATAGCCCTACCACGGGACTGGCCTATTATTGTGCAAAGATTGTTTTTCTCTTTCCTTTTCTCACCCCTCATATAGTTTCCACAGCTAATGTTTGAATGACTTTTCCAAATTGCTCCACCGCAACCTGTTATATGTTACAATGTTGGGATAACAGTACACTTTCAGCTGTCGTTATGCAGGTACTCCAGTTCACACCAGTTCCAGTTATGGCAGACTCAGACGAGTTTCCTGTGATCCAGCTCGGGCCAACTCTCCAATTGGCTTTCATAAAGGAATGGGCGGGAACAGGGGCTCTGGCTACCATGACTACACTTGCCGCATTTGGCAGTCTACTTCTGCTCTGTCGGATTCGCAGACAAAGGAATAGGGACAAAGTAATTATCAAACAAGCACTGCTGGCTGTAGAATCTGGTCAAAGCCCGGCAGCATGGCTCACCAATGCTGTGACGCAGGTGTGGAGAAAAGCATTGCAGGGGGTGTCGTCCTTGGCCAGGAGACATCCCGGTCCCCATGTCGGAGAGCATGCGAGTTGGGCTCATAAAACAATACTCCCGCCCCCTCCAAAAGAGCACCAACGAGTAGTGAGGCATTGTCATGACTGCAGCGTGACACCTCACGAGGGGCGCCGACCTCTGGAGACCCTACGTCAGTTATAAAGAAAGGGGGAGATGTTGGGCGCAGGCGCTCAACATACCATACCCCACCCGGGACTAAGGACCACGCCAGCTTCCGCAATGCGCTACGTCCCTCTTTAAATTAGCCAACCCGTGCGCACTTCGTGCTCACTCTGTACTCTGTGGCAACTCCTGATTGGCCACAGCTGGATATAGTAGCCAGAGCCTGCGTCCCATTCCCGCCCTGCTTCCTCGTGGCAGCCTGTGATTGGTCACGGCCAAATATATAAACCAGAGCCCACGTGAATAAAGCAGCAGTTAACTGTCGCCCACAAGAGCGTCTCCTGTCTCATTGGGGAGCTGCGCTGGTCAGGATTTTATTACATGTGATAGTATAAAAAATTTTATGGGCAAAGAGATAATATAGAAACCACTGTTCATTTTCTGTTAACTGTTTCTAAATATCTTGTAATACTTTCATCCTATTGAATGGTTTCACACTATGTTGATATGTTTGAGGCTATAGTATATGAAGTTATTCTAAAATATTTCAAGGAAAGAAACATTATGGTAACTACTATTAAGTTGGGTTATCTTGTGGTGAAACACTATGTTGCTTAAATTGTTCTGTTTTAACATGTATTGTTATGTTGTTATGTCCTGTTTTATCTCAACCCCCCTTTTAAAATTTTTATTATTATTATTATTTTTTAAATTAAGGGAAAATTTAAAAATCAGCAATATATATTATAGTAACTTTTTTGATTTCCTATTAGCTTGATTTGAAGCCTTGTATTGCTCTCACTATCTTGTTTTGATTGATTTTACTCTGTTCCATTTTGTTTGATAGTATCAAATTTGAAGGTATAGGCAACTACTTTGAAGGCAATAAGATTCACTATGATGCCCATTCTGGTTTGACTATTATCTTCTTTTGAAGTCCTGTAATGTTTCCAGTGTTTAGGTTTTATTGGTCTTGTTCTGTACTGTTTTGTTCAATTTTATTATACTTAATAATATAGGCAATTCTTTTTAAGGTAGCAAGAGGCATTTTGGTAACCATTGTTGATTACCTTGTATTCTGTTTTTACATCATGTAATATGTCCATTCTTTGTTTTGAATGACTGCTTTGTTTTGTCACATTTGGTTTTATTCTATTCCAAAAAAAGTAAAAATACTGTGGCAGTAATAAAACCCAGAATGTGTAAATGTTATTGTAAAAAAGAGAGGAAAAGAATGTGCTCCAAAGGACACAACTGCAAGTGTGTTTATGTGTGTAACATAGATGACCATATTACTAAGTTTTGTTGGATCATTGAACGCAACTGTTTGCAGTCTCACTGTTTGAATGTCCACTTTGTATGCTTAACTTGATCAACTATTTCTAAGGTGACAAAATTTAGTGTATTAACTAGTGATTTCTTACTTTTTATTTTTTTTGAAATTCTGTATTATTTATATCCCTTTACTGTTTTGTTTTGTTCTCTTTAAATAAAAAAGAATGATCACATTAAGATGTTTATAAATGAATGGGTGCAGCTTGAGACTGTACTTATAAGTGAAATAAATCAAACCCACATGTATAAATACTGAGTAGTTTCCCTAGTGTTAGAAATGATAACAACACATAAAAGGATGTGATAATCTTGACTCCCCATTATATTGCTTTGAATACTTATAATTTTTTTCATTCATTAACTGGAATAATTTTATTCTGGGAGTTTGATTTTATTGTCTGTGATGGTATGAACAGCTATTTTGAAGAAAACAAGACATCACAATAACTAATGCTGATTTAATATCATCTTGTTTTCAAGTCCCATCAAGGTTTTGTTCTTCTGTCTCCATCAGTCTTAACATGTTGTCTCTTATTGGATTTTATTATATGTGATAGTACAAACAAGTTTTTTATAGACAAGGAGATAATATAGAAACCATTGTTCATTTTCTGTTAGTTGGTTCTAAATACCCTGTAATACTGTCATTATCTTGAATGGTTTTACATTGTCTTGATATTTTTGATGCTACAGTATACAAAGTTACACTCAAATGTTTCAAGGAAAGAGACACCTTGGTAACTACTTTTATGTTGGGATATCTTGTGGTGAAACACTATGTTGCTTAAATTGCTATGTTCTAATCAGTCAAAACAAAGTAGTGGGAGTATTACAGGACTTCAAATCAAGTTAATAGGATATCAAAAAAGTTACTATAATATATCCTGCTAATTTAAAAAATTTTTCCCATTAATTAAAAAATCATAAAAAATAACTAAATAATTTTTAATGAATAATGGAGAGATTTAGATAAAAGAGGACATAACAACATAATAATACAGGTCAAAGCATGACTCTGTTCCATATTGTATGATAGTATCAAGTTTGAGGGTATAGGCTACTTTGAAGGCAATAAGATTCACTATGATGCCCATACTGGTTTGACTATTATCTTCTTTGGAAGTCCTGTAATGTTTACAAGGTTTAGGTTTTATTGGTCTTGTTCTCTACTGTTTTGTTCAACTTTATAATACCTAATGAGATAGACAATTCTTTTTAAGGAAGCTAGAGGCATTACGGTAACCATTGTTGATAACCTTGGACTCTGTTTTTACATCATGTGCTATGCCTGTCTTTGATTTTGACTGATAGCTTTGTTTTGCCGTATTTGACTTTATCCTCTTCCAAAAAAAAGTACTAAGAACTAAGGAGTAATAAAACCCAAAATGTGTAAATTTTATTGTAAAAAAGAGAGGGAAAAAAAGTGCTGTAAAGGATACAACTGAAAGTGTGTTTAGGGGTGTTAAGTAGATGACCATATTAATATTTTTGGTTGGATCATTGAACAAAACTGTTTGCAGTTTCACTGTTTGAATGTCCACTTTACATGTTTTGATATTGTGACTTGAGCAATTATCTCTAAGATGATAATATGTAATCTATTAACTGGTGATTTCTTACTGATTTTTTTTTTTTGTAGTTCTGTATTACTTGTACCCTTACACCACTTTGTTTTGTTTTGTTTTTTATCTTTTTCCTTTCAAATAAAATTTAAAAATATTGTTATGTTCTGACCTGTTTTGTTGTATTATTATATCCTCTTTTATCTCAATCTCCTTTTTTATTATTTTTTTATTTTTATTTTTTAATTAAGAGAAAAATAAATTAAAAAATAACAGCCTATATTATAGTAATGATTTTGATTTCCTATTAACTTGATTTGTAGCCCTGTATTTCTCTCACCAACTTGTTTTGACTGATTTTACTCTATTCTGTTTTTCTTGATAGTACAAACTTTGAGGGTATAGGCAACTACTTTGAAGACTATAAGATTCACTATGATGCCCATTCTGTTTTGACTATTATCTTCTTTTGAAGTCCTGTAATGTCTCCAATGTTTCGGTTTTATTGGTTTTGTTCTGTTTTGTTTTGTTCAGTATTACTATAACTGATGATATAGGCAATTCTTTTTAAGGTAGCAAGGGGCAATGTGGTAACCATTGTTGATAACCTTGTATTTTGTTTTTACATCATGTACTAGGTCCATCTTTTCAATTTGACTGACTCTGCTTTGTTTTGTCACATTTAGTTTCATTCTCTTCAAAACCAAGTAATAAGAACTGTGGGAGTAATAAAACGCAAAATGTATAATTGTTATTGTTAAGAAGAGAGGAAAAGAAAGTCCTCTAAAGGATATAACTGCATGTATATTTAAGTGTATAAGGTAGACATATTACAGAGTTTCTGTTGGATCATTGAACAGAACTGTTTGCAGTCTCACTGAATGTCGTTTATATGCTTTAATTTTGTAACTTGAACAACTATTTCTAAGATGACAATCTGTAGTCTATTAACTAGTGGTTTCTTACGGTTTATTTTGTTGAAATTCTGTATTACTTGTACACATTTTTGTTATTTTTTCTTTTACTCTTTAAATAAAATTTTTAAAAAGTAAAAGAAATATATTATGAAATCTTGAAAAAGTTGAAATCAAAACCAATACCAGTTCTTTTATTACGTATTGATGATCTTCTGATATTTTTAGGATCTTTTGTGATTTAATCCTTTTTATTTATAATTGCTTGAATTTGTGTTTATTTTTTCATCCTTTTCATGAGGTTTCCTGATGGTTTATGATTATTACTGATTCTTTCAAAGAACTAACGTTTTTCCTGTTGATTCTTTGTATTTTTTAGTCTTAATTGTATTAATTTCTGCTTTATTTTTGTAATTTCCTCTAGTATGAGTTTGGAGTTCAATTTTTTCTTCTTTTTATAGAAATTTGAGATTCAATGAAAGGTCTTTTTACTTGAATCTGTACTGTTTTTCTGGCATGAGAGTCTATCATTATATATTTCCTCTTAGGACTGCTTTCATAGCATCCCATAAATTTTGATATGTTATACCAGCATTACTGTTTAATTGTATATACTGTGTAATTTTATGTTTAACTTCCTCTGTGACCCATTCATTTTTCAGAAGTGTCTCATTTAATTTTCATGTATTGTATAGTTTTGTGATTTCTTTTGTTGTTGATTTCCAGTTTCATTGCACTATGTTCAGATAGTACACACGGAACTATTTTGTTTCCTCTCCATTTATTTAAACATGGTTTTTTGAAATACCACCCCTGGGGACTGGAAGGTGCGCATCCAGCTGAGCGGAGGCCAGCCCCGCTGCCGCCTCTCCCACCCAGGGCCCAACTACCACCGCTGGGGACCAGAAGATGAGTGTCCAGCCGAGCGGAGGCCGGCCCTGCTGCCGCCTCTCCCACCCAGGACCCATACTGCCACCACTGGGGACTGGAAGGTGCACATCCAGCTGAGCAGAGGCAACTCCGGTCCGGCCCTGAAACTGTGCAAATTGAGGAAGTTTTAGGTCTACCTAAGAGGAGCTTCACAAGCCTCTTTTAATCCAGGGGCTCTGCTGCCCAAGGAGGGAGCTACTACAAGAGGAGTCCCAAGAGCCCAGGACATAAGAGTCAATTTACAACACAACCAGGGGAAACTTTGAAACAACACTTGAAGCACAGTAACATAGGAAAATGACAAAACAAAAGACCAAAATGCAATCTCAAACACCCAACCCATCCCCCCAAGAAAGCCTAGGAGCCATGTACATAGAAGAAAATACATGCCATATACATGATATACCTGAAAGGATAGTAACAGAAATAAAGAAGCAGCTCCGGGAAGCTTTGAAGGAATTCAAACTAGAAATAATATATCAGGTAAAAGAAGAAATAATAAAAGAAATGAAGGAGATGCTGAACATATCTAAAAAAGACACAGCTAAAAGATTAGAGGAACTAAACAAAAGGATAGAATCTCTGGATGAACAATATAAGAAACAAACAGAATATATAAAACAGATGCAAAGAGATACACAGGAAATCAATAGCAACATTGAAAGTTGTAAAAACCGCCTGAATGAATGCGAAGATAAAATTTCGGACCTCGAAGACAAGATTGCAGCCAGTGAACAGGAAAGGAAAGAACTTTTAAAAATAACAAGAAGTCAAGAAATAACAATACAACACCTGCAAGATGATGCAAAGAAAAACAACATCAGGTTGATAGGGATAAATGAAAAAGAAGGAGACAATTCAAAGGATGTCAAGAGGATATTTAGAGAGTTAATTGCTGAAAACTTCCCAAACATAAAATTGGAAACTGATATCAGGATCAATGAGGCATATAGAACTCCAAATAGACATAACCAAAATAAAACTACCCCAGACATATAATAATCACCATTCCAGAAATCAAACAAAAGAATAGAATATTAAAAGCTGTCAGAGATAAAAGACAGATCACCTATAAAGGAAAACCTATCAGAATCACAGCAGACTTCTCAACACAAACAATAAAAGCAAGAAGAGCATGGAGTGAAGTATTTCAGACCCTAAAAGAAAGTGATGTCCAACCTAGACTGATGTACCCTGCAAAACTGTCCTTCAAAATTGATGGAGAAATAAGATACTTCCATGACAAAGAACAGCTGAAGAAATTCATGATCACCAAGCAAATCCTGCAAAGAATACTGAAAGACAGTCTAGATACACTTAAGAAAAAAACACTTAACAAAGCAGACAATTAAATAGAACAGAAAGATAAAGATGCACAGCAGAAATATAACATGTCACTAATAAACCAACATATAACACTTATAACCGTTAATGTAAATGGTCTCAATGCACTAATTAAAAGAAATAGACTGGCAGAATGGATCAAAAAACAAAATCCAACCATATCCTGTCTACAAGAAACCCATCTAACCCAAAAGGATACTCACAGACTGAAAGTCAAAGGATGGAAAACAATACTTCATGCAACAGGAACCCCCAAAAAAGCGGAGGTAGCTATTCTCTTTGCAGACAATGTGAACTTCAAACCAATAATGATCATAAGCGACAAAGCAGGTCACTACATACTGGTTACGGGAAAACTTCAAGAGGAAGAGATAACTATCTTAAATATATATGCACCAAATTCGAAAGAACCCAGTTATATAAAACAAGTAGTATCAGAAATGAAAAACCAAATTAGCAGTAATACAATTATAACAGGAGATTTTAACACACCATTCACACCAATGGACAGATCAACAGGACAGAAAATTAGCAAAGAGATAAAAGAACTGAATCACACCTGCAAACAAATGGACTTGATAGACATATACAGAGTATTCCACCCAACAACAACAGAATACACATTTTTCTCAGCAGTACATGGGTCATTCTCTAAAATAGACCATATATTAACTCATAGAACATATTTAAAGAAATACAAGAGAGTTGAAACCATCCCCTGCATGTTATCAGACCATATGAAGTTAGTAATTAATGATAAAAGATACTGCAAAAATCCCATAAACACATGGAAACTGACTAACACACGCTTGAGTAACCAGTGGGTCACAGAGGAAATTAAAGAGGAATTAAACAATACCTAAAAACAAATGAAAACACAAATACAATTTACCAGAATCTGTGGGATGCAATGAAAGCTGTCCTCAGAGGGAAATTTATTGCACTGAGTTCCCACATCAGGAAAACACAACAAATACAAATAAATAACTTGATGCTACACCTCAACAGCTAGAAAAAGAAGAGCAAGTCAAGCCCAAAGCCAAAAGAAGAGAGGAAATTATAAAAATCAGAGCAGAAATCAATGCAATAGAGACTAAGAAAACAATACAACGAATCAATGAATCAAAGAGTTGGTTCTTTGAAAGAATAAATAAAATTGATAAGTCCCTAGCCAACCTTATTAAAAAAAGGGAAGAAAAAGCTCAAATTCATGCAATAAGGAATGAAAAAGGTGAAATCACTACAGACCCAATAGAAATACAGAAGATCATCAACACCTATATCAAAAACGTCTACTCTCAAAGGTTAGATAACACACAAGAAATAGACAGATTTCTAGAAGCATATGAAGTACCAAAGCTAGGTCAAGAAGAAGTAAAAGTGCTTAATAACCCAATTTCTATTCATGAAATCAAAAATGTAATTAATTACTTTCCTACAAAGAAGAGCCCAGGCCCAGCTGGGTTCACTGCAGAATTCTACAAGAAATACAAAGAGGACCTAATGCCGACACTCCTCAAACTCTTCAATGAAATTTAAAGGGAATCAATCCTTCCTAAGACATTCCTGGAAGCAAATATTACTCTAGTACCAAAAACTGAGAAAGACACAACTGAAAAAGAGAACTGCAGAACAATCTCCCTAATGAACATAGATGCAAAGATCCTCAATAAAATATTGGCAAATAGGATGCAGCAAGTCATCAAGAAGATTATACACATTGACCAAGTGGGATTCATTCCAGGTATGCAAGGATGCTTCAATATATGTAAATCAATAAATGTAATCCACCATATCAATAGAGTCAAAAGTAAGAATCACATGATCATTTATATAGATGCAGAAAAAGCTTTTGATAAGGTACAACATTCATTTATGATAAGAACCTTACAGAAAATTGGAATAGATGGTCTTTACCTCAACATAATAAAGGCCATCTATGACAAACCAACAGCCAGTATCACACTAAATGGCCAAACATTGAAGACCTTTACTTTAAAATCAGGCACAAGACAAGGATGTCCCCTGTCACTGCGCCTATTTAATATAGTACTGGAAATACTAGCCAGAGCAATTAGACATGAAAGAAAAATAAAAGGTGTAAAGATAGGAAAAGAAGAAGTTAAATTATCACTATTTGCAGATGATATGATACTCTACATAGAAGACCCCCAAAACTCCATTGAAAGACTCCTAGATATAATAAATAAATTCAGCAATGTGGCTGGATACAAAATAAATACTCAAAAATCAATAGCCTTCTTATATACTAACAACAAAATCACAGAGAGAGAAATAAGAGAAGCCACACCCTTCACACTAGCAACCAAGAAAATGAAATATTTAGGAATTACTCTCACGAAAGAAGTGAAAGACCTATACAGGGAAAATTATAATACACTGAAAAATGAAATTGAAGATGATCTCAGGAAATGGAAAGACATCCTTTGCCCATGGATAGGAAGAATAAATATTGTGAAAATGGCCATTCTCCCAAAACTGTTATACAGATTCAATGCAATCCCTATAAAAATACCATCAACATACCTCACAGAACTCAAGTAATCACTCCTAAAATTCATCTGGAACCAGAAAAGACTTGGAATAGCAAGGACAGTTTTAAGCAGAAAGGCAAGGCAGGAGGCATCACAATCCCTGACTTGAAGTTATACTACAAAGCAACTGTAGTAAAATCAACATGGTACTGGAATCAAAATAGAGCCGAAGACCAATGGAATAGATTAGAAGATACAACCACAACTACAAACACACTCAACCACCTCATCTTTGATGAAGGGGCCAAACGGGTTCACTGGAAGAATGATAGTCTCTTTAATAAATGGTGTTGGAAAAACTGGCTCTCCATATGCCGAAAACTAAAACTAGACCTATGCCTGTCACCATATACTAAAATAAAATCTAAATGGATCAAAGATCTAAATATTAAAACAGAAACAATAAATCTATTGGAAGAAAATTTGGTAAAAACCTTGAAGACATAGGGGTAGGTAAAGAATTCATGAACGAGACTCACACCGCATGGGAAATATTTCCCAGAGTCAATAACTGGGATCACATCTTATTAAAAAGTTTCTGTTCGTCGAAAGAAATCTCTAACATAGTGAAAAGAAAACCCACAAACTGGGAAAAAATCCTAGTGAACTGTACCTCAGACAAAGGACTTCTGTCTAAAACATACAAAGAATTAAAAAAAATCAGACCCCCAAAATTCAAATACCCCATCCAAAAATGGGCATCGGAGATGAATAAACAATTTTCAGATGAAGAAATACAAATGGCAAATAAATATATGAAAAATGTTCAGCATCACTAGTCATTAGAGAAATGCAAATTAAAACCACACTGAGATTATCATCTCACTCCTGAAAGAATGGCCAAGATCAAGAAAATCGCCAATAACAAATGCTGGAGAGGCTGTGGGGAAAAAGGAACTCTCCTGTACTGTTGGTGGGAGTGTAGACTGGTGCAACAATTGTGGAGGTCAGTCTGGAGATTTCTCAGAATGCTGGGACTGGAAGCCCCATTTGACCCAGCTATTCCACTCCTAGGCATATTCCCAGGAGAACTGAAAGCATCATACCACAGTGATATATGTGCACCCATGTTTATAGCAACACAATTTGTAATAGCCAGATCTTGGAAACAACCTTAGTGTCCATCAACTGACAAATGGATAAAAAGTTGTGATATTTTTATACAATGGAGTACTACTCAGCTATAAAGAATGATCACATTGAGACATTTATAAATAAATGGACACAGGTCGAGACCATACTTATATGTGAAATAAATCAAACTCACATGTATAAATACCGAATAGTTTCCCTAGTGTAAGAAACAATAAGAACACATGAAAGTACATGGTAATCATGATTCCCAGTCTCACTGGTTTGAAGCCATATAATGTTTTCACTCATTACTTGGAATGGTTTTAATTTGGGTGTTTTTATTTTCTTGTCTGTGATACTACAAATTATTATTTTGAAGAGAATAAGAGCGTAATAGCTAGCGCTGATTTAATATCATCCTCTTTTGAAGCCCCATCAATGTTTTGTTCATTTGGTTCCATTGGTTCTAACATGTGGTACCTTATTATATCTTAATGTATGCGACAGTATAAGCAAGTTTTTTTTATAGACAAAGATATAATATAGAAATTGATGTTTGGTTTCTGCTACCTGGTTCTAAATTCCCTGCAACAACTTCATTCTCTTGAACGGTCTTACACTGTCTTGATAAATTTGATGCTATAGTATACGAAGTTAGACTCAAATATTTCAAGGAAAGAGTCACTATGGTAACTACTATTAATCAAGCTATCTGGGGGTGAAACTCAACGATGATTAAATTTTTTGATTCTGACCGGTGTTGTTATATTGATACGTTCTTTTTTTTTTTTTATCTCAGTCTCCAAACCCTTTTTTCTTTTCTTTTTTAAAAAAAAATAATTTATTTCTTAGTATATTTTAACTAAGGGAAAATTAAATTAAAAATAGTGCGATAGATTATAGTAACTTTTTTTTGTTTCCCTACTAACCTGATTTTAACCCCCATAGTGTTCTCCATATCTTGTTCTGACTGATTTTATTATATTCTGTTTCGCTTAATATTATCAAGTTTGAGGGTATAGGCAACCATTTGGAAGGCAACCAGATATTCTATAATGCCCGTTATTATTTGACTATTATCTTCTTTGGAATCCTGTAAGCTCTCCAATGTGGTTTTATTTGTCTTATGTACATTTTTGTTCAATTCTTTTATACTAGCTGATATAGGCTACTCTTTTTAGGATAACAAGAGGCATATTGGTAACCATTGTTGATCACCTAGTAATCCCCCCCCCTTTATTTTATTTATTTATTTATTTATTTTCATTTTATGCTATGTCCATCCTCCTGATCTAAATGACTCTGTTTTGCTTTGTCACATTGGGTTTTTCTTTGGTCCGTCTTGCTTTGTTTTTTGTTTTTTGGCCTTTTTTTTTTCAATCTTTTTTCTTTTCCTCTTCAAAGAAAAAGTTAAAAAAAAACTGTGGAAGTAATGGAAACTAAAATGTGTGATTTTTAGTGTAAAAAAGAGAGGAAGGAAAGTGATCTCAAGGATATATCTGCAAGTTTATTTAAATGTGTAGGAAACAGAACCATATTGCTGAGTTTTTCTTGGATCATTGAACAGAACTGACTGCAATCTCACTGTATTAATCTCCACTTTGTATGCTCTAATTTTGTAATTTGGACAGCTGTTTGTATGTTGACAATGTATGATCTATTAACTGGTGAACACTTACTGTATGTTTTTTCTCTTGAAATTCTGTTTTGCTTCTAGCCTTTTACTGTCTTGCTTCATTTAGTTTTGTTTTTCTCTTTAAATAAAAAAAATAAAAACATGATTTTTTTTTTTGGCAAGGAAAGTGCAACTAGGTTTAATTATTTTTTTTTATTTAAAGAGAAAAAAAGAAAGGACATGAAAAAACAAAGCAGTAAAATGGTACAAGTAATAGAGAATTTCAAGAAAAAAAAATACTGTAAGAAATCACCAGTTAATGGGTTACATATTATCTTCCCAGAACCAGTTGTCCAGATTACAAAATTAAAGCATATAAAGTGGACATTCATACAGTGACATTGTAGACAGTTCCTTTCAATGATCTAACAAAAGCTCAGTATTATGGTATTCCATCCTACACACTCGAATATATCTGCGGTTATAACCCTTAGTCCACCTTCCTTTCCTCTCTGTTTACAATAACAATTAGACTTTTGGGGTTTTATTACTCCCATGGTTCTTGTTACTTTTTTTTTTTTAAGAGAATAAAACCAAATGTGACTAAGCAAAACAGAGTCAGAACAGAAGGGTGGGCATAGTACATGATGCAAAAATAGAATACCAGCTGATCAAAAGAGGTTACCATTGTGCCTCTTGCTATTTTTAAATTGAGTTGGCTATATCATCAGGTATAATAGAATTGATCAAAACAGTACAGAACAAGACCAATAAAACCTACACTGGAGTCCTTGCAGGACTTCAAAAAAAGGATAATAGTCAAACCATAATGGGCATCATAACCACTTTGAAGGCAGTAAGATAAACATGTTTTGTTGGCCAGTATGTAGTCTATTTCAGAGGACTTGTGTGCAGTTGAAAAGAATGTATATACTGATATTATGGCGTGGAACATTGTGTAGACTCTACCAAATTCATTTGTTCATAGACTTGGTTTAATTCTGATAGTTCTTTGACCATTTTTTGTTTATTTGATCTACTGAGAGAGTATGGTACTAATGTTCATCATTACAATTCTGTCAGGACTTAATTGATTTTTCATATGTTAACATTTGTTTTATGTAGTTGGGTACACTAGTGTTTGATGCAGCATTTTTCCACTCAGTAGAGTGAATTTGCCCTGTTTTGGAGGAGGTTTAAGAGGGGTAGAAAGAAGACCAGAGAGGCAAATGGGAATAGATATAGTAGAGATATAGTAGGGGTAAATTTGGTGGGCAAAGGATGATCATCTGAGTTTTGGATAATTGTAGGATACAAGAAGAAGCAGGAAGAAAAAGTCCAGAAGTATTGAAATGGACTGAAAAGGAAACAGACAATGTTTACCCACATGAAAGTTTCCTAAAATCAAGTGAGGTAGCTGATGAAAGCGAGGAAGAAGGTGAGTAGAATAATATAAAGGGAACTTACATTATAGAAATCTAAATTATAAACAAAAGGAAAAAGAGAAGACAGAAAAAATAGAGGAGAAACAAAGAATAGGAAAAACCATGAAACAAAAGTAATGACACACACTGAAAATAAAATAACAAATGCACAGAAAGGAAAACAAAACATGCAAAATATAATGGAGAGAAAAAGAGAAAACAAGAGAAAAAAATCACAAGTGAACAACAACAATAACAACAAAATAAAAATAAACAGAGCAAGACACACTAGCCCAGGAGATTGCCAGGAGGAAAACCTGTAAGATGGAGAAGAATAAGAAGAGTGAGATTCCTCTAGTGTCTACAGTTCTGTGTGGGCCAAGGTTACGCTCTCCAGCCACGACTGCAAGTGGGTTGGTGCTGGGTTGGAGAATGTGTTTAATTTTCTGTAACTGGAGCTCTCCCTGGTTATTTCAAAAAGAAAAAAAAAAAAAAAAAAAAGAAAGAAAGAAAGAAAAGAGAGAGAGACAGAGAGAGACAGAGAGAGAGACAGAGAGAGAGAGAGAGAGACAGAGAGACAGAGAGAGAAACAAAGAAAGAAAGAAGGCGTCATTCATTACCTGCTCACTTCTATTCCGTGTGTCTTTGCCCCTAAGCACAAAGCTGGTCCACCTGGCTTACCACCTCCTGGCTCATACTGTTACTGTTGCTTCAGACTTTCCCACCTGTCTATCTTGTGTGCTCTAGCTGGAGTTCTACAGTGTAGCTGGTTTCCTGCTGCTGTCTGTCCCTCAATCCTAACGACGGAGGGAGCAGAATCCCATCATGGACTCTTTCGTGCCAGTTGTAGCAGTTTTTTGGTCCGGTTTTAACATTTTCTTGGATTGCATTCTCTCTCTCTCTCTCTCTCTCTCTCTCTCTCTCTCTCTCTCTCTCTCTCTCTTTTTGTCCTTTTCCTTTTTATTGGTACTGGGGATCGAACTCACAACTGCCTGCTTACAAGGCAGGCACTTATGCCGCTGAGCTAAATCCCCAGCCCCTGGATTGCATTCTTATTTAACACATAAGGTACTTATTTTATAGGTGAAATGTGATAGTTTGATTCACATATGCACTGTATAGTGAGCATATGGGGGAAAGCACATTCATCACTTCAGATATTTATCAGATTTGTGTGTGTGTGTGTGTGTGTGTGTGTGTGTGTGTGTGTGTGTGATGAAAACATTTACATTCATCTGTTCCAGATATTTTGAAGTATACATTGCAATTGTCAAAGATAGTCACCCTGCCTTGCGTTAAAGCACAGAACTTTTACTTCCTGTGTAACTGACACATTGTCCTCATGGTCCGACTTCTCACATCTCATTTCCTGCCCTGCCCAGCCTCCTAGAACCTCTATTCTACTCTACCTATGTGAGCTCGACTTCTTAAAGCCTCCACACATGAATGTGATCAAACTTCATTTATAATTCTGTGCCTGATTTAATTCAATTAACCTAGTATCCTTCAGGTGCATCCATGTTATTGTAAAATATATGATTTCATTATTTTTTGTTGGATGTAAAGTACCTACCATATGTATGATATTAAATTATTTTAACTATTCATTTGTTCATGAAATTGTGAGACTGAAGCAATATCCATCTACACTCTCTGTGTTTATTGACCAGTTCTATAACAGCCAAGATACAGACTCAGTAAAGATATTATATATTGTTGTGATTCTAATATGATAAAAATAGGACCAATGTAAAGCAGGAAACAATTTGAGTCAGCATGAACACATGGAAAAAGTAAGAATCTATTTTATTTACCTAAATTATTTGTTGGAAAATACAAATTTAAATATAACAACTCATGCAAGAACTTTCTGCAAATATCAGAGGTTGATCTTCAAAGAATTTCACTAATCTTGAAACTCTCATTTGACAAAAAAGAAAAAAAAAAGGATGTAGATCAGTGATACAAGCACCTGCCTGGCAAGTGCAAGGTCCGAAGTTGATTCCTGGTACCAAAAATAAATAAACAAATAAATAAAATAGAAATAATGACATAATAATTTTCAAATGTGAGATAAAACTTACAATATCCAAATTGTCTATATAAATTTACTGAGGTTCAACTAGACATGAATATGAATTATCAGATTCTATATCACTAAGGGTAGAGAATAAAGAATGCATATGAATAAATAAAATGAATCATTCACAAATAAAAACAGTGCTTAGAAAAAAAAAGTTGTGCAAAATGAATGGATGGTGGCTTTAACCCACACCTAGACCTTCTTTTGTGGAGTGAACGAACACATTTGGGGCTCCATAACAGTCTTCAAGTGCCTTAGATCAGTGGTCTTTAACACGTTTGGCACCAGAGCTGATTCTGGTAGAAGAGAATGCTTCCAAGTCTTGGAGAGATGGCTTTTTTTTTTTTTTTTTTCTTAGTTTCTCTTTTAAGTTAGTATGCATTGGTAAGGCATAGTGATTACATTTCCTAGTAGTATTAGCATCATTGCCTGAGCTACACCTTAGATCAACCTGCATAAGATTCCCTTCCCATGCACATTACACAGCAGGGTTGGTGCCCTACCAGACCCTAATGCAGTGCTGATCTGACTGTGGAGCTCAGTGAGCAGTGGGGATCAGTTATAACACAGAAGACCTTCCTTGATTGCCCGACATTCACTTCCTCTGCTGTGACCAGCTTCCTAAGAGGTCATGAACCACTGGAGATTGACGACTCTGCCTTTGAATAACATGACACGTCAACAGGTAAAACAGAACTTCTCTCATTGTTTTCTTAGGCCTCAACTTTTCCTTCCCCGATATTATTTTTCCCTTCCCCTTCTTTCTGCCTTTTAATTTTTGTTTTCTTATCTCTCTCACTCCTCACCTGAAAAATAAGTACTACTTGGTCAGTTTAAGAAAAATGGAAACTTTTAATGGGAAGAGAAACTACATTCCACTTAGTGAATGGCATAGTTGGTACTTTTACCCAGCTTGCTCTGCAACCAAGCCCCACATTCCAAAATATTTCTTCACTACTCAGATTTAGCCTGCTTCCCAATTTAGTCATTTTATGGATGGAGTTATCAAACTCTGGTTACTGAATTACTGAATAGTACAATAGTTTCACTTGGAGAATTGCTGACATATGAGCGTAAATATTTTACAAACCTTACTGCCAATGCATCAAAGTAACCTTTAATAAAACAGTATTTTATTTTTCGTACATGATTTTTTGGGGATAGCAATTTATGTGAAACAAATCCACAGGTTTCTCATCTCTGTATCTGTACTGGGCAGCTTTTCCATCACTGAGACACAATACTTGACACCTACAATTTAAAGGAGGAAAATTTTATCTAATTCACAGTTTGAGAAGAGGCTGTACATGTTCAGCAGACTCTAAGGGAGACAGGGAATGAGCAAAGCAGCAGAACATGCCAGAAAGGAAAGGCTAGGGGACCGCCTGCATTACACCAGGTCACGGCTCCAGCAGCTTCCTAGACTCAACAGTAACATGCTTTACTGATTTGATGGGCATTTCTTAATATGATAAAATTGATATATCAGGATTAACAATCACATTGTCTATGTGTTTCCTTCTGAAGCCACCTAGAGGATTTTCTTATAGAAGTATAACACAACCATTTTGACTGCAGCCTTATCCATTTATTTATTTATTGTTTGTCTGCTTGTTTATCTGTTGTCTGTTTCAGTTTATTTATTTTATTTATTTATTTTGGGTACTGGGGATCGAACTCACAAGCTTGCACTTGCCAGCCAGGCACTTACGCTGCTAAGTTAAACCCCCAGCCCTTTCCTTTTGTTTCAGTTTGGAACAGGATCTCTCTACGTGTTCCTCATTGACCTGAACTCACTCTGCAGTCCAGGCTGGGCGTGACCCTCCCCTCAGCGATCCTACTGTCTCAGGCTCCCAAGTGTTAGGAGTACAGATGTGGCCCACCTCACCTGACTCAGTGCAACTGTATTCTTCTGAGGATAATACCTTCTCTCATTTCTAACTTCCCTGCTTTCCTCTTCCTTCCCCTCATTTCTCCTCTGCCTCCCCTCCCTTCTCTTCCCGTCTTCTCCTTCCCTCATGTCCCACCCACTCTATTCTTTCTTTTTCTGTTTTTCTTTTTTATCCTTTCCTTACCACTTAACACAATTGTTTCTGCTTTTTCTGGATCTGCAAAATAGAGGCAGATGTGGTCACCGAGGAGCTGACTTCATAGCATCTCTACTTTCAAAAACAAATCCTAATTGAGCAGTATTATTCAGGTTCCAAATTCTTGAGAAGAACGTGATGAAGACTCTTTGGAGAAAGTTTTGTCTCAGATCCCACCATAAGTGATGGGGATAGAATCCTGTGACCTTCGCACACTCACCTGAGCTTTCCATAGCCCTCTAAGATGGGGCTGAGGAACTGCAGTGTACATGGTTACCTTTCTAGGTCCAATGTTGTCAGAAAAGGAGTTACAGCTAAAAAGAAGACGCTACGAGCTCACTGAGTTACTTCCAGTCCAGTAGAGGACTGGAAGTAACTGAAACATAAAACTGAACAAACCTATTAATAGTTTACCTTGCTAATGTTCTTCATCCCTTGTCCTGACTCATCAAATTAATTTCTGAGGAAATTAATGAGAAAGAATAGAATGACAGAAACAAATCTGTCAGTTATTATGAGTTTGGGTATGTACATGAAAGAAAAACAGAAGCTAAAATGAAGCATAAAACACAGTCAAGTGGTGAGAAAGAGTGAGGGAGGAAAAACCTAGAGTCCACAGGAATGCAAACCCTCAGATGAATGCGGGGACAGAGAGGAAATGATCATGGTGCTGACTCTGACTTTTCTGAGGAAAGTGAGGATCATTTTGATGAACTGTGCTACCACCAATACTGAGGGTTCTGGAGCCAGCATCTCGAATAAAGGTGACAAAAGGAAGTGCCCTGGGAATTTTCAAATGTGGTGAAGGAACAGTGTCTGAATGAAAGTCAACTACATCAAAAACATTGCTTATTTTTACTTGCTTCTTGCAGTTTACTGATGAGTGTTCTAAAGAAGCTGGTTATGTTAGTGATGGGAAAGGAGAGGAGTTGGGGAATGGGAAATGTTAAGCCTCTTCCCCATACCCAAAGGCTAATTGCGCCTTTTATGCAGTTGGTTCTGCCCAAATCCCCCAGGGATATTTAACCCCATTTTTAGATGAGGAACGGAGGCTCAGTAATGCTATATCCTGCAGCGCTTAAGTGACTAGAAGTTAATTGAAATCTACCTAATTCCAAAAGTCATGGCTACCCCAGTTTACTATCTTTTCCCTAAGGCATAGGAAAAAATCAGATTTGCTTTTTGCATGGTTTTTCATTCACTGTAAATATATAATTAGACAAAACTTGGTTTCTTGCTTACATAGTTATTTGTGTAGCCATGCTGTGAGCTAGGGATTCTGATTTATATTCACACAAATTCTACCTTAGATCATAAATCTAGCTATAACATAAAACTTTATAGATCTCAGACATTCTTAGGTCTTGATTTCTATATTTGAAACAGAAACCCCCTATTCTAAGTTATATAAATAGAGTTTATGGGAATTTTTTTTTTTGTAAAGCTAGACACCTTGGTGTAGATTCCAAATGGAAAATTTTCACATGTGTTGGGATCCTTATGGAGTCTCTTTCCGTTTCAAGAAGTAAAAGCAACAAGTTTCACAAGAACAGTTTAGTGAGTTTTAGAGCAAAGTTGAAATAACTGAGTCAAAGCTTTAGAAAGGAATTTACCAAGCAGAAATTTTTGAAATCATAAAATTTAGAGCTATGTGTTTAAAAATTGGAGCCCACAAGCTTTATGAATTCTGTTTAAATGACCTTAAGCAGGTGACAACTGTCTTTGCTTTCATTTCATCTGAAAAGATGTTATTATTATTATTGCTATTATATGAAGTTTAGTTGGTTTATAGAGATAAAATGTACTGACACCCAATCAGGCACAGAGTAAAGATTCTCTAACATAACCTATTATCATCATTCTGTTGTGTTATTTTTCCTCTTTACATTTCCATTCTTTTCTTGTTTTCTCAAGAGATTCTCCAGAAACTGGAGGCGGCAAGAATCCCATCAGTCAGAAGAGGTGGTGATGGAACTTGCAATCAAGTGTTGGACAAAGGAGCTGTGAAAGTCATGTGGAGGCGATGGGAGATATAATAAGATCAAAACGGACTTATTTGGAGAGAAGAGCAGTTGGAAAGAAGGGAAAGAAAGAAGAAACCAAGAGTAGGAAAAATGGAGGAACCTGACAATAGTATCAAGGAACTGTCAGTCTTCAGAGAGTGCATGCTGAGTCAGCATGTCCCCTGACACGTAGTGACAGTGATTTAGAAAGGAGACAGGAGGCATAAATTTTGTACATTTACTGTTTGGGAGGGGGGGCTCAGTAAAACGTCAAGCCCATTCTTTAATAGATAATATTGATTAGGATAAGATGAAAATATTTCTGGCTAAAATGAAGAGAAAATGTGGAATCCAATTATAGAACAAAAGGTGGAATTCAGATGATTATTTTATGAAACATCCAAAGGTTAAGAAAATTTCTCAACAGTCACACAGGTTGAATTTTGATTCTTGTACTGCCCTTTCTTGGTGGTGTGAGTGTACTTCTTACTTTACCTCCTGAAGTCTCTGAGTTCTGAATAAATTATTATTATTATTATTATTATTTTGTCTTTTTCCTTTTTATCCGTACCGGGGATCAAACTCACGACTGCCTGCTTGCAAGGCAGGTGCTTATGCCACTGAGCTAAATCCCCAGCCCCTGAGTTCTGAATAAAATTTGCATGCAGAGTAAAATAATATATTTGGTCTGAATATAATTCATTTGTTATCTGCGAGGATTAAGAGGATCAGGCATTTAAGGCACATGACAAGTTCCCATTCTTCCTATCATTACCCATCAAAGTCTTCCTTCTGCTCCCCAGAGGGGAAAAAATAAAGAAAACCTCTTGCCAAATCATGTTAAGGCAATTTTGTGACCGTCAGTCTACAAAAGAAGCATTCTCCTTAGGTCAGAGCTGCTTGGAGAGAACTTTCCATGGCTGCTGAGAAGCTTCCCCTCCCAGCTGGATGTTAAGGGCGTCTCCTGTGCTGAACAGACAAACCAGGTCAAGCCACCCCCTGTTCAGAAGGTACAATCTATTGCCTTCCTGACACTGGCAATGGGCCTGGGTGAACCTGGAGGATTTACTTCTCTCCACAAGTCCACAGTTTGTGGAAGCTCTGCTTGCAGTCACTGCTTGATCTACAAATGAGCAGGAGCCCCGGTGTGCTTGTCCTATAATCACGGCTAGTGAACAATTCTCAATATCCCTGCCTGGGGCCTGGCAGTGTCCAGTCCAAGCCATTTCCTCCAGCTTGAAATGATGATGATGATGACATTTGAGTCATTTGCCCAAGTTCCTGTGGATCTGAGATTGACACTAAATATGTTTTCTGTATTTTCTCTCCTTTATTGAGATTATCACCATATTTGTGAGGTCACCAAAGCCTCAAAACTTCCTTATTCTTCCCTTAGTTAGCATTGTGTTTAATGATATGTTGAAATCTTCTTAAAAAAAATCTTTGTATTTCATGTTTCATATTTCACCAAACTCTATGATATAATTTATGTAAACAATTATGTTTTGTTTTTGAGTATTAAAAAATCAAAATTAGTAACATATAAAACATAAAAAGAACTACTGTCTTATGGAGTCATATTAAACTTAGGCACTATAAGAAAGAGACATGTGATATAAAAATCAATGAGTATAAATATGGTATCTTCTATTGAAGCACCTGTATAGAAGCTAGGAATTATATCTATGTTTGCTTGATTAAAAGATCTGCTTTTCTACCTTGACACAGATTGTATCAAAACTCAAAGCTCTGTCTAGAGTATTTGCCATGTGTTCATATAATCAAGTGGTATAAATCTCAGGACAAATAAGACACACAAAAGTACAGTAACTTGATTGATTACAAACATATCTGGATTCCCAGTGGTGTCAACAAAAACACTGAACATTGTTATACTTCTGAGTTAAAAAAAGTGAGAAAATATCAGTCATCATTTAGTCCAAACTTCGTGGTTCTGCTGGCCTAAGCATTGCTCAAGAACTGACACGTTTAGTACCACTACAAAACTGAAGCCAGTGGTCAGGCCCAGAGTCCATTCTCAAGGTTAGTCTCTAAGCAGCAGTATCAGCTGCTATGGTTTATTTCTGGATGTCACCCCAAACCTCAGGTGCTCATAGTTACGACTTTTGGGAGGTGCCTGGATCAGGGGTGTGTGATAGTTTACTGATATGGCCCACTGATCAGTTCACAGCTGGATATTATTTTGCAGTGGGAAGCCCGGTAGAAGAGGTGAGCCATGGTGAGCACGGCCTAGAAGGTTATATGCATCCCTTCTCCTCTCTTAATGACTGCTTCTGTTTACCATCACACAAATTGTTTCTTCTCTGCCATGTTCCCCTACTTTGGCGTCACCAGGCTGTGAACTCAAATCTCAATAAACTTTGGGTCAAAATAAGCTTTTTCTCCTTTAACTCATAGGTGATGGATACTTCTTTTGTTTCTCAAACAGTAAGAAAAGAACCAAAACACAGCATCACTCACAGCTTTCTCATTTTATACCCCAAACAGCTTGAATCAGATATTAGAAGGCCATGGGCCCCCAAACCTGTGTTTTTCCCATTTCTCTACATTATTTTTAAGCCTCATAAAGTTTGATACCATTAACTGATAATTTAAGCTCAACAGAAATAGAAGAAGAAAAGAGATCCATTCTTGCCTGAAATGTAGTGCCTTAGTGCCAGTAAGGCAAACCCAGGCAAATGTCTTGCTCCTCTTTGCCCTCCTAAACCAAGCAGAAAATGTTACTGTGTTGGTTTGTCCCATTTTGGGATCTATCTCATCCTTCTCCACAGTGTTACTGGTATTGCATTTCATATGTATCATTAGGAAGGCACATCAGAGCAAAAGGAGTCTATTACACCATCATTAGCAGGATTGCTTTCTCCCAGTCTGCAAATACACTGATCAAAGGAGAAAAAAGGATCTGATTGTGGTGCTGCAAAAATGTGAGTCTTTGAATTGATTTGGGTTTGAGTCTTGACTCAGTCACTCAGGGTAGTGGTCTGGTTAAATTGATGTCTCTGAGTTATTACAAAGCACAGGTGCCATCCTCACTGTTTCTGCAGCAAAGTGTGTTTTCCAGAGACAGGCCCTTACTGTGCCAAGAAGGGAGCACCAGGGATGCCTATGACAGAGCTTCTGGTTCACCTTGTCTACCATAGTCAGCAGTAAAGAGTGCTGGTCTTGGCCATCAAGATGTTCAACGTGATTTCTCAAGAGAACCTTCATGACCTCTTCTTTCACGTTACACACACATTATTCTCTGATGAAAAATCACATGAAGCATATCTAAATATGTACAGAAAAAGGAAAGGAAAGATAGGAAAGGAAACTGTTGAGCCTGTATCATTTAATCATTTATGCTAGATAAATGATGGTGGATGGAAGAAGATCCAACCTCATATTTTAGAACTTCTGGAGGTTTTCTATAAGGATAATGTCCCGTCTCTTTTATTCCTCTAGTTTCCTCATTTTTACCATCTTTCCTCAATGCTCTCATAGTCAAAATCTTTTCTCTGTTTTTTTCCAGAGACTCAATCTCTCTTAGGCTGAGAAAAAGAAAAAAACAAAACCTCAGCCATCTATAAATCTTTCAATCAGATACCTGATGCTGCCTCCAGCTTTAACAAAACGTATTGGAGCATTTGTTCTGCTCAGTCTTCAGAGGCATTGAAAAGAACAGTTCTACATGGTGAGAAGAATTCAGAAGCTTTATATCCCATCAAGTATCTGTTCATCTACAGCTGTGGTCAGATTCTTCCTGTGAAAGTTAAAAAGAAATCAGTCTAGTCCGAATGGATATTTTTGATTCAGGCACAATATGGTCTTTTTCAATTTTAATTTTAATTTTTTATTAAGTTTATTGGTATAATTTGGATACAGTGTTCTTCCAAAAGTACAAAGTATATTTGTGCCATTAGTGTAATTTGACCACTTTTATTTCTTGACAGATGATTAACTCTAGAATTGTGAAATTATTCTCATTGTACCCCACAACCAGTAGTGTTATTTAACCAGTGTTATTTAAAACCTCCACCCTCCCTAACCTGCATGGACCAAATCAGAATTGCTGGGAGATTGGGTCTGAACCAGTGATGCTGAAAATTTTAGAAACTTCAATCATACAAACAGCCTCTATTGCATGAGTGCCATAGGTTTGACACTACTGGTCTGATCATTAGTTATTTAAAAAGCTCCCCAAGTAATCAGTATGAAACAGATGTTGGGAATCTGTTAAATGAATAGAGTGTTTGGCACCTTGCTAGTATGACTTTATTAGTCAACATCCAAAGGTTACTTAGAATTCCTGATTAATGCATTGCTCACTGGGTCCATTCTTTCTGATAAAATTTATCAGAGAGAAAGATAGCACAGATAAATATCAAACCTTCCATTGATCGTTCAAACTAAGAGAATTAGTCTTATTGGGGAAACCACCTCCAATATCTTGCACATAGCTGGTATTTAACAAATGCATAGAGATGTCTTTACCTTTTGTCTTCTACATTTTCATAAGACAAAAAGGAAAACAAATTGGCAATAACATATCCCCAGTACAAGGACTGTGAAGGTGTTTCAGGATTGTATTAAAATTCGTACTATGTTTACATTCCCAAAAGTCAGTTTCCTGGTGGGAAGAAACCTTCAACAAATCTGTTTCATGGGATTTAGTGAGAAAATATTCTAAAAATTCTCAGCATTCAGGAGGAGATCAGCAAATATGGGGGACCCCATCTTCTGCATCCCATCTTTAGCACTGAGCTTCCTGCTAAACTGCCTGAAAGAATCAATGTTAAGACTTCAATTTTCTATAGATTTAACATCACCCACAGTTCTAACAAATGTCAGTTCCCCCTGCTTACTTGTGGTGGCTCTAATTCTTGTTTATCTAAGCTGCCAGCTAGTGCTTTTAGCACTTACTAATAATCACAAACTTCACATCCCCATTAAGGGTTCTGAAATGGCGGTTCCCTTCCTCCAAACTGTGCTAACTCAGTCTACACAGAGCAGGGTGAGAGGGCGAGCTTCGTACTCAAATTTTCTTACTCACTTTGTCATATTACAGTTCATATTCCTAATAAAGATCTTTATTAACAAGCTTTCATTTTGCTTCTGCCAAAGAGCCATTTGCCTAAGGACACTGATCTAATCAAATAGAGTCTAAGAATCCACCAGGTCGTTCACTCTATAAGAAGTTTATATTCTTATTTCTATTCTGACAATTGACTCTAAATCCTAATTGTTTGCAGTGGTGCTTGCAACAGCCAGGAAGAAGTTAAATTAAAAATGTTGTTTCAGGCCTGGGAATTTAGATCAGTGGCTCAAGTGCTTGCCTGACAAGTGCAAGGGTGTGAGTTAGAACCCCAGTACCAAAATAAATAGTTTTGATACATTTTAGGTTTCATTTCCTTCACCTCTCAGATTATTCCTCATAATCCCTTCAAGTTTTGACTCAGTTTTTCACAAGTTATTCAAGACCTTGAGACTTTTTTTTTTTTGTCAGAATATAATCCAATTCCACATGTATCCAGAAATCTCCGGGATTGGAAGCATTCTACATTTCCATCTAAACCAGTGCAATCATGAGAATTTTTTAAGACCCTCATCATTTGTATCCCAAAGCACTTTGTCTTAGTTTCTGGTCAGCTATCCCTCATTGCCCTTGTCTAATTACACTCTTGTTCTAGGTCTATTCCATAATCATTCACTCTACAGTTGTTAGATGCCAACATATCTTCCAGACTACCTAGAGGAACCTTAGGCTGATATCATGCCTAATAATTTATTATTCATCTGCTAAAGAGTCTATCATTTCATCTCTTAGATTTTAAGAGATTACTTTCCTCTTGTATTTTTATAAATTTCCTAGGTTTTTTGATTTACCCTTGTTATTTGCTTTACTTTCTAATGTCACTAAAGCCTTTTGTCATGCTTTAAATTCTATCTCTCTATCTATAATTTACAAACCTGTATCTCTAGCCTATAAATCTCTGAACAAGAAAACTATCCTAGGGCCTAAATAGAGTAGATGCTCACTGAAGTGTTTTCTTCAATAGATGAATGAATGATTACTAAAATATATATCTAGTATTAGGAAATTGAAAAAAATCAGTTGAAAATTCAAACATTCTTGAGAGCAGCATTACACAGTAGAAACAACTCAAATGACACTTTATTTTAGACTTTTCTAGGAAAAACATGCATAAAGCAAAATAAATTTATAAAATTAATTTTATTAGTATACCTAACTCATATCAAAAATACTATCAATTTAATCTGAAATCAATATGAACCATTAATAGGATGATATTTACATCTTTTATTACGAGCTTTTGGCATACAATGTACCCCCCCCCCCCGGGAACATTTTGCCCTGACAGTTCCCCTAGGTCCAGTTCTTCAGTTAGGCTACTTACGTTTCTATTGCGAGTTTGCCATATGTGACAAGGGATCACTGCAGTTACACAGAGCTATCCCAGTGCATGGGAGCCACTCAAAGTCCTTCAGCAAGAAATAATATAAGAAAATGAGCATTTTGAAGTAAGATAAGGATATTTGCTGGTACCATTAATCTTTTCCATTTTCTTAGACATTGAGCTATCTTTTTGCAACACAGAAAAAAAGGCTGTACCAACAGGAGAAAATAGTGATCATTAAATGATCCAAAAACTTTTAAAAAAGTACTAAAGGCTTAGTCAATTTAAAATGTATTTTCATCATGAGCTTAAATATCAGAATTTTGTCTTCTAGTCCACTATGTCCTTTGGCCTTTATTGTTTTATTACCATCTTGATGTGTATGATGCAGTCTAGTAAGAATTGATCTTTCTTCTTTAATTAAAGCCACTTCTTACTTTTCCTCCACTCATGGTCATTGTCCATAACATCCTATAAGGGTTTATGGAGTGAAAACTGAGAAGCAATACAAATTGATCTGATCTGATTATGAAGTGTTATATTGCGGTTGATAATTATTAAGAGGAAAACCGTACCATCGAAAGAGTGTTTCATGTTAGATGTGCTGCCATACAACCTTGTTAAAAATAGCATTTTTCACTTGCTAAATAGTGCTGGGATTGAGTCAATGGCTCAGAATCATGCTGAGACTCTTTCCTAGTTTACCACACTAGTCAAAATGCCTCCAGCTTTCAGCTTACCTCCCTGTTTTTGACCTTGGCTTTGTCCTCACTTCCACATGTCAGATCAAGAAAGTCAGGCAACAGCTTGACTGGGCCACAGTGTTTAATACAAACACAATGAAATCTCTGCCCAGATAGCTCCTATCGATCCTCTGGGGCTTTGAGCCACGCCACATTGAATCTTACATTTTTTTCTCCCTAAGAAAACTGCCTGCTCATAGATTTTAGTGGATTTATATGGCTTTTGCAATCCACTAGGACACCAATTAAGAAAGTACTAATGCAGTGCAAGATCCAATGCCCTGAAATAATTAATGCAGCTCTGTGAAGGCCTAAATCCTCAGCAACATTATCCTCCAGAAACAGCCAGCTTGTGCGAGGATCTGGGGCCCATGAAACTGTGAGGGTGAAACAGGAAGCAGACTCATTTTCTTCTGTCCCCTGCTCCAGTGTTCCCTTGAATCCTTTTGAATGTCAGTCACCTTTTGCCTATTGTTGATGAATGTGGGAAAAGAGAGATGGTATGGTTTTTAGAGAGGAATCTTAGCACAGAGGAGAAGAAGGAGAGCAATCTGATCTTTTGAAATTCTATCAAGTAAAGGAAATATTCCATGTTTCATTTGATTAATTGCCATTGCATTAACCGATACTGAAGTTTGGTCATAGCTCCCTCATTCCTGAGAAGAAACTTCACATAAAAAATAGTATCTTCCATCTTATATGGGTCTAGAAATAGTCTGATTTCCTTCTATGAGGGACAGAGTAACTGGGGAAAAGGCTAGGAAAAAAAGATAAAAAGTATTTGGGGTTAGGGTGGTTATTATTATTATCTGAAGAACCATAATAGGGTTTACCAGAGATTTCAAGAGCAGCCATTAAAGAGAGAGAGGTGTAGCCATATTTTGTATTTCACTCTTATTGAAAATTAATCAGCTGCTTTAAAGGAGAGATTTTAATGTAATCTTTCCAAAAGGGATTAAACACCCATACATGGGAACTGTTAGAGGTAATTTAGCATCATGAAGACTATGCAATAAAAAAAAATAAATAAAAATAAAAAAAAAAATAAAAATAAAAACCTCTAGTCCCTTCTAAGCCTGGAATTATGAGCTTATGTGCTTATAGAGACTGTGGCTATCAACAGTCCAACAGTCCTAAACAAACCTATTTTGAATTGATTGAAGAAGAAAATGCACTGGTGAGTGCATTGAAGCATGTGTGCCACCAGCCCCACTGGGAAGAGGCTATCAAGGACAGTGCCATATGATAGGGCTGAGCACATCAGGGTTATGCTTACAAAATCTCTGAACCTGGGACAAATTAAAGGAAAATCATCAGGTGACTCTCAGAAATTGCCCTTCACTGTTAAAATTTCCTAATGCAAAAATAATTATGTGGTCTGAAAAGGCACAGCAATAGCACTACGAGTGGGCCCTGCCTGCAAGTTGAGCAGAACAGATTGAGGTTGGCAGGGGAGACACTCCTTTTCTAGAGCCATCAGCATCTGCTCAATCAGATGACCTAATAAAAACAACACACAGATGTATTTTAAGGCCTAATGGTATTTTCTGGGGAATGGATTAGATGCAGCAAATGAAGGCCAGACAGCCAGCTTAATGCCTAGGCCAGCTCTGGGTGGCATGCCTGGCCAAGAAAAGCTCAATTACTAAATGGCAAAGAGAATACATGAGTCTTGTAATTGGCAAAAGAGCACAGCAATAGGGTTGGCTGAGTTGGGTAATGCAAATTTTAGTGTAATCTTTCTTATATACCCTGTGGTGCTAGGATTCAATAGAGTGATTTTAGGTTGCACTTCAGCAGAATGTTAGCACTGAGTAACATACAGTCCAAATCCCCACTCCATTGCTGAATTAATTTACAAAATATCCCTGACAAATAGCTCAATACATGCATGAAGACATGTGTCAGTGTTCAATTTTGAATCTCTCAGCTCTATATGCAGTGCCTGCTATGAGTCAGACCTGACCTAGGAAGTAGGGGTGTATACAGTTTAAGACGCTTTCTGACTCCTTAAGTGCATCTGAATGATGAAGACAAAAATGAAACAAATACAATAAGTTACTAACCAGTCAATCAATAAGCATCTATAATAATTTCAAAGAGATCTAAGAATTGTGACTGGCTGTTTAGAATAGAGAATGAGATTTGCTGCCCTTTGAACTTAGTTCATACTCTTTTAAGGATTGTGTATCACAGATCCATGCTAATGATGTACACTTCTACATTTGAGAAGGTTCATTTCTGTTTTTTTCCTTCTCAGACTTTCTTTCACCTTTACATTCTATGCATACGTCCAGTGGTCAGAAGAAACCTTTGCTTTCAAGGAATTTCAGTCCACTTTTGAAAAAGACAGAAGCATCAACAAATATCATGCACTGTTATATACCCAATATTAGAATTTTGCATCAGGTACAGATTTAATGTAGTTGATGATGACATTGTTTGTGTCTTGGAACTTACTAGAAATTCTACCGGAAAATGTGCAGGAGAACAATAAGGAGGGAGTGCAGCTATGTCTGCAGAAATATGCAAACTTGGGATAGCAAGGGATTTCAGAGAGAACTGTGGGAGGTGTGAGGACAACTTAAGTACAAAATGAGAGAAGTGGAGAAAAGGAAGGTTTAAAAAAGAGAAAGTGTCAGTAGTCACGCATCAAAATGAATGTAAATGGCTTGGGATTTCTCTTATAAGGGATGTGAGGGTTTTAGAAAGCTTAAGACAAGACAGTGAAATAGTAGTAATAACATGAAGGAAAAAATAGAGAAAGGAGGAGAGGAAAGAAGAAAATGGAGAAAAAGGAGGAGCATTAGAAAAATAAAAAGGAACAATTTTTTGCAACTTTAGCATATTGGCGGATCATTCCATGAGAATATCACTTAATATTCACTCAGTTATTGCAAAAAAATCATCTGAAGAATATTCTTCTTGATCACATAGCTTATTAGGGACAAATGGCCTTAATTTAGAGTATGTACATTGTTCAGTTCTGTTACAGTACCCATAGGAACCTGCCATTATGTGTTTAAGAGCCATTTTATGCAGTAATCTTGCTCAGTGCATATTGATGAATAGCAGTAATGATTATGTCAAAGATGGGGGCACAAGGACTCTGCAAGACATGAACAATGGGTCCAGAATATAGCTCACTTCCTTTATCCACTCTAGTGAACCCCATTATACTGTGCACTTTTATTTCTCTAGGCTGCCGATAGTGAAAACATACTTCCTCCCTTTGTTTTTCTCCAAAATCTATTATGTTTTACATTTGTGGGGGATCCCCAAACTTGATGTATTTGGAAGGTGATTAAATTTGGGGTGATATACTTCTCGGTGAATTAGTGCAGCGATGAGTTTACAGCTAACTTGCAGTTGGGAGGCGAGGTCTGGGTGGCAGAGGTGGGTCACTAGAAATGTGATCTGGAAGAACACATCCCCTCCCCACCTCCTCCCTTCTTCTGTTAGTTCTTGACTTCCACGACGTGACCATCTTTATTCTACCACATTTCTACCTTGCCTTTCCTGCCTTCAGTTAATCTACTATCAACTATATCTTCTAAAATTCCTCTAAAGCCTCTCTTCCTTTAATTTTTGGGTATCTGGAATGCATCAGCAATGAGAAAGTGACTAAGACAACACCGCTCTCAGCTCCAACAACCATTTCTCATGTGGGGTCTACATATATGTCTGACTGTAGCGTTATCTCTGCTGATGCCTAGGAATCACCTAGTATTTTAGATTATCAGTTCATGTATAAAGCATTCTGTTTCAGTTGTAATAGGGAGTGTGAACTCTCCATTTAGTCTTCCATGGTGGTAATTTGTGAAGCAGGAAAAAGTGTGAAATAGTTTGTAGCTTCCTTGGCTATGACTCAAGAGATTTCCAACAAAAAATAAATGGTTTCAAATATTCTGACTGTCCTACCTTGCCTTAACCTCACAGAGAAAGCCTTTGCTGCCAGAGAAACATGTTTCAGATTAAAAAAAAAAAAACACACAGATAATCTCGATCTGATTGCTTCCATAGAATGCCATCCACACTGTGAAAGGATAGTTTTGTCTATTTCAACTGTCAGAAATGTAGTATCTCCTTAGCTCAAGAATGTTTATCAGAACATTCTAGAATATCTTACATGCTCACATTAAATGTACTTTCTTCCTATCAAACTTACCACAAAGATTTTTGAGTTACATAAATAAATTTTACATTTTATAGCACAATGTCATGCGATATCTTAGTTCTCTTGTTGCTGAGGCGGAATATCAATATCCAAAATTGCAGGAGTAAAGATTTATTTGGTTCACAATAGAAGCTGTACTCCATAATAGATTGATTCCAAAGCTGGGTGGCAGAGCATCAAAGAAGAGAAACAGTTCAATGCAAGCAGAAAGCAACAAGATAGCAAAGTAGTGAGGCGGCAAGCAGTAAGTGACAATAGCCACAGCAGCCCTCTGTCTGTTCATTATATTCTATCCAGGATACTTTGAAGAGGACAATATTCACACCCGGGGTGGGGGTGGCATTCCAATCATGCACTCCCTAAACTGTGCCAATCTAATCAATGTACTAATTTAGTACTCTTCCATCTATTAATGATCCCAGCACCACAGACATGTAAGCCTAGCATCACATACTCTTGATCCAGCCAGAACTGAAAAGTCCCAACTATGACTGCCTAAGGCTTTGTGGGGGATATCTAGACACAAACAGTAGCATCCAGCCTTGAGATTGTTCCTGTGTATTATTTAAAGACTGTGAGCTCTCCAGATGCAATATAAAATTTGTACATGATACAATGCCATGAACTGGAATTAGGGTCTCAAAATATCTCTATCCATCTTTCTTTTTTGATTATGATTTTACTAACATCATCTTCTTCTTAGCAAAATAATCCTGTTATTTGTTGAAAAGGATTGAAGCCAATATCCGTAAATCTAACTCTAATGTTTCATGCTACAAGGAAAATTACTACACGAAATTTCCAAATTGAAAAGGAAAATTAACAAAAGATATCTAATTTATGTATGGGGTTCCACAAGATATTTAATCTATGACCCTTGATCCCTAGCACCATGTTTAAATTAAAGAAACTTTGTAAAATACAAAATTATGTCTACATGAATGTTCATATTTTCTGTGATAGATAAAATCAGGTTGAAAAGTTTCATCAAACTTAATATATTAGAATATATTAATAAATTTCAGAATAATTTGTATGATTGAAATGAATAAGTGTAACTATCTATAACAAATTGATAAGGTTATTTACATTTAATTGAGCACTAGTTGGGGATTATAAAGAATAAACATATTGAAAAAGAATACTGGTTAGATTTATAAATATGCATATCTTATAGTTAATATAAGTGAAATATAATGTTTGTTTGCTTGCGGTAAAACTCTAAATAAAATATAATGATTATCATTAATGACATGATAAGACAGCCTTTTGCAGAAATAACTCCTCTGTTGGTTTCAAATATGTAGGGAATTCTGCAATGCTGTCAATAATGAATCATTAACTTAAATAACAGTTACAGAAGATTAGTTATAACTGTCTTTAATTATAAGTATGTTTATTCACGTTGTTCTGTGTCATGTTAATTGGGTAACATTTGGCAAATTGTTTTACTTCTTTGCTTGTAATTTCTTGATCACATAATTGAGATAGTAAAATAATGGTGACGTTGAAAATAACCATAAAAATGGTAATAACTAAACAAATACATTTATGGAGTTCACAAAGTTCTTAGGTCATATGTCATTAAGCAAGAAAAATAGATAATAATTTTATTTTTATATTGTTAATATTCAATGGAGTATAAAAATATTTGTACTTTTTTTACTGATTATTACAATATGGAAAGGTTTGCTAAATATATAATGTCTCTGCCCTTTCTCATCACTAGGAACCTTTCAAGTATTTAAGTTTTTTTAAAAATTTTATTTAAAAGGAAAAAGAGCAAAAACAAAATAAAACAAACAAGTGTAAGTGTACAATTAATACAGAACTACAAAAAAAACAGTAAGAAATCACATTAATAGATTACAATTATCATCCTAGTGATAGTTGCACAAGTCACAGTATCAAAGCATACAAAGTGGCCATTCAAACAGTGAAACTGCAAACAGTTGTGTTCAATGATCCAACCAAAAACATTAATATGGACATCTATTTAACACCACTAAACACACTTGCAGTTTTATACTTTAGACCACTTTTTTCCTCTCTTTTTTACAACAAAATTTACATATTTTGGGTTTTATTACTCCTCAGTTCTTAGTACTTTTTTTTTTGGAAGAGAATAAAGTCAAATATGGCAAAACAAAGCTGTCAGTCAAAACCAAGGATAGACATAGCACATGATGTAAAAACAGAGTAGAAGGTCATTGACAATGGTTACCATAATGCCTCTTGCTTCCTTAAAAAGAATTGTCTATCTCATTAGGTATTATAAAGTTGAACAAAACAGTAGAGAACAAGACCAATAAAACCTAAAGCTTGTAAACACTACAGGACTTCCAAAGAAGATAATAGTCAAACCAGAATGGGCATTATAGTGAATCTTATTGCCTTCAAAGTACTTGCCTATACTTTCAAAATTGATACTATCATACAGAACAGAACAGAGTCTAATCAGTCAAAACAAGATAGTGGGAGAATCACAGTACTTTAAATCAAGTTAATAGGAAATCAAATAAGTTACTATAATATATCCTGCTAATTTTTTTTATTTTCTCCTTAATTAAAAAAATCATAAAAATAACTAAATAATTTTTTAATGAATAAAGAAGAGATTGAGATAAAAGAGGACATAGCATCATAACAGTACAGGTAAAAGCATGACAGTTTCAGCAACCTAGTGCTTCACCACCAAATAACCCAGTTTAATAGTAGTTAACATAGTGTCTTTTTCCTTGAAATATTTG
Source organism: Cavia porcellus (assembly GCF_034190915.1). Classification (NCBI taxonomy): domain Eukaryota; kingdom Metazoa; phylum Chordata; class Mammalia; order Rodentia; family Caviidae; genus Cavia; species Cavia porcellus. The sequence goes on from NW_026947487.1 coordinate 95,113,506, forward strand.
AATATAACTTCATATACTATAGCTTCAAACATATCAATTCAGTGTAAAACCATTCAAGTGGATGAAAGCATTGTAGGGATTTTAGAACCAACTAACAGAAAATAAACAATGGTTTCTATATTATCTCTTTGCCTATAACAATTTTTGTTTATACTATCACATATAATAAAATCCAGCAAGATATATCATGATAAAACCAAGGGAGACCAAAGATCCATAATTTGGTGGAGCTTCAAAACAAGATGATAGTAAATCAGCACTAGCAATTATGATGACTTATTTTCTTCAAAATAGCTGTTCATTTCATCACAGGCAATAATATCAAGCAGCCCAGAATAAAGCCTTTCCAATTAATAAGTGAAAACTTCATAAGGCTTCAAGGCCACATAATAAGAAATCATGATTACCACCTACTTTTATATATTTGAATCATTACTTACATTAGGAAAACTATTTGTTATTCACACATGCGAGATTGATTTATTTCATTTATGAATATGGTCTCAAGCTGCGCCCATTTATTGATAAATATCTCAATGTGATCCTTTTTTATAGGTGAGTAAAGCTCCATTGTATAGAAATACCACAACTTTTTTATCCATTCCTCAGTTGATGGACACTTGGGTTGTTTCAAAGATCAGGCAATTACAAATTGTGCTGCTGTTAACATAAGTGCACATATATAACTGTGGTATGATGCTTTTAGTTCATCTGGGAATATACCTAGAAGTGGAATAGCTGGAACAAATGGGACTTCCAATCCCAGCTTTTTGATAAATCTCCAGACTGACCTCCACAAAGTTGTACCAGTCTACCCTCCCACCAACAGTGTAGGAGAGTTCCTTTTTCCCCACAGCCTCTTCAGCATTTGTTGTTGTTGGTTTTCTTGATCCTGGCCATTCTTTCAGGGGTAAGATGGAATCTCAGTGTGGTTTTAATTTGCATTTCTCTAATGACCAATGATGATGAACATTTTTTCATGTATTTATTTGCCATTTGTATTTCTTCATCTGAGAATTGCGTATTCATCTCAGATGCCCATTTTTGGATTGGATCTTTGAATTTTGGGGTCTTAGTTTTTTAAATTCTTTATATGTTTTAGATAAGAGTCCCTTGTCTGAGAGAGAGTTCAATAAGATCTTTTCCCAGTTTGTGTTTTTTTTTTTTTTTCACTATGCTGGAGATTTATGTTGACATGCAAGAAACGATTTAATAAGAGGTGGTCCCAGTTATTGATTCTGGGAAGTATTTCCCGTGCGTTTCCTGTTCATGAATTCTCTACCTAACTCTATGTCTTCAAGGTTTCTACCCAATTTGTCTTCCAATAGATTTGGTGTTTCTGTTGTAATATTCATATCTTTGACTCATTTAGATTTTAATTTAGTACATGATGATAGGCATGGGTCTAGGCTTAGTTTTTGGCAAAGGGAGAGCCAGTTTTTCCAACACCATTTATGAGAGAGACTGTTGTTCTTCCAGTGAACCTGCTTGGCTCCTTTATTAAAGATAAGGTGGTTGAGTGTGTTTGTAGTTGTGGTCGTATCTTCTAATCTATTCCATTGATCTTCGGCTCTGTTTTGATTCCAGGACCATGTTGATTTTACTACTGTTGCTTTGTAGTATAACTTCACATCAGGGATTGTGATTTCTCCTGCCTTGCCTTTGCTGCTTAGAATTTCTTTTGCTATTCTAGGTCTCTTCTGGTTCCAGATGAATTTTAGGAATGATTCCTCTAGATCTATAAGGTATGTTGATGGTATTTTTATCGGGATTGCATTGAATCTGTATAACAGCTTTAGGAGAATGGCCATTTTCACAATGTTTGTTCTTCCTATCTATGAGCAAGAGATGTCTTTCCATTTCCTGAGATCATCTTCAATTTCTTTTTTCAGTGTATTATAATTTTCCCTGTATAGGACTTTCACTTCTTTCATAAGAGTAATTCCTAAATATTTCATTTCTTTGCTACCTAGTGCGAAGTGTGTGGTTTCCCTTATTTCTCTCTCTGTGAGTTTGTTATTAGTGTATAGTAATGCTATTGATTTCTGAGTATTGATTTTGTATCCAGCTACAATACTGAATTTATTTATTATATCTAAGAGTCTTTCAATGGAGTTTAGGGAGTCTTCTATGTAGAGTATCATGTCATCTGCAAACAATGATAATTTAACTTCTTCTTTTCCTCTATTTACCCCTTTTATTTCTCTCTCTTGTCTAATTGCTCTGGCTAGTACTTCTAGTACTGTATTAAATAGGAGAAGTCATAAAGGACATCCGTGTCTTGTTCCTGATTTTAAAGTAAAGGCTTTCAATTTTTGGCCATTTAGTATGATGCTGGCTGTTGGTTTGTCATAAATGGCCTTTATTATATTGAGGTAACGACCATCTATTCCAATTTTTTGTAAAGTTCTTATCATGAATGAATGTTGGACCTTATCGAAGGCTTTTTCTGCATCTGTAGAAATGATCATGTGATTCTTACTTTTAGCTTTATTGATATAGTGGATTACATTTATTGATTTATGTATGTTGATCTATCCCTGCATTCCTGGGATGAATCCCACTTGGTCATGGTGTATAATCTTCTTGATGATTTGCTCCATCCTGTTTGCCAATATTTTATTGAGGATTTTTGCATCTGCATTCATTAGGAAGATTGCCGTATAGTTCTCTTTTTTTAGTTGGGTCTTTCTCAGGTTTTGGTACTAAAGTAATATATGCTTCCAGGAATGACTTAGGAAGGATTGCTTCCCTTTCAATTTCACTGAATAGTTTGAGGAGTGTTGGCATTATGCCTTCTTTATATTTCTTGTAGAATTCTGCAGTGAATCCATCTGGGCCTGGGCTCTTCTTTGTAGGTAAGGACTTAATTACATTTTCAATTTTGTTAATAGAGATTGGGTTATTCAGCAGTTTTACATCCTCTTGATCTAGCTTTGGTACCTCATATGTTTGTAGGAATTTGTCTATTTCTTCTATGTTATCAAACCTTTGAGAGTAGAGGTTTTCAAAATATGTGTTAATGATCTGTATTTCTGTAGAGTCTGCAGTGATTGCACCTTTTTCATTTCTTATTGCATGAATTTGAGTTTTTCTTCCCTTTTTTAAATAAGGTTGGCTAGGGGCTTATCAATTTTATTTAATGTTTCAAAGAACCAACTGTGTGATTTGTTGATTCTTTGGATTGTTTTCTTAGTCTCTATTGCGTTGATTTATGCTCTAATTTTTATAATTTCCTCCCTTCTTTTGGCTTAGGGCTTGACTTGCTATTCTTTTTCTAGCTGTTTGAGGTGTAGCATCAGGTTATTTATTTGTATTCGTTCTGTTTTCCTGATGTGGGAATGCAGTGCAATAAATTTTGCTCTAAGAACGGCTTTCATTGCATCCCAGAGGTTCTGGTAAGTTGTGTCTGTAATTTCATTTTCTTGTAGGTATTGTTTAATTTCTTCTTTAATTTCCTCATAATCCACTGATTACTCAATATTGTGTTATTCAGTTTCCATGTGTTTGTGGGACTTTTGCCTTATCTTTTATCATTAGTTTCTAATTTCAAAGCGCTATGATCTGTAAACATGCAAGGCATGATTTCAACTCCTTTGCATTTGTTTAAATATGCTCTGTGAGCTAATATATGGTATATTTTAGAGAACAACCCATGAACTGCTGAGAAGAATGTGTATTCTGAGGTTGTTGGGTGGAGCATTCTGTCTATCAAATCCACTTGTTCACAGGTGTGATTCAGTTCTGTTATTTCTTTGCTCATTTTCTGTCTGGTTAATCTGTCCCTTGGTGTCAATGGCATATTAAGGTCTCCTGTTACAATTGTGTTACTGATAATTTGTGTTTTCATTTCTGTTAATAATTGTTTTATATAACTGGGTGCTTTGGAGTTTGGTGCATATATATTTAAGATAGTTATCTCTTCCTCTTGGAGTTTTCCCCTAACGAGTAGGTAGTGACCTTCTTTGTCCTTTATGATCATTGTTGGTTTAAAGTTCACGCTGTCTGCAAACAGAATGGCTACTCCTGCTTTTTTTTTTTTTTTGATTCCTGTTTTATGAAGTATTATTTTCCATCCTTTGACTTTCAGTCGGTGAGTATCCTTCTGGCTTAGATGGGCTTCCTTTAAACAGCATATGGTTGGATTTTGTTTCTTGATCCATTCTGCTAGTCTGTTTCTTTTGATTGGTGCAGTGAGACCATTTACATTAATGGTTATAACTGTTATATTCTGGTTTATTGTTGATATGTTATCTCTCTGCTGTTGCATCTTTATCTTTCTGTTCTATTTAATTATCTGCTTTGCTTAGTGGTTTTTTCCTTTGTGTATCTAAAATGTCTCTCAATATTTTTTGCAGGCTTGTCTTGGCGTTCATGAAGTTCTTCAGCTGTTCTTTGTCATGGATGTATTATATTTCACTATCGATTTTGAATAATAGTTTTGCAGGGCACATCAGTCTAGGTTGGAAATCATTTTGCTTTAGAATCTGGAATACTTCACTCCACGCTCTTCTTGACTTTATTGTTTGTGCTGAGAAGTCTGCTGTGATTCTGATAGGTTTTCCTTTATAAGTGATCTGTCTTTTCTCTCTGACAGTTTTTTAATAATCTATTCTAGTGTTGGATTTCTGGGAAGGTGATTATTACATGTTTGGGTGTAGTATTATTTTGGTTATGACTATTTGGATTTCTATAGGCTTCACTGAACCTGATGTCGGTTTCTGATCTCATGCTTAGGAAATTTTCAGCTTTTACTTCTCTAAATATCCTCTTGACATCCTTTATTTTGTCCCCTTCCTTTTCATTAATCCCTGTCAATCTTATGTTGTTTTTCTTTGCATCACCTTGCAGTTGTTGAATTGTTATTTCCTGATTACTTGTTATTTTTAAAAGATCTTTCCTTTCCTGTTCACTAGCTGCAATCTTGTCTTCAAGGTCTGAAATTCTATCTTCACTTTCATTGAGGTGGTTTTTACAGCTTTCAGTGGAGCTTTTTTTTTAATTTCCTGTATATCTCTGTGCATCTGCTTTATGTATTCTGTTTGTTTCTTATATTGCTCATCCAGGCATTCTATCTTTTTGTTTATTTCCTCCAATTTTTTAACTGTGTTTTCTTTAGATATAATCAGAATCTCTTTCATTTCTTTTATCATTTCTTCTTTTATCTGGGACATTATTCTGTTTGAATTCCTGTAAAGCTTCCTGGAGTTGCGTGTTTTTTCAGTAGCTATTATGTCTGATATTTGAGGAGTATGGCATACATTTTCTTCTATAGACATCATTCATAGGGTTTCTTGAGATGGCTGGAGCTTTGAGGTTGTAATTTGGTCTTTTGTTTTGGCATTTTCCTATATTTCTGGCTTTTAAGTGTTATTTGAAAGCTTCCTCAGGGTCTGTTCGAAATCCACTTCTATGTTCACAGCTCCTGAAACTTTGGCACCCAGTTCCTGCAGCCTGGTGGCCCTCTGGAACCAATGGCCCTCTTCTGCCTGTTTAGAGCTTCATAGTTCCAGATAAGCTGGATTCCAAGCACACTGTGCACCAGCCTGCTTGCTTGAAACTCCACAGTTCTCTGAGCTCAGCCGGAATGGGGAGGTGGATGTAGGCACCTGGGGCCCACTTAGCCACTTCACTGCACCTGAAAGACTCAAGGGTCCTGAACAGTCTGGGCTTGGGGCAGCGTCCACTGGGCACTTACCGCAGGCCACAGGGCCTCTGGAACTGGTGATTCTCACCTGCTTGCTGAGGAATCCACAGTCCTCTAGACACACAGGGAGGCGGATGCAGGCACCCCAGACCCACCCAGGCCTTACTCTGCAACTAGAGGGTGCAAGACTCCCAAATAGGCTGGGCTCCAGTGATAGTGTGTGCCTGCCTGCTTGCTGGAAACTCCACCTCAATTATTTAAGTTAAAAAATAAAATTAAGTTCAGACTTTAGGCATCTATAATATATCAACTGTGTTCAATGTTGCAGGTCGACATTATGAAAAACAATGTTAGTCTAAAATGTTTACTATACAGTTTGGAGTTTTTGTATCTGTTAGAGTATCTTTGTGCATATTATCACATGGTCCTATGATCTTGAAAATGTTTTAATGTGAGGAAATTAAGTCCACAATTAATGAGAATAGCTTTACCTATTTGGACATGTCTTGCACTATAACTTAACTCATGTCAAGTGCCATGTGAATTGCTATGGATATTGTTGCCATTCTGCTAAGCAGAAAAGAATTGAGAAGGGATTTATGTGTAGATAAATTAGAGTTTTGTGATTTATCTAATTCAGTTATGTTATTTTCATTTTTATGTTATAGAACAAGCTTCCAAGAATATTCATAACACAAACTGCTGACTCACTAACATCATGGAATAAAGTAGGGACGTATACCATTTTCTAATGTGAATGTATCATATATATATTTGTGCATCTATATGTATATATGTATTTATTAACTGAGTAAGAAACAATGTTTGCAATATGCAGAGCTTGAAGATAAACTAAGAATATTGAGTCACTGAAAATATCATAAGGGCTAACTGTAAGTTCAAATACAATTACCATCAATTCTTAGTTAAATCAAATCACTTTCTTACCAAGAATATACCAGGTATCCCATACATAGCATAAATATATAAAATAATAGATGAAGGTTCTAATATAAACCACTTGGCATGTATTATATCTCTTGGGTAAGTATATCATGCTATTTAAAATATTGCATGAAACTAAAGATTTATATATAGGGTTTGGTATTTTATCTACCTGAATATTAATTAAAGAGAAATTATATTAAACAGACTAGAGCAATTAATTGCAATATGTAGTCTTTCAATATATAATATATTAAAACATTGGTATCTGAATAGGTTTATATCTAAAAAGGATATACACATCACCAATCAGCAAATTGGAAGTGTACGATATCATTAGCTGTTTAGAAAATTCAAATCAAAACCACAAGAAAATGAAGAGGTATAAAGAAAATGTATGGGCTATTGGAGGCATCATTAAAGAGAATTATTCAGATCATTAGTGTTCAAGATAGACTTGAGAATGCCAAATATTTAAAAATTTAAATCAAAAAGTTAATGCCAGAAGACTTCCCAAGGCTATAGGTATGGGAACATCAGTGATATGTAACTGAACCAAATCTACCCTTAAGTATAGTGGGAGCAAGCTCTTAAAGTAGAAATATTATGAAAAGATTTTCAAGACTTCAAGAGAAAAGAAACAAAACATAAAGTGATATCACAATTTTCTTGACAGCAAACTACTTGGCAGAGGCCATATAAGACAGTAGCAAGATATAGGAGATCCACACATTATCAAGACAGGACACTCTGATAACAAAGGTACTGTCCCTAGCAAAGCCATTACTTGGTAAGGAGAGATAAAGACATTTCCAGACAAAAATTTCCCTAATAAAATGCTGAGGAAGATTCTTCAAGCAAAAGGAAGAGACAAGAATAAAAATAAAACATCAGAGATATAAACTCCATAGTAATTATACCAACAAATTCCTTTGGACTACTGTGACATTATAAAGATACTGCATAGAACATTCACACCTTTAGCATGAAGACTAAAAAACAACAAATGCAAAATAATAAACTACATTAAAGTTCAAAGCAATAAGCAATATTAAAATTGAAACATTGGGAAGAAATAATATAACTGCAGAGTATTTTATTGGTATTTTTGTTCCTTTTTAAAAGTGATATTATATTGCTATCATTTCAAAATATTTTTGTGAGAACCACAATGCAACTTTAAACCTAATAGAATCTATAAAGCAAAATTAGTAACAAGAAACTCCAGCAAAATAAACAAGGAATTAAAGCATTTTGCAAATTAAATAACCACAAAGGAAGACATAGAAAGAAAAAAGAAGACTACCATAAAAAAGTTTGCAAAATGACAATAGAAAGGCTGTATCTTAGTTTAACTGTAAATGAATTAAGTTGCTAAATTAAAAATCAAAATAACTAAATGACTAAAACTCAAGACCCATCTCTATGTAGTTTATAAGAAACATGTTTCAGATCTAAGGACACAACTACAGTGAAAACTAATTGAAGAAAAAATTTATATACAAATGCAAATCAAAAGGAAGCAATGGTAGTGGTATGAAATAATAGACATTAAACCAAAAGCGGCAAAAAAGAAATAAGGTAGGTCATTATAAATGATACAATAATATATATATATATATATATATATATATATATATATATATATATTCCATATCAGATCATTTAAGCCCTAAAACACCAAATGTACACTAAAAACAAATGGAAATAACAGACTATGATCAAATATGCAGAAGATTTTAACACCCTACTTTCAGTAATAAAAAGGCACGGATGAGCAAAACAGCAAAGAAATAGCAAAGTTAAAATTGTTCCCAAGAAGAAGAAATCTATGGAACATTCCATTTAACAGTTTCAGAATGCATACTTATGCTTCTCAATAGCCTTTAGGCTGTGTTCCACTATATAACAAACTACAAAATAAATCTAAATTATTTAAAATATTGAAATATTTATTATATTTTCTAACTACACTGTTAAAACTAGGAATCAAATAGGGAAAATGCATATTAAACAATATACATCTTAACAGTCAATGAATAATGAATGAAATTAAGAAAAAACTTTTCTCTATAAAACCAAAAACAACACAGCAAAATTCATGGCATACAACAAAACGTTACTAAGAGAGAAGTTTATTGCAATAGAAAACTTAAATAAAATACAGAAAGATAAATAATTCATAATCACATCTTAAATAACTGGGAAAAGCAAGGAAAATTTGTCTTAGGGTAAAAATCAAGAAAAGTAAACAAAAAAAGGATTCAAAAGACAAGCATAAATTGGCAAAAGGCATAATTGAAAAAGACAAGCATAAATTGGCAAATACTTAGATTAAGAAAAATAAAGGATGCAAATAAAATCAAAATGCAAAAGGAGACATTACAACTGACACAACAAAAATATAACAAAACAGCAAAAATATGGGTCACTAAAGAGCATTGTAGACAACTATACAACAATAAATTTGATAACCTGGGGGAAATGTAAAAATTCCTGGACACTTACAACATACTGAGATTCAATCATGAAAAACAGAAAACCTGAGGAGACCAAAAATAACTAGCAAGGCTGAATTAGTAACAAAACTCGTATTAAAGAAAAGCTCATGAGGCTTTGTTACTGAAAGCTAACAAATATTTAAAGAAAAATACCAATCTCGAAATAATTCCAATGAATTGACAAGGAGAGAATTCCCCCAAACTCACAAGGTCAAAAGTATCCTGACACCAAACTTAGACAAGTGAACAGCAAATTGAGAAAGGCTCACAATGGTGAGGTGAAATTTATTCTTGGTATGGAAAGATGTTTCAGAAAACACAAATTATGCAGCAGAAATGATGCTATACATTAACAGAATTAATTCTTCAATTAATAATACTAAAATTCATATAGAGTTACAAATAATTCAAATCAAAACAATCTTGAGCATAAAAAATAAAACAATATGCATTATAAAAATTGATTTTAAAATATATTACAAAGCTGTAGTACTCCAAATGTAGCAATATTGGTATTAAAACTGACTCATAAACCAATAAAGTAGAAAATATAAAATTATACTCACATACTTACAACCAGCTGAATTTTGATAAAGTTGTTAAAAACACAAAGAAGAAAATGTCTTTTCATTAAACAGTCATATAAAAATTGAATATCTACATAGAGAAGAAGGAATATAGACTCTCATATACATATATATATATGCATGTATATAAATTTGATGTTTTAAATATTTGTTCAAAAATAAAGCTTGCTACTTATACCTGAGCACTGTAAGTATATTTAGTGACTAATAACACTTCTTTAAAAAACCTATTCTTTCCTACTTCCCACTTAAAAATATTTTAACTTTAATATTATTAATACATATTGGTCTTATATACTCATTGCATTCATCATGGGGAATTGAATCTGCATTAATTATTTTTCCCTTTCTATTGCATCAGTTCAACAAATTAACTCAAAATAGATTAAAGCCTTAAATATAAGACTTGAAAATGTGAAAAGTAAAAAATAAAAGGGTAAATCATTTTGGATATTGTAATGGATAAGGATTTTCTCTCTTGCACTTGTTTATTCGTTTATTTACCAGACCATAGAATACCAGAGAAAAAATAAGCAAGCAGAATTACCACAAATTAAAATACTAATATGATGCACAGGCACAAATTCCCTATGATGAATGTTATCATTATGTATATCTAAAATGTACCAATAAAATAATATTTTAGTGAAAATAAAATTAAAAATAAAATACTTCTGCATAGCAAAATAAGCAATACAGAAAGAGATAACTTGTTAAAAATAAGAAAATACTTACAAATTTCGCATTCGGAGAGTTACTGCCCAGCTTTTGTGAGGAATTTAAAATACTCAATAGCAAAAAAAAAAAAAAATCCCCATTACCTCTATTTTGAAAATGGGCAACAGGACCCTAAACAGTCACTTCTGACAAGAAGGCACAAACGGACAAGACCTAGGAGAAAAACACCAAATTCCATTAATCACCAATAAAACAGAAATCAAAACAATGAGATAAATGAGAATCACATAATGAAGGAATAAAGAAAATACACATATTTACAGTGCAAAACTATTCTGCCATGACAAATATGAATCCCTGTCAGTTGTAACAACATGGATGGAAGTGGGTCTTACCATGATAAATGAAGTAAGCCAGACATGGAAGACTACCTCTGTATGATTTCATTCTCATATGGAATCCAAACAACCTGACTGGACAGAAGTTGAGAATTGCATGATGGTCACTACAAGCTGGGGGAGGGCAGGAGGAAAGCAAGGTTGATGAGAAACTGAATATAGGGCATTAAGTTATAGTTACATGGAGGTAAGACTATCCAGTGTGCTGTTACATAGGAAGGCGACTACAAAAATTATAATGTAGACTACTTTATATTTCAAAATTCTAGGAAAAGTACTTTGAATGCTTTAACTTAAACACATGAGAATATATGCTTAACTCAATTTAAATATTATAGAATATATGTATGTATCAAAATATCACATGGAATCCCATGAATGTGTGCAGTTTTCATTAATAACTATCAAAAATCAAGGACCTAAGATCTATGAATGCAGAATATGTCTCAGAGTTTCTCTGTATTTATCCAAGATAAGTAGAACCATGTCCTCACAAATACCTATAAAAGAATACACATCATCAAGTTATTCACAATAGCCCCAAACTAGAAACATGAAAAAAGGGTATTACCTAAGTCATGGATGAATAAGTTCAGGTATATACACAGAACAAATCCTGAACAATTAAAAAGCTAAGCAATAGTGTGAACAAAACTTCCTACACAGTGTACTGAGCAAAAGAAGGTGCAAAAGTCTACTTTTGTACAATGTTATATATACGGTTCCTCAACTCACGTGTTTACAAATAAAAAAAAAAAAAATCTTTTCCCTGAGGCTGTAAATTGCTGAGGAATGGAACGCATGCTGCCTCCAAGACTTGAGGAAATATTCATGTTGATAAAAATGCTCTTAATGTGGATTACAGTGATGGTTATGTTATGTAATATATTTTCCGAACTTGTTGAAGTGTACATTTAGGATGTATAAAGTCTGTTATTCTAAAATTGTATCCCAACAAAGTTTTTGAAATCTGTGCTGTGGAAATAGTATTTTGGAATGTCTAAGCTCAAATTTATTATGCAAACTTCAGTGCCATGAAGTGATGTGTGCATCTTTGCAGAAATGTACATCTGTTTTATCAACAGTGAGAGTGATGTTTTCCTCTCCATTTTGATGTAAGAACATCAGAAATTACGTAAATCAAAGTGTCCCCTATATAGCGTTTCATCAGGTTCTCTGAAGCCTTCTCCCCCCTGGAGTTCTGTTAGGTCTTTGTTTTACCTGGACCTACAAAGGATTCAAAGTAATTGTGCGGCTTCCTCTTCCCTACTACATTTTCCAGCCCAGCATTTGCTTTGCCCACACCCATGTCTTTCCTGGCACTCTCTCTGCTTTGCAGGCTTCGGTGTGAGGGCCAGCATGCAGGAACCATTGTAGTTAATTTCAGCTTTGAGCAGTTCATGCGCAAGGCTGTTTAAACAGTCTCGAATCCGTAGTCTCCATTAGCAATGACAGGTACCAACCAAGTTGCTTCTAGTAATTCTTCGCAAAGGTCAGATCTAAATACATTTGTTCCTGTACATCTCACCCTCCCCTCCTCCCGGCACCCGGCCCAATTACTTCTGTTTTGTATGCCAGTATCTTCATCAGGGCTGCACAGCAGAAAGCACAATATTGTTAAATGACAATTTTTAGCTGGCTGCATATCTGATTAATGAGGCAAGGCTGAAATTAACTTTTCCTCATGTCACATAGATTTCCCAAGTCATGTGAAATCCTGCTTGTTATGTTACCCGTTAATATCTTCACCACCAATGACCATGTTGAAATATAATGTCCTTTTTCCAGCAACAGGCATCCATCCATGTCCCATTATCCCTGTAAATAAAATGTGACGATTCGATATTAACACAGATAAATTTTCCCATTTAGAAAGCATTTTAGTCACTACAGTGTTTCCTGATTGCATGTCTAGTATACACATACTCAAATGGGCATATTATGCTAAAAACAGAAGACCATCGTGACAAGAATAGAATACAGAGGTGGTAGAAATCTTTGACATGTAATTATTGTGAATGGCAGCAATGGTGTATACATTGAAAAACCATCAGCCATGTAACAAAATGCAGAATGCTTTTCCCATTTAAAATTAATTTTCAAAAAGAACTCCAGTAAGCATGTTGAAATTGTTTTTGCAGTGCAGTAATAAAAATGGCGAAGTGCTCCAGTTCTGCCTTTTATCTGGCTTTCTTTAAGGAAATTCATTTAGCCCAGAATCACAGAGCTTAACAGCAAGTGTTGAATATTACCATGTAATTAGAGACAAATAAATTATAAATCTGCTAATGGAAGATGAGTGCATAACAGAGTCTGTTGAGGAAAAATGAGATTTCTAAATCAAAAACTTCAAAACAATTACTGATTTGCTTTTGGGCTATATAAAAACACTGTAATTTTTCAAATGGGATCCTAACATAAAAACTATTAAAATGTCATTTATAGGGCTGGGGATTTAGCTGAGTGGCATAAGTGCTTGCCTTGCAAGAGCGAGGTCATGAGTTCAATCCTGGGTACTGATTAAAACAAACAAACAAACAAACAAAAGGTAGTTTGCAACCTGCCATTAACTAAAATATAGCAAATTATGGAATTTTAGATTATTATCTCTAACAGAACAAAGAAATTAGATATATAATATGATTAGAATATTAAGTAAGGTTTTTATACATAAATCATTTGAAAAATTACTTTATCTATTGTTAATGACCAGTAAGTATTAGCTATTGATTATGATTATTAGTATTATTATGCTAATCATTCAATTCTGTTTGGTGAAGCCATATTGCCTCCTATTCTAGTCTGGTTTACAAAAGGTACATTTATATAGTGTATTCTAAATTTTGCCACAGAGCAAAGTTTAGCATTGAGCAAGTTCACTGATATTTTGTCATGTGTTTTGTTCTACTTACTGAGGGTTATTTTAGTGTACATAAAAGTCTTTTTATGCTCTTATGGAGTACAACTAAGTCAATGTCTGATATGTATTAAAATGTTTCCAAAACCAAAAATGTATTTGCATTTCCGTAATACTTTTGCTTATCCAACACAAGAAATGATAACTTGTTGATCATGTTTCAGATTTTATAGGAAAATAACAGCTGTAAAATTTTCCAGGTGCATTCCCACATCCTGTAAACCCTATCCTGGTGTATTCCAACTCAGCAGATAGCCATCCTATTATTCCCTCCACGTGAAACTGAGACCACTGAATGCACATTGAGTACAAATTGCATGAGAGGCAAAAGCTGCTTATGAACCCTATTTGCGAGGTATGTAAACTGAGGCCCACAGAATTTAAATGTCATATTTTTGGCATAGAGAGAAAATGAAATTTACTGTTCCAGCATTCCATACAGGTGTCAGTTATTATCCAGGCACGGGGGGAAAGGCCTCTACTCTCAGTACTCTGGGAGGGAGAAGGAAGAGGAATGCAGGTAGTAAACACCCCAGTGTCTGATGGGTTTTGTGAAATAAAAATACACAGATGATTAGGAACAGTTTTTTAAAACTCGTAAGCACCCAGAAAACATGGGACATGCTGCAGAATAAAAACATTTTGTTGAACAAAAAAAGACTGCTTGAGAATTCTATATAACTAAATAACTATATAACAAAGCCAGTGTTTCTCAGTCTCTTCTCTTGAATCCTATCATTAGATTCTGGATGCATGAGTACTTCTGGGGGGAAACTGTTCAAGGGCAACTGTTTTGAATTATTTCTTCTTTCTCACCTTTAATATTTGACATTCATATTGTCACATTAAATTATCAAGGATTTTTTAAAAATAAAATAAAACTTTTTCGTTCAATATTCATCGGTTTTCTCAACAAAAATATTGACAACAAGTTCTAGATTCAAATATCAAATTTAGCATTTGGCTTATTATAAACTGCTAGATTATATAGAAATTTATATGTGATTAGAAAGAGTTTGGGTTCCTTAAAATATCAACTCAAAAATGAGACACAAAGATTGGGGCTGGCAGCAAATCAGAAGAGCCAGGCCTCTACAGCCAGGCTGCCTTCCTCACTAGAGATAAACATCCACTTGGTATAAGACTGTAGTTAGCGCCATTTGCTCCAGTGGGCCCAAATGAGCAACCAGGCGCATAGATGGGAGATCAAAACCTCTGGAGCATACATACTTCCTTTACTTTCTAGGAATGTTTTTATTCTTTCCACATATGCTTGCTTTGTGACTCGCTTCCCTTTTGGGTCAATGTTAGTTAATATCTATAATCCTATACATCATTTTTAGTCTGACTCCTGTTGTAACCACACTGTGATTTTACAGTATAAATGACCTCAGACAAACAGCCTCAGTGGTCAACCACGGGAGCCCTCCTAGCAATCCTACAGCCCTTCTTTTCTTTATTTCCAATAAAACTCTCCTGACATCCTCCTTTGGTCTCTGACTTCATTCCGTGATGTTATGAGGTCATGAACACATCTATTCTTTAATAGGTTGAGAATTATATTTTTCTATATCATTACTACCTAGACTAGTTTAGAACATTATTAATTTTAAGTAGATATTTGCTTATTAGACAAATCTACAAAGATTTTGTACATAATATTCAATAAGCACTTATTTTGGGCTAGACACTTTAAATGTACCCACACTCCACTATATTTGTTGATCATGGTTTTGGAGCAAAAGCATGAAGTGAAATCTTCATTTTAGGAAGGAAATAATTTCCAAGCACTTTCTGTCACATTGGCTGCTACCTATTTCATCTTTGGAAGCTACTAAGATAAAAAAGCTCAAATCAACACTTCCAAGTTACTTTCTAAAATTTCTTTTTGATTAAAAAATATTCTAAGAAAAACAAAAAAAAATTGTTTCTGAGCTTCACCTGCACACATCAGGACCACAAAATGATCTGAAGTTTCCTTCCCCCATCCTTCTTAGGCCACTTCCAGTTCCTTTTATTTCCTAGTCCCCTTCCTTTTGTATTCATTGGCATTCCCCACCTCCATTCCCTGTGATTCATATTTGGCACTCATTCATATTTACTCAATGGCTTGGATTATCTTTTTTACTTATGCAGGAATTCATCAACATGAAAAGGAATGAGAGATGATGTCCCACTTCTCATAAACACTTCATTATTTGTCTTTGGTATTTGAAGACAACAAAACAAAACAAAGCATATCCTTACAGAGTGTCTCTTCCCTAATTCCTGCTATTGCTGTCAGTTTCAGACTGCCTCCTGCCTGCACAGGAAATGTCTAGCAGAGAGATACAAAGAAAGTGAGTTAGCCATTTTTACTCGTCTCAGACTTGGAAGGCAGTCTAACAGCTCAGCTGTCCTTGCTCTCTGGCCAGTGCCCAGGCCAAATGTGCCTCTCCTATTTTGGGTATTAGTCCTCCTGAAATCAGGAAGACCAAGGAGTCAGCCACAGAATGCAACAGTCACTTTGCCAAGACAGCACCTACCCTTCAAAATGTTGCTTTTCTTTAATGAGAACATCCTGTATGCATGACAGCTGGCCTCACTGTCTTTGCCTGGCGTATCCCAGAAACTATTTGCCTCACATTTATCTTCTCTGCTTCTATTTTTATTATAACACACTTTAATGAACATAGATTTTTTTTTACTCTGTCTCAAATGATATTAATAAAGCATAGTTTTTTTAGACTTGCCTTTTTCTCATTTTTATTTCTTTTCATTTACTACATTAGATCTACATGCAAAGAAAATGGAAGTGTAAAGAAGCACTTTGTCCTGCAGAAATGACAGAACAAGCTTGATGTCTTTATTGCTACTTGCTCATTTTGTGACCTTGAACAAATAGCATGTGACTCTATACCTTATTTTCTCGCACAGGTGAAGGAGGAAGAATAATCCTCACTTCATTTTAAGAGCAAAATGGAATATGTTAGGTTCTTCCAATTCACACTTGATGGCTCAGATCCATTTTTCTCTGCTCTTCTTTGCTAAACAAATCATTAATCCTAGAAATCAGGAAAAATAAATCAAGAAGAAAGAAAACCCTGAAAAGCAACAAGAAGGTGAATAAGTTTGGAAAATCAAGGATAGAAGAATATCCCAGCATTATGACATTTTAGGTTTCCCCGTCCAGCAGAAGGATACCCAGACTTGGCATCGCCCTCATCTTCAGTCTAGCATGGAAAGGGAAGTAGACAGGCTCATTTATCCCCTGGATAAAACAGAGTCCTTATGGCAGTTTCAGGTGAACTTGACACTAACACTGCCAGCAAAATGTTCCATCAGGAATCTGTCACAGTACAGGAAGGGAGAAAACTTTTCTGCACATGGAGGTTAAGAATTGTCTTTTCCAGTGAGAAACAGTGGATGGGAAGATAGAAGGAGTGGAGTCTGATCATTACAAGCAATTCCATTTGGGAGCCTTTTGGTCCCAAAGTCCTAAGATACCTTCTTCCCTCTGGCCTTGAATTCCCACCTGAGTCCAGAGCCGGTGGGAATCGGGATATAATGACAAGGAGGAATTTAGTCACAGCGAATGGCTAGGTACAGTCTGAATCATTGTGCCCAGGTGTAGAGGCACCAGAATCCTTGCACAGGAACCAGAAGGGTCTCATAGCTGAAAGCTAACTGAACTGGAAATCTCTGACTCAGTGGGGAAGAACTTCCTTGTATTGAGAACGAATAGGCATCTGGAAGGGGAAGGAGGTGGACTTAGGGATGTCACCATACCTTTCCTCATGAGGAGGTACTGAGCCTTCCAAGAAAGAGATACCCTCTCTGTAGACACAGTCAACACCTGAAGAAAGCTTTGGAAGCCCCACTGGTGTCAAATAAACTAAGCATCTCAAACTACACCATGATATTTCTAAAAATTAACCTTCTGCCAAAGCATCTATGCTAAACCAGAAAAGGGTGGCTTATCTGCTGAAGTCAA
This sequence comes from Cavia porcellus, assembly GCF_034190915.1. Lineage (NCBI taxonomy): Eukaryota > Metazoa > Chordata > Mammalia > Rodentia > Caviidae > Cavia > Cavia porcellus. The sequence continues at coordinate 95,131,152 of NW_026947487.1, forward strand.
ATATTTGAATAAGGCTCAAAGTGTCTAAACAAAATAGACAGAATGTCAAGAAGACAGAAGGAAATCACTCATCTTATCAAGCACTAAGACAGTAAGCATGCAAAAAGATAATGAACTTGTGGCAACACCCAGATGAATCAAATTTTGCAATTATCTGACAGAGATTTAAAAAGCCCAAATCATGAAAGTGTTTATAAGCTTCCTTAAAACAAGTGAAAAAATAGGAATGACAGAAAGGAAGTAAGAGTTATATAAAAAGAAGCAAACAGAAATTATAGGACTGAAAAACACAATAACAGAAATAAAGCTCACTGAATGAACTCAATAGTAGCAATGAGATGACATGTGAAAAACAACAGCAAATATGAGGGCAGATCAATGCAATTTAGCCAATCTAAACAACAAATCTACTGGAAATCTACTGGAAAAAAAAACTGTACAGAACTTCAGAATTTGTTCTGTATTGTAGGGTACAATAACACAAAAGCATTGCAAGTGTCATATTGGTGAAGTATCAAAAGGAAAGAACAAAGAACAGAGCTGAAACTGTGAATAAATGATTAGTAAAAAGCTTCCATATTCCGATCTATACATTAACGGCTTTGGGCCGTGAATGAAGTATGACAAGCCCAAAATTCCCACACTAAGGCACACAAAACTTAGCTTTTGAAATGTAAAGACAAAGAAAAATTCTTGAACATAATTAAAGAGGAGCAATATATCATCAAGAAAGAACAGCATTTTAAAAGTCAATGAATTTCTCCTCTATGATCTTGGAAACCAAAAAAAGTGCCAACATTTTTTCAAGTGGTATTGGAAAATAGCTGCTAATCAGAATTCTATATGATTTAACTACCTCTCAGAAATGAATTAAAAATAATGAAAAATCTCAGATAAAGAAAATGAAAGAAATCTGTTCCTAGCTGATTGATGAAATAAAAATCTTGAAACAGAAAAGAAATAAAAAAGAAAGGAAAGAAGGATTGTTAAGAACAAAGAAAACAGAAAGGAAATAAAATATGAGTTACATAGACTCTTTCACCATGAATATTAGAAATCATGATTAAAGCAATTTTCAAATACCCCATAATACCTGTGGCCATTCATTCGTTCATGTTTAATTTGGGGACTGAGCTTACAGCCTTTGCAGTGAGTTGTAGCCTCAACTCTTTAATTTTAGTCTTCTTTGGAAAGGTTCTAGCGAAATCTCTAAATTGTCTGTTCTGTGGTTGAACTTCTGATTTTTCTGTCTCTTTCTCCCAGAGTGCTGGAGCTACAAGCATACACCACCACACCTCACACAAAGAAATCCAAAAATGGGGGAAGTAAAAGTTTCAAAACGAAAATTGAGCATCTTCAAATATAAGATGTAGAGTTGGAAAAAAGCAGAGTGGAAGGGGAGGCATAGAGGACAAAAATAAGATGTGATATCTTCATAATAAATGCATCCATTATGTCCTACAAACATGCACTAATAAAAATTACATTAAAAATAAAAAAGTGGTAAAGTTTGTACATTACTTGAAGAGGTAAAATACTGATAACAAAAGATTAACCCAACCTATATTTCCTAAGGCATCTACTAAGAAAGGTACAAACAAAGATATACTCCTGAACACCTAAAAATCCTACATAATGATCAGCTAACACATATGTAAAATGTAAGTAGTCTAGCTATACAGAATAAAAAGACAGATTAGTCTAGCTATACAGAATAAAAAGAGAGACTGTCAGTGTGAATAACAAATACAACCCAACTATCATCTGCGTATACACAATTAATCTAGAATTCAACAACTTATGGGACTGAAAATAGAAAAACATTTTATGCAGATATCCACATAAACATAAACTTTTAAAATTTCTGATAGAACAGAATGCAAAGCAAGAATTTACAAGAGATGAAGACAATGTGACAAAATGGCAGAATGATAAGAAAATACAGGAATAACAAATCTGATTAGCAGGAGAACCTCAAAATATATGAAGCAATGACAAAAAAAGTTAAAAGTAGACATAGACAAATAATAAACAGTTGTTGGAAATTCAAAATTCCCTTCACACCAACAATTGATACAAACTAGAAAGAAAATCAGCTAAAATAAAAAAAAAAGAATCTGAGGAGTGTATTAAACTAACAATGTATCTGATATTTATAGAACAAACCTACCCAAAGGTAGTAGAATAACTTTCCATATACTGAGATTTACGCTGCATCTTTAGTAATCATGCAGTTACAGTTACTCAGGACAGAGAATCATAGGGCTCAGTGGGACCAAATACAGAAATCAGAATTAGACTCCAGCAAATGTGTCACATATTTTTTTTGAAAATGTAACACATGCAATTCAATGAAGAATGTATAGCTCTTTTGACAACCATTTGGAAATATAGCTGCACAGAAAGAAATTCAATACAAATATCACATCATACGCCAAAAATCAACCCAAAATAAATGATGTGATTAAATTTAACAGGTAAAGCTGTTAATTTTTAGAAAAAATAAAGAAGATAATCTTTACAACTTATCTCTGGGCAAAGATTAGAATATTTGATACCTCTACACCCCTCCAAAAAAAAAAAAAAAAAAAAACCTCACAATTCACAAAACAGTTAATGCATTGACACGCAACAAAATCAAAATTAAAATATAAAAATAAAAATTGTATTTTGTGAAAATGAGTGTGAAGAAAATGAAAAAGAAAAAATGGGGTGAATGATTATAGCAAATGACAAATTTGAAAAAAATATTACTATTTAAAAGTATATAATATCCTCTCAAAACTAACCAGAAAATACTACTCATAAATCACAAGGAACAGATAGACAGTTGGGGGAAAAGTCCATAAACAGACATTTGATACAATTCATTAGACACCAGAGAAATGCAAAATAGCTCCATCACATCACTACACCAGTAACTAAAAGAAATAAGTAAAAATGGCAAAGCAATTCCTACTATATGGAGAAAGTGGATCATACATGAATTGCAAGCAAAATGTTAAAGCTGTTCTGGAAAACATGCTCACGTTTTCTCCTGAAAATAAATATGCAGTTACCATGTATCTCAAGAATAATGCTCTTAGTTTCTTATTTCTATGTAACGAATATACATTTCTACTTGTGTGCGCATACACACATACATGAACATCAAAATATTGTGTACAAATAACTGTAGTCTTCTGATAGCCAACATTGGAGTCAATTCATCTGTCTGTTAAAACTGTGTTAGTCACTTTTCTGTCACTGAGACACAATACCCAACACATGCAATTTAGAGAGGTGTATTTTGGCTCAAAATTTCAGTCTATGACCTGCTATATTCCAATGCAGAAATAACATGGAACAGGAGCGTGGTGGAGGGCAAAGGTTCCCAACACATGGCAGTCCAAGTAGCAGAGAACGACGAGAGGATCTCAAGCTGAGCATGCATCCTTCTCACAGCCCTGTAGTCTCAGAACTCAGGAGGCAGAGGTAGGAAGATTGTCATGAGTTTTGAGCAAAGCCTGACCTATGTAACCAGTTCAAGGCCAGCCTGAACTACAAAGTGATGCTCTGTCTCACCCCGCCACAAAAAGAAATCTTTGTACCCCAGTGATCTTTGTCCAACCAGGGGCTACTTCTTAATCATGCATTCACAAGTAAACTTACTGAAGAATTAATGCTATTCCCCCATGACAGAGTCACTTTCCATACACATGGGTATTTGGGGGATATTTTAGATTTAATTTATAACATTGTTCTTCTGGTCAACAGACAGGTGACTCATGTCCATCTCATTATGAAAAAGCATTTAGCCCATCTCTAGGAGTTGCCAATATCTTTTATTTTTTTTAATTTAAAGAGAAACAAAGAAATGACATAAAAAAACAAAGCAGTAAAAGGGTACAAATAATACAGTATTTCAAGAAAAAAAATATACAGCAAGAAATCACCAGTTAATAGGTTACATATTATCTTCCCAGGAACAGTTGTCCAAATTACAAAATTAAAGCATATAAAGGGGACATTCATACAGTGAAACTGGAGACAGTTCCGTTCAAAGATCCAACAAAAGCTCAGCAATATGGTTTTCCATTCTACACACTCAAACGTACCTGCAATTATATCCCTTAGTCCACCTTCCTTTCCTCTCTTTTTACAATAACAATTAGACTTTTGGAGTTTTACTACTCCCACGGTTCTTATTACTTTTTTTGAAGAGAATAAAACCAAATGTGACTAAGCAAAACAGAGTCAGTTAGAACAGAAGGGTGGGCATAGCACATGATGCTAAAATAGAATACCAGGTGATCAAAAGTGGTTACCATTGTGCCTCTTGCAATTTTTAAATTGAGTTGTCTATATCATCAGGTATAATAGAATTGATCCAAACAGTACAGAACAAGACCAATAAAACCTACACTGAAGAACTTGCAAGACTTCAAAAAAGTCATAATAGTTAAACCATAATGGGAATCATAGTATATCTTATTGCCTTCAAAGTGGTTGCCTATACCCTCCAACTTGATACTATCAAACAAAATTGAATATAGAATAATCAGACAGAACAAGATGGGGAGAGCAATACTGGGGTTCAAGTCAGGTTAATAGGAAAACCAAGAAAGTTACTATAATATGTCCCGCTATTTTTAATTTAGTTTTCCCTTAATTAAAAAAATGATTGGAAATGCATTAATTTTTTTTTAAAAAGGGGGGGATTGAGATAAGAGGGGACATTGTAACAGAACAACGCAGGGCAGAACCGAACCATTCAAGCATCATTGTGTTTCACCACCAGATAATCTAACATAATAGTAGTTGCCCTAGTGCCTCTTTCCTTGAATTATTTGACTGTAACTTCGTATGCTATAATATCAAGCATATCAAGACAATGGGGAGCTATTCAAGAGAATGCAAGAATTACAGGGTATTTAGAACCAGCTAATAGAAAATGACAACAGTTTCTTTATTATCTCTTTGCCTACAAGAAATTTTGTTTATACTATAGTATCTAGTGAAATATAGTAAGATACAACATATTAAAACCAGAGGAAACAGATGTACCACAGTTTGATGGGACTTCAAAACAAGATGATAATAAATCAGCACTAGCTTTTATGTTTGTTGTTTTTTTCAAAATAGCTATTTGTGCTATCATAGATACTAAAATCGAACAACCCAGGTAAAACCATTGCAGTTAATGAGTGAAAACATTATATGGCTTCAAACCAATATGATCGGGAATCATAATTACCACATACTTTTATGTATTCTTATCATTTCTTACACTAGGAAAACTATTCAGTATTTATACATGTGAGTTTGATTTATTTCACTTATGAGTATGGTTTCAAGCTGGGTCCATTTATTTATAAATATCTCAATGTGATCATTCTTTATAGCTGAATAGTACTCTATTGTATAAAAATACCACAACTTTTTATCCATTCCTCAGTTGATGGACACTTAGGTTGTTTCCAAGATCTGGCTATTACAAATTGTGCTGCTATAAACATGGGTGCACACATATCACTGTGGTATGATGTTTTCAGTTGTTCTGGAAATATGCCTAGAAGTGGTATAGCTGGGTCAAATGTGGCTTCTAGTCCCAGTATTCTGAGAAATCTCCAGATTGACTTCCACAATGGTTGCACTAGTCTACACTCCCACCAACAGTGCAGGAGAGTCTCTTTTTCCCCACAGCCTCTCCAGCATTTGTTGTTGGTGGCTTTCTTGATCTTGGCCATTCTTTCAGGAGTGAGATGAAATCTCAGTGTGGTTTTAATTTACGTTTCTCTAATGACTAATGATGATGAACATTTTTTCATATATTTATATGCCATTTGTATTTCTTCATCAGAGAATTGGTTATTCATCTCAGATGCCACATCTTTATATGTTTTAGACAGAAGTCCTTTGTCTGAGTGGCAGTTCACTAAGATTTTTTCCCAGATTGTGGGTTTTCTTTTCACTATGCTGGAGATTTCTTTTGATGTGCAGAAACTTTTTAATAAGAGATGATCCAAATTATTGATTCTGGGAAGTATTTCCAGAGTGGTTTGAGTCCGATTCATAAATTCTCTACCTAATCCTATATCTTCAAGATTTTTATTCAATTTGTCTTCCAATAGATTTAGTGTTTCTGTTTTAATATTTAGATCTTTGAACCATTTAGATTTTATTTTAGTACATGGTGACAGGCATAGGTCTAGTTTTAGTTTTTGGCATATGGAATGCCAGTTTTTCCAGCACCATTTATTAAAGAGACTGTTGTTCTCCCAGTGAACATGTTTGGACCCTTTATTGAAGATAAGGTGGTTGAGAGTGTTTCTACTTGTGGCTGTATCTTTGAATTCATTCCACTGATCTTCAGCTCTGCTTTGGTTCCAGTACCATGTTGATTTTACTATGGTTGCTTTGTAGTATAACTTCAAGTTAAGGATTGGGATACCTCCTGGCTTGCCTTTGCTGCTTAGAACTGTCCTTGCTATTCTAGGCCTCTTCTTGCTCCAGATGAATTTTAAGAGTGATTTCTCGAGTTCTGTGAGTTATGTTGATGGTGTTTTTATTGGGATTACATTGAACCTGTATTAAAGTTTTGGAAGAATGGCCATTTTCATAATATTTATTCTTCCTATCCATGAGCAAGGATGTCTTTCCATTTTCTGAAATCATCTTCAATTTCATTTTTCAGTGTATTATAATTTTCCTTGTATAGGTTTTTCACTTCTTTTGTGAGAGTAATTCCTAGATATTTCATTTTTTTTGATTGTTAGTATGAAGTGTGTGTCTTCTTATATTTCTTTCTCTGTGACTTTATTGTTAGTGTATAGGACTGCTATTGATTTTTGAATATTGATTTTATGTCCAGCTACATTACTGAATTTATTTATTATATCTAGCAGTCTTTCAATGGAGTTTTGGGGATCTTTTATATAGAGTATCATGTCATCTGCAAATAATGATAGCTTAACTTCTTCTTTTCCTATCTGTATGCCATTTATTTCTCTCTCTTGTCTAATTTCTCTGGCTAGTATTTTCAGTACTATGTTAAATAGGAGCAGGGATAAGGGACATTCTTGTCTTGTGCCTGATTTTAAAGTAAACACATTCAATTTTTGGCCTTTTAGTATGATATTGGCTGTTGGTTTTTCACAGATGGCCTTTATTATGTTGAAGTAAAGACTATCTATTGCAATTTTCTGCAAGGTTCTTATCATGAATGAACATTGGACCTTGTCAAAAGCTTATTCTGCATCTGTAGAAATGATCATGTGGTTCTTACTTTTGGCTCTATTGATATGGTGTATTACATTTATGTATATTGTAATATTACATTATGTATATTTATGTCTATTTATTTATGTATATTGAAATATCCCCGCATGCCTGGGATGAATCCCACTTGGTCATGGTGTATGATTTTCTTGATGATTTGCTGCATTCTATTTGCCAATATTTTATTTAGGATTTTTTCATCTGTGTTCATTAGGGAGATTGGTCTTTAGTTCTCTTTTTCAGTTGGGTCTTTTTCAGGTTTTGGTACTAGAGTAATATTTGCTTCTAGAAATGATTTAGGAAGGATTGCTTCCCTTTCAATTTCATTGAAGAGTTTGAGGAGTTTTGGCATTAGGTCTTCCTTGTATTTCTTGTAGAAATCTGCAGTGAATCCATCTGGGCTTGTGCTCTTCTTTGTAGGTAAGGATTTAATTACATTTTTTATTTCATTAATAGAAATTGGGTTATTCAATCTTTTTACATCTTCATGACCTATCTTTGGTACTTCGCATGCTTCTAGGAATCTGTCCATTTCCTCTGTGTTATCAAACCTTTGAGAATACAGGTTTTCGAAATAGGTTTTGATGATTTTCTGTATTTCTATAGGGTCTGTAGTGATTTCTCCTCTTTCATTCCTTATTGCATGAATTTGAACTTTTTCTTCCCTTTTTAAAATAAGGCTGGCTAGGGCTTATCAATTTTATTTATTCTGTCAAAGAACCAACTTTTTGATTTGTTGATTCTTTGGATTGTTTTCTTAGTCTCTATTGCATAGATTTCTGCTCTAATTTTTATAATTTCCTCTCTTATTTGGGTTTGGGCTTGACTTGCTCCTCTTTTTCCAGCTCTTTCATGTGTTGCATCAGGTTATTTACTTATATTCATTCTGTTTTCCTGATGTGGGAACTCAGTGCAATAAATTTTCCTCTGAGGACGGCTTTCATTGCATCCCATAAATTCCAGTAAATTGTATTTGTGTTTTAATTTTCTTGTAGGTAGTGATTAATTTCTTCTTTAATTTCCTCTGTGATCCACTGATTACTCAAGAGTGTGTTATATAGTTTCCATGTGTTTGTTGGAATTTTGTAGTATCTTTTATCATTAATTTCTAATTTCATAGCACTATGATCCAAAAGCATGTACTGGATGATTTAACCTTTTTTCATTTATTTAGATATGTTTTGTGAATCAATATATGGTCAGTTTTAGAAAATGACCCATGCACTGCTGAGAAGAATGTGTATTCTGTTATTGTTGGGTGGAATACTCTGTATGTGTGTATTAAATCTATTTGTTCACAGTTGCAATTCAGTTCTTTTCTTTCTCTGCTGATTTTCTGTTTGGTTGATCTGTCCATTGGTGTCAATGGTGTGTTATGATCTCCTGTTAGAATTGTGTCACTGTTAACTTGTTTTTTGATTTCTGTTAGTACTTGTTTTATATAACTTTGTGCTCTGGAATTTGGTGCATATATATTTAAGATAGCTATGTCTTCCTCTTGCAGTTTTCCCCTAACCAGTATGTAGTGACCTTCTTTATCCCTTCTGATCATTATTGGCTTGAAGTTCACATTGTCTGCAAACAGGATAGCCACTCCTGCTTTTGGGGGGGGGTTCCTTTTGCATAAAGTATTGTTTTCTATCCATTGAATTTCAGTCTGTGGGTATCCTTTTGGGTTAAATGGGGTTCTTGTAGACAACATGTGGTTAGATTTTGTTTCTTGATCCAGTCTGCCAGTCTGTTTCTTTTAATTGGTGCATTGAGACCACTTACATTGATGGTTATAACTGTTATATGTTGGTTTATTGTTGACATGTTATCTTTATGCTATTGCATTTTTATCTTTCAGTTCTGTTTAATTGTCTCCTTTTTTAGTGTTTTTTTTTCCTAAATATATCTTGGCTGCCTTTCAGTATTCTTTGCAGGGTTGGCTTGGTGATCATGTAGTTTTTCAGCTGTTCTTTGTCATGGAAGTATCTTATTTCTCCATTCATTTTAAAGGACAGTTTTGCAGGGTATATCAGTCTAGGTTGGAAATCATTTTCTTTAGGATCTGAAATACTTCACTCCATGCTCTTCTTGACATTATTGTTTGTGCTGAGAAGTCTGCTGTGAGTCATAGGACACAGAGCCGGAACCCGGTCCCCTGGTGAAGAAGACAGTTCTAGGCCTCCACTGGACTTACTTGACCCGTCAAAAAGCCAGAACCTGGCCCCCAGGGGAAGAAAAGAGTTCGCCGGCCTGGGCCAGGCTTCCCTGCCTCCGCTGGACTCACTTGACTGACCAGAAGCTAGAGCCTGTCCCCCAGGCAAAGAAGACCTTTCCGGGCCTCTGCTGGGCTTACTGGACTGACAGGAAGCCAGAGCCTGGTCCCCAGGTGAAGAAGAGATTTCCCTGGGCTAGGGTGGCGTTCCCTGCCTCCCTCTCATCCAGCAGGAAGCCGGGGCCTGGCCCCCAGGTGAAGAAGACAGTTCCTGGCCTCCACTGGACTCAGTAGACTAACAGGGAGCCAGAGCCTGGTCCCCAGGCAAAGAAAAGAGTTCGTGAGGCTGGGGCAGGGTTCCCTGCCTGCGCCGGACTCACTGGACTGACAAGAAGCCTGAGTTGCCAATATCTTAACAGTCTTAATAGTTCCAAGAATGTTCAAATAGTTGCTAGAATGTTCAAATGCCAAGTCTCCTGAGAACGAACATAAACAATTAGCTCTGAGATTTAGTAAAAATTTAAAAAAGACAGTTAAATGCTTCCAACCTATGGTGGCATGAAGGAAACATTCCCATTTTTAAATAGAGGAATATGGGAGGATATAAAGAAATCAGACTAAAGGAAGACCGAAACCTTTAACAGCAAACATTAAATCACACAGTTCTGTGTCAACCACCTGGGGCATGTTGTGACAAAATGTGACCCGAAAGATTTGAGCTGCCTAAAATGTTGCTGGTTACAGCACTTATGTCCTCTCACCTAAGGCAGATCCACTCAGTGGCTATGGTATTCCTCAGTACATGTTCCATGTTCCTGGCATCTCCAGCTTCCTGGATTCTTCACTGAGGTTCCAGCTTTCCTCTCTCAGCTCCATGCACTGTGTTTTCAGACACATACTGCCTACCCTCACAGACATTCCTCTAGAATCTGGGTAAAAGACCCCCAGCCTCACAACCCTGGCACTCTGCAAATCTACAAAATCAGTAACATGTGGACAATGTCAAGGTCTACTGACAGCCTGAGCAGGAGCCAGATCTTCATGGAATATGGATGCAGTGGTCTCTGTGCCTGAATGGCTGAGCACTGTGAAAAGAATCCTGGCAAACCAATTTATTAGGCAGAATTCTGCATAAAGAGATCTCAGGACTGTCTTTCCAAATGAAAGTGTTGTGCCCGTCAGCCTGTGAAGGGTGATGTCTTTTTGATTCATGACATGCCCACAAACCATGCTTTCTATTCTCCTGATAGCAATTACCTGCCTTGTTTTTAATGCTAATCTCAGAAACCATGTTCTTCATGGCTTCAACTTTGCAGGTGCTTTCTTTCTGATAAAACTGCAAACTTTTCACCTTTGCTTTTTGCGCCTGCTTTTTACTGTAGATCTATCTAAAAGGAGCCAGCAATATTGATGCCTCAGCTTGAATGTTAAGCTGCTTTAAAATTTCCACAGCCAGATGAATTAGCTCACCAGGCTTAAATTCAATTTTTTCACAAAGTTTTAAGAGATATGGAAAATGTATGGACTCTGTCTGCCACAGTATCCCACTTATACAGCCTGTCCAGTTGGCAGGGGAGTCCTCGCTCCCAACTGAAATGACCTCAGCTCCGTCTTTACTGACCTCTTTTCTGTATATAGACCTTCTAAGATCTGACAAGAATCTCACATTAAGATCACCTCACATCAGTCTAGGGATTCTCTATCTGGTACTTGCAAAATTTTCTAAGCTCTTCCAGCAAATCAGATTCCAATGCTCCTGAATTACCTGGTCAGATATTGTCACAGCAGTGACTGCAGTCTTAGTGACAAAATCTGTCTTAGTCAACTTTCCCATTACTGAGACAATACCTAATATCCACAACTTAAGCAAGGATAATTGAATTTTGTGTCACCGTGTTGGACCTTGATCAGCGGGTGTCAGGGAAGAAACGGGATGGCACAGGGACATGGTGGTGGGAAAAGCGCTCATACTATGTTTTCCAAGCAACAGAAAGAGAAGAGAGGAGGTAAGGACAATATATCCTTCCAAATCATGCCTCTAGTGACCCACTTCCCAATGCTCTATCTCCTTACAGAGTATTGAGCTACATAACTCACTAATGAATAACATCTCTGGTGAAGCCAAAAGTCCCTAAGATCTAATCACTTTCTACACACTTGTGAATTTGGGGTGGGGGTGGATTTTATGTACCATAACACTGTGGTACATACAGGGAATACTGCCCCTAAACAAACATCAGTGAAACCTTGATAAATAAAACATCTTGCATATATTTGTGGAGACCACTTTTACTTAAATTTGAAAAGTTTGGTTACAATGTGATTTAATTTATATAACATTTTTTTAAATGAGGCAACTTTGAAATAGATATCAGTGGCTGCCAAGATTGATGGTTGGTGATGAGGCGTGAGCGTATGGGGTTGTTATACAGCACACAGGATCCTGTGATGATGCAAGTTTGCCATGGTGGTGAATGCATAATGGACCCAGGGGGCAAACTTATTTGAAGCTCAGCATACACTCGAACAAGTGAAACTGGGAAAATCTAAATAAGATAAATAGAATGTACCAACGCTACTATTGCTTTGATATTACACTATAGGTTTAGTAAGACTGGACAAAATATCCAAGGCATAACTCTCTATTAGTTCTTAACAGAGACATGCAAATCAAAAGTAACTAAATACAATTTTCAGTTTAAAATAAAATTTTTAAGAAGGATATTTTAAGCAAATGGTTTGCATACAGCAGAGACTTAAAAGAGCAAACTACTATCAGGTGGACTTTTTATCTGTACTATTATTCCGCTTAATAGAAATTTCTCTGCCTTACTCCATTTCATCCTTTATATAAGCATGCATACAATCATTTATATATTCAATGAACAATTCCAGCTAGCATACTATTATAAATTGTAAAATTTTCCAGTAAAGAAATTTAAAATAAAAGAAGAAAAATACTTTAAGAAAAAAAATCAGAGCAAGTATTCTAAATCTGAAATGTCTTTAATGTAATGCTGTTACTGCAAAGAATTGGTTTTCATCTTCTCAGAGTGCACACCTCAGATCAGTGTTATGCATAGGAATACGCATGAAATAATTATGGGATATTCGAGTGTTTGTCTGTAGAACTTAAGCCATTATTAGAAAATTGTATTTTTTTTGACTAATGTAAAAATACTACATTTATGCCAAGCATTTTAGGAACAAATTACATTGCATATTTTTCTACTTAAATTTTAAATAAAATACCCTGCACAATGTTTACTCAGGCCTCTTCTATTTTTTTTTTAGCTCAATATCTTCATTCATGTTGGAGTTTTTATTAGTAAAGGTGTTAAGTAATACATTGTCTTTTGAAAGTGTTAGAATATGTGTGCCTTATCAATATTGTACTGTGAGAAACCCATTGTTATAATTTAAAGTTTAAAACTCATTTATTATTGACCAATTTTGGGAAAAAAATCAGGTTATGTTTTACTTCCTTTGTTAGATGTTTCACATAAAGTCTACCCTGTGTCCCTGCGTTGTCAATTGACATAACAAATGCTGGATCAACTGTGTTAACATGAAAGTTCTTATAAAATTCAAAATCTTGAACTTTAAGCATACCCCACTTCAGTTATCTTCTTTATTATCTTTAATACTGTTTTTTATGTTTCCCTTTTTAGAGGCTAAAAAATGCAAACATTATATGTGCACAAGTCTGTGCAGTGGCAACATTAGAGACTCTGGAATATGCCTTGTGTCCAGATGTCCTCCCAAAGCCTCTTGCAATCAGAAGTGGTTGGATCTAGAGTGTGTAAGGCTGAGATCAAGGATGTGTAATGAATAAATTAGTTCACTGATTGTTATTTCTTTGTGGGATTAAGGGTGCCCTACCCTGGATATGAGTGATACTGGCCCTAGGGGCATGTAGCTTACATAACACAGAAGGGACAGGAAGAGGGCTGCTGGGGTCGCTGCTCACTGCTGCTTCAATGCTTTGCTGCTCTGCAGCCCTCTGCTCGCCATGAACTGTTTCTTTGCAGTGTCCCTCTGCCAGGGCAGGCTACCTTTGTGCCAGCCAACTATTAACTAAACTCTTTATGAATTCTGAGTTTAACAAAATGCCCCTCCTCTAATGGTGTATATTAATAAGAAAATATCTAGCACATTATGTATCTCAAGTTTATTACTTTCCAGAGAAGTTACAAAGGAAAGTCCTGTTAGTTTAAGAGACATTGATCTATAGCACTGCTTTAAAAAAAAATCATGAAAAGGAAGTGGACATTATCATTTTAAGAAAATCATTTGAAATATATGTTTAGCATTGAAACTTTATGTAAAATTTAGGCAGTGGTCCTGCCTATCCATAAATTAAAAGAGACAGTGCCTGAAAGTTTAATATTTATGATTATCTCTGTCATGCATGATGTGTTTCAGAAATTAGTTCACTAAAATAAAACTCCAGAAGTTTGTACGGTATGCAAGTATTTCTTTTCTGGAATTAGACTGCCTAGGATCAGAATTAGGATCATGAATTCACTACTTGGCTTTTGATGGAAATATTGAATCTTGTATGTCTTAGTCTCCGCAGCTGCAAAATATAAATGCAAGAGATAATGACAGTACCCACCTAAAAGACTTTTACAAAGAAAAATTATGATCATATACAAATATGAGATGATTGCCATAAGTTTCAACAGCATTCATAATATAATAACTATTAATCTGTTTCCTAAGTTCTCACACTAGTTGTGTTGAAAAGTGAACAGTATTTTCAAATTATGAAAGAATATTTTTGAAGCTTAGAGAAATCAAATCATTTGCCAAGATCAATGAGAAAAGAGCAGAGCCAGGCCTCAAACACAGGTCTTTTGAGCTCCAAAATTTAATCTCTTTCTACTCCAGCCCTGTTTTCCCTTGGATTTGATTAGGTGGGAAACAAAAAGACAAACAAAAATCTCATATTCCATAAGTAACAGTTACTTGCCATCATGTTAGTTCTCTCTCATAGCTAAATACCAACTGTGTGAATCACAAGCTGTTCTTGGCAAAATCATTGTATTTTTTATTTTCAAATATCTGTTTTACATGCATTCATTATTGAACATTTTTAATTGGAGAGGTGTTATTAAGACAGGTGATGATTTTAATCAATTGCATCATGGAAGCTAGTTTTTTAAATGGAATACTTTACTACATTGATTAAAACAAATATTACAGAGAAAGTAGATCTTTAATTTCCAAGTTAAAATAAAACAAAACAAAAAGATTGGTTATTCTTTATGGACACGTTGCTTTGACAATAAATTCTTGTATCAGTCTCGTTGAGAGGATTACAAGTTTGTGAAAGTGGAACTATACTGGAATTGGTTGGATTCCTACTATCTTAACACTACTTGTCTTGGAAAGACTGAGGACTCTTCACGTTTCTGAGCATTTGGGGCAATATATGGAGAGAAAATTTGACATGCTGCATGACGCTGCGTGGCTCGGCCAGCCTGCTGGATCCACTGCCCCTCGTGTCTTCCCCAGGAAAGGATTCGGCCTCCCTCAGCGCCTACGGAGCCAGAAATCCCCTCACACGTTTGGTTGCCTCGTGACAACCAAAGTCATAACATCTGCCATGTTTCTGAAGAAGGTCTACAGACCATGGAAGTGACAACATTATTATGTGTTCCCTCCTTTGCCCTTCATTGATACATCTCATTTTTGAAACAAGAGTTCGTTTACCCGCAATTGTAAAGATTTTCCTTAACATGCCATCATTCATCATAACATTTCATTAGCAAATAGTCACTTTCTTGAAATATCTAAAATTTACCTTCAGTTTTATCATTTATTTAAATTTTAAAAGAAATACAAATTAAAGGAGATATTTTAGGGCCCAGGAATATAGCTCAGCAGTGCAGCACCCACCTGGCAAGTGCAAGGTAATGAGTTCAATTTCCAGTACCCCCTCCCCAAAAAAGACATTTTATGATAATAAAATAATGTTTAAGTATGCTAGGTATAAATAGCAGGTTTCAGTTCTACTTAATCAGACATTTTAGAATACAAATTATTTATCTGACTGAGAACTGAATAAATATTTCTTGTGTGCAAGTTCATGATACAGCTACTAGACAGTGAATAGTCCTGATGGGAGGTATTCAGGATGTGACCATAATTCTTTTCAATTCTTCAGATGCCCTTAAAATTTTAAACCTCTTCTTTAGACCCTAAGATTTTCTATAGGTCTTTTATAATGTGCTGTCCAAGTTTTACAGATTTCAACAGTGATCTTAAGAAAGACAACATAGCAGACTTATACCAGCCACTTTCTTCCCATCCAATGCAGTCATTTCTGAATTCTTGTGCAATAATCTGAGAGGTTACCAGTGCTCAGCTTATCAGAAGAGTTTTAATTTTATTGTCTACATCTGAAAGCTCACTGAAATTTTATTGTAATTAGCATACAAAATTAATAGTGGCATCACCTTATCTGAGAGGCTGGCCTCACATTTTTGTGCACCAATATCCTGTGGTTCAGTGAAGAGCCCCAAGATGAGGGATTCTATTTTAAGTCTGTGTAGTCTATTTTTCCTTTGCAACCTACACTGGACTCCTTAGGCAATGCACACTGAAAATCTTGCAGAGTGCTTTTTAGTGACTGAAATTCTTAGCTAGTTTCAGGCATTGGAATATTGACTGCACTAATCAGGTTGAGTGTCCCTATGTCTTAGGTCAGGCTCGTGGCAAAGTCAAACCAGATGTCTTTTGGAAATTCACAGAAGAAATATATAGACAGGGAAGAGGGAAAGATAGGAGAATGACCTGGGAAAGGATGTGGTTTTCTGTTTCCAGTCTCAAGGTCCTACACTCTAGGGAGTAACCATATCAGATGAATCTACTTGGAGATAAGATGTCCAGTTAGCTGTATTTCATCAGACACTGAGGAACTGTGGGGTAACTTAGGGACGTGGGGTACATAACTTCTCAGCATCAAAGACACCTCTGATCAAGGTGGATGTTCTGGTGAATTCGGGTTCAAATTTTATCCATTAGTAGTGAACTCCGAAGGCAGCTTGTGAATGGAATGGTATCCTAATAAAATAGATAAAGTTAGGAAGCTAAAAATAGCTGACTTACTCAGAATAGGAAATTATAGGGTTATTTATCTTCACACTTCCTGAATACAAGAATAAGCATTGAATGGATGATTAAAACTATAAAAAGAAATGTCTAAATTCAAATTATATCTCTTCTATTGATTTAAAATGCCAAATATGAAGTTTCTTATTCTATCATATTGCAGTTGCTCAGTGTTCACACAGGTTTGGAGCCTTCTTTCCCAGAACATCTAAACATCCGTACAAAACTGCCATTTTAGATTTCTGTCCCTCTTTTTGGTAAAAACTCATGTAAATACACAAAAAGTCTGCATTTCTGAGGTCACCTCTTTGAGTAGTATCTTTTGTTTTTCTCAGTCCTGACACATGTTTTATGACATTGAACGTCTGATAGTTGGTGGAAAGATAACACATACTAGAGTAAGAATAACCTGGTAAAGCAGAAAAATATTTTGGATAAGTCATATCTACTTCTTACATAGAAAATTGCCTGTGATTTATATCAGTGTGGGATTTTAAGATTTAAAACATTCTTTAAAAACACTCTGCTTGTTACCTACAATACTAGCTATAATAAATAACTCTGATGTCTACCAATTAAAATTTTTATCTATTCTGAATCCATTTTGAAGGATTTAGTTCCCTATTTCTCAATGTCAGTTGTGTAGTCATGTTCTCTTTTTAACAGTAAATATGAGCGCAAATTATATGCATCCCGCAGGTGAAAACATTCATTGTTGATATATAATTTCCAAATCATTCTTCCCCTGAGAAACCTTTCTGGGAGCAGAGTTAGGGAGAAGCTTTCAGATGCTGAGGTACTATAAAGAGGATTGTTGGTCTGGTATATCACCTAGATCACCTAGATCAGCATTTAGGTGTTTGTTCCATTCATGATGAAAATTTGTTCCATTATGTTCCATTATGACAATAAGAACTTTTAAAGGCAAGTGCCAAAATCCAAAATCTGCTTACTTATTTCAAAGTGCTAATACTGCAGTTAAATCCAAGCACTGCATTTTTAATTTAGAAAAAGCAAGTTATGCGTTAAAGTTTTTGCCTTAAAAGAAAAACAAGAAAGACAAATACTATATGTTCATCACTACTGACCTAGATTATCTTTACTAATTCAGAAATTAAGGCATTCATTTCCCTTTAAAATATAAAAGGACATCTATCATTGTACAAGTTACACAGAAGAATAAGTAAAGTTTCTAGAAAGCTATGTGATTTTATTGAAAACAGTGATAGAGTGGGAGAAAAAAAATGATTTAAATTTAGTGTGCTCTGAGTCTAAAACTATTCTCCATAATTTGTAGGATGGGAACAGAGGGGTATCTGCATTATCTCTTGTAGTTGGTTTAGTGATACGATAATCACATATCAGCATCCTGATGAATACCATCAAAGATACATGAATATTTGATCCTCATAGTTTTAGATATAGCAATGAAAAATTTAAAAAACTCATTTTTATAGGACTGTACAATAATCAGTGATTTACAAGTCTATACAGTTAAATAAATTTTAATTCAAATACAATTCAAATATAAATGAGGGTTAGAATAAAAACAATCATAAAAAATCAACCAAATAAGAACTAATTCTTCATGGCCTGCTACTTTGATTGCTTTAGTATTATTATGATTACTACTTATAATATTTTACTAGTTAATTATATAATTTAATGTTCATCAAAATATTATAACCCAAATATTGTGATTCACAATTCCATAACTAAAAAAACCCTGGGGAGTAAAAGAGTGTGAATTCCATTTCTAACGTCCTAGATTTTCTGAAGCGGAAGATTCAAATATAATTTTTTTAAAGGAGCTCCCCATGGATAGCTTAACCACTTCCTTAGTGGATGATCTCAAACACATCCTTTAACCTTGATAGCCAAATTTTGATATAGAAGTAGAAATAATAACAGCCCTCTAAGCTTTCTAGGAGGGAGTACAAAATGATTACACTCATCTGGAAGAACTTGTGCATTACAAGAAATCATATTAAGTGATTTACATTTATAATTATTGCCAATAAATTTTTGTATATATCTGCACAAACACTTTGTTCTTTTTGTATCATAGTTTTTAAAGAGAAGCATTTTAAATATCTACCTAAATAATTGTTTAGTTGGCAGGTTTAAGTGGAAAGTTAAATGCGTTTTTAGTTTTTTTTTTTTTTTTTTTTTTTTTTCTGGAGTACATCTCAGGCAAATAGCTATGTGGCTCATCGGAGCAATCAAAATTAAAAATGTATATGTGAGGCTCAAATAATCAAAAATAACTCAGAGTTAAACACATCATACTGCTTAAAATTTTAAAAGATGCAATTATCTTTTTTTGGCAATCTCTAAATATCTTGTGGATTGTTGGTGAATATAAAGTACTTTCAAACACTAATTTTAAAGGTTCTGTTAAATTAAAATACAGACAGATATATTATTTCCCTCTTGTATTGCAATCTCTCCTTCAAGTTCCCTTTAGAATATTCATACTTTCTGAAAAATAGATTTATTCATTCAAAATAAAAAATTAGTGTATTTTAGACAGTAAAATTGTACATACAAATGTATTAAACAAAATAATTTTGAAATATCTTAAGACACATATACCCATGCACACAAATGTTTTTAGATCATACATCCAAAATTCTCTTAAGTTTGAAAGTTTTAATGTTTTTAGGATCAAAGTTATTAGGGCATGAATACTTATGACTAGTTTTAATAGTGGCAAAATAACTTAGTATGTAATTTTATATTTTTCTAAAAATATGGGGAAAAAGAAAAGGATGGATGGTGAAACCATTCTAAATATGGTACATAATTTTATGAATATTCATCAAATTTCTATATACATATGTATGTGATATATATATATGTGTGTGTGTGTGTGTGTGTGTGTGTGTGTGTGTGTGTGTGTTTGTGTGTGTGTGTATATTTGAACCACTATGTAACAGGCATCATTCTGAACAATGGGATAAATCAATAAACATAATAGACAAAAGTCATTAGCCATGGCTCTTTCATTTTAGCATGTAAGATTGAAAATAAACAGATATACAGCTGTGCTATGAGGCAATGGGCTCGGAAGGCAAATAAAAAAAGTGAGGAATAATGTAATGGGGTTTTAATTTTATTCTAGATTAAATACATATTAGAAGTACTCACAATGGAATAGTGAGAATAAGTTAGCAAAGGTACTAGTTAATTAAAAGATACTGAAACTCTAAATGATGCTTTGATATTTTTGGACATAGTAATGGTTGTCTATATTAACATGTCTAGATCTGGAGTAGTAAAAATATAACACAGAATAAAGTTTGCCAAAATAAAGGCATAGCAAGAATCTGTAACTTTTAGTGGTGACTCCTTCAGTAAAACCATAAACACCCCACTAATAATTGTTTTAAATTTTATTGTAAAGAGAATAAAATAAAACAAAGCCAAAAAAAATCAGAGCAAAGCAGAACAGAGTAAAACAATGCAAATGGCACAGTGCTTCAGAAAAAGACAACAGGAAATCAGCAGTGGCCACCACAATGTCTCTTGTCCTCTTCAAAACAGTTGTCCATACCTTCACACAAAATAAGTTAATACAAATCAACATAGCATAAAAGCAGTCAAAACACAAGAATGAGAGCCTTAAGGACCTTGGAGACCAGACACTAGGAAATCAAAAATCGTTTCCAAAATGTCTCTTGTTCTCTTCAGAATAGCTGTCCATATCTTATACATATTGAAATCAAATAATTGAAAACAGATTAAAACCAATCAAAACTAAGAATAAA
This sequence comes from Cavia porcellus, assembly GCF_034190915.1. Classification (NCBI taxonomy): domain Eukaryota; kingdom Metazoa; phylum Chordata; class Mammalia; order Rodentia; family Caviidae; genus Cavia; species Cavia porcellus. The sequence continues at coordinate 95,151,504 of NW_026947487.1, forward strand.
AGCATTATTGGATGGAGTTCAACACAAACTGATAGGAAATCAGCAATGACAACCAAGATGTCTCATTTTTCTCAGTATAGTTGTTCATACTATCACACGTAATAAAATGAAATCTTAAAAACACTTTAAAAAGTTCTAGGCATGTATAAACCTTTACATATACATCTATCTTCTCACAATTAGAGGGAAAATAAAACAACAAATAAGTAACTGTAACTAAGAGCCCAAAGCAATAGCAATGTAGGCTTTCAAAACAAGGTGGTAGGAATGTAACAAATTTTGGTGTTTTGCATAGTTATCTTCAAAAGCCTTACTCAAACTACCAGACACAGTCATGCAAAATTGATCTAATCTTATAGATGTTAACTGTTTTGTTCCAGGAAATAATAGAATTAGCAGTAATCTTAAGTGTATATATACAAATTTATATCTTATTCATTTTCTCTCCCTTCTTTCCTCCTTTCCCTTATTCTTACTACTTTTCCTCTTTAAACAATTTCTTACCCTTACACAGTATTCATTGTAGATTTTGGAACGTATAGAATTCTTCAGTTTCTCATATGGGGGAGACAATATGGTATTTATATGTGTGAGTCTGATTTATTTAACATGAGTATGGTCTCAAGTTTTATCCATATAACTTATAAAAGTCTTGATGCAATCTTTCTTTATAACTGAGTAGTACTCCATTGTATAAAAATAACACATCTTTTTTATCCATTCCTCAGTTGATGGGCATTTGAGTTGTTTCCAAGATTTAACTATTACAAATTTTGCTGCTATAAACATGGGTGCATATATATCAATGAGATATGATGTTTTCAGTTTCACTGGGAAAATGTCCAGAAGCAGCATAGCTGGGTCAAATGAAATCTTGAACGCTAGCTTTTTAAGGAACCTCCAGACTGACCTCCACAATGCACCAGTCTGCACTCCCAACAACAGTGCAGAAGAGTTCTTTTTCCCCACAGCATTTCCAGCATTTGTTGTTGATAGTTTTCTTTATCCTGGCCTTTCTTTCTGGGGTGAGATGGAATCTCAGTGTGGTTTTGATTTGCATTTCTCTAATAGTCAATGATGCTGACCATTTTGTCATGTATTTGTTTGCTATTTGTATTTCTTCACCTGGGATATGTATATTCATCTCACATGCCCATTTTTTGATTGGGGATTTGAACTTTGGGGCTGTTTTTTTTTTTTTAAATTTGTTTTATGTTTTAGATAGAAGTCTTTTGTCTGAAGGACAGTTGACCAAGATTTTTTTTCCCAATTCATGGGTTTTCTCTTAACTCTATTGGAGATTTCTTTTAACATACAAAAACCTTTTAATAAGAGTAGATCCAACTTGTTGATTCTGGTAAGAATTTCCCATGCAGTTTGATTTTTATTTATGAATTCTCAGCAGAAACCTATGCCTTCAAGATTTTTACCTACTTTGTCTTCCAATAGATTTAGCATTTAAACTTTAATATTTAGATCTTTTATCCATTTTGATCTTAGTTTAGGGCATGATGATTGGCATGGGTCTAGTTTTACTTTTCAGTACAGTAAAGCCAGTTTTTCCATGACCACTTATAAAAGAGACTATATTTTTTCCAGTTAATGTGTTTGTTTCCTTTGTCAAAGATAAGGTGATCTTCAGATCTATTTTTATTCCAGTACCATGCTGATTTTATCACAGTAGTTTTGCAGTATAACTTCAAGGCAAGCATTGTGATGCCTCCTGCCTTGCCTTTGTTGTCCAGAATTTCATAGCTATTTTAGGTCTATTCTGGTTCAGGATGAATTTTAGGAATGATTTCTCTAGATCTGTGAGGTGTGCTAATGTTATTTTGATTAGAATTGCATTAAATCTGTATAACAACTTTTGGAAAATGACCATTTTCATGATGTTTTTGTTTTTCCCTCCATGAACAAGTAATGTCTTTCCATTTTCTGAGATCCTCTTCAATTTATTTTTTCAGAGTACTGTAATTTTCACTGAATAGATCTTTTACTTCCTTTGTTAGATTGATTCCCAGGTATTTCATTTTTTTTTTTTGGCATGTGATTTTTTCTTATTTCTCTCAGTGGGTTGGTTGCTTGTGTACAGGAATGCTATTGATCTTTTGAGTGTTGACTTTGTATCCACCTAAATTATTGAACGTGGTTATTACATCTAGAAATCTTTCAGTGAAGTATTTGGGGTCTTCTATATGGAGTATCATGTCATCTGCAAATAATGCTAGTTCAACCTTTTCTTTTCCTATCTTTATTCCTTTTATTTCCCTCTTTTGTCTAACTTCTCTGGCTAATATTTCCAGCACTATATTGAAATGAGTGGTGACAGTGGACAGCCTTGTCTTGTTCCTGATTTTAGAGACAAAGCTTTCAGTTTTAGACATTTAATATGATGCTGGCTATAAGTTTGTCATAGTTGGATATCATCAGATTGAGGTAAACACCATGCATTCCAATTTTCTACAGGGTTCTTATGAGTGTTGGACTGTATTAAAAGCTTTTTCAGTGTCTATTGAGATGATCATATGATTTTTATCTCTGGATCTATTGATTTGCTCTATTGTGCTTATTGATTTGCCCATGTTGAACTATCCCTGAATTTCTGGGATGAATACCTCTTGGTTGTGTTGTATAATCTTCTTGATGACTTGCTGCGTTGTTTGCCAGTATTTTATAGACAATTTTTTCATCTATGTTCATCTAGGGAGTTTGGCCTGTAGTTACCTTTTTTGGTTGGCTCTTTCTCTGATTTTGGTATTACAGTAACACTTGTTTCCAGGAATGAGTTATGGAGAACTGCTTCCCTTTCAATTTCATTAAAGATTTTGAGAAGTGTTGGCATTGTCTTCTTTGAATTTCTTGTAGTATTCATCTGGGAATCCATCAAGATCTTGGCTTTTCTTTGTTGGTACAGTTCTAATTACATTTTCATCTCAATAACTGAAATTGTGTTATTCAGCAGTTTCACATCTTCTTGATTCAGCTTTAGTAATTCATATATTTCTAGTAATCTGTCTGTTTATTCTGTGTTATCAAGCTTATGACAGTAAAATTTTTTGAAGTAGGTATTTATGATTTTTGTATTTCCACAAGGTCTTCAGTGATTTTACCATTTACATTGTTTGTTGCCTGAATTTGAGATTTTTTTTTTCCTTTTTAAAATAAGGTTGTCAGGGGATTAGGAATTTCTTTTATTCTTTAAAAGAACCAACACTTTGATTCATTGTTTGTATTGTTTTCTCAGTCTCTTTTGCTTTGATTTCTGCTCCAATATTTATAATTTCCTCACTCCTTTTGGCTTTGGGTTGAACTTGTTCTTGTTTTTCTAGAAACATGAGGTGTAACATCAGGTTATTTGTGTTCTGTTTCCTGAGGTGGGAGTTCACTGTAACAAATTTCACTCTGAGGAGTGTTTTTATTGCATTTCACAGGTTCCAGTAAGTTATATTTGTATTTTCATTTGCTTGTAGATAATGTTTAATTTCTTCTATAACCCATTGATTTTCAGGAGTATATTATTTAATTTCAATGTGTTATGGAGTTTTCACAGTTTCTTTTGTCACTAATTTTCAGTTTTATAGAAATATGATAGGATAATATGCATAGGATAATTTTGATTATTTTGCATTTTCTTAAGCATGTTCTATGAGCTAGTATATGGTCTATTGTAGAGAATGTCCCTTGTGAAGCTGAGAATTATATTCTGATTTTGGTAGATATACACTCTGTACACATTTACTAAGTCTATTTGTTTTCAAGTTTGATTACAGTTTGTTTTTTCTTTGGTGACTTGTCTAGTTGATCTGTCTCTTTGTATCAAACTGGTGTTAAGGTCTCCTCTTATAATTTTGTTATAGTATATTTGATTTTTAATTTCTATTAATAATTATTTTGCATAGCTGGGTGTTCCCAGATGCATATATATTTAGGATTGTTATGTTTTCCTCTTGAAATTATCTCTTAACTAGTATTCAGCGACCTTCTTTATTTCTTCTGATCATTATTGGTCTGAAGTTCAGGTTGTGTGCAAACAATACAGCTGCTCCTGCTTTGTAAAGGATTCCTGTTGCACAAAGTATTGTTTTCAATCCTTTGGCTTTCTGCCTATGAATTTCCTTCTGGGTTAGATAGGTTTCTTGTATACCCGTATACAGTTGGGTATTGTTTCTTGATCCATTCTTCCAATCTATTTCTTTTAATTTGTGAATTGAAGCAATTCACAGTAATGGTTATGACTGATTGTATTGGCCCATTTTTGTCATGTTATCTTTTTTTTTCTCTCCCCTTTTTATTGACTTCCCTGCTTAATGGCTTTTTTTCTGTTGGTATTCTTGAAGTGCTAGTTATTTTTATGTCTCTCTAGTTTACCATTTAGTATTCTTTTCAGGGTTGGTTTTGTGATCATGAAGTTCTTCAGCAATTCTTTGTCATGGAAGTATCTTACTTCAACATCAATTTTGAAGGACGGTTTTGCAAAGTACATCAATCTGGGTTGGAAGTTGTTATCCTTCAGGATATGAAATTCTTTACTTTATGCTTTTTTTTTTTACTTCATTGTTTGTGTTGAGAAGTTTGCTGTGATTCTGAAAGGCTTTCCTTTATAATGATCTGCCTCCTCTCTAATACCTTTTAATAGATTGTTTTTATGTTGGATTTCTGGAATATTAACTATTATATGTCTAAGTGTAGATTTATTTTAGTTACAGGTAATTGGAGCTCTATTTGGTTCACTTATCTGTAAATCAGTTTCTTTTGCCATGTTAGGGAAATTTTCTGCTATTTCTTCTGTAAATAGTCTTGATTAGGGTTAGGAAGGGAAAGTAAGACAGAGCCCTAAATTAGGTAAAGGAAATACAATAAGATGATTTCCTAGAAAAAGTTCCTACTATCCTGAAGGAACAGATGTTTTCAAGACCCTGTATTCTCTGGAAACTGTATCTCAGATTTCATAAATCTCTACCTGTCTTCATTTATATTTGCCACTGAAGTCTGCATTGACTGCAAGAATCTCCCAGAGCTATTTGAAATAAGTGCAACAAAACTATTATAGAACCTGGACAAAGAAGATATTGACTCACATTTACCCAGAATTCTCCTACATATTTGCACTATTTCCCTTGTGTTACCTCTTAAATCCATATCTTTCCTGAATTTTCATTACTTTGCTCCTGATTTTCCTACTTTTTCAATTATGCTCGTATTTTACTGTCTCAACCCCAGTGTTTCAACCCATGGATCTCTTTCTTCTTATGGATTTATTTCTTTAAGTTAAACCCTCCTTTCCTTCTTGTCTATGTCATTAGAAATATGTGTATACCCTCTAGAATAAAGGAGTATTACAAAGGGCTAGGAATGCACTTTTTATTTGTTTGCTTGGTATGTTAGCTTCAATATTTCTATTATGAAGACAACAATCATTTTCCCTTTTTATCTCCCAAATGTAATTAACGAATAGGAATTTCTCAGCCTTTCATTGATTTAAATATCTAACACTGATACATTTCTCTATTTGGAAATAAGTGTTCTTCCCTAAATGTCATTATCAACATGATAATAACAGAATCAACTATGCCCTCCTTTGTTCTGCTCTTTCTCCTGAGTTACCAACTTTAGTGAAGGGTAATGTCATTCTTCTGTTCATGGCTTATGTAGTTACTGTATCACTTCAGGTATTTTTTCATTAAACTGTACTGTTCTATCTGACATTTTGGTTTATTGTCATATCTCCATTTTCACTATTATCACCCTAGTTTAAGTTCAAATTTCTCATCAGCAACATGAATACTTTCATTTCCCTACACTTAACATAGAGGAATCCAGGCTTCATTACTGACCAGGTGGGTCATTGCTGCCTGATTGTAGAGTAATAGAAGAGTTAATATCGGCAAAGACAAGTATCTTAAGAATAAGGTAGTCAGTCAAACGTACAGGGAGAAAATTTCAAGTGGAAATACTGTAAACTGAATGCATTTTTGACAATTATGGAACAAAACAATTGCCTGCAAATCAAAGACTAAATCTTGTTTATTGCTTGTTTGTTTAGGAGTTGTTGCTTCTGGTGATTATTTCTCCCATATATTTTACAAATAACCATCAGAGAAGTGGAAGGAAACCAAGCATCACTGTTATTTTGTGCACTCATTAGAAAATATGATTTGATAGTTCTACATATTCCAAGATCAAATGATACATAGTAATGGGGTGTGTGGTCTAGTCTGTGTTTTAAAGGTAGTAAGTTTTTCTGATAAGATAACATATTAAACTTACACTGTAAAGATTAAGACCAAGAAAAAAAAAAAAGACCAAGTATAAGAACAAAATGGTGAGAGTGCTCATCATATATGAGTCTTCTACCCTTTCTCTACCTTGTACTTCTCCTCCTAACACAGAATATATTTCTATAGTCAGTGGTGATGGTGAAGATATTCATGTTAAAGTGATATGGACAATGACAGAACCAGTAACATTCCCAAGAGGCCACAGATCATGCATCCGTTTTTGCTACTTTATCCTCATCATCTATCACTTTGCCAGACCAAGGGTTGGTATTCAATAAATGTTTTTTTTTTTTTTTTTTTTTTTAATGAATGAATAGAATCATGAATGAAAGATGATGGTAATGACTGGGAGAGTTTAAACCTAATTGAGTTGATGATAGTGTATTCTATTCCTCAAAACTAGACACTGTCATTTTTTTGTCTGCTTCAATTGCTTTTAAGGAAATGAACCATTCCAATGCTAAAATATCTAAGACAATCAATTTTCACCTTATACTGTTGAGCATTATCACCTACCATTTAGCACATTGCTAATTATCACTTTGTAACCATTTGTAAAGTGTGAAAAAGCTTGCTGTATAGATCCCTCACTTCTACTAATTGTGTTTCTCACCAACTGGAGGTAGTGACAAGCAGAAAACAAAGCATTTTTGGTAACTAATTATAAAAAATTATAATTTTTCATGTTGTAAAAGAAAAAACGACAGCAATTTTTCTCCATGCACTGATAAAAGACAATATGGCATAATGAAGCTTATTGAATGATGCATAATAATGTATTAAGAGAAAAAAGGAAAATAGCAAGATAACATGACAAGATGAACTCCATTACACTTGTAGAAAATTTGTTCCAAATGATTTTTATAATTTTTTTATTTTCTTTTATTTTTAAAATTTTGAAAATTTACCTGAAGTGATATAAAAATAAGCTTTTGATTTTTGCTGTACTCAAGCCTACAAGCTTATTAACATATCACAAGGCCAATTATATATCTGCTATCTATATAACTATAAAACAAAATATAAGAAGACATCATTTTGATAAAGTACAGCTGAATTTGTGTGAACAAGTGTGAATATATGAAATTCCAGGGGTTGGAATAGTACTGAAGGTTGCCCACATTTCTATAGATTTGTATTTACAGAAATCCCACTTGAGAGAGATCTTTTCTTGGCTCTGAAAGTGAATGAGTAATCATTATTAAACAGTGCTATCCTGGTCTTCTCTATAACAGAAGGTTTTTCTGCAAGGTAAGCCTTGCCAAGGCTTTTGTTCAGTATAGAAGGGAAATTAGTAAGCTCCAGTTCTTTTTAGGTTTCTCTACCTCCTTATTAAAGAAGAGGAAACAAAGAGCTCAGAATCACTTGTGGAAGCCATTGCCTAGAGACACCGGCTACAGAAAAACTGACATTTTATAATGCGCTGACATATTATAAAATCTGTAATTCCCCACCTTCACTTCTTATTATCTATCCAAAAGAAAACATTCAGTGATAAATCAAAACGCTCAGAAATCACACTTTATCTGAAAATAGTTACTTTTAAAAGACCTAAATTAACAGGAAACAAAAACAAGGGCTTTGGAGTCCCTTAGTTCTGAAAGCAATACATCTTAAAGACTTTCCATTGCTACTCAGATTCAAGTAAATACTCACACTATCAATGTCTTTATCTTAGTTATTATCATGTGATACAATGCTTCGTTATTTAATAAAAAACTTGAAGGTCTACCAGAAGTAAAGAAAAAAAGAACACAGTCTGAATTAGCAAAATAAGGATTGGAAACAAACTCGGAATTGACACGAAGTTGGATAAGAAAATAAAAAACAATGTGATTAACATCTTAAGAGCTATAATAGAAAAGCAGACAACATGAAAACAGATAGGTAATATATAGGGGTATGGAAATCCAAAAATAATAAAAAAGAAATCATAGAAATTAAAGTCATTATAAGAGAAATAAATCATATATTTAATGCATTCCCCAAGAGACTCAACATGCCAATAAATGAATCCCTGAACTTCAAGACAGGTAAGCTCCCCAAATTGAAAAAAAAATGTGAAAAATGAATAAACAATACAAACCTACAGGAGCAAAACTAGGATCACATATCGAATACTAGGAAAAAGAAGAAGAAATAAAGAAGACACATAGGAATAAGAATTTCAAGTATTAATGAGGGCATTAAATCACATATTGGAAAACCTCATAAAGCATATAGCAGGAAAAATACCAAAGAACAATAATGAATATGTACATGTAAGTATAATATATTCTTAATGCAGAATAAAAAAAATAAATCATGAGTAGAGAAACAACTTAGCTACTCATCACCCTGAATAAGACACCCATGTGAAAAAAGAAAGAGAATTCATGAAGGAAGGATTAACTGTAGCTTTTTTCTTATGTTTAATTCAGGCAAACTATGAATAGCTGATTAAATAACAGCAATGTATTAGATGTTGATAGTACATAGAGAATAACAACTAATGAATAACAACTTGTGATTGAGAATGGGAAGAAGGAGGGGGAAAGATTTACAAGACTACCAAGCAAGGCATAATGTGGTACAGTACTAGTTGGTGGTAGACACATTTAAAAAATTGAAGCTCTAATGATGCTGCTGTCATTTTTTTCTTAAAGACTACTTCATGTACTAAAAAGGGAGATAGTCATATAAAACAATTTGAATAGCTTACAAAAATTAAGAAATAAAAACAACCAATGTAAAACAAATATGATAAATATTAATCTAGAATGCAAAACATTTTAAATTTAAATGGTAATAATCAAAGTATACATGTTCAATGATACTGTTATTTTTAATTAAAAATTTAAAAACCCAATAGTATATGTGGTCCATAGGAAAGTATATATATACATATATATATATGTAAATATATGTGGATTAAATATATAAATATATATATGTAAATATATATATTATATATATATATATATATACATGTAAATATATGTGGATTAAAAGCAACTGTTGGAGAATGGTGTTCGATGGCTTCAGTGATCGAAAGGAAAGTAAAACACAACATTAATCATGGAAAAATCAGAAATCAAAGGAGAAAGATGTCAAGGATATAGAGGGACATTAAATATCAAAAAGCAACCAGTTCTTAAAGAGAGAAAGAGTTAAAAACATCCTCTCAGTACATGTGTATGTGACTAAGAGTGGAGCATAAGATTTGTAAAATTGAGAAGAAATACATACACTTACTTCTTAGAGATTCAACATTCATCTTTCAATAATAGAGAAAAGATACAGGTGTTAAATTGTAAGGATACAGTTGAATTGGAAGAAATATCAGTCACCTCGACTTAACACACACACATATAGAACATCCTATTATGTACCAACATGGGCTATTTAATAAGATAAAACACATCTATGATGCAAACTTCATTTTGAAAATTTAAAAAATGAAAAACCATAAAAATTATATTCCTAGCCAAGAATAAAATAAAAAAAATGTATCATTGAATTAGGAAAATTACAAAAATATCTACAGATTAAAACAACACACACGGATCTTCTCCAGAACCAGGAACCGGGGAACTAAGCTGGCAGGTAGGGTGAGTGTGTGCGCCATCCTGAGACCTGTGAGACTTATTAAGATCATTACTTCCAGAGGTCAAGGACCCGCCCAGGTCCCAGCCACACTAGGCTAGCCTTGGGAGGTTTTACAGCCTAAGTAGGTTACCTGCAGCGACCATCTTCAATTACGGGAATTGAGAGCAGGTGAAATGAGCTCCATGGCATTGGTCTTTGCCCAGGGAGAGCTTTAGCCCATCATCCACAGTGGTTAGGTGCCTGGCCAGCTACCTGGAACCCTGAAGGTGGCAAGGGAGGGCCTGAGGGCCTGACTGGACCATGCTCAGAAACCTCCATTCAGATCCAGGAGCCTAGGGCATAGGAGATGATTTTCAACCCACCCAGGTGAAGCCTTAGGAAAAGACTTGAAACACACAAATATAGAAAAATGACAAAACGAAAGACCAAAATGCAATCTCAAATACACAGCCCATCCCAAGAAATCCTAGGATCCATGCACATAGAAGAAAATTTATGCCATACACCTGAAATGCCTGTAATAATAGCACCTGCAATAAAGAAGCAACTCCAAGATGGTTTAAAGGAATTCAAACTAGAAACAATCTCCCAGTAAAAGAAAGAATGATAAAAGTAATGAAAGAGATGATGAAACATCTAAAGAAGACACAGTTAAAATTAGAGGACCAAAACAAAAAGAATCCCTGCATGAACAATTTAAGAAACAAACAGAATACATGAAGCAGATTCAAACAGATATTACAGGAAACCAAAAATTCCATTGAAGGTTGTCAAAACTGACTCAGTGAAAGTGAAGATAGAATTTCAGACCTTGAAGACAAGATTGCAGCTAGAAAAGGGGAAAAGAAACATCTTAAAAAAAAGAATCAGGAAATAACAGTTCAACAGATGTAAGATGATGCAAAGTAAAACAACATAATATTAATAGGGATAAATGAAAAAGAAGGAAACAACACAATTGATATCAAAAGGCTATTAACAGAAGTTAAGCTGAAAATTTCTCAAACAAGAGAATGAAAACTGACAGGATTAGTGAAGCATATCGAACTCCAAATAGCCATAACCAAAATAAAACTACACCCAGGCATATAATAGTCAACATCCCAGAAATCTAACATAAGAGTAGAATACTAAAAGCTATCAGACAGAAAAGACAGATAACCTATAAGGGAAAGCCTATCAGAATCACAGCAGACTTCTAAACACAAACAATGAAGTCAAGAAGAACATGGAGTGAAGTATTTCAGATCCTAAAGGAAAATGATTTTCAACCTAGATTGATGTACCTTGCAAAACTCTCCTTCAAAACGGATGAAGAAATAAGATACTTCCATGACAAAGAACAGGTGAAGAATTCCATCAACACCAAGCCAACCATGCAAAGAATACTGAAAGATGGTCTAGATACACATAGGAAAAAGCCACTAAGCAGGTAAGACAAATAAACAGAATGGAAAGACAAAGATGCAATGGCAGAAAGATATTATGTCAACAATAAACCAATATATAACCGTTATAACCATCAATGTAGATGGTCTCAACTCACCAATTAAAAGAAATAGACTGGGAGAACAGATCAAGAAACAGCATCCAACCATATGCTGTCTTCAAGAAACCCATCTAACCCAAAAAGAAACTCACAGATTGAAAGTCAAAGGGTAGAAAACAATACTTTGTGCAACAGGAGCTGAAAAAAAAGTGGGGGTAGCTATTTTCACTGAAGATAATGTGAACTTCAAACCAAGAATAATCCTAAGAGATAAAGCAGGTCACTACATACTGGTTAGACAAAACCTTAAAGAGGAAGAGGTATCTATCTTAAATACATATGCACCAAATTCCAGAGCACCCAGCTATACAAAGCAAGTATTAATAGAAATGAAAAATCAAATTAGCAATAACACAATTATAACAGGAGACCTAAACACAACATTGACACCAAGGGACAGATCAACTAGACAGAAAATCAGCAAAGAAGTAACAGAACTGAGTCACTGCTGTAAATAAATGGACTTGGTATACAAATACAGAGTGCTCCATCCAACAACATCAGAATATACATTCTTCTCAGCAACACATGGGACATTCTCTAAAATAGACCATATGATAGCTCACAGAACATATTTAAATCAATGGTAAAGAATTGAAATTATTCCATGCATGTTATTAGGTCATGATGCCATGAAGCTAGAAATTAATGAGAAAAGAAACTGAAAAAACCCAGAAACACAAGAAAATTGAATAATAGACGCTGAGCAATCAGTGGGTCACAGAGGAAATTAATGAAGAAATTAAAAAATGCCTACAAGCAAACAAAAATACAAATACAACTTACTGAAATCTGTGGGATGCAATGAAAGCAGTCCTCAGAGGAAAATTTATTTCACTGAGTTCCCATATCAGGAAAACAGAATGAATACAAATATACAACCTGTTGGTACACCTTAAACATCTGGAAAAAGAACAAGTCAAGCCAAATGCCAAACAAAGGAATGAATTACAAAAATCAGAGAAGAAATTAATACAATAGAGACTAAGAAAACAATCCAAAATATCAATAAATCTAAGAGTTGGTTCTTTGAAAGAATAAATAAAATTGATAAGCCCCTAGCCAATCTTATTTTAAAAAAGGAAGAAAAAGCTCAAATTCATGCGATAAGGAATGAAAAAGGTGAAATCACTAGAGACTCTGTGGAAATACAGAATATCATCAACACCTGTTTCAAAATCCTCTACTCTCAAAGGTTTCATAACATAGAAGACAAATTCCTAGAAACATACTAAGTACCAAAGCTAGGTCAAGAGGATGTAAAACTGCTGAATAACCCAATTTCTATTAATGAAATTGAAAATGTAATTAAGTCCTTAGCTACAAAGCAGAGCCCAGGCCCAGATGGATTCACTGCAGAATTCTACAATAATACAAAAAAGACCTCTTCAAACTTTTCAATGAAATTGAAAGGGAAACAATCCTTTGTAAGTCATTCCTGGAAGCAAATATTACTCTAGTGCCAAAAGCTGAAAAAGACCCAACTAAAAATGGGAACTATAGAGCAATCTCCCTAATGAACAGAAATGCAAAAATCCTCAATAAAATATTGGCCAAAAACTAAGTCCTTAACCTTAAAATCAGGCACAAGACAAGGATGTCCCTTCTCACCACTCCTATTTAACATAGTATTGGAAATACTAGCCAGAGCAATAAGAAAAGAGAGATAAATAAAAGGGGTAATGATAGGGAAATCAGAAGTTAAATTCTCATCATTTGCAGATGACATAATATTCTACACAGAAGACCCTCAAAACTCTATTGAAAGACTCTTAGATATAATAAGTTCCTGCAATGTAACTGGATACAAAATCAATATGCAAAAATCAATTGCATTTCTATATACTAACAACAAAATCACTGAGAAAGAAATAAAAGAAGCCATACCCTTCACAATAACATCCAACCTTATTTTTAAAAAATGAAATACTTAGGAATTAATCTCACAAAATTAGTAAAAGATATACAGGGAAAACTATGTACCCTGAAAACAGAAATGGAAAGACATCTTTTGCTCATGGATAGGAAGAATAAATACCATAAAAATGGCCATTCTCCCAAAACTGTTACACAGATTAAATGAAATCTCAATGAAAACACTTCAACATACCTCATAGATCTACAGAAATCAATCCTAAAATCCATCTGTAATCAGAAGAGACCTAGAATAGCAAAAGCAATTCTAACCAGCAAAGGCAAGGCAGGAGACATCGCAATCCCTGACTTGAAGTTATACGACAAAGCCACTGTAATAAAATCAACATGGTACTGGTATAAAGACAGAGCTGAAGATTAATGAAATAGATTAGAAGATACAATTACAACTACCAACACACTCAACCACTTTATCTTTGATAAATGGGCCAAACATGTTCATTGGAAGAACGACAGTCTCTTTTTAATAAAGGGTGCTGGAAAAACTGGCTCTCCACACAGCGAAAACTAAAACTAGACCCATGCCTATCACCACATACTAAACTAATATCTAAATGTATCAAAGATCTGAATATTAAAACAGAAACACTAAATCTGTTGGAAGATAAATTAGGTAAAAATCTGGAAGACATGGGGTAAATAAAGGGTTTCTGAACAGGAATCAAACTGCATGGGAAATACTTCCCAGAATCAATAGCTGGGATCACGTTTTATTAAAAAGTTCCTGAATGTCAAAAGAAATCTCCAGCATAGTTAAAAGAAAACCCACAAACTGGGAAAAAAAATCTTAGTGAACTGTCCCTCAGACAAAAGATTTCTGTATAAAACATATAAAGAATTTTAAAAAATCAAACTTCCAAAATTCAAAGAACCAATCCAAAAATGGGCTTCTGAGATGAATACACAGTTCTCAGATGGATAAATGCAAATGGAAAATAAATACATTTCAAAATGTTCATCGTCATTACTCATTAGAGAAACGCAAATCAAAACCACACTGAGATTCTATCTCACTCCTGAAAGAATGGCCAGGATCAAGAAAACTACTAACAACAAATGCTGAAGAGGCTGTGGGGGAAAGGGAACTCTGCTGCACTGTTGGTGGGAGTGTAGACTGGTGCAGCCATTGTGGAGATTCCTCATAAACCTGGGATTGGAGGTCTCATTCAACCCAGCGATTCCACTTCTAGGCATATTCCCAGAAGAACTGAAAACATCATACCACATTATACATGTGCACCCATGTTTATAGCAGCACAATTTGTAAGAGCCAGATCTTGGAAACAATGTATGTGTCCATCACTGAGAAATGGATAAAAAAGCTGTGGTATTTTTATACAATGGAGCACTACTAGCTATAAAGAATGATCAGATTGAGATGGACAGGACTTGAGACCATAATCATTAGCAAAATAAATCAAACTCACATGTATAAATACTGAAGTCTCCCTTGTGTAAGAAATGGTAAGAGCACATAAGAGTTTATAGTAATTATGATTCCCCATTACATTGCTCTGAAGCCTTATAATCTGCATTCATTAGGTGGAACGATTTTATCCTAGTTTGTTTGATTTTATTATCTGTGATAGTATAAACAGCTATTTTAAAAAAAGACATTAGATTAGCCAGAGCTGATTTATTATCGTCTTACTCTGAAGTCCTAATGTGCTTTTGTTTTTCTGTTGCCTTTGGTTCCATCCTGTTATAACTGTTTGGATGTTATTATGTGTGATAATATAAAAAAAAATTTCTATGGAAAATGAGATAATATAGTAGCCATTGTTCGTTCTCTGATATTTGGTTCTGAAAGCCCTGTACTGCTATTTTGTTACACTTGATACTATCGTATATAAAGCTACGCTCAACTATTTCAAAGAAAGACACCTATGGTAGTTACTGTTAATTATGGGTTGTCTTGTGGTAAAATACTGTGTCACTTGCACTGTTCTGATCTGATGTGCTTTGTTATGTCCTCTTTTGTCTTACTCTCTTTAAAATAGAAAAATTAAAAAATAAAACAACACACACAAATAATACAACTACACACACTTCTAATAAATGGGTTAGAAATATCACAAGAAAAAATTTAAACATTTAAAATTAAAAGTAAATATATGGCAAAATATTGTGAGAAGTAGATAAAGTAGTACATTATTGGAAAAGGACATCTTTAAATGTATAAATTAAGTATGTGTATTTAAAATAATATTAAAATCAAAAATTTAATTTCCTTACTTCATAATGAAACAACACAAAGAAACAGTACAAAGTTAAGAATTCAGAAGATGATATAGAGCAGACTTCAATGATACATAAATTAAGAGAACAATGCAGAAAGATCAATGGATGTTAAAACTAGTTAGTTCTTTGAAAATTTTCAGTAAATATGATATATTTCTAGCCAACTTAGTTAAGAAAAGACAATAAATAGCAGTACTAGAAATGATTGTTATCATTTTTTGTTTTAGTGCATCTGAACTCCTATAACAAAATATGTCACACTGCACAATTTAAAAACAATTCATTCCTTACAGTTCTGGAGTCTAGATAGCAGCAAGCTTGGTGCCTGTTAGTGGCTTTTTCTCTGTTTTAAAGGCAGTGGCTTCTTATAGTGTCCATCTGGATTTCCTCCTGATGGTTCCATTATTCTGAATGTACCGTGCTTTAATGTTATCACACTGGATATCACATTCTTACACATGAATTTGGGAGTGGTAGAACACATACACTGAGGCTATAGTATTTGTCCACAAGACTTTAAATATTTCTTACATTGAAAATATAATTCCACCTAAATAAAACTTTTAAGTTTCCCAGCACCAAATTACAAGTCTGAAATCCAAGTTTTCTTCTAAACCAGAGATGGAAAAGACATAATTCAAACATGCTTGTGGTACAGACCTGTAACCCCTTTACTCTTGGAGGCAAGGGGATAGCAATTTGTGCAACTTAGAGAACCTTGCTATGAATCTTACTATAAATAAAAATAAATAACTAAGAAAAAAGCTCAGAGCAAATTTCCTGGTTTCGATCCTCACAGAAAATATCTAAAAGTTTTAATTTATCATTAGGAATGATTTTCACCATCTATGAACCTGTGATGTCACACAATTTATTTGATCTTAACAACCCAGTGGTGTGACAGGCATGTGATAGGCATTTCCATGCCAAAAGGGAGAGTTATGAAATTAGGAGTAAGTTTATAGAGCCCTAATCAAAGCCAAAATCCAAGGAAAAACCTTAAAGCCCAAGAACAACATTTCATTTGCAGCTCCGCATGCTGGGCACACAGGGGTGGCAGTGATACCCATCCTTTAGCTTTGCTGGGTTCCACCCAGGCTGCAGCTCTCAGGAGTTGCTGGGCCCCACTCATGACCGTGGCTTTCAGAGACTGGGTTCACAGCACGGTGCTCCTGTGACTCCCCACTGTGAGGATTTCTTTTAGTGGCTCTGTGTGGGTTATCTCAGCCCCAAGCCCTCCTTTCAGGGCACTCTTGCAATCTGCCAGGGTGTTGCCTCATTCACAGCTAGCACCCGGTACTACGTAGTCTGTGCCTTTCAGAGGGACAGCAAGTTCTGGACTTTACTGAGTCCAGCCAGGGTAGCCAAAGAGTGCTGCCAAGAATTTTTCTCTTCTCAGGGTCCTACTGTCCTTTGCCTGTGATGAACTGGACCAAATAAGATACCTGAAAATCCCTGTGGAATCATTTCATTGTCTTGAATAACTCAGGGCTGCTGGAACTCCACACTTACCTCCTTATAAAATGACCACTGGCCACATCTTTGTCATTTTCCCTGAACAGGATTTTTATTCTTTATGATATGACCAAGCTGAATGTTTGCCAAATCTTTAAGTTCTGATTCCTTCATAAGTTCTTCCTTTAATTTGGTTTTCTCTTCTTGTATGTTGCTGTAATCAATCAAGTAAAGCTACTTCACACCATCGAAATCTTGACTAAATAATTCTTCTAAACGACATTCTATTTATTTGCTTCCAATTCTGCCTTTTATGAAATACTAGGAGGTACATGATCCAGCCATTTTATTTGCCACTTTGTAACAGAGATGGACTCTCCATTAGTTTATCATAAAGCATTGCTCATTTCAATGTGAAAACTTGAAAGATTTTAGCATCCATCTTCCTAAAAATACTCTACTCATGACCTCATAAGTAATATCTACAAAGATCTAGGCTTCCATATAATTATGCTACAATCCTTTGCCAGATTCATTTATGGATTGCATAGAGCGGTAAAGGGATTATACAGTGTGTCTAAAAAGGCACATATTTTTTCAATCTCTTTTATAAGGACAAATTAATCTGATTTATAAGGTAGAACACTCACAATTTAGTCATTTCCCAAAACTCTACTTCCAGTAGTTATTGTACCTATTATTTTAGTTTGTAACATATGAATTTGATTTGCAGTTTTGTAAAATAAGAAGCATTAATTATTCACATAGATATAATCTAACCCTAGACAAACCCTGAAACCTATCCAGCAAAATACAATGTTTCTGTGTTAATCTACAGTAAGATTAAAAATGTGATAAAATTGCCAGCTCTACTTTTCTATTCCAAAGTATAGAAGTGGACACTATGAATTATAATCAGGGGGCTGGGGATTTAGCTCAGCGGCATAAGCGCCTGCCTTGCAAGCAGGCAGTCGTGGGTTCGATCCCTGGTACCGGTAAAAAGGAAAAAGACCCCCCCCCAAAAAAAAAAAAAGAATTATAATCAGGAACAGCTCTCTGAAGTTATGGTACAACATCTAGTACTACAGAGAAGAATTGCTAAAATGGCTCAAAAATATCTTCCAAGTTTAAAAACTCTTGAAGACCAGAATGATAAAGGCTGAAAATTTGTTTGGCAAATAAGAGATATTGAAAGTTGTGGGGTAGCCCAATTACATGATTAGAGTTCACGTTAAGAAATATTGATTCCACAGATATGTTATAGGTCTACTATTGTTATTTTTCAGTCTAAGATTTACTTTTACCATATTCTTGGTGAAGTGGCTCATTTTTCTTTGGAAATCCATTGTTTTGCCAGTGACTAAAAGAAAGAGGAATTAGGCAGTTCTATTTTCATGTTGTTAATACTATTAAGAAAACAGGGCATGGAATCCTCATCTGGAAGACATTGATGGGACAGATTCTGAGCAATTATTCAAATGAAGAGCAGCATGGAAAGAGGAAATAGAAGATTAAAGGATGGTTTATGCTAGATGATGTGAACGTAAGATGCCCATGACAAATTCAATGGTAAATGATGGAGAATTTATTTAGAAAACAAGAACAAGATCCTTTTCCAGTTATGTTATTGTGTACCCATAAGTGAACCCTCTATCCTCTATATCCTATAACATTTTGGTGTGAAATGATAAGGTTGAAAAAAATCATCTCTCACTATCCAGATCTAAAATCTATATTATAATTTAAATGACCTTTTTTATTTTATCATGGAAAATTCAATTTCTTGGATGATTACTTATTATTTTAGATTCTTATGTGATCATAAAGTTCATTACATACACTATTACAAAAACAGACCCTAGTTAAACCTTAGAGCTCAGAAATATTGCTTTGTGTGCAATTTATTAGAGTAATCATGAGAAATGACTATTTTGCAGTTCAGTGATAAATTTACTACTGCTTTTTGGCATATCATGATCCTTTGCTTTGGCTTCTGCCCTCTTACCTGGGATATAGGGACCCAAATGTAGGCGTAGTGAAGCTTCAAGCCTATAATTATATCATAAACTAAATTAAAAGCCACTATTTTACATTATGAGTACTTATCATTAAATAAGCTATCTTGGCTGGGGATTTAGTTCAGTGGCATAAGCACTTGCCTTGCAAGCAGGCAGTTGTGAGTTCGATCCCCGGTACCAATAAAAAAATAATCTATGTTGATAATTTTTTAAATATAATACTTGGGTATCTCTTTGATATTTGAGACCAAGCCACCCTTCTGTGTGAGAAAGAGAATATCAAATTAGATTTTGCATCTGAATCCATTGGATTCACCCCAATATACACAGCTCCTAGTAAAGTGCCCTGACTGTGTAAAAGACCATTAAAGAGCATTAATTTGATTAATAAATGCTTTGTCTGTGCATCAATCAGTTGCCCAGAGATGAGATAATGTCTCAAATGTGGTATCGTTGCCACTCTGCTAGTTGTGTTATTTGAAATGCAACTCTTGACTTTTCATATAGTATCCACAGTAAGTGCTCTTAGCTCCTATAGCTATGGACAGTATTGTATTTCTATCTTAGGCTTCTCTTCTTTAACTTATCTTACCCTTACTTAGATGTGGTTTTAGAGTTTCATTGTTTTGTTTGTGCTTTCTGTCTTCTTTGGGCATGGAAAAATGTTTTTGCTTTGTGTTTTACTTAGCTTAAATCAAACATACAAGAAGAAATGGTGCATGGTTTCGCTTATATGAGAATCCTAAAATACAAATATAAATAAAGAGCAAACCACAACACAGATAACAGGAAATACGAAGATAGATCTTTTGCAAATGTAAAGGGAAGTAAGAGCTGGAGACTAAGGAGAGAGACAGGAGTTGAATGAGATAAAAAATATGTGAGATGTTAGGTACATTTATCAACTCCATATGAGGAATATAATCATGTATTATAAACATAAAATAAAATTAAAATATATATAATTCAAAACAATCAATGTGATGCTTCTAGTACTGATTTTTCCTTTGCTATTACTCTATTCCAGTGTGGTAAGATTTGAGAATCAAACCTAGATGAACCATGGTTACTTGTGAATCAGAAATTCTCAATCCATCAACCGCTCATCCTTATCCATAAAATCCTCAACATGCTTTTTGAGTGCGGTAAAAATTGAAGGAGTCCCAGAAAAAGGCACAAGCTTTTAGTAGCTTTCGAATCCTTTAGAAAAGTTTTGAAAGCTTTATTAACTTTTGAATCTGGGGGCTGTTTGATGATTTCTTTCTTGTATTTTTTCAAAGTTATAAAGTTCAGAGATTCCCTTATGTTTCTCTGGCCTTCAAGTTTTAATTAAATTACCAAAGATTTTCATCATGATGAGCTTTAAACATAATATTAGGGATATGTTTTGGTCCTATTTTCTTATGAAACTCCAAGAGAGTCACAAGCACAACTGGTCTTTAGCCTTTGCCTGAAGAACCATGACAGAGATTATTCCTTTCTATGACAGACACATCCATTTCATTCTTTTAGGAATACATATTAAATCTAAAGAAGTGAGATGGGAAGCTTGTGCCAGCTTGGGCAACATAGTGACTTAGACTTACACACACACACACACACACACACACACACACACACACACACACACACACAAATTAAAGGGGCTGGAGATATACCTTAGTATAAAGGTCCTGGGTTAATACTACAGTGTCACAAGGAGAGATTTTTCAACTGAATATAAAAGCAACCAATTTGTTGGCCAATAGATCTTGTTTCAACTTATCACTCCAATTATACTGTGTGACCTTGAATAATTGCTTGATTTTTTTAAAAAACAATGTTTTCATATACAGTAAGCCCTTGAACTCCATTCTGGAAGTACCTTCATAAATCAAGTACCATCATAAATGAACTCCATTCTGGAAGTACCTTCATAAATTAGGTAATTTATTGATGATTGTACATATCTTTGACACAAATATACAAAGCAAAACATAAACACACACACACACACACACACACACACACACACACAAATTGCAATTAGTTTTACTTTTACTATGACCTTAAAATGACGGTACAGTACCATCTTTTCACTATGGTCCAATCACTTATTTTCACTTTTGTTTCCATGGTTACTGCTTTGCACTTTCGAGCAGTTCTCTCTACATCACCTTGGCTTTTTCTCTTACTTCTAGACATTCTGGGCTCTGACTAAGCACTGCACTACCATAGTGTATTGGAATGTATAGTCGGCATACAGCAGCACAACTGTGAAAGTGTTCAGCAGATGTGTGAGGTACTTCTACAATTTAATTCATCTATAACTGCTCATAATGTGAGGTCCATTCATGTATGTGAAAGTTCACAATGTGAATGTTGTTAGGTCGGGGAGTTACCATACATTAAAGAACCAAAATTATTTAATTCATAGTGATAGTGAGTTGTCGAATTTAACCTAATGATAGGCATGTGAAAATATTCATTAAAATCATATAATTAACAGATATATGCTTTCTAATTGTTTACAAGTGTACACTTGCATGAATATGCTCATGGAAATTATTGATACTTTATTAATGAGACTCTTTAAAATTTTTGTTTAAAGAGATAAAAAGCAAAACAGAATAAAGGGTAGCAACAATATAGAATTCCAAAAAAAAATAAACAGTAAGAAATTACTAGTTGATAAGTTACATACTCTCATCTTAGAAATAGTTGTTCAAGCTACAAAATTAAAGCACACAAAGTGAACAAACAGTGAGATTGCAAACAGTTCTGCTCAATGATCCAAAAAAAACTTAGTAATATGGTAATCTATCTTACACACTTAAACATACATGCAGTTATATACTTTAGAGCATTTTCTTTTCCTCTCTTTTTTACAATAGCAATTACACATTTTGGATTTTATTACTTCTACAGTTCTTATTACTTTTTACAGTAGAGACACAATGTGATATTTATAAATATGATTGTTATTTATTTCACTTATGAGGATAGTTTCAAGTTGTCTCCATTTCAATATGAATGCCTCAAGATCATCCATTATTTATAGCTGAGTAATATTCTATTATATAAAATACCACATCTTTTTCATCCACTCTGTTGTTGATGGACATTTTGGTTGTTTCCAATATTTAGCTATTACAAATTGTGCTGCTATGAACATAGGTACACATATGTAACTGTGACATGACCATTTTAGGTTTTCTGGGAAAATATTCCCCCAGGATGGGGAATAGCTGGATTAAATGGAATTTCCAATCCCAGTCTTCGGAGATATTTCCATAGTGAATTCCACAGTGGCTGCACCAGTCTACACTCCCATCAACAATGGAGCAGTGTTCCTTTTTTCCATAAAGCCTCATCAAAATTTGTTATCAATTGTTTTCTTCATGGCAGCTATTCTTTCTGGAGTGAGATGAAATCTCAATGCTGTTCTAATTGTCATTTCATAAATGACCAGTGATGGTGAACATATCTTCATGTGTATTTGCCATTTATATATCTTCATCTGAGAACTGTGTTCATCTCAGATGCTCATTTTTGGACAGGGTATTCTAATTTGGAGAGCTTGATGTTTTTAATTCTTATTATGTTCTGGATATAAGTCCTTTGTCTGAGTAGTTGCTGGACAATTTTTTTTCCCATTCTTTGGGTTTTCTTTTCACTTTGCCTACTCCTATGTCTCCAATACTTCTACCTACCGTGTCTTCCAGTAGAGGTAGCATTTCTGTTTTAATCTTTAGATCTTCGATCCATTTAGACTTTAGTTAAGTGCATGGTAATATGCATGGGTCTATTTTCAGTCTTCAGAATGTGGAAAGCGAATTTTTCCATCATCATTTATTAAAGAGGCTATCCTTCTTCCAGTGAATATCTTTAACACCTTTGACAAATATCAGGTGGCTGAGTGTCTTTGTAGTTGTGTTTGCATCTTCTAATATGTTCTGTTAGCCTCAGATGTATTTCTTTGCCAGTATCATGCTGATTTTATAACTTTGGCTTTGTAGTATAACTTGAAGACAGGAATTGAGATGCCTCCTGCCTTGCCTTTGTTGCCCAGAACTGTCTTTGCTATTCTAGGCCTCTTCTGTTTCCAAATGAATTTTAGGAGTGTTTTCTCTAAATCGTTAAGGTATATTAATGGTATTTTGATATGGTTTGCATTAAATCTATAGAACAGTTTTGGAAGTATGGCCATTTTCACAATGTTGGTTGTTCCTAGCCAAGAGCAAGGAATATCCTTCCATTTTCTAATATCCTCTTCTATCTCCTTTTTTAGTGTAGCATATTTTTCATCATACAGATCTTTTTCATTCTTGTTTAGGTTTAGTCCTAAGAATTTCATTTTTTTAGATGCTACTGTGAAAGATGATATTTCCATAATTTCTCTCGATGAGTTTTTTTTGTTTCTGTTATAGGAATGCTATATTTTTGAGCACTGACTTTGTATCCAGCTAGACTGCTAAATTTGTTTATGACGTCTAGTAGTCTTTTAATGGAATTTTTGTGTCTTCTATATAGAGTATAATGTCATCTGCAAATAGTGATAATTTAACTTCTTCCCTCCTATCTTTATTCCTTTTATTTTTCTCTCTTGTCTCATTGCCCTGGCTAGTATTTCCAGAATTATATTGAACAGAAGTGGTGATAGTGGACATCCTTGACTTGTTCCTGATTTTAGTGTGAAAGTTTCAGTTTTTCTCCATTTAGTATAATGTTAGCTGTTACTTTGTCATAGATGGCCTTTATGAGATTGAGGTAGACACCATGTATTTCTAGTTTATGAAAGTTTTTTTTTATCATGAATATGTGTTAGACTTCATAAAAAGCTTTTTCTGCATCTATTCAGATAACCATGTGGTTTTGTTTTGGGCTCTGTTGATGTGGTTTATTACACTTACTGATTTTCTTATGTTAAACCATCCCTGCATTCCTGAAAAGAATCCCACTTTGTCATGATGTATAATCTTTCTAATGATTTGCTGCATTTGCTGCCAATATTTTATTGAGAATCTTTGCATCAATGTTCATTATTGAGACCGGCCTATAGTTCTCCTTTTTGGTTGGGTCTTTCTGTGGTTTTGATATCAGAGTAATACTTTACTCCAGGAGTGTTTTAGGGAAGATAGCTTCCTTTGCAATTTCATTCAGGAGTTTATGAACATTAGCATCAAGTCTTCTCTAAATTTCTTGTAGAAGTCAGCCATGAATCCATCAGGATTTGGGCCTTTTTTATCGGTAAGTTTTCAATTACATTTTCAATTTCAATAGCTGATATTGTGTTATTCAAAATTGCTGTTTCTTCTTGGTTGAGCTTTAATAGTTCACATGTTTCTAGAAACCTGTCCATTTCCTACATGTTTTCGACCTTATGTGAGTAGAGATTTTCAAAGTAGGTATTCATGATCTTTTGAATTTCTATGGGATTTGTAGTAATTTCTCATTTTTCAGTCCTTGTTGCATGGATTTGTGCTTTTTCTTTCTTTTTCTTGATAAGGATAGCTAGAGGTTTGTTAATTTTGTTTATTGTCCCCCAAACCAGCTTTTCTGATTCACTATTTTTTTAGTTTCAATTGCATTGATTTCTGCTCTAATCTTTACAATTTCCTCTTTTCTATGAGCTTTGGGTTTAACTTGCTCTTTTTGTTTTCCAGAAGCTTGAGATGAAGCATTTGGTTGTTTATTTTTTGCTCTTTCTATTTTCTAGATATGACAATTTATTGCTATGTATTTCCATTTAAGATCACTTTCCTTGCATCCCACAGATTGCAGTATGTTGGTTCCACATTTTTTATTGAATTGTAGGTATTCCTTTATTTCTTCTTTAATTTCATCAGTAGGCCACTGGTTGTTCAGAAGGTTGTTATTTAAATTCCATGTATTTATGCAGGTTTTGCAATTTCTTTTGTCATTAATTTCCAATTTCAGTGCACTGTGGTCAGATGTTATGCATGGGATAATTTCAACACCTTTCCATGTACTTAAGAATGTTTTATGGGATAATATACGGTCTATGTAGCAGAAGCCCCATGTGCAGCTGAAAAGAATGTGTATTCTGGTGTGGTTGGGTGGAACACGCTGTAAACATCTAAATCCAATTGCCCGCAGGTATGACTCAGTTGTATTATTTTGTTGCTGACTTTTTGATCTATCTCTTTATGACAATGGGGTATTAAGATACCCTGTTACAATTTTTTTCTTGTGTATTTGGTTTTTCATGTGCATTAGTATTTATCCTATATAGTTCAGTGCTCCTGTATTTGCTGCATATATATTCCTAATTGTTAGTTTTTCCTCTTAATTTTTTCCACACATGACGTTATCTCTTTTAATAATTTTAGTGACCTTCTTTATCACTTTATGTAGTGACCTTCTTTAACTCTTTAATCATTTTAGAATTGAAGTTCACATTGTCTGCAAATAGAATGGTTACCCCTGCATTTTCTGGGGTCCTGTTGCATGGAATACTGTTTTCCGTCTTTGACTTTTAATCTATGAGTTTCCTTTTGGGTCATATAAGTTTCTTGTATATAGCATATTGTGGGATCATGTTTCTAGATCCATTCTGTCAATCAATTTCTTTTGATACATGAATTGAGGCCTTTTAAATTTATGGATATAACTGACATATAGTGACTCAACTTTGCCATGTTATGTTCCCATTGTTTGCTTTCTGCTTCCCCCCTTTGTTTAATTGCTTGTCCTATCTGTTGATTTCTTTCTGTTGTTGTTCTGGGGATTGTGGTAATTTTTATCTGTATCTAGCATGTCTTTCAACACTTTTTCTAAGGTCAATTTGGTGGACATGAATTTCTTGAGTTGTTCTTTTTCATGGGAGTATCTGGTTTCTCCATTAAATTTGAAAGAAAGTTTTACTGGGTACATCAGTCTGGGTTGAAAATTGTTTTATTTGAGGACTTAAAATACCCCACTCCGAGCTCATTTTGACTTGAGGGTTTGTGCTCAAAGTCTGCCATGATTCTAATGTGCTTTCCCTGATAGGTGAGTTGTGTCTTTTCTCTAACAGCTTTTAGTATTCCATTTTTATTTGCTGCATGTGTCTGGGATCTTAATTATTTTATGTCTGGGGGTAAATTTATGTTGGTTGTGATCGTTTGGTGTTCTGTATGCATCACTTACCTGAATATCAGATTTTTTCCCATGTTTGGAAAATTTTCTGCTATTACTTCTGTGAATATTTTCATTATGTCATTTGCATTGACTCATGCATCTTCACTAATGCCTATTATTCTTTTATTATTTCTCTTGGAATCATTTTGAAGCTACTGGATTGTCATTTCTTGCTGCTTTATTTTTAAAAGTTCTAACCTTTCACATTTGCTAATTCTGTCTGAAGGTCTGAAATTGTATCCCCAACTTCATTTAAATGATTTTTTCCAGCTTTCAATAGAATTTTTGTTTCTTAGATGTGTCTTTCAGTTTGTTTCATGAATTCTGTTTGTTTTCTATATTGTTCACTCAAGATCTCAATCAGTTTCCCATGCTCCTATACTTTTTTTTATCTATTTCTTCTCTAGCTGCACTGAGTTACTAAGGTTGTTATTTCTGCTTTTCATATTACATATTGCTTAATGATTAATTGTGACATAACCTCATTACTACACTAGAACTAAAAGAACATTAGTTTTTTACAACATGATTCCTGTGTAAACATTTTCAACATATTCCGCAACCCTGAACATTTTAATTTTAGAGAGAGTATAGTCTGTATCTTGGTTATTTTAATAATATGAACAGTTGTGCTATGGTTTGTACATAGCCTTAGAATTATTTCCAACAGAATGTTCTAGAAGGTCTATACCAGTGCATGACAAGAGTAAACCTTTTTTCACCATAAAATTCACCAGTATTTCTGTGAGAGCATAAGCAACACAGCTTAATTGATTTTCTCATGAAAACTAGAGTTTCTAGTTTCTCAGGTTTAAAATTACAAATTTGTGAAATTGTAGAGAGGAATATTTTGATGGGAAAAAACCCTTTCTTTTATTGTTTACAGCTCTTCCTTGAATTTCCATGGTGTTAAGTCTTGGTTAAGCTCAAAGAATTGTGAAGCATGAAGTCATTTAATATACCTAACCTACCTAGAATCACAGATAGGAACACAGGGCACTGTCATTTCTTTAATTGTCACTTGACTGACAGTGAGCTGAAACTCATTGTCATTGACAAGGATTTCAAGAGTAGGATACTACATATTTCTAGCTATGGGGAGAGAGCAAAATTCAAAATTTGATATAGGCTTCTAGCAAATATGTATGTCTTGGCATCATTGCAAACTGGAAAACTCCTTTGTTGAACTATGTCTCATGTAAGTAGAAGCCACCTGTACTATGTTTTCTCAAGACTGCATATGTATAATATTAAGTCATATATATATTTTTTTCTTGAAAATGAGAATACATCTACTGAGAAGTACAATAGAGATTTGAAAGTCAAATTCTTAAAATAATTTTCCCTTGTAAACTTCCTCTTATTCAAGATGAGTACCTAATTTCCAGCTTTTTAAAATTAAGTGGTTTGTTCAAAGTTAGACAAAAGGTAGCTGAAGAATGGTGTGCATTTCTGAGCTGGGTAGTATTCATTTGACAGGCACAAATGAACTCTTTGATATTTTCTTTTGTAATGTGAGAGCACTTACTTGATTTTATTAAAAATATTAAATTTAATTTGAGCCTCGCTCTCTCTCTCTCTTGCTGTTTGGGCCTTGCTATTTTTTAGCCAGCCATGAATGATGACCCAGCCTTGCGATACTGCCTCGGAGCCAACTAGTATGGACTGAAACTTCAGAGAACTGAAATGGAGACATAGAAGCTGAACCTTTGGAAGTGTGTCTGGAAGGCTTAACTGATGTCCATTCTTACAGCACCATTTGTTGCAAGACTACCCTTTCAGGGACTCCTGCACCCCACCATCTGGGTGCAGAGGAAGGGCTGGGCGGATCTGGGGCACCTGCATCTGCCTCCTCATGTGTCTGGAGGACTGTGGATATCTCAGCAAGCAGGCGATAATCACCAGTTCCAGAGGCCCCACAACGTGCATTAAGTGCTCAGAGCACTCTGCCCCAAGGCCAGACAGTTCGGGACCCTCCAGGCTTCCAGGTGCAGTGAAGTGCATAACTGTGTTTGAGGCATCTACATCCGCCAGCCCATTCTGGCTGCACTTGGAGAACTGTGGAGCTTCCAGCAAGCAGGTAGGCACACAGTGTCCCTGGAGCCCAGCTTATCTGGAACTACAGAGTTCTAACCAGGCAGAAGAGGGCCATTGGTTCTACAGGCCCAGTGGCTTGGGGGAACTGAGTGAGAGAGTCCCAAGAGCTGTGAACATAGAAGGGGATTTCCAACAGACCCTGAGGAAGCTTTCAAATAACACTCGAAACACAGAAATATAGGAAAATGACAAAATGAAAGACCAAATTACAACCTCAAACCTCCAGCCCATCTCAAGAAACCCTAGGAGCCATATATATAGAAGAAAATATATGCCACTAACCTCAAATATCGGACATAATAGCTACTGAAATTAACAAGCAACTCCAGGAAACTTTAAAAGAATTCAAATTTGAAATAATCTCCCGGGTAAAAGAAGAAATGATAAAAGAAATGAAAGAGATTATGAATATATCTAAAGAAAACACAGTTAAAAATTGGAGGAACTAAACAAAAAGATAGAATCCCTAGATGAGCAATATAAGAAAGAAACAGAATACATAAAGCAGATGCACAGAGATATACAAGAAATACAAAACTCCACTGAAAGTTGTAAAAACCGCCTCAATGAAAGTGAAGATAGAATTTCAGACCTTGAACACAGGATTTCAGCTAGTGAACAGGAAAGGAAAGATCTTTTAAAAATAACAAGGAATCAGGAAATAACAATTCAACAACTGCAAGATGATGCAAAGAAAAATAACATAAGATTGATAGGGATTAATGAAAAAGAAGGAGACAACATAAAGGATGTCAAGAGGATATTTAGAGAAGTAATAGTTGAAAATTTCCAAAGCATGAAATAAGAAACTGACATCAGGATCAGTGAAGTATATAGAACTCCAAATGGTCATAACCAAAATAAAACTACACCCAGATATATAATAATCACCATCCCAGAAATCCAACACAAGAGTAGATTATTAAAAGCTGTCAGAGAGAAAAAACAGATCACTTATAAAAGGAAATCTATCAGAATCACAGCAGACTTCTCAGCACAAACAATAAAGTCAAGAAGAGCATGGAGTGAAGTATTCCAGATCCTAAAGCAAAATGATTTCCAACCTAGACTGATGTACTCTGCAAAATTAACACTCAAAAGTGATGGTGAAATACGATACTTCCATGACAAAGAACAGCTGAAGAACATCAGGAACAACAAGAAAACCCTGCAAAGAATATTGAAAGACAGTTTAGATACACAAAGGAAAAAAGCACTAAGCAAAGCAGATAATTAAACAGAACAGGAAGATAAAGAAGCAACAATAGAGCAATAACATGTCAACAATCAGAATTTAACAGTTATAACCATTAATGCAAATGGTCTCAATGCACCAAACAAAAGAAGCAGAGTAGCACAATGGATAAAGAAACAAAATCCAACCATATGCTGTTTACAGGAAACCCATCTAACCCAGAAGCATACTCACAGACTGAAAGTCAAAGGATGGAAAACAATACTTCATGCAGCAGGAATGCCAAAAAAAAAAAAAAAAAAAAAAAAAAAAAAAAAAAAAAAAAAAAAAAAAAAAAAAAGCAGGTGCAGCCATTCTGTTTGCAGACAACGTGAACTTTAAATCAACAATGACCATAAAAGACAAAGAAGATCATTACATACTTGTTAGGGGAAAACTCCAACAGGAAGGGATAACTATCTTAAATGTATATGCACCAAACTCCAAAGCACCCAGTTATATAAAACAACTATTAACAGAAATGAAAGCACAAATTATCAGTAACACAATTGTAACAGGAGACCTTAATACGCCATTGACACCAAGGGACAGATCAACCAGACAGAAAATGAGCAAAGAAATAACAGAACTGAATCACACCTGTGAACAAATGGGTTTGATAGACATATACAGAATGCTCCACCCAACAACATCAGAATACACATTCTTCTCAGCAGTACATGTATCATTATCTAAAATAGACCATATATTAGCTCACAGAACATATTTAAACAAATTCAAAGGGGTTGAAATCATCCCTTGCATATTATTGGATCATAGCACTCTGATGTTAGAAATTAATGATAAAAGATACTGCAAAAATACCACAAACACATGGAAACTGAATAACACACTCTTGAGTAATCAGTGAACCACATAAGAAATTAAAGAAGAAATTAAACAATACCTACAAGAAAATGAAAATGCAGGTATAACTTACTGGAATCTCTGGGATGCAATGAAAGCCATCCTCAGAGGAAAATTTATTGCACTGAGTTCCCACATCAGGAAAACAGAATGAATACAAATAAATAACCTGATGTTACACCTCAAACAGCTAGAAAAGAAGAGCAAGTCAAGCCCAAAGCCAAAAGAAGAGAGGAAATTATAAAAATCAGAGCAGAAATTAATGCATAGAGTCTAAGAAAACAATCCAAAAATCAATGAATCAAAGAGTTGGTTCTTTGAAAGAATAAATAAAATCGATAAACCCCTAGCCAACCTTATTTAAAAAAGGGAAGAAAAAGCTCAAATTCATGCAATAAGACATGAAAAAGATGAAATCACTACAGATTCTACAGAAATACAGATCATCAACATCTATTTCGACAATTTCTATTCTCAAAGGTTTGATGACACAGAAGAAATAGACAGATTCTCAGAAACATATGAAGTACCAAAGCTAGAACAAGAGAATGTAAAACTGCTGAATAACCCAATCTCTATTAATGAAATTGAAAATGTGACTAAGTCCTTACCTACAAAGAAGAGCCCAGTCCCAGATGGATTCACTGCAGAATTTTACAAGAAATACAAAGAACACTTATGCCAACACTCCTCAAACTATTCAATGAAATTGAAAGGGAAGCAATCCTTCCTAAGTCATTCCTGGAAGCAAATATTACTCTAGTACTAAAGCATGAGAAATACCCAACTAAACAAGAGAACTATAGACCGATCTCTATAATGAACACAAATGCAAAAATCTTCAATAAAATATTGGCAGATAGGATGCAGCAAATCATCATGAAGATTATACACCATGACCAAGTGGGATTCATCCCAGGAATGCAGGTTGGTTCAACATATGTAAATCAATAAATGTAATCCATCATATAAATAAAGCCAAAAGTAATAACCACATGATAATTTCTATAGTTGCAGAAAAAGCCTTTGATAAGGTCCAACATTCATTCATGATAAGAACTTTACAGAAAATTGGAATAGATGGCCTTTACCTCAGTATAATAAAGGCCATTTATGACAAACCAACAGCCAGCATCATATTAAATGCCCAAATATTGAAAGCCTTTACTTTAAAATCAGGCACAAGACCCTTGTCTTGTGCTTTATCACCACTCCTATTTCATATAGTACTAGAAGTACTAGCCAGAGCAATTAGAAAAGAGAGAGAAATAAAAGGGGTAAAGAGAGGAAAAGAAGTTAAATTATCATTGTTTGCTGATGACATGAGACCCCCTAAACTCCATTGAAAGACTCTTAGATATAATAAATAAATTCAGTAATGTAGCTGGATACAAAATCAATACTCAGAAATCAATAGCATTCCTATACACTAACAACAAAAACTACAGAGAGCCAAATAAGGGAACCCACACTCTTCACACTAGCAAGCAAACAAATGAATTATTTAGGAATTACTCTTAGGAAGAAGTGAAAGACCTATATGAGAAAAATTATAATACACTGAAAAAAGAAATGGATGATGACCTCAGAAAATGGAAAGACATCCCTTGCTCATGGATAGGAAGAACAAACATTGTGAAAATGGCCATTATCCCAAAACTGTTATACAGATTCAATGCAATTCCAATAAAAAAATACAGTCAAAATACCTTATAAATCTAGAGAAATCACTCCTACAATTCATCTGGAACCAGAAGAGAACTAGAATAGCAAAAGCAATTCTGAGCAGCAAAGGCAAGGCAGGAGGCATCACAATCCCTGACTTGAAGTTATGCTACAAAGCAACAGTAATAAAATCAACATGGGACTGGAATTAAAACACAGATGAAGATCAATGGAATAGATTAGAAGATGCAACCACAACTACACAATCAAACACCTTATCTTTGATAAAGGAGCCAGCAGGTTCACTGGAAGAACGACAGTCTCTTTAATAAATGGTGCTGGAAAAACTGGCTCTCCATTTGCCAAAAACTAAAGCTAGATCCATGCCTATCAACATGTACTAAATTAAAATCTAAATGGATCAAATATATGAATATTAATACAGAAACACTAAATCTATTGGAAGACAAATTGGGTAGAAACCATGAAGATATAGGGGTAGGTAGAGAATTCATGAACCGGACTCAAACCGCATGGGAAATACTTCCCAGAATCAATAACTGGGACCACTTCTTATTAAAAAGTTTCTGCATGTCAAAAGAAATCTCCAGCATAGTGAAAAGAAAACATACAAACTGGGAAAAGATCTTAGTGAACTCTCAGACAGGGGACTCTTGTCTAAAACATATAAAGAATTAAAAAAAAAAAAACTCAGACCCCCAAAATTCAAAGATGCAACACAAAAATTGGCACCTGAGATGAATACACACTTCTCAGATTAAGAAATACAAATGGCAAATAAATACATGTAAAAATGTTCATCATCATTGGTCGTTAGAGAAATGCAAATTAAAACCACACTGAGATTCCATCTCATTCCTGAAAGAATGGCCAGGATCAAGGAAACCAACAACAACAAATGCTGAAGAGGCTGTGGGGAAAAAGGAACTCTCCTACACTGTTGGTGGGAGTGTAGACCTGTACAACCTTGGTGGAGGTCAGTCTGGATATTTCTCAAATGGCTGGGAATGGAAGTCCCATTTATTCCAGCTATTCCACTCCTAGGCATATTCCAAGAAGAACTGACAACATCATACCACAGTGATATATGTGCACCTATGTTTATAGCAGCACAATTTGTAATCACCAGATCTTGGAATCAACCCAAGTGTCCATCAACTGAGGAATGGATAAAAAAGTTATGGTATTTCTATACAATGGAGTATTACTCAGCTATAAAGAAGGATCACATTGATATATTTATCAATAAATGGGCACAGATTGAGACCATACTCATAAGTGAAATAAATCAATCTCACATGTGTGAATACCAAATAGTTTCCCTAATGTAAGTAATGATTCAAATATATAAAAGTATGTGGTAATCATGATTACCCATTAGGTGGCCTTGAAGCCTTATAAAGTTTTCAGTTATTAATTGGAAAAGCTTTATTGCAGGCTTCTTGATATGGAAATATTTAAAGTTATAGTATATGAAGTTATATTCAAATATTTCAAGGAAAAAGACAGACACTATGTTAACTACTATTAAGTTGGGTTATTTGGTGGTGAAGCACTAGGTTGCTGAAACAGTCATTCTTTGGCCTGTATTGTTATGTTGTTATGTCCTCCTTTATCTCAATCTCTCCCTTATTCATTAAAAAAATTATTTAGTTATGTTTTATGGTTTGTTTAATTAAGGGGAAAATTTTAAAAATTAGCAGAATATATGATAATAATCTTTGATTTCCTATTAACTTGATTTGAAGTCCTGTAATACTCCCACTATCTTGTTTTGACTGATTAGACTCTGTTCCGTTCTGTATGATAGTATCAAGTTTGAGGGCATAGGCAACTACTTTGAAGGCAATAAGATTCACTAAGATGCCCATTCTGGTTTGACTATTGTCTCCTTCGGAAGTCCTGTAATATTTACAATGTTTAAGTTTTATTGGTCTTGTTCTCTACTGTTTTGTTCAACTTTATAATACCTGATGAGATAGACAATTCTTTTTAAGGAAGCAAGAGGCATTATGGTAACCATTGTTGATAATCTTTTACTCTGTTTTTACATCATGTGCTATGTCTATCCTTGCTTTTGACTGACAGCTTTGTTTTACCATATTTGATTTTATTCTCTTCCAAAAAAAATAATAATAAGAACTAAGGAGTAATAAAACCCAAAATGTGTAAATTTTGTTGTAAAAATGTGGGGGTAATAGTGCTCTAAAGGATACAACTGCAAGTGTGTTTAGGGGTGTAAAATAGCTGACTTTATTAATGTTTTTGGTTGGATCACTGGACACAACTGTTGGCAGTCTCTCTGTTTGAATGTCCACTTTGTATGCTTTGATACTGTGACTTGAGCAACTATCTCTAAGATGATAATGTGTAATCTATTAACTGGTGATTTCTTACTTTTTTTTTTTTTTGTAGTTCTGAATTACTTGTACCTTTACACTGCTTTGTTTTGTTTTGTTTTTTCTATTTTTCCTTTTAAATAAAATTTAAAAACCTTTAATTTGAACCAAGTTCTTTATAAATTTACAAATGGCTATTTAAAATTGTGCAGTAATATGTTAGTGGAGAACATCTCTGGTCATTTGGTCATCTGTCTTTAGTTATCATTTATCGTCTCTCTACCTGATCCATTCATAGTTTATGTTCTCAATTTTGCTTGTCCTAATCTATACCTTTAATAATAAATACTTTAAAGATAAAGAAAGTGAGCAATAAGATTTCCTTATTAGAAAAAATACTAACACACACGCATACACACACCCACACAACACGAAGGGAAGAGAGTGAGAGAGAGAGAGAGAGACAGAGAGAGAGACAGAGAGAGACAGAGAGACAGTGAGACAGAGAGAGACAGAGAGAGAGACAGAGAGAGGTCTATATTTTCTTTTGGAAAACATTATTGCAGTCATTTTTTACTCTTTTATATGTAGTTTCTCTTACTTATTCATTTATGATCAAAAGGGCACTCTAAGGATAATTAATCAGTTGAGATTTCTGCAAAATAATTAGCTCAGTGAATAGTAAATTGTTTTGAGCTCAATGATCCTACTAGTATACTTCCTAGTGGAAGTGAGGACAATCGAGGGCAGCTTAACACCACAAAATATCAGTTAATAAGCCACCACTGGAGTGCTTGCCTCCTGCAAACAGCAAGAAATGGCAGAGAGAAACAACTAGATAAACTAGATACGGTCCGTGTGTTAACAGGACACCATGGAAGATGCTTACTTCTTGGAGGTAGCCAGCACAGGCTGAGAGAACCAGTCAAACTCACCACCATGCACCTGCCACTATTGGGGGAGTTCCAATGTAGCCATGCAGGCTGAGAAAAGAAGAAACCCTGCCGGGGCATAACCATGGCCATGGGGGAGGCCTCAGTGCATTTGCATGAGTCTGGAGAAACCCATCCTAGGCCCCACTGCCTCCCTGAGAATGTAGGTAAGTAGAAACACATGTGTCTGGTTTACTTCCCTCCACTGCAGAAGGGAAACCATTGTGGGAAGCACCTGGGATCCCACAACCAACTTGTTGGGAGGAACCCAGAAAATTGGTAAGCCAAAGAAGCAAAAGGCAATCTCAGAATTCCAGCCCACACAAAACAAGCCTTGCACATATAGAAATGGAAGTAAATGAAAGTCACAGATCTGAAACATCTGAAAGGTTAGAAACTTATACAAAGAATCAAATCCATGAGGCTGTAAAAGTAATCAGATAAGAAATAATATCTCAGGTAAAAGAAGAAATTACAAACATAATAAAAGAATTGCTGAGCATATCTAAAGAAGGCATCGATACAAAAAAGGAGCACAGGAAAATGATGGAAATCACAAAGAATAATGTATGAAGGAACTACAATGCATGAAACAAATTCAAAGAGATATTTGGCAAATTAAAATGCCATCCAAACTGGCAAAACCACTTGAAAGAGACTGAAGATAGACTTTCTGACCTTGAAGATAGGATTGCTGCTAGTGATTGTGAAAGAAAAAGTCTCTTAAAAATAGCAAAGCTCCAGGAAATATCAATTCAACAGCTACAAGAAGACACAAAGAAAAATAATTTAAGAATGATAAGTGTCAGCAACAATGCAAGGGTCAATACAAAGGATAATGAAAGACTATTTACAGAAGTAATAGAACAAAATTTCCCAAACAGAGAAAAAGGACCTATAGGACCTGACACACAGATAAGGGAAACATACAGAATCCAACAAGACATAACAAAATGCATCTACCCCTAAATATATAAGAATCAAGATCCCAGCCATTTGGCATGAGAACAGAGTATTACAGCAGGCTTCTCAACACAAACCATCAGGTCAATAAGAGCCTGGGTAAAGTTTTCAAATTCCAAAAGAACACAACTTCCAACCCAGACTGATATATCTTGCAAAACATTCTTTCAAAATTGATGGATAAATAAGCTACTTACACGATAAAGCACAATTGAAGGAATTCATTACCACCAATCAGCCTCACAAAGAGTGCTGAAAGATATTCTAGAAACTATAAGTTTCCAAGAATGGCAGCAGAGGAGGACTGCCAAACAGGGGAGGCAACTGAACCAAGGGAAAAAATGGAGGGCCAACAGCATGAGGATAACATGGTGGACATGAGCCAATGCATGCCATTAGTAACCAATAATGTCGATGGCCTCAATTCATCAATGAAAAGAATCACAAGGAAAGTGGATCAAGAAACAAAATCCATTAATGTGGTGTATACAACAAACACATTTAATTCAAAAAGAAATTCATAGAGAGAATGTTTAAGGAGAGCAAATGATGTTGCATGTGACAAGAAACCAGAAAAAAAAAAATGGGAATAGCTTGCCTGTTAACTGCAGAATGGATAAGAAAGATTTGGTATTTTCATACAATGGAAATCTACTTAGCTATAAAAAAGGATAGTCTCTAGGCGTTTGTATGTAAATTAATACAAATTGAGATAATGCTCATGGTTAAAATTTTTCAGACTCATGGTGAACATTGTGTTACCTCCTAGCAAACAAAAAACTCAAGGAGTTAGCGAGATGCAAAACATATGATAGATATTGTGAAAGGGATAGGAGATGAAATATCTAAACAAAAAGAAGTTGATAACCATTGTGAATTTCCTATTATCTTGTTTTGAATTCCTATGGTGTATTAGTAATTATGTTGAAGAGTTAAAACATTCAGGAAACCTCTCTTGCCTTGTCACTCGGATTGAAAGACCAGATGTTCTAAACTGATAGGGAAGTTGTGATCCGACCTCCCCAAAAATAAGAACATCATGAACTATCGACCCTGCCAGACAGGATATGGGTTTTCAAAAATATCAAACCACCTGCAGCAGATAGCTCACCCACCATTAATCAAAGGACACAACCCCTATTAACCAATGCCATCTGCTTCTGTAACCAATGCTTGCTTCACAGCTTTCAGCTTTAAATACCCTGCACTTCCCTTCTTGGCACTCTCTCTTGCTCCCCTCTCCCACCGGAGTGCGGTCGGAGGGTCCCTTGCTTGCGCAGACAATAAAAACCCCTTGATTTTTTCATGAGAGCTGGATCCTTGGGGCCTTCTTTGCTATGGTGATCTTACATTCGGAGGCCCCAGCGAGATCTGCCCCCCCCCCTCGCCAAGGGAGGCCCCAATGGCCACTAAGCATCTCTTTGGGTAAGTACGGCAGTTCTTTTTAGTTTCATTTTTGTGATCGATTGTTTGTCTTAACTTCCCCGGATCGCTTCTGACCCATACCTCATGATCCTAATATAGGGCAGTTTCTTTGGGGATGCCCCAAAAAGATTCTCTTGGGAGTCCATTTGTCCCTCAGACTCCCAGTTTGTTAGGAGGGGTCTCTTCGCCGCTCATTGGCTGTGTATTCACCGATCTTGTGTGAGTGTGGCCGGCCAGAATGTGTGGTGTGTTTTGTCTTATTGGTGTCATCTGTTGTCTGTTTTTGTCCTCGTCTCTTTTGTCATGGGACAGAGTGTCTCAAACCCCCTTTCTCTCACTCTAGACCATTGGTCTGAATGAGAGAGAGTGCTCATAACCTCTCACTCTTGGTTAACAAAGGTAAATGGCAGACTTTGTGCTCATCGGAGTGGCCAACCTTCCAGGTAGGTTGGCCCCTGGAAGGGGCCTTTCATCTCCCAGTGATTTTTGCAGTTAAGAATATTATCTTCAGGCCAGGATGTCAGGGACATCCTGATCAGATTCCCTACATTTTGGTATGGCAAGATCTTTAGGAGGATCCTCCGTCTTAGGTTAAACCTTTTCTCCCCCCTTCACCTTCTTTCCCCAAACTCCTCCTGGCTAAAGCCCCGTTGGCCCCGTCCGTCCTGCCTGATTCCCAAGCAGATCTCCTTCTCCTTGATTTTGATCCTCCTTGCCCCTTGCGTCCCCCACCTCCCTATCCCTCACCATCCACTCTCTCTGACTCCATACAGCAGTCACCTCAAGCTAGTCCCCCTTCCTCCGAGTACGCCACTTCTGCTGTGAGCCCTCTACCTCTCCCACCTGAACCCACAGGCCCCTCTCGGGGAACTCACAGCAGACATGCTCTTCACCGCGAGGGTGTTCCCACCCTCCCATTGTGACCCTGTGGCCCCATGATTAGTGATGGCACAGAGGAAGGAGAGATGCCCACCCTCCAGTATTGGCCCTTTTCTTCCTCTGACCTGTATAACTGGAAAAATAACAATCCTTTTTCGGAGGACCCAACTAAGCTTACAGGACTCACGGATTCCTTTATGTTCTCTCACCAATCCACCTGGGATGACTGCCAACAACTCTTAGGTATCCTCTTCACCACAGAGGAAAGGGACCGCATTCTCCTTGAGGCCCGAAAGAACATTCCTGGGGACGATGGAAGACCCACTGAACATCCAGACCAAATCGATGATGCATTCCCCTTAAAGCACCCCAACTGGGACCCAAACACTCCTGACAGAAGGCAGCATTTGTCCATCTATCGCCAGACTCTAATGGCGGGTCTCCGGGCAGCTGCGAGGCACCCTACCAATTTGGCCAAGGTAAGAGAAGTTACTCAGGGACCCACTGAAGTTCCCTCAGTGTTTTTAGAACAGTTAATGGAGGCTTACCGCCATTATACTCCTTTCGACCCTCACGCTGAGGGCCACCAAGGATCAGTGGCAATAGCCTTCATTGGTCAATTAGCCCCTGATATCAGGTGCAAGCTTCAGAGGCTAGATGGGCTTCAGGATTTAACCCTAAGAGATTTGATTAAGGAGGCTGAGAAAGTTTACTATAAACGAGAAACTGAGGAAGAAAAAGAACAGGCTAGAGATAGAAAATGAAACAAGGAGTTAGTAATGATGTTGGCCACAGCGATAGGTAAACCAGTAGACTCAGGAAAGGGCAAGCCTCACCGGCCCCCACTAGACGCAGACCAATGCACCTACTGTAAGGAAAAGGGGCACCTGATTAAGGATTGCCTCAAACTCAAAAAGAAAAAGGAAAAAAAAGAAAAAGAAAAGCAGACCTTCCAGTGAGCTCCCGTACTTGCCCTGGGAGATGATGACTAGGGGAGATGGACCTCGAACCCCCTCCCCAAGCTCAGGGTAACTTTTAAGGTGGAGAGGACTCCTGTTGACTTCAAGGTCGATACAGCAGCTGTTTACTCGGCCCTTCAGGTTCCTTTAGGGTCACTCACATCCAAAAAGTCACTAGTCCAAGGGGCAAATGGGAGTCAATACCGCCCATGGACTACTGAGTGCACCATTGACCTAGGAAAGGGAAACATAAAGCACTCCTTTCTGGTGATTCCCGAATGCCCCACTCCCCTATTAGGGAGAGATTTGCTGACCAAATTGGGGGCAACAATCTCCTTTGAGCCTCAAGGGCCACAGATGGCCTTCCGTGATCAGAGGGTTGGACAGCCTAAGGTCACAATCTTTTCCTTAAAATTAGAATATAAATACTGGCTCTATGAGGAATCAAAGCTCCAATCCATTCCTCCAGCCTGGCTAACTGATTTTAGAGACTCTTGGTCTGAAATGGCCAGACTCGGGCTAGCAAACCAACAACCCCCTGTAATGGTCACTTTGAAAGCCACTGCCATGCCCATCCGAGTAAAACAGTACCCCATCAGTAAGGAGGCCCATCAAGGGATAAAAAAAAAAAAAAAAAAAAACATATACCGAGACTGTTAGATCTAAAAGTATTGACCCCCTGTCGATCCTCATGGAACACCCCGTTGCTCTGGTTAAGAAACGGGGAATCAACGATTATCAGCCAATACAAGATCTAAAAGAAGTTAACAATAGGGTGGAAGACATCCACCCCAGAGTGTCAAATCCTTATAACTTGCTTAGCGGCCTGAGTTCAT
Source organism: Cavia porcellus (assembly GCF_034190915.1). Lineage (NCBI taxonomy): Eukaryota > Metazoa > Chordata > Mammalia > Rodentia > Caviidae > Cavia > Cavia porcellus. Next base: position 95,191,907 of record NW_026947487.1, read on the forward strand.
CCAAAACCTGGTACACTGTCCTTGACTTAAAAGACGGTTTCTACTGTTTGCCCCTACACAAGGATAGCCAGCCCCTGTTTGCGTTCCAATGGACTGACCCAGACACGGGGGCTACTAGGCAAATGACTTGGACACGCCTCCCTCAGGGGTTCAAAAGCATCCCTACCATCTTTGATGAGGCCCTCCACAAGGATTTGGCAGCTTTCTGGGCTCAGCATGCAGACCTCACTCTTCTTCAATATGTAGATGACCTGCTGCTTGCAGGCGACATGGAATCTAAGTGTGTTAAGGAGACTCAAGCTCTCTTACATGAGTTGGCCATATTGGGATATAGAGCATCAGCCAAAAAGGCCCAAATCTGCAGAAGGGAGGTGGTTTTTCTAGGCTATACTCTAAAGGGGGGGTAAGAGATGGCTCACTGAGGCACAAAAACAGACAGTAACCCAGATTCCCCCACCAAAATGCCAGAGACAATTATGAGAATTTTTGGGAACTGTGGGGTTTTGCTGGCTGTGGATCCCAGGATTTGCATCTCTAGCAACCCCCTTATACCCACTACTCAAAGGGGGGGTCATCTTTTGTCTGGGAGGAAAGCCACCAACAAGCTTTCAATGCCATCAAGTGAGCTCTCTTGTCAGCCCCAGCCTTAGCGCTTCCCAAAATAGGCAAGCCATTCTTTCTCTTCATTGAAGAGAAAAATGGAATAGCCAGAGGAGTATTAACCCAGACCTGTGGACCATGGAAAAGGCCCATGGCCTACCTCTCAAAGAGGCTAGATCCAGTGGCAGATGGATGGCCCCCATGCCTTAAAGCCATTGCAGCAGCAGCTTTGCTCACTAGAGATGCAGACAAACTGACTCTAGGTCAAAAACTGACCATCAGTGCCCCTCACACGTTGGAGAGGGTCATCTGCCAGCCACCTGACAGGTGGCTTTCCAACGCCTGCATCACCCACTACCAAAGCCTCCTGCTCAACATAGACAGGATAACCTTCGGAACCCCGACGGGCCTTAACCCAGCTACCCTACTGCCAGAAGAGACTTCAGAGCCGGTTTTACACACCTGCCAGGACATCCTGGCAGAGGAAACAGGAATGCAGCCCGACTTAACAGATCAGCCATTGCCTGATGCAGAGGTAACCTATTTCACTGATGGGAGCAGCTTCCTGATGCGAGGTTAGTGGTATGCGGGGGCCGCGGTGACCAACCACTCCAATGTGATCTAGGCAACTGGACTAAAGGAGGGCTCCTCAGCTCAAAGGGCTGAATTAATTGCCCTCACCAAGGCCCTGGAGCTCGCCAAAGGAAAGTGAGCAAACATCTACACTGATAGCCAATACGCTTTTGCCACTGCCCACGTCCATGGGGCCATATACAGACAGAGGGGACTCTTATCCTCTGCAGGAAAAGAAATAAAAAACAAACAGGAGATTCTCCAATTGCTGGCTGCAGTCATGCTACCACAAAAAGTGGCTATAATACATTGTAACAGCCATCAAAAAAGGACTGACCTTGTCGGACATGGCAGCAAGATCTGCAGCCATAGACAGCCCCCAAATGCTAGTACTTGGTACTGATGTCCCCCCCCAAAGAGGAGGCTCAAATAGACAAGGGACCCCAGCCCCCTAAAGAGCCTGAAGTCTCTGATTTGACCATCTACCTTCAATGAGCACATCAGCTCACCCATCTAGGGATTAAAAAATTATGCCAACTGGCTCAACACCAGAATTTTCCAGAGACACCCTCTTCTATCCACGCAGCTCCCTCTCAAACTGTGGCCAACTGTAAAGCATGCCAGCTGACTAATGCACGTCCTACCAAGCTAGCCCCAAGCTAGACTAAGAGGCACACGGCCTGGGCAATATTGGGAAGTAGATTTCACTGAAATTAAACCTGCCCGATATGGATATAGATATCTGCTGGTTTTTGTTGATACATTCTCTGGTTGGACTGAGGCATACCCTACCAAGAAGGAGACTGCTGCCACTATCACAAAAAAATTGATGGAAGAAATCTTCCCCCGCTTCGTACTGCCAAAGGTAATCGGGTCTGATAACGGGCCGGTGTTTGCGGTTAAGGTGAGTCAGGGGTTGACCAACGTATAGGGGGTTGATTGGAAATTACATTGTGCTTATAGACCCCAAAGTTCAGGACAGGTAGAAAGAATGAACAGAACCATCAAAGAGACCCTAACTAAATTAGTCCATGAGACTGGCTTACAAGATTGGACAATGCTCCTGCCTTATGCCTTTTTCCATGCTCGAAACACTCTGTCAGCCAAACCCTCTAACCTAACTCCTTTTGAAATTCTCTTTGGCACCCCTCCTCCCATCCAAGACCTCTCCCCTTCAGAAGATAGCTCTGCTGTGTTACCCACTTTTCTGTCTGACAGGCTCATCGCTCTCGAATGAATACAAAAGATCCTTTGGAAGCAACTGTCCATGGCCTACGCCCCCAGCGACTCGCCAACCCCTCACCCATATCAAGTGGGTGACTTCGTGCTGGTCCGCCACCACCAAGTTGAAATCCTGCAGCCTTGCTGGAAAGGACCTTATCAAGTGCTGCTGACTACCCCCACCACGGTTAAGGTTGATGGCATCGCTCCCTGGATACATGCATCGCACCTGAAGCCTGCCTCCCCGCCTCAGGATAACAACTGGACCTTAGAACGAACTGGTAACCCCCTCAAAATTCAATTTCGAAGGACAACACCTGTCTAAGGAGCCAAGAAACCCCCATGTTACCCTGTTACTCAGATGGCTTCGCCGTCATCATTGTCTCTGTTACCCTTGTGCTGACCATAGGATTGTGGGTCACATTTCCCTCAGACCTAGGCCGTCTTGCAAAAATTAGTCTCCTCTCCCTTTTCTTTGGCATAGTAATCCTGTTCTCTTACCTAAACTTCCTGGCGGTGCCAGTGGAAATTAGGCTCCTTGAATAGAACCTCTCATGATGCCCCAGATACTTGCCCTGCTCAGCTCCGTTGCCATTGCTCTGATCCTGCTATGCCCCCCATGCAATGGCAACCCACATGTGTCGCTGACATGGAGGGTCTACCGGAGCCATGTCAAAAATAACTCCGGGACCAAGCTATTAGCTTAATGGAGGGAAACAGGAAAGCCCACTTTTGAAATAAGTCTGTGCTCGGCAATTCCTGACACTAGCTGCGAGGGTGATTTCCATGTATATATCTGCTCCCTCAAGGGAATGACTACCTATTGTAGGTGTCCCTCTGAGTTCTGGACACAATCCCAGTAGGGCCAACTAAAATTCAGAGAGTTTGTAAGACTTCATGTTTTTCCTTTAGTCCAAACCAATATCTTATCCCAGCCCCGGAGACATACTGGGCATGCAAGTCGGGATTCACACCCTGCGTAGCTGCTGATGCCTTTGACTCCAATCATGATCTTTGTGTGATGGTAAAGATATTTTCCCATATCTCATATAGACCTGGGACCCTTCTGGACCCATTGCCTGGCCACAGAACTAAAGGAGACCCAATGACTGTGACCCTAGCTGTACTCTTGGGGATGGGGATTACAGCAGGGGTAGGAACAGGAACCGCTGCATTGATTAAGGGGCAACAACACTTCCATCAGTTGCGGGCCGCAATAAATGAAGACTTAAAACAAATAGAGGCTTTTATAACAGCCTTGCAAACCTCTTTAACCTCCTTATCTGAGGTGGTCCTACAAAACAGGAGGGGACTGGACCTACTCCTCCTAAAGGAGGGTGGCCTATGTGCTGCTCTAAAAGAAGAGTGCTGTTTTTATGTTGACCATTCAGGCATAGTAATAGATGTCATGTCCAAACTCAGAGAAAATATCAAAACTAGAGAAAAAGAATATTCTTCAGAGACATCCTTCCCTTCCCTATGGCAAGGGCTAGCTCCTTATGTTGTCCCCCTCCTAGGCCCTTTAGCTGCTTTGCTCCTACTCCTTACTATTGGCCCTTGTGTTCTAAAGAAGATCACACATCTGGTGCGATCACAGGTCTCCCAGGTAAAGATGATGGTCTTGAGACACCAATATGACCCAGTACCTAGTAATAATCTCTAGGATTAGAGATTCTCACCAAAAAGGGGGGGGGGGAATAAAGAGATAAATATTCAGGAAACCCCTCTTGCCTTGTCACTCGGATCGAATGACCAGATGTTCTGAACTGATAGGGAAGTTGTGATCCAACGTCCCCAAAAATAAGACCACCATGAACTATTGACCCTGCCAGACAGGATATGAGTTTTCAAAAATATGCCACCTGCAGCAGATAGCTCACCCACCAGTAAGCAAAGGACACGCCCCCTATTAACCAATGCCATCTGCTTCTGTAACCGATGCTTGCTTCGCAGCTTTCAGCTTTATATATCCTGCACTTCCCTTCTTGGCACTCTTTCTCGCTCCCCTCTCCCACCAGAGTGCGGTTAGAGGGTTCCTAGCATGTGCGGACAATAAAAAACGCCTTGATTTTTCATGAGAGCTGGATCCTTGGGGCCTTCTTCGCGACGGTGATCTTACAATGTTAGGTTTAGTTTTATTTTATCTTGTTCAGTTTGATGTTACTGTGTCTGATGGTGTGAGTAACCTTTTTAATATAACAGGACATATTATGATAGCCGTCATTAATTTCCTATTATCTGGTGTTAAAGTTCTGTAATGCTTTCATTCTTTTGTTTTGATTGGTTATATTCTGTTTAGTTTCATTTGATTTTAGTCTGTGTAATGGTATTGACAGCTATTTTGGAAAAAATAAACATTATGGTAGTGAATGTTGATTTCTTATCTTATTTTGAAGTTCTGTATTGCTTTCATTGTTCTGTTCTCATTAGCTTTATTCCGGTTTTTTTTTTTTTTGGGGGGTACTGGATTTATTCTCTTTAAAAGAAAAAAATGTTGATAGAAGAATGGTGGGTACCAGAAGCTGAAGACCATAGAAGAAAAAGGGATGGGTAAATTCAATTGATGGGTACCAAGTTTCAATCATGTCATTTAATACAAAATGTTACAGCCCAGAGACTCAAAAATAAAAGCAGTTAAATTGCCCTATTTACAAGGAGTCACACATTAACTTACATGACATGAACTATAGACATGCTTTCTAGAGTGTTTATCTATGCCATTTAGAATTTTGGTGAGTGACACCTAGACAGTTTTACAAAGTGAAAAACAATAAATTAATATCATGACAAAGAAAATTAGATTTTTTCTTGCATAGTGATGAATGATACAGACTCTATGCTTAGTTTGCTACTACCAAATTCTGTTCATGATGCTTCTTAAATTTTTACAGATGCTAAAAACTGTTGGCTCTCTAAATTTAATTTCTTTGTCCTTAAATTGAGATAATGATGTTATCTAAGTAAACAGGCTTTTCCCCAATGAAGTAAGATTTTGTTTTCTGTAAGTACTTTATACAGTACTGAGCATAATGAGAGTTCAATAAATGCCTCTTACTTGTACCACAAGGTACTATTGCTAATAGTCAAAACAGTTGTGAGAGAAATCATTGTCCTCATTTCAAAGGTTTAAAAGAATCTGAGCCTAAAAGTGGCACTGTAATTGAAAAGCAATTAAATAGTCAAATCAATTCAAACCCTAATGTTTGTAGAACCTTAAACCTATGTGTTTTCCACTCCACTAAGCATGACATTACTGTGACATTCATGTAATGGTCCTAGGAGGTAAATGAAACTGTTACCAAGGCACATTAGAAAGGATATTCAATTTTAGTCCTGCCAAAACTGGCCATTGTATTTGGCACACATGCTTTAGCTTCCAAATGGATAATGTTGAGCCAACCCACTAATCAGGTCAGTAGGTCAATCCCAATCCCGACAAGTGTTCTGTAGCTAACGTATCCTGGCAGGTTTTTCAAAATATGGTCCTATTCAAAATCTGGTGGTCTATAGGAGCTGTTTCAAGGGCTTTCAGGTGCACAAGTAAATACTGGAAAATGCCTATCTCTAAAACCTACCCAGCTAAGTTTTCCTTTCTTATATTTTACGAAACAGTACCTTGGGTATGAATCATTCATTCATACAAGCCTTTGAAACAGTGCAGCCCTTCACCCTGAGGAACATTCTAGAGAAAAAATATTGTTAACATCTTCTGGGCAAAGCATAAATAATAATTTTAATTTTTCAGAATAATGTTTCAAGGCGTTTCTATGGAGAGGCAGCGTAATGAAAGACAATATTATACATGACTTATTGATTGTATCGTTTGTTCTTGTCATTTAAAATCTGAGCAAGATGCTTAATTCTACTGTGTCTCATTTGTTTCAATTGAAATATTTGGATACTAATATCTAAAACATGCAGGTACCTTACAAGTAGGAACACAAGTGCCAAAACCAAGTTTAAGCATTACAGTCTTCAGCATAAGAAATAAAAAACTCATCTTCTCTTTTGATTTAGATTTTAAAATAACAACAAGATTTTCTTGCTTAGAAATGGACTTTTAGGTGTTAGTTGGCCCTGAGGGAAATAGACTTATCAATGAATTTGTCTATGAATAAGTTCATAGTTGAATGTACTTTTAGGATGTGAGGCCTGGTAGGAATAGGCAGATCCATGTGGAAATGATGTGGAAGGGTGCTGTCTCACTCACTTTTCTCATTGCTGAGTCATAATGCCTAATAAACATAATTTAAAAGAGAAAAGTTTTTTTTTTTTGTTTTGTTTTGTTTTGTTTTGTTTTGTTTTTTTTGGCTCACAGTTTATAGAACTCTCAGTCCATAATCTTCTGGCTCAAAGATAGGATTGCATGGCAGAGGCTCAGGGCATGGTGGCCCACCAACCTAACACAGAGGAAAGAGAAGAGGAGGAGATGTTCCATTTCAGGCTGCAGCCCCAGTGATGCTTCTCCAAATAGGCCCCATTTCACAGGTCATTTATAAGCCCTCGTGACATAAACACCTCCTAAGAATCCTGCCTCTGAGCATATGAGGCTTTGAGGAGACATTTGGATGTAAACCATAGCTGGTCTTGGCTCCTCCTCTCTTGCTCTGCTCCCTGGCCACCTTAAGGATGAGTATCTTTCCTCCACCATGTATCTGTGCCTTAAATTCACCTGAATTGGTGCTGAACACACTGGAGATTGTGGGTGAAACAGTTCTCTTTCCTTAAAGTTTCAGGTATGTGATAACTTTTTCAAAGCAATGGGAAAGCTGACCAATAGATGTGCCTTCTCATCACCATCTTGCAATTGTTAAATTCTGACACCTTAAAATTCCAATAGGTTGAGACATTCTACACAACACTTCACACTGAAGTTGATTCACTGAACCTATGCTTGTTCTATGGATGCCTATCAATACCTATCAATGCCTATCAAGAACCTATCAATGAATTGGATCCGTTATTAATAGATACCAAAAATGAAATTGGTGCCCATCAGTGTAATAGTCTTGATTCTTTTCTTTCTTTCATCTTATTGCTTTCTTATTCTTCAAGACTGTACTCAGATGTCACTCTCATCAGTCTATTATCACTTCATCAAACCACATTTACTTCACTTGAACAAAACCCCTAAAAGATTCATTGGAAAAATGTATCATACAACAGCACTTACATTTTTTGCACTAATCATGATTATTCATAGAATACAGCTTCTTATTAAATTCCAAATGCCTATCCTAGCTACAAAGAGTAGATGTTCAGATATGTTAAATAAATGAACAAAATTCAAGAAAAAATCTTATGAGAAAAGTACAATGAAAATACCTTTTTAATTTGAATTAGGTGTAACGTTTCCTTGTAATCTTACTGTTTCAGTCCAATATGCTGTATTTAAATTTCATGAAAACTCACAAACATACACAGGCAGCTCCAAGATTAAGATTCTAAATTTAGACTGAAGGACTGTAAATAGTTTTGCTGAGTTGTAATTTAAACACATGTTATCCTTTCGATGTTCAGCTTTTTTTTTTTTTTTCTGGATAGTACATTATATATATATATATATATATATATATATTTATGTATGCATATATATATATATATATATATATATATAGTGTGTGTGTGTGTGTGTTTAGTGTGCATTTATCATGAAAAATAATGCTTATATCCCAAAAATTATGGGTGATTAAAATATTGTTAAAGATTATTTAAATTTCCTTAGTGGCAAGGACTTGGTCCATATATGTTGCTTGTTAGAGTTATTTAATTCATCTGGCTTCCAACAAATACTGAATTTTAATTGTCCCAGGCTCAGTTACCTGAAAAACAACTAAATTTAGGTTTCAGTGACTAAATCATTTAAATCAGGTAGCATTGTACTACACATTAGATATGCCAACTTTGTCTTGTACATGATTTCTATTTTGCCAAAAACAGCTTAAAAAGTACACGGTACATCTTGAATAACACTACCCATGTAGTAACTGGTATCTTGCTTCTTTCCATAAGTGTTCTCTTTTGTTAAAATTTAAGGAGCTTCCATTATGGGAAAAATATTCTTGGAAAAGTACATATCAGCACAACTGAGCAATTGGTTGACAGGAAATTTGGTCAAATACTATTTCAAATTTTTATGGGAAGATGTTTTTGGAAGAGTTTAACATTTAAATTCACAGTGTGATTGAAATATATTAATTTTCTTGATTGACTGGACCTTAACTCAATCAATTGGAGGTCACAGTAAAACAAAGGGGCTGATTCTACCCAGACTAGGAAAGAATTTCTGCACTGCAGCTCTTGTAACATGCATGACAAGAATTCTTTGTCCTTGTACTGAGACATTTGATCTTTCTGGATTTTATGTCTACTAGCCTTCATACGTTTCATTTATTTCTGAGACAAGTACTTGTGTAGACTGGTCTTGAACTCACTTAGGTAGCCCAGACTGACCTGAAACTTCCTCAGCCTAACAAGTGGTGGGATTGCAGACATGTGACAGCATGCTTTGCTACTGCTGGCCTTCATCTTGGTATATACCGTCATCTTTCTTGACTTTCCAGTTAGCTATTTCATTCTGTGAATCTTGGAACTTTCCAAACTTTATATTCTCATAAACCAATATATTATACAAATTTTCTACCACAGTGTGTCCACATCCACCCTGACTCCTCCACAAATACACAATGTGTAAAGACAGATGTTGATCAATTGAGGGTTTGGTCACAGTTAACATCCTTTTGATTATAATTATCTAAGAAACCTTCAGTAATACAAATTGTAATACCTGGGTAGAGATCCATAGAGAAAACTTATTTTGTCTGTGAAAAAAAAAAAACATGCCATAATAAACAGAATATGTTTTTGACAGAAAACAGAATTGGAAGGTCATTGTGTAAAGTATTAGATTGAAGTGAAAAATATAATTTTTGATACTAAAATTAAAATGATTATTATGAAAAAGTAGCAAAGAACTTGGCTGTAATGTGTTGTAGTTTTACGGAAAGTATAACTTATGAGGCTGATACAAATATTTAGCCAAAGAGCTCTCTAAACATACTAGAAAGGCAGCTTGATTTCTTTCTACTACCATTATCAAGTTTGGATTTCTGGAGGCTCCTCCCAGAGGAAGTTGCTAGGATCTTTCTGTGCTGAACAAAGAATTTGTAAAGACAAGCACAAATGGTAACAAGTTTTTGTATCTATTAAAAGTAGGAGTAGAAAATATGTTCTGTGAGTTAATCTGGGCCATGGAAAAGTGAGGGAAAGGTACGTGCTATAGCATGAGAGTAATTACCATTACAGAACACATCTGCAAGGAACACAATATTCACTGTTCTCGGTACCACCCACTACTCAGCACCAATATTAAAACCCTGCTCTAGTTCTCATGAGAAATCCATGTGCATCCATTTTTCCTTTCCTATTCATTCCTTTTGGCATGAGAAAGTCTTTCCTACCCTGGTAGTGTTGTTGTATTTTGAGAGTACATATCTTATCTGGTTTTAGAAGTTCATCCCCAAAGATTTTACCTTACAGTGAATCATACTTCAGGTTTCATCTAATTAGCCATTTCACTGAGATGCATTTTAAACATTAGAGTCACTGTTGAAATGAATTAAGTCTCAGTTTATTGGAAGGAGAAGATAGGTGAAATCTTGTGGACTGAATTATTTAGTGCAAAATTTAAAATTTACATCATTAATCCTCAATTTAATTCTGTTTGGAGATAAAGTATATAAAGAACCAATGAATGAGGTGATAGGATGAGACATTAATCTTACAAGGGAAGGCTGATGTCTTTATCAGAAGGACAGAAGACAACAGACTTCTCTCTCATACTATCTCTGTATGACTCATTTCACTCAGTTTTCACATGAAGAAGAGACCACAAATATCTTCGCTTTGTCATGAAACCCTGAAATAGCTGGTGTGATAGGTATATAAAAGGAACCACAAGTGCACTGCCCATGTGCAATTACACACTTTCTAGTAGCTGCATTAAAATCTTCAAAACTGCCAGTTATTGTTAACATTTCACAAGGACATTTGACTTTATCTGTTATGCTCAAAATATCAGCATTTCAATATGTAGTTTGTATAAAAAATCAGGTCTTAGATAGTTTATAATCTTTTATTTTTGTATTAAGATTTAGAAATGCACTCTGCATTTTGCCCTTGTATCACATCTTTCTTCTCACCCTGAATAAGAGTGGTGCAACTCTATTTCTCACATTCCTCATTCTCTTCCCTCCACCTTTGTTTGGCAAGCAGTCCTAATGTACAGTGATGGATTAGCAGAAAACTGTCCTCTTAGTTCTACTTTTGCTGCCTTGGTATGTACTTAGATAATTGCAACTTTTTGTTAAAGCACTTTCATTGCCATGAGTTGACCTTGAGGCTATCTGCTCAAGCCATCATCTTTAATAGAGGAAGGCCCCAGGGCCACTATTTGCATATGTATAAGAAGACCTCAGAATCTACAGCAGAATGGTACCAGGATCTCCTGTGGATAGAAAAATATACAAATGAGAATTTTTTAAGCGATTAGTGTCTATCAGTTGAAATAAAACCCAGCTGAAGTTTAAGCCACTACAGAGATTCCTCAAAAAACTAAAAAGAGACCCTCATTCTATCCATCTAGCTGCTTCTAGGTATCTTTTTGAAAGAAGATAATGGCATCACGTTACAGTGACACAGGGCATATCCATGTTGATGGTATCATAATTCATAATGATGAAATCTTGAAAGTGACTTACATGTCCATCAACAGATGAATGAATAAAGAGAGTGTGTTATCTACACACAATGAAGGACTCCACTATGAAGGAAAATTTTGTTTGCTGGAAAATGGACATCTTGAAACCATAATGTTAAGTGAAATACATTAGATACAGAAACTTAAATATTATATGGCTTCTCTTATATGAGAGACACAGATATCAATAAAGGTAAGTAATAGCAAATAGGGACATACAAACTTTGCAAGTTGTACCAGGGGATGGAAGGAAGAGGACCAAGAGAAGGAGGGAGAGGGGATAGAGGGGAAGGCAAATGGATGAAAAGAATTAAGATGTGTTGTGTGTATGCACCAACTCCAAGCAAGCAAGTCTTCATTATATGTTGCAAACATATATTAATAAAAAATTAAAAACCTAGGTAGACATTATCATTGTAGAATTTATTTGCTGTGTGCTGCCATTATACTTACTGAAAGGATTCCTGCCACTTTATTACAAGAGTTAATTGGATAAGCTTTTACAATACTTTTAGTTTTTATTTTAAGTGAGTAGTAATAATTTGAGACATAACATTGTACAGTTACTAAGCTGAAAGAAGTCACCATATCATTGCAACACTTACTTATTTTATGACAAGAGCAGCTGCAACATCTTAACAAAATTCCTTGGTACTACATAAATGTTATTCTTTTGCTTAGCCACCCTTTCTTCCTGTGTTTTGGTTTTATCTATATTAAATAATAGCCTTTATATTACCATATACACTGACTGTGGTGTTGAGGCTGTCAAATTCAATCCACCCATGAAGGAAGAATCTAAACAGAAGAGCTATGTTTTATAAGGATGAGTGCAGGTTACTGGTGATAAAAAGGCAGAATTCGTAATGAAGGGAAATTTTAAACAGCACTGGTAATTAAGTAAAAGCTCACTTTTAAAATGATAGAATATATCCTCAGGTGTAGAAATCAGAATTGAACACAATTTTGGAAAAATGAAAAATATTACATTCTGAGAAATATGACTATGTTAGCATAGCTGAAATAAAGTCATATGAATATTATCATGCAGGCAAAGATGGAGAAATGGTAAGCTGTTTTTCTCATTTTAGTCTATTCATCTATGCTATGCTATGCTATGCTATGCTATGCTATGCTATGCTATGCTATTACTTTGCTTTCCATCCCATCCCATCCCATCCCATCTCATCCCATCCCACTCTACTCTACTCTCTACTCTGCTCTACTCTACTCTACTCTACTCTACTCTACTCTACTCTACTCTATTCTATTCTATTCTATTCTTCTGTTCTGTTCTGTTCTGTTCTGTTCTGTTCTGTTCTGTTCTGTTCTGTTCTGTTCTGTTCTATTCTATTCTATTCTATTCTATTCTATTCTATTCTATTCTATTCTATTCTATGTTACTTTATGTCACTTTATATTCTTTAATACTGGAAACTGATACCAGGATTGTTACACTGGGATACACCTTTCAAACATATTTTTGAGACAGGGCCTCTGCAAATTGCTAAATTCTCTTGGCTCAAATTTGTAGCCCTCATGTCTCAAACTCTAAGAATGCTGGGATTACGTGCAACCTCACCTGGCTTCACAAGACATTTTTTATTTGTTTTCATCCTGTAAACATAGGAAGACACCAAGTGTCTTTAAACAAAGTGCTAAATAATTATCTTTGTGTTAGAGAAAGAATATTCTTATGGCAACGTAGATAATATGTTATATGTATACAAAAGTTTATGCTTAAAATTTCTGGAAGAATAAATGTTTCCATATATTATGATTACGTAACCAATTACCTCTTCCTGGGGATCTAGGATGATGCTCAAAGTGTAATAGCAGTATATTCATATACTTAAAATAAGAAAATATTTTGGAACATATTTTTGCAAAACACAGAAAATTGTTGGGTGTGGTGATGCATGACTGTAATCCCAGCACTTCTGGAGGAAGAAGCAAGAAGATCACTGGGATTTCAAGGTCAGACTGAGCTGCAGAGTGAAACCTTGTCACAAAAAAAAAAAAAAAAAAAAAAAAAAAAAAAAAAAAAAAAAACGAAAGAAAAAAGACACACAAAGAAAACATGTTTGGCATAACTTAGTAACCTGGTTGTATATTTTAACATTTTCTTATTTTAAATTTGATCTTGTTTACTCATCTGAAAAAAGTTGAATTTAATATATCTCAAATGCTACACTTGAAAGTTTTCTTGACAGTAAACCCTTAAGTCACACTTTCTTCCATATATTATGATTACGTAACCAATTTCCAGGGATATTTATTCTACTCTCATAGTATATCTCTAGCATGAACTAAATGAAATGCTGTTAGATTTAAATTTCAGTATGAATGTAACGAACATCTACTCCAAAAAAACAATTTTAATTCAATGTGCCAGCTATGGAAGACAGTGAAGATTTTAGTGCAACAATTTTAAATTCCAAACAATGTATAATAAGGGTTTAGAGCAAGAATCAAAGCTTAGATACACATTGGGTTTTAAGTACATTCTAACTGACCCTGAACAAAATATCCAAATTTTATTCCGCACAGATGGCAGAAAGCAATATTCTTACACTGCCAAAATATGTGCAGGCTGAGAGAATTATTTGACTTATTAAAACTCTTCTTTTAGCATCACTTTCTTCAGACCTTTAAAACATTTCAAAGTAAACAAAAAGCTTTCAGTGACTTATCAGAGAATACTTAAAGAATATTGGATGCTGATAACTGACAATGTTTGTGCCAATGCAGAATAAAATTTCAAACTCATTAACATGCAGGACCTCAAACACCAAAAACCAAAAGTTTTATAATCTGAGCTCAGGAGACAAAAGTGTTGGAAATTTTCCAAAAAGTTGACTTCAGCACTGGGCACAGCCCAGTTTCCCTTTCATCTCAATTTCTTCCTCAGGAGGGTGTATTCACTCCACAGGCATAACTGTCAAAATTGTCTCAATACACAGCTCTGGCTAAATCCAGATTTAATGACTCCTGGGACCTAGTTCTTCTGGTTTGCCAACCCAAATGATACTTCCTCAACACTTGCATAGGCTGAATTATTTAAAATGGTTTGAATGATATTTTGAAGTTCTTTTACTTTTTTAATTAGCTCAGTGTGCCTGGGGGCCAGATGGCAATGAATGCTGCTGCTGTTAATTTAAATAAATAAAAATAAAAGGTCAGGCGAGTTTCCAAGTGCTCTCCATGAAGCAAGGCACAACACGAACTCCCTATTTCTCTCTCTCACCTTTTTCTTTAAAATGTTCAACTGCAAACATGCCATCTATATACCTCTGACTCATTTGCATTTAATGGGCCAGATTATATTTTTAAGTGCAAGTTGATGTGCAAGGTGAATTACTAATATGTGTACAGGTAGTTTCTAGTATTTGGTTTTTGAAGTAAGAAGTTGCATTCAATTTTATGTGAATCTGAAAAGGTTGGTTTCTATGCTACACTTGAATTATACAAATGCTAAGAGCATCCAATTTGTGAAAAAATATATTTTTCCATGGACATTTTTGTAACATGGAGTTTTATGAGATATGATATTTGCAGCTCATCATTCTTTGTTCAAAAAATGTAAAAGATTGACAACTGGAGACTTGAAGAGGGTTGAATGCTGAAACAAGAACAGACTAGGGGTGGTGTCATATTAAAACAAGTGTACAGTTTTAGTGATTTTTATACTTTCTGATAGCTCATTATTTCGTATTTGTTCATCAATTCTGAATCTCTAGACATTAAGATTTGAGATAGGAATCTACAGATAGAAATCATGGTTTTTAAGAGGTAATATTAGAGAGAAATAGTTTGAAGTATAACCTATAAAGTGTAAGCTAGAAAAAAAACAAGTCATGAATCTAAGTCATTGGCTCAATGAAAGCTTTGGGAATCAAAATAAGAGTTCAATTCATAGTGACAATTCAGAAGTCCAGACTGAAAGATGTGTTATTTTAATGTGTGTATCTACATTTATCACAGTAGTGCAAAAGTGACCTGATAGTTTGACCTGTTTTTTAAACACTTCACCCAGTGTAATACATAACTTCAACTCAGAAACTTTCATTTTTGGGGACAAAATATGTTATACATTGCATGAGACAAGGCTCACAAAAAATGAAAGAAAAAAACATAACCAAAGAAACCTCTTAATAAGGACAGGCTAATGAAATTATACAATTTGGTAAGTCCAAATTTTAGTGAAAGCCAACAGGCTGGAGACCCAGAGGAGTTAATGGCACAATCTCAGTTTACAGATAAGCGGACAGATGAACAGCAGTACAGATGCGATCTGAAGAGATTCCGATGGTTTCTTTCCTGTCTGGAAGGTCTGCCTTCTTTTTCTATTCAGACTTTCACTGAATAGATGAGCTTCATCCATATTACAGATGACCTGCTTATCCACAGTTCATCAATTTAAGTTTTACTCTCATAAAAACAACATATGAGTTAGACATAGCATATAACATCCCACATGCTAACACTCAGCTTCAAAAGAGATGGGAAAATCAAGCCACCATTTTAAAAGATGGCCAAGGAGCTGAGACAGTTGGTGGATTTCACCTATTGTCTGCAGTCACCAGCACAGACAGAATGAGACAGAGAGAGTATGCGACCAGTATTTCTTATAAGGCACATAAATAAAAATCCTGAAAACCAAATCCACTAATGAATATTCCTAAATGTGACAGAATGCTAAAAGGGAAGGTTTAAACAGATGGAGCCATGAGTGGTGGCACATGCCTGTAATACCTGTACCTGGGGGGAGAGGCAGGAAAATGGCATGAGTTTGAGGCCAGCTTGGGCTACATAGTGAGTCCAGGCCAGCCTGAGCTACACAGGAAGACCCTGTCTTGAAGAAGAAGGAGGAGGAGGAGAGGGAGGAGGAGGGGGAGGAGAAGGGGGAGGAGGAGGACAAGGAGGAGGAGAAGAGGTGAAGAAGGAAAAAGACAAAAAACGTAATTGAATCTTGATTATCATGCAAGGGAAGAAATCAACTTGTCTCCAAAAAACTGGCTCATCATTTGGAAGGCCCAAGATAAAAATTACATAACAAATCTATGAGGATCTGTATTATCAACTAACATTTCACCTTTTGTATGTAATATATGATATGTGTCAGTTGGTCAATGGGTTTTATTTAATTGTATGGTTATGGATTGGTCTGTTTAAAACAAGTGAGCTCAGAAACAACCATCAAGAAAAATATCCCTCTCACTTCTAAAATGTTTGATGTGCAGGTGCTAAAATTTGACAGTACAGGTAATGAATGAACACGTTTCCTGCTTGAATCAGTGTGTCCCCATAGTAATTCTAGGTCATCCTGATTGAAATACCAAGATCTACTTGGAAGCGTTTTTATATTTATACCCTTTGCACTCTTCTACTTTTGAAACCAAAATATATTCCACTCAAAACCTCACTGAAAAGACTTGGTGACCCAAAATTAGAAGACACGAAGTTGATTGTCCAGAATGGCAAGTTTTGTTGCTGTGAGTTATTGAAGCTCTGAGTCCTGTATTCTTCATTCACACAATGAGGGAATGCTACTTATTTTGTGTTGGCTTTATGAAGATAAAATGCCAACTTTAAGAATATGGCTCAATGTTGAGTAGACAGTAGATATAGATTAAATATTTATTTCTGGACAAAACTTTTCTCAATTATTTTAAAGAAGACATAATTCTATACTAGTGAAAACTGTAGGTTATAGAATACGATTCACGTTTTTTTTTTTTCAAATCTTACCACAGTCACTCTGTAACTTCATGCAGATTTACATTCTGAGGTATATTTCTCCCCATTGGTTAACTTGTCGTAGCAAAAGAAATACCAACCTCATGGTGTTGTTTTAAAATTTTATGAAATACTTTTCCAAAAATGAGTTTTTCAGTTTGCAGAGTATTCAGTCCATAATGTATGCCTTACATTACTTGTATTACTCTTGCTTTGGATTTTATTTTTGTTTTATTAAAAAACCTTTAATTGACTAAATAAAAGTGGCTATATTCAAGATGTACAATGTGATTATTTTATGTGCACACATGCAGATGCATGAGGACCCTAAAAGTCTCCTCTGAAATTTTAGATAATTTTACCGAGGGAAACATGTGAAAGTACTTTGTAGGCAGTCACACGATGACAAATGAAAATCTTTAGTATTGTTCTTAGCTTTTTCCCTTCACTTTTGAAATGTTAAAGGAATTGTACAATTTTCTCAGACTCCACCAGAGTGATAGTAAGTCAAGTCAATATGTCCAATAAATCAATACTTTATTTTGATATTTGAATTGTGGAAGAAGAGAGACCTTGTGGTTGTATGTTTTTGGAGGTAAAAATGATTTTGTTCTTACCCCAATACACCAAATACATTTCACAGTAAATCTTTTAAAAGTTTGAATTGTGTGTGGAAGGCTGGTTTCAGTGTGTTTTATTCTGAAAACTTATATTTTATATTGTAATCTTCATTCTTATACCTTCTGGACTGTCCTGAACCATTCATATGTTTAGGAGTAAAATCATGTTTATTGAGAGTCAAATGAATTAATATATTTGGAAAATCAATTCTGTCAAATTAAAGCATAATATTTATAAGAAATATCAAAGACATTCTAGTTGTTTTGTGTGTCTGCCTTCCCCTCCCTAGACAAATGCATGCAATTTTCTCATTTCCTAAATATTTGTAATATCACCAATAATGTGAAACATAGATTCATACATTTCTCTAAAACATTTGTAGCATTTTAGGTTTGAACAAGCAGCATATGAATTATAAATGTTTTCTATTGGTCAAATAAAAAATTCTGATGTTATGCTCAGAACAAGGAATTTGCTCACAAATGATCCTTCTGCCTGGAAAACCTCACAGTGCAGTGAAAAGGATGGGTAATCATACAGCTATGTTTAAAAGAAGCCAGGGCATTATGCCCTCCAAATGGGGTCTGGGCCAAATTGCCATGTGCAGGGGAGGCGTAATTAATGTAGCATGGGAAAATCAGGAAGCGCCTTGAGGTTCATTTGTGTAACATGATTTGGGGGCAGCGATAACCATTTCAGTTCTTAAGTTCAACTTCTAAGTGGGTTCTAACTAATTTCCAAGGGATTTTCCCTTTGGTTCAGCTCTTGTCTTCAAAGAACAACTTATGTACCCCTCCAGCCTTGCCCCATTGCATGTATTGCAAATCAGATGAATAATCACTGTTTTCTCAGCATTTTCTAGATGCTAGGTGACTCAGGTTTTTAAAACTCAGGTTTTAAAACATGGCACAAAACATAATTTTGTGAATGACTAGTTTTTGTTTCTTTGATTAATTGTTTTGCACTCATATTATATTTCTGGAAAATATTTGCTTGTTCTCTGAATGTATAGAGAAAATTCTAATTCTATAAATAAACATATCATGAATAAAAATGTGTTTTCTAATCATCTATCTGTGTACACAGCTTTTTCAGAACTGTGGCAAAGGACTTACAGGGGAGGTGTACATAAAAGTAAATAAAATAGATATTTAAATATGTAACATATGCCCAAAATGAAAAACAAATTGCACCCAGATTAAAATGTAACAATTTGTAACTAAATTTACTTAGATTTCTTCCCCAACTCATTCTAATCTAGACATCTAGCATACTTAATGAACTAGGACTACTACAGTTTTTAAGCAACTAAACAAGGAATTTAAAAGATAGAACCTGTTGTTTAACTAAAAGCCATCAGATCTGTGTTCTAATATTTTCCCTTTTTTTTTTTTTTTTTTTTTTTTTTTTTTTAGTCTTTTTCCTTTTTGTCAGTACCGGGGATCGAACTCACGACTGTATGCTTGCAAGGCAGGTGCTTATGCCGCTGAGCTAAATCCCCAGCCTCAGATTTTGCCTTTTCTAAGCAGAGACTGGAACTCAGTCAATCTTCAGAAATAATCTAAAATTTCATGCTTAGGACTGCAACTCTAGGAGTGTCATTTGGATTGCATAGGTACTAGATTTGAGGGCACAGACAGCTATCCTGAAAGCAGTAGGAGATAATACGTATAGTAATCAAAATTTATTTCCTATTAACTATTGACAGATTTTATTCAAACTGTTTAGAAGTTCTACACATGCAGCGTCTCTACATATATTTCTATCATTTTTGTATTAGAGGTAAAAACAAAACAAAACAAGACAAAACAAAACAAATTCCTAACAAAACATGAAACAAAAAAGTCATATAAATCCATGGTACAAGGTGATCTACAATGGTTACAGTGTTGTCTCTTGTTATCTTCATTAGAATTTTCTGTATCATCAGCAAAGTATAATTGCATATAGCAGTATATAACAATATTAATAAAAACAAATCATGGTAGACAGTGTAAAACTTCAAAAGCAAGTAATAATCAAACCAGAACAGGTATCCTAGTGAATCTTGTCATCTTCAGTGTAGTTGCCTATACTACCAGCAATCATAACAGATATGAATAAAATATCTCAATACAAAACAGCAATCTAACAAACCAGATTCAACTAAGATCAGTCACGATAAAACAGTGTAAGCTTTACAGGGCTTCGGATTAAGTTAAAAGGAAGTTAAGTGTGACAACCATACTATATCCTACTATTTTTGGGATAGCGGTTGTGCCCTCAAATCTAGTACAGGTAGGCAAACTGGAACAAAATATAATCCAGAATATAAATGTAGGTTTTAAGTCCTGACACCTATTAACAATATCTTCTGCCTTCTTTTTCTAGACTATTCCTCCCCTTTCACTCCCACAGTGTGCACTGCACATTTTGGGTCACACCACCTCCCTCAGTTTTGAGATTGGGGGAGCAACCTGCTATTTACCTAAGGGGGTTTTAAACCTTCTCATTCCTGGATTTGATCTCAAGTTGTTTTCTTTTACATACAAAAGCCTCAAGGTTTTCCTTCATTATAGTTAAGTAGTTCTCTATTGCACATAAATACCCTGTCCTTCCAACCTATCTGCAGGTGCTGATTGAGTTGCCTCTGTTTCTCTCTGGTTTTCTGTCACATAGACGACTGTTTTTCTCATATTTGATTTTTGGTTCATAGACCCTTTTTTAAAGTTTATTATGTTTCCTATACAGAGCATCTTGGTGGACTCTGTCTCCTGATCTACTCTTGCTGCATTTCTTTTTTCTTTTCTTTTTTTTAGTGCATCAAGGCCATCTGTGTTAGAGATTACAGCCCACCTTCTCTGCCTCATTTCTGCTATGCCATTTTTCGGCCGTTGATTGTCTACTTTTCTCCTACATTCCACTGTCTGCTCCATTCATTGAGGCCTCTCTGCTGCTGTTCCTGATATCCTACTATTTTTTTCTCTCTTTCTAGAATTTCCTTTAACATTCTCTGTAGGGTTGGTTTGGTGGTCATGAATTCCCCCAGTTCCTCTTTGTCATGGAAGCATCTTGTTTCCCCATTAATTTCTGGAGACAGTTTTCAGGGTACAAAAATCTGGGCTGGAGGTTATTTCCTTTCAGGGTATGGAATACTTTGCTCCAAGCTCTTCTTGATTTGACGGTTTGTATTGAGACGTCTCCTATGATTTTGATGGGTTTTCCTTTATAGGTGATCTGTTTCTATTCTCTGATAGCTTTTAATATTCTATACTTATATTGGATTTCTGTTCTCTTGATTTTTATATGTCTGGGTCTAGCTATGTTTTAGTTGTAGGTGGCTGGAGTTCTGCATGTCTCATACATCTGAATATGATTTTCTTTCCCTAAGCTTGAGAAGATTTCCTTAATTATTTCTGTGAATAGCCTTTGTATTTCCTTTGTTTTTATCCCTGCTTCTTCATTCATATTTTTTGTTCTTAAGTTATAGATCCTTTGTAGTCTTCTAGCCTTTCTATTCTTAATGCCTGTTTCCTTGTTATTTTTAAGAGATCTTTCCTTTCCTGATTACATATTGCAAACCTGACTTCAAGTTTTGAGATTCTATCCTTAGTTTCTTTTAAGCTTTTTTGCCAGCTTTCAGTCGAGTTTTTAGTTTCCTGATTATTTCTTTTAATCTTCTTCATGCATTCCAGTTTTTTTATATTCTTCATCGAACATTTCTCTCCTTTTTTTTTGCTCTTCCATTCTTCCATCTATGTCTTCTTCAGAGGTGCTTAACATTTCTTTTATTAATCTATTTATATCTTGCTTTACATGAATTAACATTTCACTTTTGAGATCATCTATGAGGTCCCAAAGGTATCTCTTTATAGCCACTGATGCCATGTCTGATATTGCATGTTTACTGCCCTCAATATCTTTTGTATTTACCTCTCTTGTATCAATATTCACAGAGTTGGGGGATGGGGGCTTTTTCTTATTTCTTTTTCGTGTCCTGTTTTTGGTTTCTTCCATACAGGTTTATAGTGGATGTACCAGCCCCTTTCCGTGTTGGTTTTGGTTCTTCTGAAATGTGCTGGCTAGGGATTTCTGTCCTCTCCAGTTTGCTGTTGGACATTGAGGTGCAAGCAGGAGCAGTGTATGCTGGCCTTTCCCCTCCAAGCCTGTCAACATATGGGGGCCTTCACCTCAGTATGTGCTGCACATTTGAAATTGGTTTGGGATGACTTTTTAGGTCCTGGCAAGGGGTGTGACTCAAGCCAAGCAGATACCCCGAGTGTGCTCTGGGAAGGGGGCAGCTGACTGAAGTCACTGCCATTCCTTGTTTCTTCCTGTCCTGCCCAATTCCAACATGTTTTCCAGTTGGTCACTACTTTCCTGTGGGAGGATCTTATTCCCAGCACTCATTGCCAGTTAATGCAAGTCCTTCACTGGCTCTGTTCTCCATTGGGCTCACCAATCTCTGATTTCAGTGTGACTGTGGCTCCAGTGAGTTGCTGTGTCACAAGATCGGTCAGTCCAGCAAGTCAGGGCCGCACGAGTTTGAGCACTGAGTCAGTGGAAGTTCAGGCCACTCTGGCAAGAACATCATGGCTTCTAACCTTAGCTGCTCCAATGGTAGCCCCAGGACTGCATGTTTGACCAGCACTTCTCTCTTTAGTTTCTTCCTGTGTCAAGAGGATCTATCTCCCTCCATCCGGACCTCTCCGGGATGTTTTATTCCAACATCTGAGTTGTCTCTCTCAGAGAGCCTCTATATGCTGCTGTTTACTGATCCACCATCATTTTTAAGCTCCTCCTGCATAGGTTTCTTTTTACTCCTTCAAGTCAACTACTTTTTAAACATCTTTCTTGGATATGGAGAAGATGCTCTGCTTCTGTCGCTGTCTGTCTCCCTCCCACACCTCCTTCCCTTTCCAATCTTGCTACTCCATGTGGAGTCCAGCTGAACCTTCCTTTTTTCCCATCAGCTGATAAGTCATATTGTATTCCACTGAAACTACATTCTAGTGATGCTGATGGTAATCATTTTATCATACACAACCTAAATCCCCTATTTCATTACTGCAAGCATTGATTGCCACATAGGGTATAAATTCAATTGGTCAGTATATTTAGATAATATCTTTCCAACTAGGATTAAAGAAATTTCCAGTGCTGAGGCTGAAACGTTCTGTATTTGCTAACACATTTGTATATGAGACTGCTATTTAGTAGTGGAAAACATGTTTTCAGGAATCCGGTGAAAACAAACTCAAATTATAATTTAAAATTTAAATAGTGTGATACACAAAGTATATCTCAAGTAGAATACAAATATTCTAGAAACATCAGAAAAAGACGCAATAAGAAAGATAAAAATGTTTTAAAATGAGAGTGCTATTCATTGATTGATGGGGGAAAAACAAGAATTCCCCAAGAACCAAGCCATCCCTATGAACCAGTGACATGTGTGGGCCACCACTGGTGAAGGAACTGCCAAACCTCCGTCCCTTCTCATGTGCAAGCTGGCAAAAAAGAAGACTCAACTGACCACCATGCTCTGCCCCCATAAGCAACCAGCTAATCTGGAGATTCAGGCTATGATGATAGCTGTTGAAATGAAATGCAGTTAGATGCTATGGCATTTTGGTGTTTCACTGATGTTGCAGGTCTGGGGCCTGTGGTCTGATCATCTATTTGGAGGATAAAGGTATACAGTATGGCATCTATGGGGGATCTCCTTCCAAAGGCGGTAGCCATTGTTGACTTCCATTACCTTGCTTTTGAAGTCCTGTATCATTTCAATTGTTTTCTTGGATTTGGTTTTATTCTGTTTGTTTGTTTTCTTTTGTTATATCTGATGCCACAAGCAGCTATTTCAAAGATAGTAAGATCTATTATGGTAGCCATTTTGGATTCACTATCATTTTGTTCTGAAGTCCCTAATTGCATTCATTGATTTGTTTTCACTGGTTCTATTCTATTCTGTTCTCTTTGGCTTTTTCTATGTCTGAAAGTATCTGCGGCTATTTTGAAGGCAACAGGAGGCATTATGGTAAGTATTATTGATTTTGCATTGTTTTTAATTCCTATATCATTCACACTGGTTTGTTTTGATTGGTTTTTATTCTATATTATTTTCCTGGGTTTTATCCTCTTAAAGAAAAGAAAAGAAAAAGGAGAACAGAATTGTAGTGAAATTTAGTAGCATATTAGCAGCTGGGGTTTGTTGCTGAATTCATGGATGTTTTATTTTTATTGCCATTTTTTTTTAGGTATTCATTGCTCTCAATGCACTTATAAATAATGACTTTATTACAGAGTCACTATATATTGTTAATTTTAATGTGTAAATGCATAATGTTGCCTTAATAATATTGAATTTGAAATTTCATTGAATTTGTATGTGCTGTTTTGTCTTGCCAATATGTATCTTAGTAATATCAGTGTCCTCAAAATATATGCATACACTGTGAATGTTACCTAAGTGGTAATTACAAAATGAACCTGAATTAGATGGATTATATAACAAGAGATTTCTTAGAGGGTCAAAACATTTACAAATATTATCCATACAGTGATGATTAATTATTTCCACTGCTCAGAGCAAAATGAACACATCAGCTAGTAGAGAAAAGGAAAATATTAATTTAAGAGTGATTTAAAATGTATTTGAAGTAGCAGAAGATAGGAGTGCTTTTTTTAATTCATCTTTCTGGTGGTCAAAACTATGAGCTAGAAAGTATTTAAGTCCTCTGTACAAAGGTCCAAAGAAGAAAAAAATACTTGCAGAAGACTGTGCTTTCCAAGTTTTCATTTGCTGAATGCTTTTGCCCTCTTGATATTATGTATTTAGAACAACTGAATTATGGTTTTGGCTCCCAGTCAAATCCTGTACAGTCACAGAAGATAAATTGATGAACAATTCTAAAGTTAAGGCTCATAATTCAGTTGTCCAAAGTACATCATTGTAAAGCAGTTTATGTAAGCAATAAAAAACTGGAGAAAAGCCACCAGGAATGCTCCTTTGTCCATTTTGCTTTGGTTCTTCAACAGAGTTTTCCCCAGTAAATGTGTTTTGCATTCTTTGAATTTATTGCTTTTTGAGAAAAATGTAGAAACTGTCTAAGCTGTCCAATTTTGATGTTTTATCATCTATCAAAAACTCATGTTTCTTGAAATGAAAAATGCTTTCAACTTTATGGTGACACTTCTGGACAAAGATCTGTTCAGGAAACTAACTCTTTGAATCTAACATTTTGCCACTCCATACAATAAATAAATTTCATACACAGGATACACAGGGTAAAATTATATGTATAATATACATATTATTGGATAAATAATAAAATTCATTTGGTATTAACTATATCTTTTTTGTGTGCTTTATTGCCAGTGTTAAGCAAATGATGTATCACACAGTCTGAGCATATAATAAATAAATACTAACAAGAAACTCAACAGATAGTGTCTGTTGCGCTCCTACTCTCTACCAAGTATTGCAATTTACATATGTAAAAAAATCAAGTAAAATTTACATTTACTGGAATATTAATGTGTGCTAAAATTCCATCAGAATGGCCTGGGGATTTAGCTCAGCAGCATGGCAAGTGTGAGGTCATGAGTTTGATCCTTGGTATCTAAATAAATAATATAAATAAATAAATAAATAAAATTTCATCAGATACTTCATATACCTTTTTAACTTTCCAACATTTTTTAAATGGAGACATAGTTTTTTTAAGTTTATAGAGAGATATATTAAGTTTAACACGTTAATTTTTTTCTCCAAATTGTAGAGCTAACAAGGAGCAGAAACATTCTTCCATTACACTGTTTTATACATGAGTTCATCTAGCCTTTGTAATAAGCACTCAACTTGGGATTTTTGCACACATCTTTCAAATGATAAAACTAAAGCTTACAGAGTCTGAGACACTGATTATTTTTCATAGACAGGAACAGAGAAAACACATCGAGTATACTAGTGATTGACTCCAAATCTAAAATTTTACTCCTGAGGCAGATTATCTGGAGATTTCAGAGACAGACTCTTCACCCAAGGAGTTTATAACTTCAGAGAAAGTGAGACAGAGAACATCAACATGAAGCAAGAAGAGACATCCTCTCAATGCCATTGGTTAGATGCAACCTGCTGCAGAACTTCCAGGAAACAGACAGAATTATGAAGGTATCACAGAGGAACTGGCATTCAGATTTCGAGAGAAGCGAACATAAGTGTTTTCATTCAAAGTGTGGAAGAATGGAGATAGTAGTAAGCCAGAGATCCAAAATATCTGGTTCAATAAAATGTATTGTAAAAAGAAGAAAATGGAGATAGTATTATATGGAACTATAATCTTTGAAATATAAACCCTAAGAAAGGAAAAATTCCCCAAATATTGTATTTGACAAAAAGTTTAAAATAAGATCTACAACAAGTAAACGTTTCTCAAGCTCTGCTTTGTAAGTAATGAAAAGATGAAATAAAATTACAAAGAGTCTATTACCTGAATATCTACTCTGATAAAGACTACACATTTACTTGATAAAGAAAGAAAGGCAGGTACAAAATAAAAGAAGGAACACCACTGGCAGAGGCACTGTCATAGATGGAACCAACTCGGGTGTGATCGTTTGGATAAGAAATTTTTAGCCTGAAAAAATTATCCAAATGGCCCATGAAAAATCACAATTGCAACAGGCCTTGCTATGGACATATTCTAGCTAACTGAGCAGTATGTTAGTGCACTGGACGGAAAACAGTGTTAGAAGTTGATGAAAAACATTCTGACTTCAGTACTGTCTTCACTATGAATTGAACTAGACAGTGGCATGTTTTAAATCAAAGGAGTCTCTGTGGTGTCAGATTCAAAATATCAATAAATATGGGACCTACTTAAAAAGGACTTTACAGACAAATGTCTTTCTAAACAGAGGTGAAAAAGAAGCAAATGGTCATTCTGGAAAAATTTCTGGATGGAGAATTAAGAGATTGAAGATTCAATACAACGAAACATATTTTCAATTTCTGAACATGTCTGAAATCCCTGTGCCTGGGTTCCCCTTCTCATAGAGGCTGGTAACCCTGACTCCTTGCTGTGTTTGTGACCTCAGTCTTTTCCATGGAGCTTTGCCTAGGGAAGAGATTTAAGCTAATCCCCTTTTATAGCCTGAACATCATTACAGTACTGATTTTCTCTCAATTTGTGAAAATTTGAATAATCTCTTTGTTCACATGTTCATTTTTTTTTCAAATGTATATGAAATTTGGGTAGTAGTAGAGATTTTTTCTACTTCTTTACTGGGACAGCATTCAGGTCTTAAATAATAGCTGACACATGACAGATTTTCACAGAATTCTTTACATGGTGAAAGTAACTGTAACTCAGTATCTGTGTGACTTGAAAACTCAGTTGACCTAATCAGTATGAGTTGTTATAACAATTGCAAGTGTCAAATCATTGATGTCTCTTCAGAACATTTATGGGACATTAGTCCATGAATTTGCCATTTTCAGGAAAAAATAAGAAAAGATAAAACTAACCGTGTTCAATATGAGGTTATTATTTTTTAGTAATTACAAAGAAACTTTCTGATTTTGATCAATACTGCCCCAGTTTCTACAATCTATAAGATACTAATTTTTTGGAAATGCTATGGCTCAATTAATAGATAAGCAAGGGACAGATTCTAATAACTCTTGGTGACTGTATTTAATGAAATGGCATATCTTCACATTCTCTAAGCTGTATTAAAATGTTAACACAGAGGTATGTGTGTGTTTGTGTGTGCGTGTGTGTGTGTGCGTGTGTGTGCCTGTGTTACAGTTACTTTCTTTTTCATACCTGCTATAAATTCTCAAAAGTCAGTCATCCAGAAAAAAAAATGCTAAAAACTTACAATAGGACCAGAATGAAGAAATCTACACAGGTTAAAAAAAGAACTTTTTCCATGTCATGAGCACACCAGATAGCTTTTGGTGTAGGGAT
This sequence comes from Cavia porcellus, assembly GCF_034190915.1. Taxonomy (NCBI): domain Eukaryota; kingdom Metazoa; phylum Chordata; class Mammalia; order Rodentia; family Caviidae; genus Cavia; species Cavia porcellus. Next base: position 95,219,375 of record NW_026947487.1, read on the forward strand.
AAATATTTGAAGCAATAGTTTATGTTGTCTCTCAAACAATGACACGGTCTTCTGGTAGTAAAGATTGAATTATGCAGACAGAAAAATAACAGGTAGACAGTAGCAGGAATGTTTTATATACCCTATTTAGAGTGAGCTTGCTAATTAACCTAGGAAGAGATAGAAGCATCAGAGAGTAAGAATAATTCTCTTTCAAGATACAAGAGAAATTAGCTAAAAGATTGACTTTTCTGACTGAGTAGCAGAAAATTACAGGCAGAAAAGTAGTATGTGAAAAAAAAAAAAAATCATTCCTGAAAAAAGTTAGAAGTAGAAAAATCCAGGGAAGAGATAGAGGAAAAAAATAAATTCTGTTGCCTGAGAAAAGGCACTGTGTATGTATGTGATTGCATCTTTAGGAAACCTTGAGCTACTAGTATTTGCTGAAATTTTCAGAAGAGCCAACTGAGGCTTGCAAATTGCTGTTGGCTCATCCAAAGTCCCTGCTGATACATGACGGAATCATTTTTGAATCTTACTGAAACATAGGTAATGTAGAATCCTTTCATGAAAACAGGCCCAACAGTAATACCTCTTTGTAGACTTTTAGTGTTACATCTTCATGCAAAATTTACCTGTCAGTGTATCAAGAGAGTAAGGCAGATGTCCCAAGTCACTAAAATATTGTTGTAAATTTTAAAAGTCAAAATTGGAAGGTGATCATATACCACTTATCATGGATGGCCCATGTGGTGGCCAGTAAATGAAGGATGCTCAAGGGAAAAACACACATTGGCAGCCTTGTCATATTATTACGGTTTAAAACTAAAATATCTTTCAAAAATTTTACTTTTGGAAGTGGGCCTGCATGCTTGAGCTTGGCAGCACATACAGTAAAATTGGAAGTGTGCCTGGGGGATGACTTGGAAGAAAAAAAATATCATTCCTGAATTCTCCCTTACCTATCTGCTTCCTGGGTGCAGTGTGGTGAAAAGATTTCTGCTGCCATGCCATTGTCTAGGGTACTGCTTCCTTGAAGCCAGACAGCCACGTACTGAATTCACTGAAACTGGAATCCAAACATAACCATGCCTCACTTAAAATTGTGGGTGTCAAGTATTTTGTCCCAGTGAAGTGAAAATGAAGAATAATATATGAAATGAGGTTTCTACAGTAAAAATTAGTAAAATTATGGTAAGAATTTCATCACATTATTCTAGGCTAGGTCTTTTTTAAATTAGTACATGTTTGCAATACTTGTATTATACAAACAACTTGAAGATTTTAGACATATGTAAATAATACAACTTGGTTCCTAAAGTCTTTCTTTATCCTTATCTTTCCTTTCACTCCCTAGAATTTAGTTTTTCTTATTTCTGCATTATTAACATTATAATCTTTCCTCATTTTACAGCAAGTGATATTTATATTCGTGAGATTATTAGATTCCTATAAAAGACAGAGTTTTAGTCTTATTTTCCCTTCTGCTTCATCTCACCTCTAATCTTGGTCTCTTGCACCTCTTCCTTAATTGCAAGAGACCAATCCCCTTATCTCGTGTCCATCCTCCATTGATCTTTTTGTTTGTACTTTTCCTTATTTAGATGACTGATATCATACTATATTCAAGCTTGTTTGTCCTATTTATTTCATTCCAAATTGTATTTTCCATGTCCAAGTGCTAGATATAGTAATCTCAAAGTTTTCCTTCTTTATAATGAAGTATTATTCTTTATTTTCAACCAAGTAATATTCCACTGTATGTAGTAACTACAGTATTTATATATGATAGTTTTTTGATGTGTGTGCAACTGGCTTCCAGGATTTGACTATCATGAAATATGCTGATATAAAGATTGATAGCCATGTACTACTGTAGTACGATGTCTTCCTCTTTTGGAGGAAGATACATAGAAGGAATATGTGGGAACGTTGGTTAGATTTATGTATGAGATGGACATGCAGAGATAAGGTGCTGTAACGATTGATACATTCTGTCACCTTGACAAGTCTAGAAACTTAGTTAAGTGACACAGTCGGGAGGCCAAGATGCTCAATTCACAAGCAATCTGTGGGAGAGGAGGGAATGGAAATGGTGTGGGTATAAAGCTCCTAACCTATGGTGGTAGCCTGCATACATTATAAGGGAAGAAAAGAGGCTTTTCTCCCTTTTTTACTCTTGTTGCCTTTGCTGTTTTCTGCCCCCTTGAAGAGTTGCCCCTGTGCCATGCCATCCTGCTTTGGAGTCAGTTGATTCCAGACAGAAACTTCCACAAACTGTGAACTAATTAAATACTTCCTTCTTTAATTTTGGGTGTTGGTATTTTGTCTCAGTATTGAGAGGAAAATAATTAAGACAGGGACTTTAAAAGCCACAAGCCCCACACCTCCCAGAATGCATGATTAGAGATTTAAAGATAGCCTATATCTTTGCACCATGCTATAGTCCAGAACTGTGTCAGTGGGATCCTGAGTTATATGAAATTTCTAATTTCAGTTCATTGAGAAATCTCCATACAGATAGATCTAATTGTTTACATTCCGACCAAAAACATAAGAGGGTTTCTTTTCACCACCTCACCAGAATTTATCTTGATGATAGCCATTGTTTTTTGAATGAGATAGAATTTTAGCATTGTTTTAATTTACATTTCTCTTATGGCTTGAGATGTTGAACATGTTTCATACATTTGTTCACCTTCTGTACTTTTTCCTGTGTGAATTGCCCATTCATTTCAATTGGTGGGTCCAGATCTAAAAAGCTCTTCAGAGAAACTTCAATAAAACACAAATGAGTTCATCAGAAAGAAAAAATATTCAATTAGGTGTACTTAAATGACTCTTTTAGTAAATGCTAAAATTATAACCATACAAGTTTAACTTTCAATAATTATATTGATAATTTGAAAAATTTAAAATGAACAGAAGACCAAGGAAGTCAACAAGATTTTAATTGTTTTTTAACTACAAGTAAAAACTTATCAGCTTTTAAACACCATTATCAATTTTTCTATAGTTTAGAGCTTTAACATCTTGGTGCTATTGAAGAGAATGGACCCTTCAAGAGGGTGAGGGCGATTTGCAAGTTCTTTATGTACTGGATTCCTGCCTTTGATGGAAACTATGAAACACCTTAACTCCTGCTTAGCTTTCTTTTGTGTCTTGGCAGAGTGAATGTTTGCTATGCTACACACTTCTGTTGTAATTATACATTACATTAAGGTCAAAGCTAAAGGATCAACTTATTATGGACTAGAACTAGCAAAAATCTGTACCAAAATACACCTTTTTAAATAATTTGTTTATTTTAAGTATTGTTACAGTGACAGAGACTAACACAGTCTCACACAATATTTTTGTTTTTTTCATTTAACAACTATGACATTGGTTCTGTTTCTGCACCAGTCATTGTGCTAGATTCCAAGAATGTGATGATTCCACTGAAAGTCTCCACACTTATAAAGAGTGTCGCTGGTAAGAGAGAGTTTAAAATAATTCTAATTTATCAGATTAAATACTACAGTGAACTTGAACATGCGGGACTAATTTTGACTAAATAGCTTTAGAGAAGACATGCCATGGAAAATTATTTGTAATGCTAAAGTGACCAAAAGAAAGATAATGAAGGTGGCATAGTCCTTATCAAAGAAAGTTAGCAGAGCGAAGAAATCACAGGCAAGAATTCCGTGTGTTATCTGCCAAACACAGTAACATAACACAAGACCAAGAAGTCATTTGGATTCTGATCCGGAAAGCCTGTGAATGTAGAGCCTCAGAATTTGTACCATCGTGTCAACTCCACTTGGACCACATAATATTGTTTCCTTTTAGGATACGCCTTAGTCATATAAAGTGCTGCCAAAGATCTAGGGAAAGCAAGCTAAGGTAAATGCTACACAGGATGAATATTTCAGGAACCAGAAAATAACATGCCATAGTTAAGTAGCATGTGGCTGAACAGAAAGCATTAGCAATGATTATATATCATTCAAAATTTTGAGGCTTATAACACAACAGTTATAGTTGAACCTGACTTTATCATCTATGACATTTTCAAATGACGAGGTTGCATTCTTGGAGTTTTTAACACTTTTAAGGACTTAGAATATAGTGTTGGTGGCTTATATGCAACCCTTGGTTACAAGGTTTTAGAGCTCAGGCAGTTATTTCATTGGAAAAAGTCCAAAAAAATAAGATTTTTGAATGTTACCTTTGTATCAGTTTCCACTAAGTGTACTAAAGATGTAAGAAGAGAGAGATTTTTAAAAAATCTGTTCAATTTACTTTTTTCTTTAGCATCATTGTTTGTACCTTTTATCTCCTTTCTACTATCTTCACCTTCCTCCACTTTATCTCTCTTCTATAAATTCTGTTTTGGAAACCCATTCCATGACGAAGACAGTTTACATAAGTAATAAGTAACTAAAACAAACTCTCCATCCTCAGTGAGTTTACATCCTGGAAAATATGTGGAGGGTAGAGGAGCTGGATAGTTGAAACATAATTCATCAAATGATGGCTAGTGTTATGCACAGAGGCTGCTTTACTTATTTCCTGACCATTTCCAACAGATGGTCACTGTGCTCTTTTGGTTTGCCCAAGACTTTCTTAACTTTAACACAAAAAGGTTCCATGTAACAGGAATGCCATTTCTCAGAAATAATTCTGAGCAACTGGACTCTATAAGATTTTTTAGCAAGATGCAACATAACTATGGAAACTTCCCTGTAGATAATAAAGATGTTAAGAGAACATTTGCTAGTTAAACCGAAAATATTTAGAACACTGCTCTTTCTGGATTGCATGTATACAAAATTTGCCAAATTTTTAGGTATACAAGATATCGAAAAACTCTTTTTAAAATTAGTTTGCCACAGCCATTTGGTTCAATATAGTGTGACAGAAGCAAATATTGCAAGTAAACAGTGTCTGCTAAAACTGATTTGCAATTTTAATTCTGTATTCCTAAGAAACAATATTCTGTGATTCTTTATGGGAGCATAGTTGAGATACTTCTGGCAAAAGGAAATTTGATGAAGTGTTTGGGAAGAAGAGTAAGTATAGCACCCTTACATTTTAGAATGCAACTGGATAAAAAAAAAAAGCAAAAAATATATTCTGGGATATTATTTACTATTATGCTGATGCATTCAAAGAAGTACTGATTTGAATTAGTAATTGTTTATACATTTACTTATTCACTTTTTTTTTTTTTTTTTTTTTTTTTTTTTGAGACAGGCTCTATGCACTTCAGGCTTGCCTTGAGCTCACTTTGTAGCCCAGGCTGGTCTCGAACTCACCGTGATCTTCCTGGCTCAAACTTCCAGTGCTGGGATTACAGGTGTGAGCCACCACGCCCAGCTTATCCAGCAATGTTTAACAAACAAGAAGCAAACAAACCTTATTTATTCAATATTTTAGCATTTTATTGGAGTCTGAGATACATGGGTGAAGAATTGCCATTTGTGTTCAGAACTTACAAGTGTTTAGGATTGTGATAGGTATACCCCGTAGTTATCTTCTAAATCCTCTCAACAGACACAAAGAAACAGGTATTATACTTCTTGCATTTCACAGGTGAAAAGTTGATTCATGTCACTAGTTAATTTGGTTGAAATTCACACAAGTAATACTTCAGAAAATTACAATAGAAAACTTTGGATAGAAATTGTGGATACTGCGAGGGAACACAGGCAAAGACTTGGGAGACATTGGGAAAGAGATGGTTAATTTTGCATGCAGTTATCCATGACGGCTTCCTCTTGCATCTTCCATATCTACTTTGGGAAAGGTTGCCTGGGGGCCCCGCTTTATTAGAGCTGAGGGTAATCACTGATGAAAACGATAATGATCCTGAGTCAACAAAATTAATAATCATTTTCATGATTGCAAAGGGTTTAGGATAATTTTTATGTATGAAATTTATGTAAACCCTTAACATTTTTAACTTTGCTCCAGGCAGGAATTAGAGATAAAGATCACTCTGAAATCTTCCTTCACCTAATGAATTTTAGAGTTTTCTTAACTGAAAGCAACAGCCACAAACAGTACTAACACAAAAGAATGAAAATCAGACAGGGGAAAAGACCAGTAGCTGCGAGAATGTTCACCTATGCAAAGACATTCATCATCAGACACAGTCCTTAGCAGGTTGAGGAGACTTCGGATTTAGCCTTCACTTAGTTACTGACTAACTTTTGTCAATGTCTTTAACATTTTGAATTTCAGGATACAGTTAATTAGATACAACAACCCTGTCCTCACTTCACACTCAGAGTTTCATTTTAAGAGAAAAAAAAAAAAAAAAAGTAACATATATTTGAAATGAAAGTTTATAGTAGGCATTAAGGAAAAGAAACATCTTGTTAATGAAAATACTGTTGCAGACTGAGGCACAAGGATAGAAAATCAAGCTTAGTTAAGTTAACTTAGTCACTGCTGTGGTGGTTACACTGTGTCAATTTGAGAAGTTTAAAAGTTTACCTGAGAGAATCAATAGGGAGGCAGGATCCTCCTTTGTAAATATCATCATTCTTTGCAAGAGGAGGGCACAGAAGGTTTGTAAGTGTTACACCTCTACCGGAGGAGGTATCCTGTGTGCAACATAAGGCAGAAGAGGCTTGTTTTCCCCCACTGCTCTGGCTGCTCCCTTGAAGCGATGCCCCAGTGCCATATCACCCTGCCTTGGAGCCAGCGATTATGTATTGAAATCTCCAAAGATTGTAAGCTAAATAAATCTTTCCTTCCTTAATTTTGAGTTTTTGGGTATTTTATCCCAGCAATGTGAGAAAAGTAATCGAGATAGCCACATACATTGTTTCATAAAAGAAAAAGAGAAACAAAGAAAGAAACAAAGAAACAAAGAAAGAAACAGAGGAACAAAAGAAGAAAGAAAGAAAGAAAGAAAGAGAGAGAGAGAGAGAGAGAAAGAAAGAAAGAAAGAAAGAAAGAAAGAAAGAAAGAAAGAAAGAAAAGGAAAGAAGGAAGGAAGGAAGGAAGGAAGGAAGGAAGGAAGGAAGAGATATAGATGTGGCTAAGTGCGTAAATCTTGGGTTCTATGCCCAATATCATCAAAAGTTTAAATATTTAAAAAATATTGCCTGAGGTAATCTCATACATTTGGTACAAAGAATTTAAACATGAAAATAAACCTAAGATCTAATGATAAAGTAAAATAATAGTACTGAATTATATGCAAGTTATGTTTTCCATATAAAGGCTTTACTACTTTTTGCATAAATTACCCTGTTTGATTATTCAGCAGATGCAGAACAAATTTAACATTGTTTTCATTTATTAGAAGTAGAAATGAAGACTCAGCATTCAAGGGACATTCCTGATATTATACTAAATACAACAAATGGAACTGAAAGTAAAGTCAGTCAATCAGATGCATCACAATAGGGCCTTCCCTCCCTAGGTAATACCTTCCTAGTTTAATGCTCTGAACAAGTGTGCAGTGTAAAACAGGAACACAAGCTACGTACTTTGTCCCCCTGAAACAGTGTCCTGCACCTTAAATGACTGCAGGCCAGGTGTGCAGCATCGTGTGCGAAGGAAACTAGAGGTGAGTTGTAGGGGAAGAATGCGAGGTTCACCCCAGTGTACTTACTGCTGTCTACAGGCTTAGTTAGTCGGACTTTCGTTTTTGATGTTGTTTTTGAAAGACTTACATTTATCTTTGTTTCACAAATATGTGTATTCTTCTGAAACCAGAGTAAGACAGAACTTTGGTCTCTTTTCTGTGATTTATGCTTAAATGCAGAGCAATCTATGTTTTGTTTTGTTTTGTTTTGTTTTGTTTTGTTTTGTTTTGTTTTGTATCACTGATGGCAAACTTGGTTGAAATGTTTTTACACAAAAGAAGTGAATTTTGTATTTCTTTGCCCTTTCCTTTATTGCTGGTACTGCTCTATGTAGAATGACAGTATAAATGTCTTCTGGTTATTTTCATAACTGCAATGCTTAAAGTTATGGATTAAAGGTAAAAACCATACTTTCAAATTCTCTTCCACTGCAAGAGTTCTTGCCTTGTGGATCTGAAGAATCTCAAGGCTTCCACGCCCACTGTCACCCCCTAAAGAAGTCAGATATTCAAAACATATCCAATATTTAAACTCTGGCAGACATACTAAACTAATTATCTTCAGAAACAGGACTGTGCATGTTTATTTTGAGATTTAATAAAAAAACTGACATAGCGGCCATTAGCTTCCCAAAGTGTGCTCTGTTTAATATGCAAAACACACAGAAATTAACATAGTAATTATGTTAGAACTAACAGGATACCAACATTTTAAATGGATTTAACACATTAAATAATTTCATGTCTTATGTGGCCCTGGTGTCTTTCACAGATGGTCACAACATTTGCTAATTTGTTCTACAGGTAGTGCAAATTAATGCTATCATCTTCGAATCTTATTCTTTTTAATGTAGATGGAGAGCTTTATTTTTAACTTAAAAACATAACTACTCTGTTTAATATATTGTTAAACTCTTTAATAAAGAAGATAGATGTCCCTTTCAAAATGTGCGTTTTTTGAATCCAACAATGAATGTTAGTAAGTTAAAAAATATACACTTGATATATCAGATACCACAGATGTTAATGATAATAAAATTACTCAATCAGAAAGTGTTTATTTTTTGCATGGAAACCATTTTTGAGACACAAGTACTAACTGCTGAGTGCATTAGGATGAATCATGTTATGGATTAGATCTCAAATAGGCCCAAAAGTCTTTTGTTCAGAGGTGGGAATTTTGGAAGGTAATTTAATCACGAAGCGCTTTGTTTATCAGTGCACGGGTACACTGATGCGTTTGTGGTGGATTGAGCTGTCAGGCTGTAGAGCCTGGTTAAAGGTGGGTCACTGGAAATGTGACCTCGAAGACTGTATTCTTTCCCCAACTCCTCCCCTCTCTCCTTTTCCAGGCTTCGAGGAGATAAGCAATTTTCCTCCAGTTCTCCCTTCAACTATGATGTTTTATTGTTGTTGTTGTGCTTGTACCAGACAAAAAAAGATTGGTCTTGAACACTATGTACCAGGCTACCATGTAGCCTGAGCTGTGCTCCAACTCAAGGAAATCCTCCTGTATCAGTCTTCCAAGTACTTGTATCAAGGTTATGCCATCACGTTGTTTCTTCCTTGGAGCCAGGCAACCACTGAATGAACCCATGGGGAATTATGATCCAAATAAATGTCTCCTCCTTTAAATTGTGGGAATGGGGTATTCTGACTTGATGATGGGCAAGTTGACTGATATATACCATATCTGCAACATTTTTACAATGTATAGGACATACTGAAATTCATCCTCTGAAGGTGGGTATTTTTTACTTTTTCTAATATTCCACTTAAGCCATGAAAACACTATTCTCATATAATTAAAGGAAGTAATACATAATCATTATGTTAGGTAGAAATACACTTTAATAAAAGAAAAATACCTCTTTGTATAAATGTGTGAATCTAGACCTAGACAAGAATTATAGAAGAGCAGACTCAAATATCCTGGAAAATACTAAAAAAGTAGTCAGTGACTAGTAAGAGCATGTCAAAACCAAAGGATCAGAATGAAAAACTCTTTGGCTAAAATTATTGTGATTTTACCATCAATAGTGAGTGAAAATTGTTATAGACTTCAATTTCTGTAACATGATTTTATTAGAGAATTCAAATGACTACAAAAGAAATGTCTTCTTTATGTTCTGATTTCTTTGTAAGAATATCAGGGCTTATTTTTTAAATAAAATAGTTACAGAAAAAAATCCAGTATTATGCCATCTTTAGAGTACAGAATGTGTTTGGACCAACCAGTTATTCATTTAAGTAAATTTTCAGTAGTTCTTTTTAATTAAACAAAACAAAACAAAATAGAATCAAAAAATAAACAAAATCAGGAAGAGTGGTAGAACTAAATAGTCTCCATTCTGCATTTCTTACTGATTTTATAGGTAGGGAAAATCTCCATTGATTTAACCATTATCTCTAAAGAGATGGCTGGGAGAAGAAATTCTGTCTCCTATGAATTAGCCTAAAAATGAATAATAAGTCAAATGAGAACAATAAACTATGACAAAACCCTAAAGTAGATTAATCATTCTTGAACAAAAGGATCTTGTTGCCAAGTGACCTCTGTAAAAAATCAAAAGATCATTTTTTATTGTCCCAATTGTGGCTATGCTAGTTGAATCTGGTAGATCAAAGCTCACCAAGAGCAGGGAAAACATAGATAATCACAGCTTAATAAGGCATGAGATATTTCAATTGATCATGATATATGACTCTGTGATACCTAATAAACACATCGTAAGAGTACATTATTAATGGAATCATTGGTGACTTTGGAGTTTGCCTAAAGGCTTCATAAGTTTAGTAAGGTATTTTTCCATATATGATAATGATATCATGAATGTTTAACAGTATCATTCTCTTATATTTTAGATATGAAGCAAAACTATTTAAAATAAAAGCTATATATTTATAATTATGCTTAAAGTAATCCCACAGGTGGAAGAAATACAGTGAACATAAACATGTATGTAACAATATTCACACATTGACAATTATTGATGGTTAATATGAGTTACTTTGGAAGTTGTTAAAATATATATTGCTAGAATTCTCTATAATAAAGTTTTAAAAAGTAGTTGAAAAACTACAAGGTCAACATGTCTAAAAACATAAAGATCATAAAATTAATCAATAATTACTTTTTTAAACTTTTATTCATATATTCATTTGATACAGTTTGCTAGCGAAAGACATTTGACTCCTAAGTGAAAAATTTTTGGAATTGAAATTTTGAACTATAATACTGATGAATTGTTTCTCTGTGATAATCATTTTAATCTTTTCCAAAGTTAGGAATTACAACAGCTGATGTTAATTTCTGTCTACTACGTATTATGCATGAAAGTTACTAGCACATTGCTTAATTTAGAATAGATGTTTAAGATATATTTGTTTATATTCAGCATAACAGAACCATATTTTTAAAAGATGGAAATAAAATGTCCCTTTTAAACTACTGCTTTGCATGCTATTAAATGCTGTTTAACTTCTAGTATTCTGCATTAAAGAAGTAGATTGTGGATTGGCAAAATTCCCCATTAATGACCATTAAAACTTGAATTGTCATTTAGATTCATAGCCACCTTTCCCAACTCCCAGTATCTATTGTAATTTATTTATTCCGTGATTTGGTTTGCCTTGGTAAAGCTGACTGTTTATGACTTACACTGACCTTAAAATCCCTCAACTGTCTTCAGAGTGCCTAATAATTGATTTTGTGTAAAGACTATTTAATTAAATAGATACTAGGAAGAGATATTGCTTCTATAGAGAAGGACATGACTGAAGGTGATTATTAAATGTTCTCCTTGGGGAACCTTGATAAAGTTATGGTTAATTTATATTTTCTTTCTTAGGACATTTTGGGCTAATAATTGGCCTCCTTTTCTGACATTGTCATACCATTGGGATGATGCCTGTTTATTTGACATGCTTGACATTTCTCAAAAAGTTAGCTTGACATGTGTATGGAGAAAGCTCAATTATTGAATGATTAATGATTCATTGAGAAAAGTCATCTATGAGAGGGTGAGTTATGATTTAATACTTGAAACTTACTGAGGTGATTCAAATGAATTACATGGCTCCATGTCTGTTGGTACATCTGACCATGGTAAAGTCATGTACAAATCCGCCATGCAAACACTTATAAATTTCTATTTCTATTTCATAAACCTTTTTATCTTGTAAGTAAATTACATTTATTGAATACGAGGTCTCAAATATTTTGCTAGGAAATAAGAATATTATGGTGACTACAGCACAGTAAAATATTCTCTTTAAACTACATAGTCATGGAAAGTGCAGCTGTGCACAGAGCAGGGTGGGAAAGCAGTAAGGAGGAGGCACCTCGGAGCAAAGACTCAGAGACAGAGTGAGAGTGAGGGCGTGAGGACAGGATTTCCGGGAGAACTAGCATGTCTGCTGTTAATTAGGGATTGATCTTTGTTAGCTATGTAAAGATAAAGTGACAGGGTGGAGACAGGGCATGATTCCAAGCACTGACATATATTGAAGGAGAGCATTATGTTGTCTCCCTAGTGTAAATAACTGAAAGAGTAAATAAGATCCAAAGTATACATTAGATATTGTGAAAGTAAGAGGGGAAGAAACTGCTCAAAAAGAAGGAACAACTGGAGTGGGGGAAAGGAGAAAGGAAAGAAAGGAAAATATTATATATATAATTATAATACAAATGTCTTTTAGTTAATCAAAATGAAAGGTTTGTGTTTCATTGTTCATTTTTTCATGCCTATATCTTGTAATCTGAGCAACTCCTTCGAAGATAACAATAAGCAATATATTAACCTTTGTTAATCTCCTATTATGTTGTTTTGAAATTCAGTATCATCTTTTTTGTTCTTTTTTGCATTTTAAAATAAGAAAGGAAACATTTTCCATTCCTGATGTACTCTTTCAGCTTTTACAATTTATTATTTTACTAAGGTGATATTTGCTTCTCATGTTTTTCAGAAATATGAATTGTGTGAATTAAGCAAGAAAACCCAAACTCTTCCAAGATGATCAAACTATCCTAAAAGAATTTTGTTACAGTATTCCACTATAGACATGTATATATAATGACTTAGAGTTGGAGGATGGGAACTTGAAGCATGACTTCACCCTCAATAGTATCGTTGATCTTATCTCTAAGAGTCATATATCAATAGAGATACTAAATTATCTACAACTTCACAAGATTCATGATTAAGCCACTATAAACAGTAAGAACTGTGACTACCAAATTGTTTGATAAGAAGTTTTGGTTATGTCTCTGATTGCTAACTTGCGAAATAATCCAGGTTTTAAAATGTACAACTCAGTGGATTTTAACATCTTCACAAAGTTGTACAATTACATCAGAATGTTCTTCAACATAAAAAGGAGCCACATTCCAATTAAAATTCACTCCACACTCGCACTTCTCAACACCTGATGATCACTAGACTATTGATTGTCTGTATTGATTTGCGCATTCTGGAAACTTCTTCCAAAAGAATTTTTAAACAAAAATACCTATACAATAGAATGTATTTTTAAACCACATAATAGTTTTGTTTTGCTTGTTATTTAACACATTTTTTTCAAGATTGAACCACGTTGCACAGTAACTCAGCACTTCATTGTCTTTGTATTCTATTGTATAGGTATGCACACATGTGTGCACACAAACACACACACAAAAAGAGAGAGAGACAGTTTTCTTAGATGTTTAATTAGAACATAATTGCTGTGTCATGTGCTAATTCTATTTTTAATCACTGTAAGAGGGGCCAGGTGGAGTGTTTTTTGTTGTTTTCTTTTGTTTTTAACCAAACAGTTCAAAATATTTTGCGATCCCACCATATATGTGTGAGAATTTTAATTTTTCCACATCCGTTGTCACTTATGATTGTCAGTCTCTCTATTTTAGCCATCGAGTGGGTGTGAGGTAGCATTTCATTAGGTTCCTTTATTGTTTTTTTTTTCCCTAAGGGTTAATAATGCTGAACATCTTATGATGTACTTATTGGATATCTGTGCAACTTTTTAGTGTCCGGTATTAAAAAGAGTGTTTACTTTAGCTGTGTGCTGCGTATCATGACCAAATATATGTTTCTTTATATTAAATGCAATTTCTGTGATATTTTTGCAGAAAGTCTAACATATATATATATATATATATATATATATATATGTATATATACAAAATATTTTCATAGTCTTCCTCAAGTTTATTACAATCTAATAAGTATGTAATGATAATATTACAGTAAAAATTAAAAATAATGATAGTTCAAGTTACTTTTCTTGTTAGTGAGATAAAATATCCAAAGTTAAAGAAGGAAAGGTTATTTCAGCTCACAGTTTGTAGAGGTCTGAGTTCATATACTAGATACTGTGACATGGCAGAGGGGCATCACAGTGGGAACACTGTTCCTGGTAGTCAGAAGACAGCAAAAGAAAGCAACCAGCAGCCAGCAACAATAGCAATTTTTTCTGTCTCTTTTATAGTCTACATGGTGTACCAGGCTTAGATGGGTGTCAAACCAAGCAGTGGACTAATTTACTAATCAAATACCCTTAATAAGTTCTTGGTATCAAGTGCTTGTGATGGTGAGAGTAAGGAAAACTCTGTACATTGTTGCAAGTATGTTAGTATACAAAATAGTAGGGAGCTACTTCAAACTTTAATCGTGTGTGTGTGTGTGTGTGTGTGTGTGTGTGCATCATAACAAAATACTGTTCAACCATAAAAAGATGAAATGCTGAAATGTATAACAATCTGGAAGGAACTGGAGGTCACTATGTTAAGTGAAATAAGTCAAGCACAAGAAGACAAATACTACATGATATTATTCCTATCTCCACTCTAAATTACTGGTTCTATGGAAAATGAGAATTTTAAATAATGCTTAAAAGGGTTGAGGGGAGTAGAGAAAAAGGAGGGACTGGGAAATATCAGTACGTATTGAGTATAGTTCAGGGGGAGGAGTAATTCTGATATTTTATTTCAGAAGAAAGTTGACTATAAGTAATGATATGGTAATACATACACCTCAAAAGAAGCAAGAAAGGATTTTGAACACTTTCATCTCATGGAAATGACATGTATTTTTTCACAAAAGAAAGGTAAAATCAAATTTAACATTCTATACTATATCTATAGAATAAAACAACACATATAATGTCAAAAAATACTGTACACACAATTTTAAGATAATTGTTGCATCTGAAAAATAAATGTTACTGTGCATCTGTGTGCCATAGTTATTTGAATATTCATATGGTAAGATAGACAAAATATGTTGTAACAATAAAATAATTATAATAGTAAAATTAATCATAAAAATCTAGGAATAAATTGTGAATATTATTCTAGCTGTGGTAATTAGATAAAAAATTTATATGAACATGTGAGCAGTGATCTCTCAGCAGTAAGATATTGCTGGGGTTTTTCATCTATACTATTCAATTTTTGTATCATGGACACAGATTCTATAAAATATGCTGAAATTTAGGTATTTTTAATTATGAAGATGCTATATTGTTTTCTTATTTAAAAATTAAGCATCAAAATCCATGTAAATATTATATATCTTTAAGGGAGTAAAAATTAATATTGTATTTGTTACGATGCATAAGTATTGGCTTACACATACTTATTACTATGTCTCTGTGAGAAAGTTATCGGCAAAAGTAAGAAAATTTATTGCAAAGAATTGCATTTCTTAGTGAAAGTCTCCAAGATTGAAAGAATTTAAGTCTTGATACAAATCCTCGTATTTTTCTGCCTCAAAATTGCTTTCATTAAACTTTCATTAAAACACAAGAAAACTGAACTCCAGATTCTGAAATTCAGAATCTTTAAAGTATCCATTGTGGTGGTCATATCCTACTGATTCTGGTACCATGTGCTCTCTATATTTGAAGCATCATGCAGTTTTACCAAGTAGGTAGAATAGCTCATGTTAGCCACTGGAGTTTTTCTCCGTAGGGCTTTTCATGCCTCTTCATGGTGTTCCCAAGTGCAAAGTCTGTCTGCATTCCTAAAAATTATTTTGCACATATAAGACTCATATATTTTGCAAACAATGCTCTCAGAACTTTATATTAAAGTTCTCAATGTGTTTTCTGTCTAAACCAAAGGTGTTCATGAGATAATGTTTTGCCTTCCACAAAGGATAGTACAAACATTCAGAGGCAATCACACCTACAATCTGCTTATTTGTTTAATTTTGTTATTGTTTTCACAATATTGTGTATCACAAGTTTTTTTTCATGCAGGTCCTCGATTGTTGGCTTCCATGCGTTTTCTCTTGCCTTCTTAATCTTGTTTCTGCTGATTTTCGTACACAAAAAAACAGTTGTAAGTTAAAATCTTTTATCTCGTTATTCACTATTGTTCACATGTTTAAAGAAACAGGGCTGTTCCAAAGTATATGGATATTTCATAACATGATGTGCATATTTTTTTTCCCCAAGAGTCAAACTCACAACCTCACACTTGCCAGTAAGGTGCTGTGCCACTGAGCTATATCCCTGGCCTCTCTGTTTTCACAACTAATTTATTCTTTGACTGGATTCAATATTTTCTCTCTGTGTGTGAATGATGAAAGTATTTACCATGCCCACATTGCTATATTTAGGAGATAGTCCATAAGGAAGCTCTTTAGCAGGTTCATTAGTAATAATTTAGGAATATTTCAGCCTGAGTCTCAGGCTCTCCAATTCTAATGTTGCTTTTTATTTTCCTGATGTGATGGTGAAAGTCAGTTGCTTCTTCATTCAGGTCCCTTTTATTTCTTGATGTGGAATTCCTGCAGTAATCAGAACCTAACTACTCTCTTTAAACAAGGACCACTCATTCTCATACTTTTAGCTACGTAGACGTTTTCAGTGATAATTTCTTCCATTTCTCTTTGGTTCATTCATCTCCTACACAATTTTCTAAGGTTAGTTCAATGCTTCCTTTGCTAATCTCATTTTCACCCCTGGTACTAACACAATATTCTCACTACAGGAATTGTGTTTCCTTATATTTTGAATCAGATATGTTAAGTTCATCACACAGTGACCAGAGCAATCTTTACTGAACAGCAGATCATGTAACAGTTTTTACTTTATATTCTTCAAAGTCTTCCCACCAAAATAAAATTAAAAGTTAAACTCCTGAACCCAGTCAACGGATTTGGTGTATAGCTCAGGCTGAAGTCTTGCCTACTATGCATGAGACCATCTGTTCAAACTCCAGGCACTGAAAAACAAAAGACAAAAACCAAAATGAATGTAAATAAATAAATAAAACAGCTAAGACATCTGATCATCATCTAAATGACCCTCTAAAGTCAAACCCACACTGTTATCTCCTCTTTTATATTTTTCCATTTCTATTACACCTGGTACTTCTCAGATATATTTACCATTAGTAATCTCTCACTACATAATAAAATTACCATAAAATTTGTACACTCCAGGCAATGAGCCACCCTAAGGTGGGTCTTCTGCATCCTGGGATGTAGAATTGTTAAGCTAATTTAGTTAAGTTTATAAACTTCTCAAATTGAAGCATCCAATCAACTATGACAATCCATCCCTTGTCAACTTGGCAACAGACACATTTCTGTAAACCATTCTCCAAATACAAGAACATGCATATAGTTGTACCTAACATGTTATAATTATGCTGCAAGCAAACTGAAACACACTAATTCCCTCACCAAAATGGAAAGCATTTTATTCGGTTGATGCTTACACTTTTATTTTTATAACTTCATAATATTATAAAAGAGTTAATGATCCTTAAGAATCACTATTAATTGTATTGACATTATATAATATTAGAACTGTATTAGCTGAGAAATAGTACCATATCAAACCTCTTTTCTGTAGCTCATCATGGGATCAGAGCTGGTAATTAGAACTACCTTCTTCCCCTACACATTCTATATTCCTTTGGCCTTCAAAATGAACCTCAGCAAAACTTGTTAGTTTCTCTGGTGGAGTGACCCATACCTTCATTCCTGAAGGCTCTGGACCATTTGTTATTCTGCTTGTATTAGGTTGCTGTAGTTTCCCACTGACTTTAATAACATGATGTGGTATACTAAGAGGCACCTTAAGGGATCTCCTGCACTGCACACATATTCTTCCTTTCCTCCACTGTGGAGTAGTAGCCCAGCTTCTTCTTGATATTGTTGGCAAGCCCTCCCTGAGAACATTGTGACTCCCTTTTTAGCTTGTTTTTTTTTTTTTTGTTTTTGTTTTTTTTTTTTTTTTTCTTTTTTTTAATTTTGGAAAAATCTTAGCTTCTGATTTAACGGTACCATCATTGTGCTTCCTGGTACAAACATTCTTCCCTCTGGAACTACGACTTCTAAGGCAGTGGAACATAAGGTCAATGGGATACGAAGCAAAATTTTGCTAGTGGGTCACTAGGGTAAATGATGAATGGTTCCATTTCTACTCCTACCCCTTGATGCCTGGACTAACGAATCCTGGCTATAAGAGACACAGTATCATATAGTGGATGCTGATTCAAAGCTTTTTGAAGTACCTTATTGCCATCTAGCTGGTACAGTAAATGTGTCTTCAAAACACCATTCCACCTTTCTCTCAATCCAGCTACTCTGCCTGGTGAGGAACATAGTAGAACCAGTGAATTCCATGAACGTGAGCCCTTGTCTCACTTGTTTGTCTGTAAAATGTGTTTGTTGGTCAGAGACAACACCATGTGAAATTCCCTGATGTTGAATAAGGCATTCTTTGAGTCCATGGATGGTAGATTTGTCGGAAGCATTGTGTGCAGGGAAGACAAATCCACATCCAGAATACAGGTCTAGGCCAGTTCCTTCCATGATGATAGCAGAGTCCCTTCTATTATGTAAGTGGCCAAGGTGATTTGAAATATTTGGTCAGAGAGAAGGCTCTACCATAGCTGTGAACTGCAAGTATGAAACAGAGGAGAACATGGTTGTTGAGAAGATCAAAACAATGGAAAAATGGAGCCTTCATCTGAAGGGAAGAGTGTATTTGAATTGCAGGAGATTTCCGATTTTTAGTTTTGCAATGCCCTTTTAGAAGTTAATGGCAAACAAGGACTGTGATTTTAATAACTCTTTTAATATGACTTTAATGTCATTATATATATATATATATATATATATATATATATATATATATAATCAGGTTAATTATTCAAAGCATTGTAGCTTTAGCCTGGAATTTTGATCACCCTTTGAATATTTTACTTCTGGTGTGAGAATGAGTGCAATAAGCATTGTACACATGTCATTTTGATCTTAGTGTAAATCTGAATAGACCAAGACATGTTAACTTTTCACAAATCTACCTCTAGAGACTACCGTTTAAGGAAATGTGTATGGTTACTGAGTTGACTGGAGTGAATTGTGGTGATTTGACAACTGTTAGTCAACTTGTAACACTCAGCTAAACTGAATCAGCCTGGTGCTGGGTGTGGATGGCCCACTTGAGGATTGTTGTTAACAACATAAAAAGAAGAACAAGAGGGAAAGAGGCATTGCTATTGGTTCTCCTATTGCCTTTGGTTCTCCTGGAGGAGCTTGTTGAGCTTTTTTCCTGATATGAACTTGGCTGTTATCATAATCAGAGGAGCTCAGGATCTTGTCCTGACAATGGCTGTGGTTCACTTTAGGGGAACCTGGATCCTTACTTTGAATATTGCTTCCTGGCTCCAGAGGGGAACATGGTGAGCTGTTGATTCTCCTGGAGCAGCTTTTCATAGTGGTTTTCCTGCCATGTACTCAGCTATTCTCATCATCAGTGGAGCACAAGACCTCATTGTCACTGAGGATGAATGTGGTACTTTTCAGGGGAACTCCTTACTTTGAGCATTGCTGTCTGGCTCCAGTGCAGAACCCTCAGCCGGCTGGAACAGATTCTTCATCTTGCTGGCGCAGACTTTCTAGCTTCCATCACTGACCTTTGGGCCTTCCCAGTGTAGGTCCTTAATACATTCTTGCTTGGGACATAGCTGTCTGCTCCAGGGCTCCAGATGAATTTGTGGGGGTAATGTCATAGATTATAGGTCTTGAGCTGGATTTGTGCAGCACATTGGCTTGGGATCCAGACCCTCAGCTGAACTCATTTAGTCTATAGTGTGTGGACAGATTTCTGGCACTGTTTTGCATTTGAATCTTTGGATGACTATTATAAAACAATCCTACAATCCTGCCATTTATTCAATCGTTTCCCTTGCATACCCTGACAACACCATTAACTTTCATATTTATATATTGTGCCCCATGTGTGTGGTTTTATTCTTTGTTAATGACATTCATAGAAATTCTAACAATGTAAATTTGTTATTTTTCCTCTTGCACTTAAATGTCAGTTCCTATAGAAGTAAAATCACATTTTATATGTCTTCATTGCTCTCTGTCAATGCTTAGTTGTTGCTTAATATGTTTCAGAATGAAAGCACCAAAGCCTGCATCACTTTCAGTACTACTGTGTGTAATAAGAAATTGAATTTAGATATCAATTTTATAAGCAATAGATAATTTTTTATTTCCAAACATAAATTTTAGATATTCTGAGATAATAGAAAAACATCTAAGACAAATAATAACAGTTGCTTTAATTTATATTCAGAAAAAGCAAGGGTATAATTGATCTCATCAAAGTCAAGTGGACAGTTCAGAGCCTTTGAATTCTCAAAACTTGGGATGTTTGAAATTTAAATCCATTAGCAACTTCATATCTGCCTCCAGGAGTTAATTGAATGTGGCACTTGTTTGGAAATAATCATTGCATAAAAAAAGGAGAAAAAAGATGGAAGGAAAGAAGGGAGAAAGAAAGCTAAGTTAGAGTACATGTATGAACTTGCTGCTTCATTGAAAAACTGCATTTACCAGTAAAAAAATGGGGGATACAGACATATAAAATGCAGCATGTAGAAATACAAAGGACAGTGTTCAGAGGAAGAGGGTTTGCTAACATTCCATCAATTTATAAAATATAAAACTAAATTTATCCCCAAAGTATGAATAGTATACCATCATTTATTTTGTGCTCAAGTACATCAAGGTAAGTTTAATAACTGAAGTGATTCGGTTTCAAATTCAAGTGATTCTGAGTGGAATTAACTTGGATCATTCATACATCCCTGTGTGTATCAAATTTATTCTTTATTTTAATTTGTGTAAAGAAAGCATTTTTACCATTAAGGCAAGTTAGTATATTTCATTCTACTTCTGTCTTCTAAAACTGTAAGACATTAGATTGAAAATCTTGAAGCATTTATTTTAAGAATTGTTAGCTTTAATTTTTCTTTGGAGGCAAGGAAACAGTAAATATTTCCAAGTGGTAAGGAAGATTTTTGGGAGCTTGTTAATCTTTTGTATGGGTTCTCACAAAGTAGAGAATTGAAATGTATATTTATTCAGAATTGTTTGGTTTGGTCAATTTTTACTGTGGTATTGGCAATTAGAGGTCAGTCTTTTCTAATTGCTTTGTTTTGAAGCAGGACTTTGAATCCCACAGATTGTGACTCTATCAGGATTAAAGTTTTGTCTTGTCAAAGGTAATTCCAGTTAATGTGTCGCTTATGTTATTGACTATATTATAATTGTATCATTGACCATATTATTACTGACTATGCTATGATATTGTCTATATGACTATAAGAGGCCATGAGGTAAAACATTCAGAAACCTGATCCTGAGAAAGTTCAAAAATGGCTCCTTCACTTACTATTGTGATGATGTTACCAAAGTAATGGCTGTTTTAAACACAGTGACAGCATATTAGTTATACGCTAGGCATATGTGTTATTGAAATGATAGTAGAATAGTAGAAATGATAATATCGAAGTTTTGTATCCAGTTCAGTGGGAGACTAAGGAATGAGAATTACAGATAGAAAGAGAACTAGAGAAGAAAGGAGAGGAAGGAAAGAAAGTGAAAGAGAAGAAGAAAAGGGGAGAGGGAAGGAAAAAAAAAGAGAAAAAGCGGAGGAAGGACATTGTTATGATTCACTTACATTACACACAGTGTAATCACTCCTACTTTTATCACACCGTTATGATAATTCAACAAGTTAGAAGCTTGATGCAGAGTTAACAGCTACAAATTATTTGGACCATTAATATTGTGGATAACTACATTTAACAATTTGATGATTTTTTTTTTACTATGTCAGTTCTTAGTGGTTGTATAATTTATTTCCAAAGGAATCAGCATGAACATTTTAACAGGCATTAGAAAAACTGCAAAGTTTGCCAGTTTAAACAATATTTAAAGATATTCTTCCATCTCCTCTGCCTACTATAAAACATATTAACTAGTGGATTACAATTAACTATCTTGACTCCTAGCTGTCATCCTACAATCCTTCCATCCATGCTTTTTTTTATTTTAAAGAGAATAAAACAAAAGAGAACAGAACAAAGCAAATCACAACAGCAATGCAAGCAACACAACATTTCACCATCAGACAAGTGGATATTAACAGTAGCTACCAAAATGTTTCTTTTCTTTGAAATAGTCGAGCATACCTTCCCACACAATAATATTAAACACAAAAAAATAGTATAAAACCATTAAAAAGAGTGAAAGTATTGGGGCTGGGGATTTAGCTCAGCGGCATAAGTGCCTGCCTTGCAAGCAGGCAATTGTGGGTTTGATCCCCGGACTCATAAAAAGGAAAAAGACAAAAAAAAAAAAAAAAAGAATGAAAGTATTATGGAACTTTCAAAACCAAATAACAGAAAATGAACAATGGCTACTATAATATCACTTTTTCCTTAAAAAAATTGTTTATATTATCACACATATTAAAATCCAATAAGACACAACATGCTAGAACCAATGGAAACAGAACAAAAAAAGCATGGTAGGACTTCAAAGCAAGATGATATTAAATCAGCAGTGGCTGCCATAATGTCTTGTTTTCTTCAAAGTAATTGTTCGTGCCATCACACAGAATAAAATCACACAAAACAGAATAAAACCATTCCAACCACTGAATTAAAGCATTATAAGACTTCAAAGCAATATAATGGGGAACCATTATTACCATAAAATAGTATGTACGCTTACCATTTCTTACACTAGGGAGATTATATATTATTTATCCATGTGAGATAAATGTAACTTGACACCATATCCATCAATGCTCTTTGTTTATATTTCATCCTCAGCATTTTGCATGTCTTAACTAAATCAAATTCTAAAATCTTTATTTTTATTATTCAATTAGATATTATGTAAATTTTAAAAGTATATGATAATACAAATGCAAGTTATCTAGTTTTGAGAGTTTGGTATCTCCCCAACTAGATTTAAACTCTATAAGCTGATCTGATTCCCTTTTTTTATATTTTAATGCTTCATTTTGCCTTGCTTTATTTTAAATTTGTAGAATTCAGGTTATTTTGTTTGCATAGTCCTGCTAATTATTTAGGAAATATCAACCGTATTTTGACATCATATATCATTTTTTTAAAAATAGCTTAATATAAACCTGTATTTATAAAAACAGCAGATTATTGAGCCTGAATTCTCAGTTTCTTACTTTGCTTCAGTATGCTCATGAGAATATAGGTGGCAATTATGCATGATAATATACCCGATTGCAACACCACTACAAACAAAAAGATGGCATAATTGATAAATGATTGGTAGAACCTACCATCACAAAATCTTATGTTTCTCCCAGTTTTCATTTTGAGGGCAATTTTTACGATGAAGAAACCTCATTAAGATGCAACATAGTGATTGGTATCTCTTATCATCATTCTTAACATTAACACACATTTTCATAATTTTTATGCTTTTAATGTTATCAAGTTGTTTGGCCATTTAATAGTTTTTAATAGTCTTTTATTTTTGGTACAGGTGATTGAACTCATTATCCCATGATTGCCAGGCAGGCTTGTGCCAGGGGCAAAATTCCCACCCTTCGTCTATTTAACAGGTGAATATTTTTTATTACATTTACTATTTCAAATACTATGCTCGGTTCATGCTACAGCTATTGAAAAAAAAATAGTCCATTAACAATGCTGATATGAATTGAAAAGACCTTCCATTCAGGTCAACTTACTTCCAAAGAACAAAGTTGCATTTTGAATTGTATGATTTAATCTTTTATGTATTAGAAACTCTCACATGAATAAATGTGTTATAATGGGATGTTACTGTGTGGGATGATTTGTTTTCTCTTAATTATTTTCAATCTTTCAACCCCACTTCATTTAAGTGTTTCATGTATTAAATATTTTGCATGTTTTCTTTCAGATCGCTTCTTCAGCTTTTCTAGTCAATGAACTCACATCCTACTACAGCCTTAAAGGTGTCTACATCTCTCACAGGACCCATGCACTTCATATGTATTCAAATACGGATTCATCTTTATAAAATGAACTTCTCTGAGCCTTCTAACGCATAAGCAGAGAGGTTGGATCTCAATCACTTTTAATATGAAGAGAAACAATCTTTATTGCTTAATCATAAGTTAAACATTCAAATAAGTACCTCCTTGACCTAGTTGGAAAACTATTTTTTTTAAATATGAAATCAGGGGATTTCATTCATGACTGCTACATTTGTAATAAATTTCTGATATTGAAGTATTTGTTCAATGAGAAATTAAGCATGGTTTTCATTTATTTATTGATATATTTGTTGAAAAATAGTGCAAACATAATTGTACAATACGAATTTTTATTTGAATCTAGGTTGGTATCTGCCATGTGTTTTAAGTTTGAATAAGCTATGGTGCTTCCCCTATCTCAAGTTTTCTTTAGGATAATTTCTATTCATCATTCAGTCTTCAGTCTGAGGGTTACAGTTCTAGGATCACAAGTCTGATGCTGCTATCTTTGGACTAGAATCAGGAAGTCTGCAGTACTGGATTCTTTCCAAAATTTTTTTAGCATTAAATTTCTTTGTTTGCTTTTCTAACTTCATTGACATTTTTGGCTGTTGGCTCCTAAACTCTCTCTTTAAAGACAGAGACAGCTAATCAAGCCCATTGAGGTCTTATCCCTCTGAATCTTTCTCCCCATTTTTCTACTATAAGAACTCAAGCAATTAGATCAAACTCACTTGGATAAATCATGTTATTCTCCACATATGAAGTCAGATGATTAGCAACCTTAGTTGAATGTGCAAATTTCTTTACTATATAATGTATTGTGTTCACATCTTCTGAAGATTAGAATTAGGGCATTACTGGGGCCTTTATATTTCCTTGCACCGCACGATTACAAGGGAGTCTCATGCTAATCTACATGACACACTGTGACACCATTTTTCACATTTTATCCCAATTGTCTACATCTTTGCCTAGATTCTACACTAAGTTTTCAAACTGTACCCTTCTAGGCTGTGCATTGTTAATTGATGTTAAGTTCTTTGTTTTCTTAAGGCATAACTCTGTCTTGGAAGTATTAGTAATTTAATAAATCTTGGATGAAATTTAACAAGTGTTTTATGAGTTTGTGTATCTTTGTTTATATATTTGAGTTCACTGTAAGACTGAATTATTCTTAGGAACTAGGACTTATCAAATAGAATAGAACAGCTTCTATTGCAGGTGATGAAGACTTTCAAGTACCTATCAGTATCTTTCAGAATTCATATATCCAACCTCTTTATGTCTCAATTGGAATATCAAAGGTACCATAGCATACAAAGAAGTACCAGTGCTCCTTACCCAGTACATTATTTCTTTTCCATTTTTCTTGAACAAGGCAATGATATTACCAAGTACTTGTTCTGTGCTTTCCATTTTTTTTTACTTTCTTTATGACTTATTAATGAGCAGGCAAAGCAGTATCTTTAACATAGGTCATAAATTAATTTGCCTCTGTCCATCTAGGTTTTAAGGAACTCATTTTAAATCTCCTTCATTGCAAAAAGGGTTATTTACTAAGATTTGTAGTTGCTTGTGTGTCCTACAAGAACATCAGAGGAAGTGCCTCAAATCTCAGGGATTTTTTTAAATTAGCATTTAAGGTATCCACGATCAAAGTTTCAGACACGTTGACTTCTGCTGAGTCTTCCTTTCCGGGTTTGTAGAAGATTGTCCTTTCTGTGTCATCACTCATCTTCGTGTGATATATATATATATATATATATAGATAGATAGATAGATAGATATATATAGATATAGATATAGATATAGATATAGATATAGATATAGATATAGATATAGATAGATAGATAGATAGCATGGCTTCTTTGTATGTAGACACCAGTCCCATTGAATTAAGATAACACTTATGCTCTATCTCCTTAAAGGTCTTAAGTCTAGGTATAGTTCTAATGCAGAAGTGGGCTTCAATATATGAATCTTGAGAAACATAATTCAATCCTTAGCAACAATCTAATATGACAACCTTTTGTCTGATTTTCTGATTAAATATATTATTCATTTTAATAAATCACAGCATCAAAGGCACATTTTCTGGGACTGAAACTTCCGTGTCAGCCCACCATGTAACTCATCTTAGGCTTCTTTCTATTTTATTCACATTCCTACAGTTCATCTTTGCCTCAGTGCTTTTGCTCTTCTGGTTCTCTTCACAGAAAAAACTTGATTGGTTTTCAATAACCAGCTCAAATATTACTGTCATATTCTTTTACCTCTGAAGTACATATTCTCCAACTGAACAGAAATCACTGAGTACATGCTTTGCATGGCATATGCTGCTGTTTATCAAATCACTGAGGACTTGATGCCATGACCCTGAGAGATACTTTTCAACTTTAAATCCAGTGTTTTCATATTGCTACCAAGAAAAGAGCTATTTATGAATAGATGTTTCTATTCTGCTGAAATACATCCAATCTAAGTAACAGAAGGTAATTAGCAAAGAATCTAATCAGCAGCATTGCTTTACTGCCCATTATTGTGAAGTTTAACTGTGGTCCCATTTTTCTTTTTTTTTTTTTTTAATTTATTTTTTTTTTTTATTTAAGAGGAAAAAGAGAAAAACACAAAACAAACCAACGCGGCGTAAGGGTACATGCAATACAGAATTACAAAACAAAACAAAACAAAACAAAACAAAAAACCATAACAGTAAGAAATTACCTGCTAGTAGATTACACACTATTTTCTTGAAAATAGTTCCTCAAATCACAGTATCAAAGAACACAAGGTGGACATTCAAACAGGGAGACTGCAAACAGCTGTGTTCAATGTTCCAAAAACATTGATAAAGTCAGCTATTTAACACCCCCAAACACACTTGCTGTTATATCCGTTAGAGCTCCTTTTCTTTTTTTTTTTTTCCCTCTCTTTTTTACAACAAAATTTACACATCTTGGATTTTATTACTCCTTAGTGCTTATTACTTTCTTTGGGGGGGGGGGAAGAATACAGTCAAATATGGCAAAACAAAGCTGTCAGTCAATACCAAGGATAGACATAGCACATGGTGTAGAACAGAGTACAAGTTTATCAACAATGGTTATCAACGTTGTCCCTTGTTTCCTTAAAAAGAATTGTCTATCTTATTAGATATTATAAAGTTGGACAAAACAGTAGAGAACAAGACCAATAAAACTTAGGCATTGTAAACATTACAGGACTTCCAAAGAAGACAATAGTCAAACCAGAATGGGTATCTTAGTGAATCTTATTGTCTTCAAAGTAGTTGCCTATGTCTTCAAACTTGATACTATCATATAGAATGGAACAGAGTCTAATCAGTCAAAACAAGATCGTGGGAGTACTACAGGACTTCAAAACAAGTTAATAGGAAATCTAAAAGAGTTACTATTTATATATCCTAATTTTTTTGAATTTTTTCTTTAATTAAGACAAACATAAGAAATGACTAAATAATTTTTTTTGAAACAATAAGGGGGAGATTGAGATAAAACAGGACATAACAATATAACAATAGAGGTCACAGCATGACTGTTTCAATAACCTAGTACTTCACCACCTTATAAACTGACTTAATAGTAGTTACCATAGTGTCTTTTTCCTTGAAATATTTGGGTAAAACTTCATATACTCTAGCTTCAAATATTTTCATATCAAGAAGCCCAGAATAAAGCCTTTCTAATTAATGAGTGAAAACTTTATAAGGCTTCAAGGCCACCTAATGGGGAATCATGATTACCACATATTTTTATATATTTGAATCATTACTTACATTAGGGAAACTATTCGGTATTCACACATGCGAGATTGATTTATTTCACTTATGAGTATGGTCTCAAGCTGTGCCCATTTATTGATAAATATCTCAATGTGATCCTTCTTTATAGCTGAATAATACTCCATTGTATAGAAATACCACAACTTTTTTATCCATTCCTCAGTTGATGGGCACTTGGGTTGTTTCCAAGATCTGGCGATTACAAATTGTGCTGCTATAAACATAGGTGCACATATATCACTGTGGTATGATGCTTTCAGTTCTTCTGGGAATATGCCTAGAAGTGGAATAGCTGGAATAAATGGGATTTCCAGTCCCAACTTTTTGAGAAATCTCCAGACAGATCTCCACAAAGGCTGTACCAGTCTACACTCCCACCAGCAGTGCAGGAGAGTTCCTTTTTCCCCACAGCCTCTCCAGCATTTGTTGTCGGTTTTCTTGATCCTGGCCATTCTTTCAGGAGTGAGATGGTATCTCAGTGTGGTTTTAATTTGCATTTCTCT
Organism: Cavia porcellus; assembly: GCF_034190915.1. Lineage (NCBI taxonomy): Eukaryota > Metazoa > Chordata > Mammalia > Rodentia > Caviidae > Cavia > Cavia porcellus. Next base: position 95,247,579 of record NW_026947487.1, read on the forward strand.
AATGACCAATGATGATGAGCATTTTTTCATGTATTTATTTGCCATTTGCATTTCTTCATCTGAGAGTTGCATATTCATCTCAGATGCCCATTTTTGGATTGGATCTTTGAATTTTGGAGGTCTGAGTTTCTTTAATTCTTTGTATGTTTTAGACAAGAGGCCCTTGTCTGAGAGAGAGTTCACTAAAATCTTTTCCCAGTTTGTGGGTTTTCTTTTCACTATGCTGGAGATTTCTTTTGACATGCAGAAACTTTTTAATAAGAAGTGGTCCCAGTTATTGATTCTGGGAAGTATTTCCCGTGCGGTTTGAGTCCTGTTCATGAATTCTTTACCTACTCCTATGTCTCCAAGGTTTCTACCTATTTTGTCTTCCAATAGATTTAGTGTTTCTGTTTTAATATTCAGATCTTTGACCCATTTAGATTTTAATTTAGTACATGGTGATAGACATGGGTCTAGCTTTAGTTTTCGGCAAATGGAGAGCCAGTTTTTCCAGCACCATTTATTAAAGAGACTGTCGTTCTTCCAGTGAACCTGCTTGGCTCCTTTATCAAAAATAAGGTGGTTGAGTGTGTTCGTAGTTGTGGTTGTATCTTCTAATCTATTCCACTGATCTTCAGCTCTGTTTTGATTCCAATACCATGTTGATTTTACTACTGTTGCTTTGTAGTATAACTTCAAGTCAGGGATTGTGATGCCTCCTGCTTTGTCTTTGCTGCTTAGAATTGCCTTTGCGATTCTAGGTCTCTTCTGGTTCCAGATGAAATTTAGGAGTGATTTCTCTAGATCTATAAGGTATGTTGATGGTATTTCTATTGGGATTGCATTGAATCTGTATAACAGTTTTGGGAGAATGGCCATTTTCACAATGTTTGTTCTTCCTATCCATGAGCAAGGGATGTCTTTCCATTTTCTGAGATCATCTTCAATTTCCCTTTTCAGTGTATTATAATTTTCACTGTATAAGTCTTTCACTTCTGGTCCCATTTTTCTTTTGTGCTTTATGAAGAACTCATTTATGTATCATTTCAAATCTATTGTAATTGTGAGTGAGTTTATGTGGAGATTAAATTACTGGCCTCAGTTTTACAACACAAACATTACCTGCAGCCTTCTATAACCCAGCCACAGGAGAAAAAAGGTAAAAATAATAAAAGATTATCATAAAAATACTAATGCTGAACCTAAACTTTGGTGCTCACTGGTTTGATTGATCTGAAGTACCTCATTAAGATTTCAAACCATGTGTTATAAACCTCCTTTTTATTTCTCTCACTTTTTTTTTCTTCCTGCCAATTCTAGGGAGGGTGAGTGCAGCTAACAAGACTGAATATTTAAAAGACACAAAATGTCAATAAGTAAATATTTGAGCATTTGGTTGACATCTCAATTCATGAATTGAGTTGCCAAAATTGCTGTCACTAATGATTAAAAAATACCCATAAAACTCTAGCAATTCATTGAGCTAGAGGCAACTGCACTTATCTTGGTAGAGAAAGGTCAGTGTCAAAGATGGTTAATAAATTATTTATTAGCCTTTTTTCTTTCTACTATATTAAATACATGTGCAAATTATGCATTTCAAGAGCTTGTTTTAAAATGATAAGGCAGATTGTTCTGTTAAAACAATCTGCTAACCTGCCTCAAAACAGTTGATTTCCTTCTACCAAAAAAAAAAAAAAAAAAAAAAAAAACAACCAGAAAAGAAAGCAACAAATCTTACCCTTTCCCTATCAAAAGTACTTCGATTTATAAAACCATTGTATCCAATTTTTTGGATGTCTAACACATGTAAAATTTTTTTTGTTCTTTTTTTTTCATTTCTTCTTTCTCCCATTCTTTTTATTGGATTAAAAGTAGATGTCAAAGATACAGTGATGAAGGTAACATACAAACTATTGTTATTTGTACATTTTATGGTTGATGGTTTACTTTATTTTAAATTTCAGTCAGAATTTAACATTCTAAAAACACTTTCAATTAGAAATCACCATTTTGAAAGTAAGGCTTGGGCTAAGAATTTACCTCATGGTGCAGAATTTGCCTGTCAAGCATAAGGTCCTGAATTCGATTCCTGAACCCCTGCTGCCCCCACCAAATAAATATAAAAAGTAAGGCTCAGAGAAATAAAGTAACTTGTGTAAGACAAACAAAAATTTAGTTGTGAAAACAGTATGGAAAATGTGTTTCATCAGAACATCCCAAACAATTTGAAATAAAAATAAAATTCTCAGGTGAGATGCAGAACCATGAAAACCAAATTATCTGCTAATGATCACAGTGAACCTGATTTATAAAGTCTCACATGGAGATGGAGTGAGAAGACAGTTAAACCGAGGATATGGTGGATGGAAGAAGGCAAGAGTGTAGGTTTGAGGCAAAATCACTTCTGGGTGATAAATGATACATTTGAATGAATAATAATCTTCCAATCATTTCTATGAACCTGATTTCTATGGCCTCAAGTTTTTTTTTTTCTGCAAAACTGAAGGACCAGCAAAGACAAGGATATTTCACTTGTTTCTTGAAACTTCTTAGAATTTGTAAAACATCACCTATTGAAATTCCTTAAGTCACCTCATGTTTATGATATACTTATCTTTCATTATGCATAGTCTATCTTTAATGGGATACTGCATTTTTTTTGCTTGTGAGTATTGTGAGTATTAAATTCTAATTGTCAAACCAGCTACTCTGTGCTAAACAAGAATTTTAAAATCATTTTTGTGCTACCTAAAAATTAAGTAAGTTACTCTGTACTCGTGCATAGATTAGTGATATCAGATATGGAAACACATAGTAAGAAAAACACAAACAATTTCTAATTACAGAGTTTTCACCCTACTGAAGCAGATATTGGTCCCAAAGTCTAATCCAGTCTCTAATAAATGACCACTAAAAAGTAAGGGACTGAGGTACTTTAGCAAAACCATATGCGTGAGTAGGAAGGAGGACTTGCACCAGGGAGTGACATCCTGGGAGCAGCAAATGAGAGTGCTGTGCTGAGAAAGCAGGCTTAAACTACTCTGTGAAGTAATGGGGAAGTCGTAAGACTGGAGTAGGTTTTTGCCTCCCAAAGACGTTGTTTGAAGTGTTCGCAGACTCCCTGAATTGTACATTGGGTGAAGCATTACTCATTACCGAGGAGAAGAAGATTAAACCAATTTCATAGTACAATTACATTGTTGCATTATGGAAATTCTAATGACTGTAGTTGGTAAGTAATTCAGTATATAGTTAAAACATGAGCAACCTAATGTTTTCTCCCTTTGAAAAAGAACGGTTCCTTTCAACTGTGCACGCATGCATTGGTTTCTGCACATGGGCATTGATACAATCCAGTGAATCTTGCATATTGGCAAAAAAAAGACTTTTTAACTTCAGACAAAAATTTTTTAGATGCCTAAATTAAGGCTGATACATGGAGACAAATGAAAAAGATCCGGCAAATTATTACCAATTTCTAGGGTTGATATTACATATGAGCATCAGGAGGAAAAAAATAGTAGGAACTTACACTGTCAATGTGAGAATAAATGTAGAAAATTTACTTCTTTCAGTGGAATAATATGATCTCTCATCATTTCCATAATCTGGATGTAATATAAAAAGTTAACGTCTGAGGCAGGATTTCATTCCAAATCAAAAGTTACCTTCTTTTACTCCTCATTCATAAATCAGTTAGGGCTGTAATAGAAATGGAATAAAGAGTGAATCTTAAGCACAAATTTGATGCCTGTTTGGGCTGGTACCTCATGCCTGCAAGCATAATTCCTTTCTTTTCAAGTATGTTTGTGACTGTCTCAGTGGGTAAGGGAAGGGTCACAAGTGACTTGGTAAGAGAAGCCTGTTATTTAAACTGTGTGTGAAGAGACATACGGAATTCTACTAATGTCAGGTGGTTTGGTCAAAGTGAAAGCCAGTAGTAACTCACTTGTCTTCCAGAAGAATTCTGCTAAGGCTGACCTGTGACTGTATCCTTATGTACTTCAGGCCTTGTTTATTGTTTGAGGTATTTTAATTCATCCACCCACCAATCCATCCATCCATCTATTTATTCATCTATTCATTAATTCCATTAACATCTATTTCTTTGGATGATCTGCTTAAATTTGAAAATCTGTCAGTTACTTTCCTTAAAATGGTAAAAATTATCATCCTCAATTCAATTATGAATAAAATGAAGTTGAAAGAACATAGATTTTGGCTGAACCACTGACAAAAGCCCAAATTAATCTCAATTATTTTTTTTTTAGTTATCCCTTTTCTTTCCTTAAATAAATACATTATTGATGGCTAAAATCTGTTAGCTGTTTGGAGTTAAATGGGAATTGAGGACCACGTGGTTCCTAATATTCAGAGCTTGCTGTTTACTGGGTTGTTTTGTGTCAAAATTCTGCTTCTGCTTATGTTCTCTAAATGCAGCAGCAACATGTAAAAATGATGCACACTGAACACCTACCCTGTGTGACATACCAGCCATATTTAAGGTTGTATAGCTCCCACCATGTTACTCACAGTATATCCTCTGTTCAATATGCCCTGTCTGACATAAGAATACAAAACCTGAACATTATGCTGTTTGTGCGTAAGGGCAAGTTTTTGGAGGTCCAATATATCTCAAAGCTTATATAAAAGAAACAAATGTGTGCCTGTTCTCTGTTCTCTACAGATAGGCTGACAACACTATACCTCTTTTTGAAATTGCTGCCACATAACTATGAAGCTCCAGGATTTCTTTCTTAATAAAATTTAATTGAGGAGAAATGAAGAGTAAAAGCACAGACTAAGGAATCTAGAAAAGATTAAAATGTTAATCCCCCATTAAGATTTTTTTCTCTTAATGTTTGAGCTATGGACTACAATATATAACTGAGAAAATTATTTCACTTTAAAATTATATCCAAATTCAGAATAGGGAAAGAGTAATGTGAAGGGCAAAAGCAGGTAGAAAAACAAAGGAAAGCATCATAATTTTTCCAATAAAAATCTTTCAGATTAAATCTCATTTCTCACATTTTAAGAATTATAATAAAAGTATGATAGTCGCAGGAGTCAAAAATTTTGTAATTAATTGTTATGGAAACAAAGATTTTAAATGAATGGTAATAATAATACTAATAATGTCATTAAATCATTAAGAAGAAACAACATGCTTGCAATTGTTATATAGTGAAGTTAAACTATTATTCCTTTTTTAAAAAATAATGCATTGAATAAAGTTGACACAATGTTCAAAACTTAAAAAAATACAAAAGGTACAAAAGTATAAAAAGAATGAAAAAAAAAGGGAAAGAGCTCATTCATGCGAGAGAAGAATAGGAAGAAAAGGAGATAAAATTAGGTTTGGTTGTAGGAACTCTGAACATACTTTATATTTTCTTGTGATTAATCTTGTGATCATTTTGTACAACATTCACCTCTAAAAACAACCAAAAGTTTTCTCCATATTATAATAAATTAGATGGACTAGATGGGTCATTTACTTAGAATTTCTTTAGCTCCATAATTCGCTTGTAAATACACCTGAAAAAAGAATTGCCAAATTGAACAGTGTAATAAAAACCTGGGAAGCATGTGCATATAACTTGGGAGGGGAGTAGACAAGAAGTATTTCATACTGAGTATCTACTCCCCCTTTTGCCAGGTCATATGTTAAAGTCTGTGACAATTACTAGGACATGTGTCCTTTGAGAAGTGATTCGTTCATATCAAAGCCCACATGAATTAGACAGATATCCTTCTTTAAAAAATGAAGTCTGTTTTCTCTTGCATCCTTAAGGTTATTAATAAAAATTATTACATCTTTGAACTACAAAGAAAACCATCATCAGACAATGAGTTTACATGAAATTATCTTGTACTTCTCAAATAAATTTAAGTTTTTTAAAAGGCCCCTGTCTATGCTACTTTGCTATTTTAAAAAAGCTACAGGTAATGAATTTCTTGACAGGAATTCACAGTTTAGTAAGACAAATTGTAATTGGAAGCATTTTATTTAAAGTACTCTGCTAATGATACAAAGGACGAAATATTTAATGAAACGTTGACTAAGAAATAGGAAAGTTTTGTTGGAATGAGGTAGATCTGACAACAGATTTAGTGGTGTTAACCTGTACTTTCAGAGATGGAGATATGAGTAGATATAGTTTCAAATGAGAAAAACTTGTTGAACACAGTGAAATTATTGAAGCATAAGGCACAGAGGACATGTGGAATGGCTAATAATGCAGGAGAAAAGTGATATATGTTTCAGAAGATAGATCATGGATTGAGAAATGACTTTGTGAGCCAGGAAAAGTCCTGAAGGATTCTGAAATCTTCTAAAGTATTTTAACATCCATGAAAATCAACTGGATACCAGTGTGTAGACTGATGTGAAACAAAATTCTCAAAGAAAGGGAATTAATTTGATTAATCACAGATACGCTTCAGATATGATATAGCAAAGGAAAGTTTCTAAAGACCACTGGACTAACATTCCTCAAAGTCTGTATTTTTAAAGGGAAAACGTTTATTTAGCTGAGAGATTTAGAGGTTTCAGTCCCTAATCAGCTGGCTCCAGCACAGGCCGGTACATGGCAGGGGCAACAGCTCATGGGAGTGGAAGACAGCAAAGCAACAAGGGGTAGAGAAGGGAAAACCTCTTTCCGTCCCTTACATTGTAAGCAGGCTCCCTGCCCCAGAGCAGGAGTACCACTCACAACCTTAATCCCAGCATTGCACCATGAACCAGTCACAAAATCTAGGTTCAACCACCTATGAAAGCTCCCCAACCCATGATATGGGGCTTCAGGGGGACATCTAGACACAAATCATAACGGGAAGTTCCTTATAGAGTTTCTCATACATAACCATGTTGGTGAACCACCAAGGGGAGCTTGATGAATTTGATGAGCTTGACCACAGAACGGTTCTTTTTGTTCTGGTTTTGTTCCCTGACATTTTTCATTATATCATTGTCTTTCTTGTCTGACTTTGTGACATCCTCTTCTTGCTGTTGTTGAGGTGGCTGTTTTTGTATTGACAATTGAACTCACTTGCTACATTACTAACTACTTTTAATTTTTATTTTGAGACAGGCTTGGCTTGCACTTGCTCCCCTCGTGCCTCAGCCTTCTGAGTAGTTGGACTTCAGGTGTATGTCACTGCTCCAGGCTCTCTTTCTCTCACATCTTCTTTTAGAGAAAAAGAAAATTAAAAGGAATACTAGTCGTAGTCATGCATTAAGATACATAATGTTAAATCCCTAATGTCCTGATTTCAGACTGAGTACAGATAGGTCTGTATTGCATAGGATAACAGTGCACAGATAAGAGGGAAATCAAAATATAAAGGAAAAAGTAGTATCAAAAACTAAGAACCATGTTGTGGAGTTCAAATTTGACTATTTTCCTTGCCTCCTGCTTTCTAAATCTAAAAATCTGTCTTGTCTTCTTAACTCTGTATTTATTTTTGCTGTACAATTGAAGGAAAACCTCATTTCCCATAGTTTAGAAATATATATGTTAATTCATGAGTATGACCCTCCATGGGTCCAGATCTAGAGAGCTAATCAAAGCTGACATTGCATACCCAAAAATGACATAGTGTCAGTTTTTAAGAAAATAATTGCTTCTATTTCCAAAGAGAGGCTGGACCAATCCACAACTTACATGCTTAAGACTTGAGTCTAACTTACGATTTTATGGAAATACTACATGACAATCACAGCTGATTCGACTGTTAGCTCAATACCACTCATTGTATCTTCCATTCAATTTTAAGCCTCAGAAAATGGGGGATCTTATACTTGAGAAACGATACCAAACGACCTGCCTCACAAGAAGTTTTCTAGGTTCCAATACATGAATTAAATAAGTTTCAAACATTTTGCCATTGCCCAAAAGGTATTATACGTTCAAGCTGTGTTCAATTAATTGTAAAATTGCCCATATGCTAATTATATTTTTCTCTCTTTCTAAACCTTCACATCATGAAGTCTTGTTGAACAACACAAGATTTTCCAAATACACCATTTTTTTTTCTTTGCCTGTGTTTCCTTTATTATTTAAGGCACACTTGAGGGATTATTTCAGTCAGCAGTGTTGCTCAAAATCCCACTGTGAGGCTCTCCTGGTGTACTAGATTTACAACAATATTAGATGATGTGCCTATTAGAATTTATTTTACTGATGTCAAGGAAAATGGTATGTACAGCTCTTAATCTCCATCAAAATGTTTTCTCTTGCTTTACACACACTTATTACATCATTCTTGCCACCTTCTGAAGCAAGTCTGTAAGTCCTCATTCATGAGGTATGAACATAAATATAGTGAATGCAGCTACTGTGTGTCATCAATTCAAAAATCAGATTCATAAAAATAACATGTGTCCTCATCCATCTCATTCATTGGATCTGACATTGTGCAGCTTCAAGATCTTCCTCAAAGTCAGAATAACTCTGAGAGACAGAAGTTTTGAGTTGATTCATGATGTCAAAGTAGCCAATGCAACACAGTATATAAATATATCATCAGCTCCATGAGTTATTGTTGTAGTTTAAATGAGTGTCTATAAAAGTGTACAATAAAGAATATCCAGTAAAAATAAAATAGAAACAAAATACAACCAATGTAAAAGTACCAGTCTCCTTTTGTAAAATAAAATGGCATTAAAAGATATTAAAAGATATGCATTGTCCATGCTAGGACAGGAGGAAGTTAGGAATTGTATTAAAAGATATGCATTGTCCATGCTAGCACATGAGGAAGTTAGAAATTGTCAGCACGTTCTGACCATAAGTAATCTGATTTGAAAAACTGAGAAATCAAGAGAAAATGGCAAATCAATTTATACACACAGAAAGTTCTTGAGAATATGTGTTCATGTAGGAAATCATATTTGACAAATACTGAGGGTTCAGTTTGAGCAACTTACAGTTAATATTTTCAAGGGTCCCTGTTATAGAGGGAGACCACTACAGTTTTAGCTTGAATGTCAGGCTGTCTACAGGTTGTTCACAGTGAATTCTGAGGAAAATTTGTTCTGAGTTTCCAGAAGGGCTCAAAGTAAAGGAATTACTTTGAAATATCCCAAAGTATTCTTTAAAAAAGACCTGCTCTGATTAGAAACAGTTTTATTAGTGCTTAGCATGCTAGATTTTAACCAGAGCTTATTCAAATTTGGTGATGATAAATGTTCAACTCCAGTCAACTCTAGAACCACAAGGAAGAACGGAGGTGGTCAGCTCCAGCACATTACAACCTTCCTGGCTCACCTCGGGGTAAAGAAAAAGGGAAAGCATTGCTGATATGCAGAGACTGTGAACTGGGGAAATTTACAGTCCAGTGGAAAATTACACAATTAAAGAAATCTTAACAAATTCCACAATGCCATTACATTACTAAAGGTCTATTTACCATATTTCCTATTACTGTGACATTGTGTGTATCTTTTGTGAAAAAAATACACTAAAATTCCAGAGACAGTATAAAAAAATTGTCAAGTACCAGAACTAAGAGAATATATGGAAAGATTATTCAAGATACAAGGCCACAGTTTTTAAAACCAACAAATATTATGATTAATCAGCAAAAAGTTTTAATTAAACCAGAAAGTGTATAAGAACAGAATGATAATGTAAGAAGAGAAAAGGAAATGTTAAGAATCAAAAGCGAAGCTGGGGTTTTAGCTCAGTGGCATAAGCACCTGCCTTGGAAGCAGACGGTCATGAGTTTGATCCCCGATACCAGAAAAAAAGGAAAAGAAACAACAACAACAACAACAATAACAACAACAAAGAAAAAATAAAGAGAATCAAACAAGAAATGTTAGAAGTAAAAAGCACTCTGATAGAAATAAAAATGAATTTGACAGGTTCAATAGATTTGATATGCTGAAGAAAGACGCTCTGACTGAGAATATGTCAATCGAAAACTGGAATACTGAAAAGAAAAAGAAGTACATTAAAAAAAAAAAAGAAATTCCAGAAAAGTGTGATATAACACACATTAACATTGGGGATGTAGGAAGCATATTTAAAAAGGAAGTAAAGATTAAATACTATTTGAAATCAAAGCCACCTGACCATGAAAGTGTGGAGAAGGTCTAGCAGAATAAAAGGAGAACAAAACAAACCACATTCACCTTCTTGCGGGCATATCAAATTGAAATTTCAGAAATCACAGAAGCTATCTGGTATAAAGAGGTTTACTTATAAGGAAGCATGAATATTAATCAAAATAGATTTCAGGAACACATGTAAGGAGAGAATTGAGTGCCTTAAAATAGTGAGAAAAAAATCAATTACAATTTTGTTCCTTGGGAAAACATAGTTTAAAATAAAGAAGTTTTATTTTTTTTTTTTTCAGAAAAAAAAATGAGATTTTTTAGTAGTTCTGCTTTTCAAGAAACGTTTCAAAAGTTTCACAAAGTGCCAGGATATGTTATAGCTCAGTGGCACAGCTCTTGTCTGAAGGAAAAAAAAAAAAAAAAAGTTCTATGGAGAGAAAAAAAAAAAGGACAAGTACGAAATTTGTTTTACATGAAGAGAGGAAAAACATTAAAGACACAGTAAATAAATGTTCATTAAATTACTTTCCTTTTTTATAAATGATTTAGTCAAAAATTTCATTCAAAATACTAGCAACAATAAAAGTATGTGTATATGTATAATATTATGTGTATATATGTGCAGTGTGCCCTGGTTCATGACATTTGTTCTACAATTTTGGAAGAGATGACCACATCTGTGCTCATGTGGGAAGAATGGCCATCATTGAATAGGAAGATGGCCAGCACAAAGAAAGATAAAATTTTTCCAATTGTTTCTATCAGTTAAATTGCGTGCAAGCGAAAGTTTTCGTGAATTCTGTATATTTATGTGTACTGAAATGAAAAGAAAAACAACAACCAGCCTATTTGGGACTCTTGCACCGCACCATCTGGGTGCGGAGGAAGGGCTGGGCGGATCTGGGGCACCTGCATCAGCCTCCCCGTGTGTCTGGAGGACTGTGGATATCTCAGCAAGCAAGCGAGCATCATAGTTTCCAGAGGCCCCGCGGCCTGTGGTAATTGCTCAGTGCAGTTTGCCCAAAGCCCAGACTGTTCAGGACCCTCCAGGCTTCCGGGTGCAGTGAAGTGGGTAAGTAGCTTTGAGGCATCTACATCTGCCTCCCCATTCTGGCTGCACTTGGAGAACTGTGGAGTTTCCAGCAAGCAGGCGGGCGCACACTATCCCCAGAGCCCAGCCTATTTGGGACTCCTGCACAGCACCATCTGGCTGCAGAGGAACGTTTTGGCAGATCTGGGGCACCTGCATCCGCCTCCCCATGTGTCTGGAGGATATCTCAGCAAGCAGGCGAGCATCACAGGTTCCAGAGGCCCCGCGGCCTGTGGTAAGTGCTCAGTGTACTGCACAAAGCCCAGACTATTCAGGACACTCCAGGCTTCTGGTGTACTGAAGTGGATAAGTGGGTTTGAGGCATCTACATCCGCCTCCCCATTCCGGCTGCATTTGGAGAACTGTGGAACTTCCAGCAAGCAGGTGGGCACACAGTGTCCCTGGAGCACAGGTTATCTGGGACTACCGAAATCTAAACAGGCAGAAGAGGGCCATTGGTTCTACAGGCCCAGTGGCTTAGGGCAACTGGGTGTCAGAGTCCCAGGAACTGCAAACATAGAAGTGGGTCTCCAACAGACCCTGAGGAAGCTTTCAAATAACAGTTGAAACACAGAAATATAGGAAAATGACAAAACAAAAGACCAAATTACAACCTCAAACCTCCAGCCCATCTCAAGAAACCCTAGGAGCGATGTATATTGAAGAAAATACATGCCATTCACCTCAAATATCAGACATAATAGCTACAGCAGTTAACAAGCAACTCCAGGAAGCTTCAAAGGAATTCAAACTCGAAATAGTCTCCTAGGTAAAAGAAGAAATGATAAAAGAAATGAAAGAGATTCTGAATATATCTAAAGAAAGCACAGTTAAAAAATTGGAGGAACTAAAAGAAATATAGAATCCCTACATGAGCAATATAAGAAACAAACAATACATAATGCAGATGCACAGAGATATACAGGAAATATAAAACTCCACTGAAAGTTGTAAAATCCTCCTCAATGAAAGTGAAGATAGAACTTCAGACCTTGAAGACAGGATTGCAGCTGGTGAACAGGAAAGGAAAGATCTTTTAAAAATAACAAGGAATCAGAAAATAACAATTCAACACCTGCAAGATGATGCAAAGAAAAATAACATAAGATGGATAAGGATTAATGAAAAAGAAGGAGACAACATAAAGTATGTCAAGAGGATATTTAGAGAAGTAATAGCTGAAAATTTCACAAGCATGAGATCAGAAATCAACATCAGGATCAGTGAAACCTCTAGAACTCCAAATAGTCATAACCAAAATAAAACTACACCCAGACATATAATAATCACCATCCCAGAAATCCAACACAAGAATAGATTATTAAAAGCTGTCAGAGAGAAAAGACAGATCACTTATAAAGGAAAACCTATCAGAATCACAGCAGAATTCTCAGCACAAACAATAAAGTCAAGAAGAGCATGGAGTGAAGTATTCCAGATCCTAAAGCAAAATGATTTCCAAACTAGACTGATGTACCCTGCAAAACTATCATTCAAAATTGATGGTGAAATAAGATACTTCCATGACAAAGAACAGCTGGAAAATTTAATGAACAGCAAGCCAACCCTTCAAAAAATATTTAAAGACAGTTTAGGTACACAAAGGAAAAAATGACTAAGCAAAGCAGATAATTAAACAGAACAGAAAGATAAAGATGCAACAGCAGAGAGATAACATGTCAACAATAAACCAGCATTTAACAGTAATAACCATTAATGTAAATGGTCTCAATGCACCCTTCAAAAGAAACAGACTAGCAGACCAAGAAACAAAATCCAACCATATTCTGTTTACAGGAAACCCATCTAACCCAGAAGGATACTCACAGACTGAAAGTCAAAGGATGGAAAACAATACTTCATACAGCATGAATCCAAAAAAAAGCAGGAGTAGCCATTATGTTTGCAGACAACGTGAACTTTAAACCAACAATGACCATAAAGGACAAAGAAGGTCACTACATACTCGTTAGGGGAAAACTCCAAGAGGAAGAGATAACTATTTTAAATATATATGCACCAAACTGCAGAGCACCCAGTTATATAAAACAACTATTAACAGAAATGAAAACTCAAATTATCAGTAACACAGTTGTAACAGGAAACCTTAAAACAACATTGACACAAAGGGACAGATCAACCAGACAGAAAATGAGCAAAGAAATAACAGAACTGTATCACATCTGCAAACAAATGGATTTGTTAGACATATACAGAATGTTCCACCCAACAACATCAGAATACACATTCTTCTCAGCAGTACATGGATTGTTCTCTAAAATAGACCATATATTAGCTCACAAAACATATTTAAAAAATTCAAAAGTATTGAAATCATCCCTTGCATGTTATCAGATCATAGTGCACTGAAATTAGAAATTAATGATAAAAGATACTGCAAAAATCCCACAAACACATGGAAACTGAATAACACACTCTTGAGTAATCAGTGGGTCACAGAAGAAATTAAAGAAGAAATTAGACAATACCTACAAGAAAATGAAAATGCAGATACAACTTACCGGAATCTCTAGGATGCAATGAAAGCTGTCCTCAGAGGAAAATTTATTGCACTGAGTTCCTACATCAGGAAAACAGAACCAATACAAATAAATAACTTGATGCTACACCTCAAAGACCTAGAAAAAGAAGAGCAAGTCATGCCCAAAGCCAAAAGAAGAGAGGAAATTATAAAAATCAGAGGAGAAATCAATGCAATAGAGACTAAGAAAACAATCTAAAGAATCAACAAATCAAGGAGTTGGTTCTTTGAAAGAATAAATCAAATTGATAAGCCCCTAGCCAACCTTATTTTTAAAAAGGGAAGAAAAAGCTCAAATTCATGCAGTAAGAAATGAAAAAGGTGAAATCACTACAGACTCTACAGAAATACAGAAGATCATCAACACCTATTTCGAAAACCTCTACTCTCAAAGGTTTGATAACACAGAAGAAGTAGACAGATCTTAGAAACATATGAAGTGCCAAAGCTAGATCAAGAGATTGTAAAACTGCTGAATAACCCAATCTCTGTTAATGAAAGTGAAAATGTAATTAAGTCCTTACCTACAAAGAAGAGACCAGGCCCAGATGGATTCACTGCAGAATTCTACAAGAAATACAAGAAGACCTAATGCCTACACTCCTCAAACTTTTCAATTAAATTGAAAGGGAAGCAATAATTCCTAAGTCATTCCTGGAAGCAAATATTACTCTAGTACCAAAACCTGAGAAAGACCTTACTCATCTTTTGTATCTCAGCATCCTAGTTATAGAAGGAAAAACTTCTACCCATCAAATTTCCTATATGTTACCTATCTCTATGCTGTATTAAAATTTAGAATTACAATTAGATATTCCACTGAAGAACTTCTTGTATGTTGCCATATCATTTTTTTTTTTTTTATTTAACACAGGCTACCTTGATGAAACTTTCGGCCTAATCTGCTGTTTGGAGATCAAGTTATCTACTTTGGAAACAGTCATATATGTATGCTTGGTGGTGTTGCCAATGGCAAGTTTGACCTCACAGGTCATCTGTCTGTTTCTTTATGCTAGAAAGTTGTTAAATTCTTGTATTAGTGAACTCATATCTTTCTCCTAGCAATTCTGTCAGATTTTATCTAAGATATTATGAAATTTTTAGAATAGATGAAAATACATTAAGGGATTTTATGTATTGCAGAAGGTGTCATAATCATTTGTATCCATATCTTTGCTTGTTTTCAAGTCTCATCTCTGTTTTTTGATCAATATTCCCAAATTTTTCTTCATTTATTTACCTCTAATCTACACTTTTATACTTAATGTGGTTATCTTTTGGAGAATGCAGCTTCATCTCATTTTTGGGTCCACTCTGCCAGCTGCTAGCCTTTTATTGCTGTACATTATCTGATAATCAAAGTAATTTTTGATACAGTTGCATAAATAGGCCTAGGACTGTTACTCTTTTCTATTTATCCTTACTCTCTATAACTACTTTTGATCTTCCATTTATTTTCTGCCTTTTGTCATGCCGTATTGTTGTGCATTTTGTTATGTTACATTCCATTTTTTCAGATCTAATGTATTATTCTAATATTTGTCTTTTTGTTGTTATGCTGGGATCTGAAGTAAACTAATTCGAATATAATTTCAAGTAACACTATTGAGTCAGTTAAAAAAACAAAATATCTCTGATTTCATCACCTTATCTCTTACATCTTTGCTGTTATTCTTTTTTTTTTTAAATTTGATTTAAAAAGAAAAAGAGAAAAAACAAAACAAAACAAAGCAGTGTAAGGATACAAGTAATACAGAACAACAACAACAACAAAAGGAAAACAGTAGGAAATCACCAGTTAATAGATTACATATTATCATCTTAGAGATAGTTGCTCAAGTCACAATATCAAAGCATACAAAGTGAACATTCAAACAGAGAGACTGCAAACAGTTGTGTTCAATGATCCAACCAAAAATATTAATATGTCAGCTATTTAACACTCCTAAACACACTTGCAGTTGTATCTTTTAGAGCACTTTTTTTTCCTTCTCTTTTTTACAACAAAATTTACACATTTTGGGATTTATTACTCTTTAGTTCTTATTACTTTTTTTTGGAAGAGAATAAAGTCAAATATGGCAAAACAAAGCTGTCAGTCAAAACCAAGGATAGACATACTACATGATGTAAAAACGGAGTACAAGGTTATCAACAATGGTTATCATAATGCATCTTGCTTTCTTAAAAAAAGAATTGTGTATCTCATCAGGTATTATAAAGTTGAACAAAACAGTAGAGAACAAGACCAATAAAACTTAAACATTGTAAAATTTACAGAAATTCCAAAGGAGATAATAGTCAAACCAGAATGGACATCTTAGTGAATCTTATTGCCTTCAAAGTAGTTGCCTAAACCCTCAAACTTGATACTATCATACAAAACGGAACAAAGACTAATCAGTCAAAAGAGGATAGTGGGAGTATTGCAGGACTTCAAAACAAGTTAATAGGAAATCAAAAAAAAAAAGGTACTATAATATATCCTGCTAGTTTTTTTTTTTTTTTAATTTTTCCTTATTTCCTTGCCCAGGATTTTTTATAAAGTCTCTCTCTCTCTCTCTCTCTCTCTCTCTCTCTCTCTCTCTCTCTCTCTCTCTCTCTCTCTCCTCCCCCTCTCTGGAATTCAGGCAGCTCTTGAACACACAGTGCAGCTCATGTCAGCCTTGAATTTTTGGCAGTCCCACAGCCTCACCCTCCCAAGTGCTGGGAGATAACAAGCAAGTACTATCATGCCAAATTTTGTCCAGGTTTTTATAAAGATATATTATTTTACGTAAACAAACAAGTAAATATATAACAAATTTTTCAGAATAAAGGTGAATGAATATCAAATGGTATATATGAAAAAGTTTAAACTCAAGCATTAATGTTATTAAAAAGATAAGATTTTTTTTTTCCTAAAGCAATTTCCAGAAATTTTCAGAAACATCCTCTTGCAAGTGACTGTGTTTTTCCAAAATTGGGCTGGAAACAAATTTGACTGGAAAAATTTTTCTCTTACATTATTTTGTGTAATCCTTGTTCTTTAAAATACTTTCTAAAAAATGTTGTAATAAATCATTGTGGTTGAACAAGCTGAACATTTTTTTAATAAAAGATAGCTGGTAGCCAATCAGAGAGAGACAGAATTTAGAGAGGTTAATGCATAGATGAGTGGATAGAGGGACAGATTAAATCAGCAAAAAAAAAAAAAAAAAAAAAAAAAAAAAAAAAAAAAAAAAAAAAAAACCTGAAAAGTCAGTATCAACAGACTAGGTCTGAGATAGAGAAATGGTCAGGGAACAGCATTAGCAGATAAGAAATTTAGAGATCAAGATCATTTCACACGGTGTTTGTAAGGCCCTTCTTTTACCACTACAAGGGGACAGTGATTGTGGATGTTTGGGACATAAACTGCTTAGAGAAGGCCTGCTATACTTGAGTTCTTCTAGGTCAGTAGATGAAAAAGAGCTCACTTTGCCTCTCATGGAAAGAAGACCATTTTCTTCTAATGCCTATGTTTTTGCCATCATATTCATAAATTGGAAAAATAGTTCCTGTTTTATTAGAGCAGTCAAGACAAAGGTGTATTGTTTGAAACTACGTACCACAGTTTGCTCATCAAGCATGACAGACATGCTCGTTATCCCAGCCCTCTGCTAGGATGAGGTAGAAGGATTGCAAATTTGGGCTCAGTCTTGGCAATTTCGTGAGTTATTGAGAAATACACACAATCTCATAATAAAACATGAAAGATGGGGATGTAGTTTAGTTCAATGAGAAGGCTTCAAGTTTTCACCAGTGTCTCATTAAAAAAAAATCCTTCATATAGCAGGTATTCAGCTTACATCTATAGTTATAAATTAAGCAACACTTTGTTTAACTTGCAAAGTCCTCAATGAGTCTCGTGCCATAAAACTCATATGCAAGTCCTGGCTCTGATGGGGCCTGATTATTCATTACCAAGAGCTTTGGATTTGGAATCTAAACATCTAATCAGAGGCTCTAATTTTGGCTTATAAAGGAAAAGTACTTTTGAAAAACTACTGTCAATGTCTATATATTTTTGCTGTTTATTCCTGTTCAGATGACTACCAAGGTTTCCAGGCTGAAACTAAATATCTGAATCCTCCATAGCTGCTAAAAGAGTGAGATTTTCAGGAACTAAAACATACTAGATCGATATTGTGTAATAATACATGTGAAAACACCTTGATAAATGAAAAAAATATCAATTGGATAGAGGGATTTGTGTGATTAGAATTAATATTTCAGGGGAAAATTAAGTCATGCAAATATCTATGAATTTTGAGGAAATCCTATAAGTAATAGTTAACAGGGTTTTCAATATGTGTTTAATTTTAGGCTGAGAAAGCCATCATCAATCTCATTCAAGCAGTTCCATTTGGAAAGATGAGGACCTGTATATGAAGTACATAAATGTGAGATTATCTCACTATTTGATAATATTAGCACATTACTGGGTGTGTATAATTCCCATTCTTTTTTTATGTTTTATTTAAGTATGCATTCTTCATCATCCAATACTCTGTGACATTTTTCTGCTTATTTAATTACTTGGTTTAATAGGGCAATATCATTAAACAGGATTTGTGTGATTTCATTTAGTAAATGACAAACACTTGCTCCAGAATACAGACTGTCTCTACTTAAACTATAACTAACCTCTCTCCAATGCAATTTCATTCTTCCTTCATCACAGGTCCAGACTTGGCACTCCATCTAGGGAATTCCTACCCCTGTCCTTTCTGTTGAGTCTCCTGCAGTGGCCCTGATTCAGCATGGGATGGGATATCCCAGCCCCTCTTTTTGACTGCTTTTAAAGACAAGTTTAAAAGTTTTATTTTCCAACTGGATTATGTTTATTTTTATTGTTGTTCACTATGGGAAGCCAATCAAGAAGTCACAGGCCTAAATAAACACGGTAAATGTACAAAGTTGAGAAGTGTATTATAATCTGGTCCCTGGTGTCCAGCTTCTTATAGCTTCTCAATAGCAAAAATTAAAACCACATATGATGTTGCCCATACCAAAAGCCTAACTCACAGTCTTTGAATACAGGATGTTTAGTATTTTTGTGTCCTCAGATCACTGTGAATCACAGTCATAGGAGGGCTTGTAAAAAGTACAAAGTGATACAATTAAAAGCTTAAGTATTTCTCTGCATTTCCTTTAGTGTTAATATGAAAAAAAAGTTTATTAGTGTTAAGGATTGTCTCCTTCACTGCAAGAAGTGCATTAGCATTAACACCCTACTGAGATTATCAAACAGGCTCTTGAAATTTCAAATATAAAAACAATATAAAAAATCTTAGCTAATATTGTAATTTTCAAAGAACATTTAGAGAATATTTATCTCTGCAGATTGGGTATTTCAACAAAGAATAAAGCTTTTAAAATTTGTGTTCTTTGTTGCTTTAGTTCTATTCCCCTCTAACTGCATCCAAAAAAGGAGAAATAAATAGAAATACATTTCATGAGAAAAGTATCATTTTAGTCAACTTTCTACTGCAGGGAAAAAATATTTGACACCTAAGATTTAGAGGAGAAATGATTTAATTTGGCTTGTATTTGCAAAGATTTTAGTCTATGTTTGGCACCTTAAAGCATAGATGTCGTGATAGAGGGTCATGAGAGAGAAAATCTGCTCATCTCAATGAGGGTACAATTAGAGAAACAGAAAGAAAGGAGCTGGGGACCACAGATAGTCCCCACAGTCATGCTCCCATGGAGTAGATTACTGAAATGATTCTCCCTGAATACAGAGCGGCTACCTCCACCTTAGCTAAAGCTGGCCTTATCTCCTTGTACCGAAATATGAAGAACTGGGTGAGCCATTTCCTTTTCTATTCAATTGTCTCTAAGCAGTGTAAAAATGGCTACCTGCGGTACTGATGGGTAATCTTTGAAGTCAAGTAACAGTCACTGTTTCCTCACCAGTGTTTATCTCTAAAAGTTTGAGCGCAAGGGCCTGCAAAGCAAATGCTCTAGGAGCGTCAGTTGGGTTCAGGCTTCAAGAGAAGATGCTATGACTTCTAGTGGCAGAAAATATTTGCACACTAGAACTGAAGCACCCGACCGCCCCCCAAAATGTTAAATGCTACCTCAACTGTGTTATACATATTGGGCTTTCTGCATATCTTTACATATTGCAAAGGTGCTTTCATTCACAGTCTGCATGTAATCCCACCATTTTCACTGTCTCATCCTCAAAATACTCCCTTCTTCATGATGAATTATGGGTTAGGTGCCGGTTGAGGCCTTTCTTCTGTGAACCTCCATCTGGACCAGACTCAAGACTTCTTGGTGCCCATAACTGTAAATATGTCTTAGTGTCTTTACTCTTGTAGTGAATTGAACTGAAGGTGGTAGATTGGAATTAACTAGTTGGGATTCCAGTGTTTCCATGGGACTAAAAATATAAACTTCCTAGACCACTAGGTGATTGGGAAAAGGGATTATAATACCCCAATAGTCCACTTCTTCTTATAAGCTTCTTATAAGCCTCACTTCTTATAAGCTTCTTATAAGCCTCACTTCATAATAATCCATCAGCTATGAACTTATCAGCAGATTAATTTATTGATGAAGTCTCTCTCTGGATATCCAGTCACCTTTCTAGCCGGCTTTAAATCTAGCAAAATTCATAATAAAGATTACCTGGCACAAAGAGAATAACAAAACATTTGTGGTTGGTCTCTAAGTGCTAGGAAAAGGTATTAACTAAAGAAAGAAAGCTAAATATGTAAGAACTGTGAATTAGTTTTTCTTGTATAGGAAGACCATTGATTTTTGAGTGTTGACTTCGTATTCAGCTACACTACTGAATTAGGCTATTAATTCTAGAAGTCTTTTGGTGATGTTTTCAGGATCTTCTGTGTAGAGTATCATTTCATAGTTAAATAATGATAAATGAAATTATTTCCTTTCCTATCCTTATTTATTACTTTGTTTCTGTCTCTTGTCTAATTGCTCTGGCTAATGTTTCCAGAACTATATTGAATAGGAGTGGTGAGAGTGGACATCCTTGTCTTGTTCTGATTTTAGTTAAAACTTTCCATTCTTGTTCATTTACTATGCTGTTATTGTTTTGTCATAGATAGCTTTTATAAAATTAAGATAGATGCCATCTATTCCAATTTTTGGTAGGATTTTCTATCATATTTTGATTACAAATTAAAAATATTATACCACAGCAATATATGTGTACCCATGTCTTATAGCAGCACAATTTATGATAGTTAAATCTTGGATTTTAAAAGGCAGAACTCAATAGAGGATTGACTGAACTCAGGTACAAATGGAAGAAAAACACAAAAATAAATCAGAAATGAAATCTAAATCACAAAGTACCTGGTGCTTGTTAATTACAAGAAAAAAATATAATCAAATAAAAGTAAGGAGAAAGTAAAAAAGACTGACAAAATATCAGAAAATGATTGGAACAAAAGGTAGAATAAAGATTTACAGATAATACAGTGGGGAATAAATGTATATAAAGCAGTAGCTATATTTGTATTGCTTTTAGTCCCTAAAAATAAAAAAATAATAATAATACAATGTGAAATTATATTCTAAGAATATTTTACAAATGTAGAGAAACATGCAAATCCACAATTGAAAAGCTTCACAGGCTACATAAGAAAAAGACTAAAGACAATATTAGGAAAGGATATAACTAGTTTTGCAGTAAAAGTTATTTTTAACCTTTTTTTTTTTGAGCAGCTCTGTTGTGAACTATATTTTACTGAACAATTTAATCACTGAACAAACATTAAATTTAATTTTCTTTATTCATTAAAAACAGTGAAATCTGATTGCACACACTGATGTCTCTATTTAGTAATAATTATCTAATATTGTGTAACAATAAATTAACTTGAAAACATCAAAAACAGTTAAATAAAAATTTAACAGAATTTGTATAAGGCATCTGCTAAACAGCACATGATATGGCTTGGGGAGGGGGGAGACATAGTTATGGATGAGAAGTTTGTAAATTTAAACATGATTATTTCCCTCAGATTTATCTACAAATCTGACAAATTTATCTATAAATTCTCGACAAAACTCCAGCATTTAATTTGTGTATATTAGCAAGCTGATTTTACAACTTTCATGATAACTAGGATAACTAACGCATTCTCTCTCTATGAATGGTGTGAGGACATGGTGGTGGACTGCAACCCAGGTCTTTATGCAGGTAAGACACGTTCTTTACCATTGAGAAATAGTCTCTTCCCGAGAAGTCATAATAGCTCAAATATTCTTGAAAAGAGAAATTAATTAGCATAGTTTATGCTACCAAATTCTGTGCCTTCATATAAAGACATATTATAATGCAATGTATTTTCAGTATAGAAATGGGCATAATGCAAGAAGTCTAAAATATACTAACATAAATAATTATCACTTGTGCTTTTCTAATTATTTATAGGATTGAACCCAAGGCTTTGCCCATGTAATAAATTACCTATCACTGAGTTGTATCCTGGGCATTATTATTTTTTATTAATTTTCTAAAGGGATTCTCATCAAGTTGCTCATGCTGACTTTAAACTTGTGAATTCACTGAAATACCCTGCCTACCCAGCACCTGTACCCTCATACCATGTCTAGCCACCTGTACCCTCATAATATGTCTAGCCTCCTGAGACACCCAGGTACTCACTTTAATTTTTGACTAAGGACCAATACAATTCAATATGAAAAATTATCACATTTAGTTAGTAAATCTTTATACTAATCCCCGCAAAAATAAATATAAATTTTTGAAATATGTCTAAAATTGATCTTAGTATCATACCTAAATATTTTTCAATTTAAAATTAAATTGGAAAAAGTTTGCACTGAAAAAACAAAATCCCTCAAAAAGCACAAACTCTATTCTTCTAACATGTAGATTTCTACATTACGGTTTGCATGTAGATGCCTACCTCAAAGCTTCATGGAATCATAGGTGGAGCTGTGGGGAGATGATTTTGAGAGTATGATATTCACCAGTGCTACTACTGATTACTCTATAGCTAGATATGGTGTCAGAGGTAAAACCTGGTGGAAGGAATTAGGTCACTGGGAATATGGCCTTGAAGGGCTTTTTCTCTCCTTTTTCCCTTGATCTCTCTCTGTCTGCATCCCGCCACCATTCCATGAGCTCTTTCTCTTCTACCACAACATCTTACCTTGAAACCAGCAAACATGGACTGAAAACTTAAGCAGTGAACCAATAGAAACCTCTCTTCCTTACAGGTGTGGGTTGTAGGGCATTTTGTCTCAAGCACAATAAAGTTACTAAAATATTACATAAAAACAAAATGACTCTCATATATGATTCAAAGGCAACTGTCCTTGAAATTCTTTTCAAAAATAAAACAGTCAATATGATGCTCAGAACACAGTTCAAAAATTTAAATATTTTTACTAAGCTAAAGTGAATAAATAGATTGTATATATCAATATCATTACGACAATGCTTTGTATGACGAATGTGCAGATGAAAAAGACGATTTAGTACAATTGAAAACATAAAGTCATGGAGAACAAACACATTCATTGAAAACATCATTTTTCTTCAAGAAGATAGTCCTTAATATGATGGAAAATTTCTAGTAAATATATCAAGAAAATAAGTATAAGTCCATAAAATTAAGATGGTAAAATGTAACTACAGGATAAAGTTCAAAACTATACTTTAAACAATTTTCTTATTTAGAATAAATACAAATTTATCAATTTGAAATGTGTAAAGTATTAAATTGTTACCAGAAAATTAAGAAAAAATGTGGAGAAAAAGCAATAAGAACATAGTTAAAGAACTATCATCATCCATTAACCATTCCCTATGTAACACTGTTACTCAGAGAACGCATACATTAGGTAAAGTTTATTGGTAGAGTGTAGGATTAGTATTTATAACACCCTAGATTTACTGTAATTTTTAAAAATAAAGTATTTACTACATGCATATTTACAATGTAAGTCCCTGGACACTGTAATTTTATTACAGATTCTTTTAAAGAATAAATCATTCATATGATCTAGTCATAACACTTCATCATATAAAACTCTGCAATGGACTTCCATTGCACTTTGATTAAAACTTAACATCTAACAGTCAGCTCTAAGTCCTTTATTAGTTAAGCCATCTTCTCCATATAGGTAGACTTTTCCTTTTCTTTTATTCTTCAAGAATACAGGTAGGAATGAGTGCCCTTATTAACAGTTCCTGGTACACTACTATGTATTTTTTATATCCTTGCATTTGACAATTGTTTATAACCTGATTCTTAAATTCTTTCCTCCTAGGCAGTTTAAGAATACATGTGACTTAGAAAATGACCAAGTAAAATATAGTATGATAAATTAAAGAGTAACTTAATTTTCAGGTAGCAATTATTATAATTCATCAAATGAATGGGTCAATATAAATGAATCTTTTGAAGAGACATCATAGATATTTTGATAAGTCAAATCAATACCTGTGAGAAAATGTTAATAAAGTAATAATTTAATTATTTACCATAAAAATGTATGTTAAGAAAAGAGATGTTGAAAGCACAATCATTATTAACAATAGTGAAATAGTACTTTGGAAACAATGCCATCAATGCTAAGATCCAAGGTGAAAATGGGTAATGTATTCATGGTTAGTGAACTGCATTCTAGATGGGCTTTTCAATAAAGCAGAGAAGATAACAACATAAAAAGTAATTTTTAAAAGTTGAGAATTGCATTGATCAGCCTTCTCATTGCTAAGACAAAATACCTGACACACACAATTTGAAGATGCAAAAGTTTGTTTGGCACAGATTTCACAGAGTATAGTGGTGGCTGGCTGGCTACATGGCATGCTGAAAAGGCATGGTGGAGGAAAATCGCTTTACCCATGACAGCCAAGAAGCTTATCCGTGGCGGTGGTGAGGGAGCAATGATGGTAAAAGGGAAGAAGGAAGAGGAGAATGAAGGTTACGAGAGAGAATGGCGGAGTATGAGGGAGAGTAAAAAAAGAATACGCCCTCTCAGGTCAGCCTTCAGTGGGCAAATGGGGCCCACTACCAGTAGAACATTAAGCGGTAACTCATCAATGGATTAATATGTTGAGTATGGTCCCCGGTGACCCAATCACATTGGAGAAGGCCCAGTTCTAAACACATGAAACTTTTGCATTGCATTTTAGAAGTAAACAAACAAACAAACAAACAAGAATGTGCTGTTTTTACTATTTGCAAAGTTTATGTTTTTAACACATGATGCTGAACAAAAGCAGCTACAAAACAAATAATAAAATTAAGTGCTGCAATAACAAAATTAAAGAACAAATATGAAAACCAAATTAGTATAAAATCAATAATTTTGTATTTCCCATAAAACTGATTTAGGAGTGTTACATAATCACATTTGCAATAGCAATGATCAAAATAGTGTCACATAGTTCCTGATACAAACCTTAATAGGTTCCCAATGAATATATGACAAAATATTTCAAGCTGTTTGACATTGTGAAGGGCAAAAAAGGAAAAATTCCAAGAGATTAGGTGGTAAAAATGTAATAATTAAAGAGGGGTAACATAATAAAAAATAAGGTAATTTAAATGCCTGTTCCACAGAGTTCTGTTTGTAAAACTATGACTATTTGAAATTAGAACATATTTTTCACATTATCAGTTCTCAATTGTAACATCTTGCATAATACAAGACTTAAATTTATAGTTGTTGAATGAACGATATCATTCCATTAGTAATCTAATGAATGCATGCATACAGAATAATGAATAGGTGATACAGCAAATATCCAATTTTAATTGAAATTGCTCCTTCTGTAAAAAAATTGTATGTAACAGAATGTAGCACATTAATATTTGAGATTGTGCAGTTCTACCAAAAATAGAATGGAAACTGTGATTGTGGTTTTATTGCCTCCAAATGTCAATGCTTATCACTTGATTGAAATCAACAGGTACCTAAAATTGTAATGCAGGAATTTCACATTTAAGCAGACTTTGAAATTTCATTCAAATCTTTTTACTCATTTCTGATTTTCTCTTACAGTCACTTTGGGAGACCAGATGCAGCTAGAAGCTACTGTAGATGTCAGAGTGAGACGGTCACTTGAATTGAATGCTGCTAAAAATAAAATAAATGGTGGTACCATGTGAAGGATTAGTCATAAAGGACTCAGACTTTCTCCAGAATTACAGTTATCTCTGAAAAGCTGCTTGATGCTATAAGTGGGAAGAACTTTTGACAATGCATCACAAGGGATTTTCATAGAAAGATTAACTGCATTGGTTCATGAAACTCAGATATGCCCAGTGAGTATAGACAAAGTTAGGGATTTTAAGTTTTACTGACAATAAAAGTTTTTCAAAAATCAAGTTTGATGAAAAGCCAAACTATAAGAACCATATATTTAATTATTTATTATTTAGTCATAGCATTGTATAAGGTATGATATACCATTGTAAGGATAATATGTTTTTACATCAGAAGATCAGTCATAAAATCCTGGAGTCAGCACTATTCTATAAGATCTTTTAGTTTATTTCACTCTCTCAGCTCTTTTTTTTTTTTTTTAATATCTACCTGAAGTTTGATAATGCTACATTAGTTATCTTAAGATGGGTCATTTGGAAAATTGCAAAGGAATAAACAGATTGGAAATGTTCTCTATAACAAAGAACATCCTCAATGATTTTTGCATTGCATTAAATCTAACAAAATGGGATTAGGATAAAAACTATAGATAATAGCTCTTGGATATCTTTACTATGAGTCTAGACTCCCACTTTTTTCCTTTTCCACTTTTTTTTTCCATCTACTTTTTACAGTTTCTTGTCCCACTTACACTCTGATTCAGCACCCGCTACATGCTGAGCACTGAGAACAAAGTGGACTTACATCCATTTCCAAAAGCTTTAATTCACTCTCACCAAAAGGCTGAAAATCTAGTTCATCACCGTGTAACTCTTACATTTTCTTAAGAAATGGAAAACAGTTCCTGAACTTGCCCTGCAATCCTCTTTTAGACTTCATCTAGATCAAATCCTAGGTCCATCCAACCTAAGCATATATTATGCTTATTTCTGAAAGTGGTATTTGTATAATGAAATCAGATATGCAATTGTGTCTAATGGTTTGGAGGCATGAGTAATATTGTAACTTGAAACACATATATGTTGTTACATTTGTCATTTTCACTGGGAAGGCTGGAGATAGGGAAAATGTTAATGATGACAAGGTAAATCTGTATAAAGTAATCAATTTGAGTCCCAGGGCTCAGCTGTTTCACCACAGACAATCTGGTTCCTTAAAGAAAAATAAATAAATAAACATAGTAACAGTGCCTAAGCAAGGATTTGTTATTAAAGGTCAATTATTGCACCTAAAAGCAGAGTGTGTGGGGTTCCAGGAGAAAATGGAGGACAGATAACAGCAGCTACAGAGGCTCTCTGAAAGACTCGGCTCATAATTCAGGAATGGTGCAGAGTAAGGAGTCATAAGCAGGTGGAGATTTGCTCTGCTGACCCAGGAATGAACAAGGCTGAGAGAAACCAACTTGGAATGCAGTCCTGGTGCTAGAACAGGAACAGAAAAGCCTCAGTGTGGAGGCTGGACCACGCGCCATTGGAAGCCTGGATTTGGGTTTCCCGCCACGTGGCGGCTACGTCTACATTGGCTCGGCAGGGAGAGAGACGCGCAGAAGCTCTGAGAACAGGAATCGGTGAACAGAGTTGAGAGCGGGATGGGCGTGGAGCCATGCACTGAATGTGGTGAGGTGAGTGAGAGAAACTGACACTCTACCACAGTTTGAATCCAGGGGAGGACATTCTGGGACTGGGCAGACTTGCGGGAGCAGGGCACTGTGGCGACTTCAGCCACGTATCCCCCTCTCAAGCGGGATTGGTGAGAAGTACCTAGCCTACGTGACGCTGCTGGTGGACCCAGTAGGCTAGCCCAACCCAGATCCCAGAGCCTGAGGGTGGCCTGGAGGGAGGGGTGCCCACGTAGGCTGCCTGATCTGCAAATTCCTGGTGTGCTGCGGTGGGTGGGAACACCTAGCTGGTGCAATTTGATCAGGCTGTGGCTGACAGGGAGGGAAGCTGGGCCTCCTATATACGCTTGCATATA
Source organism: Cavia porcellus (assembly GCF_034190915.1). Taxonomy (NCBI): domain Eukaryota; kingdom Metazoa; phylum Chordata; class Mammalia; order Rodentia; family Caviidae; genus Cavia; species Cavia porcellus. The sequence goes on from NW_026947487.1 coordinate 95,275,395, forward strand.
TAAGGAACAAAGAATATGGGGAAAGGCAGCAACAAGAAAGGCTCCTCGGCCTCCAATCCTGAGAAACAGGTAATAGCAGACACCGCACCAATAGATATAAAGCGCCAATCTAGAGAGCCTCATAGATCAATTCAGGAATGAAGTTATCAATGACCTGAAGCTAGAAGTAAGCAGAATAGTTAGAGAAATGCTAAGCACTACCCAAGAAAAAACAGATGGTGGAATGGAAGAACAGAAAAAGAGGGGAGAATTGTTCGATGGAGAAAATAGAGAAAGCATAGAATACATGAAGCAGGTTCAAAGGGACTACCAGGAAACTAAAAAGTCTATCGAAAACTGGCATAACAGCTTGAAAGAAACTAAGGACAGACTATCTGAACTGGAGGGCAGATTTGTAATATGGGAGAATGAAATAAAAAACTTCTTAAAAGTAACAAAGAAACAAACAGCAATAATACAAAGACAAGAAGATGATAAGAGGATCCATAACTTAAGAATTAAGAATGTAAAAGAAGAAGTAGGGACACAAACAAAAGGACTACAAAAGCTACTCACAGAAATAATCCAGGAAAATTTTCCTAATTTAGCAAAAGGTAAAGATACTCAGATATATGAGGCATACAGGACCCCAGCCACCTACAACCCAAACAGAGCAACTCCTAGGCATATAATAATAAAAATTCCAGAAATTCAATACAAGAACAGAATATTAAAAGCTGTCACAGACAAGAAACAGACCACTTACAAGGGAGCACCCATCAGAATTACAGCAGATTTCTCTGCACAAACCATCAAATCACGAAGAGCGTGGGGGGAAATAATTCAAGCTTTGAAAGATAATAATCTCCAGCCAAGATTGAGATATCCTGCACAACCGTCCCTGGAAATTGATGGAAAAACAAGGTGCTTCCAGGATAAAGAGGAACTGGAGGAATTTGTAACCACCAATTCAACTCTACAGAGAGTATTGCAGGATATTCTAAAAAAGAAAAATACAAAGAATCCAGAAATAGTGGCGGGGAGGCCACAATGAATGGAGCAAAGAACAAAATGAAGAAGACAAACTGACAACTAATGCAGAAAAAGAACTCAACAGAAATGAGGCAGAGAAGATTGGATGATAGGAACAGCTATTTTGGAGAAAATGACCTCTTAATAGGTAATACTGATTTAGTATCATCTTGTTTTGAAGTCTCATCAAAGTTTTGTTCTTCTGTCTCCATTGGTCTAAACAAGTTGTATCTTATTGGATTTTATTATGTATGATAGTATAAGCAAAAACTTTTAAAGACAAGGAGATTATACAAAAACCATTGTTCATTTTCTGTTAGTTGATTCTAAATACCCTGTAATGCTGTCATTCTCTTAAATGGTTTTACATTGTTTTGATATATTTACTGCTACTATATATGAAGTTGTACTCAAGGATTTCAAGGAAAGAGACAATATGGTAACTACTTTTATGTCAGGATTATCTTGTGGTGAAACACTATTCTGCTTAAATGGTTACATTTTGATCTGCGCTGATTTGCTGTTATGCCCTCTTTTATCTCAGTCTCCACTCCATTATTTACTTTTTTATTTTTATGCTTTTAATTAAGGGAAAATAAATAAAAATAGCAGGATATATTATAGCAACCCACTTTGACTTTCCATTATCTTGATTTAAAGCCCTGTATTACTCTCACCATCTTGTTTTTGACTGATGTCCCCCTATTCTGCTTTGCTTGATAGTACCACTTTCGAAAGTTTAGGCAACAGCTGTGAAGATAGTGAGATTCATTATGACGCCCATTCTCGATGACTTTTATCTACTTTTGAAGACTTACAATGTCTCCAATGTTTTGGTTTTGTTCAATTTTATTATAACTGATGATATAGGCAATTCTATTAGAGATAGCGGGAGGCATTATGGTAACCATTATTGATCACCTTGTAGTATGCTTTTACATTATCTATTATGTCCACCCTTTTGATTTAATTGACTCTGTTCTGTTGTGTCACATTTGGTTCTACTCCCTTCCAAAAAGTAATAAGAACTGTGGGAGCAACAAAACCCAAAATGTGTAATTGTCATTGTACAAAAGAGTGGAAAAGAAAGTGCTCTAAACGATATAACTGCATGTATGTTTAAGTGTATAAGATAGAAAATGATATCACTGAGTTTTATTGGATCATTGAACATAACTGTTTGCAGTCTCACTGTTGCAATGTCCACTTTACAAGCTTTAACTTTGTGACTTGAAAAATTATTTCTAAGATGACAATATGTAATCCATTAACTAGTGATTTCCTACTGTTTATTTTTTTCTGTAAATCTGTATAACTTATACCCTTTCTCTGTTTTTTTTTCTCCTTAAATAAAATTTAAAAATATAAAAAAAGCAGAGTGTGTGGCACATAGTATCAATAAATGACTAGTGTATATATAGAAAGAGTTATTAGCATTTATATGTGTTAATTTTAAATCACATACAGACCTGTACCATATTGGTAAAATTTTGGTCAAACTGTTTATCATGATCCCCAAAAGATTGTAATGGAGCTGAAAAGTGAAAATTTATGATGTCGTAATTACCATGTCATGTAAAATATTCACATATTGATGATTATGGTAAGGTACCAGGTTTAAAATTTTATATCTTTTATAATGCATTTTGTTGTCATTTTTCTTTTTGTTGGATGTGTTGAGACACATAAAATAGTTACCACTGTGTTATGATTGCCTCCAATATTAAGTGCATTAACGTGCTATATGGGTTGTAGGCTAAGATCAATAGACTATGCTTTATAGCCTAAGTTTCTAGTAGACTACTTCACCTAGGTTTGTGTAAGGCCTCTGTATGATATCTACATAGTGACAAAGTCACCTAAAAGTGTTATTCTCAGAACATGCCCCTCTTAAATGACACATAATTATATGTATGTTACATATATCCACATGCATGCACATGTATAGAACGAGAGAGACAGTAAATCATACATAATGATGAACACTATTTTTCAGTCAAAGAAATCTTCATGTATTTCTTTCAGAAGTCTATCTTGAGTGTCTACTAGAAGAAGGCTATGTGTCCATGTAAATTATGCAAAAATAAGTAAACTGTGATAACCAAGGAACTGTGATATTGCTGGATTAAATTTTGGATCCCAAACAAGGAAATCAAGCATGCATAATTAAGGTTGTTAAAGTAATTGCTAACAACTTGCACTATAACTGTTAGTTTGGTATAATGAAAGAACCCAAGGATTAGGCAGAGATTTTACTAAGAATTGAGCCAGATAGATAAGCAGCATTTGCAAACGTCTCCAGTCCACTTTTAGATCTCTTAGAATGCGTCATTTTGCTATTTAATTAACAATTTTAAAGGATAAATGAGATTATATATTAATGTTTTCAGTTTTTCCAAAGGTTGTTATAAATGCTAAGTCCAGAAATAAGTAGACTTGTTAGCAAAGCTAGTGTGACTATAGAATTTGGCAACTTTAAAAACATCTAATATTTCTTAACTTTTCCCTTCTCCCCAAATCGCCATGGCAGGAGTCAGTCTTTTCCAATAACATCCATTAGCCAAATCTGTAAAACTCTCTCAGGAGAAGTATCAATTTTCAGTGCATTTTTCAAATTGGGTAATTGGGAGGATAATCTAAGAGTTTTGAAATCATTAAAACTACTTAGTTCAGTTATATAGAGTCTGTATCACAATCACACCTTTGAATTCTCTCTTCTGAATCCAGCATGTAGCATTCATCTCTAGCAGTTATAAATGTAAATAAAAGCAAACCACCATTTTTTTTCTTCATTTGGAGGTTGGCTTTGCATCAGAAATAAGTGCATGTTTATTTTTTTGCCACTCTATTTCAATTTATAGAACATAAGGTTTACTGTAAATTCCATAAAATATAGATATACTTGCACAAGACTCCTAAAAGTTTGAAACAATAATCTGCTTTCTAAGTGTATCTGTAAAGTAAAGTATTTTTAAATTCGTTTTCTTTGATCATCATCCTGTATTTTATTCTTTGATCAAGGTTTATTATTTTGTTCTTGTTTGCCTTCACCTAACACCCTGCTGTTTGTTTCACTTATTAAATGTTACTAATTCCTAATATGATATCAGTGGTTTTGACTTTTATTTATCATAATTTTAAACTTGTATTTCTTCTCTTTTTGCTTTTTGCCCTCTCTATAAATACTAAATTTTATTTGCTAATAAGTAAAATTGAGAAGATAATTTCCAAGGAGATTCATGCTAGTAAACTAGACATCTAAAATTTAGTGGGGAAACCAACAGTATGTCTAAAAATATAACAAATGCTATGTTTAAGCAAGCTCCATGCTTCTATCCTTTTTGCGTTTAAAAAGTGAGAGTTTAAGAAATGTGGAAGATAATTCTGAGTACTTCAAAGGCAAAAGTTTGGCAATAGATATAAAGAGATCAAAATTTTACACTGCCTATATACTTCTGATTAGGCCCACTCCTACCATTTATTGGAGCAAATCTGTTTTACTGTGAAACCGCAGTTTAAACAAAATCGTAAAAAGAAAAGTAAAACAAACAGCCTTGGACCTAGACATAAAAGAGTGAACAATTCCTGGAAAAGAAAGGAGCCAGCACTGCTTCCATTTTAGACGCTGATGAGAAGAGGAAGAGTGAGCCATGAGGGATGGGTGGAAGGAAAAATTCAAACTTTTACCAAACTTTTAATGGCCACACCTGGACTGACACAAATTCTTAAGAAGCTCAGCCAAGAAGCAAGTCTGCAAACACCCACTGATTCTTTTTCAGATTTCTTCACTGAACTCACTAAGGTACTGTGTAAAGAGTATGAGAAAGACCCCCCCCCCAGGCCAGAGGAGTCTTCATCAAGGAAGATGGCATTCACAGCTGAGTGTTGGGCGAAAAGGGAGGGACCTAAAGAATCTTCCGAGAGGCACCAATTATTTGTCAAGAAACCTATAGGGTCTCTTCAAAGTCTGCCCAAAAGGTCAGAAAGAGATCTATAGGAACAGAAATTGAAGGAAAAGAAAGGAAAGAAAGGAATCTTTAGCACTCTAAAAGGTGGACATAAGAGTTTTGAAACAGAAAATGATTTCCTATCTCAGGAACCTGGTAGCTGCAAGATACAGATGGAAAGATATCCAGCATCTTACCAGTTTTCAGACCCATTACACACTCTGATAATGGAAAATTAGGAAGCCAATCTTCAAAGTATTTTAGCTAAGAGTTCACTCCATATAACCAAAACTACCACAAACTCCATGTGTGCCTCAAATACAGAGTAGACTGAAACAAGTTCTAGAATCATATCCTAAAGGGAAATGAGCCATAAGAGACTCTACATCTTAATGTGGTTAAATAAAAAAAAATTGATCTCTACTGTATTGTTTCACAATAATATTTATGCAAAATAAAAAATATACATCAGGGAAAAAATCTGGAAAATTTGTCTCAAGGTCAAATGAATATATAGTCAATAATAATAGACTAGAAATAGCCTAAAGTATACAAGATATACATATGAGAATAATCACAGCAGAATTTCAGACTAAAATGACAAATAAATTATAGATTCAAGATAAGATATATTCTATGTATACATAAAAAGGGAAGTTTCAGGCAGAGTGGAAAATCAGAGTAAATATATATATATCAGAAATAAAAACCTCATTTGATGCATTTAGCCTCATAGTGAATAAAGCAGAGGATGGGACATGAAATTATGCTCTATTGCTATGTAACACTCCACAATTAGCTGGTTCAAACTGAATGTATTTACTTTCTAATGTTCTTAAATCCCATTAGCCTTCTGGTTAGGGGCTCACAAGACTGAAGTTACAGGTTCCACTAAGGAAATTATCTGCTTCCAAGCCTCCTGTGGTTGCTGGCATACTTCATTCACTTGCAGCTGTTGTACACACAGAATGCTGCTTCTTCAGATCTCTCAGTCACCAAGGGAAGCAGGAAGGGAGAATGAGAGTGGTGGGAGAAATCTGGGATGGGAGCACACTGGATACTACCACATTATGTATAATGTGGTTGGAAACAAGTCTCAGGTTCAGCCCAAATTCAGGGACTGAAAGAAAGAAAATTAAGTTTAGCAATGGATTTGTGTGGGAGAAGTACCGAGGAGCCACTTTAAAGTTTGTGCATGAAGTAATCCCAGCAGTTGGGAGGCTGAGGCAGGAGAATCACAGTGATTTCAAGGCCAGGCTGGGCTGCATAAAGCATAGAAAAAATGTAAAAAGAATGATGCCAAGTTATAGGAAAGAGGTAAAAGAGCAGAAAAAGAAAAGCACCTACAAAAATAATAACCGGTTTTTAAAAAGCCTGATGAAACATATCAATGTATAAAAAATGCAGCAAACAAAACAAACTGTGACATCAGCAGATGTCATGTAATGGAAGCACAAAGAAAGAAATCTTGTTATATTGTGTGTAAAATGCCAACACCAAAAACAAGGAGCAAATTTTAAATCAGCCAGAAGGGAAAAATGACACAAGCTTTGGATGATGTGTCCAAAAGCAACTTGTTCTCCGGAGCTGGAGCCTGACTCTTCCTGCTACAAATAAAAAACCACCATAAATGGTAAACATTTTGAATACAATCAGAGCATCAATGCAGCCATTTCAATAGAAATTATTTTATCTTAGGTAAAAATGAAAATCATGCCAAAAAATGGAAAATAAGAGAAGAAAGAGAAATACAATCATACCACAAATTTGTATGATGCTATTTACATTTTTCAGTTACTATAAAAATATCTGGAGTTGTGAAACTGGTTATAGAATGCACAAGAAGTAACACCGAGCTCAGAGTTTTGAAGACCTGAGAGCAAGACACTGCCTCGTGCTCATCTCTCATGAAGGCTCCATGCTGGATGGCATCGCAGTGAGAGCCTCGTGCAGGGGAGGCCTCTGATGACGGGAAATCGCACACAGGGAGGGGTTAGTGCTGCTCTTTTTACAAGAGTCTATGCTCAGAGGTTTTGACTGGGTTCCCACAGCTCTATATCATGCCTCATGAGAGCAGCTCTCTGTCTCACTATGCCCCACCTTTTAAAATCTTCAGCACCTCTCAACATTGATAAAGGGGGAAAAGTTTCTGTATCAACCATTAGGAGACACATTGAAACACATCCAAACCCTGACAGATCTTAGCATGAAGGTGAAGTAGTGAAATTTTATCTCAGAGTATATATGGCATGTGCCAAATGGCCATAATGTTGTTACTAGTATGGCTAGTAAGATATAGTTTTTAAAAATACCAAGTGAAAGACTAGATAGGTATGGTTCAAACTTCTGGCTGATTTGGATCCTGGTTAGGACCCTTTTTCAAATTTATGGGTGGATATCTCTTTGTGCTATACTCACATAAGAGACAGAGAGAGGGAGAGAAAGAGAGAGACAGAGACAGAGAAGACGCTTCCAATTCTACAATTCTCCAGTGTCAATTTTTATAATGGAATTAACTTAATTCACAAAAATCCCCCCCATGACCTAATCGTCCTCCCCAAACCTCCCTAAATAGCTGAGTTTCACAGTGCTTGCCTGGCAAATGTGAGGTCCTGATTTCAATTCCAGGTACCAAGAAAAGAAACTAAAGCCCCCCTAAATGCCATTAAACTAAGAATAAGTCTCATTGTATGTGTATTGGGTTGGTATTATTCTCCATGACACTCAGGTGATGGATACATGACTGTTCCTCTGACAACATTTGTTGAATAATACATCACAAAGAATGAGACTTATTTGTGCAAATTTAGCAAAAACAAGCAACAAGAACATCAAAAGTTCTTAAGATTGAATTAATACTTAGACTTTCCTTTCTCACAAAATGGCTCTGTTATATATTATAGTAGTCTTAGGCTGCCATATAAAATAAAACAAACTGTATAAATTTAACAACAGAATATTTTCATAAATTTGAGAGACTGGGAATTTGAAGATCAAGTCACTAGCTGATGTAGTTTCTACTGAGAGTTCTTTTACCCTGAATTAGAGTAATTTTTTTTTTCACTGTCTGTACTTTGCTGTTAGGTTTGTGTGTGTGTGTGTGTGTGTGTGTGTGTGTCTGTAAAGACAGAGAGAAGGAGAAATTAAGTGACTTTGTCTTTTGTTTAAGGCTGCCAATCCTATTTGATTGACTTATAAAATCATCTAAACTTCATTAACATGATTACTCACAAAAAATTTCACTGAAATATATTTACAGGGCAAGCCAGGAAGAGAACCAGCCAGTGTTTCCCAGCGAGTGGGCTGAAAATCAAACATCCCATCTTCCCCCTGTTAGCAACTGGTTGCTGGAGGTCTGAATATCTCTTGGGAAGATGACTGGATGCAATACAGAAAATATGGGGTTTTCCTTCTATCTTCTTTTTGAAGGCAAATACAGTTTTCACAGGTTTGCTTTGTTCTGATTAATTGTTTTGTTCTATTGAATATTCTGTTTTGATAGGCTTCATAATGTTCTGTTTTTGGTTTGATTTTACTATATCTGATGGAATGGACAACTACTGTGAAGCTTATGAGATATACTATGGTACCTATTACTGTTATCCTGCTATCCAGCCCTGAAGTCTGTAGTAGTTCCACTTCATTGTCTCAATTAGCTTTGCTGTGTCTTGTTCTGTTGTATTCTACTATCTTCATAATAAAGAAAAAAATTACATTTACAAACAAGTAGAAGACTTCAATAGCTGAATTTGTGGAAACAAAATTCAGTGCATAGCACACATATATGACAGCCTCCCTGAGTGAATTGGGGGAAAAAAGTTGACTGGAAAGTGATGCTTCTATGTCAGGATTTGAAATTATGACTCTAAAATATGAAAATTTTATACTTGATTCATAAATTTAATATGGTTTATTGCTTTAGTTTCTCTTTCATTTTTCTCCTAGAGTTGTTATTAATTTGATGGTGAGATCTTAAAATTTATAGCCTTTAATGTCTTACTGAGTTTAATTTTATAGTATCTTTAAACCTTCTACTACATCCTCAAGCACAGAACTGGCACTTAATTAATAATAGCTATTACACTTATTAAACATTTTACCTCATTAACATCACAGTGAATATACATCACTATACATTTTTTTCTTTGCCATAATATTACAATGTTTCTATGTTTTCCCACTCATGGTAGTAATACTGTAAGCACTTTTATGCTATTGGTTAGCTCTCCATTGTCTTGATGTGCCATTATTACTCCATCTATACACATAACTTCAGACTTTCAAAGTGCACATAGTTTGTGATTCATGGTAATGTGCTTGATAATGGATACTGCTGTTTCTGAGTATTTAGGCATAAAATAAACCTGAGACTTCAGAAACATACATTGGAGACCAACCTGATCATAGAGTGTATCATAAGGACTTGCCTTGGCTTGTCACAATTTTTTAAAATTAATAGTAGTGGAAATAATGCAGATATTCCTCATTTAATGACTACCTGTTTAGAGACTGTTCAGGCTTACCACCTACCACTAGGACTCACAATCTTTTCTCTTTTTGTTTTTTGGTACAGTTCTGTATGTCTTGCTCATAGACCCTCAGTGTCTTTTTTGGTATAGCACACTGTTTACACAGCACTATAATTTTTGCTGATTGTACTGTATGGTACTATGCATTTATGTTCCATTTTATGTTATAGTGCTTCATGTAAGAGTTATGGAAGCTGAATCAGTTATCCAGAAAAAATATAATTATTTAAATTTTTAAATAATGTGCCTCCGTGATAAGCAGCTGTGGTGTGGTAGGCTGTGGCCACCCCAGTGGGAGAACAGTGGGAGAACAGTGGGATCTCAGGAGATCCACACCCTGTTGGAACTTAGGGTGCTGGGAAACCAAGCAACCAGCTGGCCTCCCTTCTAAGTGGTAGTGAGCCAACGGCACATGGGTGGAGAACCCAACGTCCTACTCCCACCCCATTAGCAAATGGAAGCCAGAGATCTGAGCATTTCCTGGGGGATTGACCATATGCAGTATAGCAAATAAGGGGGATTTTCTTTTACCATTCCTTTAAAGGCAAATATTTTTACCACTGTTTTGCTTTATTCTGATTAATAGTACTGCTCTATTCAATATTCTGTTTTGATAAATTCTATAATGTTCTGTATTTCATTTTATTTTACTACACCTGATTGAAAGAACAACTATTGTGATGATAATGAGATATACTGTGGTACTTATTACTGTTATTCTGATAAACTGCTGTGAAGTTCTGTACCAATTTCACTACACTGTCTAAACTGGCATTGTTCTGTCTTGTTCTGTTGTATTTTACTACCTTCAAAATAATAAAAAAAAATTTAAAAATAAATAATGATAGGTGTAAGGAATTTCATATGTAGCACCCCTAAGGAATAATTTTCATGCTTTTTAAAAATAAAGATCTTAATTATATCTCCCTGTTTTGTCATAGATTAGTCAATCTTTATGTCACATCATTACCTAGTTATCATATTAGTTAATATTCTCTATAGGGATGTAATAAAAATATGTATAATACCACAAGGGATTTATCACATAAGTTTATGGCTTGAAGCAGAAGAATAACATCTGTGGAATCAGAGGAGAAAGAATTCAGAATGCTCTCTGAATACTTTGAGCCAGAAGCTAGAGTAGTCTTGTGAGGTTGAATAGCTTTGAGGTCCACTGTGAGTCACAAGTTTGTCTGTGTTGGAGGTCAAAGATCTTCCGTGGGAAGGCTGACAAGCCTGCATTGAAAGGCTGAAGAAATGGGAGTCCCAGACCTGAAAGCAATGGCAAACACCAGAGTACCTCCAAAAAAGAGGAAAACATTTCATTATTCTTTCCCTTGTTACTCTGTCTGATCTCCAAGTCTATTGGTTGGTCCCATCCAAACTAGAGTGAATGTTTCTCCTTCAGTCTCCTGATGTTTATGTCATTTAACCACAGCCACACCCAGAACTTACTAATTTGAAAGTGTTTCTTAATCAAGTCATGGTAATATATCACAATGAACATACCATATAAATTACTATTATTTTTCTTTGGTTTTAGTAAAGTTTAGTTAATACATTATTTATATGGAATTACTACATTTAAATTATGCACCTATTATATTTAAAATGCAATTATTATATTTAAAACAAGACTTTTAAGGATGTTTTCAGACAAGTGCAACAATGACTATAAGGACACTCAAAATTATTTTGTAAAGTTATTGTAAAGATTATCTTCCATTTGGTGAGGTGCCTTTATTTCATGATGGTTTCCTTTGAATCATGACAATTTTTAAGTTAACTAAGTACAATCAACAGTTTTTCTTTGTTAGTGTGTTGTTACATCAAATACTCCTTTGTCAAACCCAAGATCATAGGTATTTTCCTTAGATGTGTGTGATTATTTCTTAAATCTTGACTGTATTCTAATAACACTTATTTACATTTTCATATTATTATTGTGCTGTCTGAGTCCTACTTTGCTTAGTTTGAACAAAGTTATTTTGGTTATCCTAGATGGCTTATAATAGCATATGGATTTTAAAATAATTTTGATAATCTCTACAATAAAGTCACCAAGTATTGTGAAGAGGAGAACCTTAAATTAATATCATCTTTTAGAGGAAAGTCATTTTAATAATTTTAAATCTTTTAGTCTAATAATAGGAACTGATTTTTCAGTTATTCACGTTGTAAAATTTTTCTAAGCAATATGATCCAGTTCTTAGAGGATTTGTTTTATAATTCTTAGTCTAAACTCTACGAAATTACTTTAGTGTTCTTGATGTCATGGTAAATTTTCCAGCTTTTCATTCTTTAATTATTTATTATAAGCGTATGGGGGAGGGACAAAATGGTTGAGTAGCAAGTGCCAGTAACTCAGCTACTTACAGCTCAAAGTAGCTGAATCCAGTGCAATAGCTTGGAGGGGAACTCAAGTGACAGGAAGGTACATGGGAGTCATGAGGAAATTGACAAAAGAGAAAAAATAAAACTAAGTGATATGGAATAAGTGGGCCATGCCTCAAAGAGAATAGGAAGCGCAGCCTACAGCAGCCACCTGGTGGCCAGCAAAGGGAAACTGACTTCTCTGCACAGGGAAAAATGGAGAGCTGCACCTGGATCATGAGAATAGTATGCACTTGTAGGCAGGAGGAATGCCAGACACTGCTTCCTGAGTGGCTTTCTGGAATCAACAGTTGGTAAGGACAGTCAGTTGGTAAGGACAGTGGGATGGGAGATAGTGGATATGCCATTGTATGGCAGGACTGAGTGTTTGAACCTGGGCCCCATAACAGTCAGTTTGCGGTTGCACAATTCCAAATTTCCAGAGTAGATGAGGGAAGGACAGTCACAGGAGATGGGTGGCAGTTGTAGAAGAGATTATGTGGGGGTGGTATACCTAAGAGGAGGGGACTGGTGACCAGAGTCTTGGTTCCTTATAGTGAGATACCAGTTTCAACTGGAGTTACACCAAATTGGAGGCTTAAATTGCCAACATGTTCCCACTGCTAATGGAAGACCTAAAACAGGGTCTTATGGTACATTATTTCTCAATATGTCCTGGTAGACACTACTGTGATGGATTGACCAGTTAACTGCCATAGTTGAGTAATTCTGACTCAGTGGACTATTTAGTGACCATGAGCTCCCCTCCCAAATCCACTGCTACACCCAGGGAGAGAGACAGAGACAGTTTCTAACCCAAAAATCTTGGACAGGATCAAACTCAGCAAGAATGCCTGCAATCTGGCAAAAAAGAGGCCCTGAATCTGAGTTAATGTAAATATTTCAGTAAAGCAATCAGAGGAGGTCTTGAGGTAAGCACTAGACGTCTTTGGCAAAGAAGCTACTTGGCAATCACATAGGCAATGTCTCCTTAGAATATCTAACCTATGTTCCCATTAGACATCTCATTAGCTTATGTTTTTGTATGTTTGTTGATTTGTTTAGTAACATGAGTCTGTTCTGTTCTTTTATGGTTTCCTGTGTTTATTGATTTGTTACTCTTGTATACTTATTCATTCATTGGCTCATTTTATAGGTGTCTAAGTTGTCTCCCTATCTCATATCTTGCCCTAGTTTCTTCATCACAAAATCTAATGACAATATTATTAGCATAATTCTTTATTGCTTTAGCACGTACATAACCTCCTAGCATGTGTTTAAATTCACGTGTTTAAATTCACTTTGCTCCCTCATGATCACTCATATCTTCACTAGTATATTTCCTTGATTTCTGCATATAAACCTTTGGTTCTTTCATATACTATTAGCTTAGTGTCTTCCCTACAAGCAAATTCTGGTAAACACACAGCTATCCTCACTCACCAAGTAAACCTCCATTCTCCCATATCTCATTTTTGCTCAACAAAACATCTCCTGTATCCTCTCAATAATAAAACTGTAACTCAATTAAAGTTCTTCAATAAAGTCGGACCTACATCACAAATTTCTTCCCGTCTACCATTTTGTCCTTCAAATTTCCCTGCTAGTACCTCAGACTTCTCATCCAACCACTTCCCTTTCTTCTCACCCCACCTAACCTACCTTAATCCAGTAAGCCTCTGCACAGGCTTACTGCAACTGTATGTAAGAAGTGCTACACTCACATTTCTTAGTAGAAAAGGACTCTCTGTCCTCTGTCTCTCAGACTGTCTCTCTCTCTCTCTCTCTCTCTCTCTCTCTCTCTCCCTCCCTCCCTCCCTCCCTCCCTCCCTTGATCTTGTAAATCTGCTTGTGATTTATTTCTTGGGTATGTGGGCTCAAAAAGTTCTTTAAATCTACTCATGCTTCTTATCCCGACTAGTGTGGGCAAAGCAAATTCATTCAAAATGAGCTGTTCAAACTGGAAGCTACAGAGCTCTAAAGAGCTCCAGAGACTGTTGAAACAAATGAGGAACTACCAATAAAGATCAGAGAAGATCAGCAGCAGAAACCAGGAAGAACTGACAGCACTGATTGGTGTCAACCACAGTTGGCAGTCAAGGAGCACACAGGCTTGTTTGGTGGAGACCAGCAGTGTTAGGGGATAATGCCTGGCATTAATTGATATCCATCAGTGACAACCAGAAAGGGCTGTTGTCATGAGAAAGAAATGTTAACTGGCAGTGGTGAGTGGGAACCAGAATCATCTGAGAGAAATTGGCAGTGATCAGAAAAAGCTGCTGGCACTGCTCTGGAAAGAAGGCAAATGGCAGCCTTAGATTCTGAGGAGCCAATAGAGGTGGATAAGAACACACAGCTATAGCATTAAGGGTTGAGATCCATTGGCTTACAGAACTGTGCTTTGCAGGTAAACTGCGATGGCATACACCGATAGTCCTGTCACTCTGGGTGCTTGAGGCTGGAAGATTGGAAGTTTGAACTCCACTTGGGCAATTTAGTACTTGATGTAACCTTATCTGGTGTAACTCAATTTGAAAGCCCTGTGTTTAGTCCCAAGTAATGCACACACACACACACGCACACACACACACACACACACACACACACACACTCTACTGATAGACAACATCTTTATGCCGTTTGTCAACTATCCTCCACTGGTAAAACACTGGATGAATCATTGACGTTTCTTGTCACTGAAACCATTCCTACAATGACTTCACAGATAAAGTCAAGTAATTACTGAAATGTGCATATCAGAATATGCTGATGTATGGGTATTTTATTAGAAATTTATTTGCATTCTGTTCAATTTTTTTTTTTGTCTTTTTCCTTTTTATCCGTACCGGGGATCGAACTCACGACTCTCTGCTTGCAAGGCAGTTGCTTATGCCGCTGAGCTAAATCCCCAGCCCCTGTTCAATATTTTTAACAAGGAGATTGCTTGTAGTTTCATTTCAATGGCATAAACAAACAGAGATAACATTTTAAAAATACCTGTGCATAAATAATGTAAACAATATTTTAGTTATGCATGTCTAAATTGGTAGGTTTAAGTTTTCAAAGCTAGCTATAAAATTCTCTGGAGACAGTATGTATTCCTTCTTTGCAAAAAGAATGAAATGAAGGCTAACATTACTCACCTAAAAAGTGATAGAATAAGTCCAAATTTATCAGCAGTTTTTTAGTGGTTGGAGAATGCTCTGTGCACAGTTCCATAACCCCACTGACACTCATTTCATGATACCACTTACCACTACCTACACCTGCGTATGTTTTTCTGGAGGATTTTTTGGCTGTGGAAGGATGCTCTACATTATAAATGGCAGAATATCAACAAACATAAACAGCATTTAACCAATTACTGACAAGAGTTGTTGTGTAAGCTCTCAGCCCTTTCACCATTCAAGTGAGATAACTGTGAGAAAAGTTTCTGCACTTTTCAGGATTGATGTGTTACATCATTTAGCTCAAGTTATCTAGAGTGCTGACTTGCTTTGTAACGTACCATTTTTGTCTGCCTTCATTCACTGCCATATATTTTTATACACTTAAAAATGTTTATTGCAATTACTTCTGGGTATACTAGCTGATTCGTGCTTTATTTACTTTTATTTCTTTTTTTTTTTTTTTTGGTAGAATCACTTTCCAAGACAACTCAAATGAAAACAAAGAATATAATGTTTTCTTAACATTTCATAAGGTTGTTGAGTGTTTCTTCACTGAAGGAAAAGAGAACACTCATATTCTATGAATTTTGAAAGATGACCTTTAGTCATCCAAGTCCAGAATGTTCCGAGGAAAATGATTTATTTTTATATCCTGATAGAGCAGTAACCCCAGTTTGTAAGTGTAACCATTCCTGTAACTCAGATTTACTTGGGTATGAAGTCCTTTTTAAGGCTTTGGAGATTCTAATAGTACATTATAGATACTCATGTCTGAGTATCTGAATATCCTCCAACCAAACACAGTCTCCTCTCTCAGAGAAGCCCATCCTGTCCAATGGACATGGAAAGATGAAGTAGGAAGCAGATCCCTGCCTGCCCAAGTAGGTCAGCTGGATGAATCCTGATGATCATTGGGGTGACAGAGCTTGCGGTCAGATCACCTTCGCATCATGAGTTTCTCTGAATTGAATTTCATTTTCAGATTGCTTGGAAGAACACTCATCAGTGTTCTTCTCTACAGAATGCTGGACGGCAGCGAGGGTGGGAGGATTTGTACTCAACTCACTGCCATACTTTGGACATAAACTTCCCAAACATCATCTGTCTGTTTGGCTTGTCTTGATGGATATGGCTTATAGCTGCTTTTTGCAGTGTTCACTATGGGAAGTAGAAAATCATGGTGCAGTTTTCACTTTGAAAGATGGTAATATGCACCTGTAGATGCTACATAATTCAGCTGTTTATCCAACTTTTGTTTTTGACACTAAACTTGCCATTGACAATATATACTTATATTCGTCACACATCAGAGAATAGGGCAGGTTGTATTCTGACTGGAAACACTTAAAGTTTACAGAGCTCTCTAAGCACAGTGAAAAATAAAAGAGGATGATGACATTAATAGCTTGTTACTCCTATCAATGCTATGTGATTTTAGGCTGGAGAGGCCTTGGTTCATCATAGTGCATAAGCTGTCTCCATCGAGGTACTTTTTTGCACCCTCTGTGATCCCAAGTTCTAGGGAAACAGAACCATCTATTGTTAACAAATGTTTTTTGTTCATGTGATAATTAGTATCTGATATGTTACCTACATCAAGTTTATGTAGAGTGGCACATATATGTTCAGTTTCCCTATTGGTAGCTACCATTATCTGATGTAATCTTTTTTTTTTTTTTTTTTTTTTTTTTTTTTTTTTTTAGTTTTTTTTTTTTAATTTTATTTAAGGAGAAAAGAAAAAAAAAGCAGGGAAAGGGTACAAGTTATACAGATTTACAGAAAAAAATGAACAGTAGGAAATCACTAGTTAATGGATTACATATTGTCATCTTAGAAATAATTGTTGAAGTCACAAAATTAAAGCTTGTAAAGTGGACATTCCATCAATGATACTGCAAGCAGTTCTGTTCATTGATCCAATAAAACTCTGTGATATCATTTTCTATCTTATACACTTAAATATACATGCAGTTATATAGTTTGGAGCACTTTCTTTTCCTCTCTTTTGTACCATGACTATTACACATTTTGGGTTTCATTGCTCCCACAGTTCTTATTACTTTTTTGGAAGAGAGTAAAACCAAATGTGACATAACAGAACAGAATCAGTCAAGTCAAAAGGGTGGACATAATAGATAATGTAAAAACATAATACAAGGTGATCAACAATGGTTACCATAATGCCTCCCGCTATCTCTAATAGAATTGCCTATATCGTTAGTTATAATACAACTGAACAAAACAGTAAAGAATAAAACCGACAAAACCAAAACATTGGAGACATTGTAGGTCTTCAAAAGTAGATAAAAGTCAACAAGAATGGGCGTCATACTGAATCTCATTATCTTCACAGCTGATGCCTAAACTTTCGAACCTGATACTATCCAGCAAAACAGAATAGGGGAACATCAGTTAAAAACCAGATGGTGAGAGTAATACAGGGCTTTAAATCAAGGTAATGAAAAGTCAAAGTGGGTTACTATAACATATCCTGCTATTTTTTTTCCTTTAATTAAAAGGATAAAGATAAAAAAGTAAATAATGGAGTGGAGATTGAGATAGAAGAGGGCATAACAACGAAACAGTGCAGATCAAAACATAACTATTTAAGCAGAATAGTGTTTCACCACCAGATAATCCTAATTTAAAAGTAATTACCATATTGTTTCTTTCTTTGAAATCCTTGAGTACAACTTCATATACTGTAGCATTAAGTATATCAAAACAATGTAAAACCATTCAAGAGAATGACAGCATTACAGAGTATTTAGAATCGACTAACAGAAAATGAACAATGGTTTCTGTATAATCTCCTTGTCTTTAAAAGGTTTTTGCTTATACTATCGTACATAATAAAATCCAATAAGATATAGCCTATTTAGACCATTGGAGACAGAAGGACAAAAGCTAGATGAGACTTCAAAACAAGATGATACTAAATCAGTATTACCTATTAAGATGTCATTTTCTCCAAAATAGCTGTTCCTATCATCTAATCTTCTCTGCCTCATTTCTGTTGAGCTCTTTTTCTGTCAGTAGCTGTCAGTTTGTCTTCTTCATTTTGTTCTCTGCTCCATTCCTTGTGGCCTCTCTGCCATTATTTCTGGATTCTTTGTATTTTTCTTTTTTTAGAATATCCTGCCATACTCTCTGTAGAGTTGAATTGGTGGTTGCAAATTCCCCCAGTTCCTCTTTATCCTGGAAGCACCTCGTTTTTCCATCAATTTCCAGGGACAGTTGTGCAGGATATCTCAATCTTGGCTGGAGATTATTATCTTTCAAAGCTTGAATTATTTCCCCCCACGCTCTTCGTGATTTGATGGTTTGTGCAGAGAAATCTGCTGTAATTCTGATGGGTGTTCCCTTGTAAGTGGTCTGTTTCTTGTCTCTGACAGCTTTTAATATTCTGTTCTTGTATTGAATTTCTGGAATTTTTATTATTATATGCCTGGGTGTTGCTCTGTTTGGGTTGTAGGTAGCTGGGTTCCTGTATGCCTCATACATCTGAGTATCTTTGCCTTTTGCTAAATTAGGAAAATTCTCCTGGATTATTTCTGTGAGTAGCTCTTGTAGTTCACTTGTTTGTGTCCCTACTTCTTCTTTTATGTTCTTAATCCTTAAGTTATGGACCCTCTTATCATCTTCTTGTCTTTGTATTATTGCTGTTTGTTTCTTTGTTATTTTTAAGAAGTTTTTCATTTCATTCTCCCATATTACAAGTCTGCCCTCCAGTTCAGATAGTCTGTCCTTAGTTTCTTTCAAGCTGTTATGCCAGTCTTCTATAGACTTCTTAGTATCTTGGTAGTCCCTTTGAACCTGCTTCACGTATTCTATGCTTTCTCTGTTTTCTCCATCAAACAATTCTCCCCTTTTTTTCTGTTCTTCCATTCCACCACCTGTTTTTTCTTGGGTGGTACTTAGCATTTCTCTAACTATTCTGTATACTTCTAGCTTCAGGTCATTGATAACTTCATTCCTGAATCGGTCTATGAGGCTCTCTATATGGTGCCTTATGTGTATTGGTGCGGTGTCTGCTATTGCCTGTTTCTCAGAATTGGGGGCCGAGGAGCCTTTCTTGTTGCTGCCTCTTCCCATGCTGCCTCTTCTTCTCTGTTCCTTATATATGCAAGCTTATATAAGAGGCCCAGCTTCTCTCCCAGTCAGCCACAGCCTGATCAAATTGTGCCAGTTAGGTGTTCCCGCTCACCACTGCGCACCAGGGAGTTACGGACCAGGCAGCCTACGCATCTCCCTTCCTATCTGATGTAATCTTAACTATTTCTATCAAATGCATTTTTGACTACTTATTGGCAACCCACTAATTTATTTATTTATTTTTAAATTTTATTTAAAGAACGACTAAACAAAACAGAAAATGGGTAAAAATAATACATATATTCAGAGAAAAAATAAACAGTAAGAAATCACTAGTTAATGCTTACATACTGTCCTTTTACAAATAGTTGTTCAAGATACAAAAGAGGAACATATAAAGTGGAAATTCAAATAGCGAGCCTGCAAAACAGTTCTGTTCAACTATCCAAAAAAACTTAGTAATATGGTTGTCAGTCCTATACACTTGAACATACATGCAGTTATCCATATCTTCATTTATGTTGAGATTAAACAAACTAAAGCAGGCTAAAGTCATTCTGAACAAATAATAACAGTATCGCTGAATTTCACATCATGACACTCTGGTATCAGCAATGGATACTGTAGTGTCTTTCTTAAAATTTTGTTTAAAGAAATACTAAACAAAACAGAAACTGGATAGAAATACATACTTTCAAAGAAAAAATAAACAGTAGGAAATCACTAGTTGATGATTACAGATTGTCCTCTTACAAATAGTTATTCAAGATACTAAAGTGCAGCATATAAAGTTGGGATTCAGACAGTGAGATTGCACCCAGTTCTTTTCAACTATCCAACAACAACTTAGAAATATTATGGTTATCCATTCTATACACTTAAACATACACACAATTATCCATATCTTCAATTATGTTGAGATTGAACAAACCCAAGCAGGCTAATATCACTCTGAAAAAAGAATAATATTATTATTGGTTTCACATTATGACACTCCAGGATCAGCACTGGGTACTTTAATGTCTCTTTTTCTTCCAAGTGTCTGTTCATTTCATCATGTGTCATAAGATCAGTTCACATAAACTGTTTATAGATTTCACACATGCATGGGTCTTAACATGCATTCCTATCCTTTCTATATAGGAAGGGGAAAAAAAGCAAGACAAAACAAAATATATTCCTATAAACACATGAAATGAAAAAGACATATAAGACCATTGTACAAGGAGTTCTACAATAGTTCCTGTGTTATCTCTTGTTATCTTCAGTAGAATTGGCTATATCATCAGACATGGTGTAATTGAATATATCAGTACATAACAGTATTAATAAAAACAGAACTTTGTATATAGTATAACAGTTCAAAAGCAGGCAATTATCAAACCAGAATTTGTATCATAGAGTCTTGTCATCTTCAGTGTAGTTGCCAATACCCTCAGACGATACTCTCAATCATATCAGTTTTGAATAAAATGTGTTGGTACCAAACAGTAACCAAACAAACCAGACTTAACTAATATCAGTCATGATAAAACAGCATAAGTCATACAGGTCTCCAGACTAAGATAATAGGAAATTAAAGATGATTACTGTGCTATATCCTGTTGTTTTTGGTATAGCTGTCTGTGCTCTCATATTTAATGCAAGTAGACAAACTGGGACAGAAGCCCACTAATGTATGCATGAAGGATCAAGGAAGAAATGTAGAGAATGCCCATCCAGCTACGGAGCTAACATTTCAGTGATGCAAAGCATTAACAGATATTTACTATCAAATACAATTTAGATATAAATAAAAGGGATATGAAATAAGTACTCAAGATATAACTTTCTTGTGGGCTATATTATTGTGAATTCCTTTGACATATGTAGTCCACATAATTTATATGATCTAAGTTAATATAAGTTTGAAACTACATATCTGAGTTTTATTAGTACCTCCAGATCCTAACTAAATTCTAGTGTAAGACTTCACCTACTACTAGGACCCTCTTTAGCTCTAAACTTTTGTCAGTATAAAACCAATTCTATTTTCTAGAGCAATTTTTGCATCTTTCTATCTTAGTAAACTCTATCCTCCTATTTTATTTCAGGAATGATACTTTCTTTTCTGTCTCCTTAGTAAACTACTATTCAGCCTTCAAGGTTTCAAGCACACAAGACTAATGAAACTGCACACCAGTTACTGCCCCAGTCATATATCATGTAGTTCCATTTTCCTTTCCCCTCTGTGTTCTTTCTGCATCTTGCACTCCAATCACATGACCCATTGCATAGCTTATTATAGCACATATAACACTTACTTGAGGTATGCACAGGTTTCTTTGTTTATTTGACTCTGAAGCTCTTTAGAGATTCTGTATTTTAAGGGACATAGGGCGTTGCCAAGGAGATTTTGTTAAAACACCTCTTCTAATTCAGTGGGTCCAAGGCGGGGTCCATTAAAGGTTACCTTTTTTTGGTAGCAGGGATCAAACTCAGACCTTGTGCCTGCCACACAGGCGCTTATGCCACTGAGCTAAAACCCAGCCCCTAAAACTTGATTCTTTTTTGTTTGTTTATTTTGTTTTGTTTCTTGGGGAGTTTTTTGGTACTGGGGATTGAACTCATGACCTTATGCTTACCAGAGAAGCTCTTAAGCCACTGAGCTAAATCCTCAGCCCTCATTGAAGGTTACTTATTAAAAGTTAATTATTTCTGTTATATCTCTAATGCCAGACTTCAAATCTAGTACTGCATAGCTACATCAGTATTTATGCATGAATTATTTGATTTGTGTATTATCATCCTTTCAAACAACTCCTGCACAACTTTGCAAAACTCTTTGGAATTCTTTATTTTCTTGTGACCCCTTTATGAATATCATACATATGTGGGCTTTGTATAATCAGAAATATATAAAATATGTTGGTGAATATCTAGCCAAGCTTTTCAATGTGATTGGTTACATTAATCAGTTAAAAGGTAAAATGTTTCTGACACGGTTAATTTTTGAAGCTCTGCAGTACATTGAAGAAACCCACTTTTATATCCAATGTGATAATTCAATTTTAACTCATAAAAAATAATCAACTCCCTACAGAAACAACATTTTCCGACAAAAAGCTACTTATCATTTCTATAGGTGTACAATGTTGAATGTGCTGTTTGATCTTTTAACAATTTCATTTTACAATATTCATAAAAGTGTGGTAATTAAATTACATGGGTGCTATGGTAACCACTGTGTGAAATATTCTTAGACCCTGTGCTCTAGCATTTTTTTTTTAAGAAAAAGGGTCTTCTTTTCCATGACAATTACAGCCTGTGAGTGTTCCGGTAAGCCATTGCCAGCCTATCAGTATGGATTAGGCATTTCTAACTGGGTTGGATTGAGCAGGCAGACACTGCTCAGATATAGAGGACTCTTAGTGAGGAGTAGAAGCCACATTTGTCTGAGCATTGAGAATCTCAATTTGAATCCAATTTCACCCACTGAGTAGCTGTGTGCTTTTGGTAAATGCCTAATTTCTCATAGCTGGAAAGTGTTTATATGTAAAATTAAAAGGTCAAAAATAGGATTAGATGTTCTAAAATTCAACCCAGTCATTTCCTAACCCATGAAACATGTGTGGCCTAATAAGCAATTCTGGTTGTAAGACACACTTAATACATAATATTCATGTTAGTTTTTAAGAGCTGTGTTACAAAATGTAGCAAACTGACTGGACTAAAACAATGGAATTTATTGTCTTACTCTTCTGGGAAAGGGAACTACAAAACTGAGGTGTTAGTCAGTTTCCAGTCCCTTCAGGAGGATAATTCTAGCCTCTCCAGGGTTTGATAGTCACAGACATTTTTTGGTTTGTAGTAGCAAACTCCACTGTCATCTTTCCTTTATGTTTTTCTTACTTTTCTTATGGTGACTCTAACTGTGTTGGATTTAGAATCCACAATACTGAAGGATCTCATCTGAATTCAGTTATTTCTGTAATGTTTCTATTTCCAATGAAGTCATTTTAAATTATGGGAATTTAGAACGTAAACATATTTTCTCACAGTACAAAATACAACTCATAACAAATTTCTTTTTGAAGCTCAAATTATCTGTTTCTTTCTTCCAAGCTTCAATAAGTTAATAAATTTTAAACAGACTCATATGTTACCCTTTGTGTTGCCTTAATCTCTGAAGCATTGTATTGGAAAGAGGGATATATTTGGCAATTGTACTACAGTTTTGTGACCATGACTAACAGCTTAAAGAAGGACTTTTAAAGTCTTTCAGTGCATTGGGATCATACACATTACTTTTATGCACATTTGTCTGGTCTTATAGTACATGAGTTGTATAAGACATGCACTGTTACTTTTTCTCCACATAACACATCTATCAGATGTTCTCATTTCTGCCTTACTTTATATATATTTAGGAGGTTTCCCAGTCATGCTCGGGAGTAAGCCAAATGTAAAGAGTCTAATGCCACCATTACAACTCTCCAGGTGGGTCAATGGATAATTATTTATATTTCTAATTTCTAATGAGGCCACAAGACCTAGCCACCTCATAGATAAGCCAGAAATAATTTTTGCTTTTGTAACTTCTCTTCTTTTGCTGTCTTTATTATTTGGCTATCACTTTTACTCCTGTTTATTGGGATCACCTCCAAAATAAACTATCTACATCCACTGATCTGACTTCGTACGCCAGGGTTAATAACTATGTAGTTGTAGAAAGTGGGAAAGAGGAACTGGCAGTGATTCCTAACTTTTTATTTCAGTTAAGTGGGTGTTTACAATTTTGATTGTGTCCAATATTTTTAAAGAGAGTTTAGTCCTGTTTGTATTATATTTAATGCATAGTTGAGTAACTAAGGACCATTCTTAAAAGGTGGATTTTAATTGAGCAATTGTAGACTAGAGCCTATGCTTTAAACAAATCTCCTAAATGTCAGTGTTGCTGGTCTGTAGACGCACTCTAAGGAGCACACATACAGATTAACGAACTTGACTATGAGAGTTGAAAACCAGAATTGGCTTGAACATTTGCTCAGACTCACATTCATCCTGATTTCTTTCTCTGTGCTATTTTTATTTTATTGTTTTGTCTTTTCTTACAATACCTGCTAGCAATGTGAATCCCTTAACTATATAGCAAACTATACTTTATTACTTTTGACTTCTGCCTGATGATTCATTTATATTAGCTAAAACATTCATGTGCTTTAGATTGTATCATGCTGGGTTCTTTGTATCCTTTTCCAAGTTGCTTTTCTTAAAACTATCCATGACTCTTCTGTTCTTTTCTTAGAGAAGTGTACTCATTCAATGTTAATGTATTAACTACTTTTGGTAATCATTTTAATTGTTTTAAAAACTAACTATTGATATGCTTTTGATACACATATTGACCACATTTCCCCATAGAGAATTTCTTCCAGTACACAATATATGTTGATTTGTCTTTTTTCCCCATCCATTCAACTTCCATCTTTCATTATTCATAGGGAGGACCCACAATGCATAGTTTTTTTTTAAATGAAGAAAAAATAAAAACGATGCAGAATTTCAAAACAAAATAACAGGAAATTAGCAATGATTAATATATGGAATATTGTTTTCTTAAAAGTATTTGTATATATATATATATATATACTTCAAAAATATATATATTCTTCATTGATAATAACAATAATTTTCCCTGTTTGATCCTTATTTTTTAAATTTAGTTATATATATATATATATATATATATATATATATATATATGCACAAAGCATAGATAGAGTTAGAATGGGTTTCTAGGGCTGGGGATTTAGCTCAGCGGCATAAGCGCCTGTCTGGCAAGCACAAGATTTTGAATTCAATCCCTGGTACCAAGAAAAAAAAAAAGAAAAAGATCTAGAATGGGTTTCTGAGAGATCAAAATGAATAGAGCTGTGTAATATTTCAGTAGCATAGTAATATTGAGTATCTTTACTTATTCAGAATTTCTGCAAAGATAAATATTTGCATATTAAATTTTAATGAAAAGACAGCATTTTTCCATATCGGTTGTTCTACTGAGGGATCTAATAGAATTTGAGACTTCTAATAGTTATTTATGGACTTGAAATAGGAAATTGAAGACAGTGTTAAAGCTTTCATTCTGAAATTTAGGGTACAGAAATGCCTCAATTATTAGATCGCCAATTTTAAAAAATCTATGATTTTGAAGAGTAGTTCTCTCTTCCCTGTATTGACCTAAAGGGCCACAGTGTTACTGATAATGATTGTCGCAAAAGTAGTCAAGTCTGTTACTTCTTCCAAATAATCTCTTTACAACTTAGTGTGGGAAATACGCAGGAGTACAGGCTTGAAGAGATTGATCCAACGGGAGTCTGCTTTTGGTTACAAGGAAAGAATTGCCAGTTGCATAGTGTGTGTAGTAGAATAAATGGAAAATGATTCTGCCTCTTCTGAGTTCTGTGATATATCCAAATTAATGTTACTCAGCTTTCATAGTGCAACATGTGGACAGTGCTCAATGCAATCAATGATATGGCTGATTGGAACTATTCATTAATTTATTTTGTCACATGATTTTAAAAATACTGAATCTGATATTTAAAAATAAAAATTGTGTATAATAATGAGGTGTTGGAGCCACTGAAGCTAAATACACGTGCCTGACTGAACTGAGAACTAATAGACGCCCCAGGGAACAAGAGAGGCCACAGCTGAGGACACGTGGACACTTTCTCCTGTGATAATTCTCCTTAATTAGCATCATCTGTTGCTTTGAGGGGTCTTTGAACGCCTGCCAACATCGTGCTCAGGTGCCCTGCATTTTCCACTCTAACCCTTCCCTTGTTTGAATAAATATAGGCTTCTCAGAGACATGGTCTGTTTCAGCTGCCACAGTTAAGAATTCTGCAGAGGGTTTTGGTCCTCTTGGAGCCCTAAAGATCATACCACTTGTCTCATTCATTGGGCCTTCACTGTGCACTTGTTTGGGAAATTGTGGATCTAGGCACAGACCCCAGTAATGAGGAAACTTAAACATTTGATACATGTATACATTTTGTAATACTTAAATTAGGTTGAGTGTTATATCTTCTCTAACAGTTATTATTTCTTTGTGATAAAATCTTTCAACATCCTTACTGCTAGCTTGATATATATTACATCTTTATTTTGTATGATTGTTCTCTTATACAATAGATCACTGGGTCATTTGCTGTACCTTGGGGTATGGTGAAAGCCTTTTCCCAGCCCTACACTTTTTCAAGTCTCTGTTAACTGCTATCCTACTCAACTTAGTAACTTTCATGAGATCATAGATTTTAGACTTCACAGTGAGTGAGATCGTATCATACTTGTCTTTCTGTGTCGTGGTCATTCCACTTAAACATACTGATCTTTAAGTTTCACTTGAGTAGTTACAAATGAATTCCACCCTTATTAATAGGTGGATAGTTTTCCATTGAGGACATATGTTAATTTTCTTTATCCACTTATTAGTTTATGTATACTGAGGTTGTTTGTATTTTTGATTGTTATCAAAACCGCTACAGTAAGCATGAGAGTGCAGAAGTGCTGCAATATACTACTGTCATTTTGAACAACTGTTCACCAGTAATGAGATTATTAGACAAAATAATTTTTTGAGAAATCTCTGTTTTTCCATAACAGTGATATGAACTTATGTAAATATCTGCAAATGTCCAAGAGTTCTATTTTTTTTTTTTCTTCTGTCTCTTAACCTGGAATTGTTCTGTTTAGTCTTTTTGATGTAGTCAGTCTTACCGGGAGAGGTGATCTCTCATTGTAGTTTTGACTTACATGTTCCTGATGATTAGTAATGTTGACCACTTTTATATATTTATTAGCCATTGGTTTACCTTCCTTTAAAAAAAGCATTTAGGGCTATAGTACATTTTAAAATAGAATTGTTTATTTTTTGCTTTTGAATTTTAGTTTTCTTTTTGTTTATTCTATATGTAAAGACATTTTACATCTCAAACTTATGAGTTTTTCTCTGTTTCTGTAAGATAAATCTGATGTATCTTTACTCTCTTGAATTTTTTTTTCTTGTGTAGAATTTTTCAGTTTGGAGTGGTGTCATTTTTATATACTTGCTTTTGCTTCCTATGCTTTTTGGAACTTCTTCAAAAATACTTCACCAATTCCAATGTTCAGAAGTATTTTCTTGATGTTTCCTTCTAGTACTTTCATAACTTCAAATTTTATGGTCAAGTTTGCCGTTGATTTTGAATTTATTTTTCTAAACGATGAAAAAGATCTAGTTTCATTATTTTGCATGGGGATATTCAATTTGCTAGAGTAAATATTGATAAGACTGTTTTTTCTCTAATTCATATGTAGGACCTGTGTCAAAATAAATTGGCTGTTAATGTATGGATTTGAATTATGTTCCATTGGTCAATGTGTCTGGATTTATTCCAATATCATGCTGATTTTACTACTAAAGATTTGTAGTATATTTCAAAATCAGGTAATGTGATGCCTCCTACTTCATTCTTTTAGTTCAGCAAAGCTTTGGATATTTAGCTTTTTCTTTGTGTGTGTGTGGTGGGGGGTTCTATATACATTTGAGCATTATTTTTGTGCCTGGTGAAAAAAGTCGTTAGTACATAAATCAGACAGACACATTGAAGGGAACTCAGATGCAAGATTTGAAATAATGGGCACTCAATGTAATTGTTGATTTTGAATCACATACCATCTTTTAAAAAGTATTAGAAAGACTTAATTTTGAATTGCATGTCACAATATGTGGGAAATCTCTGGCTCTCCCATTCCTGTTAAATAAAGATGCAGTCAAGTATAATCAGGGAGCAAAAGATCTTCGGCACAACTTTCATGTCTGTGTATGACCTACAAAAGTGTTTAACACTCACTAATGACCAAATACATGTCCCACAATTGCACAATGGTTTGGGGAAGAGGTCACATCATTATCTGATTGTTGTACATCAAATCAGAAAGTCAAACGCTAGATGGGAATACAACTGCTAGGTGATTACCTGTAATGTTTAATGTAATATTTAACATTATATTACCAGATCTAATCCTCTTGAATCAACATTTTCAAGTAATCATGGAAACCAGGAGTATTTAGTAATAGAGGACTTTATTTTCAGATGGCCCCAATAATTTGGCATTCATAAATATTTGGTGGAATGATAATTTACGTTGTTTTTCCCTGAATTTGGACCTTATTTGTATCTTTCTGTTGAACACAGAGAGATGGAACTATTGAGCTAAGTCGGAGCCAAGTACTAACTCTGCTTTTATGAGACAAAGCAGGAGGTTAGCAAACCATGTAGCAAGTAGGAACCACCTAGAGCTTTACCACTTGCATTAGGTAAACAGAATAATTACTGTTTGTATAGCATTTCAATATTTACAAATCAACACTTATACTTACTTTTGCTTGATAAATTAGTACTCATATTATTTCTTTTTTATTGACTAAGGAACTTGGCCTCAAAACAGTTACCTGAGCATGCCAATATCTTTAAACACCTCACGTCCCTTTTAATTTCTACACCTTAACACATGCTGTTCTTGTACCTGCAATTTTGTTCCCTTTCTCTAATCTCTTACCAATATTCTTCTTTGCATAGTTTGCATAGTTACTGCCTTCTTTGCCTTCAGGTTGCTCCTTAAATATACTGCCTAAGAAAGCTGTCATTTTCTACGTACTCCTACAATTCCACATGTGCCACTTTGACACAGTCATATAATACTTTTCATTCAAATACACACTCATATTATACTTTCCTTTCAAATTATAATTATCCCACAACATTTCTTCATTATTTGAATATGTGTTCCCTTTTCAATTATAAGCTTCCTGAGTTTAAGAATTCTATATGTCTTATTATCTGCTGCAGCACAGGCCGCAAATTAATGCTCACAACATAACAAAAGCTCTAAAGGTATTTGTTGCATGAATGAAGGGAATTTAAAGTCATATAATGCTCGTCTTCCTGATATATAGGTGAATTCGAGAAACTTTAATAGTGCTTTCCATTTGGAGTCTAAAAGAATTGTGATTCCTGGATTATGCTATTGTTCATTCACTCCTTCATCATTTAAGAAGATAATTAATGCATTCTACACTTTAGAAACTGAATTTATCATATATTATTTCTCTCAGACATTAATTTAAATCTCTCCAAAACACCAAGAAGTATTTAAAGAACTGAATACTTTGCACCTTATTTTTTAACTGTGAAAATTAAACTTTAGAAGACAATATTTATGGATACAAATATGTCTGTGTTTGTGTGCATCAGCAGGGAGAGAAAGGGACAGACAGACAGAGATACACACACAGAGAAATAGAGGCCAGAGGCCAGTGATTAAACACTGATTAATTTTGATACTTGCCTTCGATTCTTTATTACTTTCTCAACAGTACAGTGGCCATGTTGGCTGATGACCTGATTACCCAAGCAAAGGTTATATTTGTTTTTATACCTTGTATGTTTTAGTGTAAGTTATAAATAAATGAATCTAATGATGTGCCCATGTTCTGGGAAATGCTTTCACAGTGAGTGTTTCCTTCTTTTTGCTTCTAGTAGCTATGGTTGGAGTTGGCCTGCTAACCACAGAATAATAAGACATGTAGCATATACTGGTAAGCATAGGACTACAGGTGGGAAAAATGTGGATTCTGATGTCCATGGTTTTATCTCACCAACCCTCCACTCTTTACCTTTTTACCTTTCTCTCACCTCCTCTCTGTTCTCTGTCTGCCTGTCTGTCTCTCTCTCTCCCTCTGTGCATGTGTCTGTCTTTCTATTCCTTTTTTCTTTCTGTTCCTTTTCTTTACATGTAAGGAAAATAATCTATAATATTATTTAAGCCATTATTTGTTCTTTCAGCTAAATACATGCCTAGCGATAATGCAGTCAATTATGAAGGCCAGGATATTTCAAATGAAAAATTGTGGAAAAATGTAACTGAAATTAATAGTTATTATAGTTTGGATCTGGAATGTTTCCCAAAGGCTCATATGAATAGGATTTGGACCCCCAGCCAGTATACTACTGGAAGATGGTGAAAACTTTAGAAAGTGAAACTCAGTTGCAAGAAATATATCACTGGGGCATGATTTGAAGATTACATTGGGACCCTGTACCATTGCTGTATGTCTCTCTCTGTCTCTGTCTCTCTCTGTCTCTCTTTGTCTCTCCCTCTTCCTCCTTCTTAACAGCCATGAAATGGGCAGCTTATGCTCCATTACAGCTTCTCCCTCATGGTGCTGTGCCTTCCCATAGACTCAGAAACAATGAAGTCAAATGAACACAGATTAAAACTTCTGAAACTATCAGCCCAAAGAAATCTTTTCACTTTCCAGTTATTTGTTTCCAGGCTTTGTCACAGTGAGAGAAAGCTGATTACTCCAATAACAATGTCAGAATAAAAAAGAAAAAAAAAACTTATATAGTCTCTGGGAGCTTTCAGGTTCAGATCATTAAATAAGGTATCTTGGAAGTCGAGCTGTCTAGTAAGGCAGATGATCAGTGTGAATTTTTCTTGCTCTTCTCCTTTGAAGTGTGGGCAGAAGCAGATTCTCTGGCCTACTGCAAGTTATCTGCAAGGTAATCACAAGACCCTCGGAATGCAAAAGTCCTTCCTAGATGATGACAAGAGTCTGCTCATGTAGGCCTTGCTAAGTTATTGCAAGTGTTATTACCTTCAGATTATAACTCCTTTGGTCTAATCACACTTCTGAATGACTGTACACAAAAATACCCAAAAGATCTTTGGATCTTCATTAATTTATGTTGCCCATGTCACATAAAATTTTGCTTTAATTAAGCATCCTATGCTTTCTCATATTAGTCTGACTTTTGTCATAGGGTTTTCAACAATGAACTTTGCAATGAGGAATGAAAATCTGCTGTTTTTTTTTTTTTTTTTCCTCTCCTATGAAGTCCTACCTGGAAGCGAGGCTGAAAAGATAGCTTTGGATCACACAACATGTTCCAACACACATTAAGCCATTTTTATCCTTAAGATAATTCTCTGCCAGAAATAGACCCTAACTTGCAACGGCAGACCTGTCTCATTGTGATGGTAAGGTTTCAGTGAGCTGGTAAAAGCATCATTTTGATTCTAGCACATGGTTCTCTTTCATCGTCCAGCTCAAAGGAGGATGTCTTTATTTTTGTCTTGAAGTGCAGACATTCTCCAATCGGCTTGCCTTCTAGAAGATGAAATGAGAGTTAATTGTTATTTATATTGATAGCCATCTGGAAATCTCTGTGTCCACTGCTTCTGCTCTTGAGTGGCTCCAGAGAATACAATATACAGGAAAACTCTGATTTAAGAGAGGCTCCTGTCCGAATATCGAGTGCCTTGTCCTAAGGATATCATCAACTCGAGAGAATTTAGTCTCCTGATGTAATATCTCTAACTTGTCTCATTCACTGACTATGTTGACATGTAGTGCATGGCAGAATAATAGAAATGGAAGGATGTTGCAGAAATTTTTATGAATTATTGACAGTACATTCAGTGCTGTACAAAACCACAAAATTCCATAACTCTTAAGTAACCTTCACTGAAATGAGATTGATGGTTTACATAGCACACACATGCCACACTGCTTTACTGCAGTGTATTCCAAGTCTTTCAGGACTCGGAATATTTCTCTCCATTCCCTTCTCGATTTAAGAGTTTGTGTTGAAAAGTTTGTTGTTATTTTGATAATTTTCTTGTTGTAGATAGTCTGCTTCTTTTTCCTGGCTGCTTTTAATATTCTGTTCTTTTGGTGGATTTCTAGAATCTTGATTATTATATGCCTGGGTGTAGATCTGTTTTGGTTGTAGATGGCTGGTGTTCTGTATTCCTCTTTCATCTGGATATCATTTTTTTTTTTTTTGCTAGAGATGGGGAATTTTCCTTTACTGTATCTGTGAATATTCTTTGTATTTAATTTTTGGTTGCTCTTGCTTCCTCTTGTTATGTATCTTTTTGTCATCTTTTGTCAGCCTTTGAATTGTTTCTTTCTGGTTATTTTAAAGACATCTTTACTTTCACAATCATATATCATAAATCTCTATTCAAGTTTCAAAAGGCTAACTTTAATTTTTGTCAAGGCATTTTGCCACTGTTAAATTGAGTTTTTAGTTTCCTGATAATCTCTTTGGATCTGTTTCATGTATTCTAAGTTATGTTTCAATTCTTCTTCAGAAGTTTCTCTTTCTATTCTGATTTCCTCCATTCTCCTATCTGTGTTCGCTTGGTCAGGGCTTATCATTTCTTTAATTAATCTCTGCATATCTTGCCTCAGTTGGATCAGGAGTACAGCTTTAAATTCATCTATGAGGTCATGGAGGGGTTTTTTTTGTTTGTTTGTTTTTTTATTTCAGCTGATGCTGTGTCCAGTATTGGATGGTTACTGTACTTGTTCTTTTCTGTGTTTACTTCTCCTGGGCTTATTTTCTCATGTTGGGCAGCTGGAGATTTTTTTTTTTTTTATTTCTATCTCTTGTCACATTTCTGGTTTCTTTGGGGTCTCCAGCCCTCCCTGTATTGCTTAGGGCCTTTCAGAAGTGTGCTGACTTGAGTTTTTGCTGCCCTCCCCAAATCGCTGTTGTCTGTGGTGGGCTTGGATGCAGGGGTGGTGCAGGCTAGCCTCCAGCCTCTGTGCCACTCAATCTTCAATTTAGGCTGTACTCTGTGGATGACACAGAGTTGTGACTATTTTGTATCTGCTTATTGGGTCCCAACCAGAGGCTTGGTTCAGGCCCAAGCAGATCCTGCCAGTTTTCTCTGTGCTAGAAGCAGCTGACTTATGTCACTGGGGCACAGGACTCTGCCCAAATCCCATCTGTCCTCCACCAGACCTCTCTGTGCCAGGAGTGACTATCTAATGTCACTACGGCACCGAGTCTGCCCAATTCCAAGATGTCCTCCACTAATTCTCTCTGTGTCATTGATGCCATCAAGGCACCAGGTTCTGCCCAATTTCCAGATGCCCTCCACCAGACCTCTCTATGCCAGGGGTGACTGTCTGATGTCACCTAACTGTGGGCTCTGCCAACTCCAAGATGTCCTCTACCAGACTCTCCATGTTACTGATGCTGGCGTGGTGGCGGGCTCTACTCAATTCCAAGATGTCCTCCAGACAGCCATAGCAGCCTTGGGACCCTGTCCCTAATACTCACCAGGACTCAATGCAGATCTTCCTCTTGGGTCTACTGCACACTGCGCCGCTTGCCTTCACTGTGTTCCCAACACAGCGCAGAACAGTCAGAAAACTGCATGGTGTTGGCTTCTGAGCTCCAGAGCTTCTCACAATCTCCTCTAGTGCAGGCGGGCAGCCCTGGCTGCTTTGTGGGGTCCAGGTCTCAATTTCCAGCAGTCACCAAAAGCCAATATAGCTTTTTCTCTTGGATCACTGGTCAGTGTGCTGCATTAAAGGTGTGGCATTTGCACACTCCCGTTATCAGCAACCACAGTCTCAGCACGACCTTAAATCCTCCAGCCATGCTGTCTTGGTTAATAAGAATCATTATCCATTTGTCTTGCCCTCTCCATGTTGGCATATTCTAACATCTAATATGATTTCTCCACAGAGACTCTCTGCCCAATCTCCTAGCAAGCTGCCATTTTTGAAACTCTAGTACAAAATTTTTGAAGTCACATTTTTGATTGAATTATACTCCTTAGAAGTCATTTTAGGGAATGGTTTTATGATAAATTTGAATGGGCAAGCAGTAACAATATTAATGAGAACTAATGAAGTGTTGAATTAAGTTGTCAGATTGGGATTGTATGTGTTTATTATATTTGAAGCTCATTATTTAGATTAGATTTTAAAATGGAAGTAAAAGAGAATGATGCTCATGTTTTTAGAAACTGGTGAAGAGTATTATTTGAAATAAGAGTAAACCAAAGAATGGGACTGTGCTGTTGAGATTTGTGTCACTGTGCTCAAACGCCTGAGAAAATAAACCTAAAAGAGGAGAGATTCACTTTATTCCAGTTTTGGACGTCAGTCCCTGGGTTGGTTGCCTTGCTTTGGGTTACAACAAGACACAACATCCCAGTAGAGAACATACAGCAGACACAGAGAAAAGAGGCCAGAGACACAACGTAGCATCCAAGGGTATATTCCCAGAGACGCACTTCCTCTAACTGATTCCCACCTCCTAAGGTATGTGTCACTTCCTAAAGTGCAACAAGATGAGGACCAAGCCTCCAGCACCTGAATCTTGGGGGGGGGGGGATTTCAGATACAGACTGTAATAAGAACTTCCTTTTGCATCAGGAATACTGTGATGAGCATTTCTGAGCAATGAAAAATCTTGTGATCTTTCTGCACTCATCAGAAAGCTGGACTTGTCAAAAATGTGATCTATGTGATTAAATCATTTATTGTACAATTTCTTTGTGGCACCCAATGGGTTAACATCTGTTGAGTTCATTCAGGGTGCGAGACACTGCTGAGCCTGAGGACTTGGAACCACTTGGATGGAAGATAAGCCTTGCTGGTGAATCAAGGACAAACATCTGGGAACGATTTGATGAAGTTAACAATTTGGCTTAATTGTCATCATGCCTTTCTAATGTAAAATGTGCCCCCTGTTCAGCAGGACACAACACCTTTGTTTACTTCTCAGTAAAACTGAAAGGATACGTCAGTTTGAAGGTTCATCCCAGTGAAACCCCTGACTTCCCCACAAAGATTTTCTGCCTCTTGCATCATCATGTGTTTTTCTATCAGGGTTTGCTGACCCATGCCAAGCAATTTGTGAGTTTTCTTTTGTTGACTTTGTACATATTAAGTTTAACCACATCAACTGAGGAAAATGTGATTCCTTTTCAGATGAAATATTTCAGGGATCCTAAAAACAAGCTAGGTAGTTTAGAAAACAGACCACAAAGAACCCCAACACTATGCTGCCTGCGGAAGTAACCATTTCATCCTGTACGTGATCATGCAGTGATAGTTTGGAACAGTTTGTGGAAAAATTTGTGTATTTAGAATAAAGCAAAGAAAGAATACAACTATGCAGAATAATGTTATAAAAAAGTTTGCTTAATTATCCAACTCATTTAACAGTTAAGTCTTAAAGGCATTTATGTCTCCAAATATCAGTGGTTTTAGTTTATTTTTTTTAAATTCATCATTAGAAAAAAGTAGATTTGAATATGTGTCTTTAAACTATTAATACTAGGCATTCATTATATCATACAATTTCAGCAGGTTTCACTTCTTCATCTACAAAACAGTAGACATCTATGCATACTCACAAGTATATACTCAGTACCATTTGTAACAGCCAGATCTTGGAAACAACCTGAATGCCCATCAACTGAGGAATGGGTAAAAAAGGTGTGGTATTTTTATACAATGAAGTACTGCTCAGCTATAAAGAATTGTCACAGTGAAATATTTATAAATAAATGTATGCGACTCGAGACTATACTCATAAAGTGAAATAAATCGAATCCACATATGTAAATACCATATAATCTCCCCAGCATAAGAAATGGTAAGAGTACATAAGATACAAAATGCTCAGTAAATATAGTGAAAGGATAAGAATCTGCTTAAAGGGGAAAAAATAATATCTCAGGGAAAATGAGGAAAAAGTAAAAGGAAGGGAAAATAAAAAATATCTAAAATTATATGAATACACTTAGGATAGCTAAGATGATTGTGTTATAAATTCTATAAGTTCCTAGAACAAAAAGTTAACATTCATAGGATTGGAACAGTTGTGCATATTATTGTATGGTTATTTGAGGAACTCTTGAAGATCATTATATAAAATAGCAACCCTAATTATGCTCCTATCATCTTGTTTTGAAGGCCTATATTGTCAGTGTTTTGGGCTCTTTGCTATTGTTTGTTTGTCTTTTGTGTTTTTCTAATAATTTGTTTTGTTGTGTTTTGTTTTGTTTTCCCCTATAAAACAGAAAAGATACATATACTTGTAGAGACTGATACATGCATAGAACTTCTCCTCAACAGTTTATGGGAATCAATTATATAAGGCATGATGAAATGAGCAGCTACTTTGAAGGAAAAGAGACAAAATGGTATCCAGTGCTGATTCCATAGTGTCATTCTGTGAAATTCAGAAATACTATTATTCTTTGTTCAGAGTGATTTTAATATGTTTTATATTGTTTAATTTCAACATACATGGAGGTATGGACAGCTATTTTGAAGACAATAAGAGACATTATGGCAGCCATTGTTGATTTGCATATTGTCTGGTTTTGAAGGCCTATGATACTTTATCACTCTGCTCTGATCAGTTTAACACTATTTTCTTGGAAATGAATTAATTGTGTGTGAAGATATGGACAAATATTTAGAAGAAAACAAGAGACTATATGATAGCAAGTGATGATCTCCCGTTGTCTTGCTTTGAAATCTGTGTTGCTTACATTGTTTTCTTCTGATCTGCTTTGTTCTGCTTTGTTATGTTAGTTTTACTCTCTTTAAAATAAGATAAAAATTCATTTTAAACAGTATAATCATAACTTCAACCTTTTGAGATAGTGACGCTTACTATGCACATTTAAACAATTAGAAAATTGAGCTAAAATAAATATTATCCATTTTCACAAAATCATTAAATCCTAAAGTTAGAAGACTAATCCCAGGGGTAATTTCCTGGAGAATGCAAATACTTTTCATTTTGTGCCAGACTGTGCGCTTCTTGAAGGTAGCGATATGTGATGCCTTGACTGTATTCTCATGTCACTCAGATTCTGTTATATAATGTACAGAACTTAAGTAGGAATCATTAGTTTTAGAAGAATAAATGTAGGAGGGGATTTCCAAGAAATTAGTCAATTATTTGTTCTTTACTTGTCAAAACCTATTCTTTTCCTGAATATAAAACAATAAAAATTTATTTGGGTATGAAATAATAAAAGTAATTTAATTTAAAAATAAAAATAAGAATTATGGTTTTAAATCATGTTTATGTTGCTTAAAATAATGGAAGATAATTTCTCAAAGTCAAAGTAGGAGTTACTGATCAGTGCCTGCTTTTCTTTCAGCAGGTAATACATGATCTAAGACTCCTGCCATCAGGTAGCTCAGTCTTGTATGATCTTAAACCCAATGTGAGTTCTCTGGAACAAAACGCAGACAATGGAGAAGATTAATCTCCTTCCATTGGTGATAACTGATTTCATAGCCCTGCCTAAATGCAGAATGGAAAAGAAGAATTCGTTTTGTTGAGCAATTATACATCGACAAATTTTTTATGACTGAAATCATACTATGTATGTTACTGCTGTTGCTTCATTGTTAGAGACTCACACTCCTCAATATGTATCAAAATTGTAAATGTTTTAAATTACAATGTAGCAAAAAGTTTTAAAGTTCTTGCAGTATATGTAGTACTGAGCTAAGAGTCTAAGGAATCTAAAATCTATAGGATATGAATGCTTTAATAATGTACTATTATCAGTGAATAAAATAGCAATTGTTAGACACAGGTAAATGCAAGTAATTTCATGCTCTGTAGTAGAAAAAAAGTGTCCTAAGTGTCCTAGTAGACAGCTAAGGAAGTACCTTCAAGTATACTAGAAATATATATATATATATATATATATATATATATATAGTTATATGTTATATATACATATATAATATAAACAAGGCTAGAGAACAAAGAAAAAAATTCCATTATACAGGGGTAAGGGATAGCTATGAATCATATATCATATTTAGGCTCTTCCAAAACTCACTATTGGTAATAGGAAGACAAATATTTTATGAGTTTTTTTTTCTATATAACACTCTTTATAAGTGACAGAAGCCTTTTAGCCAACTGGTGATAAAACTGAATAAATCAAAAGTTACAAGATTTTTTAGAATATTCCAAACACTATACTTTGCTCATCTATTTTGAACATGATTGGTATAATTGGCACAGTTTCATCATTTTTTATCCCATAGGCATAAATGCCTCTCTAAGAATGCTTTACTATTCATAGTACTTATTTCAACAGTTTCTCAGGTTTTGTATCCGTTTGGTTTAACACTTAGAAAGAATCTGATGCTATCAAAGAAAACCCTAGCACAAATCACAACTGTCAAGTCTTGCAGTTTTGGGCTGTAACAGAGTAAGATGAATTACTTCATCATTGAATAAATCATTACTAATCATAATTTGTGTGTGAGCTTGGACTATGCAACTG
The DNA here is from genome assembly GCF_034190915.1 of Cavia porcellus. Taxonomy (NCBI): domain Eukaryota; kingdom Metazoa; phylum Chordata; class Mammalia; order Rodentia; family Caviidae; genus Cavia; species Cavia porcellus. The sequence goes on from NW_026947487.1 coordinate 95,313,696, forward strand.
AGGCTGGCAGACTTCAGCCTGCCCAGAACTAATTGCTATAAATGTGCCAGATGTTGTAAAAATCTGGACACATTTGTGATAAAGCCAAATAGTGCAAATTTAGTACGAAGCTAGAAGTGCATGATTTAAGTGTACAGTCAATATTTCTGACATTACAGGTCAAAGATATATAGTAAGTATAGAGAGCCTTTATTAATATTATAAAAGGTTATTTCCCTCTGTACTAAAAATCATTTATTTCTTTTATGTCTTGATCCTAATAGATCTGGGCTTCACTATAAATTCATGTACTCCAAAGGGCATCAGTATGTGGAAAAATAAGAAATCAGCATTTATATTTGAACACTGTTCTCTTTATTTCAGATATTAACAAAGACTCATGACTTTTTGCACTCAAAAATGCATAGTAAAATAAAATGCTTCTTTTCTTTGAAAGCCCTAAAATTATAAGGCAAAAATAATATGTTAGGAGGAAAAATGCTTTGGCACTTTCTGATGCATTTAGAATTAAGCTGCATATTTCCACATTAAATAATAAGCAAACATTACTTAGAGGTTATGGGTATCAATATTTCCATTTTCTATGCATTGTCATGGTAATAAACTCTTTTAGTCAAGGAAAATATGAAGCCATAAAACTTAATGCTCTATTTGAGGAGCAATTAGAGCAAATTATAAGCAACTGGGTTGTACAAAACTGTGATGAATAAAATTTTAAAGTGTAATAATATACCATAAGCATTTATATGGCTGATACTATTCATTTTAAGTGTCAGTCTTTCTAAAGATAATTACCAAAGAAAATCTGGGTTCCTGAAATAATTATCATGTTGATTACTTAGAAAGATAAGCTTCAAATTAACTTGATATTAAGAATTTTTAAAAGAGTTCTGGTATAAATATCACATTTTCTGTTCCATCTAACTAATGCAAGAGAGAATTGTTGCATGCTTCAGCATAACTCCTCTGCATGTGTATGTATGTTTAATTACCTTGGCAAAACAACTGTATATTTCCTGTTAACTATTTCTGACTAAATATTGCAGAAGTTTTAATAGAACTTTAAGCATCATACTCATGATATTTTGCAAATTAATATACATATGCTCTGAAATCAAACACTAACATATAGTCTATGAAGTTTAATATAAGGGAAATTTTCTTACATATGCTCTCTCCAAAGCAGAAAATATCTGAAAACAATGTAGAAACCAGTATATATTTATATTGTACATCACTTAAATTATATGCAACATATATTAATTCAGCTTATCTCTTTAATAAAATTCTTTTCTAAACCTGCATGACGTTTTTTCAGTACATTAAATAATGCTTATATGTGGCTGTCATTTAATTATATTCTTGCTACTTTTAATGGAAATAAGCCAATTCTTGAACATCATTGTAAACTTTAATTATATGTTATGTATTTAGAAACTTTAGAACGTATTTAGAAACATGCTTGTTTCCATCATCAAACATTCAATTTTTGAAATATATTTTCTGTTTTGATCTTTCCATATGGGTTATTTGTGTGGGTTTGCAATTAATACTAACTTACTATTGTATATTGTTTTGTATTCAGTAACTTTTTATCATTGCTGTATGCAAGTCTCTTCAGACTGAAGGAAAGATTAAGATGTAGGTACTTAAATAAATATACAGTGAAACCTTCTATATCTACAGAGAATTTTATAGAACTTTCATACTCAAAATACATTCTTATTGATTGCACGGCTGTATGAATGTAATGCAAAACTAGGCTGTAGACATAAAATTGAGCACCTGCCTTACCTATTATTTTTTCTCTGATGTGTGACCATGCTTATAGCAATATAAAATGATAGCCTGAGTTATAATATTTTCCAATTTGACCTATTAGCAAGTGCTGATTGACTAAGAGACAGACACCTGTGCATCTCACTGTCTAAATAATGAAGTTAATTGATTTTCACTTAAAAGTTAAAGGCAGAGAACCAGGATTTAGGCATTGTTATTTCTGAGCTGAAATTGTCTATGGGATCAGATAAGTCAGGACCATGGAAAAACAAAGTATAGTGTCATAAAAGAAACCAGTCACAAGCATGTTAACCTTTATTCTGAGTGCAGATATCCACGTAAATGAATCCATGCATCCATGTTGGACCTTAAGGTTTTTATAGATGAACACTGAGAAACTGCTTCACTTTTTGAATTTGCCCTCAAGTTTCAACCTCTGGGAGGTAGGTTTTCCTTTTCTGTTGTTGCTAAGGCTGTATAAGGAATTAGCGTTTGCCATCTCGATTTATTACTCTTTTACTATGAGCTTTTCAGTATATTTCTTTAACTTTGAATCAAAAGTTTCTCTTTAGAAGTAAGGCACTGGAAAAAGGGAGCATAATACATAGAAGTAGTAAGATATAAAACCATAGTATACTGATTGATTTGCATTAAATTAAATTTTTAAGCGAATGCTTTCAAAGAAAAGCCAGCCCAAGCCCCACAGTGTGAAAAAGCAGATAAAGGTGACAGAGTTCTGCAGGATAGTCAGTCCTCAAAGCAAGGGTCCTGGTTCCTGAAAGCAACTTAGAATTCTGAGGAGCTCTCCTTTAGCCTATGTGCTAACCACGCGCTAGCTCCTTAGTCAGTAATATTGCTTTTTATGATTTTGTAGATAGAGTCCTTGAGTATTCAGCACTCAAAAGTTCAGCTAAGTATGTGGAGAATTTCATGAACAGATAGTTCAAAATTAAAGAAGGTTAGTAGGGGATACAAAAAAAGATGAGAGAGGGAGAAGATATGAATAGGGATCAAGGGGTACCGGGTCCTAAGAAAAGCAGGAAAGGATACCATCCCAAGATAACAAGGGGACAATAGAAGAAGTGATTTTTTTTTCCTCACAGCTTTCTTTCATGACCCAAAGAATCACTACTACATTGGAGGATCAATCTCTATAATAAATGGTCCCTTGTTCGCCAGGCACCTTTATTCTGGAAGGTGCAGTGTTCTCCTGCTCCTCTCATTGAGATAAACTTTAATGAGAAAAGACTAAAAAGAAACCAATAACCTTTTAGATTGCCACTTTGTTCCCTGTAGGATTCCTCCTTTTGGTAAGGATTTTTTTTTTTTTTTTATCTTTCTTTTTCTTCAAAAATCCCTAACAAGCCCTGATTCCTTATATAAAATTTGTTGTTCTGATAGGAAAATAGTAGTGTTAAGTCAGTGAAAAATAATAGAAAAATAATTTTTTAAACTAGGAAATAATGGTTTCAAATTAACTCAGTTTTTAGGTCCCCTCCATGGCTACAAACTATGTGGAATTGTTTTTACAGGAATATGCTATAAGAAAAAGTTTGCCAATAGAAGGTTTACACTGAATACTCCTGTAGTATAATTTATAGGAAGAAGAAATGATCATAGAATTACCAAATTAAGTGAAATTAGAAGAAAACAACTAAAGAAAACTAGCATTAAGTTCCTTAGCCTGTTTCTACAGAGGAAGGAATTCTACTGGTTTCCTTTTCTTTATCACAGTTCTTAAATTCTTCTTCCTCCTTTAAGGCAATTGTATGCACTGTTGCATTTCACGCCACAAGGACAATTACCAGTTTGTAGGGGACAGAAAGTTTGCACATGAGGGTCATGCTGTTATCTCTTTCCCATTCCGAAGAAGAATGACACAAATGGCCCATACATTTTCATTTACGAGAAAAGCCTAAGCCAAACTAAACATCAGTCCCAACCTCTTCTGTAAAATCGGATAAATTAGTTAGTTTATAGGGTAACAGGAAAGTTAAACAGAAGTCCATAGACTGCTTACTTATGCAGTAGTTGTTCAATGGATGGTAGCTTTGTCATTTGAATAATGTATTATTTTATTTTGACATATAGTATTTGGGACAATAAAATACAAGTGGATCTGGAATAAAGGAAGATATTTACTGATATACCTGAGTCAAATTATAATTAGTTCACAATCCATGTTCAGGTGACTTTAATTTCTAGTGATTACTTTGGCTCATAGATCATCCTCAAGGCCTTTAGCATCAAATTTTCAGCCTGCAATGTGATCTCACAGGAACATTTTCATGCACATGAGTGTCGTCTCTTTAAAGCTACTGCTCAAAGCCTTTTTATCAGGTGATTCAACCTCCAAATCAGAAGATTTTAAATTCTTCCTCTATTGAATGCCCACTCAACACAGAAGCTACTAGAAGTTCCCAGAAGGTCTCCATTATCTTATTCAATCAACATACGCAATACTGTCATTATTCATATTTTTGTTGCTGATACATAGAAATGAAGAGAAATAAAGACCAAGAATCTGATATGTAGTAATATGTCCTAAAATACCATGAATATAGAAAAGTTGATTTTCTATCAACTCATTAACTTGATATTATAACATTTATTGGCTGTTAACCTGAAGAGACATTCATTTAAATCTTAAAGAGCACAGTGGGGGTATATATACTATTTTATTTATTTCTTAATCTCTAGCCGTTCTTTTGATTCTCGTTTATAATTGGCCTAGATTACAATAGCTAAGGTTAATGAGACAATTAACTTTATACATGATACCAATCACAAAGATTGTTTTACTGTAATTAACTGAGGTGACTTCTAGCAGAGTTCTTTCTACTCATATTTTGTTTCAGGAGTGCTCAAGGGTTAGGGAATTATTTTGAAAGTTCCAAAAGCATATCAAAAAGCCTGATGTAGAAATATTTAATTAAGTTTTGATATAGGAGATGAAATGAACAAGAATCATGTGAAATCCATGTTTGTGGTAGTCAGCACTGTATCAGTTTCCAAATAGATGGAAAGAGGCATTCACATGAGAGCTTTTAGTGTGCTTCTAAAACCTCCTGTTTGACCTTTTCTTAAGTCTGCTTTTCAAATGTGCTTGTTTTCTGACTGATGCATTCAAAATGCTTCTTTTTCTGCTGACAGTGCCCAATTTTGCTGTTTTATCGGGAGGCAACTCAAGAAATTTGCAAAGACATGACTGGTAGCTTGTGTACAAAAATGGATTTCAGAAATTGAAGGGCTGCAATGCTTCTCCTGTTTTCTCCCCTTATAGTGAAGCTTGTCAGCACCTCATGCAAATGAATTTCACAATTTTAGGAATTCAGACCTTTAAATGTATACCCGCTGTCAAGATCTCACTGCCTTTGTTGGTACTTACCCTTTTTATGTATTCTGGGCAATGTAAGAGAATTCCTTAGGTGCTTAGAGAGGATAAGGAGTCATTTTGGCTAAAAGTGAGGCAAATAACGGCCTTGTTTCTGAAAAACAAAATTTTTTAGAAAAACTTTTCTTCCGGCTGATACATGAAAATTGTACATATTTATGGACATTTTAAAAAATGTTTAAACATATCTCTAGAGGTTCCGACTTCTTTCATGCTCTCTGTCAGTGGTGAGTGAGGCAGTAATTAATCTGCTTCCCTGCTATTGTATGAAATTCTCTAACTTTTTTTGTGTCTTTCAGTGCTTTCTTTTCTTCTAGAATGACACAATGACATATCTCTGTACACTTGTGTCCTAATTAGTTTGTCTTTTGGCATAATTTTAATTAGCTTTATGATATTTCTGGCTGACATTTTCTCATTGACAATTACTGCTGTGCTTTAAAGAAACGGACGTTTTATGTTATACTCTCATTTACTATTTGAAGTCCCCTTACAATTGGTAGAAAATAAAAGCTTTCATATTTACTAATGCGAAGCTGAAGTTACAGTGAAACAATGGATTTATTCCCTTGTTTAGCCCTTTTGACATGCGGGCCCTGGGCGGCAGTCTAAACGCCTGCACAGAGGCAATCGCTCCGCTTGTGGCCTTGCTGTGCCCTCCGGCAGAGCTGGGAATTCCCAGCAATGTCTGCACACTGAAGCAGTGTATGGTCTTCAGGGGGCTGAGCCTGGTTATTTTGATGTTGTTACTGTTTTTCTGTTCAGTGTTTTTCTGTCATGTATAGTGCTGCGTAGATTTTTTTGTTTTGTTTTGTGCTATTTCTCTACTGTAATTTCACTCTTCTTGTAAATTGGAAACATATTTCTCATTCTGCTCAGCAATTATTGAGCTTCCCGAGTGCTACAGCATATACGAATTGCTCATAAGAGAGTGACCATTTAATACATCCATAGCCTTATTCCATAATTACCCGAAAGATGTAAACTAGTAGTCTGGGATTTAAAATCTGTTGGAGAAAACACTTTCTTCTTCTTTTCGTTTACTTTTTTTTTTTCCTCTTTATTTTTACAGCTTTCAAATTACTATTTGAACCAGTTGTTGAAAACTAACATGTAGTTTCTTGCTCCCACTGTTGCTTTAAGTACAGAATAGCTGTAGTGGAAATATTAGAATCAGGAATGTCTGCTGTATTTTATCTGTAAATGATATAAGTAGGTTCAGTTTAGAAAATATAACTAATATATTTTTAAAAATAAGAAAAAGCTCCTAAACCTCCAAGTATTGTTTTAGCTTCTCTGATTTTCTCAACTGAAATTATAAATCCTATTGTAAACAAATGAAGGAACAGATTAAGGCACATTACTGGAATTTCCAAACTCCGGTTATTTAAAGTAAAACTCTATATATGTCATCAGGAAAGGATGGTGTAAAGCAGTTGAATTATTTCCTTCAATAAAATAAATTTGATATAATATATTTTAATTGTATTTTGGGTAAATATGATTATGTTTTCACGAGAGGCCATAATCTAAAAATATAATCATATTTAAGAAAATTAACCTGTAAAACAAATTTTTGTTTTATGTCAGGTTTGGACTTTGATAACTATGTGATCACAGGAATATTACATAATTCCCCAAAGGTTGAATTTTGTCACGTAGGCCAGTGGTGAAAAACTAATGCAATGGACTGATTTTGTTATTGACAACTCATAAAGGTTCATCATCATTGATGAGTCAGAGTCACAAGAAAAATAATCCCTTTAAACTTCAATCTCATCATTTAAGCATTGTGTGTAATGATAGCTTCTATGTTGTATGATAACCATTTTTGAAATTAAACCAAACCTAGCACAGGGTCTTACCAAAAGTATCCTCTATAGATTCTATTATTACATATACATTTGTATTGGGCATTCTGGTTGGGCTAAATTGGAATTAGTATGAGATTTCATGATTCCAATAGTGTACCATGAATGTGTTTTTTGTCCTTGGTATTATGGAGGGTTACTTTTTTACTTTTACTGCAATGGGGACTTTTTTAAATATTCCTTGATTATTTTGATTGATTCAAGACCATGCCACTTTGAAGAGTTCCTGTAATTATAAAGCTGAACAATGCCAGTTAATCCATCATCCTTCTTATAATATCTTAAACCTAAAAAGAGAAAATTTGAACTTTTTCTCTCAGGATTCTAAAAATCACTTGACATCTCAAAAGCTCAGAAAATGTGTCTCCTTCCCCCATTTCAAACATAAAATTAATGACTTTGCAGCTAAATTGATAAGAATAGTGTCATTTAATGCCTCAGATGAAATAAAAGATGGCAGGCATGGTTGTATATTCTCAGTTGTTAAGAGACTCCTAAGTGGAAAAGCTCTTAATACATGCTTTACCTTTGCAAGAATGATAATAACTCCAACTGGAGTTCTGATATGCCTCCAGGTACATCTCACCACTTCTCACATAATCAAAAGCACCTGGTACCATAATGACCCAGTGAGAGATTGGCACCCAGAAGTTGTCTCCTGTAAAAACGTCCTCCAAAGTCTCCAGATGCTCCTGGTCCTAGGTAATGACTCAAATGTCCCCTGCTTTGTGCTGAAAGCAGTCTTCTCCAAGGTCACTCAGCAGTGTCTTTTATTTCTCCCATGTTTACCATTTGCTTTTACTTTTTTTTTTCCTGTTACTTTTAAGCACAGGCCAATTGCAGCTGCTTAGAATGCTAGGGTCGCTCTGAGGGTGCCTAATATAGGCTGCATGGACTTCAAATTAAATTTTCGGTTGTTTTTGTTTTTCTGAATCAAGGAAACTTCATCTTGGAAAAAGCTTGTACTGTTTACCCCTTATATCCTTCCCCTCATTTCCTTGTTTTTCTTTTTTCATCTTTGTTGAAATTATTGAATTTAAATGAGATTCTATGTGTGGTAACACTTGCACCCAAAATTCATGGAATGAATGAACTGGATGCCCTAGAAAAAGCCCAAATTACATACTGTTGTATACTCCAACATGTTAATTCTTATTGTACAGTTTACCCTCATTTTAATACAATGTATTAATTATATTCTCCCTTTCATTTCTATTTTTTACATTCTCTCCTTTTATTTATTTTATTAAGTAATTGCTTTTACTATTATGACAAGGCACAAGCTTTTATTTAAAGGTCTAAATTATTCCATCATTTCCTCGAGAATATCAGTGTTTAAAAGTGGGCTGGGTTACTACCTTTGCTAAAAATGAAGTGTCCTAGAATTCTAGTCTCAGTTGTAAAGGAGTCCTTTGTCATTCATAATGTCTCTTTGACTTTACATATATTTCTATAAATTTGTATGAGTATGCAATGGGAGAATAATACATTTCATGAAAAACTAGGATTTGAATCCAACCACTTGCTGGTTATACAAACTTGAATATATAATGTTAGAATATTCTTCCACTTTATAGGAGAATAAATTGCCATATATCCTTCATGATTTCTGTGATATTGTCTTGGTTGTTTTTATCGCACTGCTGGAACAAAATACTGAGACGCAAAATCAAGAAAGGAAAGCTTTATTTAGCTTATAGTTTGTGGAGGTTTCAGTCCATACTCAGCTGGCTCCAAGGCAGGGTGGTGTGGCAGAGGGGCAACATTTCATGGTGGCAGGAGATATCAAATGCAACAAGACCAAAAATGACAAAAGGGGAACAGCACATCCCTTTCCCTACTTTATAGTGTATGCTAACTCCTTGCCCCTGGGTAGACACAGAACTCCAACACCAATTCCAGCACTAGAGAATGAACCAATCAGAAACAAGAGACCCAGCCACCTTTAAAAGGCGTGTCCCCTATGATTACCTGAGGCTTTGAGGGGTTATTTAAATATAAACCATAACAAATAAATTTTTATGTATACATATTTGTGTTACATATTTGTGATGATTTCACAAGTACAAACTGCTAATGTTAGGGTCAGAGCCTCAATTTAAAAGAAGATATTTATTATTTTAAGTAATATATGACTTCTCCCACCCCCAGTGACCTCCATGTGTGAGCTGATACCCTCCACAGCAATCCCTACCTATCTATACAGGCCTGAGACTTTGCTCAGAACAGAGTAGGGCCTTGCCATTAATCCCCAAACAGTCTGGGACCTTTGGGTTCTCACTCAGGTGCAGGCCTGGCCCTGCCCAGCAACCCCCAGGTAGGTGGGAGCCACTAAATGTTAAGTGGTGCAAGTGCAAGCCCTCCACAATGAACTCCACCTAGCCATGCAGCCCTAGTGTGTTGCTTGGAACCTGGTAGGGTCCACCCAGAAAACCTAAGAAGCCAGGGAGCTTTGATGTGCCTTGTGGCATGACCTGAAAGCCTTCCTTGTACATTCCACATACCATTCAGCTCTAATGCACCACTCAGAACCTGGTATGGCCCTGCATAGTAATCTCAAGAAGCCAGGAAGCTCAGTGGACCACATAGGGTGTGATAAAGGTCCTCCCAGTGCGTACTGCCCCATCTAGGGAGCCTTTGCATGTCACTAGGGACTTGATAGGACAACCTGACATCCTCCACTCAACTGGGGAAACTCTCTGCAGTATGGACAGATATCCTCAACTTAGGAAGCAACTGAGATCTTTCATCAGGGCGATACAGGAAAATGACAAAATGAAAGAACAAACTGAAGTCTCAAACCTCCTGCCCACCCCAACTAAGCCTAGGAAACATGGACATAGAAGAAAAAGGAAGCGTAAAGATCCAATAGCAAAAAGATCACATGACAAAAACGAGCCAATATGTATCAGTTATAACCATTAATATAAACTGGCTTCAATTCACCAATTATAATAAACAAACTGGCAGAATGGATCAAGGAATAATGGCAAGGGCTTGGTGTTTAGCTCAGCAGCATAAGCGCCTGCCTTACAAGCAGGCAGTTTTGAGTTCAATCCCTGGTACCGATAAAATAAATAAATAAATAAATAAATAAATAAATAAATAAAATAAAAAAGAAAATGACAAAAAGAAAGAAATAATGGCCAATCATATGCTGTATACAAGAAACTCAAAAGGAAATTCATAGACTGAAAGTTAAAGAATGGAAATCAGTACTTCATGCACCAGGAACCTCATCTTCCCCCCAAAAAGCAGGAGTAGCTGTGCTGTTTGCAGACAATGTGAACTTCAAACCAAGAGAGAGAGATAACAAAAATGTATGATGTCAGCACCTCAGTGTCTACCTGGCAAACACAAGGTTGTGATTTCAACTCCCACTACCAAAACTAAAAAATAATAATACTATGTGGCCCACATGATATGTTGCTGCATCCTGATAGTAAAGATATGAGAAAAATTGATACTATTTTGATACACAATCTGCATGTGTGTGTTTTTCTATGTTAGTGTAGTTAGATACCATCACTTCTGAATTCTTAAAGTACAATGGATAATATTGCATTTGGTTTAATTATAGAAACTGCATGCTAAAGGAAAGTTTACGTTAAGTGAATACTAAATTATAAAATGGGAAAATTTGGAGTTGATAATGACCACATTTCTTTATAAAATCTGTGGAAATAGTTCTATATATTGGTTGGGTTTACTCTAATATCAGCAAAGATGTCAAATGTACATATGGAGTAGACTGATATTTGATGATTTATGAAAATGCTATGAAAAAAAAAATCAGTTGGGAAAACCAAGACTGCAGTGGAGAATCAGGTTCAAATATTAGCATATAATTTGGTAAGAAGAGTCTGATTAAGTGAAATAAACTGGGTATATAAAAGGCACATATCGCAATTAGGAAGCGCTAAACATGTATATGTCAGGTACCGTCACACTTTCTTTTGGACCAAATGCAGCTTCACTTACTTCTCAACAAAGCCTTGCAAGAAGCACAACCAAGGTCCAGCATGATGGTCCACACCTGTAATCCCAGCATTGAGGAGAATGAGGCAGGAGAACTGCCATGAGTTCTAGGCCAGCCTGGGCTATACAGTGAGCTCAGTGCCAGCCTGAACTACAAAGAATCTGAAACAAAAAGTAGAATCAATCAGTTGACTCTTACTGTGGCTATTAAAATGTTCTCCCCAGCATCATGTGATAATATGTGACTTTTCAGTAGTCACTATATTGGAAACAGATGGAGAGGAAATGCTATTGTCTTATGGTATAGGCTAGCTGATATTTAATTCTACCTGGCCTCCCATGGATAATTCATCTCAGTTTTCCAAAATTCTGCCAGTGTTCTTTTATACAAAGGACCATTACGAGGATCAGACAAAGTATATGAACATGCTTTCTCAGTTGTAAAAGCAAGATTCACTTGAAACATTATAATTCACATCTCAGGCTCTTGCTTTCAAAGTCTTTGGTTTATTATATCAGATTTAGGGCACAGACTCTACACATAAGTGGCGAGTATGTGATTTAATGAGCAACTTGGGAATGCATTACTTCACTATATCACAGAAAAGTATGCAGATGAATGATCAGGGTAAACATTAGCATGGTGGTGTGATTATGCCAGTGGTGGCTAAAGTGAAGTATGCCTTAGTGAGGATTTCTACTCAAGTCCTTCAGATAAAAGTACATTTTAGTTGAATTAGTATTCTAAAAAAAAAAAAAAAAAAAAAACTTTACTTGGATGCAAATAACCAAGTCCTTTGAACTTCCTACAATTCAAATTCCTTCAGTGCTTGAGGGGAAATGATTGGACATTCAGAGATGAAAGAATTTCACAGGTAAAATTATTCCAATGAAAGCTACATCAATGACAGTGGAACAACTATGTAAGAAGTCTATCCCAGTATCCCTTCCCATTTTACAGTTAGGGAAAATCAGGTGATGAAACTGAAACATCTGTACAGAGATCTTGAATGAGATTTGGATTTTTGATTCTCAGCAGACTGAAGGAATCTAAAGATAAACAAACAAATATGTGTCTCAACCTGTGGTCACTGACTTAAAATTTCAGTACTGTTAATTGGTTATTCTGATACAAAGTGCTTTGTCTTTATAAGTCTGAATTTATTATTTTATAAAAGAGAAATAGTAATCATCTCACTGCCTGCTGGGAAGATAAGTGATTAAAATATTTCTGTGTCTATATTATGACTATCCCTCTTGCTAGTACAAGTGGCTACTAAATAACTACCAAAATTCTCCTTTCATTTGCTGACTTCATAGATGTAAGCCACAAAAAATATTTACAAATATTGCAAGTTGAAAATACTGAGTAAGGCATTGTTAGTATGATTTCAAAGGCAGCTAGTCTATTGACACTGGCAGGAACAATAACACATGACACTCATGTTAAGTGGGTAGCATTTCTTACAAGCACATTTTCTTGAACATTCAGAGGTCAAACATTTGTTCATGACATGCAGAACATGTCCATACTCAAAGGTCGGAGCAAAGCCAACCAGAAGCTGCAGCACTGTATATTTGAAAACTGGGCTTGAAAATAAGGGCATGCAGTTGAGCACTAAGTGGAGAAAACTGTCAGGAGTTTGTCTCATCCTCTTAGATAATCTGGTTGCCTCTCTTATTGCATCTGTTATGTGTTGGGGAGGAAATGTTCACATTGATATCTAACAATCTTCTAACTAACAGTATATACGGCCTTACTGCCACATATACCATTGCGGTTCTAGGTTCTTTGACTCAGGGCTGGATTATTCCTAATGAGTGGAAAGACTTAGCAAAAGCCACCCTCTCTGGAGACAATTATTTATTATGGAAATCTGAATTTTTTGATCAATGCGAGGGCATAGCCATAGATAATGCCACAAGACAAAACCCCTGGACCCTTGCTATGCTTCCAGGAACAGGAGATTTTGCCACAAAAGAGACCCAAATGTGGTTCAATTTGGGCCTCATTGTGCAGATTAACCTGGCAGACGTTAGAGCATGGAAATGGCTTCCTTCAAGAGGTGAGCCTACCTTGTCTCACCCAAATAAAACAAAAGCCTGAGGAGCCCTTTACAGACTTTGTCAATCGCCTCCTATAGGCAGCGGAGCATCTTTTTGGCTCCACAGAAACAAACTCCTTCTTGGTCAAACAACTGGCTTATCAAAATGCAACCTCAGCTTGTCAAACTGCAATTCAATTGCATTGCAAAAAGGAGGACCTATCAGGTTATATTTGCCTATGTGCAGACATTGGGCCTGCTTATCATCAAGGCCTAGCCATGGCCACGGCACAACAAGGTTGCACAGTTGAGGCTCCTCTTTCATCCTAAAAAAGATACCACTTGTTTTAAATGTGGCCAGAGTGGCCACATGGCTTGTGTTGAAAAAGTAAAAATAAAAACCAGTCCTCTACAAAAAAACCAGGGCTATGTCCCAGATGCAAATGAGAGACCACTGGGCTAATGAGTGCAAATCCAAAAGGGATGTTCACGGTAACCCCCTTCTCCTGCAGGGAAATGGGACACAGAGCCAGCCCCAGGCCTCCAATTCCAAACAAACCCCTGGGGCACCAAGGTTTGTCCCAGCACAAAACAATCCATTTCAGACCTCTTCAGGGAAACCCCAGGGAGTGCAGGATTGGACCTCTGTTCCATCTCCAACACAGTATTAACCTCTGACATGGGTGTCCAGGTCATCCCCTCAGGAATCTATGGACCCCCTTCCCCCAGGACATTTGGACTTATTGTTGGACATAGTAGCACTACGCTTAAAGGATTACAAGTTTTGCCTGGGATAGTAGACAGTGATTACACAGGGGAAATAAAAGTCATGGCTTCTCCCCTTGTTGGCATCATACCAATCAGGACAGGGCAACACCTTGCTCAATTGCTGCTATTGCCGTTGGCTCAAACATCTAATAAATCCATAACTTCCTACAGGGGGACTCCCTTCCTGGGACTTCAGATGTATATTGGGCCCAACATATCTCCAAAGAAAAGCCCCTCATGAATCTATATTTAGATGGAAAAAGTTTCCCAGGCCTCATTGATATGGGTACAGATGTTACCATTATCAAAAAAGGAGAAGAGGCCTGCTGCCTGGCATTTAGAAACAACTTTAACACACCTCCAAGGGATTGGACAATCTAAAAATCCACAACGCAGTTCCAAACACCTGATTTGGAGAGATCAAGAAGGTAATCAGGGATACTCACAACCATATGTCATAGAGAGTCTGCTTCTTAATTTATGGGGAAGAGACCTACTCACCAAAATGGGACTAATTATGGGAAGCCCTAATAATGTTTTCACAGTGCAAATGCTTAACAAGGGCTACCTGCCAAAATAGGGCTTAGGAAAAAATAACATGGGCATTACTGATCCCATCATTCGCATCCCTAACAATGCCAAAGCTGGGTTGGGCCATTTTCCATAGGGGCCATTGACAATCCTGCAATCCATGCAAAACAAATTATGTGGCTATCAGAAGAGCCCATATAGGTCGATCAATGGCCCCTTACCTTTGAAAAACTTAAGGCTGCTCAACAGCTGTTGGAGGACCAGTTAAATGCAGGCCACATAATACCTAGTGATTCACCATGGAATAATCCCATTTTTGTCATTAAAAAGAAATCAGGTAAATGGAGACTACTACAAGACCTCAGGGCAATAAACAAGACTCTGGTCATAATGGGACTCTTACAGCCAGGCCTCCCTTCACCCAGTGCTATACCTTTAGGTTATTTTTAAATTGTTATAGATCTTAAAGATTGCTTTTTTTTCTATTCCCTTGAATCCAGGTGACCAACAATGCTTTGCCTTTAACCTTCCATCGATTAATTTCAGAGCACCTATGCACAGATTTCAATGGCGAGTCCTCCCACAAGGGATGACTAATTCCCCTACACTATGTCAGTCTTTTGTCATCACTGCAATACAGCCAATCCGAGATCATTGGCTAAATATATATATTTTCCATTATGTGGAAGACATCCTCTTAGCAGGAGATGACCAAAACTAAACCCTAAGGTGCTACCAAGAGCTACAGGTTGCCTTACAAAAGGCTGGACTAGAAATAGCCCATGATAAATTACAGCTTACTGATATATATTTGGGTTTTCAATTATGAGGCATTCAAATACTCTTTCCAAAGCCCAACTGAGGCTTGATGGCCTCAAGATGCTTAATGACTTCCAAAAACTACTGGAGACATTAATTGGCTCATACCATTTTTAAACTAACTAAACATGACTTACAGACCCTTTATGAGCTGCTTCAGGGAGATATAGATCCAACCTCCCCCCAAGAGCTTACATCTGATGCCAGGAGAGTGCTCAATAAGGTAAAAGAGGCTATTGCTCAATAAACTGTTTCCTTTATGGACTATAGTCAGCCTTTACAATTACTCATTTTCAATATAAAGCTTTGTCCCACAGTGGTGTTCTGGCAACAATCTCCCCTCATGTAGGTCCATTTATTGGTCTCCCCAAAAAGAACACTCCTTCCTTATTTCCAGGCTGTCTCAGACCTAATAATTCAGGATAGAAAGCAAGGAAAATGTTATTTTGGCAAAGAACCAGACATTATCATTCAACTTTTTACAAAGGACCAAGTAGATTGGCTACTTCAGACTACAGAAGTGTGGCCTATTGCCTTAGCTTCCTTTTCAGGGACTATCGACAATCATTACCCTCCAAATAAGCTGGTTGACTCTGCCAACCGTCACCCATTTTTATTCCCTAAGATTACAGCTCTACAACCTCTTCCTGGCATCCCAGTGTTATTCACTGATGGCTCCTCCTCTGGTAGGGCCACTTATGTATCCCAAGACAATGATTTTACCCTCCAGACAGACACCTCCTCTGCCCAGTTAGCAGAATTACAGGTGATTCTTGCAGTCTTTACCACTTACCCTGACCGACTCTTCAATTTGTATACTGACAGTACTTACCTCACTCAGTCTGTTCTATTATTAGAGACTGTTGCTACCATCTGTCATGCTTCCCCGGCTGCAAATTTGTTCAAATGATTACAAGACTTCATACGGCTTCACTGTCATAAGTTTTTATTGGTCATCTACGGGCTCACTCCAACCTTCCTGGGCCCCTTGCCTGAGGAAATCATTTGGCTGATGTTGCCACATGAGCACAGGTCTTTATGACTCATTTCGAGCCTACAGATGACTCCAAGGTGTCTGATGCCCAACAGGCCGATCATCTACACCACCTCAATGCTCAAACCCTCTGCCTTCTCCACAAAATTACCTGTGAGCAAGCCAGACAAATTGTAAAAAAATTACCCTTCTTGTGCTATCCACTTACCTGTTCAACACCTGGGAGTCAACCCAAAAGGTTTAATCCCTAATGCCTTGTGGCAAATGTACATTACTCATTTCAATGAGTTTGTCAACCTAAAATATATACATGTAATTATTGATACATACAGTGGCTTCATTTTCACCATTCTCCAGCCTGGAGAAGCTACCAGTCACATTACAGCCCATATGCTGTCAGCATTCTCAGTTCTGGAATGTCCTCACAGCTCACTCAAGACCAATAATGGCCCTCACTATACCAGTACCTCCTTTGCCCAATTTTGCAAGTGCCTTAATATCCTCCACACCACAGTTATACCTTATAATCTTCAGGGACAAGGCATTGTTGAACACCCACACCACTACCTTAAACTCACCATAGGCAAAATAAAAGGGGGGACATGGTATCCAACCAGGGGGTCCCCTAGAAATACCCTTTCACATGCTCTTTTTATTTTGAATTTTCTGACCCTATGCTTCAGGCTGCTCCGCGGCATCTCGATTTTGGTATATTCAAAGTCAAACACAATTTGTGTCTGTTTTCTGGAGGGACCCACTAACCAACATGTGGAATGGCCCCGACCGAGTCCTTATCTGGGGACGAGGCTCAGTACGTGTTTACTTTCAACAAGACAGAGAGGTTAGATGGCTACCTGAACACTTTGTAAAACAAATAGACAGTTCTTCAAAGACCCCATGCAACGCCCAGGAATAATGTCATTTCCTGAGGCACAACCCTCTGTGCTCTTTTACAGATGATACAACTCCCTGGAGCCCTATGCTGCCTACTCAGCCTTCTCCTTGGACCGTACCACACCCATGATGGATTTGGACCCTCACCAAACAGACTACAACTGCTGAAAGCCATGTATGGAACCTCTGTGACTTCGGAGGAGGCTCTTCTCGGTCTGGAGGAACACAAACCAGCCAAATAGATTGCGGTAATAAGCTTGCGGTTCTCATGGCTAGGCCCTCCCCTACAGGGGGATCAACTCAAAATCGAGAATACAAAATTAAACCCCAAATTATACTCAAACAGAATAACTGACCGGGGCCTTGCCCACAGGAGTGTAAGTCATATTAGATAGAGATGCATAGCCCCTGTTATGATGCTGTACAAGAATGTACTGGCTTAGATAATGCCACTTATTTTACAGCCATACTTACAAAAATAAAAATGGCAGCAGCCAGAGGTGATTGGGGCCTCAAACCCTCTGTATCATGAAGCACCATATACACCCAAGCCTCCTGCAAAGGCTACATCAACAAGCTGATCTGTTGGTATAAGAGGGCTCCAATCCATGTCTCAGGTGGGGGAGGTCCTCAAGACAAAATGAGAGAACTTTATGTTGAGAAAAAACTAAAAGAAATAGAAGACAGTTTATTCCCAAAGATCAATTACCACCTGTTATCTCTCCCCAAATCACGGGGTATGGATTTAGACCCACAAACTTATGATATCCTTTCAGCCACTCACTATGTACTTAACCTCACTAACCCTGTGTTAGCGCAAGACTGCTGGTTGTGCATGGCCTTAGGCACTCCTATGCCTTTAGCCAACCCCTCCAACTCAACAATTGACCCCTCTCGTGATCCATATAATTTTACCTGTAGATCTTCGCAATCATTTCTAGTCCAGCCACAAATAATACCCAACATATCCATGACCTGCTTACAGGGCTTTCTCCAAAATGATTCTACCCTTATAGATGTGGGCCATCTCCTGTCCACCACCTGTGTTCAATTTGCCACTCATACAGGCCCCCTGTGCCCCCCAACAGGACACATTTTTGTCTGTGGTAATCCTAGGGCCTATACCTATATTCCAACCAACTGGACAGGTACATGCACAACTGCTTCCCTCCTGCCCGACATAGATATTGTCTCAGGTGACCAACCTGTCCCAGTGCCAACACGTGATTACGTTGTTGGCTGCCAAAAACAAGCAGTAACACTGATCCCACTTTTGGTGGGAATGGGCATCACTGGTACTGTAACCATGGGTACTGCTGGCCTTGCCGTTGCCTTAGATAAATATACTGATCTGTCCAACCAGTTTTCTGAAGAAGTTCAAGCTTTACCCTTTATGATAAAAACTCTCCAAAACCAATTAGACTCACTGGCAGAGGTCGTCTTATAAAACAGATGAGGGCTAGCACTGCTCACGGTAGAGCAGGCAGGAATCTGTCTTGCCTTACAGGAAAACTGTTGCTTCTATGTCAATCAGTTCAGTGATGTGCGAGGCAAGCTCCAAGAAATAGAAGAACGACTTCAAAAGCAATGACAACAAATGGCTGCTCACTCCTTCTCCTCAATGTGGAGGGGGGACTTTTCCCTTACCTAGTGCCCCTTTCTGGTCCCCTAGCCACCCTGTTGCTTCTCCTCTCTGTGGGTCTTGTATTTTTCAGAGGATTATGACACTCATTAATAATCAGATAGACGTGTTTATGGCAAAGCCCATTCAGGTACACTATCACCAGTTGGAGATGGCAGATCAATAGACGTACCAGGAAGAAATTCCCACAAGTGGCCCATATGATGATGTGGCCTAACTGCCCTGGGAAATGGACAGGCAGCCAGTGACAGGCAACTAGGACATACATGTAACACCATCAGCCGCCTAAGACAGGCACAGGACCAACTGCTGTCCTGCAAGCCCATGATGGGTAAGGCCCGGTTGGGTTCATGTAGTAAGGTCCTTGACCTAAGACAGGCACTGTCCTCATAGGGCCTGCCATACTCCTGATTAAATAATATAAAAGGGGAGGAGATGTAGAAAGCGGCGCAACAGCCCCAGCGCTGCCTCCCTGGGGCTTTTTGGGCACATAATGCGCCTGCCTACAAGAACTATAATCCTTTCCTGCTTACATCACATACCCGGATGTGACGATGACCCATCAGAAACCACCCCGTAGCATCTTCCTGTCCCACCAGGCCTATAAAGGATGCGATCATTTCCTGAATAAACAAGACTTGATTGGACTCCTCATCTTGTCTCAATCTCTCTTTGTCTCCCACCCAGTTTTATTTCATTCCCATTCCCCGTCCAGGTATATACCTCATGGATTGATCCACAGGCTGGATCAAGTCAACATTAGGGAAGAGTACTCATGGAAAAAAGAGATAGCTTATCATAGAATCAGAATGTTTCTTTTGAACTTCAAGGGTGTGGCAAAGTTCAAAAATGAGAATGGCTAATAATCATTAGGAAAATAAAAAAGAATTATACCTCTGGGAAAATCACAGTATCACAGGGTAACAGATTATTTCCATCACCTCCTCTACATCCCAATGGTAAGGAAGAAATTTTCACACTAAGAATGTCTGAATTTATAACACCAATCACTGGCAGAGGAAATTGAGAGCAATATATTGTCACACATGCAGTCTAGGGGAGGACACTGCCCTATGCCCCGCCACAAGAACTCAGGAATAATGCGAATGAGCAGGGATTGTGGTAGGCAGAGATTATAATCACAAAGGGGTAAATTCTAGTTCTCAAGAGACTATGTTTGGCTTGTTTGAATCATTCCATAGGCTGGCAGGGAACAGAAGCCTGCTACTTAGAGATAAGCATGCTCATGCCTGGTCTCCATGATAAGGAGGGTTGTTTGGCTGAATAACTTGTTCTCAGTAGGCAGGGGCTTTCCATGAACCCCTTCAAGCTGTACCAGTTTTGCCAGCTAACAAAGCAGCACATTATATTGATCTTAATTTCACAATCAGACAGACACCAATATGTCATCATGAGAAAATAATAGTCAATGTTTTTGATGTCAGGACCTTGGTGATATAAAATGAGTTTTTGGATGTGAATGGGACTTTTAAAAAATCTGCTCAGAATGTCTCTTACACCTTGTATTTATTTTAAGTAGGTTTGTTTGAGACCATTTTCCTGGAAAGTGCTTACTCTGATCTGAAAAATGAGTAATGAAGAAAGATTGAAAACCAACTCTGACTACCTTGGGAAACTTGCTCAGCTTTGGAAGGTGTAATTTAGGTTCTTTATCAGATAATGACATGCTTTTTGGGTTTCATTTCACTTATTTTTTGTGAAGGCAGTAGAATTTATGTGAGACCACTCTATTGGCATTAAAATAGCATTTCCATTGACATCATAAAGGAACAGCCATCCATTGACACAGTAATGACTTCTTTGAGGCCTTTCCTATAGCTGTGGAAATTTTTAGAACACTGTATGGATAGTCTAACAGATCCAGTACTTCAAAAGAGGTGGTAACAGTTCCTCTGGTATGGTTGCTATGTCAGTGGAAATGCATGTGATACTTTTGTGGATATTGCAGCAGAACATGAACTAATATTTTAAGTAAAACAAGCAACTACACAAGAAAGGCTGAATAATTTGTTGATAAAAAAAGGAGGAAGATTAAGGCTAACATAATACTAATTAAATATATACTATCTAGTTTTCAAAGTTACAAGATGTTCTATGTATATTCATGTATATGAACATATATAAGACTAATATTAGTCTATCCATCTACCTACCTACAGAGGTGTACTATATAACCATGCTTCTTTCAATAGTGGACCATATATTTGACACAGGTCCTAAGAGTTTGTATTATCTTGTCATGTGGTAGACATGTTATTTTTATAGAAGTATACTCTATGATTTTTAAGCAGTGTAAAAAATCACCTAAAAAAGATTTTCCAAGAATGTATCCTTATTGTTAAATGACAGGAATAGATATATAGAAAGAGAAGAAAAGAGACATACACTCATGTAAATACATATATGCACACAAACTTACATAAATATCATCCAAAGAATCATGACTATTAAAATCTAACATTTCTTTTAATTTATTTCATTCATCTTTTATATGCTTTATAGAGAAAATATAGAAAATATGAAAAGTCCTTGTGATAGAATTCTAAAATGACTGCTAAGATTCCTTTCCTATCATATACTAATCTGCATAGGCCTCGTGCTTTGATGGTGGGGAGTATACATCAAGCTGATGAGGCATAACTCCTCAGAAAAGTGAAGAGATTTTGGCATGTTTAATTAAGATTCCAAATCCATTGATTGTATTGGCAGCTTGACTTAATTAAATGTAGGACTATGTCTTTCCTGAAAAGATTTTCCTGATGGTTGATTAAAGGGACCATCTTATGAGAGAGCTGCTGGGTGAGGCATTGCACATGGTCCTGAATCACAGCAGTGGGGAACAGTGAAGCCTAAAGCCAAATTAAATTCTATTACAAACACAAGAGGTCAGAGAAACCCCAAACTCCAGAAGGAAGCACTTTGGTAGCCCAGCACCTTAACTACAACTGTTTGAGATCCTAAGGCTAAGCAACAAAGAGAGATCTGAGTAGAATTTAGACCTACAGGAATTGTGAGATAACAAATGTATATTGTTTTTGATAGATAACTTTATAGTAACTTCTCATACAGTTATGAAAAATTGATACAGTTTAAAAGGCAAAATCTTAGCTATAATTTCTTAATGAAATCATTTGGTCTTTTGAGTCATGTATTTTCAATTTTATTTCTTTTTTAATTTTTAATTTTCAGTTTTAATTTCATTTTTATGAGGTAATAAAAATGATTGGAGTAACCAAACATAAAATTCTCTTTTTTGAAAATTAACATAAATGTCTACGCTAATTACTTGAAAATCTTCTGCACTGTGATTTTCAAAAACTTACTCCTCCTTATGATAAAATTGTCTGCATTCATTATGAAAGACGTGGGAAATTAAAATGACAAAATTCATTCACAAAAGTATGGTCTACAAGATATAGTAATAAACTGTATATACTATTTACTGTTTTTTGTTATAAAACATCTAATTTAATTGTTAAGGCTTAGGGAATAAAGAATAATGTCAATTGCTATCCTATCTATCAGCTAAGCTTTGTTAATATGCCAATATTAGATGAGAAGGAAGGGTAATTGGATTAATGAAAAGTTAGGCATTTGTCTGAAAAAAGCAATTATACAATCAAAGAGGAAAAACAAAGATGAATTTAGTTCTCAAGTATATGCACACATCAGAATTGTCCAGTTAAATAAAACAAAATCACTGGTGCCTACATCCTACCCTCAGATACTTTTATTTATTATGTCTTGAATTTTCTTTATTTGGTTGATAAAAATGGGCTGTTCATTTAAACTTGGGTGAGAAAGAAAAGAGAAAAGTAAAATTGGAGGTTATGGATTGGGAGAAATACATATAGATATATAGATGTATACTGAACTATAAAGATTTCATGAAGATCTCAAGAAAATTAAGAATGATGTTAGAAACACTAAGCAGTACTTCCCAAGCTTAATACACATAACAATTATCTAAGAACATTATTAAAATGTAAATTATACTTCATGATGCAAAGGGTGGAACCTGATACTTGCACTTGTATCAAGAGCTAAGGACGAAATTCTGAAGAACAGAGCAGAGGACAGCATAAAGAGTAACACAGGTGTTGTGACGAGACAGCATCCGAGTTGTAGTAACAGAGTTAAAAGTATAGAAGAATTAAGTAATGGCAGTTTTCAAATGTGTCCTAAAGTAACATAAATCATCAGGATGCAAAGTAACAAGTTTTGGAGTTCAGGTAAGAATAAAATATGAGAAGCCTCAAATACACTACTGCTTGGCAAACCAACTTGTTGGAGGCATTTATTTTGTCCCATTCAGCTTTTACAAAAACATGGTGGGAAGCGGAGGTTACAGAGGCTTCCTGAATTCTCCTTCAGAATACTGATTATATACAAATAAATCCAAGGCTCCAGATGTTGATATGCATTGGTGTCTGCACCTGCAAAGCAACGTATATTTACCACCTAAATTATTCCAACAATTACAGCCTTTGACAGGCAGTTTGGTGAAATCATCATGTAATAATTTCCATTATTTACACTTGCATGGTTGTTACAAAATGATAAAGAGAACGGTTTATGTTTGTTAACCTTAGCAGGGTTTATTTCATTTTTCACTAATAGAAGAAAGCTAAAATAAAATGCTCTGAAAATTTTGGCTTTTAAATAAATCATATTGCAATGTATGTTGAACTGTTTCAATATATTTCCTAGTAATAAACATTTAATATTTTCAAAATTAAAGCTATAATAATCTCTATTAAGTTAACACAATGTCATTAAGAAGTTTCTGTCTAAATTTCAGCCTATCTTTTCAAGTACAATTATAGGTTTAATAGTTAATTTATTGATTAGATAGGTTGTAGTGGTGCTGAAATGTAGATACTAAGCATAATGTCATCCATTTTCTCTAGATAACACAGTCATGAAAATTAAAAGTCTTAGGACTGAAAAGCTCTTTGAACATACAATATGGAGCTTTCATTAAAAACAATTGGAGTGCAGAAAAGGACTTTTGCTAAATAATTCTATTCTAATAATTTTGGTACCACTAAGTAGAACCTGTAGGAATTTAGTTTAATTGTGCTTTTCTCAAAGAAAATATTTTCAAACATATTTTGCTATAGTTAGAATCCAAACAAATGAGAGCCTAAATAGTAGCTATGCTACTTATATTTGGTTTAATCTTTAAAAAAATAACTTACCTGAGTCTTAGTTTTCACATTGGTAAAATGAGAGCTGTAATGTAAAGATTTCTTGTGATGGTGATACTGGATGTTATTATGCTTAAATACCTCCGTGTATTAGGTGCTTCTTTTTTTGTTTCATTTTTTTCAATTCCACAGACTAAAAAATAACTTTTACTGATTTTTCCCGTTGAGGTTAAAAGTCTCAGTGGTTTATAGAACTGTGGTTAGTGGTGATGATGCCTATAATCCTGTGATCATTAGTCACTGATATAACCAACCCAGCACTACCAGGAGGGCACAGGACTCTTCTTGATAAAACAGCAATGAAAGGAGATGCTCTTGTGATATCAAAATGGATAAGAAAGATCTTTTGCATGCTAGAAGACTCTTTGTGGATGATTTTACACTATAGGTATCAAGAAGTTCAAGATGTTAATTCTGTAAAATTTGTACTTTGAATCTGTCTTCTGGAAATAATATTAAATGAAGGCAAAGATAAACACATATATTTGTTAATTTGAACAAAATCTACGAAGTACTTTAAATTCTTTTCATTTAGGAAAGCTTCCATTTTATAGAATTTCATTTAGTTGTTTAAAATAATGCCTACTAAACAAAATTAATGTCACTTCAAAATTTTATAGCAAATTATTATTCACAGAAAGTAGGATCGATCACTTATTCTCTTTAAATTTACCAAGATAAATGATAAAAAAGAAAATATGTCAAAAATTTGATTGCAGTTGTTCCCCCAGGTTTTTGAATTTGAGCAGATGCAGTATAACAAAAGTTTAATCATGAAATTGCCTAAATTTAATACCATATAGATGAAAGACCTAGTAAACTTATATACATGTGAAAATAATGTTTGTTATATATTCTAAAATACATTTTATATATAGTATATTATATCCTAAACTATACATATATGCATGTACGAGTGCATTGTTAGTCGATTCATGTTGCTATAATAAATATCTGAGTCTGGGAAATTTATAAAGAATGGAAATTTGTTTTCTTAGAGTTCTAGAGACTGCAAAGTCCAGAGAAAAGTGCTAGCAGTTTCAGTGTCTGATGAGACTTCTTTCTTTCGAGTTTCAGGATGGCACCAGCCCATCTCCACATCTCCATTACCACAGAAACTATGGTCAGCCATGTGGGAGGGTAGAAAAGTTGCTGATACCCTCTCTGCTATCCTGGGAACCTCATTCTGGAGGAATTCAGATGCCTGAACCTTTTGCCTATACCACAGAATGGACAGCCAGTGCAGGAAATGCTTAGGACTTAACAACATTGCAGAGCTCTGAGACGATAGTTTCACCATGGTCTTAAAAGATTGGAGAATGAGCCAAACAGAACCAACACTCCATTTTCAATTAATTAGGACATAGGATTTTATGAAAGATATCCTGGAAGAACAAACTTTTCCTACAGAGACTTTGATACCATTGATTTTGCTCCCTACCACTCAAACTCACAAGGATCACCATAGAAAGCAAGTAAATCTTTTTTTAAAATAGAAAATGTCAACAAAGAGGTAAAAATGCAAACTCAGACCTCCAGCCCAGCCAAAACAAGTCCAGGAAACGTAAAAAAAAAAAAAAAAAAACCATTGGAAATCAGACACCTGAAATTTCTGAAATGATTAGCAACTGAAGTAATGAAACAATCCCACATAGCTGTAGAAGATATCAGATCGAAAATAATCTCTCAGGTAAAAAAAGAAATGACAACCATGACGAAAGAGTAGCTAAGCATATCTCTTAAAACATAGAAAGCATAAGAAAATGGTGGAAATCTTAAATGAATGATATAAGAACTAATTAGAATGAATAAAACGGATTCAAAAAGATATCTAGGATATTAAAATTTTTGTGAAACCTAGAAAAATGGCCTAAACAAATCTGCAGACAGGCTTTCAGATATTGAAGACAGATTGAACCTAGCAATAACAAAAGCTAAGATCTATTAAAAGTAACAAGAAATCAGAAAGTAACAATTGAACAGCTGCATGATGGTGCAAAGATAAGCCATGTAAGACCAATAGGTGCGAACAAAATAGCATGAGTCAACACAAATAATATAAAAGGATATCTGCAGAGGTCATAGCACAAAACTCCCCACGTGTGGGAAAAGAATCTGATGTAAACGTAAATGAGGCATGTAAAAATCCAATTAACCAAAACCAAATTCAGTCTGCACACAGATATATAATAATCAAGCTCTCAAAAATTCAGCACAAGAAAAGATCATTAAAGGCTGTTAGCGAAAAGAAATAGATCACTTAAAAAAGAAAACCTATCAGAATCACAGAACACTTCTCGCCACAAACCATCAATCAAGAAGAGCATGGAGTGAAGTATTCTCAAGTTCTGAAAGAAAACGACTTCCATCCAAGATTAATGTAGCTTGCAAAGCTATCTTTTGAAATTAATAAAGAAATAAGAAAACACAATTGTAAAGAACAACTGAAGAAATTTATGACTACTAAACCAATCCTAAAAATAGTAATGGAAGATATTCTATAAAGAGATAAAAATGACCACAATTACCAGAACAAAAATCAAAGGAACCTATTAACTGGGGCAAGCAATTAAACAGAGGGTAAAGTAGGGAACCAACATCAGGAAGATAGAGAGCATAGGAAAATGGTAGAAATCTTAAATGAATGATATAATAACTGATTAGAATGAACGAAACAGATGACAAAGATAAGCCAGTACATATCAGTACATATCAGTTATAACCACTAATATAAATGACCTCAATTCACCATCAAAAAAACCATGCTGGCAGAGGGGATCATGAAACAAAATCCAACAATATGCTGTATACAGGAAATACACTTAACTAAAAAGGAAATTCATAGACTGAAATCGAAAGATGGTGAAAAAAAGTATTTCATGTGACAGGAATCCAGAAAGAACCAGGGTAGCTATACTATTTGCAGATACATGAACTTCGAACTAAGAATGATCAAAAGAGATAAGGAATTTCACCACATACTTGTTATGGGAAAAACTCAAGAGGGAAGTGATAGCAATCAGAAATATCTATGCATCAAATACAGGAGAACCCAAATATATAAGACAAATATTAATACAAGTAAAATCAAAACCAGTAGCACAGTTCTAAGAGGATGTTAACTTCTCATTGTCACAAAGAGAAAGATTAACTAACCAAAATACCAGTAAATAAATAACAAAACTAAACAAAACTTGTGAACAAATGGGCTTAATAGATGTTTAAGAGTGTTCCACCCAAGGACATCGGAAATACATTCTTCTCAACTGAACAAGGGATGTTCTCTAAAATAGAACTAGCCTGCAGGACATGATTACGTAAATGCAAAGAAACTGAAGTTATCCTGTGCATATTATCTGACCATAGGGCAATGAAATTGGAAATTGATGATAAAAGAAACAGAAAAAAAAAAAACACCATAAACACATGGAAATTAAATAACATCCTTCTGAATAGTCAATATGTCACAGGTAAAATTAAAGAAGAAATTAAACAGTATCTACAATCCAAAGAAAATGCAAACACAACTTACAAGAACTTGTGGGATGCAATGAAAGCAGTCCTCAGGAAGAAATATATAGCAATGAATTTTCACATCAGGAAAATGTAAAAAGAACACATAAACCACCTAATGCTGCACCTCAAGGTACTAGGAAAAGAAAAGCAAGTCAAGCTGAAAACCCAAACAAAGGAAGAAATTGTAATGATTGGCCCAGAAACTAACACATTAGAGACCAAGAAATCAACACAGAGTTAACAAATTGAAGAGTTGGTTCTTTGAAAGAATAAACAAAATTAGGGGTCAGTGACTTAGCACAGTGGCAAAAGTGCCTATCCAGAAAGTGCAAGGACAGGAGTTAGGTCATTGTTATAAAAAAAAAAAAAAAAAAAAGAATAAACAAAATTGATAAACTCCTATCAAATCTTATTAAAAAAAGAAAAAACTGAAATTCATTCAATAAGGAATGAAAAGATTGTAATGACTACAGATCCTGTAGAAATTCAGAAATCATTAGTATCTAATTCTAAAATATTGACTATCATTAGATGGAAAACACAGAAGAAATTGACAGATTCCTAGGAATTATTTAATTACCAATGCTGAATTAAGATAAAAAAATTTTGAAGAACCCAGTATTAGCCATAGAAATATGCAATTGAAAATGCAAATCAGTTTTACTATTAATGTCTCTTAAGTTCACTGAAAATGAAGGAATGTGCTAATATCTACTGGAAAAATTTTAATGCTCATATCTTCTCTGAATATCTATTTTAAAAATAACAATATACAATTTATTAAATATTGTTTCTCTTTTGTTATGAAATTTTGTTTTACCTCTCTTCCACAAAAATAAAACAAACAAAATTAACAACAAAAATGAATAATTTTAGGAATCAAAAAAAGAGATATGTAATTAAGCAAAAGATGGTTTATAATTTTATGGATGTTCATCATGTATGTTTTTCCAATATGGTTGATGGGGAGAAGTAATTTAATGTACTACCTTGCATAAGTATAACTGGCCATAGTAAACAAGTACAAGTAAATCCAAGATTATAAAGGCTGTTAATATAAATATCTAATAGACAAATACAGAGGAATAAATATGCTGATACAATGCAAGAAAGATAATAGCAAAGCCTTGCACTCCATATTGATACGTAAACTTACATCAATTAGAAATACTGCTGGATCTCTCAATTTAAACATAGTGAAAAGGTGCTGCTTAGCTTTGAAGATCTCCTCAAATGTCATTTGTAAAAATTTACGATTTCATTAGAATTGAAGAAATTGGGGCACTTGTGAGATATCTAGACCTTTAGGACTCAGTTTTCACAATGGGTTTAATCAGTTATCAAGGGACTGGTTTGACTATCACAAAATGGATTTATTACAAAAGTAACATCAACTCTTCTGGGTAGCTTTTGATCTTGTACTACTTGCATGGACTTACATCTGTTTTCATCTTCTCGTGACATGTGTCTTTATTCTGTAATGGTACAATTTGCATAAAAGCATGGACCAGATGCAAGCACTCTGATATGACTTCTCTGTCTGCAGAGCTGAGAAATAAATGTTTCTTTGTAAATCCCTTGACCTCTGATATTCTGTTAAAGAAACAAAGAACAGATGAAAAAAAAAAAGACATTCTTTGTCAGAACTTCTAATTACAGAAAATAAACCTCACATAGAAAATACAAAATATTCTCACAAGATGCTTTAGAAAAACCAGAGGCTTAATTTTAAAGGATACTTGGTGGGCAGAAGTGTAAAATGAAAAATTATTTTTGATTTTCTTTAGAAGGACAAAGACAAAGTTAAAACTGAGAATTAATTTAAAACTTTTAAATAAAACATCTATTTTTATTAGTAGATATTTACCGAGTAGGTAACGCAGTTTTATATGAGTCCACATATGTATTGCAAAATATTTTTTGGGAATCCTGTGGTTCGTCTTGGGATTCTTTTAAAGATTTAGTTTAACCTGTTTTTGAAATCAACGTGAGTGTTCTTTCATATACAACTTGCAGTTAATCTTGCGTAGTTGCATTAGTAGTTTTCAGAAAGAGCATACTTTTTTTCTTTTTAGACAGATGTTGCAAACAACCAATCACTTTAATCATTCAGGGTTTGGACAGACTCTGGTTCTAAATTTTAGTAAGACTTCATCTACTATCGTTTTGAGTTTAAATAGTGCCTGTAGATTCTATGTTCTTCTTAGCCCTTAGAAATGATAGGGAATGCAGCTTTGCCCCTGAAAGTTCCCAAGCCCAACTTTTTAACTTCATGCTCTATAAAGATTTCAAGGCTGGCAAAGTTTTTGAGTGAGAGAATAGTGGTTTGCTTGAGAGAGTCTTTTCCCAGAATGAGTCTTTCCTAATACTGAGGATCTCTTAGTATTTTACTCAAGATTTTCTTGTTCTGTTCAGATTACCTTTTAAGCCTCACGTATCATCGGAGAATATAGTCAATGTACTATGAGGAGAGTTGGCCAAGTGCATTTTCTGCATTTTATGAAGAAAATGCAGAGGTGAAGGCTGCATTTTCTGATGTTTAACCAAATTCTTCACAGGATAAATGAACTCAGATTTGTCTCCTCCTCGTTGCTTGGCCTGGAAAAGACAGAGAATAGGCACTTAGTACGCACTAAAATTTAGTCAAGAAGAAGCTTTTAAGCTGGAACTCATTAACCTTCTTGCCTTACTTTATTTTTAGAAATACATTCTTATACCTTCCATAGCATTTCATTATCTCATACGTATGCTTTATTTCTTTAAATTTTGCCAACATTTTCCAGTTGTATAAAGAAAGTGCCGCTCTGCTAAAAATTAACACATCCTACCTGAAAACAGATATCTTCATATATTTTTGATACATAAATATTTAAAGTGGGAAATAATATCACAGGTGCAGAATAAAGGTTGGAGAATATATTAGTATCCAAAATAGGGATATGGGATTGAATTGCAATAATCTTCCCTAATCTATGTGGCATATATTCCAAGATGCTAAGTGGATATCTGAAACCTTAGATAGTATTGAATTCTATGCAGTATATACAGTACTTCTGCTACACCTTACAGGGTAGCCACACCAGAGCTAATCTGTCCTTCCATGTCTTATGATCTGGTACCTCCTTTGAATCACTATTTTTGATTTGAGGATCATTATTCGGTAAAATAAAGGGTACTTGAACACAAACACTGGACTTACACAATTGATCTGAAAAATGAGGTGAGCTACTTCATTAACTAACAGACAGGTAGCATAGACAGATTAAATGCCCTGTTTTCAGAAATACTTTACATTGTGAGTGGGAAAAAGCAAGATGTCATGAATTATCACATTATTCAAAACAGCTTTCGATGCAAAGTTCATACATTGTTCATTTTGGTAAGATTTCATTGAACATTTTTGGAACACAGTTTACTGTGGGTAACTGAAAAATGCTGCAAGTAAAACTATGAATAGGGAAATAAGGAGCCTCTTCTTGGATCAAATTACAAAAATGAAAAGACCATTATTATTTTTCTTTGCAAGAGAAGTCAGTAAATTGTAATTTTTAAAAATAAGCAGATGCTGAGTAGGACGAAACTTTATGACTTTAAGAAAGTTAAACACATTTTCTGAGTTCCAGATTGCTCCTTGTTGAGGTAGAATGAGCAATCTTTTTCATGTTTTCTCATAACGAGGCTGCATAACTAACCATTTCAAAGCTCTGGGAGCAAAATCACCTGATGGTGATCTCCTTCCTTAGGGCATTACACCATGATAAACAGCCAGCTCTACACTATAATGGCATATTTCTGTTGATTGTGAATTTGATAAATATTTACAGTATATTATAATAATTAAGTTTGCTGTTGGCAAACATTTTTTAGTATATGTCCTGCTTTCAAAATAGTGTCCTCAGTGCCTTCCTGGTAAGCACAAGGTCCTGAGATCAATTCCTGGTATGAAAAAAGAAAGAAAGAAAAGAATAACATAACATTTACTGTCATTGTAAGATAAAACTTTTTAAATTATTTTATATAAGCTTATTTGAGTTTTTTGATGTTTCTTTAATCACCTTTTTATAGAATACAGCAAGATTATGACCTAAACATGAATAGAAAAAACAATCTTTCCATGCTTCATTTTTAGTAAATCAAATATCTGTGTTTTATGCAGATATAAAAAAGTATATGTCAATCATTCTATCGTTGTTACATGCCAAAAGAACCATTTAAAGATTGGGTATTTTAAAATCCTAATTTCTAGTACATTAACTCAATTTTATAATGTTTATTTTGTGTTCCGTTGCATTCATATATATTTTTCTTGTAGTTACCTTGAAATTAACATGGAACCTAATGCCATCTATTTTTCAGTTAATTTAATGCCTCTTGAATTTTTCTCAGCTACTTACAAAACATTCATTCTGAAGTTTATTTTAGAATTCATACAATAATCATTCAGAAATGATGCTTTAATTCATCTGGTCTCCTTTTCATATACCTAAAGTTATTGTTCATTTTATTAAAATGGTGTAAACATAAATATGTTCATGACAAATAAAATATAAGTAGAATATTAAAAAAGCAATAATGGTACAAAGAGAATAATTGCCTAGATGACACTTGATAAAATATTTTAAAATTCCATGCAACACTGAGGAAAGTTATTTGCAATTTCTCCAGAAATGGTTATTAATATCTCTTTCAATTAGAGCTATGTTCCAGTAAATAGCTTGGAGACTTCAATATCAACAGCACTCATTTTATTTTGCAAGATTTTCATGGATGTAAAGTTTAGAAGAGCTTGGCTGAAGTGTTTAGTTGAACTCTCTTACACAGCTGAAGTTAGATTGTGGACAGAGGTGAGCCTGACCTTTTGTTTCTTTTCTTTCCTATGCATCTCTGTAATTTGGTCTCTGTCACAACATGGTGGCTTCAGGGCAGTGAGACTGCTTATAGAGAAGCTACAGGCTTCAGAGTGGAGCATGCCAGAAAGCAATGAATAGATTAAAAAATGAAGCAGGATCCTTTGTGCACAGCCAATGGTAACAAATGAGTCCCAAACCTACTCAGACATAAAAGGACGAGAGGTAAACTGCACATCCTGATGAGAAACTGGCAGGATCCTATAAGACACATGGTGAAGAACACTTTTTTAAGTTTGGCCTATAATGGCCACTATATTAAGACACATAAATTACCAGATATTCAAATGCCAACACACATTGGCTCTTAAGTGGCTTGGTCGGTAAATGATATATATATTAGCTTCAATTGTCTCCTAATGACATGTCCTCTCCTGCTATCCTGGGTGTTCAGAAAGGATAAAATTCAGAACACTGCTAAGCATCAGTCTAATACAGTGTTATAGATTTAAATTTTTTTATATAATGTATAATAATACATTATTATATTTTATTATAATGTATAAAACTGAAGTTTCCTCTACACTGTTAAAATACTTTTTATACT
Organism: Cavia porcellus; assembly: GCF_034190915.1. NCBI lineage: Eukaryota > Metazoa > Chordata > Mammalia > Rodentia > Caviidae > Cavia > Cavia porcellus. The sequence goes on from NW_026947487.1 coordinate 95,346,612, forward strand.
AACTGCCAATTTAATTTTTCCTTTATATATTTAAGGTTCATATATTTGGTTATTATGACTTTAATATTTTTCTCTATTGGCATATGGTGGCAGTGTGTGTGTTGTTTGTGTATATATTTTGCATGTGTTTGTTATATGGTATATTATATGTTTTACAGGAAAATGCATAAATGTATAATTACAATTATACATTTTTCAATATAATTATGTACTTTATAGTTTATGTACAGTGATGATAATTTAGTTCATTATTCAGTAAATATTTGTCTCCCTTCAATGTGGACACAGTTTATTACTGGGGCTCATTAATTTCAAGCTTAGGCAAGTAATTTGCATTGACAACAGGACAAGATTGTAGTGCAAGCTTTAAATGTGCACACACAGTTTCCTAGGGTGTTGGCGGCTCCAGGAATGGATCATAGAAAAATGTCATGGGAATCACTCCGTTTCAACTTGACCTATAAATAAGAACACAGAAAAGAAACCCAGTCTGAATGTGACCACCCAGGTGAATCCATTCCAAGCCACCAAACAATTATTGGTCACAGATACATAAAATTAAAATAAATCTATATCTGGACAGACAACTAAATATGTATGGTTTGATTTGCAGCACTATTATTTTAATAGCAATTAATATAATAACCAAATCTGTATATCATTTTTACTACTCACAAATGTCATTTTCCCTTTATTAACACAATCGACCCAACTGATTAGTTTAAATAGACATCAGAGATGTACAACATAGGGACCTATGCAGGGAAAACAAGACAACATGGAATCTGTTGCCACTTTTTTATATTTATTAAATTAGGAATGTAGATGTGCCACCTCCCATTACAAAGCTGTGTAGATGTGCCAGCTGGCACAGGACCGTGATTTAAGGGGCTAGAAATGAATGAGGTGGAAGTAAATGGCCACCATCTTGGTAAAGCTCGAGTGAGCTTGTTCGGACAAGACTTTAGGGTCAAGTAGATGCAACAGACTTTAATTTCAAGATGCAGCTGTGAGGGCATAATTCTCCCTCCTGCAGGCCATGGTGCAGGTGTGGGACGTCAGCAATATGTTTTCAAATGGGCTGGGATGCAGTTGTGTCTAGGAGGCACATGTGCTTTCTGTGTCTGAAGACCCATGTATAATAGCCCCTGGGCATGTGTCAAGAAACCGGAAGATGTTATTAGAACTTCTGTGAGCCAAAAGAGACAGCCTGAGTTATACTGTACAAGGTATCTTTCTGCAGGACTTATTAGAATATGCTGATTCCTTTTTCTCTGCAACCTGGGTTATGAAAACTGATACTTTATTGAAGTGCTTGGATTGCTACAATTTTGTTGCTGAGCTTTAAAAGTGGTGAGGAAAACACAGCTTAGCATTTGGATCATGGTGATTGATGTTTCCATGTTGAGTAGTAGGATCTATATACATTCTGAAACAACTCATCTACTAGCCTATATTGAATATTTTTAATAGGGAGACATGCTTTCATTTTAAGTTAAAAATTAAGAAGGGAATACAGAGTATAGGACTACGTTGTATAAGGTCTCACCCATATTTGGAACATTTGATTTGAGGACCTCTGATTTTTTCTTATTGAGTGGCCAGGTCAACTTACTGATCTGGAGAACTGTAATTAGACTGCTCACAGTAACATTTAATGGCCTCAGAGAAAATACCTGTGCTCCCTAAAATGTCTGTGTATTTATCGTCCGGACCTTGACTGGATGTGGCCAGTGGATAATGATTTAAATCAGCTATACATACTACATGATACTCACAAAATTGATTACACCTAAACTATGCTAAATGTTGACAATTTAGGGGAAAAAACACTTGACTAAACATAATTCATTTCTTTTGCCTAAGGCATGAGATGTGTTCTGGCTAGGCTGAGTGGAATACAGATGACTGATCCAGAATAACCAAACTCAAATCTTTGAGAAAGAAGCTTAGAGAACTGTACATGAGTTAGGGAGCTCAGCAGAAGCAGGGGCAGAGCATGGCCAGATGACTTGCATCAAGGATATTGCAAGTCTCTTTTTAGTAGCTCCAGGCTTGCCTTATGCAGTTTCCATACTCCTCTGCAGAACACTTTTTATTGGATCAGAATACTGTTAGGAGCTCTGCCTTTATCACTGTGCTACTAGCAGGCAGGATTATTGTGTCATTCTTTGCCTTCTTGATAATTAGCACAGGGCCTGTCTATGTAGGGTGTTCTGAATGCAAGTTTGTGTATATGAAGGAAATGAAACACAAGTACTCAGTGAAGTGAAATATATGTATGTATAAAGTTATGGCAGCCAGTGAGAACATAATGAAGGAGAGAAAGTCCACAGTTACTATTGGTACCCAGGTAAATTGGTTCAATCTATATTTGGAAAACATAGCAATGTTTATTAAGACAAATGACAATGTGCACATCCATTAGGCTGGTAAAAGGCTCCTTGGAGTTTGTCCTGGGGATGTCATCCAACAAAGTAAATATGGATGCAAAAAAGTATCTACGGAATGAATTTTCCAAACTACGAAAAGAAAGAATTAAACTATTTTTATGAAGTAGGCCGTGGAGCACTGAAAATAAACTTAAATAATGCACAAAAAATGAAAAATGGCTGCATTATAATACTAAAAGCAAAACATAAATCAAACCCTATGCATGCAACATTTCCAGTTATACAAAATTATAAAATAAATGTGCAATGATTGAAGGTAACATAGTACAGAAAATATAATTGAGTGATAATGTTTACCTAATGGGAAAATTTTTACTATAGGTTTTCAAAGTTTTATTTAGTCTAACATTATACTATGATAATTGATTGTAACAGATATTCCATATTTTCCACATAATAAAAAACACTTTACTAACCCTGTGGTATTTCTGCTCTGAAATACCACATAGAAAGAAAGGATAGAGATACACCATATTATTACAATATATTATTTAATGATCGTGCACTAGATTTCTGCACCAGTGTACTTTAGAAAACAGATGCACAGGCCTTCCACATACCAAGGAAAGCAGATTAAATCACTAAACAGATGCCAAATAAACTGGGTCTAGAAGTACAAAGCTTTGTTGTTGGTCCAGGCAGAAAAAAGCCAGGAGACTAAAGGAAATATCAGAAGAGCTAATGTTTGGATATAAAATACAATAATAAGTTCAAGAATAGGGGGAAGATGTTATGGTAAATACAGACTGGCCTATGCTTTATGGAGGTGATTTTAGAGATCAGAATGAAGTGAAGTGCTTGGATAATGGGAATACGTACAATAGTTTTCAATACTAAAAGAGAATGAAGAAGATGGAACAGTTTATCTCTGAAGACTGAACTGCATTTCTAGAGTTTTTTCAATACTTTCAATATTTACTTTGTACCTAATTCACTTAACTTTGCAAATTATTAATTTCAACAAACAGAGTAGAGTCCATCTTCTCTTTTAAAATATAAATATTTAGTTTTCAGGTTTTAAATCCAATGCTAGATGTGGTGGCAAACTGACCTTTTTAATAAAAAATATAACTCAAATGGATTTTATTTCCTTTTGTAAATGTCTTTCAAATATAACTCATAGATGTTCATCATTTAATAATTCATCAATAATCATCAGTTAATATTAATAAATAGTGTATGAAACATTGCAGGTTCAAGGGTAAGTGGTCTTACCTTTGCCACAATAAATCAAGGGTTACTCTACTTCATAGCGTCTTCCAGTGACAAAGGAAGAATTTTTAATTCTAACTTTCCACATAAAAAACTCAGTTTCAAATTGGTCAGTTAGCTTAAGTAATAACTTGTATGTGATGCTTTGGCTTTAGATTCAGCTCCTCTCCACCTCAAAGCCTACTGCATTTCTGGTGATATACACTTTTAATGGTACTATTATTTCCTTTGTATAGATTTCTTAGGACATCTATCTTGACAGTCAGAAGGGTTATTAATGGTATTGGCTGAGAGGCACATAATTCATGAAATAAAAAATTATAGAGTGTGTGACAAGCACCAAAATTTGGAGAGAAAAAGAAGAATCAGAAAAGAAAATTCTGTACTTGTGGACTTCTTGGTGTAGTGCAGGGATGGATAAGAAAATGAGTGGCAGAAATTTCTTAATGATTATAATTGAAATAATACACTAGTAAGATTTTATAACACTATTTATAATGAACGTATGCAGTCTATGTGAGACAGTTATGATTTCCACTTGAAAGATGGAGAGAGAAAACACATTAAAGAGGAAGAGGTATATTTTCAGGTACTCTTAAACATTTTGCAATATCAATTAACATGACTGATACATGACCTTAATCAGGGGCATACATACTCTCTCCCTTTGCCCACATTAGTCCGACGAAAAGGGGAAAGTGTCAGACTTTGTTAAGAAAATATTTTCCCTTTACTGAATGAGATTAGTTCATACAAGCCTACAATTTGTCACCTACACCCATTTTAGGAATGACTGGAAATTATTGTGTTGGGAAAATCTCGGGTGAAGAATCGGTTTTGGGATACTGGTTTTTGCCCCTCGCAATCAGGCATCCTTTTTCAAATTCTGGTTGCCATAACAACCAGATACCACTTTTGGTCCCCAACACAACAGACTCCTTTATAGTGATGATTATTATTAGTCAGTTTTCACTCTAGGCAGAAATCTGATTTACTTTCCCTGAGGAAACTAAGCATACAACATGCAAAATGTCAGAGGGAGAATAATGCAAACTGGAGGTATGGAAGTGCTGAGACATAAAACATGTCTAGGAAACTACACCTTGTGAGGCCTATATCATTTTTAAATGAAAAGTTGTCAGATTATTCAGCCAAAAGTGTGATGTTAACTTTGTCATGCCTGTGAGCTACATAATAGTTATTGGGAAGGCAGTGTTGTACGTTATCTATGATGGAGTGCTTGATAAAACTTGACACCTGCAAACTTTGAAGGTTCCTGAATTTCTGACATTGTGTTGTAGACCTATTGATTGAAGATGAAAATACATTTTTAAAAAATGAGATGTTTTCCTTAGGACACCAGCCAGAGCAAAACATGCTTAGCTTTCTTTAAAAATTTACGAATGAAAGAAAAGCAATTTTCCTCTCAGAATGCAACAAGCAATCCTGATGCCTGTGAATAAGATATCTAGCTCTAAATGTGCTGCTTCTGAAAAGATTTTACACAGTTTCTTTCCCAAACTTAGACAAGGCATTATCATAACCTTTTAATGAATTTTGAGCTTCCGGGAACCACAAGGATAAAATTTCTTGTAGTCTTTATTAGGGGAATATAAAGATTGCATCACTGTTCCAGCCAACTATTTATTTGTGGTATGTTTATCAGTAATGTGCCCCTGCTCAACAAAATTGTGTCCTTGAACTAGGGATATAAAATGATACTATTTAAGGGAGCCAGGCCAAGTCTGGTCAAGGAAAATCATTTATTCTCACTGACCCGGCTGGTCAAGGGAATTTTGCTTCAGCAGCTTGACTCACTAGAGAATCAAACACTGCCATCATGCCTGTAATTACACCATGCAAGTGATTTCCAGGAATGAACACTGAAAAGAAAACAGACATTCCTGGGTAATACTGTATTTCAGTGTAGAAGAGATAGAAAACTGAATATATATATATATATATATATATATATATAATGTAATTTATAAACAATAAAACACCTTCCATTTGTATCAATTTTTTAAATCATACCCAACACCCAAAATTTAATAGATTAACACAATGAGTATTACTTATTTGTGTAATAGTCTCTGATTTAATGGCATTCTTACTATTGGGCAGTATATCTGGGGCAGGGATAGCTGGGTTTTTGTGTTTGTTTGTTTGGTTGTTTTTTTGGCTTATTTTGGGTTTTTAGAGTTCCAATGAACTTCTGTTGAGACAAATTAACAAAAACCAAGATTTTCCAATCATCTCTTCTGAATCTTACAGAACTCAGCAGGCTGTCATCCATGTGCATGTACACAGAACATCGTACATCCCAAACAAAGACATCCCCACTGGAACACTTGCCAGTTAACAGAAAATTCTAGTCTTACATATGTGAGATGCAGTCTAGAACTGATGAGGTGGCTAAGATAGAGCCTCACTGGGACTTTTTAAAATGCTAGTTGAAGGATTTCCAGCACTCAGAGAAAATAAGACCCAATGCAGAACAATTTTGAATTCCTCATATTATGCTGCAGTAATGGCAGTAAGTTGTCACCAGTTCAATACTCAAAAGATAGACAGTACATCTCTTTAGGAGAATTACTAAAGAAGTTTGTAGAATTTATTTTTCAACATACTTCAAGTTTCTTATTGGAACTGGGAACATCAAAAGAGCTGGTCTGCTTTAAAATATTTTAATTTAGGTTTGTCGGCAATTTTTTTTTCTTTTGAAGGACGTGAATATTTCCAAATACATTGAAAGGTGCAAGGAGCAACAATATATTTACCAAAGCTAATACACTATTACAGCTAATTATACAAGGTCTCAATTGTATGATTTTAAAATTATATTCGAGTAACTAAAATTAGTTTTATTTGTTTTATAGTTCTTTATGATAAAATAATTGTGATCTGATTTGCTTTTACCACAGAAGCTGAATTATTCTGGCAGGATAAAAACTATCTAGGAGACACAGAGTGAAACATTTCCTTGTCTAATTTGAAGTTATCACAGACTATTTTGTCTTATTTTACATACTGTTTTAGTGAGGCATATAAGACTATGTATGAGAACTTATGTAATTTACATGTCACCTACTTTTCAAGGTGTATGACATGCGTAAAATATCATTGCCAATCTTAGTGGCTTAACCCAATAGTCCTCCACTCCTACAGTTTTGGTGAGCCACAATTTAAAAGTGACTCAGCAGAAAGTTTCTATTTCAAAATTTTTGCAGACTTTAACTTTACAATTTGGTTGAAGTTGAGATCCTTTAAGAATTCATATTTCACATGGCTGGAACCTGGGCTACAGTACTCCACGAGCTCAGAGGCAGGATAACTGGGGTTTTGCAGACTCTCTGTAAGTCTGAAATTTCAGCATGAGATCTCTTCAGAACAACAGATTTAGAGCCAATAACTAGCTTTTATTTTTCTTTCTTTCTGTGTCTCCTCTCTCCTCTTTGTCCTCTTTTTCTTCTTTCGCCCTTTCTTCTGTACTGAATCCAGGGGCTTTGTCCTGAAGTACAACCACAGTTATCTTTCTTTCTTGCCTTTTTGATCTTTCTTTCTTTCTTTCTTTCTTGAATGGGATCTCATTGAGTCCTTAAATATCCATGGCTAAGATGCCGCTCACAATCTGTCTCCTTCCAGATGTTGAGATTATGAGCCTGGGCCACTACACTGGCCCTGGATTTCTTACATGAAAATTCAGATCATTGAACTAGTCACTGCAGCTGCTGAAAGAGATAAGGATGAGATAATCTCTAGGTATAAGAATTATAAAAATACATATTTTTTCAAGTCAATGAGAATCAAACACTGAGCACTTATTGTGCTGGGTACAAACCTGAGCACTAACAGGGTACAAAGATGGATTTATTTTATTATCAACAGGTCAGTTCATCACAATAAAATAAAATGAGCACTATGAAAGAATATAACCTGTTCTTCATGTAAAGGAAAGTAATAACAAGCATGTCAACAAGGGTATCTTTGATTGGAAAAGGGTTGATGATTGAGATAATGTTCAACCATAAGGATTTCTTTTAATGAAAATGAGAATGGGAAAAGTAGTCATTCCAAACACACAGTAAATTGGGGGGAAATTCATGAATATTATATGCAAGACAATATTCAAAAGCATTAGTAAGCTTAATTTATGACACAAATTTTAAATATTCATAAATTGAAACCTGGCTTTATTCATTTTTCCAGGGTCACAGGACTTTTCAGTGAGTAACTCAGAAAGAACTCTAGAAATTCTATGACCTCAATGAAGTTTTCTTTTTTATTGAATTCTTCATAAAATAATACTAATTTTTAGTCATTTAAGAGAAATAGCATATCCCATATCAATACGTTACTTTCCTTTAGTGTAATATTCATTAACAAACCTAAAGAAATTTACTTGCTTTTTATTTTCATTTCATTGTTAGACTCGTCAAATTGAATCTGGAATTTATGGCAAACTCATTTTACAGTGATCAGTTATAAAACTGATTCTGCTTAGGTAAAAAAAGGTGGAAAATTCTATTTTTAATTGTATATGTTAATATAAAACTTAATTTTAAATGTATATATAAGGAGCAAACTTACCTAACTCAGAATGATGTACCTGGTGGGTGTTTCAGAATTGCCAAGGCAAAAAAAAAAAAAAAAAAAAAAAAAAAAAAAAAAAAAAAAAAAAACTGGTAAATTTGGTAGAAACCTTGGGCTGGAGAATAGCAATTGGCACTAACGTAAAAGGTCCAAACAGTTTAAAATCGGATTCTGATCCTTCCAGCAATCAACACTTTAGGAAACCATTAAGGGTGGTTTTCACAGGATTGCTCAAGTGTCTTAAAGAAGTATGTCAGAGGAAGGACAGTTGTTAAGGGCTTAGGAATGTATTTTTAACATTGTCTGAAATGATTCAGCAATTTTCCAAAAAGACAGCTTTGTTAGGTCCAATATGTGATTTTCTAATCATATTGTCTTTCTACATTTGAGGTTATAAACTCACCTTCATAAAAAGCTCTGGAATAGACCAGTGACAGTAAATTTAAACTAAAGTGATGGAGACACCCTTTTCCTCACTAGGGAAATGGTAACCATAGTGAAAGGTGAGATAAATTCACCACTTTTCTGGAAGGAAGACATGAGTGTATGACAGTAATTTAATATTTTCTCTTAAATATTTCAGGGTATTTGAGAAAGGAATTATTGTATAGAGAAAGGGAGAGTTGACATGCAGATCAGAAACACTTTTTCAGAAACAAAAAGTAGGTCATTGATTAGGATCCATTCTATGAACAAAAAGAAAGGACGAATGCATTGAAATCTATTTGTAAGTTTAAAAGAACTTTTCATAACAAAAACATGACAGTAAGTAAAAAAAAATACTGCTTTTTGAGAGGATGAGTAGAAAAAACTTTTACACACTAGACAGGAATAAAGGCAAAATAAAACTGTGCTTTTATATTATAAGGCTTCTTGAAAAATTTAGTTCTTTGTGCTGTGTGTGTGTGTGTGTGTGTGTGTGTGTGATTCAGAAGTAGACACCCTGTAATGTGTCAGTTATTTCAATCCATGAATTTCATATCAACTTCAAATGAGAGAATCAGGATACACTCAGTAGTAAATAGGTAAACACTTGTTATGAACACTCAATATGTTATCAAATATGTTTCAAGTGACTATTATCATCCAGTCATTTTGCTTGAAATTGAGATTAAAAGAAAAAAATGAGAGTGATATTACACATGTGTAACTTGCCACCTATTATAAAATCTGTAACTTTTACATTGTGTGAAGACACAGATCATTAAATCAGTTTTTGGATAATTTAGAGAAAGGAAGATGGAAAATAATTCATATTAATATAGATTTTAACCTGAGTCTTACAGTGTGTATTAACTTTTCTCATTAAATATAGTTAGGAGACACATCCTATGCACAGGAAAGAACAAGAGATGACACATGGAAGAGCAAATACAGAGGTGTTTATGGGATATCATAAATGATCTGCACTATGGAATTTTAAAGTATAAGCTAGACACAGGAAGAGAATTGGAGATAAGGGAGTCCAAGTCATATCAATAGACTCCAACTATAAGATTCATTCTACAAATGTTGCATCTTACATTCAGATACATGTACTCAGGATCTTCATGTCTAGAGACAGGGAATCAATTAAAATTGTCTGCAATGAGTTACATGAAAAATTGGGTTGTAAAATAAGGTAGTAAATGTGAAAGCCTGTATGGTTTAGGAGGAAAAAATCCAAGATCTACAGGGACATATAAGGTGCAAGATGGGGAAGAGCTTTGAATTTAGTACAATGCTTGCAAATAGTACAGGAACCAAACATCAGAATGTGCTGAGCCAGCCAAGAGTTAGAGTCAGACCTCAGTGCACAGCAGCAAATAGCAGGAAGCTTCAGACTAGAGATCTGAGGGAAGTGATACCTGGTAGGATAAGGGTGAAGGAACACCTTGGGACCAAAGTAGATGAACATATGTGTTAGGGAGGACTGCCAAGAAAAATGAAAAGGCTAGATAGAGAGCCTGAGGGAGGAGGAAGAGAATGAGGAGGAGGAGGAGGAGGAGGAGGAGGAGGAGGAGGAGGAGGAGGAGGAGGAGGTTCCTCATCTTCTGGGACCATCCCAGGCTTACTTTATATTTTCAGCTATGCATAACTGTTGGAGGAATTGAAAGAGGAGGAACCAAGAAAATCCCAAGCCCATGTACTTTATCTGAAATTAAATGAAATAGCTATTTCTTAATTGAAAAAGGTCTTTATTGATATTATTTACAGTTTACTAAAAATTATAAAACGATTAATTTTACATATTGGAGTATACTCTGCAATGTCCATGAAGATGTACTGTATAGGGAAGGTTTTATACCGTGCATTCTGCACCACTATGTCATATCTCAGGGTGAATAGCAAGCCACTGCTCTGGTTGAACATGAAGTTCCCAGAAATCCTAAACCCTCTATCCCTAAAGAATGAAGGTACCTTAAAATAAGAGAAGACAATTTATTTGAAAATGGGTAAGAATCAAAAGAGATGACAGAAAGCTGCTGTGGACAAGTAGGGAGAATTAGAAAGTGAACATATGTTGGATTTCTTGTCTGCAGGTCCTTTTACTGAGATCTTTGTCTTAGAATCTGATTGGGTCCTTGGCTTTTCTATCATCCTAACCTTGGATTTCTTCCCTCCATGAGATGTTTCCTTGCTCCATTCTAAAGGTAATATGAATGGGGCTTTAAGGTTAGGTAGTTTAGGATAAAGGATTATATTAATTGACCTGCCTAAGAATTTCCCTGGGTTCTTTCTCTATGTCATCCTAATTACTTGAGGTTACCTACCTTTCTCTAATTCCTTGGGGTTTAGCTGTCTACATCCTTCTAATTTCTGGAGGCTGGCTGGAGCTGTCAATGCTGTTCTATTAATTTTAAAATAAAGATTGAAGAGGCCTTCATTCTATCTTTTCCCTGCCTAAAGTCCATATAAAAAGTTTTTATAGTGCTGTTTAGGAAACCCAATGACAAATCACTAATATTTTGTAAATCTCAGATATAACCAAGGGAGACAGGGAAAACAAATTGTCTATTTTTGTTTTGAGTTTGGCTACCTTCAGGGTTTGACTTATTCTGACCTTCAGAATCAAAATCAATAAGGGAGGTGCACTGGAGTGCAGGGAGTCCAGCCCCAGCCCCTACCTAATGAATCAGAGTTTATGGAAAAGGGTCAGAGTTTCTTGCTTTTAAGCTGGCTTCCATTGAGAGTCTAAAACTCACTTGAGTTTTGAATCACTGAAATTACTCTTAGCAAACCCAAAACAGACCCAGCAGGCATCACTTAAAACCCACAGGGCACTTGAACTTGAATCAAAGAATTGCTCCAGGCTGTTCTTTCTTCACCAAAGTCCTCACAAATCAACTCTCCTGGCTTTCTGGACAAATCTTATTCTCCATTTCTCCCTTTATCTCACTCAGTTTTAATTTGGGAACTAGACTCTCTTCACTTGTCTTCATCCTGAAAACCCTGTACTCCATCCTGTGACAGGTTCCAGAGCAAAAGTCCTGACCCTGCCACCCCCCCCCAGCTCCTGGTTGTATCTCCCTAGCCTTTGCAAATCACAGTATGATAAACATGAAAATTTTCCATAATATGAAAGTTTTATAACACGTGTTTGAATTTTCAAACATCAATGTAAAAAAGAGATCACAACTCTAAAGAAGCACTTCAATATGTAGAGATATTTTATTTCTAATTTTAAAAGTGAGGCCAGAAATGGCTGGTTTAAGACAATTACCATGGGTTACTCATTCTTAAAAGTAAATTGAAGAAAGACTTCAGAAATCTGACACTTTGGAAAGTTGGAATCTGCTAATTCTTTGAAATACTTGGAACTGGGGGCTCTTCTATTTCTTATAGCCTAATTTTAACCCTTGCACCTTGTTTCTGTTCTGTAAGTGCTGCTCAGCCTCTCCCCCATTCCCTTCCTATCTTTCTAGGTTGTATCTGTTTCCTGAGAGAGCTGTAAAAGCCTTAGATATCAGTTTCCTGTAACCCCCTCCCCTACCCCTCATCCAGCTATCTGTAAAAAAATGTGCTGTTCTTTAAGAAATGCTTAACTTCAAGAAAATTATAGGAAGTTCTGTAAGGCCCAAATGCTATCTATCTGAGTCAAAGTTCGCAACATTAGTGTGGTTTTCCGCTTTAAAACCCAACCTTTCTAGCTGTAAGGCATGCAGTCTCCAAATTGGCTCCTGGAGACTGTGATGGCAGGCCTGGCCTAAAACAAAGCCTTTGTTCCCCAAATTTTAATTTCTTGCTTCCTTGGGTTTTATTCCATGGTCCGAGCTATCACATTTGGGGGCTCACCTGGGATGAGAGCAAGACCCCAGACTCATTTCTGAACATTTGAAAGTAAGTACTCTGGAGTGTTTGTTTGGGCCTTGGTCAGGTTGTACTCTTGGGGAGGGGACACCCTCAATTTAGGAAGTGGGGACCTCCTGAGGACAGAGTCAATTGGCTTTTTGGGATAGTTTTCAGGATGAACTTCGTCCATTTCTGACTCTGACCCAGGTGGGAACCGCTCCATTGGTTAATATGTTAATTCCCCCAGATCTCAAAAATTTGACCAATTTTTGAGCAAAGGCCATTTTCCTGCAGCTTGTCTTGTCTTGTGTGTCTGTTTGTGTATCCATTTGTTCTAATTGTTCTTCTTTTGGTTACCCCATATCTAACAGAACATTCTCTCCTAGGAACCCCTTCTACGAGCCCAAAACAGACAAAGGGGTTTAGCTATTTATGTTCAGTGTTTAGGTATTTTAGAATTGTCTGCCTGTTTGAATTTCTTACTAACTTAGGGCCTTGCTACCCATTTCTGTTGCAGGATCCATGTGGCTTATTAAACTCAAGGTTCATAATAGGAAATTATTTTCTTTAGCTCACAAAACTGTGCATGAAGCAACCTTTGTTTGTGTCTTTAATGTTGTGGCACCTTGTTTAATATTTTAGTCCTCAATTGATTACTTGCAATCTCGGCATGCTTTTTTTTTTTTTTTTTTTTTTTTATTGGTACAGGGGATCAAACTCACTACCGCCTGCTGGCAAGGCAGATGCTTATGCCACTTAGCTAAATCCCCAGCCCCATTGGCATGCCTTTTAAAAAAGAGTATTTTTCTTTCTGGTTAAAATGTAAACATATGTACACATATATATTTATATTTATGGTGTTTAAGAATCATATCAACTTTACCAAGTAAAAACCAGGTCATACTATATTTGAGCCAGTTAAAAACTTACAGTTTTTTTTAAAACAGTATTTTAATGTGGTAAAAAGACATAAAATATGTTTTAGACTAAAAAGATGACTTCAAGAGTTTTGTTGAGAGTTTTAATGTTGTCTAAGAAGCGAAAGAAAAGATAATTGACTGGTAATAGTAAGAAAAAGAGGGACAAAGAAAGTGGCTTAGTCTTCAAGTAAAAATGTCTGGCTGTGCCAGAATGTGGAAGAAGATAAAAGCTCAACTTGAGGGTTTATTGTAAGTTAAAGAAAACTCAAGAGGATGTGAATTTTATTTGTCTTGGTTTATAGTACTGCAAATAAAAGGTTTGACAACAAATAAATGTGTTCAGAATTTGACCGTATTAGATCAGTTTTGGTAGATTTATTTATAAGATTGGTAAACCTTTGCTGCAAAATGTTTCCATTAAAATGAGATTATAGGTGATACTAGAGATAAAATACAAGTTCTTGCCTGTGCTGTGAACATCTGGGAGATTATGCAGCACAATTTTGTTCCCTATGAAAAAGGCCTTTTTGTTAAGAATGTAATTTCAGTAAAATGATGGCCTGCTACGTGACACCCTGGGACAAAAAGTGGTGTGCCATTCTGATGAAGACTGCTCTCTGATCTGGAATGCCAAAACCATGTTTTCCTTTTGTCCCACCCCAAAAAAACAGCCAGAGGTAAGGAGGTTCTCCCCAGTATTGTCAGTTGTTCTCTTTGTATTCAGTCAGCCCCACATGTTAGATAAAAATTGCAAAGGTTTGAGAGATTTGAGAAAATGCCCCTCAGCCAGTTAATAGAGATAGCACAAAAGGTCTTTGAGAACTAGAGAATTTACAAGAAGCTACGTAAAAGAAGATAACCAAGGTGTTAGAATTGCTAAATGAGAGAAAATTAAAAAAAAAAAAAAGTACAGGAGTTTCTGGGGGCAGCTGGATACTGTAGGCTAAATTTTACTGAAAAGCTTGCCTCTATATGACTCCCGTGAGGGAGGAACTCAAAACTCACTGAACTGGACTGATAAATATGAATGGGCCTTCCAGTAGCTCAAGTGGGCCTTGACAGAGGCCCCAGTCCTGGGACTCCCTGACATTACCAAACTGTTCACCTTGTTCATAGATAAACTCAGGGGCATTTCCAAAGGAGTCCTAACCCAGGACACTGGCCCTTGAAAGAGGCCTATAGCCTACCTCCCCAAAAGACTTGATCTGGTGACAGGAGAATAGCCCCCTGCCTGAGAATGCTAGCTGCTGTGGCAATGTTACTTAAAGAGGCCAAAAAGCTTACTTATGGACAGAAGATTTCTGTGGTGATCTCCCACAGTTTAGAGACTCTTATCAAAACCTCTCCCGAAAAATGGCTTTTGAGTGCTAGAATTTCACACTATCTGGCCCTGCTCTTGGCCCAGAGTCAGTAGTTTTCAATACTTCTTCAGCTTTAAACCCAGCTACCGTTATGCCCGATGACAACCCGGAGGAACAAAGGACACCTCTCCATGAGTTTGCTGACATACTCAAACTGCAGCAGACCATATGGGCTGATCCTACCAACCAGCCTTTGGGAAATGCCAACAACTATTTCACTGATAGAAGCAGCTTCATCCAGAATGGCAAACGAGTGGCCGGGGCAGCAAAAAGGAGGTATTCTGTTTTAAGCAGTTAGAGCCTGGCACCTTTGCCCAAAAGGCAGAGCTCATTGCTTTGACTGAGGCACTAAAACTCGTCCTGGGAAAGAGGGTAAACATCTATACTGACTGTAGTTATGCTTTTGCTACTTTACGTTGTACATGGAGCCATCAATTAGGAGCTAGGACTCTTAACCTCGGCCAGGACTAAGATAAAAAAAAAAAAAAAAGCTCCACAGATCCTTGACTTGCTGGCAGCAGTCTGCTGTTATTCACCCTAGGAAACAATTTGGCAGATCAGCCTACTTGAAAAAGAGCCATTACATCAGAGGTGCCAACTGAGGAGGAAACTGCTCTGATGTTGATTCCTCCCACTTTATCAGAACCAGTCTACTTAGAGAAGGGCATGCAGTTAGCATCTCAACTTGGAGCAAAGTCGCCCACCCCAGGGGGCAGGTACCAGTTACCTGATAAATGAGTACTGTTACCAGAGGCACTAGGGCGGGATTTGTTACACCAGGCTCACCAAACTACCCACTTAGGGGAAACTAAACTGGCTAAATTGTTCAGAACTCAGTTTTTATCCCAGAACTCTTCAAACTGACCACTTCTTTGAGCTCCAGATGCCCACAGTGCTTGTTGGTCAACTCAGCCAAGAGCTCTACGCTGGAGACCACCCAGCATCGAGAAATTGTTCCAAAAGAACATTGGGAAGTAGACTTCATGGACACAGTAAAGCCTGGTTTACAGGGGCACCACTAACTCTTAGTATTAGTAGACACCTTCACTGGCTGGGTAGAGGCTTTCCCTACTAAGTCCAAGTCAGGCTTAGTGGTAGTTAAAAAGCTATTGCATGAGATCATACATCGATTTGGCCTCCCACTATCAATGGGGTCCAATAATGGCGTGGCTTTCTTAGCCCAAGTCACCCAGGCATTAAAGATTAATTGAAAAACTCCACTGTGCCTATGGGCTACAAAGTTCAGGGCAAGTAGAGCATATGAACCAGACTATTAAGGATACTTTAGCTAAATTGTCCTTGGAAACTGGCGATAATTGGGTGAGCCTTCTTCCCTTTTCACTCTTAACAGCTAAATGTACCCCATAGGTTTTGAAAATTTCCCCCATTGAAGCTATGTTTGGGAGGCCCCCGCCATTGGTCCCAAGATTGTCAGACAATAAACTAGCTGAAATAACTAATTAAGATCTCATTAATTTCTGGCAGACTCTCCAATCCTGTTGACTTCAATCCACCAGCTGTTTAGACAAAAGCACAAAGATCTGCCTTCAGAGATGCCTCTCAAAGCACCGAGTGAGATGGGGACTCCGGTCTTGGTGGGACACCACCACCGCAACTCCCTCTAACCTCCTGGGAAGGACCTTTCACCTTGGTGCTCACCACTCCCACCTCTGCCAAGGTAGCAGGAAAGACTACGTGGATTCACCATACCCACATCAAATCACTGGAAGCAACAGACAGTGAAGAGTGTTCTCAATGAACTGTACAACAGACTGGTAACCCCTTAAAATTAAAATTGACTAAACATAGATTATGCCAGGCATAAACTGTTTTAGCTTGCTTGCATTGATTTTAATAACATTGGTGCCAACCTTGCATGGTGCCTTTGGTCTCCCTGTAAACAAAGAACAATTGTTAAGATCTTTGTATGGGAACACCTGTGATTGCAGAGTGGGCTATATTACTAAAGGTAAAGACACCAACTGGGGGGAATTATACATACAGTAGGAAACAAGGATCATGATCCTTCCAACATAAATGATAAATTATATAATATAGTCTTCAGACAGATTGTGGGGACAAGTTAGCATTCCTTGTTGCTATACCCTCAGTTACAGGGGGTTTGACTCAAAGGTGGATGTGTATGTTAAAGCCCCACATGATACCTAACAAGGGCAGCCAGCCAGGGCCACACCCTCAGAATTGTTCTTATTATTCAGTAATGCATTCCTCCCGCTATGACTCTGTACAAGAATTTATAGACATAGATAGCAAAACTTATTTCACTGCTGAGCTTATGAGGACATGGGTTAGAAGTGTTGGACTTGATTGGTGCACCAATCCAACAGTAATAGGAAGTTCAAAGTATGCTCAAGCCTCATGTCTCAACACAGTTGGTAAATCAATGTGCTAGAGCAGGGTGGCCTCTATACATGTGTCTGATGGGGCCGGCCCACAAGATAAGATAAAAAAAAAAAAAAAAAACAACTCATGGTTGAGGAAAGAGTCAAGCATCTAATACAAACAATGTTTTCCCAGATATATTACCACCCCTCGATGCTGCCTAAATTGTGGGGAGTTGATCTGGATGCTCAAACTTCTGCTTTTCTAAAAGCCACTCATAGAGCCTTAAATGTTTCCAACCTAACTTTGGCTGAAGAATTGCTGATTATGTATGGCACAGGGCTCCCCCATTCCCCTTGTGATCCCCACCAATGTTTCTCTGACTACGCTGGAGAAACAAGATTACTTAAATTGTAGTGCTGTTCCCCCACTTTAGAGTACAACCAGTAAGCTTCAAGGACTCTCTCTTTCTCCAAGGAGGTTTTCATAACAGTACCTCCATCATTGACGTGGGGTTCATTGCTTTTACTAATTGTAGTTCCATAGTTAACCAGACTACCTCCCTTTATCCCACTGAAGGACAAGTATTTATTTATAAAAAACTATGGCCTATACTTTCCTCCCAACTAACTGGACAGGGATATGTGTAACAGCTGTCTTGTTGCCTGATATACAGATTCTACCCGGGGATGAGCCTGTCCCCATTCGTAGTTTAGATTACATTACAGACTGCTCAAAGCGGGCAATTCACTTTATCCCTTCATTGATAGGCCTAGAAATATCAAGAGTTTTAGGTATGGGGGCAGCAGGAGTAGGGGTTTCTGTCCAACTTTCCAACCAGATCATTAGTGATGTGCAGGCATTATCTAGTACCATAGAGGTCATTCAAGACCAAATATACTCGTTGGCTGAAGCAGTTCTCCAAAGCAGAAGGGGACTAGACCTAACAGCAGAACAACAAGGGATCTGTGTGGCATTGCAGGAACGATGCTGCATTTATGTAAATAAGTCCAACATTGTCTGAGATAAAATCAAGAGACTACAGGAAGACCTAGTTAAAAGGAGGAGAGAGCTATTTAAAACCCTTTATGGAGTATCTAAAATAAAACCCTGCCCTATCTCCTGTCCTTGCTTGGACCGTTGTTAAGAGTACTGCTCTTGATCACAGTAGATCCTTGTATACTCAATAAAATAAATGCATATGTCAGAGAACAAATGCAAGGTATAAAGTTGATGATGTGACGCCAGCATGCCTATGAGCCTGTACCTCAAAATTCTTAAAAATTAGGTCAAAGATTTGACTCAGTCACATCATCAGAGGGGAATGTTATACCCTAGTTTTAACCCTTGCACCTTGTTTCCATTCTGTAAGTGCCGCTCAGCCTCCCCCCCCTTTCCTTCCTATCTTTCCAGGTTAAGTTTCTGTTTCCTGAGAAAGCTATAAAAGCCTTAGCTATCAGTTTCCTGTAACTCCCTCTCCTACCCCTCATCCAGCTATCTGTAATAAAATGTGCTGTTCTTTAAGAAATGCTTAACTTCAAGAAAATTATAGGAAGTTCTGTAAGGCCCAAATGCTATCTACCTGAGTAAAAATTAGCAACATTCCTGTGGTTTTCCGCTTTAAAACCCAACCTTTCTAGCTGTAAGGCATGCAGTCTCCAAATTGGCTCCTGGAGACTGTGATGGCAGGCCTGGCCTAAAATAAAGCCTTTGCTCCCAAATTTTAATTTCTTGCTTCCTTGGGTTTTATTCCAGGGTCTGAGATATCACGCTGTTCATTGAAAGATGTGTTATTAACAAAAGTATTTAAAGGCATTGTCAAATGTCCCATAGGTGAAGACCACAATGCCCTTCCATAGAAGCACTAGATAAAAAGTACCCATTCCTAGGATTCTGGGAACACTGAGAGAATGTGTATGAAAAAGAGATGAAATTCTAACAGAGCAAACACAGAGGAGTTTTTAGGATACATAAAACTTTGTTCATGTTTAAAACTAGGTGTTAATGTGTTCCAGTTCTTTAGCACTTTTAACATATTGATGATAATGATGTCAGATTAAAGTGTAATTGTCGATGTCCGCTCCCGGCCGGCAGGAAGGACACACGACAAAGTCTGGCAGTGGACAACCTTTTCTTTTATTTTCCTTCTCCGTACAGCCTGCCCTGGGATCGCTCCCAGCCGAAGCCTCCTCTGGTCCGCTCCCCGCGGCTCCTTCTGGGCTTCGCTCCGAAGCCTCTACCGGTCCGCTCTCCGCGGCTCCTTTTGGGCTTCTACTTCCGGGCTTCTCCTTCCCCCCAGGGGTGGCACCAGTATATATACGGATACAGTGTCCAATCATGTTAAAGTAAGCAAGGCAAGCTGATTGGCTAACATCATCAGTTGCCAGGCAGACTATATTGTTGAGCGGGTTGCTTACGCGGTAAGCAGGAAACTAATGTGCTCGATGGGAGGGGTAATCTACCTCAGGCTTTGCTCTTTACTACAGGCCTCACGTCCGCCAAGTGAGGCGACCGGGCTCGGGGCTGCGGCTCCCAACATCTCCCCCTTTTTTATTTTTTATGAATGTGCGCATCGTAGCCCTTTCTGGACTGGGTGCAGAGGCTTATGCCCTATGCGTAGGCCCACCGTAGGTCCTTGGCTTAGACCCTGGTCGGCCGTCCCATGGTCTGCCAAGGCCCTGAGGCCCTCGTCCTTTTTTTAGGGCCAGGCACAAACTGGACGGAACCTGGATGCACACAAGCTTGCACTCATTTTCTCTCCGTAAAGAAATCCCCTCGGAGAGAAATTTAGACCTGGGCAGCATCTAACAGTCCAGCGGCTTATGTGCAGGATGGGGTAGGGCCTGGCTTAGGTTGAGTCGCACCGGGGGAGTACGCTCTTACCCGTCATTGACTCTCCTACCCAGCTATGTCATAATTTTTTAGAGGAGGAGTGTGGGAAGCTCACCGTCCCTAGACTCGGTCGTAGGCTAGGCGAGCGAGCCATGCATATGCCTGAGGATCTTCTTGTCCATTTCGGGCTACCGCTATTTTAATTCATCTTGTTGGTTGGTCTGTGATGGATCTCCGGTAGGGCAGGTCTGATCTTCAGTCGAGGGCTTTGTTGCCCGTGTCAGTCTCTCCGGTACCCACAGTGGTTCTCGTCCCGATTCCTGTGGGAAAACACAAACCGCGCCTCGGTTCCAGCTGACCACTGGATCCAGGCCCATCCATTGTCCTGTCAGGACATCTTTCCACTTCACCCACCCTTTATGGTTGGGGGAAGGGTTGCAGTGCTCCACAGCTGGGGAGCAATTATCATTATTTAAATTTAAAAAATTGTGTGTGAATAGTGCCATGGATAATCGTGCCTTTGGGGCCAGGCCTTGGCCTACTCCCCCTTTTTGTTTTTGTAAAATTTCTTTGAGGCTTCTATGAGCCCTCTCAATGATTCCTTGACCTTGGGGATTGTATGGGATACCATGTTTTAATTGAACCTCCATCATTTTGCAGAACTCATTGAAGGCTTTGCCTATATAGGCTGGTCCATTATCAGTTTTTAATATTTTTGGTTTGCCCCATGTGGCCCAAGCCGCCAGGCAATGATTGATCACATTAAACACTTTTTCACCTGTTTCTGCTGTTGCAAATATGACGTGAGAACAGGTGTCTGTGGAAACATGAACATATTTAAGAGTTCCAAACTCCTGTATATGTGTGATGTCCATCTGCCAAACATCACCAGGGATCAAACCTCGAGGGTTTACTCCCATCGGTATGGCAGGTTTGTATGTGGCACAGGAGTCACATAGTCGCACGATATCTCGTGCATCTGCTCTGGAAACATGGAAATGGTTTGCTAGTGTCCTGGCATTGACATGAAACTTATCATGGAAGGCACGGGCTCGCTCGATTGGTGTTAGTAAGGTAAAAATCCATAACGGGCGAGTGGCAGTATCAGCAGCCGCATTCCCCTGTGCCATGGGCCCTGGCAGGGATGTATGTGCTCTTATGTGGGTGGTGAAGACCTTATGCTGTCTGTTTTGAAGCAATGTCTGGATAGACAGGAACAGCCCAGCCACTGTGGAAGTGGATCTAATTAAACCGGCAGTCTCAAGCACTTGCATAGCATTGACCACATACCTAGAATCGGAGACAATATTAATGGCTTCTGAGAACCGTTTAAGAATCATTTTAACGATCTGCAGTTCTACCACCTGAGGCTGATCAGGTTTAAATTGTATGGTAACCGGGGGCTTGCCTAGGATCACATAGGCGCCTATCCCCGTCTTGGAGCCATCTGTATATATTGTAGTTGCTGGGACTAATGGCTCAGAGGCAGTAACCTTTGGAAAAATTATAGGGTGCTGAGTGACAAATGACAAGATAGGGTCTTTAGGGTATTGATTGTTTATATCCCCATGGAAAACACATCTCAGAATGGCCCAAGTATCTATGCAGGCAGCCAGGGTCTTGATCTGGCTGGCGGTATAGGGTACTCGGATGGCTTGTGGTCCTGAGCCAAAATGTTGGACAGCTCTATCATGCGCTTCAAGGGCCAATGAAGCGACTGCCTCCGGGTAATGCTCTATGACTTTTGCAGGTGAGACCTTAGGGTGTATCCACAGTAGTGGTCCTTTCTGCCAAATCACCGCTGTAGGCTGTAGACTAGTCTGTAGCAAACAGACATCAAAGGGTCGCCCTGGTTTAATTCTGTGTAAGGTAGCCCCACCTAAGGCTTCCTCCACTCTCTGTAAGGCAGCTCTTGCCTCAGGAGTGAGCCTCCTGTGGGAGGCTATATCTGGGTCTCCCTTCAGAAGGTCGAACAGGGGTTTGAGATCTGAATTTGGTATATGTAAATATGGCCTAATCCAATTAATGTCTCCCAATAGCTTTTGCATGTCATTTAGGGTCCTAACGCCATCCGTCCTAATGGTGACCTTCTGTGGAGAGACTAGCATAGGGGAGATTTTTGCGCCTAAGTAGGTCACCATTTCTCCTCCCTGAATCTTGTCGGGGGCAACATGCAGATTAGCTTGTCTCAGGGCCTCGACCAACTGGCCGAGCATATTATTTAGCATGTCTGGGTCCCTGCCGCTGAGCAAAAGGTCGTCCATGTAATGCACACATCTTATCTTGGGAAAGGATTTCTGTAGGGGGGCCAGTAGGGAATCAAGGTAAATCTGACACATAGTGGGACTGTTGGCCATACCTTGGGGCAGCGTTATCCACTCGTATCTGAGATCAGGGCTTGCTTGGTTAATGGTGGGTAAAGTAAAGGCGAACCTATGAGTGTCCTCTGGATGCAGGGGGATTGAGAAGAAACGGTCTCTAAGATCTATAACATAAACTGGCCAGGACTGAGGGATGGCTGAGAGAGCTGGCAGCCCCCTCTGGACCGCCCCCAGGGACTGCATCTGCGCGTTGACCGCCCTTAGATCATGGAGCAGCCTCCACTTGCCAGACTTTTTCTTAATTATAAAAATGGGGGTGTTCCATGGGGAGGTTGACGGCTTAATATGTCCTAATCTAAGTTGTGTACTGACTATTTTTGACAAGGCTAATAGCTTCTCCTTAGGCAGGGGCCACTGAGGTACCCAAACCGGATCATTTGACCTCCAGGTGATTTTGATCGAAGTGGGTAGGAGAGCTTCTTCAGCGGCCCCTAAGAAAAACCCAGCCCTTGCCTACCTTTTTTGTTCTCTACTGGTATTGGGGATGTCCGACCCTGTAGGGCATTGCCCAAGCCTTTGCCGGGGGTATATCCCCGGTTCCTGAGTATATCCTTAGCCTGGGGGGAGCAGTTTGACGTAAGCGTGACATCCATCTGAGTGAGGATGTCCCTTCCCCATAGAGACACTGGCAACTGCAACACAAATGGTTGGAAATGGCCCTGATGACCCTCCTCATCACACCAGAGCAGGGTTGAAGCACTAACCTGAGGAGCTGACACCATCCCCAGGCCCTGCAGCGTGTTATCTGCAGTGTTGGTGGGCCAGTTGGAGGGCCAATCCTTTCTAGAGATAATGGAACGGTCAGCTCCTGTGTCTAGGAGCCCTGTTATACTCTTGCCGTTGACCTTAAGTGAGAGCATGGGCCTTTTATCAAGTATTATATGGATTCCCTCGAAGACTTCCCCTGAGGAACCGAAACCTTGACTTTCTCTAATTTTCTGCTTTGAGGGAAATCTCTTGTGGAGACTGGGGAGCAGCAAGAGCTGCGCTATCTTGTCTCCTTTATTGATTACCATAGTACCCACAAGAGATTGAACCATAATTTTAATGTGTCCTGTGTAGTCTGAGTCTATGACCCCCGGGACTACTGTGAGACCCTGAAGGGCCGTGGAGGATCTCCCGATCACCAGACCCACGGAATTTTCGGGTAACGGTCCCTTAAAGGTGGTTTCAACCACTTGAACACCCATATCAGGCACTAATATAAGTCCGGAGGCGACACTGAGGTCCACACCTGCTGACCCAGGGGTGGCCCTTGTTGAAGGCTGCCATCCTGAGCTGTCCTGTCTCTGGGGCGGGGGCCCGCCTGTGAAGGGGGCCCCCTCTGGCCGTTTTTTGGCTCTGTAGCATCTCGTCCACAAATACGGTTGCCCTGAGCATCAAAGACCGACCTACACTCCTCAGCTTTGTGTGATCCCCTCTTGCATCGCCCACAAACATATGGTTCTTCATTCCTAGGGCGAGGCCTAGCATCTGCATTGTTTGGGCAGTGACGTTTAATGTGTCCTGGCTCCCCGCAGGCAAAACACCATTTAGCCTTACATTCCCCTCCTGACCCGCGAGGTCCCCTCTGCTGTACAGCCGCGGCCAGGAGAGCAGCCACTCCCGAGTTGGAGAGCGGCCCCCCTATCTCTCTGCATATCCTAATCCAGGCGTTGAGGTCCTTGTTCTTATGAGGAGCTATCGCTGCCTTGCACTCCTTTGTACATTGCTCGAAAATCAGCTGCCTTACCAGCGGTCGAGCCACTCCCGGATCAGAGAATATCTTATCGGCAGCATCTTGCATTCGGGCCACAAAGTCAACAAATGGCTCTGTGGTACCCTGAATTATTTTTGAAAGACACAAGGAGGCTGTTCCGGCACCACTTACTTGCTTCCAGGCGCGGAGCCCTATGGCATTGATTTGTTCATAGACAGCGCCGGGGAACTGAGTCTGATCATCAGCGTGCCGACCTTCTCCCATAAGCATTTCTTTGTTCCACCCCCGGTTTCCCCGATTGGCGTTTCTCTCAGCCTGCTCTGCAGAGAACTCTGCGTACCAGGCTCGCCAATCCAGGTAACTACCCGAGGGCAGACACGCCTTTGCCAGCTGAATCCAGTCCGCGGGGGTGAGGGGCCCAGAAGACAGATTCTCCAGCATGGCAATGGTGTAAGGCGCAGTCGGCCCAAAGGTTGTAACTGCATTTTTAAGTTCTCTAATCTGCTTTATCTCAAAAGGCTCCCATACATTGCGTCCCTGGCCCATAGCTACTTGTACAGGAAATATCCCGTAGGGGCCACTACCTATCCCAGGTGGATGTACCTCATGAGACAAGCGTCCCCCCTGCCAAAGCCGCCTGTAAAAATACCGAGCCGCCGGCGGCGGAGCATAAGACGGCGGCCGTGATTGGGCGGAAAATGGGGGCCCGTGCATCACTTCCTGTTCTGGCGAAAGGGGAGGGAGCTCCCAGGCGGCCGCCTCGTGGCGAGGGATCGCCTCCCTCTCGCGCCGGGGAGTGCTCAGGAGCTCTCTACTCCTCCGCAGACCAGGTTGAGCAGAGCGCAATTCGCGGCGCAACGCTGGAAAAGAACCCTGTGACTCCTTATCGAGCGAATTGGGCTCCTGACAGCTGGTCTCTTTGGCCTCCTTGCCATTCAACTTTCCCTCGTCCTCGGAGTCAGACGACTCCGAGGCTAGAGCCCCGTCCTCCTCCTTAGCATCTTTGTTCCCCTTGACGGGCCCCTCTCGGGAGCTCCCTGACTGGGCCTGCTCAAATACCCTGCGTACTTTTGTAAGCTCTTGAGAGCTTTCTCCACAACCACCCTCGCTCTTAGTGTTGCTACCTAGCATGTTTCCCATCTTTTAATATGTTACTCACCGCGTGAGGCCCAAGGAATCCGCCACTTACGTGTGAGCCTGAGGGGAGTCTAAAAGCCCTGTAGGTGCGCGCCACCCAGAGCCCAGGCTTATCCCCAACTCACCTGTCTCGCAGCTCTGTACTGGAGCGTTGTCCACTTCCACGTCTCGGGGGTGATCAGTCCACGGGCGGGCCTCCAAATGTCGATGTCCGCTCCCGGCCGGCAGGAAGGACACACGACAAAGTCTGGCAGTGGACAACCTTTTCTTTTATTTTCCTTCTCCGTACAGCCTGCCCTGGGATCGCTCCCAGCCGAAGCCTCCTCTGGTCCGCTCCCCGAGGCTCCTTCTGGGCTTCGCTCCGAAGCCTCTACCGGTCTGCTCTCCGCGGCTCCTTTTGGGCTTCTACTTCCGGGCTTCTCCTTCCCCCCAGGGGTGGCACCAGTATATATACGGATACAGTGTCCAATCATGTTAAAGTAAGCAAGGCAAGCTGATTGGCTAACATCATCAGTTGCCAGGCAGACTATATTGTTGAGCGGGTTGCTTACGCGGTAAGCAGGAAAATAACGTGCTCGATGGGAGGGGTAATCTACCTCAGGCTTTGCTCTTTACTACAGGCCTCACGTCCGCCAAGTGAGGCGACCGGGCTCGGGGCTGCGGCTCCCAACATGTAATAAAAACTCAAGGCTGCTTTGACTATGGTCAATATTATAGCATAGGTAACTGTGATAGCTTGTACCCTGGAATAAAATCCAAGGAAGCAAGAAATTAAAACATGGGGAGCAAAGGCTTTATTTTAGGTCAGGCCTGGTGATGCAATCTCCAGGAGCCAATTTGGAGACAGTGTGCCTTACAGCTACAAAGATTGAGTTTTAAAGCTGAAAACCACAAAACTGTTACAAACTTTGACCTAGTTTGATAACTTCCTTGTAGTTAAACGTTTCTTAAGGACAGCACATTGTATTGCAGATAGGCTGAAGGGGGTGGGGAGATTACAAGAAACTGAAACTTAAAACTTTTATGGGAAATGGAGAGGTAACCTAAGAATGGAGAGGGGAGGGGGATTTACAAGGAGCTGAAACTTAAGTCTTTACTGGAGATGGGACTTTATTGAAATGGTGCATACAGAACAGGAAGGTGAGCATTGGTTAGAACTAGGTTACAACATTCCCCTCTGATGTTGTGACTGAGGCCAAATCTTGGCCAGGTTGCGAAATGAGCTTTATGCCTTGCATTTGTTGTCTGGCATATGCAGTTATTCTATTGAGTATATAAGGACCTACTGTGACCAAAAGCAGTACTCCTAACAATGGTTCAAGCAAGAGCAGGAGATAGGGCAGGATTCCATTCTAAAAACAGCATCCTTCCTGCCATGCCACACGGATCCCTCATTTTTCCACAATTAGGAGGTCTAGCTCTCTTTTGTTTTGAAGAACTACTTTAGTCAACGAGTCTATTTGGTCTTGAATGACCTGAATGGTATTAGATAATGCCTGCACATCACTAACCATCTGGTTGGAAAGTTGGACAGAAACCCCTACTCCTGATGACCCCATACCTAAGGCCCCTGATATTACTAGGCCTACAAATAGAGATAAATTGAACTGCCCTCTTTGATTGGCCTGTGATGTAATCTAAACTAGGAATGGGGACAGGCTCATCCCCAGGTAGGATCTCTATATCAGGCAATAGGACTGCTGTTACACATATCCCTGTCCAGTTAGTTGGGAGGAAATTATAGGCCATATTTCCTCCACAAAAAATACTTGCCCTTTGGCAAGATAAAGCAAGGTAGTCCAGTTAACTAAGGAACTACAATTAGTAAATGCAACGAACCCCACATCAATGTTGGAGGTATCATTATTTAAACCTCCTTGGAGACAGAGAGAGTCCTTGAAGCCTACTGGTTGTACTCTAAAGGGGGGGGCAGCACTACAATTTAAGTAATCTTGTTCCTCCAGCATGGTCAGAGAAACATTGGTGGGGATCACATGGGGCATGGGGGAGCCCTGTGCCATGCATCCGCAAAAATTGGGTTGGAAGCATTTAAGGCTGTATGAGTGGCTTTTAGAAAAGCAGAAGTTTGAGCATCCAGATCAACTCCCCACGATTTAGGCAGCATCAAGGTGTAGTAATGTATCTGAGGAAACATTATTTTTATTAGCTGCTTGATTCCTTCCTCAACCATGAGTTCTCCGATCTTATCTTACAGGACACCCCATTCAGACACATGTATAGGGGCCACCCTGCTGCAGCACACTGATTTACCAACCATGCCAAGACACGAGGCTTGGGCATACTTAGAACTTCCTATTTCTGTGAGATTGGTGGACCAATCAAGTCCAACACTTCCAGCCCATGTCCTCATAAGCTCCGCAGTGAAGTAAGTTTTGCTATCTATGTCTATACATTCTTGTACAGAGTCATAGCGGGAGGAATGCATTACTGAATACTAAGAACAATTCTGAGGGTGTGGCCCTGGCTGGCTGCCCTTGTTAGGTATCATGTGGGGCTTTAACATACACATCCATCTTTGAGTCAAACCCCCTGTAACTGAGGGTATAGCAACAAGGAATGCTAACTTGTCCCCAAAATCTGTCTGAAGACTTTATTATATAATTTATCATTTATGTTGGAAGGATCATGATCCTTGTTTCCTACTGTATGTATAATTCCCCCCAGTTGGTGTCTTTACCTTTAGTAATATAGCCCACTCTGCAATCACAGGTGTTCCCATACAAAGATCTTAACAATTGTTCTTTGCTTACAGGGATACCAAAGCCGCCATGAAAGGTCGGCATCAATGTTATTAAAATCGAAGCAAGCAATCTAAAGCAGTTCATGACCGGCATAATCTAACTATGTTTAGTCAATTTTAAATTCAAGGGGTTACCAGTTTGCTGTACAGTCAATTGAGAATGCTCCTCACTGTCTGTTGCTTCCAGTGGCTTGATGTGGATATGGTGAATCCACAGTCTTTCCTGCTACCTTGACGGTGGTGGGAGTGCTGAGCACCACTGTGAAAAGTCCTTCCCAGTGGGATTCGTGGGAGTCACGATGGTGACACTGCACCAAGACTGGAGTCCCCGGCTTGATCGGTGCTTTGAGTGGTGTCTCTAAAGGCAGATCCGGGTGTTTTTGTCTAAACAGCTGGTGGATTGAAGTCAACATGGGTTGATGAGTCTGCAGGGACTTAATAAGATCTTGGTTAGTTATTTCAGCTAATTTATCTTCTGACAGTCTTGGAAACACTGGTCGGGGCCTCCCAAACATAGCTTCAAAGGGGCAAATTCAAGAAATGTATGGGGTACATCTAGCTTTTAACAGTGCAAAGGGAAGAAGGCTCACCCAATTATCACCAGTTTCTAAAGACAGCTTAGCTAAAATATCCTTGAGAGTTTGGTTCATACGTTCTACTTGCCCTGAGCTTTGTGGCCGATAGGGCTTGCAAGCCGGGCCATTATCGGACCTGATTGATAGTGGGAGGCCAAATAGAGGTATGATCTAACACAGTAGCTTTTTAACTACCACTAAGGTTGACTTGGACTTAGTAGGGAAAGCCTCTACCCTGCCAGTGAAGGTGTCTACTAACACCAAGAGACAGTGGTGCCCCTGTAAACCAGACTTTACCATGTCCATGAAGTCTACTTCCCAATGTTCTCCTGGAACAATTCCTGGATGTTGGGTGGTCTCAAGCGTAGAGCTCTTGGCTGAGTTGACTAGCAAGCACTGTGGGCATCTGGAGCTCAAAGAGGCCGTCAATTTGCAGTTTTGGAATAAAAACCATATTCTGAACAATTCCGCAAGTTTAGTTTTCCCTAAAGGGGTAGTTTGGTGATTCTAGTGTAACAGCTCCCACCCTAGTGCCTCCAGTGTCAGTACTCATTTATCAGGTAACTGCTACCAGCCCCCTGGGGTGGGGCACTTCACTCCAAGTTGAGATGCTAACTGTAGGTCTTTCTTTGTGTAGACTGGTTCTGACAAGGTCGGAGGAACTTGCATCAGAGCAGTTACTTCCTTGGCCCCTCTGATTTGGTTGCTATTTTTTGAGTGGCTTGATCTGCTAAACTGTTTCCTAAGGTGACAGGGTCATCTCCTGTCTGGTGAGCCTTGCAATGAACAATAGCAACTTGTTGAGGTAGCCAGACAGCTGCCAGTAAGTCTAGAATCTGTGGAGGTTTTTTTTTTTTTTTTTTTTTTTTTTTTTTTGTCTTTTTCCTTTTTATCAGTACCGGGGATCAAACTCACGACTGCCTGCTTGCAAGGTGCTTATGCCACTGAGCTAAATCTCCAACTCCTTATGAAACATTTTTAATCTTAGTCCCAGCTGAGGTTAAGAGACCTTGCTCCTGATAGATTGCTCCATGTACATGTGCAGTAGCAAAAGCATATCTACTGTCAGCATAGATGTTTACCCTCTTTCCCGTGGCTAGTTTTAGCACCTTAGTCAAAGCAATGAACTCTGCCTTTTAGGTAGAGGTGCCAGGCTCTAACTGCTTACCCCAGAGTACCTCCTTTTTGGTGGTCACTGCTGCCCCGGCCACTCATTTGCCATTCTGGATGAAGCTGCTTCTATCAATGAAATAGTTGTCAGCATTTCCCAAAGGCTGGTTGGTAAGATCAGCCCATAGGTTCTGCTGCAGTTCGAGGATGTCAGCGCAATCATGGAGAGGTGTTCTTTGTTTCTCTGGGTTGTTGTCAGGCATAAGGGTGGATAAGGGTAAATCTGAAGGAGTTTTGAAAACTACCAACACTGGGTCTAGAAGCAGGGCCTGAGAGTGTAAAATTCTAGCATTTGAGAGCCTTTTTTTGGGAGGGGTTTTGATAAGAGTCTCTAAACTGTGAGAGATCACCACAGAAATCTTCTGACCATAAGTAAGTTTTTTAGCCTCTTTAAGTAATATTGCCACAGCAGCTAGCATTCTCAGGTGGGGAGGGTTGCAGGGGGGGCATCCTCCTGTCACCGGATCAAGTCTTTTGGAGAGGTATGCTATAGGCCTCTTCTAAGGACCTGTGTTAGGACTCCTTTGGCAATGCCCCTGAGTGTATCTATGAACAAGGTGAATGGCTTGGTAACATCAGGGACCCAGGGCTAGGGCCTCTGTCAAGGCCCACTTGAGCTACTGCAAGGCCCATTCACATTTATCAATTCAGTGCAGTGAATTTTGAGTTTCTCCCTTAAGGGAGTCATTTGTGGGTGAGCTTTTTAGTAAAATTTAGAATCCATAGTCCACAATGTCCAATCGCCCCCAGAAACTCTCATACTTTTTTTTTTAAATTCTCTCTTATAGAGCAATTCTAACACCTTGGTTTTCTTCTTGTTTGTAGCTTCTTGTAAATTCTCTCAGTTCTCAAAGACCTTTTGTGTCATCTCTATTAACTGGTTGAGGGGCATTTTCTCAAATCTCTCAAACCTTTTCAATTTTTGTCTAACATGTGCGGCCAACTGAGTTGCAAGGAAAACAACTGGCAATACTTGGGAAAGCTCCTTACCTCTGGTTGTCCAATCAGGATGGGACAAAAGGAAAACATGGTTCTGGCATTTTGGATCAGAGAGCAGGTTTCTTCTGGATGGCACATCACTTTTTGTCCCAGAGTGCCACGTGGCAGGCCATCATTTTACTGAAATTACATTCTTAACAAAAAAAGGACTTTTTCATAGGTAACAAAATTGTACTGTATAATCTCCCAGATGTTCACAGCACATGCAAAACTTGTAGCTTATCTCTGCAATCACCTATAATCTCATTTTAATGGAAATATTTTGCAGCAAAGGTTTACCGATCTTATGAATACTTCTACCAAAACTGATCTAATACTGTCAAATTCTGAACACATTTAATTATTTTCAAATCTGTTATTTGCAGTACTATAAACCAAGACAAATAAAATTCACATCCTCTCGAGATTTCTACAACTTCTAATATACCCTCAAGGTGAGCTTTTATCTTCTTCCACATTCTGGCACAGCCAGACATTTTTACTTGAAGACAAAGCCACTGTCTTTGTCCCTCTTTTTCTTACTATTACCAGTCAATTAACTTTCCTCTTGCTTGTCAGACAACATTAAAACTCTCAACAATACCCTTGAAGTCACCTTTTAGTAGTCTACATCATATTTAATTATTTTATGTCTTTTTACCACATTAAAATACTGTATATTTAAAAAAAAAACTGTAAGCTTTTAACTAGCTCAAATATAGTATGACCTGGTTTTTACTTGGTAAAGTTGATA
This sequence comes from Cavia porcellus, assembly GCF_034190915.1. Lineage (NCBI taxonomy): Eukaryota > Metazoa > Chordata > Mammalia > Rodentia > Caviidae > Cavia > Cavia porcellus. The sequence goes on from NW_026947487.1 coordinate 95,378,053, forward strand.
TGATTCTTAAAATCCATAAATATTCATATATATGTGCACATATGTTTACATTTTAACCAGAAAGAAAAATACTCTTTTTTAAAAGGCATGCTGAGGTTGCAAGTAATCAATTACGGAATAAAACATTAAACAAGGCACCACAACATTAAAGACACAAACAAAAGTTGCTTCTTGCACAGTTTGGTGAGCTAAAGGAATAATTTTATTATGAACCTTGAGTCTAATAAGTTATATGAGTCCTGCAACAGAAATGGGCGACAAGCCCCTAAGTTAGTAACAAATTCAAAGAGGCAGAGGATTCTAAAGTACAAAAACACTGAACATAAATATCTAAATCCATTTGTCCATTTTGGGCTCGTAGAAGGGCTTCCTAGGAGCGAATGTTCTCTTAGATTTGGGGTAATCAAAAGGAGAACAATTAGAACAAATGGACACACAAACAGACACAAGACAAGACAACCTCCTGCAAAAATGGCCTTTGCTCAAAAATTGGCCAAATTTTGGAACTGGTCAAATTTTGTGACCTGGAGGAATTAACAAATTAACCAATGGAGCAGATCCCCTCATGGGGCAGAGTCACAAATGGACGAGATTCGTCCCCCCAAAAACCCAACTGACTCTGTCCTCAGGAGGTCCTCACTCCCCAGACTGAGGGCATCCCCTCCCATGGAGCAGTTGCCCACTCCCAAAATTGAGGGCATCCCTTCCTTGATCCTCTCTTTCCTGTGGCTTACTGTTGCAAATCTCAAATATTGTGGTCAGATGTGGGAGACTTCTATTTATATAAAAAAGGATCTCTGCTGGAGTTGTTTATAGTATTTTCATTACCTTTTCAATGCCCAAATTTCTTATTCCTTATAATAGTACCACCCCCTACTTAGACAGGATTGACCTAGACCTCTATATCTGATTTAAGGAACTATTTCTTTAATGATGACGATGTATGTGCTAGTTACTCTTGATTGTGAGATTGACTGAACTAAAACATACCTGCTGAGGCACTTGAACCATGATGGTGCTATACTGTAGAGTGGATTAAGTTACTGGTGTTCATAGCTGAATATATTTGGAAGTATAGCCTAGGTGGTGATACTGTAAAGAGTCTCTCTTTGTGTCTATGTCTCTGTCTCTGTCTCTCTTTCTCTCTCTTCCCCTGTGTGAGCTTCCATGGTGAGCAGCTCAGCCTTACCACGCTCTTCCACCCCAATATGCATCCTCTGAAGTAGCACATTGTATACTGAGCCCTCTGAAACCTTTGAAGCCATAAGACAAAATAGATTTATGCTCCTTTAATTTGTGCATCTTGGTTATTTCTTCCCAGCAATGGGAAAACTGACCAATACAAACTCTGATTTTATTTAAGGGCTTTTTTTCTGTAGACTCAATCAGTCTTATGTATAATGATGGTAGGTTACCTCTAACTCAGACTTAATACATTATATATTTTGCCATTTATGGGCCTATTTTAATAACTCTTCAAAATTAATTTTCTAGGTGTGTGCTATTGGTTCCTGCCTACTCTTTAGTAGCATGACAGAGACAAAGTGTGCACAAAAAACAGGAAACATTTTGATCCAGGATTTGACATTACTCTCCTTACATAAGGATCATTTTGACCTTTACTTATTTTTAATCTTTGAGCCTCTAGCAGAATTCTGTATGAAAAGAAGAGTGAGAACATTCCCCCAGGATAGGAAGTCATATTTTAGCTGTCTTCCTTCCTCAGTAGAGTGAACAACCCTGTGGAGATTAGAATCGAATTATACTTTGTCATACAACTCTGTGCCCTTTTTTCTTCTCCTTTTCATTTTGATTTCATCTCTAGATTTTTTTTTCCTTTTTTTTATTGGTACCGGGGATCAAACTCATGACCATGCACTTGCAAAGCAGGCACTTATGCCGCTGAGCTAAATCCCCAGCCCCTCATCTCTAGATTTTATCTACCATTCTTCTTTGGAGTTTTAACTTCACGATATTTCAGCTTCTTTTATATAAAAAAGCTTATAGAACAGGTAATTATAGCTTACAGAACAGGTAATTATAATACTTTGCATATGGGGGAAAATGATGTTTGGACAAAATATAGAAAACTTGGAAATAAATTACATATTTTCTCATAGCCACTGTGGATATGGTTTAACTGAATAACCTAAGGATTGTTAGATTCTTTGGGAGATATTTTTAAAATAATTTTTTATTTGATTAAAATTCAAACACTGTAAATTCACATCAACTTACAGATTTCTGTCTTATTTCAATAATGCAATGATTAGGAAACACAGCCCTCTAGAACAATAGGCTGTTGGTAATGTAAATTAGTAAATTCATGCTACTGTGCTTTTATTTTGTTTATGTGTTCTTTTTTTTCTAAAGGCCTAGATAAACTGTCCTTCATTGAATGCTGTGAAAATCATCTTCATCATGTCACTGATGGTTTCATTTGTGAGTTAAAATATTCAAAATGTGTTTTCCCATATTTGTTATGAAAACCATGGCTTTACCTTCTATAAATTTATACTTTATAATTTCTTTATTTTCCCCTTCATTCATTTGTTCAGGCACTCATCAATCTTCTAATCATTTGTAGGTGCCTGGTGCTGAAATGGTTAATGTCCTGGGTGCACAGGATATAAAGGAGAGGAAAACAGGATAAAGCCTTGCTTCGCTGAAGCTGAGAAGGAAAATATGACTTGTGGGATAATATAAAAAGACAAACATTTATTTATGAACTGCGGGTCCCTATTCTGCATGAATATCACCTTGGGAACTTAATAATCATGAAATTTCCAAAGTGTCAACTGCATTTCAATTCTGTAACTTCCATTATGGGTAGCCAATTATCTTGATTTTAACCTGCTCCCTGGGCAGTTTGATGTATTTGGTCTTGGGAACAAGATTTTATGAGAATGAAATAAATCTGAGCTTTTCACATTTGCCTGAATATTTTCAAGTCTCTATTTCATGCCAAGAGCATGATCAAATCACAAAATAAAAATTAAAATAATATCTGGAGATCTGAATTGTGATTTTTTTTCTCTTTGCATTCCCTAAATACTTAAAACATAACACTGAGCATACTAATTTCTAGCTCTTCTAGGTCCTCAATTATGTTATTCTTAAAATATCAGATTGGACAGAATCACAACTAATGTTTGTTATAGCTCTAAATTCTACAGATAAAATTTAAATATATGAATATTATCTCATGGCCCAGTATTCATGATGTGTACCGTGTACTTTAATTTATTAATATTAAAGTTCACTAGCTATTACTAGAATTAATTAGTGCAAAAGAGATTATGAACTAGTACCCAATTTTGCATGATTTTATTTTATAAGACATACAATAAATCAGATCTTCCACCAGTTAACATTCTGTAACTAATTTCTCTTGTAGTACTGTATAATGAAAACAGCTAATTAATATGCCTTTAGTAACTTACTGAATCATATGCTTGGCACAGAAAATGAATCTTCAGAAGTAGCAGCAGTCATAATGACTGGGCATGCCTGTGACTTCAATCTGTAGGGAAGACAGTGAATTACATACAGTATGAATTATTTATAGTCATAAAAATGAGCTGAAACATGCATATCAACCATAGAAAAGAGTGAACTGTGATACCACTTGGAGAAGTCGACAAAATTTCACTGCCAGACCCATGATGCCCTTAAAATTCTTTCTAAGCATTATGAGGCCTAGACTTTATTCTTAAAAATGAAATAGAAAAGATCTAAAAAAGTAAGAGGGAGAGAGATACACTTTCACTGTCCGTCCACACAGGTTTATATAACTATCATTAACTGAGTGTCTTAAAAACAACAGAATTAATCCTTGAAAATTTGAAAACAGACACCAAATGTTATGGTCTGTATCAAAATGTCCTCCCAAAGCCTCACACATTCGTAGGGCTTTTTTCAGAGGTGTCTGAATCTAAATTGTGTGATGCTGGGATTAAGGGTGTGTGACCAATTCACTAACTGGTTTGCCACTGCCCAAGTCCCAGCAGCCTTGATACAGTAAAAAAGGTGCAGAAAGATGCAGTTAAAATCGGTTGTTGATTTTGCTGTCTTCTCCCTGTCATGGATTGTTTTCTGCAAAGCCACCTTGCCCTTGAGCCAGTCAAGTATGTACTGAAACTTCCACCCACTGTGAGGTAACTAAAGATATCCTCTCTTAACTTTGGGCATTGCTCATTTTGTTTCAGCAATGAGAGAGCTGTAACTAAAACACCAGGACAAACTGAATAAAGAAACAAAACCCCAGAACTTCATTTTTCACAGTCACAGAACCTAAGAAGTCCGACATCAGGGTGGTAGCAGATTCAGTGTCTGGTGAGGAACCACTTCCTTGTCCATGGATGGTGAATTCCAGATGTTTTTTCAAGTGATGGTAGGAGTTACTGAGCTCAATGCAGCTGTTTATAATGGGACTAATTCTATTCTTAGTCATCTCAGCAGGCTTAAATATACAATTACCTCCCCAAAAGCCCAGCAGCTAATATCAATTGAGTAGGATATCTAGGTGTGAGTTTGGAATACAAAAGCATTCAAACTATAGCGACCCTTCAATTAATTTTCTGTGAATTGGTGATCATTGGCATTTTGTGTGTAGAATGTCACCTTTCTGAATATTCTCTAGTTCCTTTATCCATTATTTTTCTCATTACATTTGATGATTTTTCTCATTATTTTTCTCATTATACTTGATGATTTATTTGTAAAATATTTGTTATTTGTTATAAATGTCTTTTAAAAATAATTTCCATTATTTCTCTAGAAAATGATATATGAATTAAATAGTTGAGAAAATATATCTACTGTAAACTCTTACTAGACAGAAAGCTCATTGAGAACAGGTGCCAAGATTCTTCTATCCTCCCTATCTTGGTTACTTTTATCTCATTGCTGAGACAAAACATCTGACACCTAAAATGAAGAAAGGGAAAGTTTATTTAGCTTACAGTTTATGGAGGTTTCAGTCCATACTCAGCTGGCTCCAAAGCAGGGTCGCATGGGAGAGGGCAGCACTTCAAGGTGGCAGCAAGAGCAAGAGTGGGTAGAGCAAGCCTCTTTTCTGTCTTTTTCCAGTGTCCTCTTCAGGATCTGACTGCATGCTTCTGTTTATGCTTAAAATGAAGTTTGAATTTGTGTCTATTTTTTTTTTTTTTTGTCTTTTTCATTTTTATCGGTACCAGGGATCAAACTCATGACTGCCTGCTTGCAAGGCAGGTGCTTATGCCACTGAGCTAAATCTCCAGCCCTGAATTTGTGTCTTAAATTGATTTACCCTTCATTTTACCCATTAAGAATAATTTTAAAATATAATTGAATCATAATATATTATTGTTATTGAATCATATAACGTTATGTGTCATGAATCACTTGGAGTGCTATGGTAAAGGAATATAATTTAAAGCAACTCAGATTTGGCCTTTATCTTTGCTTTTTAAATTCTTTATATGGAATATACTTCCTTTGTTTTTGTGTTTAAACACTTGTGAGTTTTTTTGTTGTTTTTTGTTTTGTTTTGTTTTGTTTTGTTTGTTTTTTTTGTTTTGTTTTGTTTTGTTTTTATGAAAGTCTTATTTTAAATATCTGTCACTTCCTCCAGGAACCCCTCGCTGGCTCTCCTTTGTTATGTAGGAAGTGTTAAATACTAGTTATTTGTGCTCCCACAAACATCTGAGCTCAGCTTATTACAGTTTAATATGCAGTGAATTATTTTTCTATTTCTAGTTTGGCTTTGTCTGTGAACTTCCATTCATTATTCAAGAACTATCTCAAATTATCTTTGTGAAATTTCCTTTTAGGAAAGGAAGTCCCTCACAACCTGGTGCAGACCTAAGTGAGATCATTTAACACATCTTCCTCTATTGTTCTGTGTAACAGTACATTTGTTTTGGTTCTATGACCTTAGAATCTAGCACACAATCTGGAGTGCAATTATTTGAGCACGTTGCATAAACACATCTGTTTTCAAAGCAGCAGGGAACTTGTGTCTGTCAGAGATTTCCATAGCTCTCTTCTTCCAGGGGTCACTAGTGAACCCTTCTGCTAATTCATAGCAGATAGACTCATAGGAATCTGTTGCATCTAGGAATTGATTTCATGATGAACTTTTTTCTCTTACTAAAGTGCACATTATCAAAACATGAGCCCTCTACACTTCTTATCCAGAACTGTCCAGAGGTCAATTAGGGAGAGTTTCTTAAAAAATAATAAGTCTTTCTGAGAAGGGAGGGGAGTATCATCAACAATTGATTTAATAATTTATCAAAAGACCTATTGAAGGCTTTTTGGTCATGGCTGAGTATTTACACTTTTGGAAGGAGTTATGTGTCACTTACCTTGGAACCAGATCAATAAGGGTTATAAGAAAATGAGCATTTGTTAAATTGCTACTATTTGTGAGGCTTTAGGATGAGTGTTTTCTATTCATAGCTATCTGAATTATAACTAATTCTTTTAATCCACTTAACCTCATCGGATGGAAATATTTTTACATCTCTTTTATAATTAAGCAAACAGAAATAAGTATACTGAATAAACCTTACATACATCTATCCTCTCTGACTCTAAGATTCTTTGTACCAAACTCCCAGAGAACTATATTAAATGGTATTAAAAATAATACAGGCTTAAAATCTCATTTCTTTGTTCCAGCTGTGTTTGATTAATCCTATACTGCAAAATATCACCACCAAATACAAGATGCATTTCATAAAACACCTTAGTCTGTTTATTCATCACTTAAGGGTACATTAAAGCGACTGGGAACTTGATCTTCATTTTCCAACTAACAGATGTTGTTACTAAGAAACATGTAATTGAGCACTTCAGGACAATTATTTTAAAATATAATGCACACATTTCCAATAACTTTCCATGTGGTTTCTTGAAATCAAGACACATTTCATGTTGACTCATCAAATGGCTCCCTGTCCCCTCCTTTGAGACAATGTTACCTCAAAAAGTATGGCTTTAAATTGCCAACCCAGTACAAAGAGAAAGAATGTTAGACCTCCTACATATTCAGAACCGTCTGTCACCAGGACTGGAGCTGCTAATAGAGGCTTTGTAAGCCTCTCTGTATAGTTTCTTTTCCTTACACCCAGGTGATTAGTGCATTCACAAAGCATTTTTCTCCCTCTCAGAAATTCTAGAATCTTAATGTACATCTGTATCAGGTAAAAGTATAAAAGATAATTTAAATAGCTCAATTGCTTGATTTCTCCAAATGTGCTCTAACACATCTTTTTTGCTTTTATATCCACAGTTTTTTCCACCTAGCACGTGTCTGCCTCACCCACATACCCACTATCTCTTGCCAATCTTTATTTATCTTGCAGAATCCATGTCATCACTGCTTTTTCTCTAAAATATATCCCAATTTACCTAATAACTTACACTGAGTTATGGATCTTCCCATTGTGACCACATTGAAAATATGAAGACCTGTCCTTCAATACTTCCTTGCTGGCCCATGGACTAACACTATTCTGAAATCAAACACACACTCACATAAGGACATAATTATTGCTAAAAATTATACCCAGCTCAGAGCTTCCTTAACTGAGCAAATAATTTCTTGGCAAATTTTTAGAAGCATTTCTTTTTAATTAGGGCAATAGAGATATTGGGCCATTACAGCATAGAACATCATGCTATATGCATTGTGGTCCCCAGATAAACACTGTTGATATGTAGGGGGACAATAGCATTGGTCACAGATGCAAAGAACCCTTCTACCCTCACTTATTATATGTATGATAAGTTAAGTAAACTCATGATACTATAAGTTTTCCTTAGGGAAATGAAAATATCAGAGAATTCTGAATTTATAGAGCTGTTCTTATTTAATGATATAAATCTGTATTTGACATTCAGTATCTATAATACTATCTTATATTTCTTGCTGTTGAGACAAAATACCTGACACCCAAAGTTAAAAGAGGAAAAGTTTATTTGGCATATAGTTTGTAAAGGCTTCAGGTCATAGTTGGCTGCCTCCAAGGCAGGGAGGCACGGCAGAGAAGCATCACAGAGGAGAATTAGTTCAAGGCAGACAAGAAGCAGAGTAGCACATGGAAAGGGACAGCAGCGAACAGAGACACCCTTTCTCTCCCTTATATCCTATCCAGGCTACCCTCCCTTAGAGCACTCACATCCATTGTGGGGCAGCCTCCATTCTAGAACTGCCTGAATTAACCTCAGCATCACATCTTTGATCTCTAGCACCAGGTACCCTCAATCCAGCATCCTTTGACAAATCTCGCCTACTACCACATAAGGCTTGATGGGTGAGATACAGAGGCAAGCCATAATGCTCACTTATGGGTGTGGGACACCATAGACATTAAGGACCTTTCATTTGGGAAGAAAAGTTAAAATTCAAAGAAATACAAACAAAACTTTCTGTTTAAAGGGTTTTCAGTGATAAGGAATGTGGGAAGCCGCCTATGAATGGCGCCCATTTCCTGCTTCCGGGTTCTTCCCGGCCTGAACAAGCCCGCCAAATTGTCATATCTGCCCAGTTACCCGTGACGCTAGCCTATCAGCTTGTTAGGCGCGCTTCTCTGTGATTGGATACTGCTTCCCCTTATAAGAGGTTGTTCCTGCCCCCAACGGCGGAAGAGGAATCAACGTTGAGGGTGGCGGACCTTGTTAGGTCCGGTTCGCTGTACGTAATAAAGTTTGAGAGCTGATCCTGCTCGAGTTTGGCCTCCTGTCTTCCGCGGCTCCGGTCAAAGGAATTTTAATTCATTCATGAATTTAACAACATTTGAAGACAATAATTAACACAATAATAGGATCCACAAGATCAGGAGTTTATATCTTCTTAAAATATCAGTCTGCTGTTCTAGATCACTTGCTTGCAAAGCAGACTGTCTAGATGAGTAGAAATAGCATCAGTTAGGAGCTTGTTAGCCATACAACATGTCCAGATCCATCTAGAATAAACACAAGCAGACTCTTGGCATTGGACCCACTCTAAAGTTAGAAACCACTGCTCTAGGCAAAATTAAGTCAGAGGGAAAAAGAAAAAAAAATATAGTTTATATTCATAGACCTTGAAAAATGAGTTCTGCCATTTTTCCCCAACACATAATTTTATAAAAGGACTGCAACTCCTTTGAAGAAGCAAAAGCATAGATTTCCTCTTTTCCCTTTTTATTCTTCCTGAGCTGTAAGTCAATTGGCTGATGTCACCCAAATCCAGGATGTGTCTTCCCTCTTCAGTAAGTACATCATCCTGGCACACCCAAAGCATATAAACTAATCCAGTTCAACACTACAATTAGCTATCACAGATATTTTCCTTTCCTTCACCCCGCAATCATAGGAAAAATGTTCTCCTGAAGGTGATAAGAGAAATAGAGGGAAGAGATGAAGAAGAAAGTTACCTGAGCAGCCAAAACTTTTCTTTTTTTATGCTAACAATGTGTCCTTATATTTACTGCTATTTCTCATATTTTATTGGCATGGTAATAAAGAAAACTCCTGTATTTCTTTCTCCTTGCAGCAGAGTTGATACCTATATTGTTAGATATAAATTGCTCTTATGGATATTCAAATATCTTAAATGTTCAAGTTTGAAAAGATATTTGAGAGAAATGTTCTTAACCTCCTGGGTAGACAGCATATATTTTTATTTTATTTGTTTGGGAAGGGAAAGGTCAACTTCACTCTGATGAGATAGTTTAAGAGGGTCAGTGGAGCTGGGGGTGGAGCTGAGCACAGTCTTAGCATGGAGAAAAGTGTGACTTCCATTCCTAGTACCATACAAAAAAGTTAACTGACAGAAACTTTCCTAATCTTTTCTCAATATAAATCTATAACTTCCTCATTTCTTTAAAAAGTTTTAGAAATGACAGGCACTCACTTGTCCTCAATCTGTGCTATATCCACGTATCTTTGTCCCAAAGCTTCATTTTTTAAAATGACACATTATGTGAATCTTGAAAACCATGTACTGTAATCAATATTTCTTACTGTGAAAATCTGCTTTAAAAATAATATGATGTTATCCTACATTGAATCCCTTTTACATCACTATTACATTTGAAAGCTCAGCAACTCTGCAATAACTGGACGTTTACAAGTTTTATGTTCTTATGGAGAAAAAGTTGAATAATGAGCATGGAGTATGCAAAATATTAGAATAACAGATACAATTTGGCTTCTTCAGTAAACTGAAACATTTTACTAAATATTCAGAATAATTGCTGATTTCATCATTTACTAGCATTTTTTTTTAATATGGAGAGAACAAGTGGCATTTAATACTCTAGATTCATTTAGTAAATTTTCACTTGAAATGTGGAAACTTGTCATTACAAAGTAAACATAAACACAACTACATGCAAAACAAAAGTGTGACTTTTAAATGTAACATATATAAAGTTCTTTTTTTTTTTTTTTTTTTTTTTTGTCTTTTTCCTTTTTATCGGTACCGGGGATCAAACTCATGACTGCCTGCTTTCAAGGCAGGCGCTTATGCCGCTGAGCTAAACCCCCAGCCCCACATATAATGTTCTTAACTTAATATCATTTCATTTTAAAAGTGAATTGTTTATCTTGAGGATTTACTTACCTATGTCAAAAATAGCCAGTTTTCTATTACTAATGATCCTTTATTTTTCCATTTCAATTATCCATTAAATGTAATATCAAAATTTCAATTATCCATAGAATATAATTTTAATCAGCAAAGAAAACAGTGATACTCTTTGATGACTATTATCTCATGAATTTAATAATTTAAACTTTCAGGTAACACAAAATAGCTGAGTTAGGTAAGTATATTAGCTTTACAAATTTTATTCCTCATGCATATATATTTTGAACTCCCTAATGTCCAAAAATTAATGCAATAAAAATGCAAGAGTTTCTAAGCTATTTAGAGCTGCACTTCAGAATTATTATGCCTTTTTTGGTTCACAGGATAATATGTTTTGCTTCAAGAGTTTGGAGAGAAAATGAGTCAATACTCTTTTCATTATGATCCTCAATCTTCTGAAATAAATGAATAAATTCCATTTACTTTATTCATGTGATAACCGTAACATTGAAGGTATCACATGAATAAAGGCAGCATCAGGAACCCCAAAGTACCCACATATTCTTAATTTATTTTTAGCTTATTGATTAGCATAAAAGTTTTTCTATAAACTTGTTCAAAAGCTGCTTTAATTCTAGCTCAATTTGACCTGGCTAGATATAATGCATATTTGATAATACTTGTAAGTATATTTTTACCAGAGGTTGACCATTAACAAATCAATGTTCGAAGTAGCTATGAGATTATTTTTTTAAATAAAAAGGATAATTGTCAAAACACCATTCATCAGAAATACATTTTTCAAAATACTTTATTTTGCATCATATCTGCTATTTAATGACTATTAATAATATAAATAGAATATTTCAAAATTATAAATAAGAAACAAGACTACTTTGTAATACATTTGTTAAAAGACATTAAGTACTTTAAATATATATATATATATATATATATCTTAGTATTTGAAATAGCAATTAAAATTTTAAGAATCTATTTTGGGAAATGAACATTAGAAACAGGGGCACTTTAAAAACAAAATTATTCATTAAAAAGTGAATTATACATATCTATATCTATATATCTATATATATATCTATATATATATATCTATATATATATAGATATATATAGATATATATACATAAATTAATCAGAAATCTGCTCAAAATACATGTGGCTATTGACAATGTCTGTACTATAATTATTTAATTTGATGAAAAATACCAGATCATGTATTTTGATTGACTCACCATTAAATTTCATTTCACATAAAAGTGGATCAATTATCACAAAAATATACCCAATTTAACCAAAACAGTCCAACATAGCTGTATTAATGCTTATTTCCTTTTTATTTTGCAGTGGAAATAATTTCATTTACACATATCTTATATAGTTAATTGTTGAAGAAAATGGTGATAACATTGGGTGAACACAACCTCTTACAAATTGTGTAACCAAACTTCTGACGAGCACAAAATCCTTGCATCAGTTTTATGTTTTTCAGTCCTTTTCACCTATATTTGGATTCTCATAAAATGCAATTTAAATGACAAAGTATTTCTAAGTTTTCAGAGTCAAGGACTGCAAGCCAGATTTACACCTATTAGATCTTCTTTTAGTCCACTGGATAAATTGCTATGCTTCCAGGACCTTTAGAAACCATTTGTAGACCATTTAAAAATTGCTAAATACACTAAGCGTTGTAATGCATTCTTTGCTTTTTTTTTTTTTTTTTTTTCCAGGATAGATTACATGGTCCCTAACTTATACAATTTAAAGATAAAAACATCAGTGAAAACTATTGTGCAGAATATTTTAAATAAGTGTAGAAAGCATATAGAAATAAAAATACAATTAGGTTTCAAGAAAGGAGTTGGAAGGTGGGAGTGGTGGCACAAATCTATGATTCCAGAACTCTGGGAGGCTGATTTCGGAGGTTACCATGTCTAAGTCCAGACAAGGCATCTTAGTTACTTCGTTAGCTTAATTAGCTGTATCAAAACCTAGAAAGTTACTTAGCTGTATCAAAAAAAAAAAAAAAAAAAAAACGAACAAACAAACATAAGAACAATGCGATTGTAACTCACTGAGAAGGCCCTAGGTTCAAACCATGGTACCTAAATAAATAAATACAGTAAATGATTACTTCCTTTCTTATCTTAGATTCAGTTTGCCTGATTGTTTTAAATATTTTTTATTTCTATCATAAGTATGAATTACAATAAAAGTGGAAAATACAAGTATCTGTAACAACAAATAGACATACATTGAAAAGTCTGTTGATGACATACTTATAAAGTTTTACATTTAAAATTATGACCATGTGGTGAATTTTTCTGATTTCTTTTAACAGATATTTTAAAAGATTATCTTATTTTAGCAAGGTTCACAACAAAAATGAGCAGAAAATACAGTTCTCACATATTCTATTCCCTTCTGTGGCACATACCCTTCTGTGGTACCAATAATCCTGCCAGATTGGTTCATTTCTTATCATTCATGAACTATATCACTACATGATTATACTTTGATGCTCTTAATCTGCATTAAGTTCATTCTTTTGATAAGCGCATAATGATGTAACTGCACCATTATAGTATACAGAACCGCTTTCCAGACCTAAAAGTCACTAGGCCCTGCCTATTTATCCTTGTATCCATCCTAGCATCAGAAAAACAGCAGACTTCTTTTTTTCTCTACAGTTTTGGTTTTTCTATAACAGCATACACTTGGAATTGTATAGTGTGTAGCTTTTTTAAAATTCACACAGTAATGTACCTTTAATTATTCCTTTATGTGTTCTCATGGGTTGGCTTTCTAGCACTGAATAACGTTCTGGGAGTACCAGTGTATTTACCCATCACCTGCTGGGACATCTTAATTGCTTCCACACCTTGACAATTATAAATAAAGTTACCATGAACATCTCTGTGGGGTGTTTGTGTTGATATTTTAACTCCTTTGGGTAAAGTCCAAGAAATATTTTTATTAGATCGTATGGCAAAAATATGTTTAGTTTGATAAGAACCTGGCAACACATCATCCAATATGGTTACGATATTTTTCGTTTCCCCCAGCAAAGACTGAGAGTTCCTGGTACTTTACCTTGTCATCAGCACTGGGTGGTGTCAGTGTTCTGGGTTTGCCCTTTCCGATAGGTGTGTAGTAGTTTTCTTTACTGCTTTACTTTACTTCCCGATGACTATGACATGGAACATTGTTTCCTATGCTTATTTGCCATCTGTGTATCTCCTTGGATGAATCGTTTCCTTGAGTTCTTTTCTTTCTTTGTACTTCTGGTTGCTTCCTTATTATTGAGTTTTAAGATTTAAAAACATATTTTGGACATTTTATCAGATATGTCTCTTGTAAGTATTGACTGTCAGTCTGTGACTTTTCTTCTCAAGGTTGGCATAGTTTCTTTCACAAAACAGAAGTTTTTAATCCTAAATGAATTTCTGTTATTGGGTATTTATTGCATGGATAATTACAGCTGTGATTTTTTTATCTCAAAGGTGATCACTATACCCTAGGTGATCTAGATTTTCTCCTATAAACCTTGTAAAGAACGTGTTGCATTGTGTTTTACATTTAGGTCTATGATACATAGATTACTTCATATTCTTGCAAGGTTTTGGAGGTGAGAGGTTTCAAGATGAAATGACATTCCCCCTTTTGCTATAAGTTCTGTAACATCATGTTGACATCTAAATCCAGGGCACTTTTAAGTATGTTAGAACTAATATTAAAAATAATGAAGTAGACAAGAAAAACAGGAAATGTAACATTTAAGCAAAGCTCCACAGAAAGTATTAAGGTTTAAGTCAGCAATAATACATCGCAGGCTAAAACATTAGCATAGGAAGAGAATGACAGCAAAGAACATATGAAGAGAGTTTCACCTCTGCTGTCATCTGCAGGTTCAGATAAAAGGCAGAGAAAGTGGTAAGAAGAAAGAAGAGATTAAGTTCCGTTTAGCTTTTTAAATTTGTTTGGTTATCTGCCTAATTTCTTCTGATATAGCACGTAAGCAGTATCAGGATTTTACTTACATTTCACTACTAAAAATCAATGCTAATGTTGTCATGTTACTTTATACTTATCCTAATTCAGAATTACATTTACATTAATGAGTCATCTGTAGAATTTATCAATGTACAGGACATCAAAAATGATGTAATTTTTTATATAAATTCAGGATTTTCCTCAAGTGGGCTTATAAGTGTTATTTTCCTAAGAAATTTAATAGTCCTTAGTATCTGTACTTCAATTCTACTACTCGGATGGCTGCAAATGAAATATATTCTTTTCAGCTTTCTCCACCAGAAAATTTCTCTGAAGGTAATTTTTGATGTTAAGGAAATTTTACAAGAAGTTAATCAGAAAATGGCAGTGCCTAGAAAAATAAAGGTATTATATTTTAAAGGGAATGCATTAAAAAGTGATGCATGACATGATATATAATACATCAATATTTTATATATCATATACTATAAAGAAAATTATGATTATTTGCAACTCTAGATATTAGGACATATCAATACCATATTAAAAATTAAAATATTTTACTCTTTCAGCTTTTTTATGCTTAATTTTTAAACACTAGTATTGCCAGTAACCTTTGACTTATGAAATCTTTCGCAAGAAGTATTTCTTTTATATATTTATGTTTTATATGACAAGGATCTAATTAAGCAGATTCAAGGAAAAGAAATACAATTTCCCTTCTTCAGGATTTTCATTTTACGTTTTAAAGAGAGGGTATAATTTGTACTGTAATCATGTTAAATTCTAGTCATTGTTCAGTATTCTTTTTTATTTATCTAGAATATAAATTGGTTACTGAATTATGTTTGCAGAGATAAAGCTATCTTTATTAAATATCAAAGTATTTAAAATACCTGATTGCTTTCTGGGTAATTGCATCATTTTCTCTGGACTTTTTTTTTTTTTTTTTTTCTTTTTGCCTTTTTTCTTTTTTATCAGTACTGGGGATCGAACTCACGACTGCCTGCTTGCAAGACAGGCACTTATGCCTTTGAGCTAAATCTCCACCCCCTTCTCTGGACTTTCAAAATATGCCTTGTGATTGAATTTGTGTGCCTGCAAAATAGTAATTGCAGATAGTAATCTTACTCTTTATTTTGAAATAAACTTTTCTTACACTTCTTAGTTCAGTTATTGCCAAAAATCCCTAGCCCCTCCTGAACTCTCAACTGAAGATTTTATGCTTCAATAATAAATGTTTTTGGATTTAGATCTGTAAGCCTTCTTTTCAGGGATATGTTGTTTCTGAATATGAACTCTATGTTACAATCAGCCAATTAATTCATAGTCTTGCAAGTTTAAAATATATTGATTAATCTGTTCATAGATAGCAGTTAATAATATGTAACAGTAATCTCAATGAGAACATTGTAACAGAAAATAAAAAATCATAATGACACAAATGTTGTAATATAGGTGTACACAATCTTCTATGAGATCATTTGCCAAAGTTTCCTTAGTTTTATCTATTTTTAAGGGTTGTAAGTATTAATTTTTATCTTAGGTAGAGAAATAGCTGAAAGAAAGTGTCAAACATCATTCTATGAACAAAACTCAAGGAACAAGCCGGCCAGGGAGGATATTTGATATGGTCCACCACATTCAGCATTCCAAGAAAAGAAAATATGCATAACAGAGGAACATAAATCTAGAGCTGAGGATGGAGAATATATAGCAATGTAAATTTATGTTATAAATACATAATTGAGCTTGATTACTTATGAATGCACTTTCTTTCATGAAAATTTATATCAATTTTATCTAAGTTTTCTCAAAACTTTGGTTATTTTTTAATGAACTTTTTTATATTATAGAATTCTTTCAGTGAATTGAATATTTATTAAACTAAACAATCTATGAATATGGTATTTTGTTCCATACGCATTAAAATCTTCTCTTTTGTTCTTTCACGGACTTAAATCAAGTCCATGTAAATTCTACATATTTGCAAAAATGCAAATTTCTAGAAAATGTTTTACATTTTGTATGGTCGCTATACATGTTTCTTTTTCTTCAGTTGCTCAAATCTCCTCATGGAAATATTCTTTATCTTATTATACTGTTTATCACTTGCATCCTCTTAACACCAGCTTCAGCCTGAGCAGATCAACCAAGTTGCTTTCCTTTTTAGCCAAGGAATGTTACCTCTAAAATTTTTTCCAGGATCATTACATTCTAAAAGTCACTTGCCCCAAGTTTTCTTAGTTATTTTTCTCACTGTTTTGAAGTCTGAAGGTTCAGTAGGTAGCATATGAAATGGTTCCATGCTATGCACATGAAAATTCACTTAGTTGGATTTTGTGACTGGTCTGATATTAGTAAATAACATCCTAATGTAGAATCTAGAAGAGCTGCTCTCTTCCTCAGTGAAGTGGGGTATATTTTGTCCACTTGTCATCAAAGTGATTTAGAGATATTTTAACTCTCATGTAAACACACATATGTGTATACTGACTGTGAACTTTATTCTATATAATCATTTTAATTTTTCAATTTTCTATGAAATGTATATATACAGAAATTTTGTATGAATATCCCAGAAGAATGACAAGAGTTCTCGTACAGTTGGAAGAGAAGAGAGGAGACAGTGATATAAAATAATTTCTTACATAGTCATTTGAATAGTAACATATTTCTTAAGATGTTATTTTCTAGATAGATTTGAAAACAATTTCATGATGTTAGATTTGATAACAATGTTCATAGATTTGAAAACAATAACATGATGTTATTTCAGCAAAAATAGAGTGTGCTCAATTTGTTTAAATATTGGGATTAAAAATACAACTACAAAAATACAGCGGATAAAAAGAGCCCAGCATGAAGGATGTCCCAGAAACAGTGGCTTGGGTAACGTGAGTCTAATTATGCATTGGTTCTTGCAGATTCACCTCTAGGCTTTCCAGGAGCAAGTGTATGCATGTACCAACGTACTAATAAAACAGGGGGCCTTTTTCTCCGGAGAGCACTTCAAGTTCAACTCACTTGACATGGTAATGGGATCAAGCTTATTTTCTTAATTCAATACACTTTTATTTTGCTCTAATTAGCCCTTACCATATTCTAACTTTAAAAGCTTTGGTAAGATATCTCAAATATTCATATAAATAGAGAGTTTCAATTTGATTCCATCAAGATTCTAGTGTTTTTGGATACATGTGGCACTGCACAAGTTTCATTCTTGGACCTGCTTTCCTGTTCTCATTCTTCTAATATTCACTGTGTGACCTTGGGTATGGCGTCACTTCTATTATTGGAAAATGATGATAATTTTCTCTATAATGACTTTATGTATGCAAGACTTAGTGGCACAGAGTTGACTCAGTACATTGAAGGTTTGTTTTACAACCCTTCCTGACTCTAGCTTAAATATCTCCATAAAATATATACATTGTTGGTTAGAAAGGAATTTCATTTATGACTGTTTGGGTGATATAAATATTTAACTTCCACAGTGACTGTAAAAGGCACACATTAACCAAGTCATTTCAAAGTACCTATGACTTATAAGTAGGTACTTATAAGTAGGTGTTTATAAGTAGCAGTTTGTCTTGTTACAACATTGTTTTAATGGCGAGTTTAATGACTTTTTACCATTTATATTAACCTGCTTGGATCCTGCTTTTCTGGAGCACACATTTATAGTAGCTTTTTTATTATGAATATGATAAGAATTCTCCAATATTCTATATTTTCATTTTTCCATCATGATTCAGAATTCTTCATACCAGAGACTTCAGTATGTTTCAATGCATACAGACTCATAAATACATACCTCAGCTAAATCTGTACAGTCCAAGAATAATATCTGTATTCCAGGTGAGCTTCTAAAGGACAAATACCAAAGAAAATTTAAATGTTCAACAAATGGCTTGAAAATGTTATGAATACACATGAACATAATGATGACAACAAAGAGTGAAAGCAAGTTATTATTCAGTATCTCACAAAAGAACACTTCAAAATAAAAAATGACATATTTTTAAAAACTGTTATTTAATTTCGCTCCAACAGTATGAACAGTATATGCAGAAATAAGTCATTGATGTCAGAATAGTGTTATGTTTGTACAGGTGTGTCTGGACCATTTATTGTGTTTTGCTTTATTTTTCAAAATCATCCACAAAATAAAGTCATATAAGCAATCAATAAATAACTAATTAATTTTATGGATTATAATCACTCAGATATTTTTGTGACATGTATTCAATATTTTACAATCACATTACTTTTCATTTGTTCATTATACTTAAATAGTTAAATACTTAAATACTGTTAAATAATTTTAACAGTAAATGAAACTGGCATATTTTATATTATAGAACCAAGTTGCACATATTTTAAAATAAATACAGTACCTACATTCTTGCTGCATATCTATATTTTACGTTTCTACCCTCGTTCAAAAAATTACTCATTCTTCTCTCCTCTTAGGAATACCTTGGTGGAAATACTTTTTATAACTTCTTCCAACTATTTTATAAAACATAAGGACTGGGGCTGGAGATTTAGCTCAGCGGCATAAGCGCCTGCCTTGCAAGCAGGCGGTTGTGAGTTCGATCCCCAGTACCGATAAAAGGACAAAAAAAAAAAAAAACCTTAAGGACCACTCAAGATGACAAAGTGAGAGGCTATTATATAAGAATGGTGTCTAGATTAATTCAATACATTAAATCAAAGCATAGCTATAAAGCATATATCTATATATAGAGATATATCTGTCTAGCTATCTACAGATACACAAATTCACAGTATACGTAGTATGATACTTTTTAATCCTTTTTTCTTCTTAGATCCACTCTTTCTCTGATCTATAGATTTATTTAAATAATTACTTCCTATTTCTCAACAGGGATAAATCAGATAAAACATCCTGATTAAGAATGCATTTGCAATGTGTATTCAGATATGTGCCTCATCATCTATTTGTTGTGTTGAGTGGAATCATAATTCACTCCTCCACTCAGACTAAAATCCTCATCTTATTTCCTCTTCAGACAAAATAATAAATAAGGAAACAAACTGAATCAAGTCTATTTCACTAACTTTTGCAAACTCACCTAACTCATTTCATTGAATGGTTATTACTAATGTCATGACTTGCTTTGCCTCTTAAGAATAAGAGTAAGAGTCTCACAAATTAGTCTTCCAACTGTACTCTGCTTCCTGTTCATATCTATCTGATCCTTTGCTAATATTGCCATCCAAAGCATCTAGACTAGAGCTGTGTTTTCTGCACCTGACCCAGACAAAAATAAGTCACATAAAAATGTAACTACTTGACCTTACAAAGAAATATGATTGTAAGTGTTATCATATGACCAAGGATTTTCATGTTTATTACTAGTATTAGTAAATGTCTGTACTACACAATGGTTATATATATCCTGGGAAATCTGTACATGAACATGACACATTTTAATTATTATTTTTTTTTTAATCCAGTAACCTTAATCAGGCAGAAAAGGAGCTTTGCTTTCAGTTTTAATAGCCTACAAGAGATTAAGGTCAGGGCTATCTATTACCTTTCTGTTTTCCATCTTTGATCAAAACAATCATTTAACTTGTAAGATACAGAAGATTGATAGCCAAATTCATTCAGACTTAAGTATTTTATTCTTTTATAAATACCAATTCCACTGATATGCTTATAGAAGCAAATGGGTATTGTAGTGGCTGGTGTGAAACTGTCTCCTGGAAGTTTCATTTGCATGCTAATGAAACCAGATGCCAGATGCCACTAATTACAGCCCAGTGTCTCTGTCCAACACCCCACAACCAACTGCTAGTGAATGGACCTTATCATTCCATTATGCAAATGCTACTCAGGAAGAATAGGAATAAATTCTAAACAGTGGCAACCCAAGCCATATATTGGTAGGAGGTAAATTAATAAATATATTCAAGAAATGGAAATTTAAAAAAAAATTATTATTTAGCACTGGATTAATCATGGCCAAATAAATATGGAACAGAAGAACACTTTTTCCTGATGTCCTGTGTAATTGAGTGAAAATTTTAGTAGCTTACAGTATAGTAAGTTGTGTTTCCTGGAGTCCTCAATCAGATGACTTCAAGGCTTAAGCTTCCCTAACACATTCTTCCCAGTGAAAAATAAACATGAAAGTAAACCAAAGTCAAACAAGCTTAAAAAGTAATTTTATTCTTTTGAGTTACAAAGATCTGTTAAATAAAAATCAAAATGGAGGCAGAAATGATCTTTGCCCACACCTAGCTCAGCAAAACTTACATAGAACTTCCCTTTCTATGATACTTAGAGAATTATATTGAGTAAGGAGGAAGCCAAAGAATATGGAATTAAAACCATTCAAAACGCATGTTTCTGCAAAGTGACTTGCCTGCAAGTGCGTTGAACACAGCTGATTGTTATTAAGTGCAGGCAATCATCCTCGCTGAAGACTGCCTTAGGAAAGATGTGTGAGCAGAGAGCACTTCTCCCCCAGGTAATGTCAATATCATGGCATCATTTTTCATGAAAATCACAATGCGAGTTTAAACTATATTTTGCACATCTCTATTAGCAACCTGCTTTCTCATGGAAGATTTCACTAACTCCCAGTCGATTAGACTCCTCATTTTGTGACCAAATACTTCCAGTTTTCCAGCAATTTCTGATTGGTTGCATTCTAAACCATAATTAAAGTGACTTGTTACATGTTTAACTAGCTGTGATGAATAATTTTGTGCATTATCGTCCTTATATTTTTTTACATCAATTCACAAATTAAGGCTTTATCAGGCTAGGAATCATGATTATACTCTCACAATATCTCCTTGTGTCTGCAACTTACCTTGGCTCTAACAGAGTTAGTGAAAAATTTTTGGATGTCTGAAAACAGTTAGTACTAATAAACTGAGGGGAATCCTCCACCTTTGACCAGACGGATGGCACTTAGAATTTGTTTGGGTTTAGGCCACGTATATGTTAAATATTAACTCTCTCTGTGATTTATACCAGTTCTCATTCAACATTCTGAAGAACCGTGGAACAAAGAAACCCTCTACAATCACAACCTGAATGAACAACTCATGAAGTATGCAGATTAGTACTTTTCAGATAGTAGAAATAAGACTCAGTGATTTTGACTAATTCTCCACATGGTTCCTACACAGAAAAGTTGTGATCTAAATTCAACCTCTTTTAAATCCAATTCCTGCGATCTTATGAAGGGTCTACATGAACTCTAACAGTCTTGAGATTGCTCTGTTCCTCATTCTTCTTCACTCTAAAATAATCTGTGACGTGCCAGCAATGGACAGGTAAATCAAAGTGACTCAAGTTTTTCTAGTCCGTGCAGAAGTTGCTTAAAAAAACAGGCCAATTTCTCCATATGGAAAAAAATCACACCACCAAGAGAATATTGCCAAATATCACATAGCAAGAACAATTCATGGTTTCACAGCAAGTATTTATTTTAGTCCAATAGAGAAGGCTCTTTTTTAATGAAGACTTACTGTGGAAATTACTATATTCACCATCAAAAAGAGTGAAGTAAACAGGCTCCAGTTCCCCACATTTAGGCAGAGTGAGGTATGGAGACAGGGAAAAATGATTAGCAAAGATATCAGCAGGCAGACAGATTGAAGGTAGAAAGAAGACTGCAAGATTGCAAAGAAAGACCTAAGATGCCTTGGAAATAAGTGAGATGGTGTTTTATAGAGTATATTAGAAAGAGCTCTAGGGAGAAAAGCAGACTATGGAGATAAAAGTAGTATTTAAAAGAATACAAACTTTCTATGTAATGGGTTGTGATATAACTCTTAGCTCCAATTTAAAGAGTAATATACAGCTCATCAAATAATTTAATTTTTCTGACACTGTTTCTTTGCTTGTAAGAAAAATGGAAAACATAACATCTCAGACTTGTGAAAATTACATGAGATGTTGTATATATAACTTTTGTATCTGCCTTGGAAACATGAATAAAATGTGAAAATCTTGGGTATTACTCATACCTAATGACAGACTGAGTAAACAGTAGGGATTTTATGCAAATGATAGTTTTATATGAAAATATTAGTACAGAGAATGTTTATCAGAAAGAAGGAAAAAAGGACACTAAAGAGAGAGTAAGGTTTTTGTATTTTGCTTTTGTTTTGGTTTGGTTTTGGTTCTGGTTCTGGTTCTGGTTTTGCTTTTCTTGTGTTTCTTTGTGGTCCTGAGTTAAAGTGTTGTCCATGTAAACTGGGTGAGAAAATTACTAGTATCACTCGATTTGCAGAGGAAAGTAAGAGTACACCAGTCATGATATAAAATGTTCAATGCAGGAACTCTAAAGATGTATAAATACAAATCCGAAATCTGGAAACAAAGGGCCAGTACTGATGGAAAACTTGTTACGTCCCTCAGTCTCACCTCCTGCAAACTCCTAGCTGTGCAATCCACTGGAAACTAGTTCCTTCTAGAGGCTGAACTTTGTGATCTGTGAAGTAAGAGAATCAAAGTGAAGTGTGCAAAGCCCTCAGCACAGACATTGGTACATACAAAGTTTTGAATACTTGTTTCCTAATTTGATTATAATGATTAAGATAGATTGCATCATATTTATAAGCCATCTAATACCTTGGTTCTTTTAAATCCATTCTTATAAATGGCCTACAGGTACCACTGAGATATTTCGAAGACATTTTTAGTTTCTGCTCTTATTTCATAGGTGCTACGAGTCAGCCTCTCTTGATAATTCTCATATCCTCTTAGCAGTTTAACAATTCCATTCTAAATTGGAATTTAGTCTGCTGTGATCACAGAATGATCTTGGGAGACTATTGATTTGAGAGGCAGAAACAATTTCACATTTAATAAACCAATCAGTGCTTTCCTAAGGCTGAGAGGGAGAAAGATTCTAGCAGGATTATCAAGGGCATTGTTGTCCAGTTAATGGGAATGTAATTGCTCCTTATTCCTCTTTTCTCGTTAAGTCAGTTCCACAACTTGGACCCCTCATAGCAGTGATCCATAAATTTATAAGAAAACATGTCTCTTGCTGAGTTGAGAGGCCATGAATGCCCATGCTCATTGTTTAGTTTTGAGTGATGTGTATAAACCTCACATTAAATTGTGTACAAAACCTCCCAGGAAATTGGGAGAAGAAAATGCTTACCTACACCCTCACCTTTCACAGATGAGAAAGCTTACAAAGCAGACATCCAACAAGAAATATAATAACTAGCTTCCCTTGCTTTACCAGCTCTGAGTTTAACATACATTGGTTGATTTAATCCTCACTGCTAACAATGGACTAATTACTATCTCCATTTTATGGATGAGAGAATTGAAACTCACAGAGGTTAATTGACTTGCTCAAGGCAACACAGGTGGTAAATGGCTATCCCTGCTAGCCCATATTGTCAGATTTTTTACCTTCATATAAGGAATTGTCAAGAGGAGGGATTCCTGCATTGCAAAATAGGGGCTGGGCAACATTTTCTGTAATGTTTCTATGATAAGTATTTTAGGATCTACAGTATATAGCATATAGTATCTTCTATAACTATGCATCTCATTCATTGTTAGACAAAAGTGGCTGTTGACAATTCAGAAACGAATAGCTTGACTGTGCTCCAAAAATACTTTATTCACAAAAATTATTCAGTGAGTTGCTATAATTCACTGAAAGCAATTTTCTGAACTCTATTTTTAAAAAATGAGCTATTCACCAAGAAACAAGAATTCTGATGGTGGGTTTGCCTTTAATCTGCTTCATGGCTTTGGACAAAGTCTACTTTTAGAAACTCTTGTTATTATTTATAAAGAAGAGTCAATCATTTCATACTTCCCAAAATCTGAACCAGAAATTAATAATGCAAATACATAAATTTCATGAAAGCTGAGGTTTGTCTGTTTTGTGTAATATAAATAGTCTAGAACCTAAGGCAATATCTGATATATGAAAAATGTTCTAATATTTTGTGAATTAAGGAATAAACTTAATGAGACAATATATACACAATTTCAGATCATAAAGCAGAACACAAGGTAGCTGCTCTGTAATGGACAGCAGTCACTATAACTGGCTTCAAGTATCCTCATTTGGTCACTTATGTCACCTAAGCCACATTTGTGGAGTTAACAAATCTTGACTGATAAATCACAAAGTTCAGCAGGTATTTAGGGGAATAGGCCAGCTCAGCCAGAGTCAGCTTGTATCAATTTATACTCCAGGTTCACTTCTAAATTTTGACTGATGCCCTTTTATAAATCATTCAAATTCTGCAGCCTTTATATTCCAGGTAGTATTTTCTGAAAAATAATATGAGACTAAAGAACAAAATTAAAAGTTTTAGCATTTAAACTAGATGTTATATGAAAAACATATTTTAAAATCAGAAGTAACTGGAGTACTTTTAATCAGCAAGTTAAATCTCCTCCTTTACTTAGTTAACAAGACAGTAAGGAGGCCAAACAGAAAAAAAAATTAGGCCAGTCGATAAAGTAATGCAAATGCATCTGTCCTGTTCAAGTGAATACTAATGTGCAAATATCTACCCCTCTACTATTTCTTGTGCTCTGCTAGTCTGAGTTCTATGACTGACAGACTCTTATGGCTATGGCTAGTGAATTTCTAGGAAAGTACACACAGTTCCTGCCTGACCTCTGAATGGGAACTCAGTAAGAGGATTTTGTGTCCAATGTATACTTAATCTATTGTCCTTAATATGTAAGTCTGAATGTGAGTTTCCATTACAAAAGTAGCTCTCCTACTTTTCTTTCAATAGTGTGAGGAACATACCTGCAAAGATGAACAGTGGACCTTTAAGGACACAAGGTCTGAATGTTTCCAAATGCCACATAGTGAGATACTAACCAAAGCTAAAAAATTCTGTTTCAAAGGCAAGATCAAGTCTGAAGTATTTTTCAATCCAATTTAAAAATAATAAAACAAAGAGAAACACAGGCCCTCGGAGAAGGTTTTCCTCAAAATCCAAGTCACAGATCCTAGGCAAATGTTTCCACAGTAATCAGTAAGCCCCTAACAAGTGCTGTAAAACTGGGGCGGTGGGAGAAACTTAGACAATTGGTCTGAATCAGAGATTTTTATGAGTGCTATTAAGGAAAGATGAGCGAGTAATTATGTCAAACAGGGTAAAGCCCCCTCAGCTCTGTGACGCAAAATCTGGCCAAACCCATAAAATAGAACTTTTAAAGTAAAACCAAATCCAATGCAGGTCTTTGGGGGAAGGAACTTTCTTTTATTTTCTTTGTTCTTTTAAAGATGTTTTAAAGAGTTGAAAAGAATCAAATACCTCTGAGTCATCATATCTTGTAGAACAAGATAGGAGATTTGCTTTGCTTTATTTTGTTTTTGATTTAGGGTCTTAGTGTATAGTTCAGGCTAAATTTGTACTCACTGTGTATCCCAGGCTCACCTTGAACTCAAAGCTGTTTTTATGCCTCTGTCTCCCAAGTGCTGGGATTAAAAGATGTGTCACAACACCTGAAGGGAAAGACAGGTTTTAAGAGCAAAACAATTATGAAACATTAAGGTAATGCTACCTTCAAATATATTGAATATCTCTTACAAATTTAAAGATGCACAACCCCATTTTATTCATCCCTTGTCTATATTTAAAAAGTTGTTGAGAAAAATGACATTTGAAATTATATACTTGAACTCGTTATAAAGAAATACATTTTCTTACATAACCTGTCAATAATCTGTCAACATTATGTACACTGCCATCATTTTGCCAATTAACTCCGTTTCATTTATTTTGATTCTTCTTTGCATGTTTAAAAGTTCTTTTTTTTTTTTTTTTTATGTGACTTTCCACCTGTCGTCCTGGCATTGCTTACTGCTTCTACAAATTTCAACCAGGCAGTAACTTAAAATAAAAATTACTACCCCCTTTCTTTTATACTAATCAAATTTTACTCCCATCTATTAATTTTGTGACTTGTTTTTATGACTGCTCTTCACAAGTACACACATTGAAATCCTTTGCAGAAATATTTTTGGTGCCTGAACCTGGTGAAAGTTTTTAGTTGCTCAGAAATAAAAACCAACAATTAGATGACAGCAAAAGAAGTTTCTTCAGTTTCATTAAGGAGGAACTTTTTCATGTTTAGCATGCAATTAATCCGCACTCCATACTGCAAGAAACAACTTCAAAGGTTTAATAATATTCAGGCACTGTGCTATGTGAATATAGCCATGCCCACTTAATGGTGGGAACATATTTATGAAACGCATTGTTAGCTGACTTTGTCATTCTGTGAACATCATAGAGTGCACTCTGATAAACCTAGATGTTGTAAATCAGTCACTCAATACAGGCTCTTTCTGTAACCAAGGTAAACGCGAGGTGTAAGGGACACTGCAGCCATAAAAGGATCTACCGCTTTATAATAAACTTACTTTATAAGAAAAAAATACTCTAAAGTAATATGAAAAGCACGGTGCTATCTAATGTCCATAACTGTATGTATTATACTTTCATATGACTCACAGAGCAGTGCTTGATTGCACCAGCATCACCATAAACATGTTAGTAAATAAGGTATTACCTCATAAAGTAAGGGTATCACTGGTCAAAAAATTTTCTCAGCTCCTTTGGGTGCTTTAACACACTATTTCTTTACTATAATAAACCAACTTTACTAGGAAAAGAAATAATATAAATGAATCCTTCTAAGTCTGGGGAGCAATGCTTTTATATCTGCTATCCAGAAAGAGCTCTAAGTACAGGGTTTCTTTATGTTAAGTCATGTTGTCTTGATGAGCACATTAGATTTGTAAAGTCATATTAATTGAATGAGTTAGGATTTAATCTGATGTAACTGAAAAAAAAAAAGACTTGGTTGAATTAAAACATACTATGAGATAAGGTTCAGATAGAGCACATTAACACTTTTTCCATTTGCAATGTCTAGGTACCAAGATTAGTGGTCTCCGGGACTAGCAATTTGCTGCTCAGTGTGGGAGGAGTGCGAGTTAAAAGGAGACTTTCTATTACTCCTTTCTTATTGACCCCTTGGGAAATACAGTAACAGACACATGATAAAAAACAAAAAACTGTTAAAGTGGATCTTGTGCTGAACCTGTCATCTTATCCCTAATTAACTAAAATTTTATCTTACATAAAGAAGTCAAAATAGTATTATACTTCTTTACAATAATGAACCTCTCTATTTATCTGATTTTTGTATTCCAAAGTTTTCCAATTACCTGTGTCAAACTTTATCAATTTAAGGAAATGTATGCCACTCTCAGATTATGAACAATTAAGATATTAACAAGATTAAAATGATTTGTCTGGATTCTGTAAATTGCCATTATTTATTACAGATTATTTTCATAAATGAATGTCTCTAGACAGAAATGTACCAAAATTGTCATATGCATTTCTATTTCACTTAAAGTACATTTAATTTATGAGTAAAACTTCAAATGGTTGTGTTAGAATAATTTTGTTCAAGGAAGTTTAGAAGCAAAACCTTTTGTAAGAAAAGTAGGTCATTGAGTAATTTCTTTGTTTCATCCTGTTACCCAAGATAAAGCGGGGACACAA
Organism: Cavia porcellus; assembly: GCF_034190915.1. Taxonomy (NCBI): domain Eukaryota; kingdom Metazoa; phylum Chordata; class Mammalia; order Rodentia; family Caviidae; genus Cavia; species Cavia porcellus. The sequence goes on from NW_026947487.1 coordinate 95,406,200, forward strand.
ATTTTTGTGGACATTTTGGAGTGGCTCTGTGGATCTTTCTCCTTTCATCTGTTTTCCCTGATACACTCACCAATAATCTTTTACATGTTTATTGTATGAGAGGGAGAAAAGAAATGATCCTCCAAAAACTAATTTCAGTTACACATTGGTGGGCATTGCTGTGCTATGTGTGCCAATCAGAAATAGATGTCAAAAATGCCACCTTCTGCTTATTAATGCTGACTTAGCAGAAACAGATGAAATTTAGGGCAATTCAGAATTTTTATTTCAATGTCCTATTTTCAGTAAGAGAATTAATTTAGGACAACTTAGAATTCTTTCTGCTGCCCTATTTTATTGCATCTATGTTTATTCATATTCAGCAAAAGAAATTCCAATTTTAGCCTTTGGTTCATTTTGAAAAAATGTGTTTCCAAATTAATTTTTTTGTTTTAAAATTAATATGTCTAGCTGAAGAAAATGAAAAAAAAATACCTTACAAAAACTAGGACAAAAACTTTTATTCAGACTGTCACTGACCAAAAAATATACTCTGTTTTTGATAAACTCTTTAAATATTCTTTTGTATGCTTAGTTTTTATGTACATTGATTTGTTGTGATCATAACACATTCATCAGTTTTTATCTCCTGTTTCTATGTCACAAACTGTGTCTTCATTTCCATAATTTTCACTGTAATAGTATGTAAGACAGCTTCTAATGCATTGTAAGAATGTGACATATTTAACTTATACGGTAAGCATTTATTTTGTCTCTTGCTTTATATATTATGTTGATATGTTATTTCTATTTTTCATTTTTTAATACAAATTCATAGGGGAAAATTTTAGAAACCAAATAAATTCATCAAACTTTACAAGTGCTTGTAGACTGTTAATATGTTATGTATTAGGCTATATACGCTGGTTAGGAATTTAAAAAGCAGTATAAATCAAATAAAATTTTTTGGTATGTCATACATTCTAAACCATATTTTTTAATAATTTTACCCAGATACTGTGCTCATTCTGTAATATTATGTCAAACAGTAGCACAGGAACAAATTTCCAATCGTGTGACAATATAGATTCTGATTTAACACATCTGGAGTTGAATCTGCATTTCCAACAATCTCCTGGAGAACGACAGAAACAAATTCCTGCCCCAATATAAATACTAGAACCTCTGTGAAAATGATTCTACACAGGGTCAGAATATGGGACATACATTTTTTTCTTGACGAGATCAACATTGTTGTAGTTCTATGCTGTTAATAGTCTCAGATGTACCATTCATCTTTTATGGCATCAACTTGAAGTCTCTATTCTTAAAATGTGTTGGATTTCTATGTAAACTACCCACATCCCTTGATATATTTTGTGAAGTTGTGTACAATTTTAGTGCTCTCTCAGTATAAGCGAAGAATCTGATTGTTTCAGTTGGATGAGTTTATATCTATTTCAAGATAGTAAGAATTTATTATGTTAATTTTCACAATAAATAATACTTGAGAGTAAAAATACCCTGAAATAATTATGAACTCCTATATTGAAACTTAAACATGAAAATCACAATATTTTCATATTAAATAATTAACTTAATTTTTAAACTGTTTTATTTACATCTTCTTCATAATCTTCATACTTTTCTCACTAACAAAATGAGATTAGTCTATTTCATGTTACCATCTCTCTGTTCTGTTTTTTGTCCTCCTGTTCCAATTACTATAACTCCTGTGGCTACATGGGATCCTCATAGTCTGATACAATCTTCCTATTTTGATTAAAAACTTAACTCTGTAAGTTATTTTTAATTTCACTGTGCCACCTAGCCTGGCTACAAATTAGGAGAAGCAGTACATGGATATCATTGTGACACTTTTATTCTGCTTCTCAGAGGAGAATGTGAGATACATATACAGTACCTGAAATATAACAAATGCCTAAAATGATTGTCATTAGTGATAGAAATGATGTTATATGAGGTGATCGGTTTAGTCTGCTCCAACTCATGAACCTTAAAAAATCACATTGAAAGTACTATATTTAAAAAAAAAAAGCAGGAAAGTGATAGTGAAATTTAAGGTAAAAATTAGTACACCTTAAATTCCCAGATGTGGCATAGTTCATTAGGCAGTTAGTTCATGTATGAAGTTAAATATTTCTGAGAACCTCTGATAAATTTCCTAATTAATAGTAGTGTTTGAATAGTTCAGTATTTCTCTGGTTAAAGTAACAGAAAATCAATTGAACAATGTTTAATTAAAAAAAATAAACTTCATTATTTTGAGCCGTTTTGGGGGCATAATTTTTAGTATTGTGGCTTCGCTCTTAAAGCAGGTTCTCAAATATGATGGCAAATAGTCATGAGTAGTTGCACTCCTTAGTCTTACTGTGGGAAAACGTTTTCTCTCCAGTTTAAAAGAAAAACCACAGCAATAGATCTCAATGGACACATTGAGCCATTTGCATACCTGTGCAAAATGCACCCTGATTGCCTGGATGCTAACTGTATCTTTTATGTCATCCTTGGAGTGTGTGCAAAGGAAGACTGATCCTTTATTGATAGAAAGGATACATAAATGTGTGTGCCAAAATAAAGGGGAATAACTTTGGACAAAACCAAAGTTGTGCACCGTAAAAGTACCTATGCTTGTTCATAGTAACAGGGGAAAATAAAAGCTGCGTGGTGTCAATGACAAAGATACAAAAGGTATCAAATGTATAACAAGAGATTTTAGCAATATAACCTACCAACAAATTTCCATCCCCAAGTGCATTTTGGGAAGCCAAATTCATTTTTTGTGCTTGATGAATAAAAATGAGCCAAATCAGGTATTTGTCTCGCAGCTTTGTACATCTCGCAGCAGTGCAGCAGCAGTGTATGGTCAGTGAATTACTGCCCATCAGTCCTAGTTCTGAGGCTTATCCTCCCTCACCTGTGAGGCTCACCTGTGGTTCCCTTCACTTTCTCACAGATGTACAAAGGATGTTATAATAAGCAAAGCTGGCTCAAACCTAATGCAGAAAGTGACATTATTCAGTGCTTGGAATGAGGGCAGAGGATGCTACAAAAGGCTCAAGAATATAGGATTGGAAAATATGAGGCCTGATGCAGCAGAACATGTCTGGAAATCTGCAGTTCTCACATTCAGAAGAATTATACTTGTTGGAACATTAAGTCACCTGCAGACTTGCACCTGCTTCATCCACAGAGCTCAGTCCAGACAAGTACTGACATATTTGCTTTGTGTTTATGAGATGTAAAAATCAGATTGAGGCTTGAAATGGGTTAATTTGCAGGCAAATAAAGCTAACACAATTGCACACATATATTATTTTTTTTTATCAGTGCCTACAGATTTTCCTACAAAAAAAAAAACTGCAGAATTTTTCAGGGGTAAAATGAAGTTCCCAAGCCAATTCTGTAGAAAAGAAGGCAGAAAATCATGTATAGTATGATTAACAGTCATTATCGAACATCTTCTCTGTATGGAGCATCATGAAAGTTCATAGAAGTATATAAGTTGATGGTAAAAGAATTTATATCTGCGATAAGCAGAATGGCCTCAGATTGAATTCCAGCTTTAATATCTAAGAAAAAACATACCAAAGAAATGAATTAAAATATCAATAATTCTTTTACTTATTTGTAAGATAGACATAATTTTATCTACCACATGAAATTTTATGAAGGTTATGTAAGAAAGTTTTATAAGGTAATTTGCTTAGCTAGACCTGCCTAGAAACTGCATATTATTGAGGATAATGAAGTTAATGAGTATGGTATTGTTGTCACTGTTTCTGTGCAATATAGGTATTATGATGATTATTTTAAAGACAAAACTGTGTATTAGAAATGCGACTTTCCTACAGCTATTCAGTTACTGGTTGAAATTGCTGGAATTTGGTTGCTTTCCATTGTATCTTATGATATTAAATGACTATACCTTACCATGAAACAGGTGACAGATTACAGCTCATCTAGGATTTTTGAGAGAATATTATAGAGCTAAAAATATCTATTAAAATTAACATCTAGGTTCATGGATAGGTCTGGGAAGAAATCATAGGTTCTTAGTTATGTTGGCAACATAATGATACTACATATTGTGAACCTTAATATCTACAATGGTGGTGACCTTCAAGACAATCCACAAAGGTATGAAATACACAATGTCTTGAGAATGAGAGCATGTTCATGTAGAAAGCATCAATCAACACCTTAAATGAAAATTGTTTTTGATAAATGGAGATGTTTTTCCTGTCTCTGATATCCAATTATCTTTTCATCTCTTCCAAAACCAGTTCCCTCCTAATGTTTTATATTTGGAATGAGAATGGAACTTGCCCCATCTCATTTGCATGTCCCATTATTATCCTCATGATCTTGCCTTTCGATCTAACTCTGCAATCTTCCTACTATCAATTTCAACCTGCTTGGACACCATCATGTCCCACTATCAATTTATCTTAATCTATTTTCAGTCTCACAACTTCTTCATAGTCACATCTGGTTATTTACTGATAGCTTCTGGGATGAAGTCTTCATATTAGTGTATTGTGTACATCCTGATTTTCCTTGACCAAGTTCTCATCATCATTTGGCAAAACCTCAGACCCACTTAAGGTTAACTCTATGCTCAGTCCATTCCTACATTTCCTCAGCAAAGTTTGGGTAAGAAAAATATCACTTATGCTCTCTTTGGCTATAACATCAAGATCAATCTCTATGCCATGGGCAATCCTGAGGATTTCCCCTTAGTACACTCATTTCTACACTGGTTTACACATCATTGGTACCAAAACTTCTAAAATATCCTGTTTTATTCTAGCATATGATTTGACATTATAGAATATCTGGGAAAAAAGTTGCCATCTACTTTTTACTGTCAACCAAATATTTTACCAGCTTACATATACATTTATTATTGTCTGTAATGTATTGTCCATGATACTGGATAAGATGAAATCCTCCATTGTCATTCTCCAATCATCTTTACAAACATTCAAGAAAAATATTAGAGTACATTTCTTTTTTGTGTCTTCTCGTCTTAGTTTTGGTTTACCCAAGAGCAGGCTTTAGATCAGTTATTTAGAGGTAATATTTAACAAGAATTTTACAATCTGTACTAAAATGCTACTTGGTAATGATTACTTCTTTGAATGCTCCTTATCCTCCTTGTGGCCTTCTCTTACACACACACACACACACACACACACACACACACACACACACATCTAACACTGACATATTGCATGGTTTTGTTTATTACATAAGTCATAAACCATGAAAAGATATGTTAGGTAGTAAAATAATACATACATTTTTGGGGTTTTTTGCCAATCTTATAAAAGTGTAAGCTTGGTGATGGCAGGGATTTATTTTATTTTATTCATTGCTGTATTTCCACTGATCTCACAAAAATTATGTTTTAGACAATGTTCATTAATCATCAGCTCCTAATCCATTATCAATAAATGTTCAAAAACATGAAAGAGAAAAAAAGAAACGGAAGGGAAAGAATGACAAAAGCAAAAAGTGGCTGATACAGACTTCTGGGAAGATGCCAGAGTGGTAAGCAGTAGAGAAACAGCCTCTCTGCGAGACACCATCTAGATGCTAAAATATACTATAGCAAGGAAGAAGGAAGGAACTGGGTCCCTTGGAAGACTCTGCAGTCTGAATCAAAGTCTACAGGGAGAGTAAGAAGAAAAACTTTAATGAAGAAGCAGACAATAGTTGGTGGTGCCTTTGCCCAGAGCCAGACTTGCTGTGTTAGGGAGCAGCTAGAACCAGGGGACACGTGCTACTGTGGCAATGACAGCTGGCCAACCCAGAGGCCTCTGCAGAAAGACTCGATGGTGGAGGGGTGCAGTAGACATGAAGGACTGTGCAGACTGGTGGTGAATGCAGAGGACTCGGTCCTCCAGTGGGAGGGAGAGATTGGCTGGGAGCCATCTTGAAGTCAGATCAGAAAATCCCAGAACCAGAACTGTTGCTCACTTCCTCTAACAGCTCCTACCTGGGTGCAGAGCTATGGAAATTGCTTGAACTGCATGAGACCTCTGAGTCTGGTCTAGCAGCAGGCTTGTTAAGGTTGTCTGCTGCTGCATCATAAAGCAGCTCCTGCAGGGTACAGTGCATGATTTTGGACACTATCTCCACTTGGTGTCTACTAAGGAATCTAGATATCATTCTGGAAGTGGACTACTTTTTTTTTTCATTTTATTTTGTTTTGTCTTGTTTTTCTTTTCTTTTTTTCCTTGTTTTTGTTTAATTCAGTTTGTTTTCTATTTCTCTTTCTCTCATTGTTTTCTTATTTGGGGGCCTGTATGAGTGTAGTTCCTAACTTCCTTGTGGGTGTGGTTTTGTTCGGTTACACCTTTTATCTCTCCCAGCTATCTTTTTTCCCTCAGTTTTCTACATCAGTTTTCTCAAATTTGTGGGATTCATCTTTATCCTCCAACCTACTTATAAACTCTTTTCCCACTTTTCTGTTTCCTTTTTAATCCATTTTGAATCTTAACTTTTGAGGACCAAATTGACAGGTTACAGTCTTATACACTGTTTATAAGTTTTTCATTCTGTTGAACAGATGTGAAAAGACACTTAAAACACAATCTCAGACACCTAGTTCACCAAAGGCAAACCCATGGGGGCAGGGAGCCTGGAAAATCCAAAAACCCCTACCAAGGCTCCCCCAAACAGTGACAAAGCAATTGAATGAGGTTCTAGAAAAAAACAAAATCAGAAATAATCTCTCAAATAGCTACAGAGGTTACCAAAATACATACCATGCTTAGTGATGTTAGAGCAGACACAGACAAAAAAAATAGATTAGCTTAAGCAAATTATGGAAGCACAACATAGAAAACAAATGGAACCCATGATGCAGACTCAAGCAGATATCCAAGAGAATAAAAACTCTACTGAAAGTATTTGACACAGATCAGGTCAATGTGAGGACAGGATCTCAGGTACCGAAGACAGGCTTGCAATAAGTAAGCAGGAAAAAAAAACAAAAACAAAAACAAAACAAAAACAAAACAAAACAAAACAAAACAAAACAAAAAAAAAACATTTCTCAAAACTAGCAAGGGAACATGAGAAATCAATCCAGCAGCTACTAGATGAAACAAAGGAGAATAATTTAAGATTAACTGGTGTTAATGAACAAGCAGGAAATACCACAAATAACATTAAAAACATCTTCAGAGATACTGTGACACAAAATTGTCCTGGCAGAGAAAAAGAATTTGATATACAGATAAGCTAGGCATATAAAAATCCAACTTGCTATGATAAAAAAAAAACCCTCCATTCAGACATATCATATTCAAGATTCTAGAAATTCAACACAATAATAAAATTTTAAAAGCTGTTAGGGGAAAGAAACAAATGACTTATATAGGGAAGTCTATCAGATTTATAGCTGACTTCAAAGCACATACTCTCAAGTCAAGGAGAGCTTAGAGTGAAGTACTCCAAGTTCTAAAGGAAAACAGCTTTAAACCCAGATTGATGTATCTCACAAAACTCTCTTTCAAAATTGAGGTTCTCCTTCAATTTTCTTCCATGGCAAAGAACATCTGAGGAAATTTGTGACCAACAAACCAGTACCCCAAAGTGTTCTGAAGGACATTCTAGAAACACACACTAAGAACTGCAACTCCGTGAACTCTAAGAAATCCACCAGGAAAGGCAATTAGAAGGAAGCAGAAAAGAAAAAAAAAAAAAGGAGGGAGCAAATAATAGGAAAATAACATGACACAGATAAATCAATACATGTCAGTCTTAACTAATTTAATGTTAATGGCCTCAACTCACAGTGAAAAGACACAATCTGGGAAGAATAGACCAAGAATACAGATCCAACAATATGATATATAGAAACACATGTAGTCCAAGAAGAAATGTATAGACTGAAAGGTAAAGGATGGAAAACAATATTCCATGCAACAGGAATTCAGAAAAAAACAGGGATTTTATTCTACTTAAAAGTGAATTTCAAGCCAAGACTGTTTAAGAGAGAAAAAGAAGGTCACTACTTCCTGGTAAAGGGAACAATCCAAGAGGAAGAGATAACAACCACAAATATATATGCAACAAATACTAGTGCACCCAGTTATATAAATAATTATTTTGTATAAACAATTATTAATGGACATGAAAAAATCAAATAAGCCTTGACACAATTGTATTGGGAGACTTGAATACCCTGCTCTCACAAAAAGACAGATCAACCAAACAAAAAGTCAATAATGAAATATTAGAACTAAATCAAACTTTTGAGCAAATGGACTTAGTAGATGTCTATAGTAGTCCACCCAACAACATCATAATACACATTCTTCTCAGCTGCACATGGGACATTCTCCAAAATATACCATATACTGGCTCATAGAATATGCTTAAACAAATGTAAAGGAATTGAAATTATCCCATGCATACTATGAGTTCACAGAGCAGTGAAAATGGAAATCCATGCAAAAGGAAACCACAAGAACTTCATCAACACATGGAAATTAAATAGCACCCTATTGAATAATCAGTGGGTCAAAGATGAAATTAAAGAGGAGATTAGACAGTTTTTACAGTTCAATGATAATGACAACAAATGTACTAGAACTTGGGGGACACAATGAAAGCAATCTTAAGAAGGAAATTTATAACACTACCTATATCAGGAAAACAGAGCAAGCACATACAAACAGTGGTGAAACTTAAACTTGTAAGAAATGAAGATCAGGCTAAGCCAAGAACTCATACAAGAGAGGAAAGTATAAGAATCAGAGCATGAATTAACACACTGGAGACTAAAAAAAACATATCAATGAATTGAAGAGTTTATTCTTTGAAAGATTAAATAAAGAGTTTGTTCTTTGAAAGATTAAATAAAATTGACAGTCTTTTGTCCAACCTTACTTAAAAAAGGGAAGAAAACACTCAAATGTATGCAATCAGTAATGAAAAGGGTGAAATTCCTACAGACCTTGTAGAAATCCATTAAATCATGTATACTTACTTTGAAAACTTGTATTCTAGTAATATGAAAAATGCAGAAAAAATGAACAGAATCCTAGATACATATGAATTACTAAAGCTAAATCAAGAAGTTATAAAAACCCAAAATAACCCAATATCAATAAATTACATTAAAGACGTAATTACAAACCTATCACTAAAGAAAAGCCCAGGCCCTCATGGATTCACTGTTGAATTCTACAAGAAATTTAGTGAAGACCTAACACCACTACTTTTCAAACTCTTGAATGAAATTGAAAGAGAAGGAGTACTCCCATATTCATTCCTGGAAGCAAATATTACTCTGATTCTGAAACCAGAAAAAAGCCTCAAATAAGAAAGAGAGTTGCAGACCAATTTCTGTAATATACTTTGATGCAAAAATCCTCAATAATTTACTGGCAAGCAGATGGTAGCATATCATCAAGAAGATTGTACGCCATGATCAAATGTAATGTATCATATTAAAAGAGCCAAGAACAAAATCATATGACCATCTCAATAGATGCAGAAAAAGATTTTGAAAAAGCACAGCACCCATACATGGTAAAAGTCCCACAGAAATTGGAATAGAAGGTTTCTATCTGAGTCTGATAAAAGTCTTCTACAACAAACCAAGAGCGAACTTCATGCTAACTGCACAAAAATTGAAAGGTTTCACTCTAAAATCGGAAACAAGACACAGATGTCCACTGTCTTCACTCTTATTTCTACATAGTCCTGGATACTTTAGCCATAGAAATTAGAAAAGAGAAAGAAACAAAATGAATTAAGATAGGAAAGAAGGAAGTTAAATAAGCATTATTTGCAGATGACATGATACTCTACTTAGAAGATCTCAAAGACTCCACCAAACACTTCTAGATTTAATAAGCAAATTTAGTAACAAAGCTAGTTACAAAATCAATTGAAAAAATCAATATCCTTGTTGTATATGAATAACAAACTCACTGAGAGACAAATCAGGGAATCTATACCTTTTATGATAACACAAACAATGAAATACCTAGGAATCTATCTAAAAAAGATGTAAAGGACCTCTACGTGAAAACTATAGTACTCTGAAAAAGAAGATTGTTGAGGATATTGTAAAATGGAGAGATAGCCCATGCTCTTAGGTAGGAAAAAGCAATACAGTGAAAATGGTCATACTTCTGAAACTGTTACACAGATTCAATGCAGTTCCATTCAAAATTCGAACAGTATATCTTAAGAATTAGTGAAAATAATCCTAAAATTCATCTGGAATTGGAAGAGACCTAGAATAGCAAAGGGCAGCACCAAAGATAAGACAGGGGCATTACAATCCCAGACTTGAAATTATACTATAAAGCTATTGTGATAAAAATAGTGTGGTATTGGCAAAACAAAGCAAAACAAAAAACCTTAAGATCATTGGAAAAGATTAGAAGATACAGAAATAACCGCAGACATATGAAGCTACCTTATCTTTGAACAAGGTGCCATACAGCCTCTTTAATAAATGGTGTTGGAAAAACTGGCTCTCCACATGCTGAAGATTAAAACTGGACCCATATCTTTCACCTTGTACTAAGCTAAAATCAGAGTGGATTAGGGCGCTTAATATTAAAACAGAAACATTAAATCTTCTGGAAGATACAATAGATAAAACTCTTGGAGATATTGTTGTAAGCAAAGACTATGAGTAAAATCTAGAGTGCACAGAATTTATCACAAAGAATCAACAAATGGAATCTCATCTTGTTTAAGAGCTTTTGAACAGCAAGAAAAACCACCAACAGAGTGAAGAGGCACCTCATTATGTGGGAGGAAATATTTGCCAGCTGTCCCTCAGATAAGATTATTGACAAGAACATATAAGGAACTCAAAAATATCAGTCTTTCCAGATTTAAAGACCCAATCCAAAAATGGGCATCTGAGGTAAACACACACTTCTCAAATGAAGAAGTACAAACAGCAAATAAATACATGAAAAAATGTTCAAGATCAGTGGCAATTCAAGAAATGCAGATTAAAACAACACTGCATTCCACCTCACCCCAAAAATAATGGCTATTGTTAAGAAGAAACAAATAACAAATGTTGGAGTTGCTGTGGGGAAAAGCACACTTCTCCATTTTTGGTGGGAGTGCAGACTGATGTAACCACTGTGGATTTCAGTGTGAAGATTCCTCAAAAAACTAGGATTGGAGGACCCATTTGACCAGGTATTCCCTTTCTGGGATATCTTCCCAAAAGAACTAAAAACATCATACTACAGTGATATTTGTGCATGCCTGTTTATAGCAGCACAATCTATAACAGCCAGATCTTTGAAACAACCTAAATGCTCATTGACTGAGGAATGGATAAAAAAGATGTTGTATTTCTATATAATGGAGTACTATTCAGCCATAAAGAATGATACACTGGACATTTTTATAGGTAAATGGATGCACCTTGAAAACAGAGTTATTAGTGAAATAAATACACCATGAATGCATATTCATTGCATCATTTCATTAGCATAGCAAGGGAATAACATGTATTTTGTCCCAGACAGAACAACTTCAGCCAAGCAATGACTCAGGCCATACCTGACTTCAGTTTAATTAACACACTGTGAGCCGTTTTGAGTTGCTTTTTGGGTGTTTCAAGAAATTTTTGATGTGCTATACCGTGTTTTGCATGTGGATATCCAGTTGTTCCATGATCCGGCCTGCAGATCAATCCATAGGGAATTCCTGGAGGGGGAATGGGTATTAAATAAAAGACATAGGGGAGACAAAGAGAGATGAAAGCAAGTCAAAATAATCCAATCAAGCCTCCGTTTATTCAGGAAGTGATCACATATTTTATAGGCCAAGGGCGGGAGGTGGGACAGGAAGAGGTTAAAGTGATTAATACAACAGGGTCACCATCACATCCAGATACATAATGTGAGCAGGAGAGGATTATGGTTAATGTAGGCAGATGCAGTGCCCATATGAGAGAGAGAGACAGGGAGGCGGCAATGGGCTGTCGCTCGGCTCCCTACATCTCCTCCCTTTCTATATTATTTAATCAAGAGTAAGGCAGGCCCTGCCGAACAGCGTCTGTCTTAGGTCAAGGACCTCATTGCATGAACCCAACCAGGCCTTACCTGTCATGGGCTTGCAGAACAGCAGTTGGTCCTGTGCCTGTCTTAGGTGGCCATTGGAATTAACATGCATGTCCTATTTGCCTGTCTCTGACTGCCTGTCCATTGCCCCAGGGCAGTTAGGCCGCATCATCATATGGGCCACTCATGGGAATTCCTTCCTGGTAGGTTTGTTGATCTGCCATCTCCGCTGATGATAGTGTACCTGAATGGGCTTTGCCATAACCCCGTCTATCCGGTTATTAATGAGCATCATAATCCTCTGAAAAATACAAGGACTCACAGAAAGGAGAAGCAATAGGGCAGCTAGGGAACCCAAAAGGGGCACTAGGTAAGGGAACCCCCCCACACACACACACATATCGAGGAGAAGGGGTTAACAGCCATTTTTCGGTATCTCTGTCGAAGTCATTCTCCTATGTCTTCAAGCATGCCTCGCATAACATTGGACACAGTCTATTTGGCTGGTGTATGTTCCTCCAGACCGAGAAGAGCCTCTTCCGCAGTCATGGGGTTCTGTGCATGGCTGTCAGCAGTTGTAGTCTGTTTGACAGGGGTTGAAATCCACCATGGGTGTGGTATGGCTCAAGGAAAAGGCTGAGTAGGCAGCATCAGGCTCTGGGGGATTGTGTCACCTGTAAGAGAACACAGGGGGTTGTGCCCCAGGAAATGACATTATTCCTGGGCGTTGCATGGTGTCTTTGGAGTACTGTCTACTTGTTTTACGAGGTGTTCAGGTAGCCATCTAGCTTCTCTATCTTGTTGAGAGTAAACACACACTGAACCTCATCCCCAGGTAAGGACTGGGTCAGGGCCATTCCACATATTGGTTAGTGGGTCTCTCCATAAAACAGACGCAAACCATGTTTGAGTTTGAGTATGCCAAAATCGAGATGCTGCGGAGCAGCCTGAAGCATCCAGGGTCAGAAATTTAAAGTAAAAAGAGCATGTGAAAGGACATTTCTAGGGGATCCCCGGGTGGGGTACCATGTTTCCCTTTTTATTTTATCTATGGTGAAATTAAGGGAACGATGCACACGTTCAACAATGCCTTGTCCCTGAGGATATTAAGGCGCTTGCCAAATTGAGCAAAGGAGGTAGTGGTATAGCCAGGGCCATTATCGGGCTTGAGCTGTTGAGGACATCCCAGAACTGAGAAGGCTGACAGCATATGGGCTATAATGTGTCTAGCAGCTTCTCCAGTCGGGAGAGTGGTGAAAGTGAAGCCACTTTATGTGTCAAAAATGTCATGTACATATTTTAGGTTGCCGAACTCATTGAAATGAGTAATGTCCATTTGCCATAAGGTGTTAGGAATTAAACATTTTGGGTTGAATCCTAGGTGTTGAACAGGTAAGTGTATAGCGCAAGAGGGGCAACTTATTACAATTTGTCTGGCTTGCTCTCGGGTAATTTTGTAGAGGAGGTGGAGGGTGTGCACATTGAGGCGGTGTAGCTGATGGGCCTGTTGGGCCTCAGAAACCTTGGAGTCATGAGTCATAAAAACCTGTGCTCGTACAGCAACATCAGCCAAATGATTTCCTCGGGCAAGGGGCCCAGGGAGGTTGGAATGGGCCCATAGATGACCAATAAAGAACTTATGACGGCAAAGTTGTATGAAGCTTTGCAATCGTTTGAGCAGATTTGCATCTGGGGAAGCATGACAGATGGTAGCAACAGTCTCCAATAATGGAACCGACTGAGCAAGGTAAGCACTGTCAGTATACAAATTAAAGGGTCGGTCAGAGTAAGCGGCAAAGGCTGCAAGAATAGCTTGTAGCTCTGCTAATTGGGCAGAGGAGGTGTCTGCCTGGAGGGTAGAAACATTGTCTTGGGATACATAAGCGGCCCTTCTGGAGGATGAGCCATCAGTGAATAACACCAGGGTGCCTGGAAGGGGTTGTGAAGCTGTGATCTTAGGGTATGGAAACGGGTGATGATTGGCAAAGTCAACTAGCTTATTTGGAGGGTAATGATTGTCAATCATCCCTGAAAAGGAAGCTAAGGCAATAGGGCACACTTCTGTAGTCTGAAGTAGCCAATCTATTTGGTCTTTTGTAAAAGGTTGAATGATAATGTCTGGTTCTTTGCCAAACTAACATTTTCCTTGCTTTGCACCCTGAATTATTAGGTCTGAGACCACGTGGAAATAAGGCAGGTGTGTTCTTTTTGGGGAGACTGATAAATGGACCCACATGAGGGGAGCTTGTTGCCAGAACACTGCTGTGGGACAAAGCTTTGTATTAAAAATGAGAAACTGTAAAGGCACATTATAGTCCATAAAGGAAACAGTTTGTTGAGCAATAGCCTCTTCTACTTTACTGAGTGCTCTTCTAGCACCAGGTATAAGCTCTCGGGGGGAAGTTGGATCTATGCCTCCCCAAAGCAGCACATAAAGGGGCTCTAAATCATGTTTAGTTAGTTTTAAAAATGGTATGAGCCAATTAATGTCTCCCAATATTTTTTAGAAGTCATGAAGTGTTCTGAGGCCATCAAGCCTCAGTTGGGGCCTTGGAGAGAGTATGTGAGTGCCACTTAATTGAAAACCCAAATATGTATATGGATCAGTAAGCTGTACTTTATCAGGGGCTATTTGAAGTCCAGCCTCTTGTAAGGCAACCTGTAAGTCCTGGTAGCACCTTAGGGTTTGGTTTTGGTCATCTCCCGCCAAGAGGATATCGTCCATATAATGAATAATATAGATATGTGGCCAGTGATCTCTGACTGGCTGTATCGCAGTGGCTACAAAAGACTGGCATAACGTGGGGGAGTTAGCCATCCGTTGCAGCAAGATGCGCCATTGAAATCTCTGCATAGGGACTTTAAAATTAATTGATGGGAGACTGAAGGCAAAACGCTTTTGGTCATTTGGATGTAATGGAATAGAAAAAAAGCAATCTTTAAGATCTATGACAATTTTAAAAAATCCCAGGGGAATGGCACTGGGTGAGGGGAGGCCTGGCTGTAGGGGTCCCATTAAGACCATTGTCTTATTTATCGCCCTAAGGTCTTATACCAGCCTTCATTTCCCAGACTGTTTTTGAACAACAAAGATAGGTGTACTCCAAGGGGAATTACTAGAAACAATGTGGCCTGCATCTAACTGGTCCCCACCAGCTGTTGTGTGGCTGCAAGCTTTTCAGAAGTAAGGGGCCACCTATTGACCCATACTGGCTCTTCTGATAGCCACGTAATTTGTTTAGCATGGATCGCAGGAGTGTCAATGGCCCCTATGAAAAAATGGTCTAACCCAGCTTTGGCATTGTTAGGGGTGGGAATGATGGGATCAGTAATGCCAATGTTATTTTTTCCTAAGCCCTGTTTTGGCAGGTAGCCCTTATTAAGCATTTTCATTGTTACAACATTATTAGGGCTTTCCATAATTAATCCCATTTGGGAGAGTAGGTCTCTTCACCATAAATTAAGAGGCAGACTCTCTATGACATAAGGTTGTAAGTGTCCCTGATTACCTTCTTGATCTCTCCAAACCAGTTGTTTGGAACTGTGTTGTGGATTTTTTGAGTGTCCAATGCCTTGGAGGTGTGTTAAGGTTGTTTCTAAAGGCCAGGCCACAGGCCACTCCTCCTTTTTGATAATGGTAACATCTGCACCCGTATCAATGAGGCCTGAGAAACTTTTTCCATCTAAATATAGAGCCATGAGGGGCTTTTCTTTGGAGATACGTTGGGCCCAATATACATCCGAAGCTCCAGGAAAGGAGTTCCCCCTGTAGGGAGTTATGGATTTTTTAGAAGTTTGAGCCAACAGCAATAGCAGCAATTGAGCAAGGCATTGCCCTTTCCTAACTGGTATGACACTGACAAGGGGAGAAACCATGACTTTTATGTCTCCTGTGTAATCACTATCTACTATCCTGGGCAGAACTTGCAATCTTTTAAGCGTAGTGCCACTAGGTCCAATAATAAGTCCAAAAGTTCTGTGGGGTGAGGGGGCTCATTGATTCCTGAGGGCATGGTCTGGACACCCAGTCAGAGGTTAATACTGTGTTGGAGGTGGAACAGAGGTCCAACCCTGCACTCCCTGGGGTTGCCCTGAAGAGGTCTGAAATGGATTGTTTTGTGCTGAGACAAACCTTGGAGCCCCAGGGGTTTGTCCAAAATTGGGGGCCGGGCTGGCCCCGTATCCCATTTCCCTGCAGGAGAAGAGGGTTACCGTGAACATCTCTTTTGGATCTGCACTCATTAGCACAGTGGTCTCCTCGCTTACATCTAGGACATAGCCCTGGTTTTTTTGTAGAGGACTGATTTTGATTTTTTCTTTTGCAATCACGAGCCGTGTGGCCACTTTGGCCACATTTGAAACAAGCAGCATCTTTTTTAGAATGAGAGAGGGGTTGTGTAACTAGGCAACCTTGTTGTGTCGTAGCCATGGCTAGGCCTTGATAAACTGGCCCAATATCTGTACATAATCAGATATAACCCGATAGGTCCTATTTTTTGCGATGTGGTCAAATTGCAGCCTGACAATCTGAGGTTGCATTTTCATAAGCCAATTGTTTAACCAGTGCAGAGTTTGTTTCTGTGGAGCCGAAAAGATGCTATGCCACCTATAAGAGGCGATTGACAAAGTCCAAAAAGGGCTTCTCAGGCTTTTGTTTTATTTGGGTGAGAGATAAGGTAGGCTCGCCTCCTGAGGGGAGCTGTTTCCACACTCTAATGTCTGCCATATTAATCTGGGCAAAGAGGCCCAAATCGAGCAGCATTTGGGTCTCTTTTGTGGCAAAATCTCCTTTTCCTGTAAGCATAGCGAGGGTCCAGGGGTTTGGCCATGCGGTGTTATCTCTGGCTATGCCCTCGCATTGATCAAAAAATTCAGATTTCCATAATAGATAATTGCCTCCAGAGAGGGTGGCTTTTGCTAAGTCTTTCCACTCATTAGGAATAATCCAACTCTGAGTCAAAGAATCTAGACCCGCAATGGTGTGGGTGGCAGTCAGGCCATATTGAGAGACTGTGGCCTTTAACTCTTTAAAGGCTGCCATGGTGAGAGGTGTGTGTATCCTAACAGCTTGTGGTTCAGTGCCCTCTTCAACATTCCATGGGGGAGTAAGGGCCTCTGTGACTGGGAATGCCATTTTAGGCTGGCTGCCGGAGGCAGGCACCATTTTACGTGCACCGCAAGGCATGCCGGAGGCAGGCACCATCTCAAGGACACTATAAAACTGTGTAGCTGGGAGGGCCTGCGATTGAATTGAAAGATTTTGGCATTCTTTTTCTAGCTGTATCTGTTTTAAAAGATCTGTTTTTCCTTGCTCTAATTCCACTTATGTGCTAGAAGGTTGAGAGCAGATGCTGAGTGCATCACCATAGTCAGGGGATTGCCTAATAGCGGCCAGTGCTGCAACAGGGTCAGGGTGATATGTAGAGGCTTGTTATGTTGCTTGTTCCCAGTTGACCTCCTGAGAATCAGAAAGGCCAGGGTACAAAGGCTTATATGAATCCCCAATTGGCCATGGAGGCACGGGGAGTGGCAGACCGCCATCCTGGAACCTGTTGATCATGTCAACAGGAGGAAGTAGTGGCAGATCACCATGTAGGAGGACCTCTAACAGGCCATCATCCTCTGCATCTGAGAAATCAGAGGCTTTAGATTTTTCTGAGGATGGTTTTGAGGTAGAATTACCGGAGTCACACAGGGCAGCCTCACCTAGTGCAACTCTCTCCTCAACCTGAGGATCTGCATGGTGCTGGGCAAGCAGCTCAGAGGTTAAATTCCTCTATGTAAAGGTGGTCACAGGAACCTTTTCTGGGCCAAAAACTCTATAATAATTTTTTAAAGCATCTCTTACTCTATTCCACCTCTTGGTATCTATAGAACCCTCTAAGGGGAACCAAGGGCAAACCTTATGAATAAATTGAAAATACTGCAATCATTGTTTTGTTCTAACCCTTACCCTTCTTGTCTTTAATGCCTTTATAAGGCCTCCCATGAACTATTCGTGTTCGCTCTATACTTGACCCATGTCCGGGAAATGGAATGGGGTCACCGTTCACTCACCGTGATTCAGGCAGGAAGCTGGGTAGTCATCTGCACAGGCCTCGGTACTTGATTGAAGGTCCTGTTGCTTTAAGCTTTAATCCTTGATACAGTTTGCTCACTCTTCGGCTGAGGTCTCTGGTTCAATTTGGTTTCACTTTCAGTTTAAGCTGGTTGTCTCTCGAATGGCTCCCTCATTAACTCCTCCATGACAGGAGCCCCACATTGGGCGCCACTTGATCCGGCCTGAAGATCAATCCATGGGGAATTCCTGGAGGGGGAACAGGGCTTAAATAAAAGACATAGGGGAGACAAAGAGAGATGAAAGCAAGTCGAAATAATACAATCAAGCCTCCGTTTATTCAGGAAGTGATCACATCTTTTATAGGACAAGGGTGGGAGGTGGGCCAGGAAGAGGTTAAAGGGATGAATACAACAGGGTCACCATCACATCCGGATACCTGATGGGGGCAGGAGAGGATTATGGTTAATGTAGGCAGATGCAGTGCCCATAGGAGAGAGAGAGAGAGAGACAGGGAGGCAGCAATGGGCTGTCGCTCAGCTCCCTACAGTTCCAGTGTAATTATTGAGGATACAATTCTTTCTCCACTTACTTGGTTTTGCATCCTTGCCAGAAATCAAATGTCTGTCATGTGGGTATCTATTTTGGTACTTTATATTGGTACTTTGGAGGTTTACCTATTTTTATGTTAATGTTGTTCTGTCATGATTGATGTAACTGTGATAAGTTGTGGGATTGGAGAGGGCTGGAGCTCTAATTTGCTCCTTTATTAAAGTTGTTTAGAGTGTTTCAAGTCTTTTTATTTATTTTTACAGAAATATAAGTGTCAAAATGTTAATCTATGTAAAAATTGATGTTGGCAGTTTTAAGAAAAAAGTGGCTGACAATGGGAAATGGTAAAAAGAAATGCAAAGCCTTCCGTTGCTGACATAATGGTCTTTTAACATCCCTTGCTGTCTTTCATGCCCTTATTTCCTGTAATACATGCAGGAGGTTGGCAGTATTTGAAAAAATACAGCAAGGATAGATACAGGTATCAATACACACTAGATAATATTACTAGAGTGGGTCTGTATTAGCAAAGAAATATTTGACTGACTGGTCTTATATATCCAATTTTTAAGATTTTGAAAGCTTTAAAGGATTTTTCATTAACTAAAGGATCTAGGATGAAGCTTGAGGTCTATAGGAAATAATAAAGTTAAAATAAAAAAAATAATAAAAACCAAAGAAAAAGAAAATTAAAATAACGATAAGGCCAATGGCTAAAAGGTAATCTGTATGAACCCACAGATATTATAACAGGGATAATAGAGCGCGTATATTTCCCAGAATCCTTGTGAGATGTCATTTTGCCTCTATTACCTTAATAATTTTCCAGTTCAGTGAAGCTCTCTACCAAAATCAGCTTTTAGATGACTTGCTCACACGTATAGTCTAGCACTTGTGCAATCTGCCAATTGATGACTGTTAGGAACATGTGTCACATTCTCAACAATGACAGAAACAGAGTTTCCTTCCCTTAGGGAAGCAAAATGGCAACTGTTTCATGTTAGTGTCCAGTTGGTTTGGAAGAGTAAGTGCAAGTGAGGGGCTTTGTTTATAGCCACATTGCTACTTACTGAGAGATGTGACAACACTGACCTTTGGGAAACATCTGGTTCTAAGACAATAGACCTATGATCAGAAAACCAAACTTAAGAATTCTAGGATTGCTTTCAAATGCCAAAGATAGAACAGAAACTTTTCCAAATAGATTCCTGTTATTTGTTATGTAATTTTCAAACATTCTTTATTGCTCAGTGTGGAAAAATAAAGCTATAAAGCTGCTGGAAGCCATGCATCACAACACAGCAAATGCAGCTTTGAAAAGACACAAAATCACTGTAAATGTTAAATATTCCTGAATCAGAGCCTCCAATCTGCTTCTCACACTAAAACTCACAGTGACATAGGTCACGTTTCTTCGCCTCATTATTTGAGTCCCTCCTTCCCAACTACCAAAGCAATAAATAGATCATGGAGCCAGAGGGATAATATCTTTTGCTTTCAACTCTTCTTAATTTCCCTCTGATAATTGACTTCTAAAGCAAGCACAGGAGACAGAATTGAAAAGAAATATCCGTCGACTTCATAATGATTTCACATCGCATAGAGTCCCTTTTGGTTTAGAACTGATACACTTGACATCCCTATCAAGTGATCTGATCTGAGACTTGTAGGAAAACTTGTACCATGCTCGGGTGCACCTGTTTTCAATCCAAGGAGGGGGATTTGATGCTGAACCAGTGTGATACATGGAAGGGTGGGTGTGGGAGGGAAGGCCAGAGAAGGCTGCACACACAGAAATAATCCCTCTGGCCCCACAGAAATGCTTTTGTCTCCTGAAATTATCTGATGATGGGGAAAGTGGTGGCATTTAATGTTCATAAATAATGTAAGCATCCGATTTTGGGCTATCAGCATTGTCACAGGCTGTCAGAATCATTTTGGTATCACCCATCTAATCTCAGTACTTTGTTTCCATTGTTTCTGTATGAAAAGGGAATAGAGAAATGAAAAAGATACCAACCAGAGAAGCTTTTGTTAGAAAATCCTAGTGGGAGATATAAAAGACAGGGGATTGAAAAGCCAGGTTCTCTGGAGGCCTCTCCTTATTAATGAAATGGTAATGATCCCACCCCTGCCAGCCTGAGCTATTGGATCTAAGAAAAGGGATATTTGTCAGCCTTGTAAGGAATGAAAGGGGACAGAAATACATAATAATGTTATCTCTTGTTTGTAGATATTGAATGATCATATCTCAAACATAATGCAAGTGGCAGATATTGCTCAAAAAATAAAATAAAATGAAATAAAATAAAATAAAAGTTAAGAATTGCCCTGGAAATAAAATGACAAAAAACAAAAAAACAAAAAACAAAACAACAACAACAAAAAAAAAACTCCAGTAGCATTCCGTATTACCACCAAATAGAATAAATGTAACTTTATATTCATTTTTCTTATTCCTTTTTTTTTAAATTGGAAGCCTACTTTCCTTGTTTAAATAGAAGCTTATTCAAATTGTATGTAAATAGAGATAAACTTTTTAAAAGCCTGACTTCTGCCTTGTTTCTCCTAGAATATTCATAAATACAGTGCAATAATGATTTGGAAGCGATTTTCAAAGCCACACACCATAAGATACTGAGATTCTTTTTATCATAATTTAAAAATTCTGAAAGAAATCAGCTTACCTATTATGTTGATAGTGTTTTGAAGTTCACAAAATAGTTCTGAAAGTGTTTTGAAGAAGACTTTTAAATTGTAGAAATAGTTATCAAATGAATTAAATACATCCTGCAGCACCTGACTCTTCAGATCCACTGATAATTTTCAAAATGGATTTTGAAGCATAAAATTCCAGATGTCACTTGTTCTTTGGAGTCTTAGGAAATCTGGGTATTTCCTGCATTAATAGAAGCTGGTGAAACAATTATATGGCACAAGATGATTTATTCTCAAGGGGAAGATAATTGTTATATCTCTCTTGTAGTGTAAGTTTGGCAAAAATGATTGGAAAAATTAGAGTCCTACTTATCTTTGCTCTTGAGTTGGACTGTTTTAGATTCCTCCATGTATGTTTTTTAGACACTGGGGCTGGGAGTGGGGTGGGGTTGGGATGAAAGGCTGTTGGTCAGAGGGTATGAAGTCTTAGTACTGAGAAGAGTAAGGATTCTGGAGAGCTAATGCATAACACAGTGACTATTGATAACATTGTGTGGTGGACCAGAAATTTTTATTTGGAAGTAGAAGTCTGCATGTGAGAGCCTTGATTTGTGTCCTTTTTTAAAACAAATTTTTGTGAATCTTTAGGTTTACAACAGATGTTATAGAATGAATATAGTTAGGAAACTTATGAATTTTGCAGAAAGGGTAGATCTTGAGTGTTGTTAAGACAAAAAGAGAAAAGAAGAAGGAAAGGAAAGAAGGTAGAAAAGAAAGTAACCATATGTGTGACTGATGTAAGTGATCATTTACAGGATATACATACATCAACACATCACGTTGCTTACCATAAATATGTGAATTTTCATTTGTCAATTATATTCAGTAAAGCTGAAAATTTACAAGGGGAGAGATAAAATGGGAAAGGATACAGTATAGAATAATGGTTACCAGGGGTGGAGGAGGAATAGAGGAAAGGAAGATATTTGGGTCAAAAATGAAAAAAATACAAATGTGTATGCTGAAAAGTAAAATTTTCTGGGTTATTTTTGTATTCATTAATAACTTTGTTCCACAGCAAGTCACAATCCAACAGGTTGTCAATGGCCTTTTTACAAAGTAGATGGGAGAAGAATGAGATTTCTTTGATAAAAAGAGAAGGTGAAAGTGATAAACATTTATTAGAAAATAACATAGTACTTCTTTTGGAAAAAGCAAATTAGTCACCCTCCCCCATTTACTAAACATGGGATCAGAGGGGTAGGTAGTTTATATTTAGAAGTTAAGGATCTCAGAACGTTTCTTTTCAAGTAGTGTCCTGCAGTTCAAAATTCAGAGAGGAGGTAAACTCCATTCCTGCTTTTTGTAGAGAAAAAGCCTCCTGCCCCTCAGATTGGACAATGAAGTGTGTGCATACTGGCAATTGTACAAGACAGTTAGGGAGCAGGTGGTTCCACATAGCTTTGAAATTCTAAGCAGCTCTGCTAATGCTGTAGAAGTACTACCTACCTTCTATTGTAACAAGTTGAAAATATAGCTCAGTTTTCAAAATGTCAGAAGCTCTGCTTTCCAAAGAGGTCAAAATATGCTGGAAAGTATTTCTCCACACAAACACACAAAATGAAATATCCTCTTGATTTTGAGAAAACAGCTAAAAGTCTGATATTGAAGCAGATCTATCATAGCAACACACTCTTTGAATTCTCAAGACCAAGGCCACTGGAAAGACCTCTGTGTGTTTTTTCCTTGTTTCTCAGATTCACACTTGCCCCATGCATTTTGCTTTCAGGTGCTAGTGTTGCATATATTGTGTAGCGATTTGATTTGTTTGTCATTTGAAATAACATGTCTCAAATTTAATGAAGTAAATGATGTCAGGTTGGTATCAGCTGATCGGTCCCGATGTCAGAAGTTGTGAGGGCTCAAACATGATGATATTAGATAATTGATACCACATCCAAGAAGAAGAAGAAGAAACAGAAAGTGGTAGAAATGCAGAATAAGAAAGGAAAAAGACCATAAGAAAAAGAGAAAGAAGAGAGAAGAAGGATTAAGAAGGAAAGAAAAAGGGAATCTTTAGAGAGAAAGAGAGAGATAGAAAGATGCAGAAAGACAAGAGAGAGAGAGAGAGACAGAGCAACAAAGAGAAACAGATAAACAGAAACAGACACAAAGAAACACACACCATGAGAGAGAGCAGAGAGAGAATTTTTCTGAACAAATATTAAAGATATAGAAAATACTAACCACTGAGAGTGTCCAGCGCTACTTCTAATCTTATCCAGAAAGTAAAATGCAGACATCTTCCCATTTTTGTTTCCTGCCATCCTTCTTTTCTTTCTCCCTTTCTCTTTCTTTCTCTCTCTCTCTCTCTCTCTCTCTCTCTCTCTCTCTCTCTCTCTCTCTTTCTTTTTTTCTTTCTCTTCTTCTACTTGGCAGACATCCTGTTTTGTCCTGTGTTTTTCTTGACTTTTTTCTTTCCTGGAACTCCATATGAAATCTGACCTGATAAATCAATATTTATAACCTTTGAGATAATTTGTTTATGGATTTACTATTATAGATTTATTTTTCTCCTCAAATTCCAAGAAAAATAAGAGAATATAAAGGTATTACATCTGAGTATAAATGTCAGTTCTCTCTCATAGACTTCTGGGCCAACTACTTTTATTTCTGAATTTCCTAACCTTAGGAAGTCCTTTAACTTGGATTACTCTTTTAGATATTTACATAAAACTTTCGGGATGAAGGCTCATATCAAATATCATATATTTAGCCACTAAATTGAGAGTATCGCTCCATATCTCAGACCCCTTCATCTACTTTTTAAGACATACTGGCTGGAGTCCAAAATTATCATTAATGTATCATGTAGGTATTTATCATGTCTCCTTTCCTCACCTAATAGCTCAGTTATAACAGGAATTGTATATAAATATTTCGCTGCTTATTTTGGTTATCTACTGCTGTGAAACAGTATTCACTGGCCTAAAACAACACATGTTGTCTCAGACATACTGCGAGTCAGAAACCAGATAGGACATAATTGGTTCATGACCCTTAAGACTGTTCCTGATGATTCAATCAAGGTGCTTCCTCTGAAGTTTTACTGGAGCAGTCTTCCAAACTCACTCAAGTGGCTTCTGGAAGAACTCATTTGCTTGTAAATTGTTACACTGAGAGTTTCAGGTTCTTAAGCCCTTATCAGAAGCTCCTTTTGATTTTTTCATTGTGTGGATTTCTCCACCAAGCAACAAATGATGGCAGCTTGTTTGTTCAGAACAAGCACCCAAGAGAAGAGAATAAGAGAAAGTTCTAGCACAACAGAAATCAATCTTTAATGCAATCAGAGAAAAATTTCTTCATTAATATTTTAACATTGTATCAGATAAAAACAGCCAATACATGTGTTGGTCCAGCAAACACTGAGGCCATGTGTAGCAGAAATGCAAGTTTCAGGCAGTGGGTTTTATTGAATACCAGTTCAGGAATACCTACCACACCAATATAATAACCTCAGTGTGTAAAAATGCCTGAGTTAGAATATGTACTCTTAGATTATCAGTCAGAAAGAAGAACAATATTTCCTAGGAAAGCTAATGTTATACTTGTAAAGCCTAAACCTATTATTCTCAGTAAGTTAACCTGAGGTGCAAATAGCTTCAAAAAGTTTTGTGTCTCTTTCATGTACACATAGAACATGTGCTGTCTAACTTCCTGAGTCAGATGCATTTATTATTCTTCTGTCTACTAAGGAGGCATTAAGACATCTTCACCATGATCAGTGTATCTCAATAGTAGTCATTGCTTTAAAGCATGATACTTATTCTTCAACTGTTTGCAAGTTTTTCATATTTCTCTTCTTAATCTTATTGGTAGACTTTAAATGTACAGAATGATCACATTTATTACAGGTAACCTGTACCTGTACACAATATATCTTGATACTTCTTTTTAATTCCCAGTCCCTTCCCCTCTCTTAAACTCCTCTTTCATTTCTTACTTATAAAATCTTGTTTTTTATGTTTTTCCATTTATTATCATTTTGCTTCTCCCTTCCTTAACTTCCATAAGTATCTAAATAATTTATTATTCCCAAGTTATAAAAAGAACTTATACTCAAATACTCTAGTTGAGTCACACAGTTAAAATGTGAAAAAATATAGATTTTCAAAATACTGCTACTCAATTTCCATTTTTGGATATTTATGCTACGATCATACAAAATGTTAACATTTGTTGAAGCTGATGAGATGTATATAGAAAACCTTTTTCTGTTCCAGCTCATTTTTTTTTTGGAAGCTGAGATCATTTCAACATGTAAATAAAAAAAAATACAGGAAATGAAACCCCTCCACCCACCTAGAAAACAAAGATGCTTCCTGCTGATCTCTCTCCAGAGATACATAGCAAAGTTTGAGGAATCTAGCCTGACACAGAAGACATAGAATACTCTGTAGAACCTTCTGGCCCATCATCACAGACTCAACATCCTGCCCCATCTTGCAAATTCCAGAATATGACAGCTTTTCTTGATGTTACGTTTTCTCTTTATGCACAGAATCTCCTCCTCTCCATAATTATTAAGAAGCAATTGATTACTTGTCTGTGAGGCCACTAGTCCTATTCTTTCTAACCAGACATTTATTCCAGAACACTCCGTGAAGAATTAGATATTTACCAGATGAGTTTCCCTTATTGTATGTCTTTCATTCCACTTATTTCTAGATAAATATTTTCTGAAAAAGTCTTCATAATAACACTTGATGACTCTAAAACTGTGGGACTCTACCTAAAGCATAGTCATGCTATGCTACACACACTACACGTCTACCTCACCCTGACAGTCACATCACTAATAGACCTCCTGAATTTCCTAATAAATGAAATTTAAGATAAAATTGGTAAAACTGTTTGCATGTACTGAAATATCTATTGAATATTTACTCAATAGTAGACTTTGCATGCATTATCAGTTTTCCAAATGCCTCAGTGACTTTATAATCTTCACTAATATATTCTGTGTTTCTATGTATTAAATCTTCTCTAGAGAAATTTTCAATTGTTATGGTCCTATCACTTATGAGAGCCATGTAATAGTGGCCTCCTGTGTAAGAGCAAACAATTCTGTCTCTTCTACGATTTTTTGGCTAACCAAAATTTTCCAAATTGATGAACTTTTCTGAATTGTTCTGAGGATAAAATTACGTGTACGGAAAGCCTTCTTCTTATTTTATTCATAAATATAGAAGCTTGATTTTTCTTTTCCATTACCAGATCTGACTACTAAATTTTTTTCTAAGCTCTTAGCACCACAGGATAACCTTAAATGAATGACATTTTGAAGTGCTTTATATTCCAGGCCTTAGGATCAGATGTTGCCATTTTCAGAGACAGCTGTAGCACCACTCACAAAAGGCCAAGTATCTTATAAAAGAAAGAGTCACTGTAAAGTAAGCTGTTTAGAACCATATGCCCAATTCTCTTTAGGTGCCATAGGAACAGGACACATACAGGTGCTTCTCTGGGCTGGAATATGCTTGCTCGCTAGTTCAATACAATTCAATCAATACAATTCAACTAATTTGTTTCAGTTGTTTAATTTTATTTATTTATTTATGTCATCTGCACATTTCTTGTGTAGCAGACATAGTAGAGAAAAGGGAACTTTTTATGCCCTTTGTCTGCTAGTATATTTGCCCTTGAAAATTCTCAAACACTATGTTTTGAACTCCAAAAATTGTCTTTGGGTTCTAATTGCACAAATGTTTGTGTTATGTTTTTTGTTGGTTCCTCTCTTTTGCCTCTGCCATTAATTCCTTCTCAGGGGAACCCCTCTTCTGGGTATCAGCTTGATCTTCCCCTTTCCTCTTAAGCATAGAGTTCTGCATCATCCTCAGCCCTATTACAAGCTCCACAAAAATGCTAGAGCAGAGTGTGCACACACACAAACACACAGGCACGCACATACACATGCACTCACACGCAACTGGTTCTACTTCATATGTCGCAAAGGATACGTTTTATTACTTTGTGTTACTCTTTGTCTTAGAAACACACATTTTATTTTGAATTCATAACTTTGGATTTCAAATTAAGTAAATGCTGAAGAGATGGAAACCCAAGAAATTCAAATATTGTATTTCAGTTCTTCGTGGAAACAGAACCAGTGGGCTCACTTAGTATGTATGTAATGTATATATGTATGTATGTATGTATGTATGTATCTATCTATCTATCTATCTATCTATCATCTATCTATCTGCCTACTACTTACCTACCTATCTTTTTATCCATCTGTTTATCTGTCCATGCTAGTGATTGGATTACACCACAATAAAGTCTTTGTACATTAATTATTTGACTTATAGTTTTCTAAATTTTGATTTTTGTTTGACTGCACATTAGAGCAAAAGTGTTAGATATTCAGTAGGAATTGCACTTTAAAATCATTTCTTAGGCTAGCAATATTCAGCGCAAGATTTTTTTCTGATGTTGGGCACTAGTAGTAATCTGCTGAATGTACTTAGGCATATGATCAGGAAAATAAGCAGAAAATATTCCGTAGCATACTCTGTTACTAAGCTATGGTGTTAACTAGGTTAAGTGTATTAAATGTATTTTCATGGTACTGGAATTCAGCCTAAAAACTTTGTAAAATTGGCTACATTCCTAACACACTTTTAAAATATTTATATTTTGACATAGCATTTTTCGGATTTTCTAAATTTCTCAGGCTTCACTAGAATTTGTGAAGTTCCTGCCACAGCCTCCTCAATTGACAGCATGTAAAACCATGCTCAATATAAGTACATATTCTGCTTATGGTAGTTTAAATGTATGATACATTTACTAACATATAAACCAAGTCTAAATTAAGGATCATCTGTGCATGTGTGTATGTATGTGTGCAGAAGAAATATGTGTGTGTGTGAGAGAGACAGAGAGAGACAGAAAGAGAGATACAGAGATAAGAGACACAGAGGGCCAATTATAAAAAGTGGCACAATAGATGGTGGAAACTGTGAAGTGAGAAATCCCTTGATGTGTCTCTGTAAACTCAATAGTCAAGCAATTCATTGATGTAAGTCAATGTTCATGTATCATGAGTACAGAATCAAGACCACCAAGATGCAAAGGACAGATCATGGCTGTCCCAGCTCAAATGTTGAATTCTTCTGAATTCTTCTATGGTCGTCACTATTTTGCATGATTCACAATCACATCTGTGACACTGATTTCATTCTAATTTAAATGCTTTTCTACTTTCAAAACATCCTCAGAGATACAACTGGAGAGTCTGTTTTATATCTATTGTTAGGGCCGGCCCATTTAAGTGGACACATAAAAATTAACCATCATGGAAATAGTTTCCTAATTAACACTGGCTTCCTAAAAATGTTAATAATTTAGAGTTTCATAATTTTTCAGAAAAGCCAACAAACACAATGATGCTTCAGATATCTGGATAAAAATGTCAGCTGGAATGCTTCTCAAAATATTCTACTGCTGTCTGTCTCTAGTGTAAAATCACAGAGGAACATAGTAGCAAATCTCTTTCAATAAGGGATACCGGAAATACCCCCTTTCTGCAAGTTCTTTCTTTCCTTACACTTGGCTACTTTCCAGTGAGTTCCATAAACAAAAACAGGCTCAGCCATAGAAATTAAGCAAAAATCACAGTATCCCCCTCCCCTGCAGATGAATTTCCCTTATCTGTTTTAGATTCTTGAGCCTTACTATTTTTGAGGAGGATGTGGACGAGTATTTTGCTTGGATCGTATAGCTCAGAAACTTATCAACTCGGTCACCACTTGACACTGTGTTTCAAACTCTGTGAGGCAGCCATTTCTCCAAATGCCACTACATGTCATTACACAGATCTCTCTAGCTGCTGTAAGCCCACATATCTTCCAGATGCCATTTCATATTTTCTATTCATTACAATTGCTATATGTGTTTCCTGGTTAGAGATTCTATCCTGTGTTATCTCTTGTTATCACTAAACCCATTCTGAACTGAAGTATCTTATTATCTGTTCTGGCCTACAGAGGAGAAGTATTTAGTGATGCTTTCAACTCTTTTACCCTGGTAAATAGTTCTGAATTCAGACTCTAACTATAGCCTACTGTTTTGCTCCCAAATTATAATTCCTGCTCATTTTTATTCAATGATATTTCCAGAATGCATGCCCACATGGACACACACATGTCCAGCTGCATAAGCTCAAGTGTGATCACTCCACGCTTACCCCCTGCCATTATTATAAATTCTGTTTAAGTGTTTTAAGTTGAGTCGAAAATGCAAACTATATATTGTAAGAACCAGTATCTAACTGCATACATCTTGAATGATATAGTGTCACAATACATAGACATTA
Organism: Cavia porcellus; assembly: GCF_034190915.1. Lineage (NCBI taxonomy): Eukaryota > Metazoa > Chordata > Mammalia > Rodentia > Caviidae > Cavia > Cavia porcellus. Next base: position 95,435,916 of record NW_026947487.1, read on the forward strand.
AGAAATACATAGACATCCAGTGTAGTAGATTGGTTGCTACATCAATAGATGACAGATAGACATAGAAGATGTGATAAAAAAATTCCTATAAATATTCAAATTTTAAAATTATGTCATAGTAAAAAATCATTTACATTTATCTCCCTCAAAATATTGCTTTTCTCTTTAAACAAATTTAGTCTATCATTCTTGTCATTTTCTGAAGTACTACTCGAAGTTCTTTTGAGCGAGTGTATTTAGCTGTGTTGTCATGAATATATTTAAACATTTATGTTTTATGGTTATTTTGACTTTAGGAAAGTCCACAGATCACATGATGCCAGACCCTGTGAAGAAGGTGGATGCAGACATATTACAGCGCTTTTGTTGGACAGAATTTGCTGAAAACCTTTTCAGTGGACACATGACACTGATGTAGCTACCTAAACATACAAAAGAGGATTCCAGAACTGCATCTGAAGGCAACAAGTGTGATAGGACCAGTGTGTTTGACCCAAGGAAGCAGATAGAGGGGTGGCCAATGGCAATGTATTTTTTACTGTAACAATTATTAAATTAATCATTCACCATATCTTTTGATCACATCTCATATAGACAAAGCTGTTGACAATTGTATAATAAAGTAGCCAATTGTATATTACTAAGTATGGATAGAAAACAGATTATGAATACTGGAAATGGAAAATAGTCAAATGATAAGCCTGGGGCAGGATCCATGGAAAGGTTTTAAGCACAAAAGGAATGAATTTCAATTTGTACTTTAAAGTAGGGAAGGTAAGTAAGAAGAGGTCTTGTGAATGGGAGATAAGACTTTCAACCACTGCTCCCGCCCCATCAATTATTCTTCATTGATAAATGAAACATGACTTACAAACATATTCGATGCTATAAAAGAGTTCCAATTCCTCTGGTCTCCATTATGCAAGTTATGAAGCCAGGGATTGGCTGGCAGCTGATATGGATTAGGAGGAGAATTGTGGTATTGCTTCATTTAACAAGAACTTGGAGATCAATAAAGGTAGGTGTGAACAGACCACATCTGCAAAGCTAATTGCACACTCAGAGAATTCAGGGAATGATTTTAACTGCATTTATCCCCACTTCAAAGTTGGTGTCTGCTAAATGGACACAGTTTAAACCCTAGCTTCCCATAGAGACCTGGGGATTAGCTCATGAAAATTGAGCAGGCTAATCTAGGAAATGACTGGAAATTAATAAATAAGTCCTGATACTATGTAGATTGATATGCTTATTGCAGACACTTGAGAAAATGTAAGAATTTGGGAGGGGGATAATTTTTTAAGAACTGTTTCAACTTCTTGATTTAATGATCTATTTTTTGAGCTTAAAAGAAGAGCAACTTCAGAGGCCCATTTCCCTTTGAAGAGAAGGATTAAATAATCTTAAAGTAGTTTGATGTTCAGTTTATGTTTGCATTTTTTATGTAATCAGCCAAACAAATATAATTAATTCAGACAATTGTCTCTATGCTTTTGGTGCCTGGTAGGACCTGTACCCCTTACAAATGCAAATATGTTCCTAAAATAATGAGAATGTCATTATCACCACTTATTCTTTTATGTGACCAGAGAGAAAGCTGAAATACTATTTATTATGGGAGTGACTTTTGTAAATTGTGCAGAGAACATTAACTATATTGCCTGTACAGGACATAAGCATACCAACGACTTTTTCTAGTGTCACTAATGGGGTGTGCAGGTTGGGAAGTGTATTGTAATGAAATAAGTACTGGACCTGGCATTTTCCTAAGGCTAGAGATTTTATTTGAGTTCTGCTTTTGTAGCTTGTAGGTAAGTTTCTTGATGCTACGTGGCTTCATTCCTTAGTAATGAAGTGGACCCTAATTCTTTCTGGCCAGCTTCCTCAAAGGGATTTTGTAAGGATAAGTGCAGCACAAAAAGCAATACTCATATTTAAAGTATAATTATTGTTCAGTGCATGTCAGATTGTGCATATGTGAGCATAAACTTTTGCACATTGGTATTGCAGTATCCACAAGCTAATTTGCTGCTGTTGCTACTCTCCATGCAAAGATCAGATACGTCTTTTCATGTTTCTTTTTTTATGTTTCCATTTTTATGATACTTTTACAGATGTATGTAGCTTCATTTTCTGTCTCCATAATTGTGAGCCTTGATTACTTCTAGCAAACATCCTTTTAGCTAACAATTATAGACAAGCATTTTTTTTTTTTAACTACAATCAAGTGGCTAAGAACATTAGCGGCTACAGAACACCTTTCTTGTTTCAGGGTCAAATAGCAATCTATACCGACTGTCACTTCCTCGGGGCTAGTCACTCAGCAGACTAAAATCTGCCTCACAGCATAAACAGAGCATAAAAACCTGTTTGTAGAACTAAGACCAGAAAACTCTTCAAACCTGGAAAAAGAATTTAACATACAGCTAAGAGAGGCACATAAGACTGCAAATAAATATTGTCAGGAAACAAACAAACAAATAAAAAACAATACTTCACCACATTTCATAGTCACAATATCAGAAATCCAAGACAAAAACAGAACCATAAAGCTGTTAAAGGAAAGCAGTGAATCATTTCTAAAGGAAAATGTACCTAAATTACAGAAGTCTGCTCAATACAAACTTTAAAGACAAGGAAAGCTTGGATTATAGTATTTAAAGCAACAAAACAAAACAACTTTCAATCCAGACTCATAAATTCATAACATTATCTTTTATAGTTTATGGAGAAATAGCGATATTTCCATGATAAAGAGCTCCTAAAAAATTCATGACGACCGAAACCAGCATTCCAAATATATTTTCAAAGATATCTGACAAAGAAACAATAAAGTTAACAATGCTAAAAGGTTCAATGGAATGAATGCACCAGATACAGTGAGCAATTAAGTAGAAGAAAGGAATTATTGACAGAAAATTATACAATGACAAGAATAAGCCAATAAATACTAGGTATAATTATCAATGTGAATGGTCTCAATTTATCAATCAAAAGACAGAGAATAGCAGAATGGATCAAAAGGCCCAATACAACAGTATGCAGTACACAATACATTCTTTTAAATCTCCCTTATTACCTTATAACTGTGGGATAGATTCCTGTTCACTTGTATACATAGCCATACTCATTGCTTGGGGAGTGTCTGTATTACAGGGTTTTCAACTCTACATTTATCTAGCCTATCACATCTCTTTTCCAGACCGAAAACTCCCAATACAGGTATAATTAATGTATTTTGAATTGCCTCTTTTCACAATGCCCAGTTCGAATATCCTGGAAGTATGCTTATGTCTTCAAATCTATGATCACCTCAATACCAAGAATAGTAGGCTACTCCATAATGGTGATGAGATCATGTTCTCTCAAGCAAGAGAAATTACACCAAAACAAGGAGCTGAATTATCCCTCAAACTGTAGGATTTCTCTGAAACCAAAATTCAGAAAATGATCAACTGGACTCTCAACCAGTCCTTAAATACTGACCTTATGCTTTTGTGTGTGAGCAAGTTTGAATCCCAAAAGCAGACCGAGCTGCACTCAGATCCCAATACCCATTACTGTTTGTACAATAAACCTATCTACTCTTGCACGGAAACTCTTTTTCTGGGGCACACATCAAAAGCCCATGTGGCAGGCTGATCTAGGGACCTAGTCCTGTCTTTGGGGGATTTTCTTGGACTCCAGCTGGTGATAGAACAAAATCCTCTTAATCACTTTTTGCTTCCACTTCCCACAAAAGATAAGAAACAATCCCATACACTAAAGATGCTTTAAACAAGAGAATCTTGAAGTCACTGAAATAGTTTAAGGCTCACAATTCATAAAATTTGTCACAGTGACATTTATATTTCACTTATTTGACTTGTAACTAGGTGTTTGATATCTGCATATTAGTATGTTTCCATTATCTGTCATCTCACAGATTGGGGCATTATTTTCCAAAGAAAAAAGTTTAGAGACTCAGTTTCATGTGATGTTTGTGGGTGTTACATGACAGTGGTGTTTCTTGCTGTATTAATGTTTTGGGGAAATTTCACTAAGCACATTGGAATTGTTTTCCTATAAAAGCATTTCTAAGTTGCTTATCTAATATTATGCCTTACTTCCAGAGAAACTGAGGAATTAACTTTCATTTTTTGTCTTGACTGAGTATCTTATCTATCAGCAAGAAAACAGTGATAGAATTTCAGGTTGAAGACAGGAAATTTCCATTGCTAGCATATTTATATGATCTTGGGCAATAAAACACATCACTGCACAGATTTGCAAATGTCTCTGAGATGTCCTCTTATGGAATCATATATATTATCTACATTTTCATCCATTTCAAGTCACTGAAGTGCAAGAGAGTAGTGTGTGTCTTAAATTGTCACTGTGATGATTAAAGATAGAAAATGCATGCAAAGTAGGTAGGCTATTGCCTAATAAAGAGCAACTCTTCATGAAAGTTTGTTTAATTCAAATGCGAACCAATCTTTAGAATTTAATATTGTGTGCTTTTCCTTACCTGACATGCATAATTTGGAAAAACTGCAGTTTGATTGACAGGGATAAAACTCAGGACTATCAGCTTTAATAATCAGCAGTAATAAGCAGTGGATAATAGCTATGGTCTCTTTCTGTTGCTATCAATTACACACATTATTAATGGATGGGCAAAATCTGCCAAGGCATAGATTGTTAACAGAAATTGACACCTCAGTTCTTGCTAGTGTCAGAAATTAATTTTCCAGAGTGCAACTATGCCACATTAAAATGCATGTTGCAGTGGTTTATGATGTGGCAGAGAAGTCCTTTTCTGGAAAGTGACTCAGAAAGAGGACTAAGCGAGTGATGCAAGCGATATCTCAGAGAGGAGACATGGAAATTATCCACACAACGGTTACTGTCACATGCTAACACCTATCCTATGAAATTAAGATTCTAGATAGTTAATATGTCACTTTGTAAGCTTGTTAAATAAAATGTAGAACAAGCTGAATATTGTAGTGACTCAAAATAATGTACATTTCAATTTTAAATCATAGAAAAATAAAACTAAGCATTTTTCTTCATTTAATTCAGAAAATAACATATGGGAAGTAGAAAATGATGTAATTGAAAATTTTAAATTTCCCAAGTTAAATGGGATCTATCTCCGTCCTACATCCCTTCAAGGCTCTCTACTTCTTGCCTGCCTTGCCATGTGCAAAACTTCCTCTGCTATGCTCTGCTGCTAAAGCATTGTGTCTTGGAGCCCATTGTGTACTGAACCTCTGCAAACTGTGAGCCAAAACAAACCTATCCTCTTTTAAATTGTCAGTGTTGGTTATTGGTTCTAAGTATTGACAAAGTAACTAAGACCATTGCATTTACTTATAAAAGAATTAATTTCTGAACACACTTCCATGAAGATAGGTATTTTTCCCTAAAATTCTTAAGTACTGGGGGGAAGAATTGGGAATGAAGGGTGGCAGAGGAGATTGTAAAGGGACTTTTAATATACAAAGAAAATGGCTTACACAAAGCATTTCTTATTTCCTCAGCGTGCACCTAAGTGCAAGGTTCTTGGATGTCAGTTTTCTTTCCCTTTCCAGGGAGTTCAATGATAGTTCCTTACTTTCACTTTATTTTTAGTCTGCTATTCCAGCCTACTAAGTGTGTTATAATTATAACCAGCATTGATGTGGTGGTTGCTTGTGGTGGCTATACTTTCACCAGCTGTGACTGAGTCTTTCGCTATTCTCAGTCTCCAGGGCTATCAGAAAGGGTCCTATTAGAGCTTTTTTTCCCCCCTTAAGTTTCATATGTGGCCACGTGTATTCATAGATGCAGCAAGGTGAAAGAAAATATTTCACTTGTAAAGATTTGGGAATCCCCAAGATTCTAACTACATAAAACCTTCAAAAATATCTTGAAGAAAATAATTTTTCATCTCCAGTAAGTGACAGCATATACAAGCAATGGTCACAGGGTATTTTCTCACGTTGAAAAGTCTTAAAAGAATCCCAAACACTCATTTTGTACATTTATGGGAAAGGCCATACGAATGTTTGGTTCTCGCAGCTGGTCTTCATATTTAATACACTAACAACTTCAGTTTCCTAAGATACTAACCATGATTTTCCTCTTTGACTTATTTAAATGAACTCTTTGAATATCATTATTACATATTTGTAAGTTTAGTTCATGACTTGTACACTTCTTTCTACAGTCTTGATGTGATACAATAGTTATTGTTGGGATACTTATTTTTATCATTCATGAATGTAAAACTCCTGCATATGACTGATGCATTATATTGGATCAGACAAAAGGCTGTCTATTCATTACTTGTGGATAAAGCTTATCTTTGTGTTCTCCTTTTCTTTCTTTTATCTCACCCTCTCTTTTTCTGTTTTCCTGCCTCCTCTTTTTAAAAGGATAAAAGTCAAAGTGAATTAAGACCCAACACTTATGATCTCAGTTACATCTGTAAAGGCCTTCAATGGAGGTTAGGGCTCTAACATACAAATTTTTGAGGGATAGAGTTCAGTGCACCACACCAGGATAGGAAGAAAATAGGTAAGTATTTAGAGTCATTGCGAGTAGATAAGTTTGTCTGCATTTTCGAGGTGGATAATATTTTCCTTGTCAGATAAATGAGGAAATCAAGTCTTAGATGGCAAATACAAATGTAACTGTGCTGTGTTAAACTGGAAAAGAAAACCCAGAGCCCTTTGAAGAAATATGCATCAATGTCTGTTATAGAAGTGGACGTTGTTGGTCATCAGAGCAAGGGGTTTCAGGCTCAGTTGAATCTGTAGATAGAGCTAACGTGTTTTGGAGTAAAGGTTATGAGAATGCTAAAGTGTGGAAGTTTAACTATCCAAATTATAACCACAGTTTTTATTATTTATTAAATATAAGACATTTGTGGTACACACACAGTGATAAATATTTCAATTAATACTATGAGGGAAAATGTCTATGAATACCCTAATTTCCTTAATGAAGATCTAGAGGGTCAAGAGATTTAACAACTTTCTAAAAAGCACTCAGTGGGAGAAGTAGCATTAGTACACTCGTTGCTTATATTTTAGTTTCACAAATTCACAATCTTTGGTTTAATAGACCAGGAGATCTCCTACATTTGCAGTTTCATATACCAGCCAACTTCTGTTATTTTCAGGAACCTAGCCAGATCCGATTAAGAAATTTGATGCAAGGTCCTCTTTAAAGCTGAAGTGAGATCTATCAAAGGTGATAATATTCTATAACAATATGCAATATATTAAATAGTGTCAATTTCCTATTATGTTGTTTTGAAATTTTGTATCATTTATATCTTTTTTTGTTTTTGTTTTTAAAATAAAAATTAATAGTAATGTGTGTGCTAGTATAACAACAACTAAAATAACACATACAAACAAACAAACAAACATACAACAACAACAAAAAAAAAAAACCCTGATGAGACATTCACTTATAAATAGAAAAAATTTATTTCTCACAACTATGGAATCTCTGTGTTCCAAGATCAAGGTGCTGTCATTTGCTGATTGATGAAGGTCTATGTCCTGTAAGCCACCACAGCAGAATACAGAAGGGCATGCAAAGCTGTTTCTCACCTACACAACCAGCCCATTCATGAGGATGATGCTCATTTGTTAACTCTCAGGAAGTCCACACCTCTTAACACTACCACACTGGGAATTAGTTTCTAACATGAATTTGGGAGAGATACCATTATTCAAATTATAGGAAGGACAATGTAAGTTTATTCTGCAATATAGTCCTTTGTGCATGCCTACTTTCACATGTTAAAGTTATCTATTAATTTTTCCAGATGATTTCTTCATGATAAATGTAGGCTTTTCTATTATATATGATCTAATTAGCTCATCAGTGAAACACAGTCTTGTATCCCTTGATATGCTGGTTTGTGATTAATCTAATGCTATTAAATTCTTTAATTCATATTTTAAAATTTTAAAACTATTTTTTTCAATCTGGTTACATGAAAAAGGATACATTGAGATGAAAGTAGAAAAGATGATAATCAAATGAGCACAAATTTATTAAATTCCAGGAACAGCAGTGAGATAGGAGATTAAGGTAGGGCGAAATGTTCTGGGAAAGTCAGTATGACCTGTTAATTATGAGACCACAGAACCCACATGCAGAACAGTGCCCCAAACTCTACATGTACAATTCTCCCAAGATCAGCAAGCAGGTCTTCCATAGGATTGGCTTGACCTTACATTAACCTGAGATGTAGGATCCCAGTCCCACCTCTCAGGACCCATAGAGAGACTTTCTCATTGGTTTCCTTGACATTTGGATGCAGTAAAGGACACAGATGTCAGAAAGCTCATTTTCATGGCTTTCCTCATGCAGTCCCACCGTTTTCTCCGTGGTGTGCTTTTATGTTGATTGTCCTTTTCATTGGCCCAAGCTTCTTCAGCAGAGCCAGTTTTCTCAACCTTCATTTTTACTTTTTCAAATAAACTTGGTCACCACCTTTTTCTTGCTTCATTAAATCTTTGTTTGAGATGAAAAGAACCTGTAACCCAACTCCAGGAGACCTGAGCAGCACAAAACCCAGTAACATTTATTTGACAAGACATTTTTAGAAGGAGAATACCTGTGACAGGACTAACCACTACAATTTTGTGTATATGTGATTACAAGTCATGTTTAAGTTTTATTTTGCATGAAAAAACTACAGAGTTTCTCAGAATTTCCATCACTATATGAAGACAGTATGATTAAAATTCAATGATTGTAGAAACTGTGATATTTACATCCACACAGTATTTTTATGTGAAAAGTTTTAACTTTGAATCAAAATATATTTCTCTGATTTTTTTAAATCAGTAACTTCTCTTCAATTTCATATTTTTTTCTAACATGGAATTATTACAGACTGTATTATAATTCAAGCATAGGAAGTGTTTCTATTTCATGAGAGCATAAAGGCAAATGATTTATAATCTAATACAATCAATGACATTTATGCATTGGTCAAGATCTAAAAAGTGCTAATTACTTGAAAATATTAAATCTTGGTTGAATTTTCAGAATGGGCATCTGTATCATAAAACTAAAAACGTTAAAATTTATATAAATAAAAGCTTCATTATACAACATACTCATATTTAGTATAAACTCAACCACAGTGCTAGAAATTATATATGATTTATTTCCTTTAATTATTACACATATTCTATATTGGAAAATTTCTTATGTCACAGATAAAGTAAATAAGAGACAGAAAATTTAGATAATTTTTGCTAATGGTCTTATCATCTAGCTCAGTCTAAGGGACTTCCAAGGCTGCAGTAAAGAACCTAAATGCCTTTTTGCACAGTAAGCTTACAGGCTTCCTGACTTCTCTTGGGAAAAAAAATCATTTTCAGAATGTGCCAGAAAGAAACACAAGAAGGGTTTATTAGGCAGAGATTATAGAGATCACTCTAGAGTGGAGTGTGTGTACTCAGAGGAATGTGACACATTATTATCTTAAACAGGGAACATTTATGCTTCCCTGGAAGAGATGTAAATCCTGGGAGAAGGAAGCCCACCAAGGGTATGTGTCAAGATTTGGTGTCCTTTTGTTTGTTTGTTTTTGTAATTTAAATATTCTTTGGATTTCCTCAAATGATTTCTTTATCTTATAATCAGATTTCTGCTCTTTATCTTCCTAATTAAGCCAGATTGTGGACTCTCAGCATTAGAGTGTGGGTATGGTGAGTCTAGGGAGAAGAAGCGTAGATTTAACCACAGGAATGCTTATATGGGAAAGCTTGGGTAATTTTGGCTGGGTTTTAGAAGTTGCGGTCTTCTCAAAAGTACAGTTTTTAATTATGAGTTCCATGTCATCTTTTACTCGTATTTTATTTCCTCTTTCTCATAGCAGTCTTTTTTAGAGGGCCCAACCTATGGAAATAAAAGGAAATTTACCATAAAAGCTACATCAAAATAACTTTTCAAAATGGAGCCAGGAAGCCATTAGGAATCAGTACCTAGGCCTTTTCCAATAGCTGCCTGGAATGTAAAATTTGCTCATCTCTACACTGTGAACATAGGCATCTGGAAAAAAAAACTGCTCACGAGCATTTCCATTTTATTAAACATTCTATTCTTTTTTTTTTTTTTTTTCATTCATGTAGGCCCTTTTCCTTCTCAGCATACAACAATCCATAAAAGCTCCCACTTTTCCTGCTTTGCAACCTGAATACAGATTTTATTTGAATTGATGTGTTCTACTTACATTTGTGTGAATTAGGGTCTTTTGTAAAGCAATTCCTAAAACCCACAATAAACCATTCTTACAGTTTCTGATTTTTCATTGATTAACAACTAGCAGTCTTATTGCTAAACATTAACCCTAAATACTGTAGAAAGCACTGTGTTGACCTTGTAAGAATTAGAATACTGACTTTATCCGCCTTTGAACTCTAGTGGATCACTGTTTATATTGATGGAATTGATGAATAGTCTCCCCGTTTACTTGTAATTTAAAGCTGCTCTTGCTGTTGACAGTGTTGGACCATCCAGTGAACCTGGTTCACTGGCAAGATATTCTCAAAGAAAAGTAAAAATTGGGGATATAGATAAATTCAAGCATGTTTCTGTTGAAAATTTTATCACAATATCAGAAATAGTTAAGTTAATGCATAATAAACTTCATGGCTACAGAAAAGGTCATTCAGAATCTCAATGATACTGTTTCAATGCAGTGTGATCTGATTATTTCTGGGGATTCATCATGGCTTTTCAAATACAACTGAATGAGAATAAGACTCATAACATTTTTAAACACATTTCTGTAAGACAAAAATATTAGTGTGGAGCTACTTTGAAGTAATTGTGCTGATTCAAACATCCAGATATTTGAATATTTGATCACTTAGATATCTGAAAATTCTCTGATTTCCCACATACGTTTGGGATAAACAAAGCTATTTAGTTGTCATTTATACTATATACCAGCAATAGTGAGATAATTAGAGCTTTAAATTAATACCAATCAGTAAGCTATATAGAAATACTATAGGCAGACAGGGCCAGGCCCTTGAGGGAGTCAGTGCAGAAGATAAGAACATACTGCAAATTGTGGCTGGTGGTACATTCACTGAGGCTGAGTCTTAGTAAATGACTACAACTACATACCTCCCAAAGGAAAACAAAAACCTACTGTAATTGATATTCTACATAAGCATCAGTCACACTGCTGATCCATCTCTTCCAAACAGGAGATTTGTTCTTTCCATGTACACTTTGTACATGACTTGGCCTCCCCATTGGATCTAAATTACCTAAGCAATTATACTTGTAATCTTATTGACTGATCATAGTTTTGTCCCCCCTTGTACTTTGTCTTTTTGTATTCACTGCACGTTTCTGCTCTTTAAAACACCTTTTGAGAATCTGTCTCATAGATAATCCACTCTCAGATCCTCTCCTGTGTTTCAGGAGCTGTCTCTCCCTCAATAAAATTTTCTACTCTTAACCTCCATTGTTCCTTCGAATTCATTCCTCGATTTTTTGGAATGTGAACTTCGAATCAGACAGTTAGCAGGTTGGGAGTTATACTATTTTCCTGTATCATATGGAGGTCCACTATTACAATGACAACAAACAGCCTGCTGTGGCACATGTGCCATAGGTTTCCCACAACTGCTATAGATTATTTCTCCAGAACGCTGCGAAGAAGGTAAAGAAAAAGAATATCTCAGAAAATAAGTCCAAGGATGAAAATAGGGAACACGACTCATTTTAAGGATCCAGATAAACTACAGAAGAGAAGACAATGTTGGCCAGCTCTTCTTCTGATACAGGGTTAATATTTATAATATGAAATTTAAAAAGTTTAACAAAAAACCCCATACAAATAATCAAACTAAAATGAGTAAATTATCTGAATAGTCACTTCTTAAAAGAAATATAAATGATCAATAGATATATTTAAAATTGCTAATATTATTAACCATCAGAGAGATGCAAAATCAAAACTACAATGAAATACCATTTCACTCTAGATAGAATGACCATTATTAAAACAAGAGCAATAGCAATAACATAGCATATGCTAGAAAGAATACGGGGAAAATGCATTTCTGCTCACTATTTGTGGGAATGCAAATTAGAAATTAGCAGAGCTACTGTGGAAAGAAATGTGAAAATTTCTCAAATAATTAAAATATATGTAACTATGATCTAGGTGTCCTACTCTTGAGTGTATATCCAAAGAAAATTAAGGCAAATACAAGATACTGAGCATGGTAGAGCACACGTATAATCCTAGCTGGGCTACCTAATGAGTTCAAGGCCAGCCTGAACTACTAGTAAAACCCTTTCTCAATAAAAAAAAAAAATAATGATACATAAAAGATAACATGTACACTCATGTTTACTGAGGTACTAGTTACATGAGCTAAGCTACAGAGCTATAGAATCTGTCAAGCTGCTAGTCAACAGATGAGTGGATAAGGGAAAGGATACACAAATGTATGGATGATATATATATATATATATATATATATATATATATATATTATTCAGCCATAAAGAAGAATGAAATCCTGTAACTTTCAGCAAAATGGTTGAAACTGGTAAATATCATAGTAAGCATGAGAAAGCAGACAGAGAAAGACAAACATGACGTAGATGTCATACACCATATGTATCAGCCATATAAGGCAAATATGTTATATAACATTTATGGAGGCAAAGAAAAAGAAAAACGTTGATATGAATGTAGAAGACTGTTTACAAGTCCCCAGTCTATGATGGAGTTATGTTCTGAGAGAACATTTGTTATTTGTATTCATTCAGAAGTCATGAAGAGTGAGTCTTACACACCTTGGACAAAGATATACAGTATAAAGCATGAAAAAACCAAAAACACTTTAAAAATACAGTAACTCCTGACTATACTGCCCATGCTATTGCACACTGTCACACAGTAGATTAAGCACACAGCTGCACAACAGTAACAATGTCAGGCCAACACACGAGCTACTTCTGCAATTTGTTCACATCCCCTATTTGGTTTATTTCTATCTGTGAAAGTTCACCATTTGAACTAAGTCAGCTCCTTGCTGTACTATACAAGGGACTAGGAAGTTGCTGTGGAAGGAGGGAAAATACAAGAAGAATAGATGGACACATGAACATATATAAATACCACAGCGAATCCATTTTTGATCATTTAATGCACATAAGTACATAAATACAGCAATATCTCGAGTCCCCAGTGCTTCTGTTCCCAAATAATTCAGTCCACAAACAAAAATGTTCGGCAAAATTTTGCTTCTGTTTGTGAACTTCACATTTGGTAAGAAACACAACCACAGTCATCTTCTCTGCGTGAACACGGACATGACCATATTTTCCAGAATCATGGATTGAGCTAAATACGTGATATTAATAATAAGCATATTAACACAAAATGATGGTGTCATGCTATATCTGACCAGAGCTTTCCAACCTCTGTGAGTGTGTTGGAGATGGGTGATTTGTCATTTTAAATTTGTAGACCTCTAGATCAAAATGAGCTTGCAGCGAGTGAATTGTATTTAATCTGACTTTCACTACAGTATCTTGCACTTGAACACTGGTGTTGTAATTAGATGACACTTCTGGAGTTTTGTGAAGAGATAAATGAATTATGCATATTAATGGTACATGCATAATTTAGGTTACAGATCTGGTCATAGTAAATGGTTTCCACTAGGAATCAAACTAAGAGTCTTCCTATTTGAGTACGTTTTTTCCTTTCTGAAAGGTTCATTTGTTAGGTTGGTGCTGGATACTGAATTTAGGGTTTTAGAGCTACATCACAACCCCTTCTTGAATTATTTTTTTTTTAATTTTAAGACCATGTCTCAGTAAATTGCCTTGGCTACGCTTAAATTTGCAACCCTCTTCCCTTAGGCTATGAAATGACAAGGTTTACAAGTGTGAATCACTGTAAGAAATTTCTTTCTTCATAACTTTTACTTTTTACAAGTTCTGTGGTTTGATTTGGACAAGTGAATATGTTATAAATTAATACTAATAAAGCAAAGTTCAAAGAGGACTTTTGTACTTCTGCTTGGCTTTCTTGTGTTTCCATTCTTGCATCTATAGTTAGAACAAGAGCAAGTTAGTCTGCTGGAATATGACATCATGAAGGAGCTGAGAGATTCTGACTTTAGCGTCCAGTTCTTTGCTAAATGCTGTCTTGCCTAATCAACTCTAAACTCACTACCCACTTATGCATCCAAGGTTGGGAAACCTGTAGCAGAACTCTTACTTGTTTGCACAGAATTCTAAGATTAATGCATTGCTTTATTTCAATACTCTTGGGAGCAACCTGTCTGACAGCAGCAAATTCAATATTGCAACTATGAATTTCTTATCAAACCCAAATGGCTTCAGTTTTTTCCATCTGCAATTTATTGATAAAATCAACTCTGGGCTATAACTACATTAATAAATTAAAATTTGAAATAGGCATAACAAGGTTGATTTCTAGTAAACATTTTTAAATGAATGCATAAGTGTTTTAACATTCAAAAAACATTGTAGATGCAGGCAGTATAATTGTGAGGGTTTTTTTCCCCCTCCCCTACACTGGAGAACAAGAAGATACCTTTGAGTCCTTTCAAAATAGATTATTCTTCTGTAATGGGTACCTATGTGGTTGATTGAAGAACAATGCTATATTAGGAGTCACAGGGGTTTGGGGAAAGCCAGGAAGCATTTTCTATTGAGATAAAGATAAAAGAGCCTTTCTTAGAGAAATGGAGTAGCTAAGTGCTTTGTACAAGTAATAAAGCAGGATCATTAGCCTAAAGAAAAAATAGCGCTGTCAGAAGTTTATTATATTATGCCTTTTAAAGGTAAGTAAGAAGTCAAAGTCATCATCCCAAACTCATGAGATGCTTTTCTTTTGAGATAAGTTTATAGTAGTAATACTGTAATTTGTATCAGCTTTCTTTATTGTTTCTCTTTATCTCCCCTCATATCTCTCTCTCTCTCTCTCTCTCTCTCTCTCTCTCTCTCTCTCTCTCTCTCTCTCTCCTTTCTCATTTAATTACTGTAATAAGGAAAGAAGTGGAGAAACAGGTTAAATGTTTGATTTTTTTTGAGGGTGCATTACATGATATATGACACAAGACAAGGGGAAAGGCTTTCATTTTTCTTCATAGTAAAAAGAAATTAGGGAAAGAACTGGGAGGTATTGAACTCCCTATTGAGTTTCCTACTGATGCTAAGTGATGCAAAGGAAGGTTGTGGTGTTAGAACATAGTGATCCTGTGTGAAGAATTAAGAAAGCTGTAGTAATAAGTTGAAATATAATAGCTCAGTTATTACTCCTACTATAAAAGTAATTTAACTGAATTATTCTCAGTTTTCTCATTTGTATTACAGTGAGAAGCAAAATAAGTAATTTCTAAAGTTATAACACTGATAATATTCCACAAACTCTCCTATGCTTCACCTAAATTCTCTCATTCAGGGGCTTACTCACTTTGAATGTGGGTTTACCTAAGGTTTTTAGTACTGAATCAGGGGATCCATGGTCAAGAACATGGTGAGTAGTTCATGGTAATTTTCCTAGACACCAGAGTTTTGGAGCTCAAAGAAGCTTCTACATCTGACCTTGTTCCTGTGCTGGCATCTGCACAGCAGTGGTATTTACTTATCTACTTATTTTCTCAGTGTTGGTGTCAAAGAGATGATGACACATCACAGGAAAGTTGCGGTAGACTAGCAGTGTGTGTGACTTGTATGGGACAATAGAGTATGGATAGGTGGACAGGGACAAACATTATAAGCTCCATGACAAGTCTTCATAGGGAGAGAATGTCTTTGGGAGATATTGAGAGATAAGTTGTGAAGTGTGAATGTCAGAGGGTAGAAAGGTAATCACTAGGTCTGTAGCTCAGGTCTGTAGCTCATGAGGTGAGGCCCCCATTCTCAAAGATGTCTACATTTGGGATGCACCTGCAGATGTGCTCGGTAAATATTTGTTAAAATAAATGGCACTAATGGCTGGTGATACAGCTCAGAGTCATAAGTACCTGCCTGGCAAGTGCAAAATCCTGAGTTGTTGGGAGCCGCGTCTGTGATAGCTCGCCTTGCGCGGCGGACGTGAGGCCTGTGGTAAAGAGCAAAGCCTGAGGTAGATTACCCCTCCCATCGAATATGTTAGTTTCCTGCTTACCGCGTAAACAACCCGCTCAACAATATAGTCTGCCTGGCAACTGATGATGTTAGCCAATCAGCTTGCCTTGCTTACTTTAACATGATTGGACACTGTACCCGTATATATACCGGTGCCACCCCTGGGCGGAAGAAGAAGCCAGGTAGAAGCCCAGAAGTAAAAGCCCAAAAGGAGCCGCGGAGAGCGGACCGGTAGAGGCTTTGGGGCAGACTGAAGCACAAAAGGAGCCGCGGGGAGCGGACCAGAGGAGGCTTCAGCTGGGAGAACCCAGGGCAGGCTGTACGGAGAAGGAAAATAAAAAGAAAAGGTTGTCCACTACCAGACTTTGTCGTGTGTCCTTCCTGCCGGCCGGGAGCGGACATCGACATTTGGAGGCCCGCCCGGGGACTGATCACCCCCGAGACATGGAAGTGGACAACGCTCCAGTACAGAGCTGCGAGACAGGTGAGTTGGGGATAAGCCTGGGCTCTGGGTGGCGCGCACCTACAGGGCTTTTAGACTCCCCTCAGGCTCACGCGTAAGTGGCGGATTCCTTGGGCCTCACGCGGTGAGTAACATATTAAAAGATGGGAAACATGTTAGGTAGCAACACTAAGAGCGAGGGTGGTTGTGGAGAAAGCTCTCAAGAGCTTACAAAAGTACGCAGGGTATCTGAGCAGGCCCAGTCAGGGAGCTCCCGAGAGGGGTCCGTTAAGGGGAACAAGGATGCTAAGGAGGAGGACGGGGCTCTAGCCTCGGAGTCGTCTGACTCCGAGGACGAGGGAAAGTTGAATGGCAAGGAGGCCAAAGAGACCAGCTGTCAGGAGCCTAAGTCGCTCGATAAGGAGTCACAGGGTTCTTTACCTTGGGGGCCGTTTCCGGAGGCGATCCCTCGCCACGAGGCGGCCGCCTGGGAGCTCCCTCCCCTTTCGCCAGAACAGGAAGTGATGCACGGGCCCCCATTTTCCGCCCAATCACGGCCGCTGTCTTATGCTCCGCCGCCGGCGGCTCGGTATTTTTACAGGCGGCTTTGGCAGGGGGGACGCTTGTCTCATGAGGTACATCCACCTGGGATAGATAGTGGCCCCTACGGGATATTTCCTGTACAAGTAGCTATGGGCCAGGGACGCAATGTATGGGAGCCTTTTGAGATAAAGCAGATTAGAGAACTTAAAAATGCAGTTACAACCTTTGGGCCGACTGCGCCTTACACCATTGCCATGCTGGAGAACCTGTCTTCTGGGCCCCTCACCCCCGCGGACTGGATTCAGCTGGCAAAGGCGTGTCTGCCCTCGGGTAGTTACCTGGATTGGCGAGCCTGGTACGCAGAGTTCTCTGCAGAGCAGGCTGAGAGAAACGCCAATCGGGGAAACCGGGGGTGGAACAAGGAAATGCTTATGGGAGAAGGTCGGCACGCTGATGACCAGACCCAGTTCCCCGGCGCTCTCTGGCGGGGAGGAGATAGAGAGCCATCCGCTCCGCCCTGGAGCTCTTCTCCAGAAGCGGCTCCCCACCGAGAGGCCGCTACAGGGAACCCTCCCTTCTCTCAGCCGGCACAGGAAGTGACGCCCCGTTCCACTCTGTCGCGACCGCCGTCCTATGATTTTCATGGGCGGCTACTCTGCCGAGCAGGCTGAGAAAAACGCCGGTCGAGGAAACGGGGGCTGGGGATTTAGCTCAGCAGCATAAGCACCTGCCTTGCAAGCAGGCGGTCGTGAGTTCGATCCCTGGTACCGATAAAAAGGAAAAAAGACAAAAAAAAAAAAAAAACGAAAAAGATAAAAATAAAAAATAAAAAATAAAAAACAAAAAGGGGGAGTAAGCCAAGGCCTGCCTCCAAAGGCGCGGTTATCTATGGCATGACAATGGATGGGCCCGGATCCAGTGGTCAGCTGGAACCGAGGCGCGGTTTGTGTTTTCCCACAGGAACCGGGACGAGAACCACTGTGGATACCGGAGAGACTGACACGGGCAACAAAGCCCTCGACTGAAGATCAGACCTGCCCTACTGGAGATCCATCACAGACCAACCAATAAGATGAATAGAAATAGCGGTAGCCCGAAATGGACAAGAAGATCCTCAGGCATATGCATGGCTTGCTCAATTGGCCCACGACCGAGTCTAGATATGGCGGGCATCCCTCATTCTCCTCCATAAGGTGACAATACACAGCAGGGTAGGTGAGTCAATGACGGGTAAGAGCGTGCCTCCCCAGCACGACTCGACCTAAGCCAGGCCCTACCCCATCCTGCACGTAAGCCGCTGGACTGTTAGATGCTGCCCAGGTCTAAATTTCTCTCCGAGGGGATTTCTTTACGGAGAGGAAATGAGTGCAAGCTTGTGTGCATCCAGGTTCCGTCCAGTTTGTGCCTGGCCCTAGAAAAAGGACGAGGGCCTCAGGGCCTTGGCAGACCATGGCATGGCCAACCAGGGTCTAAGCCAAGGACCTACGGTGGGCCTACACATAGGGCATAAGCCTCTGCACCCAGTCCAGGAAGGGCTACGATGCGCACATTCATAAAAAATAAAATAGGGGGAGATGTTGGGAGCCGAGTCTGTGATAGCTCGCCTTGCGCGGCGGACGTGAGGCCTGTGGTAAAGAGCAAAGCCTGAGGTAGATTACCCCTCCCATCGAATATGTTAGTTTCCTGCTTACCGCGTAAACAACCCGCTCAACAATATAGTCTGCCTGGCAACTGATGATGTTAGCCAATCAGCTTGCCTTGCTTACTTTAACATGATTGGACACTGTACCCGTATATATACCGGTGCCACCCCTGGGCGGAAGAAGAAGCCAGATAGAAGCCCAGAAGTAAAAGCCCAAAAGGAGCCGCGGAGAGCGGACCGGTAGAGGCTTTGGGGCAGACTGAAGCACAAAAGGAGCCGCGGGGAGCGGACCAGAGGAGGCTTCAGCTGGGAGAACCCAGGGCAGGCTGTACGGAGAAGGAAAATAAAAAGAAAAGGTTGTCCACTACCAGACTTTGTCGTGTGTCCTTCCTGCCGGCCGGGAGCGGACATCGACACTGAGTTTGATTTCTGATACCAAAAACAAAAAAACAAAGTAAATGAAATTAAAAGGAGAAAAAGGAAGTGACTCATGACTTTGCAAGACAATGACTTTGAGTCCTTATTTATTTTTAAAAAGTGTAATCTACAATTTCTGAACATAATATTTTTCTGTAATGATATCTGAATTTGTAGGTTGTTCAGATTACTGCACACAAGATACTGGAATATGAATGAAAGTTAGGACCTTCATGCTGGTTTAGTCTTCAGCACTTCTAACAGTATTTTACTTCATTTTTCTTCCAAGTTGAGGTATTGGACTCATAATGCCATAAAACATGTTTCATGAACATTGTGACATTACTTTTCATTTGCGGTTTTGACTGCATAGTTTACAGAGCATGTCTATGTTTACTGGCAAATGTATGAGACCTGAGACAGCCTTTGATGTATTTTTTTCTGGGTTAAATGCTACATCTTCAAGTTTTGTGTCTCTAGTTGTGCAGTCCCCACATAGCAGCTATTTTTAGAACATTTCAAACATGAACTAAAATTTCTCCTAAATTTAAATGTACTTAAGCAGTACAAAATGGCAGTAGCTCCACATAAAGTATACAAATTAAATTCAGTGTAGATGAGAAAACTAACTGAATATTAACTGATGGATGAACCTTGTACTCAGTAAGTAAGCAGCAGTATGATCAGTTAACATTCTTTTACTTAGAAGGTCCTGAGGAACTTTGATAACCTTGTGAGTCTTTGAATCAAACACCAGAAAAATGTTATTGAGGGCCAATTGGTTGTTCCTAAATCAGAAGAGTCTTTAAAGCTCACTGCTTCCATTCCTCTCTGGGTCTGTCTGACTGTCCCAAGACACGAAAAATTACTACTTTGCTGTTGTTCTGATCCATGAGGCATGTACATCACCCTTTATATTTCTTTTTTACACAAGGAGTTAACCAGTTATATGGAATTTAAAAACTTTCTGGCAGAAAGTTCACAGACAATGATTCTGGGAATTTGGGTTCTTAGTTTGAGCTAGTTCCATGACTCTGACTACTGGAAACTGTAATGTAACTTGTTTTACTTTCTCCACTGTGGTGTTACTTGTTTTATTAACACCATGGACATTAAAATATTTGGTATAATGCTATTCAAATACAAGCAGTTGTTTTGCACATAGGTGCTAATTTTGCAATTATATCACCCTTCCAAAAATGTTTTTACATAGTTAATACATATTCAATAAAATAAAAATTGCTATTTAAGTGAAAAGGTAAAGAGAAGTTTTTCAAAGTTACTTTACTTTGCTTTGTTTAAAGATTTTACTAGCTATTTAGCTGGAATAAGGCAGATAACTTGATTTACGCTCTAAGAATTTTGTTTATATAATATTTAGAGCTGCGATTTCCATTGGAATTGATGGTAACCTATCTAAGAGAACTTGTAAATACTGCCATTTAATGAATGCTTTTTTCCTCACTAATTATTTATTTTTCTATATGCACCCATAGACATGAATAGGAAGATAAATGAAAATTATCCCTTAACAGTCATAAAAGCTGATTAATATGTTGTTTAAGTTTCTACTGCCTTCTGAAAAGATCTCATGACCTTGATAATATGGTCCAAGATTAGTCTCCCACCTCTTATCCTACTTTCCTGAACAACTCTCCAAGTGAACCGAAACAAATATAGTTGCTTTACATGATCCTAAAATTCCTGTCCCAACAGCAAGTCTATTGCAAGATATGGTAACATTTCTGTCTTTTCCAATTCTCTAAATGAGTAATTTTTTTACTCCTTCATGAATCAGTTCCACCATCTCTTATTTTTATGAATTGTCTCTGCCAATTTAGAATTATCTATGTTGGAGAGGGACACCATGCTAAGAGCAAAATCTATGTGGTACATATGCGCCTTGATTTCCATTTTCAAATACTGGGTAGAAAGAGAATGTCCACTCATTGTGATAAGAGGATCCCTGCACACCAGGAAGAATTTGCTTCCATTCTTTAAGGGGATACTAGCATGAATTAATTCATTAGGAAGCGGCTTCCTGCTTATTTAACAATGTGGCAAAATTCCTCAGCATATTTTGGCACATTAATCCAGAAAATCTGCAAAGATGATCCCAATAGCCTAACATATGTGATAGTCACCCAAAGACCAGTAGTGATTGTGGTTGGAATTTAACTAACCGTTTTGTCAAAGGCATGTGCATCACCTTTTATATTTCTTTTTTACACAAGGAGTTAACCAGTTATATGGAACTTAAAAACTTTCTGGCAGAAAGTTCACAGACAATGATTCTGGGAATTTGACAAACCATTTTGTCAAAGAAATTTCAAATTAAGACTAAATTTCAGACCTACTCCCAAATAGCCACTCTTAATATAGAAATGTTCATTTAGACTTGAATGAAACCTGAAAGGATTTTGCCCTAGGTATGATATTATGGCAGTGGGAGGCAGGACCAAGGGATTTTTCTTGAGGTCATGCCCCCACCCATGATAACTTACCTGTGGCACAAAAAGAGTCCCTATCAGCTACTCTCACATCAGCAATGCCACCTCTAAGCACTACCCCAGTCAAAAACTATATGTATGCCTCCCACACCACATTTCCAGCAGAGAAACCCAGGCTTGGTGGTCATAGAGTTTCTCTCCATGTTCTTAGAATAAAGGCCATTTTTGCATTATATTCTCTCTTTTACTATACCGAAAATCCTATCCTTTGGTTCCTGGACCGGGAAGGCAGAGTGAGTAGCTCCTAGGAACTCTTCCAAGTTTGAGTTCCCTGCCTAAGAACCAGCTTTTTCTTCCTCCAGGACTGTTTACTGGCCGCTGCTAATCTGCATGCAACAGCGACCTTCCTCACTGAACCTGAGTGAGCTACCATCCGGAGTTATTATTTCCGGTCCTTAGCAAGCTTGCGACAGAAAACCCATGCTGCCGTCCTGAAAAGGGACACCAGTTTTCATGCTCCTTAGGCCTCATAGCTCAGGTGAGACTGACATTTTTGATCCCTGGCACCCTGCCCTGCCCCTGCACTCTTCCATGACCAGGCGGAGGAGAAAGGGTGTTGGGACTTTCCTTGTCACACTTTCAAAATAGGTGAGATCTCTTTTATTAAGTGTGAGCCAGCACAGCTTCCACATTCCTTGGGGGAGCTACAGCTCTTTCTTCCTGAGTTGAAGTTGTTCTCTCAGCTCATTTATAATTCAGTAATGGGGAACACTTTCTGTACCTCAAAAAACACAGCTCTGGCATGCCTGGTTCATAAACTTGGTGCTCTTGGCCTCAAAAAGCTGATCTTTTATTTATCCTTTTATCACAATGGCATCAAGTTGCCAGAAATCCTTCATCTTTAGGCCTTTTTCACTTTAAGGACTTGTGTTTCTCTCCCTCTGTCATCTGCAATGGCCCAGATACTTTTGGCTCACTCTACTCCATGAGGATCTCTCTCCCTCCCCACACTTATGATGAGGCTCTCGTTTTTATAACTTCTCCCCTATATCTCTCATACCAAATCCCGCAGCTTTCTCATCCAAATGTTTCTATAACCCTGGGTCGCCTTCTCCTCCTCCTTCACCCACAAGGGTCTCTAATCATTCCCCTAGGGTCTCTAATCTTTCCTCTAGTGTCTCTAATCCTTCCCCTAGAATTTCTCCTAAGTTTCTGACTACTAAACCCACCCACCCACCTGAGCCCCATCTGTTCATTCTGAGGGTTCTTTGTCTCTTTGCCTAGCATCTCTATTTTCTCCACCAGCTCACCATAATTGGTCTCACACATTCCAGCTTTCTGGCAGGCCGCATGGTTGGCAGCAGCCATGTTGATTGCCCACACATACCTGCCAGACAGATCTCTACTCCTGTTTCGGGAACAAGCTTGCCCCAAAAGATTAACTATATTTACACTCTTTTTTTTTTAATTTTCTGAGCTATCTCAGATTAGCCACAAATTAGGCTCCTTTTCTGGCATTCTTATTTCAAGAGATCTTTATTAATTGATCTGCAAGGAGGTTCAAACTAGTCTATTTATTATAGTTCACATTGCCCAATATATATTGGAGTGCACTCTAATTTTACAAGATAATTGTTAGTTTATATATCTGTTGTCTCTTTGTCCATTTGCCTGCTCTTTAACAGCTGTTTCTGTTTATTTGAGCTCAACAATTTTTCCTCCTCCTTTACATTTTCAGATCATTTATGGATTTAAAAAACATGCTTCCACCTAGGTTCCAGTTGGTCAAAATGATGCTAAAATTGGTTAAACAAAATCCCTTGGAGTGAGGAGACATTGGACAGGATTCCAACTGATAAGAAAGTGACCACCTGGTAAATTTAACCTTTTCTTGTTCATTAATTGGAGGCCCCAATAATCTCCAAGGCTATGGAAGACACCTCAGCTAAAGTTCATATAACTAAGACAATTCACCATTGCTGATCTGATGGTATATTCATGCCTTCACATACACAATTGGAATTGTTTATGATGACAAGAGTTTTCTTTCAGATCCAGAGGTCTGCTGCCTTTTTGTTGTGTTCCAGGCAGGAGATGCAGATCAGCCCAACATGAGGTTACAGGCAAATAATAATTTTCAAACAAAAATTTATGTAATATATGAGTTATGCTTAGAGATGCTTAAGTAGTGAGCAGTACAAACAATGTCACAAATTATTTCAGTGCTCAAAAGTTAAAACACCTATGGTTAATAGAAAATAATAGCTACATTTAATGTTATATGTTAAGCTTACTGCCTATACCGCAGAGTACTGTTATCAATCTTCTAGATGGTCAACAACTAAAATTAAAGGTTATATGATGCAGGGGCCAACAGAGAAATGAGACTGGCACTGGGGCAGAGCCTGGGAAAGGGCCCAGGTCCTAGTCTTTACCAGGCCATCCATCAGCCCTGGCTCAGCACTCTACC
Source organism: Cavia porcellus (assembly GCF_034190915.1). Taxonomy (NCBI): domain Eukaryota; kingdom Metazoa; phylum Chordata; class Mammalia; order Rodentia; family Caviidae; genus Cavia; species Cavia porcellus. The sequence continues at coordinate 95,460,023 of NW_026947487.1, forward strand.
AACTGGCAGGTGCTGGGTGTATTGGGGCTATAATTAACTATACTCAACTGGTGTTAAATGACACTAGCTGATCTCTCTCCTAAATAAAAAGGTAAAATTAATAAAATAGGCCATCCTCCAAAAAATGAGATGGCATTAGACATTCTAACAGCATAAGAGATACTAATACAATTGCAAAACCTAAATGTGCATATGATAAGTGAATGATACATCAGTTTCCAAAGTTCCCTGGACCTTATGCTGCTATGGAAAGCCATTGCTAAAGTTATAATCATAAACACCCTGTTGATTGTATTATTTGACTCTTGAATAATTGATTGATTCTTTGCCTTTGTCTACTTTCTACTTAAAGCTGTACACTTATACAAGTTAAAAACCAGATGTCTTGTGACTGAGGAGACAGATACCTTCCACTGTAGGCCAGATCCCAAGACAAAAGGCTGGACTTGACCCTCAAATCCCACAGGGAGACCTTCTTAATATGGCTTTTCATGTTTCTGACAGCAGAGATAAAAATCAAAGGAAAAAGTAACAGTCTGATCTTTTAGCAGTGACACTTGGAGCTCTGAGACAGGTAAACTGACACAAGATGGAGCTGCCTGAGCCCCTTCTGGACCAGGCTTCAAGTGCATCAAAAAAGGACATTGGGCAAGAGAGTGCCCCAACCCTGGCTTTCTTCTGGGGCCTTGGCCCTATTGCAATCTCAGGGCCACTAAAAGAGCAATTCTCCTAGTCATCAGAGGGTTGATAAGCCATCCTCTAACTCCTTGCCCTCACAGGAGACTCCATCACTGCCAGATTCACCACTTACTGATCTACTCAGACTTGCTGCAAAAGTTTGATGGTGCCCAGGGCCCACAGCCCCCATTAAGGTGTCCTTCTCATAGTCCCAAGTCCCACTGGAGGGCTCAGGTAAGACATTCTCTGTACTTGTGGACATAGAGGCCATATATAGTGTTCTTCCTGAGTTTTCAGGTCACTATATTAAGCCCTCAGTCTCTACAGTGGGTGTTGATGTCCAACTTATGCAGCCTTTGCAGATAGGGCCTATTCCATGAAGGTTCCAGACTCGCTTCTTCTCTGGTCAATCCCATAGTTTGAGATACATCCAATTCCATGCCATGCATATTTTAGTTGATCTCAGGGATCCTTCAATTTTTCCTTGTGTTCCCCAATATTCCATAGCTCCCAAACATTTACAGGGACTTAAAGCTATAATTAAGTGCCTTTTAGACAATGGTTTCCTTAAATCTACCCATTCACCCTATAATACTCCCATTCTCCCCGTACTCAAGCCTAATGGGTCATACTTTCTAGTATAGGACCATAGGGTAATAAATAGTGCTTTTACCCCAATCCACCCATGGTGCCAAACCCTTATACCATGCTCTCTCAAATCCCTCCCTCCACCACTGGTTTTATAGTCATAGATCTTAAAAATAACTTTTTTTATTCCTTTGTGTTTAGGCAGACTGACCCTGCCTAAACAGGCTGACCCTTAGACACTCTGAGGTCTCAACAACTTACACCTGTTATCTCTAGTAAACCCTCTCCTTAGGGACACATAACACCCTCTTCCTTTCCTATTCATCAATTTTTCATCCACCACCATGGTCAGGACTGGGAGGTAGATTTTACACACACGCTCTGCCACAAAACTCTCAAATATTGTCTCACCTTTGTCTGTACTTTTTCAGGAAAGATAAAAGCCTTTCTCATAGCCAGGGAGACTGCAGATATACTTACTAAAGTCCTGTTTCAGAAAATCATCCCAAAGACTACAACTGAGATGGAGTGGCCCCTCCCCAGTCTTCTTGCCAATCCCAATGGTGGCCAAAGTTGCTGGACTGCCATCCTGGTTCCATGTCACTCAAGTGGTGCCCTCCTAGCCCTAAATCTAACCATCCTATCTCCCACTTATCACCATCTCCCCAAGGCCTCACAGCCACAACTCTCAGGCTAAATCTTGTTTTGTTATCCAATTTGGTTTCTAATTCCTTATATTCTTTTAATTATCTTTTTTTACAGCAGGACTCTTAACTTTCTTTCCTAAAGACTCCCATATCATATGTAAGATCATCTTCATGTTGTTCTATGTGACAACTGTCTTAGTTCTCTCTACTCTCAGCTGTGTAGTCAAAGGTAAGATCCCTGTGGGCCTAGGCTCTTATCTTCGTTCTAGTGACACAGCCACAGATATTCCCACCCCTCTTATTCTTTCCAGCTCAACTCCTGGACCGAGACAAGCCTTGCCTACCTACACTCTTAACTTTTACCCTTTCAGATGGTGAATAATCACCTCTCATAACTTCACTCCTCCTAATCCCACAGTTATTTTTCAGAATTCTACCTCACATTGCCTCATGGTAATTATTCTACTTCCCCATGGTCCTGGTAAAATGACATATCTAAATCAAAGGGACCTTTCTTTCTACCTCACCTGGGTCCTTAAATATAACAGTGGCATGCCTCCTCATAACCCCTTGTCTGTTTGTTTTTCCAGTCTAATGTGCAGGCATTCACCAATGATTAAGTTGTCCTGGCTAAAACCCCTGACACCAGCTTCTACATTGGCATCAAGCATCATCCCATCAACCTTTCCAAACCCCAACACGATGCCCCCTTTCAGCAGTAAGTAGTAAGAGAGAAACTTCACCCTTTTACTAACAATAAAAAGATGAGAATGAAAGGATTTTTGCCCTAGATATGATATTATGGGAGTTGGAGGTGGGACCAAGGAATGTTTACCTTGAGGTCACCTTCCCCTCCCCTATGATAACTTAACTATGGTGTGAAAAGAGACCCAATCAGCTACTTGCATATCAGAAATGCCACTATTAAGCACCACCCCAGTCAAAAACTATGTGTATGCTCCCCACCCCATGTTTCCAGCAGAGAAAGCCAGGCCCCGATGATCATGGAGTTTCTGTGTTCTTAGAACAAAGGCCATTTTTTACTTTATATTCTGTCTTTTACCATGCCAAAAATCCTATCAAAACCTGTTCTGCAATATTATTGGAGTGGTGCCTTCAGTTCAGCAACACAGTTGAGATGAGGGTCTCTTGTCACCTTAAGGCCCCAACAGATTTTGTTTTGAAATGACAGCAGTGAATGAATGGTTTGGGACTTGAGAAATTGTCCTTAAAATCTAACACCCCTTCTCACAACCCCACCCTCATGAATTTTCCAAGGTCTTTGGAGTCCTTTGCACGAGAAGGTACTTCAATAGAAAACAGTTTCTTCTACTAGAGTATCTCTGAACAGAACACTCAAAAGGTCATTCAGCCTCTTATCTCTAAAGCAACTAACCTTCTTTGGAAGTAAATGAAATGTCTCTTGGCTGCTAATTTATTTCAAGAAATAGGAAAAGGCAGAACAATAGGTACATTATGCAGAGTGCTTCTGAAAGAGAACTTTTATAATTTGGTAATTTAGAAAATCAGTGGGTTGTGGAGGAGACACAGCATCCTCTGTGAAGCTTTCAGCAATAATAGAAATGTCATTTGAGCACACTCTTTAATCACCTTTTTACAAGCATTGCCAGGTTTACCAGAGTTGAGTCCTTGGGTCTGAGTGATGTACTCTAATGCCTTCTACTACCATGAGATCTTTCATGCTTGTTTATCAAGTTCATTTTCCACAGCAGGAGTTCAACCAGGGAGATAAGTTGAGCAGTATATCAAGATCATGCCAAAAGTGATTGGTAGAAATGTATGTGCTAGTTTTTTTTTTGTTTTTTTTTTTTAATTTTGGACTCTAAGCTTCTATTTATTTACTTACAAGGATGATGTGGCTCACTTGGTATATCACTGAATTATTTCTTGCCTGTAGTAGCCACAATGATTTTTGCCAGATAATCAGAGAAGCACTGTTTCACAAAAAGCAAGTCTCCTTAGCACTAGAAAATGAATTCTTGTTGATATGAATATGCACTGATTATTGCAATTATTCATTGTCGATGTTTGCCGGAGGGGTGAGCCTGTAACCCCCTTATAGCCTACAAGAATTAAATGTTAGTGAAATGGAATTATTGAATTTCATAACCTCTTACTCTACCTTGTGTGGTGGTATATGGATTCTTTGTTATAATTATCTGTGTCAGTGTAGTAACCAGCAGAGATATGCAAATACCATGGGATACTTAGGTATACTCATGAGCTAATATAACAGACCTGGAAATAGCTATCTCAGTAACTGCCTCCATAGTACAAAACTCTTCTGTTTTGATTTTTTTCTCTAAATAAAAAAGACAATATATTTTTTCTCATTTTCTGATCCAAAATCCATGTGATGTTTTACTATTACTCGCCAGTATGATTATGGGTATTCTAGATCTAAAGTTTTTCTTCCAAAACTTAACATCAAAAATTCAACAAAGAAATGGATGTTTAATGACAATCCAAATTTCTCTACACAAAGAAAAATATGCACTTTATTTTAATAAAACTTGCTTTAAAAGCCAAATTTCAAATAATGAATTCACAAAGAGATTGTATTATGATAGAATTTAAGAACTGCTTTTATTTATATAATAATTACCTGACAATGCCCTAGGTACTCCCTTCCTTCCTCATAGCCTTATTTATCACGTTGCCAAGGAGTAAAATGTGTAATGCAGGTTGCTTATGGCTTGAATTAACCCTGAGACATTGGAGTCAACACACTGGCCATTTTCAGTACCACATCTGTCTCTGAGTAACTGTAGACAAGGGTAGAACACTTGCAATTCATGCCCCATCAATTCAATCCATGAATTCCAGGATTAAAAGAAAAAGTATCTCAGTGAATGTTGATTTTTAAGGTTAAGTCTTCCAGATGTAGCATGCTCTTACAAAATGTATTTGTGTATCTCTATCTAGACTTTCTGCTTTTCTCTCTGACTAATGTCTGATAGCCTTCCATGGTACAGTTAAAAGGTAATCCTTTTAAGTGAGTCTGTCTTCACTGGTCCTAGTAAACTTAAAACTGTTGAGTTTGCTCAATGCCTTGAGTGTCTTCCAATTTCACACTGAAAAATTATTGGATAAAACTGGATAGTATCTTTGATATTTTCTTACATTTAATTTTATCTGGAGCTACAAATGTATATTTGTATGAAAGTATAGCATTGTTTCTCTTTTACTCTATATTTTTTTAAATAAAAATACTCATTTACTCTGATGTGCAAATATACTACTAGAAATGGCTAGTTACATATATTCAAGATTACTTAAAATGGAAAAGTTGACTTAAATGTTATTGCCATTATAAATTTATGCTTGTAAGAGTATTAGTTTAGTTCACAAAAGCTAACATTTGACCTACGTGCATGTATGCTTGTGTGCCTACATACAATATATGCAATGTACTATATTTAATAGTTAACAAAAATTTTGATGCTAATTATTATGTATAATTGGAGTTATTTGAGTTATATTTTATTAAATCTGTAAATTAGATGCAGATTTTCATTTTCTTTTTAGAGGAACAGATGAAATACATAGATCTGAGACTCTACTACCATTAACACAATTGAATGGCCTTAATTTCTCAATAGAATCATTCAATATTCATTTTTTAATTTCTGCATTTATACATAATATCCCTCTAGAGACCTTTAACAGATTCTACTGCTGCAATTTAATGAGAACTATCAAAGGTTACTATGAGATGATGATTTATACTTAATTCATAGATTTCCCCAGACATTTATGCAGTGCAGTACTGTTTAGATACTTTGTGAGGTTTATTGTCTTAAAACATTTATCCCAATTTTAACTGCATCTTTAATCATTATTAGCATAACCCTTTCATTCTTGTAGTATTTTGAGAATTAAGATGGAAAAATATGGCCTCTTTAGGGAATTCATCACTTCGCTTCCAAGGAAATACGGAAAAATTGTTTTGTGTCCAAGAGATATTTTAAAATGTGGTCAGATCAATTATTTATATCTAACCAAGCAATATTACATGTTTTCTTTTCCCAACAGTTATAATTATTTATTTTTCTATGCATGCATTATTCAGAATACATCAAGTATTCAGGTAGAAATAACTGATACACACATTGAGCTTGCAGTGTGTGCACAGAAAAAGTAGTGATATGAGAAGGAAAAGTAAAAGGTTTGAAAAGAGTTTTCTTGACATTTTGAAATGCTATTGTCTTATTTAAAAAGGGAAATTTTCTCATTTATAAGTAATAATATAAAGCAATATTCAATGAAGATCAATAAAACAGATATAAACAGACATAAATAATTTTTATTGCACTTTTACTTTGGGAGACATTCAAATTCATCTTATGAAATTTTATGAAATAAGAAACTAGACAACCTTTCTCCTATTATAATCTTACTTAAGACATTATTTTAAAAGGAATGAAACCAAATACTTCAGTATTGGCGATCTACTAGAGAGGGCACGTCTTGGCCAAAACCTGGCATCTTTATTAGCTATTGCCTTATAATTCTACTGGTTGGTTGTGCTCAGCAAGGTTATTTGTATGTTTAAGAATTTTTATTTGATTGTGTGAATTATGAATTGTACATTGCAGATTAATGACTTTTGTTGTGCTGTTCTAAAAGAACTGGATTTATTTTGATAAGCATTTAATTTTCAAAAGTATCATTTTGATTGTTCATACCTTTAAAAACATTTTAAGAGTATTTTTGGGAATGTCTATAATACTGTTATTAAACTGTCTTCTTCCTTCTTTAAAATGTCAGGTATCTTCGTATCTCAGATATCAACCTAATTTCTCTTTTACTCAGAGATATCTTTTTATTCTAATTTATGACTACTTGAATAATTCTTGGTTTTTGCAAGCCTTAAGATTGAGTCAGCTATTAAGGTCTATAAGAATTATTTTGTTTTAAAAGTTTTTGTCGTAGAGTTTTACTCTATCTTTCTCCAAATGATATTGCATCAAAGACAAAAGACTTCTTTTAAAGTATCTGAGTCTCTTGGAGTAGTTTCCTTATTTATAATATAATAGACTCTCTTAGCCACAGTATCCATGATCTGAAAAGAGTAAGAGGAAAATTTGAGAAATATTTAATTCCTATGTTAACGTAACTGTTACTACAATATATAATGATCATTCTATTTAAAATGTCATTAATGATCTATTATTGTGACTAATTTATAAATTAAGCTTTCTCATAATTATACAGGAAAAGCCATAGTGCACATGGTATGCAGTACTGTGTGGCTCCAGGTACCTACTGGTGGGGGCATCCAGAAGCATATTTCTCATCAATAAGGGGTATTAATGTACTTTGTTCTACATATTTCAGAACTTTCAAGGCCTCCAAAGCACACTTCCATCCCTTCCAATCAGCAGGGCCACTGAACTTTTCTTGGGCTCCTAGTATCTCTGAGGAAGTCTGGCATAAAACTTGTGATGCTTCAAACTTATCTCAGTTATCTCTTTCACTGCACAGACAACAGTTCTGTGATGACTCTTATCTAGTATTCAAAACAACTTGGATCTTGTATTTCTTTCAGGTTTATACACCAAGAGGGTTATTGCATGCTTTGATGTTTCAGAATGCTCCCAAATGTCTATTCTATGTTACTACATTTCTAAAACATGCAAAAAAAAAAATCTAAACTAAAGCTTGAATTTCTTTTCCTCATTTACATGAGGACTTAAACATAACAGCTCTGCTGCTCCTGTTGGTCCTCCTTATTATTACTGTCATTATTATGCATGAATGGACCTGTAAAATACAGTTTATTACAGTTTATTTATTATGACTGTCATTAAACAGTGATCAATTGAATGAATTACTAAAATGCTTGCTTACTCCCATGTTTCCTTCATATGTAGAAGTTTAAAAATGTATATAAATGTTAGTGCATTCTGATTCTTATTTTGCGTGAAGTTATGGATCAGAAGCTAAGAGAGGATGGATTGGAGAATACAGATCAGGTAAAAATAAAATGGTACCACGATATGTTTACAGACCTAGGTTATGAGCTAGTAGATTGGAAAACATAGAGCTTCCTTTGTCTTTACTTTAGATAAGAAATCTGATATGTGATGTCAATGTAACTTATGGTTTGAAAATAAAACCAGTACTGAAGTGCATAGAGTATGTAGTACAATGGGAAGGCAGTGAAAAAAAGTATCTCATTTCTGTGGATCATGAGAGAAGGCTTCACAGGTTAGGTTTCTCCTGAGGTTTGGTGAAAAAAATTCAAATGTGTGTATTTCAGGACAATGGAGAAATGAAACCCAAAACACTGTGGCAAGATAAAACACATGAAGGCTGGTAAACTGTTAGCAAGTTAATACGACCAAAGTGCTTGAAGGTGTTTAGGACTCAGTGATGGGTGATGAGACAAAAATATACAAGAGACTATGAAGTGCACATCTTACATTACCTGTTAAGGTTTCTGGTTTAATCATCTAAACATAGAACAAACTGAAAGACCTGAAGCATTAGAAAAAGAACATTTAGATTTCTATTCAATGTTTTCTATTTGCTACCTTCTTTCTAATCTGTGCTTTCTAATACATTCTACCTCCTCTAAATTGAGCAAATATGTTTGAAATTAAACTAAGTTTATGATATTAACTCATTTTATCTATCAAATTTTATACCTCAAATTTATAGTTTGCTTTAGTACTAAGTTTTTTGCAGGCATCTACATACAAAGTTGACTTACATGCATTTTTATGTTACATATCCTGAAATAGCAATGGGCATGTGATGGAATGAAACACATTTTGATAATAAAAGTTCCTCAAATGTAGTTGACTGGTGCATAGAAAAAATATCTGTGACCACAGTGAGCTTTACTGAGTATCAAAGTATTTTATCTTCTTGCCTTATTTCACTGGCCAGACTACATATTCTCTAGAACCTGATGAAAGATTTTACAATGATTGAAATAGCTTCCTCTTTCTTCCAACTTTGGCCCCACTTTCTAATTTCTCATATTGGATGTCAAACTGGTATCTTTTGTGGCACAGCAAACTACACAGCTACCTACTGTCTTGATATTGTAATTATTGTTAGCTCACAATCTGCAGATCACTTGGGATATTCTTTTGGTACATAGTAACATAATTATTATCCCTGGGCTTAAATGCCTCAATGGTTACATATGGATTGGTTCCAGATAGGACCTCTGATGTTCATGGAGTATATTCAACCATCCTAATCCCTGACAAAGAAAACTGGAATCCACCTCAATCTTTTATCGTGCAGAAAGTCTTGTCTTTATGGCAAAGATGGAATCCAAATATGATCTCACATATGCTCTGTTCTTTGAGCCAAATTAGGACTTAAATATCACAAATTCTATCAGTGAAGGAGCAGGCACTCATTCTTGATAGTTGAAATTACAAACACATATTGCAAAAAAGCTTGGATACAGAAAGTGAAATAAATGTGGCTATTTTTTGCAAACAATCTATCAAAGAGGTTATTTTTTTTAAGAAAACAAATACATAACTTTGCATGTATTGTAGGTATCTAGCATAATAAATTGGATTTATATTTTTCTTTAATATATCACTTTTTTTTCTTCAACTGATGACAAGAACAATAATGTATTGCAGACTCCAAGCACCTCATAAAGTATAAGTTATACTGACTTTTTATTTCGTGCTCCCTGCAGGCAGTGAGATAGATCCTGTTTTTTTTCTCATAATTATAATGCAATTTACTGAGATTGTTTTCCAGCCCAGACCTTCCCACTCTTTAAATATGGTCAGATGCCAATTAATTAATCTTAATATTTTCTTTCCTCTTACGTCAAACTGAGTTCTAAATTGACATCCTTTTTAGCTGGATGGCTGGAGCTATTCCCTCAGAAAATAAGGCTCGGGTTAATCTAAGTCACTTGATTGCTCTTTTCTTCAATAATCCAGATGGCTTTATTTTGTATTCCTCTGGTAAAATAGAGGTTTGCTTACTGGCCATGGAGGGACAGCAATATTAAGATCAACTCATTTTGAGTTTTACAGGTTTTATGTGATAATTACGCTTCTATCTATTAGTGTTTCTAGCCAATCAGATTGTCTCCCCAAAGTTATAAAGTCAGTTAACCACAGCACTGTGATCGATCATATTCATCTGGAGAATCTATTCTTCTATCCATTATTTGTTCAAATAAGGGTTGAAAGGAAGGTTTTAAATGAAGGAATACTATATGCTGTCTCTGAAGAGGCCTATCAATTACCACACCAGAGACTCATGATGTTATTAAAGAACTAAGAAAAGTTGGTTACATTAGTCAGCTTTTTCTAAAAAAAATTCTATTTAAGGACTGTGAAAGAAGTTTACATTTCCTTCCTTTACAGATAAAGCAAATTATTTTAGAGGAATTAATGAGTTAAAGATTAATGTATGGTGTTCTTTAGTTTGGAGTCTCAGGAAGCTAAACTTCAAAATAATCTGTAGAACATTTAGAAATCAGACGGCTCACTAGTACAGTTCCAGTTACTTTTATAAACCTTCATAGGCACTTGGCAGATTTTATGGGCAAATATAAGGGTGCTAGAGGATTTTTTGTAGATTATTGAATTATGCGTTGATTCCATCAATAATTATAGAAAATATACTAAGACAGAGGAATATAGTCATGGAAAAAGTAAAATCCTTAGCATCAAGAAGCTTAACTTGTGATGTTGATTTAGAACATTCAGAAAAGGAAACTGAAGTAGTCATAAGTATTTTAGGATAAGGAAAGTAGACTTAAACTAATGGCTAATCATATGGTAACCTAGAAGAACCTATTTATAAGGATTACAATTGACTAAAGGTTTTAAAAAATAAGTAAGCAAGGCATGTAGCTCTCTGGAGACATTTTACAATATTTTATCTAACTATAGATATGACTTTATGCTTTTAATATCATAGGAGTGGGACAGAAACTTAGACATGCTTGAATTCCTGATCATTTACCAATTCTTTCTTTTATTTTGGTAGGTTTTCAGGATGTCTTTAGATCTTAGATATTAGCTGTGAAACCAAAACTGTACTTAAACTTCCTGTATTGAAATAATTTCCTTATATTGTATTTAACTTTCCAAGTCTGGCTTGCCAACTTAATAGGTCTCTGATCAGCTGTGCTTCTGGTGTCAGCGGAGTTCTCATCTGTGGTCCTATGGAGGTGCTGCAAATCCTGCTGAATTCTCTGCTCAGGGGAACCTCATCTAGAGAGCAGAACTCTCTGAGTCTAGAATTTGACTTGGAACTGTTTCAATGGTACAGGGAAGGTCTCCAGAGAAAAAAGAAGCAAATAAGTGCTGATACTCAGAACTTTTCATGGCTTACCTCTATTGATTCTGTTGAAAAAAGTCATAAATTGAGTCCTGCTGGAAGAGTCGGAGAAATGGATGTTCATTTTGAGGGACAAAATGGCAACTTAATAGGAAAAGCAAATGTATAATGTAGTTAAATAATGATACATTTTTCTTCAATCTAGTAGCCCTTAATTATATTGGTTTGGTTTTTGATTTGTCTGTATTTTTTATTTAAATAGATTTAAAAATAATTGCCTCTTGGAATTTTAACTGTAGTTATTTGATGTAAATAGCTAGCTCACATTCTCCTCCCCCCAAAATTAAAGAGTATATTGGTTTTTTTAATGTTGTTATAGAAGTTTACTTTGGTGTATATTTGGAATTCTCTTAATTGAGAGTAGTTTATGCAATTACTATCATAATTATAGGCTCATTAGCTTAGGACAATAGTGACATATTTGTAAAAGTTTTTCAAATTACTCAAATAGAAATTGGAGATTAACAATCCCAAAGTTTAACATTTAAAATAAAAAATAATCTATAGATTTCTAATATGAGTTTCTAAATATATTAGGGATAAGCATTTATATTTATTAAATTTAATATGGTTAAACAGACATTTGCTGAGCACCTGTAATGATTCTCCACACAAAAGGAACTGAAAACTAAACCTCTGAACAAACAGACATGCCTGATTATTATTAAGTTCACTGCTTGGTCCTTCAAATAACAGTTGGTTGCTAGTGATTTTTCACTAGTGTTATTTCCCTTGAACCTCATAGTATCATGTAATATGTAAATCTTAACACTTTCTGTAAAATGTGAAAACATTAACACAGAAAAGTGTCCAAACAAAATCACTCTTCTATGTAACCCAATATTACTTCTTGAAAGATGGAAATTTGATAGAATAAAGTTTTACACACACACACACACACACACACACACACATTTCTTGTGTGGAAAGGACTACCAATGATAGAGCTTGGATGATGGCCTAAAGGAAAACACTTGCTTAAAATTTTATGAAAATGGAATCAACAATTTGTCAGTCTCTACATTTCTGAGGAACCAGAACTTCAGTCCTCACTTGTTTATGTCAACCATATAGGGATTGTTAGTTTCTTCATTTACTTTCATTAATAAAAGTCCTAAGATGGGTCCTGGGAAGAATATGGGTTCTTCTCTCTCTCTCTTTTATTTTTTTCATTCTCCCTTGGATATCACGAAAAGGAAAATAGCACAGACATTGCTATTGCAAATCTTGCTATGTTTGCATGTAAATCTGTGGTTTGGATAAAGCACTTTCTGAGGAAGACAACAAATACATTCAAATTTGGAAATACAGCTAGGTGAATTCAGCTGAAATGTTCTTTAGCTGAATATACTGCTCTGCTAAATCCTCAAGGCATTGGCTCTGCTCTTTCATGACTCAAACCAAGTTCTATTGCTATTAGTCATTGTGTAGGCTAGGAAGGTTCACATAAAAAATGTATGAGGTTGAAAAAGCATTTCAGGGTGCAGAGTGTGCTTAATCTATTGGTGTGTGTGTGTGTGTGTTTGTGCATCTGTGTGTGTGAGAGACAGAGAATGTGTACGTGATGTCTAACAAGTCCCATTAATTTTTGTGATGAAAGCAAGACTTGCCATTTCCAGAAGATGAATCCCAAGCAGACATCTAAGACCCTAATATTAATGTTTTTACCACTATATCTCATGAAGTTTGGCAAATCAATTTCTTTAAATCTGGACCTACCCAGTCTGAGTGTTCAATGATTTCTATCTTTGGACAGAAAGGTTGGATCTAATATTACTTTTGTCTTTGTGTTTTGAATATAAATATTACTTTAGAAATCTTTTCTCTGAGTTATGACTTATAAATAACAGTATTCATAATAAAATAATAGCATCATCTATGGAACAATCATTATGCTCCAGACTCAACTAATGTATGTTCTATTCATTTTCTCATGCAATTGTTACAACAGGGCTATTATCAATTGGCTGTAATTATGAACAGATGAAGAAACCATCAGAGAGGAAGGTACAGTTGCTAAGGTAACAGTAATTGTGTCATGAAATTTACTATTAGGTACCTGATGTGAGAGTCTTCTCTTTCCAACTCTTCACTTTCTACTTCTTATTTCTTAAGTTGAACAAAATAACTTATAATTTATATTACTTATAAATGTCAGGAACTTTGAAGATTTTTCTTTAGATTCTATCCCTTTACTTTTTCAATTATATTTACTATCTTCAGTATCACATTCCTACTCATTTTTTTCCAACTCTTTTATCTCAAATCTTAAAATATTGTTGAGTGTCTAATATGCTTTATATACTGTGGTGCCTAATGAGAATATGAATATGAGTAATTTATTTCTCTCTTTTTCAAGAGGTGCAGATGCCGATTGCATTGTCCTTTTATGTTGGCAATCATAGTTTGATTTTTTCCATGTAATGGTAGGATAGATTTAATCACTAAATGTTTTCATATCAAAAGATATCAAAGGAATCTATATTGTTACTTATATTAAAGAAAGTCAGCAATTTTCACACACCAAACACTTTAGAATTGGTAGTGATAAGAACAAAGTTAAAAAAAAAACCAACATATTTTGAAATAAGTTTGATAACATTGAAAGGATAATACTATATTTGATTTCAAGACACACAGAGGGTACACTCTAATCTTCATAGGTCAAAGAGGAAATAAAATATCAGAATTAAAACACACTGTAGTATAGATCAAATATACCAAACAAACATTTGGAAAATATTCCATCCAAAAAATTCAGAGGACAACTTCTTTGTAGTTGTTCATGGTACTTTCTCCAAAATAGATCAGGTTTTAGGACATAAACCAAATGTAAATGGAAACAAAAATGTTATATAATTTTATTGTCAGATAATAATGGGACAAACTTAAAATTTAACAGCATGAGAAAATTCAGGAGTTATAAAAAGTCAAGGAAGTTGAACAACAAATGTTTGAATGATGTGACTCATTGAGAAAATTTGGATGAAAATTAAAAATTTCTAAAAATCCACTGAAAATGGAAACATGCTAGAATATATGAGACATTGTAACGCCTATTCTAAGAAGGAAGTTTATAGCTATGAGTTCTTATATTCGATAATGAGAGTGACTTCAAATAAAGCATGCAGTAATGCATCTCAAAGTTTTAGAAAATCAGGAAATAGTCAGAAGAAAAATGGAATAAAATAAAGATTGAAGCCAAAATTAAGGAAACGGGCAGTAAAAAAACAATAAAAGGATGAATGAAAAGAAGAATTAATACTTTTGAATGATAAGATAAAAATTGTTAAATCTAGCCAAACTAACAAAAAAAAAAGAGTTAATACTCAACTAATAAAATTAAAGACAAAAAGGGGATACCAATGAAATTCAGACTCCAATTAGTGACTAATTTGAAATCTTATGTTTCAATAAATTGGAAAAAATAAGAAATGAGTAATTTTCCAGCCATATGTGACCTCCAAAAAGTATGCACAGAGAAATCTTACCTCAGTGTAACGAAGATCATATAAAATGCATGCATGGTCAGTATCAGGCTTAAGGAAGAAAAACTGAAAATACTCATTCTAAAGTTAGGAAGGAGACAGTGGTCTTCACTCTAACTACTGTCATTTAATGGATTACTTGAATTTCAGCCAGAGCAAACTAGGTAAGAAATAGAAACATAAGCATACAAATAGGAAAGGGAGAAGTCAAACTATCCTTATTTGCAGGTGATAGGATGCCACATTTAGAATACATTAAATACTCTTTTAAAAAGCATTTTAGATCTGATAAATTCAGCAGCATTGTATATACAAAATCACCATAAATGAATCATTAGCTTTGTGTGATTAATAATGAGCCCACTGAGAAAGAAATCAGGAATGAAATTGTTTCACAATGACTTCAGGAAGAAATAGCTAGAAATAAATCTAACTGTGAAGTTGAAAGATATTCACAAGGAAAATTATAAAGTGCAGAAAAAAGCAATTGAAAAACACCTTATAAAATGGAAAACTTTCCATGTTTATGGATTGGTGGAATTGATATCATTAAAATGGTCATATTTCCAAAAATGATCTACAAATTCAATGTGATCGCCACAAAAATACTAATGAAATTCTTCACAGAACTAGAACTAATCCTAAAATTCACATGACAACACTAAAAATCTGAAGAGTCAAAGAAATCATAAATAGGAGGAGCAATTACATAGTAAGCTGATGGTTGATTTCAATATATATTACAGATAAAAAGTAACAGAACAAGCATCATACCAGCATGAAAGCAGAAATGTAGACAGAATGAGCAGAATAGATGGTCCCAAAATGGATAGAAGAAACTGAGGACATCTTATTCCCCAGAAAGGTACAATAATGTATGTTAGAGAAAAGAATCTTTTTTAAAAAGTGATGAGAAAAGTAGACCACCACAGACAAAGACTGAAAGTAGATTCACATCTCTCATTTTGTGCAAAATATAATTGAAAATGGATCAGTCCTATGAGTAAAGTCTGAAACATTGAAACTGCTAAAAGAATAGAGGCTATAATTCAAGACATAGGTGTATGCACTGACTTCCAATAGATGAGGAAATAATGACAAGCACAGTGAAAGGGGATCTAATCAAGTTGAAAAGGCTCCGCAAAGGAAAGGAAGCCAGTAGCAGAGGAAAAGAATGGATCTTTGCCATCCACTTCTCTGAAAACAATGAGAGAATAAGTAATACCATCTACAAATAGGCAAGTGAACTGAACGGATAATCTTGAAGGAAGTACAATTGGTCCATAATTATTTCAGAAAGTTAATTGTAGTCATCAGGGAAAGAAGAACCAAACCAAAATGACATTACATCTTACCCCAGTCGAAGTGGGGTAAGAATCAAGAATAAGAAAATAAATGCTGAGAAGGACAAAGGAGAACAGAGACACTTAGAAGCTATTCATGGGAAAGTTAATCAGTACGACACTTATGGGAAGCAGTATAGACCCTTCAGAAACACATGAAAAAAGAAGCCTTATATGATCTAGATCTATACTCATTATGTAGCAGCGAAGTAAAATTAGCATACTGTGTAGATACCTGTGTACCATAGTTACTGCAGCACAATCCAAAATAGACAAGTAATTTGGACAAAATGTAAGAAGTACTAGCTGTGGCCATGCATGGACCCCTGCTGGACTGGAAAAAACAGACTCTAGTCTGTCCCCATGAGTCTGCATCATTCCAGATTAGGGGTAGAGAACAAAGGACACAACAGCAAGCAAACCCAGTCTGGGAACCAACACCATGCACAGACACTCACTGGCTCCAGCACCCTTCGGTGCATGGGTTGGCAAATAAGAAATATTGTTGTAGTCAGGGGTTGTACACAGAGAACAATTAGGATCAAGACATGGAGTTTATAATATTATTTTTATAATGGTCACTGGGAGTTAACACAGGAAAATGCAGGAAATCTATCCGCAACACCAAAGACATAGCTTATTTAGTAAAGAGCCTAAACCCCACAGCAATGTCCCACATGAGTCCAGATAAAAACCTAGAGCTCATGACAATGCCTCCCATGAATCCAACTGGAGGTCCAGAACCCACAAGAAGGACTCACACCAGTCTCTTTAATGGATGCGTGCCAGGAAGATCCAAGGGTTAGCGGTGGAAGCCAGAAAGTCTATGCCAGCAGGATGAAGGAGTTGTGCTAGTGGGATGAGGGTTCTATGCGGGAGCCAAGAAGTCACACTCAACAAAGACCAGGGCTATCCTGAAAGGCACCACAGCTGTCCTCAGCGACATGGAGGCCCCAAGCTCCTCTGATGACAAGCACAGTCGGGTACGTGCCAGGAAGCAGCATGACCAGTTGACCCTGGAGACCAAGCAGCACATGTCTTCCCCTCCAGAGCCAGGAAGCAATGCTCAATTTGAGGACCAAAGCTTCTCCAGGAGAATCAACAGCTCAGACAGCAACTTGTAGGAGAACCCACAATGCTCCCAAATGTCTCAACCCTCACCGCCTCCTTTCTTCTCCACCTATTTACTGTGGCAACTTTCCTCAGGTGGAGAATCTTCACTCAGTGTCATGCTGATGTAATCCAGCTGGCATTAATTTGACCATCAGTTCTTAATCTATAAGAAATGCCATCCCACAGCCTTCCCTGCCCCCTGTAAGAGACGGATTTATCTGGAGAAACACAGGCTGTGATGATAGCAATGGAGGTGTAATGCAATTGGATGCTATTATGGATAAAAACTGGTGGTCAACTTAATACCAGCTGAATTAAATCAGCATGATGCTGAATGTAGACAGCCCACCTGAGGAAAGTTGCCAACATAAATAGAGATGTGGGGAGAAGTGGAGCAAGGTGTTGTAAGTTTCTCTAAATGTTGCTATGTTGCGCTGTTGGTTCTGGAGGAGCATATCATGACAAGTTTCCTGGCTGTGAGTTCTACCATTGTTATTTGAGGAGCTCAGGACCTTATTGGTGAGAGTGGCTGTGGTTCACGCTCTGGTCCTTACATCGAGCATTGTGTCCTGGCTCTGGAGGGAAAGTCGTGTGCCCTTTAATCTCTAGGAGAAACTCATCATATTGGCTTTCTGGCATGTACTCGACTACTCTTATTGTCAGAGAAGCTTGGGATATCTGTTTCACTGATTATGACTATGGTGCTTTTCAGTAGGCTCATTATTAATCACACAATGCTAATGATACTTTTATGGTGATTTTGTATATACAATGCTGCTGAACTTATTAGATCTAAAATTCTTTTTAAAAGAGTATTTAAGATATTCTAAATGGTCAAGCAATGGAAGCCATTTAAACATCTAACAAGGTAATAATGGTTAAAGAAAACATATATGTAGATGTGGAGGTATCATTCAGCCACTAAGAGGAATGACATGTATTGAAAAAAGGGTTGAAATGAGTTTGTCACATTAAAAGACTCAAACACAAGTGGTACTTGTTTTCTTTAATATATGGATTCTTGAAAAAAAAATAAGCTTACATAAAACTAGAAAGGAGATTATAACAGAAGCAAAATGGGATGGGAAGAGAAAAGGAAGATGAAACATTTTGCATGTATGTATGAAAATGTCACAATAAAAATCAGTATTCTGTAAAAGAAATATGTGCTAATAAAATTTTTCAAAGCCATAATTTCCACCATCTGAGAGGTATGTAAATAAGGTGGTGGACCCATCTGAATGGATATTTGAGGGAATTAATTGCAGCTGTGAAAAGCACTACAGTTTTCATGATTGAGAACTACCTCCACCCTTGCTGTAATTCACTGACAGGGGTCCTCAGCACAGCCACTGGTGCTAAATGGCCCTCTCTGCCATCTCTGTCTTTGTGCTGCCCAGTGTATGCATTCTGAGTTTGCAGATGTTGACTGAGAAATTTGAATGTTCAGCTTCACACATTTCTCTTTAACAGGTATCGAAAGGATAACATCTTAAATTTTCATGCTTCTCTTCTCCTCTTCATATTTTGCTTACTTACCTCTTTCTAGAATTTAAAAACCACAATTTGGGTTCTTTTCCTACATGTACCATGTGTCCAGTGAACCCAGCAGTTCCTGCATCCTTGCCTTCATCTAGAGTTCTTTAAACAGAGCAGGAGTGGTATTGCACGCTGTGCATTGGTATGGAGTGCTACCTATTAGTGCTTTAACAGCAGGCCTGTAGAAAACAAAAAGAGCCACAAAGTCCACAGCCTCATTGTCAAGAGAAACTGCCAGCAGTTTCTTAGTTACCTTGTTATTTTTGCAAAGTTGTGAGCATTTAGTTCTGACTTTATCTCTGTGACTATTTAATTCCTCTCCACATGGCAAAGCCTTCAGAGCACTCAGAGGGCCGGAGACTCAATGCCATGGAAGTATCCCACATTTGGTTCAGAGGCATCTCCCAGAGATCTATTATCAGCTCCTTCTCTGCGAGCTTTGCCCTCTTGTGGGCCCTGCAGATCCTGTTTTAACCCCAGACAAAACTGTTACCAGCTAATGTCTTAGAGGGTACGGAAAGTTCTTTATAAATGTCAGATACTTAGTATTTTTTTTCCCAACAGTAAACTGCATGTATTTAAGGACACATGTAGAGCCCATTATTCCTGGTGAATAGCAGTTCTGGGAGTAATTTTTTTAAGGTCGGATGGGCTTCACACAAAGTACTGCTTTTTCTCCAGAACACTTTATAGTAATAATTGTCTAATTTCATACTTCTAACTTTACTTAGCAACCCATATATTTTAATATGGTAGTTACTTTAATAAATGTTTAAAAATCTTTATCTGCCTTATGCAAATGGTCACAGTTAGAAGCTGCAATTTTTCTTTTTTTGTAGAATTTCAGAGAATTTAACTAATTTTCCTTGAGTGCAGAGCTAACACTTAGCAGAGAAAGTGTTCCAGAGAATACAGGAACTATACTTAAAGTGTGACCTTTGGCAATCAGGTAGTTGTTAGTCCAGTGATTTTTTTTTTTTTTTTCCTGCAGGATGTGCTGTCTTGAAGTTTCTGTCTGGGTGTGGCTACATTGAAAAAAGGAATACCTTTCAGATCTCTATGCATTTATATACTTCACATGCACTTTGGACTCAGCTTAAGGATGCAGTTTTTTTTTAAGAATTTTTTTGGATGTTTATAGTGTATTGACGAGTAGAGTCTCCAAAAGAAAACATTGTAAAACAGCTAAATTAAAACAAGCAAACTGCCACAGCAATACCAAAGCAGCAAGAGACAAAGTCCTATCAAGGAAGAATTTAATGCTGTTGCAAAAGTTCCTGTGGCTTGAATTTTACATATTGAGGTTTCTTTTCTAATATCATTTCAAAAGGCCTGCTCCTTTTAAAGATTGCAGTAGGAAAGATCTCTCTGCTAAGAAGCAGAATGATGACATTGGATAGATTAGCGGTGGCTCCAGTTAGCAGAGAGATGACACTAACAATTCGAAAGTATTTTTTTCTAGAAAGTATCATCTGAAATAATGTATTTGCAGATACTTTTAAGATATTCCATTCCAATATTTCTAATGCAGTCTTTTTTGGTGTTAGATACAGAATTGAAGCCAAGTCTGAGCAGTCTCTTAAGTCAATCTTAAATATTTTCTAAACGTCATAAAAATAAACTTGAAAGTAATATAACAATCCAGTAGAGGATCATGCATTGCCAAATAATAGGAATAATAGTGAGAATGAGTGACTAATAAAAATTTCATAGCACAAGAATATTTTTTTCATTTAGTCACACATAAATTCATAGAATCATTTTTTGTGAAGGAAACCAAAGTTTATATTACAATCACAATGACAATGATTTGTACTTTTCCTTAAGTATTTTTTCAAATTTTCTTATAATTTTTTTTTTAATTTTCATTTCATTGTCTATGGTTGTAAATGTTAGACAATCAATTTTAACTCATATAAAATTAGGTTGAGGAATTGTGATGGCTTATAGGCCATGCTCACCCTTTCTAAGTATTACAGTTAGATTTCTAACATTCTGATAGGGCAAAAGCAGTAATATATTTGCAATTTCTTACATCCCTGAATAATCTGGGTTTCTGATGCACAGGTTTGGGTCTGCTTTATTAAAACCTTGTTCCTTTTTCTATTATTACACAATAGCAATGATTGGTTAGAGGATGATTTTGCTAAATTTTGTCATCTATGTAACAGAAACTCTTGAATATGGTTTCCATTATTAGTCATAAGCCCCCGAAAGTTGAGAAGTGAATGGTGGGGAGCACCTATATTTGAAAACTGGAAGAAATACAAATTTGAATCCAAAGGCTGAGTTATATGAGACTTTCCTTATTTCTTATTCTTTTCCTTGCTTTAAAAGCCTTAGAAATTGAAATTATTATCTTTCCATATTTTTATATTCACCACGTTTTCTAAACACTGCTGGAATATCTAGCAAATGTTAAAAATTCCTTAAGTGAAGTTTAGTCAGTGTCTTTTTTCTTTTTCTTCTTTTATTTTCTTTTTCTTTTTTCTCTCTTGTACTACAAATTGAATTCAGGCTTTGCACTGAATTAAAAACCTCAGTCCTTTTTTTTTTTTTTTTTTTTTTTTTTTAAAGACAGGGTTTTGTTAAACTGTTAAACTGACCAATCTGGTTTCAGAGTCATGGACCTCCTCCCTCAGCCTCCTAGAGTGCTAGAATTAAAGGTGTGCAGGAACAAAACTTGCCAAGTCTCCCTTTTTTTAAAAAAATAAGGAGATTATTACATGATTTATATACTTCCTACTGTTATCATATTTAAATATTTCCAGTATTTTGATGTACTGGCTTTAAATACATTAACTCCTCATAAATCAAAAGATCACAAATATTATTGAATGTTCTTCAAATGGAAGAGTTTCTCTCTGTCTCCTTACCATATTTATAACTGAGTCTCATAGTGAGATCACAAGAGCTACAGAACACTCAGCGTCTTCTATAAGCTCCATTCATAGTATTGTGAAAATGTGCTCTTCACCTTACACAGTGGCTCATCTTTAAATTACATAACATTTCCTAGTCTTTTACTTTTTACTTAGAATGATTATAAGATAGAACTTGCTAAATGACAAGACTCCAGATAAGTAAAAAGAAACAGCTCTGGAAATTGTTAAATGGATAGGTGAGCTTTTTATGGCAGTACTTCCCACATGAGAAGTTATGGGCCTAGTTATTTCTGCAATTCAGAAAGTTAGTAGAAAACTACAGTTTTGTTCTAATTAAAAAAGCAAGTGACAACTTAATACTCAAACAAATGTCTGTGTTATTCTCTATTCTCTCATACCATTTCCCATTTAAAAAAAAAAAAAACAAACCTGTTGTCAGGTTTAAATTAGCTTCCTTAGCTCAAATCAGCAGCCTTAATTTGCAATTGAAATCTATCCAATTAAACAATAGATTGCCTGGAATTAATGGTAATTGAACAATCTAAATTAAATAGGAGAAACTGTGGACAAGTGAAGAGGAAAATAAACATAGCACAATTTAAGCTTGGAAAGTACCACACATTAACAGGACCATGGACCTGCATGCTTCAGTTGATGCTGCTTGCCTTTAGACTGATCTGTTAAAGCTTTGAGGGATCTGACACTGACCCTTTCCAAAAAATGAGTACATCAAGACAACTAGAATTGAAGTAGCTACTACTGCCTTGCATTTGAAGTGGATTTACTTTCTCTTGCTTAATAGAACATGGCAAAATATCCTCCATGTAACCATCAACCATGTAAATGTGACAAGAAAAGAATTTTCCACTGTATATATCACTATATAACTCCATCAAAGGGTCTAAGTATCCTTTCAGAGGCTTGATGCAAGAGCCAAGACTCCAGAAAATAACTGCATTGGTGAAACTTATACTGATTTATTGCCAGAAAGAAAGAATTATAGAAATGCAGTCTAGTTCTTACACAGGATCTGCTTGGTCTTTGGAGAGCTAACTTAAAGAAACTCAGTTTTAGAGAAGTGGTTCTCTGACTGGCCAGTGATACTTGGTTCTTACAATGTGGAGCAGCAAAAACAGACTGCTACAATTATCTTCAGAGGAAAATAAATCCTCTGTCATAATTTAGTTTGGGAACCTTCATGATGCCAAAAATATATCAGAAAAGTGTAAAAAGTCCTATTATTTACATAACTGAAGTCTCTTTGAACAGTACAGTAGGTCTTGCAAGCCAGTTAGAAAAGGCTTGGAAAAGAGAGCATGGAAAGGAGACTGTTAGGAGCTATTATTGTGGGTAGAAGGTGGGGCTTGCTGGGAGTAGGTGCTTTGATGTAGGGAGGGATCTTTGTGGTAGAAATCTGCTGCTAGTGCCAAAGCACTACCCAGGATATTGTTATCAGTTTGTCTAGAATGGAACACAAGACAAAGAAAGAGCATTATGGTATAAATTGTGTCAACCTGGTTAACTGAGAGACTCAGCAGGCACTCAGGGGTTTTACTTTTTTTTTTATTTATTTAAATTACTTTATTTGTTAATAAGAAAAGGTAAAACAAATTTTCACAACAAAATAATGAAAAAGTAACAATTATTGATAAATTACACATCATTATCTTTAGTCACTCAAGTACAAAATATGGGCATAAAAATTTCTTCAATTAATATTAGTACAACTTTTCCTATTCAGTGAACTAAGTGACACTAATGGTATAACTAACTTGCATTATTTTCTTTTCCCTTCTATCCTTTCTCTTTTCCCCTATCTTAGTTTCTTCTTTTTATTGAACAGTTTCCTCCCATTTCACAGTGACTATTGTATATTTTGAACCTTATGATTTCACATATGTCATTGTGATGTGATGTTTTTCAATCCTTCTGGGAAGATACACAGAAGGGAAATACCTGTGTTGAATGGGACCTCTAATCCTAATTTTTAAAGGAATCTCCACACTGAATTCAACAGTTTTTGTACTAGTCTACTCTCTAACCAACAGTTGTAAAGAGTTTCTTTTTCCCTACAGATCCAGCAGCATTTTTATTGGTTGATATTTTTTTAAAAATTAAATAATTTTTTAATGAATAAGGGAGAGGATGAGATAAAAGGGGGCATAACAACATAACAATACAGGTTAAAGCATGACACTTTCAGCAACCTAGTACTTCTCCACCAAATAACCCAACTTAATAGTAGTTACCATAGTGTCTTTTTCTTTGAAATATCTGAATATAACTTCATATGCTATAGCATCAAACATATCAAGACTGTGTAACACCATTCAAGTGGATGAAAGCATTGTAGAGTATTTAGAACCAGCTAACAGAAAAAATGATCAATGGTTTCAATATTACCTCTTTGCCTATAACCACTTTTGTTTATACTACCACATACGATAAAATCCAGCAAGGTACAACATGATAAAATCAATGGAGACAGAAGAACCATAGTTTGGTGCGGCTTTAAGACAAGATGTTATTAAATCGGCACTATCTGTTATTATGTCTTATTTTCTTCAAAGTAGCTGTTCATTGCATCACCGGCCATAATATCAAACAGCCCAGAAAAAAGCCATTCCAATTAATGAGTGAAAATTTTATAAGGCTTCAAGAAAATATAATGAGGAATCATGATTATCATGTACTTTTATATATTTGATTCATTTCCTACACTAGGGAAACTATTCGGAGTTCACAGATGCGAGTTTGATTTAGTTCACTTATGAGTATGGTTTCAAGCTGTGCCCATTCATTGATAAATACCTCAATGTGATCCTTCTTTATAGCTGAGTAGTACTCCATTGTATAGAAGTACCACGGCTTTTTTCTCCATTCCTTGGTTGATGGACATTTGGGTTGTTTCCATGATCTGGCAATTACAAATTGTGCTGCTATAAACATAGGTGTGCATATATCACTTTGGTATGATGCTTTCAGTTCTTCTGGGAAGATGCCTAGTAGTGGAATAGCTGGAACAAATGGGACTTCCAATCCCAGCTTTTTGAGAAATCTCCAGACTGACCTCCACAAAGGTTGTACCAGTCTACACTCCCACCAACAGTGTAGGAGAGTTCCTTTTTACCCACAGCCTGTCCAGCATTTGTTGTTGTTGTTTTTCTTGATCCTGGCCATTCTTTCAGGAGTGAGATGGAATCTCAGTGTGGTTTTAATTTGCATTTCCCTAATAACCAATGATGATGAATATTTTTTCATGTATTTATTTGCCATTTGTATTTCTTCTTCTGAGAAGGGTGTATTATCTCAGATGCCCATTTTTGGATTGGGTCTTTGAATTTTGGGGGTCTGATTTTTTTTTTAATTCTTTATGTATTTTAGACAAAAGTCCTTTGTCTGAGGGGGAGTTCACTAAGATCTTTTCCCAATTTGTGGGTTTTCTTTTCACTATGCTGGAGATTTTTTTTGACTTACAGAAACTTTTTATTAAGAGGTAGTCCCAGTTACTGATTCTGGGAAGTATTTCCCATGCAGTTTGAGTCCTGTTCATGAATTCTCCACCTACCCCTATGTCTTCAACGTTTCTACCTAATTTGTCTTCCAATAGATTTAGTGTTTCTGTTTTAATATTCAGATCTTTAATCCATTTAGATTTTAATTTTGTACATGGCTTGGGTCGAGTTTTAGTTTTCAGGAAATGTAGAGCCAGTTTTTCCAACACCATTTATTAAAAAGACTGTCTTCTTCCAGTGAACCTACTTGGCTCCTTTATCAAAGATAAGGTAGTTGAGTGTGTTTGTAGTTGTGGTTGTATCTTCTAATCTATTCCATTGATCCTCTGCTCTGTTTTGATTGCAGTACCATGTTGATTTTACTGCTGTTGCTTTGTAGTATAACTTCAAGTCAGGGATTGTGATGCCTCCTGCCTAGCCTTTGTTGCTTAAAATTGCCTTTGATATTCTAGGCCTCTTCTGGTTCCAGATGAACGTTAGGAGTGATTTCTCTAGATCTATAAGGTATGTTGATGTTATTTTTATTGGCATGGCACTGAATCTGTATAACAGTTTTGGGAGAATGGCCATTTTCACAATGTTTATTCTTCCTATTCATGAACATGGGATGTCTTTCCATTTTCTGAGATCATCTTCAATTTCTTTTTTCAGTATATTATAATTTTCCCTGTATAGGTCTTTCACTTCTTTCATAAGAGTAACTCCTAAATATTTCATTTTTTTGGTTGCTAGTGTAAAGAGTGTGGCTTCTCTTATTTCTCTCTCTATGATTTTGTTGTTAGTGTATAAGAATGCTATTGATTTCTGAGTATTGATTTTGTACCCAACTACATTACAGAATTTATTTATTATATCTAAAAGTCTTTCAATGGAGTTTAGGGGGTCTTCTATGTGGAGTATCATGTCATCTGCAAATAATGACAATTTAACTTCTTCTTTTCCTATCTTTACCCCTATTATTTTTCTCTCTTGTCTAATTGCTCTGGCTAGTACTTCCAGTACTATATTAAATAGAAGAGGTGATAAAGGACATCCTTGTCTTGTGCCTGATTTTAAAGTAAAGGCTTTCAATTTTTTGGCCACTTAGTGTGATACTGGCTGTTGTTTTGTCGTAGACAGCCTTTATTATATTGAGGTAAAGACCATCTATTCCAATTTTCTGTAGAGTTCTTATCATGAATGAATGTTGGACCTTATTGAAGGCTTTTTCTGCATCTATGGAAATGATCATGTGATTCTTACTTTGGCTTTATTGATATGGTGGATTACATTTATTGATTTATGTATGTTGAACCATCCCTGCATGCCTGGGATGAATCCCACTTTGTCATGGTGTATAATCTTCTTCATGATTTGCAGCATCCTATTTGCCAATATTTTATTGAAGATTTTTGCATCTGTGTTCATTAGGGAGATTGGTCTGTAGTTCTCTTTTTCGGCTGGGTCTTTCCCAGGTTTTGGTACTAGAGTAATATTTGCTTCCAGGAATGACTTGGGACGAATTGCTACACTTTCAATTTCATTGAAGAGTTTGAGGAGTGTCGGTATTAGGTCTTGTTTGTATTTCTTGTAGAATTCTGCAGTAAATCTGTCTGGGCCTGGGCTCTTCTCTTAGGTAAGGAATTAATTACATGTTCAATTTCATTGACAGAGATTGGGTTATTCAGCAGTTCTACATCCTCTTGATCTAGCTTTGGTACTTCATATATTTCTAAGAATCTGTCTATTTCTTCTGTGTTATCAAAACTTTGAGAGTAGAGGTTTTCGAAATAGGTGTTGATGATCTTCTGTATTTCTATTGAGTCTGTAGTGACTTCATTTTTTTTCATTTCTTATTGCATGGATTTGAGCTCTTTCTTCCCTTCTTTTATTGGCTAGAGGCTTATCGATTTTATTTATTCTTTCAAAGAACCAACTTTTTGATCATTCATTCTTTGGATTGTTTTCTTAGTCTCTGTTGTGTTGATTTCTGCTCTGATTTTTACAAATTCCTCTCTTCTTTTGGCTTTGGGCTTGACTTGCACTTCTTTTTCTAGCTCTTTAATGTGTAGCATCGTGTTATTTATTTGTATTCTTTCTGTTTTTCTGGTGTGGAAGCTCAGTGCAATAAATTGTCCTCTGAAGATGGCTTTCATTGCATCCCATAGATTCTGGTTAGTTGTATCTGTATTTTTGTTTGTTTGCAGGTATTGCTTAATTTCTTTTTTAATTTCCTCTGTGACCCACTGATTATTCAGGAGTGTGTTATTCAGTTTCCATGTGTTTGTGGGATTTTTGCAATATCTTTTATCGTTGATTACTAATTTCATTGCGCTATGGTCCGATAGCACGCAAGGGATAATTTCAACCCTTTTGCATTTATTTAAATATGTTCTGTGAATTAATATATGGTCTATTTTAGAGAATGACCCATGTACTGCTGAGAAGAATGTGTATTCTGTTGTTGTTGGGTGGAATACTCTGTATATATCTATTAAGTCCATTTTTTCACAGGTGCAATTCAGTTCTTTTATTTCTTTGTTGATATTCTTTTTGGTACCCCATCCCAGGCTGATGGATCTCTCTCCCACACCTGCAACAACTCTTGAAGCTTCCAAATACAGGAAAATGACAAAATAAAAGTCTAAAATGCAATCTCAAACATCCAGCCCATCCCAAGAAAGTCCAGGAGCCATGTGCATAGAAGAAAATACATGCCACATGACTGAAATACCTGAAGTAATGGTAACCAAAATAAAGAAGCAAGTATTGGAAGCCATGAAGGAATTCAAACTAGAAATATTCTCTCAGATGAAAGAAGAATTAATAAAGTAAATGAAGCAGATACTAAACATAGCTAAAGAAGTGGCAGTTAAAAAATTAGAGGAACTAAATGGAAGGACAGAACCCTGGATGAACAGTATAGGAAGCAAACAGAATACATAAAACAGATGCAAAGAGATATACAGGAAATCAAAAACTCCATTGAAAGTTGTAAAAACCACCTCAATGAATGTGAAGATAGAATCTCAGACCTCGAAGACAACATTGCAACAAATGAACAGGAAAGAAAATATCTTTTAAAAATAACAAGAAATCAGGAAATAACAATTCAACACCTACAGGACGACGCAAAGAGAAACAACATAAGATTAATAGGGATAAATGAAAAAGAAGGGGACAACATAAAGGATGTCAAGAGGATATTTAGAGAAGTAATAGCTGAAAATTTCCCAAACATGAGATTGGAAACTGATATCAAGATCAATGAAGCATATAGATCTCCAAATAGTAACAACTAAAATAAATCTACACCCAGACATACAATAATGACCATCTCAGAAATTGAACAAAAGAATAGAATATTAAAGGCTGTCAGAAAAAAGACAGATCACCTATAAAGGAAAACCTATCAGAATTACAGCAGACTTCTCAGCACGAACAATAAAGTCAAGAAGAGCATGGAGTGATGTATTTCAGATCCTAAAGGAAAATGATTTTCAACCTAGGATGATGTACCCTGCAAAACTGTCCTTCAAATTTGATGGAGAAATATGATACTTCCATGACAAAGATCAGCTGAAAAATGTCATGATCACCAAGCGAACCTTGCAAAGAATACTGAAAGACATCCTAGATGCATTTAGGAAAAAACCACTAAACAAAGCAGAGAGTTGAACAGAGCAGAAAGATAAACATGCAACACCAGAAAGATAATATGTCAACAATAAACCAATTTATAACAGTTCTTACTATTAATGTAAATTGTCTCAATACACCAATTAAAAGAAACAGACTGGCAGAATGGATCAAGAAACAAAATCCAACCATATGCTGTTTACAAGAAACCCACTTAACTCAAAAGGATACAGACTCAAAGTCAAAGGATGGAAAACAACATTCCAAGCATCAGTAACCCCCCAAAAAAGCTGATGTAGCTATTCTGTTTGCAAACAAAGTCAACTTCAAGCCAATAATGATTAGAAAGGATAAAGAAGGTCACTACATACTGGTTAGGGGAAAACTCCAAGAGGACAATATAACTATCTTAAATATATGTGCACCAAACTCCAGAGCACCCGGTTATATAAAACAAGTACTAACAGAAATGAAAAGCCAAATCAGTAGTAATACAATTCTGACAGGAGAGCTTAACACACCATTGACACCAAGGGTTTTTACTTTGTAAACATCCTCATCCTGTGCAAAGGAGAGCAAGGAACTTTTGCGTGCTACACCCTCCCTGGAGATGGGGGAGGTTGTGCTGTGTACAATATAAGGGAGGGGAAGAGGCTTGCTTTCTTCTTTTCACTGCTCTGGCTGCTGATTTGAAGTGTTGCTCCTGTGTCATGCCACCCTGCTTTAGAGTCAGCTGATTATTGACTGAAACCTCTAAAAGTATAAGAGAAATAAACATTTTTTCCTTCATTTTGGGTGTCAGGTGTTCTATTTCAGGAATGAGAGAAAAGTAAAAGTAACCAAGAAATAATTGTTATTGTACCTGGCCATGTGGATCTCCTTTGGGAATGCCTTGTGGGAAGAGTTTGGAATGGTTCGGAGATATATCCGGAAAGAGAGGTGCTAAAACAGCTTAGGCTGTTCTGTAGGAGAGATTCTGATCAGAGCTCAGGAGATCGGAAGGTGGACAGAAAGTCTGCCTGTAAAGACTAGGCTCAGGAGGTTTCTGCTGGGATTGCATTGGATGCTGAAATCCAGGTGGCATGTGTTATGGCTTGGAAGCATTTCTCTGCATTTTGCTCATGTCCAGAGAATTTGCCTAAGATTAAGATTAAGGACAGTGGACTAACTAATCTGGCAGAAAAAATTGTAAGGCAGTGTAATTTTGAGGCAGTGGCAAGGCTATTTTAGGGAGTTTTTGCCAGATTTATGTTGTGAATCAAGAACAAAAAACCCAGCAGGATGACTTAAAACATGATGAGTTTGGCAAAAGGAAGGTCCAGTAAAGTTCTGGACTATAAAGAGAGAGCTGAGACCTCAATTGCTGAGAAGAAACAGAGAAAAGTGCTGATAGTATTCATCCTTACTGCTTTGCTCCTGCAATAGTAAAAACCTAATAACTCTAAGCAAATTTTCAGAGGATCTTCCGCTAATATTACTTTCTGCTCCTTAATTACTTGTTTGCTGCTGATTCACTTGTCCTCGAATCCAGGCCCTGGACACAGAACTTGTATTTAGAAACATACGGTGGCAAACTGATTGAAAATATTCCAAAATAAGTGTCATAACTTAGTCTCCTGTTTTTGTTCAGGAGATTCAGCTCTTCCTACCAATTCTGTATTATCTCTGCCAACCTCAGTTCACCAACTTGCTGTTGTTAGGAACTTTCCATTCTATTCATAGTACATGGAATCTTTAACAATAAATATTTTCTCATTTATTGCCAAGAACTTAATATTGCTGTTTCCTGTTTTGATAGTGTTTCACCATTTCCAGATTCTGTCATTTTATTCTTCCAAATTATACAGTTACCTCATATTATTCCATGTTATACAAGGGAATATCGCAAATATATACATTATTTCCAGTTTTTCTACAAATCTCTCTAATTTACTTTTTTCTATCTAGGAACATTTACAGATGGATGACTGAAAAGCTGTGAGTTCCATGCTGAATTCACTTATCATCCATTCCAAAACTGCTACTTTTCTGTGGACTCACCTCTGTTAAAACAGCTACCAACTTCAGTCTTGGTTAAGCGATAGATGTAACAGGTGTGCTCTTTTTATTTTCCCAACGAGATATACTGAAGGACACTCAATACACACATATATTTAATGCACAAAATTTTATAAAATAACAAATAAAACAAACTGAGAAATATATGTAACCAGGTTTCTTAAAAGTAATTGAAATTTGGCATGGAAATATGGTGATACCAGAAAAAGAGGAAGGAAAATAAATAAGATGATCCCTATGAGTGTCAGCTTTCTAATTTGAGATAACTTCTAACACAGGAATCAAAAAGAAAAATTAAAGTAGAATTGATAAATTGAATAATTAATATACAAAAATAGACTGGAGAGAATAAGACAACTAATAGTTTACAAGAAAGAAAATTTGAGAAAGAAATCTACATAGGGGAAAGAACTCCAAAGGCCTGTGTGAGACTCTCTTTGCTTATTTAGTAGAATGCATATCAGTGCCTCAATGTTCACAAATGCCCAAATTAAGAAAAGTAACATTCAAAAAAGTAGAGATACCTTCATAATTCTGTGAGCCAAGGAGAGACAAGAAGATGGCAGCTTGCTAGAAAGCTGGGTAGAGAGCCTCTCTAGGAAAAACAGCTAAGATGCTGGAATTTGACAACATGGAGAGGGCTGGAGGAGGAGAATGGGATTTTTGTGGCTCAGGAGGAAACTGAAGGAAAAAGAAAAATAGGAAGAGGAAGGAAAAATGAGGGTGGAGGGCTGGAGCCAGATGTGTTCACTGGGATCTGCCCCATGCTGTGCTGGGAGCACCATGGAGTTGTATAATCTGAAACATGGTCATGCCAAAGCTGCGGCCGCTGATAATGGGAGTTGGTGAATCCTGGGCCCTTGGCAGGAAGACGCAGCACAGTGTGAAGTGGAGCCAAGGTGGAAAGCTGCATTAATTCTCAATGAGTGCTGGAAATTGAGTCCTGTGGTTGGTGTGGCCAGCTGGAAGACATATTGGAGTTAGGCAGAATAGGCCTGAGACCAGTGCTGACGTGGTGGCATCAATCAGCTGCCCCTGGCCGGAAGAGGAGTGGTGGGACCTGCTTGGGCTGAGTCACTCCCCTAGTTGGGACCCAATAGCCAGGGATGAAACTGTCCCGACCCTGTGACATCCGCCACAAAACAGCCTTAAGTTGCTGAAGGCACTTGAGGGTTGACTGGCTCAGAGGAGAGGGGCTGGTCCACAGTCCCTGTATGCACCTCAGATAAAAGCAAACTGGAGAGGGCAGCAATCCCCTAGCCAGAAAAACTGTAGCAAAACTGTAAGAAAAACTGTAAGCAATATGGAGAGGGCCTAAGACCTCCAACATACACATGTCTGAAAGAAACCAGAAACATGACAAGAGAAAAAAATAAGAAAAGCCCTCTAGCCATGGACCCTGGAAAATAAGCCCAGAGAGGTAAATGCAGAAGAGAACCAGTGCAGCAATCATGCAATATTGGCCACAACATCAGCAGACATAAAGAAATACCTTTGTGACCTCATAGATGAACTTAAAACTGAAATTCTAACCCAAGTGAGGCAAGATATAAAAGATTAATAAAAGAAATGCTAAGACCCTCTCAGGAAGACACAGACTGAAGAATGGAGGAACTCAGAAAAAGAAGAGAAATCTTTGGTGAAGAATATAAACAACATCTAGAATACATGAAACATATCCAAAGAAAATTAAAGGAAATTAAGGGACTTTAAAACTCCATTGAAAGCTGGCAAAATGCCTTGACAGAAACTAAAGTTAGCCTTTCAAAACGTGAAAATGGATTTGCAATATGTAATCATGAAAGAAAAGACTTCTTAAAAATAACAAGGAACCAGGAACAATTCAAAGGCAGGAAGATCACAAGAGCATCTATAACTTAAGAATAAAATACATGAGCAAAGAAACAGGAGTAACCACAAATGAATTACAAAGCCTATTCACAGAATAATTAAGGAAAACTTCCCAAAAATAGGAAAAAGTAATGATATCCAGATAAATGAGGCATACAGAACCCCAACCAACTACAACCAAAATAGATCTACACCCAGACATATAATAATCAAGATCCCAGAAATCCACCACAAGAACAGAATATTAAAAGTGGTCATAGAAAAGAAGCAGATGACATAAAAAGGAAAATTCATCAAAATAATGACAGACTTCTCAACACAAACTATTAAATCAAGAAGAGTCTAGGGGGAAGTAGTCAAAGCCCTGAAAGAAAATACAGATTGGTATACCCTGAAAAACTCTCTCTCAAAATTAATGGAGAAGCAAGATGTATCTAAGTCAAGGAGGAGCTGTGTGAATTCATGGTCACCAATCCAATGCTACAAAAAATACTGCAGGACATTCTAGAGAGAGAGAGAGCAAAAAATACCAGGATTCCAGTAACGGTGGCAGAGAGGCTTCAGTGAATGGGGCAGATGGTAGAATGAAGGAGAAAAGTGTAAAAACGGTAGCAGAAAAATAGAATAGCAGAAATGAGGCAGAGAAGGTAGGCTATAATCTCTAATATACATAGCTTTGATACACTACAAAAAAAAAAAAAAAAAAAAAAAAAAACCACAGGCAGAGTAGACTAGGAGACAGGATCCATCAAGATGCTCTGAATAGAAAATATACTCAACCTGAGGGAGGGTTAATAAACTGAAAGTCAAACATGAGAAAAAGATGCTCTACATGACCAGGAACCAGAAATAGGGACAACTTACCCAGCAGCTCGAGATAAGTTGGAAAGTCATGACACTTTTGTGCAGTGTAGAACTGAAATACTCAGCAAGAAGTAAGGAAAACCTTGTGGCTTTAGTTAGTACAGGAATACACCTCAAGGGCAAGCTCAGGGGTAAAAAGATTCAACACCACTCAGATAACGGGCTGCCCCCTAATTTAAAAACTAAAGGAGCTAGAGGGACCCAAAATATACAAAGCACCCTGAGAAAGGGAAAGGTGAGGAATTGCCTAAAAAAGGAAGGCAGAGGACATTGTAAATAGCGTATCAGGATTTAAAAGCCACATAAGTCTTATCATTCTGTTTAGTTTGATTTTATTTTGTTCCGGTCTGTCTACTTATACTAGATTTGAGGACACAGACAGCTATCCCCAAAATAGCAGGCTGTACTATGGTAACTATTCTTAATTTCCTATTAACTTAAATTGAAGCCTTGTATTACTTACATTGTCTTACTATGACTGATCTTATTTGAAGCTGATTTGTTAGACCGCAGTTTTGTCTTGAGTGATTTTATTCAAATTTAGTATGCTTGATAGTATCAAGTCTAAGAGTAGAGGCAACTACTCTGAAGATGACAAGATGTATTAAGATACCCATTCTGGTCTGATTATTAACTGCTTTTGAAGTTCTACAATGTCTCCAATGTGTTTTTATTAAAAATGCTATGTTCCAGTATATTATGTCCAATAATGTAGACAGTTCTATTGAAAATAACAAGAGAAATCATAGTTACCACTGTCGATCACCCAATGTTGTGATTTCATGTATTTTTCATTTCATGTTTTTCTAGGAATTTTTATTGCTGTCTTGTTTTGATCTGTTTTTCACCTTAATACAGAAAGGATAGATATACATTTAGAGATTCACACATGGGGAGAATTTCTAACCAATTTATGGGAACAGATTATATAAAGCATGATGTATTGAACAGATACTCTGAAGAAGAGACACTATGATACCCAGTGTTAATTCTGTAGCATTATGATGCAAAATCTAGCAGTACTATTATTCACTGTTCAGAGTGATATTAGTCTAGTTTATTAAGTTAAATTTCAGCATACTTAAAGATGTGGACAGCTACTTCAGAGAGAATGAGAGACATTATGGCAGCCATTGTTGACTTCCCCAGTGTCAGGTGTTGGAGACCTAAAAAGCCTTCATCATCCTCTTATAATTAGATTAGTTCTATAATGTTCAGTATGTATTCAATATGTGTGAAGATGGGGACAACTATTTGAAAGAAAACTAGAGACAATATGATAAATAATGTAGATATCCAGTGGATTTGCTTTGAAATCCATGTTTCTTAAAACTGTTTCTTTATGGTCTGTTTTGCTCCATTTTATGATGTTTAATTGCTCTTACTCTCTTTAAAATAAAGGTTAAACACTGCTAAACCAAAATAAAGAATATTTGTTAACAAGGTTTATTCTCATCAGCTAAATTAAGATACTAAGCAATAAACAGAATATGGAAAAAGTGTCTTACTTTTCAGGTAGGGAAAATTAATCTCATAACTAAATATGACTTTTGTTCTGTTATACCTAAGTCAATATCCAAAAAGGCAAAACTTAAGCATGATTCAAAATAAAGATCAAGAAACTATAGGATTACAGAAATATGTACTACAATGAAGGCAAATTTTGTATTGTCTAATGTCTGCATAAAGAATGATAAGCCCTGCAAAGTAGTTCAAAGAATATGCTTTGTAAAAAGAAAAAAATAAACAGTTAAAAATCAACCCAAAATGATAGGGCTGTTAAATTTGCTATGAAAAGCAGTAGTACATTTATATTAACTAAATTCTGTGCTTTAAGAAGTTAAAAATGGAAAATGATAAGTAGAAATCTAGAAAATATAAAAGTGATTCAAAGAGAAAGTCTAGAATAAAAATTACAATTGTTGAGAGTATTAAAATGTATCAGTTTGGAATTACCTGAGACTAGATACATCAAAAGAAAATATTAATGAACTTGAAAACAGTAAAAATTACCTGAGATATAAAAGAAATTAAGAAATTACAAGAACATCAATTGTAATTAGAATAGCTTCAAGTGATTTCATTGAAGTCCATGAAAAACTGGTAAAGAAGACAAAAAAATTCAGTAATTTTTGGATGAATAATTTCTAATGAAAGCTACAGACTTGTATATATAAGTAACTCAATAAAGAAACCTATGATCAAGCATGCTAACACACAATACAAACAGTTTGATCAAGACCTGTGATAAAGTGAAAATTGACTGAAAAATTCATGCTGTTTACAAACAGGACTATGGAAACAAACTTCTCTCTAGAAAAATCCAAATGATATGAAATCTGAAAAAATCTTGAAAGTGTAAAAACAAAATAAAACAAAACACTGAGGGAAACTGGAACTTCAGACACATATAGAAACTTTGTGGAAAGTAAATGTGAAAGACACTTGTCAGGCACAAACAAATCAATGTGTTCAACATGATGATCAAGGGTATAGCAATTTTAAGGAAAATGAAGTGCCACGAAAATATGAAACTACACTGAAGGATCAAAATCATGAAAAGTAAAAACACTAGTGAATATCATTTTATTATTTAAATGTCTTTAAATAGCAACTGACAGTTTAAACAAGTAGTAATAATATAGTGCTAAAGACTTAATTTAAATTGATTAAATTAAAACAAATCAGATAATCTTTTTTCCCCAAGTGACATTTGTTCTATATGTTGCCAAATAGAAACAGGTTTGTTAAATATGGGATCAGAAATAAATTGGATAAAAATACAAATTTCGTGCTAAAAAGATCAAGAAAGTTAGGTTGAGTTAAAATTAGACTCTATTTCACACAACAATATCACTGAGAGCATTACAATCCGCTTAGAATATTTAAACAAATTTAAAAATATGAAACATAAATAGAATTTCAGGAAGAAATACATACACTGAGAATAGTAACGTATTTCAACATTCTTCCAACAGAAAATAGTTAAGTAAAATGTCTATAGATCAGTGATATTTACAAAACTGACATTTATGATGCATTTCACCTGGCAATAGCAGAAAATATATTTTAAGTGAACACAAAACGTTTACTAAATTAGACTACAATAGAATAACCACTGTATTTCCATAAATTTATTTATTTATTCAATTTTTAATTCATTTTAATTTAAGGAGAAAAAGCAGAAAAATCAAGAAGCAAACAAGGCCAGGTATTTAGCTCATTGATTCAAGTGCTTGCCTGATAAACGCAAGATAGTATATTCAATCCCCAATTAAAAAAAAAAAATTAGCCAGGCGTGGGAGTGTATGCCTGTAATTCTAGCACTTGAGAGGCTGAGGCAAGAGGATTTTTGTGAGTTTGAGACCAGCCTGGATTACAAAGTGAGCTCAAGGCCAGAACTGCATAGTGAGACCCTGCCACAAAATGACCAAAAAAAAAAAAAAGGCAAAAAAGACAACAAAAACTATATATGTGATATTGGATGACAATAGAATTAAATAACTTTTTAAAATACAAAATAAATACACGAAGAATCTCAAAGCATTTGAAAACTATACAAATGTTAAAATAAAAGTCAAAAAGCATTAGAAATGAAAATTATGAATTGGGAAATTTTGTTTTTTTCATTCTAGGGATCAAACTCATGATCTGACACTTGCCAGGCAGGTGCTTATACAAGTGAACTAAATTCCCAGCCCTAGAAATGAAAATTGTGAAACCTTTTAAACTACAAAAATAAACATAGAAACTATGTGATGTCAACAAAGAAGTGTTTAAAAAAGTTTTATACTAACCTCTTAATTAAGAAAAATAATCTCAAGATAGTGACCTATAAACAAGAAAAATGTGTTTAATACAAAATAAGCAAAGAAAGTGAAGTAAATATGTAAAAAGAATCAATGAAATAGAAAACAGAAGTACAACTTAAAAATTAATAAAACCAAATCTTGTTTATTTAAGAGGAAAACAAAGTTGATAAAACTCTAGTCAATTACATATACAAGTTCAGCGCACAAAGAATGATTGATTATCTATATAATACTAAAGAACATAGACTTTAAAAATTCCATGAACAAAAACACTGAAAGCTTTGAAAAAACTAAGGTTATGAATCTGATAAAATCATGCAAAATCTATACACAGACACGCACACAAAAGAAAACTAAAATTATTGCTGAAGAAAATTAGGAAAATAAATAAATTAAAAAATATATGAACCTAGTAGATTCAGGAAATTTGACATTAACATTTTAATTTCCCCAATTGGATTATATGTTCACTACGATCACACTCAAAATGTCAGCAAGCAGCTTTTAAAAATTTATTTATAGAGCATAACTAGTTGAGCAAATGTTCATAAGGAAACGTAAAGAAAATGGAGTATATAGAAAGGTTTCAAATGAAGAATGATGATGTGTAACAGCTGATCAAAGTATACTGGAAAGCAGCAATATTAAGGACAAAATGGTGTTAGTGTGAAAATAGAGACAAACGGACCACTGAACTACAGTGTGAGTTCAGAAATGTGACCAACTGACTTTTGATGAAGAGGTGCATGTATTTTCATAATGGAAAGAGAATAGCATGCATAATGAATTGTGCCTGGTCTATTGGAAAACAACAGGCAAAATATTTAAAGCTCAATATTTAAAATACAATCCATAACATATACTACAGCTAAGAGAAAAATAAATTCTTCAGTCTTTCATGTAAAAACTTAACAAAACTAAAAAACATTAGTCCACACATTTTAAAGTTCATGTTATATACATTTGTTTAGAGGCAATAAAAAAACAAAATGTCATCTTCAAAAGAGCAGCTTGATAAAACAGACTTTAATAAATCTAAACTCCTGCTCTGTTTACAATAACTGTTAACATTGCTCAAAGTATTATTATTAGAATAATACAGATTATGGAAAGTGAGAAATTATTTTCAAAATAAATATACAATAAAAGATCTGTATCCAAATTATATAAGGAACAGCCAAATTTCAGTAAGAAAATATGAACCACATGTAAATAAATGGTAGACTATTTGAAAAGATAATTTTCTAAATATGTGATATAATAAAAAGCCCTGTGGGAAGAAAATTAACATCATTAATCAACAGAGAAAAACACACTTATTTCAAACCTAATAAAAACTGTAACATAATAAAGAATAACTATACTAAGTGTGAGAGAGCCCATTGAAGAATCTCACAAGTAAGTGACTGTTATACGAAGTTATAGATTACTCTGTAAAAGAGCTTAGCACTCTCTAAAAGTTAAATGTTTATCTACTATATGATTATCCATTTTCCCTCCAACAACTCTGTCCCATTGAAAGCATATGTTAATATATAGATTGGTTCCTGAACATTCATGAAGGTTGATTTGTAATAATCCCCAACGGAAAGTAGCATTTATGTTCAAAATCACATGAAATGATAAATAAATGGGGGCATATTTATACAATGGACTATTATTTAATGATTAGATGATTGGTACACATAATGACAGAGTAATCTGAAAATATTTGTGCTGACTGACAAAATTAAATAAAATTAGAAACATGTCTGATATGATTCTATGATTCTATTTTTATAAAACAGAAAATTAGAAGGAATATAAAGCAATTCTAAATAGAATGAAAAAATATGAGTGATAGATAACTTTTTTTTTATTGTGTTGAGAATTTTAAAGATGTGAACATAACCTACACCTTGACAAATTATCTCCTAGTTATGTATTCTAATGTAAATAATTTAGGCTTTAGTAATGCTAAAATTATCGTGTGTTTAATTGTATAGAGAGAAACTCAAGTGCAAAAAACAAGAGATTATTAAACATATGAGTTTAAAAGTGAGCTGGAAACCCTGAGCATATGATTTATCCATTTAAACTACAATTTGCCAAGATTTTTCAAGTGTATTGTTTTATGAAATGTTTCATTTTTTGCACATTATTCTTGTTCCTTTTAAATATTTTAAACAATAAAGTATCTTTAACTGTAAGATATGATGGCTCAGATATCAACTTAAAATTTTGGATGCCAATTTTTGCTGACTTTATTACCATAATATTAATCTCTAAAAATATAACTTGTTTTTAGAAGTCTTCCAAATCAATGATCAAGGTGATATTAGAGTCAGAAATTTCATCCACCTAAGGCAGGCAGATTTGAGGCAATTTCTTGAACTTGAGTCTTACTTAAATAACAATTTGGCACTTCTTTGATTCACGAATTTTAGAATTGTGCAAAGTTTCCTAAGACCTTAAGAAAACTATCTGTCCAGTGTTAGACCAGAAGTGTCTTGCATCTGTCTGTTTTCTGTGTGTGTGTGAGAGAGAGAGAAAGAGTGAGAGAGAGAGAGAGAGAGAGAGAGAGAGAGAGAGAGAGAGAGAAATAGACACAAGGACACAGAGCGAGGTTCTAAAGAGTGACAATGCAATATAGAAAGAAATAGGCTTTATGAAAATAAATTCATTTGTAGTAAAGAAAGGATGCCTTTCTTAGTGTCATGCAAAACTGAGACATTGAGTAGAGTGCATATAAACAAAATTAAAATGCAGAAGGTAAAGCATTACAACAGTAAGGGTAAGTGGATTGAGAATTTGAAAAGTCTTAATATTTAGAACGTGTTGTGCTATGTGTATCACATGATTCTGTGATAATTAGAATTGCATATTACACTGGAGATATTTGTTTTGTATAAAATTGTCTACAATAGAAGCACTTTGAAGCATTTATTTCCCTTTCAAGCTTACCTATTAAGGCCATGAGTAATGGAATTGAAAGCCTCCACATTAGGATATCTTTTAATTATACACAGAAATACAAACATTAAACAAGAGAATGGATTTTTAAAAATCCATTTAGAAATAATGTGTATTGCCTTTACAAAGTTAACTGTGAAGCTGCGTTTTCCTGGGTGAGCTTTTCATTCAGTGGTTTGGTGGGAAATCTATTTCACTGTTTTCTATTACCCTTACTTTCTTTTGATAAAAAAGAATGATTATATTTCTCAAGTATCCTCTGATGTATCAGATATTTATAATATCTACAATTACCTATGATATATGAGATAGGAATTTTGGAACGGAAATAATACATCATTTTTCAGTTCACTATTATGCTGAAACGTGTATTTTTGAAAAAACATTTGGAGTAATTTTTTTAAAAAATTGTCCCCAATACAGAGAAAATTAAAATATAAATTTGACTGAATTAAATAGAGCGCCCAACATCTTGAGAAAAAAATATATGTAAAAGAAATTTTACAAACAAGGGAATATTTGTGAATTACGATTTATAATATAAACATACAACTACTTTGAAGTAACAACATTTAGACATAGACCTTGTCTTTTTAATAATATATTTTTACAGAAGTTCTCTATTTCAGTTCCAATGCTAATTTCACCCACTAACACTTTTTTTTCTTTTGAAACAAAAGTAATATACAGATTTTTAAAACCATCGTGCAAGAAACAGGTAATTAGTTAAAAGTGTAAAATAAATATTTATTTTAATACATGTCTCCAAAATTACAAATTGTAGTAAAATGTATAAAAATGGAAAAATGTATAGATTTGATAACAACAGTAGAGATGGTGAGATTTTAGATACACATATTTCTATAAAAATAAGTATTAACATCTTGAAAAAGCCACTTAATCATATTTGATAAAAATATGTCAGATATGGAATTATGGGCAGGCCATGAAAAACCAACCATACGGTTTATAGACAACTGAGTTCCCTATTTCAGAATAAAGGCAATATAATATTTAGAAAAGGAGGAAAAACACAAATATTACCTATGTCACTGTAATGTGTAGCTTCTCATTTGAAGAATACGCAGGTCAAGATAAAATAAATACAGTAGGATAAGCTTCAAGGTCCACATATGTCATATCTGAAACATCATCAATCAGGTGTTGGTCAACAGCCAGGAGAGGAGAGTGAGCCCAAGGGGAGATAATGAAAAATCGACACAATAACTTCAGTCTTTGTAAGAGGAAGAGCATCTAGACTGAAGCAGAGGCACAGGAACGTGCCCAAGCCCAGTGGGATCCCTGAGTGGAAGACACAATTTGGATGCAGATGAGG
Organism: Cavia porcellus; assembly: GCF_034190915.1. Taxonomy (NCBI): domain Eukaryota; kingdom Metazoa; phylum Chordata; class Mammalia; order Rodentia; family Caviidae; genus Cavia; species Cavia porcellus. The sequence continues at coordinate 95,501,673 of NW_026947487.1, forward strand.
ATTTGAGCAAAAATACAAAACAAAGTCTTTACAGAGTGCTCCAGAGATTCGCAATTGAATTACTCTTGTAAAATAAAAAGAAAGGCTCAAAAGGAGTACAATGAATGCAAATAAGCTAAAAACACTAGCAATATTTTTAAAAATGATAAAATAAAAAAATCCTAAATATGAGAAGCAGAAAAATACTGCTCATCATTAGGAGAAATTATGATCAGACCTACTTAGACAAAAGGAAATCTGCAGATCAGCAGATAAAAACACTGCACAGAAATGTTTTCTCTGTGTTAAAATAGAGGAAAAAATGGAAGCAGGGCTTCTGAAAATCAAAAGTATGTTTTCTGGAGTGAAAAATGTACTATATGATAGTACCAGCAAGTTATAAACTTCAGAACAAAAGTAAACTTAAAGGTGTAACACTAGAGAAGCAAGTGAAACAGAATAAAAACTGAGTAGACTTTCAATGAGGTGCAGGACAACATTAAATGGACCACATACAGTATATGTAGAAATGAAATGAAATGGAAATGTATTTAAAATGTGTGGTCATAAGTTTAAAAAATTTGTTAAGAATCATTAATGTCTAGATCCAATATGCTCAAAAAACACAGAGCAGAAGAAACATAGAGAAACCCAGAATTAAAACATTGTATAGCACAGCCAAGTTGCATAATATTTCAAAACTAGAATAACAGTGGCAAAAAATATCAAGAAATAAGATTAAAAACATACATTTGTAAATAATTAATATATTTTCAGAAATACAGAAATGTCAGGAAAACTTTCATAAGATGCCATATAAGTCAGAAAATACAGTGGAAAGGCAACTTTAAAATAAAAATTTGTAAGATTATTAGATTTCCATTAACAACTAAATGTCATTTTCAAAAATAACAGTGGTATAGTTTTCCTTAAAAATACAATATCTCAGAGAACATACCAAAAAAGAATAATACAAGAAAAATCAAAGGAAGCCCTATCTTTAAGTAAAAATGACAATCATTCCAAATGACAATATAGACATAATTAATCAAGCAACAATGCATAAGAGCTAAATAGACTTTGGATTTTTCTTAAGCGAGGAATAGGGTGAGTTCTTTGAGTTCGGCTACAAGTAAATATGCTGATATCAGAAAAGCTTTGAATTTGGAACACTTTCAACATAAGGTGTTATAATATCAAACTTTTGGGACAAATACATAATTATTTTTTCTACTATGGACCTGTTGAATATAAACTCAGTGTTTCTGATAATATTTGTCATACAAATAGTGAGTATCTCAGTCTTGTCCAAGAAAAATTTTGTATTGGGAGACATAGAATACACTCATCCATCTTAAATTTTTCCTGTCTTTTTTTTTTGTCAGCTAATTCAAAAATTTATTCTACTCAAGTTGTATAAGAGGAAAGACAAAAAAAATTGGTACCAAATAAAGTACTAAAATTAACAATCAAGAAATGCATATGAAAGATAAATTAAAGTCAAAAAACTTAGTTATTTTAAATGGTGAGGCATCAAAAAATAAAGTTGATAGCGATTACTTATTTTTCTGTAGTATGAGTCATTTTCATTTGAATTTAGAAATTTATATTATAGAATGAGTCCCTAGCATTATAAAATATGTTAATAGCTCTTTACTTACTTTTCCTTTCATTTGAATAAAAGAAAATATATTCTTTCCAATGAAATGATGTACTTAACGAACTTTTTTTGTTACATGTACAATGTGTTTATCTACATATGCAGTGTACACAATCTGTCCCACTTTTGCCTGCTGTTACACTTTCATAGAAAAATATTTTGTGAGGTTGTATGAATATGAACTAACTAATGGGTGTTAAAGATTATGAAAATTATATTTTTACAATTCATTGCATGAAATTTGAAGTATTGGAATATATAATTTTAATTTAAGAATGATATATTATTTTCACTTTTATTTCATAATTTTTCAGAGATTAACCTGGGATTTCACTAAGGAAACCTTTCTTTGCAGTTTTGTAATAAAATCATACAGACCAGAATATTCCTAAATTGTATTGGCCTAATACTGACTTGCTTTAAAATTTATTCAACGATCATATTTTAAACGGAAAAAACTAAAAATCTCAAAGAAAATACATACATTTTAAAGTCTAAGAATAGAAACTATATGTTGTCTGAGAATAATTAAAGATTAATCAAATAATGAAGCATTAAATGAAAGGAATAAAATCCTAGCAGGTACAAATAATATACATAAACATAAAATGGTATAATCTTTTTGACAAGCTGCTAAAAGATATACATTTATATATAAAATATTTATGATTTTATATAAATATACATGGAATTCTATATCACTGCATATTAGTATAGCAACATTCCTACACTTGATTTTAGTCAAAAGGAGAGAAGCGATTATAACATTCCTGAGGTAATTTCTTTCCTTTATTCTCTTTTAACTCCTGGTTTGAAAATTTGCTTTTATATTCATTTAATTTTATCTATTCATTTTCCTCTGTGAGATCAAATATCTTTTTTGGACAGTTCCAAAAACATTTATGTATGTGTGTATGCATATGTATTTAGTTTAGTTCATAAGTACATATATGTGGTAACTCACGGTTATTTTTTTCATCATAATGAACATAAAAATAATTAAAACTGAGTGAGTGTGAAACAAGGGTTTTATACGTCTTCACTCCTTTGGTAAATCTTCTGTAAGGGAGAGGAGTGAAGGAAAGCAGAGAGCTCTCCCTGTTACACTGCATCATTTATTTCTTAGAGATGTAACGAAGGACACCAGACTGGGTTCTCACTCTTTGTTAACCCAGCCAGTTGGTTACCTGTCATTTTTATTACTAGATATTTGAAATTTGCTCCCATTGCTATTTTGAAATATATAGCACATTAATGTTGACCATGTTTATGTTGAGGTGCAGAAGATTTCCAAAATTCCTCCTGTCCATTACGTTACATATCTCTCATTTTTATTACTAAATATTTGAAATTCGCTCTCATTGTTATTTTGAAATATATAACACAGCAACTTGATATTTTTCCACGCTTGTGAGATATTGAATATTTCTCTTCCTGTTCTGGTTCTGCCCATTGGTTATCCAGCCTTATCTTAAGTGAAGAACAATTTCTGATAATTGCTGAACTGTATAACGATCTTCTCTTGGATAATCTGTTCTACCACACTGTAAGTTCCTACTCACAATTGTCATTTAATGGGGGATGGAACTAATCATACAGGGACATGGGAAATTTCTCCTTTGCCTTCTGAAGGTAAACTGATTAGGAGAAAAAACTTAGAAACATATAAATGTACATAAGGGAAGAATCAAGGCACAAAGAAAATCAGAGAAATGTGATTACGCATTATCTAGCCCTATATGATTTGGAAATTTATATATTCTTCTTTTTATGGACAAGAGGAGAATGCGGAATGAAGAGGAATGGTTTGTTTTGGCTCCTGTTACAGTTTATGGTGGTAGAAAGGCACGGCAGACAGGAAGTAGAAAGTGAAAAGTGGAGGTTTGGTGTCCCATTCAGTACAGATCTCCTGTGCAAAGGATCATGATGAAATGAAGTCAAGAGGGAACTGCAAAAGGCTGATTTCAGGTGGGGCCCTCTCTCTTGGTAGAGAAAAAGAACCACCCCATGGTTACTGTGTGTTTATTTATACACACCACAGGGTGAAACCCCTCTGCCTAACCACTTGTTTACCTAGTTTGCTTTGGGTGCTCCGTGTTCTCAGGGCTGACCTTGTCCTAGTCCATTATGTGTGATTGATCTCCAGCTTATCTGCTCCCCACCCTGTGCAGTGAGACAATCATTTCCAGGCCAAGCTTCTGATGAGGAGCCTCTTCCAACCAAGCCCCACTTCCTAACAGCCAATCAGCTATACAGTGCCATAATTCAATCACTTTCCAAAAACCTCCCCTGCCTATGGGTGCCTGAGGTTCCTAGGGCATTACATGTAAACTATAGCATCAGCAGATTAATACGTTTTTTCTGGAAAACTCAGTGAGTTTAGAGAACATTCAAAATCTATTGGAACAGGAGAAAATACAGTAAATTGTTTATGATTGTCTGGGAATTGCAGTAAAGGGCAATGGTGTGTACCAAGTCTGTTCAGGTGTCTGGCTGGATTTTAGTCTTTTTTCCTATGTATGAATCTTGTTAATGAAGGTTCTAGGTGGGTGGTGGGGAAAAGAGTTAGTGTTAATCTTCTGTGGATCAGGACTGTAAGAAGAAGCTTTTGCAAAAAGACTTACCCTCCCCTTGTTTGGGGGCAACAAGACAAAGTTAGAGGAGGGCTGATTTTGAGCTTGCTTTAAAGGCTTTCTAATTTTCTTTAGATCAGATTGTTCTTCATGCTCTAAAACACTGTGTTTTGTGGGTATTCTTTTCTGAGGTCTGGGTCCTGGCATCAGCTAAGGGTTAGCCATCAAAGTAGGCATAAAGGGCTTTGTAACTAGTTAATCAGAGACCTGTGACAAATAAGTACATAGGGAAAGGGAGAGAAAGTACGAGAGAGGGAGAAAAAGACAGAGACCAAGACAAAGAGAATTTTAACATCTAAAGACCTACTTTAGATTAACCATCCTAGTGGTTATAAACAGCTCTGAGATAGGTAGATTGGTTGATCATAACTACTTTTTATGATGCTGTATTTAACTTGATTGTTTATTACATAAACTTACATTTGCTACAATAGATAATTAAGGCATTTTGCAATTGGCATTTTATTGAATTTCTCTATGCTTCCTTGTGCATTAGAGAAACAGGAGGATATGAACCCCAGCATTTCGACACTGAGAGTATTACTTTATGCTGAGCTGTGTGCCATGCATGGGAATAGCATTACTAAAAAGTCTGTTAATAAAATAACACAAGGAACTGAACTATCTATCCTAAGGCTCTGTTTCTATTGAGGAAAAACTAACTGTACCAGAAAAAAAGTAAGTTTTCCAAAATCAAATAATATATGTATGATTTCTTCTAGTTCTTTCAACTTTTTTTACTCCATCTTCTGGCAATATTAATGGCATCTAATGTAGACTACTTAGCAGAGTGACAGACATTTCAAACCCACTGCAATATCTTTTGTGTCTCTTTACATGACTAAAATGATTGCATATACATTAAAACAGTTGAGTATTATTGCTCTCCTCCGGTCTTTCATTTATTTTGACTTGTCATTTGTAGATTTCACTAGCATTTTCAGATGTCACAAAAATAATAAAGTGTGCAAAATAGTTCACTTTAGTAATGAACCAAGCATACTTTTAAGAATAATATTCTTCCTCTTCAAAAAGGCAGCAATTGAAAGTTGTGAAACCCCTGAGTGATATAATATATATTTTTCACAAATCATGTCAAAATAATCTCAGCATGTGACTAGCTTAAGTATTTAATTAGTTCTGAAAAACAAGATTAAGAAAAATGTTTAGCCCATGGACTTGTATGACAGATAATCTATTATCTACAAAAATTTGTATTGATGTCCCTACAGCTACTGGGTTGATGAACCACTTACAACATCTAAAGTTTATATGGCTTCTCAGGAGCAGATGGTGAAGGTTGCTCCAGTTGAGACCATTTCTAGTGCTCTAGTGACATTTATTTTCAAAAATGGTAATTGTTCATGCTTGTGCAGTAGAATCTTCATATTTTAAGATTAGGAAATATGCTAATTTTGAAGACTGTTAATTTGGTTGCCATTTCAGGAAACTGGTGTATTATTTTAAAATGTGTTTCGGATCAAATATGAATATTCTGGGTGAAAAAAACCAGAGGTAACTTCCAGAATTTAGCACCTTGTGACTTAGTAACTATGTAGTGAGTTTGTGTTGACTTGGCTGAGACTCTGTTTATCTCTACATGGATAAAAATTAGATGAACTTTAGGAATCTTTCTATTTTACATAAATGACATCTGAGAAGAATGTCACATGTTTTTCTTATTTGCAGAGAAATACAGGTGGATATGATTAAAATGTTCATACAGAGATTTAAGTGGTTTCTATGAAATGTATTTGAATATGTTTGATAAGAGGAAACCACACCTGAAATCAGTAGTTTAATGGGAATCATGCCAAAAAGATTCTTCTAAGAATGGTTTTACACAGTAGTGGAATTTCTATGTCAATCCTCCAGGACCTGAGTTATCTTACTGGAGTTATCTGGAGAGTTTGTCAGGTGCACTTGGGAGTAGGCTAGTTATGATTGTTGGTGGAAATATTTTCTGCAGGCAGTGTGACTACTGCAAGAATAATTAGTGACCAATGAGATTTCTGGAAAGGAATGACACCTGGAAGAGTAGACCTTGACATTTCTTAGCAGGGAAACAGCAGTAAAATGAAATACCATCATTTAAGCTTTTGCTATGTTTGACACATTCTCCACCTGTACTGCTTCTTTTTCTAAAGTAACCAATGATGTAATAATAGTACTAACATAATAACATTAGTGATGAATGGTATGTAGACATTTTTTTTCTGGGCACTATTAAAAGAAATTATGTGCTCAATACTCATAATGTCTTTCGGAGATAATCTAAGTTAGACATTGAGGAGAGACACAGAGTTAAGAATTTTCACCTAGAACAGGAGTGATAAATAGTATAATAAGAATTTGAACCAGGAGATTTATTTAATGTACAGTTTGTGTTCATAACCATAAGATATAATGCCTCCATGGCAGAAAATATTACCTGTCTCTTAAAGTAGTAGAATTGAAGTTCACAGATATTATATAATATTGTCAGTGTCACAAAATTCAGTAACGGCGGAGTTGAACCTTACTCAAAATTGTTGGCCTTCAAGCCTTTTCATCTTCTTAATATTACATTGCTTATCAACAGTGGAAGTGAAGCTCAGAAGGAAGCTTTGTAAACACATGCTGAAGACATAACACTTCGGGGAAAATTCCTGGTTTCCATCTCTCTGTCTCTCCTTTTCTCCTTTTCTTTCCTCTTTTCTTCCTTTATCCTTTTCTTCTTTCTTTTCCAACTCCATCCTGTATTTCCACGCTGTCATTCTGGTATCCAAGATAACTGAACTTTTGAAGCTTTATTTTATGCCTTCTTTCAGCTTTAGCTCTAATCACCTACTCACAGCCTTATCACTGACATCCCAGTAAACTATGTCTCTGTACCTGTGATCCTGCCACCTACAGAGCCTTCACTGCCTTTCATTTTAAAGGCCATTTTTTCTTGCGTGGCTTTTTAATCACCTCAGCTATTATTTGTTCCTTTGTCACTTTATCTTTAAAGCTTACTATTTGCCTAATACTTTTAGTTAGTATGTATCTAACATATCAGTATTGACTTTCCCTGTCTTTGTACCATGTGTTTATGGTTTTTCCTTTCTAATTTAATTTAACTACAAACTAAAGCCTGAAACTTTGTCTACATTGAAGTGAAAAATGTCTAAAGCATTCTGCCTTAGAAGCTTGGAGGAATATCTAACCTTTGCAAAGTTTTTGCCTGGCTATAGCTTTTGTCAGGGCAGTGTACTTCATGGAAATATCATACATGTTTAGGATATTTAGGTTTCCCCTCTCAACTTTCAAGGGTTCTGCATCCAGACAAAGGCATCCTGAAATCACCTTCAGAAGAAACCTGTTGACTGCTGGATAACCTTGTTGATATATCATTACTATGACATGTCTCCTTGTATTGCCTCCAAAATTCATGTTGAAACCCAATGGCAAAGAAATAATACTATAAAGTAAGGATTTTAGAAAGTGACTATGAAATGGGGTCAGAAGTCTCAAAATTAGGATTATTACTGTAATACAAGAGGCACAAAAGAGTTTTTAATTGTCTTTTTAGTCACTTGTGCATGCACTGAAAAGATTTATATGAGGAATAATCTTTCTATGAACATTAAATTTACAAATTCACTGATTTTTGAATTCTTATGCCCCAGAACTGTGAACAATACATTTCTGTCATTTTAATCCACACAGTGTTGGGTATTTTTTCACAGTTTCCTGAATAGTTTAAGGTAATGTACAATGATAACCTGATCTGACTTACACACCAACATACACAAACACATAAAACACACACACTCATAAAATAGCTCAATTGAAAGTCATGAAACACTTAAATTTCTCATCATAGTCCTAATGAGCTGAAAAAGTACCTGCCCTTCATGTCTTTCAAAAACATCAAAGCCATAATAAATATTGAATCACAAGGATTATCATATAGTCTGAATTGAAAAGCAAATAGCTTAGGTGTTTTCACTTTTTCATAGTAAATTATGTATAGCTGATAAGTCACTGATCTTGATTGCTGTAAACGTTACAGGTGGAAACTTCATCAAATGCAAAACAGCGTGTTCACACAAAATTACACACCTACATCCAGACATGTTTTATTTACCACTTTTCTTAAATTAAAATTTCAGATTGTTTCTTTACTTTCATTCTTTTGTATATATTTATTTATTGTTTTGTGACGAGGTTACACTATGCAGTTTAGCTTGGACTAGAACACACTTTATAATCCAAACTACCCTCATATTTACAGTAATCTTCCTTCTTCAGCCTCCTGAGTGATGGGATGACAGGTATGCACTACTGCACCAAAGATATTTCTTTGTTTTGGCGACATGCATTTTTACTATTCATTAAGGGTAATCATGCTGATTGAAAATATGAATTAAAACAACTCCGGTAAATCCGCTTTTTCACAGCATTCCTTTAAGCATTTTTATGGGATCACATTAAAGAATTCTAAGATAACTGGCATTATTCCATACATTTCTATGAAGAAAAATACTCTTATCTAAAAACATTGTTACCTAAAAACATGATGAGTCTGGTTGTGGCATCTGTATTTCTAGAACCATTTTTTCCCTTAAAAGAAATTGACATATATCCAACATTCACAGACATAAATCTAGAGAAATGTTAGTATGATTAATGAAATACTTTAGAGATATACAGAAGTATCCTCACTCATTGTTGAAATTGTTGCTTTCACAAAATGTTAATATCAAATATGGTTTTATTCACTGATGTAGTGTGTGTGTGTGTGTGTGTGTGTGTGTGTGTGTGTTGAATAGGGTAGAGGTCTAGTTAAATCTTTATTCATATGTTTTATACTAAAGAAATGGAAAAAGTTTCCTTTTTCCATTCTATTCTTGACTTCTAGAGATAGTGTACATTAGGGAAATAGAGGCAGTTTAATATGTATGCTTTTGGTAGACATTTTAGATTAAACTAACAAAGAAAATATCTGGAGTAAAAGACCAAAGCATGTAATTTCTGTAACCGAGGAGATCTTTTCCTTAGTTTCCTCTTTGGTTCTTAATAGTTTTCCAGATGCATCTAGGAACTGGTGTAATGATTCTGTCTGCAAAATCACTCCCTTTATTGATACAAGGAACTATAATTTGTATGAATAAAGAGAAAACACTATCTAATTTGCTTCATGTTATCATAGTCATTGCTGAGGTAATGTTATGCTAAAATGCAATTAGTTTATAGCCCTATTTTAAAATTTTGAGTTCTGACATTTCAAATTTCACTGAAACCCAAACATTTCTCTCTATGAAACTCTTGATTAACTGAAAACATTGGTGAACACTTAGGAAAAGCCAGTATCTCCTTCAACTATTGGTATTAATGAAGTATGAAATTGACTAATTTTATCTTATTCCTTTCCCTATTTTTTTCACCATTGAATAGTAGATACAGAGAAATTGTGCCTCTCAAAAAAGTAATTATACCATCTTTTCTCCATCATTTTTTCTTCTCTAGTCTCTTACAACAAAATTCAAATACAAATAGGAGCAACGTCACTATCATCACCACAACCACCATCAGTACTGTCCTCCCCCCTTAATTGTGACTTATCTGAATTATTTTTGTCTCTTAAACAATTTTTCTACACAGAAGCCAGATTGAACTTCTTGTTCTAAACACTTCCATATTTTTCATGCACTGTACACTGTAAAGATGACAGACAATGTAATTTGACACACATTTTTTTCCAGCACCTATTCCAATTTCCATGTTCATTTCTTTCTCGGCAATTTTCACATCCCATTTCCTTTTCAAAAACAATTTTATCTGTACTATTTATTTAAATAATTATCTTGTATTTTTCCCAATTCTCACTCTCTCATTTACATATTAATATCAATATTTATTTGGAAATAAGCCAGTCAGACACTTTCACTTGTTATTGATTAACTGTACCCTTATGTAACTATCTGTGTTATGAAACATCATTATATTTCCTTTGAAATTTTACAGGGTATGTATACTTGATTCAGATGTGTCTCTATCACGACCTGTAAATGGAGGGCTCAATCTACATTCAAAATTCACCACTTACCATATAGTGAACTCACAACAAATTTTGAAATATTGTCGAGCATTATTATATACAAGTACATTTCTAAGGTGTTAAGTATGTTAATTTATCTTATCTATAAAATAATGGCTTCTTTGATACCTCTATCTCAGTTTTCAACTGACTAATAAAACATCAAATTCAAAGTCACCTAGCAAGGAATCTAACTTTATTTTTTTTTCCCACTATGTTCACTGTTGTACAGCACAGCCAAGTAAGTACTATCTTCCATGTCTTTTTCCTGGGTCTCTGCAATTGACAATCTCTCACCAGTAACATGGCCAACAAAACATTACACATTAGCTACACCTCACATTAACACACAGATTGCTGTTTACTGTATTTAATTGAATCATATAAACATCCTTAACATCCTCATAAGACTCCCTATTTTTTAATCGAAGAATATAAAATCCTAGAAATTTGCTTCAACTCAGAATAGCTTGTACCAGACTATGCATCGGTGGACCAAATATTTAAACCCAACAAAATTTAACTTATAAATATACACATAATTATTTTCAGGTACTAGGAAATGAAAATGAGAAAGCACAATTAAACAGCAGTCAAGTTTTGAAGAAAACAGGAAAAGCAATAGCTGAAAAATCCACTAGGATGCCTTTTAGCTGATGGCAGTTACCTTTCCCTGAATGCCTGGAACTTAATCAGAAAACATTTTCAAAATTAGAAATTGATGTTTGGAGCTCTCAGGATAACTGGAATATTAGGTAGAAGATATTTATTATAAATGATACTTTAGTAATAACAATAGCTTTATTAGGTAGAACATTATTATAACTTAGTAGGAATTCACATAAATGTATCCAAATCCTGATTATAAATACTGCTTAAATTATTGCATGACACCTCATGCTTACTAAATTCATGGCTTACTAGAACAAGAATAGAGCAGAAAAAATATAAGAACAAAATCATAAATTTCTCAAATGATGAAAAATATAAATCAAAATTAAAAAGCTCAGGAAGCAACAAATGAAATGGAAACAATGTTTAGCCATGTCACAGTAAAAAATAATGAAAATCTAGACAACGTATAAGACATATAGAATTTTGTAAAAGATCACTGAGAAAATCCTTAGGATTTTGGACTAAGCTAAACCTTCTTGAAATTACACTAAAAGCATGACCCATAACAAAATAAAAACTAATGAATAAATTGAACTTTGTAAAAATCAAATCCTTGCTAAGTAAAAGTGTCAATATGATAAAAAAAATCCTTGCTAAGTAAAAGTGTCAACTTGCAGTAAGAAAGTATTTATAATCATGGTTTCTTCAAAATACTAATATCAATTATACATTAAAAAACCTATTTGTATTCAGCTGAAAGAAAATAAGCAAGTAAAACACCTGGAAAATGGGCTTAAGACCTGTTAGCTACATCATCAGAAGAATTATGGAAATGGCAAATAATGTTGTGAAATTATGCTCAATAGTCTCATTGTTTAGGAAAATTCAAATTAGATCTATGATGATATTGTTCTAACAACTACTACTTTGAATGTGAAAATAAAAATAAAAAAATTCATAATACTAAAGAGCAGTGAAGATACATAGAACATTCTAGTCTTGCTTGAGGATGTCTAAAACAGTAGTTCAACCCTGCTGGAGTTGAAAATTACAAAAGAGATTACTGTTATATGCAACATGCTGACATAAAAGGCTGATTACTATCAATTTCCACTTACGTGATTCTTTCACCATTACAGAATTAGAAGAATTAGGACAGCTAATTATTTTTGGGGAGCCATTCATCATCCCAATGCAATTTACGTAATAGAATATTAAAAGTTTTAAGAAATTTGAATGAGATCAAATTGCATCATGTCAGTCAACTTCCTAGTTTTGTTAATGCTGCCTACCATTTTAGGAATTTGGGCGATAAGTATATGGGGGATAACTGTGCTACTTTTGCAACTTCTTATGAATCTATATATGAAAATACAGAAAGTTGAATTAGAAAAGAACCAGAGGAAGAACCATTGTATGGAGGAAAGCCTGGAAAGAAGTGATGGTTGACAGAAGTCAGTGAAGGCCAAGAAGCAATGGAATTATATCTCCAGAAATAAAAAAGACAAAAAAGTATAAATGCAATAGCTTATACATAGCTAAAGTATCTTTCAAGAGTGAAGTAAAATAATGATGCTCTGAAATAAACAAAAACAGGTTACTTATTAATATTCATCACATAATAAATAAAAGAAAGTACTTAACATGGAAACAAATTTATAGGAAACAAAGAGGAACAACAGAAATAGTAATTTATAAACATGGAAACAAAGCTTTTTAAATGGTGAGAGAGGAGGGTGAAGGCAGATTAAAGGAATAGGAAAAACAAAACAAATCACATCATATACAAGTACAAATTATAATGAATGTGATCATTACGGATATCTAAAATGTACTAAAAATCAAATTAAAATATGTATAAATTATTGTGTATTTTTCTACTTTAATAAATGCTGTAAGATTATTTCAAATAAGAATAGGTCATTAGATCAAGATACTTATAATGCACTCAACTACAATAAGCATGACAGCCAAAAAATAAATGATAGGTAGAAGAGAATAAGTGGATTTACAGACAACAATATGTATTATAGTAATGATTTCCTACTGTCCTGTTATTTTGTTTTATTTCATTTTACTGTTCTGCTTTACTCCCTTTAAAATAAAGATGGATTTACACAAAAATTACACGTTTTATACGTGACATAATACAATATAAAATTTCATTAAAATGTGATAAAGAATACAAGTATTATTTTCAGAGCAATTTGTATAAAAACAAGTCAACAGAGTAGAGATAAACCATTGGGAGCCACCCAGCTAGTGATTGTTCACACGTAGGGAGCCGAACACACAAGTGCCCAAACAGGAGTGCCCAGTGACACAGAGCACCTCAGAAACACCCTGAAAGCATGGAGTGCTGGAGGGGAACAGGTGTTTCAAACCAGAGAACAGAGCTAGTTAAGCAAAGAGCATGCTATAAGTGTATAAATAAATGCATTGTGACAGTTAAACAGTCTCTTCCTCCCATGCAGAGAAGGGCCCCACCTGATCCCAGATTTCTGTCTCTATTTTTATTTTCTTAACCTTCCCCCACCCCCAAAGGGAACGTACCTCTCACGGACACTGACTATAAGGAATCAACAGAGGAATTAAAGAGTAAACTTTCACAAACACATAAATGATAAATAATTCATTTAAAAGAAAGAGATCATCAGTTTGGATTTTAAAAATTTAATATTTACCTTTGTATCAACGAACTATCCACAAAGCAAGTACTTATTACAAAAGGCAGAAAGCTTAAAAGTAAAAAATGCATGAATTCCAAACAATAAATATTATTCAGAAGCAGCTACACTGATTTCAAAGAAACTGGACTTCAAGACATGGCACATGTGGAGAGACAATGGAGAAAAATAAGAACTTTCTTAAATTAACCAGGAAAACCAAATCATCAAACATTCACATTCTCTATTCTCATCAAAAAGAGTTTAACATGAAGAAAGTGTTAAATAATCAGAACTTCTCAACAAATGATTCTGTAAATGCACACTGAGATATTAACACTCATTTTCAGAAACTGATTGAACAACTTAGTCACATAGGTGGAAGTTGCATCACAGAAGGTATGCCATCTAAGGAGCTACTGGGTCCCTTGCTGTCACTTACTGTCTGTTTTATGTCTCTCTGCAACCAAGTGGTGAGCAGGCCTTCTCCAATACACTCACTTGCAGTGGCATACTATGTTACAATAGGGCTAAAGAAATTAGGCCAGACAATCATGGGCTGCTACATTGAAAGCCTGATAAACCTTTCCTCTGATTATCTCAGCTATTTTGTCACAGTTTTAGATCACTAACAAAGAAGATTAGTGCTAATAAATTGGGATTATTGCTGTGACTATACCTATTATGATGTGAAAAAATATTTGCAATCACTTGCAAAAGGAATTTGGAAAACTAATGATACAGGTAAGGGACAAACTAATGATACGGTAAGGGCCAAGATTAGGATGAGAGATATGGACATTAAAAGCTATGCTCATGAGATTTTAATGAGATACAGGATTCCACTAAAAGTTGAACTAGAAGCCAACATTATGACAAATAATATAATATGTTATGTCACTGCTTTGAAACTTTTAATGGAGGCTGAATTTAATGTTACTGCACTATTTTATTGAATGGAAGATTTTTCAGAGCAGTACAATGTATATCTAGCAACATGTATGCTTCTGGCTCTTTTGGCCAGATTTAATGTGAAAATTAACAAAGTAGAAAAAAATTGAAAAAAAATTGCAATTCGGTCAAGAAAAACAACCATAATTTAAAGCACTTCTAACAAAGGTGGAGTTGCTAAATAGGTAGGCACTGTTAAAAAGAAATCATTTCACTAGGACAATCAAAAAGATGCCTTGAGAGCATGACAGGAATCATCAATATCCCATGAATCAAAGGCTCAAAGGTTATATTAGTCTGCTTTTCATCACTGTGGCAAAAATATGTAAGACAATTAAATAATGAGAAAAATTTTATTCTGGCTCATCATTTTAGGAGACTCAGGCCAGGTTATTTAGTACCATTGCTTTCAGACTGTAGGGGCACATTGTGTCTGTGTGGAATCTGTGACAATGTAAGCTGCTTATTTCATAAAGGCTGGAAACCTAAGGATGAAACTGGGTTCCACTTGCCCAGCTGAAGGATGATTTCCAATGACCTTATTTCCTCCCACTTGGCCTTCCCTTCTAAATGTTTTAGAACATCCAGATAACACCACAGGCTGGGTACAAAGCTTCTCACATACTATATTTTGCGGACATTTAAAATTCAAACAGTAACAAAAGAGAACAGGTATAAACTCATCCTAAATATTTTCAGTTTAGAAGAGAACTCCAGCATACCCTGTTACCACTGGACTGCCTTGTGAATTGTCCCTCTAGAATTTCTTTCCCCATGGTCAGCCATCATGGTATTTAGAGTTCAGTGGAGCCCAGGCTGAAGCATCCTCTGTATAGCTCTTGCCAGGGGGCAACCTTGGAATCAACAATATGATGCCATAGGAAGCATATGGAATGTAAAAGTTTTAGGGTCATAGACCTTGAATTTGCCTGAAAGGGAAAATAGTGATAGTGTGTCACACTACAATTAAGGCTAATGTGATGAAATCTAAATCAGAGAATGCTGAGTGTATTCAATGCACTGATCAAATAATATTTCTGGTTAATTTAAAACACATCAGAAAAAGATCTTACTGTTTTACTCCTGACAATTTGGGCATCTTCTTATTTAATCTAATGCCTATCAGTAATTTCAGATTGATATTTGGACAAAAGGAAAAATTTCAGAGTAAGAATGGACTGGATTCTCTAGCCTCTTAACTGTGCAAACTTGTATAAGTTATTTTATGGGTTGTATTTTTAAATTTGTCAATTAAAAACATACTAAAAGTTTTAATATAGTCTTGACAGTAAGAGTATATTAGAGAGGTTAAAATATAATAACACTTATGAATTCCAGGCAGGACCTCAATAATCATATTACGCTGTAAATCCCTTTTAATCATATGATATTTGTTTATTACTTGATCTCAAGGCAAAAGTAAGTCACTTACAAAATGATCTAGGAGTTATAATTATTTTTGAATCTTCAGAAAAATCATGAGTATAGTTTAGGAAACTCATATATGGATATAATATAAATTTAATTGATTATTTTAGCTGCTATTGATTTTATATTTTGAGATATAGATTTTATAAATGAAAATAATCTACTTTTGATGTCTTTTCTCAATTTTCCCCCATGATTTCTATTTCACACTCCCTCACAAACATGTGTTTATAAAAATAGGTATTGATAAGAAATATAATTAATTTATTCTTTGAATGTGACAAAATTCTAATACTTTGATCCTATTTTGTCGTATCTATGCAACACTGAAGAAATTCAATGTGACTAATGAATGTTTTTCCGATGTGATTTTTCTGATCATTTTGTCTTCTTACCAATGCACTTTTTTTGTAACACTTTTCACTTTTTAAAAAATCATTCATCCTTATAAATCAATAGCATTCCTATATATTAACAACAAAATCACAGAGAGGGAAATAAGAGAAACCACACTTTTCACACTAGCAAGCAAAAGAATGAAATATTTAGGAATTAGTCTAATGAAACAAGTGAAAGACCTATATAGGGAAAATTATAATACACTGAAAAAAGAAATTGAAGATGATCTCAGAAAATGGAAACATCCCCTGTTCTTGGATAGGAAGAACAAACATTGAGAAAATGGCCATTCTCCCAAAACTGTTATACAGATTCAGTGCAATCCCAATAAAAATATCATCAACATACCTTATAAATCTAGAAAAATCACTCCTAAAATTTATTTGGAACCAGAAGAGACCTAGAATAGCAAAAGCAATTCTAAGCAGCAAAGGCAAGGCAGGAGGCATCACAATCCCTGACTTGAAGTTATACTACAAAGCAACGGTAGTAAAATCAACATGGTACTGGAATCAAAAGAGAGCCAAAGATCAATGGAATAGATTAGAAGATACAACCACAACTGCAAACTTACTCAGCCACCTTATCTTTGATAAAAGGGCCAAATAGGTTCACTGGAATAAGGACAGTCTGTTTAATAAATGGTGTTGGAAAAACTGGCTCTCCATATGCTGAAAACTAAAACTAGACCCATGCCTATCACCATGTACTAAATTAAAATCTGAAGGATAAAAGATCTGAATATTAAAACAGAGACACTAAATCTACCTGAAGACAAATTGGGTTAAAAAAAAAAAAAAAAAAAAAAACAAAAAAACAAAAAAAAAAACTTTGAAGACATAGGGGTAGGTAGAGAATTCATGAACAGGAATCAAACATCACAGGAACTACTTCCCAGAATTCGTGTCTTATTAAAAAGCTTCTGCACATCAAAAGAAATCTCTAGGATAATGAAAAGAACACCTACAAACTGGGAAACAATCTTAGTGAATTGCCCCTCAGACAAAGGGCTTCTGTCTAAAACATATAAATAATTTTAAAAAAATCAAACCCCAAAATTCAAAGATTCAATCCAAAAATGGGCATCTGAGATGAAAACACAATTCTCAGATGAAGAATTACAAATGGCAAATAAATACATAAAAAAATGTTCATCATCAATAGTTATTAGAGAAATACAAATTAAAACAACACTGATATTCCTTCTCACTCCTTAAAAAATGTCCAGGATCAAGAAAAGTACCAACAACAAATTCTGGAGAGGCTGTGGGGAAAAAGGAACTCTCCTGCACTTTGGTGGGAGTGTAGACTGGTACAACTATTGTGGAGGTCAGTCTGGAGATTTCTCAGAAAGCTGGGATTGGAAGTCCCATTTGTTCTAGCTATTCCACTTCTAGGCATATTCCTAGAAGAACTGAAAACATATCACAGTGATGTATGTGCACCCATGTTTATAGGAGCACAATTTGTAATAGCCAGATCTTGGAAACAACCTAAGTGTCCATAAACTAAGGAATGGATAAAAACGTTGTGATATTTTTATACAATGGAGTACTAATCATCCATGGAATTTAGGATCAGATCTGATTGTTATGTTGATTTTCTGTCAGGTTGTAGGTTACCTATTTAAATTATCTAAGTCTCATGTACCTCATTTGTAAAAAGTTTTAAAAAATAGCACCTTCGTAAGAAAAAGTGAATAAAATAAAACATTATTTGCAAAGACCTAGATTTTTCCTTTTTCCTCAAAAACTTGTGCTTTTAGATATACTCGGCATGAAGTATTGCAAAAATTGTTGATTCACTTTTCTTTTTCCTCATGTTGTCTTTAAGAAGTTGTTTTCTTTTTTACCTTTATTGCTATAAAAATGTCGTCCATGGAATACATCAATGTATGTCCTTGAATAAACGGCATCTATGTGTATTCTGCTGGTCACTTGAAATTCCCAGTATTCTCCTAAGTTAAATTTTTTTTATCACATTTCATCATATCTGAGTTGTGAAACTTTCATGGGTCTAATTTTGAAAAAATGCATTGTGTTAAACACGTAGCTGGGCAGGAGGTGCTATGAAGTTGTACTCATGTCATGGAGTAGAGAGTTCTTCATTCTCCCCTTCTCTTGCAACTTAACTGCACATTTAGAACAAATGTGTTGTTCTAAATGTGTTGTCCAGCTATATGTATTTTTGGAATTGCAGTTAACATCTCCCTGTCTTCTGAATGTGCTCCCTTTATATACCAAGTGCCTTGTACTACATTCAGTATTGCTTTTTAAAATCTTATCCTAATTCGTAGAGATCCATTGTAACTCATTTTCAGTTACACAAATTCACTGAACAGTCTGCTGCAGAGCCTTAAACAACTAAAGACCTTCAAACTCTTCTTTCATATGTAGGATGAGGCTAATAATGATGCGAATGTCATGCATCTTTGTAGATTAAAAATGCTAATTTGTGTAAAGTGTTTGTGATACTAGTTTAACTGGAAGAATTAAGTAACATAGAGCACAGAACAATGACTGATATATATTACCAGTTTACATATTATAAAGAAGGGTTAATGTTATGATCACCAGATTACACATATTTTCTCCTCAGATCTTTTATAGTTTTATCTATCTCTTATCTCAATCTTGTAAATCATATCTTAATAAGTATATCAAACTCCCTAAAGGAAGTATCCACAATTTTTTCCTTTTACTTCCTATTCCTCATAAAATGAAGCATGAGACACAGAAATTTATAAAAAATATCCCTAACTAGTGAATTAAATACTTCTGTAACAAAAAAGCAATGCATGTATTTACTATACTTAATACCATAAAAACAACAATTCCTTTAATTTATCATTCATACTTTTTCAAAAACAATACACAATTTGGAATTAAAACTATGGTTGCAGCCAAGCATACGGACATTAAAGAGAAATTAAATGATTAAGGTGGTTATATTCCTTATACACTTATACAATGTCTGCTATAATGAACTCAGTCTATACAGAAATGAAACCTTACAAACACTGCTTTTTCAATAGCAATATATATATATATATATATATATATATCTTTAATATATGAGTATTTATAGGATTTTTTCTTAACAGTTAAATTTGTTGTTTGTGAAACTTTATTTGAGACTAATTTTTTTAAAATTTTAATATTGTTTTTCTGTTTCTTACAGCCTAAGTAATCTTCAAAACTTCTTAAGATTTTTAGAGTTAATTCATGAAATTACAGCAAATTTATCAAACTGTCTACAGGATAAATACCTTTTCCAAATGCCTATAATGTAAATAAAAACCCTTGGTTTCTAAAAAGTCACTATTCAATCCAGCTATATGTTTTTTTGGAATTGCAGTTAATCTAGACTCTCTGTAGACTATCTTTAGGCTATCTATAAGATATATAGGTTGAAACTTCAGTACGTGTTCTTATAAACTGAAGCTAATACAACCATTCAGTCCTGATGGGAAAACAATGGACTAAGATACATGAAAATAGTACACCACACTTCCTACTGCATGGAAAGCACTAAATACTGGCAATTTAATATCTCTGCCCTCTCATTTAAAGTTCAGTATAAAATTTTAAAAAGTATAATCTTAATTAAAAAAAATGCTTCAATACACCAAAAGATAAAACAGAGATACAAAGAAAGAAAAAAAGAAAAGAAAAACAAAAATCAGAGAACAGACTGCAGACATTTAATATAAAAGAGGATTTAAAGCTGGATAGTGGATAAGGCTAAAAGAATTTTGAATTATCTGAGAAAAACATCCATATTACAAGAAATAGACTTTAAGGGTAATTCTAGTAAAGGTCAATAAGAAAAGAGGAAAACTATGTACAAAGTCTCAGTCATCTCACAGGATACCTGAGGGGTTTTGGACAGAATACTGTTTAAGCATGGATGGTAAAGCTATTCTAATGAAATCTCATACAGAAACAAAGAACTCTCCATTGAAACTTGGACACAAGGGGTCCATTTACTAAAGCTTTACAGAGCTTGAAAGAATTTTGCAGATGATAGTACTTAGAATCTATTAAATAGAATATTTGACAAAAGACATTTATCAACTAAATGTTAAACGTACAAGTTGATTTCTCTTTAATGCTTATGGTAAAATGTGAGACAAGAGAATGATTAATACATAATTTTTAAACATGTAGGAAATGGAAAACTTAAGTATTTAAAATCCTCAATTTATCTGTATTAAAATAATGAAAAAATGTTAAGGGTAGAGTATTTAAGATGTGGTTTCATATTATAAGACAACAGTCTTATAGGAAAATTATGAAGCCATCTAACAAATGATTGCAGAAGACTGACCACAGATATTTTAAAATCATCACCATCGCTCTTCACAGGCCAAGAAGTGTCAGATTCTGGAGGAACAGAGGCCTTTAAAAAAAGAGAAGCTGCGTGTCCTACTGTAGGGTTAGTGCTCATTTCCCTGTGCCTCTGCAACGCCATTATCTCTACATTTTGGCATACATTTCTTGATTGTCTGAGGTTTGGATTTAGTGGACTCATATATGGCCTAGGGCATGCTAGCTGTACCTGTGGAGGGCGTGACTGGTAAACTTTAACATTGTCACTATAATATCATGTCTGCCAGTGTGCAGAGTTCATGGGCCATTGAAGGTACGGCTACTTTTATCTGAATTCAACACTTAGGGTCTCCTGGGCCTTCTGGCATGACTCAGGTAGAGACCCATCGCAATAGTGAAAATGCTCCCTAGGGCAATATCTAGTCAGGGTAGCTATGAGGCTAAGTATTACTGCAAAATGACATCAGTAGATCACCAGCTTGGGAGAGATCCATACACATAGCACCGGTCTGTAACAACTGTGACATGAATTCTGCCAAGAACGTTACACAAGTGTCTTCCCTAAGACTTGTGGGCTCAGTCTTTGCTGCAGTACTATATATTTAAAAGGGGGAACATTGAGCCAAAGTTTGTTTTTGAGTCTTCAGATTTTATGTTGCTTTCTTTGTAAGTTTTAAGTTTACTCAGAATCTGTTAGGCCTTATTTCTTATCACTTCTTTTTAGAGTGTGAATGTTTATCCTCTACCGACTCACTGTTGTGTTTTAGAAGCACATAAGTTATTTGCTGGAGAGTCTCTGCCTTAAGATAAATTATATCCTGAATCTCACTTATACCTAGTTCATATTATATAAGTGAGATAAAGGACTTAGATTTTAAAAGTGATCTAAAATTAGCTAAGTTTTAGGAACAATTAGGATAGAATAAACCCATTTTACATATGGGATAAACAGGGAATTTGGACAGTGAGGGTTAGAATGCTAGGATAGGACTGTTTGTATTCTCCCTAAATTCATATGACAAAAACTACCTTCCACTCCCAAGTATAAGTAGCCACAGCCTTTTGGGAGGCAACTGTCTCATGAGGGGTATTAGTAACTTTATCAGTCAGTGTTTGCTTGAGAAACAGATTCAATGCAAAATATATAAATATATAAGGATTTACAGTATATGCTTGCAGTGGTGGCCCACAGTCAGGTGTGGAAGAGTGCAAAAGGCTTGTCTGAGTGCTGGTGATTGGAAGGATCAGGTCCAAGGTCTAAGCCTGGAACTCATTGTAGAGACCCATGAGAGTCTGTGTCAGGAGGTTGGAGGGTCGGAAATGCAAGGATGAAGAGTCTATGCTGGAAGCCAAAGTGAAGTTGAAGACTGGAGCTTCTCCAAGGAAACAGAAGCCAGCCTTCCTTCTCTGTTTCCCTCTTATTTCATTCAGGCCACAAGCCTAATCTTTGGTGCCACTCATATGAAGGATGGGTCTTCTGTTTGCAATAAATTCCTGCAGTCACACCCAGAACTATGGTAACCCAGTTTAGTTGCATGTATCTTCCTCAAGTTGACACACTCTGTTAACTGCTTCAGTACCCTTAAAAAAGAGACTCCAGAGAATCATGTCTCCTCTTCATCACATATAGACACAGCAAAATGATGGGCAGTGTATGACTCAGATTTCTGGAATTGTAAGAAATGACTAAAATAATCAACTCAAAACAGGAATGATTTGCTTTGGCTCAGTGTTGGAACACTTTTGATCCATGGTCAGTTGGCCCATTGTTTTGGGACTTGTGGTGGGTAAAGCATCATATCATGGTGGAAGCAGTATCATCCTGGAAAGAGAAGAGTGTCCAAGTCCAAGTACCTTCTTCATGGGAACTCCTTGATGACTTAATTTCCTTTCTCTACATCCTCCCTATTAAAACTTCCACCACCACCCCGATTAATCCTTTAATTGGTCAACAAGCCTCCATTACATGGACCTTTCAGGGACAATTATCCAAACCACAGCAGCTGTCTGCATGCAAGCCAGGAGGTGGGTTCAGACCAAGTACTCAATCTGGTAGTTCCTTGATCTCAGATGTCTTAATCTCTGAAGTTGTGAATAATAAATATCTGTTCCTTATAAACTACTTTGCCTAAGACATTTCGCTATGGCAACCTGAAAAGACTCAAGTAATAATAATTATTAGTTTTTATCATAGAATGCATGCTATCCTGCTGTCTAGCAGAAATAGTAGATCAGAAATCAGAAGAACTTGTTTCTATGCATAGGACAGACATTATTTTACAAAGTAAGTATATTGAATTACTATGTGGTCTTCAGTTTCATAATTTACAAAATGTATCTGGAGTTTCTAATCTTATAACATTCCTTTGTCTAATTGTTTATATTTGTCCAATTACATTAAGTGGGTATTTTAGGAAGGGACTAAATGTTTCAAAAGCTTGTTGAATGAGTTTTTTACTGGGATTCAGAACTAGTGGATTTTGGTCGTGGAATGTCTATCAGCTTCCTTAGCACACCTGCTTGATTCTTGTAAACCTAAGATTTTCTCACCTGCAACATTCAAGCATATGAAAACAAAGATTTTTGTCCTATATCTGCTACTCATTTTTCCACCTTGTATCATCTTATAAATTAAAATTTTTTGAAATTACATTATTTCTTTTTAAAAATCAATAATTGTGCATAAATTTTCTTCAATATAGAGCATTAAGAACATATTCTATATCTTAAACTTCAACACTTTATTATATTAAATAATAATAGTTTTCCTATGTTTACAGTAGCAAATATCTCATCAGTTCTTATTTTTATAGACTTTAACTTGTAGAGCAAATTTAGGTTCAGAATAAAATTGAGTAGACCATATGAAAAGTTTTTTATCCTCTGTCCCACACTTGCATACTCTAGCAACCTTCTTTATGAAGATTCATCTGATATAATGAAAGATCATCCACTGTCGCTTCATTATCACCTGAAATTCACAGTTAAGAGTCACATGACTCAGCATGGCTCAATTTTGATTGAGAAAAATATAGGGCAAGAGGAAATTAAAAATTCATAACAGATTCTTTGATTCACAGGGGCCATTTCTGAATGAGATGTTTCCTCCCTTCAATTCTCCCACCATTTCTCAAGCTAAATAATAATGATCTTCATTATAATCAAAGAAAAATTCAGACCAATTTAACAATTTTGGGTATAAGATAAGCATTTTAGAACTGGCATATCGGACCTTAGACAATTCAGAATGCAGCCTTATCACTAACTGTACATGTGTGCATGTTACTTATACATCCAAAACCAAAAAGTAGCATATAGAAGCGATCTGGTTGGAACAAGAACTGATGGGAGAGGTAAGAAATAAAAAGGACTCCAATATGTTATATATCTGTACCATCTTTCCACTCTATATGTATTCATTATGTACTACAAATATACATTAATAAAAAAAAAGAAACAATCTGGTTGGCTGGAGTCAGAGTTTTGCTTTATATAAAAATGGTTTATCCAGTTGGCAGCTTGTTACTGACTGAAGCTCAACTTCTGTGACTGAGACAGTGTTTCTGGATTATATAAGTAGACACTTTAAGTGGAGCTATAATTTATTTACGCATCCTGCTGTGGCACTATGCATTATGAACAAAGACTGTGGGTCAAACTTACTACCCACATGCAGAGCATGGATTGGAAAACACTTCAGCTGGTGTAACACTTCAGAATGGCAATGTAAAAGCATCTGTAAAACCGGCATATGCTCAATTTTGAACATTTACTAAAAATTTCAGGTTGGTTTACTTTACTTTCCAGATAGCAACAGTAAACTAGAAAACTGCTTGCCATATTCCAAAGATTAACGATATTTCCCTCCTAGAAATTTGAACCTCACAGATAAAATGCCCATTAAAATTTCTATAGTGTTATAAAAGTAAAATATACTTGCTCTACTCAAGCAATAATAGAGTTACTTAACTAATGTATTCTTAATTATCACATATGATTGATGAAAATGTTCATATATTTCATAGTAGCCCTCAATTTCCATTTCTTATAGCCCCAAATGCATACAACTGTGTTCGAAACATATTCCTGCAACACCTGGCTTAACACTAAACTGGGTAGAAGGGTTTTGTGTACAGGTTCTTGCTTTATTTTCCTTTAATGGAGAACCAATAGAAAGTAAAAATGTCTTAGGTTCAAGTATATAATAAAAAGTCCAAGGACATAAATTGCTATTGATCTCTATATTATAAAGAACTCAAAGAATTAGGAAAAACTAAAAGTTAAGTGTAGCAGAAGTCAAGAAGAGGTTGATGCCAGTTAAAAGGAGTTATGTCCTGCCAGATCTCTCTCTCTCTCTCTCCCTCTCTCTCTCTCTCTCTCTCTCTCTCTCTCTCTCTCTCTCTCTCCCTCCCTCTTTCTGGTTCTCTCACTCTGTTTCTCTCTCTTTCTCTATGTCTGTCTGTCATTAGCAAATTTGAGTGTTTATTTCAATACATATGAGAAGCAACTTGAGTTTTCTAACTGTTGGGAAAAGCAAAGCACTGACTGTTTAAATCTCAGTAGCAAATATAAAGAAAACCACACTGGGGACATTTCAAGTCAGCAGCCCCAAGAAATTCTGCATTAAGCCTGCAAACTGGCCAGGCCCAAGCTTTAAATATCCATTTTAGAAAGTAACAATAGAATAAAAACAATGAATTAAAACCAGTTATTTCTTTGCATGACTGTTTATGGTGTTTGTAAAAGAAATTTATGAGAGACCCTTTTCCAGTAAAATTTGCTGATTGCTTTACTTTTTGACAAAAGATTTGAACAGAACATTTTGCCGTTGCCTGAAAACGATGCTGGATTTATGGTTTGGTCAGAGTATAAGAATAATTTAACTACCCGGAACACATCAAAGTGACATAGTCAGCAAAACCTCTTTCTAAAGCACAAACAGACCAACAAATGCTGTCTAACTACAGATATCATTGTAAATGATACAGACACTTGCATGCAAAGAAGACGTAAAGCAGTAGAAATTTGTAGATGTAGATGGGCAAAGGAATGGAGTGGGAATTCTGAAATGTGATACCTATATTATACTTGTTAATTGAAAGAGCAAATTCAAGTATGCAATCAAGTTCCAAGCATAGAGTCAAGGTGAAAAGCTACTTACAAAATACCTTGTTATGAGCTGATTGTGTGTCTGCAAAATTCACAAGTTTTAAGGCTCAATACCTACTTTCACAGAATGGACTTGTTGGAAGATAAGGTCATTGTGGTTGTAATTAAGTTGTAATTAAGATCCAAGTGCATTGCAATATGACTGATGAATGCACGCGAAGAAGAATATGAGACACATAAATACAAGAAAGATTGCAATTAGAAACCACAGGATGAGAGAGTGATGTTCTAGGTCAGTCATGGCAAACTTATTGTACATGTGCCACAGGGAGCTGCTTGTATCATTGAAAACTTTAATAAAATGTTAGTCATCACTGCTCTAGGCTAAAAACTGCCAACAAACCACAAGCTGGGTGAAAGCCATGAAGAGATAGTGCTTTTTTTCCACCTCTCTGAAGGACCCAAGCCTGTAGACTCTTGAATTTCATTATCTTGCCTCCAGAAATTTGAGACAACATATTCCTTTTGTTTGAGTCATCTAGTTTGTGATATATTTAAAGAACCTCTATCAAACTGATACATGCCTAGACTCTCTACTCTGGAATACTTGAATGAAGAATACACCAATCAAAATTTTAAAAATAGCCACACCTTGTTTAATTTTAAATTTGACAAGAAAAGTCTATTCGTGAATCTAATATTAAGAATTGTTTGTATTAGGCAGCAGTGGTGGTTTATGTCTGGAGTCATAGTCCTCTGCAAGGCTAAGGCAGGAGGATTGTAAGTTTTAGGCTGGCTTAGAATGTAGCAAGAACCAACCTCACAAATAACAATAACAAAACTATTTTCTCTTATAACATTCTGAGAGCACTGATGTGTGAATTCCATCACATAACTCCATAGCTTTTGATTTTAAGTGCTGTATTGCATTATAGTTGGTTCTCTAATGTCTTGTCTTTCTAAATACACATGAGCCTCTTGAAAATAAAAGGTTTCTCCTTCTTGCATTAAGCAAAGGTCCAAATAGGAAAATATGATTAGTTTGTCAAAAAAAAAATCAAATAGTATATTATATTGTGCTCTGCAGTCAAATAGTATGAGATTAAAATTTTATTCTGGCAGATTCAACATGTAGTATTTGGTCTCAAGATTACTAGGAAGATAGCATGTATTACAGATAAAGTAGTTATTAGTGCCACCATTAAGCAGATATTCAATAAAGGTTAGCCAACTACCTAGTGACAAAATGTAGAGCAAGAGTAATATATTTATGCACAGTAAATACTTCAGTTTCAAATACTTCTGTTCCCAAAAAATTTTGGTCTCAAACAAAAATGTTCAAGAAAAGTTTGGTTTCATTCACAAACTTCTCATTGGGTTACAATCACAAACACAGCCATTGTCTCCACACAAACACAAATGTAGTTACCTTCCTCCAAATCATAAAACAAATGAGTTGATGAACCGAGGTACCTACGTACCAGGCACAGATTCATATTACATCATGCAATCTGATCCTGGAAAATTGCTTCACCACCATGAATCTTATTTCTTCATCTTGGTATGAAGGGTGCTAGTGTGTAATTTGCTTTTTATCTGGTAAGTTTTATAAACTCAACAGCTATACAAACTAATATGGATTACATCTTAGCTTTCTTGACACTGGGGCAAAACACCTGATACCCACAAGTTACAAAGGAGGAAAGGTTTATTTAGTTCACAGTTCCTAGAGGTTCCAGCCCACAGCCATCTGGCTGCAAGGCATAGTTTCGTGGTAGAGGAGAAACAATTTGTAGCGTGGTAAGCAGAAGGTGACCACAATGGCAGCCAGCCAGCCCGCCTTTCTTATATCTCTATACGTTCCATCTAGTCTACAAATCTACCGATTGGTGCCCTTCATACCCAGTGTGGGCCTTTCATTATGCTCACATTCGGAACTATGCTAAATCCATTTAGTTATCACATGCTCTTAATCCTAGTATCACACATCCTAATCCTGCATCACTCACACCCGTGATCCAACTACCTCCCAAAAGCCCCAACTATGAGTTTGTGAGGCTTTGGGAAAACATCTAGATATAAGCCATAACATGGTAGTTCCCCCTCTCTTGATACACAATAATTGGAAACTGCAGAGCTGTATATGACTTTCATACTATTTGCTTCTGACGAGTGCTTTTCTAAAGACTTCCTACCTCACTTCTCAAGTCTTCCTGGGTTTCTAACATAGTTCTGAGGGTAATAATATCTGTAAAGATCTTTTTTTCTTTTTTATTGGTACCGGGGATTAAACTCATGACTGCCAGCTTGCAAGGCAGGTGTTTAAGCCACTGAGCTAAATCCAAAGCCCCTAAAGATCATTTTTTTTTACTGAAGCCTTGAATCCACAAATAGCTAGCCCAAGAGAAAAAGCCTTTGGTATTAATATTTGGCCGTTTTTTGAATCATCAATACCCAGATTATATCATACATATAAATATATTATTTACTTGGCTATGTGGCCAGAACAATCATAGCTCTCAATAACAAAGCTGATGAAGTAAAATGTATTGTTTCTCTCACACTATGTCCTAGCTTAGTTACTTCTCAACAGACACAATTTAAAGGAAGAAAAGATAACCTTGGCCCACAAAATTAAGTTTATAAATTAATTGAGGGGCCTTTATTCAAGGACTGACATGCTCAAATACAGAAACAGCATGGTGCAAGGACCTGCTGTGGAAGAAAAGTGCACACTTTTGATGACCAAGAGTTAGAGAGAGAAATGAGGAAACAGGGAAGGAGAGGCACCTTCACAGAACCCGCTGACAGCGACCTGCTTCTCCTGAAGAATTCCCATCTTCACGCCCACAGTGCTGCTTAGTGGCACAGCACTAGTCTGGCAAGAAACAAAGATCCTGGGTTTGATTCCCAGTACCATAAATAAATAAGTAAAATCCCACTCAGTTCTGACTATAGCACTATCACGGTTCATTCACTTTCCCAAAGCCCTGCATACGATTGTATGAGTCTTGATCAGGGCAATAACAGCCTTATTTTCTGAAACCTACCAGTTTATTTTAAATCAAATATGTGGATGTGTAGACGTAGTTTGGCACACACATTTTTGTCTAAATGTAAATCAAAGTCAGAATTTACTGTACCACTAGGAAACCTTTTGAACTATTTTACTTCCCTTCTGTATGATTTTTATCCTGTACTGTACAGACTGAATTTTCTTTGTTTCATTTTACCCACCCTGTCCACACACAATGCCAAATTATGCTCACACAGAATTGTCAGATCACTTGAAAAGGGAAAAAAAGATCTCATGTAAATGCAGTTCTCAAATTACTAATGAGGTGATTCTAACTGACTGAGTCAGCTTGTAGTATTAGGGTCCTAATTCTATTCCATTTGGCAGAGGATGTATAGAGATTTTCTTGTAAAGAAAAGTTTCCAGTACCACTCAGCCTAGAATATATAAATAGAGTATGGCAGGGTTAAGAAAATTATAAAATAAGGTCTGGGAAGCCAGTCAATCAAAAAGATATCTGATATCCTTAGTGTCTATGTCAAGGACCGTGTCCTTAATATTAAGACAATTGTAGAAAGAGTTACTATGGCAACTCCTCTTTCTCATGAGTACAGTGATTGATTTGTCTCACTTTCCAGTCATCTTGCAACTTCCTTGTCTGTGCTCAGAGCTATGGCTCTCAAATTATGGCTGTTATCTGCTTGGTTGCTAGGTGTCCAAAAGACATCTGAATAGACTGTTGGCATATATTTCTCTATTAAAATTGGCTTCTGAATTTTTTGTTGGGAAGCTCTTATATGCTATTTGACTTGTTAAAATATGCTTTGGACCTCTACGACTCACAGCTGTTGTATTTATTTTCCTTTTAGTGTTGTCTCTCTCTGACATTTTGTGTCTATTTTTCCAATCACAGCATGTCTTACATTATAGTCTACCCTTTGAGATAGTGAAGAATCACTCACATTTTGACAGCTTCTTTTCCTCTGAGTGGCTTGTAGAAGGAGTTTTTTTCTTCCTTGACACAATCTATTGACATTCAAGAAGAAACTTGACTCTCCTATCTCCTGGAACACTCATAGGTTTCAAAGGCTTTCCCATTTGATGAACCAAACTCTTTGCATGCTGACTGAACAACATGAGCTGTTAATCTGCAAACTCAGCTCTGATGCCAGACGGAAAGACAAAGAGCTTTACTGGAGTAATAAATATTCCATACAGCCTTACACTAAATGGAGTTATATCTGCAAAGGATTTATATTTATAGTGAACATAAATTTACTTTCTACAGAAAATGAAAAAACATAGACATCTATGTAATTTACTAGGAGACCACCTTCCCTAGTTTGAAAGTACCGTGAGGTGATTACCAGGAGAGCCCTATTGACAGTAGTTTTGGATTCACAGGGAGGACACAATTACTTCCTACAGAAATGAGTGGATGTATAACAAATATGACCTCAGGAGAAAATACTGCATTGGAGCTATCATATGTTAGGTCATCACAACATAGCTTTACTGAAGTTTGGGAGGAAATTAATCCTTTGTTGTATTTTAGATGAAACTCAGATGTTGAGATATTCCTGTTGAGAAACATGCATTTTATGAGTTAATTGATCAGATGCTTCTGAAAAAATGATGACCTCTAGGAAACACTAATCTTATTGTTATTATCCTGGTCTAAAACCGAAGTATAGATAATTTTACTTGTTTGAGAATCAGAAGAGAATTTCATTAAATATTAAATGTTGCTCTAACGATATAATGTTAAAACTAGTATCAACATTATATATATTTTTGTTTTACCTTCTAATTCAGTAACTCAGAAGTGAAGTCTGCATTTTTAAAATTCTAGAGGCAAACCATGGCCTAATCAAAACTGAAATCTGGGTATCATGACTCTTATTAGAATATTCATTAATTTTCTCATTGTTTAAAGAAAAAAGTCATTAACAATGCTCAGTGAACTTCCTCACAAAAAGTGGTACTCAGTAAATGTTTGTGGGATGAATTTATGAATAACTGAATATTTATGGTCTTTAATAGAAAAGTCAAAGTTCACAAAGGCCCAATATATGATTCTCTCATTTGAGCATTCATAATTTGGTAGATCAATAGAAACCATCTCATTCTGAGCAGTTACTTTTTGTCAAATATTTCAGTCACAATGCATATAATCTATCCTTAGTTCTCAGAATATTCTTGTAATTTCCTACTTTTCAAATAAAAAAGCATCAAGTATGTAGTTCAGTGGCACAAGCACCTGCCTGGAATGTAGAAGGTCTTGAGTTCAATTCCCAGTACAAAAATAAATAAATAAATAAATAAATAAATAAATAAAATAAAAAGGTATATTGCCATAATTATGTAACATGGCAAAACTTCACTTGACACGTGTGTAAAATATTTTAGGATCCATCTCAAATAGCTAGAAGTGTTTTTTATTTTGTTTTGTGTTTTAATCCCGCCATGATTTGTCAAGACCTTTTGAGAAAATGAGGATGGTTTTACTAGAGTTCTAGCTGATCTTGCAATGGCAAACAAACACCAAAACAATACCCAGAATTTGGAGGCAGATTTATTTAACATGGATTTGATGGGGACTGACGAGGAATCAGTTGTTCATCCAAATGTCAGGCCCTAATCTGTGCTAGCCTAGGGACTGTTCAGAAGCAGAATGGCTTGTGAGTTGGGGGCTGATTTATAAAATGTGCATCATCATGATCAGCTATGCATCATAGTGACTGATGACAACAGTTTTAAAGAATAAATGAGTCAAGAAGACAAATTATCCTAAAAGTTGATTGGCTGTGTTCTGTTGTAATATAATCATTATGTTATAGGCCAGAACTTTTCAAATTAAAGATTGCTAAGTATATTCACCTTTCAGATAGAAGTGAGATGTGGTAGCACATATCTATAATCCCAGCACTTGGGCAGCCAAGGCAGGAGGATTACTGTGAGTTTGAGGACAGCATGGGTGACAAAGTGAGTTCAAGGACAGCCTGGATTACACAGTGATATCTTGTTTCAAAAAACCCAAGGTCCAAAGAGATTTTCAGTTAGATGTTACCAGAGAGATAACTTCTCATTTGGGTGATTCAAGAAAAGTTGTGTAGTGATAAAGTTTTATAATTTTACTTAAAAGACAGTAAATGTTCACCATCTACATGTATTGTTATTCTTGATTTTCCTCTGCGTTGGACAGTAAACATAATGACTAGATTTGGAATTGCCATGTTAATTGTGAGTTCAATTGTAAATGAAATTAAGTCATACAGTAAAAATAAATGTGAAAGAACCAGGTTCTATGATAATATTCCCCATATCTTTGGACTACCCATCTTTAGATTCTTACACAAAAAATACATATTTTCCCATTTAAAATATTTTAATAACATACCACTTATTGAAAAGTAAACTATAAAAATACTTTATATTTAGTAATATTTTGAAGTACTACAATGTAATTAAAATTTTAAATGTACCTATAATAAAAATCACTGTACCATGAGGCAGTTATGGTTTGAGTGATGATGGTCTGAATTTAAACCCATGCAGAGTAGTGGGACCATCACCAGGTACATGATACAGAATAGTCCCACAACATCCCAAAGTGTTTTGTGTCATCCCACAGAAATCAAATCATCCTTCCACTCCGAATCCCAGGCAGTCAACAATATCCTCTACACCCTTCCCAAGTTATTTTTTTCCAGATTTTAATATAATTGCGTTATAATAACATAAATTTTAAAGCTGCCTTTTCTCAGTTATTATACTACTTTTGAGATGCTTTTACATGTGTATCAAAAGTTCATTCTTTTTAAATGCTGGGTAGAATTTCATTATATCAAAAAAATTAGATACAGTTTTTCATAGGTATACCAATTATTCCAGAAATTCTTCTTAAGTCTATAATTTTTTTATCTTTTTTTCATTTTTATCGGTAGCAGGGATCGACTCACGATCCCACACTTGCAAAGAAGGCACTTATGCCACTAAGCTAAATCCCCAGCCCCTAGAATTTCTTTATTGAATTGATTTGCAAACATTTTAAAAAGATAATTGACCAGATATGTTTCTATTTCTGTACTGTCACCAAATCAGTTCCATTATTCCATGCATCTTTTCTCACACCATATCACACAGTTACTTTCAGTGAAGTTTTACCCTAGCTTTCAAATCAACAAGTGTGAGTTCAGTTTTGTTAATTTTCAAGATTATGATGACATTTCTATTTTACTTCTCTTTCTATATAAATTTATTTTTTTTCTTTCTTACAGAAATCTTTTGGAATATTTGATGAATAGTTGTTCAGAGCTACAGAT
This sequence comes from Cavia porcellus, assembly GCF_034190915.1. Classification (NCBI taxonomy): domain Eukaryota; kingdom Metazoa; phylum Chordata; class Mammalia; order Rodentia; family Caviidae; genus Cavia; species Cavia porcellus. Next base: position 95,534,849 of record NW_026947487.1, read on the forward strand.
TAGTTTGGGGAGAACTGGCTTTCTAATTGTATTTAGTATTCTTATTCAAGAAAAGTATTTTTCAGCTACTCAAACAAAAATAAGACTCCTTATAAATTCACCCTAAGTAGCATATAAAAACTATCCAAATCTTTACGTCACTTCAATCTGTCCACTTTGATTATATGAAATTATATGAATTTCTAGGTTTCTAAATTTCTCTTTTATTTTATTACATGTGAAGTTCTTTTTGCATATTTAAAACTGACTTATCAACCCAGCCATGGTGGTGAGTGACTATAATCTGAGCACTCAGGAGGCTGATGCAGGAAGAGGTCCATGAGTTCAAGGCCAGCCTGGGCTTCATGATGAGACCAAGGTCACCCTGAACTACATAATGAGACCCTGTTTAAAAAAAAAAGTTTTGATTTTCTTTCACTTGTGATTGTATCCCACTTTTATTTCTGAAATATGGTTTAGTCTGGTGGGGGAATTCTATAATTTAATTTTAATACTCCTCTCAAAATATTAAAAAATTACTCATATTTTATAGTGAGCTATATTAATTTTGTTTGGAAATCAATATTTCTTTTCTGTCTATGTAACAAATTATTTTCTTTGGCTGCTTTAAGATTTTTCTTTGTTTTTTGGTACAATGTGTCTACACATTATTCAATGAAATTCATTCTGGTTAAAGTCTGATGTGTTCTTTGAGTTTATAAGATGGTATGGTTCATCACACTTGGGAAAATTTTAGCCACTTTTATTCAAATATTTTGCAAGTGCCTCCCTTTTGTTTCCTTGCTATTTGTGTTTAATGACACAAATGATAGAGAATTCAGTGCATAAAACAGATTTTGGAAATTCTGTTGACTTTTATAAATTATATTTCTTTCTATTCAGAGTTTAGGATTTCTGTTTATATGTCTTCAGGTCCACTGCTCTTTTCCTATACCATCTCTGTTACTGACACTTTCATAATTTTCAAACTTCTATGAGCATTTTAAATGTAAAATTTCTGTTTCTTGAGATTCTATTCCTTTGTCAAATTTTCTGCTAAGCTTCTACTCACTTAAATAATGTTTATGTTCACTTCATGAAGCGTGACTCTAACAGACACTTTAAAGTTATTATGAGACTCTGGGTGCTACTAAATTCTCTTAGAAAACTATCTTACTTTACTTAAATAAATCAATAAAACTGACTTTATTTAGATCACAAATTTTGAATCACCATTTCTGAGCTACAGCTTCAATGACAGCTTAATTTAAAAAAAAAAACTTTAATCTGCGGTTCTAGCCTGTCTGGCATGTGAAATACCCAGGGTTCCCTCCGGACTTGCCAGTGATCTGAACGTTTTTCATTCTTCAAAAATTTATATTGTTAGTTATGAGCGTGATCGATTCAAGATTAGAGGCCCAGACCGAAATATTTTCCAAGTCTTTCTTTTTCCGTGTCCCTGTCCTTTCCATACTGTTGACTTCATTCTGGTTCCCATTCTGTTGTTCATAATAATATGTCGATATTTCAGCATTTCCAATTAATTTAGTTACTTTTATTTTTGCTGAGACAAATCGCCCAGAACCCAAAGTTAAAGGCGTAAAAGAAGATCTTAGCTCACACTTTGCAGAAGCTTCAGTCCATAGGCAGCTGGCTTAAAGTCAGGTTGGCATGGCAGAGAGACGTCTTCAAGGAGAAATAGTCCTTGGCAAGCAGAAGCAACCTACCTCTTCCTTTGATCTCCTCCAAGATACTTCTTTTCTGGGTGGTGCCACCCTCACCCATGCAGGGCCTTCCCATTATCCACACCCAAAACTATGCTATACCAATTAGTGGACTAATTTATTAATCATGCATCCTTAATACTAACATAACCACCTTAAATTCAGCATCACATATCACAAATCCAGCCACCTTCAAAGAGTACCACCTGTGACCTCATAGGCTTTGGGGGACATCTAAATACAAGTCATAACACTATTATATGCAGTGTCAGTGGTGGCATAAAATAACAAGAGAGAGGAACCAGTTCTAGCCATAAACCAGCAATTCCTAATATCATCATCTAAATATTCAGTTTGGTACTGGATTTTTATAGAAGATTTAAACATATATAGTCTTTTTCTAGAAAAAGAGTTTATTTTATTTTATTAGTTCATCTTTATAATATATAACATTTACATTTGGGGGGGGGGAGTTGGCACATGTGTATAATAAATCTTAGTTCCTTTTATCATTCCCTTTCCCTTCCTTTTCTCCCCTTCCATTAATCTCTTGGGCATGTTTGCAGCACATAATCTACATTTTTTGAAATTCTGGTAAATTAGAAGATATGCAAGGAAAAGAAAAAAACAGCCAACAATGGAATCACACAGCCAAACAAAGCAATAGCAACAAACAGAGCAAAAATACAAACAAGGAATTTACCACAAATGTCCTTTACTTTTATTACAGTTTTGATTTCTCTATTGCTTAGAAGTTTTTCACTGCTTAGAGATCCTCCAGCTATTTTATTTTTTTTCCAGAAGTTTTGATAGTAATCAGTGAACAAGATGAGGTGGAGATACATATTTTTTCCAAATGAAGGTGAAAACTTTCTGCATAAATCATTTTTTAAATTTCCCACTCTCCTTAGACTATTACAAATTATACAAAAGACAGGCCCTTAGGAGAAGTGAGACAGGAAAACACCGTTTTCCGCATTTTTGGAATGAATATTGTGCAATCCAATAATTAAGAATTCAAGAGAAAATGGAAACTCGTTTACTTTGAGATAGCACTTGAGCCACCCTTAATATTGAAAGGAAATAGAGAGAGAGAGAGAGAGAGAGGCAGAGAGAGAGAGAGACAGAGACACAGAGACAGAAAGAACGAGAGAAGAAACAGGACACAGAGACAGAGATGGAGACAGAAACAGATAGACAGATAAGGGGTGACAGATAGGGAGAGAGAGGGAGGGTTAGAAGCAAGAAGGGAGACAGAGAGAGAAAATTTTATGTGTGTGTTTGTAGGAGTTCGTCACAGATTGTTTTCAAAATTTTGTTTTCCCCGTTATGGTTTATGTTCGTGCATGCACACGCATGTGTGTGTGTATATCTACAACTATAGAAAAATAAATATGAATTAATTCATCTAAATCAGAAACAAGGAAAGACTCAGAATACAGGCAACAAAACAAAATAAACAAATACTTCAAAAATAAATCAGTTCATGCAAAAAATTTCAAAAAAACAAACCAAACACAAAAGAAATACTTTATGGTTATATTGAATTTCATGACCAACAGTTTCACAGTGAGTTGTATATTTTAATCACAGAGAAAGTCACTTGCACATTCACAAAATATTTCGATATCACTCAGAACTTGTTAGAAATAAACGATTTGGAGATAATATGGATATCTGAATTCTGTATGCAAAAACTGAATTTGAGGAATAAAACACAAAAGAATTAATTGAAATAATGGAATGTTTTCATGACCATCTTAACTCAGCAAACATCTAAATGACAGACAATTTCCACGTGGATGTAAAGATCAAAAAATTGAAAGTTTCAAAACTGGAAGGAAGAGAATACATTAGAAAGCTTGAAAATAATCTTATACCACTGATAATGAATGCGTATAAGTGGAGAAGTTTGTGAAAGACGTTTCTATGATTATGAAATTTGAATAAGATTTGACAAATATTTAGGCATCTTTAAAATGGATAAATGGTTCTTTATTCGAGGGAAGTCAGTGAATACAGAGAAGAAAGAGTTAAGGATGAAGTTAAGACAGTAGCGCGATTAAATGAGAAACTGTGAAACGTGAAAAGAGCAGCATTTTCAAAAGAAGAGACAGTAAATAAGTCAAAAATGTATGAAATAGAGATATTAGGTAAAAGTAAAGAAAATTTGGAAAACCTTAATTGATATTTCCAAATTTGTGCACCACAAATACGTAACTCTAGGAATAGTTTTAATTATGGAGCTAGATCTCTTTACATGAAAAATTGGAAGTATTGTAATGACTCAGGAGTTTAGAATGCAGAATAATTGTATTCTAGCAAAGTGAGTTACCAAAATAAGTCCATCAGATCATGGTGGCATCAACACCATCATTCACCTCGCTGGCTGGAGAAGTTAAGATGAGTAGGCTGGATGATTTTGATACAGGGGAATGAAATTCCCAACTTACTATGTCTGTGAGCTTGTGTTCTGTAAAACTGAAGAATGAATTTTAAGAACAACACAGGTGAAGAGTAGACTATACTAACTGAGAGAAAGAAAGCTTCTGTCTGAAGAGAGACAGAGGGGTTCCAAGGGAGTTACCGGGGACCCTGGTCTTTTCTAGGGAATTTATAGAGTAAAGCCATGGGTTCAAGATGGGATATAACTATAGTTAGCCAATGAGATCAATAGTTCAGGTAAAATTGATTACATTAGGAACAAATGGGGAAGCCAGTCATGCAGAAAGCTGGTATTGTTACAGAGTACTGACTGTTTCCTAGGGGGATGTGAACTACTTAGGGTATCAATTCTCAGGATATGGGTGCTTTTATATGGTCTTTTGTCTTGAGGTCTGGCCCACAGCAGGAGACATCAAGCCCCCCAGGTGTCTCCACTGGCTCCTTTCTCACTGCAAGTGCTAGGGAAATGATGGAGACAGAGTGGGTAGTATGATGATATTAATTATGGTATATTTTTTAATTTTGTTCACAGTGAAGAGAACATTTATCTAAAACAGTTTGAATTATTTCTGGAGATGTATTGTCAGTATTTTAGCACAAACAGCTAAGGGAATTTGCCATTAAAAAGAACCTGAAATACTTTGGTACATACTTTAAAATGCCCTTAAGTGAGGAAAGAAATTTTGTGTTAACCCATAATATGTGATAGGATTATTTCCAAAAGATATTATTTCCAAAAGATATGAAGTATAAAACAAAAGAGGCCTTTATTCTGAGAACACAGAGAGAGATAACGGACATCCACCCCGGCCACTGGAGACCAGTGATCTCTCCAGCAGACACGTTGCATGGGTGGTATATAAGTAGCCTAAGCTTAGGGTAGTACCCTAGGGCCATTAGAGATGCACAGGTATTTCATTGGCACATGTTTGGCGCCAGGGGCAGATTCCAGAGGGTGGGGGGAGATAGAGTTACAGGTAAATCTCTAGGGGCGGGGGAGATAGGAGCTCCTTGGTTCTGGTAGAGGCTTTTTCTGGCTACAGTGTCTGCTCTGGGCCAAAACCCTTTCAATATGGGTTTGACTTTACTTATAACAAGTTAGAAACAATTTCTACCATACTTTAAAATGCCCTTAAATGAGCAAAGAAATGTTGTGTTAACCCATAACATGGGTTTCACTTTATTTATAACAAGTTAGAAACAATTTTTACCATTTTTATAAAAAACTAAATTTGAGCTTGTATCTGAGCAAATAGCATATATACCATTAAAATTTGAAATATGAAGGCATAGTGCATCACCTCTCTACCAAAGATGCTCCTGTTCAATGGAATTTTAGATCTGTATGACATGTTAACTAAATTCCACTTAATCTAATGTAGATTTTCACCAAAAGAAATTTTTATTTCTGAATCAAAATTCTGCTCAATTTTGGAAACAAAATTGTATATAGAATAGAAAAGCATCTACAGATGATCCTATATTTGACATATTCTAATGAAATGATGAAAAGTCTTTCTACTTGAGCTAAAAATAGTGTATCACGCCAATTATTGCTGTTGGGAGACTCTGCCAGCAAAATAACTGAACAGGAATCAATGTGACCATCTCCACTTTAAACTTGAGGACATGATGAGTAATTTAGGGCCTGAGATTATATTATTATCTCTGAATTCCATGATTTTGCACTCTTGGTTTGAAGCACAGAGAGGAAATGTAGAAATAGGCATCAAGAGCTGGGCTTCAGGAGATTGATAATAACAAACTATTTTTAGAAAAAGTGATAAATAGTCCACTTAGAACCTTTTAGCTGAAATTAGGAAGTTAGCAATGTATTTTTAAACTTATATTAAATGCATTTCGCTCAACTGATAAAATGTAATATTATTTACAGTACCTAAATATAAAATCATTAGACATTGATATATGTAGGCAACTGATATTCAAAGATATAGCAATACGTGTTTTAACTGGCTGCATATACTAAAATTCAGGAGCTTGGTATTCAAGTCCTTAGAATATTATGTCACAAAAGTATACTGCAGCTGGTCATAGGACTGGTACTCAGTGGTATGACTAGTTATCTGTTTTTCAGTCTTGAGGATGGAATTCAGTGTCTTTGCACTGAAATACATTCTCCAGCCCTTCCTTCCCTCCCCTCCCTCTATCCCTCCATTCCTTCTTCTCTCCTTCCCTGACCCTCTTACTTTCTTTCTACTTTGAGATAGGGCCTTGCTTATTTGTAAAGTTGTCCAGGCAGGATTCAAATTGCAATCTCCCTGCCTTAGCTACCCAAGCGTTAGTGTGATGAGTATGCTCCATGTTAGCTAGAAGAAATTTCTTGAATACGTTCAACTTTATCAGGACTACATTGACAAAAAAATGTGTGTGAAGTCTTCCCTTAGCTACTTTTGTCCTTGGCCTTGACAAATAAATAGAGTTAAAATAAACACAAACAAATAAACAAAATTCCTTAGGATGGTCTTCTCAATGACAAACATACAAAAAATAGTGTTCTAGATGTTACCTTCATAGATATGTATAAGGTGACGTAGGGACAGAAAATGACTTTTGAAGTATAATAATAACTTCTGCATATGGCTGGCATATCATTTTTTTCACATCAACCAAGATTAGAATGGTGGTTAACAATTAATGCTGTGAATTCTTTTTCTGGAATAAAGTGTGAAACACAACAGAGCTAAAGCTTACGTGATGCAGGGGGAAAATGATGAAAAAAATAAAGAAAACCACTTAGTACGCTTTGGGAGATAGATGTCCTCTATCAGTATGCCTTCAAGTTTTTCAAATACTCACTATTTTGGATATGTTAAGAGATACGGAATAAAAAAGGAAGTGTCACGTCACTTTGAAGGAGCTGATTTTTGAAACTATCTGAAGCATTTTAAAACCTATTACTTGTCCCACACCTGCATCTGGACTTTTCACTTTTTTTGCATCTACTAAAATATGGAAATTACTGCACTATCACAGAAATAAGGAGGATGTGAGTGCACAGCTGGCTAGACATTGTACTTTATGATGCCAAAGTGACTGCAAGAAGGACAGAAAAAGTCCAGGATACGGAGCCGCATACACATTAACACTGACTAACATTTTGAAAATATTCCACTTGTGACCCACTCTTTTCCATTCATTGTTCTCTCATTCTCCTTCTAAAATTCCCAGTTACCTGTGTACAAATTAAAATGGGACTCTTTCTTTTACTGAATGAAATATATTTTCCTCTTTTAACTAATGCCCATTTCCATTTTTCTTTGAAAATCCCATGGTTATAGTTCATTCTGTTCTATCCTATTCTGAGTCTACCAAGGGAAAAATTGCATCAGACTTCTAATTATCCAGCAGTACATTTACCTCCTTCATGAAGGAGTCATTTCAGAATCTTACACCATTATGAAATATTTGAAGCATGGAAAAGTCTGGGCCTATAAAAGAGGACTTGTCTAGCCTAATTTCTATTGAAATGGTATCTTAGCAAATGAAAAGGAAAGAAAAAATGAGATTCCAAGCCTTATATCTTAACAAAAAGCTCAGATAAACTTTATCCAGTCCAAGTGTATTAAGAGAGAGAGTTAGAAAGAACTGATTGAGTCAAAACAGATAAGAATTGTTTTAGTTTTGATTGGAATTAGCCTCCAAAAGTCTCTGCCATTTGACAGGCAATTGGATCATGGAAAGCTATAACCGTAAGAGAATTTTTCTGTTGATGAGATCTACAACTGAATGTGTTTTTAGGCAGCTGGGACAGGTCAGAAAAGGAGGGTCACTAGGGATATGTTCTGAAAGGTTATATTTTTGACCATGGCTCTTTCTTTCTCTATTTTCTGGTTGTCATGGGACAAGTATCTGTTCTCCACCAAACCATTTGACATGTTTCTGATTTGTATCCAACAACAATGAAAAAATACTCTAAAAACCATACCCCTGAATAAACCCCTCATCTCTTAAATTGCTGGTGTAGGGCATTTTGTTCTGTTTATGAGGTCTCTGACCAATAAAGATAGTTGGTACCAGCAGTGAGGTCAATACTGTGACTGATACTGACCATGGGTTTAAGAGACAATGATTACTTTCTGGGAAGTGTTTGAAAAGCTTTAGATGTGCCCTCTAGAGAAGCCCTATAATGATGTAGGGAGTGGTAAATGAGAGACACTGGTCATAGTTTAGAGAAACAGAATGCTGATAGAAATGTGGATATTAAAGGTCAGGTTCATAATATTTCAGATGGGCATGTGGACTATATTATACATTGGAGTACAAGCTTTTCCTCTTTCATTCTGACAAAGAAACTGTCCAATTTTTCTGTAGTCTAAGACTGACTGAGGAGGCATTTAAATGTGGCTAATTGATTTGATTGAGGATATTACAAGGCAGCCCAATTGTTTGAGTTACTTTCCTCAATTCTGAGACAAAATGTCCAACACGTAAATTCAAAGGAGGAAAGGTTTATTTTGTCTCTCAGTTTATAGAAATTTCAGTCCATAATTGGCTGGTTCCAAGGCAGGGTGCACGGCAGAGTAGGAAGGAGGCAGGGGAAGAGAAGCAACAGCATGAAGTCACAGAAGCAGCCTCTTTCTGGCCCTACATTCCACCCAGGGTGTCAGCCCTTTTGGTGAGTAGCACCATCACCTAGGGTAGGGCTCCTTTAATCCCAGTGTCACATGCTTAATCACAGCATTACACCTTCCTCACAGCATCACACCCCCTAGATCCAGCCATCTCTGAGAAACCTCACCTAGACTGCATGAGGCTTTGGGAGGACATCTAAATACAAGCCTTAACACCAATGTTCAAGCTGTGACAAGGGTATGATTGCCTTCTTTTAGGTGGGTCTATAGTAAAAATTAGGGGATTGAATGATTTTTAATGTTTGCAGTTTCACTAGAATGAAAGTACCTATAAAGTAGGAGCCAGAGAGATCATGGTTGCAAAAAAAGATTAGCATAGAAAAAGCACTTTGCATTAGTACAATAGGAAAGATGGCTTGGAAGTATCTCAAAAATTGGCCAGATTTTACTTTTCTTAGCTCAAAAAGAGAACTCCTGTGAAGGACTTCACTTTGAGAAGAGAGCCTGTTATTTCAGGAGTGCCTGATGGAAAGCCTCCCTGAGTTCAGGCAGCCAGGTGCTCAGACACATGGTCCATTGGGCCAGGCTACTATTCAGGCTGGTGGCAGACCTCAATGTCATCTATGTTGTGCTTATTTTTCAGGGATGAAGAGGGCAAAAGTTACTATGCCATGAATGCTGTCTCCCTAATTTTAGAGGAAGGCCTGAGTGTACTGGAAAAATTGTTTGACAGGGTGACAGTCCCTGCAGGAGCCCATGAGAGGGCAATGCAGGAAGCTATGGCAGCAAAGCCAAAGATACAGGAGAGATCCCAGGAAGATGCCGATTCCAAGATTCACCAGGAAAGCCAGGTGAGGAAAACTGCAGGCAGCGAGCGGAGCCAGTCTAAGGCAGAGGTCATCTGGGCTACGGCATATTAAGCATAAGGTGATGGGGTTACACAAGCTTTGCAGGGCTCGCATCTCACAATGTGCCCCCAGAACATGCTGCTATCAGCTTTAATGTTTATTTGTCTGGGCTGTGGTCTTGCTTTGAGCTGATTTTTTTATTCTATCTTCTTGTCTCCTTTTCAGAATGAGAATATTTACTGTATGTTACTGTAGGTTGGACCTATGTAACTTTGTGCTTGATTTTCCAAGGACTTACAGTTTACATTGAATTTCAGAAGAGAATTCAAACTTGGAATTTCCTGAAATTCTAGTACAGTTAAAACTTCATTGAAGCTTAGACATATGCTAATTTCATTTTATTTAAGTATAAGGATGTGAGAATTGTTTGGAGTCCAGGTGCAGAATGATATAGTTTAGATATGAAATGCCATCTAAAAGTTTCAGGTCTTTTGAAGGAATTGGAACATAAAGGCACTGCACTCATCACAGAATTCACCCAGTGATGAGTTCAGTAGCTGAATGTGATGTTAGGACGCGCGGCCTGGTTGGAAGGGGCAGATTACCAGCAGGGCGAGCTATAAAGGAGAATTCTCACCTCTGTCTTGGCTACTGCTTTCTTTTCTGCTACCAGGCTGCTGTGCGGTGATCAGCTTTCCCACAAAATGACTTTGACTATGCCGTGTCTGCCTTGGAGTCACCAACAGTGGAATAAATCATCTAAAAACCAGAAGCCAAAATAAACCTCTCCTCTTCTGAGTGGCTAACATCTTTTATCATAAGGGAAACAAAACACATAAAAAATATGTGGAGAAACATGAAAGATAACAGTTGTGAACAACATTTTCATCTTCAAAGCACTGTGAATAAAGTATAACTCTTGAAAACATAAGTGACTATTGCTAGAATTACATTTCTATCATAGAGAAGATTTTCTCACTTATGTTTTCTGGGCCTGCCATCAAGCCTGTCAAGTATATGATAAATAAACAACTCCCTGTGCATTTTCAAGAAAAGTCATATCAATATTGTTTGCTTATATGGACAGAGGGGCTTATTATGCATTTTATGAAAATTTATATGACATTTATTTTAAGGTAAGGGAGTTGAAATCTCGGCAAACTCACTTATTTGCCTCAACTCATACAGAAACAGTGGGAACAATGGATTAAATAATTACAACTTCAAATCCAGTGATCTTTCTGTTTCTCTGAAATATTTTACTTAATGCACATCTGCTTAGAATCTGCTCTGTGCAAAGTCTTACACAATACAGTAGTGGCAGGAAACTTGTGCTAAAGTTTTGAGCTTCACAGATGGGGGTTAGATACAGCATCTGTGCTACAGAACAAGTTGGCAAAGGAAATGGTAGGGAAGAAAATTAAATCACATATTTCCAAGTTCTTTTAAGGATTCTACTGAAATATCAAATGGTATCAACATCATTTGTATGATTCTTAGATGCTGCAGGGCAGCAGCTCCATTTTGAGAAATACTTTGTTCTGCCTAATTTCTAAACAAAATGCTAACCTTACTTGAGAAATATGAGGTAAGCCATGTAAATTCATTCTTGGTCCATTGATGAAATTAAGGGAACCTGAAATGTATTTCCAATTCAAGAAATATCCAATAAGCATGGAAAGGAAATGCCTATGTGTTTTAGTTTTTCTGAACCCAAACTTCATCAAGGGAAATGCTGATTTATCTTGGCTGAAGATTAAACCTTTACCAAAACACAACCTTTGGAGTTTCAAAATGCTTTTCTCGAAGGTCACGTAATAAGTAGAGGTCTTCAAAAGTGTTTTAAAGCATTCCTCACTGTATAGAATTGATGTAGCTTCCCATGACCTGTCCCTCAGGACTAATTAAAAACTGAAAGCATTCTGCACAAACCACATCTACATGAAAGAATATTTTAAAGGCACACTCTTTAAAAAACCTAAGAAAACCTAAGAAAAGTTCCTCAATTTGTTTTCACATACAATAAACAAAACTAGATTTATGACTTTGTTCTTGTTTGTTTGTTTAATAAATACCTGTTTCTTTCCCCAGCAAAGCTAGCAGGAGCCCAAATAACTCAACAGCAAGAAATATTTCAAAGCTAACAATAAGAAAAAGCCATAAAGAGTCCACCTTAATTTTCTTCACAAATCTAATCTGACTGTTCTCATAATGCTTTCTTCCCTGGGTGCCTTCTTCAGACCTTCTGTGTCATGCAAGGAACAATTAACATAGACTTATCAGTGCAGGTTGTATGTTGGGTCTGAGAATTTCTTATTCTTTCAAGAGCTTGGAAAAAAATTATACATTGAAGTTATGGTTTTCAATAATAACCAGATATTATCACCTGTTATGAGCCAATTTGAAGGCTGATATTTTTCTCTTGAGGTTTTATCAATAAAAATTGAGCAAAGTTCATGACACTGAGGGGAAAACTGAAATGATTTATTTGCAAGTTGACATTCAGGAGTGGCTGAGATGACTGAATTAATTTTAAGGCAAAGAACAGCTTGATAGAAAATAGAGGAAGGAGATTAGATAGGTCTTTTTCAAGGTACTTAGAAATATTTGCTAATTGTGCATCTTGAAGAATGCTAAGCCCTTAAACTGTTGTTTATTTGAAAAACAATAGTGGACTATGTTGAGAAAAATGTTCATGTACCTAAAATGAAAATACTATTTGCAATTCTTTTCCTTTTAAGTAACTGACCATTATCAACTTTCAGGGGAAAAAAAGCATAAAAGTTGACAGTTCTTCAAAATTTAGTTGGTCCCAGAACTTATTTTTGCTAAGCACTTAATAGAGAAGAATTCTTCATTATCAACTCTGGATATGGACACCATTCTGTCCCCAGAATTTGTCATATCATGTAGATGACTCTTGATTGGCTGGTATTTTGCTGGTAAAGGAGAAAGATTGAGGCAAATTATTACAATAACAACTTATTTTTATTTTATTTTTTATTTAAAGAGAAAAAAGAAAGGACATAAAAAAACAAAGCAGTAAAAGGATACAAATAATACAGTATTTCAAGAAAAAAAATATACAGTAAGAAATCACCAGATAATAGGTTATATATTATCTTCCCATGAACAGTTGTCCAAATTACAAAATTAAAGCATATAAAGTGGACATTCATACAGTGAAATTGCAGACAGTTCCATTCAATGATCCAACAAAAGCTCAGTAATATGGTTTTCCATCCTATACACTTGAACGTACCTGTGGTTATATCCCTTAGTCCACCTTCCTTTCCTCTCTTTTTTACAATAACAATTAGACTTTTTGGGTTTTATTATTCCCACAGTTCTTATTGCTTTTTTTTTTTTTTTGAAGAGAATAAAACCAAATGTGATTAAGCAAAACAAAGTCAGTTAGAACAGAAGAGTGGGCATAGCACATGATGCAAAAATAGAATACCAGGTGATCACAAGTGGTTACCATTGTGCCTCTTGCTATTTTTAAACTGAGTTGTCTATATCCTCAGGTATAATAGAACTGAACAAAACAGTACAGAACAAGACCAATAAAACCTACACTGAAGACCTTGCAGGACTTTAAAAAAACAATAATAGTCAAACCATAATGGGCATCATAGTATATCTTATTGCCTTCAAAATGGTTGCCTATACCCTCAAACTTGATACTATCAAACAAAATAGAATACAGAATAATCAGACAGAACAAGATGGGGAGAGAAATACTGGGGTTCAAAACAGGTTAATAGGAGAACCAAGAGTTACTATAATATGTCCCGCTATTTTAATTGAATTTTCCCTTAATTAAAAAAATGAGAGAAAATAGATTAATTTAAAAAAATTTGGGGGGATATTGAGATAAGAGAGGACATTGTAACAGAATAATGCAGGGCAGAACCGAACCATTCAAGCATCATTGTGTTTCACCACCAGATAATCTAACATAATAGTAGTCACCATAGTGCCTCTTTCCATGAATTATTTGAGTGTAAATTCGTATGCTATAATGTCAAGCAAATCAAAACAGTGTGAAGCCATTCAAGAGAATGCAAGTATTACAGGGTATTTACAATCAGCTAATAGAAAGCGAGCAATGGTTTCTTTATTATCTCTTTGCCTATAAACAATTTTGTTTATACTATAGCATATAGTGAAATATAGTAAGATACAACGTGTTAAAAATAGTGGAAACAGATGTACCACAGTTTGATGGGACTTCAAAACAAGATGATATTAAATCAGCACTAGCTTTTATGTTCTGTTGTTATCTTCAAAATAGCTATTTGTGCTATCATAGATACTAAAATCGAACACAGGTTAAAACCATTGCGGTTAATGAGTGAAAACATTATATGGCTTCAAAGCAATATGATTGGGAATCATGTTTACTGCATACTTTTATGTATTCTTATCATTTCTTATACTAGGGAAACTATTCAGTATTTATATATCTGTGTTTGATTTATTTCACTTATAACTATGGTCTCAAGCGGTGTCCATTTATTTATAAATGTCTCAAGGTGATCATTCTTTATAGATGTAGTATTGCATTGTATAACAATACCACAACTTTTTTTATCCATTCTTCAGTTGATGGACACAGGTTGTTTCCAAGATCTGGCTATTACAAATTGTGCTGCTATAAACATGGGTGCACATATATCACTGTGGTATGATGCTTTCAGATCTTCTGGAAATATGCCTAGAAGTGGTATAGCTGGGTCAATTGGGCTTCCAGTCCCAGTTTTCTGAGAAATATTCAGACTGACCTCCACAAAGATTTCACTAGTCTACACTCACACCAACAGTGCAGGAGAGTTCCTTTTTCCCCACAGCCTCTCCACAATTTGTTGTTGGTGGTTTTCTTGATCTTGGCCATTCTTTCAGGAGTGAGATGAAATCTCAGTGTGTTTTTAATTTGCATTTCTCTAATGGCTAATGATGATGAACATTTTTTCATATATTTATTTGCTGTTTGTATTTCTTCATCAGAGAATTGTTTATTCATCTCAGATGCCCACTTTTGGATTGGGTCTTTGAATTTTGGGGGTCTGATTTTTTTAATTCTTTATATGTTTTAGACAGAAGTCCTTTGTCTGAGGGGCAGTTCACTAAGATTTTTTCCCAGTTTATGGGTTTTCTTTTCACTATGCTGGAGATTTCTTATGACATGCAGAAACTTTTTAATAAGAGGTGATCCCAGTTATTGATTCTGGGAAGTATTTCCCATGCAGTTTGAGTCCTAGTCATGAATTCTCTACCTACTCTTATATCTTCAAGGTTTATCCAATAGATTTAGTGTTTCTGTTTTAATATTTAGATATTTGATCCCCTTAGATTTTATTTTAGTACATGGATATAGGCATGGGTCTAGTTTTAGTTTTTGGCATATGGAGAGCCAGTTCTTCCAACACCATTTATTAAAGAGAGTGTTGTTCTCCCAGTGAACATGTTTGGCCCCTTTATCGAAGATAAGGTGGTTGAGTGTGTTTGTAGTTGTGGTTGTAGCTTCCACAGATCTTCAGCTCTGTTTTGGTTCCAGTACCATGTTGATTTTACTATGGTTGCTTTGTAGTATAACTTCAAGTCAGGGATTGTGATACATCCTGCCTTGCCTTTGCTGCTTAGCACTGCCCTTGCTATTCTAAGTCTCTTCTCACTCCAGATGAATTTTAGGAGTGATTTCTCGAGTTCTGTGAAGTATGTTGATGGTATTTTTATCAGGATTGCATTGAATCTGTATAAAATTTTGGGAGAATGATCATTTTCACAATATTTATTCTTCCTATCCATGAGCAAGGGATGCCTTTCCATTTTCTGAGATCATTTTCAATTTAATTTCTCAGTGCATTATAATTTTCCTTTTATAGGTTTTTTACTTCTTTCGTGAGAGTAATTCCTAGATATTTCATTTATTTGGTTGCTAGTGTTAAGGGTGTGGCTTCTCTTATTTCTCTCTCTGTGACTTTGTTGTTAGTGTATAGAAATGCTATTGATTTTTGAGTATTGATTTTATCTCCAACTACATTACTGAATTTATTTATTATATCTAGCAGTGTTTCAATGGAGTTTTAGGGATCTTCTGTATATAGTATCATGTCATCTGCAAATAATGATAGCTTAACTTCTTCTTTTCCTATCTTTACACCTTTTATTTCTCTCTCTTGTCTAATTGCTTTGGCTAGTATTTCTAGAACTATATTAAATAGGAGCAGTGATAAGGAACATCCTTGTCTTGTGCCTGATTTTAAAGTAAAGGCCTTCAATTTTTGAATATTTAGTATATTATTGGCTGTTGGTTTGTCATAGATGGCCTTTATTATATTGAGATACAGAACATGTATTCCAATTTTCTGCAAGGTTCTTATCACAAATGAATGTTGGACCTTTTCAAAAGCTTTTTCTGCATCTATAGAAATGATCATGTGGTTCTTACTTTTGGCTCTATTGATATGGTGCATTACATTTATTGATTTACATACATTTAACCATTCCTGCATGCTTGGGATGAACCACACTTGGTCATGGTGTATGATCTTCTTGATGATTTGATGCATCCTATTTGCCAATATTTTATCGAGGATTTTTGCGTCTGTCTTCATTAGGGAGATTGGTCTGTAGTTCTCTTTTTCAGTTGGGTCCTTTTCAGGTTTTGGTACTAGAGTAATATTTGCTTCTAGGAATGATTTAGGAAGGATTACTTCCCTTTCAATTTCATTGAAGAGTTTGAGGAGTGTTGGCATTAGGTCTTCTTTGTATTTTTTGTAGAATTCTGCATTGAATCCATCTTGGCCTGGGCTCCTCTTTGTAGTTTAGGATTTCATTACGTTTTTGATTTCATTAATAGAAATTGGGTTATTCAGTAGTTTTACATCTTCATGGTGTAGCTTTGTTACTTCATATGCTTCTAGGAATCTGTCCATTTCCTCTGTGTTATCAAACCTTTGAAAGTAGAGGTTTTCGAAATAGGTGTTGATGATTTTCTGTATTTCTGTACAGTCTGTAAGTGATTTCTCCTCTCTCATTCCTTATTGCATGAATTTGAGCTTTTTCTTCCCTTTTTTAAATAAGTTTGGTTAGGGGCTTATCGATTTTATTTATTCTTTCAAAGAACCAGCTTTTTGATTCATTCATTCTTTGGATTGTTTTTATAGTCTCTATTGCATTGATTTCTGCTCTGATTTTTATAATTTCCTCTCTTTTTTTGGCTTTGGGCTTGATTTCTCTTCTTTTTCTAGCTGTTTGAGGTGTAGCATCAGGTTATTTATTTGTACTCGTTCTGTTTTCCTGATGTGGGAACCCAGTGCAATAAATTTTCCTCTGGGGATGGCTTTCATTGCATCCCACAGATTCCAGTAAGTTGTATTTGTGTTTTCATTTCTTTGTAGGTAGTGTTTGATTTCCTCTGTGACCCACTGATTACTCAAGAGTGTGTTATTCAGGTTCCATGTGTTTGTGTGTATTTTGTAGTATCTTTTATCATTAATTTCTAATTTCATAGCACTATGGTCTGAAAGCATGCAAGGGATGATTTCAACCCTTCTGCATTTATTTAGATATGTTTTGTGAATTAATATATGTTCACTTTTAGACAATAACCCATGCACTCTTGAGAAGAATGCGTATTCTGTTGTTGTTGGTTGGAATACTCTGAATACGTCTATTAAGTCTATCTGTTTAGAGGTGCACTTCAGTTCTTTTATTTCTTTGCTGATTTTCTGTCTGGTTGATCTGTCCATTGGTGTCAATAATGTGTTATGATCTCCTGTTTGAATTGTGTCATTCTTAACTTGATTTTTCATTTCTGTTAGTTCTTGTTTTATATAACTGGATGCTCTGGAATTTGGTGCATATATATTTAAGGTAGTTATCTCTTCCTCTTGGAGTTTTCCCCTAACCAGTATGTAGTGATCTTCTTTATACCTTCTGATCATTATTGGCTTGAAGTTCACATTGTCTGCAGAGAGAATAGCCACCCCTGCTTTTGTTTTGGGTTCCTGTTGCATGAAGTATTGTTTTCCATCCTTTCACTTTCAGTCTGTAGGTATCCTTTTGGGTTAGATGGGTTTCTTGTAGACAATATATGGTTGGATTTTGTTTCTTGATCCATTCTGCCAGTCTGTTTCTTTTAATTGGTGCATTGAGACCATTTACATTAATGGATATAACTTATATATTGGTTTATTGTTGACATGTTATCTTTCTGCTGTTGCGTGTTTATCTTTCTGATCTGTTTAATTGTCTGCTTTGTTTAGTGGTTTTTTCCCAAATGTATCTAGGCCGTTTTTTAGAATTCTTTGCAGGGTTGGCTTGGTGATCATGTAGTTTTTCAGCTGTTCTTTGTCATATAAGTATCTTATTTCTCCTTCCATTTTGAAGGACAGTTTTGCAGGGTATATCAGTCTAGATTGGAAATCATTTTCCTTTAGGATCTGAAATACTTCACTCCATGCTCTTCTTGACTTTATTGTTTGTGCTGAGAAGTCTGCTGTGATTCTGATTGGTTTTCCATTATAGGTGATTTGTCTTTTCTCTCTGAGAGCTTTTAATATTCTATTTTTTTGTTCGATTTCTGGGATGGCCATTATTATGTTTATGGGTGTAGTTTTATTTTGTTTATGGCTATTTGGAGTCTATATTTTTCATTGACTTGATATCAGTTTCCAATCTCATGTTTGGGAAATTTTCAGCTATTACTTCTCTATCCTCTTGACATCCTTTATGTTGTTCCCTTCTTTTTCATTTATCCATATTAACCATATTTTGTTCCCCTTTGCATCATCTTGCAGGTGTTGAATTGTTATTTCCTGATTTCTTGTTATTTTTAAAATATCTTTCCTTTCCTGTTCACTGGCTGCAATCTTGTCTTCGAGGTCTGAAATTTTATCTTCACATTCATTGAGGTGGTTTTTTCAGCTTTTGATGGAGATTTTGATTTCCTGTATATCTCTTTGCATTTGCTTTTATATTAGGTTTGTTTCTTGTATTGTTCATCCAGGGACTCTATCTTTTTGTTTATCTCCTCCATTTTTTTTAACTGTGTCTTTTTTAGATATGTTCAGTATCTCTTTCATTTCTTTTATCATTTCTTCTTTTACCTGGGAGATTATTTCGAGTTTGAATTCCTTTAATGCTTCCTAGAGTTGCTTCTTTATTTCAGTTACTATTATTTCAGTTTTGTGGCATGTATTTTCTTCTATGCCCATGGCTCCTAAGCTTTCTTGGGATGGGCTGGATGTTTGAGACTGCATTTTGGTCTTTCATTTTGTCAATATATATATATATATATATATATATATATATATATATATATTTTGTTTGTTTGTACTGGGGATCGAACTCACGACTGCCAGCTTGTGAGGCAGGTGCTTATGCTGTGGAGCTAAATCCTCAGCCCCATTTTTCTATATTTTAAAGCTTCAAGCATTGTTCCAAGTAAGGGAGAGAGGTCAGCCAGGCTGGGACAGAATTCCCTGCCCCCTCCTTTCTCACTGATCTCGACAGGAAGTCTGGGCCTGGTCCCCAGGTGAAGAATAGTGTTCACTGGGCTGGGCCGGAGTCCCTGCCTCCGCTGACCCACTGGTCCATCAAGAAGCCGTGGCCTGTCCCCCAGGTGAAGAAGACAGTTCCAGGCCTCAGCTGGACTCACTTGATTGACAGGAAGCTGGGGCCTGGTCACCAGGTGAAGAGAGTTTGCTCTACAATAACAATTTGTGCTTTCATTTATTGTTTGATTTTTTTGAAATACCTAAATCTGGTAACCTGAACAAATATTTCTAAGATAATAATATGCAGTATATTAACTAGTGCTATGTTATTTCTTTTGAAATTCTGTATCATTTCTACCCTTGATTCTGTTTTGCTTTTTTTTTTTTTTTGTTTTGTTTTGTTTTGTTTAAAAAAGAGATTTGTCAGGATTTTGTCAACCTAGTATTATGGTAGATTTCTGATCTTGCTGTGTATGTATGTGTATCTCACAGGTGCCAGATATTATGCTAAATATTCTGCAAAATATGACAGAAGTCTAATATACCCATATAGTTTAAAAATACATTTACACATCTGGGGGTAAGAAATCAGGGAATTAAATCTAATCCTGGTGTGTGAACCTTTCCACTATTCAACAATGATGTTGGTGTCTATTTGCATAATGTGTATTCCAATCTTATCACAAATTATAATTTCAAATTAATTCCACCAGAGTAAACTGGGTAATCAAACTGTCCACATTTTGTTACCAAGAGTACTGATTCTAATATGGACACTGAAAAGCACTTAAAAAAAAGCACTGATTGCAACCCACTAGCTTCCCTTACATGCTTTAAGAATGTATGAGATATTGAGTAAGAAGAGAATAAATCTTCTTATGCTTGTATAGAAAAATCAGATATACCTCCGTGGAGATTTTTTTTTAGATCTTTTAATCTGAATGCTTAAATAATTTTGAAATCATCATTCCAGTTATTTTTGACCTGTGTTTTAAGAGAGTAGAATGTGCACTTATTGCTATTTTTTTTTCATTTCTTTTCTTTTCTTTCTTTCTTTCTATCTTTTTTTTTTTTTTAAGACAAGGTCTCATTGTGTAGTTCAGTACTTATTGCATAATCCAGGCTGGCTTTGAATTCAAAGCAATCCTGCCTCAGCCTAGGGAGTGCTAATGTTATGGTCATGAACCTCCATACCTGGTGTTGAACTAAAACCTAATTGTATCAATTCAAAGTAAGTGTTCTGTTCTTTCTACACCTCTGTTATAGGCTAGTTCTAACAATTGCGCCTCATTCCTGTTCTGTATGTGCTGCTCGGCCCCCTCCCTCCCTTCCTATCTTTCTAGGTTAAGTTTCTATTTCCTTAGAAAGCTGTAAAAGCCTTAGGTTTCGGTTTACTTGCAACCCCCTCCCTCCCCCTCATCCGGCTATCTGTAATAAAATGTGCTGTTCTTTAAGAAATACACTCCTCTGTAAAAATTGTAAAATCTTACCTAATTGATATGTTAACCATTGTTGCCTTCTATAAATAACAGATGTGGTGCTAAAATAAACTAACAGAGGTTGTTAATTACTGTTAGACTTCTTTATTCTCTGCTGAGGAAAAGAAGATGTTTGCCCAATCTAAACTTGCTTGTATGCAAGGAGACTTGCTTGTTAGCCCAACCCCTATCTGAACTTTGCTCTTCCCAATGTAATCACTGTGTTCCTGTTCTGTAGTGCGCCACACCCCATCCCCCTCCTTGCATTATGTGACCAGCAGCTGTTTGCGATTTACATGATAAAAGCCCTGACTTTTAGCTGTCAGGCATGCAGTCTCCAAATTGCCTCCCAGAGATTGTGTCAACAAGCCTAGCCTAAAATAAATACTGTGCTCCCCAAATTTTAATTTCTTGCTTTCTTGGACTTTATTCCGGGGCCGAGATATCACAACCTCAAATAACTTAGTAAATATTCCAGGAAAAATTGAAAGTTTCAATTTATTTGTCTCTCCACTAAATTTAAAGTTTTGCTCAGATTATTTTTGTTTTAAATCTAGCTCTGAATAGAGAAGACATCATCTCATTTCTATTTTAGTGTTTTATTGTTTAAATGCTTTTTCCTGGTCTTATTTTTATATGTATGTTTAATCAGACTTACACAGACTTCCATGAAAAGTGAGTGCTGGTTTCAGTGCGGAGAACAAGAAAAAAATCTGATAAGGATCCTAAATTACAATATTTTGACCTTAATTGGAAGTAAATAGGCAAGAAGATAAAGGATGGCAATTTGTTTTCTGGAATATAGAATATTTTTCTGGATAAAGTATGCTTTGTTTGTTTGTCTTGACCTGCTTCATGCTTTTTATATAGCAGAAAAGAGACAGTCCTCTAGAAACAGAAAGTTAAGTCTTGGTGCACTGAAATGAAAAAGAATATTCTAAACATCACATCTCTACAAACATAGACATTTTAAATATTGCAATCATTTCACCTAGCAGAACTGAAAAGCCAAACTATTTTTTAAACAAAAATATGACTGGTTTATGAATCCCAAAGTTACAAGTAAGTTCAAATGAAAGTATTGAAAGTTAACAAATGTAGACTTTCCAGTTGCAAAAATATCCCTTTCTTCTTTATCCATTGAATTTAACTGGTGTTTTGATAGTTGTCTTATTCAACAACCCCTCCTCTTTTTTCCAGCTCTTTTATATTTATCTGAGCAAACAAAGAAAGTAACAGAAAGTCTCGGAGGGAAGGTAAAACATTTTTGACTAGACCAAGGAGGAGCCCTACTCTAGGGATAATCTAGTCCTTTTCTGTGAGCATCATCCTGACAGCTCTCTTATTCAGTGTCTTGCAGAGAGACAGATAATATCACAGCATGCCAGAAAGACAAAGGGCTAAAGGGCCAAAGCAAAGCCTTCAGAAAAAGCATTGCGTTATTGATTTTTTTTTCTTAAATCACATTTCTCTGAAAATGGAGAAGTTGATTTTCTAAAAAGTTGAGTTTTAGCTTCATGCCTCATTGATTTCTAATCTTTTGAAAAGAAGTGGATGTACATATGCCACCTAGTAAAAGTAATCCAACAATACTTAAATTTCAAATATTTTAAGTTACATAATTTTCCTTTCTTAATAATACACTATGATTCAAACACTTTATGATAAAATAGTTTTTACAGGTAAAATATTCTTTTTTAGTTATCTAAGACAAAAACGTATGGTGCCTTTTTTTGGGTTTACAGGTATCATCATTGTGATGTCAAGGTTATATACTTTGTCAAATACTGCTCTTTTGGGGGCTGGGGATTTAGCTCAGTGGCATAAGCACCTGCCTTGCAAGTAGGCAGTAGTGAGTTCGATCCCTGGTACCGAAAAAGACAAAAAAAAAAAAAAAAAAAAAAAACCCAAATACTTCTCTTTTTGCATATCACTCTCAGAGGACATCTTCCCTTGGAATAATTTGTAAGAACCATTATGTAATGAAGAGGTAATTGTCAAGGAAGCAGAAGTGTAGGATTTGCCAAACTTTCACTTGTTATTTCTTTGCTAACCAGAGTAGAAACAACTATATCATATTTAAAAGGGCTTGTTCACATAGCCAGAAAAGTAAGTTTGAGATCTTTGCTTACTGTAAGAGATTCTTATTATTTCCAGTTTCAAAATGAAATGCTTTATGAAAAATAGAGTAACTGTCCAATCACAACTTGAAGACAACTTGACATGTATGTGTCTTTTATTTATGCATATATTCAGGGACCAGTTCCCAATAAATAACTTTTCAGAATGAATATGATTCTCAATAGAAAAATAAATGTCATAATTTAAGTTTTTATTTAAAGAAAAATATGATAGTATTCTCTATCTCCTTTAAGAATTATAAATAACTTATCAAATAGGTATTATCACACAGAGTCATATATCATATAGACACAGGTAATGGAGATACACACATACATGTATAGATATATAACAATAGAGTATCCAACATTATCTGAAACAGCACATTAGAAAAAAAACTATAACTACTCCAAACTAAGTTATAGTACATTTGCTTGTTGTGTGCATGCGTGATGTGTATGTGTGTGTTTTGCTGTGCTAGGATGAGTCATTTCTGAAACATACATTTTTTATAGTCTCCAAATAGTGATAAAACATACAAGCTAAGCTGTATATTTTTACTTTAATGAAAAATGTGATTTCATGTCCTGATAAAATTAATAAATGTCCTTCCCATCTTTGCTTCTTACTCACCTCTAGCTTGTTTTTTCATTTGTCATCAAAATTTATTCCCAGCAAAGTGACTATGAGATGAGATTACAATGTTGTTTTATTATGTATACCTTTTATACTACATAAGATATTGTCTAAAAATCTATTTTTAATACACATATAGCAATTGAAAACATAATTGAATTAAACTCATCAGCCTGTAGCTTAGTTGACATATTAGGCTGAATAATTTTCCTTTGAACATATTTATACTCTAATACACAAAATTTTTAATATTTTACTTTATGCAGAAAAACACACTGTGTACATTTGATATAATTGTGTATCTTAGGTAGAGAGGTCATTTTGGGATGTCCATGACTCCTAATATTCTTTCACTGAAGCCCTTGTAACAACACGCAAACTTAAGAGTGTAAGGCAAAGATGCCAGCAAAGGAAAAAAAATTGAGACTCTTCTTAGGCAAAAGGTAACTTGAAATATATTAAAGACTTAATATAAGATTGAAACAGTAAAACTGCTAGAAAAGAATGGAGGAAACTGCTTAATATTGTCAATGATGTTTTGGAGATGGCAAATGTCACAGTAAATGGAATAAAAAGTTGACAGTATCAATCTGAAAAGCTTCTACAAAGCAAAATCGAGAATATTAATTGAAAAGGAAAACAATGGGAAGGACGAAAATTTTTGCATACTATATAGCTTATAGAGCTTTAATATTTTAATATATAATGTACTTACATTGTTGAATATAAATAACAAAAATAAAGTCAAATTACCTCATTAAAATGAGTAAAAAAAACCTGGACAGATATTTTCCAAAGGAAACATAAGAATGGCCAATGTTTTTATGTTTATCCTCATTAGTTGTTGTGCAAGCACATATCAAAAACCATAATGAGGCCAGGGGTACAGCTCATCAGCACAGCACCTGCCTGTCAAGTGTGAGGCCGTGAGTTCAATTCCTGGTACTGAAAAAAAAAAAAGAAAGAAATGTTCCTTCATGCTTCTCAGTATAATCATGAAGATGAAAGATAACATGTCTTGGTGATAATGTGAAAATGTGGAGAAACAAGAACTTTAGGCTGCTGTGAGGAATGTAAATTACCACTAATGTGTAGAAAATAGCATGGAAATTACTCAAAGGAAGGAAAAATCAGTTTCTGAAATCTTATTTCTTGCCATATATCCAAAAGAAATAAAATTAAGATTTCAAAAAGATACCTGCACCCCAATTGCCGGCAGTATAATTTATAATAAACATGATATGGAAATGATTTAGATAGATGGAAAGATGAAGAAAAATTGTACTAGATATAATTTATTGTGTAGATATTAAACTGGAATATTATTCAAACATAAAAGTAGTGTTTTTTTTTTTTTTTTACAACAACATGGATACACTTGAAAGATGTTATGCTAAGTAAAATAATCAGACAGGGAAAAAATACCATATGATACAACTTCTATGTGAAAAAGTCTGAATTATAGCAAGAGAGGAGGACAGTGCTTAGCCAAGATTAGAACAGGAAACATGTTCAATGAATACACATTTTGAGTCTTAGATGAAAAGGCTCTGAGGAATATAGTGCAGTATGGGAGGTGGTGATATATGGCTTCATTTGATTTTGACAATCAACACACAATGTGTGTTTGTGTGTGTGCGCATAATTTTCATATTGTGTGGGTTGAACACTACACACTATTTTGTCTGTCACTAACTATTTTTATGTAAAAAAAAAAAAAAAAAAAAAAAAAATGAAACCCAGTTCCTGGGGTGAGATTGCCAAAAGGAACAGAAGATACAGGAAGATACAAGAAGAAGTCAAAATGATGAGATGATTTATGCACAGCTAGTTTTGAAGGAGGGGAAATATGTTAACAGCAAAGAATATGGGAAGCCTACAGAAGCAGAATGTATTTTCCTCAAATCTCTAAAAGTGCTCTCTTCCTAAAGACCTATTTTAAATACCTGACTTCTGAAAATTTCAAATGATAAAGATACTTGCTTTTAGAACACTAGGGTTGTGTTGATTTGCTGCAACAGTAATAGAAACTAGTACATGAAATAATTTGTCAAAATTGTTAAAATCATAGTTTGAAAGTATGCTTGTGATATCACTGACTAAGAATTCTCTCTTAGGGCTACCTAAAGATTGACTAACAGCACTATGACAGTATCAAATATTTGCATGTCTTTCAATGTTTGTTGTTTTGTTTTGTTGAGACAGCTGTGTAATTCAGCATTGTCTTGAGCTCACTATGAGCCTATGCTGGCCTCTAACTCATGGCAATCCTCATGCTTTAGACTCCCAAGTGCTGGAATTACAGGTTTGTGCCACCGTACTTGGCTTATAAATCCTAATTTTTGTTCAAAAGTTTAACAAAGACAAAGCTGACAAAATCGGTCATTTACATGATTGGCAATGAAAATCTAGGGAGAAAAGTTAGAAGTCATAAGAATAAAAATATCTAAATAGTTAATTACTAAGAAATCTGTAGACTTAACAGAATTGCAAAGTAATCTTTAATTTAGTATAGAAAACACACCTATTTAACTGCTGACTCTCAAATTACTTTCATATTGATAAAAAATGCTCAGGGAGTATCCCAATTCCAAGGCCCAAGCCATGTGAGACGGACGATTTCATGCTAGGTGCCCTGTGTGAGTCTGCCCATAGTCATCTGTAAAGCACTAACATCAAAATAGAGTGAAGAAAATGTAAATAGGTTATGTGTAATGGAGTCTCATCTTTGGGAAAAGGAAAATAAAGATGTGTGCACCTAGAGAACGTGATGAAGAAAAAGTTATTCAAGGAAATTTGTTCTCAGAAGAAAGCACAAAAGGAACAGTGTGATGTGCTAGTTAATGGAGCCTGGCCAAATACCTACTGCTGAAAGATCGCATTCCTGAAAAGTTGTTTTTAATCTCTGTGATGGATTGAATAATTACCTTGACTGGCTTAAGGTTTCATACTTGATTGGAATTTCTTATAAAAATTCATAACTGGCAAGATTGATATTTTAATACATTCTTCAAACTTAAGGTAGGAGGCCAGTGAGTCTTCAAGAAAACAAAACATCCATGAATCTCATTAGTATGAAACAATCAAAAGTTAGAAGTGCATTTGACTTGAGAATTCATTTATCAACTGTATTTCAACTGTGTTTTCAACATTTACAACTTTATTTTAGGACTAATTATTTATTTTGCATATGTCAAATGTGAGTTTAACTGTTGTGAGCAAATTTAAGACAAAACATCCTGCCACTGGCGAATCTAAATTTGGAACACCAATTTGCTAACTATTAGGGCAGCAGCAAAATTTACAAGAGGAATGTGCGTGTGCCGTAGCATAAAAGGGGAATCAAAATAGTGCCTCCCCCGCAAAAAAATCATACTCTTATCAAGAACAGAAGGACCTGGTATTACAAAACAAGTGGAAGATACAAGCATACACTGACAATTTTTGAGGTTTTTGTTTCTGATCTTTGCCCAAAATATCTTAAAAGATCAGAAGACACTGTCCCCTGCTCAGAACTTTGCAAACTCAGGTCATTATTTGAGACAAAAGAGCTGATCCTCTTTATTTATGAATACTATATTTGTGAGTTAATCTATGTGCTTTATTTGTGATCTATAAATCAATACTCAGTGCACATTCCACATTTTGTGGCATGCACAGAGCAATAAACATATTTGAGACATCTCTTTTGCATGTTCCTGGCTAAGGTTTAGTAGGACAGCACTCTCCTATCTTGGTTCATGCATCCTACTGTGAACAAATTCCTTTCCCCGTGGCCTACTTAGTATCACATTTAAGTATTTTTGTGAAATTTGCCAGTGATTTTAATGTTTAAAATATCTGCAAGCATGGTATAGAATAGCTAAGTGTCCCTAAACTTAGGAAGGCTGTGACATGTATTTTACAGAAACTATACAAGTTATATAAATTTCACTCAGGTACAAGTACCAGTGCTGCTGGCCATGAATTTTGTGTTAATGAATCAAAATGATGGATGTCCAGAGCGGGGGGGAAATATTCACCAATTTACTATGTGAGATCTCCCTAGAAATTGCTATAAAATACAATATATGATGAAGCTATGTGAAAGAGAGAAAAGTGAATAAATTTTTGAATTGTTTTGATGACAGATAATAAAGAATGGAAAGAATTACTGTTATGAAGCCTAAAGTCAAAGGAATTCACATTCACATTAGCAAGTGCTGAAAAATAGTGACCTCCTTCTATATTAATGCTGGCTGGCTAGCAGGCATATTCAAAATGTGTCAGGGCAAGAAAGATGTAGAAAATTAAGCAGAAAAATATATATAAGATAGTGATAAGCATTACACAGAAAAGGGTAATGCTGAAAACAATTATTTTGATGCTAATGAGATTGACTGGTTTTCAAAGGCACAGGTAAATGAATCTATACAGTATAATGCAAACAGTGTTTGGGTCATAATTATTATGTGACTAAAGATTGGGAGAAACCCAATAATATTCTTTCTCTAAAAAGACATGAAATGTGTTGGAAAGTAAAGGGTACAACTTTTGCAAATATTTAGGACAATAGATTCTAGGTAGTAAGGAGTTCAATGTAGAAACTGTAGCCCAACACTACTGGTGCACCATTAAGATTACTAGCAATATTTAAAAAGAAACACAAATTTCTGATGTTGATTCAATTAGTTTATCTTTATACAGATGGAGAATAAAGTTGTCCTTGTACAAAACTATATGTACTTGAGTACTCAAGTGATTATTATTATTATGAGGATTACTGTACTGCTGATAAAAGTGCCATATGACCAGGACAGAACTTCACAGTGGTGGGGAAATTGACATTTACTTAATTAGTTACTTTTCATCACTAGAGCAAATGTCAGAGTTAATTAACTTATACAGAGTAAAGTCTTGTTTTGACTCAATTTCATGGATTGAACCCCATGATTGATTAACCCTGTTTCTTTTAGGCCCTTAGCAAAGGCAGCATCATGCAGCAGACCAAAACTATTCATCTCCCGGCAAGCCAGGAAGCAGATGAGAAAGAGGAAAGGACTTAGATCCACAAGTTTTCTTCCAGGACATGGTTCCAAGGCCCCAGAACATGACACTAGGACGTACCTCTTACCAACTTACAGCCTCCCACAGGGACCAGGTGGAGCTTTTAAACATGAATATTACTCAGACATAGTAAATGATCACTATAGCAATGTTCTAGAAAATCTGTTTTATTAAGTTTTCAGCAGTGTCAAATAGTGAGAAAAAGACATGGCAGGTAACACTGATTTAAAATGGAAGATCTGAAAGCAAAAGACCCAGGAGGTACACGGTACCACCAGCAATTACAGTGAATGCTTAAATTAAAAAAATAAAAAAGATATTTCCATCAGCACCCTTCAAAATAATCTCCCTCACTTGGAACACACTGATCCATGATTTTTGTCATTTTCCGCAGCACTTCTGAAAGTCCTTTTTTCTTGAGTGTCTTTAGTTGCACTCTTGAAGCTGCCTCAATGTCCTAAACTGATTCAATATATTTCAACCTTCATAATCATTTTGAATTTTGGTAAAAGCTAGAAAGCACACAATACCAAACCTATACATAAAATGGGTGAGGACAGGCTGTAATTTGTATTTGACAGAAATAATTTTGAACTTTTTGAGTTGGACATTTAGGTATCCACAAAACGACACTGACAAAAAAGAACTTCAAGAAATGCTTCAGAACATGGGAGAAGCAACTTTAAAATGAGGAGGCATACTTTGAGATTGATAGAAATGACATAATACAATTTTAGAAACTTTAAATATTCACTATAACACTCATCATACCTTGTCACGCCGTTTTCCATCAAAATTATAACTATGCAGATTCTGTCATGGAAGATATAGAAGCTGCTATTCACTAAGCACCACAAAGTAAATGCATGTTTACACTAGATATGGTGAAACTAGAAAGAGTGAACATGCTTAGGAAATATTTTGTGGCAAAGCAAATAATTCAATGATTGATAGAATGTAGAGAAACAGCAAAGCTTAGGAAAAATCGACATTACGTGATGGCTTTTATTGTGAACCCAACACATTTGAAGTATTTGTGGTGTCATCCAGGCAGTTTTGGAGGAACAGCTCACAGAAGACTCTACTGAGCAAATGAGCATTAAGTCACAACCTTGGGAAGCACATAACCGTTAGAGATTTATGTGTGATCATACATTATTGTTTCCTTACATCTCTACCTCTAATATTTGGCCCATGTATATCGCTTTATGTGATTTTGAGGGTTCTCAAGATACATAGGGCTATTATTTCACATTTAACATTTGTATTTATAAGCTATTTCACACGTTTATCCATCAGTTATTTGTTTACTATCTCCTCATTGAGACTGAGTTCTAAAAAACTGAAACATTTTTAATTTTGCTCCTATTTATGTCACCTAAATATTGCTTAATGCTTATTACTTACTAGGCTAATGATTAACTTGAAATTTTTTAATATGAATGCAAAATTTATCTAAATAATATTTACTTATAACAATAATAGTGAGAAGAAAATTAAAATTCTTGCTCTCTAATATTTATTTCCCTAGTCATTTTATTTTGTCTTTGCAAAAGTCAAATATCTGGAATTATAGCAGTCTTTTCTGATAATAAATGAGTATAAATTGCTACAGTTCAATTTGTAAAACTACACACTATGAATATAGCTTGTTTTACTGCTATATCTTACTTTAAATTGATACTGCTAATAAATTCAAATTTTCACAAAATACAAACATGTCTCTGAGAAAATCTTAAGAAATACGTTTTAAAAATAATTCCAAACCTTTATGCAAGACACAGAAGCAAATATAAAAGAAAACTCATACTGATGAACATATATGCTACAATGTTCATATTCAGTTCTCTTAGAAAATGAAAGTCCAGTTTTGTAGATTTAAGTGTACTCTCTTCTATGGAACACTGAATTAAAGACCAGATAAAGAATTTTCTGGTAGATTTAACTTAGCTCTGAAAAGCATAGCAAGTATAATAAAATTACATGCTGTATAATTGATATTTTTATTATTTCTTCTCTATGAATCATTTTTTATATACTCACTAAAGCACAATAGAAGATAATTACAGCAAGCATCTCTCATTGGCAGCTCATCTAATGAGAGTGAAAGGGAAAAGAAATAGCATGTTAAGTAAGACTAAGTTCTTGCCTAAATTTTAAGATTTGGATTTCACTTGAATCCGACTTATTCATTCTTAGACCCAAGGAGTTAAAATGTACTCACAATTTTTTTCAGTGTGCTATGATACTAATAGATCTCAAAGATTGCACAAGATAGCTGTATGATACTATGACCATAATATGTGAGAAATGATCACACTTAAGGGTGGTTGCCCTAATGCTTTCCATGTATTTTACAATCATTTCTCTAATGAGAGAAGGGATGTGCCTAGTTGTCTCTCTTATTTACACTTTATTTTTCATTTCCATTCTTAAGAATTCAATAAATTTTAAACTTAAATAACTAATAACTTCATCAAGAGATAGAAATTATAATGCACTGCCATTAGTTACAGAAATATATGCAGTCAATAGGCCAATTCTTTTTTTTTTTTTTTTTCCCTGCATCAGGAATTGAACTCATGGCCTCATATCTACTTGGCAGGTGCTGTGCTGCTGAGTTATATACCTAGCAATAGCCCCATTCTTAATGGATGATAGTAGGGTTTTGCACTACTGAATCCTCAATCATTATTTATAGTAAAGAGAAAAAAAAACAAAACAAAAACCAAACCAAAAAACAAAATACATACAAACAACTACAAGAACACAAAACACAAAACAATAATAATACATGATTTCAAAACAAGATAATAGGAATTTAACAGTGGTTGTAATATTGCATCTTGTTATCTTCAAAAGTTGCTTGATTACCAGATAGACAGAAAAAAATTGATCTTATCATGTGAGTTTTTACTGCTCTTTTCCAAGAATTAGTAGAATTAGCAGTCTAATCATTTAAGTTATATAAATATTTTTTTTATTTCCTTTTTTCTCCTTTCTCCATCCCAGTTATTTTCCCCCCTTCATCAATTTCTTACCCTTTCACAACATCTATTGTAGATTTTGATCTTATTTACTCTTAATTTCTTACAATATGAAAATAATAGTACTTACACATGTGAGCCTGATTAACTTCACTTATGAGCATGGTCTTAAGTTTTATCCATTTACCTATAAAAGCCTTGATATGATCCTTCTTTACAGTTGTATAGTACTCCATTGTGTAAAAATATTATCTTTTTTATCCATTCCTCAATTGATGAGCATTTGGGTTATTTCCAAGATGTAGCTAATAGAAATTTTCCTCCCAAAACCAACTGTGCACATGTATTACTGTGATGTGATGTTTTCACTTCTTTTGGAAAAATGTCCAGAAGCAGGATAACTTTGTCAAATGTGACCTCTAATCCTAGCTGTTTGAGGAACACTTATGCTGACTTCCACAAGTCTATGCTCCCACTAACTGTGGAAAACATTTCCTTTTACTCCACTGCCCTTCCAGCATTTGTTATTGGCTGATTCCTTGACCTCCTGGAGGGAGATGGAATCTTGATGTTAATTCACATTTCTCTAATGACCAATGATGCTGAACACTTTTTAATATATTTATTTGTCATTTATAATTCTTCATCTGAGAAGTTTTCAGTTACATTTATTAATTAATGTGTGTTGAACCATCCCTATATTTCTGAGATGAATCCCATTGGGTCATGGTGTCTTATCTTCTTAATAACTTGCTATGCTCTATTTGCTGGTATTTTATTGAGGATTTTTGCATCTATGTTCATTAGTAGACTGGCCTGTAGTTCTCTTTTTTCGTTGAGTCTTTCTCTGATTTTGGTATTTGTGTAATGCTTCGTCCAGAAATGAGTTAAGGAAATATGTTTCCCTTTCAAAGTCATTGAAGACTTTGAGGAGTGTTGGCATTAAGTCTTTCCTATATCTCTTTTAGAATTTAGCAGTGAATTCATCAGGACCTGGGATTTTCTTTGTTGGCAAGGTTTTACCTATATTTTCAGTTTCGTTAACTGAAATTGGGTTATTTAGCCATTTTACATCTTCTTGATCCAGCTTTGTTAATTCATGTCTCTAAAAATCTGTTCATTTCTTCTGTTATTGAGCATATGAGAATGAACATTTTTGAACTAGGTATTAATGATCTGTATTTTCACAGGTGTTGTAGTTATTTCATCATTTTCATTCCGTATTGCATGAATTTGAGTTTTTTCTTTATTTCAATAAGGCTGCCTAGTGGCTTATTAATTTTATTTATTGTTTCAAAGAAACATCTCTTTAATTCATTTATTCATTGTATTGGTTTCTTAGACTTAATTCCATCAATTTCTGCTCTGATCTTTATAATTTTCTATCTTCTTTGGGTTTGACTCGGTGTTCTTTTTCTAGATATTTGAGCGAATATCTAGAGTGAATATCTAGATATTTCTAAATATTCTCTTTCCAGATATTTCTCTCTGAGAACAGCTTCACTGCATCCCACAGTTTCCAGTAAGTTGTATTTGAATAGTCATTTGCTTGAATATATGGTTTAATTTCTTCCTCAGTTACCTCTGTGACCCATTGATTATACAGGAGGGCATTATTTAGTTTCCATGTGTTTGTGGAGTTTTTGCAAATTATTTTATAATTAATTCCCAGTTTCCTGGCACTATGGTCATAAAATATGCATAGGAAAATTTTGATCTTTTGCATGTTCTGTGGCCTACTATATGATCTGTTTTAGATAATGTCCCATGTGCAGCTGAGAAGAATGTATAGTCTGTTGTTATTGGGTGGAATACTTTACACTCATCTACTAAATCCATTTGTTCACCAGTTTGATTCAGTATTGTTTTTTTTTTTTTTTTTTTTTTGTCGTCTACCTGTCTATTTGCGACAATGGAGAGGTAAGATCCTCTGCTATGATTTTATTATTGCTTATTTGATCATGCATGCATTAATATTTGTCTTACATAGCTGGGTGCTCCCATATTTGCTGCATATACATTTAGGATTATTACCTCCTCTCAAAGTTTTCCTTGCTTTTTTCTGGGTTCCTATCACATTGAGTATTGTTTTCCATTCTTTATTTTCAGTCTATAAATTTCTTTTTGAGTTAAATGTGCTTGTTGTATACTAATATTTTGCTTCTTAATCCACACTGCCAGTATATTTCTTCTCATTGGTAAATTGAGGCCATTTACATTAATGGTTATAACTAATATGCATTGTTTTATCTTTGTCATGTTATCTTCTGTCCTTGGTTCCCTAATTTTACTTTTCTGTTTAATTGCTTTTTTTGTTTGTTGGTTGCTTCTTTTTTTTTTTTTTTCCTGGAACTGTGGTTATTTTTATCCCTTTCTGAATAGCTTTCAGTTCTCTTTGCAGGGTTGGTTGGA
The DNA here is from genome assembly GCF_034190915.1 of Cavia porcellus. NCBI lineage: Eukaryota > Metazoa > Chordata > Mammalia > Rodentia > Caviidae > Cavia > Cavia porcellus. Next base: position 95,568,623 of record NW_026947487.1, read on the forward strand.
TTGTCATGAAGGTTGCTCTTTGTCACTGAAGTATCTTATTTTTCCATTGATTTTGAAAGTAGTTTTGCAGGGTACAGCATTCTGAGTTGGAAGTTGACATACTTCACTCCATGTTTTCTTGACTTGATCATTTTTGTTGAGAAGTTTACTGTGATTCTGATAGATTTTTTTTATAAGTGATCTGTTTCTTTTCACTAGTGGCTTTTAATATTCTGCTCTTATGCTGAATTTATGGGATCTAGATTATTATACGTTGAAGTGTAGCTTCATTTTTATTATTGCTTGCCTACGGGTATGTCAGGTTCTTTTCCGATGTTTGGTAAATTTTCTGCAGATAGTCTTTTTTGTGTCATTTGTGCTGTCTCCTTCTTTTTCATTGACACCTACTAGCCTTATATTGTTTCTCTTTGCATTATCTACAGTTGTTGAATTGTTATTTCCTAATTTCTTGTTATTTAAAAAAAACTGTTTTCTTTCATAGACACTAGTCACAATCATGTCTTTGAGGTCTGAGGGTCTATCTTCAGTTTCATTCATGTGGTTTTCTCAGCTTTCAATGGAATTTTTGATTTACTGAATATCTCCTTGAATCTGTTTCTTGTATTCTAATTGTTTACTGCATTGTTCTTTCAAGGTTTCCATCACTTTCTTATACCCTCTATTTTTTTTTAAATATATGTCTCTTTTTGGATATATTCATTGGTTCTTTCATTTTGTTTATCATTTAAATTTTTATTGGAGCAAATTTTTATTTTTGTCTTTTTCAGACAAGTTCTCACTATGCGGTTCAGGCTGGCCTTGGGCTCACTTTGTAGCCCAGGCTGGTCTCAGATTTGCCACAATCCACCTGCCTCAGCCTCCCAAGTGCTGGGATTACAGGCATGTGCCACCATGCCTGGATGAGCAATTATTTTTTATCTGAATTCCATTACAGTTTCCTGGAGCTGTTTGTTTACTTCTGTTGCTATTATTTCAGAGATTAAGGTGTATGAGTTCCAAATTAATCCATGTCTGTCTCCTGGACTTCATCTGGATGGGCTTGGAGTTTGAGGCACATTTTTTTTTCTTTTGTTTTGGCATTTTCTTATGTTCCTCTGAATGAGCCAGATGCCAAGTTTAGTTGTTTCCTGTTTGGTGGGCTGTTTAGCAGCAGGTTTCCCTGAGGGTTGCTTTGGTTCCAGGTCACTGTGCTCAGATACTCAGTCCCTTGCTGGCTTCATTGAGGGTTCCCAGGTGACTGTAGGTTGCTGGTCATAGGTACCTAGTCCCTGAGGGCCTCAGAGATGGTTCCCAGATGTGGATAGAGCATTTGGTGCAGATTCCCATTCTTAGGAGGCCTCACTGAGGGTTCCAAGATGACTATGATTCACTGGGCACAAGCCCCCATTCCTTGCAGGCCTCAGAGATATTCCCCAGATATGTGCTCAGGTTGCTGGGTGCAGATTCCCATCTCAGTGAGCCTCACTTAGGGTTCCTTCCTGTGAGTGGGTTACCGGGTGCAGCTTCACAGTTCTTGTAAGACTCACTGTGGGTTTGCGGATGATTTCAGGTCATTGGGCATAGATTCCCAGCCCCTGTGGGCCTCAGAGATGATATCTGGGTATGTCAAGCTTCTCAGTGCGCCTCCCCGTTCAAAAGATCCTCACCAAGCGTTCTTGGATGATTGAAGTTCTCTGGCAGCAGACTCAAGGACCCCTTACACCTCAGAGATGGTGACCAAGTGTGAGCAGACCTCTGGGTAGAGCTTTCCGGTCCTAAATCCTCAATAATTTATTTCCATGTACATTAAATATTTACTGCATAATAGACATTGTTAATATTTTAACATGTGTAAATTTAAATAAGTAATAACAATAACCACAAAAAAATAAAATATCTTTTTAAAATTGTGGGTTTTTTGGTTCTGCAAGTAAGGAGCCTGGAAATTTTTACTCCATCCTAACAAAAAATAACAAACTAGACAAACATGAAAGTAAGTATATCTTCCTGAATTTGTAAACTAAATTTGAACATGTTTACTTCAAAGTTTGGAGAGTTATGCATCCAAATATGGGAGCCACAACTCATATAAAATGATATTTGGGATCAGATGTCACTGGGACACCAGTTTTAGGATAAGAAAACGTGGATTTTAATCAATAAATTGAGGACACAGCCTGGACAACTGTAAGAGTTAGAAATTATAGTCAGGGGAAAGGACTATGACTTATTTTCATATTGCCGTAGTCTGAGCATTGCTGGGTTTTCAGAGTTAATATCAGTACTTCCTACTGTGCAACAAGCAGGGGAATGAGTAAAGGATCTGTTTTGTTTGTTTGTTTGTTTGTTTGTTTGTTTTTTTAGGACAGAGTACTTTGCTTTTCAGAAAATTTGAAATCAGGAGAAACTAGTAACCAAGCCCACCCCCCTGGCTACTAGTGACCTGGAAGAAGCGGAATGCACCTCTAGTCAGCTCTATCTATTTTGTATAACCAAAGGGAGAAGCACTTGTAAAGTTCACAGACCACAGAGATATAGGCACTAAAAGTCTAAGATTTAATAATCATAGGACTCTTTAATACTTTCCCTCACTTTGCCAATCATCCCCATATTAATACAGGTGAATTATAGTATACATTTTCATTAATACAGGTGATTTGTAGTATACATTTTCATATCAAATAATGGATTTTTGTATCTGGCTATTCAGAAATCAATTATAAGACACATTAAAAGGCAAAAATATTTGAAGATACAGAAACAATGTCTGTCTCAGACATAGAAGGGATTATTAGAATTGTTATGGAAAATTAGAGTAACTAGGATATGTATACTAAGAAGTCTGATAAAGAGGCCACTATTCAAGAATAAATGGGCAATGAAAGCAGAGCTAGAAATCATAAGGCAGAACCAAATGAAATGCTATAGATTGAAAACACTGCGACAGAAATGAAGAATACCATAAATAGATATTATTGTAGACTGTATACAACTGAAAAAAATCTCTGAAACTGAGGCTAAAAGAAACTTCCATAGCTCAAATCAAGGCGATCAAAACTGAAAAAAACTGCACAACAAAATAGTCAAGGGCTATGAGCTAGTTACAAACAATATAGTACATTTGTAATGAGAAAGGGGTAAAAGAGAAAAGTATGGAATACTTAAAATCACATTGCCTGAGAATTACTCTAAATGAATATCACTCAATTTGGTAAGTTCTCAGAAACTAAACCTAACCATATCATTTTGAAACTACAAATGTCAGTGTTATGGTTTGAGAACTAGTGGTCAACTTAATGCCAGCTGGATTACATCAGCATGCATTGAGAGAAAATGCTCCACCTGAGGAGGGTTGCCAAGATAAATAGGTGGAAAAGGGAGGCGTTGAAAGCGTTGAGGCGTTAAGAAGGCATTGTGGGGGCTGGGGATTTAGCTCAGCGTCATAAGCACCTGCCTTGCAAGCAGGCAGTCATGGGTTTGATGCCTGGTACCGATAAAAAGGAAAAAGACAAAAAAAAGCATTGTGGGTTCTCCTACGAGTTGCTGTCTGAGCTGTTGGTTCTCCTGGAGAAGCTTTGGTCTTCACATCGCGCATTGATTCCTGGCTCTGGAGAGGAAGACATGTGCTGCTTGGTCTCCAGGATGAAGTCCTCACACTGCTTCCTGGCACGTACCCGACTGTGCTTGTCGTTGGAGGAGCTTGGGGACTCTGTGTTGCTGAGGACAGCTGTGGTGTCTTCAGGATAGCTCTGGTCTTTGTTGTGAATGTGACTTCTCGGCTCTCACATACCAGTTGAGATAAAAATACAGTGCATTTATGATTAATGGAATTATTAGAGGAAAAGACATATTGTCATTAATCTCCCTTAAATTATTTCTCCTCATTTAGAACACACATATCCAAAATCAATGTGCTCTTCCCTGAATGTCTTTAGCTGTTTGTCAAAGCTGCATTTGTACCCTGAATCGATTAAAACTTTCACATTTCTTGATCTTTCATTTTGGGGAACAGATACAGTCAGATAGTATCAGATTCACCGAATATGAGGTCATACCTTATTATTTTTACCAGTGTGTTTTTCTTGCTTTGCCCCTGGCAGTAGCACTTATATTTTTTATCATATCTTATAAAGACAATCATGAAAGTAGATTTTTAGAACTGCTACAGAAAACTGCAAAAAATAAATGGGGTAAGTATGCTTGAAACAAAGAATATTTTGAGGGAATTAGGGACAATGTGTCTTTTAAAGTAATACTTTTAAAAAAAACTTTTACTGTATAATTCAATCATGCCTCATAAATCAAGAACTCAGAACTAAATCTATACATTTTTTGTGACTGCCTATCAAAAGGGGTTCTTAGGGCATTCATATGATAGGCCATGTAGATAATTACCTACATACAAACCTCTTGATATTAACTCAGAGTGGACCACATCCTCCAAGTAACAAATAAAACTATTACACTCTTAGAAAAAATATAAAGATACATAAGCATGATTTTGCATTTCAGAAAGATTCTTGTCCATGTCATGAAAACATAAAGAAATGAAAGCAAATCTTTTATATATTCATAATAATTAGGACATTGCACATGTTACTACCTAAAATATGAACAATCCAACAAATAAAGAAAATCTTTTAATAAACACTTTATATAGAAAAAACTGTTAAATGGCAAATAAGTAAATGTTTGACAATATTTGTCCTTAGGAAATTACACGCATTCAATGAGTGAATATATAAAACAAAATAAACCAACAAAATCTGACAGTATCAAATACTGACAAGATAAAGGATTAAAAAGAAACAATTGGATGTTCTTGGTAAAACTTCAAAATAAGATAGCTATTTGAATAGCATTTTGTCAGTTGCTTAAAATGTTAAATTATGTTTTCTGTGTCACACAGTGATCCTACTACTTAGCCATTACTCAGACATATAATTTTGTATCACATAAACACGTGTTTTTATGTATAAGTGACATACCTATAGGAATTCTATAAACAGTTTCATTCCTATTAGCCCCAAATTGTTAATAACTCACTTGCTCATCAACTGGTAAATGCACAAGGTTTATGGTACACATAAAGGAGAATTACTTAGCAGTTAATGCAAAGAGAAATGAACTACTTTCAACAACATGAATGAATTTTTAAACACTGTGTCCTAAATGAAAGGGGCCAGGCAGAAAAAATTGCACACTATAATTTGCTTTATGAAAGTCCAGCAACATTGGAAACAGATTAAATTTTGACAAGGACAGAATTCACATTAAATGAGAATTTGGAGAGAATTAATATAACAATTGGTTGGTGGTTAAATGCTGTTCATTTGTTAAAAGTATTTGCGTGTTTAAATCTTGTGTTTTTTTTTTTTATGTGTTCATGATTTAGGTAAAGCTTAGTGATATAAAATAGAGAGATAAAACATATATATCAATTCTGTTATGGTCTCCAATCCATTGTTTCTCCATTTCTTCTCTTCACTGAATAAATTGGAGATGACATGTTCTTTCTTTTATGCCTAGTCACTGCAGAATAGACAGTTGCTACATTTTAGAACAGGCTCCTTCCTTTCGATTCCATAGCAACCTACTAATCTAAGATACCTCTCACAAAACAAGCTAAATGTTTGTTTTGAAAACAGAAAAGATGATTTCATTTTAGAGCATATTATATGATTTTCATATCCATAGTTAAATAAGACCTTAACAAAGTATGATAATTTGCCTGGTTCATCATTTTGGTACAAAACAGAAATGACACTAGGGTTTTGATGGATGTATTACTCCTACCCAGGTAGTGATTTTATATTAAATGCAAGTCATTAAGTTTGTTTACACTTAATGCTTTGAAAACATACCATTCAACAATAGCTGAACGCAATGCCAAATTAATTTTTTTAAATAGAATGTGAAGTTAGACATCATTGATGGAAAGGATCATATTTGGGATGCTAACTCATTTGGAATTATATGAACAGATAGGAGAGATTCATACAAGTAAAAGTTAATAGCACATATAAATTATTTTACGAAAAATATGGAAATCAAATTATGGATTTAAAAATTGCATACCAGATTCCTATCAGGCATATTCATTACTGAATACTAAATGAACTTTGTTGCTAAACTTAAAAAAAGTATTAAGATTTTTTCTTGTTCTGAAATTACAAACTTTGTAAAACCATTTGAGCGTGTTTTGATGGTAAACCTTCTTACCCTGTTACAAATTTATGAACAATATATTGAAAATTGTAGTGAGGACTCCAGGATACAAATGAGGCAAAGACATAAGTTCAAAGTTTGCTTGTGTGGAAAGAAAGGAGCTTCCCATCTCAGAGTTTGTGCATTTTCTGATTGTATAAAGATGAGATGTCAGATAGTCTGTAAGAAACCTCTCCCAGGCCTGACTTACTCTAGCAGGACTGTAGGCGTGGTCCCATGTGCTCAGTCTCTTAGAGACCTCTTCAAATACTTTGTTTAAAAAAATGGCTAGAAAGAGGGAAAAAGCAGAAGCAAAAAAAGATCACGGTATGATATGTGTGTTTACCAATATCCCAGAGTGAATATATTAACTATATATCACAACATATTAATAAAAGAAAGGAAAATAATGACATAAAGAAATAAAATGAATAAACCTATGAGAGTTACAGCTGTTATTATTGCAACATGTGCAGAAAGTATACTTTTATTTACCATTTAAATGTAAATCGTATTTAGTATTTTAGAAAAGTTCACAAACAGTGGAAATCTGCAGAAATTAAATAACTGTCGATATTAAGTTATCCTAAAGGACCAAACGCGAGGGCGCCTCCCTCCATTCCATATACATAGCAATGGCAAGTAGACATAAAAGAAGATTGCGGCAGAAAACAGAGTTCTGATACCCAAAATTGAGTTGTTTTCACGTCCTTAATTTCTATGCCAGAGTTGACAATTCCTGTCTTCAACCTTCTTATATTTTAAAACATGAATTGAAAATAAATGGGCTTTAAAGGAGCTCTCTCCTCTATAGAAGAGAAGAATCTCACTCAGGCTGTTAATTATGATTATTTATCATGGTTTGTTTTGCTTTGTTCTCTCTGTCAGAGAAATGCATCGTACAATGATCTTTATGTTCAGACACTCAAACACAGCTTCCCACTGTGCAGTTCTTAGCTCTTCACCCCACATTGAAACCCAGCCTATGAGAAGCTAAGATATTTCTTTACTATCATACACAATAAGAATTACAATTTGTTTGTCTATGATTAATTACCACTTTTCCTAAGACATGCATGGCTAAGTGTTTTCATATGCTAATATATGCCAAGCTGCCAGTGCTAATTCAACTCTCTAATCCTAAAACTCACCTTAAGTGAAAGAACATCACTGTTTATTGCCAAAGTTGTCATTTCCCCGGAAATGAAATAAATATCTAAGAAGCATTTCAATGATAGAGCTGCCTTTCAGCTGACAAATCATTCCTTGCTATTAAAGGCAAATATATGTCAGCGTGTGCATTACTTAAGGCTCATGAGATAATTGCTTCAATTTGCCTGACAGTCTGATAATGTCATTTGCACAAGTGCAAATGGTGTCAACACTGAATGAATGTTCTTGAATATTGCTGAAGGTATGATCTATACTTGGGGGGAAAAGGGCTTCCACTGAAGTGTCTTCTGCCAGATAAACTATGAAATAGTGTCCTCTCTCTTCAGTTTGTGACCTTGACTCAAATATTTGGATTAACCACAAAAAAGTCAAGACTATACATGGCCTTCTCAATATGCAATTCCTTGATCACTGCTCTAAGTTAAAAATCATTAACTGATATTTTCAAAAAAGGCCATAGAGTAGCTCAGCTGTATTCATAATAAGTTATATGATAGTTGGGGAAGGAAAAACTCCTTAGGATTGGATAGTTCTCATCTCACATTTCCATTAAGTTTCATGATGTGACATGCAATTTGATATTATTTTTAAAAATTTCTCAAACTCTAGTTTTCTCATTTGTCAAAATGAGTATAATACTACCTATTATTAATGAGTTTTATGGAGATTAAATATTATAAATTTAAAAATAATGATTTTCTGGATATTACTCAGGTCAAATAGCTAAGATAGTTTTGTTACTATTAACAACTAAAAGCACATTTAATCAAGTTGTCATTTTTCTAAAACTCAAATTATTTGTCTATCAAATGGTGCCAATAATAAATTGTTTACAAGCCGAATTTTCTTAAAGTGTTGTGATGCTCACATGAAAAACATAAGTAACATATCCACGTGTTAGCATACTCTGGAAAAATAAGTGTGTCTTTATTTTCCATAACCAATATGTAAAATAGAAAAATATTCTATATATGATTTTAATATGAAGGCATTTTTAGAGTTCAAAATTAACTGTAATATACTTCTATTTTATTATTCACCTGAGCTGGTGCTAGCTGCAGATTCTGCCTACAGTAATTGTTCAGACCAGTGGTCTATGGCCAAGGACAGAAGAAATGAGACATTTAAGACTTTTAATTAATACAGAATGGAAATCAGAGAGATATAAGAGTTGAGGCATCTGCTAAACTATAAATCTCTAAACAGAAACGACCCTTTGTTTGAATACAATATTTGAAAATTATAAGATGCAACATGAAGTTTATCTCAAATTAAGAGTTATTTAACTTAGAATGTGAACTTACCATGTATTAATACATATCCAAATGAATTTTATTAATATGAAATAAAAAAGAGGCTCAACATGTTTTACTAAATGCATGCGTTCATTATCCAAATATGTACTAAACTGATAGTACAAGACTTTTTAAAAAAATAATGCTTGAGTACTTGAAAGACGACAAAATATATTTGCACAAAGAAGAGCCAACACATATTTGGACAATTTATGACAGCTATGTTATTGTTAACTTTCTCAACAGAATGCAGAGATTAAAAGTAAAAACGTAGTGGTGTGGGAAGAATAAAAAGTAGTTTCACTCAGGATTATTCCAGTAAAACCTAGAAATTTAAAGCAAGATTATATGATAAATGAATGTACATGAATGATAAAATTCCACGTCTGCTACCCATTCAAGGTGCTTTTCTTCCCAGAAAATAATGAACCCAACAGTATCATGGCATAGGGTGCAATAGATAATTGAAGAATCAGAATCATAAGTACACAGATTTCTTAAGTATTTTTCACTCATTGTGCTATAAAATTTGCATGTTTTTCTGCTCTTTATTTATTTAGTTACTTATTGGGTACTAGGTATCGAACTAAGGACCTTGCGCTTGCCAGAAGGTGATGTGCTTCTGAGTACATCCTGGCCCTCTGTGCCATTTAGAATCTACTATCCTGCCAACCAGACTACGAAGCCCATTTTATCAGTTTGGACGCTCTTTCCTTTTTTACTGAACACTATCTTCCCAAGGAAAATATTTTCTTTCTTTCTTTCTTTCTTTCTTTCTTTCTTTCTTTCTTTCTTTCTTTCTTTCTTTCTTTGCCATCCAGTGAGTTTTATCAGTTGTGACATATGGACATTGAAGTTGGGTTCTCCAGAAGGTACTTAGTAAGTATTAATGGTGAATAGTAACCTAAGTTTCTTCAATCATTTGAAGAGATCTCTGTTACTCCAAAATCAATGGGAACATTAATAGATTTGAAGAAATGAACACAGCCTTTGAAAAGAAAACCGGGAGCTCACATCACTAACAACATATAATATTTTTAGTAAAAAGAAAGGTATTTCAATCAAGAAAAAAATAAAAATAATACATACAAGAAGCCAAACACGAACTCTGAGACATTTAAAATATGATAATAATTTTTAAAAATCAAAATGTTATGCAAGTATTGGATGATGATGTCAAAGAACCACTTAGAAAGTAACACAAAAGTAATCAGGGAAAGTAGTACATCAACAATCGGAATCACATAAGGGTAACACAGGATTATTGCTTGCTTTAACAGTACACCCATTAAGAATCATACACACAGATCTTCCTTGTGATGTGTTTAATTACACTAAATACTAGAAACTGTCCAGGTGACTAAATATACTGTATAGTCACAATCAGAGACACACGCAAAGACAGCCATTATATAAGGCTGACAGTGTACCCAAATAATTTATAAATATGATCTGTTCAGGTTTAAATTCTCATACAGAAGAGTTTCAAATATCTGCAAAGTACAACCCACTATTAACAATGGTTTGCACTGGAGTTTTAGATTATAAGATAACAAATACTATTATTTTTTAATTTTCAACATTTTCTAAACTGTATGTAATTAATAATTAATAATTTACTTTGACTTCTAATATATATAGCATCTCATATGTAAAATGCATATTATATATTAATATACAGATCAAATTTATAGTAACAAAACATAATATAGAAAAGTTGGATATGCAATATATAATTATCCTATATATATATTTAAATTTTTTAAATTAATTTTATTTAAAAGGAAAAAGAGAAAACAAAACAAAACAAAACAAAGTGGTGTAAGGGTACAAGTAACACAGAACTACAAAAAAAAAAAAAGTAACAAATCACCAGTTAATAGATTACACATTATCATCTTAGAGATAGTTGCTCAAGTCACAGTATCAAAGCATACAAAGTGAACATTCAAACCGAGAGACTGCAAACAGTTGTGTTCAATGATCCAACCAAAAACATCATTATGGTCAGCTATTTATAACAATATATACTATTTACAAGAATATACATATGCATATGTATGTAACAATTAGAGATTTAGTTTTACAGTTTTATGTTATTCATGTCCTATGTTGATTTCATTAAATGAATTTCAAATTTTAATTAGAGATTTAGTTTTTCAGTTTTACGCTACTCATGTCCTATACTGATCTCATTAAATGAATTTCACCTTTTTATCTAAAAAGGAAGTTTAACTCTATGATCCAATCTTGTAAACCACAGGTACTGAGAACTTAACTATATTCCAGATTTTGTGCTTTAGCCATTGAGAGAGTACAGTGGTCACAAGGCAAGCATTTCTTTTCTATCACAAAATTTGCAGTCTAGAAGTGGGGCTAAGAACCAACAAGCTCACATGGCTTGCAAAAACTGCCTTAAAGGAAAGTACAGATTGATAATAAAGAATACCTACTGAATAGCTAAGGAATTTCTCAAAAGAAAACTAGACTATTGAATTAAGAAATTAGATTTTAAATCTATATAAAAGAAATGTTAGCAAAGAAAAGGAAAAATGACATCAGACATTAACCTTTAAGGCAGAAGTATGTCAGGATAATCCAGAGCCAACAGGAAGGTAAAAACATAATGAGCAAAGGAAAGAAATGACGTGATAATTGGTGTAAAATCCGAGGAAGTTTGAGAAAGGAACATAATTTTGATCTTGCTCAGTAGGCTATTTTGATTTTAAATCTGGATTGATACCTCCCATTTCGCAAGACTGCTCTGCTGCCTAGAGATGAACAAATGAAAAGATTTTATAATGAAAACAAGAAGCCCTGGGAAGCCCTGCCTTACCCTGGGATGGCGTGATCACCTCCCAGGGTTTCTCACTGTGTGCCTGGGAGTCCCACTTCATCACAAATGGGCAAAACAGAAGGCCACCACAGAGGTCCCTGCTCCAGGTTCTGGTTTGGTTTGGTGACAGTGGAGAGAGCAGGCTACACCACTGCAAGTGACTGTAGATGAAAAGCTCCTGTACTTGAAAACACACCAGTTACTTGTTTTGTGCTAATCTTTATAACTATGTTAAGCTGCACAGCTGTATGGTTCAGAGAAAAGTCTGTGCACAGAGACTATTGTTTGCACTTTGTCATCCAAATCAATCTTTTAATGGTATTAATATTATGATAAACTGTAGCTATTATTTCAGGACATACAAAAGCAAACCAACTTATACACCCGAAAAGCTTCAGAGTTTCTAAAATTGTACAGGCCTTAAAGTGCCATTCTGCAACCTTGGAATCATATTTGCTAGAGCTAACCCTGTGAATGTTGTATTTTAATATCATCACCCACATCCTCCCCAGGAGGTTTGCCATGCGGCAGTGAGAACCACTCTTCCAGGACAGCTAGCAAACTGTTCTCACACAAACAAGTCATGGCCTTTATGGTTTTTTTTTTTTTTTGAAACGTCCCATCATAAAGAGTTACATCAACCAAAGCCCTATTAAGAAGAAAAACAGAATTTTAGACCCTAAATGCTCTATTCTAATCTCTCCTGTGTTTTTGTAAATGTACTTTTTTCAGAATTAATCTAGATAATGATCTAAACTCAGTATAACAGCAAAAAATAGTTAAGGATTTCTTTATCCAAATAATTCAAACTCTTAATTGTAAATGTAATTCCTTTGAAACTTGCCTATCTGATTCTTAAGGAAAATTTAGAGGCTTACTTCAGGTAAATGTTTTATTAAAAAAGGATGGCCTGTAAAAAGGATCAAATGTAATACTCTGGAAGTCAACATAATCTAGGTCATGACACTCTAGAAATCAAATTATTTGTCTTGTGTTTGATATATTGTGCACTCTTTAAAGTGTAAGTAGTAGGAATTTGAACAGATATTCAGCTGCTCAAATAGATAAAGCATGACTTTAATGGGAGCCATTAGAAACTACACAGAGTGATTGCTCCTGGTCCCAGTCATCAAGAGAAAGACTGTACGGGCTGTTAAAGATCATCCCAACCCTAATGTTCTCTGATTCTAACATTATTGGGTCCTGGAAAAATCATATGCTCATTATAGGTCATTTCAACATATAAAACATAAATTAATATATACTGAGCACAATTGTACATTTAGATTAGTCTACATACAAACACTATTCAGTGCTTTCATGTGATATGTCACTAAACTATAAAATTGCAAAACATAGCAACCATTATTCTGGCCATCTTTCACAATAGAAAATTGAACCTTAGTGTGGTTAAATTATTTAGCCAAGGTCACACAGAACAGAGGAAATATGTAACCAGCAGAGGTCACCAGGCTTGTGTAAAGACAATATGGCATAGAATTTATGGTTACTGGGTTCAAGCAAAATGTGCAATAAGACCTTCTGCCAGGAACAAAGAGAAATGTGTCTTTGTATAGCAGTGGGGAGAAGGTAGGGGACATTAGGGAAAAAGATCCTAAAGAACATCTATTTAGTTCAAGTTTTCTGATCATCTAGCATCTCAGTGAGCTGAGTCTTGGAAGTGTCTGTTTTAAATTTTGGGGTTGTTTTCCAGATGTCCTTGGGGCCTGCAAACTTCCTTGTCCTATCTTATCTTCATTCTGTGTTAGCAGAGCACTAAGATGTGTTCCCTGCAGATTGGTGCTTCTGCTGGCAAGCAGGCCAGGGGCTGGGAGAGTCAGGCCAGGTGAGAGACTTGCATTAAATATCAACTTCAGTCTATTTATATAACTCATGCCTTTCTCAGCTTCCAAAATAGATTATTTTAAATTTTCTTTTCTGGCGAATTAGCTAAAAGATTTTGTATTAATCTAATGCTCCTCAGGGACATGGACGGGGCAGTCATGTGTTGTTCATGTTTTCTGCTTTACTGCACTACGGTATTGCTACACACTGCACCACTGCATGGCAGTGTGCAGTTGGATGCATTTCATTGCATTGTCACTGCAATGAAAAGGACCAAGCTTCTGTAAGGAGGATTATAGCTCACATTATAGAATAAGGAATCATGTAATTCCTCATATTAAGATTAATACCTCAAGGGAGAGTAAATACTTTTTAATGCTTGTGGTAACTCTAAATCCATGAATAAAGCCTCCAAGGAGCAATATATTTAGAAAACTGCTCATGAGATTAAGCAGAAAAACATAACAGGATCAATCAATTTCTGAGATCTAAAATGTGAAAGCAATGGCAGTCATGACATTAATTGTGGCAATTCACAGTTCTCACTTCATCTATAATATGATGGCTACTACGTGAATTCCTTCTTTCAGTTTTCCTTTTGGTGCCATTAACATGATGTTGGTATCTACCTCTCAATGTCTTGAGAAAAATTACATTAGTTTTGCCTTAGATACAAACAGCTTATACTTGTGCAAAGTTTCTGCAGAGCTTGGTGGAGAAGATGCTTCTTGTGTCATCTGGTCTACCACAGGCCTGACATAATATACTACCTGCCTCTCCAAATCCAAGTACGTCTTTAAGGAGCACCTATCTGCCCACATCTTCTGAGCTAGACTTTTGTTCCAACATTACTAAATTTTAACTCAATATCTGCCACAGGATCTGTGTCTTTTAGTAATTTATCTTACTTCTGAGAGCCTTAGTTTCCTTCCTCATCTATTAAATATAGTTTGTAATAAAATGTCACACATATTTAAGGGTAGTTGTAAATATATATCCAATCAAATGGCCAACCTTCTGTCTAGATTGTACCTAATGTCTAATAAAATGGGCTATCATAATGAAATGATGAACTTATATATATATATATATATATATATATATATATATAATTTTTAATATCTGAGCATAATTATTTTTACTTTTATCAATGCTATCATCATTATCATTCCTAGTCACAAGCTTTCAAAATATGACCCATAAAAGGAATTTGCTTCTAGCCCACACACTTTTTTCTACTCTAAACTAAAATTCCAGTTTTAGCTTTCAGCAAATATTTTTTAGTGGGTTTAAATTTATATATTATATCATAAGTACTAGCCTATTTTTATGGTCTTAGATCTGGCGTATAAGAACAATCAACTTTCATAAATAAATGAATGAAATAGAACCATTCATCTTCAAAAATCCAATATTCTAATTCTAAAATGTTACCTCTACAATATCTACCTTCCGCATGTACTCCATCAGTTACAGAAATGCTACCTGTTTAGACTGTATTAGTTTCATAGAATCAATCTGTAATAACCTATCAATTATCTTCCTGCTTATTGTTACTCTCTGGCAAAAGCTGTTGTCCATAAAGACAAAAATTCATCAAGTTACTTTTTTCATGCGACAATGTAAGGCTTCTTCTGAATGTTTTTTATGTTGCCAGTTCATAATTTTAATGATGTGTAAACTGAGGTCCTTACACTGGAAGATGGTTGGTTCTGAAAGCAAACAGCAGTGGACTGGTAACACTGAGGGTCACCAACGGAATAGAATCCTCAGGGAGTGGTAGAGAACAACAGCTGGTTTCTGGACTCCACTGGTTCCAGCTGCTAGAGCAACAGGGAGAGTTGGTAACATTGAGAACAGGAAGCCAATGGCAGTTTATTACTCTGAATAGCTAACATTACAGAAGCTGCATTGTGGTTATTTATAGTTCCTATCCCAGTTGAACAAAAGTACCCTCAGCCCACTGGTGACACTTTGCCCTTGTTGTTTTCTACATACTGTGACCTAGTGATATGCAAACAAAATAATAAAATCCCTCCATTCCTTTTCCTAATGTTAACTCTCCAGCTCCTGATAAAAGCATTTGTCTATAAAACTAGCCTTCTTGATCTCTTTTCTGTCTCAGTCTCTGTCTTGATCTCTGTTTCTGGGTCTCCCTCTGTGTTGTTCTCTCTCTCTCTCTCTCTCTCTCTCTCTCTCTCTCTCTCTCACTGTCTCCTCTCTCTCTTTCTCTCTCTCTCTCCTTGTCTCTTTCCCCTCCCTCTCCTCCTCACTACCATTATTGGTCCCATTCCTTGGAAACCCCTCCCATAGGTTTCCTTTGAGAAACACACAGCCCCCTCCACCATTGTAAGCTTTCTGAATAATCTAAACTATTTAACTTCAAATGCTTCTCCAAGTGCAATTTCTACAGTTGCTTCGTAGTGATCACTAAATTCATCATGATGGGGAAGTACTCCACCACCCATAATACGACTTTCAGGAAGTAAAATGTCTACACAGTAAAAGGCATTCATTCTGATCTAAACTACTAGCCAAGGAGGAATCTTGATAGTCATGGTTTTCTTTAGTATATACGTTATCTCTCAGTATTTCTAGAGATGACATATTAATGCCAAAGATCTTGTGACTGCTTCTCTATTCATGTATCTTCTTGCTTGTCTTTTACATTTCTGTTTCAGGAGGAGGGTATTTTCTAAGTGGCTTTCAGATGAAAGAGGTCTTCCTAAACTAGTAATGAATTACTGCATTTATGTCTTTAGAATATCTCAGATTTTTTCTTGATAAAATATACAATTCTCAGATTTTAATATAAAGTAAGATCTGGGAATTTCAATTTACATGAATTAAAATACATTTTGTATTTAAATATATGTCAAAACAATATGGCATATTTTAAAAATGCAATTATTTAAGCAAACAAGTTCTGCATGGTATATACAGATTATGCCAGTTAAATACTGTTTCATAATAGTACATTTTTTGAGGAAATCAAACAATTATTTCCAGATTTCACCTTACATGAGAACTATGGCTGTCTCTCACACTATTCTAAGAGCTCTGATATGTGCCTAGGAAGACTAATTGTGACTGTGATAGATTAAGTAATGGTCAATTTGTAACTCTCAGAAGAACTAAATCAACATGGTTTTGTGTGTGGAAGGCCCATCTGAGGATTGTTGCCAACATCATAAAAGCAGGGTGGAGAAGAAGATAGTGTACTGGTGATTCTCTTGGAAAAGTTTTTCACACTGGTTTTCCTGATAAGAATCCAGCTGTTCTCATCATTGGAAGTCCTCATTTTCATTAAGGATAGCCATAGTTCTTTTCAGGGGGTCCTCTGATCCTTTCCTTGAACATTGTTTCCTTAACCTGCTGGCCATGACTTTCTAGCTTCCACTAGTAAACTTTTGGCCTTCCCAGTGCAGATCCTTGATACAGACTTGCATGAAACATTTTTGTGGGCTTTGTGCCTCGAAGTGGATTCATCTGAACTCATGTAGAATATTGGTATCCAATCCAGGACCTCAGCTATATTTGAGTTTCTAGAGTTTGGACAGATCTGCATTTGGATCTCTCTCTGCTGAAGAGTTTGGACTCTTCAGCATTTGTATCTTTGGGTTAATATCATAAAATAATCTTAGGTGTTATGTGTCCTATATTAAACATATTCCTTTGCAAACTCAGATGACAACAGAAGCTATATGAAAAAATAAACCCAGAAGAAGAGGCGATATCTTAAAACAGAAGACACAAAACTTGAACTAGTAGTTGTTAACCATTATTAGTGCTTCCAGCACTTACACTGCCTCATTTATACCTCATAAGATTTTTTTATTTTTTTTAATTTAGACATCATTTACTCTATAATACATTATTCAAATATGATTTAAATATATTCTATTATGGACTCAGTGTCTGTTTCTCCTCCCAAAATTCATGTGCTGAAATTCTAATAATATGATACGATATTATTTGGAGGTGAGCCTTTGGCAATGATTATATTTTCATAGATGATCTTTTATGAATGAAATACTGCTTTCCTGACAAGTGAGAATATACCAAGAACCAAGAAGTACCTTAACAGATACCTAGACTGTCAGGGCAATACTAATGAGAAATTAATGCATGTTTGCATAATTCTGCTACGTCAACTCAAACTTAATGAAACAATATTGTCTTGGTTATTTTTCTCTCATGGCTGAGGAAAAATACCTGTTGCCTAAAATTAGGGAAGAAAACATTTATTTAGCTTACAGTTTTTGGAGGTTTCAGTCCATACTCAGTTGGCTCCAAGGCAGGGCGGCATGGCTAAGGGAAAATCATTCATGGTGGCCACAAGCAACAAGAACAAAGCGAGCAAAAATTAACAAAGCATTGTGTTAGTTCCCTTCCTTATATAGTATGTTGGTTACCTCTCCCTGGGTAGATTCAACACTCATACTGCCAATCACAGCACTGGAAAATGACCCAGCCACAAATTCTAGACTCAGACACCTTTATGACTGTATAAGGCTTTGGAGAGGGGACACTTGTGCCACCTCTGCCATCCCAAAGACTCATGTACATTCATCCTTTTGGCAAAAGACATTTAGTCAGTCTCCAAGAGTTGCCAAAACAGTCCTACTTCAGAATTACTGAAGAGTCCAAGTCCCAAGTTTTCTCTAAGATCTAAGGCAGATTCTTAGCTATAACCCCCTGTACAGATGAAAACAAATTTAAACATTTCCAACATTTAGTGAAACAAGATAAATGTTACCATTCCAAAGGGTACAAATGGGGATACAGAGGAATGGGACCAAAGAAATCCAAAAATCCAGCACAGCAATCATTAAGTCTTGGAGTTAATATGGCATCTGAAGCAATCTGGTTGTGAGGTCCAAAAGGCTTGAATGACCCTACTCCCATGGCATCTCCAGGGGTTTTAGCTTCCCTGGTTTCTCCCTTTGGCCTACTTTGCTCAGTCCTTGCATCATTCCTTAAATGATCTATGCTCCTGGCTTTTGCAAACTTCTGGGTTCTCCATTGGGCCTTTGGCTTGAACTCACAGTTTCCTACACTGTCCTCTCACTGGTGCACTGCCTAGCATCCCCAGCCCTCTGAAATCTTGGTGAAAGCCTTTTTAAACTCAGAACTAATGCATTCTGCATGGGCTTAAAATCAGTACCATGTGGATGCTGCCAAGGTGCACTGCCAGCTGGAGCCGTAGCTGGGCTTTCCTTTCTCTTGACTGTAGGGTAGAGTGCCTGGATCACTAAGCATTTTGAATATCTATGTTGCTGTCATTCTGGAACCTGGTGTGGCCGCTGCCATTTTGGAACCTTATGTGGCCTCCACCACATTCTGGAAAACGGTTCTCTGTGGCTTTCTCCTCCAAGCAAGGTCTTTCACTTCTGCAGTTTTGAGGCTGCAAAGGATGGAGATCTACTGCCACTTCCTCTGATGCCTGCAGGTCATCTTTTTTTTTTTTTTTTCCTTGTATCTTCTCCGCAATTGAGATCTCAGCTTTAAATAGCTCACAGCTTTCTGGCTAAGCTCACAACATTTTAAATCACCCTGCTGGGCTCCTTGCTCTTGATTCACAACATAAATCTGGTTAAAAGCCCCCAACCATAGCCATACCACTGCCTCACCATTAGACAACCTTGAAATTTCTTCTACCAGATTAATCAGTCTGTTGTCCTTAATCTTAGCCTCAGGAAAAGTCTCTGGACATGAGCAAAATACAGACATACTTTCTTATAGTCATGTTGTCTGGAGGCCAACACCTGATATAGTCCTTTTTCCAAGCAGAAACCTCCCAAGTCTGGTCTTTACTGGCAGGATTTTGATCAGCTTTTCTGAGCTCTGATCAGAATCTCCCACGCAGAAGAGCCTGAGCTGTTCCAGCTCTACTATTTGAGATGACATCTCTGAACTTTTCTAAACTCTTTACACAAGACATTTCCAAACACTCTTGAATCACATAGTCAGGTACTCAGGTACAGTCACAGCAACAACCTCACTTGTTTGGTACAAAATTCTGTCTTGCCTACTTTTCTTTCATTGCTAAGAAAAAATACCTGTTGCTCAAAATTAAGGAAGGAAAAGATTACTTACACTACAGTTTTTTGGAGATTTCAGTCTATACTCAGGTGGCTCCAAGGCAGGGTGACATGGCTAAGGGGCAGCTGTTCATGGTGACCACAAGCAGTAAGAGTGAAAAGGGCAAAAAAAGGGGAACAATGTGCCTCCTTCCCTACCTTATATTGCATGTCTGCACTAGAAAATTTACCAATCACAAATGCTAGAATCAGCCACATTCATGACTGCATGAGGCTTTGAGGGGACACTTTTGAGCTAAGAAAGAATGCTAGGATTATTTTTTGAGATATTTAGTTGCAATCCCTATACTGTATTCTTCCTTCATTACTACATGCCATGTACCTTCAAATCTTTCATCGTTTTAACCTCTGTATTTTATTTTATTTTTATTTTTGGTACCAGCGATCGAACTCACAACTTTGAGCTTGCCAAACAGGGGCTTACGCCACTGAGCTGAACTGCAGTCCCTAAACTTATGAATTTTAAATTCTTTGTTTCATTAGACATTTTCCAGATGTTTATATCTGTGTATTGATGTGGGCTGTGTAGTTTTCATTGCTCATCAAATAAATATAAGAATGCAAACAACAGATTAGCCATGAGGAAAGTAATAACATGGGTCCCTCCATAGTTTTTAGATGGATTTAATTAAAGAAATGTTCTTATTTGTTGAGCACTTACTACAAGTAAAAATAGAAGTTTTCAGTAAGTTAAAAAATGAATACATATGTGCTCATAAGACTCAGAAAAAAGGGAGAGAGACAGACAGTTGTTATATAAAAAGATGAGCAATTGTTCTTGATTAATGCTGACAATTTTAAATTTAAAATCTACACTCTTAGATTAGACAGATCTTTGGTCATCTTGTACAGAACTGCAGCTGTGACAATTACTAAAAAGTAAAGAAGGATGAAGATATAGGTATGCATCATATGGAAATATCTGCTCAGAGTTCTGAAATGTATTCTTTATAGAAAGAACCTGAGATAGTATAAAGAATAAAGAGCTACTAACCAGACACTGATTGAGGAGAGCTGCCCAAAACATTGCAATAGACTTAGAAAAAAAAGTCATGATACGTCAACTTGTTTAGTATATCCCTTCCTCCTTCCCACTCCCAAGTTCCTCGTCTCATTTGAGCATGTTTTCCTGCTTCCACGTGTGTCCAATTTATTTTACTTAAAGTTATGTTCTCAAGTTGCATATATTTATGTAAAAATGTCTCAATTTTACCCTTCTTTATGGCAGAGAAGCATTAAATTACATATAAAAACTCTCGATGATACTTTTCTTAAGAAATACAAAAGAATATGAGAAAATTTGTTGGAGAACATTTTTCTATGGGTCTCTCACATTCTTACCAGTGTTGATATGTGACAGAATTAATGCACTGACCATTGTTTACTGGGCTTCTTCTTGGATTGTGGGTTTTGTTACAGGAGGTAGCTAAGGAATGAGATGACATCTTCGTCAGAGACAAAAGTTTACTAGCTTACTGCTTACTTTAAAACACAAAGTTTCAAGTCAAACTATACAATACAGTCCACTGTATGGGCCAGAATATGGGAATATCCTCTGTATCCATCTAGCGAGCAAGAGGAATTGCTAGTAATGTGCTGGTAATTATTTTGAAATGTATTATGACATTCTTTTTCTCTGATCGAGGCATTTGATGGTTTTTCCTAACAGCTATAAAATTATATCAGGGTTAATTTATTAGGCAATAAATAAAAACAAGTCAACTATCAGTCTGAAAAAATGCTTCACGTGTTATGTTTTACAGAAACATTCCAGGTGATAACACTTAGAATAATATATTCCCATATATTTTCTTAAATATTTATAAAAATTTTTTTATTAATGATGCAAATGAAAAAAGATTTTTAACTTACAAAATACTTTTTGAAGTTTTAAAGTCTGCTTTGATTTGTTCAAAATTCAGTGTAACTACAGAGGATATTATCATTGTCATAATTATACATGGAAATCATTTGCACAGAAAGCTTTTACAATTTTTTCAAAGCAATAAGCTGTTTGTAAAACTATATGCAATACTTAAGTTTGAAGATTGCCTCTTTCTGTTCTTCAAGAAGTCAAGGTAAATGCACAGCTTCAACATTCCTTACTCATGCCTTCATTCACAGTATTTTTCAAAGTGTTGATGAGTATGTAATTTTAAACACCTGTGTTCAGTGTTCACTTGCAAAAGTGCATAGCAGGCATGGTAAAAAAAAGGATTAGAATTCCTGCAACCTTTCATAAAGTCAATGCATCACAGTTGGGTCTTTGTTTTATAGGTCAGTTATGTACATAAAGGCTAATTTGGATAACTTTAATTACACATTTACTGTGTAGGACAGAAAGATGAAAAAGGAAAAGGAAATTCTTCAGAAAAAAGTTGCCTGAAAATTATCAGTATTTATATAGAGACCAAGGTTTTGGAATCTCAACTTGAACCATCCTAGATTCCTATGTTTCTTGGGACAGCAAATCATAAGATTAATTTAAAGTACCTGCATATTTGTATGCATACATAAGAATGCTCTGAATACTGTTTCAAGTTTGTGAGTAAACTGCATTGTCTTCATTGTGAAAGTCTTAGATTCCTTATTGAGATATAATTCAAAACTGTTAATTATTTAACTGTCAATTGTCAAATGAAGGTAATTGAGGGAATAATTTGATAAAACACTCTAGTCAAAACATGAAAATTGGCTCATTTTTCTTTTTTTCCGTGCATCTTTAGTGTGTTAACACAGAGAAGTCGCACAAGTGCACTATACGCACAGACAGACACACACACAAACACATGTACAACACACAGAAACAGAAGAACAATAAAGATTGAATAGAAGGTTTGAATGAAGAAGGCAAGGACATGGTAAGAAAGTTAAAGCAGGCATAAGCCTCAGATAACCTTCAGAAGTATGTCCTCTCATTTAATCAAAGTTGCATCACATCTGTAAAATGTTAACCATGGAGGAATAATAAAATTCTGTGTATTTGTCTGCTGAGAGAGGCAGGAGAAGAAAACAAGCAAATGGACTGAGCTAGGTGGGGAAAATTACAAACAATTAAAAGAGAACCTAATGAAATGTTAAAAAGAACAAATAAGAAAGAGAACCACTTTGACAAAAAAAGCGAATCTGGATGGAAAAAAACAGAAAAATAAGAACATAGAAAAGTCAAACATTTATTGTAGCTCCATTTTTATTCAAATACAATTAGTAAATAAGTCAGAGAGACTGAACCCTGCAACAGGAAAAGAAAGGTACAAATGATTGGTTTTGTGCACTGGCCTTATCCAGGGCTGGCCTTCTCTGGCAGTCCCTGCTTATTCCCCTGACAGCACCTGGAGTGGATACCTGTAGAACACCAAAAGGGTGTGGGAGACTCTGACATGTGACTCTAGGGCAGGATCTGATCCTCGACAAATGAAATCTGTCAGCAGTCTCCTAAAGGCTGCCACTTTCATATCCCTGCTTGGCTTAGCAAGCTTTATAGAGAGACTTATTATATTATTCAGCTGGTTTGATTTTCCTTTGTATGACAACCCTCCCCTGGAGACCATCCATCTCTTTACAATCTGGGAGAATGACTCTAAGTGAATGATATTTCAGTGTAATTTATAACTCTCCACTGCAAACACAAATGTGGGTTGTTTCTCAGGACTGGAAAGAATCCTAAGGGTCAGTCTTGAGTCCTGTTAGTTTGGATGAAATTAGTAACAAAACATGTAAGTGATTTAGATGGGCAAATTTAATGGAGTTGGAAGAAAGGAGAAAAGTAAACAAATATAAATACTACTCAAGAGCAAGAGGCAAGAGGAACTCTCAGCTTTCTGTGGTCATTAGTTAAATTTGTGTTCACAAACTTGCAGGCAGATATGAAGGATGTATACATCATTTTGCAATCAAGACTTATTAGCAATATTGTAGGAAATAGCATGCACAATTTTGTCACCCTAAAGTAAAACTTAAAATATTTCCATTCCATCTGAAAACCCAAACTAGTATCATTTTACTGTTTATCCATTGATTCATAATAGTTTTAATAAAAATAGAAGGGCTTTATTCAATATAGAAATTTGCAAGAAGAGTATTAAGTTTTATGTGAGACTACAAAGGAAAGTTAAGAGGTAACTCTGAAGAAGGAAAAAGTCAAAGGCCAACAATACCTGTTTTTAAGTCCTATTATAGCAACAGTGATTTAGAAAACATGATATCAACTAAGGAACAACCAAATAGACCCAATAAGTTATGGATTAGCACAAAGATAGTCATTTGATTTACAATGCAGCCACCAATGTGAAAGAAAAAAGGCTGAAAGTTCTTTCTAATAAATGGCATAGGAATATTCTTGAATACATAAGTAAAACTAGGTGATAAATTATGTTTAGCTTCAAAAGCTGAGAAAACAAAAAAATTTTTTGTAAAATTATGTGTCAAGAAATCTCGAGATACCTTCCTTATCACAATATTTGGCATTTGATATTGTATTGGCTCATTTTAGCCTTTCTATTTTTGGGGATGAAGTGACTTTACATACCAGTTTGGTACATAATCTCTAATATTAATGGGATTGATTGACTTTTCATGCCATCATTAGCCCTTTGAATTCTGCTCGTGAAAAATGCTTTAAAATGTGCTATGCCTACTTTCTATTGAATTATCTACCTTTTCCCTCTTGATTTGTAGTTCTTTCACCTATTCTGAATATAAGACATGGAGAGTGAATATCTCCCCTCACTCCATTAGATTGCTCACTTTCTTAATGAATCCTTTTAAAAACTGAACTTTTCGAATTTAATATATTCTGATGCCAAATTTCTATTTCTTATGCTTAGCACCTTTATTATACTCTTACGAAAATTTTTGATTTTTTTCAAAGCAATGAGAATGATCTTTTGTGTTTTTTCTAAAGGTCTCATGGTTTTCTCTTTTATATTTAGTTCTGTAATATGCTTGGGATTAATTTTTATGGTACATGACAAGGGCCAAGACATAGCTCTTTTTTCTTTTATGATTGTCCCATTGACCTAAAATCATCTATGGAAAAGGCTTCTTTGATGTCACACTATTATTTTTATAGAACAATAAAGGGATTAGAAGAAAAGATACTGATTTTTCTTTACAGAATTCATACATGGCTTAGAGACATAGCATTAAATAAATGATCTAAAAATTCTCTAAGATATGAACTAAATATTTGTGTACTAATTTTCATGCAACTTGTATTTCAATGTAGAAACAATTTTGTGTATAAAGTTATATTGATCTTTAAAATAGTTTGTGTCATCCAATTTGTGGGGTAAAAAAAGATAAATAAAAACCCACTAACTTTAAAAGTAAGAAGATATGGTCACAGTAATTCTTCAAGACTGACTTGGACTTTTTGTTGCACCTTTCAGACAGTGAGAAAAATGACTTTTTTTGACTGGAATAATATATATGTTTGTAAACCAAATAGATTTAAGTACTTTTTTTCAGCAAACTATAGAAATATGTAATTGACCTATCTGATGAGATACTATCAAAAAAGAGTTTTAATGACCTTGAGATTTTTGAGTTACAACTTGGAAAGGGCTTAAAGACTTGAAATACTTTAGATCAAAATTCTGTTTATTTTCTTTTACTTATTTTTTACATGATATCTGTTATCTCTGCTAAAATTATATAGGACCGGTGTTGGCCTCTGTATCATTCTACACATAAATATCCTATGGATGTGTGAAATACTGATAAAAATTACATTATCAAGAGATAAGTTTAAAATTTATACAGCATTAATAAACAAGACACTAGTATTAATCAAAGTGTAGTTAACAAAACCTATGTACATACTTGGAGGCTTTTTGGACAAGATGCTATACTCTTTAAGTGTATTTATTTGCAAAATATATGAAGACGATATTTTAAAGTCATCATATGGTAAAATATAAAATAACTTCAATGATAAACATTTACATTAAGACAAAGTTTTTGAAGAAGCAAATGAAAATAGGAGCTTAAATTTAAAAATTTACAGTGACATTTAAGTGGAAGAAAATTTCTCAGTGAATATCTGATAGTGGTTATCAGTTTGCTATAGGATTTCACTGGCTATACTTTATTGGAATGATTTAAATGTCCACCTCCAAATGCATTGGGAAATACAACATTTCCAACTATCTTCATTTAAAAATAAATGCCATTTGCCTATTTCAGTTTATAAAAATCAATGTGATTTAAAAAAAAAAAACTTACTGGAAAATACCTCAGCAAAAACATTTGAGGACCATTATCCAAGAACATAAATGTGGTTATCTAGAATGAGGGTGAGCACAGCCTCCCTGACCTTTTAGCAAAGTCCTCCTGGGATTGCCCTGTAATTCTGAGGACAAGAATGATTATATCTGCAGTGTCATTGCTGAGTGTTAATTTTTGTAGTCATGCAGACTAATATACAAAAATAGAACTAAATAATACCTCTTTCAAAGTGCCCTGAATACTATACAGGAAGGCTTTCTATTTTTGCGTTAATTTTTTTTCTGCAAGCCAAATGAACCCATTAGCAACGCCCATTCCTCAAAATTTAGCTAAGCATTGTTTATTGCTCTGGAAGTGTTCCCTGGTGGGACATAAATATTTGTATTTTTGCCAGGGTTACAGTTATTATTTGGCTCAATGTTTAGCTTCAATAATGTCAAGGTCTACTTCATCAAAGTTTGTAGTCTTTATTTTTCTCTTTATCACTTAAAATTTTACACACATTTTTTACTGAATACATAAATAACTACAGAATGAATTAAAGTACAATGTTGAATCTACTTTTGGTTTTCAAACCAGAAGCTGTTTCATTTGAAATAACTGAGAGAGATACAGCTTAGTTTTTCCAAATTCTTTATGTTATTTGAAAAGCAAACTTGTTTCGTTTTCAAAATGTTCAAGGTTTTTTTAGAAATACCAATTAGATGGAATGCCCAAGAGACCATGTTAAACATATAACTTCATAAATACAGCCCCATAGTTTGCTAGTAAATAAATCTTCTAAGGAATCTTCTAAATATTTTGAGATAACTTATGCAAACCTGCTATGGTCTAATGATCAGAAGTCACAATATTGTACTACTTTAAATAAACTCTGTATTTGAAAAAAGCTATGATAGAATGATTTGGCTTATTCATCATATTTAAAAACATTAAGATCATTAAAATCTTTTTTAAGATTTTAAGATCATTAAATTTTAAGATCATTAAAAATGTTTTTTTTTTTTTTTTTTAAGTCCTACCAGGCAATCATCCCTGCAGTGGCTGTCAGAATTTAAGACTGATGATTGACAAACAGCTTGGATGCCTGACTACCAATCTGCTGGGAGCAACTCATTCATTTACTCAATCACTCATGGGATCAAGACTTGAGCCCCGGATGCCTGGTTGGCAGGAAGACTGGCTAGTTAACTTGCTAGCTGACTGGATGACTAGTTGCATGCATGGCTAGCCTACTAGCTAAGTGAAGTGTCTGAGATGACAAGCTGCTCGATGCAATGCCTGTTATGGTTGGCTGATGGTCTGACTGACAGTCAGCTTGACTAAATTAAAAGCCAGCAGGCAAGATCATATATATATTCTAAGGTGTTTTCAACTGCCTATTTAGAGTTGCTCAGAGGCTGCTTGATTATTTAGAAATTTTGGCCACATTTCTGTTGTCTGGAAATGTGTAAAATTCACAATCCCTTTACAGAATACTTACTATCTCTGAGAAATATCATGTTCTAATGCTTAGTATTTCATGGTCAGAGACCACGGGAGAAATAGGGGGCCCATCTATAAACAGTTCCATGTGCCAAGGCCAAAGTAAAAGGAATCTCTCAGGAATAGTTTTTCCATATGGAAGGGCTCAAGCTTAGATGGTCAGGGTATAGACAGTCATTTGTGAACTGCTTTATAGTCACCAGAATTTTCTTTTATCATTCTACATTACATAAATGGGCAATTAATTTCCATGTAATGACATAGATTCATGTAATCTGACCTCGCTGAATCTGGAAGGCAGTGAATCTTATCAACATAAATAGAGACAATTTAGGCAACATTCACCTTTTCATTAGGCAACTGCTACCCCTTCTCCCATTTTGTGATGAATTTATGCACTAAACTGCCTTAGGCACTTAACAGTTGATGGTTCTGTTCCAAGCCCATTTTGCAAAGACTTGGAAGATAGCTCTACTTATATAGATTAGGATATATTTTAGTGAGAGATTCCCTATCTTTAATGATCATTTTAGTATCAAGTTTATGGAAGCTTTCCTAACAGATAAAAGAAGCTTGTCAGTAGAAAATCAAGTAAGTAAAATGAAGAAGAGTGCAGAGTGAGAGAAAAAAAAGTAAGAGATACAAAATGAAGAGAGATGTCCCACTTTTCCAACTTCATTTTTTTTATTTAGACATATACAGACCTGCAATTGGGCTTTCTAATATTGTAGTTAAGTAAATTAACTCTTATGCTAAAGTAGCTTTCTTTTCTTTCACTTGAAATCCAAAAAGTCTCAAAGAGTATTGGAGGCATTTTTGCTAAATTCTGTTAACAGTTAATTGTTTCATCTTTTAAATATATATTTATTAAATACCTAGACGATGCAGAAGTACAATGGATTATATGTTAGATCAATGGGAAGCTATATAAGAAAAGTGAAAGTCTCACTGAATGAAATGTAACAACTAAAGATTTATAACAATCATTGTTGCAAAATGCACACCACTAATAAAGCTTATAAAAATAGAAATGAGATTTCCAAAGGATTTGATAAACACACCTGTGCAATGAGAACTTTTTGGAACAAAATGTGTTGAATAGAGACAATTCTATTTATATTTTGACTGTGTCAGTAAAACTAATGTTTTATTGTTTATAATGTTCTGCCCTGAAATAAATGAAAATATCTAGAATTTAATTCATACAACAGAAAGCTATTAATTTCTTAGATGTACCCTTACTAACAAAGTCCTTTTTTTTTCTCCTTTACCTACTTGGTATGTCTCTTATTCAGCATATGCCTCTTACTAAACTTAACCTAAATATCCCTCTTTTATGATGTTTTATGTCAATATATCTCTGTCCACCCATATTTCAAATTACTGTATGTTCCCTTCACTGTGTTTCTGGATCACCTAGCAATATATGTCAAAGGATAGCCTTATGAGAATACACTTAAGCATCATATTGTAGTACACACCTTCCACATTAATGAAAGAAAAAAGAACGAGTTAGGTTGTCCCTTATGTTTCGAACCACAAGTTCAAGTGACATTATCTCCTTCGTACTTCTGAGTTATGTTTCTTTAGGCACTATGGTGAACTGAAAACTGATGGTCAACTTAAACACCAGCTGAACTGAATCAGTGTGGTGCTGCGTGTAGATGGCCCACCTGAGGATTGTTGCTGATATGAAAGAAGAACTGGAGAGTTAGCACTATGGGTGCCCAGAACATGTGTTTTGGAGCTGTTGGTTCTGCTGGAGATTTACATGCTTCCTTCTCTGATATGAACTTAGCCTTAATCATCAGAGAACTTGGGAGCTTGTGGCTGAGAATGGCTGTGATTCACAATGGAGGAGCTCTGGTCCTTATTCTGAGCATTGCTTCCTTGCTTCAGTACAAAACTGTCAGCCTGCTATGCCAGCCTTCACCATACAAGCAGAAGGATCTTCACTCTGCTTACATAGACTTTCTAGCTTCCACTGCTGATATTTGGGCCTTCTCAGTGCAGATCCCTGAAACAGACTTGCATGAGTCATTGTCATGAGCTCTGTGCCTCCAGCTGGACTTGTGGGACGCATTGTCATGGGCTCCAGCTGGACTCGTGGGAGGCATTGTGATGGGCTCCAGGTCTTCAGATGGACTCACGCACGATATTACCGTGGAATCCAGGCCCTTGACAGGATTCTCTAGGTCTTTAGTTTGTGGACAGATTTCCTCGCCTTCTTGTATTTGACTACTTGGATGAGCATTATAAATAATACTACAAATTATTTCTCATATATTGTCTTATTCTCCTTGCAAACACGTGACTACAACAAAATTGGAACCAGGAGTTTAGGGTTCATTGCTGTAACATTTCCTGGCTTTGTGTCTTAAGAGCCTTAGTACTTAATTTGGAAAGACATTGTGAGCGCTTCATGCTGTTAACTATCTTGGAGACTGAGGTAGGAGCTTGGAAAATCACAGTACTAATTGAAATGCTGCTGGGTATAATGAAGCTCAGCTGGCTTCTACTGAGGACTACATTGATTCCTGGATTCAAGGTTGTCTATTATATTTTGGCTGAAAATTGTCTTGCATTTTGCTTGTGTTTAGAGATATTACCTGGGTGGCAGAAAAGTTTTAGTTCTGTGTACTCTTGGGGTAGTAGCATGGTTACTACTGAGAACTCTCAGCCTGATCTATGTTGGAAATTTAGAGTGAAGAGGCAGTAGACTAATTTGAAGCATTTGGTCAGATGGAACCCTCCAGTACAACTGTGGGTTGCAAGGATAAAACAGAGGATAACACAGTTGTTGAGAAGAACAGGACAATGGAAAATGAATTGAAGTATTTTGTTTGAAGATAAGAATGCATTTGAGTTGCTGAAGGTCCTTGTGTTTTAGTCTTGTCATGCCATGTTAAAAGTTTAATGGGAAGGAAGCACTGTGATTGCAATAGTTCTTTTAATAGGATTTTAGTGCCATTTTTAGATATTTTTTAAATCAGGTTAATCAAAGTACTGTGTTTTAATCCTGAATTTTGATCACCCTTTTGGATACAGGAATGAGAGCAATATGAATAGTATATATGTAATTGTTATAGTAATGTAAATATGGATAGATCAAGACATGTTACCTTTTTCACAAGACTATGATTTAAGGAAATGGTTATCAAGCTGACCAGGGGGTGAATTGTGGTGGATTGCGAATTTATGGTCAATTTAAACACCAGCTGAACTGAATCAGCATGGTGCTGAGTGTAGGTGGCCCACTTGAGGGTTGTCACCAGCATGAAAAGGAGACCTGAAGAGGAAGACTGTTGTTCTTTGGCGCTGTTGGCTCTCCTGGAGGAGTTTTTCAAGCTTCTTTCATGATATGAACTTGGCTGTTCTCATCATCAGAGGAGCTTCGGACCTCATTGTTGCTGAGAATGGCTGTGATTCACTTTGGAGGAGCTGTGGTCCTTACTTGGAGCATCACTTCTTGGCTCTGGAGGCGATGATATTTGCTGTCCAATCTCTAGGAGAAGCTTATCATGCTGGATTTCTGATATGAACTCATCTATTATAAGCAGAAGAGCTAGAGACCTCATTGTTGCTGAGGATAGTTGTGGTAATTTTCAGAGCAGCTCTGTTTCTAACTTTGAGCATTGCTTCATTGCAGAATTCTCAGTCTGTTGACACAGATCCTTCACCCCGCTAGCACAGACTTTCTAGATTCAATTGCTGACCTTTTGCCTTCTTAGGGCAGATCGTGGAAACAGACCTGCAAGAATCATTGTCATGGGCTTTGCGCCTCCAGCTGGACTTGTGGGAGGCATTGACACGGGCACTAGGTCATCAGTGGGACTCATACAGGATATTACCATGGGATTCAGGCCCTTGGCTCCATTCTCTAGATCTTTAATACATGGGTTGATTTCCTGTACTTCTTGTATTCGAATTCTTGGGTGACCATTATAAATAATACTATAAATTATGTGTCCTGTATTGTCTTGTTCTCCTTACAAACCCCTGACTACAACAGGCACCAATGAAGACTTCTTAGAATTAAATGTGTGGCCCTCAGGTAAGGTTAAAATTGTTATATCACCCTGAAAAAATGAGCAGGAATGAATTTCTGATCAAAAGCATAAGAATTCAGAAGACAAAAGGGAAAGCAAACCAAATATTTGAAATAAAAATGACTCAGAAATTTCCAAAACTGATAGTGGTCACCCAACCACAGATCCGGGAAGCTCAGAGATCACAAAGCAAAATTAATACATAAATACAGTGCAACAAATTAAAAAAAAAGATAATTTCATATCTCACACTCAAAATATATATTCCAAGCCCACCGACTCATGTCTCAAGTGACCCTGAGGGAGGTTGAGGCAGGCAGGCCACAAATTTGAATCTTACCTGTGAACTCAGTGAGATTCTGCCTCAAAATTTAAGAAGTAAAAAATGAAAGAAAGAAAGAAAGAAAGAAAAAAAAAAAAACTTGGTATGTGATAGAATAGCTAAGTGATAGAATATTCCCAGGTCAGGTGTCCATAACAGCAAAAATAAAAATGTAGAAAAACAAAAATAGAAAATTCTTAATGAAGCTAGAGCATGACTGGAAAGATACCTACATTCTGAGTACAGGAAAAATAATAATGACAGTGTATTTGTATTCTTATTACAGGCAACAGAGGATGAGTTTAATGAAATATTTACACTATTGATTGAAAATAAAACATTAATGTAGAACTTATATTTAGTGACATTTATCCATCAAAAAAAGAAGTTAGAGAAAAATAAGACCACATCAAGCCAAGCAGGCAAAACCCAAAAACTATAGTTGACAGAATAATAGTACTAGTCAACTTCCTCTAACTGATATTTGCAGAACAATTTCTGCCACTAACCAGAAGCCAAAACAGGAAGTTCACATGGACCACCCAGTGAAGGAGAGTAAAATCTATGCCATATATTTAACTTTATCAAACTTAAAAGCATGTAATTGTACAAAATAATATAAATATATAAGACAAAGTATTAAGTTCCCATTTCCGAAGAGAAACAATAAAGCCAAATTCTCAAAATAATTCTCATAATTACTTTGTCTATTTTGATTTTCTTCTGGATACATATAAATATTAGCACTTTGTAAATTCTTTAAGAATTTTTACAGTTTTATTGGAATTACAATAATCTATATATTTTTGGAAATCTGAAAACTTCGACAATATGCTTTAAGCATATCCAGGAATGAGAAATATATTTCCAATTTTCAAATATCTTCTTTAATCTTATTTTGCATTATATACATTTATTTTATAGATTAATTAATTGATTAAAATAGTAAATTAAATAAATAAATTTAGTCAATGAGTAAATTAATTCCCAGGTATTTAAGATATTTTAAAGATGCCATTAACAGGAGTGCTTTTCTGATTTTGGATTCATTATTGGTGTAAAGGAACATTATTTACTTTTGTAATTGATTTCAAATCCTGCTACTTTGCTGAATTTATTGATCTGGAGCTACGTTTCTCACTATGTTATAACATCGAATAAAAATGAATCACAGATGTAGATATTGAAATAGAAACACTGAATCTGCTGGGCTACAAAATAGGAAAACCTTTTGAAGATATAGGCATAGGTAAGGAATTTCTAAACAGAGCCACAACTGACCAAGAAGTGACACCTGTATCAAATCAGAAAGCTTCTGTACAGCAAAGGAAACAGCCAACAGAGTGTAAAGATAATCTTTAGAGTAGGAAAAGGTTTTGTCAGCTAGCTATTCCTTGGACAGTATCCTAATATCTATAATACATAAATGACTCGAAAAATTATCCTAAATATAAAAGAATTAATCACAAAATGAGAGTTTCAAATTTAGAGACATTTCTCAAAAGAAAAAATACATATAATCAATTGGCACATGAAAATATGTCTTCCCCAATGTCAGATCTTGAAGATCTAAAAAGCCTTCATCATCCTGTAATTATTTGATTAGTTCTATAATACGCAGATGAGGACAACTATTTGGAAGAAACTAGAGACAATTAGATAAACAGTGAAGATCTCCAGTGAACTTGCTTTGAAATGTGTTTCTTTAATTTTTTGAACTGTTTTGTTCTGTTTTGATATGTTTAATCTTACCCTCTTTAAGAAAAAAAAACCAAATGTGTAGGACTGATAACCATATTACTAAGTTTTTGCTAGATCATAGAGCAGAACTGTTGGTAGTGTCACTATTTGAATGTCACTTTACATACTTTAATTTTGTAACCTGAATAACTATTTAAGATGACAATGTGTAACTTATCAACTGGTGATTTCTTACCGTTTTATTTATTTATTTATTTATTTTTGTAATTCTGTATTATTTCTACCCTTTTCTATATCCATGTATTGTTTTTGTTTCTTTCTCTTTAAATTAAAAAAAATTGGCTATTACAGATATAAAAATAAAATTAAAAAAAAAAAAACAGTGAAAGTTGGGGCTGGGGATTTAGCTCAGTGGCATAAGTGCCTGCCTAAAAGCAGGCAATCGTGAGTTTGATCCCTGGTACCGATAAACAAAACAAAACAAAACAAAACAGTGAAAGTCTGCCTTATACTACAAAAAATGGTTGTCCTCAGTTACTGAAAAAGTAAATGTTGGGAAGATTGTGAAAAGAAGTAAAGATGACTATATGGTTGTTGGAAGTGTACTACTATATCTTGTATGAACAATGAGAATATGGATTCCTCAAAAACTAGAAATAGCAACTCCATTTGATTCTGGTATAATTCTTTTGGGCATCTTTCTTAAAGAATTAGACATCGTGTTTATGTGATACATGCATACCCCTGATTCTGGCAGTAAAATTCATATGTTTGGCCATAGGTCTGCAGAGGAGGAGCTGGGCAGATCTGGGGTGCCCTCACTGGCCTCTCTGCGTGTCTGGAGGACTCTGGATTTCTGCACCCAGACTGCTGGAGTTCCCTCAGGCTTCCAGGTACAGTGAAGGAGACAGGTGGGATTGAGGCTTCCACATCAGCCTCCCCATTCCCGGCTTCATTTGGAGACCTGCTGAGCTCCCGATAGGTGGGCTGGCCCACACTACCAGCCTAGCCCAGCCTGTTTAGCTGCCGCGCCTGGCCATAGGTCTGCAGAGGAGGAGCTGGGCAGATCTGGGGTGCCCTCACCGGCCTCTCTGCGTGTCTGGAGGACTCTGGATATCTCTGCAACCAGGGAGGGTCCACAGGTTCCTGAAGCACTGCGGCCTGTGGTGAGTACCCTAACCCGGCTGCGATTGAAGAAATGTGGAGCTTCCAAGGGGCAGGTGGGCGCACAGTGTCCCTGAGGCCCAGCTTGTCTGGAACTGCGGAGTTCTGAGCAAGGCAGAGGAGGGCCACTGGTTCTGTGGGCCTAATGGCTTGGAGTAGCGCGGCGCCAGAGTCTCAGTAGCTCCAAACATAGAAGGGGATTTTCAACAGATCCTGAGGAAGCTTTCAAATAACACTTGAAACACAGAAATATAGGAAAATGACAAAACGAAAGACCAAAGTACAACCTCAAACCTCCAGCCCATCTCAAGAAACCCTAGGAGCGATGTACATAGAAGAAAATATATCCCATCCACCTCATATATCGGACACAATAGCCACTGAAATTGACAAGCAACTCCAGGAAGCTTTAAAGAAATTCAAACTCGAAATAATCTCCCAGATAAAAGAAGAAATGATAAAAGAAATGAAAGAGACTCTAAATATATCTAAAGAAAACACAGATAAAAAATTGGAGGAACTAAACAAAAAGATAGAATCCCTAGACGAGCAATATAAGAAACAAAGAGAATACCTAATGCAGATGCACAGAGATATACAGGAAATAAAAAACTCCACTGAAAGCTGTAAAAACTGCCTTAATGAAAGTGAAGATAGAATTTCAGACCTTGAAGACAGGATTGCAGCTAGTGAACAGGAAAGGAAAGATCTTTTGAAAATAACAAGGAACCAGGAAACAACAATTCAACAACTGCAAGACGATGCAAAGAATAATAACATAAGAATGATAGGGATTAATGAAAGAGAGGGAGACAACATGAAGGATGTCAGGAGGATATTTAGAGAAGTAATAGCTGAAAATTTCCCAAGCATGAGATCAGAAACTGACATCAGGATCAGTGAAGCATATAGAACTCCAAACAGTCATAACCAAAATAAAACTACACCCAGACATATAATAATCACCATCCCAGAAATCCAACACAAGAATAGATTATTAAAAGCTGTCAGAGAGAAAAGACAAATCACTTATAAAGGAAAACCTATCAGAATCACAGCAGACTTCTCAGCACAAACGATAAAGTCAAGAAGAGCATGGAGTGAAGTATTCCAGATCCTAAAGCAAAATGATTTCCAACCAAGACTGATATATCCTGCAAAACTATCATTCAAAATAGATGGTGCAATACGATACTTCCATGACAAAGAACAGCTGAAGAACTTCATGAACACCAAACCAACCCTGCAAAAAATATTGAAAGACAGTTTAGATACACAAAGGAAAAAACCACTAAGCAAAGCAAATAATTAAACAGAACCGAAAGATAAAGATGCAACAGCAGAGAGATAACATTCCTACAATTAACCAGCATTTAACAGTAATAACCATTAATGTAAATGGTCTCAATGCACCAATCAAAAGAAACAGACTAGCAGAATGGATCAAGAAACAAAATCCAACCATATGCTGTTTACAGGAAACCCATCTAACCCAGAAAGATACTCACAGACTGAAAGTCAAAGGATGGAAAACAATTCTTCATGCAGCAGGAATCCAAAAAAAGGCAGGAGTAGCCATTCTGTTTGCAGACAACGTGAACTTTAAACCAACAATGACCATAAAGGACAAAGAAGGTCACTACATACTCGTAAGGGGAAAACTCCAAGAGGAAGAGATAACTATCTTAAATATATACGCACCAAACTCCAGAGCACCCAGTTATATAAAACAATTATTAACAGAAATGAAAACTCAAATTATCAGTAACACAATTGTAACAGAAGACCTTAATACACCACTGACACCAAGGGACAGATCAACCAGACAGAAAAGGAGCAAAGAAATAACAGAACTGAATCACACCTGTGAACAAATGGGTTTGATAGACATATACAGAATGTTCCACCCAACAACATCAGAATACACATTCTTCTCAGCAGTACATGGATCATTTTCTAAAATAGACCATATATTAGCTCACAGAACATATTTAAGCAAATGCAAAAGAGTTGAAATCATCCCTTGCATATTATCGGATCATAGCGCTCTGAAATTAGAAATTAATGACAAAGGATACTGCAAAAATTCCACAAACACATGGAAACTAAATAACACACTCTTGAGTAATCAGTGGGTCACAGAAGAAATTAAAGAAGAAATTAAACAATACCTAAAAGAAAATGAAAATGCAGATACAACTTACCGGAATCTGTGGGATGCAATGAAAGCTGTTCTGAGAGGAAAATTTATTGCACTGAGTTCCCACATCAGGAAAACAGAACGAATACAAATAAATAACTTGATGCTACAACTCAAATAGCTAGAAAAAGAAGAGCAAGTCAAGCCCAAAGCCAAAAGAAGAGAGGAAATTATAAAAATCAGAGCAGAAATCAATGCAATAGAGACTAAGAAAACAATCCAAAGAATCAACGAATCAAAGAGTTGGTTCTTTGAAAGAATAAATAAAATCGATAAGCCCCTAGCCAACCTTATTAAAAAAAGGAAAGAAAAAGCTCAAATTCATGCAATAAGAAATGAAAAAGGAGAAATCACTACAGACCCAATAGAAATACAGAGGATCATCAACACCTATTTCGAAAACCTCTACTCTCAAAAGTTTGATAACACAGAAGAAATAGACAGATTCTTAGAAGCATATGAAGTACCAAAGCTAGATCAAGAGGATATAAAACTGTTGAATAACCCAATCTCTGCTAATGAAATTGAGAATGTAATTGGGTCCTTGCCACCAAGAAGAGCCCAGGCCCAGATGGATTCACCGCAGAATTCTACAAGAAATATAAAGAAGACCTAATGCCGACACTCCTCAAACTATTCAATGAAATTGAAAGGGAAGCAATCCTTCCTAAGTCATTCCTGGAAGCAAATATTATTCTAGTACCAAAACCTGAGAAAGACCCAACTATAAAAGAGAACTATAGACCGATCTCCCTAATGAACACAGATGAAAAAATCCTCAATAAAATATTGGCAAATAGGATCCAGCAAATCATCAAGAAGATTATACACCATGACCAAGTGGGATTCATCCCAGGAATGCAAGGATGGTTCAACATACGCAAATCAATAAATGTAATCCACCATATCAATAAAGCCAAAAATAAGAATCACATGATCATCTCTATAGATGCAGAAAAAGCCTTCAATAAGGTCCAACACTTATTCATGATAAGAACTTTACAGAAAATTGGAATAAATGGTCTTTACCTCAATATAATAAAGGCCATTTATGACAAACCAACAGCCAGCATCATACTAAATGGCCAAAAATTGAAAGCCTTTACTTTAAAATCGGGTACAAGACAAGGATGTCCTTTATCACCACTCCTATTTAATATAGTACAGGAAGTACTAGCCAGAGCAATTAGGCAAGAAAGAGAAATAAAAGGGGTAAAGATAGGAAAAGAAGAAGTTAAATTATCATTGTTTGCAGATGACATGATACTCTACATAGAAGACCCCCTAAACTCCATTGAAATACTCTTAGATACAATAAATAAATTCAGTAATGTGGCTGGATACAAAATCAATACTCAGAAATCAATAGCATTCCTATACACGAACAACAAAATTACAGAGAGGGAAATAAGAGAAACTTGGCTATTCACATTAGCAAGCAAAAAAATGAAATATTTAGGAATTACTCTTACGAAAGAAGTGAAAGACTTATACAGTGAAAATTATAATACACTGAAAAAGGAAATTGAAGATGATCTCAGAAAATGGAAAGACATCCCTTGCTCATGGATAGGAAGAACAAACATTGTGAAAATGGCCATTCTCCCAAAACTGTTATACAGATTCAATGCAATCCCAATAGAAATACCATCAACATACCTTATAGATCTAGAGAAATCACTCCTAAATTTCATCTGGAACCAGAAGAGACCTAGAATCGCAAAGGCAATTCTAAGCAGCAAAGACAAAGCAGGAGGCATCACAATCCCTGACTTGAAGTTATACTACAAAGCAACAGTAGTAAAATCAACATGGTATTGGAATCAAAACAGAGCTGAAGATCAGTGGAATAGATTAGAAGATACAACCACAACTACGAACAAACTCAAACACCTTATTTTTGATAAAGGAGCCAAGCAGGTTCACTGGAAGAACGGCAGTTTCTTTAATAAATGGTGCTGGAAAAACTGGCTCTCCATTTGCCGAAAACTAAAGCTAGACCCATGTCTATCACCATGTACTAAATTAAAATCTAAATGAGTCAAAGATCTGAATATTAAAACAGAAACACTAAATCTATTGGAAGAAAAATTAGGTAGAAACCTTGGAGACATAGGAGTAGGTAAAGAATTCATGAACAGGACTCAAACCGCACAGGAAATACTTCCCAGAATCAATAACTGGGACCACTTCTTATTAAAAAGTTTCTGCATGTCAAAAGAAATCTCCAGCATAGTGAAAAGAAAACCCACAAACTGGGAAAAGATTTTAGTGAGCTCTCTCTCAGACAAGGGCCTCTTGTCTAAAACATATAAAGAATTAAAGAAACTCAGACCTCCGAAATTCAAAGATCCAATCCAAAAATGGGCATCTGAGATGAATATACAATTCTCAGATGAAGAAATGCAAATGGCAAATAAATACATGAAAAAATGCTCATCATCATTGGTCATTAGAGAAATGCAAATTAAAACCACACTGAGATACCATCTCACTCCTGAAAGAATGGCCAGGATCAAGAAAACCGACAACAAATGCTGGAAAGGCTGTGGGGAAAAAGGAACTCTCCTGCACTGCTGGTGGGAGTGTAGACTGGTACAGCCTTTGTGGAGATCTGTCTGGAGATTTCTCAAAAAGTTGGGACTGGAAATCCCATTTATTCCAGCTATTCCACTTCTAGGCATATTCCCAGAAGAACTGAAAGCATCATACCACAGTGATATATGTGCACCTATGTTTATAGCAGCACAATTTGTAATCGCCAGATCTTGGAAACAACCCAAGTGCCCATCAACTGAGGAATGGATAAAAAAGTTGTAGTATTTCTATACAATGGAGTATTATTCAGCTATAAAGAAGGATCACATTGAGATATTTATCAATAAATGGGCGCAGCTTGAGACCATACTCATTAGTGAAATAAATCAATCTCGCATGTGTGAATAACGAATAGTTTCCCTAATGTAAATAATGATTCAAATATATAAAAATATGTGGTAATCATGATTCCCTATTAGGTGGCCTTGAAGCCTTATAAAGTTTTCACTCATTAATTAGAAAGTCTTTATTCTGGGCTTCTTGATATGAAAATATTTGAAGCTAGAGTATATGAAGTTTTACCCAAATATTTCAAGGAAAAAGACACTATGGTAACTACTATTAAGTCAGGTTATAAGGTGGTGAAGTACTAGGTTGTTGAAACAGTCATGCTGTGACCTCTATTGTTATATTGTTATGTCCTGTTTTATCTCAATCTCCCCCTTATTGTTTCAAAAAAAATTAGTTAGTTATTTCTTATGTTTGTCTTAATTAAAGAAAAAATTCAAAAAAATTAGGATATATAAATAGTAACTCTTTTCGATTTCCTATTAACTTGTTTTGAAGTCCTGTAGTACTCCCACGATCTTGTTTTGACTGATTAGACTCTGTTCCATTCTATATGATAGTATCAAGTTTGAAGACATAGGCAACTACTTTGAAGACAATAAGATTCACTAAGATACCCATTCTGGTTTGACTATTGTCTTCTTTGGAAGTCCTGTAATGTTTACAATGCCTAAGTTTTATTGGTCTTGTTCTCTACTGTTTTGTCCAACTTTATAATATCTAATA
The DNA here is from genome assembly GCF_034190915.1 of Cavia porcellus. Classification (NCBI taxonomy): domain Eukaryota; kingdom Metazoa; phylum Chordata; class Mammalia; order Rodentia; family Caviidae; genus Cavia; species Cavia porcellus. Next base: position 95,608,823 of record NW_026947487.1, read on the forward strand.
AGATAGACAATTCTTTTTAAGGAAACAAGGGACAACGTTGATAACCATTGTTGATAAACTTGTACTCTGTTCTACACCATGTGCTATGTTTATCCTTGGTATTGACTGACAGCTTTGTTTTGCCATATTTGACTGTATTCTCCCCCCCCCAAAGAAAGTAATAAGCACTAAGGAGTAATAAAATCCAAGATGTGTAAATTTTGTTGTAAAAAAGAGAGGGAAAAAAAAGAAAAAGAAAAAGAGCTCTAACGGATATAACAGCAAGTGTGTTTGGGGGTGTTAAATAGCTGACTTTATCAATGTTTTTGGAACATTGAAGACAGCTGTTTGCAATCTCCCTGTTTGAATGTCCACCTTGTGTTCTTTGATACTGTGATTTGAGGAACTATTTTCAAGAAAATAGTGTGTAATCTACTAGCAGGTAATTTCTTACTGTTAATGTTTTTTTGTTTTGTTTTGTTTTGTTTTGTTTTGTTTTGTAGTTCTGTATTGCGTGTACCCTTACACCGCTTTGGTTTTTTTCTCTTTTTCCTCTTAAATTAAAAAAAAAAATTTCCCATTAAAGTGGGAAAAAAAATAAAATAAAATTCATAAGTTTAGTCTTCAAACTAGTACATAGGCCTATCAAGAGAAAATATGATATATATACAATACAGATAGGTAGGTAAATAAGGCTGTCAATTACAGAGAATGATAAAATTGAGTCATTTATTAGAAAATAGAGGAGCCTGCATATAATAATGATAAATGAAATATGTAAAAAGCATTTTAAATATCACATGATTCCTCTAATATGAGAAGTCATTTCAAAATACCATTGAAAACCACACTGAAAATAGCAACTAGGTGAGTAAGACAAAAATAGAAAGGATACACGTGTAGACTGAAAAAAATGTGAAATGAAATCTTTTGTGCAAATGACAGGATTGTCAAAGTGTTGAAGGAGACAACTGAAACAAATTTCAATGAAAAAGTTGAAAAAAATTGAGGCACAAAAGAAATAAGGAAGTACTTCATTAAATTTCAAACCATAACATAAAATTTCATATGACCAATATTTCATAAATTTGTTGAATAAATGAGTAGGAATAACAAATATTCTTAGTAAAATGCCAAATAATTAAATGACTATGCATAATTGCAATCATTATGCATAATTGCAATTCATTAGGTAAAATATACATACATGGTGATATTCTGTACACAATACTGTGTAAAAATGGAGAAAATAAGAATGTCTTCATAATGAAACAATAAGGCAAATAATCCCTTAAATCAATAGATCATAGTTACTATACATCGGGATACCTTGTAATGACTGGATTTCCCTGTATATGAGGTGTCATGGTTTATGTCTGTGGCCCCCAGACCTCATGAGTTTGCATTGTGCATTTGTGATGGTTCCTTATCTAGTGCTTGGATTGATGGTGTCAGTGCTACATCTACTTAGGAGTGGAGCAGGATGTGATGTAATGGCAGAAAGAAGGTGTGTCTTGCTCTCTTTTCTGGTTCCTGCTTGCTGTTTGCAGCTGCCATGCTGTATGCGGCCCAGCCAGGCCAGCCTGCCTTGGAGCCAGCTGAATATGGACTGAAACCTCCAAAAACTGTAAGAAATAAACCTTTTCTTTCCCAACTTTGGGCATCAGGTATTTTGTCTCAGCGATGAGTAAAAAGTAACTAAGACAAGAGCTGATATAAGTAATATTTTCTTGCTTATACATTCTTCTTCATCCTACTTAGTCTAATCTGAGAAAATTTTGAGACAAAAATGTCAATGAAGCACTTTCTACAAAATACCTGTCTAATAATCCTGGAAAATGTCTACATTTCCAAATACAAAGGAAATTTAAGAAACCCTCAAAACCAACAAGATGTTCTAGAATGTTTTTACAAATAAAAAGCAAATATTCAGGAAAAACAGGAAATTGAATAGAATATGGTCTTCGTTATTATGACCAATGTAAGATAAGATTTTGAAAATAAGAGAAAATAACTGTAGGATATAACTTTCCAATATACCTTTTAGGGTTGTTTTGTAAATCTAAAATAATTAAAAAATATGAATCTAAGTGTCTATATATTTATAAGCTATTAATTTATTGAACAACCTGTCAAAAAAAGAATGCTGTAAAATAAGATGATGAATGTTTAATTAAAGACCTGGAAATGGAGACTTCAAGTAGAATGTTCAGAAGCATTTTGATGTAAAACTATATCTTATAAACTGAAAAAAAATTGAGAAGCATGGAAAGGAATGCCTGAATAATTATGTGGCAAGGGATATATTTAAAAATGCAAAGTAACATTATTTCATGAAAGACTTTATAATCCCCATTTTAAGGGACTTAGACTTTACATGTAAGGTATGAAAAATCTTCAGTGAGGTGGAAGTACATAAGCAACCTGATCAGAATTTTATATTGCATGGAAAAGTTTCATATAGAAGACCTGAAACAGGTAAATCAGGGTTATATGATAAGTATAATCAATTTTAAAATGTAAAATGACAGTAGGAATGCAAAAGAATGGATATAGGAGGAAAATTGCACATGATGGCTTAAAAAAAACTGAAGATGAAAAGTGAAAAGGCTTGGAGAAATCAAAGGTGATGCTTTCCTGTCTTAAGCAATTAGATTCAAATGTGTGCTTTGGGATCACAAGCTTTGTCACTTATGATGAGTGTGTCTAATCCATATTTCTCTTTATCATCGTTCTACCATAAGCTTTATGTGTGTAGTACGTTCAATGACGGTAAATGAGCAGTGGACTGTGCATTTCTTGTTTTCCAGAATGCATCACTTTTTGTTTCATGACATGAATGCCAAGAAGATTTGAAAGTTCACTGACTCATACACAAGATGCAATGCATCTTCAGTAAAAGATAAGCATTTAAATATATATTTACGTTTATATTTGTAATGAATTTTGTAAGGCAAATGTGAAAATTTCTATTTATAAACAATGTAAACAGGTGAATGGATAAATTGCTAAGAAGTGAAATTATTAATTGTGATCATTTGACATGTCTACTTTACTTAACTATATCATTTTATAAAACATCACATTATTTTTCAGTAATAAAGGCATTCAATTTTGTAATAAGAACAGGAAGTTGAAAGAGAGTGATTTGTAAATTCTTCAACTTTTGAATGAGATACAGTGTTGAGGAAGTTTGAACAAAGACTAGTGAATGAAGTCTTCTTTCTTACATGTGTGTGTTAAGTGGTACTTCCTGAAGTCTTCTCAAAATCTCTGAGTGGTTCTTGGCAGAAGGAATGAAATAGCTGCATGATGATACTGTTTAAGAGCTGCTGTATAAGTCAGGGAGCACGAATGTTCCCATTATCTGGTCATGGGTCCTTGACTGTGAGACTCTTTGCTAAAGGTAAATCAGATGCATCAACATAGGGAGCACTTGCTAAAAGTCAATGCCTGACTGCAATATCTGACAATGGGATGTGTGTGGTGACACAAGACAGATTAGAGTCCTTTTTGCAACATTTATCACTTCAGATATGACTTTGCCGTGCTCTAATATAAAAGGTGACAAAAGGAGAAATGACAAAGGTTGAGATTGAAAGTCCAAATAACATTAGGAAGAATGTTCAGATACTCAAAGGGCAGAAAACATCAGCTCAGATCTCAGGGCCAATGGAATAAAGTACACGAGACCCATGAGACAAATTTAACATATTTGGCTTAGACCATGCAATTAGTCATTTAAATAATGCAAATTAACTTATGTTTTAGAAAATGTATTCATTTATATCAGTAAAATGAGAATATCAAGATGGGATTTACCTTATATATGTTTCAAATTAGTTTAATTAGGATAGGGATAAGAAATATCTTAAAGTAGCAGTATTATCTAAATGTTGATCAGGTACATAGTCATCTAGATTTTGTGACTTTTAGGATTTATCTTTATTAAAAAGCATGCCAGCTTCCTAAAATAGGTACACTTGACATTCCCTTTCAACAGATAAATTGTGAATACCTAATATGCTGTGTGTGTTAAAGCCAGAATAGATTTCAACCAGTATCATCTCAGATATGTAATTAAAATTTGGTGATCACATTCACTGATGTCTTCCTATATGTCAAAGAATAAATATTGTGTTTTCTAATTGAAATTTTTCTTAGTCTCTAAATTTTTGTGCATTTGCATCATAATCTTCTTAATACACATTATGCTTTATAATGCTCTGTGATACAGAGTATTTCTCAAGAAATTCCTAGTAGTGCACATTAGTCGTCAAACTAGTTTTTCATTAGTATCACTACCTCTCAAAACTTATGCTTTTGGATGACTTTACAGTGAATAAAAGTTGCATGTTACCTGCTGGACAAATGATAAAGCATGTTTATACCTTTCTCTCAGTTTGTATATGGACTTTTACAAAAACTGTGAAATACTACATTGTTAAAGTACCTTATTTCTTTTTATTTTGACATATCTGTTGTATATTTGGACACTCAGTATTGATTACAAAAATGGACAGATGTGTAACAGACTTGGAGTAAACACAAGTGATTTATCCCAGAGCTAGTGATATGTTTATTTGTTTAAATTGAGAATTGTATTTAGAAACCAACACATGGACAGAAGTGTGCTTCTGTATCCGTACTTTCTCAGTTCACTAGGCTGAGTCTTATGTTGATGTACAAAAAGTGTGCATTCACAGTTGTTTGTATATAGGTGAGTTTTGCAAAACTAACATTCCTGTTTAAACAAAAGTAAATAGTATATATAATGCATATACATTATATGTATCTTTACATACATGGGACATATAAGTGTGATTATATCTATTTATAGACATACCAAGAATATACATATGTATATGGGTTACAGTGTTTTTTTCCCAAAGATCATATTTTTCTTATAGATCTTTTCCTTAACACTGAACTGTCTGAATGAAAATAAAATAGTCAATGCTTTTATTTATTTATATGATTATTTATTTAAATTTGCATTGCTATATTTACAATAAAACAAAGTGCTTTAATGCTGAAGATTTGCTAACCTTTTGGCTTTGCAAAGATAGTGTGCTTGCACCTAATATATGCAAATTCAATATAAAGCTTTAATGTACACACAATCATTTAGTATTCGATGAATTTCTACAGTTATTAATGATAGAAATCTTGTTTGTTACTGACTGCTTTGTATCAAAAGCACAGTAAGAAGGTAGTTTATTTCAGAAAAGGCATTATAAATATATCAAGTATGTGCAGATTGTATGAAGGCACTATGCCATTTTGCAGAAATATAGAAGTAGAAATTCTAGTTCACATAATTTACAAAAATCTGCCTTTGTGTAATCATTTCACCTGAATGCTTGTGATTTTTCATAACAATATTTTAGAGGGATGATATACACAGGGTTACAAATTTCTTAATCTGAAGTATACATGCACTGATGACCATTACTTCTGGAAATAACCAAACCAATTTGCAATCTGAATAGTATCTTGAGGCTTCTCATTCCCTCCACTTTTCAAGTATTATCTGGATTTCTATTCTCTGAAAAAGACAATGCAGTGTGATTTTCCTTTGTTCTGTAATTTTTTAACTTCTTTGATTGTACTTATTTTTCATATATGTGTCATACATTTATATTCACTTATGTGAATTGTCTATTCATATAATATACCCACTTTTGTTGATTTCCTGTCATTTTCCTTGATTTACAGCAAAACCTTGAAAACTGCAAGTCATTAATCATTTGTGGCTTTAAATTTTTCAAGTAACTTGTCCCAACTTGTCACTTATCTATTACATTTGTCTGCGTTTTCATTTTTTGAACATAAATTCTTAATTTCAATGGAGACTAATCCATCATTAGTTTAGTTTATATAGCTTACATTTTCCAGGAACTGATATAAGAAATTCTAGCTCAGTGAATAATGTTCTTCTATCACTTCCTCTATTACTTAGCAGTTTTATATTTTATATTTAAAAATACAAAACATTAAAGTTTTAGTTTTGCATTTTGAGAACTATTTATGTTCTTATTTTCCATGTAATCAGGGATGTTTCTATGTATCCACAAATGATTCAGGTAGTTCCTATATAAATTCAGATTCTCCAGAAGGATCAGAATCAGTAGAAAATGTATGCGTACTCATGCAAGGGGATTTATTAATCAGGCTTACAGATTTGAAAGCAAAGCTTCTACCAGGGCTATCTGCACGATTAAGGCCAAAAAACCTATAATAACCCTCTAGGCTCTGCAGAGCTAGAAGACACAGTTATAGTAGAAGTTCAAAGCCTTGGAAGCTCGCTATATATTTGAAAGACCTTTTCTTTCTTTCTTTCTTTCTTTCTTTCTTTCTTTCTTTCTTTCTTTCTTTCTTTCTTTCTTTCTTTCTTTCTTTTTTTTCTTGGTTTGGGCTACAAGCCTATTGGTTGGTGCTACCTGCATCTGGCTGGTCTTTTATGCTGGCCTGTATAGTGGTTATCCAAGGCACACAGAACTTTACTGTTGCTATTCAGTTCTTACTCAAGTCAAAATGACATCACAACTAGTGATTGCAGTCCATGTGTGAATTTTGATTTCCAGTAGCTATCATAATCTAAGGGCTCATATATGGAAAGACTCAGTTTTGCTTTCTATTTAAGTTTATTTCCTTCCTAATAAAATAAATTCTTTTTAATATCACTCTAAACTGTACTAAATCTGACAACAAATATTCTCAAAAAGTTCATGATTAACTTGGTATTTCATGAGACATTTCCCTGCACAAAATTTACAGAGAAATATAGTCAAATTTTATTAGACTTTCAAAGATTTATAATTTGAGGAAAAATTGGCAAATTTGTAATATAAAATATTTTTCATTGGAGAAAAGAATATTTTTTATTTAAAATATTAGGGTGTATAAAATGTATTCCTCAAAAAATTGTGTGACTTTGGAAAAGACATTGTAATAACTGTGTATTAATGTTTCTCTGTATTTAATAGATGAAAGAGATACTTGAGAATTTACTGTTAGATTCTGATTAAAATATATGCATGCCCAACATGTAGAAAACTATCACTAATTGCTAGTAACAAATAGTCATGCTAATTATATTATTATTCTCTGTGAAAACTACCATTTAGCTGCAGGCTAAATTTTTCAAATACATTAACATTGGCATGGGTAATATCCTACTTGTATCAATTTATTTTATATTCACTGTGACCTTACAGTTGCTGATTATTTTAAATGGGTACTCATTAGTTATATAATACACTGTACATATAAGAATGGTTAATGCAGTATTTATAAAGAGATTTATTGGTGAAGATTTGTGCTAAATGTGTTATAAAAATAATTGATCAAAATTAACAGACATGCCCAATGTGGTGGAAAGTGCCTGTAATCCCGGTACTCAGAACTCAGCAGATCATTGTGAGTTTGAGATCAGCATGTGATACAAAGTGAGTCCAAGGCCAGCTTTATTTAAACACAATAAACTCTGTCTCAAAAAACAAAAAAAAATGTATAAATAAAGCAAGGCTCTCATGAATTAGGAATGGGTATTGCCACTATTTTATAGGTGATTAAATTGCCCCAGTAATTTTTATTCAGATGCAATCTCAGTTTGTTCTGAGGTTTAAAATCAGTTCTCCCTAAATCCAGAACTTCTATGTTTCAATACTGTGCAAAACTATTAGACAAGACAAAGCAAGAGCATTTTCCTTCTACTATGGTTACAGTAGAAGGAAAATCACTTGTGCAAAATTTTCCACAATTAGGGTGAAAGAAGGAATGTGTTGTTTAATCTCAGGCAGCAGAAAATTATCAAAGAGATTTTCACGTGGACTGTGAGTTCTACTAAATTAAAGGTTTTTCATTCCTTCTTTCTTCTGTTTAAGAGTTTTAGCTTGTTATTACAATTCTATTAGAGACTAATAGGGAAAAAAAAAAAAAAAAAACCAGGCTGGAATGGAATGTGTTTATGGAACCGCAGTCTACGTTGCTGTCAGCTCTGTAGCTTGTGTTGAAGAACTTACTATGTGAGTGAGAATTTAATGCAAACACGTTGGGACTCGTTGGGACCATGGGTTTTTGTCAGGCAAACATATGAAGCCTTTGGGAGAATGCATGAAGTTTAGCAAGAACATTTTAGAGTCATAGTTTGAAACTTTCATAGGTCTGAAAGTGTCTTATTGCCTTTTCCTGTATAACACTGATGGCAGACATAATTCTTTCAAACTCAGTGCAACATTCATTCATGATTTGTGATACATTTAGTCATAAACTTCCTGACATACGTTTTATTAGACTTACTACAAATAGCTCACTAAAGATTACATTCAGATGCAAAACAGTAAGCATATTTTAGTCCAGAAACCCATTTATTCTTTTTGATTTCAGTTCTTGTGTTTAGTATATTATTTTCTACTGCCTTCTTAGAATAGTTTTGCCAGTATTTTTTATGTTATGCCAGATGACTTGCATACCTTGAAGACAAAATCCAGTAAGACGTCAATAGAGAAATAGAAAAAAAAAATCAGTCTTGTGTGCAGGTTACTTGAGATCTAGATTTGACTCAGCTACTAAGAGGTATGGTATAGCGTGAGTGTCATTATTTCTTATATAACTTAGTTATTTCTTCTAACTCCCCTCTCATAAGTGTAATTCAGACACTAGCTGAAGTTGAACTTGTTTTAAAGTTGTAAATAAGTAGTGTTCTTTGGTTCTGTCCAAATACCCATAACATTCAAAGATTCCTGTCTGTTCCCAGAGTTATATTTTGATTAGAAAAGACTTCCTAATGCAACACTTATACTGTTGGGTTTTGTCTTTACTTTCTCCGTGTATCTTTGTTTTGGGCAGTATCACAAAGTAAAATTTACACTCTTTCCTGAATTCTCACAAGAAAGCAGCACAAAAAGACACAACAAAGAAAAAAAATGGCAAAAAGTATAAGATTTTGCTTTGTCCAATTGTTTGTATCAGTAAGCTGAGAAGAATATATAGACTCACATTCTTAAAATCAACAGCATCAAAATCAATATTATGATAAATATTAGGAACTCTTTTGTTAGAAATTTATAGGAACACAGTACATCAACTATTCTACAGTTAGTTGATTGTACTTTGTCCTCTCCCCACCTTAATGAGCTCTGCTCTTTGTCATGTGCCACACCTAAAGGTCTACCATCTTCTAACTCAAGCTCTCTGTGTAACTTTAGCGTCAGCAGACCAAAGTATATGATGTTTGTTCTAAAACTTAATCATTCTTTGACTTGTTATGTGGATTAGTGGCTATTATTTATTCTTTATCTTCCTTAGTGTTTTCATTTAGAACCTGAGATGATGACTTAACACTTGTGTAATTAATAAATGATTGAGAATGCACAGAAAAACTGTACCTGCCATCTGGAGAAGAAAGCATTAAATTTGCTATTAAGATGATATATTTTGATAACAGATAAGATATCCTTCATATCTTCAAACAATATTGAGCATCCTGTTTTATTTCCTGTTCTGTATGAAATGACAACTCTCTATTCAAGTGGCTTCTAAAGCTCCATAAAATTACTCTGGTTTTAATCGGAATTATATTAAATCCATGATGATTTATGAAGAATTAAATTTTTGCTACTAATTAGCCAAAGAATTTAGGAAGGAATACCTTATTTTCTCAATTAGTTAAATCTTTTTAATGGTTTTAAGCAAATTATATATGTCTTTTATATATATTATCCATATTTCTTGTTATTTTGTCTATGTTTACTTTTGGAAGAGTACTTTTATATGATTTCCAAGGCAGATTTTTTAAATGTGTAAGGAAATGATGGCTTTATCCTTAGGTATATATTTCTAAATTTTATAGTATTAATATACCTATTTTCCAGTTTTCAGTCATATCTGTCAAGAATATTTTCCATTACAAACACCAAAATTTGTCTCTTGTCTCCACATCAGTAATTTATTTCTTTGTATTTCCTCATAATAATTTAGAAAGATCAAATAATGTAAATTAAAGTACACAGGAGCCATAATTCATTTTTACCTGATTACAATAAGTTTTCTGCTGTGAATACATTGAATATCATACAGAATAATTTTATCACTTGATATACCTTAGAGATCGTACATTTCTAAAACTGACTTTGTAGATGATAGAACAAAAGTTATAAATTAATGTACACTCTCAAAGCTACCCACTTGGCCTATATAAAAGCTAATTTTCTATATTGAGGTACTATGCATGATGTAAATTCTGAATCAATTCAATAGTTAATGGATATTTGTTCATTTTCCATTCTACTTGCTTAAGTTAGTGTTTAATACACTAATACTAATTCTACTATTCTTTGCAGGAACAGATCTCATTCTACTTTAAAGATCCTAAAATGTACAATGAATAATATTCTACAGGAGTAATGTGTTGAAATATTGTATAAATAGTGAAAGCCATATGAGTTTATGTAGAAAATGCACAGAAATTAATATCCAAGTAACTATAATTCTTTCTCCCTGGAACAAAGAACAAAAAAATGTTACGTGATATCCTGATATCATCTGGGTTAGGACCAGTTAACAGTAAATGACAGCTCATGTTTTATTGTGAGCAATTTGGTGCCCAACTCACTTAAGTAAACTGATTAAGTCATCTACCTAGAGAGCATGACACAAAGGTGAATTCATGGTGTGGAGCATGTCATATAGGTTTTTACCTAGCTACATATGGCATATAAAGACAGTATTAGAGGTTGTCTTCTAGAGCATTGGCACTGATGTCAAAGGATGCCTCCAGGAGAGGTAGAAAAAATACTTTCATTCACTTTGACTATTGAGAAGGTGAGAAGATTTAATTCCAAGGACATTTTTGTTTCAGAACTCAAAGAGCAGACTTAAGAGGAAATGAATTGACTCAGAGATACATAGAGCTCATTGAGACCACTCAGTGCAGTGAGGCTCTAGGGTGTCTCTGCAGGAAATCATATACAAACTATACATGAACTAAAGGAGTTAAAATTTGTAATGTTTTTGTCCAATCAAATTAAAGTTACTGGATTGACCCTGAAGAACATGTAGTTCAGTGGTGGAGCACTTGTCTAGCATGCAGAAGGCCTTGGAGTCAATACTCGACACCACAGATATTTTAAAAATTAACATATAACATTAAATATAAAAATTTTGAAATCCTATAGGCATGAAACTCTTTCTTATCAAATAAAACCAAATTTTTGAAAAAATATGCTTGTGAGCTTTAACACATGCAAAGATTCATGTAGCAAAACCACAATCAGGAGGGTTTTTTGGTCCCTGAAATATGTGTTCATGTACTTTCTAATACCTCATCTGCTGGCAGTCTGGAATTTGTTTTTCTGTTTTTTTCTTCCTATTTGGCTTTCCTAGGTGCTGTTTCAAACATTATGATTCTCTAAAGCATTGAATACCAAAGGGTTACATCAGTTGATTTCCAAGTGTTGTTACAAAACTGACAGCAATATTTTAACTGGAAAATCACTGGAAATTCTGCATTTGTTTCCTACCCCAGACTCACTTTATTGGAACACTGAGGTTAGAGGTCAGCAATTTAAGTTTTAACAGAATTCCTAGGAGATGACAGTGAAAAGAGTTCCTTAAGCTGCTTCAATTTCCTTTGGAGCAAATATGAACTTTCAATGAGGAATCCTAGACAAACATGGACTTTATTCATTCCTGGATAGAATTTGGTGCCTATGCTGGAGCTTTTTGTCATGGTAGCCAAAGAAGATTATTTGATTCAAAACTACTGATACCTTATTAATTTTCCCAAATAAATTAAATGTGATGGAGAAAGAATATCTATTCTGCCTTAGATGTCTAATTTTAAAGTTCTTTTTATTTTTATTATGTCATGACCCATTGCAATACATCAGAGGAGGATGAAATATGGTTGCATAGAAATCTCTGAGCAGTAGAATGGGGTTCTATTTGAGAACTAAATCATTCACTTATTGCTTCTTTTCCTGATTCATTCATTCAATCAATGTCTTGTGTGAGATAATCCATTATGTGCTTGAAACACAAAATGGGCATATTGCCTTTTCACAAGAAAAGTATACACAGTGGTTGACTATCCGCCTATCTAATTTGAATTACTCTTTTAATTTTAATGAAATAATTCACACCTCATTCTGTCTGAGAAATTTGGAGGATCCTTGCTGGGAGTTCATTTTTGAGTGCATGGTCCTGCTAAGACTCCTCCTGAAGTACTTGGAAAACATCATTTTTTGACTCCAGGGCTCTGGTGCATGAAATGGGCAGAGGCTAATTTCTATAGGTATTTGAATGAGCAGAGCTAACAGCAAGTGATAATGATAATGACATCCGTGTTAATTAATGGTATTTCCATGGAGAATATTGTCCCTGTTTACTCTCAGGACTAGGATCTCCAGGAATTAATGAGGGCTGTCTTATTGTGCTTAATTAAAGGCAAGGTCAGAAATGGAGATACTGGGAAGCACTGTGCATCTGCTATCAAAATAATTAATGTCTTTACTTTCCCTGCCCCTCTGATGTGTCCTTACGTGTGCCGATTATACTCAATATGTGCAAACATTATATATCATAGCATAAAGGAAAAATAATATCAATAAGAATGAAAATAGGGAAAGGGGATTTAGAGGAGGAGGGTGAATAGCAATAGAAAGGGGGTTCACGAAGGATCACCTTTTTATGTATATATACCTGCTCCCTACGATGAATGTAAACATCACATACTGCAAACATGTACTAATAAAATAAAAATAAGAATAAAACCTTAACTTGTAGATTTTTTTTTTGTCCCAAGAGGGTAGTAAAGTTTAGCTTGAAAATTCTGGAGTCTTTTTCTCCAACATAAGGTCTGTGATGAGGTTAGACACCATGTTAACAGTTTGGAAAAACAGAGGCACGAGCATTTTTCAGATCAAGTATTAAATGGGAAAACCTTACGCGATTGATGCATCTTCAAAGCAAGCGACTGTTCTTTACTACTATGGTTCTTGGATAGGCAATCATAATGTAGCTTGACAATTAGTAAGATTTGGTGTCAGAATCCATTCTTAACCTTAAGTCATACTTAGGGCTGGGGTGTGGGTTAAGCTAAGAAGATTCAGATAGACAACATGCATGTAAAAGTGCTGTGAAAGTAGACCTTCACAATAATATAATTGTGTTTAAGCAGAGTAAAAAGTAAATGTGTAGAAGAGCTGGAGTTGCAGGTTAGGCATGGGAAAGTGAGACAGCAGTTATGTTATCTGTGAAGCCTGAGGGGCTTCAGAGTCTCAGGAATATATAATAGTCATCCATGGGTATGTCTATTCAGTAGATGAAAAAGTACATCCTAGGTTTCTGATACTGTTTGTTCTAAATAACCATTGTAGCTTTGAACTCAGTGAAGGGGATACAATACATTAATCTAGGCAATTATTTTGTTATCAATGGTTAAGAATAGCTCTTGTTAAAGAAAATACTCTCTGCCATTTTTCTTACCATTTTCTGCTTTATGATGCTGTATATACACTTCTGAGCTCCCAAAGAGAAAGTCACATTGTGTAATTCATAACATGACTCCAACAATGAACTTAAAATTACTCCAGATATTTGTCTGTGACAAAAGGTTCCAGACAGAATGATGTTTAAGTCTTTTTGGTGCATGTGCTTTCTGTCTTCATCTAGTTGAAAATGCTTGCACTTAATGATTATTTGCATATTATAGAGACATTCTCCTTGATATTTTTAATCTTTGACATCTTATATCATTATTAAACCAAGCATCATAACACCTACTTCAAAAAATGGTACATTATATCCCTTGAGTTTATCAATCATGGAACAATCTTAGTCCATCATCACATGAATTATTACAAAACTGTTTGATATGTGTATCGAATAGGGAAAAGTAGTTCCTTGTCTTTGAACTTTTTAAGACAATTGCATTAGAGCTGAACTGTACAGCACTCTTCTGTCAATTATAAAGACATTATTTAATGGCTGTACTCAATCCATTTGACTTACAGTTAACCCCACAACTTTTACTATTAACTTTTCTTTCTACATCTTTTAATATTTGACACTTACATATCCTAAAAGATTGGTAGGATCCTTGGAATGGAATTTGAAATCAACTAGATTAGGGTGACTGAGTGGGGGATGTGAAACTGGTTTGTAAATCAGAAAGATTTTTCAGTAACAGAAGGTGGTCTTAGAGAGTAGGCTGGAAGACAATAATTAACCTTGAATCTCATAGCAAGGAAGTTATTCTCATTTCAACTTGCTTTCATTCTCTCCAGATACATAAAAAAGAATGAATCAGTGTGTTATTAATGTATCTTTAGCACACCTTCAACACTTGTCATTTTAACCATGGTAGACTAGATTTCAGGCATAATCCTTTACTAAAGCAAGTTAAAGTCATATGTCTTGTTCTCTAATTTTAGTATTTTAGATTAAGCAGTGCAACTGCTTTCTATTTATTGTAATGATGTACTGTTAAACAATAATTTGAATCATAATTATTAACAAATAATAGTGAAGGTAGCACATGGAAATAACCAAAAAATGATGAAAGCATAGAATATTTAAAGTTTGAGAAACATTTATGTAGTGTAACACATAGATTACTGTTGAAAGGACTGAAATCCCAACTGAACAAGTTATTAAAGAATAAATTATGCCTCCTATCCTAACACTTTATATTTTGGGCACTAACCCCTAGGAATTAAGAATGCAATGGTATTTGGAAATAGTATTTGAAAAGATAATTAGTATGAAGCGAGGTCATATGGATGGGACCTAACTCACTGACTAGAGTCCTTAGAATAAGAGAAAAAAAAATTTTTTTTACAAAAAAGACATAAAATACAGATACCTGAGGAGAAGAATGATCTTGTGAAGACAACACAAGAATATTATCATCTGCAAACTAAAGACAGTATCCTCAGGGGAAGCCAATCCCACCTTCATTTTTATACCAAACTAATTACAGAATTATAGGAAAATAAATTTATTTCATGTATGACACCCTATTTATGAGATTGTATTTTGGCAGCACAAATCGTTAACGAGTAACAAAGTATTTATCAATGTAGTCAAAGCAGAACAGGAGAATTTCAATTTTAACACTTATCATGTGATGATTTTCTATTCATTCATTGAGAATTTTTCAATATGTTTTTTTGTGTTTTGGATGTTGGAGTGCCTCAGACTCTGGAGAAGCAAATGAAAATAAAGAAGTCTCTGATCTTGAATGTATTTGAAAATAAATTTCTAATAATGAGTAAATAACAATTACAAGCATTGATAACAGACAGATCTATTGGACATGCAATTATCTTTATCAAATTCTTGACTATGGATAGAATGTAATGTCTCAACAATGCAAAATATTGGTTTTTAAATGGAAGTGCTTTTCCTTCAAAGGATCATTTGGCAGACTGTTGATATTTTGGACTTTCACAACTTGGGGTTAAGGGATACCAATAGCATTTAGGAACTGAGATTGTAGAAGCTACTGAACATACTATAGTGGACAGAACCCCCATTCTCCCAAACAAGGGTTTTATTGATCCAGAAGGTCAGCAGTGTTGGAGCTAGGGAAGCTTAATATAAGCTGGGTGTGGCAGTACATGCCTGTACTCTCAGTAACCTGGAGACCAGCCTGGAGGCTAGGACAATCACCACAACATTGGCTATGTAGTGAATTCAGTGTCAGGCTGAATTGTATAGTGAGATCCGGTCTCAAAAAAAGGAAGAAAGGAAGAAAGAAAGAGAGAAAGAAAGAAAGAAAGAAAGAAAGAAAGAAAGAAAGAGAGAGAGAGAGTTTAAAGAAAGAAAGAGTTTAAAGAAAGAAAGAGTTTAATGTAGAGAAATCCAATAGCAGAAAGTAATCAGACTCAAGTCTGTGTGAATTCCACATGTATACTCTGTGACATGTAAAGAAATAGCAATACAGAATTGAATATGTTATGGATACAGTAGTTAGATCAAATTTTGTTAGACCCAAATCTTGCCATTTCCTATGTTTAAATGAGAAAATGACATAAACATATGCTTGGAAAAGAAGTAAATATCTATACTTGTTTTTTGTGTGATGGGGGGTTTGTTATGAGGCCACACATGTAAAAGATGTGTAACCTTATGCACACTAATTATTTCAGATATGTACTTTCAGTTTTTTGGAAGCTAGAAACATCTGTTTGCTCCAAATTCTATACATAAAATAATAATAAATCATAAAACTGATGAGTGAGTAGACTAAGTAGACAAATGAAGTAATACTGACTTAAGCTTCCTAGACTATTTCCTTCCTATGTAGTACCAATACTTAGCATATCCCTTATGAAAGTGATATATGAGAAACATAGTATCTGTCATAAGATAATGAATTACATTAAGTAAAATTGTCATTATTGTTATTATGATAAACACTTTTAGTAACATTTACTTACAATGAAATTGGGCACCGGAACACTTGGTTCTGTAAATAAAATATAAATAACTATTGTATCTCTTTTTTACCTTGATAGTTTTAGAAGATGTTAGACAGTTGGTCAACTTCTATTTTCATTTATCCAGTGTTGTTTCTATATGAACAGATGGTGGATCTGTGATCTCATCTAAGCCACAGTAATGCTCTTCAATTCTGGTTTTTCCACTTGCTCTGTGCCTTTGTGCTTCCTGTGTGTCCCTGTAGTGAACTAAAGAAATACTCTGATAGTTGTTACCCACTTTAAGATTTATTAGCCAGTAATACCCATAAATAACATTTACAAAGAAATGCATCTAAAATAGTTTTAAATGTATGATGTAAATGTTGCTATAATTCAACACAATAGTACATTTTAAATTCTTAATGCATAATTTATATGTATGCACTAACAATATGGATGATGAAAATAAAAATACATGCACATATAAAATTTTGTAAAATTTTAGCCTTTGTTTAACACTTATGTGCCTACTGTAATGAGTATTTTGTTTGCAATATTTCACTGTATTCTCATAACTATCAAGGTACTTATATAATTAATATGCCCATTTTACACTTTAGAAAGAGAATTTTGAATTAAATATGTTGTACACTTATGTGCATATATCAGTAACAAAACTTAGTGTCAAATTCAGAAAAAAATATTTTCATGAAATACAGTAAAAGTTACTAAGATAATGGACAGTATAAAAAGATAATGAAGGAAAATATTAAAAATATACAGACTTTGTTGTTAAAACATATTTTCTGTCATGCAAAGAGATACTATATTCTGTAACATCAGACCCATATTTTTACAGATGTGTTTTCTGAATCTATGTTTTGTTATTTTTGTGTATACTTCTGGGTTTTATTCATTGTATGACAATTGTAATGGGTTAAGCAGTGAGCGCAATAATATTCAAATCTGAGATTACCAAAAAATGAGTACAGAATTATGTACACTTTCATGGATTATCCAAACGTGATTTTAAATATTGAATATGTTGTTTAATATTTCAGTTTCTCTGGACAGCTACTTTAAGTTATATCATATTGGAAGTCTCAAAAGATTACTAACAAAATATTTGGTGACAAATTACTAAACAGATGTTTTCTATATGTGAAGGCAAAACACACAAACATGACAACGTAGTGTCTACACAGAGTGAAAGCAAATACTCTCAAAAAGATCTTGGTTTTCCTTCATCTCATACATCTATTTTTTAGTTGCTTTATAATGCACTTATTGAAGTTGTGCTCATAAGCTTGCCACGATTGACCTTTACAGCAGCAACATTCCAAACATGAAGGTAACAAATCTAAAGATACCATAAACATTGAGCTAAAAATTAACAAAAGTGTTTTATCTTCTATTTTGGAATGGATTTTGAACAGATTTTTGTTGTCCTGAGGGAGATGCATGACATTTAAAAACTTCACCAACATTTACTGGCAATATATTTTCCTTTGCATTATAAATAATGTTTTGCAAATCCACCATAATAATCAAAACATACTTATTTCTTAAAGTGCGTAAAAAGTATATAAATGAATTAAAACTAGATCTTCAGTAAATTGGCTAATTGTATCTAGCAGAGATGTTAGGATTGTTTTTTTATTTCACATATAGATGTGAATAATTCGATAACATAAGATGTAACAATAATTTTAATGATGTTTCACTTGAAGTTACAAAGACAAGAAAATATATTCTTGAGAATAAAGAGCTCCAGGTTTGTATCCAGTACAGTTCACTGAGTGAATTCATTATATTGTTTAGTAACATAAACTCTGAAGTTAGACTGTTTCAAGAAAATACTACATTTTTCAATTCTTTCTATAACCTTGATGGAAATCCCTAAATATATCTGGAGTTACATTCCCCATCTACAAAATGAGGATAGCTGATAATATCTTCCCCATTTTGTGAAATATAAAACTTGCACAATACAATATAGGGTATAAAAGTTTTAGAACAGTTCCAGAAACAATAGGATTGTTCCATGTCTATTAAATAATAAATAAAATAGAAGTTATTATGTTTATTATATCAATGCTACTTTCTTTATACAAAACAGAAAAAACTGGGCTAAAAATTCTATAAGTGATTTCAACTGAAATAGTATGGTGTAAAAATTTTTGGTTTTGATTTTTTAATTTATTTTGTTTATAATAACTATTGGAATTACACAATAATTTCTGTTACTCATGGCTAATTTTCAGTGCTAACAAATGTATCTGTTCATGCATTAAATGAACATTAATTAAGTGAATCCAGCTTCATGGGTTCAAAGTGGATCTAATCAAAGAAAAAGTTTTGAAACTGAGTCATAAGATATTATTTTCTAAACAACATTATAGGCAATGTTAATGAGATAAATCTTTTGCATACATTTAAAAGATGTAGTTTTAGGGGATCAATATGGAGGTGATTACAGAAGTATAAGTAGTAATGTCAAAATGAAACTACTCTGAACTGGGTAATTACTGATAATTACTAAAAAATGACATTAACCTGTATTTTATTAATTGATGGGGAAATGTAAACACTTAAAATTGTAGCTTTGAAATATATGAAAAGAATGGATGGAAACAACTCTTGACTGATCCCAAGCATGTATATATATATATATATATATATATATATATATATATATATATGATATTTAAAAGTTTGCTTCCTCTCCTCTCCTAAGTCTTTGGAATCCAGTGAAGTGACAAAATTATACAATTTGAATTCTGACAAAATAAAGAGAATCCTAGTATAATATTCTGATTCAAGAAACATCTTTAATGATAAACAAAGAAATAATGGTTGCTGAAATCAATCAATTACATAAATGTGAACTCACATGAAAATATTTTATCATAAACTATAGCTAAAGATCTAAGATTGACAAAAGAAAAACAAACAAACAAACAAACAAACAAAAACTTCCAAAGCTCTATCCTGCAGTTCTGGAACCTTACACTCTTCTTTGGCACTTGAACTACAATAGAAAATATAAATTTTTAAGGCATCCCTCTCCACAAACAACTCATTGTTGCCTTTGGGAATCCTTGTGAGGGTTTGATACTCTTCCCAAAATACTGGTGTCTTCTCAGTGTAATCACAGCTGTTTTTATTCTCTATTCTTCAAAATCCACTATTCATCAAAGCAGGTAGGCATGCTGAAGATTATCTATATATCTATAAGAAAATGGACCTGAGAGAAACAGAAAGCTATGTGTGTGGAAAACACCAAAACTCAGGTCAATCTTATCAGGTCCGATTCAAGTACTGTAACAGAAAGGAAGACACCAATAAGAGCAAATGAAGGCATTCAATGGTAAAATTATAGCAGCCCTCAGCAGATCATCAGAATGTTTAAGATCTACACCACAGTGTGGTTGGAATGCCGTCTGGTTGGTATTTGCATCTTGTGTAAAATGTGTGTATGTGATTCATTTGTTTTTTTCTAATCTATTCTAAGAGACATAAGTATATTTGTATTTGTGTTTTCAATATAGTATTTCACAGCTAGTCAAAATGAGAATGTAGAGACTGCTTTAGTCATTAGAATGAAAAGAAACACACACCCATAATGAAAAGCAAAGTGAAGCCCATCAAATAAGGCAAGGAATTGCATAACATAGTGGGTCATTTGGAATATGTGCCTAGTCATTGTTTGCAAATATAATCATTATTTCTGTATAGAGTATTTTTTATTTTTCTAACAGTAATAAATTGATACAAGACTTGACAGAATTTGATCTGTATATACAAGCCACTAAAATTTAAAAAGAGCAACTTTTAGAAATTTTTATATATTTAATGGCAGCAGGAAAAAGTCTGCCTTTGATATCAACCTGCTCAACATATCCAAGTAATTTTGTGCCTTTCTTACAAAAACAAAGTTACAAGCGTGTTATTGGCTAGTTTCACTCTGTGTTTGTACGCGTGCAGGTGACTATGAGACAAGAGTTTGAGGAATAAACAAAGAAAACAATTGTAATTTAGCTGAACATTTTGTATTTGTAATGAGTCTTAAAACTGAACCATATTGGGAAAAGGATACATACTATTTATATTGTTGAAATATTATATGCATGTATTATATGATTATAATACATTACATGTGTGTAACTTTATATGTCTAAACGTATATATTTTCTGGATGGGTTAATGAGATCCCTAGCATCTATCATGAAGAATTATTTTGAATTTATGGTTTTCTCATTCATTTATTTAGCATGTAGAAAAAAAAGTTATGGCATTTCAGTCTTCTCAGTATTCAGAATGATGCAATTAAACAGCTTTGCAAAATCATAGCCTGGGTTGTTATCCATTTTTTCTTAAAATTCAGGACAATGAACATTTGGAAATTCATTTTCTGTTTTTCAGCTATTTTTCCATACATAGGTTGGTCAGATTAAAACTTCATGGCTCTAGAAATGCTTCTTCCCTGATGTGTTCAGTGTTGAGTGCTTTAGTGATTATGTATAGCAAGTCCTGATGCATGTTCAGATTTTGGAGCAAGGAAGAAACCTTCTTGGTGACAAAATTAACATATTAACCAATTTGTCTTTCAGCGGTACATCAATATTTGGGTTCTATTTTTCCCAAGGATAGGGTTTTTTCTTTTAGAATTAAAGTGCATGATAGTAACAGCGTCAATTTGAGTAGGAAATGCCCAGTAGGATCAGCAATGTTCAGGTTGTGATTAAAGAGATTTACTGAAGGTCAGTTGGGAATTACTAGATATGAGTGTCAATAGCCAACATGCTATGAAAAAGGAAAAGCTCTGTTTCTTTAAACAAACTCCAGTGCTCACTCTCAGTTTGGTTGTTGTCTCCTCACAGCAGCACTGACTTTTCAGCCTTCCAGTGCAGACTCTGGTGTCCTGATACAAACCTGAGCAGGACATAACAGTGAGCTCCACCCCTTCAACTGAATCCTTCAGCTCTCTGGCACACAGACCACCATTTTGCGAATTTCCACACCTGATTCTGCAGAAGACCAAAGCAATCTTCTAATTCATATACATTTGTATAAATCGCAATACATTTGTTTTCCTAGTAAATGACTGATACTGATTTTGGTATTAAAAGTTGCTGTAGAGAGGATACTTATAAAAATGCGATGCTTTAATGACTTTAGTGGTTTCCAAAATTGGCTCTCTTGTTTGATTAGACCTGAAGATGCCATAGCATTTCCTTCTGATACTGTGGAGAATATCGCTAGTTCTTGGTATGAACTCCTTAAAATAATATGCTGTGTAGATCCATTTGATTTTTCTGAGTCACAGTTTGTGAGATGTAAGAAATTCAGCAAATCATATATCTAACTTTTGAATATTTTTGACAGAGTGGGAAATATAATGATGGTGGTTGGTTGATGTTAGTATTTCTCGAAAAACTAGTGAAGAAAAGCAATGAGCTTAGAACATCCATAGGAAATCTAAATCTGACTGTGAGGACAAGGTAACAAAGGAAAATAATGAGCTCAAGGATTCAAATTCCAGCTCGAACACACATACAAAATTTAACAGTTTCTAAGTGCATCCTAGAAGAAAACCTCTCTTTTAATTGCAGGGCCAAGATTGCAGGAACCCAAGTACAAGCCCTCGTAATTTGATTGGCTGAAATACAGCATAATTTTAAAAGTCAGTTTCAAAGGATATTAGTTGGAAAGTTAAAGGCACTCATCAGAAAAGAATGGGATCCTGTAACCTGGGAGAGAGACATTTTGAAGCATCCTGACGAGGTTAAGGTTGTTGAGCTCTTAGACTCTAGTGAGATTATTTTTGAATTTCCTAACAAAATGACAGAGGTATTCCCATCCCTAGTCCCTGTGGTGTTAGTCTTTCCTAGGATACTTCAAGAAACTAATTCTATGTGGACCAGACGTGATAATGCTTACACTCCTCAGCATATACCCTCACCACCCACTTGCCACTAGGCCAGTAATCAGGCTCATATTACAGAAGAATCTTAAGGATGTATATATACAGAAACCAATGAGAAGTTTCCTCCCAAAATACTTCTTGAGGCCTACTAAACAAGCACGGCAATGGCTTAAGCAGATGTGGGATAATGGTAATAAAAATATACACCAGACTCAAGCTGAGTTTATGGATATGGTCCCATTAAGTACAAATTCTGAATTTAATGTTGCAATTTGTGAAGTGAAAAATATGTTAAAAGTTTATTTTGTTGATCGGCAGAAATACGGATCAAAAGATGAGCAAGTGCATGATATTTAGTGGTTTAGTGTTAATGAGGAGATACAGAGATTTAGAGAAATAGGAATATAGGAGTGGATTTTATCATGTAAATCTAGCCAACCATACTGGGATGATCCAGAAAATATACCCTTCATTAACAGCTTGAGAAACAGATCTGTGAGGGCAGCACCAACCTCCCTGAAGAACTCTGTCATTTCTTTTCTCTATGCCAGACCTTACATTGGGGACCTTGGTTACTAAATTGGGAAACTTAAGGCAAAATGGTTTAACTGGATCATGGAGTAGCAGGGATCAAGTGGAAGCATGTATTCACCAACACAAGGAGCATACACTTAACTTAATGGACATCAGAAGCCGAAAAATGATCAGAACGGTCTAATATATATAGACCTATTTCACTGGCTGATCAGTCATAGTGTTCACAAAAGTGACAGGAAGCCTACAAGATTTTTACAAGATTGATATATTCCAAAACATTTAAGGATATGTGAATAAAAATCTACGACAATTCATAGTAACAGAAAATCATGAGTCCTCAACCAATCCCCAGTTTACAGATCCAGAACAACTGAATGAAGGCTCTCTTGAGGAACGAGCCTCATAAACCACCCAAATGGTCAACATATTGTCAACATTTCCCCAAAGTGATCTAAACCTTTTACCAGAGTAGTCATATATTTGGGAAAGGGAAATGATCAGATATTTCAGGGAACACTGGTTCTGAACTGATACTGATTCTAGGGGATCCAAAATGTCCTTGTCACCCTCCAGTAAGAGTAGCAGCCTACAGAGATTAGGTGATCAACTCATAGTAGGTCCAGTAGATACTCAAATGCTGCAGTCATTTCCCCTGTAATTGGGATAGACATGCCTAGTATTTGGTGGAATCCTCACATTCACTCCTTAACTTGTAGTGTGAGGATTATTATGGTTGGATAAGCCAAATAGAAGCCATCACAGTTGACTTCACCTGATAAAATGGTAAACCAAAAGTAATATTACATCTCTGTTGGGATTGTAGAAACCAGTGCCACCATCAATGATTTGAACGCCTCAAGGGCAGTGGTTTTCAGGACATCTGATTGTATGCTCCTATTTGGCTTATGCAGAAGATGGTTGGGTCAGGGAGAATGATGGGAGATTACTGTAAACTAATTCAAGTGGTGACTCCAGTTGTATCAGATGTGGTTTCCTTGCTTGAGCAGATTGACACATCTCTTGGTGCTTAATATGCAGCTACTGATTTAACAAATCTCTTCTTTTCTACACCTACCTGTAAAGCCCATCAGAAATGATTTGTTTTCAGAAGGCAAGGTACTGTCCTACCCCAGGTATATATTATTTTTCCAGCCCTGTGTACAATTTAGTTTACTAGGGCCTTGATTATCTTTCTTTTCCACAAGGTACCACACTGACCCATTACATCAATCATATTATGCTGATTGCACCAAATGAACAAGAGGTAGCAACCTCCTAGTCCTGGATTTGTTAGTAAAGCATTTGAGAATGAGAGGATGGGAAATAAATTCAACTAAAATTAAAAGGTTTTGAACCATAGTGATATTTCCAGAAGTCCAGCGATGTGGCACATGTGGAGATATCCCTTCTATGGTAAAAGACAAATTGTTGCTTCTGATTCCCCCTGCAACCAAAAATGAAGCACACTGCCTAGTAGGCCTACTTGAGATTTGGAGGCAAAATATTCTTCACTTACTCTGGCCCATTTACAGAGTGACTTGAAGAGCTGCAATTTTAAAGTGAGACCCAGAACAAGTATGCTGTGAAAGCTATTCTGCCACTGGAACTCTTTAATGTAGCAGATCCAAAGGTACTTGAATTGGCAGTGGCAGGCAGGGATGCTGTTCAGAGTCTAAAAGAGGGCCCTACAGAAAAACTGCAGCAGAGAGAGGCCTTTAGGGTTTTGGAACAAGGCTCTGCTATCATCTACAGACAACTAATCTCTCTTTGAAAAACAGATAAGGTCTGCTACTGCACCTTAGTGGAAACTGAACACTTGCTCATGGCACACCAGGTTAACCTGCAACCCGAGTTTCCTATCATAAGCTGGGTATTGTGTGATCCACTGAGTCATAAGGTTGGACATGCACAGCAACAGATCATTACTAAGCAGAATATACATGGTCAAGTCAGAGCAGGTCCAGAGGGTACAAAGAGGTTACAAGACAAGTTGCCCAGATGCCCATGGGTCATCTACCTGCTACATTGCCTTCTGTTTCCAGCATGCACTTATGGCTTGGGGGGGGTGCACCATATGATCAGCTGTCAGAGGAACAGAAGGCTAGGGTCTGGTTTATAGATGGTTCCGCATGGTACACAGGCACCATCTGCAAGTGGACAGCTGCTGTGTTACAGCCTCCTTCCAGGACATCTGTAAAGGAAAATCTTCACAGTGGACAGAACTAAGTAGTGTATCCAATAGTATATTTTGCTCTGAAGGAAAACTGACCAGATGTGACCATTTACTGATTCATGGGCTGTAACCAATGGTCTAGCTGGATGGTCTAGAATTTTGAGAGACCATGACAAGAAAAGTTTTGACAAAGATATTTGGGGAAGATATATGTGAATAGAGCTAAAAATATTTGTATCTCATGTAAATGCTCACCAAAAGTGATCTCACCAGAAAAGAATTTTAACAATCAAGCGGTAACTATGGCCTGTTAAACTCATAGCAGTCAATGTCTTTCTTCAGCCACCTCTATTCATGCCCAGTGGGATCATGAGCAGTTTGTATATGGTGGCAGGGATGGAGGGTATGAATGGGTTCAACAACCTGGACTCCCACTCACCAACACTTATCTGGCTACAGCCACTGCTGAATGCCCAGTATGTCAGCAGTGTAAACCAACACTGAATTCCCAATATGCCGCTATTCCCCAGCCTGTTATCAGCCTGTAACCTAATGGCAGGTTGATTATATTGGACCACTTCTGCCATGGAAAGGACAGTATTTCATCTTTGTCTTTGTTTTTATTGGCAGAGACACTTATTCTGGATACAGATTTGCCCTCCTTGCATATAACACTTTTGCTGAAACACCATTTATGAACTCACAGAATAATTTACCCACCATCATGGAATTCCACACAGCACTGCTTCTGACCAAGTAACATATTTCAATGCCAAAGATATGATTCAGGGAGCTCAAGTTCATGGAATTCACTGATGTTATCATATTCCTCATTATCCAAAAACAGTTGGATTGATAGGAAAGTGGAACAATCTTTTAAAGACATAGTTGCAGTGTCAGTTTGGCAGCAATAGCATGAAGGACTGAGGCGAGGTAATTTAAAATGTTGTACATGCTTTCAATCAGCATTCCCTACATGGTACTGTTCTTCACCTGGCCAGGATACATGGGGCCAGGAATCAAGGGGTAGAACTGGGAATGGTACTGCTCACTGTTACCTCTAGTGGCACACTAGCAAAATTGTTGCTTCCTGTTCTAACAACTTTATGCCCAGCTGGATTTGAAGGCATAGTTTCAAAGTGGGGAAAGGTTGTGCCATGAAAAAAAAAAAAATGATATCATTTAACTAAGCTAAGATTACCTCTGGTCATTTAATTCTTCTCATGACTGTGAAGACGGAAGCTTAAAAGGGAGATACAATGTTGGCAGAGATTATTGACCCAGACTGCAAGGGGAAGCCGAACTTTTACTCCACAATGAAGGAAAAGAATATGCTTGGAGGGCAGAAGCTCCCTTAGCATACCTCCTAATGCTACTAGGTACTTCCTCATGCTATGTTCTGTTACTAAGACCAATTGGAAACTACACAATTCAAGGAGGATGACAAGTGGTCCACAACCTTCAGGAACGAAGAAAGGGGTCACCTGACAAGGGAAAGAAACCAAGACCTTCTGAGGTATTTGCTGAAGGGTAAGGGACTAAAGAGTGGGTAGAAGAGATAGTTCTAAGTATCAGCTAAGATGCCTGTGAAAACCTACAGAAGTAAAAACTGTAATTGTAAGAGTTCTCTCTTATAGTTGCCAATGTGGTATAATGTCAATAAACTTTATATTGGCTCTCAAGAATTGTTAAACCTATGTTATGATGTTCCAGTTATGAAATGTTAGGCGTTAACATCAGCTAAAAAAATTGGCCTTCTAATCTTGCGGGGTATTAGTGCATTTACATTTGTTTCCAGGATAATTATAACATGTTAGGAACAGTTATGAACTTGTCTTTGTATGTGCAGACTGGTTTAAAGGAATGCATATGGCAGTCAAGTTGACAAAGGGCTAGATTGTGATAGATTGTGTCAATTGGTAAGAAACACCCAACTGAATTGGTTAGCAGAAGGTTACTGAAGATTTTCTGGAATTTACTGGATATGATTGACACCAAAAAATTGACTTGTTCCCTGAGTAGTATAAAAGGGAAATGAAGAAGAAAAGTTCACTGATGGTTATTCAGACGAACTCTGGTCTTTACCTTGAGCTTGGATATCATCTCCTGGCATCCAGTGCACATTCTTTAGCCTCCAGTAAAGACTATCAGCCTTTTGGTGCAGACCCTTTGGCCTGCCTTTACAGGATCACATATGATATTGCACTGAACCTCAGGTCACTGACTGAATCTTTCAGATATATAGTGCCCAGATCTGTAAGAGTTCAAAAGGCTTTTTGACCTCTTCCGCAGCTGACTCTGTAGGTGATCATTGTAAGGCAATCTTGAAAATTCTTATATGTTTGTATATCTTGTATTAAATCTAACTCTCTGGTGTCTTAGGTACTTTTTCCTCATTGCTGAGACATACCTGAAGCCAAAGTTGGGAAAGGAAAGGTTTATTTGTTACAGTGTTTCAGTCCACAGTCGGTTGGCTCCAAGGCAGGCGGGCCACAGTTGATGGCAGCCGCCAACAGCAGGCAGGAACCAGCAAAAACAAGACACACCTTCTTCCTGCCATTACATCACATCCTGGGCCACCCCTATGTGGGTGTAGCACTGACAACATCAATCCAAGCACTAGACAGTGAACAAATCACAAATGCACAATGCAAACTCATGAGGCCTGGGTGCCACAGGCATAAACCATGACACCTGGGAAGCACTGCTCAATACAAGGAGTAACGTTTTCATGAATTACTTTACTCAGATACATATTCATTCAGTACTTAAAGAAGTCTCCCTTCTCTTGGATAAAAATAACACTGTTTGAATGATTGTACAACTGGAATCATAATAATGGTTGGTATTTCTAAAAAGTTTAGGTAAAAGGTAATATAGTAGTTAATATATTGAAATAAATCTGCATGCTCCCCAAGTGCTTGTTTTACAAAAGCAAAAATAATTTCATTTTATTAAATTCTATAGCTAACTGTTAGATATTGACCTTTTGCACATTTATCTAATGAATGCTTAAAGAAGAGTTCTAGAATTGTGAGCTGTTCATTGCCTGCTTTTTGGCAAGGGCTGACATAATTCCAATTGTGGTCTTTAATGATGAATGTTTAGTCCTAATGAGACTTTTCAATTTTCCTTGTTTGATTTGAAAATAAACTATTTGAATCTGGCTAAAAGTGCTTTAAAAGTTGTCATCCCAGGAGCCCCAAGCCCAAGAGAGTAGTACTTTCACTTGAATTTTTCACAGGTATTAACACTTAAGCAAATTAGGCTATTACTCCAACTTCCAAATTAGAGAAGCACATTCCTTTCTAGTCAATAGAATATTCCATGTGTTTGAAATAGCATGGTTAACTCAGTATTAGTAGTTTGGATTTGTGGTGTCTATAGTAGAATGAAGTAATACCAGTACTCATTTATTTTATTCCAAATGCCCACTCTGTAACTACTTTTGTTATTCACATTATTATTTTTTCTATCCTATTACTTTATTTTTGAGAATGTTGTTTTGAGATTCTCTGTTCCTATTTTCTGCTTAAATTTTTGAGCAAATTAAATTGTGCTTCCAAATAGATAAAACAAATAAATGGCTTAGAAGTATCACAATTAAGTATGATAATAGCAAACTGTTATACTTTTAATAAAGATTAAGAATGGTAGTAATGCAAAGCTTTATTTCATAGAACAAAAGCACTTAAGCAGGAGTTTATATTACCATTAAGCTTCAATGCTGATAACATTGGGACTTCAACCTGCATAGCTGCAATGTTAAATTAAGGGCCTTGTTCAGGATGAGTGAGCACCATTATGGTTCTTAAATAGGAAAAGTGGATAATCATTACTGATTATTCCTCAACTCCCAGTCTTACTTGTTAAAAATGAAAGATTATTAAAATAGGTTGTACAATTTCCAAGCTGCTATGATAAGCAGAAATAATAGAATTATATATATATATATATATATATATATATATATATATATATATATTGGATCAGTCAAAGACATTTAACTTGACAGGCAGATTGATCTCTGATGGTCTGAATATAAAATTTATGATTATATAAGTATAAAATTTACCTATAGTATATAATTTAATCATCTTTAAGGAAAAGTAATTTAGAATGATAATATATCCTTTATTTTTATTTCTACAGCAACTGTACTCTCTCTATATATGTACACACACATATATGACATAAAATAATCTTTAAATATCTAATGAAAATAAGATATAGACATGGGCTGTGTTTTCTTAATATTTTTATCAATTTGAAAACATAAGTAAATTATGTAAGGTCAGGGTTTTAATCTTTTTCATATATATATATATATATATGTAACTGAAATTACTTTTCTGATACAAATGTTTTAGAATAAGTTCTATGGTATTTGAAATTGGTTTCCTTCTGTATCTAGGCAACTATTCTGGTAAATCTCTAACTACTTTTACTTATTTAAACATGTGAAGGAAAGGCTTTTGAAAATATTTCAGGACATAAGCTCTCTTTGAGACACTGTGACTGGCATTGTGTACAAATTATACCACTTTAATATTTCAATGGGCCCTGAAGTACTTCTGAGCTGAGATGCCCGGATCCTTTGTCTGTCTCATCCATATCTGTCCTGTAGTATGGTGTATTTTTATTTCAATCACCATGCACTGTCAAAGTTAAATGCAATATGGGGAGCATTACCTTGTATAAATCTGTTTGGATTCTTGTTAGAGTACCTGTTTGAAGATTCCAGTGGGAAGATGTTGACTGCTTTTGTTTTTAAATTTTATCATAATTCTTGTGTTTCAGAAGAGCTTATTTACATATTCTTTTTGCGCAGTGCTTAGAAAATTATCAAAACATTTTGTAGGCGAGGTAATAGATGTTGCAATAAATTCTCCAAAGTTGCACAGTAAATAATCAGAGACACAAGACTCAAGCAGAGGTCATTATCTTAAAGACTAAGAATAATATCTGGCTTTCTTCTATAGCATTTAAAGTGTCGGGGAGGAACTGTTGCTAATTTATTTAAAAAATCATTCTCTATATGGTTCTAAAAATAACAGAACCTGATTGTAAGGCGTGAATATTAAAAGCAACATTTATTATAAAAACAACAAAGGCTGTGAATTTATTTAACTTTAAGAAAATTTAGAGGAATTCTTAGGTCAAAGGCATTCATTTGATAGAATTTGATGTCTTACAATAAAAAAGAATAGGGAGAAGTTGGTCAACATGTAAATGAAACAGGAGGAATGAGATAGTACAGCAAAATGAACATAATTATCAGTAATGCTTCTGCATCTCAAAATAGGCAGAAGAGGAGACTTTGAATATATTTACCATAATGAAACGATGAAAGTTTATGTGGACGGATATTTTGATGACCATGAATACTGACGACTCAATATATACGGGAGTCGACATTGTACTATATTATATAATGTGTACAAATTGAAATACAATGAAAATTACAATATATTTACAGAAGTGTCTCTGGATACACATGGCTACAAAGACTTTAAAGATATAAGTGAATAAAGCAAATCATCTGTTAAAACTAAGAGCATATACTTGCTTGTGTTCTGTATTTTCATGTTTGTGTATATGTGACATTTCTTCTATAACTGTTCACAAATAAAAAGATATTTTTTGTTTGATACCATTATAAAATTAATGGTCACTGGAGTGAGTCCAGGCTGTGAAGTCCAAAATATTAAAGTTAGTTAGATTTCAGCCTGTATTCTCTGTCACTTTAAAATCATGCTCTTGTTCTATTCTTGACACTTATGTTGCAAGCAGTTAACTAAAGAATAAAGATGAGAATGTGTTCTCATTCACTTATAAAAATCCTTCAGGAAATAGACCCTTTTGCTATGCCTCTGTCCACTACACTTTATTTTTCCTCCGTTTGCTACATTCCAAAGTTAACTTTTTCTAAAACCGTAGAACCCTGTAATGAGAGTGTTTTGCCAAGTACAATGCATGGAGGAGAGTTTTGAGAAGTTTGACCTTTGTCTGTCTGGTCTGACACCTAGTCAATGCTTGCTTTTGTATTGCTATTGTGTGTGATACAGTGATGCCTGATCCTCACTGTTTTTCAGATTTGTCTGTGTATCACTGAAGAGCTACTAATGGTTTTGAGAAGTGCCTTAATAATTTAATTTTCTGGATGGAAGGACATTTTGAACTCATGAATTTTTGGGAAACATCTTAAAATTCATTGACTTCTAATTATTCAAATAATTTCAGATTATAATATTCAATCACTTAATTTGACAAATACTAAAAATGAAGTCCAGAGCAGCTAAGTGAATTTTCCAAGTTCACAGAGCAAGTTATTGGAAATCATTGTTACATACACCAGGACATTCTCCTGTTTTGTTAGACAAGATATAATGAATGAAATTTAATCTTCTTGTGATCCTTGGGGCTTTTGCTAGGTCTGCAATCATTATGATAAATACCAGAAATTAGCATATAAGAAAGTAAGTTGAAAGGTGGGTTAATATTTGAAATATTTTCTCTTACTTTTTAAGAGATTGACTAGTTTTTGCCACAGATACATTTCTTGCTACCTTACATTTTCTTCTTAGAGATAAGTAAATAGTTTGGTTTGTATCGAAGAAACTTTAAAGTGAGCCAACTTCTAGAAATTTATATTTCTACATTTTAATTTCAACATCATAACATTTAGAATGATATATAAAAAGAATCTGTAAAAATCACTTTAGTGTCATTAGCCCTCTTTCCATCACATTTCTCTTTATAATTTGTTTTCCAAACAATTAAGTGGTATTTTCCAGGACTAAACCCATTTCAAGTGGTAGTAGTAATTAGGTTGCTAAAGAAGCTCATAGGGTTATTTTCTAACCTTGCATCTCTGCCAGCTCCCCAAAAAATTTTGCATCAGTAAAGTGTGCATTTGAATAGGAAGGCTGATGTCTTAAAGTTTTAGATTTTTCTACCAAATGTAGATGAAAGCTAAAAACCAATTTATCTAAATGTATTTTTGAAAGCAAGTTGATGTTGTCACTGGCACCTTGGTCAATCGATAAGTGTATATCGTATATCAACCTACAAGTGTGTATCATGATAAACAAGTGCACACCATGTAGGTAGACATTGCCAGTTGCAAAAATCAAAGAATCAAGCTTTAAAAAGGCAAGGAATCAGTATTAATATTTGTAACATTTTTAAACATAAATATGATAAAATTATATTGTACTTCCCCAAATTTATTTTCATCAGTGAAATTTTAAATAGTTTTAAATTAGAAGATGATATTAATTTGTTTTTTTATCATTGAATTTAAAGAAAGCAATCCTTTGTTTGTGTGCACGAAGGAAGCTCTCATCTTTCAAATCTCAGATTTCTCAGATGTGTGGTTGACAATCACTCACAAACTGTAG
Organism: Cavia porcellus; assembly: GCF_034190915.1. Lineage (NCBI taxonomy): Eukaryota > Metazoa > Chordata > Mammalia > Rodentia > Caviidae > Cavia > Cavia porcellus. Next base: position 95,641,274 of record NW_026947487.1, read on the forward strand.
TAATTAGACAGTAGAATCTATAATCATAAATGCAGCTTTTTCTTTCTTTATAGCTTACTTTGAAAATCACTAATTAATCTTCATCTTTATGTCAATATAAATTATGTAACTCTTTTTTTGTTGTTGTCATTTGTTTTGGTACTGGGAATCAAACTCTGGACTTTGTGCTTGCAAGAAAAGCTCTGTGCCACTGAGCTACATACTCAGCCTTAAATGACATAATTCTTATTGTCATAATTTTGTCTGAGGAACACTTTGAGCAAGGTAGTGTGTTACATGCTACATTAGATAGCTTTGAGACATCAAGAAATCACAAGCGTGTGATCACAGCTCTAAAGATGATGGAGTGTGTAAGTGCTGTTTGTGTCAAACTCAGGATAGAAGTAAAAGTAACTAGTTTTCTCTCATGTATCACTCTGTGACTTCTCCCTTTCTGTCTTTTTTGCCTAAGGAAAGGAGATACATATACAATCCAAGATCTAAAAGGAGTTTTAACACTAAAACCTAGCGCACAGATGTACCATAGAATAAAATAACACTTACCATGTCTAAACTATTGCTCATCAACAACTAATGGATGAGAGGCATCTTGAGTATATTAGGAGTGACAGCCCTCATTTATTAATACGTTTTCTACTTAGCCTTTTAGTCTGTCAACTTAGAATCTCTAAATTGCACATTATGGTTTGCATGTGCAGGGTAGTGTTAGAGTAAATTAGATACTTTTACAGTTATGAAAAAGTAATATTTAAACTGCCTTTCAGAATTGGGCATACCTGGAGTTTAGCACAGTTGCCAGTGCAGAATGTCACTTAAAAAATTCCAACAGCTAGTGAACAGGAGATAGTCCTTAGAAGACTGATTAAGCCAGAGTCTTAGAACTAAAAAATATACCTACAAGGAATGGCCTTGGTCTATTTTCTTTTACATCATCAATTTATAAATCACCACATTCTAATCAGTGGAGAAGAATGAGCAATTGTGCCCAGTGTATAGGGGTGATGGGTTGAGCAGTTCTGTGAATGAATAATCAGTGATGCTGCTGAAACCCACAGGGCATGACACAGATAAAGTGTCTAGATCTGAAGTGGGTGATTGCTATGGTGTCCACTGGTCTGAGTACACTCAGGTTGAGAAGTTTCTTCCTCCTTTATATGCTTGCTCATGTACTGACATTTAAATTCATATGTAAACAATTCCATCTTTCAATATTTGATCCAGAAAATGAAGACTGCAAGATATAAGGTAACTCTCATACAAAAGATACCTCTTCACCAAGTTGTTTGAGCTAAATGTTCTATTGTAGTTATGAACTTTGAGAATAGTAGTGCCTAGGAATGCATCTTCCTTTACTTACTAGAAGGAAATAATTTGAGTAATACAGACTGATATGTGGTCACTTTATCTATCACGAGTGATTGTACTTTGGAGCTCACTCTGTGATCCACCTGGACTTAGTCTTTGTAAGAATCCATGTCCTGTCTGAATTTCAGAATAAGATTTCAAGAAACCAAATTTTTCCCTACATCATCAATTCCTAACTTATTAAACCTTCTATGATATTTATACAAATTTTAAGCTAATGTGCATCAATGAATGTAAAAATGAATTCTCTGCTGTGAGTACTCATGTATAGTTCTTCTTTTTCATTTAATTTAAAGAGAATAAAATAGAACTTTTAAACAAGATGATTTTAGGGTAATAAAGGTTAATGTATTGTGTATTGTAATCTCAAAATTAGTTACACAGTCTACAAATTATCTGCATTTAATTGTCTAAAAATTATTAGCACAAAATTTTCTTTTCTATGGACTGAGAAAAACTATTAGTATATCTACTTTAAATAACTTCTATATGTATTTTTCCTTCAGCTTCTCACACTAGGGAGACCATATAATGCATACACAAGTGAGTCTTATTTATTTCATTTATGAATATGCTCTTTAGTTGCATCCATTGGCCCATAAAAGTCTCCAGGTTATCCTTTTAAGAGCTGACTAGTATTCCATTGTATAAAAAGATCTTTTTGTTATCCATTCTTCAATTGATGTGATTTTAGTTTGGCTCAAGATCTAGACATTAAAAACTGTGCTGTTATAAAAATGGATGCTATTATAGTGCTTGGGTACCATGTTTTTATTTCTTCTGGAATATACCCACAAAGAACATAATTGGGGACCTTAAATCCTAGTTTTTTTTTTTTTTTTTTTTTTTAAGATTTCCAGTGATTGCACACATCTACACTCCCACCAAGAGTGGAGAAGGGTTCCTTCTCTTCACAGTGTCTCCAGCTTGTTATTCCTAGGTAATAGCCCATTCTTTTTGGGGTGAGGTGGAATCTCAATGTTTTTTTTTTTAATTTTTAACTCTCAAATGACCAGTGATGTTGAACATTTTTTCATGTATCTGATTGATCTTAGGATTTCTTTATCTGAGAAGAATATGTTCATCTTAGATGCTCATTTTTGGATTGCAACTTTAAATGTGGAGGGTCTGATTTTTTGAGTTCTTTATATGTTCTTGATACTGATCATTTGTCTCAGGAACACCTGGAAAGCATTATTTCTGACATTGTTGGTTATGTCTTCACTCTGCTGATGGTTTCCCTTGCTATGCAAAAGCTTTTTAATAAGATGAGATACCAGTTGTTGATTCATTGTGATAGTTCGTGTGTGACCAGAGATTTTTTTTTTTTTTTTATTTAAGAGGAAAAAGAGAAAAACACAAAACAGAACAAAGCAGTGTAAGGTTACACATAATACATAACTACAAAAAAAAACATAACAGTAAGAAATCACCTGTTAATAGATTACATAATATCATCTTGGAAATAGTTGCTCAAATCACAGTATCAAAAAATACAAAGTAGACATTCAAACGGAGAGACTGCATACAGCTGTGTTCAATGATCCAAAAACATTAATATAGTCAGCTATTTAACATCCCTAAACACACTTGTTGTTATATCCGTTAGAGCTCTTTTTTTTTTCCCCTCCCTCTCTTTTTTATAACAAAATTTATACATTTTGGATTTTATTACTCCTCAGTTCTCATTACTCTCTTGGGGGGGAGAGAATAAAGTCAAATATGGCAAAACAAAGCTGTAAGTCCAAACCAAGGATAGACATAGCACATGATGTAGAACAGAGTACAAGGTCATCAACAATGGTTATCAACATTGTCTCTTGTTTCCTTAAAAGGAATTGTCCATCTCATTAGATATTATAAAGCCGGACAAAACAGTGGAGAACAAGACCAATAAAACTTAGGCATTGTGAACATTACAGGACTTCCAAAGGAGACAATAGTCAAACCAGAATGGGCATCTTTCTGAATCTTATTGCCTTCAAATTAGTTGCCTATACCTTCAAACTTGCTACTATCGCACAGAATGGAACAGAGTCTAATCAGTCAAAACAAGATCTTGGGAGTATTACAGGACTTCAAAACAAGTTAATAGGAGATCAAAAAGAGTTACTACTATATATCCTAATTTTTTAAGTTTTTCCCTTAATTAAAATAAACATAAGAAATAGCTAAATAATTTTTTTTAAAGAATAGTAGTTACCATAGTGTCTGTCTTTTTCCTTAAAATATTTGGATAAAACTTCATATACTATAGCTTCAAATATTTCCATATCAAAAAGCCCAGAGTAAAGCCTTTCTAATTAATAAGTGAAAATTTTATAAGGCTTCAAGGCCACATAATGGGGAATCATGATTATCACATATTTTTATATATTTGAATCATTACTTACATTAGGGAAACTATTCGGTATTCATACATGCGAGATTGATTTATTTCACTTATGAGTATGGTCTCAAGCTGCGCCCATTTATTGATAAATATCTCAATGCGATCCTTCTTTATAGCTGAATAATACTCCATTGTATAGAAATACCACAACTTTTTTATCCATTCCTCAGTTGATGGACACTTGGGTTGTTTCCAAGATCTGGCGATTACAAATTGTGCTGCTATAAACATAGGTGCACATATATCCCTGTGGTATGATGCTTTCAGTTCTTCTGGGAATATGCCTAGAAGTGGAATAGCTGGAATAAATGGGATTTCCAATCCCAACTTTTTGAGAAACCTCCAGACAGATCTCCACAAAGGCTGTACCAGTCTACACTCCCACCAACAGTGCAGGAGAGTTCCTTTTTCCCCACAGCCTCTCCAGCATTTGTTGTTGTTGGTTTTCTTGATCCTGGCCATTCTTTCAGGAGTGAGATGGTATCTCAGTGTGGTTTTAATTTGCATTTCTCTAATGACCAATGATGATGAGCATTTTTTCATGTATTTATTTGCCATTTGCATTTCTTCATCTGAGAATTGCGTATTCATCTCAGATGCCCATTTTTGGATTGGATCTTTGAATTTTGAAGGTCTGAGTTTTTTTAATTCTTTATATGTTTTAGACAAGAGTCCCTTGATTTATAAATTAAGTCTTTGCCTATGCAAGTGGCTTTAAAAATCCTACCTATTCTATCTTACAACAGATTTGATATTTCTGTTTTAATATTTATATCTTTGATCCATTCCATATTTAGTTTATTTCATGGTGAAATATATGGATCTAATTTTAACATTTGGCATTTGCACAGCCAGTTTTTCAGCAGCATTCATTAATGAGACATTTATTATTCCAGTGAATGTTTGGTATCTTTGTCAAACATGGCATGGCTTTGTATGTCTAGAGTTGTTCCTGCATTTTCTAATCTATTCCGATATTTCTGGCAGTACTACACTGTTTTTATCACAGTAGTTTTACAGTATAATTTCAAGTTAGGGATTGTGGTGCTCCATCTTACTTTTGTACTTCAGAATTGGCTTTGCTATTGTAGGTCACTTCTGGTTCCAGATAAATTTTAGGATTATTTTCTTTAGTTATGTGAGATGCACTGTTGGATTTTGATCAGAATTGCATTAAATATGTATAACAAATTTGAAGGTGTGGCCATTTTCACTCTATTGGTTCTTCCCACCTTACACTAAGGTGCATCTTTCCATTTTGTAATATTCTGTTCAATTTTTCAGAGTACTGTAGTTTTCAGTGTAGAGGTCTTTTACATCCTTTGTTAGATTGATTCCGAGGCATATTCTATTTTTTATGCTATTTTGAAAGGAGTTGTTTCTCTGATTTCTCTCTCAGTGAACTCTTTATTCATGTACAGGAAGACATTGATTTTGAGTGCTGACTTTGTATCCAGAGATGCTGATGAATTTTCTTACTAAATTTGCTTACTAAATTATCAATATTTTTAGTGGAACTTTTGGGAACTCTATATAGAGTATGTTATCTGAACGTAAAGGTAATTGAACTTGTATCACTCCTATCTTTATTATTTTATTTATTTTTGTCTAATTGCTCTGGCTATAGTTTCCAAGACCATGTTTAATAAGAGCAGAGACAGTGGACATCCTTGTCTTGTTTCTAATTTTAGAGAATTTTCAGTTTTCTTTCCATTTAATATGATTTGGCTATTGGTTTATCACAGATGACTTTTGTTAGAAACAAATAAAAATGATTTCCTCCAAATTTCTAAATGAATTAATGCTAGGATTTGTCAATAGCTTTTAATGTATATATTGAGATGGTCATACGATTTTTGTCTTGATTTTGTTAATAAGGTGTGTTACATTTACTGATTTACATGTGATGAATCATACCTGCATACCTAGGGTGAATCCCTCTTGGTCATGGTATGTACTCTTCTTGATGATTTGCTGAATGCTGTTTGTCAGGTTGTTGTGGAGAATTTTTGCATAAGTGGTCATTAGGAAAATTATTCTGTATTTTTTTTTTTTTTTTCTTATTTGGGTCCTTTTTCAGTTTTGGCATCAGGCTAATGGTTGCTTCCAGGAAGGAATTTGGGAGTATTGCTTCCCTTTTGATTTCATTAAAGAGTTTGAGAAGTAATGTTGTTAAATCTTCTCTAAATTTCTTGTATAATTCAGTAGTGAATCCATCAGGGCCTGGAATTTTCTTTATTGATGGGTTTTTAATTACATCTTTGCTTTCATTGATTGATATTGTTTTATTGAGAATTTTCATATATTTTTATTCAGCTTTGGTAATTCACATTTATCTAGGAATCTGTACATGTCCTCTACATTTTCCCTCTTATTAGAATCAAATTTTCCAAGATTTTCTGGATTTCTGCAGAGCTCATTGTGATTTCACAATGAGATATGCATTGCATATGCATGAGATAAATATGCATAGCCTTCATTTTGTACACCATCTCTGAAGTTATCTGAGAGATTATTTCTGATTTGATTTTTCCTTTTCATTTCTAATTGTGTGGATTTGAGTATTTTCTTTCTTTCTTTCTTTCTTTCTTTCTTCTTTCTTTATATTTTTATAAAGTTGCATAAGTTTTTAAATTTCATTTAACCTTTCAAGGAATCAACTCTTTAATTCATTGATTTTTTTTTATTTTTGTAATTCTCCAATGTGTTAATATCTGCTCTGCCATTTATAATTTCCTTTCTCATACCAGATTTTGGTTTAGCCTGCTTTTGTGTTTCTAGAATTTTGAGGTTCACCAGTAAGTTCTTTATATGCACTTGCTTCATATGGTTTTTTAGTGCTGTAAGTTTCTCTGTTAGGATTGCTGTCATCATGGCTCACATGTTCCAATATATTGTACTGTCATTATCATTCAGATGTAAAAACTGTCCTGTTTCTTGTTTAATTTCATCTGTGATTTTTTCCTTGCTCAGGAGGGTGTTATGTAATTTCCGTGTGTGTATGAAATTGCTTTGGTTTCTTTTACTATGGATTTGGAATTTCATTGCCCTATGGTCTGATAATATGCATGAGATAATTTCAATTCTTTGCATTTACTTAAATATGTCTTATGAGGCAGTATATGGTCTATTTTGGAGAACCTCCTATTTGGAGCTAAGAATAAAGTGTTCTCTGATGTCACTGTGTGGAACACCGTGTTCATATATATTAATTCCATTTGTTCAAAAGCTTGGTTCAGTTTTAATAATTCATTGTTTATTTTTTGTCTAGTTTGCCTTTTTGTGACAGTGAGGTATTTAAATACCCTAATATAATTGTATTAGTTATTATTTGATTTTCATGCCCATTGGTATTTGTTTTATATAGTTGGGTGCACTGGTATTTGTTGTAAATATATTTATTATTCTTATCTTTTGTTCTTGGATTGTTCCCTTTACAAGGAAGTAATGACCTTTATATCTTTTATCAGTCTTGGCCTTAAATTTGTTTTGTATGCAAATAAAAAGCTACTTTGCTCTTTTTCTGAGTTTCTGTCACATGGAATATTATTTTCCATTCTTTGATTTTTAATCTATGAAGTTTATTTGAATTAAATGTGTTTCCTGTATGCAGGATATTGTTGCATATTGCCTCTGGATCTTTTCTCCCAGTCTGTGTCTTTTGATTGTTGAATTGAGACAATTAACTTGGTCCACTATAACTGATCTGTATTGATTATCTTTATCATGTTAGTTGCCTGTTGTTGATGCCCCTTGTTTTTACTTCCTCCATTTAATTGGATGGCTTTCTTAATGGGTTCCTTTTTGAGGGGATCGTGGAGTTTTCCTTGTTATGTCTTTCTAGAGTGTCCTTCAAAACATTTTGAAATGCTGATTTGTTAGTTATAAATTTCATCAGATTCTATTTGGAATGGAATTATCTTATTTCTTCATCAATTTTGAAAGATAGTTTTGTGAGGTACATCAATCTGTGTTGAAGGTTATTTTCTTTTAGAATTTGAAATATGTCATTCCAAGTTGTTCTTGATTTGAGAAATATGTGCTGTTATTTGAGAAGTCAGCTGTTATTCTGTCAGTTTTTCCTGTAGAGGTGATTTGTTTCTTTTCCCTAACAACTTTTAAGATTCTATTCTTATATTAAATTTCTAGAATCTTGACTATGATATGCCCGGCTATAGATCTTTTTGTTTTGATCATGACTAGCTGGAGTTGTATATACCTCACTTACCTGTCTGTAAACGTTATTTTCTCTACCATGGAAGTTTTCTTTCATGATATCTTTGAGTATTTTTTAAAACATCATTGGTAGTATCTGTTGCTTTTTCATTAACTCCAATCAACTTTGAATTATTCTTCTTTGTCTCATCTAAGAGGTGCTGGATTGATGTGTCATGGTCCCTTGATATTTTTAAGAAATATTTGATTTGATGATTGCCAACTGCAAGCATATCTTCTGTATCTGAGATCCTGTCCATACATTGGATAAATCTGCTGCAAATACTTTTAAGGGAATTTTTATTATCCTGTATATTTGCTTGAATCTGCCTTATGCATTCCATTTCTTATTGATTTCATTTGTTTCCTATTCTTGACTTCCATAATTTTCTTAAATTCTTCCACTTTTTTGGTCCGTATCTTGTCTAGCATCACTAAGCTTAGCCTTCATTTTGTACACCATCTCTGCAGTTATCTGAGAGATTATTTCTGATTTGATTTTTTTGCAGAACCTCATGCACTTGCTTTGTTATTACCACTTCAGAGAGGCCACATGGGTGGTTTTTGGTTTCTTTTACTCTTTGCTCTATGAGGTTGCCTTCCATTAACTGGCTGTTTGGGATGCCTTTTCGTTTTCTTTTTTTTTTTTTTTTTTTTTTTTTTCTTAGTTTAATTCCTGGGCTGATGTTTGTAAATTGCCTATGGTGGGTTGCTACTTTGCTAGTATTTAGGACCTTTAGGTAATAACTACTCCTCTGAGATATCTTAAAGGTATAGCCCATTTGGGGGGTTTTGAGTCAGTTTAAAGACCCTACCTCTTCAATTTGTTGGAGGTGAGAAGCTGTTGCTTCTTTGGTACATTTCCTGGTATTTGGAAACATGTCAGAATATTTCCTGTGACCCTTAGTCAATATCAGTCATACAATATTGGAACTAACCGATGTTTAGAACAATTATGTCACTTTTGGCTATAGTCCTACCAAAAGCATCAAACATAGCCTGGAAATTGATAAACTGATCCAACCATTAATTTGCCACATTTAGACATATAACTAGATTGTTAGCTATATAGTAAAATCTAAAAATACCCAGAAAATTATATGCAGTATATAAACCTTCAATATGTGATTTTTGCCTTCATGGGTTAAAATTTAAATGTGTTAAGGAGAACATAAAGAAGTGGAAGAAAAAGTGATTAGAAGTAAAGTCAGAGGGCAAAGTGGGGTCATACTAACTTTAGGAAACATGTAGAAAACCAGAAAGAAAGAGAAGGAAGTGATAAAAAAAAAAAAAAAAAAAAAAAAAAAAAACTGAATGACAACCATCAAGAAGCTAGAAATCTCATTAACACTCATATAAAAAAAGATCAAAACAAAGAAAAAAATGAAAAGAAAAATCATATCCATCATCAAAACAATAAATGATAGACAAAAAATAAATAAATCCACTTCCAGGTTTGTCTCGGCTTTCAATTGTAGACAACCTTTGTAGACAAAGTCCCTATCCAACCTGTTCTATCCCAGCAAGCCAACAATAGCTTTTTGCCAATGTAGTGGATAATCTCAGCAAACCTGTAGTTTTTGGCCAAGATCAGACTCATTCAACTTACCACTGTTCAAGCACTTTCCATGGGTTTAAGCCCATCTTGGAGTCACTAGATGGAGCCAGCAGTAGTTTTGAGCTCTGTTATCAGCTAAGTGTCTCCAAGATAGCTCCAGGTCAATTGCTCTCTCCCATGGGAGGGCTGAGCCCTCCACACTCACTGTCAACCAGTGCTGTCCTTCACATCTGCTGCTCCCCTCCACTGCATCATTTTTCTGGGAAGACCTCTGATGTCACCAACAGTCAATATGTGTCCGTAGGTCTCAACTGCTCTTCATATTCAGTGAGTCCTGTTTCAGGAAGAACATCCTACTGGCTACCTCCTTCTTCTTCATTAAAGATTATCATTTTACTGTCTCCAAGTACTTATATTTATGCCATATATATATATATATATATATATATATATATATATATTTTTTTTTTTTTTTTTTTTTTTTTTAATCCAGGGGCCCACTACTCTCTTTCTTGACTTCCTTGAGTTGTTATATTCTAGCATCTGGACGTTGACTCTCCAAGAGTCTCTTTCTTTGCTGTTTACTAGTCTGCCATCTTGGTCTCTCCTCCTATAGCATAATTCTTCAGTGGATGAATGAATGATGTGGGCTATGTTCATATTCAACACATTCCTGGTTAGCCTTCCATTGTTCCATTCTTTCAAAGTTCCAAAAGCCAAAAAGATTGATAAAGAGGAGAAATTTAGAAATATAGACTTTAATCTGGCTTCAAGGCACCAGGAAGAAAGGGCCAAGCTTATTTAATTTACTATCTGTATGTTGAAAACATTTCTGCACTCTTATTCTTAACATATTTTGGTGTTAAACTTTGTTATAAAGTTAAGTATTTTTCTAAAATTACCAAGATTATTTTAGGTATCCTGTCTATTCACTTGATTATTATATATCTAACGTTTCATATCTTCCTAGGTTCCATAAAAATGAGAACAAATTCCTGAGTTTACATCAGTGATCATCTATCTCCTGCTTTTCTTTAGCCACCAAACTTATTAAAACTGAGAGTCTTGTAAGCCTTGCTGTGCTGAGCAGCTCCATGTCCCTTTGAGCCCAGTAGCAGCTGCTTCTTCTTCTTCTTTTTTTTTTTTTTAATGTCTTTTTGAGACAGGGTCTCTATGCAATTCAAGCTGGCCTTCACTTTGTAGCCCAGGCTGGTTTTAAACTCACAATGATCCTCCTGCCTCAGCCTCCCGAGTGCTGGGATTACAGGCTTGAGCCAACACGCCAGTAGCTTTTTAAAGCCCTATAAGCTAAAGCTTTGTCTGCTCTCTGAATCTGGGAAATATCCTACTACTTGCTTATGAAGCTGAAATACAACATTAATTATAAACTTGGTCAAGTATTTCGTTATTCTTCTCATTGATTCTAATCAAAAGATAATCAAAAGTTGTCTAATGCTGAGAATATAAATGTGAGTTTTGAAATTACCTTTCTAATTTGCTGAGAGATTTTGAGAAACTTCTGCATACTTCAGAGTCTCAATTTTCAAAACTTTAAAATGGGAATTTGTTTTCATCTACAAGTTGACAAAGCAGTGATATGTAATATAAATAAGACATTTCTCACACAGGAATAGTAAATACATGTTTCTGGCTATTATCATTCTTCTGCTTATTCACCTATCCCCAATCCTCCTGGTAAATTCCTATCCATTCTGGGAAAACAAACATATTTTTTATGTTTATCTGTTTTGGTGAATTGAATCTAAATCATGCCTTTGTCCTCCAAGGCAGTATTATATATATATATATATATATATATATATATATATATATATATATATTCTCATGTCTCCCTTTTGTACTATAGTAATATTTCAGTGTGAGAAATACAATTGATACAATTCTTTCACATGGTAGCATTTTATGATCGTTTTCTTTTCTTATGGTGATAAATCTTGGAGACAGGAACTATTATTTTTCTCTCTTTGGCAAAATCTGTGCCCACTGTGCATATTGAATATATATTTCTTGACTAATAAATGAATTGTAACATTATTTCTCATGAGGTGTACTAATGATATTGGTATTTTGGCTTGCAATTTTAGAGATACAAGAAAGGTAGAGAGTAAATTGTATGTGTAGGTAACTGAGACTTAGCATATTTTTATTTCACCTTTGTTTCTGCAGTCTATATTATGGGACTATGGGCAGCTCACCTAGTTTCTTTGGATCCCAACTAACTAATATAAGAGAATTAGTCTGTCAGAGTCTATTAGCTGATTTTTTCATTATCATAAAAATGTACCTGGAGCTTGATATTTTATAGAGAAAAGAAGCTTAGTTGGTTCACAGCACTGGAAACTTAAGGTCATACACTGGCATTTGCTTAGCTTTGTAGGGACTTATGCCAGGTGCCATTGCAAAAATAATGAAAATTTAGCCATGTTGGACCAAGGAAGAGAGAAGACAGAAAGTGCTTTCCAAGAATCTCCAGAAGAATGCTGTTTCTAGGGGGAACCTATCAAGAAAAAGCTGATTAACCTTTCTGGTAATCCACCCAAGCAAGTCATGCGGGACCCAGGATGAGAAAAGCCAGAAAGCACTTCCTGTGAACCTACTGACCTGCAGATGGAGAAAATCAAGAACAAGAATTCCCCCACACCTGGCAAGCAACCAACTGAATTGGAGGGCAGGATGAGTTCATCACAACTGAGGTACAAAGAGCAATAGAATGTTTGGTTGTATTATTTGGTTGGCTTCGCAGGCCTGGGATTGGTGGTCTGAGCATCTATTGGGAGGATAACAGTATACAGTATGACAAATGTGGGGGATTTTCTTCTATCTTGTTTTTTTAATCCAATATTATTCTCATTGTTTTGCTCTGTTATAATTTATTATTTTGCTTTATTCAATGTTTTGTTTTGATTGGTTTTATTCTGTTTGTTTTGATTTTGTCATGTATGAAGGAATGGACAACTATTATAAATAAAATAAGATATACTATGGTGGCCATTGCTGATTTCTTATTGTCCTGCTTTGAAGTTATGTGCCAATTTCATTGCTTTGTATTGACTGGATTTATTCTGTTTTGTTTTGTTGGGTTTTATTATCTTTACAATAAAAATAATGTGTGACACATATGTTCTAACTCCACACAATAAATCATTAGGCACTGAAAACATGCACTAAATAAGCAAAAGCAGGAACATAAGTAATCTTGTATGACAAGACAGGAACCAGAGAGCAATTTTAGGACATGGCTTCTTTTCCAAAAGCATCCTTGTCATGTGAACTAACGGGGATCCAAGAAGTGCTACACAATCTCATCTGAACGCCCACCCCCAGTGACTTAATGATCTTGCACAAGACTAAACTCTTACAGGTATTATTATCTTTTTTTTAGCATAACCATATTGAATACTAAGCTTCCAATTTTTCGAACTTCAAGGGAAGCATGTAAGTCACAGCTAAAACCTAGTATGCAGTGAGGGATTTGTTGAAAGCATACATGAACATTCATCTGCCTTCACTGATGGATCTGAAGTGGATTTTAATCCCATATAATACAAACTGGGAAAGAGTAACATGAAAAGAAAGATTGGGGTGCGTGTGTGCGCATATGCCACATATTTTTCATTTCTTTGTATTGGTATTTCGGTAGTACTATATTTTTACTGTTAGGCTTTTTCTTTTATAAAGATGGCTAGATTGACAGATAATTATCAAATACTTTAAACCAGATCATAGATGGCATAAGTCTGCAGTATTGTATGTATTGAGTGCAGCATGCAAGGTTTCCAGGTGGAAACAGGTTTTCTTTTTCCCTAACATGGTTAGTTATTTCTGCCTTTCCACTATGCATACCACAACTAAAAGAACATAAACATAATTAGAAATGCTATTAAGAATAACTTAAAACAGGTTCCTAATTTGAAAACAAAGCTAATGAGAAAAGATGAGAAAGGAAAGGTGATTCAATTTGGCCAAATGGATGCACTTAAAAATACAGTTTCCTGTAAATTAACAAGAGGTAGAGATGCAAATTCAGAGATGGTATCTCAGAGGTCTAGTTCCTCATACTTCCTGGGATCTGGAATTTGTGGCTGTTTAGCTGTGAGCCAGGAGCACCATCTAGAGGTGCGGGGCAATCCTGCATATGGAAGAAAAAGAAGGGAGCCCTTCTCTATTACTTTAGCATAGCAAAACATGACTTCATTTTTTTCAGTGTATAACCCTTGCAGAATGTCTCTGAAGGAACTGCTTCCCATGCCCATTAAATGATGACTACAGAGTTCATTCCTGGGAGCATTCAAGGCTGCACTTCAGAAGCTGAAACTTACCTCTGCTACTTCCCCACAGAGAAGAGAGTCACTGCCTTTCAAATCCATTAATTCAATCCACACATTTTCTGGATTCCTGCCATGCCTCCGGCTTTGTGCCAGGTGCTAAGGGACACAGACAAGAATATATTACTGGAAGTCCCTCTATCCACCCGGCCCACATACCCACACATAACCACATGTATAAATTTTCTTCTGTCTTATCCTTTTAAACATTTTCTATGTGGTGAGAACAGAAATATTTCGAAGCAGCCAGTACATTTCAAAACACTTGTTCTATGTAAAACCATCAGGTTAGTTTCAGTGAAATCACGGGTTCAAGTACGTTGAAAGTCATAGAGGGCTTTATAGTCTTAGAACAGTCATTATCAATCTGTAGTGAATATAGGAATGATTCAGTGTTCTTTTTACTGTAATACAGAATCCAAGGCCCAAGCTCCAGATATTGCAGTACTATAAATGTATGTCCTGGCCCAGGATTTTGCAGTGTATTTTAATATGTTTATCTTGCTTTAATGATGGAAATGAGTTAGCAGTTAGGTGGAATGTTCTAATTTTGAGTAAATACGGGATTCCTAGAGCACATGTTAGAAATGTCTGATTTTCAATCATTTCAAAGTCGACTTACTGGTATTTGATTTTTTGACAGTGGTAAGACCCAAGCCTATTCCTCTCTGTATCTCAGGAGCACTGGATGTTTAAAAAGCAATCCTTTGACTAGCATGAAAGAGATTAGATCTAGTTGTTAAAACTTGATCAAGACTGTATGCTTAGGTCAGTGTTCAGGGGAATTTTGTTAAATACAGACTCCTACATTTATGGATATGCACACTGTTTATGTTTTATTTACAGAAAGGTACATGATGTGGGGATGCTCATTTAGTGAGGTCCTTGTTAAATTTAACTGGGAATCTGTTCCATTAGCAAACTCACAACTGTGGGTGCAAAGAAGCTGAAAATTAGAAACTTGAGTGGATTTGAATTCTTAATTCTTCATCAAACATAGGCAAAGCAGAATTGAATAAAATGCTTCCACATTGAAGGCAATTTAGCTCTCATTTTTTTTGCAGCTCTGCTGCCTCTGTATTGAATGATGCCCAGTAATAAATCTAAGAGAGTTTACAAAAAACCAGAGCGATTTCAAGAAACTCTTATAAAATATCCTTGGCAATAAGAACTTTCATATGCACCATCTTTTCCATTATTTTTTTTAATTCTCATAGAAAAGAGACCCATTACACCTCAGTTGGACAATTAAACTAGTGTAGTAATCAGTCACTGTATACTCTCACTTTCCAAACTCAGTAAATTTACTTCTATATCCTGACCAGGGAGGTTTCCCTAAGCCATCCATATGACTGTATCATCTGCATAAAATCTTCTAAAATTGCTGTATTGATGCAGAGTTCAAATTTATAGCAGTCATTGGTGGCTTGGTCTCCTACCCCTTCATGTAACTCACTTAAGCTCTAATTTCTGATGTTCTAATTCTAGTACTCCTTGACTTTCTCCCAACTTTGTCATGATGCTTTCTCCTGCTAGACAGTGATACATTAGCATTACCTGAGAGATTCAGCTTAACCATTACATGCTTGTAGAATGGCATGTAACATCCCAAGCACTCTATAATGTGCCTTTTCTGCTTCTTTTTCCAAGACCTTGTTTACTCTACCATCACAGAATCACAGTATATTAGAAGAAATCTTGTGGTTTATGATTTTGTTAGTGTTATTAAAATGTGAGTTCCTAAGAAATGAATGATACAATTAATTTTATATTGTCTGATTATATCTCTGTAATTATTTGTTAAATGTTTTCATGAATGTTCCCATTTAACTTTGTTTGCCAGAGCACTTAAATACTTCAAATAATTGAAATTAATTTCTAAAGGGAAATAACAGCAAGTCAAATTATTTGAACTATGTGTTTCACTTATAATTATGTTTTAAAAAGTGAATTCCACGAATAGAAGCTTAGGTTAATAAACAAACAAACAAAAAAGACATAAGAAAGAAAGAGGCCAGGACTAGATGTTTTGAACACTGGATCTAGAGGATGAGTAGTTCAAGACTGGCATTAGAAACACGGCAAGACACTTAGAAAAGAAGAAAGAGACTGAGAAAGAAAAACAAAGAAAGAAAGAAGCAGTGGCAAAAGAGAAAAATATCAGAGAATTATTGAAATGAGAATCAATGCATAGTACTTTTGTGTCCCCTACAAAAATTATGAAAATATGGTTTAATTATTCATTGTGTTATTTGTATTTTTTATTTTGAAAATTAAATATAATAAAATGACAGGGTTCCAGTTTAATTTTTATTGGCACAATTTAGGGCTCCAGAGAAGTCAGTGTCTTAATAAATTAATTAATATTCAACTGTTACAATGGATTAATGCCTTCAGCTGCCAAAGCCCCCCTAAGGATTGTTATAATTATTCTGATATATCTGTGATAAAGTACTACTTCATCAGTGATCATCTCTGTTTCAAATGGCGCTTAGTAAGTACACAGGCAAGCTTTGCATCAAAAGACCAGGAAATCCCATCAACCAACACCAATATTAGTACACAATGCCAAACACTTGTTTGCCCTTTTTGTTGGACTGGAATAGAACAAATTTCTGAAAATCTTTTCACGCACATTTTTAAAACTAAGGGCTCAAATTTGAAAGAAGCACACACTTCATATATTCTATATTCTAGTCAGCTGTGCATTTTTTTTTATTTAAAGAGAAAAAGAAAAAAAAAACAGAAAAAAGGTACAAGTTATACAGAATTTAAGAAAAAATAAACAGTAGGGAATCACTATTTAATACATTACATATTGTCACCAGAGACAATATAGTTGGAACAATAGTTGTTCAAGTTATAAAATTAAAACATATAAAGTGGACATTCAAACAGTGAGACTGCAAAAAGTTCTGTTCAATGATCCAACAAAACTCAGTAATATGGTTATCTATCTTATACACTTAAATATACATGCAGTTATATCATTTAGAGTACTTTCGTTTCCTCTCTTTTGTACGATGACAATTGTATATTTTAGGTTTTATTACTCTCACAGTTCTTATTACTTTTTTTGAAGAGAATAAAACCAAATGTGACAAAACAAAACAGAGTTAATCAAATCAAAACAATGGACATAATACATAATGTAAAAACAAAATACAAGGTGATCAACAATGGTTACCGTATGCCACTTGCTATCTTAAAAAGACTTGCCTATATCATCAGTTATAATAAAATTGAACGAAACAGTAAAGAACAAAACCAATAAAACCAAAACATTGGAGACATTACAGGACTTCAAAAGAAGATAACAGTCAAACCAGAATGGGCGTCATAATGAATCTTATAGTCTTCACAGTTGTTGCCTATACTCTCGAACTTGGCATGATCAAGCAAAACAGAATAGAGGAAAATCAGTCAAAACAAATGGTGAGAGCAATACAGGGTTTCAAATCAAGTTAATAGGAAATCAAAGTTGGTTATTATAATGTATCCTGCTATTTTTTTATTTATTTTCCCTTAATTAAAAAGATAAAAATAAAAAAGTAAATAATAAAAAAGGAGATTGAGATAAAAGAGGACATACAAAACAGCACAGGTCAAAACATAAGCATTTAAGCAAAATAATATTTCACCACAAGATATCCTGACATAAAAATAGTTACCATTGTGTCTCTTTCCTTGAAATCTTTGAGTATAACTTCATATACCATACCATCAAACATATCAAGAAAATGTAAAACCATTCAAGAGAATGACAATACTACAGGTTATTTAGAATCAACTGACAGAAAATGAACAATAGTTTCTGTATAATCTTGTCTATAAAAGTTTTTGTTTATATTATCACAAATAATAAAATCCAATAAGATACAACATGTTAAGACTGATAAAGACAGAAGAACAAAAGCTTGATGAGACTTCAAAACAAGATATTAAATCAGCACTAGCTATTATGATGTCTTGTGTTCTCCAAAACAGCTGTTCCTACCATCCAACCTTCTCTGCCTCATTTCTGTTGGCTCTTTTTCTGTCATTAGTTGTCACTTTTTCTTCTTCATTTTGCTTTCTGCTCCATTCATTGTGGCCTCTCTGCCGCTGTTTTTGCAATCTTGGAATTTTTCTTTTTTAAAATGTCCTGCAGTATTCTCTGTAGAGTTGAATTGGTATTTGCAAATTCCCCTAGTTCCTCTTTATCCTGGAAGCACCTTGTTTTTCCATCAATTTCTAGGGACAGTTGTGCAGGATATATTAATCTTGGATGGAGGTTATTATCTTTCAAAGCTTGAATTATTTCCCCCCATGATCTCCATGATTTGATGGTTTGTGCTGAGAAGTCTGCTGTAATTCTGATGGGTGTTCCCTTGTAAGTGATTTGTTTCTTGTCTCTGGAGGCTTTAATATTCTGTTCTTATATTGGATTTCTGGAATTTTGATTATTATATGCCTGGGTGTAGTTCTGTTTGGGTTGTAGGTGGCTGAGGTCCTGTCTGCCTCATACATCTGAGAACTTTACCTTTTACTAAATTAGGGAAATTCTCCTGGATTATTTCTGTGAATAGCCTTTGTAGTTCATTTGTTTGTGGCCCTGCTTCTTCTTTTATGTTCTTAATTCTTATGTTATAGATCCTCTTATCATCATCTAGCCTTTGTATTATTACTGTTTGTTTCGTTGTTATTTTTAAGAAGTTTTCATTTCATGCTTCCACATTACAAATCTGCTCTCCAGTTCAGATAATCTGTCCTTAGTTTCTTTCCAGCTGTTATGCCACCTTTCAATAGAGTTTTTAGTTTCCTGGTAACCTCTTTGAACCTGCTTCATGTATTCTCTGTTTTCTCTATTTTCTCCATCAAACAATTCTCCCCTTTTTTTTCTGTTCTTCCATTCCACCATCTGTTTTTTCTAGGGCAATGCTTAGCATTTCTCTAACTATTCTACTTATATCTTGCTTTACTTCATTAAATACTTCACTTTTGAACTCATCTATGAGTCTCCGAAGATATCGCTTTATATCTATTGGTGCCATGCCTGATATTGCATGCTTTCTGTCCTCATTATCCTTTGCATTAACCTTTCCTGGATCAGTACTCTCAGGATTGGGGACTGAGGACCCTTTCTTGTTGCTCCCTTTTCCCATACTTTTTGTTTCTTCCATACAAGTGTATATAGGAGGCCCAGTTTCTTTGTCAGTTACAGTTTGTTTGAATTGTGCTGACTAGGTGTTCCCGCCCACTGCATTGTACTAGGGAGACACAGATCTGAGCAGCCTCTGCTGGGCCCACCCCTCCAGGTCAACCTACTAAAGACTTCACTGCTAGGGTACACCGCCAGGTGCTGGGACCTGGTTTGGGCTAGCCTATTGGGTCTTAGTCCATGTTGTCACTCAGGCCAAGGGCTCCCCACAAATCCCACTTGAGAGGGGAATATGTAACTAAAGTCACTGCAGCATCCTGTTCCTACTAATTTGCTCAGTCCAGAATGTCCTCTGTTGAGGCCTCCTAGTCTATGGAAGGGTCCTCGTTCCAGTCACTCACTGCAGGTCAATGCAGGGCTCCTCGCCAGTCCCGCTCTCAACTCTGTTTGTCCATTCCTGCTCTCAGAGTTTTGTGTTCTGTCCCAACCGTGCCAATTCAGATGCAGCAGGGGCAGCCAGAAATTCAAATTGCAGTTTCCAGAGGCACGAGTTCCAGCTTCTGTGCTGAGATTTTATCTGTTCAGGTTATAGCACCAGGATTGTATTTCCAGTTGGTTTCTCTCAGTGTAGTTCATTCTTGGGTCAGCAAGGTACATCTCCCCTTGCTTAGGACTTGTTACACTGCACCATCCCTGGATTCTAACATGGCTTTCCACATGGCCATATCTTAACTACTGTATTTGTAAAGGTCTTTTTGCCAAGTACCCCTATGTTCTGAAAGTCTAGGTAAACATGGACTTTTGAGAGTCACTAAGAAGAAGCTATCTTGAACACTTTCATCCCTGGTAAGCCTCCAGACAAGCTGTCTGGCAGGCATGATGTGTAGAAAAATTGCCCACTTTGTTTGTCTTGTCTCAAATGATCCTCCTGCTTCAACCTCCTGACTGCTGGGATTACAGGCAAGAGCCACCATGCCCGGCTTTGTGTTATCACTATTTTGTTTTATTGATGTTTTATTTCTTTTAGTTGCACAGTCTAGTCTTCTCCCTATGGTGGTCAGTTCACCCTGAAATTCCAGAAATCATTTTTCACCCAGAAAGGTGAAAAGAGAGTTTCCCCACAGAATGGGGAGTTACCTTCCTTGATGACTGGGTTGATTGCTTGCCCACTTCTGCTCAGATTTCTAAAGGTCTCTGAGCTTCTCATTTCTTTGACATCTGGTGAGGTTTCTGAGCTGCCATGCAATAAAATCTCTTGGCTCATGGCCCAATGAGTACCAAAGGGTTGATCAGACCTTGCTCAAGGGAGTACAGTGAGGGATCTCAGCTGTGCATTTGAAACAAGTGTTATTTCACATTTCTTCCCTTTTGGCTTAGTCCTCCCATATTTCATTCCTAAAGTTACTATCAAACTTCTTAATATTTAACCTCTCTTTTCTTGCTTTCTAAAGTAGTCTTTCTTAAATGTCTCTTTTCTAAAGAACCTCTTGACTATGACATCTGTATTTATGGAAAAGCAATTTGATGATATGTATTGAAACATTAAATATATCTACATCCTTTTTTTCCTCATGCTCAGTACCAAGAATCCATTCTTTTGTAATGCTTTAAGTAGAGAACACCTGAATCACAGATATGAATGATAGATTAAACTATAAGAAATTTTATTTATAAATAAAATAGGAAAAATGAGTAATAGTGAATTCTTAAGGATGGAATTGTATTAGTCATTTGTTTATTATTATAAGGAAGTAACTAAGGCTGGGTACTTTTTAAAGAATAAAATCTGATTTAACTCAAAGTTCTGGAAGTCAAAGGATATTGTATTAACTTTGGCTCAGTTCTGTTTCTGGTCCTTGAAACTGAATAAAAATCCTACATACACTACCTTATCTCACTTACTTTAAATCCCTTACTTTTAGTTGACTTTAAGAATTACTAATTTTAGAGATCATGGAATTGAGCAGCAAGGTGTTAGTCTCTCAATGATTTTGCTGTAGATGACACATGTCCTTGTAAGTAACGAGGATAAAAATTGTCCAAGATGCTTTTCGAGGCCTCACAGAAGATACGGTAGTCATTTAATGAATATAAATCTCAAACGAATAGCACAGGTTTGATGTATCTGAAACATTCCTAATCTTTCTTCTCTCACTTTGGAGTTTACGAAAATGAGATGAAAATAACTAAGACAGTATCAAAGTTTACAGGGTTATTGTGGCTACATAGCACATCAACAGATAACAAGCTACCAGACTTCACAACATCCTCTCCAGACTGCCAGAGATAACTATGTCTGCAGGTCTCAGTCATTCCCTAACTTAGCTTAAATCTCACTTTATTCTTACTTGCCTAAGTAAAAAGGAAGCTGAAAAGTTGTAAGAAGATGGTCTTTCAGGACTTAGCCCACAACTTTCTCAGTTTTTTCCTGCTTATTTAGTGACTTGCTTAGCTTGCCTCAGCAATGTGTATTCTATTCAATTGACCTTTGTGAGTAAATGGATTTTGATGTATTAAAATTTTTTCAGCTACATTACACAATGGAAGATAGTATCATGGTGCGAATGTATGTAATAGAAAAAGATCACATGGAAAGACATGCAACCAGACTGCAGTGAGGGTTTTATCATGTATAAGAATTCACTTCGTTAGAAACAAACCATGCTTTTTTGAGATATTCTTAATTCTATGACATTTAGCTATAGTGATCCTGTGGTCCTATAACCTCCCAAAATTTCCATCTCTGAGCCCAAGATGCTTTCAGGGGTTAGTCCAGATTCAAACCAAAACAAATCTACTCCAGATGCCAAAAGACCCTTTATGCTTCCATTTGTACAAAATGCATTTTAGTCCATCTCTAAAAGTCACCCAAGTAGTAATAGTCTCAGCACTGAAGAAAAGTCCACGTCCAAAATTATCTCTGAGACTCAAGGGAAACTCTTAGCTGCAATATACTGTGGAAAAATATTAACAAAACAAATTAAACACTTGATATCCAATATCATTGGATAAACAGTCCCATTCCAAAAGGGAATAGAAAATAATAGGACCAAATCAAAACCCACATCTAGCAGAACAAACATTAAGTCTTATAAAGTAAGAGATTACAAATGGGCATGAACTGTCAATCATGAAGATCTAGGAAATATGTGCAGAAAGAATGAGTTCTAAAGCCTTGCGCTATGGAGCAATCAGAAACTTCTATCTTCACTTCTTTCGGCATGAAGTCAAAAAAGTTTTTGATATGCCCATCTAAATAATAGAGGTAAAAAAGGGATGAAGGATAAAAAAGACGTTGGCCATTAACCTTGTGACCATCACGAGCTGTCTCTTCTTTCCCTACCTCTGTTTGCTTTCACTCACCATACTGCTTTTCCTATTTTGAGGGAATGTAAAACCTTGACACCTTTTTTCATGTCTTCTCCAATTCTATGTTCATCTCTCTAATAACCTGCAAAGAACTTGAAAGGAGAATGCTGAACCCCAGAACCTAGTAGTTTCATATCTAGAACCATGAACAATTTGTGGCAATTTTAAGGGACCTGCCACTTTCACTGCCACTATGACATTGCTGGTATTAACCATCCTAACCTCTCTCTTGGAGTGACTTTGCTTACTCTGTGTGGCTTTCCTAAGATGTTCTACGTTCCTGGTATGTCCAGTTTTGTGGGATTTCCATTGAATTTTCAGCTTTATTCTCCCAGCTTTACTCACTGCCCTTTTAGCTGTCCACTGTCTAGCCTCTTGGATCTTCTTCTAAAATCTCAATAGGAGCATTCTTGGCCTCTGCATGCCTATAAAACCAGCACCACAATCATGGTGTCAAATTGTACTACCGTCTCAGGAGACAGATCTTTCAGAATATGGATAAAGAAGCCCATCAGTACCTGGTGAACAGTGTGTGAAAAATCCCAGGGAACCAAATTTTTAGGCAGCCCTCGGGAGGAGTCCCCTGGAGCTCATTTCTCAATAAAAACTCTTGCAAATGTATACTTTGGAACTGGAGAAGTATGGAGATTAGTTGATTCCTTATACACTCTAAAGCCGTTTTTCCTAGTGTACTGATTCAAAGTATTTGGCCTCTGTCTTTTCAACAGCTGTTGAAACTTTTTTAAGTTCTTCCTTTTCTGGGAAAACTGGAAACATGTCCAATAAACATTTTTTTCCTTGGAGTTTTCCTTGGAATTTTCACTGTAATTATCACCAAAAGAGCAAAAGCTACCATGCTGCAGCCTCAATGCAGTTTTCTTGAAATTTTCTTTGCCAGACTTGTCTACTGCCCTTACCCTCAGTCTCCTGCAAAAGCTCAGGTCATGTACAAAATGTAGACATAACACACATGGTCTTAAATCCAGCTGCCTTGTTCACACCTATAACCTTCTAATCCTGGTTTTTACTTTTGATACGCATTCTGGTCCTCTGAGCCCTGACTAGAATTCACCATTAAGCATGGTTTACAGCATTCTAGATATTCTCTACTTGGTATCTTCAAAGTGTTACAAACTCCTTGCATAAGTCAGTTCCAAGGGATTCTAAATCACATAGAGTTGCAACAATAATTCCACTTTTATGCTACCAAAATTGATCTTGGTTACTTTCTTCTTCACTAAGACATAATACCAGACATATACACATTGAGGGTGGAGAGGTTTATTTTTGACTCACAGTTTCAGCAGTTTCAATGCGAAACTGGCATAGTAGATAGGCCTGCTTTAAAGGGAAACTTGGTACATCATGACAATTTAGAAGCTGAAGCATGAATAAGAGCTAGGTAGGGTGATATACCCTTCAATCAACTCACCCAGTTACCAGACTGCGCTTCCTAATAGTTTCAAATCATAATCCTTGGTAAACAAAGCACACTCAAAACCTGAAAAGGTGCACAGTTACAGTATTGTCCTTGAAAAGTTTGTCATTTAATGGCCAAAATGAAACAAGCAAGAAAAAGCAGAAAAGATGTTGGAGCATATAAATTAGAAGCGAATAAACTATGGGCATGTATAAATATTAAAAATCAAACAATGAAATGGGTTACTTAGTGTGACATTGAAAATGTGATACTTATCTATTATTTTTTAAAAATGAGCAAGTGAATATTTCCTTCAAGAAATTTCCTAAAGTTTCAATTATTAAATGGGCATTGAAATCACTCCTGCTTTCTTCATAAAAGGTTTATGAAGTGAAAATAATAGGTAAATTTCAACTTCTGGGACTCTAACAACACTATAACTGCATTACTGCATCTTTTTATTGATGCACAACTCTCTCTATATTTCTCCCTCTCCCTCTCTCTCCCTCTCCCTCTCCTTCTCCCTCTCTCTCTCCCTCTCCCTCTCTCTCTCCGTCTTTCTCTTTCTCTCCATATTTATACTGCATGATTTTAAATGATCCCTGTTGTGGCTTCTATTTTTCTTAAACTTGGAAAGGGATTTTTCAAAAAAAAAAAATCACTCATAGATTAATGGCAACAGGTTGACTGAAGAAAGATATGTAAAATAGAAATACAGGTACAATAATAATAATATCAGCTACCCCTAACAGTCAAGTTCTGGAAAATGGTAGAACTGCCTTGACTTAGCTCTCTACCTGCTTATTCAAATATATGCTGACCCTTAAATATGTACTGAGATCAGTGAGAGGAGGTAAATTTTATTTATTAACATGTCTCCATTTCACCTACTTTTAGCTGTGTGCTTGATTTTTGTTTGTTTTTAATCTGTGTTCTTTAAAACATTGTGTGTGATGATGTACTACCAAACAGCACTAAAGATATAGGTAATCATTGTCCCATAATATCCTAAATTTATCCTATCATAGCAATAATTCCACTATATTGTAATCTTTATTTTTTGTTTCTTGCACTAGGCATGGAGTTACTTATAAGCATATTGCCAATGACCAATCCTGTGCTTCTTAAAAATATTCTGAATAGAGTTAGAAATAGTCTTATGATTAACGGGGAGCACACCCTCAGGTTAGTTTACTGTTGCCACCATAGGTAAATGGCACTGATTTATGATCTATGGAAGAGTATGAAAAAACCTGCCTGCATAGCCCCACATATGCTCAATAGAGTTTCCCCCATCTGAAAATGACCGTAAGCCAGTTTTTGAAAGAAAGGTAGAAACCAGTTAGGCAACCGGAAAGAAGAGTGTTTTGAAAAATGTTGGAAACAAAATAAAAAAAAAAATATCAACATGATAGTGAGGGAAGGATCAGCAATCTAGTGTCACTTAACATCACTGTAGCACGGATCTCACACTGGAATAGCAGCAAAGTGCCTGAAGCACAGCTGAGGATGAGCAAAAAAATACAAGGGATTGAAGAAGCCAAAGAGATCCATGTATGTCTCCTCTTCACCTACACAAAGAAGGCACATTCTACACCCCAGGAGCTTGCTTAAAAAACTCCACTCCTGGGATCATCTCTCCCAGATCTGGGTTGAGTAGGCAAGAAAAATAGTGTTTTTAAAGCAAAGTTTACCTGATGATTCTGATTCAATTTTTCATGATCAAAACTGCCTAAATTTTTTAAATTAAAAAGCAGTTATTAATATTACCTAGTTTCACCCTCTGAGTATTTTTAAAATGTGCCCTATTTATACATCTAAAGTGTGTCCCATTTACACATACCCATAATCACAATTAGTTCTATTAATCTGATAAAACTATGTGCGTTTTAAATATATTATAAGGGCATATACACTAAATTTCTTTTGAAATTCTCTTTCCATTTATGAAATTCCTCTTATACGGGTGCTACTCTTTCTTACTAAGTTTCCTATAAGGAAGAGCATGACTTATTTTTCCCTTTCCCCTGGCTCACCACCCTTTGACTTATCTAAGCTTTCAAGTTTCATCAAACTGGACTCAAGTGCTATCCCTGCAAATAGCCTGACCTTGCCAATCACTCTTTCTTCTTGTGGATAACATGTGACACTTTCTCACAACCCCTCACATTCTGCCTCTGACGATCTCACCAGGGGTTTTCTTTGGACTTTTTGCCACAGTCCAGAAGATTCCTCGTTCTGTATTTCCAGCATTTCCCAGAGTGAAAAGCATTCTTAGTTACTTGACTATATTAAGAATTAAATGATCTCCTATTGAAGCGACACATAGATGACATGACATTAAAAGGAATACTGATGGCAAAGACAAGACTTCAGAACTACAGTCCAAGTGACAGACTTCCTTGACAATGTAGGTGAATGAAACAAACTCAGGCTACTCTTCTGAAGGCTGTAACTATCCTTAATGAACATATCAAGGTATGATAATTTATGAGTATTGAATTTTAATTTGTAGGCACACATGAAGAACTTTTGTTTACTTATATGTTTTCCTCAAAACAGTTTTCATGCATTTTTAGGAAAGAGAAGAAAGTGAAAAGGGAAACAAATTAATACTGAATACTTACCTTTATAAAATGTAATGTAATGACTCACTGGAATCATATCTTTGGGGAGACTACTGCACTATACTGACTTATGGAGCCAGTTCTTGAGTGCTTTTTGAAGAATATGTACTAAATAAGTGAATCAAAAGTGCTAAAGGCCAGTTATATAAATAGGTGCTTAACATACATGGTTTATATGAACTCTTCAAAGGACAGTAATAGTTTGTATTATAACCAAGAGCATAGTGATGTTAAGTAGAATATAATCTACATCTAATCCACTTTAAATATATAATAATACTATTTCTATTTAATTTCTTACAATAATGGCTGCTATCTGTTTCTTTGAGAAATAAATCAAAAGCAGTCTACAGTATCTTTAATACATTGTAATGAGGAAAACCAGAGAAGTGTCCATGAGAATGACTGGGTATGTTAGATTAAAATACACAACACATTTTATGTCATGTAAACTATATGCAATTTATACTATGAGCCATGGAAACAAATTTACTATGCAAATATGTGTTAAACATGGAGATGTAAAAGGAAATACTCATAAGAGAAACCATTTGCCGTGAGGAAGAGGAAGAACAAGCAGGGGATGGGGTAAACAGGGAAGTCTGGGATAGGATGGATGAGAGTTAATGAAAACTGAAGCAAAGCTGAGGGAGACTCATACTCTAGTTTTTGGATTTTGGTTTCTAGATAATGCTTTCTTAAAATGTAACAGTAGAGATTTCTCTTGCAAGTATTTGCATGATTACTGATAGAATGCAAGACAAAGCAATGTAGATATTTCTAGAATAGATGCTCTCTTACATTAGACTAAATTCCTAGCCCATTACCAGATAGAGCACATACTGAGCTGAATTGAAGTAATCTTTACTTTCATATAAAATAATTCATTCAACTTTTTGATGGTAAGACAGTCATAGCTTCATAAATAGAATTTGGCAATTTCATATAAATTATATTCAAAAATAAGTTATGTTTCTTCATCTTTAGCAACAGGTACCTGAAATTCAAATCCTATAAACAAATTAAGAAACTTAGTGATGAAAAAAACAACTTTGGAGGAGGACATAGGTCAAACATTCCTTTCCAGATATGGAATCAACTATGCACAACCTAAGAAACAGAAATATATATTTTCTCCTAGAATGTCTTCCAGGATACAAAGCTGAAATACTGATCACATGTGAGTATAATGATGGTTATGTGATATTGAGCCAAAATATGAATCCTTGTAAGTTAACCTCATTCTTTTTATTTCCTCTCTTCTCCTAGGGGCCCACTGTCTCCTTATTCTCATATTTGAGTGTAGACATACTTTTTACTTTCTACAATATCTAAATGACAATGATTTCTGGAGGCTTTGCCAGACACGCTTGCCCTCTTCTATTTATATTCCAAGTTTCAAATACCCTAGTAAGAGAATGAAATTTTGGCACTTGTAAATATTCCAATTTGACTCCTTTGGTGCATAGCATTTTGAAAATACAAATTTATTATAGTTCTTCCTTATTAAAACTTCCAGTAACATTTTCCCAAAGACAGACAAAAATGTTTCAGCAATTTGAGATCACCTTTCCATTCCAGCTATACTCTCTCTTTCTTTCCTGCTTTATTTTGTAGCACCCTTCCTGCCCATGCCATGTGTCACCTCATCTGCAGGCTTCATATGTATTAAGCTCCCTTCCTATCCAGCATCCTATCTACTGTTCCATCTCTGACCAGGCATCTTTTGTTTTATTTTTGTTGTTGTTGTTGTTGTTCTATGGTTTGATTTTGCATTCTCTCCAAAATGCAAGTCTTAAGAAGTAGGTTTGTTTTTTTTTTTTTACAATTAAATTAAAAGTGTTGCACTCTCATAAATTAAGTGCTATATTTAAGAAATCACTTTGAAGGGAACCAGTTTAGGCCCTTTCCTGCCCTTCTGCTGTGCGATCAGAGCAATCAATTCCTAGGGGCAGCACAGCCAAAGCTGAAGACACCATGTGAAACTTGGTGCACTGATGGGGATTTTCCAATCTTCAATACTGTGAGAAATAAATCTTCATTCTTTACACAATTTCAGATATTCTGTTAGAGCAAGAGAACTGCCCTAAAGCATGTTGTCAATTTCACCTTTCTTTAAGTCCAACCTTGACCAGTGACTTCCCAAGCATCACACGGTTCAAGCTATTATTACATGATTTTATAGCTTCTCTTGTTCTTCTTTGGTACTTAATAGCATTTTAAGTTCATTTAAAAGTTATCTTAGCACACAAATATATTTGTGGTTTTCATAGTCATTCTAAAAAATTTTGAGAGATTCTCTAAAGAATAATGTTTATTTGTGAATCACACAGCATTGCAATCGGAGTACCCTTGCAAGTTATAAATTATAGAATTCTCAAAACATGAAAAAGCTTTAAAGACAAACTAAAAAAAAATTCTGTGAGCTACTTCGATACACAATTCATTCATGGGCAGTGCAAATCCTAGACAGAAATTGGCATCAGTCCATGGCTAGAAAAAATGCTAGTTCAACAAATATTTTGCTCAGAGTATCTTGTTTAAATTGTTGCTGTCTCAAATGTTAAGATAAACTGCTATGGAAATCTGTGCATAAATGAAAGGTGTACCAAGCATGTTTCAAGTGCAATAGGAAAAGAAATCTCCTTTAAGATTTTAGAAAGTCTTGAGAAAGTATTTAGAAAGGGAGGCATGAGCTCTCCCCACTAATAGATTGTTAGCTTTAAATTTGTCTACGTCTAGAAGAAATTTTTCTTCATATCATCAATTTTTAAATCACCTACTAGACAATTTTAGCTCTACAAATGTGAGAAATATGTGTACTGAGTGTCTGAAATCTCTCTCTGCAAGAAACACAATTCCAGATACATAATTGGATGCTTTAATTATTTTTGATCCAAGGATGGAAATCAAGACTTCAGTCATGCCAAGAAGCAATATACAACTGAGCGTTATGTTGACCAAACACTCAGACTTCACCCGTGTTGACTAAAATGAATTTTTCAGTTATTTTTTTCCTTTCAAAGAATACTCAAATTATTACTTATGGGACAGTTTTCCCTTTTTTAAGATAAAATATCTGATATTTATCACTTAAAGAAGAGGATACTTGCTTTAACCACAGTTTCAGATGGGTTATTCCATGAGGAGTTAGTTCCAAAGTGGACCATCATGGCAGAAGGGATGGAGGAACAAACGTGCTCACTTAATTGCAGCTGGGAAACAGAGCAAGGAACAGCAATGGGAGAGATATGCCCTCTCAAGATACATGCCCAAGTAATCCCTCAACTGGAGTCCACATTTAGACATTTGATGAATACAGCACCACCATGATCCAATCATCTCTCCAGGAGCCTTTTAATTTAGTCAAGTTGAGGATTAAGATGAAAGGCACGGGGAGAATAATACAGTGCTTAAGATGGCAGGCTGAGCATAAAACCTTAGCAACCAAATAAAACTGTGGAATTTTGAGAAACGTTATTTGAACTGCCTATCTCTAGTCTCTTCTACATAGAATGGGATTAGTAATCATGTCTCTTTCCTGGTGTGCCAATTAAAAGAGCTGAATATATATCATTGAGCACAATTCTTCACACAGTGAAATCTGTAGCTAGTGATGATTATTTACTTTGTAGGAGTCTGATAAATATTAAGTACTTGCTACAGTGTTGTTAGAATCAATGGATTCCAACTGTCCATACTGATGTCCAAGAAAGCTGCAATGTAGGGGTGTGACTGTCTGTGTTCATAGTGTCCCTCCCAACCAGATATTATCTCTGTGTTGCCACATGAGACAAGTAATTGTTAAACAAGTCTCAGTTTCCTTAGTTTTTTTCTGAAGAAGTTAGAATGGAATTTCTCCCCATTTGCCTAAGCACAGATGTGTTACAGGTCAAATCTGCTTTGTAGACAAGACCTTAAATTTTGTAATATTATTTGAGGCACGTTTGGAGTGTCTGCTAGTCTCACAGTTGCCCTAAGGCTCTGTTTATGCAGATAAATTGAAGAGGAGACATGAGCCTATTATAGAGCAGAAGCTGGGAAAAGGGGACTGATTTGACCTGATCTGTCTCCATCAATACCTTTCCCAGGGTGATCGCTCAACTCTTCATTTGACAGTGTAGACAGCGCCTGAGGAAAGATTGAGGGCAAATACAGATTGAGATGGTGAAACTTGCAAAATAGATGCTTATTGCAACTGTTTGATGATAAGTGTTTGTTGCTGCTTGAGAGCACCACATTTGGATGTGAAAGACTTAATGTAACTCTATTTATCAGGCCAGATCTGCCAGTGGTTCTCATTACACCATCAAAATGAAAGTTTTTGTGAAAAATGCAGGTTAGTGTGTGGAATGCATGATTGTTTAAAGTATTGGGAGTGTACCAAATTGCTTCTCTGTCTTGATGCATGAAACATAAAAATAAATTTTTGAGTTAACAAACTCTGGCTGTGTTATGGAGTGAGAGGACCTAATTTAGATGTAAGGACTGGCTTTTGTCACTAATATGTTCTAACATAATCTGCTTTTCTCAAAAGTCAAGCTATCTTTGTGTCAGTTCGTCTTTTATTTTTCCTAGCTTAACATTTGCAGGTTTTACATTGTTTACTCTTTCTTTCTTATGATTTTTGTTTTGCATTTTCTTTTCCTTGGCTTTAGTTTTGCTGCGGACAATTTCCATTCTTACTTTGTTCTTTTAGTTAATACCACAGAGGGAGGACTTGTTTACCCCTGGATCTGCCCCAGCCATCCCTTTATCTTCTCTCAAGTTCTCATTATTAGCTTCTTCCCAATAACCTGATCATGGTTATAATTTATAATTCTACACTTACTCATAATTATATTTTTACCCTTTCTTCTTATTAGTCTAGAATTATTGTATTGGAACTTTTGTACTTTGTCAAATCTGCATTCCTAGCAAAACACAAATCAGACATAAGTACCATCTTTGCTTCCAGAAGAAGTGGGTCATAATATTATGTGCAAGAATCATATTAATGAGCCCATAAAAACACATAATGCAAAATTGGGAGCTGTAAAAATCACCCCTTTGAATTTATATTTTTCCTAGTCCCTGAAGAAGATGTTGAATAAAAGTTTTCTCATGTTCTGTCATGGAGGGGCCAAAGACCAAAAAAGCCTCTTATTTGTGAAGAACAATTGTTTGTCTGAAATAGATTCTGTGTTTCTTTATTGCACATTTACATCGCATTATGTTCTCCACTGTACTAACTATTGAAGCATCTAATCTGATCGTTTTTTTTTTCTGTATTTCAAATATGTACAATAATACATTGGATTTTTTAAAATCAGAAAATGTAAAAATATGTTTCTTAATTTCAATTCTGACCCCAAGTAGACTATCAAATTAGATAAACCGCTTATGATCTTTGGTGCCAAAGTAAAATACATTCTATCATACATTAATTAAGGGGCGGAATAACAGAGACACATTTTCTCTCACTCAATTCTAAAAATTTCAAATTGCTTTGTAACAGGAGCTGCCAGACAGAGTGGAGAGAGCACATGGCATGGTTCTTGCTGACGGTGACAGGGTTTTTGTGAGTGTCTGAGGTAAAGGATTTGTCACTGGTGAGAGCTTACTCCTGCAGTGCCAAGCCTCTGGGGAGGAGGGCAGAGGTCGAATCTCATAATGTGCAGTATTTGAATCTGTTGTATTGCCAGGTGAGTGAAAGCGAGGAGCTTTCTAACCTTCATACACCTGTTCTCTTCGTGAGATTAAAATGTTCGATTGGTCTGTCACTTTCATGCCTATTTAATCATGGTGTCTTTCTTGTCTTGGAAAAGGTAGGAAAATTATACTGTAACCTAATGTGACCAGAAAGACAAGTTACACATACTTGAATATGCAAAGCACTTCTTAGTGAAGCAAACACATGGGGAAATGTAAATCTGATTATTCTTTATAGACCTAAGGATGACATTAAGGAAAATTAAATGAAAAAATATTTCCAAATGTAAAACCTTATGATTGTATGACTCTAACTACATTTTAATCAAAAGCAGAAATGATTTAAACAAATGCCCTTCTGTTTTTTTTAAAGAAATATACCATTGTTATATGTAAGTTCCATTTTAATAATTACATTATGGAATAATTTGCTTTTGTAAAATAAACCAGAATGAGTTAATGGTAAGTCTGCTTATTTCTCTGTCTTTTTCCTTCCAATCTAGGAATCAATCATAAGAGAAAACATACACCAGAAGCAAACCATAATTTAAATTTATTTATAGATGTATTAGTTTAACAAACAAGAAAATACTTATCTCACATTGTTGTCTTAAAACTCTTCTGATAGGAAGGAAGAGAGAGAGAGAGACAGAGAGACAGACAGAGAGATAGAGAGAGAAAGAAAAAAGAGAGAGAGGTTTACTTATAAATATAGGAAATACTTACTGTTTAAAAAATAACCTTGTGACTGTTACTCCAATTCATTGTCCAACAAGCTCAATGAGGACTTAAATGCAGGTATGGGGTAGCAAATTAGAACAGTAGTACACCAGTGAGGAATGAGATTCTCACTGCGCAGGGACCTGAGAAGTACAAAAAATATGATGGCGATTATTGTGCTAATCCTTGCCTGAGGTATCCTACAAGCCTGAACAAAGTGAATTCCATCTCTTGAAGTCTATTCTTTAATTGACACAAAATGAAAGTTCCTGAAATGAGATTTGGCTGCCACCTTTAGGGCTGTGGGTGCTTCGTCTTCATGTTTTATTGATGGGATTCTGCGGTGCCCATCACTGGAGCAGCATCAGGAGACTCATTAGTGCATCTTGATGTCGATTCCAAAGATCTTTTACCAATCTTTTCTGGTAGCTTAAAACACAGGAAAGAGAAAGAGGATGATTTACACAGTGGCCGAAGGGTTGTTTATTGCAGGGAATCATGTGCTGCTTTTGACCTTTCCATTTAGAAGCTCATATATTACTTTATTTTCTACCTTTACCTGGCGTCCCTCAAGAAGAAATGCTCCAATTTGAAACTCTCTGTCTTGGCAGAATTTTTCTCTTAAACTGTGATCAGTGTATACTCTGACTCAAGTGTACTGATTATTTGTAAGTTTTTGAGTAATCTACTTTGCCTTGTAATGGTAGTATTCAAAAGGGCAGGTACTAGACTATCACTGATATTATAAATTTACATGGTTTATTTATACTGTATGTTTATGTCCTTAATTTTCTTGGAGAATCTTTATGCCACCTACAGATAATTTTTTGAGAATGATAGCTCACTGTTTAATTAAATGTTCTTTGACTACTCTAATGTTAGAAAGATTTTCCTAATGCCTGGTGTGGCGGCATATGCTTATAATCCCTGCACTAGGGAGACTGAGGTAAAATGATTGCACAAGTTGGAGACCAGCTTGGGCTACAGAGTGAGTTCAAGGTGAGCCTTTGACTGCATAGTCAGAAAACTAAACTGAAAACAAAGCATTAAAAAATTCTTCTGTCAACAGAGTCTAAAACTGAGACATACATTCCTTTCATCAGTCGCTTTCAGAATATTATTGCTAAAAGGTTGTCACGATAATGTTATACATAAACACCAACCAGCATATTTTAAGGAGTCATACACTAATCATCAGGTTTACATTAATACTCACTAGTAGATTTATTTTCATACACCAAGAGTATTAACAGTGATAATGTTCATGAGTTCTGATCCCTTGTATTTAAAACTAATAAGAACTTGGGCTAATGAACTTACTCTATCTTTCACTTACTAGCTGTGTATTTGTATAATGGAAAAATATGCTCTATTTTGTACTATTCTGGCAAGAACTACTAAAATAATCATATTTTATCCGTGTGATTGAGAGACAGGAAGATTTAACCATATGCTGGTGGTTATGATTATTGTTAATGTCTATACCACTTATTATAATTGCTCACATATCTGTTCTTTAGACATTGATTACAAGTAATCTTCATGATCTGCCAAAGCTATGAGACATTTTTGTTCTCATCTTGCTTTAATCTGGAATCTATTATTTCGATGACAGTAAAAAATTTAAATATTTACTAAAATTTCCTTATGGGCCCTGCTTTTAAAACATTTTGATCATTTGTCCCATGGCAATTGGATTCATAGCAGCTCCTACCTGACAATAAAGGGTGAAAATTCGTGTTTTAACTGACTTTTTTTATAAAAATTATTTATACCACAATATGTCGATTACAGTATTCTATGTTCAGTAATGCCATGCATTTTTGTTTTTATATTAAAATAGCATGAAAAATTTTAAAAAGTGACTATTGACAAAATTATTTTAAAATGTGTCATTTGATATATTAAGTTTTATTGCCTGCCTTAGGACCGAATTTCTATGATTTAGTAAGTCCACATTGTATACATTTATATAAATATGTGTGTATTTCAGCACTTAAAACAAATGTAGTATATCACATTATTGTCAAATGTAATATTTCCATGTATTATTTTCTATTACAATTTTAAATTTAAAAAGGGACATGGTCAAAAATAATTTACTGATTTAAACTGTATTTTAGCCTTTGCACTTTCTACAAGTATTTTCGCTTCCCTGAAAAATATTGTTACATCTCATTGCATCTCAATTTCTCAATCTGTGAAGTGTATAGCAGGCAGTCTTAATACATCTTTAATACTGTCCTATCCAAGTAGATTGTAAGCAAACTTTAGATTTCTAAATTACATGGAGACCCTGCCCTTAGGAAGTGTGATCCAAGTGAAAAGATATTAAAGCAATGACAAAAGCATTAAGAACTAGCAAATGTGTCATCAGTAGTAGCAAAACCAAGATGCATAAATCATGTAATATGACCTTTTCTGTGTTTAAAAAAAATGTAACAAGTCTAAGTCACCACTGGCTTGTGCTTCATCATCTAGATTTGTTTTCAAATATATTCTATGATTATGTGTTATTCCACATTTACTTGTTGATTCAGAAGATTAATTAAGTGAACTTGACCAGTGATTACTAATGCTATGTTGTTTTGTTTTGTGTTGGTACTGGGGATCAAACTCATGACCTTGTGCTTGCCAGACAAGCGTTTACACTGCTGAGCTAAATCCCTGGCTAATGCAAAGTTTTAAGCACTAAAGTTTCTGTCTTTGAAAATTCACATTGCATTTATTTATTTTTACAGACTTATAAGTCAGTGAATTATTATCAAGAAAAAAAAGGAATATGTCAGTTTCAAACCAAGTAATAATAAAAAGAGAAAATGATACAAACAGAAGATTAATTTTTCCAACTAAATTATTTTTGAAATAAATATGTTTGGGCTGGGATTTAGCTCAGTGGCATAAGCACCTGCTTTGCAAGCAGGCAGTTCTGAGTTCAATGCCTGGTACCGATAGGAAAGAAAGAAAGAAAGAAAGAAAGAAAGAAAGAAAGAAAGAAAGAAAGAAAGAAAGAAAGAAAGAAAGAAAGAAAGAAAGAAAGAAAGAAAGAAAGAAAGAGAAAGAAAGAAAGAAAGAAAGAAAGAAAGAAGGAAAGAAAGAAATTTGCTGCTAAAACTACAACACAGGAATCACAGAAAAATAGCCTTATCACTTTTAATGCATCCTCCTTTGATCTACCTACCCTAAATCATAACCTCCACCTTTAAAAAACAGTTTATAAAAATCCTTTGAGAAGCTCCATCTAATGAAGCAAGTGTTCTGCAATCTGAGCTGTTTGGAAAAGATAAATAAGTTTACATTTTACTATTAGAAATACTATATTTGAAAATTCAATAGAAAGTATTTTAATGAAACTTGGAAGAAGGTTTAGAAAGAAAACATGAAAGATTAGCAAAAATTTAAATCCTCTTCTCAATAATGCTGCACCATCAAAACGGAGTGTAGTAGCTCTGCATATATTACCTTCAATGTATGATACAATTTATTCAATTGTATTGATTGGAATATGATTCCAATACTGCAGTCATTATGAGGTATTAATAAAAATCAAAGGCAAAGAATATTTCAAGTCATGAAATGTTTTAGGTACCTGGATTAATTATATGCAGAGTAATTTCAGGAAGCTTTATAATAAGAATAGATAAATCTGAATAGATTTAACATAAGCTTATTCCTATCAGGGCATGAGTAAAACAGAGATTGGCCTTTGAATATAGTCACAGAAATTTATTTCATATCATGTCTTAACTATCAGCTACTTAGTAGTTGATAGGGTTAATCTAAAACTGGATTTTTTGTCCTCAAATCAAAGGGGAATCATAACTGTATAACCAATTGTAAGGAGAAAATGCAGGGTAATGTTCAATATGTCTTTAAGAAAAGAGTCACATGTAATAGCTGCAGAGGCATCAGGCTAAGATTAAATCTTTATATCATATTTAGATGGGCTCCTGCTGTTCTAGAAATTAATTTTAATTAATCATGATCTTTCCATCATTTATCATACTTTGTTCCATAGCCAAATGAATCAATAGCACAGAGGCCTTACAAACTCAGAAGCCTGATTTTCAAATTTGGCCTGGGGGTAGGAAGTCAAAAACTGGCAGAAGACTGATGCTTTGCAGAAGTGACAAATTTAGTTTCTTGGAGAAAGTTGCTGACTGCAATGTTGCAACTGGAGTAGCTTATCTGCTCCTCCAGATGTTGAAATAATGACAGATGCTTAGGGGAGGATTGACAAGAGAAAAAAAGAACCCGTTAAGAAGTCTTATTTGCTTTTATGGAGGAAAATAAAAGTCACACTTATGAGATCCCTATACCAGTGAGGTGTGTCTATGCAACCTGAGAAGCAAAACGGAATATATTAATATAACTATGTACAACTCTTTTGTGCAAAATTTTTGCTATTGGAGATATAGACAACACTGAATTACAACTCCTGAATTCAGAGGTTAATAAACTATTATATCAGTTTATGGAATCTGAAATGACATCTGGGTGTCAAGCTGAATGGCAGGACAGTAGTTAAAAATGACAGTGTATATGGCTGCATTTTCTATAGCTCAGGCAGGTTTTATACACTTGATATTAAATGTTGTTTCAAAATCATTAGCTTATTACTAGAGATCAAAATGACAGCTAAAAAGAATACTTATTTTAAAAGTACAAGTGATAAATCTTAAGTTCAAGTTTTTTTGCTTTTACATAAAAACTCACAAGATATCAACCTCGGTATTAGGTTAAAGAGGGTCTATAAGATAGAATAAATAATGAAAATGGTGAAGGCTGAAGACTAATTTAACTTAATTAAAATGCACGCAATAATATTGTACTTGAAGTATCAATTGTAACATACATGACAAGCATGTGTGTGCCTGTGTAAGAAAATGATTTTTTTGTGTTTTATATGTCAATGTCTCTCCTTTCGTTGTTACTTTTTCTCCTGTATGATTTTCTTTTAAAAGAGGTCATTCAACTTCCTGTGAGAGAAACTTGCTCTTACGAGAGAAACAACTCAGTTGTAAAAGATAGTTTGCAAGATGAGAGAAACATTTATCCAAACATTCCAATCCCCTGTGAGAGTTTCTTATACTTTATATGGACTGTGGAAAGAACATTTCACAGCAACCTTTGCAATAATTTCTCATTCATAGGTGTGAAGCACTTATTAAATTATTTCTGTATCGTACTGAAATTCTTGACAGTGGATTGGAACTATACTCCAAAAGTAAATCGCCCAATAACGAAATCTGAAGATGTTGTGACAGCCAAATGAATGGGTCTAACAAAAAGAGAATATTGAGAACTCAAAGAGAGAAGCATAACAGGTTTATAGGGTTTGGGCTGGATGTGCAGAAATTCATACAGAAATGTCTATGAGCCCTTGTACATGTTTGGAATGTGACTCCTCTCTGCTGCCAGTACATCTAAACAAACCATACAGGAGAGAGCATATTTATAGAATGTATGTTTACACTCTTTCCAGAACTGTTATGAGGGTTTAGTAAAGCTGTTCTTCAAACAAATAGTTTGGTGTTTAGGAAAAATACAGGCAGTTGGACTGTCTGAATATCCCTCAAATATTGATAAAATGAGAAAAACAATTCAAGTGTTTTTTGTCCCCACAAGAAATAAGTCACAGAATGTACTTGTGCACTTTTCTTACTATTTAAAATCTGTGTATAGACAAGGTTATAATAGTGAATTATAAAATCAAATGTATTTTAAAATGATACTCTTAAGAATACATTTATGCCAAAAGCTATATCTAGAGTCAAAGTAAGTGCATTATAAGAAATAGATCTTCAGAAACTTTCCACCTTACAAAATTAAGACTATTGTTTGTAGCAGTATGACTATTTAGATCTCTTGCCAGAATAAAATCACATGAGTTATTGATTTATTCTACTTCATATAAATTTCCTCCATAATTTCCAGTGTATTAGAATACAGCAAACATTTCTTCTATATGAAAACTAAACAATATTTCATTGCACACACATAAATTCATTGTATCTCAAATTTTCTTAACTTTTGCTATGGTGCATGGATATTCAGATTGCTTCTATCACTGTAAGTAAGATTGCACTGAACTTGGAAGTATAAATCTCTCTTTAAATTGCCATTTTTAATCTTTTCTGAGTTATATGCTGATGCACAGTTGCTAAATCATATAGTAATTCTAATTTTGTTCTTTGAAGAAACTACCCACTATTCTCCACAGTGACTGCAAGATCATAGAGGTCAAATTTCTCTTCTCTCATGTCCACACATACTACTTTCTGTTTTTTGCTGTTCTTGCTTTGTATTGAGTACCTAATTGAGTAAGACAGACATCATTTTTTGTTTCGGATTTACATGATTTTCATCCTCTGATTGCTAGTGATGCTTAGCAAATTTTGTATACAAGAGCATCATTTCCCATGTCTTCACTGATAGAGTGACTCATGAAGCTCTGTGTTATGGTTTTATCACAATAGTTTTGTTTTTGAGCTGCAGAAATTCTTTATATGTTCTGAATATTAACCCTTTACCAGACATGGACTATGAATTTATTTTCTTTCCTTTTGTAAATTGTCATGATTTTGATATTTATTCTATTCTATGTTTTATAAACATTATAAGTTTGTTCTGAGTTTCTATGTATTCTTCAAGTAAACCACAATTCTGATGTCAATGTATTTTAATAGCATATCATTGGATCTTA
The DNA here is from genome assembly GCF_034190915.1 of Cavia porcellus. Lineage (NCBI taxonomy): Eukaryota > Metazoa > Chordata > Mammalia > Rodentia > Caviidae > Cavia > Cavia porcellus. Next base: position 95,680,823 of record NW_026947487.1, read on the forward strand.
ATGCAAATATTCTAAGTCAACTACTTATATTGGTAGCATACAAATACACATTCTCTGTCTTTTTCTTTCTCTCTTTCTGTTTCTTGTGCTCATCTTCCTTGTATGTTTAAATTCGCACTGATGTTTGAATTTTTCATTTTTTTATGAAGTCAGATTTTATGGTATGACACATAATGAAGAAAATTAAATAACAAAATTAAGAAAATTAAGACTCATTGTTCATTTACAGCAACAGAAGTACTATAAATTGTGTGAAGTTTTGAAAACTAATATTGCCTTATAAATTACCTTACATATTTATTATATTGTCTGATATGAATATAAGAGATGTATATGTTTCTTTACAAAGAAATGAGTCAAGAAATGAAATAAATATTAGAATATTTTATATTAATAGCAAATGTATATTAAAACATCTATTACAGAAATATCAGATTTTATAAAAGATTCTTTAACATTAATAAGAGAAATCCAGCCATAGGAACTGTTTCAGTTCAATAATTGTTATAATGATGAGTTTATGTATTGTCACAATCACTTACTATACATTGCTAACTTGCGATATGTCATCCAATATGCACTGCAACACAATATAATTATTATTCTGTGCAGTGAAAGTGCAGACAGAATGCGTGTTAATGGTTACAAAACCTGATTTTAATTCAGGACCTTTAAGGAAAATACTGATGTTTTAATACATTAAGTATTCAACTCATTCTTTGCTTTAATGGGCTAATTATGTAGTGTCTTGGGCCAATAGAGTTATTAGGTTTAGATTATTTAAATAATAAATCTGATTTTTAAAACTTGATGGTTTGCACTTATTGTAACTATTTATTGTTTAGGAACTTGTAATAATTTCAGGAAGGAAACACAGTTTCTTGTTTTCATTAGCAACCTTGTATGGGATAATCAGTCTTCTCAAATATGAATTTGGATGGTCAGATTTCTAATAATTGGTCTCCTTTGTATTAGTTAAATAGCCAAATTGTGTTTCCTGAGACCGAATTGAAATAGGTAAAAGTACAAATCTGAGTCATCATGGTCTTCATAATAAAATGGAAATTAAAGGGGAATAATTAGAGAGAGTGATGGCCTTTATTAAGGTCTGTGGAGATTACCATTAACTGCATGATGGATATTAAAGAGGAAACTTGAAGTTTATTTTAATTATAGAATTTTTCCAAACATGAGTCACCCAAACCTGGAATCTTCACTTATCTTCATCACTCATAACTTGTGAAATCTTGTGTTGTGTTCAGCAAAGTTCTCCATTTTGAAACTAAAATATTTGGACAGAAACCCATTTGTAAACAAAGGTCTCTATGTGTCCTTTATGATCATAGGCAGTGGGACACTAAACAAATTGATATTGGATACTTATGATTCTCTGTGGATTTCAATTTGTTATGAAGAACAGGGAAGTATCAAAGGATAAACTTTTTGACTTAGTCAACTAACAGTCAGCTTGCATCTGATGTGAAGGTTCTTTCACACAGACACACACATACATACACACACACACACACACACACACACACACACACACAAGCTGATGGTAAAAATGGAAATTCTCTCTCCAGTGAGCAGAACCAGTTATAAGAAGCCCATGATGCTTATTATCAGGTATCAGGGTGCAATTTAACATCCAGACAGAACAGGTTCCAAAATTTGCAGATTTGCTGTGAGAAACTGAGACGGGAGCTATGTTATGTTCTGTATTATCTTGATTTCAATGTTCGTATTTTTAAATTCAAAGTGCTGATACACTTGAGAACTTTTCATCAGTGATAAGGAAACCAATGCTTAACATATGCATAGATGAATCTAATTCTTTACAGCAAGTGACAATAAAACACAAAAGACATGTTATATGATTCCACCTATAGAAAATGTAATAATAGGAACATTTGCAGAGATAGCAAGTGGATTAGTATGGCCTGAGCTTGTTGTGGCAGATAGGATTGTTGAGAGTTTAGACAAGTCTCTGGGTGTGATTGAAAGCTTAAATTTAACAATAATGATGATGTCTTTTGAACACATCATATTTTCTAAAACTCATTGAACTAGAAAAAATCTCTATATTTTATGTACATGAATTATAATTTAATACAACTGTTTCAAAAAGTAAAAAGAAATGCATAGATTATGTCTTTTTTAGACTTCAAATACTCACTTTCTGTGATTCCAAATATAAGCTTCTTAAAATATAGTCAGTATTTGACACTTTTAAAATATTTGACTTAAGTTGTGAAATCCTGTGTTGAAGAAACTAGCCTTTTCAATTTGGATGTCTGATTTTTTTTTTTAATTCTTCATGTGTTATTGATAGTAGTTCTTTATCTGAGGAACAGCTGGCAAACACATTTTCCCACATTTCAGGCTGTCCCTTCTCTCTGTTGGTGGTTTCTCTTGCTGTGCAAAAGTTTTTTAATGAGATGAGATCCCAGTTGTTGATTCTTTGTGACAGGTCCTATGGAATCAGTGTTTTATTCACAAAGTCTTTGTCAGTACCAATACATGCTAGAATATTACCTATTCTATCTTACAGTAGATTCAGTGTTTCTGTTTTAATATTTAGATTTTTTTTTTTTTTTTTTTGGCGGAACCGGGGATTGAACTCATGATCTCGTGGTTGCCAGGCAGGTACTTATGGCACTGAGCTAAATCCCCAGCCCCAATATTTAGACTTTTGATCCATTTCAAATTTATTTTAGTGCATGGTGAAAGATATGGTCCAAACTTTTCATCTTTGGTATGTGCAAAGCCAGTTTTACCAGCACCATGTGTATAGAAATGTGCATCTGAGATGAATGCACACTTCTCAGGTGAAGAAATACAAACAGCAAATAAATCGATGAAAAAGTGTGCCATGTCACTTATCATTTGAGAGATGAAAATTGAAACAACTCTGGATTCCACCTCACTCCAGAAAGAATTGCTATTAGCAAGAAATCAACCAATAACAAATACTGGACGGGCTGTGGGAGTAAAGGAACTCTTCTCCAATGTTCGTGAAAGTGTAGATTGGTAGAACCACTGTGAAAACTAGTGAGGAAACTTCTCAAAAAAACAGGTTTGGAGGTCTCATTTGACTCAGCTATTCCCCTTGTGAGTATCACAGCATAAGATTTAAAACCAGGTTAGCATAGTAATAAATGTGCACTTATGTCTATAGTAGCACAATTTGTAGCAGCTAGTTCTTGAAGCAACCTAAATGCTGATCAACCAAGGAATGGATAAAAATGTGGTGTTTTTTATACAGAAGAGCACGACTCATCCATAAGAATGAAAACTGGAGACTTTTATAGGTACATCGATGTAAACCAAAACCATATTCATATGTGAAATAGACCAGTTGTACATGTGTAGACATCCTATTGGCTCCATAATGTAAGAAACAAAAAGAGTAAATAACATCCACCATGCACAATAAATGATGTAAAATGGAAAGAGACTTCAAAGGGAAGGATAAGTTAGGATGGAGAATGGAGAAATAAAGGAAAGGAAAAGGAAATCTATATCTATATCTATATCTATATCTTTATCTATATCTATATCTATCTATCTATCTATCTATCTATCTATCATCTACCTATCTGATAGTTAAGATAGCTATCCTACTAATTTAATTTTTCCTAGTTGGAAGAAAAGAAACTTTTATGCTAACATTGTTTGGACAATTAAATGCAGATATTTTATACTCTGAGTAACTAAAGATAACAGTACAAAATATATTAACCATTGTTACATTCTTTTATCTTGTTTTGAAACTTTGTTTTTTTCTCTTTGAAATAAAATTTAAAATCTAGCCATTTCAACAATATTTATATTGATGTTCTATTGAAAGACGTGCCAGACCTATTCTGTATAATTTTGTTTGCCCTTGGACCCTTGTCTACAGAAGCCCAATGTAGTCCTAACTGTATAGACCATGCAGTTCACTCTGCTGATCCAAAGAAACATCTTTGGAGATACGGATTTCATCCCTTAATTCCCTTGCTCCATATGATATTATTCTTGAGATTTTGGCAGCCTTAGACTTCTAAAATGACATTTTCACATCCATAGCTTTTAAGAAAAATGTGATAAATTAAATATTACTATTTTCTTCTCCTTACTGGAAGGGTATTCTACTCTATTTTACAAAAATCATCTGCTATAGCAAAAAAAAAAAAATGAGCACTGTAAAATATTGGTATAACCAGCAAAAGTCATTTTGCCTGTTAAAAATAGAATTGAGCATCTTAGTCAACAATGTTATTCAGAAAAGTAAGACCAGACATAGATATAGAAATCAGTAGATGTGAAGCTAAGAGGCAGGTTTTGTAGGAAAATATAGAGACACATGTGCACACACATATTTGCTATTCAAATGCTGCTTCTTTCTTTTCATTCAATAGTTCCTGAAATCTCTGCAGCTAGCATTAGCAGCAAGACATAAAAATGAACTGAGTGTTGGCAAAGAAGATGTTACCCTTCAGTTTCTTCTCTTTCCCTTCTTCTTTCTCTTGCTTCCCTTCCTTTTTCCAAACAAAGGGGAATGGAGGATAAGTAGGAACCTACTTTCATTTTCTCCACAGTTAGTAGGGACCCTGCTCAGTCAGGACTCATAAGGAAATGAGAAATTACACAGTTTGCACTGACAGAGCAAGTGCCATCGTCCTGGGGGTAGATTAGAAGAAATGAATCTGTGAGCCTAACTTGCTTCCTTTAACGTGTGATGTAATCAGGGAGACAGATATTAAGTAATTATGCAGACAATGATCACAAAGAGCCTAAATATATATCACTTCACCTCCATTGCAATACATGGTATGAACCAGGGATTCTCATATCTGTTGTAGGTTAAAAACTGAGAAATTTAGGAGAAAATTAGCAAAGTCTGCGACTGTGGAGGATTAATGATCATCTAGGGCGGGAATGCCAAGCTGAATTGAGACAGTGGGGATCTGGGTGAGGAAGATCCACTGGAGGAGAGTTGTCAGAATGGTACAAAAAGAGAACATGTGGGAAGGAGTTCAGCTGATTTTCCCAGAGAAGCTTGGCTGTTTTCTTTGTTTGAGGGAGCATTGGTTCTTCTCTAAGAGGAAGTGCAGGGCCCCACTTTTGCCAAGGATGCTGGTCGTTCTCTTCTGTGGAGCTCTGGTCTTTGGTTTTGTGTTCAGTGACTTCTGGCACAGACCCTTCAGTCTTCCATCGCAGCTTGAAGCCTGGGCCTCTTGATATGAACTTGCAGGAGACACTGCTGTGGCTCCAGGCTGTGAGCTGGATTCTTCAGATTTGTAGCGTGAACCGGTCTCTTGTACTTTTTTTATGTTTGACTATGTGGTTGAATATTGTAAAATAACCTTATAAATTTATGTGTCCTGCATTAAATCTGTTCTCTTGCAAATGCTGACTTACAACAGGGACCCACACACAGGCAGAGTAAAAATCACTGGAAAGAAGTCTATTTTTTAAATTTCCAGGCAATTTTAATATATAGTCAATTTTATAATCTTTTTTTTTTCAACTGACATTAATACAACCAGGAAATAGATTGAGGTGTCTTTATTGTTCTACATGTTCTGATACCTTCCAACTAGCTGGTTTTCTTTACTTGGGGGATTCTATTTTTTGCACCACAAACCTCACTGGAGCTCTTACACACTTGTCATAGGACTCTGAATATAAGATTTTAGTGAGTGTTCAAATAATAGAATGAATGACTACCTAGCCTTCAAAGGTATTAAAGTGTGTGTCTGATATCTCTACATCTACATAGTTCTGCAAAAAATATTTAATCATACTGTATTTGTCTTTACATCTTTTTCACCCACTTCAGTAGCTGTGGTGAAATCTCAAGATGTGTGATGTGATGACTGCCCTGGTAACTCAAGCACAAACGATTCTCTCTCTGTAAGTGATTCTCTCCGGTTCTCTGAGCAGTTTTCTTTCATCACACACAGCATTATTTCTTCTGTTTTATAAGAGTTGAAATTTCTAGCAACAAAATAACAATTTCCCTACAAATTGTCTATCGTAAAGATTGAAGATTTTGTGAAGTCTCAAATACCATTTAGGAGTTCAATTAGAACTTTTTTTTTTATTTAAAAGGAAAAAGAGGAAAAACAAAACAAAACAGTGTAAGGATACAAGTAATACAGAAATACAAAAAATATATAAGAAATCACCAGTTAATAGATTACACATTATCATTTTATAGATAGTTGCTCAAGTCACAGGATCAAAGCATACAAAGTGGACATTCAAACAGTGAGACTGCAAATAGTTGTGTTCAATAATCCAACCAGAAACATTAATATGGTCATCTGTTTAACACCCCTAAATACACTAGGAGTTGTATCCTTTAGAGTACTTTTTTCTGTCTGTTTTATACAACAAAATTTACACATTTTGGATTTCATTACTCCATAGTTCTTATTACTTTTTTTTTGGAAGAGAATAAAGTCAAATATGGGAAAACAAAGCGATCACTCAAAACCAAGGATAGATATAGCACATGATGTAAAAACAAAGTACAAGGTTATCAACAATGGTTACCATAGTGCCTCTTGCTTCCTTAAAAATAATTATTTATCTCATTAGGTATTATAAAGTTGAACAAAACAGTAGAGAACAAGACCAATAAAGCCTAAACCTTGTAAACTTTACAGGACTTCCAAAGAAGATAATAGTCAAACCAGAAGAGGCATCATAGTGAATTTTATTGCCTTCAAAGTAGTTGCTTATACCCTCAAACTTGATACTATCATACAGAAGGGAACAGAGTCTAATCAGTCAAAAGAAGATAGTGAAAGTATTACAGGACTTCAAATCAAGTTAATGGGAAATGAAAAAAGTTAATATAATATGTCCTGCTAATTTTTTTGATTTTCCCCTTAATTAAGAAGCATAAAAATAACTAAATATTTTTTAATGAATAAGGGAGAGATTGAGATAAAAGAGGACATAACAACATATCATTGATGGTCAAAGCATGACAGTTTCACCACATAGTGCTTCACATCCAAATACCCCGACTTAATAGTAGCTACCATAGTGTCTTTTTCCTTGAAATATTTGAATATAGCTTCATATACTATAGCACCAAACATATCAAGTCAGTGTAAAACCATTCAAATGGATGAAAGCATTGGAGGGTATTTAGAACCAGCTAACAGAAAACCAAAAATATGGTTTCTATATTATCTCTTTGCCTATAACAACATTTGTTTATTCTATCACATATAATAAAATTCAGCAAGATACATCATGATAAAACCAATGGAGACAGAGGAGCCATCATTTGGTGGGGCTTCCAAACAAGATGATAGTAAATCAGCACTAGCTATTATGATGACTTGTTATCTTCAAAATAGCTGTTAATTTCATCACAGGTCATAATATCAAGCAGTGCAGAAAAAAGCCACTCCAATTAATAAGTGAAAACTTTATAAGGCTTCAAGGCCACATAATGGTTACCACATGCTATTATATATTTGTATCATTTCTTATATTAGGGAAACTATTTGGTATTCACACATGTGAAATTGATTTATTTCACTTATGAGTATGGTCTCAAGCTGCGCCCGTTTATTGATAAATATCTCAATGTGATCCTACTTTATAGCTGAATAGTACTCCACTGTATAGAAATACCACAACTTTTTTATCCATTCCTCAGTTGATGGACACTTGGGTGTTTCCAAGATCTGGAGATTACAAATTGTGCTGCTATAAACAGAGGTGCACATATATCACTGTAGTATGATGCTTTCAGTTCTTCTGGAAATATGCCTAGAAGTGGAATAGCTGGAACAAATGGGATTTCCAATCCCAGATTTTTGAGAAATCTCAAGACTGAACTTCACAGAGGTACCAGTGTACACTCCCACCAGCAGTGTAGGAGAGTTCCTTTTTCCCCACACCCTCTCCAGCATTTGTTATTGTTGGTTTTCTTGATCCTGGCCATTCTTTCAGGAGTGAGATGGAATCTCAGTGTGGTTTTAATTTGCATTTCTCTAATGACCAACAATGATGAGCATTTTTTCATGTATTTATTTGCCATTTATATTTCTTCATCTGAGAAGTGTATATGCATCTCAGATGCCCATTTCTGGATTGGATCTTTGAACTTTGGGGGTCTGAGTTTTTTTAATTCTTTATATGTTTTAGACAAAAGTCCCTTGTCTGAGGGGGAGTTCACTAAGATCTTTTCTCAGTTTGTGGGTTTTCTTTTCACTATGCTGGAGATTTCTTTTGACATGCAGAAACTTTTTAATAAGAGGTGGTCCCAGTTATTGATTCTGGGAAGTATTTCCCGTGCGGTTTGCGTCCTGTTCATGAGATATCTACCTACCCTCATATCTTCAATGTTTCTACCCAATTTGTCTTCCAATAGATTTAGTGTTTCTGTTTTAATATTCAGATCTTTGATCCATTTATCTTTTAATTTAGTACATGGTGATAGGCATAGGTCTAGTTTTAATTTTCGGCGAAAGGAAAGCCAGTTTTTCCAACACCATTTATTAAAGAGACTGTCGTTCTTCCAGTGAACCTGCTTGGCTCCTTTATCAAAGACAAGTTGGTTGAGTGTATTTGTAGTTGTGGTTGTATCTTTTAACCTATTCCATTGATCTTCAGCTCTGTTTTGATTCCAGTACCATGTTGATTTTAGACTGTTGCTTTGTAGTATAACTTCAAGTCAGGGATTGTGATGCCTCCTGCCTTGCCTTTGGTGCTTAGAATTCCCTTTGCTATTCTAGGTCTCTTCTGGTTCCATATGAATTTTAGGAGTGATTTCTCTAGATCTATATGGTATGTTGATGGTATTTTTATTGGGATTGCATTGAACCTGTATAACAGTTTTGGAAGAATGGCCATTTTCACAGTGTTTGTTCTTCCTATCCATGAACAAAGGATTTGTTTCCATTTTCTAAGATCCTCTTCAATTTCTTTTTTCAGTGTATTATAATTTTCCCTGTGTAAGTCTTTCACTTCTTTCATAAGAGTAATTCCTAAATATTTAATTTTTTTGCTTACTAGTGTGAAGAGTGTGGCTTCTCTTATTTCTCTCTCTGTGATTTTGTGGTCAGTGTATAGGAATGCTATTGATTTCTGAGTATTTATTTTGTATCCAGCTACATTACTGAATTTATTTATTATATCTAAAAGTGTTTCAATGGAATTTAGGGGTCTTCTATGTAGAGCACCATGTCATCTGCAAACAATGATAATTTAACTTCTTTTCCTGCCTTTAACCCTTTTATTTCTCTGTCTTGTCTAATTGCTCTGGCTAGTACTTCCAGTACTATATTAAATAGGAGTGGTCATAAAGGACATCCTTGTCTTGTGCCTTATTTTAAAGTAAAGGCTTTCAATTTTTGGCTATTTAGTATGATATTGGCTGTTGGTTTGTAATAGATGGCCTTTACAATATTGAGGTAAAGACCATCTATTCCAATTTGCGGTAACCTTCTTGTCATGAATGAATGTTGGACCTTATTGAAGGCTTTTTGTGCATCTATAGAAATGATCTGTGATTCTTACTTTTGGCTTTATTGATATGGTGATTACATTTATTGATTTAAGTATGTTGAACCATCCCTGCATGCCTGCGATGAATATCACTTGATCATTGTGAATAATCTTCTTGATGATTTGCTGCATCCTATTTGCCAATATTTTATTGAGGATTTTTGCATCTGTGTTCATTAGGGAGCCTGGTCTATAGTTCTCTTTTTTAGTTGGGTCTTTTTCAGGTTTTGTTACTAGAGTAATATTTGCTTCCAGGAATGACTTAGGAAGGATTGCATCCCTTTCAATTTCATTGAATATTTTGAGCAGTGTCGGCATTAGGTCTTCTTTGTATTTCTTGTAGAATTCTGCAGCAAATCTGCTGGGCTTGAGCTCTTCTCTGTAGGTAAGGCTTTAATTATATTTTTCATTTCATTAATAGAGATTGGGTTATTCATCAATTCTACATCCTCTTGATCTAGCTTTGGTACTTCATATGTTTCTAGGAATCTGTTTCTTCTGTGTTATCAAACCTTTGAGAGTAGAAGTTTTTGAAATAGGTGTTGATGATCTGTATTTCTGTAGAGACTGTAATGATTTCACCTTTTTCACTTCTTATTGCATTAATTTGAGCTTTTTCTTCCCTTTTTAAAATAAGGTTGCCTAGGGGCTTATCAATTTTATTTATTCTTTCAAAGAGCCAACTCTTTGATTCATTGATTCTTTGGATTGTTTTCTTAGTCTCTATTGTGTTGATTTCTGTTCTGATTTTTATAATTTCCTCTCTTGTTTTGGCTTTGGGCTTGCTTGCTCTTCTTTTTATAGCTGTTTGAGTTGTATCATCAGGTTGCTTATTTGTATTCGTTCTGTTTTCCTCATGTAGGAACTCAGTGCCATAAATTTTCCTCTGAGGATGGCTTTCATTGCATCCCACAGATTTTGGTAAGTTGTATCTGTATTATCATTTTCTTGTAGGTATTGTTTAATTTCTTCTTTAATTTCTTCTGTGACCCACTGATTACTCAAGAGTATGTTATTCAGTTTCCATGTGTTTGTGGGTTTTTGCAGTATCTTTTATCATTAATTTCTAATTTCAAAGTGCTATGATCCGATAACATGCAAGGGTTGATTTCAACTCTTTTGAATTTGTTAAACTATGTTCTGTGAGCTAATATATGGTCTATTTTAGAGAATGACCAATATACTGCTGAGAAGAATGTGTATTCTGATGTTGTTGGGTGGATCATTCTGTATGTCTATCAAGTCCATTTGTTCACAGGTGTTATTCAGTTCTGTTATTTCTTTGCTCATTTTCTGTCTGGTTGATCTGTCCCTTGGTGTCAATTGTGGGTTAAGGTCTTCTGTTACAATTGTGTTACTGATAATTTGATTTTTCATTTCTGGTAATAGTTGTTTTATGTAAGTGGGTGCTCTGGAGTTTGGTGCATATATATTTAAGATAGTTATCTCTTCCTCTTGGAGTTTTCCCCTAACGAGTATGTAGTGACCGTCTTTGTCCTTTATGATCATTGTTGGTTTAAAGTTCACGTTGTCTGCAAACAGAATGGCTACTCCTGCTTTTTTTGGATTCCTGTTGCATGGAGTATTGTTTTCCATCCTTTGACTTATAGTCTGTGAGTATCCCTTTGTGTTAGATGAGTTTCCTGTAAACAGCATATGGTAGGATTTTGTTTCTTGATCTATTCTGCTAGTCTGTTTTTTTTTTTTTGCTTGGTGCATTGAGATCATTTACATTAATGGTTATAATTGTTATATGCTGGTTTATTGTTAACATGTTATCTTTCTACTGTTGCATCTTTATCTTTCTGTTCTGTTTAGTTATCTGCTTTGCTTAGTGGTTTTTTCCCTTGTGTATCCAAACTGTCTCTCAATAATTTTGCAGGGTTGGCTTGGTGTTCATGAAGTTCTTCAGCTGTTCTTTGTCATGGAAGTATCGTATTTCACCATCTATTTTAAATGATAGTTTTGCAGGGTACATCAGTCTAGGTTGGAAATCATTTTGCTTTAGAATCTGGAATACTTCACTCCATGCTCTTCTTGACTTTATTGTTTGTGCTGAGAAGTCTGCTGTGATTCTATTAGGTTTTCCTTTTTCTCTCTGACAACTTTTAATAATCTATTCTTGCGTTGGATTTCTGGGATGGTGATTATTATATGTCTGGGTGTAGTTCTATTTTGGTTATGACTTTTTGAAGTTTTATATGCTTCAGTGAACCTGATGTCGGTTTCTAATCTCATGCTTGGGAAATTTTCAGCTATTACTTCTCTAAATATTCTCTTGACATCCTTTATGTTGTCCCCTTCTTTTTTCATTAATCCCGATCAATCTTATGTCGTTTTTCTTTGCATCATATTGCAGTAGTTGAATTATTATTTCCTGATTTCATGTTATTTTTAAAAGAACTTTTCTTTCCTGTTCACTGGCTGCAATCCTGTCTTCAAGGTCTGAAATTTTATCTTCACTTTCATTGAGATGGTTTTTACAGCTTTCAGTGGAGTTTTTGATTTCCTGCATATCTCTGTGCATCTGCTTTTGTATTCTATTTGTTTCTTATATTGCTCATCTAGGGATTCTATCTTTTTGTTTAGTTCCTCCAATTTTTTAACTGTGATTTCTTTAGATATATTCAGAATCTATTTCATTTCTTTTATCATTTCTTCTTTTACCTGGGAGATTTTTTTCAAGTTTTAATTCCTTTAAAGCTTCCTGGATTTGCTTGTTTATTTCAGTAGATATTATGTCCAATATTTGAGGTTTATGGCATATATTTTCTTCTATATGCATCATTCCTAGGGTCTCTTGAGATGGGCTGGAGGTTTGAGGCTGTAATTTGGTATTTCATTTTGTCATATTCTTATATTTCTGTGTTTCAAGTGTTATTTGAAAGCTTCCTCAGGGTCTGTTTGAAATCCACTTCTAAGTTCACAGAACTGGGATTCTGGCACCCAGTTCCCCCAGGCCTCTGGGCCTCTGAAACCAGAGGTGATCTTCTGCCTTGTTAGAACTCCATAGTTCCAGATAGGCTGGGCTCCAGGGACAGTGTGCGCCCACCTGCTTGCTTGAAACTCCGCAGTTTTCTGAGCACAGCCAGAATGGGGAGGCAGATATGGATGCCTCAGACCCACTTAGCCACTTCTCTGCACCTGAAAGGCTTGAGGATCCCGAACAGCCTGGGCTTGGGGCAAAGTGCACTGGGCACTTACTGTAGGCCACGGGCCCTCTGGAACTGGTGATGCTTGCCTGCTTAGAAATCCACGGTCCTCTAGACACATGGGGAGGGCAGATGCAGGTGCCCCAGATCCACCCATCCCTTACTCTGCACCCAGATAGTGCAAGAGTCCCAAATAGGTTGGGCTCCAGGGATAGTGTGCACCCGCCTGTTTGCTTGAAACTCCACAGTTCTCCAGCATTTAATTAGAACTTAATATTCATTTCTGTTCAGTACCCTCCTTTTTTAACAGTGCCAGTCTCTACCTCATAAGTCATTTGTCTTAATCATATTTGCCTTTTAAATCTCCTTTTAACTTGATAAGTAAAAATTGCATATGTAGTACAACATGATAAATAAATATTTATATTCTTAAAAGGGAAACACAAGCTATTTAACATATTTATTACCTCAAATACTTACTGATGCTTTGGCAAAAATGCTGGAGAACTCTGCTCTTGGCAATTTTCAAATGCGCAGCATATTGTCATTAACTATAGTTTCCATGATGTGTGATAGCTCTCTTGAACTTAATTGTCCCTATCTAAATAAATTTTGTGTCCATTTGTCTCGTATTTCCCAAATACCCTCACTCACTGCTTCTGGTAACCACTATTTCACTTTCGGTTTCAATGAACTCTACTTTATTCTATTTGGCATGTAAAGGAAACCAGGCAGTATTTGTATTTCTGTGAATGGCTTGTTCCATTTAAAATGTCTTCCAGGTTCATCCATGTTGCCATAAGTGACAGATATTTATTCAATACAGTGATTTTCCTTCCTTTGGATATGTATTCAGTAATGAAATTTCTAGATTATACTGTGGTTCTAATTTTTAACTTTTGAGGAACTGTATTGTTCTCCAGAATGGCTCCATCAGTTAATATCAACACTAGCAGTGTATACGTGTTTCCTTTTGTCTACATCCTCCCTTCTGCACCTGGCTCTTACACTTCCCATGACCTGCATATGCCATGCTTGGAAATTCAAATTCGTTTTTTTCCCCTTAGGTCACTGAAACTCCTCAAGACTTTCTTAGGAGTTTTTGAGAGTATTCTTCAAGAATCACAAACTTAATCCTAAATCCTTTGCTTCATAGAGTTGCTAAAAATGACAATGGTTTTAGGAGTGAAAATTAGTCACTGTAGGATATTTCAATCCTGTTGAAATTAAGCGTGTGGGTACATTAAAAAATAAAATTTATGTAATAAGTACAATTTGACCTTTTTCTCTATAGCCATTAAAAGATTGAGTCATTGATTATTTACAAGCCAATATTGTATCAAGGACCTAAAGGCTGAGACTGCAGATGTCCAATATATAACTAAAATCCCAACAACATTTGGCCTTCAGTTTGAGTATATGTCCTTTTTTACCTCAAACTTTGGCCCATATCACTCCTCAACATTGTGTTTATTCAAGTAAATTCCTTAATGAATGTATTTAATTTAATATTTATTTGTCTAAAATTAATCCAAACCTTATTGTCCCCCTTTAGGACTGAGAGCAGCATAAAGAATAGCTGAAGTAATTTTCAGATTTGGGGGTTTAAAAATTCAGCTGCAGACCACCTATAGCAATGCCTGGAAATCCCCAGTCATTTTCTTCAACTTGTCACCTGGGTGCCAGAGATAGCAAAGCCTTGTTAAATGCTCCATAAGGAGATCACCCCAAAAGGAGGAACAAATTGCCTTGGCTGCTTCTCTCTGAAGAAGCCATCATATCATCATATGATATGAAATAAATTGTCCCACAATTCATGATGTGTCTCTCAGAACCTTACAGACACAGTCCTGAGATACCAACCAACCAGAAAGTGAACTGACCAAGATCTTCTAAGTTTTCAACCATGCATCTTCCTCATTATACAAATACTGGAACCTTCCATTTGTTCTTCTTTTCTACAAAACATCAAAAGTTCTCCTCACTTCGTGAAGATAGATCTTGAACCTCTCCTTGTATTTTGCCCAGTAAGGCTATGCTAAGCAAAGATCCTATCTTGCTTTTCCCATTGTATGTCACCTTGATAGGTGTTATATGCCAGGTGGCTGAGCCTGGAATGTTAGGACCACTGCATAAAGAGCTCTAGGAGCAGTATCATAAAGGTCATGGGTATAGAAGGTGGCTGCTTTTCATAAACCCAAAATCAGGAACTTATGAGTGAAATTCTTTCTCTATGTTTCAATACTATAAACACAGGTTATAGAGTATTAACTCTGCCATGAGATACATGAAAAAATTGAATGCATATTCATTGTGATTTGTGGAGAGATATCTCAAAAATACAGAATTGCAGAATTGTTTTTATGGGAAATTATTGCTTCTCAAATATTCATATCATTCTATCTTTTTATCATTCTATTCTTTAGCACTTTTCCAATAATTGCAATTGGAAAATATATACTATGTAATTATTATAGGCAATTTAATACTCTATCTAGCCCTGGAGTTTTCTTGGCAGTTAATTTATAACTTAGGAACACTTAAAGATTTAATAACCAGGAAGCCCATACATTATAAGTAACAGCAATTGGGGAAAGTCTAGGGGGTACACAGTAGGATGTCGTATCCACACATAATAAAGCAGAGAAGGAAATTTCTTAAAACAAGTAATTCCAAATGCATGGATGTGGGTGTGAAGATGGAATTTGAAATAAAGTTTTAATAATGCACATGGTAAAATACATTATTCATTTGACCTAGACCTTGTTAGTTAAATAACTTTTCTTCGTTTTTACTCCTATTCATCTGCGGGAACTTGTATTTAAATTAGGACATTTAACATTATTCTAAGTGAGATGTGAATACAGAGAAAAATACATAACTGTCTACTATATTTAATATTACATAACTGTCTATAATATTTAATATATGTTAGTTATCTCCAAATCATTAAGCAACATCAAATTAGCAGAAATGAATGGTACAAGGAAAACTAGATAACATTTAGAGACATTGTCAGATTTGACCTTTTACTCATTCTGTGTGCAGAACTAAACTTGAGACAGTCATAGGAGGCCATGAAAAATGGGTGGGGAGTGGACGAGAGGGTGATATTCCTTATTAAACTGAAAAAGATGAAGCAAATGACAGTGGTGAAATAATTGTGTTGTCCAAAAAATATTTAACTATAAATAAAGCAACAGTCCATAAATCACATAAAAAAGTGAATGAGACAAATAAATCTTTATATATAACAGTTGGATATTATACATATCAAGAAAGAAAACTGAAATAAAATTGAAATGTTATATCTCCTCTTCAGATTGGTCACAATCCAAAAGTTCAAATTGATCAGTTTGAGTTCTACCCTAGAATGCAGTTAGCATATAAAATGAAAAAAAAAAATTATGCACAGAATTTACCAACATCTAGCAAAACTATTTATGCATATATCAAAACTCTGACCAGCAAACTAACTTTTAAGAATTTTTATTGGCTACACTTCCATTAAAACAACAAGAGGCATACATGATTATTCTATATAGCTTTATGTGTAAATGCAGAACATTTGATGAACCAATTGTTTTGTATACCATGTATGATCTCTTACAAAATCATAAAAATGTGCATTAATTAATATAAAGCAGTTCTAGATCTTAAATTCAGAAAGTCAAGTGCTCCAAAGTGTGTATTGTATATTTTGCTTTATGAAAGAAAATAAATGTATAAGCAAAAATTATGTGAAAACATTTTTGTGTGTTTGATTTTTGTAGTAATGGGAATAGAAAATTTCAAATTTCTTCAAATTCAGGTTATAATAAAGAATAAATGTCTGTCTGTTGAAAACGGTTTTCCTATTGAAAAATGAAGTAGGTAAAATATATGAACTATAATTGTGTTTGATTGCATATTATGTGGGTTTTTATGTTAAATCTTTAAGTATGATACATGAATTTATAAGTATCTTTTAAGTATGTATACATGTATTTATTTTTTCAATTCATGAAATCACCTTGTTTAACATCAGTTGTTATAGTAGTGATCATTGCTGGTATTCATATCTTGGCTTATAAGAATCGTTTGCCACCAAAAGAAACCAAGAATTGGGAAAACACAGCTGATTTCAATCTTTGGAGAGTGCAAAGGAGGGTGCAAAGTGAACTTTTGTGATTTACTTTTAAAAGTGAATGTCAGCATACTTTTGAAATGATGAAGACTTTAAAAGTGGGCTGCTTTGTGCCTTTGAATATATATGATGCTTCATTTGTGCTATTCATTGGCAAGGAATACACTACCCAAATCTCAACCCTGTACTTGAATCTCAACCCTACAAGCACTAGAAAACCTCAAAACTGAGGGGCAGCTATAAAAAGCTGGTCCGAATTTTTTAAAATGTCAGTGTTGTGACAAACTAGTGACAAGAGGCAACTTCAAATTAGGATAATTAAACTTCAAATTAAAAGAAATCTAAAGTAGTTAGAAAATTACAAGGCAAATTAAGTTCCTAAACATTCTCTGTTAGCTGGAGGAAATGTTAACAGCATTATGGAAACTGTACATATCTAGTTTACAAGTGGAAAGTGTGTGGATTATTGTACCACAATTGAGAAAAAAGATAGTAAGACTTACACATGACCCTGACCTCATGCAATATGTGTAGCTAAGGTAATAGCTAATAGTTATCATACTGAGAAAAAGGAGAATAAATTGTCTGCTGATGAAAGATACAATGACAACTACACTAAGTATTTTACATCTATTGTTCTAAATAATATTGTGATTGGATTAAGAAGCAAATATTAGCATGAAAGTATTATTTTAAAAAGATAAATAACTAACTGAGTAACCTCTTTTTCCAAAAAACATGTTGTTTTTGAAGTCTGATGGTAAGACTTTCAGATTGAATAACCAAACTGCAACCCCAAACCCACTTAGTTACCTCAAAGTGCCAACACTGCAATTAAACCTGAATACTTAGGTTCTACTTTAGAACAAGCAACTCTTCTGTGGTGTTCAGCTGATGGGATTACATGACTCTCCTGCCAATAGAGAGGGCTCTGCACGGCAGCTACTACACAACTGCCATGCCACCATTTTAGACATTTTAATTCGTTGTCATTTTATGGGCTTCAATTGTTGAATATTTTATCATAATAGGCATTTTATCCTAAATGTTAAACCACAGTATTTTTAGAGAGTGTTAAAGAATAACTTCAGAAAATTAGCAAATATTTTTTATATTTTGCCATGTTGGAACTACCTATCTTTTTTTTTTTTTTTTTGCTGAAACTTAATTAACTATACATGAAAAATTGTTCTATGTAAATGTGTATCTTCAGAAAGATAATTCATATGAACTCTCAATGTACGTACATATGGATGCAAAACTCAACATATGGACAATTATGTAGAACAAATGTTTAAAAGAACATACCTACAATGACAAGAAACAATGTGAAGAAAAATTCTTGATAGTTTACAATATTGATAGGATTTAGATAACACATGATTTAAACAAGAATATGTACACGTTTGTGTCAATAAGTAATGCTGTCATATTCTGAAAACGAAATGCATTACATAGTTGTATTTATTTAGAGAAATTTCAAAACAAGTTTAATCTTTAATAGCTTATCTAATTTGAAAAACATGATAATTTCAATTTGTAAAGTTTTACTCACTTCTTTTTAAAGTTAGGAACCAACTTCTTCCCACTTTGCTGTCAACCTCTAGGTGAAATGTATGAAAAGTTTGCATGGTAATTTTTCCTATTAAAATGCAAATCAGTTTTTCCTTAGTGACAAATATTAAATTAAAACCCTAATATTAAATGGAGACATGCCTTAATGGTTGCAAATTTAAAACCAATCCTATGGTAAGATCTGAGTTATGGGGTTATATCTTGAGTCAAGTTTGCAAAAATGGCTTTTAAAGTAATTTCATGCTTGATAATGTGATTTTCTAACAACGAAGAGATTTTAATTCTTATCATTAATTGATATTTAAAGTAAATATGTAATTTTATTATGAAATCACATGTATGATCTTAAATTTTAACAAGGAATGAAAACATCAAAGAACTTGGCACTAAAGTGGTACATTTCTACAATTAAAAGGAATCTGACGTATTGGATAAGGGTGGGGTAAATAGTAATAATTTGATTCACACATTATTGATACATTACTGATAATCCGAATAGTTCAGTAAACACCATACTGTGTTGTACATTGACTCCTGGAATGTAAAAATTAAATAAATAAAATCATAAAAAATTTTTTGCAGCGTCCAAAGCCGATCTAAGAGTTTGGTTAACAATAAGCTTGCCAATATTGCTTCCATCAGGACTCTTATGATTGGACATATTTAAGATTCATTTCAGGGTACTAACTGTGGAGCAATTATGAGTTTATATCAATGGAAAGTGCACACATATCATGCTGCAGTCTCTGCATCTATCCTTGTGCTTTTGTATGTTGCTTTAATTTTCATACTCAAATCATGCACACCTCATTAAAATAAAATTTAATTTTGTTATTAACGTCAAGTTTTATTTTTCTGCTTAACAACCCAAGAGAAAAACTATTTCTTCTTCATCCATTATTGGTATATGAAAACTACTGAATTATTTGTTCTTCATCCAATATGTATATATGAAAACTATTGAACTATTAAAACCTTTGGCAGGTACTAAAATATTCTTGAAGTTGTTAGTAGCATGGTTCATTTTATCATACCATTTCACGTGATCAAATCAGGACCCAATCAAGTTCAGAACAAAAAATAACACTGTCTTGGAAAAGCAAATCCATGCACCCACATCACCTACATTTCTGATTTCAAAAATGAGTATTTGCTCAATGATCTTATAGTTATTCTATATGTTCTTCAGTCAAATTATTCGGTCATTACAATTATGCCTTCATTACAAATTACTAATAATTTGAGTTATGAAACTGTATAAAGCATGTTTTTTTCTTTCTGCATGTTTAACCTTATATTAGAATCTACAAAATCTTTGATGAACAGAAACAAAAAGAGAACAAAATCACTCAGGGTGAATAAAGAGACTTTGGTGATGGGCAGGTAATACAGGATGCTCATTGTTTTACACTGTATTGTTCCTCAAAGCACCTGGGATTGAAGCTGAGGTCACTCTACCACTGAGCTGAATCCTCATTTTTTTTTTTTTTTAAGATTGCATCATGCTAAGTTGCTGCTATGGTTTTGATCCAGAATGTCTTCTTCGCCACTTTCTTCTAGGTGTGCGCATGGATTCGCTCTCAGAGGCAGTACGCACATTTAAGCCTTCATCCACGCACAGCTCAGCCGCTGAATGAGCCTCTCGGAGCCTCCTTAGAGGTCTGTGCCTGGGGGAATAAGCAGAAAGGCTGTGTCCTTGCCCTGCGTTCCTCCCATCTTCTTCTGCTTCTTGGCTGTTGTGGTTTAAGCATCTTTTCATCAGTCATCCTGTTTCTGCCTCAGAGCCCACCAAAGATAAACTGAAATTAGGAGGCAAATTAAACCTCTTCTCCTTCAAGTGAAGGGTATCAGATATTTTGTCCCAGTGATAGGACAGTGACTCAAACAGTTACCCGGGTTGAATATTGGTCAGTCACTTAGAAAAGTGAAATTCTATCATTTGAAGCATAAAGTGTATAGAACTGAAGGACACTATTTTAAGTGAAATGAAGCATAAAAAGACAAACACTTCATGATTTATTTCACGTAATTGCAAATACAAATTAATTTAAGTGGAAAATATTGCCATTAGAAGATGGGAAGGAGGAGAGTAAAATAAGAAGAGGTTGGACCAGGGAAATCATAACACAAATAGAAGGAAGGAGTAAGTAAATACTGCAGCACAGTGAAGTAATCACAGTTTACAACACTGCTATAAATTAAATGAACATATAGAAAAAAAAAAAACAACTCAGAAGTTTCCTCTGATAAGCAGACGAAAATGCTAATTACCCAGAATTATTCAGTCCATGTTATATGAATATGTTCAAACATCACTTTATACTCCACTAATAAGTACAATTACTACATGATAATCAAAATTATACGGGGCATAAAACAACTAATCTTTATAGAAATGCTCTAGTGATAGTATTTTAGGAAAACTCTCTGTTCCATTTCATTTATCTCCTTTTTTTATTTAAAAGGAAAAAGAGAAAACACAAATACAGTCATCGTTTCTGTAACTGAAATAAATATTTTCCTTGGTACTGATCTGGTCCCAGACAAGCCATTGATTGATGGATTGACTGTGCTGTTTTTAGTATAAAAATTACCTAGATCTGGATGCTAAAATTTCTTGTATATTTTATTTACTTGTTTGATTGCAATGTTTTTCTTTGTTTTGAAAATAACATTTATATTTAGTAATATTTCTCTTCCTACATTATTATTTTTCCATGTTTAAAGAACACCAAGATTATGCCATCATATCATAGTTCTTGAATTTTAAATGGATAACTTAAAGGTATATGCAGAAGAAAGGACCCACGACTACTTAATCACTGCTGATGAACACAGTGAGTGCACTGAATATCTATAATAATATTTGTCAACCAAAAACTTGATGATTTCAATAGAGAAGCATCCATGTGATTTTAACTGGTAGGTTCAATTACTTTTTTTTCTCCACTTCTTCCTTTTCTACCTCTTTGTGCTTCTCCCCCTTATTCTTCTTTTCTATACAAAAAAAAAAAAAAAAAAAAAAAAAACAAAAAAAACCAAACAAACAAAAAAAAAAACCCAAAAAACTTTAATTGAGAAGGGAGAGAAAATCGGACAGGACTACAGCATGAGAAAAAAAGTTGAAACAGGCGCCTCTCTATTGGAGAAATTCAGACTGGCCTTTATATTTACATCTTTTTGAGAAACAACCTGAGAGCAAAACATATACTGTTTGTTTGCCCGTAATTCGACTACAATGGATTTAGTTCAGTGGAATA
Organism: Cavia porcellus; assembly: GCF_034190915.1. Lineage (NCBI taxonomy): Eukaryota > Metazoa > Chordata > Mammalia > Rodentia > Caviidae > Cavia > Cavia porcellus. The sequence goes on from NW_026947487.1 coordinate 95,702,458, forward strand.
CGTTTTATAATGTAACCAAAGCAAAAATTTATAGGTTATGCATATAAGTTAGTAGACTGTAGTGTAAATAATATATAAAAATATGTGTAATACCAATATGCATGTAGACCATGAATTCAGCAAAATCTTCTTTCTTAAACTATTCTGTAGGTAAAATCTATGATAAATAATGAAAATACAGAGAGAGAGAGAGAGAGAGAGAGAGTGTAAACATAAGAAGTGTGAATTGATGCAAAAAATAAACATTCAGGGCAAGCAATTTTACAATCAATGTACTAATGATTGTAGCTACATTCTGTCATTTAATACTTGAAATAATCACATGAAACTGAGACTCAAAATGATTAGGCAATGTTCTTATTTTATGAGTTTAAAACATGATAGCGGCAGGATACAAACTTAGATATTCATAATAATGTAAAAACATAATACAAGGTAATCAACAATGGTTACCATAATGCCTCCCGCTATCTCTAATAGAACTGCCTATATCATTAGTTATAATACAATTGAACAAAACAGTAAAGAATAAAACCGACAAAACCAAAACATTGGAGACATTGTAGGTCTTCAAAATTTATGTTTTTACATTATTATGTCCACCCTTTTGACTTGAACGATTCTGTTCTGTTATGTCACATTTGGTTTTACTCTCTTCCAAAAAAGTAATAAGAACCGTGGGAGCAATGAAACCCAAAATGTGTAATAGTCATTGTACAAAAGAGAGGAAAAGAAAGTGCTCCAAACTATATAACTGCATGTATATTTAAGTGTATAAGATAGAAAATGATATCACAGAGTTTTATTGGATCATTGAACAGAACTGTTTGCAGTATCATTGATGGAATGTCCACTTTACAAGCTTTAATTTTATGACTTGAAAATTATTTCTAAGATGACAATATGTAATCCATTAAGTAGTGATTTCCTACTGTTCATTTTTTTTCTGTAAATCTGTATAACTTGTACCCTTTCCCTGCTTTTTTTTTATTTTCTCCTTAAATAAAATTAAAAAAAAAAACTTAGATATTCAATCTAGAATGTATATTTTCTACATTTCTAGTATTGCAAGAAAGTTTCCCTGCCTAGAGTCACTGGAACCTCTCTAAAATATTGGGAATGTAATCAAAAGGAACTGGAATCCTTCATCTCTGCTAAGGTTTGGCTATGGCTTGGGCATTTTCCTCAAAGGTTTGTGTGGCAGAAACTTGCTCTGCCATGTGGCCATGTTAAGAAGCAACAGAACCTTTAAAAGACAGGGCTTAATGTAATCCATGAAATCCTCGGGGTACTACCCTGAATATGACCCAATGAATTAATACCCAGGAGACTAAACTGATAAGAAAAATTAACCCTGGCCTCTAAAGTTACTCTGTCTTCTTGTCCTGCCTTCTGATCTCTCATGGATGTGTGTCCATGCAATGAGATCTGTCAGTAGGCCCTTGTCGGGGCCAAGCAGTTTCCTCTTTTTACACAATACCCAGCCTTGAGTCTTTGCCATGACTATTAACAGGTGATGGATACAGTCTTACAGTCTCCAGAAATCCCGTTTTTTTTTTTTTTTTTCTCTTTTTCTCTCTGTACCTCCCTTACTTCCACATCTGATAATCAAGGTGAACATATCTGAATAAATATATGTTTGAATGAGTGCTAATTTGAATAAGATCATTTTTCTCTTAAATCCTATAGGTCATTTTTTTCCTCTAAATATTGGAACTAAAGATTGAGAAGTACAGACTTGTTTTATCTTAAATGCATTTTATTTTTCTTTCAGGCAGTTGGCAGTAAAATCTTGTAATCCCCTTTACTGATTAATCCGAGCAGAGAATCCACGTGTATTGAGCTGTGTGGGAAAAGGATAAATCACTGAAATAAATAATTGTAGGTGTGGTAATAATCAGGACACATGCATCAATATGGAGTGGCTCTTTCACACGGGGAGACTTCATGATAACTACCCTTGATCAGTGCACTAATCACGGAATACACTAATCCCTTTTGTCTTCCAGAATCCACAGAAAGATTTATAGTTATGAAAGAGCTGATAGAGAAGAGTCATAACAGTGAGTATATATCTATAACAAGGAATGACAAATGGGATTTACATAGAGAACAAAATAATGTGTGTCCTTTTATTGAATGACATCTACAAAAATTATACTTTTGACAAATTTTCCAGTCAAAAACAGAGGAAATTTCAATACTGTGCTAATGATTTTGACAAAAGTGACCATAATATATCAATATAAAAAGCCTGAAAATACAGGCGGTCTGTAATGGAAACTTTTATTGTCTTTTGTTAGAAGGAAACATTTCATTTAAACACTTGTTTATGCTGAGATGTGAAAAGTGAAATATCTGTGGTTGTTAGCAGTAATGATTTTTAAACAAAAATCATTAACTAAACAGATTTCTGAAAGAACTTTGGATAAATACTGTTGAAATAGCACACAAGTTTAGAAGGATGGTTAGGTTCAAAAGAGAAAGAGAGATACTGACTCTTGATTGAAGAGTACAACCTCAAAAATATTGACTTGCAAGTTTTAAGTAGATGAACTCTTCTGGGAAGACATATAAAAAGAACCATTAACTGGGATCAAAATTCTTAACACATCCCTTCTTTTACAGAAGTGGAACTGAACTCTGAGCTCATATTGAATTCACAGGAGCTTTCAGGGAGTTCAGATTAGCACACCAAGGGGTAAAGCAAGATCAGATTGTGGCCTTTTAATGCTCTCTGTGTTCATCTCTTCGGAAGTCAGTGGGAAGGCTCAGTGTGGAGAACCTCAGTAAGAGCAAAGAATGGGGAGTGTGCTTCTGCATCTTATTTTTTTGCCTTGTATGGCAGATTAAATCCCCATGTAATGAATGAGCTAATTTATCATTTCCAACTCATTATTAGAAACCATTCTGATAAGCACATTATTAACACTGTATCATGTGTTACTTTTAACTTGCAAAAGTGCTCATGTTTTAAATTGTGCTTGAAAAGGAGAACTCAGATGTAAATTCAAATCACACATTTTCTGCTTTTGAAATATGGTGCAACTTATTATCTCTGATCTCAGTGTTGGAACTTCATAGGATAGGAATACTATTTTATAAGGTAACATGACTATCACATGTAATGAAATACTTACAGTGCCTGTGCTGGTATTTGATGTGAAAACATAGCTCAATAATTGCTAGATTCTTTCTTGCTTTGATTCATTTGAACATAACTAGTAATGGCAAAAGTAAACTATGGCAGTGTTTTATTATTAGAAGACTACAATAAATATAAGATTGATCTATTTGATTATTTTGCTAATTCAGTCATTTAAAACTAAGTAATCAAATACTGACTACATTGTAATGATTTTCAATGAGCCAGAAAGTAAATTATCTTAGAAAGGTAGTCTTGTCTACTATCATTGAAATTCATTAAGGTGTCCATGAGGTTGTGGTTATTTCAGAGAAGATCTCAAGTTCCAAAAAATATCATATAGGTAAATATCCAATCTCTTTTTGATGCTAATATTTAAGAACCTAAAGTCTAATGAATATTCACATGACGGCTATCAATTCTTGTATTAGTTGAGGTGAGTAATGATATTTTCTCACCTGATTTACTTAGAAATTGAGACTGGAGAAAATACATCTATAGGCAATTACTAGATTGATAAGATTCAAAACCAGCACAGTGAAAATGTCAAAAAGGTAAAGATAAAGAAAGGGGAGAAGTTCTGAGTTTGTATATTGGCTATTTCATTACAGAGAGCTGTAAGGTTGTGCTGTCAGTGAGTGGTGGGTTTACATGCCTTTCACAATATTATCTGAAAGGGTTACAAGAAAAATTGCATCTCAGAGAGGTCAGAGTGATGCTTAAAACACAAAATGAGCACCAATTTGCTAACGTGGTCCTATTCCACTTCCTACTTACTATTATTCAAGGTGTATTTTACAATTATTTAAAACCAACATTACAAGTTTTGCCACGTGTATTGTAGTAGCAACTCATGAAGAATCTTGTAATTAGGTCCTCAAGAAATGGATGTATTTCTACTTGGGAAAACTTGACATAGGAGAATTAGGATTGCAATCATTTACCTTTGCAAAGTCAGAAAGACTATTACTTAAGAGTTCAAAACATTCTGATATCAGAGTTATTTTTAAATTGCCTTTTGACTTTTTGAGACAGGGCCTCATTTTGCAGTTCAGGTTGGTCTTTACCTCACTTTGAATCCCAGGCTGACCTGAAACTCAGGATCTTCCTGCTTCAACCTCCTGAGTGCTGGGATTGTAGGTATGAGTCACCACACCCAGCTTTATTCAGAGTTCTTGTCCAAGAAATATGTTCGGGGTGCATAGATATATTTATGCACCCCAAACATATTTAACATTTCAAATTATTTTAGAATTAAGTCCAAACAATCCAACAAATATTTACATTATGAGAACTTAGTGACCATTTGTAAAAGCTGCATATAGATCAAAGGAAAATTAAAGCATTTCATTAATTCCTCAATTACCTATTGTATTGCTGTTGTTGACAATGAAATCCTAGTGACCCAATAAGAACAATTCATTTCACACTACAATCACTAATATAATTTCTTACAGTCTGATCCCTGTATTTGTAATCCCCTTGTCTGCTGACACATGGGGAATTTTCTAGGTTAGCATATAAGCACACATTCTTCATGTTTAAGATGGCCATTCTCACATTTAGAATAATGTGGTCCCAGTATTGGTGAAAAAACATTTCAAGGTTTCTTGAAAAAGAAATAGATAATTTGAAATTACATTGTGTTAGCAAAATGCAGGAAAATCAGACATGTTGAAGCTTTCTTCTCAAACTGCTGTTCTTCATGCATTTGAAAGCTACAGATGAATAAGAATCTTCATGATACCTTTCTGCTCAGTTTGCCAGAAATGTTTGTTTCAATTCTGAAACATGAGATTTAGAAAGAATACTTGTCATTATTTTAAAAAAAAACTTAGATATTAAAATGATTTGCATGTTATAATATCAGTTCCACATATAAAAATCTAAGATGTTACTACTGTATCCTAAATGCTAATTTTAAAAAACCCTAAACACAATTGTAGTGGTTGATTGATTATGCCAACTTGAGACAGTCAGAAGCTAACTGAATGGGTTTAGCAATTCTGCACCCAAGGATGTAGAATAAGACTCACCCTAGGGTGGGTTATCACCTCAAGGTATAAAAGGGGAGGAGGAAGGATGAATCTATTCCATTCTTGGGAGAAGCTCCAGTCTTCACCTTTGGTTTGGACCTCACCTCCTGGCTTCCAGTGTAGACTCTTCAGCCTTTCATCACAGAGCCTTCGGCCTTCTGTCACGAGCCATCAGCCTGCTGGTGTGGACTTGCACAAGACACTAGGGTGAACTCCAGAACTTGGTTTGAATCCTTGGACCTTCAGTGCATAGATATCCTCTGTCCGCTTCCTCATCAGACTCTGTGACTATCGTAAGCCAATCTTGTTGTTTCTGTATATCCCGAGTTATATCTGTTCTCTCTAGTAAAACCATGACCAATACAGAAATTGGTACCAAGAGTAGTGGGGTCATTGCTATTATGTTGCCTGGGCATGTGACTCGAGAGCTTTGGAAATTAATTTGGAAAATATTTGAGAGACTGGCCAAAGAGACAGCCTTTGTATGCTGTATTATTTTGGAGACTCTGTTCAGAACCTGGCAGATTGGAGTACTGATGGAAATGCTGCCAATTAAGACCAAGTTTGGGAGGCTTCTGTTGGCAAAGACTGCAATGTCTGCTGGAGTCCAGGTAGTATATTGTGCTTTGACTGAAATTGGTCTTCTTGTTTGTATTTAGAGATATTTTCTGGGTGGCAGAAGAATTTCAGTGCAGTCTACTTTTGGGATGGTAGTACAGTTACTTTAGAGAACTTTTGACCAGATGTATTTTGAAATTTAGAGCAAAGAGCCAGTAGAGTAATTTAAAACACTTGGCCAAGAAGAAGGCTCCATTGGAACTGTGGGTTGTAAAGATGAAACAGAGAATATCGGTTGTTTAGAAAAAACAGGGCAATGGAAAAATCAAGAGTACATTTTAATTGCAGGAGATTCTTATATTTTAGTCTTGCCATGCCATGTTAAAAGTTAATGGGAAGCAAGGACTGTGATTGTAATTGTTCTTTTAGTGTGATTTTAATGTTTTATATGTTTGTAACCCGGTTGATTTGTCAGAGTACTGTGTTTTAATGTTGAATCTTAGTCACCTTTTAAATGTTTTGGTTTTGATGCAGGAATTACGTGTAAAAAGAATTGTGTATATATGTAATTATTGTATTAATGTAACAAATCTGCCACTAAGGACAATAGTTTAAGGAAATGCATGTGGTAATTAAGTTGACCAGGGGTGGATTGTTATAGTTTGAGAACTGGTGGTCAACTTAACACCAGATGGATTACATCAGCATGCATTGAGAGAAGATGCTCCATCTGAGAAGGGTTGCCAGGATAAATAGGTGGAGAAGGGAGGTGTTGGAGAGGATTGAGGCGTTAAGGAGGCATTGTGGGTTCTGCTGCGAATTGTTGTCTGAGCTGTTGGTTCTCCTGGAAAAGCCTTGGTGCTCACATCGAGGATTGCTTCCTGGCTCCAGAGGGGAAGCTTGGTCTCCAGGATGAACTCGTCACGCTGCTTTCTGACATGTACCCGAATGTGCTTGTCATTGGAGGAGCTTGGGGCCTCTGTGTCGCTGAGGACAGCTGTGGTGCCTTTCAGGACAGCCCTGCTCTTTGTTGTGAGTGTGACTTCTCAGATCCAGTGTAGAACCCTCATCCCACTAGCACAGCTCCTTCATCCTGCTGGCATAGACTTTCTGGCTTCCACCGCTGACCCTTGGGTCTTCCCAGCACAGATCCGTAAAAGAGACTGGCGTGAATCCTTCTTGTGGGCTCTGGACCTCCAGTTGGACTTGTGGGAGGCATTGTCCTGAGCTATGGGTTTTATCTGGACTCATGTGGGACATTGCCATGGGGTTTAGGCTATTGATCAAATAATCTACGTCTTTTGTGTTGCAGATAGATTTCCTGCATTTTCTTGTGTTAACTCCCGGTGACCATTATAAAAATATTATAAACTCCCTGTCCTGATCTAAATTGTTCTCTGTGTACAACCCCTGACTACAACACACAATTCTTAGATCTGTAAGAAAGATGATATCATAGGGCAAAACACATGCCCCTAAATTTTAGAGATATTCAAGAAGACATATAAAATCATTCTATCTGCATATAAATCTATTCTATCTATATCCAGATAGATAAATATCTATCTGAAATTTCAATAGCTGAAACTTTTACAGATGAAAAGGGCAGTACTTGGCTTCATTTTTAATGCTCATATTTTCAGCAATCAAAGTCTTCTGGGCCAAAATCTTACTAGTTCAAATTTATATTTGCTTCCTTCCTGGCCTAGAAATAATGTGTGTTTTTTAATTTTTTTTTCCCTTCAATTATTCAGCTTTCTGTTTTGGTCCTACTTGTCATGGTTAATGTGCCTAAAAGACTTCAGTAATAACCATGCCAGGCTGCCTTAAAATTTCCTCCACCAAATTAATTAATCTGCCACTCTTAATCTCAGTCTTCTGCAAAGTCTCAGACATGAGCAAAATTTAGACTAGTGTTCTGCCAGGGCGTAATGCACATAGGCTTGAATCTAAATGCCAATAGGACTCTTTTTTGCAAATGAAATCTTCTGAGCCTGGTCTTCACTGTCTGCATTTTATCAACATTCTGATTGTTTAATTCCCTTCAGAATCTCCCATCAATTTCAGCTCACAGATGATTGGCCCTTTTTAGCTAGCTTCTCCAATCTTTCCCAAAGTTCTCCCCTGAACCTGTGAACCCGTATTTTCAATTTTATGTGTAATCAAAAATCCCACTTTTCTGGTACCAAAAGTCTCTTTTAGTCCCCCCCCACACCTTTTTTTTCGTCAGACAGAGATCCAACACCTACAATTTAAAGGAAAGGTGTGTTTGTGATCATGCTTTTCAGTGTTTCGGTCCATAGTTGGCTGGCTCAAACACCAAAAAAAGCCAGCTCTGCAGGACTGCTGCATGGTATTTAGGGAGCAGAGAAAGGCAACAGGGCAAGAATGGAGACACACCCTTTGAGGTCACTTGCACAGGGGCTTTCCTGTTCTGACCAGATGCTATCTCCCAAGAGTAAATCAGCTATACTTATTACCCCACTCCACTCCCTAAGGTTATAAGACAGTGCTGGTTCCCTGGAATGTAAATCCCCAGTATACTTCAGTTTCTATTTTTCTTTAACTCCAGGAGCCCCAGTTTATTTCAGTTTCTGTCACATTGTTGCCCAGAAATGGCTGGTCTGTATGGTGTATGGCTGGTCACCATGAGGCACATTGTAAGAACCAATGCTCAAATATCAAGCCACTCTGCCTCTGTCCTTCTGCTGTGCACCCCATCAAAACGTCTGTTCCTGAGCATTTGGAGCCTAACTTCTTTGGTGACAGTCTCAGTTAGGACTGCCCCTGTAATAAAGCTGATACTTATATCCACTTGGTGCTACTCGGTTATGGGCCAGAACCTTGCTGTTAAATTAGTGCCCTCATGATCCAATAACATTTCAAAAGCCCCACCTCTGAGAACATGAGACTGGTAGGGAACATCTAGATCTAAAGTTTATCAAACTACAATTGACTGATTTTTGGAGGCTCAGTGTAGATGAATTCAAGAGATTAATTACCTCCACATTTTGTGAAATTTGTCTTTAAGGGCACAAACAAATTCTTACAGAACATGTTGTTTCTGGTATGGGAAAGGGGAAATAAATTATGTTGAACTAATCCAGATTTTCTTAACAAGCTCTGCCTTCAGAAAAATAAAAAATAACCAATTTTTTTGGCTGATTGAGATTTCTCATTGCCATTTTATTCCAGGGAAATGTCTAACTCTAGAGAGATAAAAATTTCCTTTTAGGGGAATGCAAACACCCAATTTTAGATCATACCAGTCATCCTGTCCCACATGAGGAGTGGGAACGTAGGTGTCCAGAAACATAGTTAAAGTTCATGGTTCAACAGCAAATGCTGAATAAAAGATTGAGGATAAATATTTGTTCTACAGAATCTATAAGTTGTGTATTCATGGATATAAAATTAATATTGTTTAGACATTTATTGTTGCCAAATTGATGTGTAAATGCAATGAAATCCTAACAAAAATTCTCAGTAAACTGGAGAATTTAGTTATTGTGTAGAAATTGGCATAATGATTCTAAATTTTCTGTGGAGAAGTAAACAAACCCAAAATTCAACAAGTAATTATAGGAGAAGAATAAAGATAGAGGGTACTGATATTACCAAATATGAAGAAATATTAAATGATAATAATGAAGATATTTTAATGTTGACAAAGAGCAGTGCAAAATAATAAAATGCAGAAGTAGAACAATTAATTATAAGGAGAAGATGATACAAACTTAAAACTCCTCTGATCAATTAAAATTTTTAAAACAGATGAATGATGTGTTTGTATATGCTTGTGTGTGTAGGCAATGTGTAGAAAGAGTCATCGAGAAACATTCCAGGAGCAAGAAGAAGAGAGATACAAGTATCTGACAATGTCATACTTTATGAGTGAAGATGGTTGAAAATGTTTTGTAGTTGATCAGTTAAAATAAAGTAAAAATGAGCTTACAAACAGGAAGCAACCATGTATCAACTTACTTCCCTTGAAGTCTTGTGATTCTTCCCAAAAATATATTTTTCTGAATAATTCCAATTTTCCATTTCATGTTTGGTTCAAATGTGAACTCTAAAAAGTGTTCCTGGCTTCATCTTTGGTAATACATTTTTATATCTCCTGGGCTTGATCTATTCCTAATAGTCTTATTCCAAAGGAGTTTAGTCAAAAATTCATATGAATGGGAGTTTCATTATTTAGACTAATTTTAGACCAGAACTATTTATATATACTTTACATAAAACTATGTAAATACTTTGTATATATTTTTACATAATTTTTATTTCTCTAACAAAATAAATATTCTACTCTATTTGAATTAAAGTTGTTTATGTATTTGTCTTTTTCTCTGGACTTTAAGGCTCTTTTTGATAACAGTCATTTTTTCTTCTACTTGCATTTAAGGAGAGAGAAGTATCATAAAATATGACTGTACTTCTTTGAACTTTTATAGTTTATAAACAACTTATATGTACATTAAATGTTTGGCATGCTACATTTGATATTACACTATAAAGAATATGTGCCATTATTTTAATAGTATTATAGCTTTACTGTGGTCATAGCAACTTTTCATAAATCTAGTGGAAGGCCAGGATTCAAACTTACATTTTCAGTGTCCAAGTTCAATGTATGTTTATTTACACTCTATGTAGCTTGACAATTGCTTTCCAAGCAGTGTTGTATAATATATGCTCATAAATGTAATTAAATGAGCATATTAGAACTGAAAAGAATACATACAGCAGTTTTCTAAGAAAAACTGACAAACTGAACATTTTTGAAAAAGGGACCATGCCTTTAGACTTAAATGTCCTATAATGGCAGACAGTGGCAGGATTGTGAAATGATCTTAGCTTCCCTAATGTTCATTTTTCAGGAGTTTAATAACACATGAAAAATGCAAATTACAACTTTCTGAATGTACACAGATTCCGCAAGAAAACACAAGTGCATTTTCAAGAGCGACCTTAATTTTCCTTCTTTTCATTCTAATTGACAACATTCATAGACGGAGCACAGTTTGAGCAGTAAAAAAAATTCAGAAAAATTAAAAAGACATTCTGAACTCTGTGATGTGTCTTGTCTTTCATTAAGGAAATAGAATATTGTCAGTGCCCTTATAGACTTAATTAAGTATGTGAGTATAATACTTGAGAGAAATATGCAAATGATTGTTTCTTTATAAGGCCAAAGCTAAATAAACATAGCATTCTACAAGTGCCTGAGTAATTAAATAGTTATACAAAATTCTTGTGCAGACTATGGAAGAATATACTTTGTATCGAAAAAACTGCTCCTACTGTTTCCATAGTTAGGAATCAGTATCAAAAAATATTAGGCAGTCTGTAATTTTTTTTTCAATAGTAACATGCAACACTCTTCTTGAAGCAAATTAATGTGACTGTTCCAAGTGACCAGTTTATTCCTCATCTGTGGTTTGTTGTGAAAATGAATGCATTATATTTAAGGTGATTTGACAAGTAGACAAAGAAATTAAAAGACTTGGGGGACTGACAATAATTTTATTAACCATCTACTTATCACAATTACTGCACCTCGTGATTATAGTACAACAAATCACAAAACTACAGTGGGTTCTGACTGCTCTCAAACATCCTCATATCCTATGACTCACACAGCCTGCACCGCAGACTCCTGTTGAATGTTTGAATTTCTCTGACTTTATTCTATGGATATGTAATAACCCTGTATTAACATAGATGTATCCTTCTTTTAAAATTTGGGTCTGTAATGTGCCCAAAGACTCGTGGGTTGATGTTTCAGTAACCAGGTATGTCACAGTCAGGAAGTGGCAGAAAGATTGATAAAAGGTAGTTTAGAGAGAAGTTTTAGATGATTGGGAGCATGGCTTTGTGGGAACACAGGATCTTCAGTTTTTTCCTCTTCTATACAAAAGTCATGAATAGCTTTGCTTTGAATGCATTCCCCGCCATGATGTGGTAATGCCTTCTCAGAAGCCCAGCAGAAATGAGGTCAACTGACCATGACCTAATTCTTCCCAAGCTCTGAGCCAAAATAAATCTTTTCTTTTGATGAATTATAAACCTGTGGAATTTGCTCTAGTAAAGCAAAACTACTAATCTTTTAAATTTCACTCATTTTCTACCTTTAATTTTATGATGGTTTTCTTGAATCTGATGAATTGTTTTTCATTCTCCATTACTTCTTTAGTCCAAGTTAATGCAATAGAGTGTCACAAATTTACTCTATAGTGTTATCTTCAACAACTCCATGTTCATTCACAAGCTTTGATTTACCATTCTGAACATACTGTTATTCATATTTTATGGCCCATTCTCCTAGTCATTTGAATCTCAGTAGTATATGATGGATGCCACCAATTAAATTTTCTTTTGCATGTTATGTTTAGTGCTAAGTTTCTGAGATATATTATTCATAAGGATCATATTATTTTTGGAAGATATTCAAATATTAATTGGACAATATATTTGGCAAACATAAAGCAAATTTCCAACTATACAGGGATAGATAAATATGATTTTGACCTTATATATCTTAAATAGTTGATGAGCATTTGTACGTAACATTTCTAATCTTTCATATCATCCTTATCCAATCTTTATTTCAACAATGAAGATTATTATAAAATGATGATTCCTTGTGAATTTGAAAATCAACTGAGAGTTGAATAGTAATTACTTACCCTATGATTATAAAATAATTTCTTCATTTACATATTCACATAATGATGACTTTCTCTGTTAATATTGTTTATGATTTACAGATTTTTAAAGAAAACCAGTTCTCTTTAATAGAAGTATTTATTTCATCATTTTCAGACTGGTAGAAAAAATATTGTCTGCGTTAACTTTCTGTCATTGCTGTGAAAAAGTGTCCAACACTCAAAATGAAAGAAGGAAAGATTTATTTATCTCATTGTTTGTGGAGGTTTCAGTCCATAATCAACTGGCTGCAAGGCAGGGTGACATGGCACTGGGCAACATTTCAAGACAGCAGCCAGATCAAAAGGGTGAAACAAGCCCCTTTGCCTCCCTTATATTGTACACAGTCACCCCCCACCAGGGCAATTGTAGCACTCACAAAGTCTCTGTGTCCTGCTCTTGTACAGGATGAGGGTATTTACAAAGCATCCTGCCTTCTTGCTGAGTCTCTCAGCTAAATTTCTAAACTTCTCAACTTGAAACAATGCATGAACCATAACAAATACTAATTTCTTGCAATACATTCTTTAATCTGACAGAGATTCTTTCACCTGTCTGCCTCCATTTTCTTAGCCTTTGGTATTCTTTCCATGGTTCTTCAAAAGTATAACACAATTTCTATCAAAGCATAGTAAGTAGCATATTTCTTTAAAGTCTTCTCTTATAGTCTCAAATATTAAAGTAAATTACTTTAATTTATGCTCTAATGATACATTTAGACCCCATTATTATTATCTCTTTCATTCAACAAGTGCTTATTGAACAGTTCCTCTACTTTTGGAACTAGGGATCTAAGCTATTCATTTTTTGGTCACTTTAGAAAAATGCTTGAGACAATCATTTTATAAAGAACAAAGCCTCATTTGGACTCAAAGTTTTGGAAGCTCCAGTTCTAAACCTTATTACTCCCACAATTTTGGTCTGGGCACAGATCAGAGCACTATGGTGGGAGGATGTGAGAGTGTAATGCTGCTTACCTCAAAACCAAGAAGCAAAATAGTAGAATGAAGCTTCTGAGATTCAGATCTCTTTGGCACCAACCTCCAGAAGATTTTCCTGGGCCAAAACTCTCAAAGTCTCCATTATCTTCCAGTAGCTTCACTTGTAGGTCAAGCTTTTGACCTGGGACCTTAGGGTATATTCAAGATGCATACTGTGCAAGCCTGTCATGTATGAAATAACATGCATATTTCCTCCAGGATTGAATAGGAAAGAAATTCTTTCTTGATCCATTTCAGACAGTATCAAGAAGGAAGCATTTCCCTCCTTATACTTTGACCACTCTTTAGAGACAGTGACTACTTTTTTTTTTAATCATACTTTGAGTATTTACAAGTACGGAAAATAGATACTTAATACATATTTTTACTTAAAGGATATCATATAAATACATAATTTTACCCTAAGTGGGGAGGATTGAAATTATGCTCATTTAGAAAGCCAGAAACATGTCTTTTTTACCAGTTATGATAAGAATCCAAAGTGCAAGTGTTTGTGCCAGAATTGACATATGACATAAAACTTCGTAGAGGGCATAGCAATGCTAATGGTTCACTGATCCATTTACTGCTGAGTTGTTATGGTTTGTGTCTACGTGTTTCACCAAACTTCATGCATTCATGAAAGCAGTAAGTCTAGCGTTTTTGATTGGTTTACTGTGCTGGGATTAGGGATGTGAGTGCTGTACCCACCCAGAGGTGGGTAACTAGAATACAGTGTCAGGGAGGAAAGCAGATGTACTTTTCCCTTTTTTGCCCTTTTGCTCTTGTTGCTTCTGGTATCTGCCACAATTACTATGTTACCCCCAGCCATGCCACCCTACCTTGGAGCCAGCTGAGTGTGACCTGAAACCTTTAAAAAATCTAAGCTAAATAAACTTTTCCTTCCCTAATTTTGGGCATCAGGTATTTCGTCTCAGCAATGAGAGAAAAGTAACCAAGACATACAGAAAAATTGCAAAGAAATCTAAAATAATTTTGACAGAACATAAAATTTAAAACCTAGTGAAATTTTAAGTTATTTCATTTTATTATTATTTAATATTATTATTTATTGATTTTATTATTTATTTATTTATATGGTACCAGAGATCAAACTCATGGCCTCATACTTGCCAGGCAGGTGCTTATGCCACTGAGCTAAATACCCAGACCTATTTTATTGTTTAAAGAATTATAATTTTCTCCACAAAAATCAGACTAATATCTTAGAATATTTTATATTTATTACGATTAATTTAAAATATTTATTCTTCCCTATTGTCCTAAAAATAATTATTATATAACCTAAACACCAAAGTATGAATTTCTTTACAACTTTACATGTGGAAAAAGCCAACCTTAAATGGGTTCAATATAAAATGTAATATAGTGTGGCAACAATATTGTCTAGAAGACCTAACTCCCATTCTCCAAACCTCTTGTCTTCTGTCTACCGCTGTGTAAAAGACTGAAGAAGTTTCAAGTCCATAGTCTCATCCTTTCTGTAGCTAATACATTAATTACAAATTTCTGTACCATTACAGTTACCTGTGTGGGTTTTAAAGAAACATCCTATAGCTTAAGTCCTATGTATCCCATTCAATAGTTTAAGTGATTTTAGGCTTTAAATGATTTCACTCTATTTTTGTTTCTGTGTCTTTTGAATCAAGATGACCCACATTTCTAACTCATATGGTTACAGATATACTTAAATGATTTAATATATGTAAAGTAGTTAGAGATTTTTCAGCATGTAATAAAGTCCCATTAACAAGGCATTTTTTAAAAAAATTACTTTCTGTTACATTGTTATTCTGGTATGCAGAACGGAATTGAAATTCAACTATGACATTAAGATGGCTTTTACTTTCTTAATAAAATGAAAAACTTTGACAGGTCCTTACATGACTTGTTTCATAGCTACCATGAATTTAGAAATGATTGCTACAGATGGAACACAAAGTATGAACAGCCTATGAAAATGTAAGTGCTGTGGGGAAGTTTGACTGAATTGGAGAAAAGTGGAATTTAATATCAAGTTACTGCTGAGTTAAAAGCAGCAGTCATGTTTTCCCCTATGTGTTGAAGTAATTATTGACAATTTTTATAATCACTAAAAAATCCTAAATTATTCCTTGTCCACATCTTGGCAGAATTACACTGACTGCCAATTTTCAACACTAGCATTGCATAAAATGGTCTCTACTTATCAAATTGATCCAGGGACAGATCACATATTATGAAAATATTCAAACACAACCTCTAGAGAATTTAAGGATTTATGGTCAAAGAACATTATTCCACAGTAAGCATTTTGTTAGATCACAGACTTTGTCTATGGCATTAAATTAATTGTTCAGATCCTATAGATTGAAATGGTAACTTTATTTCTAACCACTGAAGAAGATCTTGGCGCTTTTAGAAATAAACTTGTTTTTCTTAAGGACAATTTTACAATATAAACCACATTTCAGTTATGGTGTAGATTTGATATTTGTAGTCAGTTTCCGAAGGAAAACTGCCTTCCACTGTTCATGGCATTGTAGAGTTGTCTTCTACTTTGTAGAGCATTAGACTCTGGGATCAAAATCATACAGCAGAAGTGAGAGTGTGACATTTCTGAGATTAGCTTGCAATAGACTGGTGTCTTCCTTGTTCTCTCCTCTCTCAGATTACTTACTTTGGGGAAGCCAATTGCCATGCTGTGAGGACACTTAGGTTACCCATGGAGAAACTCTCTTGGAAAAGAAGTCAACAGCCAACAAGTCAGTGCCAAACTAAAATTTTGCCAACAACCACTGGAACGAAGTTGACAATCAATTCTCCAGCTCAGTTCGAACACGGAGAGTGCTGTAGCTCCAAGCAACAGATGAGTTGTGACCTGTGGAAAAATTCTATAACAAAACTGCTTAAGTGAGTCCCTCTCAGATTCTGAGACAGATATTGATTATTTAAGAATACTAACATTATTCATTCACTTGTTTAACCATACATACAGGTAAAAATGTCTAAAGACTAACATGATAAAGTACCCAGGGCACTAATGGGTATATATTTAACACTTATTATAATGTATGTCTTTCTTTTAGAAAATATTAAAAGTCAAAAACTCCTCTGAAATTAATTGCACAAAGGTACAAAAATTCTTTGTTTATATTTTGAATTTTTGCAGCCCTATATTTTCATTTTAAAAATTATTTATTCTATTACAGATATCTTAACACTCATGTATTACATATAAGCCATACTCTGGGGGCAATTTATTTTTCATTCCTATATATTGAATGTTAGGGGCCCACTCAAGTAAAACATAGTTGTAGTTTAATCTAACAGTGATGAATTACTGGAGTGAATTCATGCAAACAGGGAAATTGAAATTAAATTCATCACACCAAGGAAAACACTTCCTACCCATGTAAATTAGCAGCTTTTCCACTGAAATCAATTTGTTTTGGTAAATTATGCAAAAATCCTCAAAGGGCTTAGGTAAGTAATTTATTATACTCTTGGCTGTTTCACAGTGTTAGAAAATAAAATGTATTCACACAAAATTAGAGGCATAAGCTGAGAAGTTTAGTGACAATTTTGTTTATTACAATTAATCTAACTTGACTGCATTATCAGAACGCACAGTACGTGGGGCATACGGTTTTTGTGCAAGGGTTTAGATGATGCTGCATTAAAAGGGAACAAAAGTCACAGTTCTTTCTGTCTGAGTACTGATTTCATTCCTGAAATATTTTGTGGCAATCACAAATGACTTCAATTAAAAAGGCACTGAACTTCAAGATCAAAGACAGGAAAACACCTTTTTATGAGCCTGCATGGATAAAGTTTTACACAAAGCTTTTGTAGACATTTTGGTGTAAATCAGAGTGTGTGCTAACGGGGAATTTTGTTGGGGTATCACTATATCTAACGTGTGCCTCCAATCATAGTGAACTTTAATTAACTACTTTAATGAGTGAGGTAGTTGTATCTTTAATGATTTACCCTCCTCTTCCTTTGTGTCCAATGCTTTGAACAATCTGGATTTACCGTGCTCTGTACATATTCCATCATCTGTTCCAGTTATCAGTTCAGTTTTAGAGACACTGTTTCTCAACCAAACTACTCATCCTCTTATCTCTCACCACTACTCTCAAGCTATCAACCACGTGACTGGCAGACAACAGTGACTTGTGCAGGCCTGACTCTGGGATGACACTCTGCTGCATTAAATCCTTCAATGGCTTCAGGTGATGACAGTATTTATGCCAAACCTATTGACTATCACAAAAGACCTTCTCCATCTATACACTGAGCTACTTGTCCTGTCTCACTTCTTGCTTCAGGCTCTTTATTCCTCATATATTAAATCCTTTGTTGATTCCAAAAGATGACAATTTTCCAAAATGCTTCATTATTACTGTCCTGCCCAGTGAAACACAGTCTTCCCTTTGCACAGTATCTCCTTCCTAAAGTTAGTAGATGTTAATGGATTTTTATTTCTCAATTATCATTCTTAGAACATGTAAATCTCTGTTTTTTGTACTTCCTCAGTACTATGTAAGCTCCATGAAATACAGTAACATATTACTATACTTATCACACCTGTTTGATTTATTAGTAACTATGATTATGTGTGGATGTATGTATTTGTATATTTGTATAGAAGTATGTGTACACACACATACATACACACACACACACACACATATATATATATATATATATATATATATATATACAGAGAGAGAGAGAGAGAGAGAGAGAGAGAGATTGTTCAACTAATATAAGTTCCTTCCTGCTATGTGATTATTTTCAATCTAGGTTTCTAACCCACTTTATTTTCTGCTTCATAATGCAAGTTTTTTCATTCCATTGCGTCTGATTATTTGTTGCCTGGTTCCTATCATTTAAAACTGAAAACTGACTGTCTCTCAGAGAGATTAGGAAGATGGATGCAGAGAGACAGGTGTGACATAAACATGACTGGACAACGAGAGAATAATAAATATTTTGAAACTTACCACTGGAAACTTTTTGGCTTTTTATACATATAGAAATTTGACCCATTTTATTCAGTACAGTTTTTACTTTCTCGGGCCTAATTTTCTACTATATACAATGAAGAAAATAATTTTTAGAAGTGAATACTTGTAAACAATCCAGTGGTTTCAGATTATTTTGTCATCCCTTTACCCACATAATCATTAAGGAGGGACAGGAACAGTTAAACTTGAACTTCTTCTTTTATACCCTTCTCCTGTAGGCTGGGAGATGGAACAAAATGAAAATCCTTAAATGGTCACATCTATGGCTGCAAACATTAGCTCATTGTGGTGAAATTGGCTTCATTCTGCACACATACTGATTAAAAGTCTATAGAATTGCTGCAAGTAACATTAACTATAATAGGATATTAGAGACTTTTATTTCAAGGCATAAATTAATATCTTAATGCAATACAAATGTCCCTTGTTGATAATTAGAATATTGGAACATGCATTTATACTTAATTATGTACATGGAACATTTTATATATAAACTTTAATAAGAATGAATTGTCAACAGAACCACTTTTCAAATTTTAGAAAGTCTGTATTTAATATCCAGTGCTCAAGAATTCTTGCAGTTGTTTTATATATGAGTGTGTTCTCATTGCTGTTATTAGCTATGAGTACTGTCTTTCTGATTTCATTTTTGGGATGTTAACAATTATAATTTTTAGTATTTTATTTTACAAAACTTAAGTAAAAAATTAAAAATCTTAACATCCTCTTATTTTTACAATGACACCATCTAGTACACTAAATATGCTAATTTGTAACCTAAAATATAAATAATTTGATTGATTTATATAAAATATATTTAAATATTTAAAGAAATAGTTTTGAGTTGAGATTTCTTAAGTAATATTAATATTGTATATCAATGTTCACTTAGCTCATTAACACTAAGTACAATATCTAAAATATGCACATAAATGATAAAAAAGCCAAAATAAACATTATCCAAAAATGCTAATATTAATAGCTCAGAAGGTGCTTTATTTAAGTTGCCTTCTAAAGCCCAAATCCATGGTTCTGTTTTACACTTCTGGCTGTCTCAGCTTCTCTCATTAATCTTATGGTAAATGATGCTAATACAGGAGATGCGGGGAGCATGAGAGTCTGCTTATTCTCTGTTTGTGGTCCCCAGTGAGTGTGAGATTTAGCAATTAAGGCAGAGTAGGTGCTGTTCTGAGGCACCACAAAGATAGATTAATTAGGTTGCAAATGGGCCCAGTGACACTGCCAACAGAGCCTTTGATGGGTCTGGTCCAAGGTGACTGAGTCCAAGAATATTAATGGATAGACAATCTTGAAAGAAGAAATTGACTACAAGAAGTAAAGGAAGAGCATCTGTTGCCTGTAATGATGAGCATGTTGTGGTTACAGCCACCAGACTGAAGCCTCTCTAGTGAAATCAGTCTTAAAGAGAACATTAAAATATGGATCATCAACTTGACATTAATTTTTATCACACAGCCTACTTAAAAGTCAAACCTAAACAGTTAATGTAACTTAAAACTAAAACTAACTTGTGACTAAAAGTGAATAAATATCTTTATGCATCCAAACACATATTTCCCCATTTAAAATACTTCTTTCAGAAATTCAGATAACATTTCAACTTGATCATGAGTCATTTTTGTGAAGAGAAGGTGTAGAGAAAACAATAGATAGATAATTGAAAAAAAGTCAACATCCATTTATTACACAATTTTTGACCACATAAATATGAAATGCAATAAAAATAGAGTTATAGAAACAACCATTCATAAAATATGTAAGGGGAAACTGAGTGTAGCCAGTATCATAAGAGGGAGTTTTGATCACTTTGTGTCTTAGTTTGATGCTATTTCTGCTTCACTACGATTTAGTGATGTATTAGAGATTATAGTCATTTGAATAATGTAAAAGGAAAAATGGTTTGAAAGAAAGGAATTAAATATTATTTACTTACAAAGTATCCGTGATTGATAATAAAAATATAATAATCTGGAAAGCCTAATAAAAACTATGTATATTAAAATGAACATAGCAAGATTCTAGAATGGAATATCAACACAAGTTCATTTTTTTATTATTTAAAGAGAAAAAAAGAAAGGAAATAAAATTTAAAAAAAAGCAGCAAAAGGGTACAAATAATACAGAATTTCAAGGAAAAAAATACAGTAAGATATCACTAGGTAATAGGTTACATATTGTCATCTTTGAAATAGTTGTCCAAATTATAAAATTAAAGCATATAAAGTGAACATCCATACAATGAGACTGCACACAGTGCTGATCAATGACCCAACAAAAGTTCAGTAATATGGATTTCCATCCTACACACTTAAACATACATGCAGTTATATCATTAGACCACCTACCTTTCCTCTCTTTTTAATAACAATTACTCTTTTTGGGTTTTTTTACTCCCATAATTCTTATTATTTTTTGGAGAGAATAAAACCTAACGTGGCTAAACAAAACAGAGTCGGTTAGAACAAAAGGATGGGCATAGTACATGATGTAAAAATAGAATATCAGGTGATCTAAAATGGTTACCATTGTGCCCCTTGCTATTTTTTTAAAAGCTGCCTATATTATCAGGTATAATAGAATTGATCAAATAGGACCAATAAAAACTACACTGGAGACCTTACAGGATTTCAAAAGAAGATAATAGTCAAACCATAATGGGCACCTTTGTGAATCTTATTGCCTTCAAAGTGGTTGCCTATAACCTCAAACTTGATACTATCAAACAAAATAGAATATAGTAAAATCTGACAGAACAAGATGGGGAGAGCAGTACTGGGGATCATATCAGGTTAATAGGAAAACAAAAAAGTTACTATAATATACCCCACTATTTTTAAATTTAGTTTTCCATTAATTGAAAAAAAAGTAAGAAAAAATAGATTAATTTTTAAAAAGGATGAGATTGAGGTAAAAGAGGAAATTGTATTAGAACAACACAAGTCAGAACTGAATTATTTAACCCAAATTCATTTTGCATATGAATTGAAATATATAGATTAATAGACACATACATATTGATATGTCTGCAAACAAAGCAGGAAATAGTATTTAAATTAAAATAGATTTCTTATAAAATGAGCAATAAAATGCTACACCATAGTTTTAGGAAAATATGCAAAAATCCATACATTTTTAAGTAGATAAAATTCATGTAAAGATCCAAATAAATCTAGTTATACAACTTTTTTACATGCATTCTAGAATGCTAGTCAATATCCACCATGGTACTACATGCCTGTAATTCTCAAGATCCTATCTCAGCTTAAAAAAGAGGGTGATGTAGCTCATTGGAAAGTCCTGGGTTCAATCCCCCAGTAAAACAAAACAAAACAAAACATCACTGTGACTGTTAAGGACAGTTGGTCTTTTTCTGAATTTTTAGATTCTAATCTATGATTCAATCAATGACAGGTCAGAAATATTGAGAAATAATTTACTAATTCAGAGGATTAGGAAGTCCTGGGATACTACTACACACATGATGACGACTGTCAAGCAAATACTGTAAATCATAAACAGAGCAAAGGATTTTGAAAGTTTTCATCACAAACCATTGATAAATGTTTGAAGAAATAAATACGTTTAAAAAATTAAGCATTGTCTATGTATCAAACATTATATGGTACCCCATTAAATGCACAACTTTTCTGTTTTCATAGAAGATAAAATTCATCAGACAAAATACTGACCTGTACTGAATATTTATAGACATTTTCATGTAATAATATCCTATTCAAAAGAATGAAACATCCTCTTTCATGACACTGCATTATGCATCGTTGGTAATTTAAAGACTATTTAATCATATAAGAGAAATGCATGTATTATATATGAATTCTTCCCTATTTTATGTTAGAGATTTCAGTATCTTTCAATATTGGTACCCTCCAACGAATGCAGTTGTAGTCAGACTACAAGGAGAACAAGATAATTCAGGACACATAATTTATATGGTGATTTATAATGGTCACCCAAGGAGTCACATACAAACAAAGTGTAGCAAATCTGTCCACACACTAAAGACCTAGAGAATCCAATTCAGGGCCTGGGTTCCATGGCAATATCCTGCATGAATTCAGCTGAAGACCTAGAGCCTATGACAATGCCTCCCTTGTGTTCAACTGGAGGCTCAGAGCCTGTGCCAATGACTCATGCAAGTCTGTTTCACAGATCTTCGTTTGGAAGGTCCCAAGGTCATCAGTGGAAGCTAGAAAGTCTGTGCCAGCAGGATGCAGGATCTGGGCCAGTAGGCTGAGGCATTGCACTGGAGCCAGATAGCAATACTCAAAGTAAGAACCAGAGCTCCCCTGACAAGTACAATTGCCATCCAGTAACAATGAGGTCCCAAGGTCCTGCAATGATGAGAACAGGTGAGTTCATAGGAAGCTAATGTGATAAGCTTCTCCTGAAGACTGACTAGAACATCAACTTCCCCTCCAGAGCCAGGAAGTGATGCTCAAAGTAAGGAGCAGAGCTCCTTCAATGTTAGCTGCAGCCATTCTCAGCAGCAAGGTCCCAAACTCCTCTGAGGAACAGAACAGCCAAGTTCCTTATCAGGAAAGAAACTCGAAAATCTCCTCCAGGACAACCAATGACAACAACGTGAGAACCATCAGCACCACACAACAACAACAACGACAACCAGAGTACTTCTTCCTTTCCAAGTCTCCTTTGTATGTTGGGCCATCTGTGCTCAGCACTGTGCTGATTCAGTTCAGTTAGTATTACACGTTAACCACCAGTTATCAATCTATTGCAGACACTAAGAGGTGATTTATTTGAAAACTAACCAGTTCAAATCTAGACATGCTCCTACTTAAAATACTACCCAGATTTCAATAAAGTAGCTTATATATAGAATGCAAGATATCAAAATAAATTTAATTATTTAATGAGAAAGATGTTTTATATGTATTTCATTGAGTAAATCACCCTATTAATTTCACCTCAATTTTTGACTCTTTAATATGAATACTACAAAAATTAAGATCATGTATATGCCAAAGTTATCTTACATGATATTTTTAGGGTATAGCACTCTTCCAGGAGTTTTACCATAGACTTAATTCTAAGGCACTACTCAAGTATGAATATGTTACCATTTTGAAATGACATAAGTTGAAAGGGATGCCAGGAAAAAAAACTGATCAACACAATCTTGTGTAACAATTTAATCTTATTTTTAAGTAATTTAGTTGTGGACCTCTCTGTATATTTGATTAAAATTTGATGACCTAATTTTTAAATTGTAAAACATTCTTCAAATAATATAAAGGATAAAAACTTATTCTCTAGCTTCTCCTGTCTAGCAACTTCTGAAATCTTGTGGTCTCACAACACTTCTTGCTTCAATTTTCTTTTCCACGTGATTGGTTTTATTCCAATTATTTCCTTTACCTGTGACATACCATTTCCTATTTTACCTGTGAAAATCTTGGTACTTCCGTAGGCAGGAGCATGGCTCATCTGTGAGAATGGATCGTGATTTCTGACCATACCTGTTCTACTGTAAACTGCCTCTCTACAATAGAACTTGTTTTGTGTCTGCTGTGATATTTTCTCTTCCTGCATGAACAGGTCCACAGCTCCTGGTTTCATAAGACACCCTGTTGCTTCATCCTTACACATACCCTGGTTTGTGATCCTAAAACTTTCTAAAGCGAAAAGGAAGAAGACTGAATTTCAGTATGCTTTAACATAAGTAAGCTCTCTGATCAATTTATTCATTGACACAGTCAAAGTTATGTGAAAGAGAATAAAAACCTCATTAAATAGTAATGTTAAAGGATTTCTACAGATTTTGATACAGTAATGTACATTCTGAAATTCCATGCTGCTGCTCTTCTGATTTTGACTATAACAGTCTTTACTTACACACACACACACACACACACACACACACACACACACACACACAATACACAAATATTGCATAGCCAGTGTCAGAAATTCATGAAAAACATTCAGAATGGGCAATATGTCTAAAAGTTTACTTTGACCTAGTTTAAGGGTCTTATATGTTTCTTGTGTTCTTTACTTTAGCCTGGTTTTTAGTCTCATATTTGATAATTAACACTCTAAGACTCTATAAGATAAATAAATCTGATGCTGGAAATACAAAAGGAATCGAGGGAAGTGGCAAAGAAGAAATGAAATGTGCTGTGTAGATGTACCAATTCTCTACAATTAATATAATGATTATGTACTGCAAACATATACTGATAAAATTAAGAAAAAAACTGAGAATTCCTTTTTATAGAAAGCCAAATAGGGGGCTGGGGATTTAGCTCAGCGGCGTATGCACCTGCCTTGCAGGCAGGCTGTCGTGAGTTCGATCCCCGGTACTGATACAAAAAAAAAAAAAAAAAAAAAAAGAAGCCAAATAGATGCCTTTTATGGTTCATAAGAAACCTATTGTCTAATAAGTGAGATAAAATGTTCTAAGACCATAAATTACAAAGATTATAATTAAAATATTGTGGAGATTTATGAATCTTCAAGAATTTTTGAATTAATTCTGCATTAAAATGGGAGAAAAATATGAGCCAAGAGCTAAGGAAAGACTGGAAAAATAAGGGATAGAACAGGATTTCCTACAGAAATATCTACATGTCCAGTTCTTAAGAGCAATGACTTTAAACCAGAATCTCACATCCTCTCCACCATAACAATTCCTGAGGCATACTGAAAAGTTGGTGACACTTTTAGCTGTCTCATTGCAGGAGGAGGGATGCGGTGACATCCAGGGGGCAGAATCTAGGGCTGCTGCCAAGTATTTAATTGTGTAGTGATCAGTCCTTCACACTACTACCACGAACACAACAGAACAATGTCCTGCTCACAGATCGGGAGCACTATTGAGACACTTGCTCTGCTATATGATGCCTGACATAGATGTCCCATCCTTGGGATTATTATTAAAGCATCACAGAGTATTTAGAATTTCAGAATCACAGTTCTATGGTTTTTATTTATTTTGCCTTTTTTAAAAACCATGAATAGAACTCAAGACATTGTGCTTGCCAAGCAGATACTATGCTGCTGAGCTAAAACCTCAGCCCCACAATTTCTTCCAAGTGTCTGTTTCATGATTTCTAAATTTTGTTTATATTTTCACATTTTATTATTTTAAAAAGCAAAACAGAAAAAAAAGATAGAATGATACAGATTTTCAAAAAATAGTATATTGCATATTATCTCAGAACTGGTTGTTCAGGTTAAAAAATCTATACACAAAAGTGCAATCAAACAATGACAGCACAAACTTTTTTTTTTTTTTTTTTTTGTACCAGGGATCAAACTCATGATCTCATGCCTGACAGCCAGGCGCTGTGCTGCTGAGCTATATCCCTAGCCCACAAACCATTCTTTTTGATGAACTAAGAGAGATTAATAGTGTAGTTATCAATCTAGCATACATATACATACACAGAAACACTGAGCCTACTGGAAGGCAAGTGAGGTAGAAATCTTGAAAACATACAGATAACCAAAGAATTCATGAACAAAATACAAACTGAATGAGAAGCACTTTGCAGAATTAACAACCAAGATCTCTACTTATTAAAAAGTTTTGTATTTCAAAAGAAATCACCAGTAGAATGAAAAGAAAATCCACAGAATGGAAAAGAATTTTAGACAGCTGTCCCTCAGACAAAGGACTTATATCTAGAATATATAAAGAACTGAAAAACATCAGGCCCCTCAAATTCAAAGACCCAATCCAAAAAAAAGGTATCTAAAATAAACATGCAGTTCTCAGATGAAGAAATACAAATGGCAAATAAATACTTGAAGACATGCTCAACATCACTGGTCATTTGAGAAATGCAAATCAAAACAATATTGAGTTTCCCTCTCACTCCAGAAAGAATGGCTTCCATAAAGAAATTAATGGATACCAACATTGACTCGGCTGTTGGGGAAAAGAACACTTCTCCACTGCTGACGGGAGTGTAGGCTGGTACAACTACTCTGGAAATTAGTGTGGAGATTTCTCAAAAACAAGGACTGGAAGTTCCATTTAATCCAGCTATTTTCTTCTGGACATTTTCCAAGGAAGGTCATGTCACAGTGATATGTGTGCACCCATGTTTATAGCAGCGCAGTTTGTAATAGCTAAATCTTGGAAACAACCAAAATGCGCATCAACGGCAGAATGAATACAAAGGATTTCTAAGTTTTACCCAGAATTAAGTCTACTCTGACTTTGTTTTGGCTAGGAAAGCTGCCTTGTGGTATCATGTCCACCAGATGGCAGTGGCAAGACAGAGTTTGATGACAGGTTATTGGAGCCTGGGTTTTAATTTTTTTTTTTTTTAATTCAATTTGTGTCTGTCTATCAGAAGAGGATAAGGCGATTTCAGAGGCAGTCAGCAAGGAGAAAAGGAAAGAACCTTAGAGGTACAATTTCTTTATAAGAAACAGAAAAATAAAAGGGAGCTGCTTTTCTGGGTGTCACATATCTGTTCTTTCACCAAGTGAAAATATTTTCACAGAATTGCAGTACTATATTTAAGAATATGCATTCTCCAGCACAGCCAGATTCTTGCAGAACAATCCCTGTCAATCTCCTTTTCTTTATACAAATATTTAAAAGTGGCATTTTCCCATTGTTTTTACTAGTGAGAATGTTCTCATTTTAGTTTACAATTTTATTATATGAACACTACTCTGATGTAAACTAATAAACACTTTTCATTCATGTAAAGTGACGTGTCAGTCGTGATGGCTATTTTAACAGCATGGAAATCTGTATCGAGATCAAGATTCTCTTTTTTTGAACTATATGACACATCGTTAAATAGAGATTACCTACGCGGGTAATGTTAGATCAGAATATTGATTTTAATCCAGAATACAATTATTTCTGCTTTCTGTCCTACTAACTGAAAATTTGCATATTGATGGTGTTATTTTGCCTAAATTTACCAAATAATTGTTGAACAAGATATGTTTATGGTAAAACATATAGTTTTTTAAATATAGAATCAATGAAAACAAGGAAAAATATAGTTATGAAGAAATAACTCTCACTTAAAAAGTGCACTATATACCTATACATACACACACAACAGTTGATTAGATACTATTCAAAACTTTTAAAATGCCCACTAGAGTTATAAATAAGACTTAACTTCCATATTACTGAAATTGTGAGAATGTGGATATTTATACAGATAGACTGTTTTCATCCCAAATTATATTGTTTCGTAAGGACAGATAACTATGAAAATAAAGTGTCATTTTTGGAGGGTGTTTTACTAAGATAGTTTAATTTGATTTTGGGCAGTAGCGCCCCCCCCCCCACCTGCCTTTCTCCCTGTCTTGCTCCCTCCGTCTCGTCCCTGCTTCCATTTTAAATTATCTAAAAACACATTTCTCTGCTAGTGCAAATGATACTGTAAGAGAAACACAATGAGACTGTTATTATGCATATTAAGTTAGTGTTTTAGTTTTATGATAGAGAAAAATGAGAAGAATAGTGAAGAGAAATATTTCTTTGGAATTTAAAAAAAAAATGGCTCTGATAATTTAAAGAAATATTGGAAAAGGAAATGGAGAGAGAGCCAGACATAGAAGGCGGGAGGAAGGGAGGGAAGGAGACACAAAGTGAGACAAACAGAAACCGAAACAGAAAAGAGGAGCACACGTTCCCTTGGGTGACATAGGATGGCATCAGGACCTGTGTAAAGCAGGAGCAAAATTTTATTTTTTTTAAATACTGTGGAGCTTTGCTGTCTTCATAAAATGGAAAGGGGGGATTTAGCTCAGCGGCATAAGCGCCTGCCTTGCAAGCAGGCAGTCGTGAGTTCGATCCCTGGTACCAATAAAAAGGAAAAAGACAAAAAAAAAAAAAAAAAAAAAAAAAAAAAAAAAAAGAGTCTGAAGTCAAACAGGAAAGGAAGAAAAACTATAATTCAAATTTGGAGAAGATCACAGAGATCACAGATTTTTAACAGGGAAAATTTTTACATCTTAAAATGTGTAAAACAGATTAGAGGTATGCAATCATATTGCTATACAATGCTTCCCACCTAGTCTCAGAAATCTGTGAAAATATTAAACGGCAAGTTAAAGCATAATTCATACATTGTCTTCAAGTGTTAAAATGTGAAGGGAAAATAAATAAATAAGTAAATAAATAAATAAAGGGTGTGTAATTCTTTTAAAATACAGAATTGCAAACTTACAACATTTTTATTCAGATGATAGTTCAAAATACCTCATATTAAGTTTTATCCTAAATATATGGATTTAATACATCTCCAGCAGAGATAAACTATTAGTATGGTTGTTTCTAATGATAAGAATGTGCAGCTAAATTCAAGAATGATAGTTCCAAAGGGTAGGGAAGTAACTTGTTCACCGTGACATTGTTACTTTCTTAATATTAGTTTAGCCTGTAAATCCTTGTGAAGTGTTTATTGAAGTCAGTTGAACAGAGAAACTATGTGCCCTGTGGTCCATTCTTCAGGGAATTTTGAGAAGGGAAATTAACTCTGAGGTATGTATCCATTGCTGCAAGTGGGACACATCCCTGACTCTCCCTGTCTCTTACTTCCTGTGAGATGAGAATGTCACTTATGTGCGTCCAGGCAAATGTATCATATCTGTCCAGAATGTTTCATGCAGACCTGATCCCCGGAGTAAAGGGAAAAGAATTTAGGAAGTCTCAGCCTTTGTCTGGAAGGTGGAGGTGAAGATCAAAATTTGGCTTTAGGGTATACAGTATCATTTCCAATAAACAGGTGTCTCATATGTTAACTGTTTTCTTGTATATGAAAGAAATATCAATGGGATCTGATCAATTAATATAAGCAAAAACAGAAACCTAAAGGAAAGGAAAAAATATAGACAAAACTACACAGACAAGCCACAGAAGTTATTAAATTGTAAATCATATCAAGTTGCAGCTGTAAGGACACTGTGTCTTGATACGGTTGGCTAAGGCTCTCCAAACAGAAATTTTAATTGTAAGTGCAACCTCTAAAAAAGCATCAGAATCACAACTCCAAAGCAAATGTGTGTGAATTGCGAATGATGGTGTTAGTGAACTTTCTTGTTGCTGGACCAAATACCTGGTGCCCACAATTTAAAAGAAAAGAGATTCATCTGATTCCTCGTTTCAGAGGTTCTAATCCACAGCTGAGTGGCTGTCTGGTGTGAATATCATGGCAGAAAGGTGAGACAAAGTCTTAGTGGCCACCACACAGAGTGGGAAAACAGCTCCAAAAAGGAAAAGGCCTGATAAGATTAAGCTTCCCCACGTCAAGCCTCCGTCATCTGCCTGGTACACTCAAAAGTGTGATTTACTTATCTAATAGGCAGCTCACGCATCAGATAAGTTGATCTTATTACTTGATCGTCACACTGATGCTGGACTTTCTCTTAACACTTTCCTTTTTAAGGCAAGTCCTCACCATTTTCCCTTCCATTGATCATTTTCCAGTGACCACTGAAGACCTTTGTGTTGCTGTTTTTGGTGGGACATACCCTCAGGGACTACATGCTAACTTGGACCTTTTTTCATTTATATTTTTCAGTTATAAAACAGTTAAATGCAGCCAATTTCATTTTCCAGGTTAGAATTCTTCTTAGAATTCCTCAAATCCAACTCTAAACCAACTTACATAAACCTGAAAAACGTAGCATGCTGATTTTAGAAACTCTGGAGAAATAAAGGAAAGAATTGAATATATCTTCCCCTTTTTTTCATGGGTTACATTTAAAAGATGAAGTGACCTACTAAAGGAGTTGAACATGAGGGAATAATCACAGACTTTGTTCAGTAAAACATGGGCTTTACCAGTTGAGAATAAAAATGTCCAAGACTCAAGGCCAGTGACCTGATACACATCCTGAAATGGAAACAAACTATTTCTGCTTTGTCCTATTGATAAAAGGTAAGTTCTCCAAATGTCAGATATTTATCACTGGCATTGAGAGGATATTTTTGAGAGGATTTTTGAATATAAGAGATTTAAGAAAACTGTTCCCTTCATTTATATCTATTAATCCATTTACTAATACAAAAATATCATGCATAGTTGAACTAATTTTAAGACTTACCTCATATGTGTTAATTATAAATGCAGCAAAAGCTGGGCTTCATGATTGAAATCTCACATGAGAAATGGCATACAGTCGGTACTTAGTAATAAGTAATATTGTTTTCCTTCTGTCACATTTATTTCATTTTCTCAAAACAACAGTTGTGCATCATTTATCATAGTGACATAACATTTATTTTTAAAATGGATTTACATAAGTATTAGTCTGTGTGACAATACTATGAAATATTTAACAGTGTAGATAGTTCATAAATATGAAGAAACTTCTGCACAACTGAATCCAGGTTACGAGCCTGGATGAGAGCTGTTCTTTCTTATCATGCATGGTGTTAGATTCACCTCAGGAATTTATACATGCCAGGACCTAATCTCAGAGTAATTGAGATATCTGGGGAATGGACTCTAGACATTGCTTTTTAAAAAGATCTCCTAGTTAAACATGTAGGTATTGTCCAGAACCATCAGTTTGGAATGTCCTGATTTGAAGACATAAAAAGTAGTTTTTCCCAAACAAACATACCCGTACACACTGAGATAGTCACACAAAAATTAGAGACAGTGGTACAGTTATACCAAAGCTTTAACATAGGAAGGTTTTCATTTTAAAGGTGTAAATAATTGGTATTCAAAATAAAGCACTCATGCTGGCACTGTAAGTTTAAATGTCTGGGCTTCTCGATGCATTGTCCTGGGACTGAGCTCAGGTCGGGCTGTTTGGTCAATCTGTCACCTTGGAGCAGGTCATTTGGCTTCTTCTCAGAAAAATTTCAATTTTTATAAAATAAAGCAAGAGAGGTTATTTGACATGGATAGTCCCCAAAGGCCCTTCCAGCTGCAAATTTTTATAGTTTCTTAAATTATTTTAAAATTAGAGTGATCACTGTATCCTGCCTAATTCAATATTAATGATGATAATTTAAAATAGAATTATAGATGTTGCACATGAAGTTTTACTTCTTTTTATTTTTTGTAGTATAAATAGATTTTGAAAAAACATTTTTTCTCCTCCCGACTGACAGGTCAGCCAGCAAACAACCTTTTAAAAGCCTTGCTCAGAGCAAGGGAACCCACTGCCTATGCACCGGGAAGACATGGCTGACCTAGCAATGAGGACTGTCAAATCGCATTGATTTTCCTTTCTGACCTTCCTTTTTATTTAACCATATGTCAATAGTGAAGAAAGATATAGGATGCAATTTTTCATCAACTTGGAAAAAATTGAGGAGAAGAAAGTTGAAATAATATTTTAACATGGAATTAGAGCTTTAAGTAATGAGTTTTTCATGTCTTATGCTAAAAATAAAGCCATGGGATCAGACAAGTGCTTTGGGTTTGTGATTGGTTTTATCCTCTTCTGTTCACTCCAGACCCAACCTGTATTTACTCTTCTTTATTTTTTCTCATCCTAGAGCTTTCTAACACAATTTAGCAGCCACTTCTCTAAAGTGTCTCATGATGATGCCAACAATATCTTTAATTAGTGGTGACAGTTATTTGCTTGTTGTCAGTACACAGAAACACAGGCCTACTAATAGTTAGCATCCACATGATTGTCTTATAATAATTTGTCTTCCTTTTGAGACTTTGACTTCTTCATGGTCAAGTGACTTCTTCATTTCATCACTCCAGAAATCACAGTGACTGACACATGGTACAGATTTGGGAAATAAAGGACGAATAGCAAATGTTTGCTAAATGTATTTCTCTGAGACAAAAATGCTACCAAACTCCACGGCCTTGAAATCGTTATCTCTACTATGAGAAGAATGTGCCCACTTAGCAATGCATTTTGAGTTTCCTCCCCACCATATGCTTAATTCCTGAAGGTAAGACTGACTGAGATGTGCCTTCTTATAAACCACCCTGATCATGGCTGACTGAATACCCTCTTGTACATCACATTTGCAAAGGGACCATTACAAATAATCCTTTCTGTGTCCTGTCAGTAATACTGACTATCCTGATTTATAGCACTGAAAGATGAATGTCCTATTGTACTTTTCACACAAATGACATTATCATCATTTGTCATTTCTAACTAAGACCTTTTCTTCAGGATATTTACAAGCTCCTTTCACATTATTGCATGATTATTGTGATACAACACTGATATCCAGAATTCTCTCTAGGAATAAATGATTTGCTCCTACCCAGATTGTAGGAATTTTGCAAAGGATACTCTGAGCTATCAGCTCTCTCTCCTAAAATGACAACAGTAACCACATCTAAGTTTTAGGACATCCTCCCAGTTGGCCAACATCTAATGGCAGAGTCATCCATCTTGTTTCAATTCCAGAAATCTCCAATGGGCCTACCATTTTTAGAATTCTTTTGAAACTTTGGCAGAAATTTCCATTAAGACTGGAGCAAAATATGGCTTCCTGTGTTTGATTCTGCTTTCTCCCTTTCCCTTACTCAAATAGTGACACAAGCAGTATTTCTTGCACTGCTGTGTAATATGCAATTATCATTTCTCCATCGTCACAGCCATACAGTGTTCTACTATGTACATAATCCCCAGTTTATGCTTTCATTATATTTATTCTGGGTATATTTGCCATCTCCAATTTTGAAACTTACAGAGTTTCTCAGTAGGTAACAAATATACCAAGCAGGATTTTAAGTTACTCAAATTCAGCAGAGAACCATGTTAGTCTATCATAAATAGACAACGTAGATGGATTGAAGATGATTAAGTGGCAAGCAATTATGGGAGAGCTCTTCCCATATCTAAGTGAATCAGTGAAATGGCAGCATATTAATAATGTCTTTCATTTGTGCAAAATGAAAGAAGAGGCATATGCCCTAATTTCTCCATACCAAATAATGTCATTTTACATTAATTTCTAGGAACAAATACATTTATTCTAAGATTTCTATTTATCTCTCATTAAGTATTTATTTCCTCTTTCTGATGTGTACAGTTAGAAAAAGCACTGACTAAATAGCTAATTACACTACAGAAGAATAAAATTCATAGTATTTCCTCTAAGCTGAAACTCAAGATTAGTCACTATTTGTTTTCTGAATTACCAATAGAGTAAAATAAAGACTAACATTGGGTTGTCTATATTAGGTCTTAAAATTAAGTATTACATATGTGAAAGAATAGTCCTTTACTTGAAGGGTTAATGCAGGGATACACAGAGCCAGTACAAAAATATCAAGCATTTACTGATAAATTGTTCTCCGTACATTTAATGACTATTTAAATTATGGCATTCTATGATTTGTGGAGAAAAAAAGTTTTGTATCTCACTATGCTTCTAGGCAATGACTTATTGAATCTGTCATTCATATTCATATGCTAAGAATTTAAAAATATTTTGGATTTCCTACATTTTTACATTTTTAATTTACAAAGTGAAGGTAAGGATAGAGCCTTCCTTTCTGTATCTAACTTTTGAGTGTCTGCTCCAGTAGAATGTACAAAGAGTAAGGTGTCAAATAAAAGCAAACATCATATTGGTTTTCATTCTGTGGTTTCAGAAACATACACATTACCCAAAAGAGCAGTTAGATATACTAGTCGTGAATGCTGATAGCTCCCTGCCTACCTAAGAGAGCCTTTAACAGCTGTGTCAGGGAACATTCCTCTAAGTATTGTAATGGTTGCCAAATAACCATGCACAACTATTCTCATCTCAGACTATTGCCCTTGGCCTCTGCTGGAGCTCACTGTACATAGAGCCTATGAGAGTAACTCTCAGTAAAACATGCTCATTACTGAATGTTGACTGAAAAGGTGTTACAGAGGTACTCTCTAGAAAAATGTGGGATCACCTGTGTAGTAAACTTTCTTCAACAACTTGTCTCATTTACTTTCTTGTTTCCCTAAAATTATCTTCACCAAACCCACCACCCCTTTCAGCATCACTATTAGGGGACTCAACTTCTAACAGTGTATAACTGATATTCCATCCACTCATGCTCTACATGGGCATATTCCTTGTAGAGCACATCACAGGTGAAATTAAGTTTGTACAGTGAGAAGAAGGACTTCTTATGTTAAAATGCAAAGGATTCGTAGGTTCTTAGCACATTGGTGTCAGAAAAGTGTTCAGATGAAGAATATCTTTACCTTACAACTGAATGAAGAAATATCACAATAACATTGGGATAGAGTAATTGGAGATGAGATTGCATCACAGACACTAACGTATTGCCTTAAAAGGCAAGAAAGTAGGTAAAGTGTGGACTCTTCAAGCTACAAGAAAGCATCCAACTATTAAGTGCAAAAAGAAAGCATGTAAATTTTAAAGCAAAATGACATGAACAGATTGACTTAAACTACATTACAAGTGTGATCTGGCCCATGGATCAATTCGTAGGGTGTACCTGGAGGGGAACAGGGATGAAATAAAACTGGGGGGAGACAAAGAGAGATTGAAGCAAGTCGAGAGAATCCAATTAAGCCTTGTTTATTCAGGAAGTGATCATAT
The DNA here is from genome assembly GCF_034190915.1 of Cavia porcellus. Taxonomy (NCBI): domain Eukaryota; kingdom Metazoa; phylum Chordata; class Mammalia; order Rodentia; family Caviidae; genus Cavia; species Cavia porcellus. The sequence continues at coordinate 95,737,458 of NW_026947487.1, forward strand.
CCTTTATAGGCCAAGGGCGGGCTGGTGGGACAGGAAGAGGATACGGGGATGAATACAACAGGGTCATCATCATGTCCAGGTATGTAACAGAAGCAGGAGAGGATTATGGTTAATGTAGGCAGGTGCATCATATGCCCATAGGAGAGAGGCGGGGAGGCAGCAATGGGGCTGTCGTGCCGCTCCCTACACAAGTGTGTAAAACTTCCACATATTCCTAGTTATTTTGACTATCCTTAGCAGATCTATTGTTCAGCTCACAATATCTCTGTTCTTTAGGCCATTTATCATTAATCCTTATCCACCTGTATTTCACGATGGAATTTCTCTCCTCTACTCATTTTATAAGAGAAATCTTATAGTTTCCCTAGAAAATCATATATATTACCTTCTGTTTTTATCTTATAGGACAAAGTTAAAGCATTCTTTAAAACACCTATGAATTCTTATCATTCCCCATAACAAATAACAATGGACAAAAGTTAAACTCACCTGTGAACTCTTGAACAAATCAGGGTAAGGTATCACTGAGATGTAGAGACTCTTACCAGATCCTTCACCATATTCAAATCCAAAAGAACTTGGAGAGATTTCTTAGGTTATTTTAATAATTTTTGATACTTTGTAATTTACATGTAAAGGATTGTCATCTTTTAAAAATTTTTTTCATAGTAATTATAAACCTATAAACAATAGATGAATCATTGTTTCGGTAAGGTTTACAGTTATTAATGTTTTAAGTGAAACTAACAATTTGAAATTCAATAGGAATTAAATAATGGCCTAGGAAGAGTTCTATCAGTCTGTTTTCTACTACTCGGATGAACTACATGATACAACAAAACTTATAAAAAGTTTATTTAGCTCTGATGGTTTAGTTCTGATGGTTAAAACACACAGTGCAGAATTTGGCTTAGTTCTGGTGAAGGTCATTTTCTTTGGATTGCATCATGGTGAGAATTTGTGTGAAGGAAAGATCACACCACCAACAGGAATGCAGAGTCCTATAATTTCTTCTAAAGACATTCCCACAAAAATTTCCACTCTCAAAGCTCTTCTCCTTCTCAATGTGCTGTGTCAGAAGTCCAGTCTTTCAACACTTAAATCTCTGGAGGACAAAGCATCTTCTAACAATAAAAATTGTCTTTGTATTTAAGACACACACTTGGTTAGGGTGTAATGATCCGAAATGACCTGTAAACTCATAAATTACCAATAGTTTCACAATAACTAATTATCGTGAATACTGAATCCTTTATCACTTTTCTTAAGGCCATGGATAGCATTTTGTTAGGCCTTTGGAATACAAATACCCCACATGTTCCCGTTCTTGTAACTCACAGGCAAATTATAATATTGCCAAACAAAATTTTCTTAACTCATAGAGAGGATTATGCACTATTAAAATAAGATTTTGCAATATCATGACCTAAATTTTTGGTATTTGTTGTTCAAAAACAATTGGTTAGCTGGTCATATTGTAAATACAGCACTTCACATTATAGGTAGAATTATAATCATCTATATAATGTGATATTACTGATTTAATCATACAAACCAGTATACAAATACTGATTAAAATGAACAAATAAATGACCAGGGATGTTGAACACGTCTTCATGTATTTATTTGTTGTTTGTATTTCTTTATCTGTGAAGTGTGTGTTCATCTCAGATGCCCATTTTTGGAAAGGGTCTTTGAATTTGGAGGACCTGACATTTTTCAGCACTTTATATGCTCTAGATAGAAGTCCTCTGTCTGAGGGACAGCTGGCTAACATTTTTTCCCATTCTGTGAATTTTCACTTCACTCTGTTGATGTTTTCTTTTGAAGCACAAAAACTTTTTAACGAAATGAGATCCGTGTTGTTGATTCTTTGAAGTACTTCCCATGCAGTTTGTTTTCAGTTTATGAACTCTGCATACCCCTATGTCTTCAAGATTTCCCTCGACTTGTATTCAAGTAATTTAATGTTTCTATTTTAATAGGGAATGCAAATGAAAACAATGTTGAGGTTCCATCTTACTTCAGAATGAATGCTGCCATCAAGAAGTCCACTCATAAAAAATGTTGGTGGGGTTTGGGGAAAAAGGAACACTTCTCCACTGCTGTAGGGAGTGTAGACTGGTGCAACCACTGTGAATATCAGTGTGAACATTCACTAAAATGTAGAATTGGAAGTCCCAATTTATCAAGCTATTCCTCTCCTGTGTATTTTCCTAGAAAAAATTCAAAATGTCATGCCACTATATTTGTGCACTCAAGTTTATAACAGAAAAATTTTTAATAGCTAAGTCTTGGAAATAACACAAATGCCCATCAACTGCAGAGTGGATTAAAAAGATATGGTATTATTATACAATGGGCTATAACTCACCTCTAAAAAGGAATAATCTTGATGCTTTTATAGGTAAATGGAGGAAACCTGATGCATACTTATAAAATAAATCAAACACATTTATAAATACCAGATTGTCTCCCTAGTGTAAAAGCAAAAAATAAAAGGCTGAAAGCATAATAAGATTCAAAATGTACAATAGATATTGTAATAGTGAAAGGAAAAGAACATGACAAAGGGGCTGGGGATTTATCTCAGCGGCATAAGCGCCTGCCTTGGAAACAGGAAGTCGTGAGTTCGATCCCCAGTACCGATAAAAAGACAAAAAAAAAAAAAAAAAAAAAAAAAAGGAAAAAGAAAAGATTATGTATACAAATACATATACATATGCGTATGCTGATAATCATATAAAGATATGTATATATTTGTATGCAACATAGATAACTATAATATCAACCTCTATTATTTCATCAGGAAGAACAGTTTGAGCTGTCATTGATATTATAATCTGAACAACTACTTTTAAGATAACGATATACAATATATTAATTAGTGTTATTTTCCTACTTTTTTGAAGTTCTGCATCACTTCTGTTCTTTTTTTCTGTTTTGCTTTTTAAAATTAAAAAATATCTTATTGAGTGAAAAAAATTAACAAATAAATAAAATAAATTTTATTCTACAGAACATGGTAACTGTCAGGAATACCTCCGAAGGTATTCTAAAATTACTTTTTAGGATTTTCTTATATATGGTAGCTACAAAAGCTGTCTTACATAACTGCATATAATACCTTGATATACAATTTATGGATATCTTTCCTTATAAATATAGCCATCCACAGAACCACAACTTCCTGTTATATGCAAAAACACAAGTTTATGTATGTCTCATCATGTTATGACTAGAAATATGATACATTATATTATACAAATATGATAAAATACATTAATTATCATTTTTCATAATTATAGTTCCTACTATTGATTACCAAGATTTAATATTTCTTCTGAAGGTTGAAATATTGATTTTTACCTTTAAAAATTGGAAATGATGTAACAAGGATATGATTTTATGTACTTAAATATTTCTACATGTAACATTTATATTACAGTCTTAACACAAAATATAGAACTACTTTAAGATTCTTGTTGTCTGACAATCATATTTTATAAGATTAGCACTAATGAACACTTTTATCAGCACTCCTAGGTTAATGGGAATACTTGAGCCAAAATTCATTAATTTTTATCAACTGAACACTATTTAGTAAATAAATATAGTACTTTGTTTTGATTATAGTGTTTTATTTCACAATCTACTCTCATAGGTATTTTATCACTGAGGTATTTATCTTATAATTGTCACTATAATCGTGCATGCACATATTGCTTGTCACCATTTTAATTTAGCATTATGTGTATTAGTATGGCCAAACCAGTATAAATACACACACACACTCATTTTTATTCTCTTTGTTTGTGCATAAAATTTAGATATTCATAGAATTCAAACACCACAGAAAATTTTTATATATTCTTCAGCTGAGGGTTTGGAACTATGCCTGCTGCCCTCGAACACATATGAGACTGTCATTGTGTCATCAAAAATTACAGGAAAATGCTCTCCAATTTTATTTGTTTTTTAATTAGGTTAGTTGGTACATTCTCGATGTGAAGATGATATACATCATAGAAAATCTGTACCCATTTGGGATATATTTTCATAGCTCTTTTTTACCCAAACCCCTGTCCTTTCTTCGATCTATCTTTCCCTCCCTATTAACACAGCTTTGTTTCCATATTATCCTTTTAAAACCATCATTTCCTTTTCCCTTTTTTTCTTCTTTCCTTCCCCCCTCTTTCCTTTTAAAGAATTTATTCTAGTTTCATGATATGTACAGTTTGAGTCTTATTCTCTCTTTCAGTTTCTCATACCAGGGTGGGAATGTGATATTTGATTTCACATGTGTGGTTTATTTCACTTACGAGTATGACTTTAAATTCATCCATTTACCTAGAAATGCCTGAAATTTATCCTTCTTTATAGCAGAATAGTATTCCTTTATATATCTAAAAAAATCTTGTATCTTCTTTATCCCTTCCTTTTTCCAGTTTTAGGTTATAAAAATTCATGCAGTTTTTGCATTATTAACTGTTTATAGTTGCAGGTGGAGGCTGGCAAAATTTTAGGTAGGAAATGCAATAGATGTCAAACTGCAAGGCCATATAGGCACTCACAGACTCCCTTGTCTGAAGAGCTTCTTGAATCCTTACTTCAACCATCACAGATTTGAAGTTAAGTACATGACTCAAAAAGTCACCCTGGAAATGGATTCCCATCTTTTTACTTCCTGATCTCTGGTTATTTGATAACTTCCAGTTATTTCAAGATGTTCTGAAGCAGAAAAAAATGACCTCACTGTGCTCCTGCCAAGTTCCTAACTCACAGAATCAGTGATCATAGTCTCCAGGTTTTTCAGCACAATAAATTTACGAGGATATGTATTTGTACAACAACATTTTATTTCTAGTCTTTATTGGTATTTTCAAAGTTCAATTTAATACCTTTATGAATTTTTTCTGTTAAAACAAATATTCACTCTGCATTGTGTAAATAGCAAACTTTAACAGAAGCTGTTTCTAATCCTTTCCTAATAATGTCCAAATAAAACAATGTGTGCTTTGACATACCATTAGCAAAGAGGCCAACAGAAGGAAACATCATTGGTACATGAATAGACTAGAGAATATAAAGTGATATACAGTAGAATTCTGCCTTATGGAGGAGTTAAATGGAAAGGAAGATTTAAAGAAAATATGGTTACAAGATACAAAAGTGAAAAGACCATATCAATACAGAGTTGGAGAGAGTTTATGAGTGATCCTTGCAAACTGGCCTAAAAAGCAATAAATTCATGCTGAGTTCTTTACAGTGTCTTGACCTGTTATAAACACAGAGTACAATAAATGATGGAACCATAAAACAAGGGCATTCATCAAATGATATAGGTGTTGGAAAATATCTTCCAATCTCTTTCCAATTCAAATTTCTATGTGCTAAAGCTCATAAAATAATCTGTCTACAATATCATATAGCATACAATATAGTACAGGATAACGCTTCAAAAATGTATATAGTGTCATGTTTCAGACATAAATGGAAGCACAGATGTTTTATCAATATTTTTTTTCAATTTGATTCTGCATACAGACATTAAGCAGACATTTCAAAACTTGGTATTTCTTTTTTTACTTTTCCTTAATGTGTATCATTCCCTGTGTTCATATTTTAACAAGACAGACTGACAATGACATATACCATCCTTAGAAGTAATTGCATATCTCATTTTAGCCATTCTAATCCACAATTTGTAAATCAATTATTTCTTTGTGGCCAATATAATGTTATCAATCACTGTTGATAATCCATTAGCATGTAAGCACTTCAGTTAAAGTAATTATTACTTGTCATTCTCACACAAAAATTGTGTGTGTTAATGTCTCATCTGGTGGCATTTCTACTTGATAAATACAGGAAAATAACATAAACTGAAATCAAATGGATAATAAAATTAAACTCATTATTTTTATGGAATGCTGATACAGCAAAGACTTGATATGTGAAGGCATTTTTTTAAAATCTCAAACTTATGTTGTTGTCAAATGAATGATTTTACATTCAAATATATCATAATTTAAGTACACGACCCAGGTAAATTGCAAACCTATGCTGAATTTGAAAATGTCTTTTCATATATCAGCCATTTGATAATCTGCTAGCTGAAAAAATTGATAAGTTTACACACGAAATTATAAACAAATGATTCCAACTGTTTAACCTGAATTTTGGAAATTGCATTACCATATTTTCTTCTTTTGATTTCAAACTGACAACAAGGTCTGAAAGATATATTTAAGAAAAAAATTAATGTGAGAGTAATAGAACTTGTACCGATTCCAAGTGCTTTCTATCAGTCTCAGAAAGCACACTAAATCTTTCTGAATTGATTTTTCTATCAAACGTAGAAAATGATATACATCAGTTTTACAATTGTAAATTTCAAAGGTGATAAGTTTTAAAGGCCTCTTATATAGTTTTAAGATGAATCTGTTCTCTTATATAGTTTTAAGATGAACAGAAAGGCAGGAGGCACCATTTTACCCATTCCACTGAATAGACTACAGCAACAGAGAGAATCTAAACATGCTGTTTATTGACAGCAGGGTCCTGTCCTCCAGCAGGACTCAGTTTCTTTCTCTCTCTCCATCTAACACCAAGAAAATAAAAATCATATGCTGTGTTACTGTAGATACCAGAATTCTGATGAAACAGTACCACAAGAAGATGACATTAGAGAAAACTAAATTTGTGAAGTTATACTTTTGTAAGATACAATTTTACTAAAACTATATGCTAAAATTTAAGTCTTAATCTAGATAAAGTTCAGGTAACTTCTTCCAAGTTGGTTCAGCTAGCTGTTTGTGGACGGTTCGGGGGTTGAGCTACTGGGTGAAGCTGGTGAAAGGCCTGATAAATAAAGGGTCACAACTCATAAAAAAGGTTTAGTCATAGATTCTGGAACTCTAAGCTACATGTGTGAATGTAAACAGCTTACTGATCATTATTACTGTTTCTTATTTTTTAAACTGAATGTCTTTGTCATCCAACATATGAGATTCAAAACCTATGGACTGTCACTATCTCTTGCTCTGAGAGTTATCAGAAGTTTCACCGAAAAATTCACTTATATTCTCTATTTTTGCTAAACATCCTGATGCTGGACATGAACCACACATTTCTGTTTGTTTCTTGTTAACCGTACTAGACTAAACACTTTATTCATGCATTATTCTGAAAAATAAATAGTAATTTGCAAATTTAGTTTTTAAAAAATCTCAACGAATGTATAAAGTTAAAGCATAGTAATGAATTTCTAAGTCTGTCTCCCCTGAAGCAATATTTTTTTTTAAATTTTGAGAAACTTCTATTGGAAGCAAATTCACCATAGTCTTACAAATATTAGAATACAATACTGTGTATTGTTCTAGCTCTTACTTTTTGGACTAAAACATTTCAAAATAACTTTATCAGAACATCTAACAATTTGTCAGTAATTAATGATATATAAAACAAATTTCTTGAACATCTAATTTTGTCATTTTGAAAATAAATAGAAATGAATAAGAAGCACATACATTTCTTCAGCTCTGAGCCACAAACATCCAGTAATTTTGATATGTATTTGATCAAACTATGATTGGAGATTGAATTTATGTGGGTGACAGAGCTTGCTGGACAGTGAATTCTCCCCAGCTGTTGATTCCTAAAGGTCTTCTGCATAAGGGAGAAGAATTAAGTGGAAACATCTATGATTTCAAAAGTACCATGTCTTGTTTTTCAAATAGCAAAAATAAAACTGAACTTGGCAGATTTTGAGTTTCTCATACTTTTAAAAAGGAGAGGGGCAAAATCTACTCAACAAAAAGAAAGTTGAAGGATATCATTAGAAATGATGTATCCGGGAAAGTGCTACTATTTAAAATGAGCAGTAAAATAATTCAATATATTCTGAATCAATTCAGGTTGATGTTTTACTCATGATGACCATTAATCCACCTACTATTGAATCCAGTCCTGTTCTTAGGGCCTTGGTGAGAATTTTGGTGTACATACCAGGATACTCATATGCATTATATTAATCTTATTATCTTTATGATTTAAGATACTTTCCTCTTTTTAATTTTCAGTAACCTAGTTATATATTACATTCAAGCATATATTTCTAACACAAATGTTATAGGTTGCACAAGAGAGTGAAGCATGGTCTTATGAGATCTGTTGATACAGGCAGACAGCTGTCACAAAGAGCCAGCGCACTCCCCTTATTGGGTTTATGTCTAAGGACTATTCACTTCTGACAGTTCCTCGGGTGATAATAAAGCTGATTCATTTGGAGTTAAATAAATTTTTGCATATAAATAAATTCTTATTAGTAACAATGTTATCCTTGAACCTTTTTGATATTTAGAAATGCCTAATGACATATGAGTTCACATATTTTCTCAAAGTTTATATATACAGTTCTGAACCACAGGAAAGAATTGAACATTTAATTATCACTTTTATTGTTGGTTCCAAGATTGTTTGATGTGTTTAATTTTGTCTTACAATCCCGGATAGACTGTCCCTTTACTTCATACTTTATGTGTCTTTCTCCCCTTCAAGGTATTTATTGCAGAGTTGGACTGAACAATGGTTCCATTAATCTCAGTTTCACTGTCAGGGATATTGGATATTTCCAATGATTGTTACAGAATCAAGCAAGTTCAGGGTTCAATGATATCTTATTAGTAGTATTGTAGTTTCCTTGGGCCCTTGCAATGACCTTCAGAATACTCTCCATTCATGAGCCAAAATCACATATGCAAAGCACAGCTTTCAACAATATCAACTCTGTGATCAATGAGACTTTGAAGAATTCATGGAAGGTACAAAGATGCTAGCAAAGGTCGTGTGAGTAGCTATAGGAATAAACATTTTACTGACTTGCTAAAGATCATATTTGGATTGCATCTTCTTTGCAGTCATAATTACTGATATGTACTTTCTACATTATAGCTATAGCAAAAGCTATCCTGGCTTTTCTGAATAATAACCATCCTTGCATTTTTTGACATATGAAGAATCAATATTACCTGAACCCATGTGACGTGATGATTGGTTGGTGACTAATGTATTTTAAAGGTTACTGGGGAGCATGTGTTCTTAAGACAAACAAATCTTGTTTACAAAACTATTTTTATAATAGGATATCTAATACAGATATACCTCATTTAATGACCTACATGAAAACTGTTTGGATTTATTCCTGAGGCACACTGTTAGGACTTACAACCTGCCATCCCTTTTTGTAGAGTTCTGTTCATCTTGGTGATAGAGTCTCAAGGTCTTATTTTTGTAATGTATACTTTGTTTATATCATATGCAACTTTTGCTGATTATACTATATAGTACAGTGCTATGGTTTTATGTTCTCTTATATGTTGCAGTACTTGGCATAAGAGTTACACAAATAACAGGCAAGTCATCAAGATGGAGTTTCCTTTGAATCTTTCTTTATTCTGAATATTGTAATGTAAATAATATAAACAGTTCCTCATTTAGCGACCAATTCATTTAATGACCTAGTCTCAGGACTGGAAGCTGGTTATTAAATTATATTATAATTTACTGCAAATGTTAAAAAAAATTAAACTAAATTTTTCACAATAGCCAGTGTAATTAGGCAGTAAGATGCCTGTTCTAAACACGAAGCTTTCATTCATGTGCTTTGCAAATAGCTCCTTATTTGCCCACATTGTGTGAAGAAAACATCTACATTCTGGACTGTCCTAGTGAACATAGAGACAAATACTTTACCAACATGAAAAAAATCTTCTCAAAGAGGAGACAAATAACAAATAAGCAAATGTAAAATATTACTGTATCCGGAAATACATGTAAAGAAAAAAAAAAAACTATGCAAGGAAATGATGGTTATCTCTCCTTTAAAGATCTGACACTCTATTGAGGGAAATAGATTTACAAAAGTAAAATGAATGTGCTGCTCCTATTAGAATGTAACTACAACATAGCATGGAAAAGTGCATAAGAAGTACATTTACTAGTCATGCCGTGAGAGGGCCATTAATGAGAATATTAGAAATGCTGAGTTATGAAGATGTGAAGATGTTAACTGAGGGGAAATGAGAGTTCAGTCTGCAGGATCAGGCTGAGAAAGGACAGTGGTGTTTCTCAGCAAGGAATGAGGGGCTATGAACTAATTCCTGTTAGGAGATCACTATTTCTCTTGCAAACCTATAATCTGCATATGGTATTTTGTGTTAAAGTATGATTTACTGTTCATGGTATTTTTATATCATGCCTTAAATTGAACATCTAAACTGTTAAACATCTAAATTTATGACTTAAATTTTATCATTATTTTTCTCTGTATAGAGCCTTGAACCTGCAGGGTGTGAATTCCCTTTCACTTTGCACGTGCCAAACATATACCCAGAACTTCATGGTAGGATTTCTATTGCCACAAGAAATTAGTTAAATATCCACTATTTGATTTGATACACTTTTAAAGATGTATCTGGATAGTCAATGTGTTACCATTTATATCTATCTAAAACTAAATCTGACACTGTTATCACTTAGTGAGCATGGAATTCACCAGTTCTTGTTTGGTCTAACCTAATGTATGTTTATTCAGATTTAACTAATGAGGAAAGAAGACTCAGAAAAAATAATCATGATCATGATTATAGGAATAATAGCTTCTGCTTATTGAATGATTAATATGTATCATTTATTCTTCTGAAAGTTTCATAAATATAATTATATTTAATGCTTACCACAGGCAAGCATTGTTATATCTACTGCATACTTTAAAATGCTGAACTGGAAGTTGTCCTGTGTCATTGAACTAGACAGTAACACAGTATGACATCAAAGCCAAGGCTATCTGACTTTTAAAACAAAACAGTACTTTCCTGGTTCTAGGAGGAAGACCTGAATGCAGTATTGCATCTGTCATTGTATTGTGTCAGATCTCACATAGGGACATTTGAGAGGTATTTTTGTACCTTAAGAAGATTAATAATCCTAAGCTTTAGAATGAGCAGTAGAAAATGTGCAGAGTTGGGTATCCTGAGTGTCATGCTTCAATCTTGAATAGTTCACCATTTGCTTGGAACGATGCTGTACATTTTGCTACCATGACCTATGTTGTCTAAGAGACCACATCCTCCTGTTCACTTTCTCACGTGTTATTGTCTCCAACTTTTATATTTCTATTCAGCTACCATACGTGTATGATATAAAACATAAAAAAACTAACGATATTGATTGCTTTATTTGGCTAGTATGGCATGCTGAGCCATGCAGTTTTTAGAGGAGTTTCCTTTCTGCTCTTTGCTACGATACATAGTGATTTTGCTTGAGAAAAAAACACTAGGATGATTCCTACTTAAATATAGGGGGAAAAGTTTTGGTTTGTTTTACTTTTTTCTTCTGTAGTCAGTAGGCTAATTTCTATTCAGAATAATTATTGCAAAGGAGGATTTCATCATTTAGTTATTTCCTTTCCTCTCTAATCCTATTGTTTTATTCATTTATATCTTGGGAGACAAGAATTGAATAAATGCTAATCAGCCATCACGGACCAGACCTCTTCTTCAGGCTTCTCTAAGTAAACCACCAAAATTTTTTTATAATAAGTAGCATTTATATAAAACACTTCCAGGGACAAAATTATGTTTTCATTAGAGAATAGAATGAATATTTGAATAAGAAAAACAGTGCATGCTTTGGCAACTGAATGAATATCAGGTTGGCAGTTGGGAGTAGTGAGGAAGCCGTTGCTCTCGGGTTGAAACTCACTCCTGACGTGTGTGTTCCCCGTCCAACCACCTGGGTCATGTCTGTGTGCCAGGAGCCAGCCACAGGTGGTGTGGGCTTTCTTGTGTAATCTTTCTAAACGCTTCCTCATCTGCCACTGCCTGGGTTTGCTCCTGGTGCGTGCAGCCTCTCCCTCCGGCTGTGATCATTTGCTTGTGGACATGCTGTTTTCCTGCTTGTCAAGTAGAGGAGCATTACTACACTTGCATAAAATGAATAATCAGCACTTTGAGAAGCCATTTTTTGCTCTTAAAATGAGTTTATTATGGGTTTGTTTTTCATTGCCTATCAAACAGCTGTTGCCTGCTCTCAGAGGGGTTTTCTGCACTTCCCAGTCACTCTGGCTGGGTGGATTGCCAGATGCTCATGCACTCTGCAGAGCTACTCGTGAATGCCAGGGAGGTGAGTGGAGGCACCTCAGCAACAGGAAGGGAATCAAAGTGTTGCTGAGCATGGGGGGACAGGGGGTGGCTGTTACTTCAACATGGAAAAATGAAAACAAGTACGGAACAGATGCAGACAAGTTCCAACCGCTGTGGAAGCAGCTTGATGCAGTAGAAAGAGCATCAGATTTGGAATTAAAGCAGCACGTGTTGAAACCCTAAATGTGCCACTTTCGGGTTGTGTGAGTTGAACTCTTTGCCTCATCTCAGACTTGTAAATAGCAGCACTGCTGACTGACTGTTACTGTATCATCTAAAGATGACCTTGATGTATACCAGAAGATCAATAAATACAGGCTAATCCACTTTGCTTAACCAATATTAAGATGAATGATTAGAATAAGTCAATTTAACCACTTGCTTTTTGGTAGTATAATAATATGTCAGACATCTTATTCATCTTTCTATCTACATTTCGAAGCATCTTTCCATGTATCTATGGATCTACTTAGCTGTTCATGAATCTGTCCATACACAGATAGGTATTTGTCCATAGATCTAGAACTTTGATACCTACAATGACTAAACTCATATATTCATTATAATACATATCAATGTCCAGGTAATTTTGAAGTTTTTGTTTATTTGTTTATTTATTTAAACATTATCACAGTGCACATTTTCTCACATACATATTTTGGTTAAATTATCTGATAAACACTTTAAGAAAAGTGTTTAGAAGGACATTTGAAGATGGTAAAGTATATTACATTACATTTAATATCACATAACAATTATTTTTCAAAAGATTTGTCCACGTGCATTGTCATTGCTATATAGTTTGACTCTTTAATTTTTTAAAAAAGATTTTTGAGCTGAGAGTTTGTTCACCAGTGCATAACACTATCAGGAAGTGTTAGGATCTGTAGGAAATGTGACTGAGTGGAAGGGAATCAGCTCACTGGGGAGAGTGTCTTGAATGTAATATTGGAATCTGTTCCCGCTTTTTCTTTTGCTTTGTCACAGGTTTGAAGAGAAAGGAGCCAAAAGATTATCAAAGTACACCCTCTAATTCAGTGGTCCAACATATTCCTTTTCTTTTTTTAAGTAGATCATCTGAGATTTCTTTCTTTCATTCATTCATTCATTCTTTCTTTCTTTCTTTCTTTCTTTCTATTTACTTATTTATTTATTTATTTATTTATTTTTGTTTTGTTTTCTAGGCAGAGTCTTGCTAAGCAGTGCAAACTGGCCTGGAGTTCATTTTTTAGCTCAGGCTGGCCTGACACTTGCAACAGTCTTCCTGCCTCAGCCTCCCAAGTGCTGGGATTACAGGTGTGCACCACCATGTCTCGCTCAGATACTTGTTACAGTAACAAGAGGAAAGTAACACTCACAAATAGTATGAGATGACTCTTAAACACTCCCTGATAACCACTTGTCATTAATATAAATTTTATTTACTTTTCACTGTTTTGTGAGTAAACTTTTATTGAATCATTATTGTGATAAATTTTAAATACTACTCTATTTGTAATTTAATTAGCTGCACATATATTAACCCACTATTTGCTTACTTACTTATCTTCTGTAGATTGTTTACAGAGAGGGATATGACTTCAGTATCTTTTGTGATCTTTTCTTTTCATTTGGATACAGCTGAAGTGATTCTAGAACTACGTTAGAAGGGTGACTTGACTCCTGTGCAGAGTATGTTACTCCTCAGCAAAACTCTAGGTGAAACTGCAATTCTCCACTTTCCTTATAACTGAATAGACTTTGAGCAGAAATAAATGCATCATGTTAAATCACAGGTATGAGACTGTAACAAACTGCCCTTATTAAACAGTATCAAGATGTAGCTTCCGCAGCCAAGACTGATTGCTAATGAAAGATTACACTAGTTTGCCCTAAAGCAGCCGCAGTGTATTTTTACATGTATATATATGTCTATGAATGGGCATATTTGTAAACAGTGTCAAAGTGAACATAGATATATGGTAGCCAACTTATAGGTATTTCTATGAAATTATATAATCTACTGTATTTTCCCAGATACTCTAATCACAAATTTTTTTGTAAACTCGGGCATTTCCTGAATGCCAGCTTTAACATTTGAGTTATTAAAAAGATAACAAACACTCTGGTGCTCACCTGTAGTCTCAGAGTAAGACAGGAAGATCTTATGTGCTTAGGAAGCTGAGACCAAGCAAGATAATATAGTGAGATCCACTGTAAAAAAAAAAATACTGTAGAGATGAAGCAGATCAAACAAACAAAACACAATGATTTGAGAACCAAAGAGGTCTAGTGTCATATCACAAAGTTATTCTGTGATCAGTGAAATTTTGAGCCAGATATTCCATTTATTCAAGACCTTCTTTTCTTAGCTCTAGACAAAGAATGGACATTGCTCTCTCATAAGATTTTGGTAAGGGTTAATTGAGCTAATACATGTAAAGATTAGTGTTTATGGTTCATGGTCAGCATGAGAAATACCCTTTACTTCTTTGTAGCTGATTTTATCTATATTACTTATTCTGATCACATGTATGGTAAGCAAAACGGTCATTTGAATACCAAAATAAGGCTGCATGTGTAGTTATAAAACCCAAAGTATTTATAGTGATGTTTCTCTCCTTCTTAGTGATCAGTATATCTCTATAATGATATTTGTTTCTTCCCACAACAAATACAGAATTTTCAGTGTCCTTTTTTCCTTGCTTTCTTCCCTCCTTCTTCTTGCTCTCTTCCCCTTCCTTCTCCCACCCAATCTCTTTTATCTTTTCTTCTTTCCTTTCCCTCCCCTCCCCTCCCCTCCCATCCCCTCTCCACCTCTCTGTTCCCTTCCCTTCCCTTCTCTTCTCTTTTTTTCTCTTTCTTTTGGTTTCGAATGTACTCAGAGTAGATTAAATAGCCTGTATTTCTGCAGGATTGCACCAAGTTATCAGAAAGACTGTTTCACAAGGGCCATGTAATCTGAAAAATGGGACAATATAAATGAAGTTAAAATGTTAAGAATATCACTCAAGATCATATGTGTTAACTCTGCTGACAAAATACTAAATGTAACCTGTTCAACTGTGATTACCATCAGAGACAGCGTTATCACTATTTTCTTTTTTAAATTGCTTCATAGAAGAATATAAATGCCATATTATATTTTTGCTCAGGATTTATTTTATAGAATGTAGTTTTCTACAGTGTATTATTGATTTTACATGGTTTTAAATGTCATACTATTAGATAAACAAAACTGTTGATCATTTTAGGTAGCTAGTACTTACTTTGCATATTCTATGGAATATGGTGTTTTTTTGTTTCTTATTATAAATCATATCTTAAATGAATAAAAAATATTGCCATTTAATATTAAAATATCAAAGTAAAAAATGTAGGAGTGGTTATAATGTTTTTATTTCCAATATTTACTTGCAGTGGAAACGTAATTATATACAGTTAGATACACCATATTCTCTGAGGTTATCTTTTGCTACAATTGCGTTTTATTATTTCAAACATTGTGATGTGTAAACATATTTTGCCCAGTGTTAGTACCTGTAGTTAGGGTTGCTAATGACTACTACAAGTTTCTTCTCTACAGTATAGGAATAAAAGGGTAAACTATGTTTGATGGAAATTTAAAGTATTTAAATATGTACAATAAAGAGGGTAATACATCATTTTCTCATTCATTGTGTAAAGTCAACTCTTCTGAATGCTTCTATTACTTAGACATTAAAGCTTTCTAATTCCCAAGTGTCTTGGAGTCTTTACAGTATAGCTAAAAGGGTTTCTTGGACTGTGAATCCAAATCAAATTACTCTCAGATCAAAGAAGAACAGAAGTCTATTTCATAATCAACATACCACAGGAAAGAGGAGCTTCTCCATGAGGTAGGTTTAAGATTCCCCAGGACAAGAGAGAGTCAACATGTATAGGAGCCTATACCGCTTTAAATTCGTCATGCTTTTCACTAAGTGTCTTAAAACGCAGGCTTCCTATGGGGAAATGATTATATACACATTTGTTCAGGTTCTACTTTAGGCCTTGGTAAAAAAAACAAAAAATTAAAAAAGAAGATCCTCACACCTCTTGCCTCCTCTCAGTTTATGAGTCTATGAAACCAAAGGAGAATCCTCACGTTAATTCTTAATTGTGACAATATTATAACAATGTACAGTATACCTAGCAACTACTATTTCTTGTACCTGTATTCCTTCTTTTGCCCTTATGGTTGCCCCTTGAAGTGGGAACTGTTACTATAAACTTTGTTTGAAAGATACAGCAAGTACAGTTTGACCATTTCTGTTTTAGTCCTAAACAGAGCAGAGATGGCCTTGAATCTCTCACGAATAGTTTCCACTGAATGCAAACAGCTTTAAAAATGATTTCCACCGGTGACCAGATTCAAGAATGGCTAACTGCTGCCCCAAGCTCACTTATAAATCCCGTAGATGCAAAGTGCTTTCACTTGACCCATACATAGCTTCCTGAGGTGGCAATAGTGATCACTTCCAACATTTTCCAACATCTTTGGTAAGCTAAGTGAAGCACCCAGATTTTTTAAATTATTTTTAATTTTAAAGAGAAAACAAAGTAATATATTAGATTAACAATGGTTACATATTGCACATTGTTATCTTCAACATAGTTACTCAGATTACAAGATAGAGTAATGAAAATTCATTAAACCATGAAAGCACAAACCATTCTTCTTGATGAATTAATAGAGATTAGCAGTATAACTACCTATCTCATATATATATATATATATATATATATATGAGATATATTCACTTCTGTCTTTTCTTCTTTTCCCCATCCCAGTTGTTCTTTTCCTTTGAGCAGTTTCTTCCCTTTCACTTTCACAATGTCTGTTTTACACTTGGTCTTATTTCTCCTTTCAGTTTTTTATGCTAGGGAGACAATGCAATGAAACACAATTCATGAGCAGACTTCAATGTTAAGTGCAAATAGTGCCAAGTTTAAAACACAGAAAAGACAAGCACAGGAGTCCTGATATTATGAGTATAACTAATGCTGGGTCCCATGCGTGCTTTCTATTTTTGTCTATCAACTTTGCTCCTTCAGTCTTTAGGGAAAATCCAGGACCTTATCCCTTGTGATGTTCCCCCTATACTAAAGCATAAAATACAAGGAAGCCTCATCCACAGAGCTGCTTGGCTCTGTGATTTCTACATCAAATTGAGCAAAAGAATCAAAGGCTGAGGTAGGAGCACTAAGAGCTTTCAACAACATTAAGCTGGAAAGAGACTCAGAATTTGAACACAAACAAT
This sequence comes from Cavia porcellus, assembly GCF_034190915.1. Taxonomy (NCBI): domain Eukaryota; kingdom Metazoa; phylum Chordata; class Mammalia; order Rodentia; family Caviidae; genus Cavia; species Cavia porcellus. The sequence goes on from NW_026947487.1 coordinate 95,754,925, forward strand.
CTAGCTTCTGGAACTGTTTTTCTTGTTTCCTGAGGAAAGCTGAGTATGAATTTCTTACGGCAATGGCTAACATGCTGTTTTTTTGTCTAAGGTACAATTTAATATTTTTCTAGATGTGTGACAAATTTATACAATCACTCTCAGTTTACTCATCTTAGAACTTAAAGAAAAGCAGTTAGCATTAAAGCTGATGATATGGGTAACATGATGAACTCATTTCCAATCACAAATAAATGTTCAATGAATGAAGATTATTACCACTACTGTTCTTTTTATTGTCACTATTGCAATAGGATAGATTGACAAGGATAAGACCGATGAGTTTCTTAGGAGAGATGTTATGCCTATTGTTCGCAGGACTAGAAATGATTCTCCTGGGGAACACAGCAGATATTCAACGTGAAGATCCTTATCTATCATGCTGGGTAAACAGCTGTGGAATATAAACACACACACACACACACAAAACATTCCATATCAGGGCAGGTTTTTACATGTGCTCTCCTTAGAATAATCTTAACCAAATAAGATTTTATCTATAAATATTCAGTCTATGGTTAAGGAAGCCAAATGTTTGGTTGCATCTATGTGTGAATGTAAATTAATATGCTGAGTCCTGTTCAATCAATGTGATATATCAGTATAACCAAGGAAGGGGAAAAAAGCAATACATGTTTTCACCTCCTCTAGGTATATAATAGATTTGAAAAGTTTCTAAATTGTAAAAATCACATCATTAGAGATAACATGAATTTCTATCATTACCAACTTCCTGCTACAACATTAAGTAAAAGTGCTAACATCTGTTCACTATGCAGGTAGCTGCATTTCCCATGTAGGGCAATTGGATCCCCACCAAGTTAGCAATTCAGCTGCCTGCGTATCTTCAAGTGCATCTTTATTCAAATCCTGTTGATATGCAGAAATATACTTTCTCACTTTCCATTACCACCAGAAATATTTTTCCTGAGTTCTAACATGCATTTACAAACAAAGTATTATTCAAAAATCAATGTTTCATTGATCATTTTCTCATAAAGTTTTCTTCTTTAAAGCTTTTCTGGTTAATGGAAATTTGTAAATTATCTTTTCTGTAATCATAGACTATGTTATGCGCTTGTCTTTCATTTTATCAACAATGTCCTATCTGCCTATTATGACCCTGGTTTTAATGGCGTATTGCCTCATAGGATATCATCATTCCTCACCAGCATTAAGGGGTAAGTTCATTGCACATTGTAACTGAGCTGATTTATGACAAACCTTTTTGTTTAAAGTTACTCTATGTTCAGAGTACTTGTTTAAACTTTGTTATGTCCTTAAATTTTATGTTAAAAAGAATAAGAAAAATAGAAACAAAATAATCAAGATAATAGGAGAATAACAATAATTAATACATTGTGCACTGTTATCTTCATAGTAGTTTCTTGGAGTGCAAAATATAGGCATGAAATAATGAGCAAATTTAGTTCACTGAAAAGAAAGGTTTGTGCTTAGCGTATTTACTGGCTGTTTCAGGAATGATCCTACGTGGTATCCAATTCTTTGGGAAATAGTTTTATCATATGTTTGTTTTGAATAATCTCTATGTATATGTTTTAATTTATACACAAGGCTATTTTTAAGAGCTTGTAAAATGATAAGAAAAAGCCTGTTTTTAAAAAGTTTTCTTTCTTTTTTCCCTGCATTTCTTTGGATGCTCCTTATCTCTAACTCAAGTCCATCCTCTGGTGACAGAGATGCTCTAATTTTATCATCATTGTAGTTAGAATTGCCGGTTCTAAGGATATGAAATTTTCGTCCAAAGGAAAGAAATGCTCTTTTGGGAAAACCGTGTTTTAAAATAGTGAATCCAAAAAATTGGAGGACTTGGCATTATCTGAGAAATTACGATTTTCTAGTGTTACAATTGGTTTTCTCCTCTCTAGTCTCAATTGGTCTCTCACAGGTACACAGTGGCTAAGTTAAAGTAGCTGAAATGCGACTCTTGGCTGACAGTGGAATCATTTTGGCTGTCGTGTAAATTTCAACTTCCTAAGCCTTATTTTATAGTCATTCATTATCTATAATTCTACCCTACCTTTTTGCCCTGTTCTAAATAGAGTATATTGAGAAAATTTGATGCTATCTACTATGCTCATAGCAAAAATTACGTTTTGCACACAAGTATTTGAATTTTGTGACACTAGTCAGTTTTACATTTCAGTTTTAGGAATTTTAATTGTAAGAAGTTTGCTGTATTTTGTTTAAAGCCTGTCACCATGAGCTAACTCTTTTCATCTCTGCTGTAACTGTTCTGAAGTGGAGGACAAAGTGTGGCTAATTTTAGTGTAGCTCACCTTGGACTTAAGGACAGTGGTTATGTGCGCTTAAGCCTACAAAAGACTTATGGTACAGTTAGCACTTTCGTTTCACAGAAAGGTCATCAAAGCTGTGATTTTAATGAGACTTAGACATTTATTGCTGTTGTCCCTGTAATCCATCTTTTGAAGGAAGTTGACTAGATATTCTTTTTTTAAAAATACAAATATGTAGCTTTCAATTTCGCACACATTACCTGAACATGATCTTAATATTACACAGAGTTTAGGTTGGACATTTTTGGATGTTAAAGAATGTGATTAAAATGTCAATGCACTGTCTATTTCTCACAAACAATTGCCTAGTGAGTTTTGTGTGCACGTGTTTGTTCAATACACACCAGATCTCAAGACAGGTAAAATGCAATTTACAGCAATTTATTCTTTATATTAATATAACTTTCTCTACCACTGAGACAACTTGGTTCTACAAGGCAAAGGGAAAAAAACTCAGAGTTCTGCTTGAGTGAGGCAGCTTTCCTAATTGCAAATGTAAATGTTGCCAGGTGTTCAGCTCCCTTGTTCTAATAAATAAATAATAAGGAAACATGATTAATATGAAGCCTCACTATCTGGCTGTGCAGAGCATTCTTGGAAAGCAATGTAGGCAACTGATTTGGAGGGCAGAACGTGTTCTTCATAGGATGCATCTGATTGATCATTGAAAAAAAGAGTATCACATGATCTGCGAGTCCACTATGACAATAGAAGAGAATTATGAATTGGTTAGAGGCAAACAATGACCTTCTTGGCTAGACATCAAAGTTAGAAGAAAGATCATCTGCAGTGTATAGCTTGATGCAGTTTTGTCCCGAGTCTAACAAGACTTTGTACTTAAACATGTCATTTTTCAGATATGTGGACTTTTGTAAGTTAAGTAGCTTTTCCTATCTTTCATTTCATCAGCTTTTCAATGAGGAGAGTATACCTGTTTCAGACATAAATTCTGAAATATTTTGTGAACATCTAAATAGCTATAATAGAAGCCTCTTCTCAAATGATACTCATTTGGCCCTTATTTTCTTTATCTGAGAAATTAAAAACATGTGCACAAAATGATATGTTTTATATTCCCTTATTGGAACAATGCAATGCTCTTCAGCATATTAAAACCTCTTAAAAATTCTGCAATAATGAAGCCTGCATAATTTTATGCTAATAATCAAAGTACTTATTCGACAACAAGGATTTAATTGTTTTTCTAAATACACTTGGAGAACATGGTCTTGTCTTAGGGAAAATTGTGATTAATAAGTAAGTTGCTATTTTGAAAAAAAATATAGTATTTTTAATGACATATGAGCTTTTCTCTTTGACTAAGGCAGAAGTTTGGGGAAACATATCAAGATCATACAAAGAATCTAAGAATGTTTTCAACATACAATTCTGCAAATCTACAATAGCTTTGGTAAATTGTTGCTATCTGAATACATTATTCAGATTTTGTGCTTTGTACTTGATTGTGACTTCTTTGGGGCTGAGAGGAGACGTTGCCAAAAGGAAATTAAAACACCAAAGTGATTTTTATCCATGAATCAAAGACAGATTTTTTTTAAAGGATGAATAATTCTTCCCATCTTTTGTGACACAAGCAATTCTTCTGAGATTGTTCTTATACTAAAAATATGTTTATAAAAATATTTATTATTCCTTCTTGTTGCTACTATGAAAACTGTCTCATTTAACTGGAATACATACTGATATGCTTTTGTCCTTATTTATAATTTCCGATTCTATTTACTTGAAAGTTTTACATAGGAAAAGGGAAAAAAAACTAGTGAATAAAAATCATAGAAAGTGGGAGTCAGAAGTCACAGGTGTGGATGAAAATTGAGGTAAATACAAATCCAATCAATCTGAATGCTGCAGCTGGGAATATACTTGGCGATGAATCTCTTATCAATATGTGCAAGTTTCTGGGATTGATCCTCAACATGAGAATATATATATATATATATATATATATATATATATATATATATATATGCAATGTAAATTATAGTATATATGAAAATATATAATATAAAACATAAGATTATGTGAAATATGTGTATATATATTTTGTATTTTTTGAGACAGTATGTCACTGCATAGTTTGAGTTGCTCTTGAGTTTACTATGTAGTTCAGGCTGACCTCAATCTAGTGGTTATCCTTCTGCCTCAGCCTCCCTATTTCTGTTATTATAGCTGTGTGCCAGCATGCCTAGCTACATAAATTATATTTATATTAGGTAAAATAGAATATGCATTATATAATACGTCTATATTATACTATATGTTTACCTGGGCAGAGGAATTGTTGAGGGATGCAAGTTTCAAAATAAGATTCATTAGGAGCAAACACATCTGCTTCCTAGAATACTGCTGATTTGGGAGCATCTAGCAATTCTGCTTGAAACTGAAGAGAGACAGTTTCATGATCAGCAGCTACCTATCCTCAAATCACTTTATAACCAGCAAATGAAGTCGAAGGGAAAACCAAGAACTAGAGAAAGGACAGAAAAAGAAACATTCGTTACAATATCTGAAAGATTTTCTGCATGTCACTGGGGACAATTTTGATGATTCCTAAGTGTGTTGTGGTCTAGGCTGTCTCCCATGTGTTCACAGGGGGAACTTTCAGAAGGTGAGTGGGCCATGGAGATTCTGTATTCATCTGTGGATTAATACACTGATGTGTTCATATGAATGTACTATTAGGAAAGGAGGCTTTTACTAAATGGACAAAAGCAGAAAGCTTTCACTTTAAAATCAGGAACAAGACAAGAATGTCTACTGTGTCCACTCTTTTTCAATGTAGTCCTCAAAACTTTTGTTTGAACAATTTGACAAGAGAAAGAAATAAAAGGAATAACAAAATGAAGAGAAGTTAAATTATCATTATTTGCAGATGACTTGAATACTTAAAAACCTGAAAAACTCCCCTGAAAGTATTCTAGATTTAATAAATAACTTCAATAATGTAACTGATTATAAACTCAGCACTCAAAATCCAGTAGTTTTTCTATATACAAATAACAAACTCAGTGAGAGGTAAATCAAGGAAACAATAAATTTTATGATAGCATCCAAAAGAATGAAATACCGAGGAATCAATCTAGCAAAGGATGTAAAAGACCTCTGCACTGAAAAATACAGTACTCTGAAAAAGAAGATTGAAGAGAATTTTAGAAAATTGAGGGACACCCCATATTCTTATGTAGGAAGAACCAATAAAGTGAAAATGGCCATACTTCCAGAACTGTTATGTAGATTAAATGCAATCCCAATCAAAATTCCAATATCTTATTTCTCATAAGTAGTAGAGAAAACATATCTATAACTCTAAAGGAACCAGAAGAGACCTAAAATAGCAAAGGCAATCATGAGTAACAAAGACAAGACTGGGGCCATTACAATTCCTGACTTGAAATTATCCTATAAAGCTACTGTGATAAAACAGTGTGGTACTGGCAAAACAAAACAAAAATTAAATAAATAAAAAAGGACACAAAGTTCAATAGAAGATTGGAAGATGCAGTAACAACTCTCTGCACTAAACCACCTTATATTTGACAAAAGAGCCAAACACATTCACTTGAAGAAAGATAGCCTCTTTAATAAGAGGTGCTGCAAAAGTTTGATTTACATATACCAAAGACTAAAACTAGACCCATATCTTTCAACATGTACTAAGCTAAAATTATAATGAGTCAAAGATTTTAATATTAAAACACAAATATTTAATCTACTGGAAAACAGTATACTTAAGAATATTAAAAATATAGGTATAGTCAAATATTTAATGTACAAAACTCCAACTGCACAGGAATTATCACATAGAATCAATAACTGGAATCTCAATCTATTAATAAGCTTTTGCACAGCAAGAGAAACCACCAGCCCAGTGAAGACACAAGACACAATGAGGGAGAATATGTTTGCCAGCTGTTCCTTAGACAAAGGATTACTATTGAGAACATTGTTTTCACTGATTAGACTCTGTTCCGTCCTGTATGATAGTATCAAGTTTGAAGGGATAGGCAACTACTTTGAAGGCAATAAGATTCACTAAGATGCCCATTCTGGTTTTACTATTATCTTCTTTGGAAGTCCTGTAATGTTTACAAGGTTTAGGTTTTATTGGTCTTGTTCTCTACTGTTTTGTTCAACTTTATAATACCTAATGAGATAGGCAATTCTTTTTAAGGAAGCAAGAGGCATTATGGTAACCATTGTTGATAACCTTGCACTCTGTTTTTACATCGTGTGCTGTGTCTATCCTTGGTTTTGACTGACAGCTTTGTTTTGCCATATTTGACTTTATTCTCTTCCAAAAAATATAATAAGAACTAAGGAATAATAAAACCCAAAATGTGTAAATTATGTTGTAAAAAAGAGGGAAAAAAAGTGTTCTAAAGGAAACAACTGCAAGTGTGTTTAGGGGTGTTAAATAGCCGACCATATTAATGTTTTTGGTTGGATCATTGAACACAACTGTTTGCAGTCTCACTGTTTGAATGTCCACTTTGTATGCTTTGATACTGTGACTTGAGCAACTATCTCTAAGATGCTAATGTGTAATCCATTAACTGGTGATTTCTTACTGTTTTATTTTTGTAGTTCTGTATTACTTGTACACCTACACTGATTTGTTTTCTTTTGATTTTTTCTCATTTTCCTTTTAAATAAAATTTAAAAAGGATTACTATTGAGAACATAAAAAGAACTAAAAAAAAAATACTCAGTCCTTCCAGATTTAAAGACCCAATCCAAAAATGGCCATCTGAGATGAATACACATTTGTCAGATGAAGAAAAACAAACAGTAAATTAATATGCAAAAAATGTTCAACCTCTGCCCAGAAAGAATGCTACTATGAAGAAATTGAGCAATAACAAATGCTGGAGGGGCTGTTGGGGAAAAGGAACACTTCTCCACTGCTGGTGGGAATGCAGACTGGTGCAGACACTGTGGAAATCAGTGTGGAGATCGCTCAGAAAAAAAACTAGGACTTGAAGTCCCATTCCACTCAGCTATTCCCATTCTGGTGTCTTTCCAAACGAAGTGAAAACATACCACAGTGATGTATGTACATCCATGTTTATAGCAGCACAGTTTGTAATAGCTGGATCTTTGAAACAACCTGAATGCCCATCAACTGAGGAGTGGGTAAAAATGATATGGTATTATTATACAATAGAGTACTACTCCTCCATAGTGAAGGATAAACTGGAGACATTTATAGATAAATTAATGCATCTTGGAACATATTCATTAGAGAGATGAATAAGATACACGTGTAAATACCATATTGTTTCATTACTGTAGGAAGTTGAAAGAAAAAATATGTATATGTGTATGTATATGTATATAAAACAATAGCTAAGATAGTTATATTATTGAATTCTTTGAGTTCACTGAAGACAAAAATATTTGCTGGTATTTTTTGTACAGCTGAATTCAGATGTCTTGTGCTCTGGGTGAATGATTTGGGGATGACAATGTATGTACCATTGTTGCCCGCTCATTGACATGTTTTGAAATTTGGTTGTAGATTTTTCCTCCTCTCTTTCTTCTTCCTCTTCCTCTTCCTCTTCCTCCTCCTCCTCCTCCTCCTCTTCTTCTTCTTCTTCTTCTCCTTCTCCTTCTCCTTCTCCTCCTCCTCCTCCTCCCCCCTCCTCCCCCTCTCGTTCTCCGTCCCCCTCCCCCCTTTCTTTTTCCTGAAATAAAATGAGTTTGGGGAAAAAAATATAAAGGCAATGAGGCATAGACAGAAATGTGGTCCTAGAGGACATAACCTGGAAGGCTATGCTTCTGCCACCGGCTTTGCCTTCTCATCACTACTGCCCGGCCACCATGACATGAGCAGTTTTCATGGGCTTGAGTCTTCCACCATGTGATTGGCTGGTTTTGGAGCCAGCCAATGAGAGACTGAATGAAGTGTTTGAAATATTTGACACTATGGGGCAAAGCAACTTTCCCTTCTTTAAATCATGGTTGTCAGGCACTATGTCTCATTGATGAGAAAATGACAAAAGCAGCATGATTAAGAAAGGGTAGGAAGGAAAAGGAAGTTTGGCAGAACATAGAATTAGGTGTTCTAACTTAGTGGAGGGAACAAAATCAGAATCTATCCTGCAACAGAAAAAAAAAATAATAAAGCTGAACATATATTTAAGAAAATCATATTGAGCAACTTTCCCATTGCAGAGACTACTTCAGGATTCACAGATGAAAAAAAAGAAAATAGTTTAATTTGGTTCCCGATTTTACATAATCCATGCATGGTTTGCTAGCTACAAAGCAGGAACATCAGAGTGGAAGAGTACATTGGAGTAAAGCTGCTCACTTAATACGAAACACAGCAGGGAAACAGCCAGAGAGGAAGGAGCCAGGCCCCAGATACAAATCCCCGAGTGAAGTCTGCATCATTTTGTAGACACGAAGGGGAAGTATGCTTTACTTAACCAGCTTTACTCTGCAGCTCCCAAGACAAACAAGCTGATAACTAAGCTTCACCGTTCAATTCTATCTCTTCTCAACTTGATTTTAAAGACATTTTCTTAAAAAATGCTTACTTCCCAGATGTGAAAACAGAATGATCATAATGATAAAAGTGCTTAAAACATGCTTACTTTCCAGAAGAAACAGAATGACCATAACGATAAAAGTTCCCTGCATATAACGCAAAGTGCAATAATTCCTCCCTATCACCAGTAACTTTTGTCATTTACTATATTGATACAAGTGCATATAGACTGACTCCTTCTCGTAGTTTATATTAATTGGGTATTATTTTTTCATTGGTAGTTTTAATTAAACCCCTTTCTTGATGCAGAATTGGGGAGTGAACACAGGGGTTGGGACTGTGTTATATCCCCATGTTTAGTCTGTTTTAAGTTAGTCCCATTTCTAATATAGAAGCAGAAGAGCACACAAGCTTCGAACAAATGTTTTAAATATGATCGGAATATAATTCATCATTCACTTACATTTTTTGCCCTTTGGAAAGTTAGATTTTTGAGGATTCACAATGCTATTCTAATGAAATACAATTGTGTTCTTTAATCTGATATATATATATATATATATATATATATATATATATAATTTGATTTCAGAATTCAGTGTACATCAGGAATTCTGATTCTGTTAGCTATTACTCTGACCATTAACAGTGGTACTGAGTATTGATTATATCTTTCATCCAGTCTTTTTAAAAATTTATTTTCATATTATTTGCATAACATTTATTCCTGCAAAATGTACAAATTTAAATTTAGTCTAATGCACAGAGTTGTGTAACCATTACTTAAGTACATATTTAGAATGTTTTATCATCTGAAAGTGAATTACACACCATCAAACATCATTGTCAACACTTTTAATAATCTTAGACACATAATTTACATTTTGTCTCTATGAATTTCCTAAGGTAGGTATTTTCTGTAGAAGGAATTGTAGCCTTTCGTGATATTTATATTTAGAATATATAGCTGGTTCAAGGGTTATGCCTGTGTGTGAGTCAGTATTTTCCTCTTTTTAGTGCAGAATAATGTTCCGTGGAATGGATATATAACCATCTCTGAAATTAACAACCAAAGGACTGGCAAGTTGTTTCCCAAATATTTCACATTCTTTCTTCAACTGATGAATGACCAGTTCTTTATCATATCTGAAAATAGGACTTGAAAATATATTTTTCCATTTTTAGATTTTTTTTACTTTTATGGTAGCATCAATCATAAAACAAAATTTTAAATTTTCATGTAGTCCAAGAAATGAATTTTGGCTTCTATATCTAGTGTAATGTCTAAGTGAATTTTAATATTTCTGTATATTTAGTGAAATAGAGATCCAAATTCAGTTTTTCTTTTTAATCAAATATTCAGTCATCCCAGCACCATTTATGGAAATGACTGCATTTATTGGCTTCTTTCCTTCCATTTTCCTGGATCAACTGAGTATCTTTGTATAGGTTTCTTGCTTGCCTGGTTTTTCTACAGAATTTACTACAGAATTATTATTGCATCAAAACCATGCCATTTTGAACAAAGACACTTTATGATATATCCAGAAATATGGAAGGTAGACTGTATAATTCTTTCTTCCTTCTAGTTTTCCAGATCATTTTCCTAATTATCCTTGTGCCCATCTTAAATATTATGTTATTCCTTCTAGGTCTTCGTACTTTAAAATTCCAAATTTAATTAAAAGTAGGTAGCACTGATTTTTCTTAGAGTTTTAATATTCATTTCTATTTTCCCTTTTTTATTAAGTTTTAATTGCACAGATTTTAGAGTGTTAATTATTTGGTCTTTTTATTTGCTTTAGGGTTAAATTTAGAGATTTATAGTACAAAAAATTGGATTTTACACTTTACCTTTTATTCTCCAATATTTGCGTTTAATATTATAAATTTTCCTCACTTATTTAGTACGTGCTGATATTATAGTAACTTTTGCTTCTATCGTGTTAGTCCAAAGTAATGATTAATTTATTTTGAAAGTTCTACTTTTGTCTTATACATTGTTTAAATTTATATTGGTTAACTTCAGATATTTTGGGACTTTTAAGTACGTTTCAGATTCTAGTTTAGTTTCGTTATACTCTAAGGACATATTGTTTATTGTATATTTTGCAGGTTAATGTATGTTTTGTGATTCTGAGGTTGTCTGTAAATGTTCCATGTGAGACAATTTGTTTCTTACTTTTGGTGTACTTAGACTACTCATTTTTGAAGTAATCTTGATATCATTGGCCTTCCATATATAATTATATTTCATTTTTGCTCCACTAGTTCTTTTAATTTTTAATTTTTCTCTTTTTAGTTCCTCTATTTCTCAGTGTTCCTTTTATATGATTTATTTTCATGTCCTCTAATAACATACAGTTACAATTTTTTCTACTTTGGTGCTATTATTTAGTGCTTTATTACTTCAGCCATATTTGTTTTTTTTTCTGAGAACATGCATCACTCATAAATATGTCTGGCTAAATTTTATTAATTTTTAGTTTTGTTCTAGTTTTCAGATATAAGATATTTTAAATATTCTATACCCATTTGAATACCACTGACTCTTAAGCATTACTTCTAATGAAAGGTTCATTCACAGCATCTTCTATTTTCCTCCCAACTGTTACTAGGGTGCTGTTATCAATAGTGTAACTTATCCATATGCTCTCATCATCTAATCGATTAACATTTATTAAAATAATTACATTTTAGATAAATAAATAATCAGAACAATAAAAACATTACATTCTACCCTCATTTATTCCTGTTCTAAAACTGCTTTTTCCTTTCTTGTTTTATTCGCATCACAGGATTACATTTCTTTTTGCCATTCAAAATTGTTTGCCATTGCTTACCAAGAAGGTCACATAGCGCGTAGTTCTTCATTTTTCTGGAAAAGGTTTTAATGTATTTTTCACGTGTGGATAATAGAATCACATTATAAAATTATTCGTTATAGAATTTTCCTTTGATATTCTCCTTTTACAACACTTTAAAATTTGGACTTCATTCTTCTACTTGCTTACTTTCTGAAGAGAATACTACTATGATTTTAGTATCATTTTTATAAAGAAATTTTCTGATTTCTGGGACATTTCAATAGTCTAATAGTTATTAATATTTAGGTTTTGTATTTATTCAACTTGAATATAAATATTTTAGTTGTAGATATGTTACTTTTTAAAATTCTTCTACAATCATTGGATATTTTCATGTTGTTCTTCCATTCATTTTTCTCTTTCTTTTCATTTTTGGAAATTTCTATTGATGTTTCTTTAAGCTTAATGATATTTTCTTAGCTCTGTCCGCCGCTAAACACATTTTTTTTTTTTTTTAAACAACGGAAATGTATTTATCACAGCTCCGGAGACCGGAAGTCCAAAATCAAGGTCAAGGCATTGACTAAGCAAGGTTGGGTTATCCTGGGCAGAGAGGGACTTTCTCTTCCTCTTCTTACAAGAACGGATGTGCTGTTGGATTTATTCTGAGATAAACACATTTTTAATTTCTGTGATTTTAGTTTCCAGATCTTCCTTTTGATCCCTCATGTTCTTCACATCTGTGCTCACATTATCCATCTGATGATTTTGTATCAATACCAATTTTAAAGTATTGACACATTGACTTTTAAAAACTCAATATCATTTGTAAATCTGGTGATGACATTTACTTTGACTTTTCTGTTGTTTTCTTTTTCTTCTTCTTACTTTAAATTTTTGTACGGAAATTGGATTTGATATATTTGCTAACAAGAAATTAGATGAGAAGCATTTGCATTCTTCTTTTGTTGTTTGTTATTTGGTGCCAGGCATGAAACTCACAACCTCGCGTTTGCCAAGCAGGCACTTACACTGCTGAGCTAAACCCCCAGGCAAGAAGTTTTTGCATTTTATGCGAGTTTGGCTGCAGGTGACCTGTGTAACGCTTGCCATAGATATCAGCAGCATTGCGTCAAGTTCCTCTAATGTCCTTAGCTTTGCCTCCTGAAGTAGCATTGAGACTTAGCAGCCTTTTCATCTTTAATTACCTGTTAGTATCTGGATCTGTGGAAAGAGTGACTATTAGATACATATTCTATGTTTTTATGATTAAATCACAGTTTTTTTTTTTATAGAACAGTATTTCAGAGTATTGTCTCTCTTGAAAATGAGAAGGGAACCACACTGGGTAAATATGCCTTCCTTATCTATGAGATGAAACTCAATAATTTTTGTCCCAAAATCTATGTTTTTTTTTTTTTTTTTTTTTTAACGGTGAATGGAATGAAGATATTTCACAAGGGCTATTTTCCCTCTTTTATCTGTTAGTGCCTTCAAGTAGACCTTGCTTGATTCTTTGACATGAGGATTTATGGGATTTTCCAGTAGTAAAAGGGGAAATTCTCATTTAATAATTTTGCTTGGAATCACTGAAAAAGACATCTGGAAAAACACTAAATTATTTAGTTTCCATATGACTATTTATCATAGTTTATTTCAGTGTATTTGTGTTATATCCTACGGACCATAACTTTCTCATGACAGGTATACATTTAATTCACCTTTAAAATTCTAGAATCTAGAAATCGTAACACAACATTCTATCTTATTGTATATGAAATTATGCTTTGTCTCTATCAGTAGTATCTAAAATGAGATTTGGACATGTTAACTAATTTTCTGTTTTCATGTAACTCATAATGCCAGTCCTCAATCCAGCAGTGGTCTCAACACACCTAAAGGACGGTTTCTACATTTTGACATTCTAAAATTATCTGTGATAATACAACTAGTGGGAGTAGCCTTTCTCTGTGCTATAATGCAGTCCTCATACCCTCAATATCTGTTATATACATCCCACAAATAGCTGAAATTGCAAAAGTTAAAGTGCTTTCTCAGCTAATTGCTTTAGAGATTCTTGGAGTACTGTCTTCTAACCTATAAATACATTAAGACATCTACTGTTTATTACAGACAGGCACTGTGCTGGATAAATAATTAAGTGATTATAATAGAATTATTTCTTCGGATAATCTTTCTTATTTTCATTCTCTCTCTCTCTCTCTCTCTCTCTATATATATATATATATATATATATATATATAATATGTGCATCAATTGATTAATGAAATAATCTTATGAAATCTCATTAATTTTGTCTCTAAATAATAGAAAGGAAGATGGGAAATCAAACAATTGAAATTTTCTGTTTTTACTTTTCTTAAAGAATTTCTAAAGGGTAGCAGTATTTCTGATGTTCCCACTAACATCATTATAAACTGAATTTTCAAGAGACCAAATTAATTTTAAATCATGTCTACTGTTGATAACATAATACTTATAACCACTGGAAAAATGAAAAATAGATAAATTGAATATTTATTGGATATGTGAGTTAACCAGCTTTTACTATATTATGACCTGATTGCTGATAGTTGTATTTTTATTAATCTTATAGTTCTTTAGTGATTGAACTCCAAACAATGCAATTTGATCTTGAATAAATATCCTAGGGAGCTTTTCTTGAAGCAATAGCAAAATGCATTTAGCATTTGCTACAAATCAGTCTAAAAAAAAGTACAGTTTGAAAATTTTTAAATAAAAACAGTCATGAAATTACTGTATAACTCAGAAATTCTCATCCATGGTCTATAAACAAATAATTAGAAAGCAGATGTTTAAACAAAAGAATTGGCACAATATGCAGTCATCAAATCAGGAAAGATAAGTCAAATGCCAATGAAAAGAGTAATATATAAACAAAACACATCCTACATAAATATTTGTTTACATACATACTTTTAGAATAGTTACATACACAGATATATACATGTATATATATATATATATATATATATGTTCAAATACAAAATTTCTTTTTCATAATTGCAGAAAAACATCATGAGACTGTACTTTCTGATTTATAACAAAATAGTATATTTATAACTTTTCAAGCTAAATGTAATTTGGTGAGTAGTAATGTTGAAGTCAAGTGATGATTACTGTTAAAGAAACTCTTAAGCTGAGAATAAAACTTAAAGAATAAGAAATAATCCATGAAAATGGAAAAATATTTTATAGACATATATATATATATATATATATATATATATATATAGAGAGAGAGAGAGAGAGAGAGATTGTAAATATGTTTTAGAGAAACAATTGAGATTGATTTCTCTAAGAATAGTTTAAATAAAGGCAATTACCTACTTTAAATGGGGAAAAGTTGCATGAGTAAAAGTATAAAATGTCATTTTCACCTAAATGGGAAAGCAATTTACATTAAACAAAATAACTTGTTTTAATATGCAGTCACATGCTGTGTAACACCATAACTGTTAAACGTTTTAAAAACGTCTCTATCATCTCAAGTAGAAATTCACCTAGTGAGCAGGCTCTATTCATTTCTCCTCCATATTGTAATCTAGTAAACACTGGTTGGCTTTTAGTCTCTGCAAATATTTTTGTTCTTGACAGGTCACCTGAATTGTATATTATACCTGACCTTTTTCATCTGGGTCATTTCACCTGCCACAATGCTTTTGGGATTGATCCAAGCCGCAGCATGTACAGTATTAAAAGATTTCCTTTATGACTGAACAATGTATATGAGCATGTGTATATATATTTTATACATGTATATATCTGTGTGTACATATATATATTCTAAAATATGTATGTATGTACATAAACAAATATTTATATATAATTCATTTTGTTTATATATTACTCTTCTAATTGACATTTGACTAATCTCCACTTTGATGAGTGTACATTGTTGGAACACATTTGTTAAAAACCTGTCTAAATACCTGTTTTCTAATTTGTGTGGTATATATACCTCGAATGAGAATTCACGTGTTACACAGTAATTCTATATATTGTTTTATTTTATAAATTATCAAAAAACTTTTTTCAAGTTTTAGCTAAAGTATTTTCCACTCTCAATAGTGCCATATGAGAAGCTGATTTCTCCATAAACATCAATATTTACTTTCAATTTCTTTTATTTTGTTGATTTTTGTTACAGTAGGTGATGTAAAATATTATTCAATTTTTTATTTTCTAAATATGGTTTGATTTTCAATTTTATAATGACGTTTGAAGATTTTTTCATGTGCTTATTTGCAATTTACATATCATATTTCTTGATATAGCTTTTCCAGTACTTCAAACATATTTCACTTGGATTCTTTACTTTTTGCTGTTAAAATCTTTGGATTATTTACATATTCTGGGTACAGGAAATGTATTAGATATTTGGAAATCATTCTTTTATTCTGAAGTTTTAATAATATCTTGTGAAGTACTTTTCAAAAACTTTGATAAGGTCCAATTTAATATTTTTACCCCTGCTGATCTATATTTCTTTCTTTCTCTTTCTTTCTTTCTTTCTTTCTTTCTTTCTTTCTTTCTTTCTTTCTTTCTTTCTTTTCTTTCTTTCTTTCTTTTCTTTCTTTCTTTCTTTCTTTCTTTCTTTCTTTCTTTCTTCTTTCTTTCACTTTATTAGTACATGATTGCACTATATAACATTTACATTATTTCTAGGAAATTTGTGCATGTACACAATAAATATTAATTCTCTTTTCCTTTTTTTCATTATATTTATTACCTTTCCATATCCTTCCATTTCCCCCGTGTGTGCATGCGTGCATATGTGTGTGTGTGCATGTGTGTATATATGTGTGTGCGTGTGTGTGCGTGTGTGTGTGTGCGTGCGTGTGCATGTGCGTTTGTGTGTGTGTGTGTTTGTAAGAGCTCAGGCTGGAGTCTAACAGTAGTTCTCCTACCTCAGCTATCTAAATGGTGGGGTTACTGGTGTGAATCTCCTTCCTGTTTTGATCTTTTTACTTTTAGAATGACCTATCTTCCTGCTTGCTATCATCTGTCTTTTACTTTGCTCTTTTTATATTCTAGTTTCCTCAAGTAAGAGAAGAGAAACCATGTGATAATTAAGTGTGGGTGTTTGGTTGAGTTATCTTTAAAAAATTACTGTCTCAAGGTGCATCCATTTCCTTACAAATAACTCGATTAACCTTCTTTGTGTTCAAGTAATACTCCCTGTGTATCAACATCACATTTTCTTTATCCATTCATTCACGGATGGATTTATGGGACACATTTTCCTTTAGCCACTACTGTTGCTTCATCTCAAAAGTTTTTTTGCTGTCTGTTTTCATTTCAACCTGTTTCAAAATGTTTTTATACTAACTTTCTGGTCTGCCATTTGACCCACTCATTGTTTGATTATGAATATTATTTTTAATTTAAAGTTTAGATTGTTCAATTTTTTTCTATTGCTGATTTCCCTTCCAATATATTGTGTTTGGAAAAGATATTTTCGTTTCTTTAATTTAGTAAATTTTCTGAGATTTTTTAATAACTATAATGTAATGGATCCTAAAGAAAATTTCATGTATATGCACAAAATGTGTATGTTCTTCTGTTTTTGCAGTGGAGCACATTAATGTCTTTTTGGTCTGGTTGATTTATAGTGTTGTCCAAGTTCTCTTATTTTTCTTTACCTTTCTTCCAGTTGTCTGTTCATTCCTGAAAGTAGTGTATTGAGGATGGTATCTGTGACTCTAAGACAGTCTGTTTCTCCTGTAATTTCTGGCAATTTTAGCTTCATAAATTGTTGGGCTCTAATTCTTTCAGGTACATGTATAATTGCTATATCTTCTTTTTTTTAATGTATAGTAATTTACTTGTTTATTGCAAAATGTTCTGGTCAAATCTTTATATTTCCTGATACAAGTGTGCCATTAACAGTTAGCTATTTGCATGGCATATTATTTCCATACTTTCATTTTAAACCTATTTGTGTTCTCTTAACTAAAATGATGATCTTATGGCAAACAAATAGTTGGAGCATATTTTTTAAAACACCCATTCTGCCAGCTTCTCACTGACAATTGTCAAGCTTAAGCCACGTACATCTAAAATATATATGGATAAGGAAGATCTTAATAGTTTGGTGAGTTTTTTTTTTCCCTTGATGTTTTACTTTTGAAGGAAGCTTTAGGTTCACAGAGAAAGTTGAATACAATTTACAAAGACGTCCTAAATAATACGTACTCTCACAAAAGTGTAGCTTCTTTCACTTTTCACATCCCCAGCTAGAGCAGTACATTTTTGTTAAAATCAATAACCTATACAGTTATATTTTTATCCGCTAAAGTTCATAGATTACAATAATGTTCACTCTTGGGGTTGTACATTGTATGTGTTCAAACAAACATGAACGCTATATGCACAGTGTTATGCTATCACACAAAAGCTTTCTACTGACCTAAAACTCCATGTTGCTCCACATAGTCATGTATTAAACCACCAATCTTTTTATTTTCTCTTTTTTACTTTTCCCAAATGATCTATATAATACTTGAGTTGTCAAACTCAATTCGTCCCAAATTTGCATCAAACACTGAAAAGTTTAAGAACTGAACATATTTTTCCCATAAGAAATACTGAAAAACCAAATAATTGGCTCTGAAGTCCAAAGTATTACATTTAGAATTCAGTTTTACAGGACTTCAACAAGTTTTGCAATGATGTTTTTATTTCTGTCCTGGTTCTCCGAGTATTCCTCTTAGTTTTACTGGTCGTATCATTAACTTTTTTGGTTACATGATTCCATTATTTTGTATAAATAAAGAGAAAAAAAGATCACAGTGATGAATGTTTTAATGCACTAACACAAGCACTGTGCATTACTTGGGCAAGAGCACCACTCAGACTGAATCATCTCCCCCTTTTTATCTAGGTGAGCAGTGATACCTGACTCACTCTCAGCCTGTGTAGGTTTTTTTCAACTCAGATTTTTGCTTCAACAATTGAACAACTTTAAAATGATATTTTTAATTTATTTGGAGAAAACAAGAACAACAAACAAACAAACAAACAACAACAACAAAAAAATCTCAAGGTCATTCTCCCTTTTTTCTTCCCAGATGTACAAGCTCCTGATTCTCTGCCCTTCGACACCTGTATACATACACCAGTCCTCTGGTTCTCAGCCCTTCAGTTTAGAAATGACACCATCAGCTTCCCTGCTCTGGGGTTCTGCATTCAGATGGGATTATTCTGGTTTTCCTGGCTGTGCAAGGTGCAGAAGGTTTATCATGGGAAATCTTTGTTACCATAATCACATGCACCACTTATTCCCATAGTAAATCTCTTCTTATAAATTTCTGTATATTCTGTATGTTCTGTTGCCCTGGAGAAACATGACTTACACAGTAATTATATATTCTTCTTGTAGTTTGTGGGCAATTTTGTTTATTTATATCTATATATTGGGTAGTTAAATTGCTATCAGATTAGTAGTGACATTTGGGAGGCTTAATTTTACACTCTGTTAAGGTAGGATCATTTCATTCTTTTCCTTGGTTCTACCTGAGGATAAAAACTAATATTCACAATTGTGGCCAATAGGTTTTACATTTATGTCATCTCTCTTGAATGCCCTAAGTATTTACTTTATTCTTTTCAATTGTACAGAATCCTGAGTCAAAATAAAATTCTCTCTGGTTGATGACAAATGAAATATGTGCTCAGACTTTTTAAATCTTAATTTGTTTTTGTTTCTGTTTTTGATTTTTTGGTACTGTGGATTGAATTCACAACTTCACACTTGCCAGGCAGGTGCTTGTGCCACTGAGCTAAATCCCTGACTAATACTTTTTGTGTTATAGTATGATTTTAGGCATATATCAAGGATCATGTACTGATGTGAATCAATTCTATATACAGATTTCATGTGCCCTTTCCTCAGTGGATCTCAGCTTCTTAGTATTCTTTCCATCTATCAATTTCCATCTAGCCAGGCTGTCAAACCTAATTTTTAAAATATAACACTCAAACTACAAAGACTGTGATGTTCTCTATTTTTTCTGTGTACCATTCAAACGTGCTCTGTATTTTTTTTTTCACATTTTTTTATTCATCGGGAGTCATTTATCTCTATCTATCCATTTAAGTGTGTAAATATTTAACCATGGAAGGGATAATCTAAAATATGGCACTATTTGGTCTGGAAGTCGAATTGAATATTTCAAAAAAATATGTACATGACTTATTTTACATGTTATATAAATAAGAAGAAATGTGTTCTTTTATGTGTTTAAGTGGCATACTTCCATTACATGCTGGGAAAATTTTCAACAAATTATTTATCACTTCACATCATGTACATAATTATGATTCTTTGTTAGCAAAAGGAAGAATAATTGATTTTAATGTAACATTATGTAATTATCATACTAAATTTCAAATCTTACCTCCATTTAAATTAAAAACAGTTACTGTATGCAAATCAAACATTACTTCATGAATGTTAAATATTAAACTAATGGACTTTAAGTAAAATAAATAATAGGTATCACTTATTATGTGCATATATTTGCCAGAGCATATATTTTTACATTTCAAAAATTATACATTTTATAAATGAAAAACTACTGAATTAGTAAATTTCAAGTGAAAGTAATTATATACAATATTTAACATATTTAAATGACTAAACAGAAATTTGATAATTTTATTTTATTAGACGTCTTATTATTCACATTCAAGTCTACTAATGACAAATTTTTGTTAAACAGGGCATAGAAAATAGAAATTTTTCCATTGGTGATCATTTCCAATAACAGTGTGATGTCCAATTGAAAGGAGTGGTCTGATTGTTTCAATGAAAGCAAGCAGTCACTTTAAGTGCACCCAAATTTTATCACTCTGATGATATAAATATTTGCTCATTTAGCTACCAATTTTCTGTGATACAAAAGCCAAATAGCTTCTTTTCTTAGAAGTAAAATCTTTTCTCCAGTATGAAATGTTAAGTAAACATCACAAACCACTCCAAGATAGGTAAAATTACCAAGATTTTAAACTCACATAATTATTATTTCATGAGAAAAATAATAATGCAATGGTTGTTGAAAATAGAGTTTGTATACCAAAGGAAGTATGTTATCTCTCAGACATAACAATAAAAGTAGTATAAAAAACACAATTAAATTTACCATTTTTGGCTCAACTCATTAGCAACATGTGTACCAAAAAACATATTTGAAATCTCAGGGAAAATTTAGCTTTTGGGTGGGATACAGGGCCAAATTACATGAGGAATCCAGTATTGAACATGGAATCCACAGCGGAAAGATCCATTCCATGGAAATTTTTGGTAGCTCACTTTGAAGCTAAACCTGGGATCATCATCAACTAGGTGTCACAAAAATTCTGCTCAAAAAGTAAACATACAAACTCATGGTATACAAAAAGAACACATTACTGAGCCATTCATCTGGGAATCAACTTAGTGTGACTCTGCCTTGATTTCTTCATTCCTAGGCTCAGACAGAAGTAGCAGATACTTGTGCTTTCTTTTTGTTTGTTTGTTTCCCAATGCGGAGGACTACACCCAAGGCCTTCACACTGAGCTGCATTCCTAACTTCTTCCTTGTTTAATTAAATTTTGAGGTGTGCTCTTGCTAAGTCATGAAGTCGCTCAGATTGAGTTCAAGCCTGTCAGTCTCCTGCTCAGTTTATGAGTGCTGGAAATACAGGAAAACAACCTCACACCAGTACTTAGGATATTTTAAAAATGAATTCAAGAGGCCCAAGATGCATGCCAAAATGTGTATGCAAATTTATATTCCTGTTAACATTCGATTGGTCCAACTGAGTCACCATGTTACACCCAGGCTCCTTGACTGTGTGGTCTATGTGTGCACCATGAGTTCATGGTGAGGGACTGAAAGTCTAGGATAACTGAAAAAGCTGAAATAATCACTCTTTATTATGCATGAAGGAAAGATCTTTGTACCACACCATCAAATTGTTCTAAGACATTGTTATTTTGTTTCATTTCATGTAAGATCCAAAACTAAGGCTTTGTCAAAGTGCAATCTCAGATTAAATATCACATTAGAAAGGAATTACCTTTCATAAAGAAAATTGTTAATATTTATTAGGTTCTCCAAATACAGTTGAGATTTGTTGACTATATATATTTCTAGCAATAATTCTGCAGGAGATATTTATTGTCTTTTTTCAGATGGGAAAACAAACATGAAATAATTTTGCATTACCCGTCTAAGGAAAATAAATATCATATTTAGCTTAATTTATTTTGTCAAGTGAGAGTCTAACAAATTTGTGAGGACAACTCCTTGAACATATATTAAATTTTTAGAGGCAGTTGGCTTGAAGTTAAATGTTTTGTCCATGGTTACTCAAGTAGCTGCTAACTGAGGGAAAATTTACCCCCAGTCAGGGTGACTATGAATACAGGCTTGAAAGCCTAATGGACACAGTCTCTAGTCATGACTCCATGTTCGACACGCTTAACACCAAAGCAAATAGGAAAACTTCAACATGAACCAGAGGCAATTTTTGGTCAATTTTTTGTGTGGATGGATAATCTGAGCAAGATCACGGAAATATAGGGCCTCCTCATCTACCAGAATAATTCCGAGGATTAAATGTGACTCAAGGATGGTAGTCTTAAAGAAAAATGGTGAATAGTGTTGAAATGCTTAGTCCTTTATTTCTTCTGGTTTGTGTGAATTCATCTCATTTCTAATTTTTTAAAAAGTGTTTTGAAAGAATAAAGGTGGCCCCACGCTGACTGAGCTGGAGAGTGGCCTGCTGCTGCAGGAGGTTTGCATTTTACTGCACAGCTCAAC
The DNA here is from genome assembly GCF_034190915.1 of Cavia porcellus. NCBI lineage: Eukaryota > Metazoa > Chordata > Mammalia > Rodentia > Caviidae > Cavia > Cavia porcellus. Next base: position 95,777,456 of record NW_026947487.1, read on the forward strand.
CTGGTGCTTGCTTGGCCTCTGCACCTCCTGATCTACAGGATCCTGCATGGATCAGCCTTGGGTCAGTGGTGACAGTCACCACCAAGAGCCGCCCCGCTGCACCACCTGGATCAGCATGACTTCACCCCAGCAAAGCTGCGGCATTTCACAGTGTCCATACCCTAACACACTCATGACCATCAAACGGGCAAGGTGTTCTAGGTGACCGACTGGCAAGTTCTGTGCCCGATGGTCCATATGGAGTCTGCTGGAAGACACGTATTCAGGGGACTTGCCAGGCTTTGCCGGGATAAGGCAGCACTAAAGGATGAATACGATGACCTCTCTGCCCTTCTCCTGCCCAGCTGGTGACTCTGAGTGACCAGACTCTCTCGACTCACTTTCAGTTATCAACACACACGTGAGCAAGCTGCTCAAAAGGGGGAGGGGGGCACCCACTGTGTAAGCAGATGAAGATGAATCCAAAGCTGAGAAAGCTCAGAAATGTGATTAAAGCGGAAACACGACTATTTTCATACTTTTTGTAACATACCAGTCTGTCTGTAAAACATGGTGATTTCAATATTTAGAAGAATGTGGACTGGCTGTAAATTTTTAATTAACATCGCTGGTGACACTGATAAAATAAATTTTCCCTCGTAGACTTCCCGAGATGCTTGTTACAAATCCGGAAAGTGAACTGCAGTGCTGTAATGCAAATGTTAATACTGTTTTTCTTCTATATAGTCGCTACAAACTGAATTTAAATTTTCTTTTGCAGAGCGACAGGGAAGATTCTATTGTTTCCACAAACAGGTGAAAATGTTAATGTGCACCAAGAGCGAAGGATCAACTTGCAGTTGTGTTATTCTTTAAATAAATTCCGTTTATTTGCTTAACTTAACTGCATGATTTTTGTTTTAATTACCTCTAAAGCAAACCTGCAGTATTCCAAAGACATCCATCTAGTAACAAAAGGAAACCTCAATACAAGGTTCAGTTAGGGAAATTATTATTGTGTTTCTGGGCCACTTTGTTGTCCTTACCCTATTATACACAAACGAGCACAGTAACGCACAGTTCGAATTAAAACAAGTTCTGGGCACTTAAAAGACAGTTTTGAGGACAAAAAAAAAAAAAATGCTTATATCTATGAAGAAGATTATAAGACTGATTTCAGTTTCCTCTGTTTTCCTCTGTTTTCACAAAAGTATAGTCACTGTGAAAGTAGTAATCAAGTATCTAGGTGTTGGATAGTGCTCTTTGTTAATATGGAACCTAGTTTAAGTAGACTCTACAGCTGTATGACTTGTAAAAAAATTATTGAACAGCATGTGAGGTTGCAAACTCTTGTAAATAGTTATTACATTTTCTTGTGAGACGTGTTTAATGCTTTTACCTCAAATCAGAAAAAAATTGAAATGTTTTGGTCAGTTAATAAAATGATTTTACCTCCCCCTCAAAAGAATAAAGAAACTTGTGGTTCCTTGTTATGTTGCTCAGAAGATAAGAGTGTATGAATACAGGAGTATAAATGTTTATTTGTTAAATACCATTGGCACTGTAGTTCTTAGTCCTTCCTCATCAATAGGATGAAGATAGCCAATTACTGATTACTGATATATTATTAATATATCAAATTACTGATATATTAATAATATATAATAATTCCATATAGCATATTTTGTATAATGCTAATTATTATTGTATTCATTTTTAATATGGGCTTATTAGCTTATTTGCAATATTATTTAAAAGTTACATGTTTGCTCATCTGTGGATCTTGAGTACGACATGCTTATTTAACTTGCTGCCTCTTTTAGGTGTATGTAAGAGGAACTAAGAATCCTCAGCAATGTCATTAGAGTGCTCCCCTATTCATATATATATATATATATATATGCATATGTGCTTTAATTTCATATATATATGCATATACTTTGAAAACATATATATATATATAAAATACAGCATGTATACAACACAATTTTGAATGCCTCAAAAAGACTTTGGAGACAGAAGCAATAGGATAATTTCAGTTTTCCCAGGCACCCAGATGAATGTGTTGACATATGAGTAACATGTGAAATGTTAACTCAGTAAAGCAGTTTTGTATTAAACTGTCTTCTTGCCACTTAAATTATATTTTAGTTCTAAATAATAATGATTAACAATAATTAAACAACAGAAAGGTTAATAATAAAATAATAGTAATTTTTCAACTTTATATTAAACATCATGTATGGAATATTGATTTTGGCTTGTTAATGGTTTTGTTTTTGTTTTTTGTTTTTTTCTTTTTTATCAGTACCGGGGGTTGACCTCATGACCACACACTTGCAAGGCAGGTGCTTATGCTGCTGAGCTAAATCCCCAGCCCCTGTTAAAGTTTCTTTAATTTGAGATTAGTACTGTTCTTGATAATGATGAGAAAAGTGTTTCTAGAATGCTATTTCCTTACCAGGTGTGGGAGCACATATCTATAATCCCAGCATTTGGGATACTGCAATAGGAGGATCGCCACCAGTTTGAACTCAGCCTGGGCTGCATAGTGAGTTCAAGGCCAGTGTGAACTCCGTAGCAAAAAGAAAACATCCAGAATGGTTCTCCAAAGTGTAATCAATTTGTACATATTTACCAAAGTAAAAAGGAAACCAAGCGTCAGTAGTCTGGCTTTACATGTTTTGTCACACACCGTAGAGCCATAGTTGCTCACCTCTCTTATTAGAGGATGAAGTTTTCTCTGCTGATTAGTATCTCTTCACCACTCTCCCTTCACTTTTTAAACACTTTAATACTATATAACTAAATTACCCGTTGACTAGCTGTTAGTTTTGGGCTTCCCTGAAATATATAAATTTTCAAAGGAATGTGTCACCATCATAAATCTTGTGTACTGAAGGTGGTAGCTTATTACTGATGAAGAAATTATTATCGTGCACTCAGGGAGACAGCTATTCCAAAACAAATCCTTGCTGTTATTCATGGGCTTCACATATTCATCATTCATGCTCATAATGACTCTACAAAAAATTTTTTAAAAATCATTTTTTTACTAGCAGCATTGTTATTATGATTATTATTGGCACTTTACATATAAAAGAGTAGACACTTAGAGAGGTTAAGCAATTCTCATGATACGGTTAAGTAATTGGCAAAGCTGAGATAAATTTTGTGAGTGTTTCTCTCTGTTCCTGAAGAAATTTTGGACCTCTCATATTAATGTCAAGTGATTAAACCATGACGCTGTCTAATTTTGCTTCAAATGCCATTTATGGTTGTTACTCTAGCTGGTGCTGCTGGCAAAGAGCAAAGAGGAACTGTGGGGTGTTACATGAGGTTTCCTGAAAGCAGCCTGCTTTTTCATCTCCTCCTGGAGTTTCCTAGATTTGCATAATTGTTTTGACTTCTCCACCTCTATTGAATCTTTCTTTCTTCTTAAAATTGAAGAGCCAGGGTAGATGCCCATGTGCATGCTCCTTGCAGGAGTGGCCTTTGCTACCTTATTTCTCCATGGCTTTCGTCATGCTGTTCAGGAAGCCCATCTTCACAAAGTGCATTTGCTATCTAATTGCATTCTCAAATTCTCTAAGAATGCGCTGCACCTGCCTCTCCACTTCGCCATCTCTTTTGATCTCCCTAGAAATATCCAATTTTGATTATGCGAAAATCTTCGGCAACTATAGTATGAGACAGGCAAGCTGCTGAAAACTCCCACTGTAATTGTTTTGACCTGAAAAGCAGGAGACTATTTTAGGGCTTGACAAAACAACAAAAAAAGGATCCTTTTATCCCTGTGTGTAATACAGAGATAGGATTTGATTCATTCAGTGTTGGCAGATTTTAAACAGCTGTGAGTTAGGCAGTTAACATTTTTAAAACAAGTTTTCAAACATTGGTCAACTACTGAATTTCTACTTTTAAAGAAACCATATTTAGCTTTTAAAAAATTGAGGGCAATCCTTTCTCTAAGTAAATGCAGCTCAAAACTCTGAGAAAATTAATCAGAGACTAAACAAGTTTTGCATTAAAATTTCACCTATTAAGGAAAATTTGTCAAAAAGGTAGAAAACGCCTAATATCACTAGTTATATCCATTTTTTGCTCATCTATGGAACTTTATTCAACTTTTGTTTATTTTAAAAGGATAAAAACCATGAAAACAATGATACAAAATTTCAAAACAAGATAGTAGGAGAGTAATAATGGTTAATACATTACACACGGTTATTTTCAAAGAAGTTGGTAGATTACAAGGCCTGGGCATGCAAAACTACGCAAACAATTAAGCACAAATATGTCTTGTAATAAACTAATGGGAATTAGTAGTATAACTATCTTACCCATCTTGTATTTATTTTGCTTTTCACTTCCTTTCCTCCTTTCCCCATCCCAGTTTATCTTTCCTTTTGAATAGTTTCCTCACATTTAACAATATCTATTATGCATTTTTAAACTTATTTACTCTTCCAGCATTTTACAGTAGAAATGTAATACAATGTTTGCACACATGGATCTCATTTATTTCACTTATGACTATAGACTTAAGTTCTGTCCATTTACCTATAAAATTCTCAGATGAAGAAATACAAATAGTAAACAAATATGTAAAAAGTGCAACATCATTGATTACTTGAGAGATGCAAATTAGCACAACACCAAGATCAATCTCACCCCAGAAAGAATGGCTATCATCAAGAAATCAACCAATAATAAATGCTGGAGTGGCTGTGGGTAAATAGGAACCCTTCTCTACTGTTGATGGGAGTGTAGACTGGTGTAACCCCTGTGGAAATCAATGTGGAGATTCCTCAACACTAAGAATGCATGTTCCATTTGATTCTATGAATCTCCTTCTGAGTATTTCCCCAGAAGAGTTAAAAACATCATATCACAGAGATAAATGAGCATCCATGTTTGTAGCATCAAAATTTGTAATAGTCTTGGAAGCAACAGAAAAGCCCATCAACCAAGGGATAGATAAGAAGATATGTTTATATGATGGAGTACTACTCAGCCATGAAGAAGTATATCCATTTTGTTTTAATTGTTGATGTTACCCACTTCTACTTCTTCCCAAATACCTGATAAACTGGCAATTCCTTTTATAGCAAAGCTTTTATGATTTTTTATTACAATTAAAAATATTCTATGCCCCTCCAAATGGGCCCTAGTACAAATGGTATGTAAAATTGTTTGAGGTACCCATGAATAAAAATTTAATAATCAAAAGTTAGTTGTATATTCATTCATCCATTATTCATGATATGTAGTATGCATAAGACACTGGGCTAAAAGTTAAAATTGAGTTCTAAGGCTATGAGTCATTCAAATTCTTTATTGACTTAATATTGCTTTGTGCTATAATTTAAATACTTTAGTAACCATTTGTACACATTGTTTTCCATATTGTAGTCTAATGGTCACAATGACCTGAGCAAGGAGAATGGCACTGCTGTGAGAAGAACCAATTGATTTGACAAGTAAACCATTTTTGTCATCTGTGAATCATAGGTATATGAACTTAGAGAAAGTAAACAATTTTATATTCACTTTCTGGGGTATATTTGTAAAATGGATCCATAGTAAAACTTCTATATTATTGATTTCCTTTGGAAAAGTGGGTTCAATGTACTTGTTAAAGTTCACAACCATAGCACATAACAGACATTGGAAAATGATTCATCCAGCTGCCCCATAATTTAATTGTTAACATAAATATATTCAAATATCCAATTGGACAATCAAAATCTGCTAACATAACTTAGCCTAAGTTAGTTTCTTAGCTAATTTGGAAAACTGATTGTTTTAATTTCAGCTGTATAATGTAAAATAGTATTTGCATTGACGACTCCATGAACATTGCATGGACTGGAAACATCATGATCATTCTAGGAACTCAAAGGTATTTTCACCCTAAAATAAGTTTCGTTAAATCTCACTGAAGTTATTTTAGAGAGGTTTTGTTTTTAATTGGCTGGCCATAGAGATTTTCTGCTCTTCAAGCTCCTCTAGAGTTTACTGAAATAATTTGACTATTAAAGGTAACTTCTGTGTCTGACTTCAGAATAACGAGATTTCTGATAAAGTGATGATTCAAAGAGATTAAAGCAGTAGCTGGTAATTCTGCAGTAGGAAACCACATTTTCATCCCAAAAGTAAAGCTTCTTATTTCCCTTTTTGCACATGGTTCTCTCTTGTTCATTCAGTGTCCCTGATAAGGTCTTTGCTTACTAAAACTCAGTAATATGGTTATCTATCTTATACATTTAAATATACATGCAGCTATATTATTTAGAGCACTTTCTTTTCCTTTCTTTTGTACAATGACAATTACACATTTTGGGTTTTATTACTCCCACAGTACTTATTAATTTTTTTTGAAGAAAGTAAAACCAAATGTGACATAACAGAACAGAGTCAGTCAAATCAAAAGGATGGACATAATAGATAATGTAAAAACAAAATACTAGGTGATCAACAATGGTTGCCATACTGCCTCTTGCTATCTTAAAAAGTATTGCCTATATCATTAGTTATAATAAAATTGAACAAAACAGTAAAGAATAAAACCAAAACATTGGAGACATTACAGGACTTTAAAGGAAGATAATAGCCAACTGGAATGGGCGTCATAATGAATCTTATTGTCTTCACAGTTTTGCCTATACTTTCGAACTTGGTATTATCAAGCAAAGCAGAATAGAGAAAAATCAGTCAAAGCAAGATGATGAGGGCTATACAGTGTTTCAAATCAAGTTATTAGGAAATCAAAGTAGGGTATTATAATGTATCCTGCCATTTTTTATGTTTCCCTTAATTAAAAAGATAAAAATAAAAGATAAAAAAGATAGATTTAGATAAAAGAGGACATAACAACAAAACAGCACAGATCAAAGCATAACCATTTAAGCAAAATAGTGTTTCACCACAAGATATCCTGACATAAAAGTAGTTACCATAGTGTCTCTTTCCTTGAAATTTTTGAGTATAACTTTGTATACTGTAGCACCAAACATATCAAGACTATGTAAAGCCATTCAAGACAATGACAGTATTACAGAGTATTTAGAACCAACTATCAGAAAATGAACAATGGTTTCTGTATAATCTCCTTGTCTATAAAAGTTTTTGCTTATATTATCACATATAATAAAATCCAATAAGATACAGCCTGTTAAGACCGATGGAGACAGAAGAATAAAACCTTGACGGGACTTCAAAGTAAGATGATACTAAATCAGCACTAGCTATTATGATGTCTTGTTTTCTCCAAAATAGCTGTTCCTACCATCCAATCTTCTCTGCCTTATTTCTGTTGAGCTCTTTTTCTGTCGTTTGTTGTCAGTTTGTCTTCTTCATTTTGCTTTCTGCTCCATTCATTGTGGCCTCTCTGCCACTGTTTCTGAAGTCTTGGTATTTTCCTTTTTTAGAATATCCTGCAGTATTCTCTGTAGAGTTGAATTGGTGGTTGCAAATTCCCCTAGTTTCTCTCTATCCTGTAAGCACCTTGTTTTTACATTGATTTCTAGGGACAGTTGTGCAGGATATATCAATCTTGGCTGGAGGTTATTATCTTTCAAAGCTTGAATTATTTACCCCCACACTCTTCGTGATTTGATGGTTTGTGCCAAGAAATCTGCTGTAATTCTGATGGGTGTTCCCTTGTAAGTGATCTGTTTCTTATCTCTGATGGCTTTTAATATTCTGTTCTTATATTGGATTTCTGGAATTTTGATTATTATATGCCTGGGTGTAGCTCTGCTTGGGTTGTAGTCGGCTGGGGTCCTGTATGCCTCATACATCTGAGTACCTTTACCTTTTGCTAAATTAGGGAAGTTCTCTTGGATTATTTCTGTGAATAGCTTTTGTAGTCCATTTGTTTGTGTCCCTACTTCTTCTTTTATGTTCTTAATTCTTAAGTTATAGATCCTCTTATCATCTTCTAGCCTTTGTATTATTGCTCTTTGTTTTCTTGTTATTTTTAAGAAGTTTTTCATTTCATGCTCCCAAATTACAAATCTGCCCTCAAATTCAGATAATCTATCCTTAGTTTCTTTCAAGCTGTTATGCCAACTTTCAGTAGAGTTTTTAGTTTCCTGTTAATCTCTTTGAATCTGCTTCACATATTCTATGATTTCTCTATTTTCTCCATCAAACAATTCTCCCCTTTTTTCTGTACTTCTATTCAACCATTTGCTTTTTCTTGGGCGGTGCTTAGCATTTCTCTAACTATTCTACTTATATCTTGCTTTATTTCATTAAATACTTCATTTTTAAACTCATCTATGAGGCTCTGGAGATATCGCTTTATGTCTATTGGTGCCGTGTCTGATATTGCATGTTTTCTGTCTTCCTGTGTGTTTACCTTTCCTGGATCAGTGTTCTCAGGATTGGGGACTGAGGACACTTTCTTGTTGCTTCCTCTTCCCATACTTTTTGTGAAAGAAATTATGACAAAAGAGCACTTAACAAAGCAGATCACATCAGAACAAAGTAAGCTAAACGGGATTTGACCATAAGACAACCTGTAATTAACAGTAACTACCATAATGTCTCTTTTTTTGAAATAGTTGAATATGTTTGTATACAATAATATCAAACATAACAAAATAGTATTAAACCATTCAAGAGAATGAAAGTGTTACAGGACATTCAGAACCAAATAACAGAGAATGAACAATGGCTACTCTATTATCTCATTTTCCATAGAAAATTTGTTTATTCTGTCTCACATAATAAAATACAATAAGATACAATATGATAGAACCAGTGTAAACAGAAGAACAAAAGCATGGTAGGACTTCAGAATAAGATGATATTAAATCAGCACGAGCTATTATAATGTCTTGCTTTCTTCAAAATAGCTGTTCTTATTATCACAGAAAATAAAATCAAACAATCCAGGATAAAACCTTTCCAACTAATAATGCAAACATTATAAGGCTGAAAGCAATGTAATGGGCTATCATGATTACCATAAACTGTTATATAATCTTACCATTTCTTACACTAGGGAGACTATATGATATTTATATATGTGAGTTCGATTTATTTTGCTTATGAATGGTTTCAAGTTGCACACATTTATTTATAAATATCTTAATGTGATCATTCTTTATAGCTAAGTAGTACTCCATTATATGAAAATATCACAACATTTTATCCAGTATTCAGGTGAGGGACACTTAGGTTGTTTCCAAGATCTGGCTATTACAAATTTTGCTGCTATAAACATGTGTGCACATATACCACTGTGGTATGATGTTTTCAGTTTTTTTGGGAATATGCCTAGAAGTGGAATATCTGGGTGCAATGGGACTTTCAATCCCAGCTTTTTGAGGAATCTCCAAACTGATCTCCACAGTGGCTGAACCATGAACAGGAATCAAACTGCACAGGAAATACTTCACAGAATCAATAACTTGGATCACATCTTATTAAAAAGTTTCTGCATGTCAAAACAATCTTCAGCTTAGTGGAAGCAAAACGCACAAACTGGGAAAAATCTTAGTAAACTGTCCCTCAGACAAAGGATTTATATCTAAAACATATAAAGAATTTTAAAAAATCAGACCCCCAAATTCAAAGACTCAATCTAAAAATGGGCATTTGAGATGAATACACACTTCTCAGATGAAGAAATAAAAATGGAAAATAAATACATGAAAAATTGTTCATCATCATTAGTTACTAGAGAAGTTCAAATTAAAGCCACACTGAGATTCTATCTAACTACAGAAAGAATGGCCAGGATCAAGAAAACTACCAGCTACAAATGCTGGAGAGGCTGTGGGGAAAAATGAACTCTCCTGCACTGTTGATGGCTGTATAGACTGGTATCTGTTCTTTTTTGCCTGATACTCTTCAATCACACATTCTATCCCACTGACTTACATTTTCCAAGTCAATTATGATCATGAAAGAGTTAAATCAAGTTTGAGTTTCTAAGGCATAACCCAGTCTATAACATACATTTATGTTCATTCAGACCTGATTATGCCCTTATACATTTAATACCCACTTTATTATGTGATAAAACGGTTAGCCTTATTTATCAAGCTGAATAATGGAAGCTCAAAAAAATACTTGTCAAAGATTTTAACTGAATAATTCTTCTTAATTTCGAAAAATAAAATTTATTTTCGGTGAAAGTACACCTTCTACTTAGCCAATCATAAGGTTATACTTTTGCTAAAAATTATGAAAATTGGTTTATTTAGTGCAAGTATTTATTTAAGGCAGTAGACTAACAAGAGTTACCCTTTACCCAAGGCAAGTCATAGCATGAGCAATTGTCTAGAAATTTCCTCTTAAATACAACAGCACTGCCGCCTTGTTTTCACACACAGCAGACAATGCACCCTTTCTGTTCTACTGTAGTTCTGTAACTGAAAATACTTGCTATGAAATAAAATAAATGTGAAGTGGTATGAATAAGTTAAAATATTAGCATTAAATCCAGTAACAAAATATATAATATTAAGATCCATTACAAATTTATATCTGCATTATATATTATATATTTTATATCTGTACCAGATTTCCACTGTATGTCATATGATATACACAATTTTTATCTATCAGTTAAAATATAAAATATTAGACATATTATACATCACAGTAACCTGAGAAGGTACACCACACTGAGAGAAGTGAAGTGAGGATTTGAAAGATTCTACTGATAGAAAGTTAAAGAATGAGGAGTAAAAAGTACCCCATCTGTCTGGTCTGAATACAGCTCTCTTTCTAACTTATTAATTTGAATCAGGTATGACAATATTTGAAGCTATCAGAAAAACCATCTTCTATACATAAGTGCATGTGTATATATGCAAATGTGTACACACACACATATATATGAATTTCATCGAAATCTTATAACATTACAAAAGATAAGAACTTCTTATAAATGTCTATTTAAAACTTTTATATCAAAATACATATATACTACTATTTTGCTTTTACTAACATAGTGAAACTACTTGTGATACAAATAGAAAAATCATAATAGCTAAAATTATCCCTACTTAGATGCTATAAAGTAAATAAAGAGAGCCTGGTTTCTCTTTCTTATTCAATAAGTGGATCACTTAATAGCTTTATCAATTTTCTAAAGTACTTAAGGGATGTAAAGAATTTTGAAATAATAACTAGAGTCTCATAACAATTCTGTGGTCTTATTAAAGCACTATACTGTAGGCAGTGCTGAGATTATAACTCCCATTTTACAGATGAATGAATGGGTACTTTAAGAACTCAAGTATTTGTCAAGGAAACAGACACTTGTAAGCCTTAAAATTTTATTCACTTTACTGAGAAACATCTGTGGTATAAACTACCTGCATATATTGAAAATGAGGAATTGATCAATCAGCTATTGATGTAGCTATCACTGATGTTTTGTATCCATGACTAATTGATTCATTTCTAATGCAATTTCATAGGCGGGAATCAATGGATCCTAATCAGTTCAGTGAAGCTGATTCAAAAAGATGAAAGAGTTGCAGACTGCAATCAGAAATTTTAAGAAGTTCAAATGTATGGAATCCTAAGGGAAAGAGGTAATGAGTAGAATTTGTAAATGCGTAATCAAGAAGCACTATGGTTACATGAAATATAAAATCTAGAAATACAGGCAATGGAGGTAGATCATATGTTTCTCTAGTAAAAAGAAAAACAGTACAAAACAACAACAAAAGCAACAGCATAAATAACAAAAAACAGAGAAAATATTAGGTTCCTACCCAGAGAGACTTGATTTCAGTTCCTGGGACATTATCCTAGCTATGATAACCATCATCAATAATTGATTATTTATTTTGAAATACAGTAAACAACTGAACATATTGTATATATCAGAAACTGTAATGCCCATCATTGCCTACATATTAACTTCTAATTTTTTAACTTTTTCATAACAAATATTTTCTTACTTCCTTGTCGTAGAGCCATGTAACTCTGTGTTACTGTCATTATTCTGCAGACAAGGCAATAGGAAATAAAAATGACAAGTTTATTTGCTTTCTAAAAGGCAGATCAGAAGTCAATTTTTTTTTCCTCTGTTCCATCCTTTCTCTTGACTCAGGGAACAAGATAATACAATTATGACTTAAACAAACAGCATTTTATCTTGAAGGCTGAATCTCCACAATTCAATAGGCAGTAAGATATGCAATTAATCATAGAATTGTAGCAGTTTGTCCTATATGAGAATTTTAGATACAGCACCTGGGGCAGTTATACAAATTCCAGGCCAATGCTCCTCACTTGGCCAACTCTCAGTATGTGCTAATGTAAGAGAGGCTACAAAAATATTTCTTCTACTATAAGTATTTCCTTAGGATTTACTATGGCCAAAGTTATGGAGTAAAGAATTAATGTCTGCAGTCTAGTAAACACAAGAAATCCAATTTCTCCAAATGTGGCATGGTTTTAAAAAGTGAAGTGAAATATTTCCTTCTGCTTACTCTGGAAATTCTCAATTGAATAGACAAAGAGAGAAATTAAAAGTCTGGATATTTAGACTCTTTACATTATATTCCTTAAGATTTTAAATCCCCAATATAAATTTCTTTGTTAGTATTTTTCATTACGACCATTTTCCTTATGGTCGTTTTTCATTCAGTTTTTAACCTGTGTCCCAGTAGTGGCAGCTAAGGTAATCTGAATTAAATTTTCAAAGAAAATCTCTGTGTATTTCACAAACTGTTATCAACTCGCTCTATTATGCTCTAGTTATTTTCTATCCATTCTACTCTTTTATCTACTAATTTAGTGTGTTTATCAAAAAAGCAATCGAGTTTGTCTGGCACAATGTGTTCTTTATAAATTTAGCATGGCCCCAGAGAATGTAATCAGCTACTTATTAGCAAAGCAGGCAGCACAAAGAGAAGCATCTTTTTGTTTCTCATTATTTTTTTCTTAACCACACTCCTTCAGGGTGTTGTTGCAGAGGCTGACTCTTAGTTTGAAAGGGGAATTCATAGTCTGATCTGCGTAAAAGGGCTAGGATCCCCGAGGCAAGGGGCCATTCCCTTCAAACTCTCATAGAAATCTCAATTTTTGAAATTGGATAAATTTACAAAGGGCTGTATTCCTGTGGTGAAATCAAGGGCCTTGAGTGGTGGATGTGGCTGTGTGAAATTCTGCAAGCAGTCAGAGCCACAGCTCACAGCCAGCGCTGTCAGAACGCTAGGGGACCAGAAAGGTCCTGCCATCTGTCACACGTTTCATGTATTAACCTTTAATTGGTTTCACTGTATTTTTTCCTGGATCTATTTAGTTCAGTTTCTTTGAAAGAGATTTTCAGTTTGTTAAAGCATTGCGAAATTCTCTAATTTTATTCTTTGTTTTTATTGAAATAACAAAGGACACAAATAATTGCAAACAAGACATTTTGAATAGTTCTGGTAAATAAAATAGATTCAATGTAGAATAAATGAAATCAATATGAAAGTGGCTGCAGAATCTAAGTACTATTTGTCTAAAGGCATTATTTAAAAAAAAATACAAAATATGAGAGTCTAACATATTATAGGATAAAAATCCTTTCCAAGAAAGTCAAGCTCGAAGATAATTTGAATATTAATTTTAATTTTAGAATTTCAAATTTTGACTATCATCTATTGTGTCATATATTGGTTGCACAGAATAAACTTATTTTCTTCCTGCTTTTATAATGTAGTCATCGATATTTATGAGAAATCCTGGGACAACTGACTGTGTGGCCTGTCTGACAGCAATGCACATCATTTTCAGCATCCTCTTTTGGACTGAATCTAATCAAACTTCCGGAATGTAATATTAGTGGTGAATAGAATATATCATGTTCCTTTTAGTCTGGGAAACTTAATGAACAATTTTCCCCATGTATATGAATGTTGAGAAATAAAATTACTTCGTATATCTTTGTAAATGAGACAGTGCACTCTCAGGATGCCTTAAAGCACAGAACAATTATAGACTCAGAACATTGGCCTCAAAATATCCAATAATTTTGCCAATATTTTGACAGTTTTTAAAAATGGGACTAAATCCTATGCTCATGATTTCAGTGGTAGAGATAATTAGTTAATATCAGAGAGTTTTTAAAAATCACAAAATGATATTAATGTCCTAGAACTACAGATATGTTTTCTTTCTAAATCAGATATCTTTCTAAATCAGATACATGAAAAGTAGACAACTTGAAAAAATAAATATTGTATCTTTAACTTCAGGTGGTTAGATTACCATGGTTGTAATTAGCAGCTCATGTTGATATAACAAAGAAGAATTAACTCCACAATCTCTGTGTAATAGTTTATAATCTGTAAAGAAATACACATTTTCTTGTGCACACTCATAAAAGCCTAAAATATATCACATATCTATTACTTTTCAGAAAGATTTATTTATCCATTTGTAATTTTAACAAGATATATACAACATTTATTTGTGGAATCTATCTAATTAGAGGAATAAAATTAAGTTCTTAATAAAAGAATTGATTTTGTGTTTACTTTCCTGGGTTTTACAGTGTAAAATGTAGCACTTTTTAGACATCAATTCTACTGAAAGGGATTTATAGATTCAACAACATCACTGTAAGAAAGCTAGCAAACTCATAGATTTTTGGAGACAAATTACAGATAGTGAAGTAAAAATGCCTGAAATGATTAATACGTTATTATGTTAAAATTAGAGATGTCAATTTGGAATCTTCTACAAGTTGATATAGATTCAGATAAATGAACATAAAAATATGCATTTGTACAAATAAAAATGGGTATTTATAGATGAGAATGCATATGCATACCTGTTTGCTTTCTGAGAAAACAAAGCTTGAATAAATGATATCTTAACAGAAAAGAACATATCTAACACATATATGTGGTTTTTAATAGTAGTTCTCTACACAAGGAACCAATTGGACAAGTTTAGGACTAGAATAGGAAATCTACAATCTAATGTTGAAGTATTTCACTGTGCTAGAAAGTTATGGGTTGTTCAAAAACAAAGCAACATAACAAATAAAACAATAACATAAAACAAAAATAAATAAATTGATAAATATTTTAGCTTTCTATAGCTATAAAAATTGTCTCAGAAGATCAACTGACAAAAAGAGGAGAGCTTTATTTTGACTCCTGTTTTTAGAGGTTTAAGTCCATGTTTGTAAAGTTCACAGCTTTTGGACTTACCATGTTGCAGAGAAAGCTCTCAAATTCATTGCTCTCAAATTCATTCATTGGGGAACACAGAGTGGAATAGCCCAGGGACCCAGTGTTGTAGGGCTTGTCTCAGGGACTGAACTTCATCCTGCTGTACCCCACATCATGAAGCTATAGCTGCTTTCTATTTGTACCATGGACCAAGGAACTAGCTGTGAACACATGCACCTTTGGGAAACATTTCAGATCCAAGCAATAGCACAAAGCATACAGAGGGGGAGAGAGGGGGGGGAGGGAGAGGAGAGAGAAAGAGAGAGAGAGAGAGAGAGAGAGAGGAGAGAGAAAGAAAAAGAGAGAGGAGAGAGAGGGAAGAGAGAAAAAGAGAGACAGAGACAGAGACAGAGAGGCAGAGAGAGAGACAGAGACAAGAACAGAGACAGAAAGAGAGAGACAGACAAAAAGAGAGATGGACAAAAACAGAAACAGAGACAGAGAGAAAGAGAAAGAGAGAGCGAAAGACAGAGACAGGGAAAGCAAAGCAAAACAAAAAAGTGTTCAAGGAATCACTTGAAAAAGTTTCTGATGGCTAACATAGAATAAGTTCAGCAACAGTATAAGTAACACAGCCTTAGATTACAATTTAAATTATGAAATAAATATTCAAATGCTTATTATAACAGAATTAAACAGTTAAGTGAATAATAAATGCGAGAAGAAATGAAAGCAATATATATAGAAGAAATTAAATAATTCATGGAAACACGCTGCCATCAAGTAGGAGGCTCATAACTGCCCATCCCTAAATCTGTGGGGTGTATTGGCTTACTTTGAACCAGAAGAAAGCAAGTTAACTTTTCAAAGACACCAACTTTCAGTCAGGAGATCAAAGTCAACACTGGTAATGATAAGTCATGGTAGTTGATGTCATGTGACAAAAATAACATGCCACTTACATAATCTACATTATAAACACTTGACAATATCTTTAACCTCACTAATGGAGGAAGATTTCAAGATACACAAACAGCATCCTGTAACACAGAAAGGGCATTAGATAAAAACTAAGGAAATTAAAGTAAGTATGTTTTAATTAATAATTCATCCACATGGGTATATTAATGACGAGAAGCATAGCATTCTAATACAGTTTGCTAGCAGCGTGGGGAACTGGTCGTGGAATCTATGAGAACTTTTTGTTTTCAGAACTTTTCTGTGAATCACAAAGCATTCTTAAAATACTGCATCAAAGTGGATATATTATTTTCTTTTACTTTTTGAGGATATTTATAATATAGCTTACTGAAACCAATTTACTATCCTCAAGATATTTTTTCTTACTGCCTCTATTTCTGTGACCTCTCCTATATCTCCACCTTTCTGTCTGTCTGTCTCACTCTGATTAATTTGGTTTGAAGCTTCCCATTTTCCAGGATAAAGCTAATTACAGATCTCAAAACTAAGTTAGGACTAAATTTTTTTTTTCCTTAATCACTTTCCAGTGGTTCTTGGGAGTCCTGCTTATACAGAGAGGTGGGAACATAATAAAGCCTAGGCGTGTGTTAAACGCAGTCTGTCCTTCAGTGCTATACTGCCATAGTTCTTCAACACTCTTTTGTTAATCAATTAGCGTGACAGACTGATGTTCCTGCTCTATTACTCAGACTTAAAGCTCTACCAACGTATTCAGAATTTATGTCAGAGAATTTAATATCTCTGTTCTTACCTGTAAAATGGGATAAAACACTGTATTTATGTATAGTAAGTGAGATAATGTATTCAAGGGGATTATTATAATATTAAACCTTTGTAAGAATGTAGCCAGTTCTGCCTTTGAAATAACTTGATGCCATTATACTCATTGTCTTGATGTATATCTCTTCCTTACCAAATTGTACTCAAATTTTGTTTCTCCTCTGTCAAAGTCTGCATATGCAGCCTCTGTATGGTATTTTTTTATTTCAACATTTAAATTAATATAGATCATTCTCGCACTTTTCACATCTGACAATATTGAGTTCAATGTTAACCTAAATTTCAGAGCATCAGTTACAGTTGTTTTGGTCCTGACTCACAGGAATAATTGGTTGAAATCATCCTCTTAGGGTGTCTGAAAGTCCTGCCTCAGAGATCATGTACTAGAGAAAGTATATTATTGCTGTCATATTTAACATAAATGGTTTACAAATAAAAACTTATTTATTGTGCAGTCTTTATATGAATATGCGTTGTAGTTCTTCTCTCTTCCTATGACCGTTCATAATCTATTTAATTTTGCTTTCTGTAGCTTATTTATAATTGAGGTGACTGTACCAAGTCCTCAAAACTTTCCTAACATGTGAGGAAGCAGGGCACAGCCCATTGTTTTGTCATTTGTTGTTTATTTAAATCTATACATTTATGGGGCTGGGGATCTAGCTCAGCGGCATAAGCACCTGCCTTGCAAGCAGGCAGTCGTGGGTTCGATTCCCAGTACTGATAAAAAAAAAATGAAAAAGACAAAAAAAATATATATTTATTCAGTTATTCAGTTGTTTATTAAAATCCACATATTTTTGGGCATCGGTATGATTAAGTTTATAAAAACAAAAATGTCAAGGCCTTAGCCATTCAAATATCGAGGCTTTTTTTTTTTCAAGAGTTTGTTTATAGCTAGGATTAAAGCCATCAAAAGATAGTTTTCTGTGTTTCAATTTGCATGTCATAGGAGGAATACACAGTCAGGGCTGGGAGAACATTTTTAAACACTGCAGTGAAATCACAGTAATTTAGTGGACACACAACTAAGAAAATGCTTCAAGTGGGATGAATGTTAGCTCATGACACATATGATTTGATTTGAGTTACAGCTTCACTTTGCAGCTCTGCTCTTCACCTTTGTCTTGGGTTTTGTTGCTTTCTGTCACCAGTGCAGACTCCTCAGCCTTGTGACACAGATGCTTTAACCCACTGGTGCAGACTTTCTAGCTCCCACCATGCATGGGCCACCCCCATGCATATCCTTGATACACACTTGCATGAGATAATATTTTATAAAAAATGACAATTTTATCCATGTTAAATTTTTCTTACATTTAGATAAATTTTAGGAAAAGCGCTAGCAAACTACTACAAGCAAAAATGAGGATAATCTTTTTTTTAAAAAAAACCTTTTTCTTGGTACTCAGATTTAAACTCAGGACTGCACCTACCAGCCAGGTGCTTATGCCACTGAATTATATCCCTGGCCCTTTAAAATACATTTTATACAATAAAAAATTAAAGACAGCACAGAAGATGAGGAGAAGGAAAGAAAGAAGAAATGAAGGAAGAAAGAGAATGGGCAAAAGGAAGGCTTTTGGCTGGACTCCTGGGAACACTGGTATGGGATCCAGGCTCTCAGCTCTGTTTTTTAAGATCTATAGCATGCTAAGAGAACTCATGCATTCTTTCCTAGGTGAATATTATAAAATTTCCAATCAATGTGTCCTGCATAAAATCTATTCCTTCATAAATGAAAATCTTTAAAATCTATAAAAAATCTCTTTTATTTTAATAGTTAAAATGCTTATATATTTTCCTGAATTTTTCCAAAGTTGGCAATTTTCTCATTAGAAATTATTTGCATCTCACTGTCTAACTTGATTTAACTTACAAACAATTTTCAAAGACTACTTTTGGAGAAGAAATAATAACCAAACAAAATCATGTTACTGAAGTTGGTTGCAAAACTATTTTATATCCCTCCAGGCTTATCAAACAAACAGTAGTAAGTTGAGCACTGTTATAATTCTCTACTGCCAAATATCACAAGGATTGCCTTTCTATTCCTTGAATTAAGTATTTGCCAATTTTATACTCTATGTATTTACTATGACAGGATTACAGTGCATATGCCACATAAGTATATAGATTATTTAATACTAGTATTTTGCTGCCTAATTTTCAGTAAAATTGAGTGACTCAAATCATTTCATGTACTGATTATTGTGTGAAGTACTTTTATTTTCTTTCAAACTGCTTGATTAAGATATATTAAACACACATACCAGGGAATAAATCTGATGTGTCAATATATAATGTGCTAAACAATCTTACCTTATCCACATTTCTCTCTTTTACTCTCATTTATTTTCTTAGCCTTTAGTAATCACTACTGTACATATATTTTCAATCTAAGTATTTCAGCTCCATTATATGAGAGAAAACATGTGATATTTATCATTTTATATCTGTGTTTATCTCACATGATGTGATGTCTTCTACTTCTATTTGTTATCTGATAAATTTCAGAATTTTATTCTCTCCAATAAATTTCAGAATAATATTCCGATGTATAGATACACATATTTATTACTCAGTCAAGCATCGATGGACATCTAAACTGACTGATTCCATCGCTTGCCAGTTATAAAAAATGTCAGATAAATGTGAAGGCTCAGGCCACACATGAATGGATTTCTTTTTATTCATTGTAAGTCTACAAATGATGCAGATTAATCATATTTTAAATTTAATTTTAGTTTCTTGAAGCTCTGTATGATTGTAGTAATTGAGTACAGTCACAAGCAGGATTCTCTTTTTTACCTTTTAATATGTGGGTTTTATTTAGGGACATTTGTGTTCTTTTTGGTTAACAATTCATGTTAGAAATAACTTATGTGTATCAGGCACAGAGCTACCTTGATTTCTTCCTGGAATAACTACTGTATATTTCCTTCCTTTTGCCCATTCTCTTTCTTCCTTCATTTCTTCTTTCTTTCCTTTTCCTCATCTTCTGTGCTGTCTTTAAATTTTTATTGTATAAAATGTATTTTAAAGGGCCAGGGATATAATTCAGTGACATAAGCACCTGGCACATAGCTGCAGTCCTGAGTTTAAATCTGAGTACCAAGAAAAAAGTTTTTTTTTAAAGATTATCCTCATCTTTGCTTGTAGTAGTTTGCTAGCTCTTTTCCTAAAAAATTATCTAAATGTAAGAAAAATTTAACATGGATAAAATTGTCATTTTTCTCCTTTACATAATGAATATTTTACAAATAAATGACAGAACTGTGGGGGACCGGTAGCAGCTGAAAAGATAAGTATGAAATATAAGTGACCTTTATTTTGAGAATGCGGGGAGAGATCCCCCCTGACCCCATGGGGTGTGGCATCTCCCCTCGGGATCGGCGATCTCTCCATGGAACAGGTGGAGTGGGGGCATATAAGTAGCCTAGGTTTGGGGTGGTACCTAAGGGGCATTAGTGATGCACAGGTAGCCCACTGGTATTCTTTTGGCCCCAAAGGTAAATTAGGGGTGGGGGAGATGGAGCTTCTTGATTCCACCTGAGGCTTTACCGGCTACAGTGTTCTGTCTGGGCCAAAACTCTTTCATATCCCGCCTAATGATTATTTTTATGAAAAGGGGCAAAGATTTTTTTCTTCACTGATTCCTGCTGGAAGAGGGCACTGTATGGGTGTCTAGGGGAGTCAACGGGATGATGGTTGATGCCCAGGTAGAAGCTGGTGCCAGGTGTTTTAGCCAAGACAACTTCACTGGAGAATGCACATATGTTAGACTGAGAAAACAAAGAGACAAGATGCTATGAGGAGGCATGTCACTATCATATTTAAGGACCCAGGTGAGGTAGAAGGAACGGTGCCTTTGATTTAGACATGTCATTATATCAGGACCATGTTGAGGTAGAATCATTTCCATGGAAAGGCAGAATTCTGAAAAATAAGTGTGAGGTTAGGAGGAGTGAAGTTATGAGAGGTGATTATTCATCATCTGAAAGCATAAAAGTTAAGAGGTAGGTGGGTAAAACTTGTCTCTGGTCTAGGAGTTGAACTTTAAAAAAATAGTGGGAGCAGGGAAGGCAGTGGCTGTACCAGTATAGGGAAGGTAAGGGCCTAGGCTTTCAGGAATGTCACGTTTAACCAAACAGCTGAGAGTAGAAAGAACTAAGACAGTTGTCACATAGAACATTATGAAGATGATCTTACGCATGATGTGGGAGTCTTTAGGAAAGACTGTCAAGAGTCCTGCTATAAAAATGATCATTAATAGAATGTAAGAAATTAGGAACCAAGTGGATAACAAAACATGACTTAGCCTGTGAACTATGGCTGTGAGGCCATTGTGAAAAGGAGATGGGTGGGTGACAGAAGATGAGGTGACCACTCAGAATGATCAGATTTAGGGCTGAAAGGGCACCGCTTAATCTGAGTGATGTGAAACCAGTATGGGATTCCAGCAACTTTGACCAGTGTAGGGGTCATCAAGTAGACCAAATAAGGGTAACTCCACCTTGGTTGTAGTCCTGTGGATTTAGAACATTTGAGATAAATTAGATCTCCTGAGGATGTAGGAGGATCTGGTTTGGTCTCTCCAGAGGATTGTGGAAGGCAGAGATCATCATGTCGTCGCAACAAGTGTCTGAGGAAGGAGAGGACTGGGACATAGTCAGCAAGGGGAGGGAGATTTTGGGGAGCAGGAAGATTGTGGAGTAAGAATGGCCTGACGTTTATAAGTTCAAAAGGACTTAAGAAGGTAGGAGCCTGGGGAAGTGCCCTGAGCTTGGCTAAGGCTAAGGGCAAAAGTTGAGGGCAAGGTTGGTGTAGTTTTAAAGTGAGTATTGTAAGGTGTGTCTTTATGAGGCCATTTGCCTTTTCTATTTTTCCTGAGGATTGTGAATGGTATGGTATGTGTAGGTGCCAGGTGATGTGTAAGCCTGAGGATACCTGTTGAGTGATCTGAGAAATAAAGGCGAGACCATTATCTACCTGAATAGTCTGAGGTAGACCAAACCTTGGAATGATTCCTTATAATATGACTTTGGTAACTATATTAGCAGTTTCCCTGGTTGTGGGAAAGTCTTCTATTCATCCTGAAAAGATACAAACAAAGATGAGAAGATATTTGAGAGTTTCGTGGCAGGACATGCGTGTAAAATCTATCTGCCAGTCCTGACCAGGGGTGTGTCCTCGAAACTGATGGGTAGGAAAAGAAGGGGTTGGTTTATATCACTGAGGAGAGGTTTACTAGTGATAACAGGTATAAGCTGTTGAAACCTCAGTGTCTGGGTCAGCCTGTAAACACAAGGGAATAAAAAGCATTTTTATGATTTAGGACTGTAGAGTGAGTGGTGGAGGGAAGATTTGGCACCACTGAGTAGATTGGGAAGAAGCAGTCTGGGACCTGCACAAAATAGGGCCTCTTTGTAAATGGCATAGGTTGACCTTTAATGCCCCTAGAGGCTGAGGATTTAATATAGCAGCCTGAAAACTGAGGAAGAGCTCTATATATATGGCCTCTATGTCCACAAATATAGAGAATGTCTTAGCTGAGACTTTTAGTGGGACTTGGACTCTGATACGGACACCCATAAAGAGGGCTGTTGTTGGCGCTGAGCCCTTTCAGTCTTTAGCAGCAAGTTTAAAGAGATCTTTTTTGGCAATGAATCTGGCAGTGTTGGCGTTTCTTGTGAGGGCTGGAAGTTAGGATGGCTTACCCACTCTCTGGTGGTTAGGACAGTCCAGTAGCCCTGGGGTAAGGTCCCAAAGGAATGCCAGGATGGAGAAGTCTCTTGCCTAATGTCTTCTGCTGCATTTGAGGCATGGTCCATGGGGGGAGGCCCAGGCAGCTCCACCTTGTGTAGGTTTACCTGTCTCAGAACTCCAAGTGTTAGTGTTATCTCTGTTGTTGAAAATATGAAAAGCCATATTAAGGTCTCTACGAGGTTTGAAGGTCAAGTTTTGCCTTTTTGTTTGGGGTCTGGACCACAGTAGAAGGTGTCTGTAGAATTAAGTAAGCATGCAGGAGTCAAATATAATCAACAGGGTATTTATAATTTTAGTAATGAATTCCCATAAGGAAGACAGGTCCAGAGAATTTTAGGAACTGACATGTTATTTATGTCATATATATGAGTATCTCTTTATGTTATTAAAATGTCTAATGCCATATAATGTTTAGAAGATGGCCTGTTTAACTAATTTTTACCTTTTTATTTAGGAGAGAAATCAGCTATAATTCAATTATTTAATCTTGGTTGAATATAGTTAATTATGGCTCAGTGGAGGGCTGAGCCAGGGCAGGCAGATAGGCCGGGAAAGGTTTAAGTTTGGCTTCTGCCGCAGTGTTGGTCTTATTGTTTTGCATGTATCATATAACCCTTGTCTTGGAAAAGAGCTAGTAGTTCCCAGCAAAAGGAATTTATATATTTTTTTTAAAAAAAATTTAGTTGTTAAACAGGAGATCAGTGACAATACAGTATAATATAGGCAGTAAGCTTAACATAAAACATTACTAGTGGTTTATTATAAAAGGAATTCATAAATACCCCTTAATTTTACTTGTTAAATGTTTAGGAGATTACTGAAGGCTTTAGCGATATACAAGGCTGGTAAAATTACCAGTTGGCCAGTTTCCCGTTTATCAGCCAAAGTCTTGTCTATTGACAGGTTATTTAAAATTGATTAAATGGTTTGAGAATGAAAAAAAAAAGCATCTCTGAGCTGAGCCCCTGAGCTGTTGTGTATCTATATTCGTGTTTAAAGCTCTGCTTGTGTTTGGGAGATGCTTGTTTGGGAGACATTCTTGTTTGGGAGATGCGCTGTGCCTAAGGCAGGACAGAAATCTGAGGCTGGGCTGGGTGTCCCCCAGGTGGGGGCGGCACAATCACAGTGAAGGTGGGGTGAGTGCAGGGATGTAGCACAAGGAGCAGGCTGGGACTGCCCCTAGAAATGCATGCAGGGTGGGGGAGTGATGGTGTTGGAGGCAGCGGTGGTGGGTGTGCGGCACACAGGGGGTGGAGCTGGGAGGCAGCCTGACATGGATCTGAGCTACCACGTGGAGCCAGAGCTGTTCAGGGGGCGCAAAGATTAGGGTGAGGCATTAGAGCCAACACCCTGCAGATCCAGAGTGTTGCGTGAGAGCTGAGATACTGCGTGAAGTTGGGGCATGGTGTGAAAGCTTTAAGAAGCTTAAAGTAGCCACAAGTATCTCTCAACACTGTTTGGGTGTACCTCCCATCTAGGCAGGGAATGGATCAGCATGCGGCTGGAAAGGGAAAGCAGTGAGGAAACAAAGGGACCGTGGCGGGAAAGGATACATTCTCAAAACAAAGGCTTAAAGATAGAGAATTTTGTAAACTTGTGGTCAGTGTGATAAGCTATAAATAGGTATGGTTTTTTGGGGGTGTGACAGAATGTTGTCCCGAATATAAAATCTCCTATGGGGTCTAGCCCACAGAGTTATAGCCAGATGAGGCAATGGACTGTGGTCTACTAAGTATAAGTCATCACTTTTTACTTATTTTAGACCAATCAGTATTATATGGTTCCAAAGCTCATAATAATTGACCATAACAAGTATATACGAGTGGATTTCTCATGGGTTTTAGAAACAGCTCTCCCCGTGAGAACTTAAAAAGCTCTGAAGGATGTGAATGTCTTTCAGTGTGGATACAGGCTGGCCCAGGGAAGACTCTGCCTTGGGCTATCTGATCCCAAAGGACGTGAGAGTTTCCCAGTGTGGACACAGGTTGGCCCAGAAAAACTCTGCCTTGGGCTATCTAAGAATGTGAGAGCATCACGTGAACCCATGGAAAGGGGGAGAAAACCCACCTGGGGCTTGGCCCAGCAGCAATCTCCAGGGGTTGCTCAATTGTGGTAAATTGGGTTGGTGTTGTTTGTGAGGCAACAGTGACAAGTTTACAACTCCTGAGTGTAGAAATGAGGAATTAATGCAGGATGTAGTCCAGTCCTGGTCCTGAACGGCAGGGGACTCAAACTGGGAGGGCCAGGAGTCTCTGACTGGTCAGGGATCCATATAATAGATCTGTGGGGGACTGGCGGTGGCTGAAAAGATAAGAAGTATGAAATATAAATGACCTTTATTTGAGAATGTGGGGAGAGACCCCCATCCCACTGGGGTGCAGCATCTCCCCTTGGGGTCAGCAATCTCTCCATGGAACATGTGGAGTGTGGGCATATAAGTAGCCTATGTTTGGGGTGGAACCTAAGGGGCATTAGTGATGCACAGGTAGCCCACACTGGTATTCTTTTGGTGCCAGAAGTAAATTCCTAGGGGTGGGAGAGATGGAGATCCTTGGTTCTGCCTGAGGCTTTACTGGCTACAGGGTCCTGTCTGGGCCAAAAATCTGTCAATAAATACTTAAATTTTCATACTTTAGCCATTATAAGTTTAAAATATTATTATACCTACCTGAATTTCAAAAATTCATTTGTAGGTAAATAGTTTTAATTGTTCATATACAAACCTATTATTATTGGTTAAAGATTGTAATCATCACTATGCTTAAGTCCTGGAGAGTGCGTACAATGACACATCTATTTGTTGAAAAATATTGGGTGAATAAAATAATAATGAAAGCGATAAAATTATTAAAAATCCTCACAATCAAGTTTGCTGATCAGTCATGAGTCATAATGGCCTTAGTTACCCTATTTTGTGAATATGAAGCATTCGTTCTGGTTTAAATACAAATTGTTTCCCAAAAACTTATATAGTGATTGCTTGTTCCCCAAACAGAATGATCAAGAGGTCAGGTATACAGAGGAATTTGGATATGTGAACCGCCAACAGCAATGGGATACATATTCACAGCTAAAAAGGCTTAACAGCAGGCACACAGACCGGGAGCGAAAGGTTGGGGTTGTGCCTTCAGAGTTGCTGATGTCCTGTTGCTGCTTCTTTCCCACTGTTTGATGCCAGGTGCCATGAAGCAAAGTAGTTTCTGCCATATTTCTGACTTAAAGCCAGCTTACCACGGACTGAAGCTTCTGAATCCACAAGACAAATCAACCCTTCCCTCTTTAATGGTGTAGTCCAGAGATTTTTTTTCAGAGCCATAGAATGCTAACACAGTATCCATCCTCTAATTACATTTATAGGAGTCTAAAAACTTTAGTGCAACATTTAGATAAAGAATCTGTGAAGATGAAAAAGTAGCGAGGTGTTAAGTAATGTTTTCAGGACAAAAACCTATGCTGCATTGCCATTGACCTGAAAGCAAACTAAGCCTTCTAATTTGACTTTCAAGTTGTTTGGGCTCAGTCATGGTGTGGAATTTTGCAAATAAGTGTGAAGACATTTCCTTGATCAGAATGGTAAACATCTTCAGAAATAAGAGCAAACAAATTATTCAACCTCTCAAATGAACAGTGCACATAAATCCTTACTTCTGGATTATAACAAACTCATGAGCCTGTTGTTTGTCCCTTTATTTGAATTCTGAAAGAGTTTTCCATCAACTGTCATTTTGCATAGAAGAATGATTTTCCAAAGAATATAGCTGTCACAAAATCCATATTTATAGGCCGTCTGAGATATTTGCCACATTAATATGTTTAGACCAAATTAAAAACATACATAATAGCATTATTAACAGATGTTTTCCTGTAAGACCCTTTGAATAGATCAGATAAATCAAATCAATGTGCTTTAAAAATATTAAGACAACTTATTTATTAAAGAAATCATACTCTAATCTCAAATTTTTTTGTCATATGCAACAAACCTTTTTCAATGAGATATATCACTATAACTATTTTTATATTTTGCTTTGATGGTGGAATACAAATGATTTAATACATTTATTCTGTTAGCCAAATTATTGTTTAGGAAGACATCATACAACATCATGTATGTTTTTATACAGAGGTTAAAATTACATACAACAACAAAAGTTTATAATGTTTTCAATATTCACAAATGTATTCTCTAAGGAAGCCACACATATTTTTCAAACACAATGTAAAATTTTACTAACCTTTGTGGAGTAAGAGGCATCATAGTGATAGAGATCATGCGGAACCTAGGGAAATAAAGACCATACAGTGACTGCTATTTAACAGTACTCATCCTCTGTGGAATTTACTCAGTCCCCAGGACACACACACACACACACACACACACACACGCACATGCACTATTATTTTGTGTGTGTGTGTGCACATATGCACACACTAGTATTTTAACTCAGGAAATATACAATAGAGTCTGTCCTTGTTGTAATTTTTGAGAACTATCAAATGGACCATTATCTTCTTGAGTATCCATAACCTCTCTGCTCACACCAGAAAATGAGAGAAAGAGAAAAAGAAAGGAAGAAGAAAAGATCAATTCTCCTAAAGCAAGCTAATTCTTTTTTTTTTTTTTTTTTGTCTTTTTCTTTTTTATTGGTACTGGGGATCGAACTCACAACTGCGTGCTTGCAAGGCAGGTGCTTATGCTGCTGAGCTAAATCACCAGCTCTCTAATTCTTAAATATCTTTAGGAATGTCTTTTTGGTTAGACCTACACCCATTTTCCTGGGTCTACTTTAGACCCCAGTTATTCTAGAATTGTAGAGTATAATTTACACATTAGGAGGCAAATGTGGAAAAAAATCACCAAACATAATCACTTTCATCTTGCTTTCCAGAGCCTTTGTGTTATCTATTCACAGATGGCAGGGAAGGTTTTAATATGTTTAAAATTACACTTCATTTGATTTGTTCTTGTTACATTATCTTTAAAATTATTTAATAATTCATAAAAAATAATTTTCAATGTTTGCTGAAAGGTTTTTGCCCTAAACAGAACACTACAGCAGTGGGAGGTGGGACCAGGGACTTTACTTGAGGTCATTTTCCCCGCCCCTAGGCAATTTACCTGTGGTGCTGTGGTGTGAAGGGAATTCCAACTGGCTGCTTGCCCTTCAGTGATGCCTCCTTTAGGCATCACCTCACACCAAAGCTATATTTATGCCCCCCACACCACATATCCGGCAGAGAAAGCCAGACCCCTGATGGTCATGGAGTTTCTCTCTGTGTCCTTAGAATAAAGGCCATTTTTACTTTACATTCTCTCTCTTTAATAGCACCAAAAATCATATCAATTATTCAAGGATGCACTTGATTATTGTCATCATTACTGATTCATAAATTCTTATTCTCTAGGTGACATCCAACTTATCGTTATTTATTTTGTAGTCCAATTTTATTTAACTGGTCAGGATCTCTTCCAAGTTAGTTCGTATGATCCATGTATGTATATTTTTAAAAATCATGTTGTTTCCTGATCATACAAGGATATTTGAGTGTCAAGCATGGTTTGTATGTTTCCTCTTCAAATTCTAGAGTCAATATTACCTTCAAAGTATTATTTTTTTTCCTTTTCATTGAAAATGATAACTAGAAGCCCTGATTGGGACAAAAAGAAAGCTCATTCCTGAGACAATGCAGTTAGGGGCAAAAATATACGTGGACACAAAATTCTATGTACTCATTAATCAATATTTATGTATTATCTATCTATTGAAATAAATACAAAGTATGCCAGTATATCCAATCCTAATCCAGTATCATGGGATTTATTTCATGTTCTTAATATCTTGCAATTTTATTGACAATGAAAAAATCTCATACTGTTACTATATTATATGCATTTACTGTTTGCATGAAGTTAAATGTACAGTTCACTTTAGAATTTATAATCAATATCTATTTGATAAATGCATTTATAAATATATTAGAACACTTGCCTGAATTTTGCCTTTTGCCTTGTGTGTTTTGACAAATTTTATTTTCCAGCGGTATTTGGAATAGGTCTATCCCATTTGTCTCTTATCATATGGTATTTATTTACATTACAGGCTGATACATTTATTATAATCTGCATTACACACTGTAATTCTACCAGTAACATTTGGTTTTTGTTGCTCTTTTTCTTTTCTTTTTGTCTAGGAATCATTTTGTAAGATTGAAAAACAGTGAGTTTTCTAGATAGATCAACTTCTAATCTGACAGTTTTTGACTTTGTTACTTTTCTTAAACTTCTAAGACAAATAACCAGACACCCAAATGAATGGGGGGAAATTTACTTTGCTCCCAGTTTGTAGAGGTTTGAGTCTATAATTAACTGACTCAAAACAAAGTGTGATGACAGAAGGACACTTCAGGGGAAAATACTTTGTGGCAGGTAGAAGGTAGCAATAAGCAAGGGACAAGACAAGTGCTGTTCTAGCCCATATATTGTATGCAGGCTACCAAAATGAAGGCAGTGCCCAGGTACTCACACTTAATTCTAACACTATTAATGCCAGCATTGTACCAAGGCACAGTTATACACTCCAGATCTGGCCATCTCTGAAATAGCATCACCCATGAGGTTTTTGGGGGAACATCTAGACATAAGCCATAACAGTTTTTATTCTTGTTCAGTTTACATGTTTTTCTTTTTCTGTGTGACACTGAATAAAAATTCTTTATTTACCAAATTCAGAAACTGTTCATCCAGTCTTTCACCACTGAATATTATTACATAAATTCCTTTTGTCCCATTTATATTTTTATATAATTTGTAATCTGTTTTTTATAGTTTAACGTATGTCATAGATTAGCATATTGAACAGATCTTTTAATTTTTTTTATACAATGGCATCTTTTTCCTACTTGACCATGTACTATGGACATGCCTTAATCTACTGAGGTATTTTTTAATTGCACCAGTGTAAGGTTGAAGACTACATGGTGGTTATTCTCTTTACTGACTCTGTAGGATCACATGTATGTAGTATTTTAGGTACAATAACACTTTTTATCTTTCTGCTTTCTCCTATTAAGAAGTGGAAGTCATTTCCTTAAAACCTGAACCTGGTGGTTCTCATAGAAAGTGACAAGGAAAATAATGGCTTCAGGCCTCAAACTTACTCCTAACATTCATGGAAAATCAGCAACCACCACTGTGTGCATGAGTTAAGGTCAGTCAGTCTACAGCAGGATGAGCAATATATCCAGCATGGTTCCCTTGTTTCTTGACCAGCCCTCTGTGAGATATATGAAAATTTGTCCATTAACAGAAGCCAAATACTGAGAGAATCTAGCCAAAACCAGGATGAAACCTGTACAACTGAGGGTAGCCTGAAATTCCTGACCACTGAAGTGGATGGTAGACAGAACAGATGAATTCATTTCCTTTCTCTAATTTTAACATTCTGAACTGAATAGATTTCCCTTCCATTTTTCATTACCAATCCGTTTATATTTGTCACTTCAATAGGATCTTATCTCTTGATTATTGAGTGAAGATTATATAACTTTAAAATTATGATAACATTTTACTCACTGAGCCTATTTTCAAAACAATTGATTCACTGTGGAAAATCTTTGTATAAAATTCAAAATTCAGATGTAAGCAAAGAACAATTTGTGTGAAACTAAGTTCCTAATCAATGAAAACATTGATTTCAATAGGTGGAGGAAACTGGAGATATCTGGATGAATAATCCAATAAGGATTCATTTTGTATCATGTATTAGCAATATTATTACTTACTAACCTCAGTGATTATATATATATATATATATATATATATGCATATATAAGCATTTTATTGTGGTATTATTATTGTCCTTGCCTTATATGACATATTTACAAAAACAGAATTTTTTTGTTATACCCTTTGACTTCCTCAAGATTACATTAAACCACTGTTTCTGGAATTTTAAAACATTTTCAGTGTTACCTCCATAAACACATTGTATAAAACATGGTAATTTACTGTTCACATGTTAGACATGCCTCAAGGACAGAGGCCTACACAAAGTATTCTTTATCTGGAGGCCATCTGGGATGCAATAACCTTGTTATTTTATTAAGTTATGAACAACAAGGCCATGCTTGTCTTGCTTTAGCTGTCTTTCTATTATCTAACATAGGTTTTGACACTTAATTAAAAAATCAATGGATACTTACTAAGAGACTATATCTGTGCAAAATGTATGAGAAATAAAATACTGAAAACACAGTCACCATTTCATAGAACTCATGAATCATGGATGAAGAACAGATATCAAAATAGAACATTCAGCTTCAAAGTAAAAATAATTGAAATTAGAAATCTATCAAGAAATGTATTGAAAGCTCTATTTTCAAATCTAAACTATATTCTATATATATATACATATAATATATGAGATATATAGCTATATATAACTATATAAATATATCCTAGAAATACTTGACTAACATCAAAAGTCATATTCCGATACAACTCAATTATATTAGTCAGTGAATATTCCCTATGTTTCCCTCTGGTTTTCATGGTTCTACACTGGAAAAGAACCTATGGTTTTCTATTAACACTTCAACCCTTCTCTTACTCTTAATCCTTAGCTCGGGATTGAGGAGGCTTTATTCCATTTAGAAGAAGTCCAGGCCTAGAATTGAAAGATGTATGCAATTTTGATTTGGATATAGAAAATTGAGCTGGAAAAGTGCAGAAAATCAAATCATGATTTTTTTTAAAAATATACAAAGCAGAAAATAAATGTTTTCTCTCTAGTAAGAAACTACAATTTTACCATTTGTACTTCAGGCAGAAATGAGATTTGCAGCTAGAAGTTTAATATCCAATGTACCATTCTTGGAGAAAAAATTAGAAACTGGCAGGGATATTATTTAGAGAAAGTGTGCTGTGCTTTTATTTAATTAAATAACCAAAGATTTGACCCTTCTTGACTACTACTAAAGTTAGTACAACTTCTGTTTCCTCTCAATTCTGAATTACGTGTGCGACTTCCTTTGGTTAAAAGAATAAGCCTTGTGCGTCACTGGACAAGTTCCAAGACTAAACTTCCTACTCTGAATGTCTTGTACTCTTGGGCTTTTGCTCCTAGGATGCAGGAGATGTCCTGTAGTTCAGCCTAGACTTAGACTGTTGATGATGAAAGACACATGGCCCAATCATTTGTGAAGTCTTTGCTGAGGGCCTGCAGACCCTATGGAAAATAAAGGATCTAGCCAGAAGGTAACATAATTATGAAGAAGCACTGTTGATAAGAGTTTCCCAACTCCAGACCTAATTACTGACACACATCATCACAAGCTGTGTAAATGTTGAATATTTCAGCCACTAAATTTTGAGATCAAATGTTATGCAGCAAAAGTTTATATCCTAACCAAAAAGAAGAGAAAATAAATCTTAATATTATGCTTAACTCCCAGATCCAGCTTCTTACTTTTACTTGGGAAACACTCTCTTTTTCCCTATATCTGATATAAGTCAAAAGTTTGTGACAACAACAAAAGACAGTCCTTGTTTTTGTACTGCCTTGGGCATTCTCATTTCTGGGTCTCCAGTTTATTCCATTCTTTCCAAGTATGACTGTATTTTGTGTTTTGTAAAATGTTTCTGTGGCTCTCTTCTTGGCTCAATATATTTGCAAATATTCAGATGGTAGTGTTCAGTTTGTGCTGTGTATATTAATTGACACTGATGGCAACAGTAAGATAATCACACACCCTTTATTCTAGGAAAGTTATTTTAACCATTGCCAAAATGTTAATTTAGTGTTAATTACATCACTACACATTGATGATGGGTATTTTCTTTACCAGAAACCTCCTTACCTATTTGCCTTCTGCCCAACTTATATTTTTTTGAGAATTCCTTTCTTTAGAAACATGAAATAAACATCACAAGCTTTGTACATCTTTGCTCTGTTTATTTTTTTTTGGGGGGGGCATAGCTGAACTAATGGATGATGCTATAAAGACAGGAAACTACACAGATGGATTGGTTTTCTTCAAAGTCATGGACCAGGTATTGCTATAGAGGAAGTATTTAATTGCTTTAGTAATTGATCATACGCATATGACACACAGACTCTATACAATGCATTGAGAACGTGTAATAGATTTTAAAATATTCAGTCATTTCCTTTTCAATTAAAATAAATTTTAAAAAACAGTAATAAAATTTCCTAATACTTAACTCCAGAAAAACATTAAAATTTTAATCTAAATAAAAAGGTATTTGGAGAACAGTCAGGAATGAATATCTATAAAGTAGCAATTACCTCCAGGCACATTTATTAATTGTAGCCATTTAAATATACTACTATACCAAAAACTGCAAATGGAATCCAAGAGTGGTTCCTTGAAATACTCCCTGTATAATTGTGCTAGATATTTCTCATTTTGCATTCCTATAATCATGGAAATTAACATCTGTCCTTTTTTAATTAGGATACTCCACATTCTTCACACTTGTGGTTTTTAATAATTTTACCCAATGCACTATGTTGATTGCATTCTTTGGCTCATAAAATTAGATTTTTTCAAAGTCTAGTGTACTCACAGTGTATGCTCTTGAAAACATTTCTTTTTTATATGGAATTTGAGAAATATTTTAATATAGTAAGGTAGTAAATAAAGGTAACACATTAAAAAAAACATCATGGGGACATTTCTGTATGGAATGTTGGCATAAAAGTCAAAAGGAGGAGGAGGAAATGGCATCACTAACCCATTTAATAAAACTGAAAACTACTGGGACAAAATGATATTTTCTGCATATAGGGCACAAATGAAACTCTGTAGTTGAATCCATGAATATACTTTCTAAAGTGAGGCTGCTTAAGAAAAATAAAATTCTCTGAATTCTTTTGAAACCAAATATATAAGATATTTTTAAAATATTTTCTATTTTAAAGAGAATAAAAAAAGCAAAGAAAAACAAAATAAAACAGAGCAAAGCAGAGGAGAGTAAAACAACGCAAATAACGTAGGATTTCATAAAAAAAAAAAAAAAAAAAAAAAAAAAAAAAAACAGCAGGAAATCAACAGTGGCCCAGCACACTGTCTCTTGTTTTCTTCAAAATAGTTGTCCATAACTTCACACACAACAAGTTAATACACATCAAAATAGTATAAAAGCAGTCAAAGCACAAGAATGAGAGCCATAAGGCTTTCAAGACCAAACACTAGAATATCAATAATGGCTACTTATTTTCTTCCAAATAACTATCCATTTCTTCATACATACTGGAATCAAATAAATGAAAACAGACTAAAAACAATCATTAAATGCTACAAATTGTTTATTTTTATCATTTTAGTTTTTAAAGTTGTCTTAGTTGTATATAGACATAACGTTTTTGAGTAACCATTACATAAACCACCTAAATATACCCTGTACTAATAACCAAAATATTTTGGTGTGATTAAATTATAGCTACCTAGGAGACAAAGCTTTTCTTCTTTTGTGCTTTGAAATGATTAGCAGATATCTTTTTCACAATTGGCAGAGAAATTTTATCTGAAACTATAAGTTCACAGAACAGTGATTCCATATTGGTGTATGCTATTTTCCCCAAAGAATTTGTTGCAGTAAAGATATACAAAGACACAGACTAAAAATCACAAAATTCTTTCTTTCATTCATATTAGTAACAATTCCTCAAGATCAGAGCAGAAGATGAGGACAGCAATGGGTTTTGATCTGGTAATGCTGACTTTATTTGCTGAGACCTCAGGGAACCTTTGAAATTGGAGGCAGCTTGTTTACCTGCGGAGTCCACAGACGTGCAAAGCATTCTAATCTGTAGAAAGATGGTTTGAAAGGCCAATAGTGATCAACTCTTTGAAGTATTCAATTTCTTTGCCTATGAAAGTGACCTCAAAGCAGAAGTATTTTCTGGCATGTTTGTCACCAGTATTAGTGAGCCACGACACTGATGAAATAATAGATGGAATGCTCAATAGAAGAGGGGATTTGACTTTGCCTGTTAAATATATCAGAAATGTATATTGATTGACTTTGTGAACACATGCTGAAATATTTGCTCTAGAAGAATATGAATATATAACATTTAGGGGTATTGGTATTGTAGATGACTGTAAGAATCAATATTCACGTAGATTTTATAAACAACACATGCTGAGTACTACCATATCGTTGACAAGATTTTTGTTTCTATTTCTTAGAAGCTTGTGTTTAGTCCTAAGATATAATGTTAATAAACAAGTGATAAAGTGTACTAGAATTAAATCTAGAGTTTCTGCTCTAAGAAGTCACCTAATAAGTGGCAAATCTAACACATAAAGATAAAAATTAAAGTTGTATGTCTCATAATAACACAAGAATATACTGATGAAACATGCACAGTGAGATAATACTGATGTAAAACCATGTGCGCCTGATTCATCAGGGCCGAGGTTGACTCTTCCCACGGAGTGTCTCGCAGGAACTAGACATGGTGCTACACATCTAACATCCCAGAACTTCAGCAATCATGGTGAAAATTAAGCCCAATCTGAACTACATGGGAAATCTTGTGTCAGCAGACCCTCTCAGAAAAACTCTCCTTTTTTCCATCTCCAGCAAAAGGAACAGTGTTCATGGTGAGTAAGAATAGTTTGGAGAAACTTTATCCAAACACAGTCCTGCTCAGAGCAATAATATGGTTCGGATACCTCTTTCAGTTCTGCTTGAAATATCTGGTTACTATGCTGCCATTTTCAGAAGATTTTCATTTCCTTCACAGGTGCTGTGCGGAGTGAGGGATATGCTCATTTCTTCTGTCATAATGGCATTCAGTCCTAATTTTATAAATACATCTTGTGCCAAACTCAATAAATTCAATTTTATAATCTTTTAAAACAGTTCTCATGGGGAAAATAAGTAAATATAAATAAAATAAGACACACATATTTGAAAAATAAACATTGATGCCCACAAGGTAAGGCAGCTAATACTCCTCTCTTGTCAAAACCCACTGATTGCTAATACAAAATGGGATATTGTGTGCATTTCTAGAACCTTGTTTTCTCTCTTTTCAAGTCTACACTGACTTGTTTAAAAAGAAAAGGGAAATGATTTATTCAACTTTCAGTTATTTCATAAAAAATCTGAATATCGATCTTTTGTCTCATTTATCCTTAGTATTGAAGAAAAAATTCCTATTGGTGTTTAGTTTCTCATAGTGATTAAAACATGAATAGATTTTACTCCAAACATAATCAGAAACATATGAGCCATATAGATTGTTTCTTGTATTTAGTTTAATTCTCACTTTAGAATGAATTTTTAACATCATGGTTTATTCACACAGGAAATGACAACTATAAAATAAAATGCCAGTTCCCATCTTCGTGCTTTAGTTGTCTCTCTTCTTTCTTTTTCCTAATACATAATCTTCAACTTCAATCAACATTAAAATATTTGTGATTAATGCAGAGATTGTAAAACAAATGACATTTAATATTTCCTCGAAAGTAAGTATTTCACTTGAAACTGAGGCCATAAACAAAAATTAAATAGACACAGAGGTTAAATGCAGCATGGTTTTTTCTATTATGGAACCCTAAACACAAAAAATTTAAGGATAAATGGTATGAAATGGGCTTCAGACCCTTTGGAGATTGGGAGAGGATCTGGGGATACAGAGAAAGATGAGAGCTGGAAGGGAAGGTGGAGGGAAAAACTGTTAAAATGTGGTGTGTAAATTTACTAATTCCCCAAGGTGAATGCAATTATTATGCAACACAATGATATGTGGTTAAAAACATATATTTTCTGCTTTTTTCTTACAATTTTCTTAGAAAATGAAAAGAGAACTGGAAACAAGGTAGAGGCATCAGTCAGTGACAGACACCACTTGGTGAGGTGTTTATATTCCTGGGAATGTAGTAGGTAAGCGTATAGTGTCTGCATTCAGACAATGCACACCCACATTCCTCATTTATTTGATATCTGCAACACTCTGGGAGTATGACTTGATTTTTTATGCCTTATTTTTGCTTACTGGGGCAATGGGAATATGAGCCAATCATATTTCATAGAGCAGTAGAGACAATAAATGAGTAAATAAATAAAAATCACTTATAATTGTGCCTAAAAAGTTCACTTTAACTTCTATTCTTTTACATTTCCTGAGCTCAGAAAAATGTGTGTTCTAGTCTTTCTCTGTTTGCAATTTTTTAAAGTTTTCTCTTTAGATTTGTTCATTATTTTAATGAAAAAAATAAAAATGATGATACAGAATTTCAAAACAAAAATAAGAGATTAATACTGGTTGATAATTGCATATTGTTATCTTCAAACTAGCTGTTCAGATCACCCTTTCCTCTACCCAAGTTGCTTGCTGTGTATTTGAGTTTTTATTCCCACCTTGCATTTGCTATACTATTCTGAGAAACGAAAGTCACGATGCCAGTGTGTCACGAGTATCTCAAGTAGCTTATAAAGGGTTGCCTCCTCCATTGCTGGAGTCTGAGGAATTGTGTGAAAAGGGAAAGACAAATGGCCAAACCAGAGCAAAGTGACTGAGTCTTCACTCTGTATGCATCACTGAGATGCAGGTTACACTTTTATAAATCATTAACCTTCAGTTCCTATGAAGAGGAAAGAAATTAATGAGAGAAATGAACAGCAGACTACGCTATTTCTTTACACAACTTTATGCAAGGAGCAGCAAGAGGTGAGGGTGATGCTTGAAATATTTCTTATCCATCACTGGGACACACACTATGTATCTTCCATGCTGGTTTCTCAACACATGCTGAACAGAATCGTCTTGGGAGCCAGCAGGCATGAAAAGTATTAACTTCTCATCTCGTTTTACTCAGTAATTATCACAAGGCCTCAAAGTGTTAAGTGTTCTGCAAATGCTAGTACAGTGTAAGTTGTGCATTGCTAACATTAGGACCCCGAATAGCTTTACCTTCCTGAAACTTTGTGCACATCCCATATATCCAGCATAAGAGTTAGATTCCTGTCATATTAAAAGTACCTTCTCAGTATACATCCTCACCTCCTACTATCTGATATTTCAAAATCATCAATCATATTTCTCCCCAGAAGGTCTTTACCTTAGTCCAACAGAAATCAAGATTTGAGGGGACAAAGAAGGAGACAGTCTTACCATGAGTGATCAGTCTCCAAATCCAGTTTCATACAATCTATTGGGAATAATAAATGATAAATGATTTCAGTTTACTAATATCTGAAAATTGTATAAATAACTACCTCTCTCTAATATATTAGATCTGATGAGTTTTGGCATGTACACATATCCACAGTGTTATCATAATAGTCAAGGTAACAATGACAGTCTACAAGTCCTCTGTGCCCCTTTGTTTCTGCCATATGAGTCAGGACAACTTAAGACAGAACCACCTGAAACATTTTGAGGTTCACATTGTGATAAGCCCTGAGTTATGGAGCAAATCTCTAAATTTTGTTCATTTTGCACGACTATAACGATTTCCATTGAACAACTCTCCATTCTGCCTTCCCTTCTCCCCTGAAAATCACTGTTTTGCAGTGATGTAAGCATTTGTCCTTCTTTTTATCCCTTATTTCACTCAGCATACAAATGGATTGCCTTTTTGAAATGCTATATTCTATCACATGTCATAGCATCTTTTCTTTCTTCATTACCTATTGATGGACACTTTTAGTTGTTTCCATATTTTGCTTGTGGTGAACACCTAAGCATAGAAAATAGAAATGAGGTTCTGTCTTTAAAGTCCAATTTTGGTAACTTTCGATATATATTCACAAGTGGAATTACAAATCCTATTGCAGCCCTATTGTGGATTGCTTAAAGCACTTGCATGCTATTTTCTATATTCAGCTACATTACCTACAACTACACTTACAGTAGATAATTTTTTTCATATCCCACACAATTTTGTCAACATTTTTAAACAATATCCATCGCAAGACATTTAAATATACATCCCATAGGGGTGTTTATTTGAAATTTTCTGTTGAGCACTTTTCCATGACTTAATTTTTATTTCTTCTTTGGAGAAATTCCTATTTAAATCCTTTGTCTTTTTTTCATTTAGTTATGAGTGTTTAACTATACAGATTTAAATGTTCCTAACATATTTTGAAAATTATCTGCTTACCAGATGTAAGGTTTTCCAATATTATCTCCTATTATGTAGGTTTTCTGTTCATCCTTCATTATTTCCCTCGATCTACAGAGCATTTACCATTGCTGTAGTCCCAAATGTCTACTAGTTAGCAATATTTTTAGTATCATGCTTGTTTAATTATTGCCAAGAACAGTATGATAAATATTCACCCTTATTTTCTGTTAGAACTTAGACTTTTAGGTTCTATGAAGGCCTTTATACTTGTTGAGTTGATTTTGTGTGTAATGAGAGATTGAGGTCCAATTTTAGTCTTTTGCATGACAAAAGTAAATTTAAAAAATTCTCATTTTTAAGTATCCTGATGATTTCACATAGTTCTTCATTCCTTGCTCATGGCAGGATGCAATTTCGTAATGAGAGATTCCATTTCTATTTTCTTCACTTTTCCTATAAGTCTACTTATACATGAGTGAAGTATACATACTATACAAAGACTTTAAAAACTGAGGAAAAGGGATCATGCATAGGTTTTACAGTGTCTTATTACATGAAAATAATCAGTCTTGTTTGGAAAAGAGAAACATTTACTGCTCTCAAGGAACTTACACTATGGTTGTAGAATTTAGTTTGCAAGTGCTGTTTGCAAATTAATATTAAACCTTATTTTATTAAATCTTATATTAAATATTAAATTGAATGCAGATGTTTATTAAATCACATTTTTCAGTATTAGTTCTTATTTTAAAATACTAAATCTCAATTTGAATAAGTGCTGCCTTCCTTCATGTAACTCAACTTCTGGAAAGAATGTAGCCATCTTAATAAAGATAAGAAATGTTTAAATAATTAGGTTCTGAAATAGTGTGTTGCAAAGTGAAACATGTTTTAGGAAAAGAACTTTAAATATACAGCAGGGTAAAATGGATCAGAAAGGCAGGAGAGAAGAATCTGCCAATATTAATTTAACAGTGCAAAAGTGCATTCATAGAGAAGGAGCCCCTGAGCAAATCTTTTGATAAAGATGTTAGATAAGGAGGTTGTTGAGCAGAAACACATTATGGTATCTACACAGGCACACACCTCCCTCCCCGCAAACACAAGTACAGTGTGAAAATTAAAAACTGAATGATGTAGAATAATGTACACAAAAAGTAAATCGGATGAGCCTTGCTCTGTTTCATCTTATTACACTGAGATACAGCTCATGAACAAAGTATCAGTGAGCTATGTAGAAATTTGAGATGTAATACACAATAAAATAGTCTTAAAAACAGAAGAAGTTTTCCAAAAGAGGAAAAAAATGTAACAGTTTTTAAATTTGATGAAATTATAGGGCCACAAATTTAAAAAATTGACTGATACCAAAAATTGTTACAAAAAATTACGTGACGATATACAGTCATCATTTTTCTTAATACTAGGAAAAAGGAAAACTATTATAAAAACTATTATAAGCATGCAGAGAAAATCATACACAGGGAAACAAAGATAAAGATGTTTCCAATGAACAAATTTTTCATCAGAAAAAATATGAGTAACAAGATGGAATGTCTTTTAAGCACGGCATAAAAAGAGCAGAGGACAGACCTGGGGATTTAGCTCAGTGGCACAAGTGTCTGTCTTGCACGAAAGGGAGGGAAAAATGCAAATCACCCTGGAGTTCTATATTCAGTGAAAATATCTTTCTAAAAGGGGATGCTGCAAAAACTTTTTCAGACAAACATGACTCAAAATTATGAATCACTGATCCACCCAGGAGACCTGTGTTACAGGAATTGTTAAAGGAAGCCGTTCACATACCTGGAAAGAAAATGTTAACAGAGGAGAATACAGATCTCCAAACAGGAAAGAAGAGCATGGAAATTACACGTGTAAACATTTAAGGACGAAATACCAATTTTATGCAAGCTGTTTCAGATACTTTTATGTGTTTTAAAGACAGTAAAACGAAACAAAGCAGAAAAAGCAAATCTGAATAGAACAATGCAGAGAGAAGTTCGTAGTTTAATTCATTCGGTGATTGTACTGACTGAACAAAATAAACCAACTGATCTCAATAAACAACAACAGACACATTTATAGTGAACAAGTAGTTTTGATCTAGGAATGCAAACTTAAAGTGCAATTGGAAAATTATAATGTACATTACCATTTTGTTAATGATTATAAAGGTGAACATTTACTAAATACACAAAACTTTGGCAAACTCTAACATCTTTTCCTAAGTGCCTGCCTGGTAAGCGTGAGGTCCTCAGTTTGATTCTGGGTTAAAAAAAATATTTTCCATGGGTGGGAACTCTTGGCAACATGTAAATTAAAACGAAAAAAATGTTTTTTTCAGCTGAATACAAATATATCTACAGATAACATCAGACTCAAGGGAAAATAAAACCTAAATTCTCATATCTGAAAATCATCATGATAAGAATCTTAATATTTTATTCAGCTTTTACATGGAGGACCTATCCAGTGCAATAAGGGCCAAAAAAAAAAAAAAATAGAGTATGGTACCAAAAGATGAGTATTAAAACTTTCTGAGTTTTCCTACCACAGGTTTACCTCTTTGAAAATCGAAAATAGCTACAAAAATAAGTATAAAAAAGAAATTTACAAGAATTGAAATACTAGCAGTACATAAATACTGCACATATGTATATGCATGCAAATTTTAATCTATTTTCTTCCATAAGATCAACAAACCGAACAATTATATTTAAAAACATTACCACTAGCTTCAAATAGGAAGTCATACCTGACAATTTGAGAACATATGGGGAAAATCAGTACAATGAAATCTATAACAAATAAGAAAATTAAAAAGACCATTATATGAAGAAAATCACATAACTTGACTTTCAGAAAGAAATGAGAAAATGTCTTTATAACAGTGGTCTTCAAATACATTATCAAAAGCAAAATTCAGCATAATTAATAGTAATTGCAACA
The DNA here is from genome assembly GCF_034190915.1 of Cavia porcellus. Taxonomy (NCBI): domain Eukaryota; kingdom Metazoa; phylum Chordata; class Mammalia; order Rodentia; family Caviidae; genus Cavia; species Cavia porcellus. The sequence continues at coordinate 95,819,176 of NW_026947487.1, forward strand.
GGGATTTTGTGAGAATGTTAGAACAACATCTCAAATCACAGACTGAAATATAATCCTGAAAAGCTATATCTGATAAATCACTTTGACACAAAATTTTTAAGAAGTCTCAAAACAAAACAAGAAAAAATGATCACCTTACCTTGAAAAGAGCCCTCTGCAAGTAATCTATATGAATAGTAAACGAGTGTATGAAAATGTTCTAAACATCAGTAGTCATTATGCAGAACCAAATTTAAACCACACTGAAATAACACTGCACACAGCACAAAAGAATGACTTGGAAAAGACTGATCATATCAAATTTGAACTTCAAGGCAACAATCAGGGTTCTCATGATATCTGTTGGCCTGGAACATGGTGCAATTTAGAAAACTTTAGAAGTTTATAAGTTAAATGTATACCACCAGAAGATCCAGGATTTCCTCTTCCCCATTCTTCGCACCTGTAGTCTCTATTTACATAATTAGTGTTGGCACCAAGTCCTCAGCTGTGGCCTTAACCTGCCCTTTGAGGCATCTCTGGTCTCACAGGCCACTACAGGTCTCATCCAGGACCAGTGATTCATAGAGGTTTCACCTACTATGAATCAGCTCATGTCACCAGGCAAGGGGCCGAGGCCTAGGACAGACTCACAGGTAAACATACAAAGCCAATTAGTAAAATTTAAATCCTGCTCAGAGCCATTTCAGTGTTTCCAGCACACCCAACGGGATCCGGCATCCCTAACTTTATGCAGTTTTTTGTTTGTTTGTTTGTTTGTTTGTCTTGCTTTCCCTTTTATTTTGAGATGGTCTTTCAAAAGTGCCAGGTATGGACTCAGACTTGCTTCTCCTGTTTCATTCTCCCAGAGTGGTAAGATTCCAGGTGGGTACCAGAATCCCTGGTTTGTACCTTAAGTATGTATAGAATAATATGTCAGTGACAACTAAAGTCATTAAAACAGAATAAACATGCTAAAATACAGTTAGCTGATGTATTACAGGAAACAGGTGACAAACCAAGGTGGTTAAATTCGTATGATAATATAGAGATCCAGAATAATGAGGAAACATTTCAGGCAGAATATTGTGATATATTGGTTAGAAAAACAGCTAATATTTTCTCAGATTGAATATGGGGTCTAGAACATAAATCCGAGTCCAGATAAGTCCAGTAAGTTTACAAAACCATTTTAAAATGAAATCATAGCTACTAGCTGAGAAAAATGAATGGAACCAAGTTGTATTTTGATGGGTTATGAAGACTTTTGAGAGGTTCATCAAAATAATTAATTAGTTAGTAAAATGGCAATTTGCAGAAGATAATGTATAATTATTTGTACATATTTTAAAGATAAATTTTTATAGATCCTTGAATTCTATAGGTGCCTGGATGACACAAATAGAAGTGGAATTTGGAATATAAAGATACAATTGTGACAGTAATAGTTGTAATAACTACCAGCCCTCACCTTTTGTTTAGAGGTTGCTTGATTAATTACTTTAAGCTCATTTTGGTCTCTCTTCTCTGAAGTTGTGTAATGTATGTATACTAACTTTGACCCAAATCAGACAGATAAATAAAATGAGATTTCAAGCAGGTTTATGTCACATGCCTCTGAAATCAACGGTTGAAACTAAAGCCATTAGACTCAGTGTTACTTATTGCAAACAATTGCTTTAATACCAGATGAGAATGAACAGGTTGATGTAGGCATACATGAGATGGATGGACAAAGTAATCTGCTTGAGTCTAAATGAGACAGCTGCTAGTAAAAGTTCATATGCTCTAAAAGGGTAAAGAAGGAAAATTAATTATTCAGAAGATATTTGGGAAGTCAACAGAAAAGAATTAGAATGAGCACTACAAATAACAGAATGCTGCTGGGTATAAAGAGAAGTGACTGGCAGTACAGATGACGAGACAGCTATAGCAGTGACTTGAGACATTAAATGGCCAGTCAAGATCTGATAGAGATAGAGAGTGAGACTTGGCTGTGCTGTGGGGCATAGATAGGAGAAGGGCAGGATGCATTTACACAGATCTGAGAGAAGCCAGCATCTTACTGTCTGGTGTGATATGCCAACATATTTCACATGGATCTACTGTGGTCCATAGCAGGAGGCTTTAAGGGAAGCTGCATGTTGTGACACATTATCATATTTAGAGTCTACAGAGGAACAAATTTGTAACCAAACAACTCATTAAAACCCAAGGACACACTGTGTTACTGCCACTGATTAATAAAATAAGTTGATGTCATATATATATATATATATATATATATATATATATATATATATAATATTTTTAATCTTACCATATCATAATGCTAATTCACTATATTGAAAAAAAGCTTCATATATTCAAATCCTTCTACCTGCTTATTTAGCACAATACTCTATCTTGTTTGAGCTAATTCTGTCGTTGGAATGTGGCAAATCTCTGTTTTATTAAAGTAACATAATGTACTATATACTCGATATATTAAAATGTTTTAATATGTGTAGTGTATATTAATATATGCAATATTACAGCAACAGAATTGATCTCAAGGATAAACTGAAGTATTTTTATCCCAAAACGAAAGCACTATAATCCCAGTAAATTCTGTAGCTATTAATGAGTTGTTGAAATTGATATTTAAAATTTTTCTTGCAGTGTTCACTTTTACTCTGAACTGATCCTAAATGAACAGAATTCACACCTATTACTTATGATTGGAACATTTTGGTGAAGTAGCCATGGAAAAAATAATACCTATTACTTTTGCGTCATTTTCATTATGAAATGACTTAACAGCAAAATTAAAACTGAAAATTAACCTATCTCATTAGTTACGTGATTAGCCACAGAGTATCTAATATTGGTAGCTTTACAGATATACCCCCCTGGAGTTCTTACTCCAATGACAGTACTCTTAACATTTTTACATTGTCTAATAAGAGTTGCAGGAAGATTACAAAACAATAACAATGTGATCACACAGGGAAATCGGTCTTGGACCCTGACTTTTACTTCCGGTTTGTCTAACACTGGAGTTTGTGCTTTAAAGTATTACTTAAAATGTTCATCTTCGCATCTCTGCTTAAAAGGCAACCATAGAGAATCACACTATCCTCCTCCTCACCTTGTATAAAAAAAATCATTATTGCATAAGAATATAAATGATGCCTAAAACCTTCCTACTGTTTTTAACATTTAAATTTTCATAAGCTAAAACTTCATGACTCTAGCGTGAGGATTCATATGCATCCTCCTGCTCTGCTTGGATCCTTGGTTTTTTTTGTTCATGTTCTGAGTTTTCACCAATTTTCCTCTTGTAGGAACTAGTTGTCCAATATCCTGCAGTTTCACTATTTTGGTTCTTTTTCACAAAGAATTTTGTACCTAGAGCTAAAATGCCTATTTGTAATTTTATGATAATCTGTGATATCTATGTGTAAACTGTGATTCATATATTATCCATAAATTTCCAAAATTTCACTAAGTGACCTTACTTTATATTTACTGTTCATTCATTTCAATTTTAATGTAACATCTATATTTTTTCTCATTGACAATAATTCCCAGATTAGTGGTTCTTCCAACTTAAAAGTTATATTAGGTAATGTCATAGATTCAAATACGTAGATAGGTATCTATAATTGTTCTAAAAACATATCATTATTGAAAGAAGCAATCTGTAATAAAATCTGTTTCATTGGAATATTGGAGAATATTCCACACACACTCACCTACTTCTGCACATATGATATAGTTTAAAATTTAAAATGGTCATTGCAGGCACCAAGCCACATGAAGTCAATGCTAGAAAGATATTTGCACTTCCTTCTTATTTATACACAGCATGGTACATTTATCAGAGGGCAAGATAAATGTTTATGTTATCAACACATTTGTTTTTTATGAATCTGAGGAACTCTTAATGTGTTTTTCCTGAGTTTCTCTTAGACCACAGTTATGTAAGAGAAAGAATATTACCTCCAGTTTCATCAGACCACAGCACTAACAACATATACCTTGGGTGGAATGATAGTTCCACATTTTCTCATAGAGAGTTCAAGGGGATACAGCAATATTAGGGAGAGAAGGGGGAGGGTGAGAGAGAGATGAATGTGGTAAATGAAGACAGATGAAAGTATTTTTATTGCTCCAGGGTTTTTCACAATATTTAACTATTTTTAAAATCCTGAATGTTGCCACCCTAATAAATGGTTATTCCAAAAATACAAGACCACTTGAGGGCACTGCGGGATTGCATTTTGGTCAAGTGACCTTTTAAGACAATTTGGAGAGGAATGTAGTTTTTCAATACCCAAAATGAGCACACACAGGTCCGCTGGGGTAATGTCTGTACATGCAAATAAGCATAGCTGTGTTTATATATAAATTAGTGCCTCACTGAGGCAACTTTTGGACTAGAGATTGGCATCAGTATCTGACCATCATGATGTGCTTCAGAAGTTTTCTTTACTAGTTTTTCTGGCTAAACTATGATATTATGAATTTTCAATTGCCATGATAATGGATCATTTTTGGCATTTCCAACTCATTAGAATCTGTGCCAGTGTGATGGATTAATTTAGGGGCATTTTTTGTCCTTGGTATAATCAACAGGGAAGGAAGGAGAGCAGTTGCTGTGTTGGGTCCAGGACTTAGATGTGAGAAAAGAGAGAGAGCATGATGGAATGAGAATGAACAGAGGAAGGGGAGAGAGAGAGAGGGAGAGAGAGAGAGAGAGAGAGAGAGAGAGAGAGAGAGAGAGAGAGAGATTGAGAGACTGAAAATGTGTTCAAATGTTTTAGTTCAAGAGAAGCAAACTCTCAGCTTGCAGGGGGCTGGCTGGGATTTGAATAAGAAGTGAGGTCACAGTGGAATACAGTGCTAATAATAAAAAATGTAAATAGAGCTGGAACTTCTTATATAGTAATTTTCATTTTTATTAAAATCAACTGACTGTAATAAACAACATGGGGTCTTTTTATTTTCCATTTGCATTATTTTATACTGGTAATTCTTATACTAAATGAAATACCAAAAACTGATGTGTTTAGTGCAGTTTTTCAAGTACTCTGGATCATTAAATGTGTATGATAAACATATATTGAAGAACATCATCATACTAAGCCTGTGATAGACTCTAGATGGAAAATTTTTAGAGCTGCTCCTGTCTTTAATCAGGGTATGTTATGACAAAATCTTAAACAAAAGAATTAATAGAATGGTAAGAATTGGCTTCCTGGGATTGCAAAGTTTGCATTTCCTAAATTTACTTAAAAGCTATATATATATATATCTTATTCATGTCTAGGATTCAAAAAGCTGTCTCCAGTCTCACTCATTTGACTGATCACCGTCACCCAAAATCATGGTAGACTCCTCTGTGGGCCAGGTTAAGTAGTATTGGAGAGTAGGTATTAAGAAACTAAAAGCAATCTTATTCCTGAAGAAAAATGAAACACATAGTAGAAAGTGTGTCAGAGTTAAAATACAAAATAATGTAGGTACAAAATTTATTGTTTAAATATTGATATAGATTCACATAAGTGGAGACTCATGAAGGCACGGATGAGGATAACATGGTTCTGTGCATCTTAAAACTTGGAAGATGAAATCTATAAAGACTGTGGAGCCTGTCTCAGATTGCCATTAATAAATAATGGGGAAGAAAACCATAGGAAGCTGGATACATATACTCAAACTGAAATCTTTGATAAGAGGTACTTTCAACCTCTGATGAGAGGACTAAAAAAATCTGTGATGAGAGGTTAAGGTAAAAGACAGGTGCTAGGAAAACGGAGCTAGTTAAATGAAAATTTAAATGGAACTAGCAGAAATGTTTTAAGTAGACCATGGGATATTTCTGAGCAAGGTGATGTACATATTTTTTCTTCAGAACTGTCCTCAGTAGGTAGCAACTACTTCATTTATTACAATGTCAGATAGACCGTAAGCAATTATCTGATGGTGTGTTAAAGAAAATTTTTGAATCAATGAATGGTTCAAATTTTTTCTGCCATAAGGTAACATAAGTTCTGAAATCCACTAATACTTGACATTTGCACACTTGTCCTTATTTATGCACAATATTGTGTGCCAGTCATAGTAGATGAGAATGTCAATACCAAGGAAGCATATATCTGCATATTCCTTAAATAGCGAAACACACATATTTGTATGTAAAGATTAAATATCACACCAATGGCAAAGACTGTAATATTTATCTATAAATTTAATGCAATAAAATACAAACTCAACAGAATCTTGAGGAATTGAGATGATTCAGAATTTTGTACCAAGAAAAACAAAATTAAAAAACATGATCACTAAGGATGCTACATACTATTGCCTTATGTTGCCTCTGGTACAGATGATGCAATAATGGCAAGAAAATAGAAATAAAAATATGAGTTGCAATATATGTAAATTTAAAAATTAGATATAGCATGCCAATGATTTCAGAAGGGTGAAATCACTGAATAAAGTATATGGGGAAAAGATCCTATATAGTTGAATATTAAACTACATTGCTATGTGACAAATTATATACACAAAAATAAGCACAGCATTTTATCAATAAACTGAAATCAGGATTAAAAGATGTAAACGATGTAACTAAAGCTTCCAGGAAAAAATATGATAGAATACCTAAATGGAAGTCAGTTGATTATCTAAGTAATTAACATAGATTACCAACATAAAATAAATTACAACACATTATACTCAAATTAAGAAATTGAGGGGCCAAGGATTTACCTCAGTGGCATAAGCATCTGCTTTGCGAGCGTGAGATCGTGAGTTTGATCCCTGGTATCCCCCCTAAAAATTGCTTTTATCTAAAGACACTATAATGTGTAAAAATGAAATCATCCAGTGTGAAAAGTTGAATCAAACAAAATGAATATACGGTGACTAAAATATATAAAAAGGAAATACAATGAAAAAAATAACTTTATTTCAAAAGTTTTGGAGACATTTTTGGGCATTTTTCTGACAAAGACAAGAAACATGGAATGGAGAAGAAAACATTGTTAGCAAAGTAAAAGTTACAATCAATTTCAAAACCTGTAATTTGCATGACACAAGTCTTGAAAAATATACAGATAAAGTTTACAACCCAGAACAATCACTTAATGACATATTCGTATGTTCATATTTTTTCATGAATTTTACCTTTAGCATAATTGACACAATCTAGCAATTCTAAAGTTTACACTCCAGAGAAATTTTGGCACTTGTGTACCAAAATTGACAGGAAAATGATTATAATCTCTTTCATAATAGGAATAGGAAAGCAAGATTCATAAACGGTCAATTTATGTTATACTTACTCAGTGGGATATTATCTACTTCCCTCAAAATAGTTAACAAAACTACAAAAAAACTACACGAGTGAATGTTTGTTTTGTAAAATAAAATTAAATGGGAAGTCACATAAGATTACACATTGTATGATAATATATTTAAAAAACTGAGAGAATTCAACATAATACAGAGTGGGGAGCCCCAAACAAAGGGAAATAAATTCTCTCCTCCCAAGAAGAAATTAAGGTGAGAAGAACTAACCAAACATACCGTCCTGTTGCTATTTTTGGACAAGCTAAACGTTCAGTGTTCCCACCGCAGCAAGCAACTGGCTGACCATCCAAGTACCGCTCCAAATTGTTGAGGTCCCACCGCAACTTCCTGGGCCTCTAAGGTCCTGCCACTTTGACCCACTGAGGGTCAGTTACATTGAGTCCAGGGATAGGCGAGCTGAAAAGACAGCTGAGTTGACAGGGTGCCTACATCAACCTGTGGTGAGTGATGGGAATGGAGCCATTCCATAGAAAGGGGGCTCCAGCAGACAACACTCTGGGACTGCGTAGGACTGGCAAGTACAAGGGACAGTAGTGACTTCAGTCAGTTGTTTCCTTCCAGAATGGGATTGGTGGACTAAGCCTGGCCTGGGTCATGTGACCGGGCTGAGACCCAATAGATTATCTGAAATCAAGTCCCTCCAGTGGTGGAGCACGCTAAGCACGCTAACCCAGTGAAGCCTCAGAAATTTGACTGACCTGGAGGGGACTTAGCACAAAGTAATACGTGCAGGCCTCAGTAGCTTGACTGATCCAAAGGAGATGTGGCGCAAAGTAATGCAATGCAGGCCATAGCAGCTTGACTGAGCTGGAGGGGAGGGGCCAGCATACACTGTCCCTGTCTGCAACTCACTAGCACACTGCAGTGGGAAGGGTCATCTAGCCAGTGTGCTTCAGAATAATTGAAACCAACAAAGAAAGAAAATGGGGCCTCCTGGAAGAAGCGGGAAAAAAAAAGGGGGGAAGAGGAAGCAACAACAAAAAGTCCCCAGATCCTAACCCTGAGAACAGTGATCCAAAGTAAATACAAAGGAGAATGAGAACAGCAAACATGCAATATCAAACAGAGCCCCACTGGACATATAGAGATATATTCGGGACCTCATAGATGATTTCAGAAGTGAAATATTTAGCCAAGTAAAGCAAGAAATAAGAAGATTAATAAAAGAGATACTAAGCACCCCTCAATCAGACACAGATGGAAGAAGGGAGGAACTCAGACAAAAGAGAGAACCATTTGATGAAGAATATAAAAAATATAGAATACATGAAGCAGATTCAAAGAGATTACCAGGAAATTTAAAAAAATCTATGGAAAGATGGCCCATCTGCTTAAAAGAAACTAAGGATAGATTATACAAACTGAAGGACAATTTTGCAAAGTGGGATTATGAAAGAGAAAACTTTTTAAAAATAACAAGGAAATAAGAAGTAACAGTACAAAGGCTAGAAGATGACAAGAGGATCTATAACTTGAGAATAAAGAATGTGAATGAAGAAGCATGGGTACAAACAAAGGAACTACAAAGGCTATTCACAAAAATAATTAAGGAAAACTTCCCAAACATAGGAAAAGGAAATGATACTCTGATAAGTGAGGCATATGGAACTCCAACCACCTATAACCAAAACAGACCTACATACAGGCATATAATAATCAAGACACCAGAAATTCAATATAAGAACAGAATATTAAAAGATGTTAGAGACAAGGAACAGATCACCTGTAAAGGAAGCCTCATCAGAATAATGGCAACTTCTTGACACAAACCATCAAGTCAAGAAGAGCCTGGAGCAAAATATTCCAAGCCCTGCAAGAAATTAAACTCCATCCCAGGTTCATATACCCTGCTAAACTGTCTTTAGAAATTACTGGAGAAACAAAATGCATCCAAGACAAAGAGGAACTTGGGAAGTTCGCATCCACCAATGCAACTCTACAGAGAATACTGCAGGGCATTTTAGAGAGAGAGCGAAACGTAATAGGATTCCAGGAACAGTAGCACAGAGACCTCAATGAATGGAGCAGAAAACAGAATGAAGAAGATAAGCAGACAACTGATGGCAAAAAAAAAAGCATAACAGAAATGAGGCAGAGAAGATTTTATTCAAAACTGATATGATTGATAGTATCCAGTCTGAGAGTATAGGCAACTACACTGAAGATGACAAGACTCTCTGATACCCTTTCTGGTTTGATAACCCCTGGTTTTTAAAGTTGTATACTATATATAAGGTTGTGTTTTTATTAATACTGTTATGTACTGCTGTATACAATTATGCTATGTCTGATGATATAGCCAATTCTATTGGAGACAACAAGAGGCAACACAGGAACCATTGTAGAACTCTTTGTACCACAGTCTTTTTTTTTTTTTTGTTTCATGTGTTTATAGGAATATGTTTTGGTTTGTCTTGCTTTGTTTTGTTCCTCCCTCTAGTATAGAAATGGTAGAAATGCATGTTAAGACTCATGCATGCATAGAACCTATGAACAGTTTATGAAAACACATGATGAAATGAACAGATACTTTGAAGAAAAAGAGACACTAAAGTACCCAGTGCTGATTCTGGAGTGTCATAACGTGAAACCCAGCAATAGTATTATTCTTTGTTCAGAGTGATATTAGCTTGCTTGGGTTTATTCAATCTCAACATACTTTAAGATATGGATAACTGCATGTATGTTTAAGTGTATAGGATTGATAACCTTAATATTTCTAAGTTTTTGTTGGATAGTTGAACAGAGCTGGTTGCAATCTCACTCTTTAAATCCACTTTATATGCTCCACTTTAGTATTTTTAATAACTATCTGTAAGAAGACAATCTGGAATCATCAACTAGTGATTTCTTACTGTTTATTTTTTTCTTTGAAATTATGTATTATTTCTACCCATAGTGTGTTTTGTTTAGTCTTTCTTTAAATTAAGTTTTAAAAAAAGACACTACAGTACCTAGTGCTGATCACGGAATATCATGATGTAAAATCCAGCAATACTATTATTCTTTGTTCAGAATGATTTTAACCTTCTTTAGTTTGTTTAATCTCAACATAAATGAAGATATGGATAACTGCATGTATATTTAAGTGTATAGATTGACAACCATGTTACTAAGTTTTTGTTGGACAATTGAACAGAACTGTTTGCAGTCTCACTGTTTAAATTCCCAATTTCCATGTTCCATTTTTGTATCTTGAACAACTATTTGTAAAGTGACAATATGTAAACATCAATTAGTGATTTCTTACTGTTTATTTTTTCTTTGAACATATGTATTATTTCTACCTATTTTCTGTTTTGTTTAGTCTTTCTTTAAATAAAATTTAAAAAAAACTGAAATGAATCTATGTTGCATTTTTATATAAGGGCATTAAGAAATAATATTGAAAGAAGAAGTTTTCTATTTTAACTATTTTGTATTAAGTTCACAAACATGGAGGGTTTCGCTTCTTTCAGAAATCCCTTATCCACACCCTGACCTATGCTGGACCAATCAGTGGACTGATCCAGTATGGCATCATGATCCAGTATCACACACCCATGACTCAGGCACCTACCAACGTCCTACTTCTGAGAGTATGACATCTTGGCAAGACACCCAGCTATAATCCATAACATCCTGTAAGCAATGGTCTATCAACCAACTTCTTTGCTCTTTAGCAATAAATTCCCACTTTCCTGATTTATTTGGAATGGACCAAGTTCTACACTAGAACCACTCTGCTTTTAATCATAGTCCTATGTAAAATTTGTTTTTACTGCATTAACTTCTATCCTGCTCTAGTTTCTTTGGTATAACTCAGTCCAATTGTCCCTCTCTACAATTAACTACCTGCTTTCTATAATGATTGAAAAATACCCAGTGTTTTGATATGTTATTGATAAAGTCTCAATTATGAATAAATTTAAATTTCTTTCATTGTTTTGTTACTTTTTACTGATTCATAATGCCAAATTAAAACTTTCTTAGTGTAGTTTCTGCTTTTGTGAACAAATATATTAAAGATGAATTAAAATACCAGGATATCTTTTTTATAGTTAAAATTCATCATAACACTTGTAAGGTACAATATAATTTTACAAAGGAATGCAATAGTTTATACGCAGTAGATAATGGATTAATATACTGGTCTGCAACATCATCAATAGTAGGTGATATTTTCAAATTACTCTTTCCTTAGTTCTAACAAAATGTAGTTTTGTAACTTTATTTTTTTATTAATACAGTTGCATATTTCTTTTGGAAATTATTTTATTAAATTGGTGAGATTTATCCATTACATAGAACAGAATGAGAAATTAATCAAATATAACAAAATGAGACAAATTTTGCTTAATACAAACAAGTCTACAATAAAAGTAAAGCAGAAACACGAATTAGGCACTAATTTGTCATAAAGTTGAAAAATATTTCCATTACATGGCATTTACTATATCATTGGCCAAATTAATCCTAGGAATTCTTATAACTTTTATTATTATAAGTTTCAGTCTTTTACTGAATGAATCAAGTCCTACAATAAGCTTAACAATTGATTTATCTAATAGTTAATTTCATTTTTAGCTTGAACTCTCACATTCATTGCAATTTAAATTTACAGAATTAGATTTGGGAAATGCTAGTGATGGTGAATCACTCTCAAATATTCAGGTAAGTTTGACCTAGAAATAGATCATCTGTACCATATTACTTTTCCCTTTGTACTACACTGATAGGCAGGGAATAAGTAATTTACTGATCCAAATCTATTTTTTTCTTTTGAGCAGCACTATGAAAAATAGAACACTATTTCCCAGAGAGTGGCAGCTTATTGTAAAAGGTCTTGTGAATTAGAACATATGAATTTACCTACTTTGGTTCTTAGACATCCCCTAATGACTGATATGTTAAAGTTTTGGTTCCTTGAGATAACATTATTGGGTGGTGGTAAAACTTTTAGAGGAGACCTTAGGAGATGCTTAAATAACTGTTATTTCCATCTTGAAGGAAAGTGTAACCTTCCCATCCCTCTTTGTCTTTTAGTAGTTGGCGATGAGGTGAGTTATTTACTCTGTTAAATGTTTCCCATCATTACTATGTAGCATGACCTCCAGGAGCCCAAAGCAACAGATCTAATGAATCTTAGAATAGAATCTCTAAGGTTCTTTTTAGCTAAATACGCTTTTTTCTTTCATTTTATAAGGTAATTATCTCAAGTGTTGCATTGTAGTAATGACAAGATTAGTAATACAGTTCTAACCCTATGTATATAATTTCCTTTACTAGAATTTGGTAAGATGCTTGACTATATGATATTATAGATTCATAAGAGTAAATAAGATAAATATGAGAAGTGTCTTAGCTGTTATTGTTTGAAATTAAAACAATGCATGTGTATATAAATCATCGTTAGATTTTGGATTTTGTATAGGGAGATTTGGTTTTCTGTTCATTTGTTTTGTAGACACATGTAAATTTAACTCATCAATTAAAAAGTGTTGTCTTTATATGTTCTCTGGACAAACACACCCTTGGTCAGGTCTGGTTCTAAGAAAGCATTTTTTCATTAAAAGATTTTCTTGAAATTTAAAACAGACACAGGATACATATGTTCAAATAATAAAATGGGAATGGGAACCATGCAGTGACATATTCACCATCCCATTGCACTAACCCAATAGCTGGACATTCTGAGTTCCACCATGTAGCTTCATTTTAAAACTGGGTCCCACGGGTGTAAACTCTGCCCAAACAGCCTCCCTAAGTCAGTTTGTTGATGAATATCTTAGTTCATACCTCAGTGGTCTATTAAAAGGAAAGCTGTAGTCATTAGCAGTGGGTGACAGATTTGTGACCATGGAACCTATAATACTGGTTCCCTTCTCTCTGGCACTATTTCCTTTTCCTCTGCTTCCTCAGTACCAAGAAGTGAATAGTTGTGTTACACTGTCTGTGTCCCCCATGATGTTCTGCTCAACTGAAGCCCATAACAATGAATCGATTGACCATGGACTGATTCTTTTGAAATTGAGAACAAAATAAAACATTTCCTCCTTTAAACTGTGTATGTTAGGCACTTTGATTCAGCAAGAAGAAAGCTGGCCAATACAATAATGTTGACAATCACTTATTAAACTGTTTCTGCAAAATCCTTTAAATTCCAAAATCTTCTGAGCATTTAAATTTTCAGTTTGAGCATACCATAGACATTTTAATAGATATTTTCCCTCTGGAGTAACTGACCTGATTTATTTATTTATAAATACTTGTTACATAGCTTTCTATGTTATGAAAAAATCATCTAGCTTTAGACTAGTTTATAAGCTTTTTTATTTTATGTCTTACAGGCTACAGTTTTGGTCCAAAAAAAAAATAATGTTTTCTTATACAAGCTTTACATTATGATTTGCCCCAGTGGAAATGTAAATTTCTAAAATTAATTGTCTACTGTTGATTCCAGAGAGCAGGAGAGTATTAAAATTCTAGTAATCTCACTGTTTACAAATGGCAAAATTGATGTGATGAGATATTGGAGCTTAAGGTATACATGAATTTTACATTCATAGAATGTAGTTCAATAGCAATTGTACATACCCCATTTTATTTTGTATTGGTAGTTAGGAAAAAGACTGTAACTTTTGCACAAATAGTAGTAACCACTGTGGAATGTGGTGGCTGAATCCATCATCAAGGTTATGAATGAAAACGTCTGCACAATAATTATCTTATGAAGTCTCCACTGTGCTAAGTACTATAAAGATTGTTCTGAATATTGTTATAACATTCTTGGTGATTGACCTCATGGAATTGGAGGAAGTTCAGTGAAAATTTAGCTATAAATACAGCTAACTGAAATACCAAAATACACTGTGTGATATAACATCATTATTAAAAAAGTATTATGGAAATCCAGGTAGCTTCATGGATAACTTCAAAGATAAAGAGACACAAATGAAACTAGCAAAAATGCAGCAAATTAGCGGTAGGTAGAGAGTCATAGAGAAGTTAGGTGTGCTGATCAAGGCAACAACGCAAACAGGGGCGAGATCTATGGTTGCAATAATGAGCAGAGCGCCACAAGGAAGACAGACATTAGTGAAACCAAAGTGGTAGATATTCCATCTCCCCAAAACATTTCATCTCAAGAGAAGATATTTAAAACATATTTTGCATTGTACAATCCCTACAATAGCACTATATAAAGAAGGGAAACATTCATTTATAAAATATAGCACTGAATAATTTTATGGAAAAGCCACCAATGATTTTTATTTATGTCTTAATCATCTTCATTTCAGAATACATACACACACACACACACGCGTGTGTGTGTGTGTGTGTGTGTGTGTGTGTGTGTGTGCCGATCGAACTCATGACCTCACACTTGCTAGACAAGCAGTTATGCCACTGAGCTAAATCCCTGGCTACATTAAAAATTTATAATCAGATTATTTTTAAAGAGTTGGAAAGATTCTTGGAGTTGAAAGTAAGATTCAAATTTAGAGTCATTACAAATCTTTTCATCACTTGACATGTATTTTGTATTTGTTCCATTTTGGAAGTGTCAACATTTAATTGATTCAATTTAAGTGATATTAATATTGCACCTTTAGTTATTTTTTCATTTAAAAGAACTTCAGTGGATGTAAATGTCATTTAAGCGTGTAAGGCATAGCAGAACTATGTGATGAGAAATAAATACATGCAATATTTTAATCAGTAAACTCTATGCTGATTATATTTATTATTTCTTATAGGTACTTGAACATCTGTACATTAGCTTTTAGATTTATGGTGTCTGTGTTTTTGAACATCTGTGCATTAGTTTAAGATGCCTATTATAGACTTAGATTGCACCATAGGGGGAATTATTGCACAGAATTGGTATAAATGGCCTATCCAGTGCCTGCAATATTGCAATTTAGTATTAAAAACATATGTTAAAGTTAGTAAACACAGAAATAATATCAACATAAATATAAAGTTTACTTTTGATCAAATACGAAACTTGGAAAAAGTGGTGTGGGATATATTTAGATTGAAATCTTTCTAATACAAAAAGAGACTGTAGAAGAAGAAAACACAATAAATATTATACACTCAGAGGTGAAGAATATATAATGACAAAGAGAAAAGCAATTCGATGTCTCTGCCTTTTAAGGTTCTGGCTCCTATGATCTCTGTGGTATGATTATTTTCAATTATTGTTTAGGATACATATGCTTATTGATTATTTGATGAGCATTGTTTTCTAAGGCTTCCCATCAGCTTCACAATCGAACTGATAGTGTATCAGTGTTTAAAAAAATTTAAATTTAATCTCTACTTATCTATAACCTTTTTACTCTTCCAGTTCTATGTTTTAACATTATCACCTTTACATTTATTATATTTCTCCATATTCTTTCTGCTTCAGAACTTTACATCATGCTCATTTTTTACATCTTTCATTTCTTATCCAAAAACTATTTTCAGAAATATTTTCTTCAAAAAGTATTCTCTGCTCCTCCAAGAATGGGCGAGGCATCATTTCTATGAAATACAGATTTTTTGGTATAAAAGAGATACAGATTAGACTGTCACAAAGCTGGTCTGGGAAGTAGGATCTGTTTAATTACAAGAGCCAGCACATTTGAGAAACAGTTCCAAGGTCCTGCATGTGGTCTTCTTTTTGAACCTGAGCAGGCTTTGAACAGGATAGCCTGGAGCTGAGTCAGCCTGTGGCTGGGATCGCAGCATCTTCTCTCAAGACCTGGATGAAGATGCTCTCCAGGGTTTCCCCAACATTTGATAACACAAAAAGGCAGGGATGCAAAGAAGAGCTTACTATCATGGCTTTCACCCTATTTCCTCTGGGATGTTCTCCTCTCTTCTTTTTTTATTTAAATAAAAAAAAGCAAACAGAAAAAAGGTAAAATTAATACAGAATTTCAAAAGAAATTCATGCTAAGAAATTACTAGTTGGTTAATTACATATTGTCATCTTAGAAAGAGTTGTTCAAGTTCCAAAATGAAAGCATAGAATGTGGACAATCAAACAATGAGATTGTACACTGTTCTGTTCAATGATCCAACAAAAACTTAGTAATGTGGTTATCTGTCTTACACACTTAACATGCATGCAGTTATATCCTTTAGAGCAATTTTCTTGCCTCTTTATTTTTTACAATAGCTATTACACACTTTGGAACTTATTACTCCTATAGTTTTTATTACTTTTTACACCAGAGATACAACATGATATTTATAAATATTATTTTTATTTATGTCACTTACGAGTATAGTCTCTAGCTGCCTCCATTTACCCAGAAATGCCTCAAGATCATCCTGTTTTACAGCTGAGTAATATTCCATTGTATAAAAATACCACATATTTTTCATACACTCTGCTGTTGATGGGCATTTTGGCTGTTTCCTAGCTTGCTCTGTTGAGCAAGTTTCTTCACAATTCACCTTTACTTTTTCAAATAAATGTTGCACTGCCTTTTGCTTGTTTGATTCAATTCTTTGTTCGAGATGAGAAGAATCTAGACTCTAACTCCCAAGGCAGCGTGAGCAACCCAGAACGTGGTAGAAGTTAATTGGTGAGCCACATTTAGAAGCAGCTACCTGATAACACTTTGCATTGTCAGGAGTTTCTGATAACAAACATGCACTGAATGCTACAATATTTATTGATTGTCTGAAATGACTAGTTTCTTGTTTGCGAGCTCCATGATAATTCAAATTCTACAAGAAGTAGTGATCTTTTCATAATGTTTGATTAAATAGTGTTTTAAATAAGGAAAAGTAATTCATCTTAATTTATAGGATGAGTAGATTATAAAATTAATTGCAGTAGCAATGTTGTCCTCTTATAAAGAAGGCGGACTAGAAGCGAGGAAATGTTCTTTTCCTGATGGAACCATCAAAATCATTACTTTCTATAAAATATTTTCTTTTAAGAACTTAAACTCAATAACAAAGTAAATCCCAATAGCGAATTGTTTTCCAAGCAACAATAACACTTTTCGAGTGATTGACAAGGTAATAATAAAAAGCTGAAAGGAAAATACTGCAAAAGTCCTCATGACAATTGATCTAAAAGATATTCATGAGATCATCAAAAGGATATGGGAAAATGAATTGGGGATATGTCACACATACGTACAGATGAAACTGATTTGTATATCCAATACAGAACTTGTATTTCATAAAAATGTTGCTAAATTTGAAGTAACTTTACAATTTTATCACCACAGTATGATAGGATATATAATTTCATGTTTCTTTCATGATCATTATATATTTATAGGAGTTTAAGGAGGCTTTTGTGTAATTTTATATGTTACAAAATACTCCAATCATTGTAAGAGAAATGCATTATACATTCTGAAGGATATAGGACTGTTTAGCCTCTCATACATTTAAATTAAGGGGGTTTTAGACTGACATATATTATGTGATTTTTGACAGAATATTAGTTTTCTTTTGTGGTCAGTGGTTTTGTTCATATAATGGAGATTTGATCCAAGTATTTTGCTAAGGTGCTTTTAGATAGATGGTCTAAACACATGGAAATGAGAATTTGTGTAAAATTTTCCTTCTCTAATATATATATATATATATATATATATATTATATATATATATATTATATCTAATATATATATATATCTAATATATATATATATATTATATATATAATATATATATATATATTACACTTTTCTGCAAAAGGATTTATTTCCTAATCTATTTATCTATTGATCCATGTATTTGTTCATTCAACATTAATTATGTTGCTAGCATACAGTATAATAGGACTGCCATGTGAAAAATACTGCCTAGTACTACAATTCTTTCTGCCTGTACTGAGTAACAGTAATAAACAGCATTTATCAAGTAGATACAAAATGTTATGTCCTAAGCTAAAATGTATTAAGTGTTACTTTACCAGGAATTGCTCAGTCAACTATTGTGTTCCTATTTTATTGAAAGTAGAAATCTAACTTGCCTGATCAACATTCTTCATCTGTGACAGTATCATTTTGACTTTGGGGATCATGAGATAGAAGTTAACTTTAGAAAGTTGTAGTTATCATTTAGTGCTGTTAATTAGCTGACCTGGTCTTAACACCCTGCCTCCTAATGAGACTGACAAAAAGCATTGCTTTTTTTCTGTACTTGCTTTGATGTTATTAGAAATATTTTAGTTTAAAACAGCTATGGATTTATGATGTATAATTCTTAGTATTTACGAAACATGGTTGTCAGATTTCAAACAAGAATCTTCTTGTGGATCAGAACTATTTTCCTATATAATAACCATATTCCTAGATATTCCTAGATAATAAGCAAATTTCTCCAACACAAGATGACAATTTGTATTCATTATGCTCATTAGTTCTAATGAAAAATGAATGAACAAATCAAAAGCACAACAAAGTAAAACAAAACAAAACCTTAAAAAATATTAGAGATCAGTCTCTTTAATTCAGTAGTTAGAACTGATCACTATCCGATGTGGAGGCCTCCTGGAAAATAGCAAAGAGCCACTGATCAGAAAGCAAGTTACACGTTTTAGCTAATTACATTTAGGGAGCCAGAACTACATAGCCAGTATAAAATCATGTGTTTGTCAAGAGTATACAAATCACCTTTAATAATAACAATTAATATATACTAACATTATTAAAATATGTTGGTGTGACTCACTTCACTGAAAGTATGATGTAGGATTATTTAATCGAAGGAGGGTTTAATTGACTGGTACCTTTATTTAAAGAACTGTCACATGCCAGGCAGCATTTGTCTTTTTCATTGCTCATCTTAAACATTCTGTTAGCTGCATCAAAAGTGCCCTCATAATTTATCTAGGTTTCCTTGTAATTTATGCCATAGCTGCAAGGAGTAAACCCAATTCAAGCAAAACTTGATACATGTTTCTAAATCAATACATCATTCCAGTACATTCCAATACATGTCTTTAAACTATTTAATTTATAAAATTAGATTTTATTACGATGTCAATATTTCCAGCATTTTATATAAAAAGCTAAATGGGATCTGTCAGATCTGTGGCGTTCAAGTATAATCTTTAAAGTGTTTTTATTTTTTTTAAACAGGATCCCTAATAAAGTTAGACAGTTTTTAATATCACTTAGGAAATGATTTGATTGTTTGAGAAATGAATGAAATGTGCTTAACATATTACTTTCAATATATCGACAGCAGTATAATTCATTCAAATATTATAAAGTAAAATATAAAGGAGTAGAAATTAACTTTTATATAATGGAATAGTTTTAAATTTCCCAACACATAACCATAATTCAAATACATATTAAGAGAGGTTTAAATTAAAAATAACTAATGGGAGAACCAAAGCAACAGCAAAAGCAAATAATACAAAAACCACTTTTACTCTCTATTTTGTCTTTTCCTACATGGACGAAACTGGATATACAGTGATACCTCGGTTTAGGAACACTCTGCTTGCAAACAAAACACATGAACAACATGACCACATCCATCTTTTTGCCATAAACACCAGCATGGCCATTGTTTGCAGAACAATGGAATGAGTTAAGTTCATGAACTAAGGCACAGTGCCACTGTACTTATGCTTTGGGGACTCAAGGTTGTTTCTAAAGTAAAAATCTGTATTGTTTTATTCCTTCTGCATTACTTTGTGTAGTTTTTTCTTATAAGATTTTAATACTTTCAGTGTAGGCATTTTGTGACTTTCAAAATTAAATATTGACATGTACTTCCTATAAATATAACAAATATGAATATAATCAGGATCTTAGGGAATTGACATGTGTCCAACATGTTTAAAATGAAATATTTTAGTTGAAGACTTTAAAAATACAAAAAAGAAACACACTATTAGTGCTTAATGACAGTAAGGGCCATTCAGAAAGTAATTTTGTTGTGAAAATGTATAACAATTTAGAGTTTCTAGAATCATTTGTAAATATAATTGAATATCCTTAATTTTCCAATACAGTTAATGTAAAGGAACAGCATATTAAATACAAAATATAGGGGTGAGATCCCTTCACTGTTTCATGGCCTTTCCAAGTACACAAGCTTTTCTCTGACAAGATATTTTCAATTATATGGATTTTTTTGTTTCTCAGCAATGTAATGAAAAGCAGCAGATTTTTGTAACACCAAACATATTAGAATATATCATGTCACAAATTACAAGAAATGTATAAAAAGAGATTAGTTTTTATGTGACTAATAGAATCATTAAAATGGTTGTCCTAGTCCATATGTGATTATTTTTTAAAATACGTCTTATATTGCATCAAGATTGATTATGCAATTTCTCATTTTACACACAGTGAGTATGATGCATTCTCATTCTTTCGATTCTAGATTGCTTTTATTACAAATTTTACTTGAGTCTTTATTTTTTCTTAAACTATTACTGCAAAATATTGTAATGCTGTACAGCAGACACATAATTTTAGCTAAACTGTGGCAACTGGACTTCTACTTAAATAACCTAATTAAACTGTCTGGTAACACAAGGGATGTGGCAGTGAGTGACATAGATGAATAATCTTCTAAAGAAAATAAATGTTTACAAGCACATATAAAATTATTCTCAATGAAATTTTAAAAATCCTGTTGTTTGCAAAACAAGAGTTGAAACTTATTCTTCCATCTCAAAAGCAGAACCAGAAGCACCAGCTGTACAATCAGTTTATTTTAAATACTTATATAAAACTAAACCTGGAAAAGAAATCTTTAATTATCAGTGGGTTTTATTCTGTTCCCCCACTTGGCCACTACAGGCCAGGATAGGGAAAGTGACTTCCAAATGCAAGGTGCACCTGATCCAATGCAGTATAGCAACACTTTAAGTAAAAATGCTAATGTGGAAAACACTTTTTGAATTTGGTGGCCTGAAAAAGATGATCTGTATAAAATTTGCGGTAATTCACTGCACACACATTGGAATTATCAAACTTTCAAGGGAAATGAAAATGTGTCCATTAATATTTTGAGCTTCCGAAATCTAAATTCCGTATTATTTATTAAGATCCTGGGCGTGCTGCCTCCCAATACTAAACTTCATGAGATGTTACAGAAATGCACATTTAAGTGTTTAAATTGATAAAACATTGTTACAAAGAAAGACACATTCACCATTAATCTCATTCACGATACTCCCCTTCCTTTCCACACAATTACGCCATTCCGTGATTCTTGGTACACTTTCTAAAGAAGTTTCAAAAGTCCTCTTTCTTAAGGGCTTGATCTGCTGAGATAAAAAAGAGTAAATGTTGTGCAAGGTGCTTCTAACAGACACGGAGCTCGGAAGAACATTGCATAGGCCTCATCCTCCACAGTCTCTGGCTCGGAGAATGGTGACTCTGGGCTTTGCCTCAAATAAAAATGAGCATGAAAAGCAAACATGCCAAAAGGACTTCAGAAAGCCATCAAAACATAAGCTGCTCCCCAAACAAGTCTTTCAAAAGAACTGCTTCAGAAAGAAGCAAATAAGATGGGGTAAGTACCTTCAAAGAATGAGTAGTATTGAGGGGGAGGTTGATGGCAATGTCTTTCACTGCAACTGAATTTTTTTTGGAATAGCGTAAATAAACCCTTACCATATTCCTCAAATACGCCTTGTGAATTACCTCTCTGTAAATTGCAGTGACAGTATTATCAGTTTACCTCCCCAGAATGCTGTTATCACTGTTAAACTGTAACCAGCAAAACAAATTCACATTGTCTGATATCATATTTCTATGCATGTCTTTACTTTGCACTCTACAACTTGAGGGACAAAAGCTGGGAGGTTTTTGAGTCAAACCCCAACATTACAGATTTGCTGCTAGATGATTTTAAGCAAAGTAATCTGTGCTTAGATACAATATTGAATATGGATATTTAAGCTGGGCACAGCTTAAATGGATATTTAACCTGTAATTCCAACATTCAGGAAGCTGAAACGGGCAGATCGTTGTGAGTTTGAGGTCAGCCCAGGCTACAAAGTGAATTCAAGGCCACTACAAACCCTATCTCGAAAAAGACAAAAAAGATTTTAAAAATTTTAAAAGAATATAAATATTTAGAACTCAAGATTAGCAAGCATATTATTTTCTCTCACGTCAGCTTTAAAGGGTTATTTCCCAAGTTACTACCTAAATATAAAATTCAGACAGACTTTAATAAGAACTACCTTCATTTGAGATCCCTGGAAAAAAGTGTGAAATCCTATCCCTGGATCAAAACTATTAATATTATTTCTCATCACAGTAAACTTTAACCTAAAACAGCAATTTAACATATACATGCCTTGTTTTTCATATAAAATATGTATCTTCCATGATACTTTAGAATTTTTGTCTTTGTAACAAGAAGAAACTGACATTCTTTCAACAGGAATTTTGAATTTTAATCTTTTTACAAGGCCAGAGATATAAATTTCGTGCTTTCTTTGATGCTAACAGGTGTGACACATGTGACTCTGTCTCTTCATCAAAGTCAAAATAATTGTGAAAAGTTAGTGCTTTGACATGATTTGGGACACGGAGACAGCAGTAACAGGACAAATAAAGACAGAAGCCCAGACTCTGAAGATGATTCAGAAAGTCTCCAGAGTGGTGAGGTAAGTGTGCTCAAGCATGGAGGAGTACTGTGAGAAGGATTAGTCACATTATACTTTTAGTGTAATAATTATTTTTGACAAAAGGTAAATATTATATTTTTAAACATACATTATATTACTGGTCCAAAATAAGATAAAAATATTATTAGCTATCTTTGTTACAGTTTTCTAGCAGTATTTAAGTATAATTTGATTGGATTTTTTCAAGACTTTTAACTAACTTTTGATCCTGCTCCTGATTTTTACATCCTCTATGCAATTTTCAATGTGTGTGTTTCCATGTTTAATTCTCTTCCCCGAGACTCCCATATCTAGCCATTATTTGTCCATGAATGAATAGTCTATTTGGAAACATCATGTTACACACTGACTGACTCTGGAACACATTTTCTATCACAGCAACATAATTTATTTTTTATTGTACTCATAAGATTGTGAATCTTCTCTTTCACTTACTTGATTTCCTATTTAATTTTATATTGTCAAAACAAGAATAGAAGCTCCTGGAATTTAAGGATCTAATGTAGCTGCCTTTTTTTTTTTCTAGAGTGTAGAACTTTGCCAATGAAATAACAGGGACTCAGTCAATAAATAATGACAATACATTAAGAAAAACAATTTATAATTCAAAATGTAAAACATTCCAAGATCAATTACTCTAATCTCAGAAAAATAGAGAAGATATTATAATTTGCAATAATAAATTGGATATATTTTCTCTATTCCTGTTTCAAATCATTGTTTTTATTTTAAATGAAATGTTTTCAATAAAGTAAAAGTGTAGCAAAAATTATATTTAGAAGGAATGTAAGTGTCATAAGTTGTTACTGTATAAGTTAACTGAAAAGCTACATATATATATATATCATTCATTCATTTAAAAAGTAAAATCTGTCTAATTTTTTAATAAATTTACTTTCTTACTGTGACATATTACAGATATCATTTTTATCACTAAAACCAGATTTTACTTTTTATCACTGTACTAATTTTAGCTGCTGAGAAAGCACTTTAACTTAGAGAAATTGCTTGTGAAAGTGATGCAGTTTTGACTGAACTCTGAAAGCAATTTTTTTTCACTTTCAAGGCCACAATGGTGAATCTAATTTCTCAATTAGCATTCCTAAGGATTTACTGATAGCTTAATTTTACGATGTGAGGTCTATTTGTACTTGTAATAAAAATGCATGCTAGAACACATTTCTGAATGACACAGTTATTTAATGAATAAAGTTTCCGTGGGCTAGAAACAGTATTATTTTCAGCATTTAGGGAGGATCATTGGGTTGCAGAATATTATACAAAGCAGAGAATGTAATCTATATGGAATTTTTCTAAATCCACTCTTGATTCCTGCTTCAAATCACAAATTTCATAGTTTTCAACTTCATGTTTTAATTCATTTTCTTTGTGTTGTATCTTAAAAATAATTTAACAACTGTATTTTCAAAATCTACTTGTTTGACTTAAAATACAGTCACTAGAAATATACTACATATAATAAAAATACTTACATATTACTTAGAATTTTAAAATACTTCCTAGGTTGGCAATATTGATGTGATAGGTATAAGTAAATGTCTATAGAATTTCTTCTACTAATTCAGGTTTCTAAGAAGAATATTACTCTTTAAAACATCAGATACTGTACATTTTTCAGAATATTAAAAATATTGTCATTATATCACAGGAATACTATTAGTAACAATCATTCTCCATTATAGACATATCTATTAGTTCTGAAATCATTTTCAAGATGGTCTGTAACTTATGGATACAGACAAGACACAACAGACTGACACTATTCTGCTCGCTGAAGATATCGTAGAGTGATCCTGGTTATAAAAAGTAAGTTGCATTGCAATGGGATAAATCTTTGAAGGACACAGCATGGCTCCTGTTATTGTCTTGGGCATTTCCAACAGTAACTATGATGCTTGAAACATGTATAAGTCTGCTTATCAAACATGTCAGAAGGACATTAGCAACTAAAAGAGGCAACTAAAAGTAGTTCAGTGTATCTAGAGAATCTAACAAGGTAAGACTGATAGAACAGGGTAGGAAGTGAATGAAAGTGGAATAGCAGGAAAATGAGCTTTAAACTCTCCCCTAGCATCAGCTTAGTAAAAACAAAGTAATATGTTCAAGTAGCCATAAAAGCATTTGGAAAGGTCTAATGTGCCATGAATAAGAGTGTGAATTTGTACCCTGAAAAATGAAGGAAGAAGTTTGGCAAGGTGGATTGAGCCTGAGGATACGATTTCCACTGCATCTGCAATACACACGCCCTTCACTTATTCTATATTATGATGTGCAAACTGATAATTTCTTAACAATTTTCTTATTCTTTTTTCTTTGGCCTGTGTTGAAGACTAGAATCACATAACAGCAGGTTTATTTTTCTCTTTTGGTTTTTTACTGATATCTTTCATATCATGAAGATCTTTTAAGAATAGAAAACATTGCATTTTGGAGAAGAAATGATCTTGATTCTATCTTCTGTACCACTAAAAATCATACTATTCAATACCGGGCACCAAAAAAAAAAATCCTAATGCTGTAGAAAAGGAATACCAATGATCAAAAGTGACTTCATTATGATATTTGATCTTTCTATGCAATCTCGTGTCTCCCTGAGATGATACACTGAGTGAAAAGATACACTGAGAAGAATATGATGACTTTATTATATGGTGGTATCTTTCTCAAAATTTCTAATGTAGCGTATGTTTATTCATATGTTTCTCAAAGCAGGCATTTGTTGGGCAGGGAAGAGGGGAGAGACATTTGTGAAGTAGTGTGTATGTGTCAGTGTACATATTTTCCAAATGAATAGGTGAGGACTATTTGTCCTACAGTAGCCACTTGATGAGAAAATTCTGTTACATGTTCCTCATATGTCCAGTTATACAGTGTTTTAGAAATAAAGCATTCAGATGCGTTTATTTCCAGTTTCAAAAGTGAAAGATGTTATCAATCTCTGTTTCAATCAGAACACAGCATGTGATGATTGTGGAAAGGTATTTTACATCATATTCCATTTCTGCCCACTACACTCATCCTTAGCATACACTCAAATGGTCATTTGCAATTCATCATAAATCCTTTAATCACTCCCTTTTCACCAAATAATTTTCAAGTTTAACTCCAAGAAATATTAACACACAGATAGTGATCACTTCAATTAAATATCATTTCTAAAACACTGCAAAAAATCGTCTTCCCCTGAATCCACAATGAAGCAGGCAAATGCTAAATTCTCAATATTGATATAATTTAGCATGTATAATTTAGAAGTTTTCAAACTGGACCACAGCAACGATCTTCCCTGCCTACACTTTACACACACATGAACTCACAAGCTCTAACAAAAGAATATCACAAAAAAAATGCTGTTTTGATAATCAAGTTGTAGAAGTACTGGTGAAAATACAATAATTTACAAATCTACTAGCAGTGCAGTGAAGGATTTAGATAGTCTATTTCCATCTCCCTTTCCTTTCCTCTGAGCTTTTAAAATCTGACACAGCGCATTTCCCTGTTAGAGGTTCCCTGGCTGTGGTAAATTACTGCTTGGACACTGATCCTCCTCCCTCCACCTCCTGTGCCTCCCAGGGCACAATGACCTCTGCAGGCTCTGAACGCTCATTGCTCTTTTCATCACTTTGTAGTATAAAAAACCACTGTCTCTATGTAAAGCATCCAGGAAAAAGTGTTAAGTGAAACACGTGTCCGTATAGGAAATCCTTTCCCTCAGCTCTGCCGCATTATCTATAGTCAACAATATAACTCCTTTGATCCTAAAAAACAAATGTGGAGCAGTTGTGTGCCCTCTGTTATGGATGAGATATAACAGGATAGAGGCTGTAATAAGAATGATGGTGTTTTTCCTAAATTCAAATTTTGATGACTGAAACCCAGTTTTAAAGATGGATGCCTTTAGTGTATTATAAAGTCTTGAGGGTTCTTCTGTTATGAAAGGGACTAATGCCTTTAGAGCTTGAAGAGAGCCTTTTGCTGCTGCCAGCCTGTGGAACATACAATGATGCCACCATCTATGGTGAAGAGGCTTTTGTCTGTCACTGAATCTACCATTTCCTTGATATTGGGCTTCCAGCCCCTGGAACTAAAAGAAGTAAACTGATGCTATTTGTTCATTATCCCATCTTACGATATTTTGTTACAGAGGCCAAAGCTAAGACAGTGTGTAACAGAAAAAAAAAAAAAAAAAAAAAAAAAAAAAAAACAGAGGTCCAAGACCTGTGATGTAGTATCTGGCTTGCTACTTCACATATAAGTCACTGTAGCTGTTCTTCTGTTTTGTGTTCTCAGCATGTGTACAGAAGGGTAAAAGTCACTCTATCTCTTTCAAATAACTTCTTTGAAAATCAAAACCCATGGGCTAATGAGAATACTTCAAATTATAATCAAATATATTGCACTATTGCACAGCCAAACTAATAATAATGATAATAACTAGCACTTATTGTGTATACATGGATGAACATACTATACTAAAAGAATATTCAGTACAACAGTTTATGTCTATTATTTGTCTCTATGTTTCCACTTAAAAACAAGAAGTTATATACAACAAATGCAAGGATAACTGAGTTTAAAATACAATATTCATTTTTTCCAATTGGACAAATACAATTGTATCCCTTCGAATTGCATATATATATATATATATATATATATATATATATATATACACCCCACTGGTAACATCTAACCAACTTTTAATCACTATATTTTTTAAATCTCTATACAATTATTCAGACTGTTGTACCAATCTGTGTTTTTCACTAAGGTCAGCACAGCATGTGTATCCTATTTAGCAATGAACTCACACAATTATTTATTCAAAAAATGCAATATCTTTGTACAAATGCTAAAAGGTAAGACACAATTGAAATTATTTAGTAAATTAGTTAGCTCTAATTGGTCAGAGTTCAATACCAAATCCATTGTTCCACATCACAATCTATTATGTGTAATCAACAGTCTATTCACAAGGTATGCAAATTTCAGATAATATAGTCACGATCAAACACATTTATTAGGATCGACAGGATTTCAAAATTCACATATTAATTTTTTGTTATTTTTTCAGATGCAAGAGAAAATATATTTAATATGTTATTTTAAAACTTTTAAAACTCACTTGGGCTTAGTTCATCATATATGTAGATTTACAGATAAAAAGAAAGAAAATGGGTTACCTAAATCTTATGACAGTGTAATGGCAGGGCTCTGGTTTCTGCTTATGCCCTTGTAATATTTATAGGGATAGTTCTACTTTGCAGCCTTTGAAATGGAATATTCAATGAAAAGTTTCAATAGTCGTTGAGTACTCCATACCTGATAGAATGTCTAGGTCAGACAAAACTATGAACCTCAGGACAAGTAAGACTGGAAAATAAAACGTTGTGAATCCTAGAGTGCATAAGTTCCTTTTTAAACAGGGTTTTATTTTTATTCCTAATGTTCTGTTGTTGCTGTTGTTGTTTTATTGGCCGTGAGAAAGTGACTGAAATTTTGTCTAGCATAAGTTATCTCTCTCTTTCAATTTCTCTCATTTTAGCATTGTTTAATATAACGTAAATATATATTAAGCTTGGGGGAGAGTTGACTGGAGCCCTAGTTAAAGAAATTTTAGTTGTAGGAAGGAAAAATCTGTTGAAGGACACACTAAACGAAGGAGGGGAAACTGAACTCTGATCTTCCCATCCAATCCACCTTTGCTTTTCTTCATTTTTTAATGGAAGTAATGAAAAGAAGTGGATCTTCTTCATTCACTTAGTTATATTCTTATTTTTACTATGGTTCTTAGCTCTGTCTATATAAATGTACAGTGCTAAGTCTTCTAGTAGTTATTCTCACTATGTAATTATTTAATATTTAACTACTAAATTAGAGAAAAAATGTTACAACCACTTTGTAGATGACATTGCTGAAATTTTTCAAAATTCAGATAATAAAATCTCCAGTTTCACTAGATTCCTACTTGGTGAAAAGCTAGGCTTAGAGCCAGCAAAACCTAAAAGAGGACTCAGCTTTAACTCCAACAGCAAGTGAAACAGCATAGAGTCAGAGGGGCTCTGTAACTCAGCAATGAGAAAAGGAAGGAGATTCAAGCAGGAATGATTATATGCAGAATGAAAAACTAATTAATCAGTCACTATGGAAAATCAGGCTCAGGCCTAAGTCAGGGTCCCAGGTGTCTAGCATTATTTCTTTATATGCCAACCTAAAACTCAATATGAGAATAACCCACAAAATGGAAAACTTATTTACTTACAGTTTAATAATTTTGGGAAAGCAAGTAGTGTCTGCCTCTCTTTCAACTCAGAGAACAACTACAATCTGGAGAAGTGGATAGAAAAACTCCAGGAAATATTCATATGTAGGTGCATACACAAGCCACCACCAGGATTCTTCCACAGTTAATCAGCATGGGCAGGGAGAAGCAGCCCCTGGACAAACACAGGCCACCATCAGGACTCTCCCGAGAGTACACAATGCAAGCCAGGAAAACCAGCCAGTCACACGTTGGGGAAGCCATGAGTGTCTGGAGCAGCCTGCCCTGTACCACACTGCCTCCTGGAGAACCTGGATAGAAGAAGCCCAGTTGACTATCACCTTCCCCTACATTATGGATACGTAGCCAATGTGAGAAGTGCCCAGCACCACACAACCTTCTTATCCAGAGGCACCCAGAAAAATGTCAAGACAAAAGAGTAAAAGCCAATCTCTAGCCTCCAGCCCAACAGAACAAGTTCAGGAGACACAACACGAAACAAAATGTAAGTTTAGGGGTGATGGCAACTAAAGTTAAAAAAAAAAAAAAAACTTCATGAGGCTATAAAAGAAACCAAATTAGAAATAATATTTCAAGTAAGAGAAGAAAGGACTAACATAATATAAGGATTGCTGAGTATGTCTAAAGAAGACATAGATTAAAAAATAAAGAGCAAAAAGGATGAGGAAAACCTTGAGTGAACAATACAGAGAATTGGAATGCATGAAACAGACTCAAAGAGATATCCAGGAATATGTACACTCTATTGAAAGTTGGACAAACCACTTAAAGGAAACTGAAGATAGACTTTCAGACCTTGAAGACAGGACGATAGATAGCAATCACCAAAGGAAAGATCTCTTAGAAATAATAAGGAACCAGGAAATAATTCAATGACTCTAAGACAACACAAAGAAAAATAATTTAATAATGATAAATGTCAGAAAGAAGCAGGAGTCAGCACAAATGATATAAAGTGAATATTTACTAATTTAAAAACAGAGAATATCCCAAGCATGAGGAAAGGACCTGACATACACATAAGTGAGGAATGTATATCTCCAGATAGTCAAAACCAAAATAAATCCATACTCAGACAATATTCAAGACCCCAGGATTCAGCACAAGAACAGAAATTTAAAAGTTGTTAGAGAAAAGAAACAGATCAACTATAAAGGAAAATCCATCGGAATCATAACAGACTCCTCAGCACAAACTATCAAGAAGATTTTGAATTATTTGAAGACCTGAAAGAAAACAACTTCTGACACAGATTTATGTACCCTGTATAACTTTTTTTCAAAATTAATGGAGAAATAAAATACTTCCATGATAAAAAAAAAAAAAAAAAAAAAAAAAACTACTGAAGGAATTCATGACCACCAAATCTACCCTATAAAGTGCATTGAAGTATATTCTAAAGATAGGTAAAGATGACTACAGTTCCAGGGAGAGCAGCAGAGTGGGATGGCAGAGCAAGGCAGGCAGCTGAACAGGGGAGAATAGTAGGGAGCCAATGGCAGGAAAAGAGCATCGCAGAGATAAACCAGTGCGTGTTGGCCATAACCATTAACGTAGATGTCCTCAATTCACCAATAAATAAAATACAGGCAGATTGGATCAAGAAACAAAATTCATCTCAGTATACAAGAAAAACATTAACTCTAAAGCAAATTCACAGATTGAAAGTCAAAGGGGGAAAATGCTCATGTAACAGGGAAGCAAACAGCAGGGGTAATTTGCACATCAACCACAAGAATGGGTAAGAAAGACAGCATACTTATTCAATAGAAAGCTATTCAGCTATGTAGAAAGACAATCATGAGGTTCTTACGGGTAAATGGATGCAACTTGTGATCATGCCTTTGGGTGAAGTGGCTCAGACTCACATCGGTGAACATAACGTTGTCTCCCTAGTATAAAACACTGATGGCATTAGTGGGATCTAAAATGTGTAATAGATATTGTGAAAGTGAAAGGGGAGAAATATCTATAAAAGGAAAATGGCAGTCATTGTTAATTCCTTTATGTTTCTGTTTTAAAGTCCTGAATGATTTCAAATGTTTTGTTTTGAGTTGTTTGGTTTGGTTTGGTTTGGCTATATCTGATGGTATGGGCAGCTATTTTGAAGATAAAAAGAGACATTATAGCAGTCATTAATGATTTCCTATTATCTTGTTTTGAAGTTCTGTATCACTTTCACTGTTTTGTTTTCATCAGCTTATTCTGTTACATTTAGTTTGGTTTTCTTCTCTTAAAAATAAGAAAATTTTAAAACACAGAGGTAACTGGGTCATCAAACATAGAACGGATAAGATGTGACATTTTTATACATGAAAAGCTATTCAGCTATAAAGAAAGGTAATTACAAGTCTCTTGTAGGAAAATGGATATGACTTGTGATCATGCCCATGGGTGAAAGTGTTTGGACTCATATAGTTGAATGTCAGATTGTCTTCCTACTCTAAAACGGAAGTAGTTATTGGGATCTAAAATGTACAATAGAATGACCTTCTTTCAATATGGGGAACTTGGCTCCCAGAGGTGAGTTCTGAAATACGAACTTGGGCCATGTGAGAGTTTAAGATCATTATTCCCAGTGGTTGAGGACCTGCCCAGCTTATAGCCACACTAGACTGGGCCTATAGGTCTCATGGCCTGGATGGACATGCCCAGTGACATTCTTTCAATCCAGGGAGCTGGAGCTGCACAAGGTGAGTTCTAGAATAATAACTCAGTCCCCAGGAGAATTTAAAATCATTGCTCCCAGTGGTCAAGGACTCGCCCATCTTCTAGCCACACTAGACTGGGCTCTGCAGGTTTTATGCCATGGCTGGGCCACACACAGTGACCTTTTTTCAATCAAGGGAACTAGAACTGCACAAGGTGAGTTCCAACACACCAGCACAAGGGAGGTTCAAGATCATCACTACCAGTGGTTAACTTCCCAGCCCAGCTTACAGCCACACTACACTAGGCTTGGGAGGTTTTGTGGCCTCACTAGACCATGCTTAGTGACCTTCTTCAATCAGGGGGCCTGAGGCCATCTGAAGTAGTTCCAGCGCATCTGTGCTTGCCTGGGAAGAGCTTTGGACAATCAGCCACAGTAGATAGGATCCTGTCCAGCTTCCTGGGAAACCAGAGGTTTCATGGGAGTTCCTGTGGGCCTGACTGAACCATGCTCAGCAACCTCCATTCAGTCCCAGGAGCTGAGGGCATTGGAGATGATTTCCAACACACCCAGGAGAAGCTTTGGGACAACACTTAAAACACGGAAATATATGAAAACGATGAGACAAAAGACCAAAATGCAATCTCAAACCTCCAGGCCATCCCAAGAAAGCTTAGCAGCCATGTACATAGAAGAAAATATATGCCATACATGTGAAATACCTGAAATAATAGCAACTGAAATAAAGAAGCAACTCCAGGAAGTTTAAAGGAATTTAAATTAGAAATAATCCCCCAGGTAAAAGAAGAGATGATAAAAGTAATGAAAGAGATGGTGACCATATCTAAAGAAGACACAGGTAAAAAAAAAAAAGAGGAACAAAGGAAAAAGATAGAATCCCTGGATGAACAATATAACAAAAAATTGATTACATGAAGCAGACTCAAAGAGATATACAGGAAATCAAAAATTCCATTGAAAATTGTCAAAACCGCCTCAATGATAGTGAAGATAGAATTTCAGATCTTGAAGACAAGGATGCAGGTGGTGTATAGGAAAGGAAAGATCTTTTAAAAATAACAAGGGATCAGGAAATAACAATTTTACAGCTGCAAGATGAGGCAAAGAAAAACAACAAAAGATTGATATGGATAAATGAAAAAGAAGGGGACAACACAACTGATATCAAGAGGCTATTTACAGCAGTAACAGCTGAAAATTTCCCAAACATGAGAATGCAAACTGACATTCAGATTAGTGAAGCATCTAGAACCCCAAATAAAACTATACACACAATGCAAATGAAACTACACCAGACATATAATAATCACCATCCCCAAATCCAACATAAAAAAAGAATATAAAAGCCATTTGAAAAGACAGATCACCTAAAAAGGAAAATCTATCACAATCACAGCAGATTTCTAAACACAAACAATGAAGTGAAGAAGAACATGGAGCAAAGTATTTCAGATCCTAACGGAAAAAAAAATTTCCAACCTAGACTGATATACCCTGCAAAATTGTCCTTCAAAATGGGTGGAAATATGATACTCCATGACAAAGAACAGCTGAAGAACTTCATGATCATCAAACCAACTCTGCAAAGAATATTGAAAGACAGTCTAGATACACATAGGAAAAAAACACTAAGCAAGGCAGACAATTAAACAGAATGGAAAGATAAGGATGTAACAGCAGAATGACAACATGTCAACAATAAACCAACATATAACAGTTATAACCACTAATGTAAATGTTATCAATTCACAAGTTAAAAGAAACCAACTGGCAGAATGGATCAGGAAACAACATCCAACCATATGCTGTCTACAAGAAAACCATCTAACGCAAAAGGAAACTTGTAGACTGAAAGTCAAAGGATGGAAAACAATACTTCATGCAAAAAGAAAAAAGAAAGCAGGGGTAGCTATTCTGTTTGCAGCCAATGTAAACTACAATGCAAGAATGATCTGGAGAGATAAAGAAGGTCACTACATATTATTTAGGGGAAAACTTCAGGAAGAAGAGACAACAATCTTAAATATATATGTGCCAAATTCCAGAGCATTCAGCTCTACAAAGCAAGTATTAACAGATATGAAAAATCAAATGAGCAATAACAATTATAACAGGAGGGCTTAACACACAATTAAGACAAAGGGACAGATCAACCAGAAAGAAAATCAGCAAAAATAACCGAACTGAATCAAACCTGTGAACAAATGGACTTGATAGACATATACAAAGTGTTCCAACATCAGAATATACATTTTTTTCTCAGCATTGCATTGGACATTCTCTAACATAGACCATATACTAGCCACAGAACATAGTTGAAATTATCCCATTTGAAACTGCAAAAACCCCACAAACACAAGGAAATTGAATAATATACTTGAGCAATCAATGGGCCACAAATGAAATTAAAGAAGAAATTAAACAATATCTATAAGAAAACAAAAATACAAATACAACTTATCGTAATCTGTGGGATGAAATGAAAGCGGTTCTCAGAGGAAAACTTATACCACTGAGTTCCCACATCAGGAAAACTGAACAAATACAAATAAACAACTAATGCTACACCCCAAACATCTAGAAAAAGAAGAGCATTCGAGACCAAAGCCAAAAGAAGTGAGGAAATTATAAAAATCAGAGCAGAAATCA
This sequence comes from Cavia porcellus, assembly GCF_034190915.1. NCBI lineage: Eukaryota > Metazoa > Chordata > Mammalia > Rodentia > Caviidae > Cavia > Cavia porcellus. The sequence goes on from NW_026947487.1 coordinate 95,853,759, forward strand.
ATGCAATAGAGACTAAAAAAATATCCAAAGAATCAATGAATCAAAGAGTTGGTTCTTTGAAAGAATAAATAAAATTAATAACCCCCTACCTAATCTTATTTTTAAAAAAGGAAAGTGAAAGCTCAAATTCATGCAATAAGGAATGAAGAAGTTGAAATCACTATAGACTTTGTGGAAATACAGAAGATCAACACCTATTTAAAAAACCTCTACTTTTATAGATTCAATAACAGAGAAGAGATGAAAAGAGAAGAGATGGACAGATTCCTAGAAACATATGAAGTACTAAAGCTGGATCACGAAAACGTGAAACTGATGAATAATTCAATTTATATAAATGAAATTGAAAATGTAATTAAATCCTTATCTACAAAGAAGAGCCCAGGCCCAGGCAGATTCACTGTGGTATTCTAGAAGATATATAAATAAAACTTAATGAGGACCCTCCTCAAACTCTTCAATGAAATCGAAATGGAAGCAATTCTTACTAAGTCATTCCTGGAAGCAAACATTACTTTAGTACCAAAACCTGAGAACTACAGGCAAATCTCCCTAGTGAGAAGAGATGCAAAAATTCTCAATAAAATATTGGCAAACAAGACACAGTATATGATTAAAAAGACCACACAAGACCAAAAACAATAATGGGATTCAACACAGGCATGCAGGGATGGTTCAACATATGTAAATCAATAAATGTAATCCACCATATCAATATAGCCAAAAGTAAGAATCACATGATCATTTGTATAGATTCAGAAAACCTTTGGATAAAATCCAACACTTTTTCATAATAAGAACCATACAGAAAATTGGAATACATGGTCTTTACCTCAATATGATAAAGACCATGTACAACATACTAAAGGCCAGCATCATATTAAATGACCAAAAACTGAAGGCCTTACCTTGAAATCAGGCACAAGATAAGGATGTCCCTTATCACTGCTCATTTTCTATATAGTACTGGAAATACTAGCCAGATAAATTAGACAAGAGGGAGAAATAAAAGGGGTAAAGATAGGAAAGGAGGAAGTTAAATTATCATTATTTGCAAATGACATGACACTCTACATAGAAAATACCCAAAATACATTGAAAGACTCCTAGATATAATAAACTCAGTAATATAGCCAGATACAAAATCAATACTCAAAACTCAACAGCATTCCTATACAATAACAACAAAATCACTGAGAGAAATAAGAGAAGGCACATCTTTCACACTAGCATCCAAAATAATGAAATATTAGGAATTAATCTCATGGAATAAGTAAAAGATCTACACAGAGAAAATTATAGTACCCTGAAAAAAGAAAGCAAAGAGAATCTCAGAAAATGGAAAGATATCCCTCATTCACAGGAAGAATATATATTGTGAAAATGGTCATTCTCCCAAAATTTATACAGATTCAATGCAATCCCAATAAAAATACCATCAATATACCTCATAGATCTGTAGAAATGACTCCTAAAATTCATCTGGAGCGAGAAGAGACCTAGAATAGCAAGGACAGTTCTAAGCAGCAAAGGCAAGGCAAGAGGCGTCACAATCCCTGATCTGAAGTTATATTACAAGCTACTGTAATAATATCAAAATGGCACTGAAATAAAAACAGATCTGAAGATCAATGGAATATGTTAGAATATACAACCACAACTGCAAACACACTCAACCACCTTATCTTTTATAAAAGGACCAAGCGTATTCATTGGAAGAATGACAGTCTCTTTAATAAATGGTCCTGGAAAAACTTGCTCTCCATATGCTGAAAACTAAAACTAGACCCATGCCTATCATTGTATACTAAATTAAAATCTAAATGGATCAAAGATCAGAACATTAAAATAGAAATACTAAATCTGATGGAAGGCAAATTAGCTAACAGTCTTGAAGACATATGGGTAGGTAGAGAATTCATTAACAGGAATCAATCCACATGAGAAATACTTCCCAGAATCAATAACTGAGATCACATCTTATTAAAAAGATTCTGCATGTAATAGAATCTCCAGCATAGTGAAAATAAAACTCACAAATGGGGAAAAAATCTTAGTGAACTGTCCCTCAGACAAAAGACGTCTGTCTGAAGCATAAAGAACTTTTAAAAAATCAGACCCCCAAAATTCGAAGACCCAATACAAAAATGCACATCTGAGCTGAATACACACTTCTCAGGTGAAGAAATATAAATGGCAAATAAGTACATGAAAAAATGTTCATCATCATTGGTCATTAGAGAAATGCTAATGAAAACAACACCAAGATTTCATCTCACTCCAGAAGAATGGCCAGATTCGAGAAAACTACCAACATCAAATGCTGAAGTAGCTGTGGAGAAAAAGGAACTCTCTTGCACTGTTGGTGGGAGTGTAGACTGGGTGCAGTCACTGTGGAGGTCAATCCGAAAATTACTCAAAATCCGGGGTTGGTAGTCCCATTTGATCCAGCTATTCCACTTTTAGGCATATTCCCAGAAGAACTGAAAACACCATACCAGAGAGATATATGTGCACCCATGTTTATAGCAGCACAATTTGTGATAGCCAAATCTTGGAAACAGCCTGTGTCCATCAACTGAGGAATGGATAAAAAAGAAGGTTATTTTTACTCAGTGGAATACTACTCAGCTATAAAGAAAGATCACATGGAGATATTTAAATAAATGAACACAACTTGAGACCATACTTATCAGTGAAATAAATCAAACTCACATGTGTAAATACCATATAGTCCATGGTGTAAGAAATGGTAAGAGTACATATGCTTTGATGGTAATCATGATTCTCCATTACATTGCTTGCAAACCTTATAATGTTTTCATTAATTTGTTGAAATGGTTTAATTGTTTTGTTGGATTTTATTATCTGTGATGTTATGAACAGCTATTTTGAAGAAAACCAGACATCATGATATCCATTGCTGATTTAATATCATCTTAATTTGAAGTCCTACCATGCTTTTGTTCTTCTTTCCATTGCTTCTATCATGTCATATCTTATTGTATTTTAATATATGTGATAGTATAAACAAAATGAGATAATATAGTAGCCATTGCTTGTTTTCAGTTATTTGTTCTGAATACCCTGTAATACTTTTATTCTTTTGAATGGTTTTATATTATTTTGTTTTGTTTGATACTATTGTATGTGAAATTATGCTCAGTTATTTCAAAGAAAGAGACATTATGGTTGCTACTGTTAATATTGGGATGTCTTGTTGTGAAGTACTGTGTTGCTTTCATTGTTCTGATCTGCTTTGTTTTGTGTTTTGTCTTAATATCTTTAAAATTAAAAAAAATTAAAAAGAATATACAAAATGTTCAATAGATATTGTGAAAGTGAAAAAAGATGAAATGTCTAAAAAAGGAAAGCGGAAGCCATTGCTAATTCTCCACCATTTGTTTTAAAGTCTTGTATCATTTTATTTCTTGGTTTTTGTTTTGATTGGTTTTATTTTGCTTTGTTTAGTTTGATTTTAATATATCTAATAGCATGGGCAGTTATCTTGAAGATAACAAGATATAGTAACCATTGTTGATTTTCTACACTCTTGTTTTGAAGTTCTGTATCCCTTTCACTGTCTATTTGATTGGTTTTATTTTGTTCTGTTTTATTTGATTTTATTAGGTCCGATTATATGGGAAGCTATTTTGGGGATAGCAAGAGGCATTAAAGCATCCATTGTTGACCTCCTATTATCTTATTTCGAAGTCCTCTGTCACTTTCACTGCTTTGAGTGGTTTTATTCTGTTTTATTTTGTTTGGTTTTATTCTCTTATCAGAAATATCCACAGGTGGATAAGGGCAGGTTTTAGGCCAAAGGACTGATACTATAGAAGTTTCTTTTTTTCAGATCTATGGATGGCAGTTTACACTCTTACAAGAGGATGACTGGAGAAGCAGTTTATGCTTTCAAAATTATTAAATTTTAAAGTCCATTTATTTTCTTGATTACAGAAGGGTATGACGAGGTAGAAAAAAGAGACACCACAGACCAGGCTGTATAAGTTCTACTGTGCAACGCTTACATCTGCACAAGCCTTCATCTTCCTGCTTAGAGGCATGGGTTAGGCTCTTTTTTCAACAAAAAAATGTTAATAGAAATAAAGATATGGTGGAAAAAATATAAAACCATTAATTAACACTCCCTAAATCCTAAATGTTTCTTCAATAGAAACCTTCTTTTGCTCCAGTCTCCACCTTTTGGAGGGATATTAGAGTAGTTGTGAACATTAGGCAGTGCCAACAATTAATAGCAAATAAATTATACTTTCTTTTTTATCAGATCTGAACTCCATGTTCAAATGTATCCTGCTACTTTGCACGTGTTCAGCATTTAAATGTGTTAACCAATATGCTGTTACAGTCTACAACTTTCCATAATAAGTCACAGACTGTGAAAGCTCAAAGTATTTAGCTATCATAATGTCTGAAACTCTGTGTTCTGCATTTTTCAGTAATCTATCTGGCAATCTATGAAACAATATTGGGTCTTCTGAATTAATGTGAGCTAGAGATAATAAAACTAATAGGGCAATACTAAATATTAATAGAGTATGTTTATTCACCAAGAGATGCCAAGCCATTTTTAAAAATGACTAAATTAATTCAATATTTGAACCAAGTTTCTGAATATTTTAGCAGTAAGGGATCAAGTAATTACTCATATTTTAGAGTCTTCATTGATGTCATCTGTTTATGAGCTCTAGTCAATTTTAAAAATTACTTCAAACATGTCCCTGTTTTTCAGTCCCCAGTTTGTAAGGTTTAGAAATGTGTTGTTGTACAGGCGATCATTTTAGTTAGTTTGTGTGAAACAGTCCTGTTTCTTGAGTAATTACCCACAAGTACTTAACTAGATCAAATTTCGTGCTATGTAAAAGCTGAATATCCAAGACCAGTTGTCCATATGCTGATTAAGTTTTAACATTTCCAGCTCCATTTGCATTTTTAAATTGTCTGAAATCTGGTGCTTCCAGTCACTGTAACTTACCTCCTGGCTATTCACATATGGGATTAAATGTCAGTTCCTGTGATTTGAGAAAATATTTTATTTCTCATGTCCTTGATTTGGTAGTGAATTTATAAGACAAGATTGAGGGCACTGAATCTAACACAGGTGCATACTACAAAACTTTGACAAAACTTGTATATTCAGGGCAATGAAGTAAAGCTTTTTTTTTTTTTTTTTTTTTTTAATACAGGAGGTGGGAATATAAGTAACGAAACACTCACAGAGACTCAAAAGCATTGATTTTAATGATACATCACTTCATTTCTCCTGAGGTCTCAATGGCCACAGTGAAACTTGGATTTGTCTTGTTCATAGCAAAGAAAGCCCACTGCATTTCCCCCATATACTTCCTCAGCTCAAGGGTAGAGTGTATTGCAGGCATTTGTTTACTAATGTTATCTTTCTAGTGCAAACACTTCAGTAATTCTATAGAAAACTCACAGAAGCATAAGTTTGTTCACAAGGAATCAAAAGCAAATAGTGACAAATTCATTATCAAAGAGAAAGAGTAGATGTTGACAAGTAACATTTTCCAGTTCTGCCATTTAGTTTTATTAAATAACCAGGAAAATAGTTGTAACCAAGATCACTGTGGAGATCTGTTGAAAAGAGGATAAACATGATTATCTTTATATAGTGGACTTGTCAGCTATTTAGAAAAATAGTTCAATTGACTATTTCGGGTATTTTTTCAGTGTCCAAACTCTACTTAGATTTGGATGTGTGAATTCATATATGATGCATAGTAATTATAAGAAATAATTACAGTGACACCTCATTCAGGAACTTAATTTTTTTTATTATTTGGGGGAAAATGACTGCTTTTGTGTTTAAGTGAGGAAGAGGCCATGATGTGCAGTTTGTGAACAGAAGGAAACTTTTGCTTAACACTTTGATTTGGGAGCCAAACGATTTGCAAGCAGAAACATTTATAAACCAAATGTACTGATTGATTGATTGTGTCCATTTGAGACATTTAGTAGCTTAACTAAACAGGTTTAGCAACTCTACACCAAGGATGTAGAAGGCAGGGTGGCTCATCACCTGGAGGTATAAAGGGGAAGAAAGAAGGATGAATACATTGTATTCTTTGGAGAAGCTCCAGTCTTTGGCTTTTATTTGGACATCACCTCCTGGCTTCCAGTGTAGACTCTTGAGCCTTTCAGCATAGACTCTTGAGCCTTTCAGTGTAAAGCTTTGGGCCTTCTGTCACAGAGCCATCAACCTGATGGTGCAGGCTTGCATGAGACACTAGGGTGAACTCCAGATCTTGGATTGGATCCTGCAGCCTCTAAGATGTAAAGACCCTCTGCATGCTTACACATCTGATTCTGTGGCTGGCCACTGTAAACCAATCTTGTCATTGCTTATACATTTCTATATTTCAAGTTATATCTGTTTTCTCTAGTAAAATTCTGACTATTACACAATGTATTACTGTATTACTATTAGTTTATAAAGCATAAAACTAAGGCATAGAAAATTTTGCTCTGGAAAGCTTACTTTTGCTGCTTGGATCACCTTCCTGAAAGTTTCATGTTAAAACAAGAAAACACACTTTGATTCTCTTGCAATCAATCAGTAAGAGAGGCTGTTAATTAAAGAATGTGAACTTCCTCCAGGGAAGTTGGTAAAATTTTCATGAGACACTTCCTTATCTTAGGGGTGATTATAGTGAACCTAATAATCTGCAGACATACAGAAGACACTTGAACTATTAGGAGAATATGTATGATATTCCTGGAGGTAGATCTCAGCTATGACTCATCACATTGATTCTCAATTATGATGCTAATTTTGTTCATCTAGGAACTTGATTTTGGGAGCCATGGATACTCAGGATACATGCTATATTGAAAGTTCTAAAATGTGCATACCATAGCTCACTAGGGTTGTATGTATGATACATGTACTCATATACATGAATGTATGCATATACAAATAATACATGTTTGTACAATTATATAAAATGTCTAGAAAAGGATGGTGAAAGAAATTTGAGAACCCAATAATCATTTGTACATATTGATGGTCTATATTATATACCAATCAATTTTAAGTTTTCTTTTGGCCTGGAGCAAAACAGTCATACGTAGAATTAGAAAATAACCTATGAGTTGATGACTGCATTGCCTTTACTTGTTTCCTACATACATACATCTCCTTCAGGATGTGTTGCTCAATTCTGTGACCACAATATAGCCACAGACTCTAGCATGAGTGTAAATGTACTATAAATACCTACCCAAATTATTATTTTGTTTTGCTTTACGTTTCAAAATTCATTTTTCTCTTCTTTTCTGCAGTTTTTGTTTTAAAGAAAATAAAACCAAGCAAAATAAAACAATAAAAACAATCAAACAAAACTGTGATACAAAAATTTAAAGCAAAATATTAGGAAATCAACAATGGTTACTGTAATGACTTTTGTTGTCTTCAAAATAGCTACTCATAAAATAAAATAGAATAGAATTAATAAAAACGAAACAATGAATATTACAAACAACTTCAAAATAAGATAGTAGTAAACCCAAAATGGCTACCATAATATATCTTGTTACTTTTGCAAAACAGAAGAAAATCCAACCAAACAAACCAATAAAAATGATACAGGACCTCGACACAAGATAATAGGGAATTAACAATGGCTACCACCTTCTCCACATAAAAGCTACATTGCATGTTGTTAATTTCTGAATAGACAATCAGACGACCAGTTTTAGACCTGCAAAGTCATTGAAACACTAAACACTACAAGCACTAAGTTATATTTTATCTCAATAGCTATCATCACAGCCTGTGTTTCTCCATGCCAGGGGTTGCTTAATGGGGGAGGGGGATGGACCTTGGTTTGGTTCTTCTTGTCTCCCAGCCCTTGAGTCAGAAGAGGTTGGGGTCTGAGTCTTCTCAGTTTGCCCTTGCGTGGTGCTGACTCTCAGGAAGGCCTTGGATTCTCGTTCTTCTTTTCTTCTTTTTTATTGTTTGTTTGTTTGTTTTTGTTTTGTTTTCTGGTACAGGTTACTGAAGTGATGACCTTGCACTTACCAGGAAAGTATTGAACCATTGAGCTAAATCCCTAGTCCCTCATTTTCATATTTTTCTTCATTCATTATTGTTTAATATTTCAAATTTAAGAATGGTCCTTCTATCTGAACTACAAAAAGTAGTGTATTTGTTTCTGAATATTTTTAGTTTTGCCATTTACATGTCTGGAGGTAAACTTTACATTTTTATCTTACAAGATATATCCACAGCGTTTTTTTCATGAGGGTCGGTTGCCACCTATTCAAATTTAGAGATGAAAACTGAACGACAAACTGTCATTGCATGTTCCTCAACTTGTATAAACATTGATCATCACAAAATCCTTCAGTGTGAAAAATCTTTTAGACTGTTTTCACTGAAGAGAAATCTGAGACTTTCAGAGGTAAGCTGTTTGCATGGTGGGAAGTTTATGCATGCTGAAGCTGGGATTTATCTCAGGCTTGTTTGAATTTGAAGTCTAATATTTTTACCAGAGCAATGCACGTGAGGACTATTCACAGCTGGAGGCACTATTGGGTATTGTCCTAAGACTGGAGCTTTGCGCTGGTTTCTATGTTTCCTACTTGATGCTTATTATGTTTATTTTGTCTCAGAGCCTTCCCTGGTGGTTTTTCTGTCTTTCAGTACACTGGACCATTATATCTGAGTGTGAGCTCCTTTCTATTAAAGTAGCTTTTCCTTCCAAGCTTAACTGTATCAATGTAAACTATTAATATCCAGAGGCCTTTCCTCCTCTGCTGCTAGCTTCTTCTCCACTTATTACGCCAGTGGCTGAGACCTACTGTTGAATTTGTTGTATTAAATCCAGCAATAGTCGCAGGTCATAAATTTCCCAAATAAATGGCACTCAAATAAGAGTTGCATAGAAATTAAAGTTCTACATCATATTTGTTTCCAAGTTTTACTGTGTCTGCAGCATTTTCCTCATGTTCACACAATGAATCCTTATTTGTTTAATGATGGTGATTAGAGGTCTTAAATTGCTAGAAATCAAATCCATTTCCTTCAACACTGGGCATATATTTGAGAAGCTTCAATTGTATATTCTCCAGACTCCCTTTTTACAATGATACTAAATACTTACAAACAAGCAGCTGTTGTAAACATTTCAGTGCTTTTGCCTTATGTGACACATGCGTATTAAAAGGAGAATGTGTTAATTAAAATATTAGTTATGGTCTGATTAGAATTTATATTTGTGAAAAGAAACATATAAATATCACCACATAAATTTTGCAGCTTACAAATTCAAGTAAAGGTCCAGAATAAAGCCAATCTTAGAAATGTCACTTCATTCATGCTTCTTAAAATAATATTTAATCTCTGTCTATGATCTACCATGACCCATTTTGCACTTGAACTAGCCAGTAAATAGATTTAATTATTTTCTTCTATAGTTTTAACCTAAGTAGACTTAAATACTAAATTCATATGCAATAGAATGTCCTACTTTGATGATGACTTTTTAATTTATGAATGTATGAAAATTAATAAATGAACAGATTTTCTTCAAATAATAGGAATGATTATGTACATATCTAGGCCTTTTGTCACTAGACTATTCAGATAATTATTTTGCAGACTGCATTATTTCTGAATCTCGTGTAACAAATTGCTATAAATTTAGCAAAATAATTTGAAACAGTATAATTTCTTCCTTTCTGGCTTCCTAAGCCATAAACCTAAGCAAGGCATGAATGTCTTCTCTTTCTTAGACTGGAAAGAATTAAAATCATGGTGCCACTCATCTGAGACTCAGGGTCCTCTTATCTGCTATTTTTGTCGTTGAGAGAATTTATTTCTTTATTATTGAAGATCCTGATGTCCTTATTTCTTATTAGCTGTTAACTCAAAGAACATTTCACTTCTAAGTCTGCCCATGTTTCTCAGCCAGGCAGCTCCAAGTGTACTTCATGATGCTGTTTGCTTTGGACGAGCCAGCAGAAGATCTTCTCTGGTTCACCTCTGTGAACTGCTAAAGAGACGCTCTGCTTTCACAGGACTTGTTTAATTTGATCCCCCTTACCCTGAATAATCTTTTGAGTTTAAGGTCAACTGCATTGATAGCTTTAATCTTCAAAATCCCTCTACAGAAGAACTTAGATTTCTGTTTAAATGTCTGAGATAAATGTATGTCCCAGGTTCCTGAATCTCCAGGGACATATCAGAATTCTGTCTATGACAGAGACTGCGAATAAAATTTCTTTAAGTAGCAAAGAAATTTCATCATATTTCATTTTAAAAAAAGAGCCTGGCCTTGAATTTTCAAGAAAAAAATAAAAAGAAATCAGTGTGGATTCAAACTACTCTGATTCATTTTCCAGCGCCACATTTTGGGAAGACTATTTTGCTTCTTTTTAAAACACAACTCCCTATCACTTGTAGGATATCACTTGTAGGATACCTATAAATTCTGAATTTATGAAAGTTTTGTTGTGTTGTGTTTTCCAGGTGATATTAATAATAGGTTGATTCTTACTCTAAAACTTCTATATGAACAATATATTACATTGTCCACTTAACTGGACATCGAGAGGAGATACTAAAAAATGTGTGTAAAATCTTACAGCACGTTTGGAAAATAGAAGGTACTCAAAACAATGGATATGGATATGATTTTTTCATCAGTCTAGGTTTCTATGAGTTATATACATGAAAGTTTATTTACATAAATGTCATACCATATTGAATAATTAATACAAAATTATATAGTTAATCTAAGGATCTACAATTTAAATTATTTGTGATATAGTTAACTGTATCAGAAAACCAGTAAAAATAATTCAGAGGCAAAATGTACAATTAAATTTGCTCTGAATAAGGAAAGTAAGTAATTGATCACTTTTATGGGGAGAAGCATGACAAAAGCTATGTCAAAACTGATAGAGTTATAAATTCTTAAAGAAAAGAAGGAAGGGAAATAAGTATGTACACAAAAGAGATCACTGTATTCCTCATTTTATTAGTTCATTGAAAGGAACAGTTAGTGCATATATTATTTGTTCAATTTTGCATGTCTGTATCTGGTAATCTGAGCAACTATTTTGAAAACAGCAATATGCAATACAATAATCATTAATTTCCTATATATTGTCTTGAAATTTTGCGTCACTTTTTATTGCTTTAAAATAAAAATGAGACTAAAATCTTTATCAATAGTAAATAAAGGGGAATATGTTCCAATTAAAAAGAAAAACACTTAAGAGCATGAGCAAAACCCAGGTTAGAAATTTTATGTGGACAGAACACAGAATGATGACAGGATTGGGTGACAGACAGGGCCAAGGAGGTAAAGGTCAGTCTAAGCAGTAAGATTTTGACAGCTGGGCAAGGACTGTACGTGCTTTTAAAAGACGACTGTCGTGATCACTGTCTGTCAGTGACTGCAAGGCTCAGAATTGAAACAGATAATAGGGTCTGGAGAAACTCCCAAATATTGAAACAAAAAGAATGGAGTCATGAATTAAAAGAAAAATGGCATACACAAAGAAAAGTAAGAAGTATAAGAAATGAAAAATAGTAAATATGCATATACATTTGAGAATACATCCTAAAGTATATCAGAATATTTACACAGAAAACGAAATATTGGCTACATGTTATGATACAAATACACTTATATAAACACACACATATATTCCTTAATGTATATATACAAATATATTCATATTAACATATCAAAATCTCAAATCAATATGTATATTTATCATGAAAATATCAATATTTAATTTATTTATGATTTATTTATTTGATTTATGGAGCTGCCTATGAAATACAAAGACATAGTCATCATGTTAAATAATGGAATTCTAAAGTTTAAGCCAATATATTTACAGAAAACTTAATCAGTTTGCTAAACTATGGCTAAATATATAAATTACTATGGAAGTGAAAGATTAAAAAGTTAAAGAAATAAAATGGTTCAAACTTTATTAACATGATGCTTTAGTTGTTACCAGGAGAGTCATAAAAACATAATCAAGTAGAGTTGACTATTTCCCTCAAAACAAACATATTAATTATTTGATTGTTGTATTTTGTCAGTGAGGATCCTATTTGATGGTTATAACGTTATAACTTTAAACAAAATATGTAATGCACTACATATTTTAAAATGGTGCCTCTTTGTTTCACTTTGAGGAAGGTGTGTGGAGAAGTTTGGAAAGGAGATAGGCTACATGGAGCTTTGAGGAAGATATGGATGACATTTTAAGTCTTCATGCTTTTGTACATGAATATGATCTACATAATGTGACATACGTAATGGATATATACCCATGCTTTTGTCTAAAGACAAATTTGCATATATGCATGAGTTTTTATTTTTTATTCATTCAATTAATTATTTGTATCAATCACAGGAATCAGAGGACAAGAAAAGTCAAAGAATATATCTCTGTCTTGTTAATTTCAGCTTCTCACAATTTGAAGCTATTATTTAGAGTATTTTTTTATGGTACACATTGATATTTAGGCCCATCCCAAATGACATTTGAATAGAGAGTACACACTACACATAGTCTCAGTCTCTGGTGAAGATTCCATCTGACTCTTTTTCACTCCATTACTTTGAGGGATCCAGCGAGAGTATATGATTCAGCAGAATCCTTGCCTGCCTTTTTAATACTTTCAGGAAATATAATGGTCTCCCTCTGCATCTGGTAACTGATGCCATTAATTAAACCTGACAAATTAATCATAGGCTACATTAAACACATTTGTCTAAGCATTTCACAGGTATATCCTACTTCCAGTAGGAATCTTTTAGACTAAAGAAATAAAACCCTGAATTTCTCCACAAAATCAGGTGGCTTAATCTCAAATCTATCTCAGAATGTTTGCCAAAAAGTGCACTGAAACCCATTCCATATTTTTCATCAAAAAGCCAGCAGAATTTCCACCATCAAGTTTGGGTTGTCATGCTAATAGCTAAAATTCATCAGGAATTCTTCCTTACTGACCAAATAAACATTGTTCATAAATAAGATACTTCTTCTGACTTTCTTAATCTATATCGATATTGTCCATAAAGTTACATTGTTGCCAAGTTAGGTTACTTGTTTATCCACAAGTATGCCTTGAGCTACAGTACACTTTTTAAATGATCTCATTCAGAAAAGTAACATTTAACTATATATGTCTAGATCATTCTTGTTTTTATATCAGAAATCTGCTACACTTTACCCCTAATATCACTCCTGGAAGAACGCTTGTTTTCTCACTGAAAATCTCAAGTATTGCATAGGCACATGTCATTTCAACCAGTCTATTGTTGGATAGAATAAATTTGATGCAGTTGTTGTTTTTATATTTCCTGTTATAAGATATTAATGAAAAATCAATTTTGGTGATACTGCATTTAGGTAATTGGACGTATATGAAATCATGGCAAACCCGGAAAAAATTTCAGGCATCAGTAAGCAATCATGTTTTTCACTTCTATAAATTTACCTAGGAATATACCTAGGAGTAACACAGGCAAAGAGTCTAGTGCTGCTCTTCTGCATTTGTCTATAGCACTTAAAATGCTCTCATAATTTCATCACTTATGTTGAAAGGAGTTAGGGAGGCATCCCTGCAAAATATTGTTTACAGACCAAAAGCAAAGTTCTAAGAGGTTTCCCTTTGATATTTACATTTTCAATAACGGCAAATTAAGGCATGATTCAAAGTTATGTGTAGGCTGAGGTAACTGGTGCCTGTCTATAATCACTAAGCTAAGGCAGGAGCACTGCAAGGTCTATTCCTCCCTAGTCAATTTAGCTACTGATAAAATCCGTAGCTCCAAAGTGGTTGGGGTTTGTATGACTTTTTTTTTTTTTTTTGTCTTTTTCCTTTTTATCGGTACGATAAAAAGGAAAAAGACAAAGTCGTGGGATCGAACCCACGACTGCCTGCTTGCAAGGCAGGCGTTTATGCCGCTGAGCTAAATCCCCAGCCCCTGGTTTGTATGACTTGATGTGAAGGCTCTGGGGTCCATCTCCAATACCACAAAACAAGAAAGAATAGACATGCATGCATTTACTAAGAAAAAAATAAAATTTCAATTTCTACAAAATTAAATGAAGAAAGGTTTCTTTCTCCTTTTCCAGTCATTACCATAATAATGTTGTACCTACACAATTAATTAAAAATATTATAACAAATTCATGTTTTTCTTCTATGAATTTCTATAAAGCACACGACTACATTCTACAATCTAACCAATTATAGTAGACAATAGTTGTTGAATGAATAAATGAAAGGATGAAAGAAAATATAAAGTTATAAAATCCATGTATTATTCGAAGCATTATTGAGTTTTTCTGCAAATAATGCCAATGATTCAGATAACAATAAGAGGTGGTAATTCCTGTCTCCTTAAAAGATGGAATACTTGTTCGGCAACGACTGGATTCCAATGATCTTACTACTTTTTTTTTCTTTCTTTTTTCCTATTTGTGTTTTTGTGTGTCTTCATTTGTTTGTTTGATTTTTGACATAGGGTCATGCTTTGTAGTTGAGACTAACCTACCAACTATGTAGCCCAGGCTGGCCTTAACAAGGAGCAAACATTCTATTTAAGCCTCCAAGAGCACAGACATTACAGGGAGCTCTATTTTTTTTATTTCAATTTTTATTAGTGCATGTTTGTAGTAAATATTGACTGCATTCATCTTGGAGAGTTTTGTACATATACACAACACACCTTAATTCTTTTTTATATCTGACTGCTTTTTCATGGAAAGGAAACCAAATTAGGCAACTGTGAACTGTAAAATGCTTTGGTCTCCTTTAGGTAGGAGAAAGTAGGTAATGCAGGGTATTAGACTCAGGATCTCGGGGCCATCTGTTGAATTTGGATAAATTGAGACAGGGTTAGTTTAGCTGTTGCTTTTTTTCTACTCCAGGCACTAACATTTCAGTTCAAGGCTTATCTTTCCATCTGCAATATTTGCTCAACAAGTTGGAAATGACAGTATACAAAATGTTTCACTGCCACGTGTCAGGTAGATTAATGCATTTCATGCCTGAATAAATGCAAATGAAATTTTAGCTGAAGGAGATGGCATAGCAAATGATTCTTCATACTGTGGCTAGGAGTTAGGCACAGGGCTCCCATGGAGAAACTCATGGGGACAAGGTGTCTGAGTCACAATTTAATTGCATGAAATTAAATAGCCATAAGTTCAAGCATGCTAATGAACAAGAAGCCGAATTGGCTTTTTCTCTGCCTACTGAATTGTCTAATGATTCTTGAGAGGAGCAAACAGCACATCATAGATCCAATTAACACCCCAAGGTGTTATAAGAACTGTAACTTTCACGATAACATGGAATGTCCTCTTACAAGACATTTTTGAAATGACACTAATACCTCAGTAATAAATTTTCCAAAAAAAGTAATGTAAGTTCGAATAGTTGGCTGAAATTTCCTAGTGAATTTCTCTCTAAACATACTATAAATTAAATTTGATTTTATCCATGCTTCTTCAATTGACTTAAACGTACAATCGTTGGTTTCCTTTGTACCAAAACAACTTTGCTATTCTCCCTTACCTCAGAGAGAAATGTTGTACACTAAGTTGTACTTATTAAAGAAAAGGTAGTTTTATTTTTATTGTTAGTATAAATATTACTGCCAACTAATATCTTTATTGTGCATAAGAAGTTTGCTTTCCTAAAATGAGTCAGTGGAATTTTAACTTTAAAAAGCACATCTTTCCTATTTTAATTAATCCACATGGACTACTTATGAAAATAATGGAAAATCTTGAAATTTTAATAAGCCACAAGTTATTTTAATACAACTTCTGTATGCTACAGACTTTTTATGTTACTGTTGCAGGTTTTTTGTTTGTGTAGAGCAAAGTAGGGATACGTTTTGATGACATCTTTCACTTATTCCATAAGGTACATTATGTAAATGACACAAGTAAATGTGTACTCTGGGGTGCCCAGAAGTTCAGATTATAGATATTCTCCTCTAAAACTCCTTTCCTGAATGACATAGGTTTAAAAATTCCCAGATTATTATGGAACTGAAGCTGCACCTTTGTGTATCCACATACCCACTTTGAAGTTCGTATCAAGGGAGTACAAAATGAGAAAATTTCACAGATCTAAGAATATGACAGCCAAGAATATCAGAGGTAACACATATATTGATAATGCACCTTGTCTTCTGATTCTAATATTTTTAATGTAATATTTATATATGGCTACTCAGGAATTTCCTACTAACCAAATAATGCAGGTTTAGATGTAAGTGTAAGAAAAGCAGAAGAACACATGGTGAAAACCAGAGTTACTGTTGGTAGGCATATGTACACTTTTTATGAGTCATAATTGAATTGAATTTTAGTGTTATTAATAAATAATGAATCTGAAAGAGACACAAGATACTCTAAAGAAAATAGGAAGAGATAATCATAAATAGATATGCAACAAATAACAGTACATTCACCTATGAAAAAATCATTAACAGACATGAAAACCAAATAAGTACTGATTCAATTGTATTGAGAGATACTCACACCCTGCTATCACAAAAAGACAGATCAACTAGACAAAAGAATCGATAATGAAATATTAGAACTAAACCAAAAAATGGACTCATTAGATATCTACAATGTTTCACTCCACAACATTTTAATACATATTCTCAGCTGTACATGGGACATTCTGTAAAATAGACCACATGCTAGCTCATAGAACATGCTTTATTAAATGAAAAGGAATTTAAATTATTCTGTCATACTATCAGATCATATTGCAATAAAACTGGTACACCATGGCAAAAGAAACCACAAGAACTTCATAATCACATGGAAATTAACTCCCTCATGAACAAGACAGAACATAAAAGTAAAATAAAAGAAGAAATTTGACAGTTTCTGCAATTAAATTATAATGACAATACAATATCCTGGAATTCATGGGACACAAAAGCAGTCATAAGAGGAAAATTTATAGGAATGAATACTCATATCCAGAAAACAGATATGTTTAACCTCAAGATTCTAGAAAAACAAGAGCAGATCAAGCCAAAGGTTGTATGAGGGAGGAAACTGCAAATATGTAAGATTAAAAAAAGCAATACAAAGAATCAAGATACTGAAAAGTTGGTCATTTCAAACATTAAACAAAATTAACAAATTAATACAATTGAGATTCAAGAAAGGAATACAAAATATCGAAGAACCGAAGAGTTGATTGTCTCAAAGATTTTTTTTAAATGACAAACATATATCCAAACATGAAAAAAAGTAATGAAATTATTCAAATCCATGAAGTTAGGAATGAAAGGGTTGAAATCACAGTGGATTCTGTTGATTTTCCATTATATTATCTGTATCTACTCTGGTAATTTGTATTCTAACAAGATGGAAAATATAGAAGAAATGACAGATGACTAGATACATATATATGAATTATCAAAGCTGAATTAAGAAGATATAAAAGTCTTAAATAAACCAATATCAGTCAATGAAATTGAAGATGCAATTAAAATCTTACCAACAAAGAAAACCCAATACTTGCCATTCTCTTTACTAAAATGGAATGGAAAGCAATACTTTCAAATTCACCCTTAGAAGCTAGGATTACCCTAATACTAAAACAGAAAAAGAATCAACTAAGAAAGAACTATAGGCCAATCTCTGCAGTGAACACAAGTGAAAAAAAAAAAAAAAAAACTTCTTAATAAATCCTGGAAAACAAAATGCAGCAAATCATCAAGACATTACGATCAATATGGATTCATCTCAAGGATGCAAGAATTGTTCAGTATAGGTAAGTGAATAAATATAAGACACTGTATTAACAGAGTCAAAGAAGAAATCCATGTGCTCATTCAATAGATGCAGAATAAGGTTTTGACAAAGTTCAGCATCCATTCATGAAAAAACTGTAGGAATTTGGAAGAGTTGGTCTTTATTTCAGTCTGACAAAAGCCATCTATGACAAGCCAACAACAAACATCCTGTTAAAGGACAAAAACTAAAAGCTTTCTCTCTAAAATCGGCCAAAAGACAAGGGTGATCCCTGTTTCCATTCTTACTCTGCATAGCTCTGAAAACTTTAGTGAGAGTTAAACAGAAAGAAATAAAAGAAGGGCTGGGAAGTTAGCTCAGCAGCA
Source organism: Cavia porcellus (assembly GCF_034190915.1). Taxonomy (NCBI): domain Eukaryota; kingdom Metazoa; phylum Chordata; class Mammalia; order Rodentia; family Caviidae; genus Cavia; species Cavia porcellus. Next base: position 95,871,941 of record NW_026947487.1, read on the forward strand.
TAAGCACCTGCCTAGCAAGCAGTGGGTCATGAGTTTGACTCCAAGTACAAAAAAAAAAAAAAAAAGAATTAGGAGGAATAATAATAAGAAAGGGAGAAGTTAAATTATTATTTGTGAGTGACATGATACTCTACAGAGAAGACGGCAAAAGCCCACTAAAAGACTACTAGATACAATAAGCAAATTCAGTAACATAGCTGGTTATGAAGTCAATATATAAAAATCAATAATCTTCCTGTACACTAATAACAAACTCACTAACAGAGAAATTAGAGGAGCAACACCTTTCATAATAGATTCCAAAAAAAAATGAGTTACCTAAGCATCAATCTATTGAAGGATGTAAAATACTTCTACACTGATAGCTACGGTACTCTGAAAAAGAAGACTGAAAGGTGGATCAGAAACTGGAAAGGTATTCCTTGCTCTTGGTTAGGAAGAATCAGTATACAGAAAATATCTATACTTCTGAAATTGTTATACAGATTTAATGCAGTTCTGATCAGCATTTCAACGACATATCTCAGTAATGAGAGAAAAATATGCCAAAATTCATTTGGACTCAGAAGAGACCTACAATAGCAATGGCCATCCTGGGTGACAAAGCCACAGCGGGCAGGGAACATCACAATCCCCTACTTGAAATTATACTGTAAAGCTACTGTGATAAAAAACAGCATGGTATTGGTGGAAAAACAGCTAACTATGAATGGAGCCAACTAGAAGACACAGCAAAAACTCCATGCAATTAACCCCCCTTCTTTGACAAAGATACCAAACACATTCACTGAAAGTAAGATAGACTTTTTAAAAAATGGTACTGGAAAACCTGGCTCTGCACATGTTGAAAATTAAAAGTGAAGTCATAAGTTTCATCATGTACTAAACTAAATTTTAAATGAATCAAACATAAAAATATTGAAACATGGGGCTGGGGATTTAGTTCAGCAGCATAAGCACCTGCCCTGCAAGTGTGTGGTCATGAGTTCGATCCCCGGTACTGATAAAAAAAAAAAAATTAAAAACTATTGACACAGAAATATTAAATCTCCTGTAAGATAGACTATGTGAAACTGTTGAACAGTCGTGTAGGCAAAAATTTTGTGAATAAAATCCTGATGACATAGGAACTTTCACTTAGAATCAATAATTGGGATCTCATTTTACTAAAAAATTTTTCCACAAGACAAATAAGCAAGAGAGTAAAGAGACAACTCACAACGTAGTAAAACATGTTTGCCAGCTCTTCTTCTGAGAAAGAATTACTATGAAAACATACAAAGATCAAAAAAAAATCAGACGTCCCAAATTTAAAGACACGATCCAAAAATGGGCAAGTGAGATGACTGTGTACTTCTCACATGAACGAATACAAGCATCAAATGTATGAAAAAATGTTCAGCATCACTGGTCATGCAAGAATTACTAATGAAAACAACACTGATTTCACCTCACCCCAGAAACAATGGCTTTTATCAAGGAATCAAACAACAAAAAAATCGTTAGTCACTGTAAGGATAAAGAACTCTTCTCCACTGTTAATGAGAGGGTAAATTGGTGCAGTCACTGTGGAAATCAGTCTGGAGATTCCTCAAAAACCTAGGATTGGAGGTCCCATATTACCAATTATTTTCTTTGTGGTTATCTGCCCAGAAGAATTAAATACATTATACCACAATAATATATGTTCATCCACATTTATGGCATCACAATTTGTAATAGTTAGAGAATAGCTGAAAGAAACACAAATTCCCATGAACTGTAGAATGAATTGATGAAAAGATGTGGGCTTTTATTGGCTGAGTAGTGCTCAGCCGAAAAGAAGGATAATCTGGAGACATTTAAATGGATGTTACGATCATACTGATAAGTAAAATAAATCTGACTCAATTGTGTAAACATCATATTGTCTCCCTACTATGAGAATTTGAAAAAGTAAGTAAGATCCAGGAAATACAATAGATATTGTGAAATGTGAAGACACTGGTGAAAGGAGAAAATGATAATGGGAAATTATAAATAATAAATAAAATAATAATGAAGGGAAATAATAAGCGTATATATATATATATATATATATATATATATATAGAGAGAGAGAGAGAGAGAGAGAGAGAATCAACTTACAGTTGTACTCATAGTCAAAATACACATTTCCCTTAGTGCATTGAAAAGAAATATGCTAATAATGTTTGGACAGTTAAATGCCTATATCTTGTACTCTGAGTAAGTAATTTAAAGATACTAATATGCAACATATTAATGATTTTTACTCTCCTGTTATATTGGTTTGTAATCCTTTTTCTCTTTAAAATATGATTTACTAAAGGACTAAAATAAAAAGGATGGCATACTGATAAGGATGTGCAAAACAGAACCTTCCTCTTAACTCACGGCATTGTTGGTGGAAATGTAAAATTCTACAATCACATAGAAATAATAATGCATATTCTTCAGAAGACTGAACATAGAGATACTCTTTGAGTCTTTGGGAGGTATAACAATCTTGAGCATAGTTCTAAAAAATGAAGGACTGCATTCCATGGTGATATAGATACGCCCATGATTATGTAGTGCAATTCACATTAGTTAGACTATGGAAACAGGTAAGAAGAAGGTCAACACATATTCATCTGTTGGTTAGAGAACATATTGCATAACAAGGGGAGAAAAAGAAAGGGGGGTGAAAAGGGAAAGGAAGAGAGGAGGAAAAAAAAAAGGAAAAGCATTATCATAATCCAGGACATTATAAGACACATATATTTTCAAATTCAGTATTTTCTGTTTGTACACAGTAAATAAGATAACAATCAGACATGACATTAAAATATCTTTTTTTTTTAGCTGAGGAGACATATGCAAGAGAATATGAAAATAATTTGAAATTGTTATTAACCTTAAAAATCATTTTAAGAGGCTGGAGGTTTAGCTCAGCGGCATAAGCACCTGCCTTGCAAGCAGGCGATCATGAGTTCAAACCCCAGTACCGATAAAAATGAAAAAGACAAAAAAAAATCATTTTAAAATAAACTTGTTTATTTAAATATATGAGACAGACAACAAGAACAATTAATTAGTCAAAAAACTTGTTGAATAGTCACAAAATGAACACAGTTGCTTTATTTTTCCCTATGTTTAGCGCCTAAATGTTTTAAAATTTTCTTTTATATTTTATAACTTTTTGTAAACAGTATACATTTAAAACATATATAACATAGCAACCTCAGAAATCAGGTTCTTTTTGCACTTCACAATTTGTATTTTTTTCCATTATATATTTTTGTTGGTATGGCTACTAGTTTATTTAGTGAATTTCCCAAACTGATTTTGCAAGGCATGCATTCTTTATCGTGTGTGACAATTATTTTTTGCTATAATAGTGCTCTCCTAATGATTAGATAACATTGTCCTGAAGGTCAGACTAAATCCCTGTTTTCAATAGTTTCTGGGAATGTTTTGGAATTTACCTTCAATGCTCAGGCAAAATATAAAGTCTGGGTTTTATTCTATATATTACAAAATCTCAGAAGTACACCTGAAAGCCTAGACTATTCTAGGCCTCTCTGTTTCATGCTCACAACCCTAGTTATGCACACAACTCTTTTCAAGTATAGTGAGCTTCTTTCAAGCTTCTACACGGACATTTAATTCCCCTACCCTTTATTTTAGACATAATAGTAAGTTTCTATTTACCATTATTATCAATCACTACCTCAAGTGCCACTATACAATTTTCTTCCGAATAGTTCCAATAAATTCATTCAAGGAGATGATGGGTTTCCCTGAGTGAGACCTAACTTAGGCCAAATAAGCACAACTCCTCACAAGAACACTTTGTTTAAACATTTATTCCCAAGTAATGGTGGACTGATAGAAAGGGAGCTTCCGCCCTCGGTCCTAGTTTCTGTTTTCCAGCGTCTGCATGGCTGCAGCCTTTTACTGTACTTAAGATTTATAGGCTTCCAAGGCTCCTTTCAAGGTCATCTGTTGAGATATGGGGATGAGAATGAGGTAGTAAAATACCACAAACCTCATCTTTACAATAAACTCTACCTGGATTATGGTAAGAATCTAATAAATTTAAAAGGTTTTAGGATTGATTTTGACCATGTTGTCCACATTGTCTTTGTTTGATGAGTCAAAAATATATTTGGAGATGCTTATTCCAAAACTCCCACTGATATAATTCTAATCTATTCATTTGTGTTGGACCACTGTTTGTTAGCTTTAAATAAAATCTAACTGAGTTGATAGAATGTCTTTCAATTTTTTTTATTTTCACAGACATCATAATAGCATAAATCTTAAAATAATTCAACATGACAAATCAAATCAGTGAAACATCTTTGTCTGAAAAAAATGATACAATTGAGAAAAGAATAGTAATTATTAAAAGACTGTTTCAAAACAAAATTATATTGATGTGAATGTCTTCTACAATAAAATAACTGTCTTTCAATTGTTATTGTATAGTCAAATTACAAATTTAAAGTTTAAGTAAGTTCACTTACAACAGCTGAGGAGAGAAATATTTGTTGAAGTTACTAGACAATGAGACAGGCTTTTCTTTGTTTTTTTGCATTCTTAATTTTCTTCTATTTTTATTTGCACAAACACACACAAGAACGGGGGATCGAGCAAAAGATCAAAGTGAGAGTAAGAGAAGGAGGGGAAGATATACATCGCTTTCGTGTGGAGTTTTGTTTTGTGATGTTAGGAACATTTTGCTTTCAGGTCCTCTTTGTTTTGAAATTCTGTGAACTATGAACAGAAATAGTAGCTATTTTACTTTTCTAAAAATAATACGTATATATGTGAGTGTGCATGCGTGTGTGTTCAACATAATTTATTACAAGGAAAATATGAGAAGCTAGCAATGAAAGGTAAGACAATTCAGAAGTTAGCAAAAAGGAAGATATTGCCATTTCTAAATCAAGAAGAATGGTGTATATTGCTGGCTCAGAATTGGTTCTATTATTGGAAATCACAAGTGATGGGGCAGTGGCATATAAGCGATCCATAGTTTCTGTCATCTTTGAAAAGCTCTTTTTCAAAAATAAAATCTGGATTTATAACTTTACATGAGTTAAACTAATCCATTGTTTGCTCTCTTAGGGATAATGATTTCTTCCAAACTCGATAGTCTTTGAATCTTGAATTACAAATTTTGTGTCTATGCTATCACATCAATTTATATGCTTCCACGGTTAGGTGTTCCTCTCTGAGTAGCAGGTTCCATCCTTCTCTGATAGACAGTCTTAGTTACAATGTCCTAAGTTTTGTAGCATGAAAAAGGATAATAAATGCATAGATACCGGAGTTTGCCTTTGGATTACTGAAACAGAAACTATGATCCTAAGAAAGAAGACTCTCCTACAACATCTGGAAGCAATTAAGATGTAGTAGAAACAGCAGCCCTAAATTTCTGCGCGTGCCTCCAAGTAACTGACCTCCATTTACCTACCTGAATCATGTATAATATACTTTCAACATGAAATTTCTCACCTCTTCAGTATAGGAGGAATTACATTTACTATCCCTTGCCTCAGTATCAAGTATTGTTGTTGGGATTTTAGGTATTATAGAATATCAAGTTTAGAGCAATATATGATTTTCACTGCCATTATAAAAAGAGGAAAAGGATAGCACATTCTTGTGAGCTCACAACCACAGTCCTTCACATCTCTGTCTCCTAGCCCCCAATCCATTATTCTGGGTTTCACACCTTTTAGTTTTCTGAACTATTGTACAGATTTTTCCCAGATCACATGAGGTTGCATCAGGGTAAAACCAGCATGAGTGCAAAATATCATAAGCCAGAAACACATTTAATCTAATTTACAAGGCATCATAGCCTAACAGCACAATGCACTGCACTGGGTCAATGGCTTACCCTAGAAACCACGTGGCTGAAGGGTAGCTCTATCTCCTTGCTTCTTATGAACATTGCAAGATGGTACTGTATCATAGATCACTAGCCCAGGAAAAGAGCCAAATTCAAAGTGTGGTCTCCGCTGAATGTCTCTCACTTGCACATCATGGTAAATGTAAAACATCACAGGTCAAAATATCACAAGGTAGGAGAGCCTGTGCTTCGATACTTTTAAATGTACTCTAAAATAAACTTTTCAGACATTGTTTAGAACAATTTGATGTAACATTGCAAACTCTAAGAGGCATTTAGACACTTTATCAAAGTTTAAGACTTTGTAACAAATTAGTGATAAAGGAAAGTATTCTGAATAGCTACCATTGTAAAACAAATTATATCAAAATATATTGACATAAATGGACAATTTTTTTTATTTTGTTTCAGAGAAGTCAACAATTCAAGAAAAAAATCATGCAGTATAAGCCACAAAAAAAAAACAAGCTTGATAAATTCTAAGTTGTTGTTGATATTAAAATTTAGCTAAACTGGCTTTCTCCTCAAGTAGGACCTCATTATTATAGATTTGCAACTCTGAATTCTTTTTCTTACTTTTTAAAGTGGCATATAAAAAGTGAATTTGTTTCTAGCTCTAAATACTGCTGATAGCATAGAATCTAAGTATGTCAAAAAATGTAGTGGATCACGTGAAAACAAGAAACCCCCAATTTATCTTTCCACCACATAAATAAATCTCAAGATAGATTACTCTATGACTTCTAGAGAAACATAGGTTATTATCAATTCTACTGAAAATGAATGTACAAAGCAAAATTAATATCCCTAATCTCCATTATCAGACTGAGAACACTTCATGAATAATCTTTACAGATTTCTTTTAGGAAAATAAAATTTAATTTGCATTCCTTTGACAAATAGTTTATTTGCCCATTAAGTGTCTGATGGTATCATGTTAAAACCTCAAGAAACCTAAGAATTGAGGCCACCAAGTAATAAAATAGCAAATAAATGAAAATGCCTGAGTTCTTAAATGTCTGGGATACGTTGGCTCAAAGTGTTTCTATCTTTTGTGTGTTTGCGGCCCACTTTTTTGGCATATGCATTAAAGATAATTCTTAGCACTTCATAACAGATACTTAGTTTTTATCATTCATTTCTGTTGCCAATCTATGAAAATAAGCTTTTTCATCTATGAGATGAAAACATTCTGGGGCTTAGTAGAGAGTATTTAATATTATCAGTTTTTACATTTTTTTTTTTTTTTGTTTCAGTATGTGTTTTGTTTCTTAATTTATCTGAAATACTGTATTTGGATGGCCAAGTAAAGGATACGTATTTTTTCTTTAAACATTTAAAAACAAACTAATGAATCCCACCACAGTAATTAAAGAAATATTGTTGAAAATAGCAGTTTATAAAAAAGGTTTGATATCAGATATGCCTCATAAATTTCAGCTTTTCCATTTCTTAAGAAAAGACCTCAGATAATTACCTTTTCAATATCATACAAACATCTTTATTGTAGTTTGCATTGATTTAGTTTGGGCTTATTTGTGCTTTCATATGCTATGATATGAGGAAACTATTTCGGAGTAAATTGAACATGAGGAGGGAAGCGGGTCACTAAAAAGGTGGAGCAATTTCTCACAGTTGTTTCTTAGTGACGATTTCAAGATTATTTTAAGCCAGTCAGTTTCTCAGAGTATGAGAAATCTTTGGAGATGGCAATAAAAATTATTAAGTGATCATCTCCTAAATACTAATTATCAACATCTTGTTTTTCTTACTTTCAACGCAAAAATTCACAAGGTAGAACTCATGAGCTAAGCAATATCTTCAATACAAGTACTTGTAATTACTTTTCTTATGTATTTATGTATTTATTTATTTATTTTTGGTACAGGGGATTGGATTCATGACTCCACACTTGCCAGAAAGTGCTGTGCCACTGAGCTATATCTCAGGCTCCAATTATAATTACTTTAAAAAAATCATCTGTATGAATTAGTAAAAGAGTGAGAGGATCTCTTGTGTGCAAAACACAACATGGCATAAAATTTACCCCGCTCTTTCATGATATATTATAATTCATTTCCAGCTTCATATCCATGACTGTTTAACAGAATTCTACTGTCAGACTTAGTGTAGATTACAAAATCAAACTTCATAATTTGTATTTCTGACTCACAAAATCTGAACTATATACATTTTATAAAAACACAGTTTTAAACTTAGATGACTGTGTCTCTTGCTAGTATTTTGTAAGGCAGATGCATGCTTTGTACTACTCAACTAGATTGGCACAATCAGAGCATGTCCATAGGACAGGGATGTCAGAAAGAAAGATTTGCAAACAGTTCTTATAAACAATTGAAATTACTTTCTTACTTATTTATTTTCTTGAAGTGAAGAAAAAGATAACAAGACAGAGGTGGTGATTCTCTTAGATTATTGCACAATTTAATCGAAAAATATAGTAAGTTTTGTTTTGTTACTCTAGAACAGGATAATTACTTTATGTGTGCAGGAGAAAAAGCTACACAATGTAGACCAAACAGTTAACAATAATTAGAATTGGAAGCTATGCATATGTGACTGGGGATAGCTGTTAAATACATTGGATGGTAGGAATATTTCAGCACCAAGACTCTAAGATGTGTTGATTTCTCCTTTTCTTTTATGTTCTTATATGGTTTTAATGTATTTTAGTTTTGTTTTGTTTTCTATAAGCAGCAGTCCTGGAGCAGTGTATTTTTCAAGGACAAAATTAGATCAATCTTTTCAAAACTTTTACATTCTTATTTTGTTGAAACTTCCATTCCTTCTGATACCTCTTTCCTGATTGCTGTAACATTTCCATTCAGTTTTCTGCCTTTCATCTTACTTTGTCTGTTACCAACATTAAACTTTGAGAATGAGTACCATTTTCCTCTGGAAAAATACATTCAAACTATCTCCCTGCTCTTATTGGAGTTTACATTTTCTATCCAGATATTTAAATGTCCTGCAACATCACAAATATGTTGATGCATAAAAAGAAGAAAGAGTACCAAGTTTTATTCTTGTGTATAGGACACTCACAGCCCTGTAATAGGTATTTTATTCCAGCCATGTTATTTAATTTGTATTAAAACCATAAAACAGATAAAATTGCTCTTAATTTAACTCAGGGTAACACCAAGGATTTTTAGATTAAGTAATTTGTGCTACTTCTTCTATCCATGTTGAATTTCAATTATATTTGCATCGCACTAGTTTATTACATACCATCAGCACTGGAGGTTTACAGGTTCGGGATGGAAATGACCCGGGGACTTTCTCGCTCTCAGGCCTAGTAGCTAATTCTACTTCTCTCTTATTATGTCTTTATTACTGAGTGAAGCCCATTGCCTGCAACATTAATATTCCCCTATACTGGAAGCTTAGGATCCCTTACAAAAAGTTAGTTTTTTTTTTTTTTTTTTTTTTTTTTTTTTTCAAATGTTACCATGGCAAGACTAAAGGATGAAAATGAGAGTGAAAGAGAAAAAGACAAAGAACCATAAAAAGGTATATTACTCTTTAATGGTATCGTAATGCTGTCTTACAATGTCACTGTTGCTACAGTATGTTTACTGAGGTGTTATCAAAGCAAAATAAAAACAGACCTGCATGCTGCCTGATTCTTCAAGGGCATATGGCATTTGAATGTCATAGTGAACATTTTAGAAACACATATTTGGTTATGTTATCTGAACAAGTTTATTCATAGTCCAGAGCAGACTTTATCCTATTATTATAAATTGTTTTCCAATATTTAATATAGACTTTGGAGAATAAGCAGAGACCAAGATTCCTTCTAGAAAAGTATCGATATATTAAATATAATTGTTAGGTCTTTGAAAGTCATTTTAGCAAATTTCACTGACTCTGGCATTTAAAATCGTATCACTTTGATTTTCTACCGATAACTTTAAACATAACCAGATTTGAATCAAGTGCCCCACAAAATAGTAAATATTAGTACTGCTTGTATAAAACTGTTGTAATTGCATGACAGTAAATGTGTTTGATGTGCAATTGGTAGTGTAGACATATTTCTGCCTCTTTGTTTAGCAGCACATACATAGAAAGTGTTATTTTGCATATAAACACTATATCCTCAACACGATCTTTAAATGATTGTTATTTTATCATTATATATTCTCTTTCTTCCTATATTCTTTAAGATAAGTTCTGATAATTCCTTGGTCTTTCCATAAGATAGTTTTCCATATGTGTAGATATTGTCAAAATCATGGTATTAAATGGGTCAATATGAAATAATTTCATCTTCCTTATTACCAAATAATATTCCTTAGTATACAGTAGTTAATTTCACCGCTCACACATTCGGGGCTATGTGAATTATGTTTAGTTTCTAACTCTTACAAAAATTTTATAAAGTCATCTAGGTACAAGTTTTGGTAAGAAGGTAAGTTATTTTGGGGATAAGTATTCAACAGTATATTTGTTGGTCAAGTTATAAAATCAAAGCATAAACATTAATAGACAGTCATATGTAATATATTAACAAATCATTATTTCTCAATGTTATTTTTTGAACTTCTGTCTCATTTCTACTCTTTATTCTGTTTTGCTTTTTTTTAAATAAAAAAGTGTATTTTTGTTGGTCATTTTATAGTAATTTTGCTTTCAACTATTCCAGAGTGTCTAGAAATTATGATATTGTAAAGTTCTACTAGCAAAACACTAATGATTCAATTTGTCTGTACACTTACCAGTATTATCTATAATCAGTATGTGTGTGTATCTATATCTATATATAAAACATACATATGAATGTATGTATGATTTAGCCAGCTTTTTGGTGTTATGTTTTCATCTGCAATTTTCTAATGATTCATGATCATTATTCTTAGCAGCAGTACTTTCACTATTATGGAGCATTGTCTAATTGGAATTTTTTTTAAAAAAATAAAATTTTGTCAGTTCTCTATATGGAACAATATGAATGGATTCCCAGAGAATTATGACCAAGAAAAGTTAGTTGAAAAAAATTCACATTATTGCACCTAATTTGTAATATTTTTAGAATGAAAAAATTGTAGAAATAAAGAGGAAAACTAGTTGCTGGGGATTAATCAGGAAATGGGAACAGAAAAAAGTGATTGCCACTATAAAAGGGAAATAGGAATTTTTGCAGTGATAGAACTGTTCAGTGTCTTATCTATATATTGAAAAATGTGATGATTCTGATGTCGTAGTTATTACATGATAGTTTTACAAGAAGTTCCATAGTAGCAAACTATATAAGGGGCATATAGGATCTTTATGTACTACTTTTAATTGGATTAAATTAATCCATAATTAATTCATAATTGGAACTGCATTCCAATATATAATTTTAATCTAATTAATTTATGTTCTCTAGTACCTTATTTACTTTTTGCACATAACACCTCTAAGCACCTTTAAGACCGGAAACATTTAGTGTCCTCATCAATTTCTTTCTGCCTAATTCTTTGAACAACAACTAGATACTAAAAGCAAATATTTTTACTATGACATTCCTGCACCTATAGCTTTTCCTTGGCTTTGCACTCATTTTTAATTAACATTTAATGCAAATATTGCAACTGAGTATCAATCATCTAATCAATTTTCCTTTCCTCTTTTTGTGTTTCCAGCAAATTGAACAGGTTTTGATCATGTAACAAGTATCCACTGTAAGATTTCCATGGCTCAGATCCTACAAAACGAGGTCCTTTTTCTTCAATGTTCTGAAGAGACTGCTGTCAATAGGAGTGCTTAGCCGTCTCAGATTACAAAGGGTGGCCAATGAGAATTAAGAGACTGAAAGACTTGCTGAAGAGAGAGAGAATGAAACATTCACCAGGGGCGTCACACTGAAATTCAGCCTTATGGATATATCACACAGTAAGCTTCAAATAATACAATACTGAACAGATGAAAATCAATGACTGATATTTTCTCTTCTAGTTGGGCAAAAGTGGCACATTTCGGAAATTTTATTCCTGATTTTGTAAAATATTGGAAATGCGAAAATTTGTGTGTTTTAACTTTCCCCAAAGTTTTTGAAATGCCAGGAATGCAGTGCCTTGAATAGGCCAGATTCTTAGATATAAAAGTATTTAGCTAAGACTTTTTTAAAGGAATCTTACTTTTAATAATGACATTTCTTAGTCCTCTGAGGCCTTAAAACTTTCTGCACCTCTCGTGGTCTTGCAGTCACTATCACACGTGGTCAATTATAAATGAGCCGTAGAGTGTCGCACTAATACCCACGGACTTTCTCACTTTAATGACATCATCAAGAAAATCCCATAAATGCACCTGCATCTGTCAGTGTTTCCTAGATCTCTGAGGGTTTAGGATTAAGGAGAGGCAGTAGAGGGAGCTCTAGCAGCATTGATTCCTGGTTATATTATTATTATTATTATTATTTTCCTTAACAGATTGCAATCTTATAGCCTCAATGAGAATCTAACACCTGGGAAGATCCACTGTGATTTTCCTGAATAATATTTGCATGTATGAAATAACACATATAAGGCCCCAAATACACAAACTGTTTTAATATCTACAGCCTATCTCACTCTTGTGAACATACCTCAAATCATCGTTGATAAAAAATTTCTCCCCATATCCTGGCCTCCATCCCCACTCCTGTCTCCATATCTTCACTCTCACTGTAAATGTCAGGCAGAGATTTCAAAATCAATACTTAAAGATATTTGGTGCAACAAAGTAAAATTATCAGTCTTTGAGGAAAAGAGAATAAAATACTCTATCCCTGCCCTCCATTTATTTTTCTTCTGAGCAGTAGTATTGTTGGTTTCTTGGTCTTGAAACCCAGTTCTAGTTTAACTCTCTTATATTTTTAAAAAAATATTCATTTTACCATTCTCTTGAATTTCTGCCTGCCTTTTCTAACTATGGGTCAGCAGTATGATGACACAAAGAGCCAAGGACCTTCCCTGGAAGAGCTCTCTTGCAAATGTCTCTCCTGAGATCAGTGCAAGAGAAAGAACAAAGCTCACAGCCATGCCACTGATGACATGTAGCAGCAATGTTAGTAAAGGAAGCCTCTTGGCACACACAAAAAAAGTCATCAAAAGTTCCAGCGACAGTGTGCAATTAATACCAGGGCTGCTGCTCATCCTCAACCCCATTACTCATCCCTTCTCACCCACGGCATCTGTAGTGCTTCACTGGAGTCTGGCTTGGACTGAGGCCACCAGTGCTGCCATTGTTCTAAGGTCAAGAGAGAGACTTCTTTCACCACTTAGAATCTAGGAGAAAAAAAATACTAAAAGTATGAACAGGATATTGAAAGTCACTCTGAATAAAACAAAACAATTTTCATAGTTGAGCTCCTTGCAATGTGGATTTATCCTATCACAGTAGGTCTGATCTTTGATCTTTAAAAGCTGAGATCTTAAAGTCCATATTATAAGGCTTTCTGTGTATCAGAGGCTTATGTGGCCTTTGAAAAAGTGTTGGTTGCAAAGAAAGAGTTTTTTTTTTATGTTTGTAATAAAAGGTGTATTGATTCTTCATGTCCTTGTTTAACAAATGTTTTGGGGACTGACTTAAAACAATATTTTATTGTTATTATGTGATAATATGATTTATTTTCTTATAGGCACTTCTACTGTAAAATACAGAGTTCTGGAAAAATGAAAACCATTAAAATCGTCTCCAATTGCAAATGGCCTTTCTAGCAAGATCTTACCAAGGGTTACCCATTAATTGTCTCACTAATCAAAGTTTTGAATACGGACTGGGTAGAATTATGAAAAGTGTAATAGAGTCAGTAGGAGCAGGAGGAGACATATACAAACACTTAACTGAAAGAATTAAGAGACCTATGACAGGAAATGCAGGTAAAAGTCATAAATTTAAGATGATTTACCGTTTACTAGAGAATTAAAATGAAAGAATCACTATATAAAGCCATTTTAATAAACGTGATCAGTTTATTTTTTGAAATTTATGCCTTTGATATTAAGAGCATTAAGTATCTACAAAGTATGTGTAAATGGACAATTTCTATGAAGGCATCTTGGAAATGAGTATACTTCGATAGATTCTTTGAAGTCTGCAACAGTTAAGATGTTAGCATGTCTTTCATGCATTCCATGTAATCTGTGAGTTATGAGAGCATATGAGGCATACATTGAACTCTTTTCCACTGGGGTAAATTTGGATCTTATTGCAAGAAGGCTGGCTTCCTCAATATTAGTTGGAGAGCAGTTAGATGGTTCCTAAAATTATTAATCAGAATAAAATGCAGGTTTTTTTCCATACTATGGGTATTTATTTGTGTAGAGTTATATAACTTAGATTATGTAATATAACATCTACATTTGGAAACAGATTTATGATAATTCTTAAAAAAATCACTGCTGTAATTGGCTAGGATTGTGTCTAAACTTTAAATTTGATGTACTCTTTGAGGCTGACGTGCAGATTTACTCAAGAAGATAATCGTATTATAATCCTACCTCTAAGTAACAGGACAGGTCACTACTGAAATTACATTCAGCCTTGAAAGAGGGCTAGGTACTCAGGAAATATTAGATAAAGCAAATGAACTGATACATTCAACTACAGAGCATAAGGTCATAGATGATTCAGATTCACTGCAAATTCTATTAAAATAAAGATAATTTCCTTTATTGCTGTCTTTTCATCCAGAACTCAAAGAGAGGTGAAAAAGCAATCAATATAATAAGGACAAACTTTTAGCGGAAACTGTAGCAAGTTGTAGTGGACTGGTGGTCAACTTGTAATACTAGCTGAACTGAATCAACATACTCTTCAACATGAATGGCCCACCCCAAGACTGTTGCCAGCATAAAAAGGAGAAACGAAGAGGAAAGTGAGTAGCATTGTGGGTTCTTTAAAGTGTTGTAGCTTGGAGCTTTTGGTTCTCCTGGAGGAGCCTGTCATGCTGGCTTCCCTGATATGAATTCAACTGCTATCAGAGGGACTGAGGACCTTACCAGGCTCCAGAAGGAAAGATGTATGCTGTTCAAACTCCAAGAGAAGCTTGTCACTCTGATTTCGTGATAGAAACTCATTCGGTCTCATCATCAGAGGACCTCGGGGCCTCATTATTGCAAGGATGCCTGTTGTACTTTTAGGGGGAGTTTTATTCTTACTTTGAGCGTTGCTTTCTGGCTCCAGTGAAGAACTTTCAGCCTACTGGAACAGATGCTTCATCCCAGTGGTATCGACTTTCTAGTTTCCACCGCTGACCTTTGGGCCTTCCCACCCCAAATCCATGAATCATTGCCATGGGCTTTGGGCCTCCAGCTGTACTCATGAAGGACATCGTCATTACCTCTAGGTCTTCAGCTGGACTCACGCAAGACAAAATGTAGTATGGAACATATAGATATACACCATAATATATACATCTTGGAAATGATGTTTGTGTGTTGTGCTTGTAAAGAAATATCTTTTTAGACTTGATCTTAATTGAATCTGACTTATTTGATTTTAGATAGAATAAGACATTTGAATTCTATGAGGAAGAAAAGTAATGAAAATAAAGACTGTTTATGTGAAATAATGCACTCATTCCTTGGTTTAGGTTTTAATCATCAATCTACCTAAGAATTATTTCAAAATAATAATATAAATAAATATCTAAGTGCCATAGCCTATCTAAATGGGATTGGAAATTTTATAATTGGCCTCATGGTTATTTGAATAGAATTGTGCTTTCTCTGGGAAATTTCTCCTCATTGTTCATATTCCTATCTCCTATTTGAAAGTAATCAGTTCTGTGATTCTTTTCTGTTCCATTTCTACAAATGTTTATTGTAGAATTATTTATTTATGCATTTGTTTTCTATGTTTGCAATTGGTTTTCATGTTTTTAAACTTTGTATAATAGTGTTATACATCATGAATCTTTCATTATCTTGTGGTTTTAGTAAATATTAGAATTTGAGGACACTGGTGCATATCATCCAGTAAATTCCCTTCCAATTCAGCACTGTTTCAGTTCATGACTGACTCATGTTTTGATGCATATCTTATTGATGTTTATTTCCAATTTTTGTTGTTAAATGTTAGGCTGCAATTAAATCTTTTGATGTATGTTTTCCTAAATGCATGCTTATATGTATTAGATTTACTAGATATTAGCAAATGAACAGTATATTTAAAACTACTTGAGAAAATAGAATTTTGGGCAGTATAATTAGTTTAACTCCACTCAATTCCATGCCCACAAATGAGGATAGTATTATTATATGATTTAATGGATATTAAATGGTTCATTTTTTGTGAAAAGCATAACAAATAATAAAAACAAAGGGTCTTCTTCATTTTGTCTTCTTCATTATAAATTGTGTCTATGGAAAAGAAACTTAAGACACAGGATTGTTACAATTTCTTGCATTTATGTAAGCAGAGAAATCATTCATATTAATGAGAAATACCTGTATTCTGTTTCAGTTTATCTGAGGAAGTTTTACTTTCATATTATGAATCATCATCTTTGAGTTTCTGAGTTTGTGACCTGTGCATGTTGGTGTGTCTTTGTCTCTCTGGCTTAAAATAAACAGTAAAACTAGTGCTGCTGGATCTTAATTATTATTCTATCCGTTTGCCTTTCTCTATTTTATATTCATCTGTTTGTCCTTTCTAAGGCTGCTCAACAAAATGCAATGCAAACATTAAATGAAGATTCCTCTGCAATTCAAAGAAAAACAGTTCACCTAAAGGGATAAAAGGCAGTTGTTGGTTGTCTACAAAACATAGAGAAACTCAGCATGCACATTTGGATGAAAAGAACGAAAGTCTATGTGAAGAAAAAGAGGCTAGGCCAGTGAGGTGGTCACTACAAGCTGTTAGGGCAGGGTGGGAAGGCAACTGAAAACCAAAGATTTTACTATAATCTAGGAGGTCAAGGTCACCCTCTTCCCTGCGCAAGACTGCAGAAGACTGTCCTTATTTGCTTTGCAGCATGAAGGTTGTGAGGAACAGTGACACTCATTCGCTTACTTCTACTTTGCAGATCTGTGCTTTCTCCTTGATTATCGATCCTTGAGTGTACATTTGGCATGTAAGAATCTTATTTTTATGTACCAAACTATAAATAATATGCATAATTTTACATAATGTATACATTTTGTGAATTTGCATAGCATAAATATTATGCTTCTCTTGGGCTAGGAGTTACACTTTATAATATAAAATAACTCTATGAAAAAAGAGAAATATTTACATGAAATTTACACATATTTCATATTCATAAACTAGAAGTTTTAAAATGCATCACAATTGGGCATAAATAAATGAAATATATAGAAGTTGAAATAACATATATTGAAAATTCAGGCAGGTTTTAATTTCACACATGCATTAATTTTAAATTATCTAAATAGCTATAGCATGAAAATAATAATAAAAATTGTTAGAAAGCACTCCTTTCTAACTATATATATATATATATATATATATACTATTCTTTGGTTTTGTTTGGATGTTTTATCATTTCTATCACAGGTAATTGCTTTTTTTATGGTCAGAAAAATCTAAGTTATTCACAAATACAACAATGCTAATACTTATTGGAAGATTTTATAGTGAAAAACATGGAGAAAAAAGGATGGACATGGTCTCTCTTTTAGTGGGAGTCTGATACCAAGATTTTTGTGAAAAAAATGCTCAGATTTTCATTCTGGGAAATGGAGGGATATCAGATATTTCTTATGTACTTGCATCCATTTTACTTAAAATTAAGGTTATTCCTCTCAACATTTGAAGGTTAATATTGATAACAGTTTTGGAAAACTCAAGGCATAGTGTACAACAGGGGTTCAGAATTTCTCAACCAGGAGCAAACATCCCACACTGTCTATATTCATTGGAGAAAGCTATTAAGCAATGTGAATACAATTTAGGTAAAATAGTTAGAAACAACACTATAAGGTATTAAGTTAAAAAACAAAACATATATATATATATATATATATATATATATATATATACATATACATAAAATTCAAAATTACTAGAGTCACTTGATTGTCACTTGTTCCTGATACTACTAAAGACAAAGCAATTTCTAGTTGTCAGACATAACCTGATACAAACTAGTTAGTAAGAGACCATTAAAACGATAATAATTAGTACTTCCTGTGTCATGATATAAGTCCTATCTTGTCAAAAACACTAAGTGTGTTTATTTTGTAAATATTTTAGCAGTAAAACTCTGGAAATAGACTGCAACTTAAAGAGCGAATATATAAAAGCTGTTATGTGTTTTATTAAAGACTTTTTCCAAGCCCAAAACCCCAAACTGGTACCAATCAGTGGATTATTCAGATTGCTCATGAAAATGATCGGTGAGTTTAAAAAAGACACTAATGAAAACCTAGGCTAAGTAAGATGATACCATGATACAATACATGCATGGCCAATTTGAGAAAAAATAAAAGAGTCCATGAAAAGGTACCAAAAAAGAAATCCAGGTAATAAAAGTTTCTACCCGACATATTATCAGCAGAAGTGACCAATGTGAGCAACTTCTGTTAGAACTAGGAGACAGGGAAGATGTTGCTGGTCATATCCTGATGCAAACTTAAAAAGAGATAGCCAAGGGAATTGACCTAGGAACTGCCAGTTGATGTAAAAAAGACTAACATAAGATTAACTGGAATTAGTGAAAAATCACATTAATGACATAAAAACCTCTTTTCAACAATAAGAGCAGAAAAATTGACTAAAGTAGGTAAACAACCTAGAAATGAGATATATAGAAGTGCAAAAAGATACAAACAACAAAAATAGAAAGAAAGTGGTGTGTGTTGGACATCATAGCCAAAATTCCAGAAGTGAAACAAAAGAAAATAGTCATAAAGGCTCTAAGAGAAAAGAAAAAAAAATTTTTTTTTCAATGCAAGTGCACTAGAATAACAGAAGACTTCTCAACATGATTCTTAAAGGCCGGGAGAATTTGGAATATTTCAAATCTTGTATGCAAACAACTTTCAACTCAAACTAACATATCTTGCAAAATTATATTTCAGAATGAAAATGAAGAAATAAGATCTTATAACAGAGAGCACTTTTAAAAACCTGTGACCACCAATACAGCAATCCAAAATTATGTCAAGCATATTCTAGAAAAAGAAAATAAAATATACCGTCAATGATAACAAAAATCATATTTAATTAATAGATCAGGTAGGGTGAGCAGTTAAACAGACGTGAATAAAAAGAACCGAGAAGAGGAAAACAATGCAATGACTCGACAAAGTTAACAGCTTCATATGATTGGTGACAATTATACAATCAAAACACCCAGGGTGGATCATAAAACCTATCAAAAGAAGAAGAAACAATTTAATCCAAAAATAAATTTGTAAACTAAAAAGCGTGTTGTAAAATAGTATTCCATCTAATGGGAGCCTGGAAACAAGCAAAAGTGAATAGTCACTATGCTGTATTCAAAGTAAGCTTCAAGCCAAACCAGTCAGAAACTATTCAGAAGAGGCAAGTAAATTCATTACACCTGGGTAAGGGACTAATTCAACAAGGGAAGACAATAATTATAAGTATATATGCACCCATCTTTATAAAACACACTACTGGATAAAAAAAGTATAAAATCAAAGAAGCTCAATACCTGCCCGTCATAAGGAGACTGATCAACTAGACAAAAAAGGCAACAAAAAACTGCACCTTTGAAAAAGGATCATAATAAATATCTGCAGAGTTTTTCATGTAGGAGTACTTGACACTTTCTTCATTAAGGACCATTTATTATCCCATAAAATGTGTCAAAATAAATATAAAGTCAAAATTAATTCATAGTTATTGTCATATTATAATGTGATGAGACTGTAAATCAGTGGCAAAAAAATCACAGAACTAAATATATAAATAATAAAATAAAATCATTGATATTTTTAAAATGCACTGAATAATCAGCATGTCAAAAAGATCAAGAGATAAATTAGTTTCTTGAGTCAAATGATAAAGCTAACCTCAGGTACTACATTCTATGGGGCATAATAAATGTATTCCTAAGCATTTATGCATAAATGCATTCAAAAGCATTACCGTGAATGCCCACCTCAGGAAATCAGAGGGAGCCCAGATAAATAAGCTAATGATGCATTCATTATTTAAAAAGAGAAGAGAAATTTAAATCCAAAGCTAGTACAAAAAAAAAAAAAGAATGATAAAGATCAGAGTAGAAATTAAGGAAATTGAGAATTTAAACATGTAAAAATCAATAAATCGAAGAGTTGAGTCTTTGAAAGAATAAAAAAACCCTTAGCCAATCTTACAAAAATTGAAATACATCAGTACAATAAAAAATGAAAAAGGTACAAAATCACAACCAGCACTGTGGGACACAGAAGATTATCAATAATTACTTTGAGAACCTATACTCTAATAAATTGGAGACTTTGGAATAAATGGATGCATACATATTTATGTATATTCAAAACTGAAATAATAAGATGTAAAGCTCTGAATAATACAATTACCGACAGTGGAATTAAGACTGTACAAAAAGTGTTCTAACTAAGAAAAGCCCAAGACACAATGGAATTGTCATTGTATTCTCTAAAAACTTTCACAAAGTCCTAACACCAGCATTGGACAATCTCTTAATGAAATTTTAAAGTAAGGAGCACTGCCAAACTTATACTGGGAGGTTGCCATTAATGACTATAAAACTAGATAAGAAAAAGAGAGAAGAGAGAGAGAGAGAGAGAGAGAGAGAGAGAGAGAGAGAGAGACAGAGACAGAGACAGAGACAGAGATACATAAAGAGAATTACAATACAATCTGTTTAAAGAATACAAATGCAAAAATCCTTAACAAGATACTGGAAAACAATACACTAAATCATTAAAAGATAAAATATCATGACTGTCTATGTTTCATCTCAGGGTTGCAAGAATAATTCAATTTATAGAAATTGATATATAAATATAATGAATCACATAAACAGAACAAAGGACTAGTCACCCCATAATCTCAATAGAAGCAGCGAGAGTCATGGATAAAATCCAACATTCATGATAAAATCTATGAAAATTTATAAAGGATTTTATAACTGAAAATAACCATTTATGAGAAACCTACCACCGACATCATATTCAATGGAAAAATACTTTCCCTCTAAAATAAGAAACAATACCAAGATGTCCACTATCACTAATGCTATTCATTGTATTACTGAAAAATTTGCTACATTAATCAGGCAAAATGTAGAAATGAAAGAGGGAAACATGAGAAAGGAGGAAATCACACTATCTTTATTTACAGATAGTACTATCCTTTAAATTGAAGATACAAAATTTTCAGCAAAATCACTCGAACTAATTAATAAACCCAGAAAATAGTAGGATACAAAGTGCTAAAAGCCAGTAGTGTTCTTACGCTCCAATAATGAACTCACAGAGAAAAGAATTTACCAAAATAATGTCGCTCAAAATAGGCTCAAGAAAATTTGTATGTACTTACAAATTAGCCTCAAAAAGCAAGGGAAAGATCTTTGTAACACAAATTATATGACTCTGAAAATCAAAATCAAAGGAAACATTAGAAAATGGAAGGAACCAATATTGTGAAAATGATCATACTACCAAAACTGATGTATTGAGTAAATACATTCACACCAGCATTCTTCACAGGACAATAAATAAAATCCTAAAATTGATATGAAAACAGATGAAAGTTAGAATGGCAAAATAAATCATAGTAAACAATAATAAAGCAGGAGTCATCACAGTCTCAGATTCTAAGTTAAATTAGAAAACTTCAATGACAAAAACAATGTATCACTTACACATAAGAGATGTAACAGATCCAAAGGTTTAAAGACTCCTCTAAGTGGTATATACATAGCATGTTTACAGCAAATATTACAACTCATCAGTTAAATTTCAGAGGTAGCCTATATATCCATCAGCAGATGAATGGATAAAGAAAATGTAGCACATGTATACCAGGGCATAAAGAAGAACAAATTTGAACCTCTGATAGGAAAATGGGTGCTGCTTGAGATCATAATGTTGATTGAAATAAATTAGAGATGCAATATAAAATATTGCAATGCTTCTTTTAATTGAAAAATCTAAAATTTTAATTATTTAAAGAGTAAAATAAAAGATAATAGCTTCAGGGAGAAATACCTTTTGCAAATGGGAAGGAAAAAATAGATGCAAGGAGTTGGAGGATAAAAACAGGAAGAGGGAATAAAAAGGAATTAGGATATGGTAACCACCAGACCATAACCAATGCTCCATGATGACTGAGAATCATTACGTATGACAAACATATATAATGAAAAGTTTTTTTTTTATTTAAAGAAAGATTAAACAAAACAGAAAATAGGTAGAAATAGTACATACATTCAGAAAAAAAAGAGTAAGAAATCACTAGTTGATGTTGTCATTTTACAAATAGTTATTCAAGGTACAAAAATGGAACATGTAAAGTGGGAATTCAAGCAGAAAGACTGCCAAAAGTTCTAATCAACTGTCCAACAAAAACTTAGTAACATGGTTGTCAATCCTATACATTTAAACATACACGCAGTTATCCATATCTTCATTTATGTTTAGATTAAACAAACTAAAGCAGGTTAAAATCATTTTGAATAAAGAATAATAGTATTGCTGGATTTCACTTCATGACACTCCATGATCAGCACTGGGTACTGTAGTGTCTTCTTTTTAAAACTGAATTTAAAGAAAGACAAAAAAAAAAAAAAAACAGAAAACAGGTAGTAATAATACATATTTTCAAAGAAAAACAGTAAGAAATCACTAGTTGATGATTACAGATTGTCTTCTTACAAATAGTTATTCAAGATACTAAATTGGAGCATATAAAGTGGGGATTCAAACAGTGAGACTGCAACCAGTTCTGTTCAACTGTCCAGCAAAAACTTAGAAATATGGTTATCAATCCTCTACACTTAAACATACATGCAGTTACCCATATCTTCAATTATGTTGACTTTCAATAAACCCAAGCAGGCTGTTGTTGGGTTTCACATTATGACACTCCAGGATCAGCACTGGGTACTTTAGTGGCTCCTTTTCTTCAAAGTATCTGTTCATTTCATCGATTGTCATAAGATCAGTTCTCATAAACTGTTCATAGATTCTACACATGCATGGGGCTTAACATGTATTTATTTTATTTTATTTTTTAAATTTTGAAAGTAGCAATTATGCAACAGCATAAGACAGAACAAAGCCAATCAAGACAATGCTGTGAAACTGGTACAGGATTTCACAGTAGGATACTGGGATAGTAGTACTAAGTACTATGGTATATCTCTTTAATTTAACATTAGCTATCCAGTCAATTACGTATTGTTAAATCAAAGCAAAAATAGAACATTGTAAAACGAATTGAGAATACTGAATAGAGCAAAAGAAATATAACAAAAAGTGAAAACAACCTATGCCTTCAAACAGAAGATAGAAGGAATTCCCCCATATTTTCTATACTGCATATGGTCATCCTCCCAAGAGATGTTGAAATATCTAACCCCTGTAGGTAAGGGAGGAGGGGGCAGGTGGGAGAAGGGTGCTTGATTTTCAGCTCGTGTGGAAGTTGGCTCACAGGTAATGGTTCTCCTCCAGGCCCAAACTGCAGGTGCTTATCAAGAGGGCAGGTGAATAAGCTGCCAGAATCCCTCCATGGCTGGAACTCTGGAACTCTTTTCTCCTCCTGGCCCGTTGCAGACCCTTACTGAGAAGGTGGGTGAATAAGCTGCCCGATTCCCTCCATGGCCTGAACTCTGGAGCTCTGTTCTCCTACTGGCCCGAGTTGCAGAGGCTTACCTAGAGGGCGGATGAATAAGTTGCCCGAATCCCTCCTTGGCCAGTACTCTGGAGCCAAATGAAAAGTTTTTAAAAGCACAAAAGAAAACGAAATTAACTTTTTCAAAGGCTATTTTCAGCTTTCTTTCCCAAACTGACGTGTGACGTATTTTAATCTCTTGGATGACAGCAAATCAGACTAAAATACAATATAAATGCATGTACCGAGTTAGCTCAGTAGTTGAGTGTTGTCTTTATCTTGTTCAGGTCCTAATATCCCATAAAAACACATAAATATCAGACCAAAAAAGTGTTTTACTATTTTTTTTAACTCTTTGACCACTTTGTTCCAGGTGCTTAATGACAAGTTAAATCAATAATAAATTAAAGTAAGTAAAAATAGAATATGATTTGTGTATATTTCTGATTATTCCTCCTGATTGACTATCTTTTTACTACACAGGTTAATTCTATAAAATATTTCTAAAAATCATCATTTTACACTTGAGTGTGTGTGTGTCTATATATATATATATATATATATATATATAGAGAGAGAGAGAGAGAGAGAGAGAGAGAGAGAGAAATGAGCATAAATTGAACTAGATGATACTTTACATGGAACAAGTTATAATTTCAATATGGAGGATCTTCAAAATCTAAAAGTAGAGATTCCATTTTACCCCGCTATTGCCTTTCTAGATGTCTTCTATAAAGTGTTAAAAACATCATATTACAATAATACAAGCATATCCATTCATTCGTGGCACAGCTCACAGTAGCTAAATCTTGGAAGCGGTTTCCATGTTCATCAGCATGTGAATGAATAAAGATAATGCCATAGACAATGATATATTTGGGTCATTTGTAGGAAATTTGATGCACTTGCAACCATAATGTTAAGGGAAATAAAACAAACACACAGACTTAAATATTGCATGATTTCTTTTACATGTTAAACCTAAAATATCAGAGAAAAGCAAAATAAAAGAAATAACAGGAAACAGAGACAGATATTTTTAAAAATGGAGGACCCAGGGTGGGGTGAGATAAGAGGGTAGAATGGGTAAGGGGATAAAAGAGGATCAGAATGATTTACGTAATACACCAAATATTCAGGAGGAATTCCATCACCACTTACTGTACACATATACTATTAAAAAATAAAAATTTGAGAAAAACATTTTCACAGTGTGATATTAACCATTGATTAGTTGTCATTTGTTAACTTTCTTCAATGACTGGCTAAGTCACTTAAATAATCTGATTTCATTTTGTCTTATCTAAAATGTTTATTGAAGGCTAATTTATCAAATGTACCCAAGTGTCAACTATCTGTTAATGCATAAGACAGAAAGGGTTTCAGGGCAACTGATCTGTAAAGTTCTTATGTGAGGCTCATGGGATGGAGGGGGAATGTCTGAGTTCCTCCATCACCACTGATGAATGGTAACCTTTTCACCAAAGTCATTCACTGATGCTACAGCAATACTCTCATGTTAATATTTTCACAAATATTTTGATGCTCCAACACATTTCCATAAAAGTTACTATGACTGTAAGAATTTAATGTTACAAAAACTCATCATATAACCAAAATCAAGTAAGATTAACAAAGAAACACAGTGAATGAACTAGAAGCTCCCTTTAGAACATATCCTGTATATCACTGATGAGAATATTGAAGCCTAATGCTCACAGAATTGTCGGGATGGAAGACTGAATATATTGAGATGCTTTATTCATCTGGCTTCTACATCATTAATTATTCCTGAGTCTATATCACTCCTACATTTTTAATGGCTCTAAACATACCCTTTATCACAGTGGCCCAATGGAAAATGCATAACTAATTTTAGACATTTAATAGTAGTACTTTTCATAATTTTGAACATTAAACATGTATTTCTTAGTGTAGATTTCATTTCTTAGAGTAGATTTGGTATCACAGAAAAGTTGGGTGGGAAATACAGAGAGTTCTTGTGTACCTCTTACTAACATATACAGTGTCTCAAACCTCACATTGGTGGATTTGTTATGATCAACGAGTGTCTCTGTATCACTGCCACACACAGCTCACTGTTCACCCCACTACTGTTCCCCCTGGGTGTGTAGTGTGTGGGATTCACATAGAACTTATTCAAATCACACAGTCAGATAGAACAATGTCTGTACTCACAAGGTCCCCTCTGCCCCACTCAGTTATTTTTTTCCTTTCCCAAAATCACTAATAAGCAATATTTTTACTGTCTTCATTGTTTTATCTTTTCCACACTGTCATTTTAATGGAATAATACAGTGGGCAGCATTTTGAGATTCGCATTTTTCATTTATCAACATGCACTTAGAGTCCTTTTATTTATTTTCATTGTTTGATAGCTTTTATATTCATACAACTTAATACCATTCCATTGTTTGGGTACATGGTTATTTATACATTCATTTATTCCTTGAAGCACATCTTGGTTTATTTTAAGTTTTGCCAATTGAAAACAAAAGCTGCTAAAGATGACTGTGTGTGGTATTTTGGGTGGGTAAACATAATAACAAACTTTTGGTTTGTTTGGTAAATATAGAGGAATACACTTGCTGGATCATAGTGAAAGAGTCTGTTTAATTCTATTTTTTTTTTTTTTTTTTGTCTTTTTCCTTTTTTTACTGGTACCAGGGATCGAAAACTCACAAGGCCTGCTTGCAAGGCAGGCACTTGTGCCGCTGAGCTAAATCCCCAGCCCCTTGTTTAATTCTTTTAAGAAACTGCCAAATTTTCTTCCGAAGTAACTGCGCCATGTTTCATTCTTAATGGCAATAAACGAAAACTGCACTTTCCCCATTCTCACTGCCTGCTGGTGAAGTCAGGATTTCATATTTCAGCCATTCTCACAGTTCTGCAGTGGCATTCAATTAGTGTTCTAATTTTATATTCTCTAATGACATTCAAACAGTGATCACAAAATAGCATGAATGCTTGATTTAAAACTGCTACCTCAAAAGAAAAAAACACCATTAATTCACCTCACAATACTGCTGCTCGCTTGGAACACACGAATTGCAATGTTCTTACCACTTTCTCAGGCAGCTCTGAATGTCCGCTGTCATAAGTGATTTTGCTCATGCTGTCAAAACGACCTCCATGTCTTGAATTGATTAAAAACATCCACCTGTCACAGTCATTTTGCCTTTGGGGAGAAGGCAGAAAGTGCGCGCTGTCCACATCTGGTGAATGCAGCGCGTGAGGGCGCGCTGGGCTGCTGCGCTGAAGAAACTGCTTTGAACGGTTAGAATCATGTCAGGACATTGAAGCAATCGTGATGAAACAACTGCATTTCCAGTTTCCACAACTCCTTCAGACAGCCGCAACAGCAGCTGGAGAGCAGTGTTCAAAGCGAGGGAGAATATTTGGAGGGAGATTCATGGCAATGTATCTATATAGTAATAATTTTTAAAGTTAATTGTTCACTAGATGTTTTGATTACACCTCCTATAATGTCGATTTGCCATCCCTATATCTCCTTTGGTGAGGTGTTTATTCAGACATGTTTCCATATTTAAAGCAGACTGTTTTGCTAATGACTTATAAAAATATTTTTTTTCGAGTTTAAATAACAATTTTTTATCATGTATGTTCTTGAAAGTATTTTCTTATTCTGGCCTGGGTCAACTCTTCTTACTTTCTTGATAGTGCATTTTGTGGAACAGAAGTTTTGCTTATTTATTTTTTAATTTATGTTTACATTTTTAATGAAATCTAATTTGTCATTTTTGTCTTTTATGATTATGTCTTGAGTTTGAATGTAACAGCATACCAAAACAAAGATCATAGGAGTCATATTATTTTGTATTTTATGTTTAAATCCAAGTTTGGTTTTGTAGGTCATACGTATTTTTTACTTTGAATTTTTCCAAATGATGAAACTCAAAGTGCAAAACCTCAACTTTTTTGCAGAAATATTAGGAAAATGCATTAGAGGAGATGAAGTAAAAAAGTAATTTTGTTCACAGCATTGGAATGCAATCTAGCAAAAAAAGAAAGAAATACAGTGTAGAAACCTGTTGAATCATATGGGAGAATAGCCAGAGTGTCTTAGGATACATCATCTGAGAAGGAGCCTGGCAGATTCTTCCTTATTAACGGTAATGGACTTACTAGTTAATTAGCAGTTATTGTAGGAGCAAGGTTAAAATAGATCTCTTTGTCAAAAAAAAAATTGGGGAAAAATGTTTACCTACCAAGCAATATGTCTTTTCTTTCAGAATTTTAGACCTTTTATTAAAAATCTTTAAGATTTTCTAAATGTCCAACACTCTACCTGGAGTTGTCCAAGCTAATTTTTGGCTTGGGGAGGGGGACTATTACGTTGAGCAGAAAAACAAACAAACAAACAAAAAACTCTCATTTTCAGTGAAGAAAACAAGTTTAATGTAAGACGTTCCAATGTATTCTAGAAGTCATTAGTGTTAGGTTGACACTGAAAATATCAGGTAAATGTCTCATGCCCATAAATGAGACCTTGTCAAAAGGAACAATCCCTGGAGATGACCTAGAAGGCTTCTTTTGCACCCCCAGCCCTTTCTCCTCTTTCTGTGCTTCTAGACCACCATACAATGAATAGGTTTTTGTCAATGCATTCTTCTGGTTTGGAGCCATGCAAACATAACTCAGTTGATCAAAACTCTGACCCTAAATAAACTCTTTCCCTTTAAACTGTGAAAGTTGGGTATTTTTAGTGTCCCTAAAATATTATTGCGTTGAGCCCTAATATGAAGAAATTAACTACTTTAAGCATGTATAGGTGAATGAGTTATTATTGACTTATTCAACAGTAATAACATTTGGGGAACATCACTTCTTTTCTGCTTTCTCTGAGAATATTTACCTGGCAATTTCAGAATTTTCCCCAAGTAACTTGCATTTTCAAGATACACAGAATTTTTCTTTTTTACCAGAATCTTATATTAATTGGTTAAGTGAGCACAGTTTTACAAAAGCATTTGAAAAAACATGTTTGATACTGACTGAATATCCCTAAAGACATGCTCATTTTTGTGTGGGGCAAAATGATAGCCTCTTATAGAATAATAATCCTATCCTGCTGAATAATGAGAAAGACAATAAGTCTACAAGTTAGGAAAGGTATTATTATGAACCAGTTCTTGCTCGTTTGAGCCATTTGGTCATAAGTAATTTAATCAAATTTATCTCATTTAATATTCTTCCCCTTATAAGGCAATGGTAAAAATTATAGTGCTGTATATATTAATAGATGAATAGTGCAAAATACATGATATAATTAATCTATAGGGTTCAGTAGCTGTTCACAAATGATTGCCTGTTTTCTTTTCATAGAAAAATCATTCAAGTACCCAACAATTACTGTAAAATAAAGTGCAGGAAAAATAATTTCTAGTTTCCTAGAAGTAGGTTATCTTTTGAAATAAAATAAAATATTGTAAATCATGCAAGAAAATATTAAGCTAAATCCAATTTATACCACACAATTCAATTCAATAATTTTGTTATGTTTTCTTAAGTACTTTTATGAAAAGATTTCTGGCTGATATGCAGTACAATTAAGTTTCAAAGTATATTCTGAAATTTTTGCTAATCATTCATAACACTATTAATAACCTCTGAAAATGATAAAATACAGTATGGGCTACCTCTTTAATCTGCTAGCAATGACAAAACATAATACCATAGACTGGTTGCAAAAATAACAGAAATTGTTTTCTCACAATTGTGGAAAGTTTTTTCAGCAGGTTTGACTTCTTTTGATACCTCTCTCTGTGTCTCGATATACTCATACCCTATGTCTTCCCATATTCTGAGTTTGGCTGTGTTATAAATGGCTGTTACAATCACACAAGTTAAGTAGGTAGGACCCACCTGTATGACTTCATGGTACATTACTGCTTTAAGATTTGATGTCCAAGTGCAGTTACTTTCCAGTGTAGTAGGGTATACAACTGAGAGGACATAATAAATCTCAAAATATTCACCATAAACACATAAGAGGAAAATATGTGAGTTATTTTCAGACACTATTTATCACGTACACAGTGATGTTACCTTGGAGGCAAGAGAAATGAAGCCAAAACCACTACCGTTCTAGTTTGTGACCGGAGGTCCAACCAAGTTCAGAGCAGAAAAAGATCACCAAACAGAACACAGTGGTTTTCCCTAATACATAAATTGTAATATGTAAGCACATACATGTTGATGTTATAGATAAATCTAAAAATATAGACACATAGAGACATACGATATTCTGAATATTTATGTTGATAGGCCTTCCTATTTACATTGTTATGAATGTAGGTTTGAAGAGTAAACATGCTTGTGTAATGTTTGAATATAGGGAATTAAGGAAAAAGTAAAATCAGATAGAAATAATTTGGGAATGTGGTTAGGTTTCAAAATTATATAATACTAATAATTACTTTTTTTGAGATGGGAACCAGGAATCAAACACAGGCAGTTGCTGTGCCGCTGAGCTGTGTCACCAACTCCATAATACTAATGAAAAGAGAAGCAGATTTAGAATCATGTTGTCCTAGAGCTAGAGTAAAACAAAGAAACAAAAATCAAAGATCAGTGGCATGTCTGAACAAAAAGGCCAAACAGAATCAACTGCTGCTATCTGAAGGGTGGTAACTCATATTAATTCTCTATAGAGATTATAAAAAGAATGTGCATTTTGAATTTATCTTCAAAAAGAACAAGTGATCATTCAAATTTAAGATACAGAATGGTGATTTTAATTTTGATTTAATGTACTATAAATATCAAATGGTTCTGAAATACAAAATAAATTTATCTAACACTTGGAAATACTATAACAATTTAAAAATATTTTCTCTTAATCTATGTAAAAAACTGCAAGTACATAACAAGAAATAGACACTGTATCATAAAATAAAAAATAAACTTACAGTAGTAAATTGTCTTTAAATTAGGAATTTTATTTATGAGTGAATAGCTCTGAGATGTCTAGATAAATATACAGAATCTTTGCACAGTCACAACCTTAAAATATGAAAAATTCGGGTATCTTTTCCATGATTTTCAATTTTAATGTACATGTGAAAACAGTTTCTAGTTAGTTGATGGAAATAACAAATCATTTTCAGAAATATTACATAGTCTTGAAATCCCTGGGGAGGTGTGCTACTCTTTTGAGAAGTTATGTGCGAGTACCTTTTGTGTTACTATCCACTGAAATTCGTAATGGGCTAGAGGAAGACACCACCACAGAGAAAACAAGAGCAGATGTGCTCCACACATAGAATCTAGATGAGGGGTTCCTACTCACCTGATGAGAGCAAGTTATTTAATAGTTATGTCTTTCACTTGCATCATTTACAAAATTAAGATAATATTTATTTCACATGAGGTGTTATAAAGGTGAGATATATTTTTGATCCAACATTAGAGTTATATTTTCCTAATTACATATTCATTTCAGTAATATTTACAAAGTCCTTACTATGAGTGGCACATGTTACTTGTTGAAGATTGAATACAAAAATCCCTATGTGAAGACACAGAAAAGAAACCATAATAGTCAGAAATGATCTCAATAAAAATACAGTAGAGAACTATGAAGGGTAATAAAAGAAAGACTTAAAAATTAGTGAAATAGTTTAGACAAGGTTGTTGTAATAGTCTTCAGCAAGAAATGGAATGACATAACGGGATGTTTTATGTCTTCATGGGGCGAAGAAGGTACGACATAAAGGAAGGGATAAAGAGACAGTTGTAAAGGAAAGAAACTGTGCTGGTGTCTTCAAAGGCAGATGGTTCCTTAGGGCGGAAAAGTCAGCGATTCAGAAAAGGAAGAGGCCCTGCTAGTGGCTAGTTGCAGTCATTCATACTACAATGACAGTGACTTAAATCCAGGTTGTGAGGTGCATGTGTAGTCATATTCATATCTTGAGTGTGTTTTCTCAAGTCACAGAGAACAGAATTTTCTGGTGGGCTGAATTGTCTATATGGGGGAAAAAAAAAACCCTTAGGTTGATTTAAAGGTACTTGAACATCCCCAAGTCATAATAATTTAATAGGAAGACTAAAATGTGACCAAAAAGCCTGTTGAGGGTTAAAGTTGTTAAAATCTAAGAACTTCTGGAGAATTAAAATATTTAGTATGCATCAGGTACTGTTATATAAAAACGCATAATTTAAGCTGTGTAATTGAAAAATGTACAATATTATTTGTACAATGAAATTCGTGACTACATACTGAATTACAATGTGTGAAATGTAAAACATCACAAAATAGAATAAAAACTAAACATATATTCAAATCCACCCAGTAACCATGTTGGATGGTAGATAGACAGACACAGACGATACTCTGGAGGTATAAATGTAAACCAATGGGTTTGTTTTGAGGAGGGCAAAAAAAAAAGGGGGGGAATAGAGATGTGTATAATTAAAAAGCGTTATTATAGTAGCCATCCACCAGCACATTCACCATATGTCCTGCTAGCCATCCAATTTCTAATTATCACGTGTTAAATATCAATGTGATAAATGTTATTGTCAGGAATTCAAGAATGGGACTGTAGAAGCATCTAAATAAACTAATAATATTAAGTCAGATATGTCCTGTATTTACCCTGATAGACACCAATAAAATATTTCATAAGACAGAAAGAACTTAAAGTAAACATAAACAATGGAGACCACTTTAACTTTGGCAGAACAGTAGAAGAAATAATTTTATCATAGCTGATTTTTTTCTCACTACTGTTGACTTGATCTGAGAAATTCATTGTAACATAAAAAATTAAA
Source organism: Cavia porcellus (assembly GCF_034190915.1). Lineage (NCBI taxonomy): Eukaryota > Metazoa > Chordata > Mammalia > Rodentia > Caviidae > Cavia > Cavia porcellus. The sequence goes on from NW_026947487.1 coordinate 95,904,453, forward strand.
AAAAAACCCTCCAGAGCTTCAGGGAGGAATTTCATCAAATGTTTCTGTTCTAGTAATGGCACGTACAAATAGAACAGTGCACCTATGAAATATTAAATATCAATGCAATGTACGGTTATTCCAATGTCATTCATTTTATAAAACATGTTAGGTCTTGATCCTCCTTCCAATTTAACTGTGCTGCACGGCTTCTGATAGAATTTCTTTTTCAAGTAATGGCTGTGTATGGAGATGTCACAGCAGTGTAGATTTTTCCTCCACACTGCATGCCTTACTCAGTTCAGAATAAAGAAACAGAAAGAAAATAATACTTATAAAACCAGCTTTTGATGCTTTAGTTAAATATCCATTTATGCATGCTTTGTTAAATTTGTGGCAATCCACTGGAAAGGAAGAAAATGCTATATTTTTGGGAAAATCTAATTAAAGCAATGTTAATACCATAGAGCACGAGAAATCAGAGCTAGTCTAATGTAATCCACTTTTGTACATCACCTAGTGAGGTAGTGTAACTCACTAAGGAGTAAAATGGATTAGTTTTAAATTTTAATTTCATTTGTGATATTTGATAATATAAACAGAGAAGTGAAATTTGGTTTATTATAACATTTGAAGCAAGCTGCACAAATACTTTGAGATGAAAGTATTAATGGAATATACTTTTTAAACTCATTTAGCATATATATCGATAAATTCAGAGATGTGATTTGAGGTTTACCTGATCAATAAAGAATACTTTCTAGGCATGCAGAAAGGAATAGAGACACTGAAGAATAGGATCAAAAGTAGAGTTCAGAGAAATTATAGTTGAGGTAAGAGATTTGCTTGGGATAATGTGTAGCACATATTGGACACAAAACTGGATCTATTGGCTTAATTAGCAAAAGTTAAATAGCACGTCACGAAAAAAAAATAGATGATAATGTGTTCTTATTCACTCAAAAGCGTGCTTGCCTTTAGTAATAGTCTTGCGTCTGCTATTGGATTTCCCATTTTTAAAAATTTACATGCTAGAATCTTGATGCTGTATTTTTAAGGTTAATATGCTTAGGATTCTTCACAAGATACCTTAATGTCTTCAGGTTCTAAAGGATGACTACACCATCTATTGGTCATGTGTCCTCTACTCTCTGTGAATCTGAACTACCTTGTATTGAACTGTAAAAGATAATTATTCTCTAGAAAAATTAATTACCTCTAACATTATAAACATGTTTTCCCCCACAATTGTCCTTTTAAGAATATTAAATTTAAATTTTTTTGATGGAGAAATAGTTTCCTTAAAACGTTTCCACTGAGAACCATTTACTTTAAGTAATAATCCAAGGACTGTATAAAAACTTTCAGGCTATATTAAATTTTTCTACTGGAAAAAAATGCCAAAATTTAATAAGAATTAAGTCAATGAAACATACTAAAAATAGAATACTGGTTTAAGGAGTTTTATCTGCTTTTTTTTTTTCAGTGCATGATGGAGAAATTCCTCAGTAATGAAAAGAAACATATCATCCGCCATCAAATAGTACATAATTTAAAGATCTCATCGAAGCACCTATGAGGAGTTGAAGGTTGGGTGACTATGCCCCATCCCAAATTAAGATTTGCAAAGCAGGCAAAATTTGTTGTACAAATATTAGGGTGTCTTGTCATGTGCTTCTGTATTTTACAAAGACAAAAATTGAACATATTGTCAATAGAGATGTCTTTACACATCCGTTTATCTATTAATTTATTCCAATATTCAATGTCTCTAAAGAACAGGCAAAGAATTTGATTTCTGACCCAACTTAGAGTTTTTATAATGTGTTTAGAGCTAATACATTTTGCTTTTATACCTTTAGTCAAAAAATACTTTATATAAAGAAAATTACTTACACTTTTCTGTCTTTGTTTTATTTTGTTTATCCAGTTTATAAAATGATGAAAACAGGGAAAAGAGACTTAGGAGGTAGAATAAGGAAGGAAACTAATAAAAGCAATATACTTTGGGAGGTCACTAAATTTATCTAAACATAAAATACAAGAGTACCAGAATATGAGTAGCTGGGTTCAAGCCAGTCATGTGGTAGATTTTTTTTTTTATAATTTGTCTCTGGGGAAAGAGTGAAAGAGAAGAGCAAGGCAGACCTGTGAGACTGTGAGCAAGAAATTAGTGTGGAATAGAATAGATTGATACTGAATGAATCATGACTTGAAGATATCGAATTTTTAGGCTACAGAAGAACAGGACTTCACATGATCATATAACAGTGAAATGGCGTTTAGAATAAGTTGAGAGGCTCAAAGGCAATGCCGCTCCACTGCTGATGGATTTCCTTCTTTGAAAACCAACGTATCTTCATTGCAGTGGCACCTTTCTAAATTCAATCACGCTTACAAAGCGGTTTGAATTTTAAGTAGAGCACGTCACCAAGCTTGGTTTATCAATTTTTCAGAGGGCACAAGATGAGAATCTTGATGTAAATTTACAAGAACTGAAAACTTTTCAAAAAGAAACAAGAAACCAAAGGAGAATGAAAATATGAATAGTCTAGGATTTGGTCCATTTATAATGTAAGTTAAATTCCTGTATCTTATTCTTATAGTTTGAAATTATCAAAGAATTAGAAATAATTTATTAAATGTTGTACAGTGTGTGTGCTGTGTGTGTATGTCTCTGTGTGTGCACCTGTGTTTTTATCATGATAAGAATACTAAGAAATATGTTCATATATTTTCAAGCAATATTTACAGATCACCCAAAGAGGTCCTGAGTAAGACAAGGGTAATTTTATTCAATTTTCTCAATATTATGTTCATGTGTGAAGCAATTCTACTAAAACCTCTTCCATTTTTCTATGTATCAAACAGCATGCATTCTCATCATTGATTTCAATAGTATAATTTCACAGAGCATTTTATTAGCATCTGTACATTCATGTTTGCTTACTGTTGTTATATCATGCTTTCTCACACTTCAGGAACAAAATGCTTCTCATACCTCAGAATCTCATAGACAGATGCTCTAAATTCTCTTTCTGTGGTTTCTTGGTGATTAATTTACTTCCTTGTGGTGGAGCATTTTTATACCCTGTCAATGCTCAAAAGGTATCAGTGTCCATCCTTTCAACAGATTTTTCCTTCTACAAAACCTCGATAAGATCTTCTTAAGGCTTTACACTCAAATTGCAGAATGTAACTTGTCCTAGAATGAAATTCAGAACCTGAGACATAATTTTGAGTCCTTTTTAAGTCAAATCAGATGAAGAGGATAAATATTCCCAACTGTCATATATATATATATATATATATATATATATATATCATATACATATGCATATATGTATATATAACATATACATATTGTATATATGTATGTATATTTTACATACACATACGTATATATGTATGTATATATTACATATACATATAATATATGTTTACATATAATATGTATATTACATATACATATATAATATATATATATAATATATATAACATACATAATATAATATGTATATTACATATACATATATAATATACATGTATATATTACATATATATATATATATATATATAATATTACTATATTATATAGATATCTAGGTAGAAATCCATAAAATTCACTTTTAACCAACGAGGCAAGTTCTATTGTCATATACATTTTATAAATAAAAGTCACCGAGAAATTACAAGTTACCATGTTAATGAAAGGAGACATAATGTCTGGATTGTAAGGCAGGTATGTATAAGAATAAAGAGAAAATGGATATTGGCTATGCAGTTTCCTCCTAATTTAATCATGTGAGGTACCATGGCTGTTGAAATCAGATATGAATTCAAGTAATGCTGAGACAAGGAACTTTAAAGAAGGGCCGTGGTAATGCAGCAAATGTCAGCTTTTTTGTTTGGTTTCTCTACTGCTTCGCATTTTCTTTGCACTAAAACCTGGTAAAGGAGACTTAAATCTTACACATGTATTGTCTCAACATTAGGCTACGGAGAATCCAACACTTGAGTACTGGCATTATTTTAAACCTTGAAATTGTCATAGATAAATACAGGAAACTGTCACCTACCTGAATTGGTATCATAGATATGGGCCTTGTGAAATTTTAGGAATGAAATTAGCAGGTGTTTGGATGTCTTAATAAAAGTGTTTCATGGCACTTAATCATTTGATATAAAATTTTGGGTATTATCTTTTGTGTCCAGTGACTTATTTTGACTCATAATTTACAGAGGAGAGAATTACTTTGAAAATGCATTACATTTATATGAAACATTTATATGTATATAATTCAAATAACTACATATGGAAATTTTTCCAATTAACATACATTTTTTGACTTTTGTATTTCTGGTTTGAAAACGGAGGAAAATCGCACTCATCTTATCTATTTTTGGTATTTTTTGTAGCTACATTGGAGGTTTTGTGGGAAAATATATAAGATGAATGATATGAATTCCATTATTTATTCCAACATATGTTTTAAGTGTGAATGTCTGAGTATTTTAAGGGGTGCAGTGAAGTTACTTTTGAAAAGTCTAATAGGCATAGAATTTACATAGACTGTTATATAGTGTTGGTCTTTTCTCAGCAGAAATTACTGAACCAATGTTAATCTTAAGCATCCTTAAATATTTAAAAGTCACAAAACAGAAATGACAATACTTATAAATTGAATTTATGACTGGATTGAACCTAAAACAAAGCACATTTTTCTGTAGTTAAAAAGTTCAACTATCTGTATAGCAGTATGCATGTATTTTGGACTGTGTCATGGGTGTGCATATGACTATTAAGTCATATGTGTACAGAGAACTATTTTAAAATCAGCCATAAGTATGGCTTGACTTAACATTGTATAAACATCTATGTATTATAATCAACCTTACACTTTTAAACTTATATGGAGGGACTAGGAATTGAATTGTTATAAAAGACATTATGAATTTCATGATGAATTTGTACAATTAACTGTATTCAAATTCTATAAACAAAAAATATGTCTTTTTCTGTTGTGATCAAATAATAATGCGATGACTCGGGATATGAAAACAAAATTTTCTGAATATTTTATGTATTTTCTAAAAATATTGATTTGAAACAAAATATTGGGACCCTTATACAAGTTAAATGTTACATGAGCATCATTCAAAGTTTATTGAAACAGGAAGCTTGGGCAGAAGAAATTGCTTCTGTAGACAGAATGATGAGCTCATTGCATCAGTTTCCAAATCTTTGGCAGGGACTAATCTCCCATTAAGTCAGAAGAAAACTCATACAAATGGTGAGGAATTGTCTATCACTTCACCAGAAGGATTTTCTTTTTTCATGTGAACTCTGAAGTGTCTCTGACATTAGCATTTCATGTATGCATGCATACTTGTTATTTAATCAAAACTGAATTATACTGAGTAATAACAAATACTACTTATACAGCATGAATTATATATTAGGCATTCTGCAAAACACCTTAAATAATTTCTCTGTAAAAATCAACAGTATTTTAGCTTTTAAAGATAGACTAACTTTAGGGTTGATTTGTTAGAATTCTCACTATGCTAAAATGTGGTACTGCTGGTATTTGAATCTCTTCAATTTACTTTGGATTTTATATTACTAATTAAGTGACAATTGGTCTCACTTATTATCTTAGTCTATTGAAACTATTTTAAAAATGTATATAGACTGTGGGGTTTATACGCAAAAGAAATTTATTTACCACAGTAAGTGCAGCTGAACAGTTAGAGCCCCAGACACTGACAGATTGACTCTCTAGTAAGAGCTGGCTTCCAGGTTCATTGAAAACTGTCTTTTCACTGTGTTCTCAAGTGGAGGAAGTGACAAAGGAACTCTCTGGGACCCTCTGATAAGGACTAATCATTAGACTAATGACTTAATTAATACCCACAGGAGCCACCTTGAGGTTTTAGTTAAATTTAAAAAGACATAAATATTCAGAAATATTCAGTCTGGGCCACTTTTTTTTTTTTTTTTTTTTTTTTACAGCAGGGCATCATGAAAGCAACTCCTGTACTAAATTTTAAAAGTTTTGGGTTGCTTCATTTTCAATGCAATGAATTTGGAAACAAATGTTATCACCTGATGACTTTGTGTCTAGGACAGTATTACAGTAGCTGAAACCTCTTATTATATTGTGTTATTTTTACGCCTGTCCAACTGATAATAACACATCAAAAATTTAATATGAAGCAGACTAAAATCTCTCTAATAATATTTTCTATCTGTAAAATGTGCCTAAATCTATATAGTTACTGGAATAATAGTCAGATAGAAAATAAAAGTATTTGGTATACTGCGTGTTACACTGCCTTTTTTTTTTTTTTTTTTTTTTTTTTTTTTTTTTTTAATTGGTACCGGGGATGGAACTCATGACTGCCTGCTTGCAAGGCAGGCACTTATGCTGCTGAGCTAAATCCCCAGCCCTGCGTATTGCACTCTTACCAGTGAAACTGGTTTGCCCTTTACAACCTAGAAATAGTGGACAAAATATAACCTAAAAGCTCTCTATCCATTAATTGAAAGGAAAATAAACCGTGATTTCTTAACTAAAGTTTAAAGTATTATGTTGCCTAGCAATTAATGTGACAAAATAATCACTGGTCATGAGGTCAGAACTACTACACATAAACATGTACTGGAGATAGTTTAGAAGGAGAGAAACATAAACTGGTACGCACTTTAACATGCTACCTCACATGTAAAATATGGTACCTACATGCACTAACTACCCATGATGAATGATTCATTATATACTGTGAAGATGCACTAATAAAAATAAAAATAACATTAAATACATAAATCAGAGTTCTTGACAGAATACTAATCTTCTTGGGTCCTAGTGAAACTGCAATACAATACAAGCACCTTCTGAATGTTCGGCAAGGCAGTATAAATAACAGAGTGTATCTAGATAAAGCTTAATATGAATTAATATTTTGTTATCTAGATGTCCCTTCAAAGCTTTATGTTGTCATAAGTGGGGCTTTTTAGAAGTGCTGGATATAGTGTTGTGATGCCAGGATTCCACGTGTGATGCTGGGATTAAGGGTGTATGATAATTAATAAATTAGCCCAATGATTGATTTGAAATATTTCTGAGAATGGATAATGGGAAACCCCTCCCCGGGTGTGAGTGCTATCTGTGCTAAGGCTGGGTAGCCTGGATAAAATATGAGAGAGAAAGAGGGCTGTTTCTTGTGCCTTGCTTCTTGGTACACCACTGCTTTTCTTCCCACTATGAACATTTTCTCCTCTGCAATGCCCATTTTTCATGCACATTGCATTGCAACCAACCTATTATGGACTAAAATCTCTAAAATATAACTTTGTTCTGTTAAACTTTAAACCTTTGAGTGTCAGGTATTTTGTATCGATCACAAGAAGACATCAAGACAGGTGGTGCTCAGAGAAAGAGTTGATAATAATATCTGCGAAGAAATAATTGTATTGTATCTGTTTCATATGTGTTTAACTAATAAAAGTGATACACAACTATGATTCCTTCTTATCCTTGTTACTCAAAGATACACACATACATAGAAACATACAGGTGAGATCAGGGATATAACTCAGTGTCACAGGCACCTGCCTGGCAAGCCCAGGGTCAAGAAATGAAACACACAGATGAACTCACACATAGGAAAGTTCAGGTCCTTAGACATAAATTAGTAAGTATACCAGGCAATGCATCTTAGAATTTTCCATTGAAACTTTCTCTTTTAAGGCACTAATTGAAAGTTTTGAATAATAAGTCAAAATTGTTTAGCACATGGAAATTAGTAAAAACTCTGATGTAAGGCAGAGCCCTCTAAAATCAAATGTCTTCTTAGAGAATAAGAAGGTAGAGTGTGTGATTAAGTGGGAATATTCAGTGTCACATCCCATACAGCTGCTATGGACATAATTTACTAATATTTCCTGAAAGACAGTGGAAAATAGTAAAGAGCTCTGTATCAAAGAGTAAGATAACAGGACCTGAGCCACTGGAAGAGTATGTGAGCTAGAGAAGCATTTAGAAAGTCCTGGAGATGGCACACAGTAGGAGCTGAGTAAAAAAATGGTATCATGCTACACCTTCTCAAATTAGAAACAATACCAACAATTACTATCTGGGCTCAGGGAACCAATGGGGAGGATGATTTTGTACTGGCTAGAAGATAGGTTCTCACTCAAGAAGGTTCTCTTTGATGTGAATTCCAGACTAGGTTAGGCCTCCAAGACCTACGCACAGCCCCTGAAGCCCTCCTTTATTCTACCCAATAGTTAATTTACCCTGAATTTAGTGAGTGTGTAATCTATGCTAAACACCGAATTTGGCATGCTTATGTGCTTAGCCTCAATGATAAATAAACCAAGCATTTCTCTTAACTGCGTGTACCGTGTGACAGACAGAAACATGCACTTCATGAGTGCCCTCAGCCAGACTATTCATTTTTCACATATAAGCCACCAGAATCAAGCCCATTGTCTGATATGCAAAACAAATCTTTGTAAGATGATACAGTTCAATGAAGTGTTCCCTCAGGACTGCCCAAACACTACTGTTCGATAATAGCAAGCAGAACAATAATGATAATGGTGACAGCAAGCATGTTGCCAATGCAATGATAATAACTATAACTAACATATTTTAGTGTTCACCATTGCTGGGCTCCCTACTAATTACTTACAAGAATTAACTCAGGTAATTCTTAGCATTGGAAAACAATCGCTCTACACATTTTATCTATGATGTTAACGACTCTTAGATGCGAGAAAGAGCATAAAATCTTGAGAACAGAAAATTGCAGAAGTAGCGTTTAAACCAGGAAGACTAACTCTGAATCTATCATTTGTATAATTTTCTTTCCATTCAATGATTTACCAGTGATAGATAAAAATTATTCTGGGTTACAGCAACACTGAAGTAAAAATATATTTCCATAAACAAAAATTTTAAAAAGGAAGAAAATTTCTGCTAAATATAATTTGGGAATTTTCTTGTATCTCTAAAACTCGACATAGTTAAAAAAAAAATTAGGCTATTTTTTTCAGTCTCCCATGTCATTAACTTACCTTTTCATTAGTTGGACAAAAGCATCACCGTAGCAATCGATCTCTTTCAGTTTTGTTTATATTAATATTTCCATTTGAACTACTGATTTCTACAGTTTTCTCTAACTCTGGGTGTGCTGAAAAGTAGGAAAGAAGTTGTGTAAAATATGGTTGAACCAAAGAAGGCTTTGAGCGAGTTTCTCTGCCACATTAATTCAGGATGAAACTATTAATTACAAAGATAGTAATAATTACAACTTATTAATTTATATAATTTGTCAGGCTATCTGGATTGCTATTTACATGTTATGTCATTTCTGCAAATTCTACTATGAGATACGTATTACAATGAAGGAACTGGGGCACTATGACATTAAGCCGTTTTCTAAGGTGAAATATTTGGTAGCTGATAAAGTATGATCAAATCTGTCACATTTTCTAGACTACTCCACTGTTTGTTTTTAATCTTATTGATCTTTGCAGCGTGATTTTAAGGACTCCCACATCTACCTGGCTAATTTCTGGCAAGTAAGATCCATGTAACTTGATTTAAATTCACCTTCCAGAAGCAGGCACTGGAAGTAGGATTCTTGAGAAAGAGATTTGTTGAGGAAAAGGTATTGACGGAAATATCTACTTCATTCTGTCCCTTTCTCTCTCTAAACACACACACACACACACACACACACACACACACACGCACACACACACACATATGAGTACATACATCATAGCTTTTTACAAACTGACATTCTGGCAGAGAAATTCCTGCATCATTCAACTAGAAATCAGATATTCACCTTTAGTTTGTTGAAATCTGGTCAAAGGATTAGGATTATGGAGTAAACACATGGATACCAATGGAGTGCTTTCAATCACTTTTAAAGAGAAATGAACAAATGAACACACTTACCCTAAAATAAATATTACAAGATACATAGACAGTTGTAACTATTGGCACCCTAGATTTAAGAGCTCGGTTAATACCTTTAATGCAGTTTTTATTATTTAACCACCTGTGTAGCCCTGTGAGATAAATGAGATTTTCCTCATCTTGCAAAATAGTGAGGAGTACAGGGAACCAAATACCATTCTTAGTACTGCAGAGATGTAGCAACAGAGCTACAGTTCAATTGCTTCTCTCCACTCCACACACCCTCACATCTCAGCTGTCTTAACAGATCCAATAATTCCAGGGAAACTGCAATAGGAGTGAGAGAGTACGTGTTCCTTTTATGATTCTCTCCATCCTCCCTCCCACATTAAAACAGGGTCACGAAGGCCAGCTCTGGTCTCAGCAGGCTCCTTTTAAGAAGTAGCACCAGGGTTCACTGGAAATCATGCATCTTTCCCCGCTTAGCAGGAGATGGTCCACTGCCAGGCTGTTTAGATAAATTTCTTTCAGACCATCTTTTTCTTCCCTCTACTTTTTTTCCACATTACACCTCGCTCCATCTTACTTCACTCTGCAATTTCCAAGAAATTAACCTTAGATAAGGGCAAGTATTTTTAGACTAGAAAGAATTTCCGTGGGTTCATCTGAAGTATAAACAAGTCTCAGAAATTCAATTTTACTGCTACATATGAAGCAAGTGCTACGGGCCAAGTATCAGAGTAAGATTTGAAGATGAAAAATAAAAGGAGTGCCTTTATGTTGAGAAATGTAAAAGACACATTTAAAAATATTCTTTGTGAATAAGAATATGATGCCTCAGAAATACCCAGTATTATTATGGACTTGCTGTTGGTGCTTGAGTCTATGCTTTCTGATTTTTTGTTTTTCTTATATGATCCATTTAACAACTTTATTAGGTATGTACTAGGATCACTAGCTTATGGATGGAAACACTGAAATGCATGATAAGGGTAAACAATATTTTCCTGTAGGATTCAAGTACTTTTATGATCATTTTCAATACCATTCTTAATTTATTCTAATGTTCAGTAAGAAATAATAAAATCACAGTAGAAGTGTGGGACAAAACACACTCAAATGCCTTCTGAGACTGTGATGGACTATATACAGGAACACATTTGACTGTGGAGTTATGGAGTCTGATGTGTACCACAGGATTCATAAGAGATTGTCAGGAAAGGCTTCAGTGTAAGTGTAAAGACATTGCTTCCGTCGTTGGAAATGGGTTACGGTTCTTTTCTCGGGGGAAGCAGAAATCATGTGTTCAGGGCCAAGTCTAGACCATTGGCCAGATAAATGAAGAAAATTAAGCAGCTTACAATCAGTCTCAAACATATAGAAGATGAGAGCTGCACATCTGTGGAAAACAGGAAATCAAACACAATAAAGAAAAGCAGGCTGGCAGCCCCACACATCAGGTGACACCAGAAGACTGCTTAAGAATTTAATTTGTTTTTTTTTAATTTTGAAGGTAGTAAAATAGCATAGAAAAAGATAGAACAAAGCCAATTGAGACAATGCAGTGAAATTGGTACAAAACTTCACAACATATTACCAGGATAACAGTCATAAGTACCAGAGTGTATTTTGTTGTCTTCACAATAGTTGTCCATTCAATAACAAAATACAGAACATTATAGAACTTATCAAAACAGAATATTGAATACAGCAATACTATTAATCAGAACAAAACAAAACAGTGATGAAAATATTTTCCTTCAAAGTGATGGTAGGAGGAAACCCCCATATTCGCTATACTGCATATAGTCAACCTCCCAATAGACCTCTGGCTCCCATTTGCTAATGGGTTGAAGAGGGGGTGAGGATGAGTTTTTTTTTTTTTTAAGGAGAAAAAGGAAAAAAATCAGAAAAAGGGTACACGTTATTCAGAATTTCAGAAAAAAAATAAACAGAAGGAAATCAATAGTTAATGGATTACATATTGTCATCTTAGAAGTATTTGTTCAAGTTACAAGATTAAAGCATATAAAGAGGACATTCAAACAGTGAGACTGCAAACAGTTCTGTTCAATGATCCAACAAAACTCAGTAATATTATTGTCTATCTTATACACTTAAATTTACATGCAGTTATACCATTTAGAGCACTTTCTTTTCCTCTTTTGTACAATGACTATTACACATTTTGGGTTTTATTCTTCCCACAGCTCTTATTACTTTTTTTAGAAGAGAGTAAAACCAAATGTGACTTAACAGAACAGAGTTGGTTAAATCAAAAGGGTGGACATAATAGATAATGTAAAACATAATACAAGGTGAACAACAATGGTTACCATAATGCCTCCCACTATCTCAAATAGAATTGCCTATATCATCAGTTATAATAAAATTGAACAAAACAGTAAAGAACGAAACCAACAAAACCAAAACATTGGCGAAATTACAGGTCTTCAAAAGTAGATAATAGTCAACCAGTATGGGCATCATAATGAATCCCACTATCTTCACAGCTGTTGCCTAAACTTTTGAACCTGGTACTATCAAGCAAAGCAGAATAGAGGAACATCAGTCAAAACAAGATGGTGAGAGCAATACAGGGCTTCAAATCAAGTTAATAGAATATCAAACTGGGTTACTATAATATATCCTGCTTTTTAAAATTTATTTTTCATTTAATTAAAAGGATAAAAATAAAAAAGTAAATAATAGAGATTGAGATAAAAGAGGACATAACAACTAAAAAGTGCAGATCAAAACATAACCATTTAAGCAAATTAGTGTTTCACCACAAGATAATCCAGACATAAAAGTTGTTACCATATTGTCTCTTTCCTTGAGATCTTTGAGTATAACTTCGTATACTGTAGCATCAAATATGTCAACACAATGTAAAACCATTGAAGAGAATGAGAGTATTACAGGGTATTTAGAATCAACTAATAGATAATGAACTATGGTTTCTTCCTTGTCTATAAAAGTTTTTGTTTATACTATCACATATAATAAAATCCAACAAGATACAATATGTTAAGACCTATGGAGACAGAAGAACAAAAGCTTGATGTGACCTTAAAATAAGATGATAACAAATCAGCACTACCTATTATGACGTCATTTTCTCCAAGATAGCTGTTATTATTATCCAATCTTCTCTGCCTCATTTCTCTTGAGCTCCTTTTGTGTCATTAGTTGTCAGTTTGTCTTCTTCATTTTGTTTTCTGCTCCACTCATTGTGGCCTCTCTGCCACTATTTCTGGATTCTTCGTATTTTCTTTTTTAGGATATCCTGCAGTATTCTCTGTAGAGTTGAATTGGTGGTTGCATATTCCCCTAGTTCCTCCTAATCCTGAAAGCACCTTGTTTTTCCATCAATTTCCAGGGATAGTTATGCAGGATATCTCAATCTTGGCTGGAGGTTATTATTTTTCAAAGCTTGCATTATTTCCCCCACACTCTTCGTGATTTGATGGTTTGTGCCAAGAAGTCTGCTGTAATTCTGATGGGTGTTCCCCTGTAAGTGATTTGTTTCTTGTCTCTGACAGCTTTTAATATTCTGTTCTTATATTAGATTTCTGGAATTTTGATTATTATGTGCCTGGGTGTAGCTCTATTTGTGTTGTAGGTAGCTGGAGTCCTGTATGCCTCATATATCTGAGTATCTTTACAGTTTGCTAAATTAGGAAAATTCTCCTGGATTATTTCTGTGAATAGCTTTTGTAGTCCATTTGTTTGTGTCCCCACTTCTTCTCTTATGTTCTTAATTCTTAAGTTGTAGATCCTCTTATCATCTTCTTGTTTTTGTAATTGTTGCTGTTTGTATTTTTTTTTGTTATTTTTAAGTTTTTCATCTCATGCTCCCATATTACAAATCTGCCCTCCAGTTCACATAATCTGTCCTTCATTTCTTTCAAGCTGTTATGCCAGTTTTGATAGAGTTTTTAGCTTCCTGGTAATCTCTTTGAACTTGCTTCACGTATTCTACGTGTTCTCTATTTTCTCCATCAAATAATTCTCCCCTCTTTTTCTGTTCTTCCATTCCACCATCTGCTTTTTCTTCGGTGGTGCTTAGCATTTCTCTGACTATTCTGCTCATGTCTTGCTTCAGGTCATTAATAACTTCAGTCCTGAACTTTTCTATGAGGCTCTGGAGATAGCCTTGTATGTCTATTGGTGGCACTTCTTCTATTGCCTGTTTCTCAGGATTGGGGGCTGAGGAGCCTTTATTGTTGCTCCCTTTTCCCATATTCTTTGTTCCTTATATATGCAAGCATATATAGGAGGCCCAGCTTCCTTCCCTGTCAGCCACAATCTGACTGAATTGCGCCGGCTAGGTGATCCTGCCCACCACAATGCAACAGGGAGTTATGGACTGGGCAGCCTATGTGGGGCCTGCCCCTCCATGTCAACCTAACAAAAGGCTTCACCACTAGGGTGCACCTTCAGGTGCTGGGACCTGGGTTGTGCTAGCCTACTGGGTCTCAGCCAGCAGCGTCACGTAGGCTAGGCAATGCTCACCAATCCCACTTGAGAGGGGGATACGTGACTGAAGTCACTACAGCTCCCTGTCCAGCAAGTCTATCCCGTCCTAGAATGTCCTCTGTTGGCGCCTCCTAGACCGTGGGAGAGCCCAGTTTCCCTCACTCACCGGGAGGTCGATGCACGGCTTCCTGCCCGCCCAGCTCTTAACTCCATTCACCAATTCTTGTTCTCAGTGCTTTCAAGTGTCTCCCTGCTGAGCCAATTCAGATGTAGCAGTGGCAGCAGGAAACCCAAATCACGGCTTTCAATGGTGCGGGCTCCAGCTTCCACGCTCAGGCTTTATCTGTTCCTGTTATAGTACCAGGATTGCATTCCCAGTTGGTATCTCTCAGCCCAGTTTGTTCTTGGGTCAGCAGGGCATATCTCCTCTTGGTTAGGATTCCTCCCTCCACACATTCCTGGATTCTAAGCTGGGTCTCTCAGAGAGCCTGCATAGCTGCTGCTATCTGTCCGCCATGTTCTCTGGATCTCCGAGGATGAGGTGTTTGATTCTCAGCCCTCATGCTGCTAGGCTCAAGGCTGCTTAGCAGGGAGGTGAGTGGGCTGCTTTCTTTCCCAGGGCCCTAAGTTACAACATGGCAGGATCTTGGGAGATGTTGCCTGGTTGGTTGTCTCCCTGGGGTGCCTGCCACTTGTTTGAGCCATGGCAAGGTGAGGCAAGCTAAGAATCCAAATTCTGAGTTCCAAATGTCTCAGTTCAACTCATTTGGTAGCCTAGTCATGCTATACACTTACATAAAATGTTCAGCCCATATGTTCAGCTTTACATTCATTGTGAGTGAACCCATGTAAAATTGTATTGTCTTACATAAAATAAGGAATCAAAATTCATTATTTTAAGTTCAGACTTTGTCTCTATTCTCCTAAGTGTAAGTCCTGCCTGCAACTGTGGAGGGACCAAAGATTTCTTGTCCAGTAAGTGACTGACATCTGTGGAAATAATCAACAGAGAGCTCCATCACAGGAGTAAGAAGTGAGGAAACACAGCAGAGTGGTCCCTTATTTCTCAGTTTATCCCACTAAAATGTGCACAGAGATAAACTAGTGCAATTGAAAATAAGATCACTCGCTTTGCCTTTCTCCTTTCAGCAGACCAGTTTTCACCATGTTGACCATCTGAATTTTTGAATCATAAGTACCCTAGGGATTTTGCAAGAATTTTGCAGGAAGGAAAGTTGTTGTAGAGCTGTAATCCATGCTGTAGTGTCAGTTGAATCTCATCACAACAGCTGCAGATGGATGTTGATAGATTTGACAGTTAGATTATCCCAGCACTTAATATGTAAAAGGAGTATATTTCTGTCACTCAAACAATCCATGTGATGCTGGTCATGACAGGGTGTTGCCTTTGTCTCCAAGCCAATAAATTCCAGTGGAAGGAATATCTTAGTTGTTTGATTTGGCTTCCTGATAGAACTGTCCAAAGGTATCAAGGCAAGCTTTCACTCATGGTCCCCTCTGCAGACACAATCCCCAGAGATGGCTAATGAAGAGTCCCCAGTTCAGCAATAGGGCTCCTAATGTATCATACTAGCCAAATTCAGGCCCATCAATGAGGTCTTGTCTGATTGTTTCTGAGTCATCAGATGGTGGTGAATACAAAGTTGAATGAAAATTGAACAAGTAATTCAGATGGTAAATCCTCATGTGGAAGGGAATCTAATGTTTGAATTCCTTGTTAGAGGTGAAAAAAGTACTTTCACTACGTAAGAGCTAGTGCTTTGACTCAATTCTGAAAACACTGCTTAAAGTGTTACACTCCTTTCTTCTTGCCGGAGTCATGTCAACTTACTGTGGGCATACTGGTTATCTCTTGCTGAATCAGCCCTGAAAGGCAATGATAAATGTCTTTGATTAATAAAATATGAACAACCAAATTAAATATTACTGAGCACATGCTATGTATTTGGTAGACAAGATTCTTCAATATATGCAGATTTTTTATTGGTGGAAAATTTTAAGTGAGTAGTAAAAGTTAAGTTTTACTGAAAAGTTAAACACTCATTGCACTTTAATTCTCATAAAAGAATATATGATAAGTACAATTTTAGAAGAAAAAAAAAACTTTTATTACTTCCCCTAAGAATTTGTAAGGATTATGGCTCAAGATCTCATTCTCTATTATCATACAAAAGTAATCGTTAGCAGTATAATTCACTGACTAATAGTTATAGAAATATACCAGGTCCTAGAAATCCCTAGAATCTGTCAATATTTAGAGATGAAGAGAATCTGGTCAATTAGGTGAGTCGATCTCCAATCAGAACTGACCTTATCATAGAAAGTAAAAGGAGATTATACACATAGAAGAAAAGAGGTGATATGAAGATGGACACAGATATTGGACTCATATGACCACAAGAATAACAATACCTAATCATAACTAAGACACAATGAGTGGATTCTTTGCTAAGTGCTGGGAGATGGCATATGACTCAAGTAAACATGGCAATAGGATATCATCTCAGTGTTGTTTGACTTCATCTCACAGTTGGCCTCCAGATTTATGAAAGAATAAGCTTTCTTTTTCTAAAGTCTCCAAGTTGGATGCAATTTGTTACAGCAGTCACAAGAATTCAAAATTGGTTGAAAAACAGAGTTAATTGAAAATTTAAGAAACATTCCACATAATATAGATTAGGAAAATTGTAGGCTAGATTCATTTAGTGATACCTCCACCTCCTGGGGAAAAAATGCATATTCAAACTCCTATCCTGGGATTTCCAGCTCAAATGGAACATTTCTTTTATTCTAGCTAACATAACCTCCTTAGTAAACACTTCTATGCCCTTCTGTGCCTTCAGGGTTCCTGTTCTGATTTATTGTCGTCTAAGTCTTAGAAAACTATCTTTCTTTGTTGTTACATTTCACTTGTAACCCTCAAAGATGAGCTTGTTTAGATGTCTATGCTTCTTTAATGAATTTTTATTTAGGTACAAGGTATTTTTTTCATTTTGAAAAATGTACATAATTTTGTATCTTACACTTTTTTTTTTGTCTTTTTGATTTTTGTGCTGAAAGATATACTCTACTAGCTGGGTGTGGTGGCTCACTCCTGTAATCCCGGCACTTGAGAGGCTGACCCAGGAGGATTGTTGCATGTTCAAGATCAGCCTATGCTATAAAGTGAGCTCAAGGCCAGCCTGAGCTGCATAGAGAGACCCTTTCTCAATAGACAAAAAAGAAAAAAAAAAAAAGATATACTCTACTGTAGGTAAAGGATCGTTCCCAAGTAAAATCCACATGAGTTTTTAATATTTTTATTGACTGACTTATTAAATAATTATCATTTTGGTTGGAAATGCAGCAATTAAATTTTATTTTGAAGGATGTAATTTTATTCATTTAGATTATTCCATGCAGCAAATGCATCATAGATACATGGATAGATACCATGTTGGATAAGAATGAGTGGAGGGTTTCAAAAAAATTGATATTTTGAATAATGAATCTGAAGCTTCCTGGATGATATTAGACAGGGCCTTTTCCTCTTAGAACCTTGATTCCTCTCATTTTCTAAATTGTCCTTCCTGTTCTCCCCCATCAAGACTTTACATATATGAGTGAATATCTATGTGTTTCTCTCTGTCTCTCTCGTGTGTGTGTGTGTGTGTGTGTGTGTGTGTGTGTAACAGAGAGAGAGAGAGAGAGAGAGAGAGAGAGAGAGAGAGAGACAGACAGAATGTCAGTCCTAATGATGGATCAGCCAATACTCTTCTTATACTAGAGAACTATAGAACTATATACATATGGAAAGCTACAAGTGAGCTGATTAAATCCATAGTTATTAATACGTATCTTGACTGTATTTATCCCCATATGCTGAATGGAGAAATATGGAAACAAAAATCAATTTAAAATTCATGAACAGATACTGTATTAGAATATAGAAAAACCCTTGCAGATCTTAGGGGCAAATTCACATTTTGTATCCCTAAGTAGAATAGATGTCATGTTCTAAGCTCTTCTTTTATTTATTTATTTTTTATAATTTTTAAAAAAGTTTGTTTTTCACCTATTTGTGTGATCACATTCCATTTGCGCTCTTTGGTGAAATGTTCTGTAATCTTTCCTTGCAACAATAAATTTCAGTTGATACTGTGAGTTATACTAATACTGTAAGTTAATAGATCCCTGTAACATCACTCGAAACATCAGTGAAATGAATCTCATTTTTGTGTGGCTTTTCTGATGAACCCTGATGTGCACAGGTTATTTAAGTTATCTTCCACTACCTAGTTCCTGGTTATGCATTAGAATACTAATATATGCCAATTTGTTTCAATGATGACATCCAGAGAAGTGTAAAAACCAAAGTCTAACATCATTTTTTGATCCATCTGCTCCAATGAATAGCATTCAAAGTTGATTTCTGAATCTGAGTTCATTTAATTAAATATTACTTTACCAGTCTGACTTGGTACCACTTCCCCAATGTTCCCTAACTGCTTTTCTCATGTAACTTGAACTATATTCCTAACAATGGTCTCTGAGTTCATAGGTTCTGAGGAGAAACCTTTGTAGAAAATTAGAAGAGACCTTTGCAGGAACTTCACATTGGCCCAAATATAAAATTAGTGTGCCATCTCCCTTGATCATACGACGTATTTCATACATGATCCCTAAACACACGATACAGTCAAACCTTTGAAATAGCAACATGCAATACTTTCATTATTTCACTGGCCTCTCACTCAGATCTAGTGTTCCATAGTAACCAAATTTCAATATAGAGTTAATATCTACCAGATGACACACTTCGCCGTAGCAGTTATAACAAGACTTTCTTAAGATGCTTACAATTGAATTTGGAAGAAGGGCAAATAAATAGACTCCTCTTAAGTTTTACAATTCATATTAAAATGGTTTGATGGGGAAATCTCATATAATATGAAAAGTGAGAAAGAGCTAAATGTGGATTTTAAGAAGAACTGGCTCATGAAGTGAGGGACAGGACTGATTAGGTTAAAAAGAAGGTAGAAAATAATCCTCTGCCCCTCTTTATTTTCCTTTTCCTTTCAATACTCTCAAAGCCATAGTAGTGAACTTACAATATTTTAAGCTACTGGCCTATAGTTTCCTGATTACCTTGCGCAATTTTTTAGCCCATTTGTCTCCACTGTTTGAAATCTCTGCGGTTAATCCTATAAGATGAGTAAAGAAGCCACTATATCCTAATAATTCTGGTTATAAAATCAAATAGATTTTACAGTGAGCGTATAACAAAAGTTATGGTTTAATGGTGTAAGCCTTAAAGTGTGATCTTTAGGTTTGTGAAGTCCTTCCTTATATTTATTTAAAAGACAAAACTGGATTGCTTTGATAATTGAGATCCTATCATTCAATCTGTATAAAAACTCTATTCACAGGTTTTAAACCCAAATTTCAGCAGATTTGTGACACTGCATTTTCTGATTTGATCTTACAAATATTAGTAAAGAGTCTTAAGGGGCTTATTCAAAGTTTCAAATAGAAGCTGTGTTATCACTGCATAACAAAGAAACTGAAATGTATTAAAGGTTATTTACCACAGAGACTGAAACAGGTCAAAATGTCCTGAATAACTTCCAAATTCATCTTTATGCAAATACTCTCTCAGAACAGTGATTCTTCAGCTTAGAATTTTAGCCTGGCCAGTTGAAGAACATTCTCATGTAAGCAGTGTTATTCATTAAAATTATTATCATATGGCATTTAGAAAAATATTACATAAGTTTCAAATTAAGGTGATGTAAGCAATAAAAACAGTGATTTATGTCAGCCTTTCAAGCTTGTGAATTCTTAAACATCTACCGTGAAGTCTTTCCCTTTGTTGTTGATATTGATTAAGCATTTTTTGCATCAAATAATAATTGTTTTCTAGGATGGTTATTCTCTATCTCTTAAATACTCTCTCTTACAGTTTGGCCTCACTCTTCTGATCAGAAACCAAGAGCTGAGGGTGTAACTCAGTGGCAATTACCTAAATGAGCGCAGAGAAGCCCCTGTGTATGACCTACAGCCACACAAAGAAATAAAGAACCAAAGCATCTTTTGTATAGACTCCAAAGCAAGTCTGATCAGTTGATCTTTGGTTCCATCCTCTGAAATCTCTTGGCTTATAAAAGTTCTAACTGTGGGAAATGTTAAAGAAAATAACAGTATCTGTGAGTTCCTAAAAGATAGGACTCCAGGTCTTTCTTAAGTTTATCTCAGGTTAACCAGATGAGATCATATTACTCCTACTTCCTGTGCTAAGAAACTGATAAACTAAATTCACACAATTTGTCATTGCTTAATTTAGATTCAGAAAAAAAAGTATATGGTTGCAAATATCACACTCTATACATGGGAAGATTTCGTTTTTTTGAACCTCTGTTTGTACATCTACATAATTGAAATCAAAGCACTAATTCAAGCTGCTATTATCAGAAATAAATAATATTAAAATGGCAAAACAGATAAAACAGTAATTGCTCTATAAATGATGCTGTTTTGTTCTATTTTTTCTTTCTTTCTAGTAGTGTCCTTGGTAATAAGTAGTATATTTGATCATCTACTACTGAGATTTGTATATGGTATGACAATTGGTTAAGAAACACTACTTGAGAGAAGAAATAAATAAGAAAATGAATAAATGATAAGTCAAAGAATAGATAAATCGATAGTGTGAACTTTCCTGATGGTCTATTATTCTTCAGATTGGAATCTACACAATTTTCCTGAGACTGTGAAGAGACATTTGGACTGACGAAGCATCGAGACATCCTTCTTATCCCTGGGTGAATCATTGTAATAACACTTTTTAATCTTTCAATTATTTGCCCTTTCTCATGTTGCTAATTGATGCTGGCTTTCTGGCCCCATCCAATAATAAAACAAAGCCAAAAATTGGTAGAGAGGCTTATTTCCCCCACTATAAATGTAAGCCCATGGTTAGGGTAACATACAGCAATACTTTTCCATGAATAAATCATTAGGTATATATTGAATCACTACTCATGCTTGAAGACTCAGAAATAAAGCAGCATGAAAACTTACAGTGTGAAATGATGAAATAGTTTTTTTTTTAATTTTTTCTCATTGTGAAGTTAAAGGAAATTAATAACTTGCATGTATCCTAGAAGCTGTGTCTAAATATATTAGTTATCATACATTTATCATAGAATGCATTGTAAAACATACACGAAGATAATGAAAAGAACTATGGCACATAATAGGAAAACTACAACCCCACTCTTGCAAAACAATAAGTAAATGCAAATGCATATGTGATACATGCATACATTCTATATATAAGCGTATATATGTAAACAAATAATATCTTTGCAAGGAATGCAATGAGATGGAATACATATTAAACCTGGAGAGAAGTGGGATACTTTTAAGAAATTAAATAAGACTTCATTATCTTGTGCTGCACATTAATCAGTAATGATTAAACAAATAAAATAATGTTAGAACTTACACCAAGATTTCTTATTTTTTGGACATGATACGGCAAAATGTTATGGCATAAACTCTCATCTCTGCCATACATTCTATGTTCACTAATCATTTTCTCTTGTTATGTATATGTTTGTTTGTTGGATAAAAATAATTAAGGTAAATAAACTTTTGATGCCTAATTTGAAAAGCAAATCTAGTTTGCTAATGAAAATGTCAAAAATAATTAAGTCACATTCTTTCATTTAAATTTAGAAAATTTAAACTCAGATAAGTAAAACTATCTGGCCAAATCACACAGAAAATTCCTAACAAACTGACTTAATTTGATCTTAAAATCAAAGAGAGTAAATATATTTTGGCATACAATATATTAAGGCACTAAATTATCTTAGTGGTTCCAGGGTGCCTGTGTTTTATTCACAGTATGATGGTAGGGAGAAAGTATTTAACAATTAAAAATCACAAAGGCATCTTCTTGCTTTGCTTTCAGCCTTAGGCTACAAAATACGTTTCTCTATCCTTCCTTTGATCTCACCCTTGCAAGTTGAAAGCGAAACAAATAATAAATGGCCATGAAATACAGACAAATCTTCCTTATTGTTTGTGCCACAGATTAGAAAGATTGTCAGATTGATTAGTCATCACGATAAAATGATCTGAAATCAATTCTGGCCCCTTTCATGTGTCTTTGGATGCCAGTGTCAGTGAGAGGAACATTCTTCCCACTTCAGTGTAATTGCATGATTAGATCTTTTTGTGAATGGGCTTCCTTAATTGCTAACTGGTAGTCTGGCACTTTGACTTGACTATATATGAACTGTGATTCCTCACATTGCACAAGGTATAAACATGGATCTGAAGTGGATAAATGGAAGGACAGGCCCAGATTAGAAATAATTGAAGCAGAGAGCAGATGTCAAGATAAAGGCATAGAAATTATTTTACCTGGATTCACAGGGATGGTATTGTTTCATCTTAGTGAGGTCATAAACAGGACCTCTGACAAGTGTGTATTCAAGTTTTGGAAACACTGAGCACAGAGATGTTCATATTAAAAACAAAAAATCTGAAAATTTTGATCACTCTGACCTTGGGGAAGTATTAAATGGAAAATTTAGTGCTCTCAGAATGGATACTTAAGAAGACTCTAAGAACTATGAAAGAGATGTTAAAAATTAAAATACAGCAAAACCATAGTGTTGAATCTTACAGATGCTTTCCAAGGATTGTGACTTTTAATACTGAGTGTCAACCCTACTGACACAACTTTAGGCAAGTCTGGATGGGTCAGATGGTCCTTATGTTGTATTGCACATCTTGTCCCTCTCCTACCCTTGCACTTAGCTGTGCTTCCCAGCCACACTGAGAGCAGCACTGTTCTATCAGCTGCTCTGCCGTGGTGTGTCTACTTTGAAATCCTCTTACTACGGATGGACCCCCTGAAACTGTAAACCAAATAAACCTGACTTCAAAATTGTGGACACCATCTATCTTTACCATAGCTACAGGAAAGCTGTTCCTATAAAAGGATCATTTTACTCACACTGCTAAGAAGACAAAAAAGTTACATATCTGAAATAAATTATTTTTATTAAGGTAACAATGGATCACAAGTGTATGTGTGTGACAACTTAAAAAGGTTATAAATTTATTCTTTCCCAGCAAAAAGTATTCAGTAGTTGTTAGGACAAAGTATTCCATTTTCTCTTTTAGATCAAAATGAGATAAAGTTAGTAACGTTAACATTTTCACAGAATTTAAAGGTCAACTGATAATTCCCATGTATTTACAAACTCCTTTTCTTTTGAGGAATTCATTTTCCTTCAAAATAGAACAAACTTGTATTACTTGGTCATGTTATTTCTAGTATTTTAAATATTTAAAACTGCAATATTCATGATCAATTTTACATCATTTATATGCTATTACTGAATTTCTTCTTTCTAATGCCATAACATTCTCACTGTCAAATCATTTCAATTTTAGATCTCTTATAGATAACTGAAATTGTATTTTCCAGTATCACAAATATTTTCTCCTATAACATTTCCCACTTTACTAATGTGTACACTTACTTTTTTGAGTGACCCAAAATAATTTTATAAATGTTCACTAGACTCCAAGAAGATGGTAAGGCACCAAACAAGTATGTATTTTACATTTACAAAGCTTATTACACAGATGGAAGATAAATGCATATGCTGGAATAAATAGTGACAGAAAAATCGTTTATGATTAATGTGGAAAGATCTGAAGTTAATTTGATATGGAAAACCCTTTGGAGAGTTCAGGGAAATTTAATTGAGCCTACAGTGTGTAGCGTTTTTTGTATGTGTACCTATGTCCAAGATGATGAAAAAATTAGCAGAGCCCAAAGGATAAGCCTGTTCAAAAAGTTCTATATCTATGAGTAGCATAATTAATAGAAAACTGGGTCAGGATGACTGGAAATCAAACTGGTAAACTGATCATGGTAGGAGATGGATTGGGGACTCATTGATATTAAGGTATTCTGATTTATATTGAAAATGTCTTATGTGTTCAAATAGGAGGGAGAGGTTAGATGCTAAGTGGATTCTGGATTAATCCATTGATGAGATTACCAATTGGTGGTATTACTTGGAGGTTATAAAATTGAGCAGATACTCTGAAAGGAATGAGTCATGGTGATGAGCCACTGGGGACTACAACGTATCTGTCACTGACTCCATTTTCTCTCTTTCTTTTATCTCTGCTTCCTGGCTCTCATTAGGTTTTTACCTCTCCTGTGCTAAACCTTCTAGCATGATGTTTCTGCTTCACAGCAGAATGACAAGCAATAGAGCAGGCTGACTATGGACTGAAGTCTCTGAAACCATGAGCCAAAAGAAAGTATCCATTTTAAGTTTCTTTTTTTAGTGTTTGACCTCAGCAATGAAAACCTGATTAACACATCTCTCATAGTAGACTTATTTTCCTCCTAAAAAGAAGGTATCAATTTGGTAAAAATATTCTAACATTTCTTGTATCTTTTCCATTAATTCCTATTTCCAGGAATGAGAACTTCTGATGAGCTTCTGGTGTGATCCTGGTGTCTCCAAGCAGAGGGAAACCTTGCTTTAGTCACTCTCCTGCTCTATCCATAGTTACAGCTGGTCTCTTTCTCTTCAGTGCTCCTGGTTCTTGAATCCAAATAATAGAAATGTTATTTAAAAAAACAAGCACATAAAAATGCTAATCTTATCACTTTACTGTTTCAGATACAATTCTTCGTTGCTGTAAAATTAAAATTGCAAAGTATATACAAGAATGCAGGCCATTTTATATATTTATTTATGTATTTATTTATATATTTCCCATCAAAGTAAGTAAATGTAGAGTAGATAAAGGGAAACTTTTTCTTTCTATTATTTCATTTTTATCTTCCTTTCCAGTTATGCATTGTCAGTGATTCTCTAACCATGGTGAGCTGCACAAGATGCCTGGAAAGTAGTGGCACTCAGATATATGGACCCTGCATCTTTCAATTTTCAGGTTTAGGTCAAGCATCTGAATATTTAACAAAGAGAGGTTCTGTTTGCAAACTCAAATCTTAGCACTAATGCCTCAGATATTTTAGCAAACCTTTTACTTTCTGAACAGAATATGACCTTTTGTTAACATTTTG
Organism: Cavia porcellus; assembly: GCF_034190915.1. Taxonomy (NCBI): domain Eukaryota; kingdom Metazoa; phylum Chordata; class Mammalia; order Rodentia; family Caviidae; genus Cavia; species Cavia porcellus. The sequence continues at coordinate 95,929,986 of NW_026947487.1, forward strand.
TGCTTCTCTGGAAACTTATCAGGCTCAAAGTAGATTCTTAAGTAATATACTAACAGTATTGTTTATGATAAAAGCTCTCGCCTATTGTTATATTGTTGATGAACTGGAATGTTTATATATACATCATAAAATTGATATAGGGCTATAATTATAAAATTCCATGCAGAGGAGAGTCTCTTGTAACTGGGATATCCTGTGGGGACCCTGGAAGCTTTCCTTTAGAGTAATGGACAGATCCTGGCTCCCAGTGGAGAGGAAGATTTGCAACCACACTGGAATAGACATCTGCATGATTTGAGTTCCCCTCCATAGGCTGAACTTTCACCTGTTGGAAGAAAGGACAACTGGCAAAAATAGTTCCTGGTTAAATGTGTGAAAAGCTACATAAACTTATGTCTTGTGTACTGTGTTCCCTGACCTAAATTCTTCCGAGGAGCTGGAATCAGGAACAGCCTGCTATAGTCTTATAAATCATAATACTGACACAAGAAGAGGCCTGGTGGACATTGGCTCTGACATTAATATGCATAGTTTCTGAAACTCTGTGTAATTTCATGCCTTCATATCTGTGCTCACACTGTGTTTTCCTTTTAGAAGCAATTCTCTGTTCTTATCTACCTGAAACAAAACTCAAACTCAAAGGCTCATCATAAATACTACTTTAACTCTCTAGTTCTTCCTCAGGAAGAATGATTTGTTTTGTATCGCGCTTTTGCTGTGAGATGACCACATTCTTATTTCAGTTTTTTCCTATCTCTCATCATAGTTTCTTTAAAGTATCTATCTGTGCTCTTGAGGGAGCAGTGTGACCTTGCATTTCTCAGATGCAACATTTTGCACAGTTCCTGAAAACAGAGGAAATAACCAATTGCTTCCAGTAAGTCACCAAAATGGTTTTGGATATGTTAGGATTTAGTCCAAATTATGCAAGATTTAAGCAGTAGCTCTTTCCTTAAAACATTATTTTCCTAAAATCGTATATATCTCACCCTCCGCACTCAATCTTTACTGCATTACTTTCAATTCCTGTGTTGTTTGATACCAACTGACTAGAGTTCCTGTGCCTAATTTTGAATCCTCACTCTATTACATCTTTGAGAGAAGTACTATCTTAATCTTCAGATAGTTTAGGTACCAAAATTCAAAAAACCAAAACAAAAGACATTGGAATATTTGCTAAAATATATAAACGAGCAGTTTCAGAATATAATGATTCAAATTGTCATTGGATAGAAAAGCATTTATATAAAGTGTTAGGGTCCTGAATTTGCTTATTTAAATAAAAACACATTTTACGTTGTTGTATGTGTGTCTGTGTCCAAGATGGTGATCAAAGTAGCAGAGCCCAAAGGATAAACCTATTCAAAATGTTCAATATCTATGGGTTGCATAACTTCCATTTTACTAGTAACTTCCATTTAAATGTATAATGCACAAATCACATTTGAATGCATTGTGATACCTGATTTGTTACTAGTGCCTTATAAATATGGGGAAGATATAAAAAAAAAGGAAAATACATCATTTAAATCAATTCTATAGAACTGCTTAACTCTTTCTTTAGATTTTAAATAAGCTATGAATTGTTTCATGCAGAATGATGTGAATGTGTAAAACAATATTTAACCTTGCTATTATTGATAATACATTTCTGTTGGTTATTATCTCATTTTGGAAAATAAACACACAAAAAAGGTATTTTATTCTAGCTGTAGTTGTTAGGATACATTGCCAAATTCACTTTTTGGAATATAATTCTGAAGTAATACATTAATGCTATGGCCCTCTATAGATGATGGTCTTTGAGAGGTTATTAGGATCAGATGAAGTCGGGAAGTTGAACTTCCATTTGTAGTATTCGCATCATTTAAATGATAGAGATTGAACTAGAAATCTTGATCAATCTTACCATGTGATGCTCTCCACCATCCAACTTTGAATGGATATGTTATACACAGGATCTAGTGTTCACATTACTTAAAAATAAATTTTGCTTAGAAAATTGGTCTATCATATCTAAAAATCAATGTATGAATAGTTGGTAGCTTAGGTGGTAGGCATTTCCTCTATTTTCTAAGTCCAAACCATTGCCAACATATCTCTACTACATTGCAAATGTGTCTATACTTCAGATTAGATTCTAGAATTAAAAATATACCTAGAAAGAAACTACTTACAGTGATTGACTAGTGGATAGATAATGTGTGAGTATGATGTTTATTTTCCCCGAACTCTTCCCTTAAGTAATTTGTACTGTAGAAAGAGAGGACAGAGAGCAAGCTACATAGAAGGATGGAGAGATAAACTGAGTTAATAATACCTATAAAGAAAATCTTGGAGATATTTGACTTCTCTACTGGATGGTATTCACTTTTACAAAGTAATAGCCCATTCTCACTCATTCATCACTCCCCACCACACACTATCACGTTCCATTTCATCTACATTACTGGTAAGGCTGCCTGCATATCCCTCTCTTTAGTGCATACACCATTGTTTCTGGTCAATTTCTTTGCTTATTTACTTATAAATTTGAATGAATTGTATATTATTTTATTATTTTCCTGGTTTAAATAATAAAGCAGAGCAGCTAAGAAGGGCATTATTTTAGCATTTTTCAGCTACCATATTGAAACTGCTGTGTTTCTTATGGTAGTCTATGCATTTATGTTTGATGAAAACAAATTGTAATTACCTCAACTTATCACTTTTTGCTGGTCACACTAAAGATTTATTTATTTCATTTTACATCTTTCTACATGTGTTTTAATTAAAACAAAATCTCCCTCTACAATCACCCAAATACATGGAAGTTAAACTCACCCAGCAGCCTTCAGGAGAAACTCACAGTAGCTTTTATAAACATTGGACTAATCAATTAAGGTTTGGAGTTCTCATTTTAATTTATATAGCTAGTTGTTTCAGATCTGAGTGAATCTGAAGATTAAGGCTTGATTAAATGCATTTAAAATGTGTAATATGTTCTACCAGCTCTTTAGTGTTTTATTAAATGAGTTTTACAAAATGATACAGGAGTAATGTTAATGAGTGTATTATCTGTTGCTTGCATTAATTACCGCCATTCTCATTTTCATTTTGACTTCAAAGTACTTTGTATCAATGCTAATTAATTAGAACAACCATTGCAATTCTTCATGACAGAAAACTGGAAAGGAGATTTGGTTTTTCAGTTTTACCACTTTGAATTTGAGTCAGCAATTCATGTTTCATTATACCTGGTGGCTTTGTAAAGCTGTATGTGCTTCTTATGCAATATGCAATATATTCTTATATAATAAATGAATCATATTGCATAAGTTTGAGGTATGATTCCAACAAAAGTTATGGAGAAATAAAAATAAAAATATGCTTATCTTCCTGAAAACAGAAATACTAGTAGTAAAATACTTCTTGTAGTTATTTTATTCATGAAAGATCTTGAGTTCCCTCTGCCATTTTTCAAGACTAAACTTCAAAGAAATTTGCGAAAAAAAAAATCTACATACTGGATTCAAATTTTATCTAACTATTTCAAAATGAAGACTCTGTTACATATGTTTTAGGCTCAGTGTTGGATTCAGTACACTTCTGTAAGCATTAACTTTGAATTTCAAAATATTGGGTTCTAAACCCAACGTTGTCTTACTAGTGCATGGATTTAGACAGCTAGATGCTCTGAATTTAATTGTTTAAAAAACAGTATCACACAAACATCTTTATTGAGTAGGGTCTTTGAGAGGACCCATGAAGATTTTGTACTTTAGAGCATCTTGCACATTGGTACAAGTTAGTAAGTGCTCAGAAGGCATCAGGTACCCAAATCCCTTGTTTAAATAAAAGAATAAAGCAGTATGGAAAGTTTCCTGCAAGTATGCCTGCAAGAAAGCACTCCTCTGATTTTTTAAGTCCTATGAGCAAGAGATATGGAGTGAATTTTTTTCTTCAAGAACACTATTTAGGATACAGATCCTATTGAAGCATGCATTATTGCTTAAGATAATATTGACTGCATCTTGGATGTGAAGCCAAGAGAAATCCCAGCATGCCCTTACCCCAGAACTTTACCATAACCCAAAATTTACAAAATATACTGCTCTCAAAATCAGGGGTAAAGGATTCAGAACGTTCCAAATTTTTATGTTTAACTTAATTGAAAGATATTATAAAGAATCATAATAGTATTGACTTATTTAATGAGTCTTTGTTTGTGAAACTATTCCTAATTTAGAGGAAGATCTACAATCTGACATCTAAAATATGATTAGTTTCTTAAAATAAATCTAAAAGAGAAACATATTTTACCTTTAATATAAAAATTTCCCATATGCAAAATATAGCTTGCTGTGTTTATTGCAGTTCAGTATGTCCAGGAAAGAATTCTATATATTATCATAGAGATATATTGCTTGATATATATATCCCAGTCATACCCAGATATATCAGGTGAGGTATTCAAAGATAAATTATTTGCAAAATTTTCTCCTTCTCAATCTATTTTTCTGTGTTTGTCAGACAGAAAAAACAAAGCTGAGCTTCACATTTATGAGAAATTGAAGCACAAATGTTAAGAGACTGTCTCAGGAAACCCCAGGAAACATTGGAAAGAATGGTAAAAAAAAAATTCCTAACTCAATACTTATGCATTCACTTCACTAATATTAACTTGAAATTTGGAACATATTAAGTCCTCCTTAGGAACTGTCATGCACATTAAAGTATGGAATATCATCATCTCCTATAACATATAAGTTATCACCATATCACTCCATGATTTTTTAAATAATTGGATAAATTAATCTTAACAGAGAGCAACAGTTCTTTGCTGTTGTTGCTTTTATTGCATTTCACTATTCCAAGAAAGAATTCTATATATAGCTGCATATACTCGTGACATATCAAAAGTAAATGATTTGCAATAGGAATAAGAAGCTAATTGTAGTTAAGAGATAATATTGACAATGAATACAACATCACAAACAAAATACTGAGGTAGATAATTAATTCCTGAAGTTTGCATAGTTTCAAGACCATTATAATTTTGCTGCTGTAGTCCAGAATTTGCTCCCTGTCATGAATTGCTAGAACCTGATTTTCATGTATTACTAAAGATTCTCATCAACTTACCAATTGGAAAAATAACATTTTAAAAGGTGAAAATGTCATTAAGCCAAAAATGCACTTCATTTAGCTAACATCAAAAATTACAACTTAGCAGCACAGTGCACTGTTTTATACAGGGTCTTATCCTAGAATAAGTGCAATTGCTGACTACTTTGAGATCATACATATATCGCTAACTCAAAAATGATAAAAAATCAAAATCTGAAGTATAGACCCTGCTTAATGTATGTCACTTTTTGTTACTGTGAAGTCAAAAAATTGTAGTTAATAAAATGAATTATCTGCTTATCTCTGGAATCAAAAACACAGTGTATTCTCAGAATACCAGACGAATATGAAGAAAAAAGGTTTAAGTCTCCTTCAGAATGATTTTCACTTTGAGATTCCATGACTTCAGATCTCATTTCCAAATATTCTTTTTGCTTCTTACAATCATGCTCAATAATCTTTTAATATATTTTTTCTTTCTAGGCATACTGTTCTATGGCCTTCATTTTTCTTTGCCACTAACTTGATGACAAAATAAATCCAGGAATATAAAGAAATTCTCCTCTACTAACGGCATTAATTGATGTCTTGGAGTCATGTCATGTTATCTAATGACACTGAATCAAGTGATCATGCAAAATGCTGATTTTCAAATATATTTTGTCTAACCATTTGAGCAGCCCTGAAAATTGGCATAATTACATAGTCTGAGTCTCTAAGATATGGTAATTTTTGATTTATATATTTTAGCTCCCAGAAGAGGAAATGAAAAGGTAAGATTTGATGTGAATGACTTCAATACCTATTGCCTGTAACAGAATATACTTTCTGAACAAACATGAAAGACATGCAAATTATTAAATTACCTCAAGTGATTCTGAATAAGTACAGCCACCCCAACATCTACCACAAATAACTCTTTTTGAGGAAAAAAAGCCCCCTGTAGTCAAAGCACTATGAATATTCAGAGCCAAAATGGAATTCAACGATTCATGATATTTTACAGAGAAAAATGAAATGTGTTTTTTAATTCATTGAGTCACATTATATCTAGTCTAGATTCCACAGTTTGGTACTGTTTCATTATTATAGACGTATGAGTAAAGGAAATTTTAGAAATATGCTTAAATAATTATGACAAAAAAGTACTAGGTGGTAAAAATTAAAACGTGTGACGTGTGTACATGTGTGACTACTCACACATTTTTTGCATATATGGATGTAAAAATAAACATAATGAGAAGCAGACAACAAACAAAATTGGTTGTGACTATTTATTAAGAGAAAATAAGTCATCTTTTCAATAACAAGTCATTGCTCACTGCCTACTACGTCCCAATATTCTACAGTACTAAAAAGTGCTATAAAATTTGCTTTGCAAAGGTCTCTGTCCCGAAGAATATAACACTGAAATAGGATGTACACAGTCTTTATCATTTTCCCTTTCCTGCAACACAAAATCTGACACTCAGAAATTAAAAAGCAGGTTTATTTTGGCTCAGAGTGTCTAAAGTAGCCAGGCACAAAAACAGAAACACCACTGTGGGAAGGCTAGGGCGGGGGAAAGCTATTCATCCTGTAATAGCCAGAGGCAAGAAGAAAAAGGGAAAAATGAGCTTCCGGGTCACAACCCAGAGACTGGCCTGTAACCAGGTCCCACCTCTGAGCAGTAAGTCAGATAGAGCACATCCATAACCCCGTTCCCCAAATACTTGCAAAATTTGGGCTACATTTCAGATCTAGACCATAATACATGTAAAAAAATCAAGCAAAGATACCATAAAAATATCAAGGCATGTTTGCCTCACCTGAAGTGTTGCCTATTGTTAGTCTAAACGTTTTCTGATCTTCTTCCATTTCACCATTTTCCAAGGTGTCTTCCACAGCTCTATACTGTGATTGTGTCACTCTGATGTGAAAAGCGTACTGAGTAACCCTTCCACTCCTCCTGGAGAGTGAAATTTGATTAGAAGATTTTTGAAACTAGATAAAGAATGCTGATGAATCCAAACAAATATTTGGGACAAATATTATCTCCGTTTGATTTTTAATATTGGAAAATGGTTCTTTGATGTATTCAACACATTAATATGTAAATTGAACCTTGTTTTTTTTTTCTTTACAAACACAACAATATCTATATGATGACATAATAAAGAAAACTTATTTATAACTCTGTGTATTCCTCTTGAAAACTACACCAAAGTGTCATTGAAAATATCCTTGGGAATGAATAAAGTTTTTTTTTTTTTCTCATGTTTTCTGCTCATATCTAAAAGGGGAGTTTTATGTCTTTCTTTCTTTTTTCTTTCTTTCTTTCTTTCTTTCTTTCTTTCTTTCTTTCTTTCTTTCTGTCTGTCTTTCTAAATCTGTTTCTATTATCTAGGTAGATATACACAACTACATTTAAAATACCTGTGAGAAACCTCATTTTAGAACACTAATACAAAATCTTTCTTAGATTGTTGATAAAAGACAAAATTTACTCACCACTACCTCATTAAGTAAAAGTTGCAATAACTGTATGGTAGTACAGATGCGGCAACAAACAGGAAATTGAGAGTTTTAAAACAATTGTCATTATTGATGACAAGATCTCTGATTAGAGACTTCTAACTCAGCTACATCTCAGCTTTCTTGTCAATTATATGCTACAATTTACTATTACAGCAAAATAGCTTTTAATCTGTTTATTAATAAGAAAAATGTGTTTGTAGCTTCTTTTTAGTTTATATTAAACATCTATTGTCCATTTAATTGGAAAATCCACATAAAATTTTTTCTTCATAAACCATGACTTTATTCATCTCTTCTTTCAACTGTGTTGCTGTTTTTGTGATCCCATATTGCCCTATGTACTTATATCTGCGAGTGTTTAACAAACTTCCTGTAAAATTTCATATTATTTTCTACAATCCAGTATAAATCAACAGTAAAAGGTTTCTAGTCTTACAGCAATCATGAAGGTTTTTGTGTCTTTCACTGAAACCATAAGAAAGTGGAAAGGCTATAAGTATTGTAAACAAAAAAAATGTGAGTGTAAAAGAAGAGGAGAAACAGCCCTCATCCAATCCTTGAGCTCCATAAATCTGTACGATATTTAAGAATATTGCCACCAATCTTGACTTGTCTGTTTCTGACTCACATGATGTCAGAAAATAAAGAATTCACTTAGAATCCTATACTTCTTCCTCTTATTTCCTGAAGCAAATATGCATTTTGTGAAAACAGATTAAAAGCTATTTTGCTGTAATTAAAGCTAAAACCCTCACAGCGTATGTGCCTTGTTATTAGTTTACTCTAAATCCAGAACTAAAGGATGGAAAGATCTTAGAATTGCCCTAGGAAAAAGGGTGGATATCAGAAGGAAAGGTAAATGAGCTGAAATTATTTTACAAACTTCAAATAAATTCTAAGCCACTTAAGATTCATTTTTTTTTCCCCTCTAGGGATGGTTACAGCCTACACAAAATGGAACACAGATCTATTTCATTTCAAATATCCAAAATTAAATGCTGATAATTCTTTACAGGAGCATTTAATTTAGGTAGAAAGCATACTATTAGAGGAGTTTCTTAATTTGAAGTGAATATTCAGGAATATCCATTGCTAAAACATCACCATTAAGATATAGTGATAAATGATAATATGTTATTGTTTCATTTAACAGTGACATCGACTATATCCAGTATGTGGTACATAGAAAAAGTTATCCATGTTAATAATCATTTAGCTATGCATTATTTAAAATGTGCTAAATAAACACTTTTGCATGTGCTTTTTGTATTATTTATTAACACCAGAAAAAAATCTATGTTAAAAGAATAAAATTATGTTTGAAAAACTGAGATAAAGGGGAAGACCAAGAAAAATTGCACTGATACATGATCATATGATAAAACATTATTGTATCTAAAATGGTATAAGAATGAAATATTTAAAAGTTCATCAAAAGCTTCATGCAAGTGAAGAACTTTGAGTTAGAATATAATGATGGATATGCCATGGGGTTGAAAAATGCATCTATAGTATTATATGAGTTTCTTGAAACCGGAACTTGTGATATTTAAGCCTTTTGGATTTTTCTGACTGTGAGGACAAAGACTTGGAACCAAATCAATAAAGATCATGGATGATAAACTTTTTGGCTTCCAGCAGAGTTCCCTCACCCAGCCATAAAAATAACTCAACCTAAAATGTTAGTGGTTATACGACAGAGGTTGGTAAACAATCAATAGCAAAACAAATTATAAATAAAGCTCACGCAACCAAATATGGTAGTTTTTTTTTTTTTTTTTTATGAGTAACAGGGAGGATGCAGTACAATTTTAACATGATGATTTAATTTTCTTACATCTTTTCTGGATTAAATATATGGCTCTGGAATTGAATGATACACTGACAAAAATCACAGCAGTGATTCTGTAAGCAAACATGAATATGAAATAAAACATGGCAATACAAAAGGCATACATGGGCAAACCATAATACAACACATTGAATAATACTTAGGGTGAGAAAGAGACCCAATTATCTTATTACTTTAAGCAATATAATTGAGATTTGCATTTAAAGTATAAATAAATATGTGTGTTCACAGTGGTAATCTAAATCAAATGAAATGTTTTTCTAACATCTTTGCATCAGATTTTATTTTCTGAGGGCTCCAAATCATTGATAATTTTTTGGACTAGATATTCACTGCTGATACTAGAAACTCAGCATATTGGCTTATTTTATGAAACTGAGTTTGTTTACTTAATAGTACTAGAAAAACTTCTCCCACAAGGTAATGTCTCATATTCAAACATGGCATATTTAAGTAAGCATTTTCACCTTACTGACACGAAGGTATGTGCACAGACTCCATCTGTCAACATTGAATACTTTGTGTATTTTTATATTTTCTTTTTTGTATAAAATTTGGAAAGCCACTATCATCCTTTTGGACACTTAAGCAAACTAAGTATGACTCTCTCGAAAGATGCTTTATAAATGGATAGAGCCTCTGTTTTTGCAGTAAATATAGCTAAATGCTGTACTACATTTGTACAGCAATGAACATTTATGCAAATCTGTAGAGTAGGCAGGTGCAAGAGCAAATTTCTTAATGCCATTTGCTTTGAAAATTATATAAAGTTCCTTAATCTATGATTGATATAGTAACTAAAAGAGTGTGGTTTCATATTTCTAAACAATAACACCTGCTCCCAGCAGAAATATAAGTAGCAGTACAGCAGGAAGTGGGCTGCTTTTGGTATCAAGAGGAATTCCAAATCTTGACTCCAATAAATAATGAGACAATGAAATGAAATACATTTTGCAAATGCTGAAGTGGTAGAAGTAGGAGGCTGAGAAGGGAGAGACTTTGCATTGACAGATGCAGACACATGACAGCACTTCAGCCCAGCCAGTGAGATGGCAGGCATCCACAGGGATCCTTCTGGGGCTTCTTTCTTTGGGCCTTGACACTTGGCAGAGTCTTTCCACTAGTAGACCTAGGTTTTCTTTTCCTTTCCTTTCCTTTCCTTTCCTTTCCTTTCCTTTCCTTTCCTTTCCTTTCCTTTCCTTTCCTTTCCTTTCCTTTCCTTTCCTTCCCTTCCCTTCCCTTCCCTTCCCTTCCCTTCCCTTCCCTTCCCTTCCCTCCCCTCCCCTCCCCTCCCCTCCCCTCCCCTCCCCTCCCCTTCCCTTCCCTTCCCTTCCCTTCCTTTCCTTCTTTCCTTTCCTCTCCTTTCTTCCCCTCCCCTCTCCTCCCCTCCCCTTCCCTTCCCTTCCTTTCCCTTCCTTTCCTTTCACAATGCCTGAAATGATGACGCTTTTGTATCAATGTTTCCAATTGGCTATCAGGAATTAAAACCAAAAGTGCCATTTGTTTTGCATTTGATGAATTTTCTTCTGTACCCTTAACACACAACTAGACAAAGAATAGTGGTTAATTAAGATCAGTGGTCCCTGTTTCTTTCCTCAAAGCTGAATTCTCCCTGATGATGTAGTTTAGGTACTTAATTTCCAAAAGAAAGCAATGTTTCCCATTGTCTTTTTTCCTCATGTTCCATTCTGGGATGTCTTGCCTCTTCATGGAAGGAAGTGCTAGTAGTTCATTCATGCATTCATCGTTCCTTTAAAGGAGTCTCATCACATGTTGTCAAAAATACAAGACTGGACATGAAGAAACTTATTTTTCAACCTAATTGTGTTATTAAATTTTCTTTTTATCTGCTTATTGGTTCGATCTAGTTTGTCTATTTTCCTGAATATAATATTACTATGACTAGGACAGCCATGGCTCCATTCAATTATAATACTGGTCGGTTGTTTTCCCTGCAGAGTGAGGTCCCCTTATTTTAAACATCTCCACAAGCATCTCCCAGAGACTCCACTCAAGGCAACTACGAAACGCATCTTAGAGAGACACAAGTTAAACATTCTTTTCAAATGGTTAAGCAAGGAACAAACACTGTTCTGTTCCCCTCACTGTTCAGTCTCAGAAATACTAACATGGATAGATGCTAGTTTTTCTTCTTACATAGCTCAAAATATTATTCGGGTATACATGCACATGAAAGCACAATACTTTCATTTATTATAGTAATTGGTGGGGTAGACAATCTTTCATGGTGGTTATAGAAGGACAGTTTACTAATTGTGTGGCCAGGATGGCTGAACTTGGAGAAACACTCTCCTCAGCATGAGCAGAGCACTCTGCAATTCTCTTCTCAGAGCAATAAATAGCTTCTAATGCTATTTATCTATTTATATATACACTGAAGTCTATGAAGTGTGGGGTTTGGCTAATTTTTGAAATGCCTTTGAACATTTTTTCTCATATTTTATTTTATATATTCATTTTATTATGCTGATGTAAAGCGGCTTCTTTCTAATGCTAATATTTTTAGCAGCCTTGTTCTTCAGTCCAACTTTGCAGGTGTTTCCTTTCTGGCAGGACTAGAAATACTTTTATATCTTTGGCTCTGACATTTGCTTCTGATTCTCACTGTAGATCTTTCGCGAAATAGCTGGCAGCATCCATCCCACAGCCTTGAGATTTCCTCTAGCAAATCAGTAAGTCCACTGCCCTTAGTCTTAGTCTCCTTCACAGTCCCAGAACATGGTAAAAGAAGAGATGTTGTCTACCATAGTACGACCACTAATCTAGCTGCTAACAGAATCCTTGTTCCCAACTCAAACCTACTATGTTTTGCTTGTAATGTCTGCATTTTTATCATATCTCTGGTCTTCTGAGCTTTAAATACAGTCTTTTATCAAACTTGGCAGATACCATTCTCGGGCCTCTCTAGCTGGCATTTCAGAAACTCCAGACACTTTCTTTAAACCATTTCCAACTTCTAAATCACTAGGTCAAAAAAGTCACAATTCCCCCACTTTACTGGTACTAAAAATCTGTATAAGTCACTTTTATCACTAGAACAAAACATCAAATAACCGCTATGTATTTATTTATTTATTGGTTCCTAGGTTTGAATTTAGGCCCTCATGTTTGGTAGGCAGGCACTGTGTCACTGAGCTAACTCCTCAGCACTACAACTATAATTTAAAAGGACAGGTTAATTTGTTTAATAGTTTTCAGAGGTTTCACTGCAGAATGGTCAGCTGCTTCCAAGTCAGAATGGCTGGTAAACCGCGGGTGGTGGTACATGCTGTAATCCCAGAACTCAGGAGGCTGAGACAGGAGAGTCACTGCAAGGTCTATGTCAACCTGGGCTGCAAAGTGAGTTCAGGGTCACTCAGAACTGCATAGTGAGAAACAGTCTCAAAAAGACCAAAGCAAAGCAATCAAATAACAACTCCTCCTCCCTCCCCTCCAAAAAACCCAGAATGATGAGGTTTAAGAGCATGGTATAAAGACAGGCTCATGTTGTAGTGGCCGGGAAGCAGAAAGAGAAAGGAGAAACTGGAGACAAGAATGCATCCCTAAGGTCACTTCACCAGTGGCAAACTTCCCATCTGGCACCATCTCTAACAGTACATTTAGGTGGTAAGCACACAGCTCCTATGATCCAGTCACCTTCCAAATGCCTGAGGCTTTGGTGGGTACTTTAGTTTCGAACCATGATGATAACTTTTCTCATGGTTATCACACTGTCTTATTTGCTCCTCTGTATTCGTTAGTTCCCTTGTTCTCAGATTTAATGTATTTGTTTCTCCAGATGTGCCTGGAGAACTTTTGCCCACCACTGGTGGCCCTCTCAATGTGGTACCTTGCCTAGGTTTTTCTTCAATATTCTTTTTTGTTTATGTTCCTTTGGGTTATTAAATGTAATCACTGTATGGTGATCACCTCTATATTTCAAGAAGAAATAACTGTAGCATTTCCATATTCCTAAACTACACTTTAAAATATTCCTTTTAATAGCCCCTCCTAAGATTATAGCAACCTTACTACAGCATCAGTTTCCTGTTCTATGTTCAAAGCATAACTTAAGTTGAAATTTATCCCCACAAGTACCATTTCAGACCCATTAGTATACAGGAAATTATAAGACCTTAAGGAAGTGGCTATTAAAGTGATGTCTTAAGGCTGGATTTCAACTAATCCTTTGAGAGTTGAAGATGTAACCCTTAAGCTTGCTGCCTAGACCATTGCCTGTGTGGGAAGGCTGATAGAAGGATTACTTAAGTGGGAATGTTTAATTGTAATTTAGTTATTATAAAAATTCACTTTTTTGGGATCTCTGATGATGACGTCACCATTCAGTATTGTTTTGCATTGAAGTCAAGAAGTTATACCTGGACATTGACCTCTCAGAATGAATAGGTTATCCAGGAGTGATGTCATCTCAGGTGAGGGTGACGATCTTGAGGAAATTCACCCGGAAAGACCAACTGCATATCTTTTTGTGTTCCCTATACTTTGAGCTGAAAATTAGGGGAAAAAAAATGTCTTTCCAAGTCTGTTTGGCCAGTATATCATGACTTCCACTAAGTATGTTATGGAAACATTTCTAGTTGGTTCTGGGAAGTATCAGAGGGAACATGGAAGACATGAAAAATTTTGCTGGCAGAGGTCACTAACTGAATTTTCACACATTTCTTGTCCTTTTTGAAAATTGACCCCAAAAATTGTAAAAGAAAGAGATGATGACTACATCTGAGACTTCTGGGGTTTAGGGTCATTTTTTTTCCTATTCTTATTTATCCTCACGTAGAATTTACATTTTAAAATCAAATATACTTGTCATATGTACTGGTCTCTTTGAATGAGTCCTTTTAATAAAGTCCACAATGAAAGAAAAACAAAATATGTAGTTATTGTTAAATGTTTATCCGTCACTTTTCATTGCACTGTTGTTTCAGCATGAAAATATTTGTACTAATATTTTGTAACACTTTTTCTCTTGTGTTATAATAATATGTACATATATTTTTTTCAATCTGTTCTATCACAAACATAAGGATGTTGAGTTGAATGTACATCCTGTTAAATAATAGTTTTAGGATCTCAGAATAAATTATCATTGAGCTCTATTTTCTTATCAACAAATATACATTTTATTTTGTACAGTTCTAAAAGCTATAGTACATACAAGATGCCCAGAAGCATTCCTGGTAGATAAGAAAAGTATTCAATATCCTATGTTTCTTTTTTTCTCTTGTCAGGTGATTTCATCCCACAATTTCTCTTAAATATCTTTTCTTCCTTGGATTTCTTTTTTGCTCAAGTGGTTCTTGAGAATAAAATATACATATAATATATTTTATTTTTTCACGATAAATAATGCCTGACACAGAACAACAAATTTTCTCAAAATTCAGAGCATATATCATGAACGTCAATGTCATAAGGTTTTCTTTACAAAATGTATTTTCACTTTTAATCCATATATTTTCTTCAAAGTATTTCAAATTACAAATCTTTTTATGAAAATTCTCATTAGTCAAATAAATATGAAGAATAAACAAAAACAATCAAATGTGGTGAACTACACAATACTATATTCCAAATAAGTATGAGTTGTGTTTAATCACAGAGTTATTCACTTAAGGAAATGAAGGTAATAGCAAAAATAAAGTGAAATATAAACATGTCTCATTTAAAGTAGTGGTCCTTTTGTGTAATTTTCTAGAGATTAAAACATAAGTCATGATGAATTTTTATTGGACAAGTACAGATGTTGAGTTCAATTAGACGGCCCACAAATTCATACCTCAGCCAGAGTACATTAGAAGAGTTAAAAATGTTTACTCAATCTGTAGTTATTCAAAAGAACTAAGAGAAAAGACTTTCGTGAGTGTTTGGTATTACACTAGACATTTCAAGTTACTTTGCTATAAAAAGACATAGTATAAATAAGACGCAAGCGGTGGAAACAAGACAGAAATATCAACAAAAATAATTGGATGAGTAGGCATTTCTGTCACTCCCTTAATGCTCTCTCTGCTTTACAGTTCTGTGTTGAGATTTTTTACGTGACGTTTGTAAAACGTAAAACTTGTGAAATCCTAATCTACGTTCTTTGTTGTTCAACCTTCAGTTTTGAAGAGTTCAAAGAGTGCCAGCATTTCCTGGATATTCCTACTAATTTCCCTCTAATGTTTACTGTTATATGTTTTGACTCATCATCAATCAAAAACCTTTTTGTTTCTCAATGCTTGAAATTTATTCATTCTGTTCTTTGCCTCATCACCATTTTTATGTGCTCTTATAGGACTGTCACTCCTCTTCCTGTGGGATCACCTTGTTGTTATTTCCTAGTTATGAATGCCCTCAACTGCACCAAATTGCCTTTATTTTCAATATTCTGTGAAAGTTATACCCTGAAAATTTCTAAAAACTGGTTTTAAGACCAGTATCTTGCCAGGAAATAGCTCAGAGGCATACCTCCTGCCTGCCAAGCACGAGGTCCTGAGTTCAGTTTCTGGTACCAATAATAATATTAATAATAATAATTAATTCAATGAATATCTCCTAAATATCACAAAATAAATCTGGTGATTCCACAGGAAAATGCATGAAAACTGAAATAATTTCTCATTGATAGAATCAGAAATCATCAATCTTTCAAAGAGAGGCATGACCATTGTTTATCTCCAATTCCCAATATATTGTTGATTATTTGTAAAAACTGAGAATCTTTATACATAATTGCCTTACCAACCAATTTTGGGAGCACCTTATTCCAAATTTATTCCTAATCTGCCTCAATTTTCACTTAAGTAATATGTTTCACTCTAAATTGAACATTTGATATGATTGTTTCTTATTTGTCATTTCTACTATGTAATTTAATTTTTTTTAATTGGTTTATGTAGTTCCTAAGATTTTTTTTCCATTTTTCATCCTCAGATCCAAACAACTAACCACCCATGATTTATTAATTTATATGTCAGCTAAAATTACTCACATTCTTCCAAAAATGAGATACATTTTTTGAGATCATATCATATAACACTCATACTTATTTTTTTAATGTAAAAACTATATAGCCTAGCAAAATTCAAATAACTTTTCATGTAATATCCATTTTCTCATGTGGAGTCATTTTTTAATGAACAGTACAAAATGCGTGTTTGAATTCTGTGATCTAATTGTTTCCTCAAGCATCACACTGGTCTGTTTCAAAATCTAGGCCAAAAATTTGGCAAATGGCACATTCAAGAAAGAGACAAGTTTGACCTTTCACATTCTGGAGGTTTGCTAAGTGTTCTTAGGAATGGGAGGAACAAAGTTAATATTTTCAAAAGTCACTGTGGCTAAGCTTATAGAGAAAATGTCATTCTGGACAAATATTTTTCCCAAAGTGTTAGAGTCGAGGTAGACAGAGGTTGCATGTAATCTCTAACAATGGCTACAGAAAAATAACACTAAGAAAACAAACAACAACAAAAAAGCATCATCTTAATGTAATTTCTTGAGGTTTTTATTCTTAGTCAGCCTTTAATTATTTTATAATCCATAAAAATCATCTAGGAGCTAGTCATTAAGAGAAAATAGAAACAAGCAACAAAGTACCTAATATATTAAAAATTGAAATGAAACAAATGATTACACATAAATAATGGCAGAAGGAAATTTCAGTATGAATTCTTATCAGCAAGTGGCAGAGAGAGCACATAGTAAAAATTAACTTCACTTTAACACTGTGTTTAACACAACATTTTCTCCTCATTAGAATGAAGACTCTAGAAAGCGTACACAGATTCTTTTGATTCTTGACCTCCAGTCATCATAGCTGATTTTCATGAACAAGATCCAAGATGGCTTTGAGTCACCTTGACAGAGAAGCGCACACTTCTGATTTCTACCAATATTTTATAATCTTGAGGAATATCAGTCTACAATCTGTGTAACATCCAACTTTATAAAGCCAGGTGTGTTCCCAAACAGCATGGAAGTCTGAACAACATTGTAATAGGACCCATTACAAGAAAATGAGGACCACTGAGGATAGAGTCCCTCCTGAAGAGTCCTATGGAAACTAGGTTTCCTATTTGTGTGTTACTAACAAACCAAGAGCAACAACATATTGTAAATTCTTCCAAATGAGGATATAAAATTTTAATGAGGAAGTGAAAAAATGTTTACTTTTAAATAGGTTACCCAGAATTGACTGCCTACAGGAGATTATGTTTGAGTTTTTCTGAGGAAATGAGAAGAATTTCTGATGTTTAGACAACAAATCTCAAAACCATATAAGCCCAAGAAAGATAGGAAAATGGAGTTGTAGGTGGTTGGGCCTGAAGTAGGGGAAGTTAGTACTTCAAGATAATGAGAGATATTTGAATTTTGTATACAAAATTGAAAGGAGATTAACCTAGAAGGCAGGGTGGATCCAGATTGTTTACCCTCTTTGAACTGAAAGCATTTATGCATCTTTCCCAGTTGCAAATTTGTACATTTACAAATGACTTGACTGACATTTATATCATAAGAATATCAACATAGGTCACTGTGAACTGTTAGCATCTTACAGTTACAGAAATCATGTGTCACTTCAGATAACAGAAAAGAAAACTACCAGACAAACATTGGTGTACATTCCTTGGCAAAGAAGCATGTGTTGGATGTGTATTAGGAACAGTTCAAAGTCTTTGTGAAATAAGGGAATGCTGCAAGAATTAAAAGTGACAAAATACTCAATTTGGATACACTTTCCGCGATGCAATTATAAAAAAAAAAGAAAGAAAGAAAGAAAGAAAGAAAGAAAGAAAGAAAGAAAGAAAGAAAGAAAGAAATTAATTCCTGGCTTTTCTTTTCCCAAAAACTTGTCTTCAGAAAATAAAAAAAAAAGGGGATTTTGTGCAAACCAGATATATATACTCCCACATCAAAATATTTTGAAGTACTTTTTAATCCTACTTCAGTTAATTTCAGACAAATTTCCCTGACAATATTGAAAAGAAATCACAAGGACAAAAGAACATAAGTTCAATCCTAGACAAGTATATGATTTTGTTCTGCAGTCCTCACTGTGAAATTAGTATTTCTGTCTTTGAAAATGTATATTGAACTACTATGATTTCTCATTATAAGTTCAATTTTAAAGGTAATAATAATGATCAGGGCATTAATTAAATGTAATTTTGAAGGAACTCAAAATTTATAATATTCTTCACACTTAAGATCCTATCACTATTTTGGACTTTTATTACAAAGAATATATTGCAATTTTGGGATTTATTCATCTTATTCTTTAAAATATCGTGGTCAAACTAGTTTACATGTATGTCTAAGAAAATTCATCCTTCTGCATGTATTTTATTAAAAATAGTATGAAAAGTTAGCTCTTTACTTTTTCATTTTAGAAATTTAAAAATTATGTATATTTTTCAGAATATGTCTATGACTTCTGTGCTAGATTAAATCATTTTAACAAGTGTTATGTGTTTTCCCCTAGAAAAGTTATTTGAAAAAGTACATGCTGGTATTTTTTTACTTAATATAAAAATAAAATACAAAAAGTGCATGCTGATATTTTCTTATTAAATGTAAAAATCACCCAGGATTACCATTTTTATAAAATGCATATATGAATATATATATATATATATATATATATATATATACATATACACATACATACATATACATATATATGTATGGTATATATATATATTATTGGTTGACTGCAGAAATATCATGTTAATACTTGGGAGATTTAGGGCAATCTGTAGTATTGATCCTGATGATTACGTATATATTTAAGAATATAGCTCTTTATATTTATATTTTTTCTTTTTGTGTGTATTTAGAAATGTACTTAAAATTGATTTTCTTAAGCCAACCAATATGATAGGAAAGAAAATGAATTTTTCATTGTAGATGAATCCCTTCAATGTGGGTCATTTGCAAAATGGCTCATTTGCAGTGCATTTTCCCATTTGAGACAGTTGAGTAGAACATGCACATTTGTTTTACTTTGTGAATAAATTTTATAGGGATTTCACATTGAATACAGCTTATATGACTTATTTTCATCAATATGATAAAGAAAAGTGATTCTGAAAAAAGTATAAGAAGACAATTCTGCAATTATAATCACATTTTTTAATACTCAGGGAACCTCTCTTAGGTTGGCTAATGTGCCAATAAGTGAAAAGGGAGATGCAACATTCGAGTTTGGTAATTTGCCCAAAGTTTAACAATGTCTAAATTTATGAAGGTTTGAGCAGGGTACAGAAAAATCAACATGAGATGGCAAAAGTCCCTACAATTATTGTGCAGAGTTATAGAAACCAGGACTAAAGAACAAGAGGAGACAGCTGGCTCCAGAAGATGGAGAAATGACCTGTTTGTATTGGCCATCTGACATGGACTGTGGCTTTCGAAAACAGACACAGAGACCCATAGTAAGTTTGAGTGGAGGGTTTTGTGGGACACAATCATCCCCTCCACCCTCTAAGTCTCCTCACCCTCTGAATTGATGTTGGGGTCACCCTTGGCCCAAATGATATGGCAGACAGAGAGCAAAGAGCTGCCCAAAGATGATCATTTCCTGAGACAAAGCAAGCTATAAAAGACATCAAGAGTAGATCTGGGCTGGTAGTGGAAAGTACTCAACTTTAAAGATTCTATGGCACACCCTAAAGTGGGCAGAGAGATAGTGTTTTGTGGACAAATACTCACACTATATCTTTTGCTTCATAAATATAGTTAAATTTTGTAATATAAAGCAAAACAGAATAAAAAGAACTTATTTAAAATGCTTAGTTGAGCCTCAACTCTGGAAGTAATAGAGCTGATAAAGATTACAGTTTTCACAATATTGCTTCATTAATTTGTTCAGTTTGACATTTCTATATTCCAGACAAGGGGCTTTGATCCTAAACAGGAATTAAAGAGTTTGTGGCTTCCACACAAACATACAAACTAAGGAGAGGCAGAGTCCACATTTTAGCATGAAAAGTCTCTAGTCCTAGCACAATTGAGTAAGATCAACATCGTTCCTCCCCTTAAGAAAATATCAGCATTTTATTTCATAATAGCCCTTTTGGTTCTCATTTGTCCCTCCAAAAACAATGATCAGTCATATATTTTGTGTGATATATATAACGTACTTATAATTATATTGTATATATTTATATATAAATTATATACCATTTACATATTGTATATATTCTGTATCATATATACATGTTAAAATGGTAAAATTTCAAGCATATGAACCTTTAAAGCATTGATATAAAAGTCAAGTGAATCTTCTTGTGATTCAGTTGGCGATTTGGTGTAAGAGTCTTCAATTTTTGGGCAAGCCTGCACCTGTCCACAGATTCTCCTTTTCCTCCTTTAATAATTCAACTGCTGACAGTTGGAGCTTTGCTTCTGCTTCATTAATCTGCTCCTGGGAAGTAGTATTTTCTCAGAAGTTTGGTGACATTTTCATTTCTCATCTTGAAAGAATCCCTCTCCTCCTCTTCCAGAGGTCACACATTTCTTCCATCTTACACAGATGGGCGGTCTCATTCCTATTCAGCACGACAGTGTGCAAATTCTGAGGCTCATTTTTTCCCTTTGATTTACCACTGCTCATTTACATCTTTGCCCATTAGATAGCAGTGTCAGTTTCTTTCCTTGTCTTTTTGTCTTCAGATTGCAAGCCACAGTGTTAGCATTAGTAGAATTTTTTTTTAATTTTTCTAAGGATATTAGGATGGCTGGAATATCATTGAGAAGATTTTTATATGAAAAAGAATTAGACACTAACAGCTTTAAAATACTTGCAAAGAGAAAAATTTTCGGCTATTTTAAATATGATTTTTTTTTTAAGAATCTGAGAACAATTTATTTATATAATTACGTTTTTTTCCCTTTATTTCCATTGACTTCATTTAGGAACTTTTAAGTCTCAACTTGGATATCAGTGCATTCAAGTACCATAATCCTTACATTTTACTATCAATTTTAAAGCACGCTAACGTTATCCATATTGAGCCATACTTTATCAAATATATTATTATAAATTATGGTAATGTGTTTTTAATGTGTTGGATATCTGAAGCTAGCAAGTTCCTAAAAAAGAAATATGTTTGGAGTAGGAAAAAAGAAAGTTTCGGAAACAGAATCTGTTTCTTCCTTATGAGACAATTATTTGTTTGCTTCAAACTTTTATCCTCATTTTGCTTTGCTTGTCTTTCAAATGGAACTAACGCCTATCATCTAAGCACCCTGTTGAGGGCGCAAGAAGTTACTTTAAAATTCTAAACACCGAATATGATGCATGTAATTTTTTTTCTTATGGTAGATAGGAAGATTGGAGCTCAAGAAATAGACCCTCCAGTGACAATGTGCTACATGCTTTGAATTTTAGAGTGGACATCTATGAAATGAGTAAACAAAACAAAATAAAGTTTAGTGTCATAGGTTGCATATGTTGTCTCACAATTCACATGATTAAATCTTAATCCTCAGTATCCCAGAATGCAGCTGTACTTTAAACAAGTAATTAGATTTAAATGAAGTGTTCTGTACATTTGCAATTCCAGTGTTAGAAATGTTATTATAAGAAGGGATTAGGAAACAAATACAGCCATATCAAGGGGCAAGAAAAGACCCAAAGAGGAATTAGTAATCTTCAAAGTGAGGAGAAAGGTCTCAACAGCAAGCAAACCTGAAAATACCTTGCACCTTTTAGCTTTGGATCTAAGAGAAAACACATTTATGTTTTTAGAGCTGTTCAGTATCTAGAATTAATCCTAATCATATAATCCTAACAAACTAAAACACTTAATCTTTATTTTTATAGTGTTTGCTTAAAGCACATACATAGGGGAAATAAATAAATGTTCATTTCATATTATTTCTCTCAATTGTGAGATTTATGCCTTTCTTTTTTGTGCTTAACTGAAAGATAAATCTTGGTAGCACTCTTGCTCCCATATCCAAAACATGGTTACTTGCAAGTAGTGCATTCATTGTGGATTGTTAGTCAAGTGAACAAATGCATAGAGGAATGACTGTACAGATGAAGTATCAATCAAAAACTAAAAATTCTGATTGGACTGCATGTGGTTAAATTTAGTGGGAACTTTATCCTCATAATCCTATGTTTACCAGGGATTGTGCCCATTGTACCAGAATCCTGACTTTTGACATCCTAGAAGCAAACATATTATGAGAAATTTTCCATAAAACGTGTTACTGGGGTACAGAAAAATGTTGACTATCATTTGCCTTAGAGCAATATTAATATGGTTTGCTTGGTTTTATTTGGGTTATATTTCTTTATTTGAAGTGTGATTGTTAATACTGAGTTCATATTCTATATTTTGCTAACTATTATTAACAACCACAAAACAAATAATAAAATGCATAGGTCAAAAATGTCTAACTTAAAATTGTTCCATCAATAAATGGTTTTAAGAAAATGGTAGAAAACCTATGAAAACTGCCTGAGAGGGCATGAGGTATCCAAATAATTCTGGTGTAGCTGGAAAGAATTTACATGTGCAGCTAATTCGAGCAGAGAAATGAGCAGCATCGAGCCTGTGGAAATGGGGAGTCCACCTGTGGATTTCAGTTTTTTGAAAATGGGTTTACCCAGCCCACTTGAAATTGTGGTAGTAGCATTTGATTTTACAAGTTGGTCTTTCCTCTTTGCATTTGAAGTGTGTGTCAGTAAATTCATTTTAACCTGGCTGTATGAAAAGCTTTATAATGCACACATTAACTCAGCACTTCTCCAGAGCCTTCATTCCCGCAAGTTCTTTAATTAAGAATAAAGAAGTAATGATATGCTTTCTATAAACCAGTTTAGGAAACTAAGACTCAGAGTAAAACTGAATGTCCGTTTTTAAAAATATTCAGCAACTATAAAAATATTCAGAAATCCAGACAAAATATTTTCAAAATGTCTGTAATCATAAAACTCTAAACTGAGAAAGTGATTTGGTAGGCATTTGGTATTGTGCAATATATAAATGAAACTACTGAAAAACAGCAAGTATTGTCCACTCAGACATCAGGAATTTAGCACTATTATATAATGAAGAAGAAATGTGCATGACAGAATGACTGAAATTTAGAGGAACAGAAACTTTGAAAATTTGTGTTAATATATCTAGAGGTGATATTTTGATTACTTCATATCTTAGGTACAAAATAGGTTTTTTTGTCATCGTGATCAGTAGTAGAATTTTCTATATAAATATATTTCTGAAGACATTAATACTTGTTTTATGCAGTTGGGTACACTGATGTTTGGTGTATTAATATTTATGATTGTTACCTACCTCTTCCTTTTGGACTTTGGCCTTCTTTTTCTCTTTTGATCAATTTTGGATTAAAAGTTACAGTATCTGCGAAGACAATGCCTACCCTGAGTTTTTCTGGATTCCTCTGCCCTGGAGAATTGTTTTCCATGCTTGGACTCTTAGTTTATTCATTTTTTATTAAATATGTTTCTTGAATGCAGTATTTCTTGGATCTTGTTTCCTGATCCGTCTGTCAGTCTGTTTCTTTTGATTGGTGAATTGAGAATATTTACTTTGATGGTTATAACTGATATGTATTGACTTACTATCTTTTTGATGTTATTTTTCTGTTGTTAGTTCTGTCTTTCTTCTCTGTTTAATTGCTTGGCTTGCCTGTTGGATTATTTCCATTGGTGTTCTCGCGTTTGTGGTCTTCATTACCTCTTTCTAACATTCTTCAAAACATTCTGCAAAGTGGGTTAGCTGGTTATGAGTTTCTTTGTTGTTCTTTGTCTTGGAAGTATCTTCTTTCTTCATTGATTTTGAAAGATAGTTTTGCAGGGTACATCAACCCTATTGCACAGCACATTTTTCAACTGTATTGTTTTAATAGGTTGATTGCAGTATGACTTTATAATATTTTCATCATGCTGTGTTTCAGTTAATAAAGCTGCATTTAACTGACTTAATAGAATCCTAGAAGAGAGATTGGACCATTGGTGCACTACACTAATCACTCCATTAATTGAGATGTTTGTCACTGAATGTGCACTTAAATTATGAACCCACATAGAGGAGGAGGGTGACTATGGACTCGGCTGGAGGAGTTCTCTCTGCCACTTTTCCCAGCCACTGTGAAGTATACAGCTTTACTCCACTACACCCTTCTGTTGTGATGTTTCTGCCTCAGAAACAACCACAGCTAGATTGAAATCTCTACATTGCCAGCAAAATTAAATCTCTCTTCCTTTATATGGAGTATGAGTGTTAGGTGCTTCCTTTTAGTAACAAGAAAGCTGAACAATATACCCTCAAAGGTAATCTTATACATTTTAGATGTGCTTATTCACCTTCTCTCACCACACATTCACGAAATACTGTTTCTGCCATTCAGGTTCAGTAATCACACCACAAATCTATACTCTGCATAAAAGAAAAACAGGTAATACAAATAATATCACTGCATAGCTTCCTTTTATGAAGCATAATGCCTTCAAATTTCAATGTTGTTGAAGTTCTTCATCTTAGTTTGGTAGTTGAAACTTGCTCAAGCAATTCAGGGCACTAAGCTCAGTCTCCTCAGCCTCATCAAGCTCTACCTGAGCTGCATTTCCTTGTTCTCCCATCTGTTAGGTACCCAGAGTCAGTGAACCAGAATATATATTGGAATCATCTCATTTGCTCCTTTGAAATTTAAAGAGGTTTCCTTTTTCTAGCTTGTTGTCTGAAAATGCAGGATTCATATCCTTCTTAGTTATATAATGTTTTTTTCATTTTATTTTGGTGTAGGGAAGTCATGTCCTGTTCCCTGCTCTGGATAGAGGCGTATGTCTACATGCTGTTCCTTAAGGAAACAAACAAACAAAATTATCATTGTTTTTGTCCATAAACTTTTTAGGAAGTGCTTATTCTTAGGATCTATGGAAATATTTTGCAAGCGATTTCCAAGGAAAGATTTGAATTTATGCCAGTATGCATTGGAAGGGACACAAAATCACTGTAATTTGATCAAAATAAAGAAATATTTTCTTACAGAATTCAAACTTGAAACTTAAAATATTTGTGTTGTTCCAACTTGTATGATTTTGGCAGTGTTTAATTCACTGAAATAAGGGGTAGTAGGTACTAAGACTAATTCTTTTTTAGAAAAATTCCTGAATTTCAAACTTAGAGCTGGTAGAGGTTATAGTGTCTGTGATATATTTAAAAATGCCTGTAAGACATTACGTTTAATTAAGAGAGATCTTATGTTAAAATTTCAATTAACTGTCTTTTGTTTCACCAGATTATGAGATTAAACCTAAGACTACAAGGTGCTTTCCAACCTGCACTGGATAAAAACTTTCTGTATAGTTATTCATATAATGTTTTGAATGGTCTAAAAACTGGGACAGAGAAGTCAGATTACAGTGATATCAGATGAAGTTAGACTCAGATCTTATGTTCTCATTGAGTATTTATTTAAACAGGCAAGGCAAAAAAAGAAACTATTTTGTGCAAATTGTTTTTGTGGTTGATTAGAAAATGTTGAACTCAGGGTCCTTTGTGAAAGTCAAAATGCACCATCAATACACTCCAAGTTAAGCAGATATGTTCTAGTGTTTGTTCAAAGCACAATATAACTATATATTCCTATGATTTGTATCCCAAGAGGATAGGTATTTCTGATGAACATTTAGTGAAGTTTATTCCATTAGATTCTTTTTAAAAATATAAATTAATTCCTTACCATTGTGACTTCTGTGGCTGTCTCTTGTGTTTTAAAATAACATGAATCAATTTACCATGACTAGAGCCCTCTCACATTGTAAACCAGTGAAATTAAGTTTGTGGATTTGCAAAGGTGAGAAATCACCCTTGAGACTGGGAGAAATGTGAGAACAAGACTGAGAAGCCATGATTCCCTCTCCATCTTCCTACACGCTTACATAGTCTCTGTCACCTGGGGAAAAGAAAGGTTTTCACCTTGCCAGTTAGAGACTGTGAATGTGACCTGGATAATTCTTGAACAATTCAAGTTGAAATGCTGCCTTTAATGTCTTCTGAAAGGAAAAGCTAAATCTTCATTTCTCAGAATGAAACTGTGGTCCAAATAAGTTGTATCAAAAAGACAAGGTTGAGATGAAAAAAATATATGTTTAGGTAAGCTGTCTGGACATATCTGGTCATCCTCTGCAATAGTCCCATCACATTTAAGTCACTGCAATCTCTGTCTCTGTCTCTGTCTCGCCCTCCCTCTCTATGTACATGTGCGCATGTGATACCAGTCATGTCATATTTTAATTTTATTTTCAGCCATAGAAACACAGAACTTCTCCACGTAAATAAAAAAATCTCACAATCAAGAAATAGCTAATTTGAGATTGTAGCACTAAGTTTTTCACTAATATATGACATTTTCTTCTACAAGAGTTCTGCTTTGCCACTTTTTTCAAGACAATGAATTATTGTAGTTTCCTGTTTTAATTAGAACAGAGAAGGATAATCACAATGATTGCCTTACTGGATGCCTAGACATTTTATGGATGCCAAACAAAATTTTGTTGAGTGATTAAGAACTGACACTGAAATAATGTAAGAAGAAGCAACATTGAAGAAACTTGAACTGTCCAGTGAAGATACATAATCTTCACATGGGCATTTCAAGTATACATAATTTAGTAGTAGAAAGACACGGGGCATGATTTACTTTGCTACCAAGGGATGTATATTTTTAAAAGGATTATAGAACTTCATAAAGTAAAACAATAAGAATCATCTCACAGTAGTTTAATCTGTTAACCTTGATTAAGTAGAGTTGTTCATTGACAAGAGAATGAGAGAAATTGTTTTTTAGGGGATAAGCTCATTTGGAAGATTTAAAGAGCTTCTTCTAGTCAAACATCTCTAAAAGTGTCTTAAAAATTTCAATTGATTTTAGTTTTTATTGATTAATTCATTCATATTCAATCTTTAATATTTTAGTTTCCTAAATGTGCTAGTTAATAATGATCAGAATTATGAAAGACACAGATTCTCCTGGTCAGCTCATAACTTCAAGTACAATAGGGCAGAGGAAAAGGAAGCGGGTAATGTCAATAGGGCAGAGGAAAAGGAAGCGGGTAATGTCAATACCATGTGGTAATGAAAAAAGCAGAGGAAGGAGAGAAGAAGGTCTGTTTATCTGCAAGACGTTTTACCACATGTCGTGTTCATATACCACCATGGAGATATGACACTAGTCTGGAGGTTTTTGTCAATAATTAGGGACCAAAGTAAAATGTGAACCACCACTGTGTTCAGAAAGTGGTAAGATGCATAACACAAGGTCCACTAAGCCTTCAGTCATTTCCTTAGTGAATATTTCAGTGTAAAAATGTGTTTACTGCAGAAATGACATGCTGCCCAGAATTATTAAATTGTGGTTGAGTAAATCAATGCTCAGTCACGAAATCATTTTGGCTTAGTCAGGCAAATATTTTCTGGGATTCAGTTGACTTCACTTTTAAGATTTCACAAATCAATATTAATAATTTTAAATTTAGAAAATTCTTGTCAAAGTTGAAGAAAGCCCACTTAGTGTTTCGGAGACTATTTACCTAGACAACAGGGCTGTCAAATGTAACAGAATCGTCTTTTTCAAGTAGTAGATGCATTATCCTAGCATAAAAGAGATTTTTGTCACAAGTAGCAACCAGACTTAGTAGAATGACTATGGATCTATGATCTCAATGTACTTCTGGTAAAATTTTATTAGTGCTGGCTCCATTTTGTAAAAGAAGCCTATAATACACATTTTTGTAAAACATATTGTCATTGGATGTTCAATTAATTGGCTATGTAGATAATTCTTTGCATATAGCCTATACTTATTTCACAATATATATTTTTTATGTTTGATGTATATTTATCCTCTTCATTAATAGATTAGTGTAATATATAGCATACCTATAATGATGTTGTTATAAATACGTTTATGACCCTTTTGTAAGTGTGTGCTATGTAATTTCCTGTATTGGGTATATAATAAAGTATATGAGATATATATTCCTACCCACCTTTGATATATTCAAACTGGAAGCAAAAAGGGTTAAGTAACTTGCTTAAGGCAACACAGTTTTAACAGTCATGCTGCTTAGTTATCAACAAAGTCATCAGAACACTAGATCCTAAATTATTCTGTACCCATTCAGAATCTTTCTGTTTCTCAGAATTTAGGAATAAGCTATGTCCAAATGAGACAAGAAGGCAATAGATTATCATAATTTCAGGAAAACAAGATTCACTCTCTCTGGATGGATTTGCATCTTGAGTATATAAGGCCTGTTGTCTCTGTCTGGCTACTTTATGGGTGACGACATAAGACTTTGGATAGGAAGGCAGCTAAAAACCAAAACATACTTGAAGCTTATTTTCTTTGACTTGTGCATTGTTCTCTGAACAACTCAGTAGTGGATAGTTATCAGGCAGTATAGTCACATTTCATTTTTACGTTTCTTTTAAAAGCATCTTGACTCATATGGTCACTAAGTTCATTCATTTCAATGTTCAGTGAGATGGCTTTAAAAGCAGAATTTTCATGCTTTTCACTATCAATGAAATGACAGCACTTCAGAAATTATATCTTGACCACATAGTCACTTTCTTCCTTTAGAAAAAGTTTTTAAGTCTTTGTATTGGTATTTATACGCAAACAGATTTCAGCCATGACTCTTATTTATTTCCTATCTTCTTAGGAAAAAAAACAAAAAAAAAACAAAACAAACAAAAAAAAAAACAACAACTTGCTTATGTATGCTATGGACCAACTTATCTTTTTCTATTACCTTTCTAGCTTCTTTTGTGTCATATTGGAAAATAAAGTGGAAGGCTCATGCAATTGATCCTGAACAGTAGCATTCTTCCCACAAAACCTAAAAACACATTTTTTTCCAAATAAATTAAATAGTTAACAAAATCCACCAATTTGAGTTGTAAGGCTGTATTGTTAATTCCATTATGTAAAAAAAATTACATAAAACACACTTCATAAATATCATTAATATATATTTTTCATTTATCTACTGAGAAAAAGTACAAACAATGGTATACTATGCCTTGGAGTTGTTTGTTTATACTGTCTTGGAACATTTCATTTAAAAGTCTGTATAGCTCGCACAGAGATTTCCATGTTTGCTCTGTTTGACTTTGGGAACATCTCTTAATCTTGACATCAAGAACAAGATTGTGGGTAGATAAAAATAAAATATATTACATTTATCATGTTATTCTCCATGAACCATAATAGCAAAGAACAATAAATTATGGCCTCTAATTCCCATATTAAAGTATTTTTTCCCTTCTGCACAGTCTGTGAAGAACACAAACTTGTTCACCAGTGTGATAAATTCTTTCATAGGCACACGTACAAGTGTTATTCACATTTGGATCAGAACAGGAGCTCACTACGTACTGCTTGAATAAATATTTGGAAAGTACATTGGTTTGTATCACAATTCATGTAGTAAACCATTCAAATGAAAGCCCTTTTCTCCTATATATAAATATTCATTATGGAATAGGATCTGTTTATCTCTCTGTCCTCCTAAAATATCAACAACCTACATACATACATAATTCTACCACCTACTTGGTAGTGACCATGTATAAGTCTCTATGTCTCCTAATAAAAGATAATTGAACAGTAAGTAGAAAATCTGCTGTATGAATCTCACACTCATTTCTGGAAGACAAAAATTGGCTTTGAAGATCTTCTCCTTACCTAATTTTAAAGTTTTACAACACACACACATACTGTATTTGTTTGTGCGTGTGTCTTAATTTGGGAAGATTTAATTTTCTTGAAAAAATCATGCTAAAAATGTTACTTCTCTGGTTGTTTTTACGCCTCAAGTAAAGTCTGTAATGAAATCATCACAACAACTTTCCACAATTTGTTTTGCATCTAACAGGTAAAACTATGTTACACAACTGGTGATGATTTCATCAATCATTACTGTTATATTTCCATATTATATTTCCTATTTACCAGAAATTTCTGTTTAGATATTATATTACTCATTTGTGGCAAGGACAGCCTGCTTATTTATCAGACATGGGCTAATAATTCTACTTTTTTTGTTACAGTGCAGGCTGTTACGTGATGCTCTTATGTAGGGATAAGTGAGAACGTGTGACACAAACACCTCCATCTCCAAGCTCTAGTAATTCTTCACGATATTATGCACTAAGGGCACAATACTGGAGATCTGCACCCAAAGTTCACAGTCAGTCAAGTTCCCTATATTTTGAAATCAACAGAAAAGAGCATAACATCAGCTTCACGTAAAGAATCATCATTTATGAGTGACACACTTGTTTGGATGTTAGTTGATTTAGATTGTAGCTTTAATTCTAACACCGACTTGGTAGGGACCATGTGCCAGTCTTTATGTCTCTGAAGAGAAAAAAATAACAACAATA
Source organism: Cavia porcellus (assembly GCF_034190915.1). Lineage (NCBI taxonomy): Eukaryota > Metazoa > Chordata > Mammalia > Rodentia > Caviidae > Cavia > Cavia porcellus. The sequence continues at coordinate 95,960,904 of NW_026947487.1, forward strand.
AGTAGGAAATCTGCTGCATGAATTTCACACTCATTTCTAGAAGACAAAAAATGACTTTGAAGGTCTTCTCCCCACCTAATTTTAAAGTTTTAAATCCTAATCACTGTAGTTGTAATATTATGAATGGGTGTTCTGACTTACTAGTTTTGCACAGGTTTCTTTCAGGAGTTCTATAGATAGAGATGAAAGTACTGTAAGAACTGTAAACCACGGGGCCAGGGGTTTAGCTCAGTGGCACCAGTGCCTGCCTGGCAAGTGTGAGGTCATGATGTTGAATCTCAGTACCAGAAAAAACTATGCATCTTTTGTTTTTCTGATTATCAATTGACAACAATATCACTGTTAGAATAGTGATAGACAGTATTATGTTTCTTTGTATCTCTGAATTATTTTATGGGAAAGATTTCCAAGAAAGATTAACACAATAAAGTGTGAACAGCACAACCCTTACTGCATTAGGCCTAGACACTGAGTCGAGTAGAGCTATGTTCTATTCTTCTGGCTTCTGCAATCAGGCTTGTGGCGTTATCTGTAGAAATTTCCATCCATATGTTAGGCAGTGGCCTGGAGTAAAATATGGTCAAGATCAGTGTTCTATGCCAGGTAAGGCTGTGATAAAGCTTTCTAGAACAGCCAGAATATGTTTCCCAGGAATTCTCAATAGCATTTAAATAGCTTCCTTGCTGTGATTTAAAGATATTAAATTCTTCTCCATGTTTAACTCATCATAAAACTCTGTTCTGATATTTTAAGTGCAGTTTTTTAAATGATACCTATTTCTTTAAAATTGCCTTTTCCTTTTTATATATACACTAGTGCATGTCAATGATGAAATGCTCCTTAGAATTACTTTTATAGAAGAAATATGTAGCGAAGTAAATAAAGATTAGGGCAGATAGAGCTGCCCAACAAGAGGATACCGGTGGTTCAGGGGAATAATAGATGCAGGTGTGAAAGTGTTGACATTTGAAAATCTGAATCCAAAGATCCTCTAAGATACTGGAAACCTCTATACATTGCAATGAAAGTCACTGAAATTCACACAAAGATTAGTTTAATAAGAGCCTATTTCTTACAACAAAACTAGCACTTAAAGAACAAGGGAGCAACTGAAGGAAGTCATTCAAGACTCAACTTATTCTATGAGGAAAAGTTTTATACTGTGTGATTCTTATCCTATTGTTCCATGCTGTTGCTACAGATGATTATCATTTCCTAAATACAAGTTCTTCCTAAGGAAACAGGAATGTGTGAAGCAAAAGGGCAGTGCTACTTATTTTAGGATGTTACATGTTTTTATTTAAAGTGGAAAAAAATAACAATAACACTAAAACAGAGTTTAAAACAGCCTATTAGCATAGTTATAATAATTAATACATTCCACATTGTTCTCATCATAGTAGTTATTCAGAGCAAAAGGTATGAGCATGAAATTTGTCCAAACAATATTAGCACAAACCTTATTTACAATGAAACTAGCTGCATAACTTACTTAACATATTATGTACACATATATTTCTTTCTTTGTCCATTTTTTCTTTCCCCTTCCTCCATCACAGATTGTTTTATTTTTTGAAGAGTTTCTTCCCATTTCACAATACCTATCATACATGTTTTATCTTATCGTGTTTGTTTGTTTGTTTGTTTGTTTTAGTTTCTCACACTAGTGAGACAATATGCTGTTTACACACATATGGGTCTGATTTACTTCACTTAAGAGTATGGTCTTGAGTTGGTTAATTACCTAAACAAGTTTCAATTTATCCATCTTTATGACTGTGTAGTACTCCCTTATGTTAAAAAAATACCCACAACTTTCTTATCCATTCCTTGGATGATGGGCATTAGGATTGTTTCCAAGATTTAGTTATTATAAAATCAATTGTGCTGCTACAAACATGAGCACACATATATATCTGTGGTATGATGTTTTTACTTCTCCTTGGAAGATATCCAAAAGAAGAATAGCTGAATCGAACAGGACCTCTAATCCTATTTTTCATCACACTAATTTCAACAGTTGTGCCATAGTCTGGACTCCCACCAACAGTGGAGAAGCATTCCTCTTCCCGCACAGCCCCTCAAGCAATCATCACTGGCTGATAGCTTCGTGGCAGTCATTCTTCCTGGGGTGAGATGGATTCTCAGTGTTATTTTAATTTACATCTCTTGAATTACCAGTGATGTTGGACATTTTTTCATGTATTTATTTGCCATCTGTATTGCTTCATCTGAGAAATGTGTATTTTTATATCAGAAGAGAAGCCCACGTGACCTAGAATTTGTTAATAGCCAAAAGTGGGTTATGTGTATTTTGTTACTCCAAATATTGTCAAAAGAACATGATTTTTAAAGATTGAAAACAATAAAGAACCTTTCAGAGTGGGGATCACAAATCTATGTTAATTGAACACCAAGTTATACTGATATTTACTAAACTTGGTTAATCATCTAACAACTACATAGAGAAATCTATAACTTTCAAGATAAAAGCATTTTATCTAAGAATTTAAAAAGCTGACATGTGACTACAGTAAAGAATTTAGGTTTGTTAGGATAGATTGCTAGGAACAGTTATGGTTCACATCTAGACTGTTCCTCAAAAATCTCAATGTGTTCAGTGATGATGCTTTCAGAAGGAACATGATCACAGGGCCACTATTCCACTGATCCCTTCATAACTGCATGTACAGTTAGAACATGGTGCCTGGCTGGAAGACAAGTGCCCTTGGAAATGTGCCTTTCAAGGATGTATCTCCCACTCAGGCCCCTCTCCTCTCACTGCTTCTTGATTGTTGTGAGCTGAGCAGCTTTCCAATAGCATGTTTCTGCCTTAAAGATTAGGAAACCAAAGAATAAGCCCCTAAACAGTGAGCTGAATTAAGCCTCTTCCTTAAAGTTGTGGATGTCAGGTATTCAGACTAATACAGAAAATGTATTTTCTGAGAAATTGTGGTGTTGCTGGGATTGTACCTGATCATCTGGTTTAGAATGTTTTAAAACTGTTTGTAGTGAGAGTTTGAAAAGCACTGGAGATGTAGACAAAGCTTGTAATGCTGTAAATAGATTAATGAGTGTCTTAGTTACTTTCTACTTGTTGTTGAGACAAAATACCTGAAGCCCAAGTTGGGAAAGGAAAGGTTTATTTCTTACAGTTTTTGGAGGTTTCAGTCCATACTCAGTTGGCTCCAAGGCAGATGGGCACGGCTAGGCCACAGTTCATGGCGGCTGCAAACAGCAAGCAGGAACCAGCAAAAAGGAGGACACACCCTCTTCCTGCCATTATATCACATCCTGGCTCCACCCCTATGTGGGTGTAGCACTGACACCATCAATCCAAGCACTATACAATGAACCATCACCAATGCACAATGCAAACTCATGAGGCCTGGGGGCCACAGACATAAACCATGATATTCCACCCCTGCCCCCCCAGACTCAAGTACATCCTTTACACAGAAAACATTTAGTCCAGCTCCAAGAGTTGCCAAAGTACTGAGTTTCAGCATTGCTGAAAAGTAAAAGTACCAAGTCTCCTCCAAGATCTATGTTAAACTCTTAACTGTAACCCCCTGTACAAATGAAACAAGGTTAAACATTACTGAAATTCAAAGGCACAAGATAAATGTTACCATTCCAAAAGTTACAAACAGGGGAATATAAAGTATTGGAAACAAAGCAAGTCCAATATCCAGCAGGGCAAATATTAAGTCCTAGAGTTCCAGGATCAGCATCTGAAGCAATCTGGTTACAAGCTCCAAAAGCTTGCGATTCCACCCCCATGGAACTTCCAGGGATATCAGCTCCCACAGCTTCTCTTTTAAATCCTCTATGCTCCCTTTTTGCAGCTTTCCTCAAATCACCCACGTTCCTGGCTTTTCCAGACTTCTGGGGTCTCCACTGCACCTTTGGTTTCACCTTTACATCTTCACAAATTGCCCTCTCAGGGGCACACTGCTTGCCCTGCCAGGCCCTTTGCAATTGAAGTAGAAGCCATCTTCCCCTCAGAATTTGTGCATTTTCCTTGCACCTAAAATCAGCACCATGTGGATGCCACTAAGGTTTGCTGCCAGCTGAAGCAGTAGCCAGGCTTTTTTCTTTCTTGGCTGTAGGGGTCAGTGGCCTGGACTGCAGGGCTCTATTTACCTGATTGTGATGAAAAGCTTCTCTTTGTTGCTGCCATTCTGGAAACTCATGTGGCTTCTGTTGCCATTCTGGAACATCACGTGGCCACTGTCACCATTCTGGACCATGGCAATCTGCAGCTTTTCCCTCTGAGCCAATTCTTTCACCTTTGCAGTGAGGCTGCAAAGAGTGGGAACCTGCTTCCTGGGAAGCTCCAGGTCTATCTTTCTTATCTCTCTGTTTCTCCTCAGTAATCAAAATCTCAACTCTGTCTTTACAATCCATAGCCTTCCTGGCATTTACCTTCTGGTCCAACTGCCAGTATTGTAAATTATTCTGCTGGACTCTTTGCTAATGACTTGCAACATAAAGCTGGCTAAAAGCTCCCAACAATAGCCATGCCACAGTCTCAAACTTTGATTGCTTTTTAATTTCTTTTTCAAGATTAATCAGTCCATTGCCTTTTGTCTCAGTCTCAGGCGAAGTCTCTGGACATGAACAAAATGCCGACAATCTTTCTGCCAAGCCATAACACAAATAATGGGGAGTCCAACAACCAATGCAGTCCTTCTTCCCAGCAGAAACCTCCCAAGCCTGGTCTTTCTATCAGCCTTCTGGTCTCCTGAGCTCTGATGAGAATCTCCTCTACAGAACACCTAAGCTGCTCCAGCTCTATGCATCTAGGAGACATTTCCAAACATTTCCAAACTCTGCCCACAAGCCATTTCCAAAGCCTCTTGAAATACATGATTGGGTGTAGTCACAACAAATGACCAATTCTCAGCACCAAATTCTGTGTTAGTTACTTTCAACTCATTGTTGAGACAAAATACCTGAAGCCCAAGCTGGGAAAGGAAAGGTTTATTTCTTACAGTTTTGGAGAGTTTCAGTCCACACTCAGTTGGCTGCAAGGTAGGTGGGCATGACTGGGTCGCAATTCATGGCGGCTGCAAACAGCAAGCAGTAACCGGCAAAGAGCAAGACACACCTTCTTCCTGCCATTACATCACATCCTGGCTCCACCTCTATGTGGGTGTAGCACTGACTCTATCAATCCAAGCACTAGACAATGAACCATCACAAATGCACAATGCAAACTCATGAGGCCTGGAGGCCACAGACATAAACCATGACAATGAGTGATTCTTGTTGGAGCACCAAACACCAGAATAGTGATAGGAATGCAGACCAGACTCTGCCATACTACTCGACAGTAGGAATTGAGGCCCTTGCGATACATCACGGAAGAATACGTCTTCAATTTCACAGTATCCTGAGTCTTTATTGGAAACTGACCTTCAAGGCACTGGATCAGTTAATCTAGTGAAGAAAATTTCAAGACATCACAATATTTAGTGTGTGGCAGGTTTTGCAGACTGTGTTTAGCTAGATTAATACTGAGAAGCAGGGGTACAAGTCAGAACAAAGAAATTTGAAGAACTCAAAATTTGCCCAAAAAGGAAACATTCTTAAAGTTGAAGCAAAAGTATGTATAGTTGCTTAGCAAAGTTGCATCAGTAAAAGGAACCTAAATACATTCTAATCAGAGAATAGGAAAGAAACCTTGAGAGCAGTTCAGAAAAATTTCCATATTGCATTTGTCACAGATTTAAATGTGTAGAAAGGCAAACTCCTTGATAAGATTATGCTTGGAGAAAAGTGTTGCAGGTACCCTAGTCATGCAGAGCCAAGTATGGGAATGTTTTCCTCAATTTAGCCTTCCTGGTACTGAGAGATCTTTGTAGCCATGATCAAGGGTGCTTGAGATGATTGTTCTTCTTTGCAACATACATTTGGTTTTGCATACATGCAGAATGTAAGAGTTTTGGGGTTATGGAAACTTAACCAGGTAACACATCCCTGAAAGGTTAATACATTCAGTGCAGACCACAGGACCTTGGAGATGCCAGTTAACAAGAATCCTCCCCTGAAGAAAGCTGCAATCATTGAGTGGAGGCAGCTTGAAAGAGAATCTATATGGGCTGTATACAGGAAGCTCACAGAGCAAGGCTGTCCAATACATTTAGAGTTCAAATCTGGCCAAAGTGTAACCTGCATGCTGAGCATGGAGGTACGGTGTTAAATGATTGTCCTTCTGAATTCTGTTTTTGCTTTGATTTGATTTTGATTTGACATATTCCTATTATTTGAACTGGAAATATTATCCTATGCCACTATTAGTAAGAAATATTTAATGTGTTTTTTATTTTTAATTTTGAGAGTGGCTTGAAAACTAAAACTAGACCCATGTCTATCACCATGAATTAAACTAAAATCTAAATGGATCAAAGATCTGAATATTAAAACAGAAATACTAAATCTGTTGGATGACAAATTAGGTAAAAAATCTTGAAGACTTAGGGGTAGGTATAGAATTCATGAACAGGAATCAAACCACACGGGAAATACTTCCCAGAATCAATAACTGAGATCATGTCTTATTAAAAAGTTTCTGCATGTCAGAAGATACCTCCTGCATAATGAAAAGAAAACTCAAAAACTGGGGAAAAATCTTAGTGAACTATCCATTAGACAAAGGAATTCTTTCTAAAACATAAAGAATTAAAGATTCAGAACCCCAAAAATCAAAGACCCCGTCCAAAAATGGGCATCTGAGATGAGTACACAGTTCTCAGATGAAGAAATTCAAGTGACAAAGAAATACATGAAAAAATGTTCTTCATCATTGGTCATTAAAGAAATGCAAATACTGAGATTTCATCTCACTCTACAAAAATGGCCAGGATCAAAAAAAACTACCAACAACAAGTACTGGAGGAGCTGTGGGGAAAAAGAACTCTCCTGCACTGCTGGTGGTAGTGTAGACTGGAGTAACCACTGTGAAGGTCTGGAGATTCCTCACAAAGCTGAGATTGGAAGTCCTATTTGACCCAGCTCTTCCACTTCTTGGCATACTCCCAGAAGAACTAAAAACATCATACCAGAGGGGTATATGTGCAACCATGTTTATAGAAGCACAATTTGTAATAGCCACATCTTGGAAACAATCTAAGTGTCCATCAACTGAGGAATGATTTTAAAAAATTGTGGCATTTTTATTCAATAGAGTACTACTCAGCTATAAAGAATGATCACATTGAGATATTTAAATAAATGGACCATACTCATAAGTGAAATAAATCAAACTCATATGTATAAATACCATAAAGTCTCCATAGTATAAGAAGTGGTAAGAATACATAAGAGTTTATGGTAATCATGATTAACCAATACATAGCTTTGAAGCCTTATAATGTTTGTATTCCTTAGTTGGAATGTTTTTATCCTGGTTTGTTTGATTTTATTATCTGTGATAGTATGAACAGCTATTTTGAAGGAAACAAGACATAATAGCCAGTGCTGATTTAATATCATCTTACTCTGAAGTCCTACCATACTTTTGTCATTCTCTTTCCATTGTTTCTATCATATTGTAATTAGATTTTATTTTGTGTGATAGTATAACAAAATTTCTATGCAAAATGAGATATTATAGTAACCATAGTTCACTTTCTGTTACTTGGTTCTGAATTCCAGGCAATAGTTTCATTCTCTTGAATGATTTTATACTATTTTTATGTTTGATACTATTGTATATGAAGTTATGCTTAACTATTTCAAAGAAAGATTCATTATGATAGTTATTGTTAATTATGGGTTGTCTTGTGGTGAAATACTGTGTGGCTGACATTGTTCTGATCCGATCTGCTTTGTTATGTCCTCATCTGTATTAACCTGTTTAAAATAAAAACAATTTAAAAAAGTAAATAAAATTTGAGAGTGGCTCACAGCTAAGAATCTACCTTAGGTCTCCAAGGAGATGTTGGACGTGGGCTCTTCAGCAATGCAAAAGTCTTCAGACTTTGGTAATCTTTAAAACTGGACTCAATACATTTCACATGAGGGGGGCATAAGTCTTCTAGGAGCAAGGAGTAAAATGTTGTGGTTTGCATTCAAAGTGTACCCCCAAAGTCTTAATGTGTTCCGAAAGGGGGCTTTTGGAAGGAGATTAATTCAGAAGGGTGCTATACCCATCAGTCGATAGATCCATGGATTAAACACATAGAACTAACAGTGCTAGGAAGAGGCAGGGTCTGGAACTGTTGTGTCACTGGGGGCACGGCTTGGGAGGGTATATCTCCCTCTCTAGCATTTTTCTTTCCATTTTCTGTCAGGCATGAAGTGAGCAGCTGTCCTCAGCATGGCCTTCAATGAAAATAGTTCTGCATTGGAGTTAGTTGACCATATAATGAATTCCCAATATTTAAGCTAATTTAAACTTCTCCTCCTTCAAGTTGTGGGAATCAGTGATTTTGTTCCGGTAAAGAGAAAGCTGACTAATGCTAGTTTTATAGTACTCTTAAGAATGTACCTGAGCTTTTTCTGTTTCCTCTTTCTGACATCAATTTTACTAATGTGATATTCAGCTTAAAAACCAAATAGAAAAGGTACTCATTTAGAAAACGGAATGATGAGACAGGACCCAACAAACAAAGAAGAAAGAATTAAACATAATTTTATACAACAACATGATTGCAAAGTGAGGTTCTGAAGAATCAGAATAAGAGAGTAACCATGGATAGTCATATGTTAGAAGAAGATATACAAGTATGTGTTGGCTGAGACTAAGTAGGCGGGCACTACCCAGGTCCCAGCGCCTGAAGGTAGATTGACCTGGAGGGGTGGGCCTCACATAGGCTGCCTGGTCTGCAACTTCCAGGTGCACTGCAGTAGGCGGGAACACCTAGCCAGTGCAATTAAATCAAACTGTGGCCTACAGGGAAGGAAGCTGGGGCTCCTATATACGCTTGCATATATAAGGAACAAAGAATATGGGAAGAGGCAGCAACAAGAAAGGGTCCTCGGCCCCCAACCCTGAGAAAGAGGCAGTAGCAGACACAGCACCAATAGATATAAAGTGCTATCTCCAGAGCCTCATAGACAAGTTCAGGAATGAAGTTATTAATGACCTGAAGCTAGACATAAGCAGAATAGTTAGAGAAATGCTAAGCACCCCCCAAGAAAAAACAGATGGTGGAATGAAAAAACAGAAAAAGAGGGGAGAATTGTGTGATGAGAAAGCATAGAATAGGTGAAGTAGGTTCAAAGAGATTACCAGGAACCTAAAAACTCTATCGAAAACTGGCTTAACAGCTTGAAAGAAACTAAGGACAGATTATCTGAACTGGAGGGCAGATTTGTAATATGGGAGCATGAAATGAAAAACTTCTTAAAAATAACAAAGAAACAAACAGCAATAATACAAAGACTGGAAGGTGATAAGAGGGTCTATAACTTAAGAATTAAGAACATAAAAGAAGAAGTAGGGACACAAACAAATGAACTACAAAAGCTACTCACAGAAATAATCCAGGAGAATTTTCCTAATTTAGCAAAAGGTAAAGATACTCAGTTGTATGAAGCATACAGGACCCCAGCCACCTACAACCCAAAAGGAGCAACACCCAGGCATATAATAATTAAAATTCCAGAAATCATATACAAGAACAGAATATTAAAAGCCATCAAGGACAAGAAGCAGATCACTTACAAGGGAATACCCATCAGAATTACAGCATACTTCTTGGCACGAACCATCAAATCACGAAGAGCATGGGGGGAGGTAATTCAAGTTTTGAAAGATAATAACCTCCAGCCAAGATTGAGATATCCTGCACAACTATCCCTGGAAATTGATGGAAAAACAAGGTGTGTTCAGGATTAAGAGGAACTAGGGGAATATGCAACCATCAATTCAACTCTACAGAGAATACTGCAGGATATTCTAAAAAAGAAAAATATGAAGAATCCAGAAATAGTGGCAGAGAGGCCACAGTGAATAGAGCAGAAAACAAAATGAAGAAGACAAACTGACAACTAATGACAGAAAAAGAACTCAACAGAAATGAGGCAGAGAAGATTGGATGATAAGAACAGCTATTTTGGAGAAAATGATGTCTTAATAGGTAATACTGATTTAGTATCATCTTGTTTTGAAGTCTCATCAAGCTTTTGTTCTTCTGTCTCCATTAGTCTAACCAAGTTGTATATTATTGGATTTTACTATATATGATAGTATAAGCAAACACTTTAATAGACAAGGAGATTATACAGAAACCATTGTTCATTTTCTGTTAGTTGATTCTAAATACCCTGTAATACTGTCATTCTCTTAAATGGTTTTACATTGTGTTGATATATTTGATGCTACAGTATACGAAGTTATACTCAAAGATCTCAAGGAAAGAGACAATATGGTAACTACTTTTATGTCGGGATTATCTTGTGGTGAAACACTATTTTGCTTAAATGGTTATGTTTTGATCTGCGCTGTTTTGCTGTTATGCCCTTTTTATCTCAATCTCCATTTTATTATTTATTTTTTATTTTTATCATTTTAATTAAGGAAAAAATAATTTAAAAAATAGCAGGATATATTATAGTAACCCACTTTGACTTTCCATTATCTTGATTTAAATCCCTGTATTGCTCTCACCATCTTGTTTTGATTGATCTTCCTCTATTCTGTTCTGCTTGATAGTACCAGGTTCGAAAGTTTAGCCAAGAGCTGTGAAGATAGTGGGATTCATTATGACGCCCATTCTGGTTGACTATTATCTACTTTTGTAGACCTATAATGTCTGCAATGTTTTGGTTTTGTTAGTTTTATTCTTTACTGTTTCATTCAATTTTATTATAACTGATGATATAGGCAATTCTATTAGAGATAGCAAGAGGCATTATGGTAACCATCGTTGATCACCTTGTATTATGCTTTTACATTATCTATTATGCCCACCCTTTTGATTTGCCTGACTCTGTTCTGTTCTGTTACATTTGGTTCTACACTCTTCCAAAAAAGTAATAATAACTGTGGGAGCAACAAAACCCAAAATGCGTAATTGTCATTGTACAAAAGAGAGGAAAAGAAAGTGCTCTAAATGATATAACTGCATGTATATTTAAGTGTATAAGATAGATAATGATATTAATGAGTTTTGTTGGATCATTGAACAGAACTGTTTGCAGTCTCACTGTTGGAACTTTATAAGCTTTAATTTTTAACTTGAACGATTATTTCTAAGATGACAATATGTCAGCCATTAACTAGTGATTTCCTACGGTTTATTTTTTTTATGTAAATCCGTATAACTTGTACCCTTTCTATGCTTTTTTTTTTTCTTTTTTCTCCTTAAATAAAATTTTAAAAAATGTAAGGGTCCAATGACTTTGTTATTGGTTAAATATTGCATCCTCCAGCCATGACAATGTTAGGAATAAGAATTTCTCTGCTATATTAAACTATATATTGTGAGTCAACCCAGAGTCTAGAGAAAAGCAATCAAATGATGGAGATCAGTTTTTATCCTAATGAAATGCTAAAGCAAAGAAGTTAGCTAAATTATTTGCAAATGAAAATCCAAAGAATTTAGTTGACTGAATAGTCTATTGAAAGGGGACATTCATAAGTTTCAGTAGAAACTCTAACCGTATTAAAGGCACTTAAAACTGATAAATGAAATGTAGAAGGTAGGGGAAAATAAAGCCTAGAGATTAATTAGAAAATAAAAGATGACAGAACATTGTAGATGAAGGAATGGGGACCACACTGCCTGTTTTCATGGACATATTGTTCAAGAATTCCTGTTGATTCTTTTGTAAAATTGAAGTGATACACAATTTCATTGGAAGTATGTTGTATTAATACCATATCAAATTTTCTCTTGTTCTCATTTTAAAATGTTAGTTAGGACTTTAAGAAATCATGATTTTTCTATCCTTAAAATATTCAAGTTAAAGACTCCTTGCAGACCAGCGCAAGTTCTAACAGTTAAAAGCATATATGAATACTAGTCAAAATTCGGGTGACTAGGAAGGCTAAAGAAAGAGCAAAGTCTCCTGGTGCCCAACAGAATAGTTCATCATCCAAGATTAATTCTGACTTCATTTATCACATGTACAAAGGATTATAGTGATGTTTTTAAATATGTGTAATAGATAAATTATTTATACTGATTTAAAATATCATGAAATTCTAGCAGAGTAAGCCAAAGGAATGTGTCTGTGGTCCTTAATGGGATGTATAACACACACAAAAAAAATAATTTTAAATCCCCTAAGATTAAATGTCTTTGTAATTATTTTAGTCAGAAAAAAGTGCTTTGCACTTAATGAGTTTGGTAACTAGCAGGAAAATAAATCTTTAGACATTGTGATACTGGGTATGTTTTATGCTTCACTAGAGTAATTTGTCAAGGACAATCAAGTTGGTCACTGAAAAGAAACATGGCAAGTCTAAAAAAGAACCAAAAAATATTTGTACTTCAGAGCTAATACCTGGCAAATCAGATAGTCTTTGCAGTCAGCCCATTGTTGCTCTGACTTGAATTCTTTTCATCGTCAAACAAAGCATAGTAATTTTGAAAATGGGATTTTAAGTGAAAATATTTATTTATGCTGTACACTGTACTACTGTGTTTTGAAAGCAAAAACATTCATGTGTTATAAAATATCGTATGTATGTCGCTGAAAAAATGTGCACTGAGTAAAACAATACAATTTGACAGATAAAGTACAGAATGGTGATTTGTATAAATGTTGGCAATGCACAGGAGGTTATGGTAGAAAAATCTTTAATCTTTGTAGAATTCTTTTTTTTTTTTTTTTTTTTTTTTGTCTTTTTCGGTACCATGGATCGAACTCATGACTGCCTGCTAGCGAGGCAGGCACTTATGCCACTGAGCTAAATCCCCAGCCCCTTTAGTAGAATTCTTAAGGCACAAGTATGGTCCTACTTTGGTGATTGTCTCACACTGACATAAGCAAGCTTTTTCTCCATTATTAAATAAGAAAACAATTCCCAATTAACTGCTTTCCTAATGCCATCAGGTTTAAGTTTATGAATTGTGTTCTCAAATTACGTGTATCTGTGTGTCTTAAAATAAATTTACTTGCTTAAATGTAAATCAAGATAATTTTTTAAAAAGTCTATACTAGTATCCTAATAAGAAGCAGATAAGACATAGTAATTACAATATTTTGACTATGTTCTAATGACATTTTTTAAAATGTAAAAAGCTTCAATTTGTGTTGCAATATAAGGTACTTTCGTAAGATTTTTAAGCACCATTAGTTACAAAGATGTAGTTAAATAAAGGGATTAAAGGAACCTGATAGAAAAATGCTACATAGTAAGTCCACACTTGAGATAGCACAGTCAGATGATTCCTCAGAGGGGGAAAAAATACTCTTTTTCCACTTTTTTCTGTTCTCCTCCAACATTTTACGATGATCTTTACTGGTCAATTCAAATGACAATTCAAAAGACAAACGATTAAGTTCATTTCTGTTCATCTTTCTGGTAGCAGGGTAAGTAGGAAGGAAACACAGAGAAGACTGGCAAAGATCAGGCATCGGATCTAGAGGAGCACTGAAAGTGATGCTGCTTTCTTGGATTGGTTTGCTTTTAATGGAATTATTGAACTATGTGCTGAAATAAAACTAATAGAAAAATTATTGTGTGCTTTTGTGTCAATCATCTTTGTGTGCAACTTGTGTTAAAAATATTATATCTGTAAACCTTGATGAAAGAAAAAAAATCCTTTATTATTCTAAGCCCGAGTCTATGATTTTCGTATGATTAAGAACTGCCATGGTTGCATAAATAAAAACTTCCTTACAGTCAATCATACACCATGCTTTGCCAAACACACATGAATAGAAACATACACAATTTTAAGTGTATGTAATAATAAAAACGAAGCAGAAACGGTATGGAAATCTCCGTTCCAAACTTCTTTATGTCATAGGCTATGGAATCAGTTTATTGTGTTTTTTCATTTCACTGGGACCTGGAAAAGAATGATTCATCTCTGAATAGGAAGGACATAAACAGGCTGAAAAAATGACATGATTGAGTCCATTTTGGCAAATCAGTAATATCTGTACTGGTTACCTATAGAGTAGTGAACAGCTTAAGGGCAGTTGTACTAACCAAGTTGCCAGCCCTTGGCCACCTAAGTCCTATTGGTATAGTAAGCCTACAAATTGCAGAGCAAGACATAAAAAGCAAGAAACCACAAGCTGTGGAGAAAAAGTATTGTTTGTTTGCCCTCTGTTCTTATCTAAGGTTCCATCTGAAAGATACTGAATTAGGCAACAGTAGTAGTAATAGTAGTCTTGTTTGCTAATCTCTGCAAACACCATCATGGATAGTGTTTGACTGTGGTGTGGCACACATGTGAAGACATCATACTGTGGCTCATATTGGCTTCCACAAATGTTGTTAGATTGGCTATTTCCTCTAAATCTACACCTGGATTTAATATCAGCTTTGTCCCTTACTATATGCATGTTACTGGTCAAGTCACTCAATTTCCCAAGACTCTGTGACATTAACTACAAAGTGATTATCTTGATAATATTAATTGATTTTTAAATGTTGGAAAGGGTATATATATATATATATATATATATATATATATATATATACCTAAGCATGGTTTACCATACAAAGTACTAGATTAACTCACAATTTTAACTTCCTTATACCACTCTTCTTATTAATATTATTTTATATTATTAATATATGAATAATATAATAATATTAACATTATTACTTTGTATATGGAATAAATAGCTGCAAATACTGAAAATATTTCCATAAAGGTCAAGTAAAACAATAAATAGAATTTCTTTTCCCTATTTGATTTTGCCTAAATGTCTCAAGCAATTAAATAGAAATAATACAGAAATTCCGCATATTCATCTCCAGTCAAAAATACATTGATATAAAATGGAACATACTCAATAATTTCCTTTATGTGTTTCATGCCTTAAGAACTGAAAAAAAAATAATCTTCAGTTCACTTGTCAAGTATCTGCTCACCTGAAATTTCCAACATTGATCTAAATGGAAGTATTTGTTTAAATCAGGAATAAATACTTCTTTCACCATTGAACATTTTCTTTTAGTTTCTTCTCCTACAATACGAAAGAATATGTTTATTGATACAAGAGTTGAGATTTTCTACTTATAAAAAAGTCAAATAAACCATCTATGACAAATTGTATATCACCCAGTATGAGAGAACACACCGACTATTCAGTTACAGGACAAAGAGATTTTCAAGGATTTTCTACCCCAGTTTAATGAACTGTCTTTTTCTACATAAGTAGAAACTGAGGTTGTATAGATTTATGTACATACTTGAAATTTTGAAAATACTTACCTTAACAGACTTTGACACATTAAACCTTACACAGTTAAGAACAGAACTATTCACTCTTCGACTATTTCCTGTGCAAAATGTTAGGAAAAGAAACTAAACAATAATTGCCTCACATATATCAAGTCTGATGGTAACGATTTAACATGCAAAATGTTACCTGCAAGGGTTTAAACGACTAGGTGAGGGAGGTGCCACTGGAGATGATGCTCTTAAAGTGTGTTGTTGAGTATTATGAGCGCTAATCAATTCCGCTGAAGACATTTCCTGCAATGTAATAGCTTTTCTACTTTAAGATGGTAAACAAAGCAATGATTGTTAATTCTCTTGGGAGACAGTGTAGACGTTTAACCAAATAATGTAACTATTTCTCATTCTGCCTGTAATGGAGACAAAAACAGGGAAACCTGGAATAGGAAGTCGTAATTATACCTACTTAACTTTACAAAAGGAGGTTCTGTGAAAAAGTGTTTAAGTAGTCCACACTTTCCATGCAGTGTGAATTCCTCTGCACCCATTAGAAAGTATGATAGATGCCAGACTTACAATGACTCAAATCCATGTGCTTCAACTTTGGTTGCCTAAATGAACTGAATAAATTAATCTCTAGGTCTGAGTTTCATAGTCTATGGACAATGACAAAACTATCCTGAGAATATTTTAAAAATTAAATGAGAAAAAAATTGTAGCTACATTTAGCAATATGGTTTACATTTCAGATTTATTATCTAACAAAATTAATTTAAAAAGTAAAGTCTGTTGGGAGCAGGAGCCAGGGGTCCGGCAGTGAACGGGTGTGGGAAACCACACACTGAAGCTGGACCTCAATCAGTTCCTCATCCTACAGTGACCTCAGCCTTCTAGACAAAGCATCGCGCTGATATTAACCTGGGAAAAGCTTCATAACATAAACAATAGAAGTTTCTCATGGGCCCAAGAACATGTTTACCTCCTGGGCTGCACAACATAGAAGTTTCTCACGGGCCCAGGAGCATGTTTACCTTTGCTGTGTGCACAAGAAAGTGTCCTAAAGTGACTTGTACTGCTCTTTGTTTTGAAACATTATAAAAACTCTGTAGTCCTTCAATAAATCGCCTTTTGCCTCCTGAGCAACTGGTCTCCCTGTGTCTTCAGTCTCTCGCCTGACTCCTTCCCCGCGCTGGCCGCGGCACCTGGCACTTGGCGCCTGAACGTGGGGCTTGGCGCCCGAACGTGGGGCTTGGCGCCTGAACTTGGGGCTTGGAATATAAGCATTCGAAGCGTTTTTCCAGTGGAAGGAGAATCGGGAGTTCCGAGAAGACCGCTGCTACAGAGGACCCGGGTAAGTGAAAAGTGAAAGTAGCAGGGAGTGGCATATACGCAGGGATTAAGAATGGGTAACTCCCCGTCATCAGAACGGGAACTTTTTGAACAAGTTATTTCCTCTTTGTTAAAGAGTAGGGGCATTCCTGTAGCTAAGCTTCAAATTCATCAGTTTGTTGATTTTGTGCATCAGGTTTGCCCCTGGTTTCCCGAACAGGGAACGGTTAATGTTGAGACTTGGAAAACAGTAGGAAAAAAGATTAAAGATTATTATTGTGCTTGGGGTCCTGAGAAGGTTCCTGTGGATGTGTTTCCGATTTGGACTCTAATTAAGGACTGTTTAAAAGGGGACTCTGAGTCTAGTAAATGGGAAAAAAAAAAAAAACTCGAGAAAGTTTTATAAAAAAAAAAAAACAAATCTTCAGAGAATGTGGCATCCTCCTTATACCCCCCACCCCCGCCCTCTGCTCTGCCAATGCTCTCTGAGCCACCCTGTTACAAGCAGCCCGGTTAGCTCAGTTGGTAAAGCATGAGACTCTTAATCTCAGGCATGGCTATGTTCGCGGTGGAATACTCCGCCGGTTCGTTTCCACCTGGTGGTTTTGGTATGTGTGTGCGTGATGCCGGCTTGTGAGTTGTGTTCTAAAATGTAAACTTTTTGTGTTTGTCTGTGTCTTCCCTGTTTGTTGTTATTATTCTCTTTTTCTCCAGGATAAGATGGGACAGACAACTTCATCTCCTCTCTCCCTTACCTTAGACCATTGGCCCGAGGTTTGAGAGTGAGCTCACAATCTTTCTCTCCAGGTTAAAAAGGACATGATTAATGATGGTACAGCTGAGAAAAAAAAATGCCCTCTCCTTGGTTGCCTGTTTAAACTTGTTACTAACTTAGGGGCTTGTTGCTCATTTCTGTTGCAGGATCCATATGGCTTATTAGATCCAAGGTTCATAATAAAAAAAAAAAAATATTTCCTTTAGTTGACCAAACTATGCAAGAAGCTCCCTTTGTTTGTGTCTTTAATGTTGTGGCGCCTTGTTTAATATGTAAGTCTTCAACTGATTGCTTGCAACCTCAGCATGCCTTTTAAAAGGAGTATTTTTTTCTCTCTGATGAAAATGTAAACATGTACACATATATATGTATATCTATGGTTATTAAAAATCATATCAACTTTACCAAGTAAAAACCAGATGGTACTATATTTGAGCCAGTTAAAAGGTTACAGTTTTGTTTTTAAAACACAACATTTTTATGTGGTAAAAAGACATAAAATAATTAAATATGATTTAGGCTACTAGAAGGTGACTTTAAGGGTTTTTTTGTGAGTTTTAATGTTGTCTGAGAAGTGAGAGAAAAGGTAATTGACTGGTGATAGTAAAAAGGAGGGACAAAGAAAGTGATTCGTCTTCAAGTAAAATGTCTGGCTGTGCCAGAATATGAAAGAAGATAAAACTTGGAGGTATATTGTAAGTTATAGAAAGCTCGAGATGATGTAAATTTTATTTGTCTTGGTTATAGTACTGAAAACAGCAGGTTTTACATTATCAATATGGTATAACATGGCAGCAGGCACAAGAAATTGTTAAAAACTGTCCCTCATGTGAGCCTCTCCTTCCAGTACCGCATTTTGGAGTCAACCCTCGAGGACTCTGTCCAAATGACATCTGGCAGATGGATGTCACTCATTATCCTTTTTTTGGGTCATTAAAATACCTACACGTTACCATAGACACCTTTTCTCATTACATGTTTGTTTCACCTATGACTGGAGAAACTGCCACCCATGTAATACAACACCTACTATATTGTTTCTCTATCCTTGGCATTCCTCGATCCATCAAAACTGATAATGGCCCAGCATATATTAGTAAACCCTTTGCCAAATTCTGTCAGACTTTCCATATTAAACATGTTACTGGACTGCCTTATAATCCTCAAGGACAAGGAATTGTTGAACGTGCTAATCTCTCACTAAAAAACACATTAAAGAAATTAAAAAGAGGGAGATGGTATAAGTATTCTCCCAAAACCCTTCTTAACCATGCTCTTTACGTTCTTAATTTTTTAACTTTTGATGCTTCCAATAGATCTGCAGCTGAGAGACATTGGTCTCCTGATTTTCCCTCCAAGCCAATGGTTTATTGGAAAGACCCGTTAACTAATCTATTACATGGCCCTGACCCAGTATTGATATGGGGAAGAGGGTATGTTTGTGTTTTTCCCACAGATGCTGATACACCCAGGTGGATCCCAGAACTCTGTGTACGACATGCCCAAGAGCAAGATAGAAAAATTGCGCAGGACGATGCTTCGACTAACCATGACCTCGAGGATGAGAACAATGACCAGAAGGCCTCCTTCGACAAGAGATGAAACTCTGCTGTTTTTGGCTCAACTGTTAAGCATTACTTGGGTTTTGCATACGTTTTGTATGCCTGTATGGGCAGATAATTATTGGGCATTTGCACCTAATCCTCCTTTGTTGCACCCTATGTCATGGGGCGACAACGATGATGTTACTGTTTATGTAAATAATACTCGTGTCTTAAGTTTTCCTTCTTCCACTCATATACAACCTATCTCTATTGTATATAATTATACTGGAATGTCTGCTTCATTACCCCTATGTTTTTCTAAAACGAATAAGAATTGTACATTAATAGAAAGATATTCTGATTGGGATGGAAACTTTACTAATGGAATGCACTGGGGAGTAGACATGATGTATGTATTTTGCAACAGCAGTGAAACTAGAGTGGGAAAACGTAATCCCCCTGAGCATATTCCAGAATGTAGACAAAAATATCCAAGCAAAAGTGTATATGGACTCTCACGGCATTTGTGCCATCATAATTATACTATATGTTACAAAGATCTGTGTGATTGGAGCTCTAGCATTTATCACCATGATAACAATTTTTCCATACTTTGTGAGAACTGTTGTTGGGCAAATGAGAAATGTGCGTTTGGACTTGAAACGTTTTAAGTTAGAATCAACTGCTAATGAAATTCCCATGCGACGCTTTGTCTAAGAAATAAGGGGGATATGTTGGGAGCAGGAGCCAGGGGTCCGGCAGTGAACGGGTGTGGGAAACCACACACTGAAGCTGGACCTCAATCAGTTCCTCATCCTACAGTGACCTCAGCCTTCTAGACAAAGCATCGCGCTGATATTAACCTGGGAAAAGCTTCATAACATAAACAATAGAAGTTTCTCATGGGCCCAAGAACATGTTTACTTCCTGGGCTGCACAACATAGAAGTTTCTCACGGGCCCAGGAGCATGTTTACCTTTGCTGTGTGCACAAGAAAGTGTCCTGAAGTGACTTGTACTGCTCTTTGTTTTGAAACATTATAAAAACTCTGTAGTCCTTCAATAAATCGCCTTTTGCCTCCTGAGCAACTGGTCTCCCTGTGTCTTCAGTCTCTCGCCTGACTCCTTCCCCGCGCTGGCCGCGGCACCTGGCAAAAGTCAACTTCTAAATCTAAATGATAGAGTAGACCTTTCTTTCATGGTTTTCTTGATTATAGCTAAAGAAAAATAGGAAATAATATAACAGATTAACAAAGATTTACTTAGAAGTGTGACTCTCCAAGGAGCTTGTGATTTCAACTACATCACATAAGAAAAACCAAAGCCAAACAGGTTCTCTCATTTTATCTCACACGCCCCTTATAAGGATTTTCAAATTTGAACTCTGAACCACTGGGAGGAACAGACCAAAAAATTAAAAAATAAGTTCACAGTAAACTCTTTTTGCACCTTTGCCATTGGAAGTGATAAATGGCAAAAAGAAACTACACACACACACACACACACACTATTCACTTCAGAAGGAGACAAAATGGTTTGAATACACACACCTTTAATTACCTTTTCTACTCTTATGGAAGTTGGAAAGATACAGAGGATCAGCTCCCTACTCAGCCTGCTGGTGTTCACTCTTACCATTATTAAGACCTTTTCCACTTTTAAAAATATAGCAATGAACATTTACTTTGAAGGATGCATAATTAAAAAACAATTTCAATATAGGAACTTTCTCATTTTGAAAATGTTTTAAGGTGCATTTTAAATTTTAAATGCACAAACATCTAGCAGCATAATTTTGGCATTGACCTGTCATCCTCCTAGTCATTTCTTCAGACTGTAAAAAAAATCATCAATCACTTGTTGGGCAAATGCATCAAAAACACGAATGCAAACTTTTCAGCATTTTTACTTGCAATTTTGGAAAAATTCTTAATTCGTATTCAATATTTAAAAGATTATGGCATTGTAGCAAAATCATTACTCACTGTGGCTAGATATAAACTGATATGATAAATGCTGCCTGGTATCAATTAAAAATAATAAATCATGTATTTACATGACTATTAACTGCCATTATTTAAGGAGAAATAATTGCAAAGTGTGTACTGGATCTCAAAATTCTGCTTTGAAACGTAATTTTTGCCTAAGACCAACACAATCTATCATTTTTAGTAAATCCTAAGTGGCTTGATCTCTTCTTGATGGAATTTAAACTGAACTTTTAAGCAAGTGTCTGCTTTATTCTCAAATCTCAACACCTCCTGAGTTTGAACACGAACACAAAGCAGACCACCTGAAGATGTCTAAGAAGCCATATGCCATCAGTTTTGCATAATCAACTCTGAACAGATTGTGATAGGGTCCAACAGTTTAATTCTCTTTTTCAATCACTTTTCAGAAACTTGATGTAAGTCTGGAGACCTACATATTTTTCAACCATGAACTATTGGGAGATGAAAGCAATATTTGCATGATAAATCACAAATTTTGAAAAGTAATGATCACTTTGTTCATTATCAGTCTTTGAAAAACATTAGTTATTTTGACTAAACTTATTTTAAGTGATGAAATTTGCATTATTGAATGTTTTAAGAAGCCAATTTATACAGACCTATGTTTATAATACATTGGCAGAGACAGGATAGGTATTTTTGGCTTTCACCTTTCACATCTCATTGAGATGTCCTGGAAAGTAAGCAGTAAAATATGCTGAGCCTTTTGCATGCAAAGAAACACAGTGATTGGAAAGATCCCAATCAGCCTTCCCAGCTTACGTGACTTTGAATGCTTCCTTGTTTATACTGAAAATAATGCTACTTGGCATATAGGAAAAAGGATTCTATGTTGATTTGGATTTTTGCTATACATGATTGCCTTTGCTATACCATTCAGTAAAATACTTATGTTTCAGAATCTTTATATGCTATTTTATTTTCATGGCAATTTAGCTAAAGAAGGTGAAAAAACGGGAGAAAGAAAGAGGAAATTAAAAAGCAAAAGTTCATTAACAAATATATTATAGTTGTATGTAAGATATATAATATATGTAATTAAATCTCAAGTGATATAAAAAGATTAGATCTCATCAACTTTGCTTTTTGGAAGCTAATATGGACTTTGCTGTAGATACAGCCCTTACAATATTTGTGCATTTTTACTCATTACTGTCTTTAGATTTGTTTTTTGAATCAAGCATAAAAATCAGACTTTTTTCAGATATTATTTTAAATGGCCTTGTCTCCTTTGATTCAGTCTCCATACCAGCCAGCTATAGGATATTAGCATTTTCATTGACTTAGGAATGCTCAGGAGGATGTTTATAAGAAATAATGAAAGATGACAATTCCTGGACTGGGAAATCATAGTTGATGGAAGACAGCAGGAAACATGTCTTAAATATTACAGAAGAAGTACATTCAAGATTGATCTTTTTCCCCTCTGGGTCTACTTGAACTTTTAGAATCTCAGATGTGCAACATTTTTTGAGTCCTGGTTCATGGACAAATAATAGGCATCTCCGAATCCTATCCCTGTGTACCTCTCATTCATTTTTCCCATATATAAATGTTTATCTCTTTTTTCTTTTATTCTAAAATCTTTCATTTTCATCAAGAATTGTCTAAATGCTTATTTCATCAGGATCTCTTTGTCTGTTGGGAAGAATACCAAGGTAGTTCACAGATTAAAAGAAAATGTGGCTGGACCTACTACCTATGATTGGCACTGGTTCATGAAAGGACAAGGACTCTTTCTGTCTCTCTATTTTTCCACTGTGCAGTTTTACTCTGAAAACAATCTTTTTATGTATTATAGGGAAATGACTGTCACAGCTCTATAGTCAAACTCCCCATCCCAGAACATTCATTGAAAAAAAAAAATAGAACTTCTTGGTCCAGTTCCTATACCTCAGCTACAGAAAAGACTCCTTCCCTGTTAGACTTGTCCTATGTATTGTAAATACCTTGAATTAATATTCAAATAAGCAATTAAACTAAAGGAAGGTGTCTGTTTTGTTACAGATTTAATTTGTGTTATAGCTCCTCTCCTGCTAAACCTCTATGATTTTCTAAGATTGACAACCCCATTAGGACCACACAGAATCAAAGGAGTCTCCTGAAACATGGAAAGCTAAGCAAATGGAACAAACATGTGTCCACTATACTCTGATAATTATCTTTCAGATTCTTCAAGTTAACTTGCTTAATCATTTCTGATTATTTGTCTGGATTTTTTTTTTGTTTCACTGTATTCTATTATTTATTTAGGCTTTTAAAAAAATCTGATTCCTTTGAATCTCTACTTTTGATATAATAATCACCAGTCAGTTGACACACTCTCCATGCCTTTTCTCATTTATTCTAACTTAAATGCTTAAAAAGGTTGATCAGTATTCCCATGTTGACTTTAGTAGCAATAAAGGATTTATTCGCAAATCCTTATGGCTCAGAATCTGCATCTCATGCAGTTGCTCTCTTTAACATTTTTACTCCATTGTAAAATAATAAATTTATGTCCACAATTATTGCTCTCCCCCCACTTGTTGCAAAAAAACTTTCTTTCTCTTTCCTTTATTTTCTTTCTTTCTCTTTCCTTATTTTGCTTTAACTTCAAGAACAAAGCAGGGGACCACTAGCATGATGCAACAGGAATGAAAGCATGAATAGTAATACAACTGACTTTATTTCTTGTAGTTTCTTATCTATCCTTCCTAGAAAAATGCACTAGAGTTCTCATTTATATAGTGAGAAACAGTAAATCCTTCACTCAAGTTTTCATGATTAGCTACTTAGCACACTTATGTACTGCATTTGGCGTTCAATATATAGAGATCTATTTGTTTGGTATGTTTATCAAGCCACTTTATTTTTAAGTGCAGTGCTGCACCTAATGTAAAGAATATTTATTACTTTATCTTTCCAGACACTTTGGACAATCATATTACTGACAGAAAACAGACAAAAAATTATAGCTGCTCCATACAACTCATGATGGCTTACTCAGTATATTACCAAATATTTCATTTCTAAGGCACCAATAAATTATCATTCATTGTTGCTTAATACCGAGTTTGAATTATTCAATCAATACACAAAAAAGTTGTATTTCAAAACAATTTTACCTGACATAATAGGTAGATAAAAAGAAAAATGTATATGTACATGGATGGATTGCATACTTTCACAAACAATGTATTGGTTAAAATAGTCTTATAGATGGACATAGAAAGCTACATATATAGAGATGTATTTATTTGTCAAATATCTATTAAATTTATATTTAATTTAAGACTTTCTGATGTTAATGTAAACACACAGTGAGCCACTTATTCTAATCCTTCTGCAACATAAATTATTTTTTTATTTAAGATTAAAACAATCTTTCGCAGATTTTTTTCTACCAACAGTATTTGAAACTAATTTCATTACAATTTGTTGTGTATACATATCCATATTTTTCCTTTTTTTTTTTTTTTTTTTTTACCTTGGGAATGGTAAGAAGCTCCAAGCATTTACTTAACGGGTGCTTGATCCTCTTTGTGTGGTGTTCCCAGTGCTGGGGAAGAAAATATCCCAGCTTTTCCTCTGTTTTTTGTTGTTGTTGTTGTTGTTGTTTGTTTGTTTGTTTTTTTAACTGATTCAGGACCTGCAGGCAGCTATGACAGCCTGATAATGACCATCACAAAATATGATTCTAGAAATGCTTCATATTTGACAGGGATGACAGGATAAGTGTGTTCAAAGTGAAAGGATGTATTTTGAGAGGGATTGCTTGCAATGCTTCTTTCATTGCACCAAATTTAAAAATGTAAACATTCACTTGTTTTCACATATGCTATACACAATTACAATACACAATAATGCATACTGATACAATCATGCTTCATGATACATATAGATAAGTAAGAAATGCTTAGAATATATCTTATAGTGTTAATGTTGTATCCCACATATTATTATAAACTGTAGATTATTAGGTAACACAGTTCTTTATATATGTCATATTTTGTGAAAGACAACCTGGAACTTGAATGACATCATATTCTACTAGATTTCTGCTGTCTGGTATCAGTATAAACATCAATATTCCTAGAAAATTGTGATAATATAAATATTAATAATTAGATATGAGTAAAACAATTATGATTGGTTCTCTCTTCTTCTTTTTTCCAAAGGTCAATTTTCTGTGAGAAACATCTGAGAACAGTGAAAGTCTGTCTCCTCTTCTTGCCTTTAGAACTTGGAAAGTGCTCTATGTGTAGTTTCCTCAACTGGAAAAAGTTGATCCATATATTTGTTGAGAAAGTCAGATAACTGGCATGTGAACATATTATGTACCTTTATTAAAATGCTGAAGGTTAAACCTTTAGCTCAATTTACCAGTCTTTCATCTAGTCCCTACTGTGTGCTGCATGCTGAGTGAGCAGAGATGCAGGTACATGGACCTGTTCTCAAGGAGATTGTAGTCCAACAAGAATCACCAGTGAGGCACTGAAAATGGCAATCCAGGGAGACAAAGCAATGATTGAGCAATTAATACAGTGATGCTTATGTAACACTGTGGATACAGATTTTTGTTTTATCTTGAGTTTATAAATAAATATGAAGTTTCTGGGATCTATCCCAAAACTCATTGCTTTCTTAGCAATTTCCCAACATTGCTAATGACAGCCCCTGTGTAACTAGACAAAACACTTCCGTGAGATGTAACTCTGGCCACATCAAGCTGAAAGTAGTTTCCAGGTCCTTTTCTGCAAGTTGATCAATATAGATTGCACACCACACTGTCCACTCTAAATTTATTCCTGTAATTTATCTTAGCTTTCAGTGTAGCCATAGTTAATTGCTAATCCATATTCATTGAACATCCCAAATGTGGGCGTAATCAGAAGGTATTTCATGTACCAACCCATCTACTGTGGGAAGTTACAGGTTTAAATTTTTCATTTCCTTTTACTGTTGCTTCACTTCTTTAGAGCTTTTAAAATTAAAAAGAGGAAGAATTTCTGTTTCAGATTATCAAGTAATTTGCATGGTGATGTTTAGCAGGTAATGCTAAAATAGCATTCATTTAAATAGTTTCATTAAAATAGCAGCATAATTTAAATTACTATCATATACCAATTGAATCAGTTTAATTGGATTGTTAAAGATATATTTTCTTTTATGAAATTATTTGTGTTTCAGTAGGACCTAACTCTAATATTGAAAATGTAATTATTTGGTAGATTCTATTAATTCTAGGTTAAGTAGCCTGTAAATTAATGTAAGACATGAGTTCATAAGATAAAACTTCCTACTCAAATTCCTAAGTATTTCCAAATCAAATTTGTTATGTTATTTTACAGCCAATATGTTTTCAAAATTTAATATAGTACATAAGTCACTAGAATCACATAGATAAAGAAATTCACTTTTGATTCAAAATAAGATAATTTTGTTGATTATTTCAACTCTGGTAAATTTTTCAACAGCATTTTTATTGATACTTTTTTTCAGCATGTCATGGAAACCACAGTTGAGTAAAATAATGAACATATTATCTAATCAGAACAAGACATGACACAGAAGAGGAAATAGAGCTGATACAGCAATCAGAGGATAAATACCTTTATCTTTTACTCATGCACTGAAATGGTATAAGAAATCTTTTCTGATTACATTGTTAGCACTCTGTCTGTTTTTCATATTAACCTCAATAAATCAGTATCAAAGGATACATTTTAATTATCTCTTCTCCACTCTCATGATGGGAATAAAGGTAGACATTGCTAGAGCACAAATCATTATCCTATAAACATTATCATATAAACATTGTCTTAATTATAATACTTTATATTTAGACATCCCTCTAAAGCCCCATACATTCATGGGGGACCTCTGAGAGGTGGCTGGATCATGGGTGTGTGATACTAGATTACTGGTTTGTGATAATTTCATGGATTGATTTGCGTTGCTCTGGATGTGTATAATGGAAAGCCTCACTCTAGATTTGGGCTTATATCATGGATGGGATAAAAAGGTGAAGGAAAGCTGGCTGCTTCACTATGTTTTCCCTGCTACAACATGAGCTTTTGTTTACTCTCCTGCCCTTTCTGCTGTCCTGCCGTGCCTTGGAGGAGACAGCCATGGATTGAACACTCTACAAACTGTGAGCTGAAGTGCAATTTTCTACCTTTAACCTTTGGGTGTTGGGTATTTTGTCCCAGAAATGAGAGATTAATTAGCACATTATCAAGCAGAGATATATTTTTATAGAGGAAGGAGGGAGGGAGGGTGGGAGAGAGAGAGAAAGAGAGGGAGAGAGAGAGAGTGAGAAAGTGAGTGAGAGAGAGAGAGAGAGAGAGAGAGAGAGAGAGAGAGAGAGGAAAGATAAACCAGATTCTTAGAGACCTTCAATCATGAGAGTGGAGGAAGGATCATTAAAATGTAAAGATGCAACATTACATTGCACAATTCTGGAAGGGCAGTTTCTGTTCTACTTCACAACAGTGGTAACTTGTTACCCCATGCTGATGCCCTCATGTGTAACTGAAGTTCTTCCAACCTGGCCTTTAACTGCTGCTCATAACATCACCCTTTTTATTATATTCAAGGGCTTGCTGATAATTAATTTGTATGCTCATTCAACAAAAATTTGAGCCCATAGTTTAGACTGACAAGTTCATGTATTTAATTTAGATAGCATAGTTTCTGATCTTATTATTGACATTATTATTTGCATGATATCGAGAACACTAATAGTTGTATCTACATGGTAGTGTGATCTGTCTGATCTCAGTTATTTTCATGTAACAAATAGAGAAAACATGAGGGGCAACAAAGTAAATCAAAAGAAAAATGATAATACAATGGATTTGATGAGATTATAATTAAAAATCATTTTATTTTTGTCTTTCTGTGACAGGATCTCATTATGCAGTTCAAGTTGGCCTTGAGCTCACCTTTTAGCTCACACTGGTCTCGAACCCCTTGCCTGAGTCTCCCAAGTGTTCAGACAACAAGCCTGTGGCACCAGGCCCTGCTTAGAAATCATTTTATTTTGTTTTTTATTTTTTAATACTGAGACTCAAACTCACAACCTCACAATTACCAGGCAAGTGCTTGAACAGTTGAGCTAAATCTCCAGTCCATTAGAAATCATTTTAAAGTTACAAAAAACATGAACCTAATAAATGTATGGTTAAACTGTAATCCTCTTCTGAATCAGCTCTAAATTCTCATTTAAAAAATCAAAAGCAGGAAGCGGCTAAAACTCCGGCTCTCGGGACCGAAGGGCTCCTGTGGCAGCCGGGTAAACACTGAACCCTTCCACGTCCAGTGTTTGAAAAGAAATTCTAGTTTCCCTCTCCAGGAACTGAAGTGACGAGATGCTAGGAAGACTTTTACCACCTCACAACTATTACCAGAATAAACCCATTAACAGCAGCTGCAGCTAGCTAGCCCAGCCTATTTAGCTGCCGCGCCTGGCCACAGGTCTGCAGAGGAGGAGCTGGGCAGATCTGGGGTGCCCTCACTGGCCTCTCTGCATGTCTGGAGGACTCTGGATTTCTGCACCCAGACTGCTGGAGTTCCCTCAGGCTTCCAGGTGCAGTGAAGGAGAGAGGTGGGTTTAAGGCTTCCACATCAGCCTCCCCATTCCCGGCTTCATTTGGAGACCTGCTGAGCTCCCAATAGGTGGGCTGGCCCACACTACCAGCCTAGCCCAGCCTATTTAGCTGCCGCGCCTGGCCACAGGTCTGCAGAGGAGGAGCTGGGCAGATCTGGGGTGCCCTCACTGGCCTCTCTGCATGTCTGGAGGACTCTGGATTTCTGCACCCAGACTGCTGGAGTTCCCTCAGGCTTCCAGGTGCAGTGAAGGAGAGAGGTGGGTTTAAGGCTTCCACATCAGCCTCCCCATTCCCGGCTTCATTTGGAGACCTGCTGAGCTCCCAATAGGTGGGCTGGCCCACACTACCAGCCTAGCCCAGCGTGTTTAGCTGCCGCGCCTGGCCACAGGTCTGCAGAGGAGGAGCTGGGCAGATCTGGGGTGCCCTCACTGGCCTCTCTGCGTGTCTGGAGGACTCTGGATTTCTGCGCCCAGACTGCTGGAGTTCCCTCAGGCTTCCAGGTGCAGTGAAGGAGAGAGGTGGGTTTAAGGCTTCCACATCAGCCTCCCCATTCCCGGCTTCATTTGGAGACCTGCTGAGCTCCCAATAGGTGGGCTGGCCCACACTACCAGCCTAGCCCAGCGTGTTTAGCTGCCGCGCCTGGCCACAGGTCTGCAGAGGAGGAGCTGGGCAGATCTGGGGTGCCCTCACTGGCCTCTCTGCGTGTCTGGAGGACTCTGGATTTCTGCGCCCAGACTGCTGGAGTTCCCTCAGGCTTCCAGGTGCAGTGAAGGCAAGAGGTGGGTTTAAGGCTTCCACATCAGCCTCCCCATTCCCGGCTTCATTTGGAGACCTGCTGAGCTCCCGATAGGTGGGCTGGCCCACACTACCAGCCTAGCCCAGCCTGTTTAGCTGCCGCACCTGGCCACAGGTCTGCAGAGGAGGAGCTGGGCAGATCTGGGGTGCCCTCACTGGCCTCTCTGCGTGTCTGGAGGACTGTGGATATCTCTGCAACCAGGGAGGGTCCACAGGTTCCTGAAGCACTGCGGCCTGTGGTGAGTACCCTAACCCGGCTGCGATTGAAGAACTGTGGAGCTTCCAAGGGGCAGGTGGGCGCACAGTGTCCCTGAGGCCCAGCTTGTCTGGAACTGCGGAGTTCTGAGCAGGCAGAGGAGGGCCACTGGTTCTGTAGGCCTAATGGCTTGGAGTAGCGCGGCACCAGAGTCCCAGTAGCTCCAAACATAGAAGGGGATTTTCAACAGATCCTGAGGAAGCTTACAAGTAACACTTGAAACACAGAAATATAGGAAAATGACAAAACGAAAGACCAAATTACAACCTCAAACCTCCAGCCCATCTCAAGAAACCCTAGGAGCGATGTATATAGAAGAAAATATATCCCATCCACCTCATATATCGGACACAATAGCCACTGAAATTGACAAGCAAATCCAGGAAGCTTTAAAGAAATTCAAACTCGAAATAATCTCCCAGATAAAAGAAGAAATGATAAAAGAAATGAAAGAGATTCTAAATATATCTAAAGAAAACACAGATAAAAAATTGGAGGAAATAAACAAAAAGATAGAATCCCTAGATGAGCAATATAAGAAACAAACAGAATACATAATGCAGATGCACAGAGATATACAGGAAATAAAAAACTCCACTGAAAGTTGTAAAAACCGCCTTAATGAAAGTGAAGATAGAATTTCAGACCTTGAAGACAGGATTGCAGCTAGTGAACAGGAAAGGAAAGATCTTTTGAAAATAACAAGGAACCAGGAAACAACAATTCAACAACTGCAAGACGATGCAAAGAAGAATAACATAAGAATGATAGGGATTAATGAAAGAGAGGGAGACAACATGAAGGATGTCAGGAGGATATTTAGAGAAGTAATAGCTGAAAATTTCCCAAGCATGAGATCAGAAACTGACATCAGGATCAGTGAAGCATATAGAACTCCAAACAGTCATAACCAAAATAAAACTACACCCAGACATATAATAGTCACCATCCCAGAAATCCAACACAAGAATAGATTATTAAAAGCTGTCAGAGAGAAAAGACAGATCACTTATAAAGGAAAACCTATCAGAATCACAGCAGACTTCTCAGCACAAACGATAAAGTCAAGAAGAGCATGGAGTGAAGTATTCCAGATCCTAAAGCAAAATGATTTCCAACCAAGACTGATATATCCTGCAAAACTATCATTCAAAATAGATGGTGCAATACGATACTTCCATGACAAAGAACAGCTGAAGAACTTCATGAACACCAAACCAACCCTGCAAAAAATATTGAAAGACAGTTTAGATACACAAAGGAAAAAACCACTAAGCAAAGCAAATAATTAAACAGAACCGAAAGATAAAGATGCAACAGCAGAGAGATAACATTCCTACAATTAACCAGCATTTAACAGTAATAACCATTAATGTAAATGGTCTCAATGCACCAATCAAAAGAAACAGACTAGCAGAATGGATCAAGAAACAAAATCCAACCATATGCTGTTTACAGGAAACCCATCTAACCCATAAAGATACTCACAGACTGAAAGTCAAAGGATGGAAAACAATTCTTCATGCAGCAGGAATCCAAAAAAAGGCAGGAGTAGCCATTCTGTTTGCAGACAACGTGAACTTTAAACCAACAATGACCATAAAGGACAAAGAAGGTCACTACATACTCGTAAGGGGAAAACTCCAAGAGGAAGAGATAACTATCTTAAATATATACGCACCAAACTCCAGAGCACCCAGTTATATAAAACAATTATTAACAGAAATGAAAACTCAAATTATCAGTAAGAGAATTGTAACAGGAGACCTTAATACACCACTGACACCAAGGGACAGATCAACCAGACAGAAAATGAGCAAAGAAATAACAGAACTGAATCACACCTGTGAACAAATGGGTTTGATAGACATATACAGAATGTTCCACCCAACAACATCAGAATACACATTCTTCTCAGCAGTACATGGATCATTTTCTAAAATAGACCATATATTAGCTCACAGAACATATTTAAGCAAATGCAAAAGAGTTGAAATCATCCCTTGCATATTATTGGATCATAGCGCTCTGAAATTAGAAATTAATGACAAAGGATACTGCAAAAATTCCGCAAACACATGGAAACTAAATAACACACTCTTGAGTAATCAGTGGGTCACAGAAGAAATTAAAGAAGAAATTAAACAATACCTAAAAGAAAATGAAAATGCAGATACAACTTACCGGAATCTGTGGGATGCAATGAAAGCCGTTCTGAGAGGAAAATTTATTGCACTGAGTTCCCACATCAGGAAAACAGAACGAATACAAGTAAATAACTTGATGCTACACCTCAAACAGCTAGAAAAAGAAGAGCAAGTCAAGCCCAAAGCCAAAAGAAGAGAGGAAATTATAAGAATCAGAGCAGAAATCAATGCAATAGAGACTAAGAAAACAATCCAAAGAATCAACGAATCAAAGAGTTGGTTCTTTGAAAGAATAAATAAAATCGATAAGCCCCTAGCCAACCTTATTAAAAAAAGGAAAGAAAAAGCTCAAATTCATGCAATAAGAAATGAAAAAGGAGAAATCACTACAGACCCAATAGAAATACAGAGGATCATCAACACCTATTTCGAAAACCTCTACTCTCAAAAGTTTGATAACACAGAAGAAATAGACAGATTCTTAGAAGCATATGAAGTACCAAAGCTAGATCAAGAGGATATAAAACCGTTGAATAACCCAATCTCTGCTAATGAAATTGAGAATGTAATTGGGTCCTTGCCCACCAAGAAGAGCCCAGGCCCAGATGGATTCACTGCAGAATTCTACAAGAAATATAAAGAAGACCTAATGCCGACACTCCTCAAACTATTCAATGAAATTGAAAGGGAAGCAATCCTTCCTAAGTCATTCCTGGAAGCAAATATTACTCTAGTACCAAAACCTGAGAAAGACCCAACTATAAAAGAGAACTATAGACCGATCTCCCTAATGAACACAGATGCAAAAATCCTCAATAAAATATTGGCAAATAGGATCCAGCAAATCATCAAGAAGATTATACACCATGACCAGGTGGGATTCATCCCAGGAATGCAAGGATGGTTCAACATACGCAAATCAATAAATGTAATCCACCATATCAATAAAGCCAAAAATAAGAATCACATGATCATCTCTATAGATGCAGAAAAAGCCTTCGATAAGGTCCAACACTTATTCATGATAAGAACTTTACAGAAAATTGGAATAAATGGTCTTTACCTCAATATAATAAAGGCCATTTATGACAAACCAACAGCCAGCATCATACTAAATGGCCAAAAATTGAAAACCTTTACTTTAAAATCGGGTACAAGACAAGGATGTCCTTTATCACCACTCCTATTTAATATAGTACTGGAAGTACTAGCCAGAGTAATTAGGCAAGAAAGAGAAATAAAAGGGGTAAAGATAGGAAAAGAAGAAGTTAAATTATCATTGTTTGCAGATGACATGATACTCTACATAGAAGACCCCCTAAACTCCATTGAAATACTCTTAGATACAATAAATAAATTCAGTAATGTGGCTGGATACAAAATCAATACTCAGAAATCAATAGCATTCCTATACACGAACAACAAAATTACAGAGAGGGAAATAAGAGAAACTGGACTATTCACATTAGCAAGCAAAAAAATGAAATATTTAGGAATTACTCTTACGAAAGAAGTGAAAGACTTATACAGTGAAAATTATAATACACTGAAAAGGAAATTGAAGATGATCTCAGAAAATGGAAAGACATCCCTTGCTCATGGATAGGAAGAACAAACATTGTGAAAATGGCCATTCTCCCAAAACTGTTATACAGATTCAATGCAATCCCAATAGAAATACCATCAACATACCTTATAGATCTAGAGAAATCACTCCTAAATTTCATCTGGAACCAGAAGAGACCTAGAATCGCAAAGGCAATTCTAAGCAGCAAAGACAAAGCAGGAGGCATCAAAATCCCTGACTTGAAGTTATACTACAAAGCAACAGTAGTAAAATCAACATGGTATTGGAATCAAAACAGAGCTGAAGATCAGTGGAATAGATTAGAAGATACAACCACAACTACGAACACACTCAACCACCTTATTTTTGATAAAGGAGCCAAGCAGGTTCACTGGAAGAACGACAGTCTCTTTAATAAATGGTGCTGGAAAAACTGGCTCTCCATTTGCCGAAAACTAAAGCTAGACCCATGTCTATCACCATGTACTAAATTAAAATGTAAATGGGTCAAAGATCTGAATATTAAAACAGAAACACTAAATCTATTGGAAGACAAAATAGGTAGAAACCTTGGAGACATAGGAGTAGGTAAAGAATTCATGAACAGGACTCAAACCGCACGGGAAATACTTCCCAGAATCAATAACTGGGACCACTTCTTATTAAAAAGTTTCTGCATGTCAAAAGAAATCTCCAGCATAGTGAAAAGAAAACCCACAAACTGGGAAAAGATTTTAGTGAACTCTCTCTCAGACAAGGGCCTCTTGTCTAAAACATACAAAGAATTAAAGAAACTCAGACCTCCGAAATTCAAAGATCCAATCCAAAAATGGGCATCTGAGATGAATATGCAACTCTCAGATGAAGAAATGCAAATGGCAAATAAATACATGAAAAAATGCTCATCATCATTGGTCATTAGAGAAATGCAAATTAAAACCACACTGAGATACCATCTCACTCCTGAAAGAATGGCCAGGATCAAGAAAACCGACAACAAATGCTGGAGAGGCTGTGGGGAAAAAGGAACTCTCCTGCACTGCTCGTGGGAGTGTAGACTGGTACAGCCTTTGTGGAGATCTGTCTGGAGATTTCTCAAAAAGTTGGGACTGGAAATCCCATTTATTCCAGCTATTCCACTTCTAGGCATATTCCCAGAAGAACTGAAAGCATCATACCACAGTGATATATGTGCACCTATGTTTATAGCAGCACTATTTGTAATCGCCAGATCTTGGAAACAACCCAAGTGCCCATCAACTGAGGAATGGATAAAAAAGTTGTGGTATTTCTATACAATGGAGTATTATTCAGCTATAAAGAAGGATCACATTGAGATATTTATCAATAAATGGGCACAGCTTGAGACCATACTCATAAGTGAAATAAATCAATCTCGCATGTGTGAATACCGAATAGTTTCCCTAATGTAAGTAATGATTCAAATATATAAAAATATGTGGTAATCATGATTCCCCATTAGGTGGCCTTGAAGCCTTATAAAGTTTTCACTCATTAATTAGAAAGGCTTTATTCTGGGCTTCTTGATATGAAAATATTTGAAGCTAGAGTATATGAAGTTTTACCCAAATATTTCAAGGAAAAAGACACTATGGTAACTACTATTAAGTTAGGTTATAAGGTGGTGAAGTACTAGGTTATTGAAACAGTCATGCTGTGACCTCTATTGTTATATTGTTATGTCCTGTTTTATCTCAATCTCCCCCTTATTGTTTCAAAAAAAATTATTTAGTCATTTCTTATGTTTGTCTTAATTAAAGAAAAAATTCAAAAAAATTAGGATATATAAATAGTAACTCTTTTCGATTTCTTATTAACTTGTTTTGAAGTCCTGTAGTACTCCCACGATCTTGTTTTGACTGATTAGACTCTGTTCCATTCTATATGATAGTATCAAGTTTGAAGACATAGGCAACTACTTTGAAGACAATAAGATTCACTAAGATACCCATTCTGGTTTGACTATTGTCTTCTTTTGGAAGTCCTGTAATGTTTACAATGCCTAAGTTTTATTGGTCTTGTTCTCTACTCTTTTGTCCAACTTTATAATATCTAATAAGATAGACAATTCTTTTTAAGGAAACAAGGGACAACGTTGATAACCATTGTTGATAAACTTGTACTCTGTTCTACACCATGTGCTACGTCTATCCTTGGTATTGACTGACAGCTTTGTTTTGCCATATTTGACTGTATTCTTCCCCCCCCCCAAAGAAAGTAATAAGCACTAAGGAGTAATAAAATCCAAGATGTGTAAATTTTGTTGTAAAAAAGAGAGGGAAAAAAAAAAAAAGAAAAGGAGCTCTAACGGATATAACAGCAAGTGTGTTTGGGGGTGTTAAATAGCTGACTTTATCAATGTTTTTGGAACATTGAACACAGCTGTTTGCAGTCTCCCTGTTTGAATGTCCACCTTGTGTTCTTTGATACTGTGATTTGAGGAACTATTTTCAAGAAAATAGTGTGTAATCTACTAGCAGGTAATTTCTTACTGTTATGGTTTTTTGTTTTGTTTTGTTTTGTTTTGTTTTGTAGTTCTGTATTGCGTGTACCCTTACGCCGCTTTGGTTTGTTTTGTGTTTTCTCTTTTTCCTCTTTAAAAAAAAATCAAAAGCACATTATCTTTTCTTTTATTATTTATTAGCTTACTTATTACTTTGGTGTCAGGTATTGAACCCGAGGCCTTGAGCATACTAAATCTGTACTCCACCTCTGAGCTGCATCTCCAACCTCAAAACAGCATGGCTTTCATTATGCTGAGAAGCAGCTCTTTAGTTCAGGTTTAAGGCTCCCTCTAAAATGGATACCATAGAACTTCCCTTTACTCAAGTCATTTGTTTATTTGCCTCAAATTTTTTAAACACTTTTGGCTTTGGACACTATGAAAGCAATTCATTCTCAACATTATCATATTTGTTTCAAAATATCTTGTAATCACCTGCTGTAATGGAACTGTGAACTTTTGTGATGTATGATATATATATATATATATATATATATATATATATATATTAATCTTTTATAATTTTATTTATATTTGAAAATATAATCAGCTCAATTTTTAAAAAAAAGCAAAATAAGAAAGCAGATTTGGAAGAGGTCCATATTATGAGTTCAGCATGCTAGATGCATTCTGATTAAAGAATAATGCTTAGAACTTCATATTGTCAACACAAGGGAAATTAGCGTGTCCATATTTGAATTTACTGCATCATTTGGCATGCAGCATAACACCATAAATATGCTATTACATGCCTACATAACTATTTGTTGTACGAATCACATGTAATTTTTTCACTGAGTTGGTTATAAAGCACATTTGGAAACCAAAATTAACCAGATGACATTTTACTATGCAGTTGGTCTGATGTAATGTAAAATTTAATTACATAATATTTCACAAACAGCTGTGACAAAATGTATATGAGCTTCCAAGACTCACAAACTAAGCCAATATGAAGATCTTTTGGGAAGATGATTGAAGTGAGTTATCATGTCCGGAAAAATGAGAATCTATTAATATATCCTGAAGCTCTTTTCTTAAATACTCAAATGCCACTTTCACCAAGTTCCTTTGAGAGGAACAGATACATTCCAGAGAATCTTTCACCAACAATGCAAAACAAAATACTTCCTCTGCATCATTGTGAAAAGCATCACATGTCATTGGTAAGCTTGCTCTGCTTTAATCCCCCTGGTATTTACACGACTTCAGATTTCTTCCTATCTAATTGCCAGCAAAGAGCAGATAATGAAATGTGCTCATTAAACCAAACAGGATTTCGGTTGATTTTGTGGTTGCATTTTCTTTGTCTAAATTTTTTTTATTTGAGCTGTGCTCACTGAAAAGTCATTTTACACCTAGAGAGAGAAATTTAATTAGAATAAAGGGAATGAGTTCTGAATACTATCAATTCAGCAAGCATTTATTGAGTCTTACTATTTACCTAGCACTGTGCAAAGAGAGGAATAGTCATGAGAGAACAATTTCTTTAAAGATGTGTTTTTCCAGTTCTTATTTGAGGAAATGGAACACTGTGGGAAACATTCTTCAATGTTACAGAAGACATATTGATGCTCCCTCCCCATATTTCTTTCCTCAGCATCCTAAGGAGTTGAGGCTGAGAAAGGGGGTTCCATAGGTTACTAAAAATTAAATCTAGTCCCAGCAGAGTGGCACATTTCTGTAGTACCCAGTAATCAGAATTGTAAAACAGGAGGATGGGAAGCTTGAGCCAGTATAGGCAGCTTAAGGAGATAATGTCTCAAAAATCACATTCACTCAAGCAGAATGGAGTTCTTCAAGGACCTACCAACTTTCTCTAACTTCCCCTTTCATTCTGTCTCTGCTATAAATCTATGGGTTGGTGCTACCCACAGTCAGGGTGCGTCTTCCTTTCTTAATTTGCAGATGTGTGTGCCAATCATCTCTAGAAACATTACACAGACATAACTAGAAGTGTTTCACTAGATTACTAGGCATTTTTCAATCTAGTAAAGATGACATATGATTATTGGTCATGGTTCCCTTCCAAAACGAGCTTATTTTGTTGTTACTCATCAGCCTCTCTGTCAGTGGTACTTTTTTCTAGCTCTCAGATCTCTTTCAGTGTTTCTACATGGTAGTGGTGGAGGACAAGAATAGACCTAATACAGACTAAGATGCCATAGTCTTTTTATGGGTGGTATGTATTACTAACACCTGGGATTTGAACCTGTCACATAAATGTGATAAGGTGGTCAGGATGTCTGGAAAAGATCGGTAGGTTTGGCCCTTTGAGCAGTTGTAGGTGAAATAACACGCAAAGTCTTCTCAATTCATTATGGGTAACTAGGTTTTGACAGCAAATCTGTTGTCATAAAATTAAGGCCAGTCACAGAAGACTTCAGTTTCAGTATTTTATCATAAAATTTCCTTAACTTGATTTTCTAAATGTTCATAAGGGCAAATTATTGTCTTTCATCCCTAAACCATTCTAACAACGACAAGGCTGACTTTGCTATTTCTCTAAGTGTAAGACACCCTAATCATGTTGCCTATGCCTGAATGCTTCTATTTATGTTCTTTCTACCTATAATACTCCTTACATGGAACTCAACTCCTGTTTCATGAAAAAAAATCAAACATTATTCCTTTAGGAAGTCTATGTTTGATGATCTTTCAGTGGTTTCTACTATTAAAATGTTGATAATTATTTCATTTAAATCATCTCTTTTATCTGCCTCTAGCACCTCTAGCTCTGCCTCTAGATAAATATATTTTGAATTTTTGAACCATAATGTTTAAGTAAAAAAAAAAAAAAAAGGACTACTGTCACAGATGCTACTTCTAATACTTCTAATGGGGTAAAAGTTATTACACAGGTCTCTAAACATTGAATTTGTAAGACTCAAACAAATAAAATATAACTTTGTCATATATCTGTAGCAGGTGAGGTACAGGTTTTTTTACACTTTTCAGAAATTTTAATTGTGCATCCACCCATAAAGAAAACATCAGAATAGCTTATTAAATTAGCAATTGCTTATTTAATTTTTAGTCCTCTCTATGCACCCTACCTACAGCTTTATCAGAGAGCACATTAGCTTAGTGTCTATTATGATTCTATTGGTGAATTTATGAATAAATTGTTTCCAACAGTTTTCTTTATAAATCATGGTCACTTAAACTCAAATTGGATATCACACAGTGAACTAAACCACATGTGAGTGTATATAATAAAGGGCACGAGATAGTTGTATAACAGAAAAAAAGAGCATGTAGCTCTTTAGCTATGGAGGAAATGTCTTTGGTTAATGATAATATTTCAGTTCTTCCATGACCTGAATGTATGCTCTTGGAATATATGAAGTCAAAAGATGAATGTAATTATATAATTATAAGCAAAGCCCTTGTTTTCTGAAATATTCTGAATTATCTCAAAAATAAAGAAACATAATATGTAAAAAAAATTTTTTTAATCGAACTCACAACTGCCTGCTTGCAAGGCAGGCACTTAAGAAAAATTTAATCAATTATTTTAATTTGCTAAAAGCAAATAATTACTAGTTTTATATTTCTAGTGTTTATTTCTTTCTTCAACAAATGATCTCACTATACTAATGCACTAGTTCATCTTTGAAATCTATTGATGTCACACAACCTACTTACTTTTTTAGATGATAAAATTCTAGTCTGGTAATGTTGAGTTGCTATAGTATATGAGATATTAGAAAAAATTAATTTTATCTTATTATGTTTTACTTGGCTTTGTGATTTACCTTACATTTTTCTTTCCTTGTCCTATTACTAGTTTACCTCTGAAAGTCAAGACTTCTTTTCACTTTGTGGAAAAAGTCTGGTGTTGTATAATTTGAATATTTAAAAATAAATATGTAAGTGTTATTTAATTATAGAAAAATGGATTTAGAGAGGATCTGAACTCTTCTCAGCAGAAGCAATGTCTAGGTGGTGCCACACTAGCGGGCATACTCTGAGTATCTGCCTGTGTCCTGGAGGTATTGAAATCCACCCTGCCAGGTGCTAGACCCTGATGACACACTGGGGGTGCATCCCTTCTAGTCAGTTGGGTGCCACAGGTTTTCAGCTCCACTCAGCCAGATTCTAGGCCCCAACTACACACTTCTGGAGTGTGCCCTGCCAGCAGAAAGAGGATCCAATCTCTGCTCAGCCCAGCATCTCAGAGAACTCAGCACAGTACACCAGGGTAATACCCAGCTAGCCTTACAGGTTACAGAGAACAAAGATTGAGTATCATAGGTCGGGGTTCCATCCCGGCTAACCACAAGGATATCATAGGATTGAAACTCTGCCCAGTGCAGTCTTCTGGTGCAGTCCATCAAGAGGGTGCCTGAAAAGCCACACAGGTACCAGAGAAAAATGACAAAATGAAAGGACAAGAGGCAGTCTCAGTCCTCCAGCCCACTGAGAACAAACCTGAGACACTGAAATAGAAGACACAGGAAACTGAAGAACTGAACTTTCAGAATAATAATAAATGAAGTAAAGAAACAACTTCATGAAGTTATAGAAGGAATCAGGTCAGAAATAATCTGTCAGATAAAAAATGAAATACCAAACATCATGAAAGAAATGCTGTGTGTCTAGATATCTAATAAAAATACAAGAACATAAGAAAAGGAATGAGCAATATAAGAATTAGAATGCATGAAACAGATTCAAAGGGATATTCAAGAAATTAAAAATTCCATTGAAAGCTGGGAAATTTAATGAAGCTTAAGATAGCCTCTCAGACATTGAAGACAGGATATAAGATTATGACCAAGAAAGAAAAGATCTCTTAAAAATAAGGAACCAGGAAACAACAGTTCAACAGTTGCAAGATAATGCAAAGAGAAACAATATAAAATTGATCGCTGTCAATGGAAAAGCAGGGTTCAACACAAATGATCTGAAAAAAAACTATTTGCTGAAATAACAACAGAAAATTTTCCAAACATGGGAAGAGGTAAAGATAACTACAATCCCAAAAACAACAACAAAAGGAAACCACAAAGCAGGGCAAACAATTAAACAGAAAACGTAGAGAACCAACAACAGAAGATAACATTATAGGGACAAGTCAGTTATACTCATCACTGTAAATGGTCTCAACTCATCAATCAAAACAAACATACAGGCATAATGAATTAAGAAACAAAATCTAACAGTATGTCTTGTAGAAGAAATGTATTTAACTAAAAAGGAAATTCATAGATTAAAAGTGAAAGGATGGAAAATAGTACTCCATGGAATAGCCGCCCATAGAAAAGCAAGGGTATCTATTTTGTTTGCAGATAATTGAATTTCAAACCAAGAATGATCACAAGAAATGAAGGTTACTACATACCTATTAGGTGAAAAATTCAAGAGGAAGATATTACAATCATAAATATATATGCACCAAACACTGGAACACCCAACTATGTAAGACAAATTTTAATAGATACGAACAATCAAGTAAACAGTAATACAGTTATAACAGGGGAACTTAACAGCCCATTATCACAAAGAGACAGATCAATCAAATGAAAAATCAGCTAAAAAATGACAGAACTAAATCAAACGTGTGAAAAATGGACTTAGTTGATGTGTACAGAGTGTTCCAATAAACGACATCAGAATACACATTCTACTCAGCTTCGCAATAGTCTTCCTCTAAAACAGATTTCTCTAAATAACTCATTGAACATGCTTAAGTAAATGTAAAGGGAATGAAATAATTACATGCATATTATCTGACCATAGCACAATAAAATTGAAAATTAATGACAAAGCACCCACAATAATCCCATAAACAAATGGAAACTAAATAACACTCTCCTAAACAACCAGTAGGTCACAGAAATATAAAAAGAAATTAAACAATATCTCCAATGGAACAAAATGCAAATACAAATTATGGGAACCTAGAGGACACAATGAAAGCAGTCCTCAAAGGGAAATTTATAGCACTGAATTCGCACATTAGAAAAATGGAAAGAACACACATAAAAAATTTAATACTGCATCTCAAATCGCTAGAAAAATAAGAGTAAGTCAAGACCTAAGACCAAAGAATGCAGGAAACTGTAAAGATCTGAGCAGAAATTAATGAAATTGAAACTAAGAAGGCAATACAAAGACATAATGAATTTAAGAGTTGCTTCTTTGAAAGAATAAATAAAATTGGTAAACCCCTAGCCAACCTTACCAAAAAGAGGAAAGAAAAAGCTCAAATCATTCTATAAGAAATGAAAAGGATAAAATCACTACAGACCCTGCAGAAATATAGAAGATTATCAGTACCTACTTCAAACACATTTACTCTCATAATTTGGTAACACGGAAGAAATGGAGAGATTCCTAGAAACATATGAATTAACAAAGCTAGATCAAGAAGATATAAAACTACTGAATAACCCAATTTCAGTTAATGAAATTGAAACAACAATGAACAGCCCAAGTTCTGATAGATTCATGGCAGAATTCTACAAGAAATTTGAGGAAGACTTAATGCTAGCACTCCTCAAACTCTTCAATGAAATTAAAAGGGAAACAATTCTCCCTAGATCATTCCTGGAAGCAAGTATAACCCTAATACCAAAACAAAAGAAAGACCCAGCCCCCCCCAAAAAAAATTACAAGCCAATCTCTCTAATGAACACAGATGCAAAAATCCTAAATAAAGTACTGGTAAACAGTGCAACAATTCATCAGGAACATTATACACCACGATCAAGTAGAATTCATCCCAAGAATGCAGGGATGGATCAACATATGCAAATAAAAAATGTAATACACCATAGAGCCAAAGGCAAGAAGCACATGGTTATCTAAATAGATGCAGAAAAAGCTTTTGACAAAATCTAACTCTCATTCATGATAAAAACCCTACAGAAAAGTGGAATAGATGGTCTCTACCTCAATCTGATAACAGTCATCTATG
This sequence comes from Cavia porcellus, assembly GCF_034190915.1. NCBI lineage: Eukaryota > Metazoa > Chordata > Mammalia > Rodentia > Caviidae > Cavia > Cavia porcellus. The sequence continues at coordinate 96,003,695 of NW_026947487.1, forward strand.
TCAAACCAACAGCCAATATCTTGCTAAATGAACAAAAACTGAAAACTTTCCATCTAAAATCAGGAAAAAGACAAGGATGTCCATTATCACCACTCCTACTCAATATAAATTTGGAAACATTAGCCAGAGGAATTAGACAAGAAAGAGAAATAAAAAGAATAATAATAGGAAAGGAAGAAGTTAAATTATCATTATCTGCATAATATGATACTCTAGATAAAAGACCCCAAAATTCCACTGAAAGACTTCTAGATGTAATAGCCAAATGCAGTAATGCAGCTGGAAAAAGATCAACACTCAAATACCAACAGCAGTCCTATACAGTAACAAAAAACTTACTGAAGGTGTAATAAAGGAAGCCACACACTTCACTATAGCACCCAAAGAAATGAAATATTAAGAATCAATCTAACAAAGGAACTAGAAGTTCTATACAGTGAAAACTGCAATACACTGAAAAAGGAAATCAAATAGGGTTTCAGAAAATGGAAAAATATTTCCTATTCAGGGATTGGAAAAATATTTCCTATTCACGGATAGGAAAAATAAACATTGGGAAAATGATCATTGTCCCAAAATTGTTATACATATTCAATGAGATTCTAATCAAAATACCATTTGCATACCTCATAGATCTAGATAAACCATCCCTAAAATTCATGTAGAACTAGAAGAGTCCTAGGATAGCAAAGGCAATTCTGGCAAGTGAAGCTAAAGCAGGAGGCATAACAATCCTTGAGTTGAAATTATATTACAAAGCTAGTGTGGTAAAATCAGCATGTTATTGGAATAAAAACATACCTAAAGATTAATGGAGAGGATTAGAAAATACAGCTACAACTAGAAACACAGTCACCCACCTTTTCTTTCACAACATCAATGGTCACTCGGGAAATGCAAATAAAAACAACACTGAGATTTCATCTCACTCCACAAAAAATGGCCAGGATCAAGAAAATTTTTCTGAATATACAGTATCACTTAAGCATCAGGTCTCTAGAGAAATGGGCACCTGATGAAACAATGGACTTGGGCCATGGAGACTCAAACCGTTTCTATGCACTATCAACAGAAAAAGTCTCTTTTGGAAAACATGCCTAATATTTCCCAGGATTTCCTCTGCTTTTTTTCTCCTCTGCACAAGTGCTTTCAGTTAGATTGACGGGGTATCACGATGTTCTTGTACCACATGGTACTATAAAATTGGACAACTGACTCAATTCATTTGAGCGTTCTTTTCTTTTCCTGAAGCTAAGGAACTGATGTAATGGTGTGATAATAAGTAACAGAATAAATGTGAAGAATTTAATATAGTGATTGGTACAAAGGTACGTACTGAATAAACTGAGGTTGTAGCTTGTAATATAAATGAATCTATCAGTTTAATAATGAAGATATTTAGAAGTGCCTAAATTTGAATATCACTGATTTACTATGCAAAACGTATAGAGACATAAATAGAATAATATGGAAAATAACCATTCACTGTGTAATCTATAAAGTAGCAACAGAGGTACCATTTAGAGGATCATCAACAGAAATTTCTATTTAAACAGCATACTTCTTTTTAATCAAATGGCTAGTTGTTATGTGTACAAGAGTTTGAAATGAGTGGATTGCATGGTGTAAAGTGTTATTTTTGTTGTTATTCAGTGTCTGCAACATGCCAGGTACTACATTAGACTCCGTGTTTATTACTCATCTATTCTTTACAAAAATGCGATGAAGCAAAGGTCACTGCCCATTCTTTAAAATGAGAAAATTGTCAAAGAATGCAGGCTACACAAGTTGAAATTTCTTGAGCCAATTTCCAAGGTGAGGATTTTCTTTCCTAAATCTCTTTCATTGTTTAACATTATGTGTTTCCTTTATTGGAAGACCCACAATCCTCAAATTGGAATTTGAAGATGTTCCATTAAAGATATTTACAAGTTTAGGGTAGAGTATAAACACATAAAAAGTTCATGATAAGAATATATTGATACAATTTTTAAATGGAAATTCATAGAATCAAGAATGAAGGGAACTGTAGTGAAAGAAGATGAGCCTTTTGTTGAAAAATATCATTGTAGCTGACGCAATTTCACCATAGAACAAACTGGACTAATAAATTATCTGATATTATTTTCTTTCTTTCTGCTGTAACTTTTCACTCATCAATATCAACTAAAATCAATTGCTATGGTCTGTACAGGAGTCATCCTTATAATTGTGGCTCAGAAAACTATGAAATGTTGCAAGTACATCTCCCCAAATACACACCATGATTCTTAGGTGTTTTAATAAGATGAGACAATAGAGCTAAGAGGCATGTGAGTACTTACTTTTCTAGCCCCCTGGGGGTTGGGTCTGGAAGGTTTATAGATCAAGCCCACTTTGGGTAACTTAGCAAATTAGTTAGACCTCATTTTAAGATGAAAATTTCTGACAAGGGCTGGGATGGAGCTCAGTGTGAAGGTCTTGGCTGAATCTCAAATACTGATTAAAAATATATGAGAAAATGTACACCAGAAGTCATACAGTATGACATATTAGAACACCATAAACTATATGAATACACAGACAACAATATGAGCCTATATACATGGAACAGAAGAAAAATCAAAAACTTAATTTTACCATTTTAAAGTTTAAATGTCTCCATCTAGCTTGTTTTGCCATGTTTATTATTTTATATATCTACATTAATACTTTAATATAATCAAAGGCAGATATAATGAAGAGACTCACAGTGGAAAGCAGAGATAACTTAGTCCAGCCATGATTCCACTAAATGGTGGTTATTGACTCATGTGCCTGTTTCTTACAACTTTTTCTGTGTATCTAATTAGATATGACAATGATAATCCTTCTTGTTTTGCAAAATTCATATAATATGTATTGATTATCTGTTATAGTACCTAGTAATTATCTCATTTATTATTTCTAATTTCTTCTTTACCTGCATTCTAATATTTTATATCTTAATTATTGTTTAAAATAATAATGTGCATGCTAATGTAAATGCTAATTATAGCTAAGCCAAATATTATATGAACTTTCTTAAACATTATTTTCACCTGGGATAAATAATTTAATTTGCTTTATTTATACAAGTAGTGGTTGGAGTATCTATTTTTTGAAACATTTCTAAAATATATGCCCACTGCTTAGTAAGAGGCAAGTATTAAATTATCTAATATGATCATTTGCATCTAGCTTTCCAGTAAAGGAATTTCCTCCTGCCAAACCATAGACCTGAAATACAGCCAAGTACATATCGCAATGATAAAGTTGGATCCCAGTTCTTTATCACTCCTAGGCAGGGGCTATGGCTCTTCTAAATATATATTGTAAGTAGGGTTTTATCTCACCACCTCATACAATTTTAAATCTAAATCTTGGATCCTAGAGGATTGATGATTACACAGTGCATTGGACTACTAAGGTCAAGCTATGATAAGCCACTGAATACATTATGACTATAATGTTAAGCCCCTTCAGATGCCAAGTTAAGAGCTGGAGATTCTACACACATTTGGAACTTCCCACTGAGCAAAGTTCAGGGCATCTTTTCCAAAGTCTAGTATTCAACTCTGCTAAGTTTCCAGTGTTCTGACCTGGAAAGCAGTGAGCAAATGGAAGCCTACATCCCTATTATGATTTCTTTATTTCTCCGATAGACAGTCTTCTAATAACAAGCTTGCATATGTGCACTTCTTGTTCATTTGTGCTTGCTGGCCTGACACTACCAGGTACTTACCCTTGTGTGATAACCTATAAGATAATTTTTTTCCCTGAGCCTTTTGTGTTAATGCTGCAGTTACAGTAGTTGCTATCTCCAGGATCTGTGGTCAAGATCTAAGATTGCAGAAATTCTTGTAAACCCATCTGAAATTCTTTTGATATAGAGTCCTATTCTCTATATATCATTAGTTCATTTTAGATTAATCCATTTTTATACACTAACATGATTTTCCAATATTTCTAACAATGAAAATTTATATAATTTTTAGACTTTATTATTCCCCTTATTCACTTGTCTGATAACTGAGTGTGCTGTAGAAATCTAGGATGCAATCATTTTTAAACAAGCATCCTAAAGGCATTGTTACAATGTTATTTATGACCCAATGATATTATTACCAAGTCCAATACTATACATATTTACATTGTTTTTAAAATGATTTGTTAGTCTGTTTGGTCTCAATACAGATTGTCTAGAATTTCTGATATTATGAAATTTTACAGCTGTATAGCTCAAAGTTTATGTGTGAGGGTATGCATATGTACACACGTGTATGGTCACACAAGTTTATTATTGTTTTCACAATAGATTTATTTTACTTATTTTTATTATTTTAATTTCTATTTAAAATTAAGCCCATACTTTAAACTGTTTTTATTTACATACACACACACACACACACACACACACACACATATATATATATATATATATATATATATATATATATAGAGAGAGAGAGAGAGAGAGAGAGAGATGAATTTTTAGTACTATTTGTATTTTGTCAAGCCATCATGCCACTGGCACAAAATGACAAAGGGGCTAAAAACAACAATTTATCTGACTTTCTTCTCCTCCTCTCACCTCAGGATGGATTTTCTTCCCCTACTCCATTGTGTACCTTCAATCTCCTGCTAAAATGACTCCCTTTCCTGACCCCAAAATCCTCCTCTGGCCAGGGGTGATAAAAAATTTCTGCATTCATTTGTTCTGGCAGAGGGCACTTGCATCTCTCCTGCAGCCCTCCCATGCCCACAATAAAAGCCTCTTCTATTCTTTGTTTCTCTGTTGAGCAGAAAACTTTATCAGAGAGAGATAGAGAGAGAGAGAGAGAGAGAGAGAGAGAGAGAGAGGCAGACAGACAGAGCGAGGCAGAGAGAAACACAGAGTCAGAGATGAAATGTTTTTATTATTTTAGAATTGCTATTTTGTCTTTGAATTTTATCAGTGTTTATTCATATGTTTGGTATCTGTCACAATGGAAAATTTTTAAAATACTTGATCATTTTCGATTATCAATTCAATAAACACTAAAACATTAAATATATGAGAAATAATGATGACTAAGGGTCCGCACTTTTCCTTCTGTGTATAGTAGACTGATGGTCTTTGAGATATAACTGTCAGATATTTTCTGATTACCTACTTTCTCTAGCGAAGAATCCTCTAACGCTATCTTTGTACACAGAAAAGTCATACATCATAAAGTTTATGAATGAGATAAAGTAAATATTTCCCCTGTAACATAGTGTTTGAATTGTTGTGCATTAATTTTTTTAAAATAATTCCATTTTTCAACACTTTAGCTTCACATTATGACTAGTGTGGGTGAATCTAGATTTTTTTTTAAAGTAATATCTATAAAGGTAGAAAGCCCTTTACTTACCAGTGAGGCAAAACAGTAATTGGGGTAGGAATATGCAATCTTCCAACCTGTGGAATGAAACACTAGAGAGAAGCCAATTCTCTGTAAATGGAGGTATATGGATAGATGACAGATAGACAGATAAATAGATACATAGATACATAGATTGATAACTGGTTGTTACATTTTGTCAAAATGTGTGTTGTTAAACTGTGGAACACAACAGTTTGTATCATTGACAGTGCACCTTGGAGTGGACTATAACCCTTCAAGCCATCTTCTCTCTTTCCTAGGAAAGACTTCATGGTAATCCTTTGGAGTCATGTTCAGTTTGTTCTACTTGATTAGTTTGTGTCTCAGTGAATAAATCATAAAATATGTAAATACAATGGGATAAAATATGTTTTAATTTGAATAAATGAACATCCTTTATGTAACCCCACAACCAGAAAATGTGATGCTGATTTTTGTGTTTCTTTGTAATATTTGTTACATAGTCAGCTTTATTTTTCTAATTATATCACTATAGCATTTTTTAGTGTACAAGTGTCATTCAATGCAAGAAGGCTACAATTTAGACATATTATATGAGAACACAGAGAAAACTGGGGCGGCACCAACAGGCAGAGAGATAAGTATGGATGACTTTTTCCATCAGTGCTATACCTCATTGGCCTGACAATGTTCCATACTAACTAAAATGTGTTTGTTTTTAATTAATTACTTATAAAAAGTTAAATTTGAGTATTCTTATTTTATACTGTATTCCTGTTTTCAAAACATGTTATGTGTTTTATTCTCTTTTTGGCAAGATGTTTCTTCTTCTTCTTCTTCTTCTTCTTCTTCTTCTTCTTCTTCTTCTTCTTCTTCTTCTTCTTCTTCTTTTCTTCTTCTTCTTCTTCTGCTTCTGCTTCTTCTTCTGCTTCTTCTTTTCTCTCTGTCTCTGTCTCTCTCGTCTCTGAATATTCATATATCTTTCTATATATGTTATTACAAGATTGAAGATAATCAGCCTCAGACTTAAAATAGGACTGTCAATATGTGTTGAGTGAGTAAATGATTAAAAATTGGATCAGGAATAATAATTTCCAGATTATATCCCTTACATTCCCAAATACCATTTTCATCATAGCCTCAGAAAAACCAATGGTGCTGATTATTATGCCTGTAATTAAAAACTTCAGAGAAATACCCTCAGATCAAATTCCTGTGTCCTCTGAATCTGTAAGTAGTTCTGTCAAATTGTATTCTACCAATATGAGCCACTGGCTCCAGGCAGTGCAGTCTCAAATCCACTTTTACATGCTCTCTGTCTCCAACAGCATGGCTTATGTCAAATTCTTGTCAGCTGACAGCGGAATAGTAATAGTCTTTTACTTCTCCTTTTTACTGTCTTTACTCGATCTACTCTGGGCTAATATTCTGACATATTGACATTCAGTATAGGTAGCATAGGTACAATTATTTCTCCAATAAAAATGCACACATAAGGCCAGATGTTTATACTTAAAATTTTTCATGAAATAACATCACAATTAAAATCTGAAAATAAACATGCATAATTTAACCCCAGATTTCAAACAATGAGATTCAGATCATCTTAGTTACTGGCAAATTGTTGAAAATAACTGAGCAAGGGAAAACTCTGGAATCAATTTGAATAAGTCTGTAGAAGCAGATGATTACCGGGTGGCATAGACAACCTCTGAAATAGTAACTTTGTAGTAACCTTTGTAGTAACTGTCACACTCCTTTTAATTTGTACCCACTGGGTAAAAAATATCTACATATATTGTCAAGTACATGGCAAGAAAACACTTTCATTATATGGCCATCTTTATTATGCATTTTATGTTCTCTTTTAATATATTTCTCTCACCTAGAATACAAGCTTCTTGTAAAGAGAGATGGCATTTTATTTATCAAATAATTCTATTTCATAGTCTAAGATCTGAACCACAGTAAATGGTAGTGAATGCTAGTTGGATTAATGGTGAAAATTTATAATTGGGGAACAACAAGAAAATTACTTGACTAACTGAATAATTATGATTCAACTACTCAGAAGCTTTTACTGAAATCTTTCACTGACATAGATGAACAGCTAGCTTCTCCTCCTCTCCAATCCTCTCCTCCTCTCCAATCTATCTGTTGCAAAGTATCTTATTAGCAGCACTTTTAGAGGCACTTGGTAACCTTTGAGGACCTTAGAGGCATGTTCTCAGTGAAATGATGTGAAGGGGATGATGTCATGCTGAATTCCATTCACTTCTGACAGGGAGCTGCACCATTCCCTGAAGCAGTGGGCATTCCAGAACAGCAGCCAAGAAAGGCAGCAACTGCAGGGAGAATCCCCTTCCTGCTGACGATAGAAGCCTTTTTAGAAGGAAGCTTATTGATCCTTGTAAGTGAGTGTTGCACGGTGAATTTTCACTCCATGATATTGAAGCGCAATCCACGCTAAGAGTAGTCATGCCTAACCCACTAAACTGACTTTTTTGAACAAACAGATGGTACCACACATCTTTTAGTGATGCATTCCTGGAAAGGCTTTTTTCCAGGATGTGAATCCATTTTTAGAGAATCATATAGCTACCTGTCTGACCGAAGCAGATCCATTAGATAATAATTTTTTTTTGGGGGGGGGGATGTCATGCTATTTTACTGGCTGAAATGAATTACTAGCTAGGAGTCTGCCTTCAAACTCTTAAGGTAAATTCTACTTCACAAAATCAACTGCTGTCAATAGAATGTTTAGCATTGCTAATTAACTTTTTCAAAGCAACTATTAATGTGATTCAAAAACCACAGAGATTCATGATTGAGATGAATTAGAAATGATCTGATGATATGTATCAAGATACTTAAATTCCTATCCAGATTTTCTTTTGTAAAACCTTTAGTAGAGACCTATGAGCAATATTTTGATTTACTATGAGTAAAAATTTAACTGTGAGCAATTCTTTGACTTACTCTTACACAAAAGATGTGTAGCTTTAAACAAAATGTCCTAAACACTCAAGATATATGCAGCTTGTATGGGCACCATGATCAGTATTAGTGACAACAATGCCCACAGAGGCATTGTTAATCAGGTATTTATTTAATGCATAGTTTACACATTGAGCTTATACATTTCCACAAGGGAGCACTTAACTTTCACAACAATTCTCGTAAGTTTCTAATATAGACCCCATTTTATAAATTATGACATTGCAAATAAAGGTAATTTAAGGGTTTTTCCTAAGATCACTTGCAATAAGTAGCAAAGGAAGGAACAGAACAAGATTTCCTGATTCCAATACAAACTCTCTTTCCTATAGGTTCAGAAAGGGAACTCTATCTCTTTCTGTGTTTAAGAGATTTAATATATTCTTCTCAGATGATGTCTAGAAATTTGTATTGGTCTCTATTTTTCAAAACATCTCATCTAACTTTATTAATATTTAAAGTTTGTATATTTTTGGAATTCTTATGTTATATGAATTATTTCTTCTATTTAATCTATATGTCAGTAGATTACTGTCTGCCTTTGTAAATAAAGCTTTATTAGAACACAGCGACACCTGTTTATATTTTTCTATGCCAACTTTTTTCTTACAGTGGGAAAGCTGTACTGACACTTTACAGATTCCAAACATAGGAAAATGTAAATTTTGACCTTGATCACAACTGTTATGCTGATATTGTTTTTTTCCTTTCTTTTGTTGTATTTTATGACCCTAAATAATACTGATGTAATTTCATGTTATAAACAAATATATTGTATAAAATAATTGTTATCCCTTGATTAAAACCATAAAATTCATTCATAGCAATTTTTTGTATTTGTGAGCACATATGCAAGTTACACACTTCAAAATATTGACAAATCTTTTTGGGCAATTATCTAGTTTGCTTCTGAAAGGTAATATATGAAGAGTCAATCTACAGACATGCTACTGCTGCTTCTGATTCCTCAGCTCTTATGTCAGTCACTGCTACTCCAGCTAGCATCTCAAGTACTCATGTAACACATTCTGTCTCAGCTGTGATGTTTCCTCTGCTGCCAAGATATCTCTGATGTGATGATACAGTGTTTCAGGAGGTACGGTTCTTGAACAGTACAACAAAGAAGAGCAAGAGAATTGACAACCCACAGTCAATTCCTGAGCAATACTGTAGAGGAGATCAATTGAAAAATGTCTCCTTTTTTTTCTCCAAGGATCTACAACTCTAGATCTTTAGAGACATAGAAACTTGTTTGTCTGTAAAGATGATTTTTGGGGTTATGTATACTTAATTTTTTTTCTTCCCTTATTTACCTTTTATAATTTTTCACATTTCCTTCCTGGAACTATTTCCTGAAATAACTGCAATTACACTCTAACACAATTCACAGAGCACAGAATTTGTATGTATGTTTTATGTCTACTTAATTTATAGCTGTCAAATGAGAAGTAAACCCCAAGCCAGGACCATCTACTGTGACATGGTATTCTGGCACATTTACTGACATTATCTTGGACCTTTAGAACATCCTCTAATTCCTTTACAAGATGACATGTAAGAAAATTAGTACTGACATACAAGTTGTCATTGAAAATTAAATCTATCTGTAAAATACTGTTTATGCTACACTGTGTAGCTGAAACACAATATGCATACAGTGAAGGGGTAAAAGATGCTCTGTGCTCACAGGCGTGCACACAGATGACTGCCACAGGAGATGTATCTTCAACAGCATATCACTGCACATATCAAGTGTGATAAAATTTAATAATACTCAATAACATTGTGTTAATCTATGTCATAGTATTCTATGAAAACTAATGACATAAAATAGTTGAGTTGACATACAACATTACCGAAATCACAAAACAGGACATTTTTTAAATGAGCAAGAACACTAATAGCAAAGTACTGACGTGGTTTTGGCCAAGCTCATGAAATTAGTTTTATTTATTTGAACTCATTAGGTTTAAACTTTATTACTAGGTTCTCATATTTTAAAAATGGAAAAGTTGCTCTTTATTTTATGGACAAATAAATAATGTTGTGTAGAATATACTAATATAATAAAGTTGATGATTTATGGAAATATCAAATTCATTCCACTGGCACAATGTCTCTTATCATTAGAAAACAAAATAGTTTTTATCAGTGGGGTGCTCATTTAACTGGCATTGCTCAGTTTAAGAGGCAATAAAATCTACAGTAAGTTTGGAGAAGAAATAGACATGCTCTTCTAAATAATGTTTCTTCTACCCACCGTCCATAAAGTCTCATGTCATAATATTGTATCTTTACTCTCAAAAGGTATTTTTATGTCAGCTCCAGAAATTATGATGTCTAGTGCTGTAAAATTTGTCCTTGATCCACAAGAGAGAGACTGCTTGGAGAAATACAGTCATTCAACACAGTTTAGCATGATACAAAAATTATAGAGCCTAAAATCAGACTTACATAGGTCTGTCTAGGATGTTTGTATATGCATACATTTTTTTTTTCTGTAGCCCTGTCTCAGCCCTAGTACATGAATTTTCTATTTCTGAAGTAGTAAATCTCCACAAATTTATGGGCTTAAAATGAGCAAAAAATAGGTTAATTATATTACAACTCTTGAGACCGAAATTTAGCCCATATCACGTTAGCCCATATCATGATCAACTTAAGATATTGAACTACCTCTGTTATGTTATTTTTTGCTTGTGTTAGAGATTCTAAGAAAGAATCAGTTGCCTTGCCTATTCTGTTTCTTAAAGAGTAGCCATATTCCTTAGTTTCTGCTTCTTGTCTTGTGTTTTGCATTACACAAACTTACAATAGACAATCTGAGATAAAGTCATTTCTAAAGAACAAACATTTATTTGATTCATGGCTGTCAGTTTGGAAAGTCTGACATAAACGATCTGTATCTTCTTGCTAGGTTATACATGCAGAAGGAAGATGAGAGAGAGAGAGAGAGAGAGAGAGAGAGAGAGAGAGAGAGAGAGAGAGAGATTGAGATTGTGATTTTACAAACAATTCTCTCTCACAAACAGCAGTGAGCCATGAAGCAAACCGCGTGGGCAGAGCCCTCCTTACCTTCTTATCTCAGCGCTGCTGCACTGGGACTAAAACTGGGGATTAAATTTCTCACACGTGTTTTGGGGGACACATTCTGTTCTCTGTGTTAGCATCAGGAACTTAAAATCAGGAACACAATTTTTCTGAGCATTTTTTATAGTTGCATAGCTACATCCTCCTCAGACATGATTGGGAAATATTCTCTACTTTTTAAAAAATTTTTATTTAAAAGGAAAAAGAGAAAAAAACAAAACAAAATGGTGTAAGGGTACAAGTAATACAGAACTACAAAAGAAAAAACAAAAACAGCAAGCAATCACCAGTTAATAGATTACACATTATCATCTTAGAGATAGTTGCTCAAGTCATAGTATCAAAGCATACAAAGTGGACATTCAAGCAGTGAGACTGCAAACAATTGTGTTCAATGATCCAACCAAAAACATTAATATGGTCATCTATTTAACACCCCTAAACACACTTGCAGTTGTATCCTTTACAGCACTTTTTTCCCCCTCTCTTTTTTACAACACAATTTACACATTTTGGGTTTTATTACTCCTTAGTTCTTATTACTTTCTTTTTTGGAAGAGAATAAAGTCAAATATGGCAAAACAAAGCTGTCAGTCAAAACCGAGGATAGACTGAGCACATGATATAAAAACAGAGTACAAGGTTATCAACAATGGTTACCACTCTCACTGCTTGAATGTCTACTTTGTATGCTTTGATACTGTGACTTGAGCAACTATCTCTAAGATGATAATTATAATCTATTAACTGGTGATTTCTTACTGTTTTTTATTTTGTAGTTCTGTATTATTTGTACCCTTACACCACTTTGTTTTGTTTTTTCTCTTTTTCCTTTTAAATAAAATTTAAAAAAAGGAAAAGGAAAACAAAACAAAACAAAACAAACAAAAAACGAAGACGATCCCTTCAGCTTAGAAGTAAAGCAAGAAGAGATTGAGAGTAAAAGTTGTACGAATTCTCAGAATAGACACTAGATAATTTACATTTTAAATTGAATTTTATGGAATCTTGACTCTTAGAGTCTTCATATCAGACACACAGAATAAATGTTTACAAGATAAGGACTAAGTCGACTATGAGTGTAAACAAATTCTGGAAAGAAAGAAGGAAGGAAGAGAAACAGAGATGGGTGAGGGAGGAAAGGGAAGGGAAGAGAGAGGAGAGAAGAGGAGGGGAAGGAAGGAAGGCAGGAAGGAATGGAAGAAGGGACTGAATGTCAGGTGTGAAGGAGGAAGAATGGAAGGGAGAAAGAGAGAGCTTAAGAAATCCAGACAGAGGTGGTCGGTTGAGATGGAAGTCAGACTATCAGAGTGAAGATTTTAGCAATCAGTTTTCCATTAATCTAAAGGATTAGTTGTTGGAACCTGTCCTCTAAAAGATATGACACGATGCAGGATTCTAAAAATACATTTTAAACCATGAAACAATTGTGATACCTTTTGAAATCACAATATGCTTTTTTTTTTTTTTAATCAGTACTAGGGATCAAACTCATGACCACCTGCTTCCAAGGCAGGTGCTTATGCCGCTGAGCTAAATCTCCAGCCCCCACAGTATGCTTTAAAGTAAGTGACAACCAGTGTATTTTGTTGTTTCCTAGAAGTATCCATTAAAACTCCAATGGCACAGTAAATCAAGAGCTCAAAAGGAAGCATGATTTGGAAAACCAGAAAAGTCTTCCATATAGTCACGATTCTCCATTGTAGTACATTCTGTTCCTTTGCCTTACAAATACCTTCATTTTTCTGCCTTTTCTTCTTTGCCATGAACTCACGCCCCCTTTAAATGTAACTTTCCAATCGCCTATTGCTGGCCCCTAACTAAACTAGATTGCCCGTGCTCAGGTGCTAAGCCGTTTATTGGCTGTGAGACTCTAAAACTAATCTATGTAACCTGCCTTGCTTCTGATTTGTTTTGTTAGTCTGTTAAGTAATTGCACTGATTTTTATAGCCCATTTTTATAAGAGTAGTTGACACATATAAAGCACATAGAAGAATCATAGAGGCTGACTCAAAACATGTTGTGTCTTATCAAACTAAACTCAATACTTCCTTGACAACGTCTCAGAATTCCATTGAATTTCATTTCCCTATTATATTTATTTTAGCACTTTTTGAAATAAATTTTTGGATTAAATACCTGATGTCTGAACCTACACTGGAATAGGATCTGACATCTTGAAATTACTTTACAATTGATAGCTTTTTTTTTTTTTTTTTTTTTTTTTTTTTTTGCTATTTGCCAAAGGTATAGAGTTTGACTATCATGAAAGCACACTGAAAATTCTTAGGAATAAACAGTCCTGCCTAGAGACAATCCTATGATTATTCTGTTATGTTTTTAATTAAAGCAAGTTTATGCCTCTCAAATAATTTCAACTTTCACAAGTTGTCACCTTGAACCAGAAAGAATATCTATGAAAAATTCACTGGTCGAAATATATGTGGTTATAATTGTTCTCTGTTTTTAGACCTATGAAATAATAGTTTTAGAATCGGATTCCCAAGGCTTGTCAAAGGATTAATGCTCTAAAATCATTCTTTCTTACAAGTCTTGTTTGTTCACTTACTCAAAAAGTTCAGTAAATACAGTTCATAATTTTATTGTATTTATTAGACTTTAAAAAAAATAAAATGCAAAACTATTACTGTCAAAGAAAAAATTAATATAATAAGAGGTACCATAATTTAATACTAGTGAAAAAAGATTAATTGGCTGGCGATTTAACTCAGCGGTGTAAACACCTGCCTTGCAAGCAGGCGGTTGTTAGTTCAATCCCCAGTACCGATTAAAAAAAATTAATTGCTTTGTGTTTATTATTTTACTGAATTTATGCAAATATTTTTCTCTATCATTAACTATTATTGATAATATTTTATAGAAAAGCTTCCTCGAACCTAGAATAATGAATTAATGTTTATAGCAACTAAGATAAATAAAAAGGTATAAATCTTTCTTTTTTTAAAATTTTATTTAAGGAGAAAAGAAAAAAAAAGCAGAGAAAGGGTACAAGTTATACAGATTTACAGAAAAAAAAATGAATAGTAGGAAATCACTAGTTAATGGATTACATATTGTCATCTTAGAAATAATTGTTCAAGTCACAAAATTAAAGCTTGTAAAGTGGACATTCCATCAATGAAATCTTACATATTATTCCAGAGCTCTGTTATTCTCGGTGAATTATGTTGTCTCTCAAAACTAATCTTAACTCAGATATTTTAGCGGAAATTACCACAGAGCTAAAAGTCAGTTTATGTTAACTAAATACTTATTACTGTAGAGTGAAGTGTTATTTAATAAGAGTATGACCAAAAGAGGAAAATCCCATAGAAAGATCTTTACCTCAGTGCAGTTCTTACATTTAAAAATTGCGAGGTTTATATCTTTGTCATTTTAACTGTATGAATTTAAAGAGCTTCTAATAATTTGTTTTCCCTGAAAGTTAACTTGTAGCAAAAATTTGTGGTTAAGTGACTTATTTTATATTTAATGTTTCATATCTTTTATTTTCTTATTTGTTTATTTAAAAAAAAATCCTAGAAGGCAAAATATGGACATGGAAAGATTCATAGGGGAAAAAGAATCAACCCTGGGTAGGTCAGTGAAAGGTCACAGTTGTAGAAAAAGAAGAATCAGTCCTTTAGGATTTTTTTAAGAAATTCAGACCAGAGCACCAGGCCCACTGAGCAAGCTGAGCCATTTATTCGCCAGCTACTGCTCATCCGGGAGCATGGAACATTCTCAAGGCACTTCTGTCCTGCCATATGGAGTAACAACGCTTCAGTTGTAAGAGAAAACTCTCACAAATATCACACAAGTTCTGTACATATAAAACCATTAATGCATATAAAATTGAAGAATATTAAACACTTTATATATAGATTGCTGATAGTATCAACTGTGCTCACAGAAACTGAAGATTTCAATCTTGTCAATTTTGATACTGAGGCACAAAGAGCATGAAATTTAACAAGATTGGAGGGGAAATCTTTACACAAATGTATTTGTTATTGTTTTTAGTGAAATCACTAGTGCTATTATCATAGCAAAATTTTTATTATTTCCCCTTAAGGAGCTCTTTTCCATAATGACAAAATTTAGCATTTCTCATTTAACTTTGTTAAGCTACTAAATGTTACGTATGTGCATACATTTCAAGCTGTTTTTTCCTCTTGCTTGTTAGGATGCAAGTCTCTAGTAGTCAACAAATTGGAATATATACCACATGAGACATTTGATGACCGGTCACCTTAGTCTTCCTAACTCCACACTTGTGATAAATAAATGTATAATATGTAAGACATTTAAACGATGGCACTTTACTCCATAGCAACCCCAATTACTTAGAGGGTGGAGCACTGCTGATGCACCCTTGAAATCCACATTGAGTCTGCAAAAGTCCATGGATGAGGGCTGAGATTTTCATGTACAGGAAAGGATGATCTGGAACTTTCTAGATTACAGCTTCTGTTGCATGGAAAGGAAAGATAGCACTCAATACTCAAAGAAGGCTAATGGCAGAGGATTTTTATCTCTAGCCTAATCAAGTTTTAGTGTGCCTTATGGTCTTATTTCCAAAATTGGGTCATTGAGAAAATAATAAAAGCCATGTCTACATAAAAAATATTATGCAAAAAAGTAAGACATATCCTCCCTGCAAAGACAGTTCAATATTAAGACTTAATAAGGTTTTTAAGGAAGTCATAATATAGTTTTATTTTTCTTCAGTTAGAGGTACTTGGGCAATATCTTGTGTTTTCTCCAGATCTTTACTAATAGAAGCTAAAATAAATGTACACAAGTTCAAGGTGACCAGGCCATAATAGAATACAAATTAATTGCATACCAAAGTATGTACTAAAATAAATCAAAACCTGTGTATGCAAGGCTTATGTGCAAGTTCTTATAATAGCTGTATTTATCATTGCCCTAATAGAAATAATCCAGATATCTATCAGCAGTTAAACAAATTATGGTATATCCCCACAAAACATGAATGAAAAAGAACTATTGAAACACAAGATAAAATGGATCAGTGTCAGAAATGTCATGCAGAATCTAAGAATTAACACACTAGAGTAAGCATTTGGTAATTTACTCATTAGAAACTGTAGAGAAGACAAAGTAATATCTTGTCCGAAAGCATGTCAGTAATTTACATCATTCTCTTATTTTGCTTGTTACTTGTCGGCTTTATGAGAAAGTGCACTTCTTGAGAACAAAGAGACACAATCTTTCATGGCTAAAGAAGTGCTATAAATCTGGATTGGCATTTGGTACTGATGCTGTGGACTGAATTGTGGTCTTTCCCTCAGAAACATATATTGAAGCTCTAAGCCTCCAGGGTAACTCTATGTAGGAGAAGAATTTCTAAGGAAATAAAGTAGGGTTAAATGACATGAATGCAGTTAGACTCTACAAGATTACTGTTATAAGAAGAGATATCAGAGTTCTCTCTGGCCGTCCCCCTGCCATATGAGAGCAAAGAAAATCTGATTAGTTACAAACCAAGATTAAATCCCTCATCAGAAACTAAATCAGTTAGGATTTTTATCCAGAACACTCTGACTCCAACAGTGTAAGACAACCTTTTTTTAAGCTTGTTTATAGTCAATGGGATTTTTGTTATGGCAGCCTGAACTAAGTAAGGGAATAGAATGGGTACACTAAGACATTAAAACTCATATTTAAACATACATGAATTTTAGTATTATATATAAATTATATTTCAATTTGGTTGCTTAAAATACATCATAGAGACAACACACTGCTCTCAGAGTGATTTATTGGGAAATGTACATGAAGATAGCAAGCAGAATGTCCAAATCATGGTTTGTATATGAATTCAACAGGAAGTACCAAGGGGAAAAAGGCAAATAAAAGAACCTAATTTGAGATTTTGGCAGAAAAAAGAAATGGACAAAAAATATCCATCTGGTCAACAACACAATTTGAAGTTTCTAGTTGCATTGTGATGTAGAAGATAGATAATTTAGGGACGATGCCCAAGTTTCTACATTAATTGATCAGATAAATGACACTAATGTGTAAACATAAGGGGCAATGCAACCTAAACCCTGGGGGGAAAGGATGCATTGTTTGGATATGACATGTCTGAGTTGCTTTGTTGAAATTTAGAAGGAATGCCTCTGTGGCATAGATTATAGGGCTTTGAATTTCCCAATGAGATTTCTGGTATCTGCCTGAAAATTAGAGGTTCATTAGCACTAGAATTGAGAATTATAAGCATGAGAGTGCATGGCATCACTTATTTGGAGAGGTTAGGAAAAGGAAAGAGATTACTTAAGAACACATAAAATTATGAATATTTAAGAGAGAGGCAGAAGTAGTCCAAGTACATGAAAGAAGCAAAGCAAGATAAAAGAGTGAATAAAAAGTGGCACAAAGTCAAGAGGATTTGACAAATTGAGGAGGACAACATCAATAACGTCAAAGGCAGCGGCAAAGCCTAGTTTAAGAGTCCATTTAGATCTGAAACGCATTTATTGGATTTGGCACTAAGAACTGGAACTGGCCAGAGAAAAGGGAATGGGATCCTGGGTTGAAAGGTAGCATCCTTGAGACTCTAGGTAATTACTGTGCAGCAGAGAATAAATTCCTTTACAATTGTGGTCCTGAGCACACTCTTCCTGAAAAAGAAATGATGAAAAGTAGAGTTTTTAATGCGTTACTCCGCTTTGTGAAGAAAGAATATTAAGAAACGTAATAAGACAAAAGAGAATAGTTTATGCTATGTTTAACCAACCATCAAGTATCTTCAGTGTAATGCAATTAAGGTTTATTTTCATGTTCTTGCCATATGTCCAGGACAAGTCGGTTTGGATCTATGTTCACAAACTGGGTCATGCTAGACCCACTTTACATTGCATTCTCATGAGTGTGTCTCTACATTCATTGTGACAAAAAATACAGAGCTAAAAATAAAGCATTGGCAATTAAATGTTTATGCCTGGAAGAGACAGCTACTGGTTCTCACATATTTTACGGATGTAATTAGGTACTTATAATATCTAATTTGAAAAATTTATAGAACCTAGTTTCCTCATGGGCCTTGAGGGAGAAAAGAAGTGGGAGTGTCAGGTATAAGCTGAAATACTATTGTAATAACTAGTCTAAAAAATTATGGTACAAGTTCAATAGAAAACCATAGAACAACTGAGTGATTAGCACTCTTTTTCACATATAGTATGTTACTACCTCTATATACTTTATAGAAAAGTATGACATTTCTACTTTGGTGGTAAGTTGATTGATTGTGTAAAAAGGAATTATTGTGCAGTTGAAGTAACCATGGTTATTAGGTAAAATTGTCCTGAATTTCAGTATTGTGAATACAGGCAAAATACATAAACTCTCCTTGATTCTCTATTTTTATTTAAATGATAAACATAATATGTAATCTTGAGATTTTTTTCTGAAAATAAAATCACTGACCAAAATATTTGGTAGGGAGATTTTTTTCTTAATTCATCTTAATTTTCTTTGGTCTAATCAGATCTATTGAGTTAGGTTTAGCTCTAGTTTTAGAATTAGTTCATTACACATTGCTTATGCAGTGGGCTGCAAATGCAATAATTAAGAGTTCTGTGAATGTCAGAGGAAATAGTTTCACATCTTTCTGTGTCTTCAATGGACCTGTTTCCTAGGAAATAAAGACCTTGCCATCTTTGGGATATGAAGTTTCTGATTAAGAAAGACAAATGCATGTATTTCATGTTTACTCTGAATCACTGTCCTTTGTCTTCTATGGACTTGGGGAAAACTCTGATTGCAAGCTACCACTCCCCAACCACCATGCACCATTGACTCATTTTTCCAAAGCGTGAGGCACGAGGTGGGTGCCTGAGGGAATATTTTCATTCTGGGTTGTATGTTGTTACACTTAATTGCCATTTTCCCACACCCCATAAATCAAAGTCAATACTGTAATTAAAATGGTAAGACCACCACAAAAGTTGTCACCACCCAGATTATTATTTCCCATCAATTATTTTCTGTGATTGACAACACCAGTAGCAATATCTATATATTTTGTTAAAAAAGAAACAAAGCTTTCTTGAGAAAAAAACAATGATACTGTTGCCCCTAGGTCCTTTTGATTCTTGTGTTATTATTTTTCTCCTTGCATTCTTTTAGGAATGATTGTTAATAGAGTGACAATCACCTTCCCCTGGTCAAAGAAGTACAGGCAAACAGTATTACTTCAATGTGGAACAAGTGTCCATGTTTGACATTTGATCAGTGAAAAGGACATATGTTTGATGTCTGAACTATGCTTTGACTGATTTAACATGTGATCATATATTTTAAGGTATTCAAAAAGTGTTCCTATTTGCAAATATTGAATTACGAACGTGGACTAGAAAGCAAGGCATTTGCCAACAACTGTCAGTGATACACACCAGCAGTGATTCATCTCTCTGAATAGAAAACTACTTCCTGGTATGTTCTCTGGAAAATGAATAATAAACTTACATTATTACTTTAGGAAATAGTGGAAGTACAAAAATGCAGTAACCTTTCCTTAGAAATAATTTATTGAAGTAATAAGTCACAAACCAAAAAAGTCATAGAAGTTTAAAATATGATCAACCTTTGAAAATCAGGTCAAATTTATATTAACATTTGTGCCAAATAGCAATTTCAATTTTAAAAATGCAATTATAAATAGTAATGCCATGAACACAAATCAAAATCCAGTTTCATGTTGCAAATGTTGTCTGCTTAATTTAAGGAGATAAAAAATCTGCCTCTTCCAGTAGATCCAGTTCCCAGTGAATTTAAAACTGAAGGCTTGATTAATAAGGATTGCCTAACCCTCTAACACTTAAGCAGATTATCTGAAAATAGATTGATTTCTCATAGCCACAGAGAGTAAATCATGAAGGTAGTGATTATTTTTATTTTTACAACAGAATTGTTACAATACTTTTAAAAAGATAAACAACAGAATGTAACACATTTAAAATGTCAACATTTTCTTATGATGTAAAAATAAAAGTTAAATTGATAAACTTCATCTTTATTATTGAGTCATGCCAAACAAGGGGACATTTTTAGTGTTCTGTCTCAGGAATTTTTTCTGGAGTTGATATCTTAAGCATCTATTTTATCAAGGATTGAGATAATTTAAAATCAAATTAAATCTATTTATATCTTGAACATTAATTTTAATAAAGAAATAGAAAAAGAAAGAGACACAGAATCAAAAGTCAGACAGACAGACAAAAGCAATGATGAAGATGAGCCAGAAAGTTTTAATGAAAAGACTGACTTGATGTTATGAAAATCTCCCGACAGACTGGTCTGGGAAAGAGCTCATGCTGAGTCTTGAATATGCAGATATCTAGAGGTAGAATCTTTCATCCTCAGAATATCCAAATGTCATCCGTTAAGACCATCCAGTGACTAGATGAGGGCTACCCACACTCTGTTTTAAGGAATAAGGGAAATGAGATAAAAAATAATTGAGAGGTGTTATACACATGCACCAACACCCCATGAGGAATACAATCATTGTGCACAGCAGACATAAAAAGCATAAAAATAAATAAATAAATAAATAATAACTCTAAATGCTACAAAAATAAAATAAAATAGTATTTAGTGATGTAAAGGCAAACCACATTTAAAATACTTTCACATAAACATTCAGACTGATGGTGAACAAAGCATCTGAATACTCATAGAGTTGGTTCACCACAGTAGGTAATGGTACCTTTTCTTTGGTGCTTCATATGGTGGGTTAAATTTTGCATGATTATTTATTAAAATAACCTGCAATAGAGGTTGTTGACTGTGAGACTGTATCCTTAGATCCATTAACACCTCTCACAAATTGCCATAAACAGAGCTCAAGATACACAATTCCTTGTTATATCTAGAGTAACTGAAGTGAATTCAGTTTCATTGAACTGTGAAGTTCTTTTATGTGTATTACTTGAAAGAGTGTTGGTCTGCCATGTACACGCTTCTCAGTTTTATAAGTGCTATGTGGTGACCTGGTTTATGAAGCAAAAACATCACAACAAAGCAAAGCTAACCATTATGTCAATCCAAAAGCAAAATCTGTTAGTGAAGATTTTATTACCTTCATAATGAAAAACAATAATCATTGTATGCATTTAATTTTCAACCCCTAGGTGCTTTAGTTCTCACACTTTTACACACATACTTCTCTTTCTAAGGTCCTCATATTGGTCACAGCTTATTGGCTATTCATATCCAGTCGATTTTCACTCTTCTTATAGCAATTATTTGGTTTTTAATCTTAATTCTTTTTCATCTTAATTTTGTCAGTTTTCGTTCTTACCCATAGACTTTATAGTCTAATATATAATATGTGACAGTTTGGCACTTTTCAAATATTTATAGTTGATCAAATTTTTGATACATTCCCTATGATGATCACATTCATCATAGGAAATTTGTACCTGTACATGATATATCTTTTTTAAATTTTATTTTAAAGATGTTAAAACTAAACATAATAAAGCTGAAAAAAGCAGATTAGAAAAAAGCACTGTAAGTGGCACAGATTTCAAAGCAAGACAATAGGAGATCATCACAGGCTGTCATATTTTCTCTTGTTTTCTTCTATAAAGTTGTCCATATCTTCATACATGATGAATTCATACAAAACCAAATAATATTAAACTGATCATAACAGAATGATGAAGGCATTATAGACCTTCAGAACCAGAAAATAGGGAAATCAACAAAGGCTGCCATAATGTCTTTCGTTCTCTTCAAGATAGCTGTCCATACCTTCATGTATGTTGAAATTAAACTAAACAAAACAGACTAAAATCACTCTGAACAAAAACTAACACTGTTGCTGGATTTTACAGCAGATGCTATGGGAATCAGCATTGGATACCATAGTGTCTCTTTCTTTTACTTCAAAGTGGCTTTTCCATTTCATCATGCATTATATAATAGATTCTCATAAACTGTTTAGGAGAAGTTCTGTACATGTATGAGTCTCTACATGTATACCTAGAAAAACATGAATCATGAAACAAAAAAGACAAATAAACAACAATAGCAAAGAGCCCAAAACGTTGACAACATAGGCATTCAAAACAAGGTGGTAGGAGCATAATGAGGTTGCTACTTTACATAATGTTTTTCAAGAGTTCCTCAGCTATTCACACAATAATATGCATGATTGTTCCAATCCCATGAATGTTAACTTTTTGTTTAGAGAACTTACAGAAGTTGTAGCACAGTCATCTTTGCTATCCTAAGTGTGTTTATATAAGTGTATATATTTTTTCTTTTCCCTTCATTTTTCATTTTCCTCATTTTCCCTGAGATATTATTTTTCCACTTTAAACAAATTCTTTTCCTTTCATTATATTTATTGAATATTTTGTATCTTATATAATTTTACTATTTCTAACACAAGAGAAATTATACAGTATTAACACATGTGAGTTTGATTTATTTCACTTATGAGTATGGTCCCGAGTTGCAAACATTTACTTATAAATATCTCTATGTGATCATTCTTTATAGATGGTTAGTACTTCATTGTATAAAATACCTCTTTATTTTTCATCTATTTCTCAGTTGGTGGGCATTTAGGTTGTTTCTAAGTTCTGGCTATTATAAACTGTGCTGCTATAAACATGGGTACACATATATCACTGTGATATGATGTTTTCAGTTCTTCTGGGAATATGCCCAGAAGTAGAATAGCTGGGTCAAATGGGACTACCAGACTCAGCTTTATGAAGAAACTCCCCACTCTCCTCCACAGTGGTTGCACCAGTGTACACTCCCACCAACATGTAAAAGTGTTCCTTTTTCCCCACAGCCTCTCCAGCATTTGTTGAAGGCAGTTTTCTTTATCCTGGTCATTCCTTTGGGGTAAGATGGAGTCTCAGTATGATTTTAATTTGCATTTCTCTAATATCATATGATGCTGAACATTTTATCAAGTATTTCTTTGCCACTTGTATTTCTTCATCTGAGGACAGTGTATTTATCTCAGATGCCCATTTTTGGATTGGGTCTTTGAATTTCAGGGATCTGATTTTTTTTAATACTTTATACTTTCTAGTCAGTAGTCCTTTGTCTGGTGGACAATTCACTAAGATTCCCCCCCCCCCATTTATGGGTTCTCTTTTCACTATGCTCAAGATTTCTGTTGACATACAAAAACTCTTTACTATGAAGTGATCCCAGTTATTGACTCTGTGAAATATTTTGCATGTAGTTTGATTCTTGTTCATGAATTTTCTACCTATCCCTGCCAAAACTCCTCAAACTCTTCAATGAAATTGAAAGGGAAGCAATTCTTCCTAACTCATTTCTGGAAGCAAATGTTACTCTATTACCAAAACCTGAGACATACCCAACCAAAACAGAGAACTAAAGGCCAATCTCCCTAATGACTATAGATGCAAAAATTCTCAATAAATTATTGGCAAACAAAACGCAGCAAATCAGCAAGAACATTATACACCATGAAAAGTGGCATTCATTCCAGGAATGCAGGGATGGTTCAGCATACAAAAATCAATAAATGTAATCCACTATATCAATAGAGCCAAAAGTAAGAATCACATAATCATTTCTATAGATTCAGAAAATGCTTTTGATAAGGTCCAATACCTACTCATGATAAGAACTTTACAGAAAATTTGAATAGATGTTTTTTAACTTAATATGATAAAAGCCATCTATGACAAACCAACAGCCAGCATCATATTAAATGGCCAAAAACTGAAAGCCTTTACCTTTAAATGGGGTACAAGATAAGGATGTCCATTATCACAACTTCTATTCAGAACAGTGCTGGCTAGTCAGAGCAATTAGTCAAGAGAGAGAAATAGAAGGGTAGGAAAGGAAGAAGTTAAATTATCATCATTTGCAGATGACATGATACTCTACATAGACCCTCAAAACCCTTTGAAAGACTCATAGGTATAATAAATAAATTCAGTAATGTAGCTGGATACAAAGTCAACACTCAAAAATCAATAACATCCTTATACATGGTAACAACAAAATCACTGAGAGAGAAATAAGAGAAGACACACCCTTTACAATAACATCCAAAAAATGAATTACTTAGGAATAAAACAAAAGAAGTAAAAGATCTATTCAAGTAAAATTATAATACCCTGAAAAAGAAACCAAAGAGGACCTCAGAAAATGGAAAGACATCCCTTGTTCATGGATAGGAAGAACACATATTGTGAAAATGGCCATATTTCAAAAACTGTTATATAGATTTAACGCAACCTCAATCAAAATACCAATAGCATACCTCACAGATCTAAAATTCTTCTGGAACCAGAAGAGACCTAGAATAGCAAAGAGAATTCTAAGCAACAAAGGCAAGGCAGGAGGCATCACAATCCCTAACTCCTTGAACTTATACTACAATACTACTGTATTAAAATCAGCATGGTACTGTAATAAAAACAGACCTGAAGATCAATGGAATAGATTAGAAGATACAACTACAACTACAAACACACTCTGCCACATTATCTTTGATAAACAGGTCCAACATGTTAACAGGAAGAAAGATAGTCTCTTTAATAAATGGTGCTGGAAAAATTGGCTATCCATATGCTGAAAACTAAAACTAGATTCATGCCTATCACCATGTACTAAACAAAACTCTAAATGGATCAAAGATCTAAACATTAAAACAGAAATACTAAGTGTGTTGGAAGGCAAAGTAGGTAAATATCTTGTACATGATCTATCTTGATTTTTCTTTTCTCCCAATTCCCTATTTTTGCCTAATCTCTCCTTCCTTCTTGACATATCAAAGCTTTGTTTCCATGTTTTCCTACCTTTCTTGTTGTATTTTATTATATTTTGTTTTATTTTTTCTTTTCCCTTTCTTTCCCTCTTCCCCATCTCTGAACATGATTGCCATTTAAACATTTTATTCTCATGTTCCAGTGTTGATTATACATTTTATTTATTTACAAATTTTCAAATATTTAAACTTTGTGTTAGCAAGCAAATTTCCTAAGGCAATAAAATGAAATGAAGAGTTAATGAAAAGGTCTTTTGTACATTCAGTTTGTACCCTAGGTTCCTGAGCCCACTGGTATGCATGCCCAGGGGTGACGGTACTAAGATCCTGTTGAACCAGGTGATGGGATCCAAGACCTGTGGGCCTCACAGAGACCTGGACTGAGGATGGCTTGATGGATGACATCAAGGCCTTTGTCATCCCTAGTGTCAGGGACATTTTTCTCCACAGCTTCCTGAAAGCAAGAAGAGGGCTGTGGTTTTGCAAGGGGACTCCAAGAGGACCCTTTTCCTGTTGCACTTGCCAGGTTTCTCTCCCCAGTGGGCTTTTCCAGCTAGTATCTTAGTGTGGACTCATCCCTGCAAGCACATGAGGGACCAGTAGAGTCACAAGATGGGTAGGGACAGGATCTCTGCCAGCAAAGGACTGTGAATGGAAAGGGCACCAGCAGCATCTGTTACACAGAATCACTCAGGATCAGAAGAAGGTGGACATGGAGGGAAAGGAGAGGTTAGTGAAACACTGAGGTGCGCACCTGTGACGTCAGAACTTATGAATTGTAACGTTTTGTAAAGTTGGGCATCTTGTATTTTGAGCTTTTTAAAAGAATTAATGAAAACCTAGTGATGTGAAGGTTTTAATAGTCATTGCCTAACCAGAGCTTGTCATTATCCATAAAACTGTCATTAATTTAATGTTTTAATTTCTGCATCATCTTTGTGTATATATGAGTTATTTAAAGGAGCAATCATAAGATAACCATGCCCAGATGAGCTAAACCTTGGATAAATATATATAATGGAAAGCTAGCAGATAGAGTTAAGATGATGAAGAGGAATTATAAAGCTTGGGGGATGCATTCACCATGAGGTAAGACAGAAATAAGACCTTGTCTGAAACTTTATAGTTCACATAAAATCACACATCACATCAAACACTTGCTAAACTTCTCTGGTGTGCAAGGCATACAATGTAAGAGGGAAAAAAGATGATAATGAAGACATTGTCTTTTAGAAGTACACATTGTGCTGGGAGAGAATAAATTTTGAAACAAATCATAGAGTCCTGATTTTACTACCAAATTTTGTCATGCAACAATAGAATGAACAGAAACTGCTTGTAACTGAAGAAGGCCATTGGACTTCTTTAGTAAATTCACATTGCCAAGCGTTTTCATCTATCAGTGGGGATTCTACTCATGGCAAAGTCTACAAGTACAAATTTCAAGCAGAAATATATAATACGACTAGTGACAGAGGAACACAACATTGCAGAGTTTAGAAACTATACCATAATGTCACATGCTATTGTTCTTAGTATATAAAACACACAAAAAAGCACGTGGACAGATATGTGTTGGTCAAATTAAGAAGCATTCTTCACTTTTTCTCAAGTTAATAGAGGGCTATTTAAGGCACCTTTTGTGCTTGGTATCTGGGAAGTTCAGCCAGTCCATGAAGATGCTGAAGTTGAGAAGGAGGTGAAATGTAATGGTTGAAATAGGAAAATACACTAGGGAAACTTTTCAGTGGCAGATGAAATAGAAGCATTTACATAGGGTAAGTGATCACATGATTAATAGATTAAGTGGCAACTTTTGGAGGGAATTGTGTTGTAAAATATGTGAGTGATTGATCTGTGCATAGTATCTTCTTTCAGTCCTAAGATGCTAAGACTGTAATCTTTCAAAATGCATTCACATGCAAATAGTTTTGAAGTCAGAGGGTTGTGGATTAACAACTCACCTTGTGACTTTTTTGATGCAATTGGAAAAGGTTTTTAACGTTTGGATTCTGTTTCCTAGTCCAAAAAATGAAGGCAAGCATTGTATTGAGTCCTGATATCAGGAGTATCTTTAGCCAATTTCCCTATAGAGTTAAGTGCACACTGAAGTGAGTGTGCAAACATAGTGTTAGACATAAATGACCCAGTAGCCTTTGCTTTGGTATATTTTGATTCCCAAGGACAGCCTTGATCTTACACCTCCGAGGCAAAGGCATGTGGGCTGAGGTCTGTGAGAAGATGCCTCTATTTGCCATCACACTCCTATAACCCCTGTCCAGATGTGCATTCTCACCTTCTCTTTGTTTTAGAAGTGAACTTTTTGAAATGTTCCCTGGGTCTGTCTGGCATGAATCCTGGTAAATGACAGATACTTAGATCAAATTACACAATAATAGATAGAATGTGCCATTTTTTCAGCTATTAAACCAGTAAAAGCACACTTTTGTCAAGGAAAAATATTCAGCACTGCAAAAATCTGTGTAAGATAAACATCTTTTCTCTTTGTTCTGGCAGAGCAAAAATAGTAGCCTCATGTCATCAATATTTGAAGATGCTTTGACATGTGTTTAAGTAAGAAATACAAGGGATATTTAAAAGGGTGTTTTTTCCCTCCAATTTATGTTTGTAATTCTCCTCACCTAAAATAATTTTCTCTACCAGCTATTGAAACAAAAGGCACAAGATCTTCTGTGATTTAAATATATTTATGTGATACATTCCTGGTCCCCCTTCCTTGTTTCAAAATTAACGTAGGATTCAGGAAGATAATAAGCTAAACTTAAGAAGAAATAATACATTAAATTGGGGAGAAACTGAATCAAAATCTGCCTTAGGTGCTCTTGTATTCTTATTTAATATTTTTAGTTGTTCTCAGTGGTTTTAGTTAAAGTGTTTCCAAAGCCAAAGAAAAAAATAGCCTCTCCACTTTTTAACCATTCATTCCTGCAGTGCAGAGAGCAGATAATATTTATTCAAGATCTCTTTCAGAATATCTTATTTGTTTATCATTGAGATAGCACGTTTGAAAAAGTCTAGGGCATACTTCCCCATCAGTGGAATGGTTAGCGCAAAATCCAGCGTTGATCTGGGTCTGCCTTCTACATTTGAGCCTCCCAATTGTCTCGGTGTCATATATATGAAATTATATACCAGCAAGGAGGAAAATGTCTCTCCTTATGTTAGCATTCAGGAAGAATTAAAGAGCTCCGGGCTGCAGGACAATCAAAAAAGCAAAGTACAGACATACTAAGTTAGCCATTCCTTTGAAATGAGATCCATTTTCCTAGTCTTGCCTCTCTCCTTTTCATAAAAGTAAATGTCCAACAGAATATTTTCAGTGGGCTAAACAGTAGCAGTCTGAGCTGAGACTTCTCTGGATTCAAATTAGGGTTTTCCTCTATTTCACCTCCCTATGTGTCATTTTATACTGCATCATGTTCTTTGTGTTTTGAACCTTATGCAAGTTGTATGATCCATGCTTGTGATCTCTGTATCCTTTGGGTGGAGCTATGTCAGTCATGTGGTAAGTACATGGAAAGTGTCAAACAAATGAATAGAGACATGCATACATTCATGCATGAATGAATAAATGACAGGTGTCATTTAGGCAGTAAAAAGTATGGATCAGTACTAGTTATGATCAAACTTCATTGATCTTTTCACGTTAATCAGTGTTCTAAGGAAGAAACCATAAAGTCACAGTAACAGTTTTCCATCAATTCCTTCTTGGTAGTAATAATAGTTACCCTTAAAACCTGAAGGTACAAGGCACTAAACAGTTTATAGTCAAGAGAGAAAAAGCACCCATGACTTTATACTATTCAAACTATTTGTAGAGCTAAAAATTACATAGGTATAAAAAAGTAAGTGTTTCTTTATGAAGAAACTAAATTCCCTCCTTCCCTAGAAACATTAAGGTTTTGAACCTGATAATATCTTTTGATTAACTGGGACAGTTGTCAGCATTCAATAAATGTGAGAGAACACTCAGAAGCACTGGGAGATAACTCAATAACCAGACACACAGTTGGAAATATTATTATCTCATTACTGTTTAGGTCAGTCTGATGCATACTGTTTTAATTATTTGTATTTTTTCCCAAAGACAGCAAATAAAATTCTGCTGTAGTGGAAATCATTGTAATACAACCTTATGTTTTTCCTTGTAGCTTTTTTTTTAACCTGTTGAACTGCAAGACTATTCCCATAATAGTTAAGACAGCAAGAAACTCTTTGAGCTTGTATCCCTGACCTCAGTCCATGGAAGCACATAGAGCACCAGATCTAAAGTGGATATATGTGGGGTCAACAGCAACTTCAAAGCCCCAGTATCTCAATTAACTAGTAGAGAGAGCTTGGAAACGTTATGGCAGGTGTGTTTGAAAAATAATTATGTTATATTTAAAGTCACATCTCTGAAATGTGATTGCTTTCATTATTGTGTCTTGATATCTGCTTTTTCCTTGGATATGCATAGCTTTCTCTCTTTATAATACTGGTGATAATAAATTTTTTCAAACACCGTAAGAGTAAGAAAAAGGTGAAAGAATGTATGTAGCATCATAAATGATTGCTGAGCCTGAAATTATAGTCTCTGCAATTTCAAACTAACACTTTCTTTTATCTTTGTTATTTATGTGCTGATCAGTAATACTTAAAAATGAAAACAAATCATGCCTGGTTAAAAGTAGGAGTGAAAATTTTGTATCATAAAACCACAGTCCAAAGTTTTCCTTCTTTCTCCTACATTTTGACACTGGAAGCACTGCCTTTCTCTTTATTTTTAAAAGATTTTTTGATTCATTTAGTTTTTAACCTAATATTTGCCTTCATAAATAACTGAACATCATGATCATTTCTTGACTAAGCAATTTAGATGCCATGTATTATTTTTCTTTAACGGAAGATGTGCATTAATCTCACCCAGACTCTTTTCCTTTCTCTCTTCTAGAAAATACACTACCCCTATTTTCTGATTCATAAATATTTTTATGCTCTATCTATACAAATATGTTTATCACTGAGAACAGGCTTGTATTCATTTTTAATTTCCTTTCTTGAGCAACTGTTTTTTGTTTTGCCTTTTTGTAAATTTCGTCCTCAGATTTGCACAAGACCCTTGGGCTTTAGGGACTACATTGGAGGTGGAGGGAGCAGAATCTTTGGGACATGAGGTCTCCTTTCAGATCTTTAGGTCATTGGATGCTTGCTCTTTAAAGGTACAGTGAGTCATACTTCATCACTTATGCACTCTTGTTTGCAGCCATGGAGGAGTACTTTTTCTCTGTCATGCTCTCTGCTTTGATAAGCTTCCTTCACACAAACTGAAAGCAACTTAGACAAACCAATCGTGGACTGAAACCTCCAATACTGTAAATCTATATGAATATTCTCTCTTTATAACTGCTGCATCTCAGGAATTCTGCTGGAGTTATAGAAAGAAAACTAACCAAGTTTAGGGTAATAATTTGATTATTCTTCTTTAAAGATACGTTTCTAGATTCATCAAGGATCCAGCCCACGGATCAGTCTGTGGATCTTGCCTGGAGAGAGAATGGGGATGGGGGGCCAGGGTAAGAGGGAAGAGAGATGGAGACAAGTTGAGTGATTCCAATCAAGTCTCATTTATTCAGGAAGTGTACATGGCTTATATAAAGTCCAAGGGAATGTGGCTTTATAGGATAGGTCAGCTTCTAATATGATGTGGACCTCTCAGACTAGCAGGAAATTATGTGTAGGCAACTAGGTAAGCAGAAGTGGAAGTATGTGAGCAGGAGAGAATTGTAGGAGATGTAGGCTGAAATGAAAGGGTGCCTATGACTTTCATGTCATAGGTAGAGGAGGATTATGAGGAATGTAGGTTGACACACAAAAATGCCCTCAGATGGGAGGGGCAGGACAGCGGCTGCAATTTTGAGCTGCTCCCTACATCTCCTCCCTTATTATTATATTTTAAGAGTATGGCAGGCCCTGTGACGACAGCACCTGTCTTGGGTCAAGGACTCCTCATATGAACCCAATAGAGCCTTACTCGTCATGGGCCTTTAGGACAGCAGTTGGTCTTGTGCCTGTCTTAGGTGGTCGATGGCGTAACATATGTGTCCTAGTTGCCTGTCTCTGGCTGCCTGTCCAGTGCCTCAGGGCAATTGGCCCACATTGTCACATGGGCCATTTATAGGGATAGTTTCCTGATAAGTTTGTCGATCTGCCACCTCCACCTGATGATAGTGTACCTGAATGGGCTTTGCCATAAATTTGTCAAGCCTGTTGTTAAGAAGCATCGAGATCCTTTGGAAAATGCAAGGGCCTACAGTTAAGAGTAGCAATAAAGCAGATAGGGGTCCTATGAGGGGGGCAATATAAGGGAAGAGACCCCCCCACACATGAAAGAGAAGGTAGTTTCTCTGAGGTGCTCCTTTTCTCTTTCTTTGAGGCATTCTCTTAGTTTAGTCATTGACTCTCTGACGACTCCTGAATGTTCAGCATAAAAACAGCACTCTTCTTTGAGGGCACCACATAAGCCAATCTCCTTTATAAATAGGAGGTGTAGTCCTCTTCGATTTTGTAGGACTACCTCAGATAAAGATGTCAGAGATACCTGCAAAGCCATTACAGATGTTTCTTTTCAAATCTTGATCTACTGCTGCCTGTAATTGAGCTAGATGTTGATTTCCCAACACTAGAGCTGTAGTCCTTGTTACTATCCCCGTTGTGAATCCTAACCCTAGTAATACAGCTAAGGTGAGCATGGCAGGTTGTCCTTTATACATATAGCCAATCTGTGATGCCTAGAGGTAGTAGTCTCCTGGGTAGAATGTTATGCAATGAAGAACCTGTACAAGAACACAAAAATCTGTAGACTTGTTAAAAACAGTAGTTGCTATACAGTGGGAGAGGCCAAAATTCCAGGCCTAAGATGTTCCTGGGGGAGGGAAGAGGTAATTGTTTGGTTGGAACACTGAATGAAGCTGGGCACAGAGTCATGCTGCCAGTGCTGGTGGGTGGCTGGAGTTCCCAAGACAGGTCCCTGTACCAGAGACATTGGAAAGAGTCCGCTTGTGGTGATGGCCCCAGTCACAGGCAGATGAGCTAGAAGAACTGTTAAAGTTTAAATTGAGGGTCTTTCCTTCATAATATGGGGGAGGAGCAACCAGGCATAGCCAACAGGATTGGGTGAGATCAGGTTGGGTGTGATTTAAGGCAGTGTACGCCCCTTCAATCAAACTGAACAAGTTATAATTTGGATGTTGGGGGGTAGGTATGTGATCCAATTGGTGTATGGGGGTTGGGGTGGATGAGAAGGCACAGGAAACACTCAGGGTTGGGTGACTTTAGGGGATTTTTTGGACAGCTGTAATGGGATTTGTATTGGACGGATTGTAATTTGGATTTAGAACAGCATTTGGGCCTATGGACACAGATGAAATCTGTAGAGGAGCCTTTTTTATGAGAATAAGGCCGCCCCTGTCTGAGCCAGATTCGTGATATCACATTCCCCAGGTTTGCTCTGTCAGCCAGCCAGCCAGTTTCATCAGGGGTGGTGATGGTTGTATCTATTATATCAAAAATTTGGCCTGTTCTGCTATCCCACCAGGAGGGAGAATGGGCGGAGCTCCACAATGGGCAGCAGTCTGATGGCCCCCACTTTACTTTAAGATGTTTATTAGGTATGTAGGGGTCCCATCCTGTAGCAGCTGTTTTACAGCCCCAGTAGGAACAAAAATATTGCCCCAGAGAATTAAAATATGATCTGCCTCTTACTGCAGTGGGACAAAAATATACTGGCAATGTATTTTGGCATGGATTAATGGGCACAAGGATACAGGACTGAACCTTAAACTTTGGACTTCCTGATCCTACCCTGGTTGTAACCTCCGTTTGATAGTCCCAACGAATGATTGACCACTTCCAAGTTGGTGGGGATTATCAGTCATTGCACACAGATGTAGTCGTGTTAGATGTCCAACAGTGATCCACAAGGAAGCCAGCATTGCCTACAAGAGAACACAAAGGGTTTGGGCCCCAGGAGATGGCATCACTCCTGGGCGTCATCTGGATTTTTAAATGAAGGGCTGTCTATTTGCTTTACAAGTCATTCAGGTAGCCATCGGGCTCCCTTTTCCTGTTTGGAGTAAACACACACTGAGCCTCAGCCCCAGATGAGGACAGGGTCAAGGCCATTCCAGGTGTTGGTTATTGGGTCCCGCCATAACACAGAGGCAAATTGTGTTTGTGTCTGCGTGTGCCAGAAGTGGGATGCCATGGAACAGCCTGAGGCATCCAGGGACAGAAAATTCAAAATAAAGAGATCATGTGAAAGAATATTTCTAGGAGACCCTCGGGTTGGGTACCAGGTTTTCCCTTTTAATTTATCCATAATAGATTTGAGGGAGTGATGTGTGCATTAACAATACCTTATCCTTGAGGATTGTAAAGTATACCTGTAATATGGAGAATGCTGAGACATTTGCAAAATCGAACAAAAGAGGTGCTGGTATAGCCAGGGCAATTATCTGTTTTGAGCTGTTGGGGACATCACAGGATGGAGAGGGCTGACAGCATGTGGGCTATAACACGTTTGGTAGCCTCTCCTGTCTGAAGGATGGCAAAAATGAAACCAATGTATGTATCAACAATTACATGTATATATTTTAAGTTGCCAAATTCATTGAAATTTGTAACATCCATTTGCCATAGGGCATTAGGGATTAAACCTTTTGGATTGACTCCTAGATATTGAACAGGTAGCTGAGTAGCACAAGAGGGGCAATTTTTTACAATTTGTTAAGCTTGTTCCTGAGTGATTTTGTGGAGATGAAGGGTTTGGGCATTGCGGTCGTGTAAGTGATGAGTCCGTTGGCCCTCGGATACCTTAGAGTCTTCTGTGGGCTCAGAATGGGTTATGAAGACCTGTGCCCATGTGGCAATATCAGCCAAATGATTTCACTGAGCAAGAGGACCCAGGAGGCCAGAATGGGCTCTTAAATGACCAATGAAAAACTTATGACTGTGAAGCCAAATCATGTCTTGTAATTGTTTGAATAGGTTTGCAGCTGGGGACACATGACTTATGGTGGCAACAGTTTCTAATAATGGAACAGACTGAGCGAGGTAGGCACTATCAGTAAACAAATTGAAGGGTTGGTCGGGGTAAGCAATAAAAACTGCAAGAATAGCCTGTAGTTATGCAAGCTGTGCGGATGATGTATCTGTATGTAGGGTAAAAACACTGTTTTGTGCTATGTAAGCAGCTCTGCTGGAGGAGGAACCATCAGTGAATAACACTGGGGCATTGGAAAGAGGTTGTAAGGCTGTAAACTTGGGGAATACGAATGGGTGACGGTTAGCATAATCAATCAATTTATTTGGAGGGTAATGATTATCAATGGTCCCTGAGAAGGAGGCTATAGCAATAGGCCATGCCTCAGTGGTCTGGAGCAGCCAGTCCACCTGATCTTTGGTGAAGGCTTGAATAATGACATCTGGTTCTTTTCGAAATATAACATTTTCCTAGATTTCTGCCTCGAATTATCAGGTCAGAGACCACTTGGTAGTAGGGCAATAGTACTCTCTTTGGGGAGATTGGCAGATGAAGCCACATAAGGGGAGCTTGTTGTCAAAAAACTGCTGTGGGAGAAAGTTTTGTGTTAAAAATGAGAAATTGTAGTGGCTTGTTATAATCTATGAAGGAGACAGTTTGTTGGGCGATAGCCTCCTCCACTGTGTGGAGTGATTTTCTAGCACTGGAGTTGAGCTGGGGGGGGGGGGTTGGGTCAATGTCTCCTCGGAGGACCTCATAGAGGGGTTGTAGATCATATTTGGGCAATTTTAAATAGGGTAAAAGCCAATTAATATCACCCAGAAGCTTTTGAAAATCATTAAGTGTCTTAAGGTTATCAAGGCTTAGTTGGGGCTTTGGTGAATATATGCGAGTGCCCTGTAGCTAGAAACACAAATATGTATATGGGTCTGTAAGCTGGACTTTATCTGGCACTACTTGAAGTCTAGCCTCCTGTAAGGCAGCCTGTAGTGCCAGATAACATTGTAAGGTCTGGTCTTTATTATTTCCTGCTAGGAGGATGTCATCCATATAATGAAAGATGCATATGTTTGGCCAGTGACCTCTAATTGGCTGTATGACAGCAGCCATGGAAGCCTGGCATAAAGTGGGAGAGTTGGCCATCCCTTGAGGGAGGACATGCCATTGAAATCTCTGAATAGGGGCCTGAAAATCAATGGATGGGAGAGTAAAGGCAAAGCATTTTTGATCGTGTGGATGTAGGGGAATTGAGAATAAACAGTCTTTGAGATCTATGACAATGTTGAAAAATCCTAAAGGAATGGTACTGGGTAAAGGAAGTCCTGGCTGTAATGGTCCCATTATAGCCATGGTTTTGTTTATTGCTCTGAGGTCTTCAAACAACCTCCATTTTCCAAAAATGGGCGTATTCCAGGGGGAATTGCTTGGTACAGTGTGGCCTGCATTTAGCTGGTCCTGCACCAGCTGTTGAGCAGCTGCAAGCTTTTCAGATGTAAAGGGCCATTGTTCCACCCAAACAGGGGCATCTGATAATCAAGTAGTTTCTTTGGCATGGGCCGCAGGAATGTCAATGACCCCTATTGAAAATGGCCTAGGCCTGCTCTTGAAGGGTTTGGGGCTCAGGAGATAGGAACTTTGATGCCTGAGCTCTGTTTACTTATACCTTGATTAGGAAGGAATCCCTGAGTAAGCATTTGTTTGGTGACTATAGTATTAGGGCTTCCCATCATCATTCCCATTTGGGTCAGCAAGTCTCTGCCCCACAAAGTAAGGGGTAGACCTTCCACAATATAGGGCTGTATGTGCCCCTGATTGTTTTCTTTATCTTTCCAGGTAAGTAGATTGGCGCTACGCTGTGGATTTTTAGATTGTCCAATCCCTGCAGATGAGTCATAGTGGTCTCTAGGGGCCATGTGGGAGGCCAGTCTTCTTTTTTTAATAATGGTCACATCAGCACCTGTATCTATGAGCCCTGAGAAATTTTTCCCATTGAGCCATGAAGTCATAAGGGGTTTATCTTTGGAAATGTATTGAGCCCAATATATATCTGAAGACCTAAGGGAAGAATTTCCACTATAGGAAACCACAGCTGTGTTAGGAGTTTGAACTAAAGGCAATAGCACCAATTGAGCAATACATTACCCTTGACTAATGGAAACCAGGCCAGAGAGAGAGGATGCCATAACAGTAATTTCACCAGTATAGTCATTGTCTATGACACCTGGGTCAATTTGTAATCCTTTTAATATTGTGCTGCCACGTCGAAGAATCAACCCACAGGTGCCTTTGGGAAGGGTGCCAAAAAACCTAGTAAGGATGGCTTGTATACCCATATCAGGAGCTAACACTGTGTTGGAGGTGGAACAGAGGTCCAGTCCTGCCCTTCCTGGTGTGGCATGGAGGAGGTCTGAAACGGATTGTTTCATGCTGGATTGTTTTGTTGTTGTGGGACAAACCCTATAGCCCCAGGGGTCTGTCTCAAGTTGGGGGTCTGGGGCTGACCCTGAGTCCCATTTCCCTGCTGGGGGAGGGGATTGCCATCTGCATCTGTCTTTGACCTGCATTCATTAGCCCAATGATATTGCCTTCTGCATTTTGGGCGTAAGCTTGTAGGATTTGGTCTTGATTTATTGTGTTGAGACTTTGGGGCTGTTGGGCAGTCTCTGGCAAAATGGCCCATCTGATCACATTTAAAACATTAACCATTATTTGTTTTTCTTCCTTGCTTGTATGCAAGGAGGATCTCTTTTACAGCTGCAGCCATGCTTGCAGCTGTGACCTGAGCTTGATGATGGGCAGGGCCTATATCAGCTAACAAGCGAATATAACCTCAGAGTCTTTTCTTTTTCTATATGGTTTGATTGTGGCCTGGCAGGCAGAATTTGCATTTTCATAAGCCAATTGTTTAACTAGGTGAGTGTTGTCCTCAGAGGTGCCAAAAAGATGCTCAGTTGCCTGTAAGAAGTGATCAACGAAATCACAGAAGGGCTCCATATTTTTTTTTTAATTTTAAATTAAAATTGAGTAATAGAGGAAGCAACTCCACCAGAAGGCAGTTTTTTCCATGCTTTAGTTGCCACAAAGGTGATCGGGCCAAAAAGGCCTGCCTCATACCACATTAGAGCTTGTTGTGTAGCATAGCGGCCTGTTCCTGTTAGAATAGAACAAGTTTAATGATTTTTCCTGTTAGCATTATCTTTAGCCAAAAGTTCACATTGGGCTTGGAATTCTGCTTTTCAGAGCAGAAAATTGCCCCCTGAAAGTGTAGCTCTGGTTAAGTCCCTCCAATCATTAGGTGTAATCCAACCTTTGGTTAAGGAGTCTAAAACCGCAAGAGTGAAGCCTGCTGTGGGGCCATATTGGGATACTGCTGTTTTTAATTGTTTCAGGGCAGTTACAGGGAATGGTGTGTGGGCCCTGTTAGTCCATGGCCCCAGAGGGTCTGTTTCTCTATCGCTATCATGTAGGTCAGAGTCATTTTCTTTTTCGCTATTATCAATTTTTATTTTTTACTTCTGTAGACGTGGTGGCTATCTGTCCTAGTTGCAGTAGTATCTTGTGTTTTATCCCTCCTGTTTTCCTGACTTGGGGACTGATCCTCACATCTAGTTCATCCCTTTTGTCTCCCTCTTTCCTTAACTGTTTTGTTCCTGCCATTTTGTGGACCATCTTGGGCAGGTTGAGTTGCCTCCCTGCCATATTGTGTGCTAACACCAGCTGTGGCAGTCGGTGATTTCCGTTACTGGAAACATTAAATGAGGTGCCATTTTTTAGGCATCCGTTTTTGGTGGGTGAGTTGTTTCCGTTATCAGAAACATCATTGTTGGTGTGTCTGAGAATGGATAAGAGCCCACATCTAACGACTGGAGTTGTAAAATAAGTCTCTGTTTCTCCTGTTTCAATTGGAACCACTGTTGTAAATAGTGAATTTCCATTTCTAAATCAAGGAGATTGAGAGGTGGCCAAGGTGGCTTTTGTAAGCCAGGCTGGGTGTTATCTGGTTTTCTTGTCAGTATTTTAGTCATTAATTTGGGATAGATGGATAACACAGGGGCTGCAAAAGGGGGTTTCTCACCCTGATATTGCACAGCCTCTTCTGCCAACTGCAACCAATCAACCCCTTGGAGCTCAGAAAGGTCAGGGTACATAGGCCTATATGGGGGAGGGAATGTAGTGGCATCGAGCTCCAGGGAGCAGTGGAAGCCACTTTGAATAGCAGTGCCATTTGAGTATCCCCATGTGCTCTAGAAAGGGGAAGTGGCAGCAAATCACCATTTTGGGAATCCCTGGAGGGGGAGAAGCTGCCATCTTGAGGGAGCTCTGGAATATCAAGAACCACAGAGCTGGGAGGGCTGGGTGCTTTAGATAAGTCCGGTGGGTGTGGGGTACAACTGTGGGAGGCAGATAATGCAGCCTCACCCTGAGCAAGTGTCTCTGCAATCTGGGGATCTGTGTGACATTGCGTCAGCAGCTCAGAGATTAAAGTCCAAATGCAAAAGCAGTTACTGGAACCTTTTCCAGACCAAAAACCCTATAATAATCCTTGAGAGCATCTCCTACTCTCTCCCACCTTTTTAAATCAATGGTGCCCTTTAGTGGGAACCATGAACAAACAGAATGAACAAACTGAAAGTACTCTAGTAAATGTTTAGTTGTAACCTTAATCCTCTAACCTTGAGTGCCTCCCTAAGGCCATTCACAAAAAATTCGTGTTCACTAAGTGCTTGCCCCATGCTGATAGAGAAGTCAAATCCGTACATCTACCGTGATTCAGGTGAGACGTAAGGTGGCCATCCGCATGGATCACAGGGACATAGCCCTTGAATCAGTCATGCTGCACAGCGATTTACTCCTGTGAATGGTCCCGCGTTGAAACCTCTCATGCCAGGCCCCATGGTTGGGCGCTACTTGATCTGACCCACGGATCAGTCCGTGGATCTTGCCTGGAGAGAGAATGGGGATGAGGGTCAGGGCAAGAGGGAAGAGAGACGGAGACAAGTTGAGTGATTCCAATCAAGTCTCGTTTATTTAGGAAGTGTACATGGCTTATATAAAAGGACAAGGGAATGTGGCTTTATAGAACAGGTCATCTTGGATCTTCTCATATGATGTGGACCTATCAGAGTAGCAGGAAATTACTTAGTATAGGCAACTAGGTAAGCAGAAGCAGAAGTATGTGAGCAGGAGAGAATTATGGGAGATGTAGGCTGAAGTGAAAGGGTGCACACAATATACATGTCATAGGCAGAGGAGGATCATGGGAAACATAGGCTGACGCACAAAAATGCCCTCAGGTGGGAGGGGCAGGACAGTGGCTGCAATTTTGAGCCGCTCCCTACACATCATTGTACTATGATTTGAATATTGTTTGTGCTCCTGCCTGTTACAGCTCAATCCCCAAGAAGGAAGTGTTAGGAGGCAGAGATTAATGAGAAGTATTTAAGTCCAGGGAGCAGAGGCCTTGTTAATGGATGAATTTCTTGCTCCTGTGAATTCTTGCTCTCAAACAACTGGTTTAGTTCCTGGGAAAGCACACTGTTAGGAAGCAAGTCTTGATGATGTTCTTCCTGTTCTGTATCTCTACCACATGCTACCTTGAATAGATGCAACAAAAACTATTCACCAGAAGCAGAACACAGAGATACTGGAAACTTGCTCTTGATCTTGACTGTCACTATATAAAAGTAAAAATAAAATTATGATATTAATTGCCGTATTTTATATACAGGGTTAAGGCATAACTACTCTGTAAAAAATATTTTTATCTGTGATACATTTGAAAACCTGGATAACTTATTAGTGATTCTTTTTTCACTGTGAAGACTTCCAATTGGAGTCCTGCTGCCCATCCCCTGCCCCAAGCTGCACTGGTTGGTTCCACTCTCTAGTACCATTACCATTTTATAATTTACATTACCTCAATTTATTTTAATATTGGTTTTGTCACAGCTATTTTTTGTTAGCCTTTTTTATGTCAGTAAATTTGCTAATTTGTGAGCTGGGGTTTTTGGTAAATTCTTGAGAACTGTCGACAGCCTGTAAATGAAATGTGTACTGAATAGTTTTAATGAGGTTCAGTGAGAAGTCATAGTACCGTGAGATTAGAGATGACATGCAGGGTCCTGACGGGCAGCTTTGTGAACTTGACGAAAGGGAACCCTTCCGTGAAGATCGATTCTGTACTTATCATCTGACCATAATGAACGAATAGATAAAAAAAATGGTGAGCGCTAAGCCCAAACACATCCATTGATGAGTCCTAGCCCTTTTCCTTACATTAGAGACCATCTTGAAGGGTGGATGTTTGGTAGCTTTTGTATTTCATTTCATATGCAGTTTTAGCAAGGATACTATAATGTTTGTCTCATAAGACTGATGTTATAAGTGAGCAAAAGGAGGAAAATTGTAGAAATTGATCAAAATATGTCACTAGTAACAGCTTGAGAATTCCTAACATATATATATATATATATATATATATATATATATATATATATTCCCCCACGCACATACAAAAACAATTTAAATTTAAATAACTTCTGTTCCTAATTTTATTTTTATAATTACTATTTATGAAAGATGATTCTTCCTTGAGTCATAAATTAATAATTATTAAGCAACCAAAACCATCTTTTTAAGTATTTTATGAGTTTTCCTTTGTTCACTATTGGTAGATGTAGCAACACTGGTGTGTTATTACTGTTAAGCCCTTGAAATTCAGCATTCTCTAAAGGTCAGCTAGAAATTTTCAAAAGGGCAAAGCTGATTCCATGCATGCAAGACCAGTGTAGGAGAATGTTAGTGAACAATTTCTGAATTTTATTTTCTTCTTATAAGAAGCAGTGTTCAAAGTACTTCAAAGTCCTAATCAAATATTTCTTTTTTTAGAAAAGCACATTGAGTGCAAAGGAATTTGCT
This sequence comes from Cavia porcellus, assembly GCF_034190915.1. Taxonomy (NCBI): domain Eukaryota; kingdom Metazoa; phylum Chordata; class Mammalia; order Rodentia; family Caviidae; genus Cavia; species Cavia porcellus. Next base: position 96,044,920 of record NW_026947487.1, read on the forward strand.
TTAAAAATTATAGTGAATATCATTTTCCCTACAAGGCTGAAGCATTAACAAATAGTACTAGAATTTCCTGAGCAACAGTGAAGCTTTACAAGCCTTACATATTGTGATGAAAAATACATTAAAGGTAGAAAGTAAACCTTTCATTTATTCAGTAACTATAATTTAAACGTTCCCATATCTACCACCTTTGTTGGAACTCGGGGTACATAAATGAACAAATTGTTCCATCTTTAAAGAAAACTGTCCAGTTATAAAAAAGATATATAATCTAACAACAGAAATAATTTGTGAGAATTATAATTGGTTAATAAATTACTGTTTGATATGGAACATAATTCAGTTTATACATTTAATAAATACAAAGTACACATGAGTAATTAGTGGAGCACAGGTGAATTAAAAATCAGGACAATCATAATATGCACTTGCTTAAACTATATCTTTTAGACATTTACAGGAAGTAATTGACATATAGTGTTTGCAATATGGCTTGAGGAGCCATTTATTTTTCATGGTATATAATTTTACATTCATTTTCAAATCTAGTATCTGTCCTTGATGAAAGATGGAGAGTTGAGTGAATTTTAAGAGCTATGAAGCCTTTGTTCAAGATAAATAACTAGATTTGAAATTTCATTCATGCAGATGAATGATGGGATATTGAGAAGTGGGGAGGGGCTGGGGATTTAGCTCAGCGGCATAAGTGCCTGCTTTGCAAGCAGGCAGTCGTGAGTTCGATCCCTGGTACCGATAAAAACGAAAAAGACAAAAAAAAAAAAAAAAAAAAAAAAAAAAAAAAAGAGAGAAGTGGGGAGTGTTTTGAGGAACAGGCCAGAGTGAGAGGTGAGTGGATGAGGCAGTTCTGTTGACATCAAAGAGCAGCAGAAATCAGAATAAAGTCCAGCAGCCTTTTGCTGTCTTGCAAAGATCTTGTTATAAAAATAAGGAATTTCAAATCGTGAGCCTAGCCATGGGCAATGCTTTAGTTAATTTTTACTCGTTGCTAAGACAAAGTACCTGAAGCCCAAAATTGGGAATGGAAAGGTTTACTTCTTACAGTTTGGGGAGGTTTCAGTGCGTACTCAGTTGACTCCAAGGCAGAGTGGCATGGCTGGGCTGCAGTTTATGGTGGCAGCAAACAGCAAGGCAGAAACCAGCAAAAGTGAGACACACCTTCTTCCTGCCATTACATGACATCCTGGCTACACCCCTAGGCCAGTGTAGCACTCATACCCCCAATCAAAGTGCTAGACAGTGAACCAATAACAAATGCACAATGCAAATGCATGAGGCCTGGGGGCCACCAACATAAACCATGACAGGCAATATGTACCCTGAAAATAATGTAACAACTTTGAAGGTAATACATTTTCCAGAACATGCATTTTAAAAGAAGTTCTATATATGGTGATATCTTTTTAGGATTAAAAGTAATATCATGCTAGTTAGTAAAAATAGAATAGCTTGATTTCATTATTTAGAAATAGCAGAGTAGATTTCTGAAAACCTGGCTAGAATCCCTAAAAGACATTACAAATGTGCACTGTATTGTCTGACTGAACTTAAAAGAAGGGAATTCCACAAAGTTTCAGCGATTAGTAGAAGAATACTGGCATTGACAGGATCACAATTTGGGGAATATTAGTCAGTTGTAATTCAGTGAGCTGAACTTTGCCCAATATTGTGCAGAAATGCATGAAACAATGCAGAATGAAAGGTCAAGTATTAAAATAGAGACACTGTAGAAAATAAAAATGCACAGAAATGTGGGGGGGGGCATGCGTATGTATGTGAATTATTTAGGGGTCTGATAATGAAACTGCCCCTTTGGCACTAATGTATGTCAGCCTTTTCCTCAATACCCATATGTGGAAAGGACGTTTGATTCTACAAACCACAAAAAAACTTAGGAGTACTATCCTTATTCCTCCTAACAATGACATGAACACCTTGAGTAAACCGTAAGTCCATGAGACTGTATGACCTTTCCTATTCTGACTTATTTCATCGTGCCTTGGGAGAAAATCTCAGAAGAAAGTTAAGAAGAAAATGGGCATGAACTTCAGATTCAATAAACTGGCTTGGGTAGTGGGTGAGATGTTTCAACCTTTTCCCAACTCACTGGATCCATAAACAGTATGTGACAGTCAACTGCATACCTACGACCTATGCAGCACTCAGAATGAGAACTTCAAGCCAACATATTGCTTTAGAAACATACTGTGTTTCTTTGATCAGCTCAGTTAAAAGAAATCCTTGTCTAAGATGGCAAGTTTGTAAATTTTCTGTAACTCTGTTAATGCATGCCTTCAATGAATTTATATCACTGAATTCTTGGACTTTAAGTGGAGAAATAAATGGCCTCTGCGATTTTCAGTTTTTTATATGTATGTGATGGCTGACACGTTGAAATATGGGAGTAGAAAAACGACCAAACCTGAAGTTTGGATCTGAAGTAAATAGGGAAACCACAGTGCACATAACATTTTGGATGGTGGATATTGAAATTCTATTTACATATAAAGAACACACTATCTTCTCTTTTATGCTTTTCTTTTTGTTTTTACTTATTAATATCGTATTTATTCATATATTTAGGCCTTAGTATTTACAAGGCTGAAGTTGATATGATGGGATTTTGTAGTATTTCCTAGTATTGATTATTGAGTTCCCACTCTTTCTTTAAAAGGCCTTACATTTACTGGTAAATCACAGCTGTCTGATGCAGGCAATCTTCTATTGAAAATTGCCAGTGCACATTTATAAAATAAGGAAGATTTTTTTTCAGGTCTCAGGATGCTCAGTGTCTTAGAGAGAATCAGATGCAAGCATGTTCACCATCATGGGTGTCTGTCTTTTGTATGATACCAGAGACTGAACTCAGGGCCTTCACCATAAGGGACATCCTCAGCCCTTTCCATGAAACAGAGTCTTGCTAAGTTGATTGCACAGGATTTAAAGTTATGACCCTCCTGCCTCGTGCTGGTTTACAGATGTGTGCCACTGTATCTGGTTGAGTGTCTGCTTAAGAAGGACTCACACTTGTTACTCTCATACATAAGTCCTCTGTAATGAAATATTCTATAATGAAACCTTCTGTAATGAAGAAAAGAGAAAGTAAATAATATCTTACACAACAACCATGTGCCTGAATAATACTTGTAAACCAAACCAACTATGTTTATATTTGTATACACTACAATGGTCTCAAACTTTGCATTTATGCTACAATAAGAAACAAAAAATCAGGTTACAATCATAATATTCAATACATAGATACTTTCATTTTTCTCTCATATTTTGGTTAAAGAAAGTATTTTGACTTCATTAGTTACATGTCAGTTCTCTGGTATGTTTTTCTTTACTTGGCATTTTTGAACTAGGAATAAAGAAAAATAATACTCTATCAATATCTACTATATGTCTTCTACTATGTTGAACAATTGGTCCACATTTCTTACACTTTTTTCTCAAAACAATCATTTCACTATCTCCGTTTAAATGTAAGAGAATAAAAGGTTACTTACAATTGATGATTATCTAGTGTTATGCAGCTGATCAATAGGTAAATAATGAATGAAATAAATCAGTTTCAGATTTCAGAGTCAAGGTCCGTCTCTCTCAACTAATAAGTGCTAACAAGAAAATTCTGGAGCTGGGTGTGGTGGTTCACACCTGTACTCCTAGCACATGGGCAACTGAGCAAGGAGGATCATGTCAAAATTTAGGCCATTCTGGGCCTCATAGCAAGTTCAAGCTCACCCTGAACTATGTAGCAAGAGCCTGTCTCAAGGAACAAATGAAAAATAATATTGGGTTCAAAGTAAGCAGCAAATATAATCCAAAACACAACTATGTTTTACAGTAAGTGAGAGCTAATCCAAGGGAACAAAGTAGTGGACTCAGAACAAACTTCAGTATTTTCTAGGGAGAGTATCTACCCATTTTTCATTTTTTTATCTCTCTCTTCCTTCCTCTTTTCCTTTTTCTCCCTCCCTTCCTCTCTTTCTTTCTTTCTTCTTTCTTTCTTTCTTTCTTTCTTTCTTTCTTTCTTTCTTTCTTTCTTTCCTTCCTTCCTTCCTTCTTTTTTTCTTTCTTTGTTTCTTTGTTTCTTTCTTTCGTTTTTAAGCTATTTACAAGTCCACATGGGGCATGTCAAATCCAATTCTCAGAGGTGAGCAATCAGAAGCAATTTAAATAGAGAGGTAAAGTACCATGACAGAAGCCACTAACTAAGGAAGGATGTCCTGAATTGGATACATCTAAGGCATGAAGCAGAAACTGCAGAAACTTATGGTCCTGGACCTTACCCAGATTAAACTGACTGACTAGGTGAATATTATTCAAATAGGGGTTCTGACAATGATAGAGGTCCCGAGTAATGATGAAGTACACAGATACAAGGCTGATATCAATCCTGTGAAGTCCTCTCTGTGCAATTCTACTTGCATAAAACTAGCCTGTCCCTTACAGGGCATCAGAGACAATACATGACTCTCCACATATCTGTTAGTGCTCACTGAATAAACAAATTTAATGCAAAACATGTAAATATGTAAACTTTTACAAGGCAGGGTTATAATCACGGCCTGCAGACTTATGCACGACAGTGCACCAGGCTTGTCTGAGTGCTGGAGAGATCTAAAGGATGCAGTCAAAGGTCAAAGTCCTGGAGCTCACCATAAGGTCCTGTGTAAGCCCATTTCGGGAGGCTGGAGAGTCTGCTCTGGAAGCCAGGAATCAATGTCCAAGAAGGTTAAAATCAAATGTTTTTCTGAAAAAAAACAGAAGTGATCTTTTTTACTTCATTTTTCCCCTTTAATGTCATTAGGGCAAAAGCCCTTTGGTTGGTGCCCTGACACTCATAGGTTGGGTGGAATGGGTTCTCTTCTTCAGTAAATTACTTCCTCTAAAATGGGCAAGGTGGTTCATACCTATAATCCCAGCACTTGGGAAGCTGAGGCAGGAGGATCCTCATGAGTTCGAGATCATCCTGGGCTACAATGTGAGCTCAAGACCAGCCTGAACTGTATAATGAGGCCCTGTCTCAAAAATACAAAAAAAATTTACTTTCTAAAGACCCAGAATTATGAGAATCCAAGCTATTTGGGAAATTTTTATTCAAATTGACACAATACGTTAACTATCACATTTTGTAAATTTCTGGGGTTGCAACTGTTCTTAAAATAGTACCCCATAATGTCCTAGATACACTTTTAAAGTTTCTTTTCCAAAGACCAGTATTTCTATATGCTCTAAATTATTTTCTGTGAATAAGAAATTTGCTTTTCTTGGCAAGTAACTAGAATGCCAAAGCATCGCTTGTGTTTTGTCCTCCATCACTGGAGGAAAATGAGAAATTTCAAAAATAGCATATTTTATCTCATGCATTAAGTTCACAAATTAGTTCCAAAGGTGTAAGAAACATTCACAGAGAAATCCTACCATACCAAAAATAGATACTCACTGTCTATAGAAAACTTCCCAGGAAAGGCTGACAAGCAGCTCCAGCATGGCTGGTTGAATTACTGTCCTTCCGCAGGATGCTTTACACTATTGCAGTATTAACTCTTCCTCGGTCTGCTGAGGAAATATTTTGCAGGTGCTTCTTGATGCTAGCCAATGGAAAAAGGCTGGCTGTTTTTCTTCACTAAGTTCTAAGAAGAAAACCATCTAAAGAGCTGAATTCTCTCCATCCATCATTTGGTTCTCAAAATCTAAGCTTGTGCTCAGGCATCACTTTGGTTATTTATGTTTCCTCTTTGGTTTGAAAAAGTTTTATTTGTGAAATAAATCATTTAAAGAAAGCAATAATGGTTGTAATGAACACAATATATGTAGTCACTAATCAAAACCATCAACAAGGCAAAGTGACAAGGAGTCATATTTTCAGACCTCAAAAGGAGCTTGATGTCATGGACACCTGTTGGAGCATTTTCATCAGAAAATATAAGATTTCTTTATGAGTTATACAATATTAAATGTGGTTTTAAAATGTCCCTCACAACTTTGAAGTTGGTTAGGAAGGAAGGGCCCCTGATTTTAATAACTCTTCAAAATGAGAACCTTCTTTTAAAAAATAAGGGAAAAAATTCTAGGGAAATGAAGAAAAAAAAATCTCATTCATTGCTCTGCTACCAAGGATCAGTAATGAAACCACAGCCTGTGTCAGGCTGAGTTTCCTGGCTCAGTGTAGTTTCCCCCTCCACTGACTTTTGTGGTTTAATATAGACCAAGAAATATCTTAATATTGCATGTGGTTTTTTCTATGTATTTATTTTGTGAGATGAAAGTATTTAAAATTTATAATGTGTTTTAACACCCTCATTCAATGTTATATGATTAACACAATGGAGTTTACTAATACATCTATTATCTCACACAGCTCGCATCGATGCATGTATAATGTGTAATATGAACCCTTGAGACCATGTATGAAATCTCAAGAATATATCATTAGTAAGCATAGTCACCACCTGCATCTAAGGTTTCCAGGATGTGTAGGCCTTATGAATTACAACCCTGTATACTTTGATGAATATTTATTTTTTTCTGTCTACTCTCTGGCATCTGCTAGGTATTGTGCTACCTTGTGTTACTCTATATTTGACATCTTTAGAGTCTATATAAGTGAGATCATGCAGTGTTTGCCTTTCTTTACTTAACCAATTTATTTTAACACCATCCTACTTCGACTTTGTCAATATACTTGAATCAATATCTTTGCCTTCATGATTATCCTTGTCGCTCTATTACTTGTGAGTCCTTCAAGTTTTCATAGAAGTTTTCTTTATGCAGGTCAACCCATAATCCTGTGTAAGTCTCATATGGTAATGCTAACCTTCTGTTGGCCTCCTTACCTCTAGCTGTAGTCTTTCTCTCTGCCTCGCCTTGGTCTCTCTTTATCCTATATTTAAAAATGTATTTACATAGCTTAACCTTTGATGACATGCATATTTAATAGAAAAGAGTTTAAAATAATATCTGATCATTCATATTTATTCTTCTTCTTACATTTCTCTGCATTTATAAAATTAGAATAAGCCATATAACATAATAGCTTATGAATTTAAAATATTGATTTTCACTTTATAATTTATAATTTTTAAAGTCAATACAGCAAAAATTCTATTAAGTATATTAACCATTTTAGTAAGAAATAGAATAATAAAAGAAAAGCTTTTATCAGGCTTACTTTCCCACTGTTCTCATTTGTACACCTGTGCTCCTGCTGTTTGTGTGGAATCTAATGCTCTAATGCACTGGCCGTTGTTTTTCTGTCTTTGTACCTCTCTGTATTCGTGATGCCATCCAGGAATGAATTGTTTATGTGAGGAATAGTACCTTACTTTGGAGCAAGTGATGAAGTATCTCAGGAAGGGCCTGTCTTGCTCAATTAGTAACTGTTGGTAGTGTGGGTGTGAGATCTGAATCTCTAGTGTGCATTTTGAAGGTTATTCTTCCATGTTTTTACACCTGGGTAAAATTGCATTACACAGGAAATCAATGATTGTGTCAATCTGCATTAAAAGTTATGACCCTGTTCATGCCCTTAGGACTGGAATTCAAGATTGAGAACAAACAATATTTACCTAAAATCACCCCGTCTCTTGATTTAGTTAATGGAGGCACAAATACAGGAAACCTGTAAAAATAATTTAAATATCTTCCAAGAAAAAAATTAAAAGATAAAAATGAATCAGGCATAATGTCAGCACAGTGAGCACAGTGTTCTGGTCCTATTATGTCAATAGGCAGAAGTTCTGCATAAGACACGGCTGTGTTATTGTACCCTGCTGACCACTAACACTGACAACAACTAGAGAAATGCCTTTCAAAAAATATGAGATAAAAGAAGCAGAAAGAAAAAGAAGTCACAGAATATTTGCTTCTACTTTCTTTCTTTCTTTCTGTGTCAACACAAATTGCTCATGTGTTAGATTGTATACATTCGAGGGATATAATTCATGTCTTTGTTTATGTATGCATTGCTGCACATCTTGTCAATCTCTGATATGATTACTGCTATGATTTATAGTGGGGGGCAGGCTTGTACATTAGTGTGTATGTATGTATGAAAGAGTTACCGGGGATGGAAACCAAGGCCTTCATACAGAGATATTAATTTCTCATTTGTGTATATATTTATATATATATATATATACATTGGGCACAAACTTGTAACATTCTTGCTTCAGCTTCCCTGAGTGTAGGGTTGAAGGTGTGTGCCATTATCCCTGGTTACACTGGGGCATTTTGAAGCATTCATAACATGTACCATCCAGATGTCATTAGCACACGTTTTCCAGAGGGTGCTGCGAACATGTGTTTATGTATGTATGTTGTCAAATATCTGTTGGTAACAACTGAGAAATACTGTACTGTGAAATGATTTAAGGATCAATTGTAATAAACATATGTGACAGATTGTTCACCTTCTGAAATAGCTTTTTCTTTGTTTATATAATACTTAGGAAGAATATGAGCTTGTGTATCTGAGGATCCTGCAGTTGTGAGTTTTACATTATCTCATTTAAAACTCACAAATATTTGGAAACAGTCATTGTCTTTTCTGCTCAATTCACATGCAAACTAAGCATTAGAAAAGTTAACAAATTTAATCAAAAAACATAAAAAGAGGGAAAATTCCAAGCAAAAATAGAAACAACTGGAAAAAGAACCCACACACAATGACACAAACTGTGAGTAATTTGGTTCATATAAATACGATGTCTTTTGTGTCACCAAAATTCACTACATTCATTAGATTTTAGATGTACAAAAAGTGAGTCATACTAACAGTAACCCTAATCCTTAACCCTAAACTGAACCCTAAACTTTAACCTAAACCCTAACCCGAACCCTAATCCAAACCCGAAACCCTAACCCTAACCCTAACATATTTTTAAATCACTTTCATGTCACTTTTCCATTTTACTGCTTATAATAATACCCTGAAGGCAGCAAAGCTGAAGTTATTAATGTTGATTTATAGCAAAAGAGATTGTAAGTAGAGAGAAGAAAATGTTTCAAACAAGAATTTGCAGTCTGTGTGAGACTGAGCATGGACTCATCCTGTGTATCATGTGCGTATATTTATATACATGTGTATTCATGTACATATGTATTCATAAATATATATATATATATATATATATATATATATATATATGGTTACACATCGCTATATTATACATCACTTAATGATGTGAAGATGCATCACTAGACTATTTCAGTGTTACATTAGCAGCAAAGTGTATACTTACATAAACAAAAATGCCATCATGGTATAGCTATCGCATGCCTTATGCTATGTGGAGTGTAGGTCAACAAAAGAGCACAAGATTGAGTCAAATTCAAGAAAAATGCAATCAAGATACAAGGTACATAAAAAAATCTGTGAGGGTGCTTCTTACCTAAAACAACACATTGTTTAATAGCAACCTATTTTTAATATGCACAGGGACTGTACTCTAAAATAACAACAAATGATACAGTATGGTATGTAACTAGACAACTCACTGAGTCACTTTATCATTCAGTATCATATACTATGCATATTACATGCATTAGTATTTTATACAACTGGTAGCTCAGTGGGTTTGTTTACACTAGTATCATCACATGCATGTGAATGTGGTATTCCATGATGATAGGAATTTTGTATCACATTATAATATTATGAGATCACCGCCATTTATTTTGTTTTTATTGACAGGAATGTTGTCATTTCGGACAAGACTGAGGATTTAATCATGTGTATTTACACACAGGCAAACATACATGTCTCTCAGGGTATGGTAACATATTTACATTTCTGTTAAATAATAAATCTCACTTCACAACATACTAGGATACCAAGCATAAAGATATTTTTCTTTTTGCCTTCTTCATCTAGTGAACATTGGAGCCATTTCTCATAAATTTTTCTTTTGAAATTAGATGTTTTACCCCTTGATCATAGGAATGGATTTTGGTTATATTTGACTTGACGTAAACCATGATGAGTCGCTTTCACTGCACTCAAATCCTAATGTAAGAATTTCATAGCAACATGGAGAAATGTAAAGAACAGTGGGGAAAAGATCTTAAAGAATATATTTATTCAATGTACAACTGATTGTGTTTATGGGAAATGCAGTAGGATCTTTGAGTGAGACAGATGAATGAAACATGCAGAATTGATTCTGACTAAATCCATTAAGCAGGACCTAAAAACAAAGAGCTTAGAGGATTATACTTAGAAACATAAGCAGAAGAAGAAGAAAAAAAAAAAAAAACAGAGGGAAGCAGAGTAAAAAATCATAGCAGTAATATAAGTATGTGATAATAAGTGCAGAGACAGACCAGAATTACAACGTTTGCTGTTTTTTCTACATTTCAATTCTTTTTTTTTTTTTTTTTTTTTTTTTTTTTTGTCTTTTTCCTTTTTATCGGTACTGGGGATGGAACTCATGACCGCCTGCTTGCAAGGCAGGTGCTTATGCCGCTGAGCTAAACCTCCAGCCCCTACATTTCAATTCCTATTCAGAATTTTATCTTGGAGTTGATGGGTAGGATTGCTTCACATTTTAGTGAAGACTGTTCTATAAATATTAACTATATCGACATGGTGAACAGTACTGTTCCAATCTTCCAGATATTCAATAATTTTTTCTACTTGTCATATCAATTATTGGCAGCAGGGTATGGGACACTCTGCCTTTAACTTTGTATCTATTTCCCTCTGCCACTTTAAATCAGTTTTTGATTCACGTGTAGTTGATTCCACATTTGCAATAGTTCCACTTAAGGTTTTTGGATTTTACAATGATGCAAAAGTAATATGCATTCAGAGAAACAGTGTTTCAGATTTTGAATTTTAATCTTGCTCCAGGCAGTGAATATGCTCCCCATTACTCTGGAAACAAGAGGCACCAAAATGGGGTCTAGTTTATAATTAGTCTGCTCATTGTAGAGGAAACAGCTGATACTCAATGTGTTACTATGCTGCTAGGTTGTGCAATTCAGCAGATTTCATACTATATTAAAGGTATTTTTAATCTATGGTATTTACATTTTGATATGGGTTTAGTTGGATATAATCCCCTTGGAAGTGAAAGAACATCTATATTTGAAAATTTGTCATTAGGTATATAAATGTTTAGAGTTATGTTCTTTTCAAATATTGACCCCTTTAGAGTTATGAAATAATTATCTAAGTTGATGATAACAATTCTGTTGTTAAAAATATTTTTAAATATTATCATTGTGCGTGCTAATTATATTAGGATCAATTTGTTTTTTATTAGTGTTAGAATGTTATATCTTTTACACATAAACCAAATAATAAACACTTTGTGTCTTCGTAAATAACAGTTTTTTATAAGCATGTCATTAAGTCTCACATTTTTAACAATAAGAAATTATTGGCTGCAATTACATTGAGTATGCATGATTAGTTTTATATCCTAATTCATATTGTGTGTTTTATCTGTTTTACCCATTTATATCTCATTCCTTCTTCTTTGCATGTTTTCGGATTAATTAAAGTCATACTATTTTATCTCCTTTCTGTACCTATTATCTATATCTTTTATACCTATTAGCTATAACTTTTTATGTTAGTGTTTATTTTAAGGCTTGCAGCATTCATTATAATCTTACAGCATCTGTATATTGTCACTTCTTGCAAAATAAAACAAGCATTATAGTATTCACATTTTTCTACTGCTAAAATTTGTGCTTTTGTTGTCATATAATAATTTATTTTTATCTTTTTTTTTTATCGGTACCAGGGATCGAACTCTCAACTGCCTGCTTGCAAGGCAGGTGCTTATGCCGCTGAGCTAAATCCCCAGCCCCTATTATTATCTTTATTAAGACCTCGACTAAATTATTTTTAAACAGTCTTTTAAAGAGCATTAAGCAGCAAAATATGTTAAATATTTACCATATCATGGTGTTATTTTCTATTGTTAATTTCTAGAGAGTTCATTCCTTTTCAAACTAAAGGATATCCCTCTGCATTGTAATGTGAGTCTGTGGCTGTTTAATTCTCAAAATTTTACTATTTGACAACTGTTGTTTTACTTTTATGTAGAAGGATTTTTCCCAGAAAAATAATTCTAAAGTTGTCAATTTTATTATTTTATTTCTTCAAATATTGTGCCTCACTATTTTCTTGTCAACAAAGATTCTTCTATCATAAATATATATGCATATTTGTAAATATATACATATGTGTATATAAATATATGCATATGATAAATATATGTATGTATACATGTATATTTGTATACATGATAAATTATAGACTGTACGATGGAAATTTTTGTATAATGTGCATTTTTCTTAGCTGTTAAGAGAGACAGATGATCATTTGTTAAAGTCCTACACTGATAGAGGATACAGCTGCCCTCACAGTGGAAGTGTTTATATGCCTTCAAAATCATCCAGATCACCATGTCACTTTGACTCATTCTTATAGGCAATTTAGAGAAAATTTTGTGTACTCCACTTACCTGAGAATACACATATGTACTCATATTTGTCATCTTTCATTTTGAACATGTGGCCTCTGATCTTAAAGAGAGCATGCTCAAAATGTGTAGCTAAGTTTAGTGTGATAAGAAATGTTTCCACATTTACATTCACTTTCCTGTGTGAACTGATGCTGGCTCCCCAACTTAAACATTCAGCTTCCTTTGTTCAGAAAAAGTCTTGCTTTGCAAATGATCCCTGTGAGTCTCCTTATATGCAGCAGTAAACAAAATATTCTTTGGTATTTTATCTCCTGTTTGTACTTTCTGGTTTTGCATGTATCAAGGTACATACCCATTGCATTTGATTACACTTAAGATTGTCTTTTCACTAAGTACTGTGCTTGGGTTTCATTGAGTTTGAATTTGCTTAAAATTTTAATGCAGGTTAACATTATGCAGCATTTATTTTTTAAAAATGTTTTCTATGTCCAGTTCCTACCTCTGGAATTATTACTTCACATATATTCTGTCATTTGAACCTATAACCCATTAAGTATTTTTTCTAAATTTTTAAATTTTTTATTGTTTCAAGTATGTACATAGATTTATCTTGAAATTCACTATTATTTTTTTCTGTAACACCTTTTATAAATTCTACTGAGTGTATATTTTACACATTGTATCATCATTTTAATCTCTATAAATTTGATTTGTGTCTTTTATATTTCAATGAGTCCATTTACATTCATATATATAACTAAATTTTAGTTACAATAAACATCATCAAATTATTGTCTATTTATTTTAATATGTGTGTTGCTTCTGCATTAGTTTCAATTTATCTTCTCATTGTAAGATTATAGGTATTATTTCCTTCCTTCCTTTCTTTCTTCCTTTCTTTCTTTCTTTTTTTTCTTCCTTTGCTCCTTCCTTGTTTATTCCTCTCCCCTCTTCTCATTTTCCTTCTTTTGGCATGTTTAACTATTTTTGTATGCTTCATGCTGTGAATTATTTATGTTGCTACTGGTGCTTTATCTTACCAGAAATATTTTTAACCTTTGTTCATGGACACAGTTAGATACCTTCAAAGTGGTTCACTGCTTCCAAGCCTTACTTTAATGACTTCTTATATGAATATAGATCCATCCTTTAGTGTGTGAATTAGGAATCACAAAATATTCCAGTCCAACTTTTGGGAAACACACGACTTCCTCTCCAAATGCCAGCGCTTTTATATCTTTCTTTAAGTTCTTTTTCTGATCTCAAGTTGTCTCCTCATGAAAACACAATCAATAGAGCTCCTATTGTAGATACGTGGAATGCTTCTCTGTGGTCGCTGACTCCTCTGTCCTTCTATCTTGTTATAGTCTTTGTTGATCAATATATTTCATAGAACCTGATTGTATCCTCTGTTTAGTGTCTGCATCCTGGGTTATGCTGCCTCGATGGCTACCTAGAAGTTTGGAAGTTTTCTCCAGGCAATAAAACATTTTTACTTGGTATTTCCCAAGCTAAAATTTTCACTGTTTTATGTTTTGTGTTTTATGTTTTCTGAACTCCGAAGTTTCATAAATCTTTTGTTTTATCTGGTTTAGTTTTTCATATTATTTAAAGTCAAATGTAAATCTCATGCCTGCTATTCCATCTTTGTCAGAGAAATATATCCTTCAGTTTTAAACTCAAGTATCTCTGTGTCAGAGTCGCCCTCTGTGAATTTTCTTTGTCTTATTTCTCCTTTAACATCAGATATTATTATATTTCTCATATATCTGGTTTTTGTCAGTTCTCCCAACTGTAGTCATTTTATAAAATTATTTGCATATTTGTCTTTTCTTTGTCTATTCACTGGGCAATTTAATTTATCAAACCATGGACCTCAGCAGTCAATTTATGTAACATCATAGTTACGCATCTATTGCTTGCATAAATGAATAAATCTGGGCTATTTTATTCTTCTTCCTAGTTGTATTTGTATCTACTTCTCTGATTTAAAAATTAACATTTACTCTCTACCAAAAAACTTCATAAACCATAGAATTAGCGTAAGCAGAGAAACAAAGCATATTTCCCTGCAAATTGTATTTTTGCAATGAATATGACAAGTGAGCTGATGGGCATTCAAAAGGAGGACATGAACTTCAATATTTGTTCAAGACAAATATTTTAGGTGCAAGAGAGTTGGCACATGATGCATCCTGTCTCCTTTCATGCTGGAACACTTGTTCCGGTATCATAGCCTTGAAACAAGCTAACTAACTTACCCAGGAAGGGCAAAGAAAGCAGGGATTGTTGAAGTTGAACAAAGTAAAGCACATGGTAATGACTCAGGGAGTGGCACTGTGGCATCACCTATATATAACTTTTCTTTCCCTCCAGTAACACACACTATTTGTAAAATAAACACAGTTAAAAGAATAAAAAAAAAACAAAACAAACAAAAAAAAAACAAAAAACTGAACCATCAAACTGGGACAATGTTTGGTGACAACAAGCTTACTAAGAACTATTTCCCTAACATGAAATGTTCCTGGACTGTGCATTTTTTCTTTCATCTTCCTTTTTATTTTAAAATGAAGAAAAAAAAAAAAAAAAACCAGAATTTCAAAACAAGAGACTAGGGAAGAAACAATAATTCATACATTGTGTATTGTTATCTTCAGAGTAGTTACTCAGGGTAAAAGATACAGGGATGAGATATTGTCCAAACAATATTAACACAAAGCTTTCATTGTGATGAATTAAGAGAAAATAGCAGCATAAGTATCTTCTTCACTATTATATATATATATATATATATATCCTCTTTTGCATTCCTTTCTTTCCCCTTTCTCCAATTACAGTTTCTATTTTCTTCTAAATAGTTTCTTCTGAATTCATAATATCTATCCTACATTTTGGCCCTATATACTCAATCAGCTTCTCACACTATACTACATGATATTTACTGACCTGGCCTGCAAGTAAGTCCACGGAGACCCTAGAAGGGGAGTGGGGATGAAAAGGAACAAGAGACACAAAGAATGAGACAAGATGAAGAATTCCAATCAAGTCTCGTTTATTCACGGAAGGAGTAACAAATATATTGGGTATTGAGGAGGAGAGATATGGGTTCTGAGACATCAGCAGATAACTTAGCAACAGTGGTAGGACCCAGGGTTATAGGTCAATTCAAATTTCCTGGCACAGGCTCATAAGGCTGGTTGATTAACATAATTCCTGAATAGATCAAGCAAGCTAGGTAGGCAAGGTGCTGCTTAACTACCAAACTTAACTCCTAGAGGGAGTTAAAGGGGTAGGATCCACAGATGTTAAGGTGGTACAGCCCACAGATGTGAAAGTGGTACAGCCTACAGTTGTTAAGGTGGTACGGCCTGCAGCTGTTAAGGTAGTACTGCCTACAGATATAAGGTGAGAGCCAATTACAGGGCTTCCCACAGTTTACACAGGAGAGTATGATTTATTTCAGCTATAAATATGATCTTGAATTGCTCTCATTCACCTTTAAAAGTCTCAAGTTTATCCTTCTGTGTGACTGAGCAGTATTCCATTATATAAAAATTGGTGTAACAACTCATTCATTTGGGTAGTGAGAGTCATAGTTCCATTATATCTCAACATTTTTTAAACATCAAGTACATTTATTAGAAAAGAAGAAAGCTATTAAGTATATTGCAGGAGGTCAATTTATGGTACATAGTAAAGGCAATGCCACTTTAATAAGCAGAATGAGACCCTGCCTCTAAAAATCAAAGTAAACAAATAATTTTTTGAAAAAAAAAAAAAATGATCACCAACATAGGTTACTCCAAAGATGCAAATTAAAATGGTGTGTAGATTACATCTCACTCCAGAAAGAATAGCTATAACAAAGAAAACAAACAATAACAAGTGCCATCGGGGCTGTGTGGAAGTGTGAAATGGTACAACCATTGTGGAAGTCAGTGTGGAGACCCCTCAATAAGCCATGGATAGAGGTCCCATTTGACCCACCTGTTTTCCTTCAGAGTGTATTCTCAAAAGAATTTAAAAGATCATACCACAGCGATGTATGTGCTCCCATGTTTGTAGCAGCACAATTTTCAATTACTAAATCTTGGAAACAATCCAAATTCTCATCAGTCAAGGAATTAACGAAAAGGATGCGTTTGTTTATATATATGTGTGTGTGTGTGTATATATATATATATATATATATATAGAGAGAGAGAGAGAGAGAGAGAGCTACTCATCTTACTTTTAAGCAGAGAACTCCAAAACTACATTTTTGTTTAGAGATAATCCTTTTTTCAACTTACTAAGTTTTTTGAATGCATATGATATTTAATTCAATTAAGAGGGAAAAAGATAAAAAAAAATAAGTCCTAATTCTCAGAAACAGTAATGGATCATTTCAATACAAGGAATGAAGACCTTGATTTATGTATGTCACTCTCTATCTAGATTCTGTAAACTACTAGTTCTAGAACTTATTGAACAAAATGCTACGGGGTAAGAACAGATATGCCTTGGGTTCATATAGTGTACATCAGGAACTGAAGAAAACATTCAGTTTTTGATGGTGATGGTTATCTGGATATGGGCACATTAAGAAAATTTTACCATAAAAAAATATTGTCAGTTATGTGGGTCATACTACAATTTTATGTTTGTTTTTGTTTCTTTGATTTAAAAACAGTCTTGCTATATTTTCTATGCTGGCTTCAATGTTTACAGCCCAGTCATGTTCTCTTTTAAATTTCCAGAGAAGCTGGAACAAAACAGGTGTTCCAACCAGTACAATCAGAGACCTATTATTATGCTAAATGTTTTACCCAAGATTACATGACTAAAAAGTATGAGAGCACAGGTTCAAAATTAGATGTCTCAAATTTAAAAGGTAACTCTCTTTATTTTACTAAATTAAAATAAAGGGTATTATTTGTGCTTTTAAAACCATCTCTAGTCCCGGGTGTGGTGGTTTATGCCGATAATACCTGCACTCTAGAGGCTGAGCCAGGAGGATTGCCATGAGATCAAGATCAGTCTGGGCTGCATAATGAGTTAAAGGTCATCCTGAATAACACAGCAAGACTCTAAATCAAAAATCAATGAATAAAATAAAATAACAATATCTATTGTTATTGGAATATAGGTGATCAAGGTACATAAAATCATACTTCTGGAGTTTATGTAGATAAGTAATATGTGTACCTAAATATTTAAATTTTACACCCAATGGAGAGTGGGATTTATACTATGATTCTTGTATTAAGAGTTCCATCAAGGAATGATTTTCTTGCTTCAAAGTTAATGCTTATTCCATTCAAGCAGAAAATAGAGTTGAAGACAAAGAAAAATTCACCGATTTATTTCCCTAAGGCTTCCTCTGCACAGTAGACCTTGAGCAAAACTAATTTTATAAGGAGAGACAATCAAGTTAATCTTCAGATGCAAAAATTTAGCTTTTTTCTAAATTATTTTACTAAGTATTGTTATCCTGATCCTCAGTATCCATCTTCAAATTACCTGGTTCACTGTAGAATTTGCTTACATTCTCATGACAAAATTCATAATCAAAATAAAACAGAGACATAATATCACCATGGAGCATGCAACTCGTCAGTGGAAAGGATCCTCTTAAGTTCTCTTAAGAATAAATTATAGTAAGAACCAAAAAATTAAAACATTGTAAGTCATAACCTAGTCCAAGGATTTTTTTCTTCCCAGAGAGTAAAATAGGTTGTTTTTAAAGTGACACATTTTATTTCTAAGTGTTCATGTTTTAAATAATTTTCATTGTATTAGCACATATATGTCATATATGTACATATGACCATATCGTATTTTGATAAATAATTGTTTCTTTTAACTCAATCATTTATCAAATAACAAAATATACACAATTTAAAGTAACAAGTTTATTCACAGTGATGATACACTTATCTAGAGATCTAAGTTACACTTGACTTTCAAGAAAACTTAGAAGATCTGAGCCAGTAGTGCCACTATTGCTTCCAGTGGGTTCTATGATACCTTTATCTTCATAAAATTTGATTGAGAAAGAAAAAAATTGAATTTTTGCAATCTGATAGACCAGAATGTATTACATGACAATAAGGAAAAATCAGAAATCCATGAAGAGAAAACTGAAAATAAAATCACATGAAATTAGAAAGGGGAGCCAATTTAAGAAAAGGAAAAAGATTAGAATTCAACAGAATCCCTATGGATTACCTAGATTACCCATTGCTGGTTTTCCTTCACTGCTTGGTACTTCTTCCATACAATAGTTTAGATATCTAGACACAAGAATGCCAGTAGGAGCCTATAAAACATATCTGATGTCTATATGTCTTTGGTGAGCCTATAAAGTGCTTTAAAGATCATGAAAATTAGTTTACATCCTGTACACATAGAAAAATTTGTTAAAAGATGAAGTGTATTACTGTATGGTACCCACTTTAAACTGTGTCCATTATCATTTAATGCATTATCATTTGAATAGTACAAGATGCATGTTTTCCAGCTGAGATTTTCCAGTGCTTTCTGTAGCTCTACAATCAGTCTTCTTAACTTATTTCAGTAATTTTCTAGGCTGTACTTCACACAAATGCTATGATATTCAAACTTTAACATGACACTTAGGGTCTTAATGAGATGCAGATGGACATTGTGAAGGTTTGAAATTCTCACAGTATTGAACAGTTCCCAAATGATAATACAAATGTCACACAGACCACATCTTGTTGATCAAGAGTTTAAATAAACTTAAATCTCTATGTTCTTGGGAAAATAAGGATGAAGGTATTTTATTTGGTAATATGGTGTCAGGAAACAAGAAGACAGACATAATAAGAGAAACAGTGTAATAGTAAATTCCAATAAAAGAAAAAAATAGAGCATCATTCTCTGTGGGCCATCTTTCTTCCTGAATATGTCAAAATATGCTTTCTGGAAGAAAACAGATCTATTTATTCATCAGATCTTTTATTCCCATTGACCAAAAGTGTCTTTGTAAGTTCATACTTTAATGTGAACATGAATTTCTGCAAAGCATTTATTTATGACAGTTCCACTTGCACACAGAAAAGATGCCTTTGGCAAGAAACAAAATATTTTTAACACATGCCAAAACAATTTACTGTTTTTGTTGCTCATGCAGGAAACTAGACAACTATTACCTGAAACCAAGTGCTCCAGGGGTAGGCAAGAATATTGTGAAGAATATGCATAAGAACTGTAGATGCAGTATGTTTTGGCGTCATGGGTTGGTATTGTGATTTTGACCAAGTGGCTGCAATACTTACGCTTCTTGGAGATGAATTAGAGTCCCTCAAGCTCTACAGCACACTGCTAAAAGAAAATCAAATTGATGATCCTACCATTCTAACTGTGATAGCAAAATACACTGCAATAAATTGTGGAAAAATAATCCTTTTCAGATTCCTGAGTTGCGTTTAAGAGTCTGGTAGTGGTCAGTGTAACTTTTCCCCTCTTAGATTTTCTCTACAGCTCACTAGTGCCTTCTAGTTCTTAAAATGGATTTAATTGTCAGAAAATCTGATGCCATTTATTTTACTACTCTACAAGATACATATATCCTAGAGCAAAATATTAGCACACAGACCTCAGGGCTCACATAAGCATAGAAATATCCATTTAATTTGGAAAAGTTAAGTCCTTTGCTGATGTGCTCCCAAAACAATTTCCATGGTCTTCCTTAAGTGAACTGCTAGGTCACCCTATTATTATAATAAAGGCTATAGAAAAGGGCACTGTAGGATGATACGCAGATTCCACTTTCACATCTTTGTACTCTCTGTGCAACCAGAGTGGAACAAGGGCCTATTAGAGCTCTGCAGCATTCCTCTAGTAATTAAATGGTTTTTAAGAGTTTAGATTTTGTAATAAACATTTAAACCTGAATTCATTGCTGCTTTCAGGTTAAGGCTCCTAATTTTTCCTACCTAATTGATGCCTTATTATTTTCCCTGGGTGATAACCAAAGGTTTCTGAAACCTGAGGGACTTTTAATGTGTCAGGAGCACACAGACAGTCTCACACATGAGCTCCTATCTGTCGTGAGCATGAGAAACTGACATAGTCAAAAAACCTTTGGGAGTCACTGGAGCGTCAAGTGACCTACATTTGGCAAGAGGTTATATTGCCTAGAGGACCCTGGGCCCAAGTGTGAAAGGAAATTCTCTGGACTCTTGGTCTGAATTTGAGCTGCTCTTCAAAACAAAATGTGTAATGGCAGTGATCTTTTTATTTTAAAACATCGGCTCCCTTATATTTAAAACAAGCAAAATAATACTCCTGTGTATAGGTAGTAAAAACAAGGAAAACAAGTATTTTAACTTTCCTCACCCACAAATAAAGATAGCACATTAAAGGATGGTAAGGAGCTCGTAACTGCAGAAGAATTATCTGTATGGAGGTTCTTGTGGGTTTTGGAAATTCAAAAAGGAGGTAATTTATGTTTCCAATTCATGCATTAAATCATATAATTTAAATAATGTTTAACTGTTTCCTTGGACACTTTTGATCCTTTTTCACTGCTTCAAAAGACCTTGTTCATTCAGTGAACTCAATTTTAAAAATCAATGTCCATGCATCTATCAAAACTAACAGTACTGGTGACGTCACTAGATATGACATATTTTACATGAACAATTTTAAAATTATATCTGTATCTATTATTTCTGACAATGACCAAGTTGACATAGCTTATGTTTTATTTTGTTTGTGAAGCTCTGAAGAAGTCCTCAGTTGTGGTTTCACAATTAATAACATGCTTTCAGAAGTTGAACCAGGTGTGCCTGGGTTTAAAGCCACTGCTGTGTCTTCTGTCACCCTGATGTCTGAACCACCTTACCTTTAATTCAGCATTTTATTCATCTTTCCCCAAATCTAGTGGGAGCTTCACCTTTCCTAATGTCATTGCAATTTCCAGAACATCTGGAGACACTACAGTCTCCTCAGGTGATCTTCTGTCCATGCTGTCCCATATTGGAGGATGCACCAACCAGAAAACTGTAAAAAACAATAAAGATTCACATGAAATGATGCATACACAGAGGAGCTACAGATCACAGGTGAAACTTTAATTTACCAAAAAAAGAGCTTATTACAAGATATTGATTTTAAATTTAAAATTAATTAATACTAGTATTGGTTCTTAATTGTGTAGTTAAAAAGAACCATATCAGTCTACCACTCACTATTTGCCATGAGCACTCACTAAAAATAGCATTGGCTCACTCTGAGGGCAGCAAACTGCCTTACTATGCAGTATATACTTACCAAATTGGGCTAATGTCAGGCAATTTCATACTCTCATGGAGAATTGGGATGAACACCATTATTTTCTTTGCTGCTGATGAGTAAAAGCGATACTGCTAACTACTGTTTCCTGGAAACATCAGTTCCACTGAATTTTTACTTTACAGAGGAAGAAAGACATGGCAAGTTTTCTCCACCTAAGAGGCAGCTCACCTGCTGGTGCTCACAGTCAAGATGGAACAAGTTGTGCAAGTTATAATGCCATATCCTCCATTGTCTCCAAATAATAATGGATAAGTCACCTGTCATTCTCTTTCATCATCCTCTTAGAGTGGTACACCTGTCAAAATCATAAAGATATTTTTATGTAGGTGAATGAACAGGCTGGAGATTATCTTCAAAATAGAAACATTTTCCAAAACTCACTTTTCTTTCAAAAAAAGTGTTTTGCTATTTTTTCATAATCTGAGAAGTATTTTCTCAGTGCTGAAATCAGAAAAGAACTGTGATGCAGGAGAATGCATGCACTAACAGTGCAGGAGACTTAAGGAATATAATGAATTATTGTGCAACTAGGTTCATATTTTTATGGGAGTGACCCTAGTATATACATTGTTATCTAACTGAGGAGATAACAGGTAAGATTATAATTTAATAATAAGAATATATGTGAATAAAATAAGAATTCCCAGTCACTATTTAGTCTGTCTATGATTTTTAAACTATAAATGCTATCGATCAAATAACCTAATTTTATGTCCCTACTTCATTTTAACTCAAAAAACTCTGAAAATATTTTCCTTCATGTTTCACCACAATTGCCAACTTCTAGTAATTCAGGTGCACTTTTTTTTCCTTTTAAATATGCAGTTCCATTTTTATTTTGCTTTCCATTATGTTTTCACATCAATTCTTTGAGTGATTGTTTTCATCCTAATATTTTATTTCAGTACTAAAGCATTTTCTTACATTGATATTCATGAATGATTATATTTTGTACATTCACATCCTTCCTCATCAGTGTCAGTAACTACCCCACCTGGGATACTTTCTTATTAGCTAATATTCTCACATTAGCTCACATAAATGTGAGGCCTTTCTATCTTTGCATATTATAACTCTGATAGAATACATATGCACACACATATGTGTACATACATATTATTAGAATAAGGTGTTAGTCTATTTATCCTCTATAACTATAGTAGCTAGAATGTTGCTTGCTACAGTCAGTATTCATCAAATATGTGGGAAGTAGCTCGTTTGAAACAAAAAGTTGATGATACAGCATGAGCAAAATATAGAGGTAAGAATTCACATTGGAAATGCAGAAAAATGAAAACTATGAGAATGGTTTAAAAATTTAGAGTTGAAAATTAATAGAGAAAATAAGTAGATTGTATAGGAATTAGAGACAGTAGTACAAATAAAGAATAAGTACAGTGTGTATTTGTGAAGGATAAATCAGAGAGATTGACATAAAACGCAAAAAGAAAACAGACTAAGCATCCAAAACAGTGGCTATTTTCAAAATATATAGCATACAGGTACAATGTCAGAAGGAAGGATAAAAGAATATGTAAGAAGAACCATGTGCAATAGTAATTACAGAAAATTTTCTAAAGTTAATAAGCTTACTACAGTAGATTTTAAAAAAGAAAAAGCACAATATTTACATGTGTAGTGGTTGATTGATTGTGTCAACCTGAGACATTTAGAAGCTTCACTAAATCTGTTTGGCAACTCCACACCCCAGGATGTAGAATAAGATCCACCCTAGTGTGGCTCATCACCTGGAAATAGAAAACGGAAGGAGGAAGGACAAATGCATTAAATTCTTGAGAGAAGCTCCAATCTTCACCTTTGGTTTGGACCTCATCTCCTGGCTTCCAGTGTAGACTCTTCAGCTTTCCAGCATAGATTCCTCAGCCTTCCATCATAAGCCTTTGGCCTTCGGTTGCAGACAGGTCAGCTTGCTGTGTGGACTTGCACAAGACACTAAAGTGAACTCCAGACCTTGGATTGAATCCATCAGCCTCCAGTGTGTAGACACTGACCTCTGCCGCTTCCTCATTAGACTCTGTGGTTGACCATCATAAACCAATCTTGGTGTTTCTTTTACATCTGTATATCTCATGTTGTATCTGTTCTCTCTAGTAAAACCCTGACTAATGCAATGTGTTTATAATAATCCAATTTAAATACAAAAACTAAGACAGCCTAAAAATAAATGCCAAATGTTATGCCATCCTAGCACTAATCAAATAAAGATAAAATATCTAATAATGGAGTGTTAAATTATGTAAGATAAAAAGAGATACCAAAGCATAAATAAGTGAAAACATTACTATAAATGAAAACTCCAACATGTCTGAGAGTGATTGAATTCTTAGAACACAGAAAATCAGCAAGGAAATAGCTCAGTGTCCAGAGCTATCAATCAACTTGATCTAATTAACATTTAGAAAAATATTCCTTCTAGTAGTAGCAATGCATGCTTGCCTCCCATGCTCTTGGGGAACTTTAAACACTATATAATAAATTATGGGCTATGAAAGCATAATAAAAAACTTAAAAGTGACAAACTGTAAAAAAAATTGTTGTTAAATTATCATTAACTTAAACATCAAAAACAGGACCGGAATATATCTAAATAACTAGAAATTAAATGTACATTTCTATATAATACAATCATGAAAATTAAAGGTAAAATAAGAAAGTTAAAATATCATGTAATATAGACTATAATGTATAAAATTAATATAGCTTAAATAAAAATGAATCTACAATTTAATAGAGAGTGTGAGATGCAGTCTAAGAAGATTTTAGAGGGAAATTTGTAAAATGGTAAAAAAAATAAAAACCTCTAAAATAAATAGTGCAACTTTTCATTTCAAAAACCTTAGAAGTAAAGGGCAGTTTAAGGCATCAAACAACGACAAAAGTGAGTACTCAAAAAATTGATCATAACAGTTTCAGTCAAGGATGTAATACAATAAAGTAGTAAACCACTTTAGAAGACTGTATGATAATCTTTTATGAAGTTCAATATAGTCTTATAGTACAGATTAGCAATTGAGTTCCAAATTGTGTACATAAAACTGAAAAAACTGTACACTCAGAAATACCTGCACTAGTGTCAATAGCAGTGTTGTTTTCAATTGGAAAACTTTCAAAACAAAGTGACTTTCAGTCATAAATTGTGATACACTTATAAAGATATAATAAAATTTAGGCAAATAAAAATTTCAAAAATATATTACATTAAAAGACCTGTTTCAATCAGTATCCCTCACACTGTGACCCATTAGATTCCAAAACGCTTCTTCCATTTTTCTTGCCATGTTCTGTTGCCTTTTGAAGTCTTACTTGAACTATCATTGGTTCTGGGTGTCTGGAATTGGTTATGTTAATCTTTCATGGTCATTTTGACTTTGGGGAAGAGGCAGATTTCACACTGTCCCAGATCTGATGAATAAGATACCTGAGGATGCACCATAATGTGTTTGAATCTGCCTTTCTGAACCAAAGGTGTGAGGCATTAACTGAAAGGTAACTCAGTGAGCAAAGATGGAAAGACTTAGACAGTAAAACAATAATTCAATAGTGGACAATGAACCAAATTATAAAAGCAATATTTATGATTCCTTTAACATATAAACAACTTCTTGAAAATTAATAAAATATAAAAAGAATTCAATTTTTCATGAAAAATATTATTTACTTAGAAACTTCCATGAAGTAAGGTATGGCATATTTTCATACTCCTCACGTTTATACATTCCATAGGTACTTCTCTGTGGAGAGTTTAGTACACAAAGGAATACAGAACACTAAATTGATATTGAAGAATTCTTATAAATGCTGTCTGATCCATATGACAAGTTCAGCTTCAAAAGTGATCACTTGTTTGTCAATATAAAACCTTAAAATAATGTAATGACATTTTCTTCCTGATGTCTCATAAACACAGACTAGTTCTTGGAAGAGCATAAGAAAAATTCCATTTTATATGTGTTCTACAAAATATGTGATCAATAAACTGATAAATTATCAGAGAGTACCAGTTAGCCTAAAGAGATGTGATGACTGAAGGTAATAAGGTATTTTTGGATATAACACATAAACAGAAAAAAGTTGCTAGGGAAAATGTAAGGATATTTGGATAAATTATAGATTTTATTGAAAACTGTTTCAATATTAGCTCATAGACAGTGACAACTATACACCAAAATACTTAAAAATGTTGAGTTTATCCTTCTTTATGGCTGAGTAGTATTACATTATATAACAATACCACATCTTTCTTTTGCATTCCTCAGTTGATGGGCTATTGGATTGTTCCCAAGATTTAGCTGCTACAAATTGCGCTGCTATAAATACAGTTGCACCTATATCACTGTGGTGTTCTCAATTCTTCTAGAAAAATACCCAGAAGGGGAATAGAAGGGTCAAAAAGAATCTCTATTTCTAGTTTTTCTGAGGAATCTCCATATTGATTCAAGGAATCTCCACACTAATTTCATAGAAACTGCACCAGTCAACCCTCCCACTAATAATGTATAATTGTCCCCTAGAATTTGTTATTGGTTAATTTTTTGATGTTAGCCATACTTTATGGAGTGAGATATCTCAGTAAAGATTAATTTGCATTTCTCAGATGATGAATAATGTTGAACACCTTTTTCCATATTAATTTGTCATGTGTATATCTTCATCTGAGAATTGTGTATTCATCTCAGATGCCTATTTTTGAATTGAGTCTTTATAGTGGAGTGGCATGATTTTTAAAAATTCTTTATATGTTCTAGATAATAGTCCTCTGACTGTAGGACAGTTGGTAAGAATCTTTTCTCAATCTGTGCGTTGTCTTTTTTATTGCATTGATGATTTATTTTGATGTGCAAAACCATTTTAATAAGATGATATTCCAGTTATTATTTCTTTGATCTATTTTCTGTTCAGTTTGTGTTTTTTTTTTCATGAAATCCTGCTATACTCCTATGTTCTTCACCTACTTTGTCTACCAGTAAGTTTATTATTTCTGTCTTAATATGTAGATCTTCGACTCATTTGGAGTTTAGTTGAGTGCATGGTGATAAGTATTTAGCAGTAGAAAGTCAGTTTTTTCAGAACCACTTATTAAAGAGCCTGCCTTTCTTCCAATGAAAGAAATTTGGTCCTATTCTCAAAGATAGAGTAGCTGAGTGTGTTTGTAGATGTGCCTGTATCTTCTGTTCTATTCCACTGATCATCAAGACTGTTTTTTTTTTCCAGTACCATACTGATTTTATTATAACTACTTTGTAATATAATTTCAAATCTGGCATTGTGATGTCATTTTCCTTGCCTTTATTGCCCAGGATTGCCTTTGCTGTTCTAGGTCTCTTATAGTTCCACATGAATTTTAGGAATGCTTTCTCTAGATTTGTGAGGTATGCTAATGATATAGTGATCAAGATTGCCTTAAATCTGTAAAAGAATTTTGGGAGTATTGCCATTTTAACAGTGTTGGTACTTCCTATCCAAGAGCAAGGGATATCTTTCTATTTTCTGAATTCCTCTTTCTGAATTTCTTTTACCAAAGTACTTTAAAGTGCTTTCAATGTTTAAATCTTTTTTATTTCCTTTGTGAGATTGATTCCTAACTATTTCTTTTTATTACTTAGATGCTATTGTGAAGGGTTTGTTTTCAGTAATTTCTCTCTCAGTGTTTATTGTTTATGTACACAAATGCTACTGACTTTTGAGCATTGAGTTTGTCTCAGCTATACTGCTGAACTTACTTTTTAGGTCTAGAAGCCTGTTGATGCAGTTTTGTGAGTGTTCCATGTAGAGTATCATGTTATGTGCAAATAATGATAATTTAACATTTTCTCTTTCTATCTTTACT
The DNA here is from genome assembly GCF_034190915.1 of Cavia porcellus. Lineage (NCBI taxonomy): Eukaryota > Metazoa > Chordata > Mammalia > Rodentia > Caviidae > Cavia > Cavia porcellus. Next base: position 96,072,541 of record NW_026947487.1, read on the forward strand.
CCTTTAATTTCCGCTCGTATTGCAATTCATTTACAAAACATTTTACTGATAATGTTTATTAATATTTTAAGGGAAGTTACATGAAATCCAGAAAAATAGAAAACAAAATGTAAATTTCTATCTATCCATTCATCCATTATCAATTAATCTACCTAATGCATAATCTATTCATTCATTTATCAACATTGTTAAGAAATGTGATAATCCAAAAGATGCTCATATTCTAATTAAATAAAAATAGTAAAGGTAAGAACAATATTGTTAAATTTCAAACACTTGTCTTAAGAAAAAATTGCATATTTCATTCTTTAAATTGGAAAGTGGAACAAGAAAAACTGGGTGATAGTAACCACCATCCCATCTTGTCCTGAAACTATGTAAAATATTATTCATGAGTAATATTTTACATATGTTTTCAGTTTCATTTGTTTATTTTATTGAGTGCATTTTAAAATTAAAAGCAATGTAACAGTGCTGAAGCATAAGGACAGTAAATACAGTTAGTACAAGAATTATGAGATTTGGTAAATAGTGAATTCTTTTATCTGAAAAATGTACATGAACATTTCTGCTCTTGTTCAAGGGAAATGAGTGAAAATAGATTTGGTTTAAGATATTTACCCCAGAAGGCAAAATGGATAGAGGAAATCACCATTCTCTGCTAGTATATAGTTTCCAAGGCCCTGTGCTAGATGATTTTAGTAATGATATATTCTTTACTATTTATCCTCAAATGGCCTTCTAAAGCACACTACTATAAGCTACTATACATCAGATATTTCTTACAGTTTTGTGCCCTAGAAAATCCAAGATCAAGATATTTGCCAATTTTATTTTCGGTGGGAGGATTCCTCTTGTTTTCCACATAGCTGTTTTCTTCTTCTGTTCTTTCATGCTGGAGAAAGGCATAGATCTGGTCTCTCTCTTCTTGTAAGCACATTAATCCCATCTCGTTACACTAACTTGCCAGAAAATATATTACCTCCCTATGTCCTTATCTCCAAATTCCATAAAAGAGGGAAGAGGAGAATCCCACCATATGGATCATGAGGGACACAGTCCATAATATCATCAACAATTAAAAGGCTAAATGTTATTTTGATTTATTATTTATTTTTAGTTAAAAGAACTGTTATGATTTGTGTCTAGATATGTCCCCCAAAGACTCATGTGATCATAGGTGGGTCTTTTTTAGAAATGCCTGGATTTAAGTTATGTGATGATGAAATTGAATCATGATACAATTTTAGGCTCAAGAGGAGTATGATAAAAGGTCTGAGTGCCACCAGCCCTGAGCAACCTTGATAAAATAAAAGGGGAAGAAAAAGAGTGTTAAAGTTGGTTGCTGGTTGCTTTTGACATATTCTACTACCATAAACTGCTTCTATTCTGCAATGCCTGTCTTCCATGCCACCCTGCTTGGACCTCACCTCTACAAACTGCAAGCTAAATAAACTATTCTCCCTTAAGTGTGATTGTCAGGATTTTGTATCCGCAATGAGAAAAGTAAATAAGATGGGAACTAAGATACAAATGAGTCCATTGAACTATATAGCACCTACTGTCTGTCTCAGATCTACTTCAGAACTATTAAGCATCATACGTTTAGAAGTTTTATTCAGGAAAAATGAATTATTGTATCAAACCTAAACTCTTAGTGTCTTAATTCTGAGGAAATGTATTTCACTTTTACTTTAACAATGCAATTTACATCAGTAAGGAACTTAGTTTAGTCTACCTGGTAAATTTTACATCCTAAAAGTTTTGGGTCCTTTAATATGAACTCTGCATCAAACCAACAGAGGAGAAAAGAAAATGTGGAAGATAAGGGTTTTTTTGTTGTTTTTAATTCACTTTTCTTATATTTTGTTAAAGAGAATTCAGTTGAAAATCACAATTCGCTGCAAAGGGATCCTAGAAATATCATTTTACTACATGCCTACAGATAGAGTAAAAGAGGGGGGAAAGTTTAGTAAACAACAAAATAGTGTCAGCAACATCAGTAGAGAGTCCTGTAGGATAAGTGAATTGTGTGAAGATTGATTTCTGAGAAGGGAGGGCCTCAAGAAGGAAGCTGATTTCCATAACTGAAGTAAAGTGTAGGTTTGTAAACATGATTTCACTTATAAGTGGATGAAAAGGAGAAAAAATGACCAATAAAGGAACATGGTATGTGGAAGAGGAAAAAGGAATTGGTGAAAAAGGCAAGGGAGGGAAAAAAATGCAAGAATGTTAATGAATGGTTATAGAATCACTGATTAGCCAATATGGAAGCAACTCACATGAAGACACTAAGCAATGATAACCTAGGGGCAAATTCTAATGACTACATCATATAGCAAGAAGTGTCCCCTAGTAGATGTTTTGTATGGTGAGTTATGAAAGAGTACTGTGTGATTTATATGGCAGAACTCTTTCTTACAGTTTGATATTCTTCTGTTTCAGAAAAGTAGTGTAAACTTGACCCCACGCCTTAGAAATGTGGACCATCCACTGTTGGGAAGTTCTGTATTATGCATAGGCATAGTCCCACAAAATATCAAAAAAGTCAAACTTTCATTATAACACAGGATTTGTGGGCTTTACATCATCTTTCTATACTGTAAAAAGAGAAAACATTTACACAGGGCTTCTGTCAGTACAGAAAGGATCAGACAAGGATATTAGGGTGGCTGGTGGAATTGCATATTCTATTAGATTTTCTCTGTGTCATGTTGTTAAACCCTGGTTCCCATTTCCTGTAGGTCAGTGTGAATCTATCATTTAAAAGTCCTATTTCATATACTCTCATGTGTATTATGCCTGCCTTTCAGTCATTTATTTTACCATAACAATTCTGATTTGTTCTTTTTAAGCATTCTATCATAATGTCTTGTGTTTTCTAGATGATTTATTTGCTGAAACATTGAAATCTGCCTAAATTATAGACCTTTTATTATTCAAGCAGAAAAGACTACTTCATGGCATTTGACATTAATAAAAATTCCTTGATTTAAGAAATACTTTTAACTCACAGTAAAGTTTAGTTCATCCAGTTCAATAATTTTACCTTGATATTTCTCCCCTAACTTACAAAACATAGCTGTTTCTCTTAGATAGAAATTTCTTGAAAAGATGTGAAAAATACATTGAATTAACACAAGTGGATAAATTTTGATATAGAGACCATTGAAGTTTTCTCAGTTTCAATTGTCTGTGATATTTTATGTACAATTGTATATGTTATCTAATTATGCCACCATCATCAAAAAAATCTGAAGAGGTTGGACAATAGTGTACTTAAGTAATTACTTTTATATTTACACATTATTGGAACCATAGGAAATTTCTTTTATATATCATCTTAATGCCTTGCAGTGAAATGGTTTTAAAAAATCAAAGCAAATGCTTTCTTTTTTTCTGTTGTAGATGTTGTGGAGAATAACAGTATCCAATTCTATTTATTAGAATAATCTGTGAAGAACTTAAGATTACAGTACAAGTAAGACTAGTACAGTACTAGTCTACCAAGTCTAGATTCTACAGACGTTAAATGAGACTTATACTTTTGTAATGATAAAAATATATTAAATGTTCTCCAAGGATACACTGATGATCAGTGAGGTTGGAAAAGGTTTAATGTAAATATATAATTATACACATTAATATGAAATATTCTATCTAAAAATATTAATGATATATTATTCATTCATCACTGGGATGGCATTTTGTATTGAGTAATTAAAATTTAAAGATTATAGCAAGACTATATCATATATTATTATTTGAAAAATCAAAATAATGCTTAATTTTTTTCTGAGAAGATCTTGTTACCTCAGGCTAATTCTTTTCACAAAATCAGCTAGACATTTTCAGTAAGATAGTTGGGGTAGTTTTCACCATGGTTTGTGTCCTTACATTTGACTAAAGTATTTAATTCAATTTTACTCTTCAAAACAAAGGAATTATGCATTGTTTCATCATATTTGTGGAGCTATTGGGATTCAAGTTGCCAGTTTAAGTTTATGAATTTTATAACTTTAACTTATTTATTTTTATGAATATATATTTGTGATACACAATGGTTACAATCACTGAGAAGTGATGGCTAGTTGTGCATAACACATCTTAATTTGTTTTATCTGTTTTCTTCCCTTAGCCATCCTCTCTACAACTCTGGGTCCCCTTTCCTTTGGCAAAAGATCTGCTATTTTTATTTTGATCTATTCCTTGAAATTTAATATTCTTTTTAGTGAAGGAGAATTTTGGGAGGCTGCATAAAGCTAAAGTGTTTAACATAAATGATTCTGTGCCCAATTAAACCTTATTTTCTATAGGAAATGACACCTTCAGTTTCCTGGAAGCAGAGGTGGATACAATCCAAGTAGATTCCCCAAATTCAGGGAGCTTGTGAAAAAGATTTAAATATTCCATCTCAGATGATGAACATGTAAGTTTATAACCTTTTAACAGTATTTTTCTTTAACACATGGAAAAATTTGACATATAGAGTATTATAACATCAATGCCAAGGTACAAATTGGCTAGTCAAGTGGTCAGAGCTATGGTGTATGATTCTTATTTGGAGGCACCGTTTAGCCTCCAGTTGCTTATGCTCATTTGAAGAATTCCACAGAGACTTACACAAAGGGTCAGGATCTTACCCTAACAGAAGATAACAAATGCAGTGGTTCATTTCTGCTCTAATCTAATTGGCTACTCCTTTCCTAGTATCTATACTCAGTGTAGAAAACAGAACGAACTGCAAGAATGTATTTGCTGATTGTGGCAGTAACCATTAATTGGCAGAGATGCTGAATCTTGACAGACAGCAAGTGGCTTCCTTGAGAAACATTTCTGATAAAAGCAATAGGAAAATAGATTTCTCTTGGATTTTTGGAATTTCTTTTATTCTTGCTATGTTCCAAATGTGAGTATCTTATCTATATTGGTAGAAAGAGTTTCTGATATTGTTCAGATAACTTTTTTCTCCTAAACTGCATTTTTATAACTTGTAAACAGGAATACTAGTCATGTTCAGCTCTAAGTTTCCTTTAGAAATTCCTGAAACTGTTTTGCTACATTGCATTTGATACAGCTATGTAAGTCATACTTTATTTTCAGTACTTTTCCAGGCTAATTTTTTCTGACTGTTTCTATCCAAAAAATTTCCATGAATACAGTTGCAAGAAAATTTGCTCTCCACAACTGTTATGGAAACAAAACAAATGTGATCAACAGATATTCCTTTTTATAGGAATACAGATATGAATTCCACAAATGAACTAGGAGAATGAACTTATCAAAATTACCTATACAGCAAATTGTGTTGCCATCTTCTTTCCTTTAGAGTGTTTGCCAAACTTGCCTGGAGGTTCTTAACATTAAGGTTTATCCATTTTCATATCTGGCTTTTCCTATTAATAATTGATATAGGATAAACAATCTCCCAACCTACTAGGTGTCAAATATGAGTTCATATTCTTTAAAATTGAATAATGTATTGTAGGAACAATGAGAGTACAGGGCAGAGTATATTTATTAAGAGAAATAAAGCTTCTGTCTGAGAAAGATACAGGAGTGATAATTCATTTGCCAAACACTGTCTTTTTTAGAGACCTTTATAGAGCAATACCATGAGGTGAGATGGATCCAAGGTGCACAAAGATGGCAACTTACAAGATAGGCATGAGATGGGACAGAACTATGGTCAACAAATAATATTACAAATTTAACTGCTCAGGTAAATTGATTTAATTGGGATTTGATAGGGAACCAAGACACCTAGCAGGCAGAAACAGGGCTTTTGCCTGTAGAGCATTGGATTTGTGGCATCTTTTAGCTTCCTCAAGGTGATCTAAGGTTTGTTCCAATGTTGTGGTTGTACTTGTTTTGTGTTTTATCTTGAGATCTGGCTCACAACAGATATTTGTCTCCCCCACAGTTGCACAGTACCTGATCATCTGCACTGGCTCTTTTGAAGGCTTAGCCCTGTCTGACTGCTTATAATTTTTCCACTTAACTCAGCTGTCTACAGCTTCTCTTTGAAACAGTAACTCAAAACTGTGTGAGGGAGTAATGGATGATGACCTATCTGGCTTATTCAGGCTAACAGGAGTTGTAATTGCTGATCAGCAGTCAGAGACATTCTACAGAGGTTCTATGTAAAGATCCTATATAGACAGCAGACGTTTTTATCTTGGATAGGCATACAGCTTTATGTCTGAAGGAACAAAGCCAAAGAAGCAATTGAGTATGTGTTTTGGATTAAAAACCAGTGGTCAGCTTAATGCTAGCTGAATTAAATCAGCATGGTTCTGAGCATGATGTTCCACCTAAGGAATGTTGCCAGCATAGAGACATGGAGAAGGAGAAGCCATGCACTGGGATGCATTGAGGCATTTAGACATTGTGGGTTCTATGTGTTGCTGTTTGAGTCATTAAGTTCTCCTGGAGAAACTCTAGGCCTCACAATGAGCATTGCTTCCTGGCTCCAGAGAGGAAGATGTGTGCCAATTGGTCTCCATGATGAACTCCTCATGGTGGCTCCCTGGCATGTACTCAGCTGTTCTTATTGTTGAAGGAGCTCGGTGTCTCCATGTGGCCGAGATTGGCTGTGGTGCTTTTCAGAATTCCCTATTTTTTGTTGTGAGTGTGACTTCTCGGCTCCAGCGTAGAACCCTCAGCCTATGTACAGCATCTTCAACCTGCTTGGATAGACTTTCTAGCTTCCACCACTGACTTTTCAGACTTCTCAGCATGGATCCATGAAAGAGTCTGACTTGAGTCCTGGTGGGTTCTAGACCTACCAGTTGGACTCGTGGGAGGCATTGTCGTGAACTCTGGGTCTTCATCTGGACTCATGTGGGACGTTGCTATGGGATTCAGGCCCTTGGGTAAATATTCTGTCTTTAGTTTTGTGGATAGATTTCCTACATTTTCTTGTGTTAACCCTGGGTGACCATCATAAAAGTAATATTATAAACTCCATGTCCTGATTGTAATTGTTCTCCGCACAACCTTTGACTACAAGAGTATGCATGAGCCAAATAACAGAATCAGCATGATAATTAAAAATATAGCTACCAAAGATTTCCGCCAAAAGGAACTAATGGTAACTTCCCAAAGGAGGATAAGGATAAGATCCAGAATATTTTAGAGTTTGTTGTGTCATTGATTTGTCATCTAATATCTTGATCAACTGTTGAAATCTTAGCAGCAGGATCAGAAATGTACATACAACATTCAGATTTTATAATTTACAAGTATCTGCTGTGCTGTTAGAATGGCTAATGTCATCTGATTTTCAAGGACAGCCTATGTAATGGATTAAAAACTAGTGGTCCACTTAGCACCAGCTGAATTAATTCAGCATGGTGCTGAGTATAAATGGTCCACCTGAGGAAAGTTACCAGCATAAATAGAGACATGGAGAAGAAGAGGTAGCATTATGGGTTTCTCTATGTGCTGTTGTTTTGAACGATTTGTTCTCCTGGAGGAGCTTGTCATGCTGGCTTCCCCAGTGTAAGTTTGATCGTTTTCATCAGAGGAGCTCAGGACATTGTTGGAGAGAGTGGCTGTGGTTCTCTTTGGGAGAGCTCTGGTCCTTACACTGAGCATTGTTTCCTGACTCTGGAGGGAAAGATATATACTGTTTAATCTCTAGGAGAAACTTGTCATGTTGGCTTTCTGGCATGTACTTGACTGTTCTTATCATTGGAGAAGCTTGGGACCTCCATGACATTGAGGATGGCTGTGATATGTTTCAGGGAAGTCCTGATTCATTTTTTGAGCATGACTTCTTGGCTCCAGTGTGTGAAACCCTCAACCTACCAGCAGAGTTCCTTCACCTGTGGCACAGACTTTCTAGATTCCAATGCTGACCTTTGGGCCTTCCCAGCACAAATCTATAAAAGAGATTTGTGTGAGTGCTACTTGTAGGCTCTAGACCTCCAGTTGGACTCATGGGAGGCATCGTCATTGGTGCTAGGTTTTCATCTGGACTCATGCAGGACATTTCTGTAGGATCCAGGCACTCAGCTGAATATTCTGGGTCTTTAGTGTTGTGGACAGATTTCCTGCACTTTCTTGGGGTTAGCTCTAAGTGATTATCATAAAATAACAATATAAATTCTGTGTCCTGATTGCAATTGTTCTTCTCACAAACCCTAACTACAACAGTCTATCTCTTTAACTTTAAATTTTTGTTTAGGAGAGAGAGATACCAACTGTGGTGTCATTTAGGACATTTTGACTAGAACTAGTTAAGATCTCAATATCTGTCATATTTTTTTTTCTCTGAACAAGATTTGGTGGATCCCAGTAAAAGAAATCTTGCATATTTGCTATTGGTTTTACCTATATGACTATTTTGGGCTTGGCATTCTTTAGGCAAAAACCAATTTTAATCAAAGAATAGATGAACAAAGTATACATACAAAGGTATGTATAATCAAATCAAGAGTATTGCAGCTGAGAGATAAATTTATAAGCTGTTCTTAAAGGATAGCAATTGTAAGCCATTGGCTCTTAGGTCTCTTTAATGATAGAATCTGACATTTTATCATGAATTCCTTTCGCTTTAGTTGTAATTTTCCATACATTTTGGTGACTTATGAAGAACCAATTAATACATTATTTTAACCAATAAAAACTCTCTTTTAAGTTTTTGTAAATGAAAAACAATATGTACTATATTTGTAAAAATCAATCTCAGCATTGTTTTGGTTTGTTGGCAACTTGGATATATGTATTATAGCATTTAGACAGAACACAACCTGTCCAGAAAGGAAGTTGGGATTTTAGGCATAACTAAAAGGATTGGGTAAAGAGAGAATCATTCCAGTTACTGTTTAAGCATTTATTTTTGCTGAGTTCTTTTTTTTTTTTTTTTTCTGGTAAAATGCCTGGAAGGCCAGAGTTGGAAAAGGAGAAAGAGACCTGTGTCAGTGTTCAGCAATAGGCTAGTTTTTGTCTCTCATCATGATTACTCAGGGCTCCTCTGTGGAGATGATAGGTAGAGATGATAGTCTGGCCAGAAGGAAGAGGCCAAGCACCCCCAGACCCTTTATTCCTGCTGGACCTGCTGATAGGATATGTGTGAACCCTGCGCTCTTTGTCTCAGAGGACAGTCTGACCTCACCTCCAGTGGTCAGCTTTGCAGTCAGTGCATGATCCAGAGGACATTTTAGAGCAGTACCTCCTAACGTGGTCTAGCTTTTGTTAATAGTAGCAGGGGAATGTAGTCCCTGAGTTTTTCTTGGAACCTTAGATTCAGACTTGAGGTTGCAAATAGGTATCCATTTTTGGTCTCTCTTCTCTCTCTCTCTCTCTCTCTCTCTCTCTCTCTCTCTCTCTCTCTCTCTCTCTCTCTGCCTTTCTCACAGTCTCAATTATATAATACTAAGGAGGCAGTTTTTTTTACTGAAGTCTCAAGTGAACTCTCTGAGCAAACTCTGTCTTTTGCTAATTTTTCTAATACCTGGAGTTTACTGGGTAATATACTTGTGTTTAAGCAAGATCTTTCCCTCTACTGAGTCAGGATCTAGGGAAGTATGTATTTTCAGTGCCTCTCATAAATGATCTAAATAATCTAAGAAGGCAGAGTGATATTCTTTTTTTTTTTTTTCTTGTTAAATGTCAGGTAATATAAAATAATTGATTGGTTTAATTCTTATTCCTATATCTTCAAGAACACATCTGGAAATGTTTCCTATTCCAATCTCCCATCTGATTGCTAGGCCAGTAGGGCTCTTGGATAGGGGCTGCTTGGGATCCAGTGGTAATTGGTAGTTTCTCTGGCTGACTATCTTCTAGCTTTCTAAATATTCATCTCCAAAAGCAATGGCAGCTTTTAAAGCTGTTTTTCTCTCTCTAGAAGTCAATGTTAGATTTAAGAGTAGATTACATCTTTCCTTTCTAGTTCACAGGACTGAGTAAATGCTTTATGAACCTCAATTTACTTATAAGGGTCATCTGAAAATTTTTCAAGATCTAACTTAATCTACTTTAAGTCACTGAGAGAAAAAGTCATGTGAATTTGGGAAGTTCCAAATTGTCCATTTACTTCCTGTAAAGGATATTGCCCCTGAGAAGATTTTATAAACTCAGATAAAGGTGAGTATGCTACTGTAGAGGCCTGAATTATAGCTGATCTAGGAGCTCCACCCTTAAAACTGAAAGGGCGAGAAGAGGAAACCTTAGATTCAGTAATGGTGGGTGAAGTTTTAATTAAGGTTTTCATGTCCTCAGGTTCCAAAGATTTGGGAGCAGCTGTCTCAGGTTCCAGGGTAGTAAATGTCTTAAGGGTCTGAGGTGCCTGATTTTCCTATGGGTTACATTTATATTTAGAACATAAGTAAGGAGTATTTCTCAATGCAAAGAAAGTATGAACACAAGAGAATTCTGACCATTTTCCCTTTTTTTTAGATTATGCCTTTAGTTGTAAAACAGCATCATAATTAATACTTCCCTCTGCATTCCATTTTGGCTCGAGGGGGTAGGTTGGCCATGCACACATGCAGAGAAACATCAAAGAGCTTTTATTTCAATGTGTAAAAGTCAAATGCCTTTCCCTGCTTAAGAATGCATTCCAAAGTTGTAAGATATTTTGACATTTAGTTAGCTATGTCTGCAAAGTAAAAGGCAAGATGTAATGGTTGAACATCTTCCAGTGCATGAGACATTTTAATTTATTTATTTTTATTTTAAAGAGAAAAAAAACAAAGGACAACAGAACAAAGCAAATTAGAACAGAACAGTGCAAGCAACACAGCTCTTCACTACAAGACAACTGGACATCAACAGTAGCTACCATGATGTCTCTTTTCTTCAACATCAAAAGAATGAAAGTGTTATAGGACTTCAAAACAAAATAACAAGAAATGCACACTGTCTACTATAATATCTCATTTTGCTTGAAGAATTTGTTTATACCATCTTACATAATAAAATCAAATAAAATACAATGGGATAGAATCAATCAAAAGAGAAGAACAAAAGCATAGTAGGACTTCAAAACAAGATGATAGTAAATTGGCAATGGCTGATGTAATGTCTTGTTTTCTTCAAAATAGCTGTGCATACCATCACACATAATAAAATCAAACAAAGCAATAAAACCAATTAAACCAATAAATAAAAGCAGTATAAGACTTCAAAGCAATATAATAAATCATGATTACTGCAAAATTTCCCATCACCATAAAATATTATATTCAAAATATCTGACAGCATAAAATCTAACAAAACAGGACAGAACAATGCCAAACCTAACGGAATTATGTAAACAATGCAAGAGTTCAAGATAAGACAATAAAAAATTGACAGTTATTTCCACTTTTCCCTCCCAAGTGTTTCTTCCCCTTTGCTCTTACATTAACTATTTTGCTTTTGGATCCCATTATCTTTGTTTCTTATGCTAGGGTTCACTTGTATGAGTACAAACTGTTTGGGCCATGAGCATGATCTCCAGTTGTGTCCATTTACCTACAGGAGCCTTGAGATGATTCTACTTTATAGCTGAGTAGCTTTCCAATGCGTGAAAATATCATATCTTTATTATCCATGCTGCAGTTGATCAGCAAGTTACTCTTGCTTTTATTTCTTTCTTTCTTTTTCTTTTTTTCTTTTTTTTTTTTTTTGTTTTTGTTTTTGTTTTTTTGTTTTTTTGTTTTTTGGTCTCCTATGGAGACATGGAACAATTGTTTTTTATTTGGTTTTCACTCTATGAATTTATTTTCCAGTTAAATATGTTTCTTGTATACAGTATATTGATGTATTTTGTTTCTTGATCTACTTTCCCTGTGTTTCTTTTTATTGCTGACCTGAGGCTATCTACATCAATGGTTACAATCAGCGTATACTGGATTGTATCTGCCCTGCTATCCTCCTCCTTGTTGGCCCACTTTTTCTCTTCATTCAACCATCTGTATCGATTGGTGATCTTCCTCTGCTGCTGTTCCTGGAACCATGATCATCTTCTCTCTCTAGAATTACCTTTAGCACTCTCTGTAACATTGGTCTGGTAGTCATGAATTCCTTCAGTTGTTCTTTATCACAGAAGTATCTTATTTTTCCATTATTTTGAAGGATATGTTTTCTGGGTAGATCAGTCTGGGTTGGAAGTTGTTTTCTTTCAGAATCACTTCACTCTGAACTCTTCTTGACTTGATGGCTTGCTTTGACAAGTCTGCTGCAATTCTGAGTGGTTTTCTTTTATATGTGATCTGTTTCTTTCTCTAACAGTTTTTGATATTCTGCTCTTGTGCTGAATTTCTGGGATCTTGATTATTATATAACTGCATGTAGATTTACTTAGGTTCTGGCTAGTTGGAGTCCTATATGTCTCGCTTATCTGCATACCAGATCCATTTCCCATGTTTGGGAAGTTTTCTTCTATTACTTCTATGAATATCCTTTTAATTTTATTTGTGTTTACCCCTGAATCTTCATTGATACCTACCACTCTTAAATTATGCTTCTTTGCCTCATCTTGCAGCCACTGAGTTGTTATTTCCTGATTCAGTGTTATTTTTAAGAGATCTTTCCTTTCACTAGCTGTCTTCAAGGTTTGAAAGTCAATCTTCAGTCTCTTTCAAATGGTTTTGCCAGCCTTTGAATGTTTAATTTCCTGCACATCTTTTTGAATCTATTTCATGCATAGTGATTTCCTTCTACATTCTTTCTAGGTTCCCATCATTTTCCCAAGCTCCTCTTTATTGTCTGTCTTTTTTAGACCTGCTGAACAATTCTTTCAATCTTATAATCTCATGAATTTGTTTCCTTACTTCAGTTGCTATCCTCTCAGAGATTTCAGGTGTGTGACTTCCATTTTCTTCCATGACCGTATCTCCTAGACTTACTGTGTGTGGGTTAGAGGTCTGAGTTTGCCTTATTCTCCTTCATCTTGAAATTTTCATAGGTTCCTCCCAACAAACTGGTTTTGGGGTCCCAGGCACCTCCCATGTTGTTGCCTTTATGCAGTGTAGGAGGATGGGATAGATACCTGGGTTCCTCTAATTCCAGATAGTAGAGTGTGGAGTGGAATTCTCCAGAGCTAAGCAGCTACACTGGGGCTTCGCTGAAGATCAGGGGCGCATGTAGAGCTGCTTCTCTCAGTCTATGTGTCTATGTTGGGACTCCCACAATGGTGGCAGATACACTGGGATGTGTTTGTCTAATCTTCTACTGGAGGATGGCTGTGTGAGGGAACTAAGGATCTCAAATGATGGCCTATGTAAACTCAGAACTTACCTGGCTGTGTGTCCCTGCTCCTGCTGGCTCCTGCAGGAAGGAGCTTTCTAGGGGCAGCTCCCTGAAGGTGAAGGTGGATCTGCTGGTTCTCTCTGTCCACACTGGCCACCTTTAGGACATAGCTTTTTGGTGGAGGTGTACAATGGGCAGAGGTGGATGTGTCTGTATCCTTCAGTCTGCACTGAGCATAAGGAGGAAAGAGTCTTCTGGCAGCAGCACCGACAGGCCTCCTCCTGAGACACTTAATTTTTTTGTACCAGGGATCCAATTCAGGATTTTATGCTTGCCAGGCAGGAGTTTGTGCCACTGAGCTATGTTTCCAGCCACATGGTGCATAAGACTTTGACACTGAACTAACTTTCCATGCAAAAATAAATAATTGGGCATCCTTTTCTTATTTCTATTTGATAATGTCCTCAAGGCATCCCTTGAGGTTCCACTCCAAAGAAGGTTGATGCCATCTGGAGAGTGTAGAAGACAAAATGCAACTAACCTATCCACCCTCAAACTGGCATGTAATTTCATCTTCCCTAGTAGCTTGTGAACTTTGATTCCTCAAGACACTGATAAGTTTAAGTATAATTGGTCCAAATTGTGACAGAAATGTTTAAATAAGGAATCACAACTTCATAGTAAACTATTTCCTTTGTTCATTGGATGAGGGCATATGTAAAAGGGAGAGTTGTAAGTAGTTAGAGCACTTATTAGGCTTAAATGAGCTCACCTCTAGAAGTAGATAGAACAGTTGGCTGGAAGAGCTTTGCCTATTCATTAGGGCAAAGAAGTTTCCAGGACTTGAGTCCTCAGTCTAATTACCTGTAAACCTTTCCTAGCAAGAGACTAGTTTAAGCTTTATTTAAATTTTGTATCTTTAAAGCTCAAAGGTTACACATATTTATTATCTAACAATCACATTTTATATGTTATCAAAGGCCATCAATCTTCTATGTGCACACAAAAAAAGAAAGGGCTGACATTTTACTCTTAATTAATATATGAAAGGCACAAATGAAAATTATTCCCCTAATAGTTGTTATGAAATGCAAACAATTGTTGAAAGCTGTCTCAGCCCAAACTACGAAGATAAGGGTAACCTAAGTGATCTTAAAATCCACTGAAAACTTACGGAGATTTTCTACTTTACTAGAAGAGAGCTAAGTATGATAGATAAATGGAGATTTGTCTGTGATGCAGAGCTACTTTCTCCTGAGAGTATCCTGGGCATGAGTTCCTGTCAGTTGTTATTTGTTCATACAACTGAAGATCAGTCTCCAGAAAGGAATCCAGCTGTCTCTCTGGTAGACATTCCATTGGTCATTGACTTCAAGAGGGATTCACCGAAGAGATGCTGGAGAAAACTATATTCTTCTATAAGAGTGGCCGCTGCTCTAGGAGTGCTTAACTAGCTGGCAGGGTAACCACTGTTTGCCAAAATTATATAAGGAATAGTTAAAAGCTTGTGGGAGATCAAGTTTTATAAGTTTACAATTAAGGTTTTAAAGTCTACAACTTATTACTGAATTATTTCCATATAGCAATACATGAAAGGTTTAAAAGCTTCTTTAGTCTAAATGTGTTTTGGTCCCATGAGTGTGGTGCTTTTGGTAATAGCTCCTTGGGGTTCTACCCAGAAGTTGGTTCTTCCTACTATGTCTCAAGTTCTGTTCCCCAAAACTGATCTGCCCAAAATACTAAGCCAAGATATGGTTTTTATGTGTGTTCTCCTGAATGGGAAAAATTCAAATATCTCACCTGACCCAGAGATGGGGTATGTATCTGTCATCTAAGATGATTTCCCTGTCTTTGTACTTAGCAAAGACTCATTTACTGTGGGTTTACTTAGGAGGAACAATCCAGAGATTTTCTTCTTTCTAATTTGACATGCTTCTAAAAAGCAAAATACAAAGTGGTAAGAGAAGATTAGATGTAAGGCCAGACAGAGGAAACTGAAGCAAAACAGGCTTGACATTTCCTCTAGAGTGAAGAGAAGTGTCAGAGTCCATCTATTTCAGTGAAATATGTCCTCCAAATGTTAAAAATAGCCATCGATCTAGTGTCATTTAATTGATGGAAGGAGTTCCATGTTTCATTATATTTTCTAAATGTGAGCTAGATTTTATTTAGGAATACACATTTCACAGAAGTGTATATTAAAGTCTACTAGGGGTGTTCTAACATTACTATCTTTAGTGCTATTGTCTACATAAAGTCAAACAAGGGATAGCAAATTTACTACTAGTAAATTTAGTAACTAGTTCAAGTGCAACATGTACAAGAACGTAAAAGGAATAAAAATGTCCTACTAAAGAAGTATCATAACCTTATAACCTTAGATTTATCATCATTTTAATAAAACTGTAGGACAGACAAAGTGCAATTATAATCAATGCTCAAAGACAAAGCATAAATATAAGCAATAGTTAAAGATGTAACAAAATTTAAAGCATTAAAATTTATTAGCTAAGTGAGTGCCAGTCCAAAGTCTATGAAACAACAGCTAACTCTTACCTCGGTCCAATGATCTTGCTGGAAAAACTCAAAATGATATAGGTGAAAGAAACTGCCAACCTATTAGATATCAGGAATGAGTTCATGTTCTCTAAAATCAAATAAAGAATTTCAGGAACAATGGAGGCTAAGAGCATAAAATATTTATTGAGAAAAAGAAAGTTTCTGTCTGAGAGACAAAAGCAACCCTGAGTGGCTGCCGAAGATTTTGCTTTTTCTAGAAAATTTTGTAGAACAAAACCACAAGGTGAGATGGATCCAAGATGGAGGAAAATGGGATTCACAAGGTAGACATGAAGTGGGACAGAACTATGATCAATTAGTAAGATTATGAGTGTATTTGCTCTAGTAAGATTGATTAAATAAGGATGCAATAGGAAAGCAAGTCACTTAGCAAGTGGGAACAGGGCCTTTCTGTAGGGGTTTGCATTAATATATTTGTCTGACTTCCCCAAGGTGATGGATACCTATTTAAATTATAAATCCCTGGGTATATTCCTGTGGTTATGGGTGCATTTGTTTTGTCTTTTTTCTTGAGGCCTAGCTCACAGCATAGTATGTTTGCCTCTCCCACAGTTGCAAGGTATCTGGTCTTCTGCATTGGCTCCTTTGAGCCAGCCCGACTGCCTATAATATTGCTATTTAATTCAGTTGCCTATAACATAATGTCTTACAGGTGAAATTTTATAGCCTTTATTTTGATTTATGTATTTCAGGTCTCAAAAGTAAAGTGAGTCTAATACATTTCATATTTCTTTTTTAATAGATACCAAAACAGTTGAAAGACTGGAAAGGGAAAGTCTTGTTATGAACATCTCATACATAATTTATTGTACACAAAATCACAAGCCAGTTTTCTTTGCTCAACAACTACCCATTTCTCTACACATTGTAAATCATCAGCAGTATGTGAGTTTAATCACTTATTTTTACTTATTCTTAGGTGGTTGAACAAATATCAGAAGTCTGTTGAGATAAACTAATATCTAAGTAGGACATAAATTCTATTATCCAAAGTATTTGCATTTGAATGGAGATAAAAACAGGTGTTTCTTATTATGAAAAAGAAGTTCCTAGAATGCAATAACAATAGGACAAATTATGTATTGATCATCTACTGAAAAATCACAATATTTGCACACATTTTCTACAAAACTAAATACCATTTTACAGGCATTTTAAATTCTCATTTAGCAAATAAAACTGTGACTCAAAAGACAATGTAGCTCAATGAATTTTCCTAAGCTAATTTTTATTGGATATAAAAGTCCAACACTATTTAAAGAAAAGTCTGGCTATTTGCAATTGTTCCATTGTTTTCTCCAACAAGGGTAAAATATTATGGTCAAAAATAGTTTTAAATGCTAATAATTTTCTATTAAGGTAATGTATCATCAATATTACTGAAACTTTCATTGCTGATAAAAATATTAGGGTTTCTTTCAGTAAAACAGCCTTAAAAATAAATAAGACACAAACAAATATAACAAAGGAATCATTTAAAAATAATTACCACAGTTATAAAATACTTTAATAATTTGATTTTAATCTTAGTTAATTTTACCACAGCTGTTACAGATGTAATGGAATAATTATGTTCTCATCATTGTGTTATATTATCAAAAAGCAAAAAAGAACAATTGGGATATAACATGTAAAAGCCACTCACCCTTTAAAGATATTAGCCCATTTTATGAATCAAAAAAGGTACTTTAAAAATCTCATTTACTAGTATTGGTTGCTAAATAATGACCACATGACAAATAGCTTTGGAACACAGAAGAATAGTATAGGGATATATTCAGAAATATATATGTATATGTATATATATATATATATATATATATATATATTAGTTGATTTATTTTACTTTGATATGAAATTCAATTTAAAGGGAAGAAATATCATGACTTTTCATACTGATGTTTATTATTTATGTTGATGGATACTTAACAATTTGCAGAGAGATTCCTAACCTCATTCTATAAGTATTTATGTAGTACGTAGTATTTATTCAACTGTTCTGCTCATTCTATTGCACTTATTGGATATATAACAGTGTTTAGTGCAGCAATAACAACCGCAAGTATGATGTTCATACAGCTTACATTACAGAATATTTTACTGTACAGTAAAGGCAGAGGTGGGATATTACTCTTTGGCCTCTCTTCTTCCATAAATGTAAATGCAATGGTTTTAATAGAAGGATACAGTCACCAAAGATACATTTATTATTATAACTTTATATATTTTGTTTCTTTGTTACCCCAGTTTGGCAATTTCCCAAATTATGAGCTTTTGTTTATTTTTTAACTGTTTCCTACTTACATTACAAATTTCATAAATCATTAGACAACTTTCTATGTATTAATATTGCTCTGTTTATCTTACTTTCCTTATATTATTTTAGACAGGCTCTTGGTACTCAGCTCAGAGGGGACTTATACTCAGTGTCAGCCTCTCAAGTTCTGGGATTACAGGTATGGGTCATCAAGTCTAGCTTGTTTAACACATTTAACCACTTCTCAATCCACAATGTTCTTGAAACAACTGGAAAATAAGAGCCTTAAAATAGCTACTTATCGCTGTCAACATGATTGGATTAAAGGAGATCAAATGACTAGTAAAGCCTTCCTGTTAGGCATGTCTTTGAATGCATTTGTGGAAAAGATGGGCCTTTGTGCAGTAGACTAACAAGGAGGATCCACTTTACAACCCACTGAGAGCTCTAGCAGAGCCAAAAGGTAGAGAAAAGCAGGTGCTTTTCTACTTGAGCTGAGACACTTGTCTACTCTCTTCTAGGTAGATACCAGAATTCTGGACTCAAGGACCTTCAGAAACAGGGACACCCCTTAAAATTTCCTCACCACATTGCTTCATAAACTTTCTACAGAAGTAAATTTCCACCATGACAATAATGTAGGACTTCTGGATGTCAGAAATTTTTAACTCATGCAATGATTTCTGTACATCTGTGTTGGATGCATATCATGGATGTTTAAGAAAGTCCCTTAGGGCTAGTGAACCCTCAGGGGTACAGGGTAACTAATGCTGTCACATGTTTGCCAGGCATTTGGTGCTGTGAACATGCACCAAATCCAACATTTAGTTTGCTTTTACCTAGGGTCTAATGTGTAGTAGGACCTGAATAACTTCTGTTATTAGATAGAGGAATTAATTGCATATTGTCCTCGGCTAAAGACCACAAGGAAACAAAATATTTGCTGTGCTAACTCTTTATTCACCCATCCTTTTCCCCATTTTCTGGATAATGTAGAATGGTGCCTTGGCAATTATATTTTTTCATATTGTAATATTCATACAAACAAATTTCTTGAAGGGGCACTATGTGAATCTAAGTGTCTACTTGAGCAACAATAAAGGCTCTAATTGTAAGACTCTAACAAGGTCATAGAGATTTTTCTTCCTCGCATATTGGACAGCATTGCTGCAGGGAAACTTGCTGTATTAGAACTCCGGCTACAGTGGATAATTATCTATGACTGGGTGTTGGTGTGGTTTAGAGTCTGAAATTTCAAGTTGCCTGTACACAATTATTCTTCTACTTGTATTTTTTCCCTCCAAAAAAATCCTGTTAGTGGTGTGTATTGCTTACTTTTCTGCATTAATCTTACAGAAGTGGGGCTATAATAGAAATTTAGAAATGCAAAAAGGAAAGAGAACTAGGAGAATGGCAAAGGGCAGAAAGAGTCAGAAAGGATTGTTCATAATATAAGTGTCACCGACTTTTAGGTGGGTGCAGAGGTAGGCAATGTCATTGTCTCAAAGGTACATGAATACTAAACTTTGTTCCTCCATTCCAAATTTCATGTGAATGGCAATTCCTGCCCTTTCCTGGCTGCTCCTTCATTCGCGATGTCTTTATTTTTACTCTTAAATTGTTAGAATATCCATCCTTCATGGTTAAACTCAAATACCAATGCTGCAGGGTTGCATGCCCTAATCTCTTAAGCCCAAATTAATCATTCTTTCATCGGTATTCTCTCAGAACTGCTCTTATGAATTTATTAAAGATTAATTTCCCCCTACTGCAATGTATTAGTAATAAATCAAGCCTCTTTCCACTATAACTTTCCATTAAGATAGTGATTAGGCCTGCTGTGCTGTATATATGTGTATACTACATGTATTGAATAAGATTAAGATAAGAAAATACTGTTAGATATTATCCTAGATTTAAAAATAAAATCTAAAAAAATATATTAGTATTTACTATATTGGAAAAACCTCATCCTCATTTTACCGATAAGAAAAACTTGAAATGTAAAACAAATTTAGATAAACTGCAGAACTTAGTCTCAAATCAAGATCTTTCTGATCCT
Organism: Cavia porcellus; assembly: GCF_034190915.1. Lineage (NCBI taxonomy): Eukaryota > Metazoa > Chordata > Mammalia > Rodentia > Caviidae > Cavia > Cavia porcellus. The sequence continues at coordinate 96,092,625 of NW_026947487.1, forward strand.
AAGGCTCAATAACTACTGAAATGCACTTTTCCTTGAATTCCAGGATTTGATTACCTAAAATGAGATTTTGACCTTGGAACACAAAAGTTGGTTTATATTAATGTGTGATGAACTAAGCCATGATTTTATTGATGACCATTAACAAGACATTGATAGTATCTATAATGTTTCTTCACAGTGGCTTGGGAAATCTTTGTTGAAAATGTTTGAAAGAAGTCAACATATCTCATCTCATATCGATTGTCTGTATGTCTATCTGAAAGAAAGGAGTACCCAATTTATCAAAAAAAAGTGAAAAAAAAACTATCTCTATGGAATTACGGTTGTCAAGTATTCACTGAGGAGTTTGCAGGTGTCAAGTTCATTTTTAAATCTTGCCCAAGTTCATTATTGATTGAATGTTCATCAGATTTCATTAATCTGATAAGAATTATAATTTGAGTTCTAGAAAATTAAAATATTCCAGTCTAATAACATTGTTGGAAAGTAGGATTGATAATGAAGAAAAATTCTACACAAGGTTGAGGTTGCAAAAATTTTTGTTTCAGAAAATTAAATTATACTTCCATCAAATTTAGTAATCCATAGATTCTACACAGTTATCTACAAGATAACATAGCCTTTCTCCAACATCTTTCTCAAATTATTCTTCATTGTTGAATAAAATTTACTCCTCCAAACCCAAACAGGGATTTTACTCCCTCAAGAGCTCTTTCTCCTCAGAGAGCCAAACCGAGTAGTTTTCCCTTTAATAATCTTTCCTTTTTTTTAATGATAAAGGGATTATGCTGTACTTGCAATTTCTAAATCAGTATATGTCCTTCTCTGTTATGATCCAAAAAGGAACTAAAAACTTAAACAAGTACTCTAAGATTGGAACCGATTTTAATACATTTCACAAATATCTGATGATCAAATAATGACCTAGAGAACTCAATGATATAGTTCAGTGACTTAAGCTCCTCCCTGGCAAGCACATGGTTCTGAATTTGATTCCTGGTGCAAAAAAGAAAAAGTGAACATAATGACTTGTAGTGCTGACATATCATTCAAAACCCTTTTTAATGACTAATAATATATAGTTATATATAATAAAGATCTAAATTTGAATTTAGATTTAATTTCTGAGGTTCATTTTAATTTTATTACATTACAGTCTTTAACCTAGGACAATATGCAATTAATCTCTGTATCTAACAACGGAAGTTTTTCAGGTTCCACTACACATTAAACCCTAGGTAAAATCAAGCTAAACGTTGAAACACATTATGGCTATGCAAAACTGTATGTGTTTGATCTCATGTACTCAGAAAAACAGTCTTACTCTCTTCACATCAATATTAAGGTTACTTTTTAGTACATGATTTAGCTATTTGCTGTAGTTTCAGTTTTTTTTTTTTTGAACAATGAAGTAATATGACCTCACAAAACAAAATCATTATGTAAATATTTTAAGATATTTAATAATTCAGGTGCTTTATTACTTTCACATAGGCAGCTCTTAAGACACAATTATTCCAAATTAGTGAAGCTGGTTTGACAAGTATCCATGACCAGCGAGTAAACAGCCATTCAGGATCACACTGAGAGCCTATCAAATCTCCTGGGAGCTTCCTTAAGCAACAGGAAGACCATCCAGGATACTCCTTAACACTGTTTTTAAATCCCACACTTATGGTGGGGTGAGTACCACGACTGTCACAAGAATGCAGAGCTGATAAGGAGATATCACAGAAATTTTAAAATTCTGGGATCCTTTTGTCCAATAATAAAATTCACCAAGCTGTTTAGGGCTTCAGGAAGCCTCTGAAAAGGTTTACCTCAGTTTTAAAGTAGACTGACAGAGTTCCTGTGTTGTCTCTTGTTATTTCCAATAGAATTAGCTATATCACCAGGCATAGTGTAATTGAATATGTCAGTACATGACAGTGTTAATAAAAACACAACTTTGTATATAGTATAGAACTTCAAAAACCTGCAGTTATCAAATCAGAATGTGTATCATTGAGTCTTGTCATCTTCAGTGTAGTTGCCTATACTCTCAGACTTGATACTATAAATCATATGAGTTTTGAATAACATCTTCTCTGCCTAATTTCTGTTATGCTCTTTTTTGCCATCAGTTGTCTGATTATCTTCTTCATTCTGTTTTCTGCTCTATTCATTTAGGCCTCTCTGCCACTGTTCCTGGAATCCTAGTCCTTTTCTCTCTCTCTCTAGAATGCCCTGGAGTATTTTCTGTAGAGTTGGATTGGTGGTTGCAAATTTCCCAAGTTCCTCTTTGTCTTGGAAGCTTCTTGTTTCTCCATTAATTTCTAGAGACAGTATATCAGGATATATCAGTCTGGGAAGGAGGTTATTTTCTTTTCTTCTTGACTCAATGGTTTGTGTGGAGAAGTCGGCCATTATTCTGATGGGCCTTCCTCTGTAGGTTATCTGTTTCTTGTGTCTAACAGCTTTTAATATTCTGTTATAGTAGAATGATCTATACAACAGTCTTATATGTTTATTTCATTTCATTTGTTTATAGGAATATGTTTTGTTTTGCCTTGCTTTGTTTTGTTTCTCCCTCAAATATAGAAAGGATAGAAATACATGTTAATACTCATGCATATGTAGAATATATAAACAGTTTATGAGAACTGATCATATGACACATGATGAAATGAACAGATATTTGAAGAAAAAGAGAAACTAAAATACCCAGTGCTGATCCTGGAGTATCACAATGTGAAACCCAGCAATAGTATTATTCTTTGTTCAGAGTGATATTAGCGTCCTTAGGTTTATTCAATCTCAACGTAATTGAAGAGATGGATAACTGCAATAATGTTTAAGTGTATAAGATTGATAACCATATTTCGAAGTTTTTGTTGGATAGTTGAACGTAACTGGTTGCAATCTCACTGTTTGAATCCCCACTTTATAAGCTCCACGTTAGTATCTTGAATTTGAATCTTGAATTTAGTATCTTGAATTTGTAAGAAGACAATTTGGAATCATCAACTAGTGATTTCTTACTGTTTATTTTTTTTCTTTGAAATTATGTATTATTTCTACCTTTTTCTGTTTTGTTTAGTCCTTCTTTAAATTAAATTTTAAAAAAAGATACTATAGTACCCAGTGGTGATCATGGAGTGTCATGATGTGAAATACAGCAATACTATTATTCTTTGTTCAGAATGATTTTAACTTGTTTTAGTTTTGTTTAATCTAAACATAAATTAAGATGTAGATAACTGCATGTATGTTCAAGTGTATAGGATTGACAAGCATGTTACTAAGTTTTTGTTGGACAGTTAAACAGAACTGTTTGCAGTTCCCACTTTAAAGTTCCATTTTTGTATCTTGAATAACTATTTGTAAAACAACAATATGTAAACATCAACTAGTTATTTCTTACTGTTTTATTTTTTTTCTCTGAACGTATGTATTATTTCTACCTATTTTCAGTTTTGTTTAGTCTTTCTTTAGATAAAATTAGAAAAAAAACAAATAAATAAACTGGACTGACAGTGTGAGAAAATTAAGGATACCTTTAGGGTCCCTGGCAGCCTGTGACTGAGCCAACAAATCTAACAGACTGGATGTTAGTATTTGCATCATTCATAAAACTCCCTAAAAATAGTTCTCTGGAATCCAAAATAGGTCTGTTCAAGGATGACCAGTCTGCACTCCACACTACCACATACCCACACTGGCCAGTATTCACTTTTATAACTTTCATTGTTATGTCTCTTTCTCTCCATTTCTTTCAGGATCTGTCAAAAGCCAAATTAGATGAAAGGAAGAGCAAGCTTGAGTGGTGCAGCATTCCTGTAAATAAATTAGGACAATGTTAGCATGAGAAGCCATAATTAAGGTTCATTGGAATACAAACTAAATCAAAAGCTAACAAACTTAAGTTTATCACCTAGATTTTCAAGAGTAATGAAGAAGAAAAGCTATGGAAAGGTGTAGAGTGCAGGGTCTGGCACAAAACAGAGTGATCAATAATTGTTCAATAGAGAAAGAAATGGATGATGGAACAGTATTGATGGGGTTAATCGTAGATTTGCTGTGTTTTGCTCTGATAATGCTCCGTGAGTCTCAAGTTCTTACCATTGGTACAATCATTTCAGTTGAAATTATAAAAGCAATTATATTTACTGGTGATATTTCTTTGCTAATACTTTTTTAGCCTATGTATTGTAGTTATTATATTACAACATATGCCATGAACAAAATTCCTTTTATATTTCACCAACCAAACTGATGAGTAATAATAAAAATAAAGTCTCACCTGTGTAAGAATGAATAACATCATGATACTCTCATGATGAAGGGGAATTACTAAGAGAAAACTAGCATGGAGACATTGTCTTTGTTTGTAAACAGCACGTGACCACCTCCAAACCTGTTGCTATTGTCATTGTGAAGAAAAACAACACTGACATAGAAAGAGTCAAATAAATGGACCACAACTCGTCTAGCATATAATTTCTACATCATGGACATGCTATGCCAGCCGGATAGTTCCATACAATGTACACCTATAAATCCGAGTTTCCCTTTAAATGTGAGAAATGAAGATTCATGTAATAAAGTAGCAATGTATGTATAATTTTATATAAATTTTATACAAATTCATTCACTCAGCTGTATTCATCCTGAGGGAAGTGGAAGTAGAATATATTTCATGTCAAAGGAAGCGGTCAACTTGTAAATTGGTGCTATATGTGTATTTTTAAATTTGCTCATAAAACAAAGCAAACATGTTCTCTTTTTATCCTAAAGTTTTATGCCCATTGTTACACCAAATTCAGTTAAAATACACAGGTGAGCAGTGAGATTTAAAACTAAGTACTAAATGGTAATTCACTGAGCCTTTCCACTATCAGAAAGACACACAGCACAGTTCTCTGTAACTATCTACGCAAGACACATATATATACACATACACAAACACATACATATACACACATATTTAAATCTCTGCATGTCATAGTTTATTGGCCAAGGATGGGAACAGATGTTAGTTACAAAGAGGGCAGTTTCTAGGTATTCTGAGTAATAAGTATTATTTAAAAATATTTATCTAAGGCTTAAGGGGTCAAAGAAATCATTGTACGCCTATAACTTATGTATAGCAGACCTTTTATGATAGCAAGACAAAATTAAGTACTACAAGATGCAGGGCTCCAGATTTGTGTCTGCCTCTAACTTTTTCAGGGTCTTGGGCAAGTTTTACAAGCCCCCAGCGGCCTCGTTCCCTATCTGCAACACTGAGGGAGTCAATTAGTTTCCTTAGGTGCTTTCAACTGTTACACTTCATGGGTAGAAGGATTTTATTGTCACTTTCAATCAAGTTTAATTTTCTTCAAGAAGCAATCTCTTCACCTTTGGAATTTTGTTTTGTTTCACAAGTCTTAAATTTATATCTATATCAATATTTTCAAATCCTTACTTTAGTTTTATACTTAAAGTCAGTAAAGACTCTATTTTTAGCAATTCCTCAAAGGAATTGGAAGAGAGTCTCATCTTTGGCTCATTACCTCTGAGAGCTGGCTCACTGATGCCTGCTGTTTCTAAACTCCGGGCCCAGCTCCTGCCTGTAATTGTCATCAAGGTCAACACAGGTTCGTCACCTCTGTCAAATGCAGGAATAAAAATGAGTTTTCTCATGTCGAAAACTGACTTGAGCTTGGGTCCCTAGGGCCTGAGGTTATTCAGCACTGTCTAGATAAGGAAACACAACACTAAACAGCTCTGAGGAAATATACAAACAGGATCTTGGCCGTTCCACCATTTTTATACCTTCCAGATTAAGATACTCAGTAAAAGGAAATCGTGATACATTCCAATTGTAAGTATATATAGTAAATTTAAGTATATATAGTGTTTGTGGTTACATTTGTAAAGCCAAGCAGATTCTTCTGTTCTTAACTATTTGTTTTCTACACACTACAATGTTGTAGGTTAACTATTTCAACTTGAAGCTCAATCAGGCAGCAGAGGCAGAATAAGAGTGGATTAGAGACAGGTGTTATAGATTTAAGAGCTTGCTAATTAGTGAAGACAAAGAAGAGTTTGTTTCCCATTTCTTAGATGCCAGACTATAGCTCCATAGAAAAGCATCATATACTGAGTTACACACTGGCACAAAACACACAACAGTATACAGCAATGAACATACAGTAATGATCTTAGTAATCTGAAGACCATCTCCTGTCTCCTACTAAAATATTTTATGTTTGAGCCCCAAGTTACTTCTGTTTTTGACTTCTAGATTTGAAAAGAGGAATCTTCTTCGTTGCATTTCAACATGGTTTGATTTTTCTCAAAAGATGTGGCTTTTCACTTGTGATACAGAAATTCAAGTGAAAGGTTTGAACATTCCCACCTGTATCAGTAGTGAGCAGGCATTGTACATTGAAAATTCAAAGGTTTTTAAATTAATTTTCTATATGAAAATACAAATTCATCAAAATTTCTTTGAGTTAAATTTTTGCTTATCCCTGGTAGTGAACAACAACAACAACAACAACAAATCCAGCAGCACATATGATTAAGTTCAAGACAGATATACGACATTTTTTTTTCTTTAGTGCTCACATGAAATAAATTGTAAATCTGCTTTATGGGTGATGAGATTAAGATATTGAGAGATCATAAATTTAAACTTGGTCAGCTCATAAAGAAGTATAAGTGTAATTCATTTCACATGTGATTTACAACCTGGGATCTTTCCAGATTCTTAATACTGATAAGTTTCTCATGTTCCACATATCTGTATGCTGTTTGCTAGATCCTCCTTTCATGACACGAATGGCCACCTCTCTACTTACTCCTCATGTCTGTCTGTTACTGTTGACAATTCTTTGAATTGATTTTCACTTCTTCCTGACCTGCACACATGCAGGATCTTGGATCTGATCCTGTCTGTTACTTTTGGGTTTGGCATATTGACTTTTCCTAAAGAAATAATCGCTGCTTCTTTGGTACACTATGCTATCTCGCAGAAGAATTTCTGCTAAGTGAGGACTTCTCATAGACACATGGGAACCTTGCTTTCATCAGGTTGGTTTGTGTTGAGCTGAGAACCTGAGCAGCTGAATGATGGAACAATTACACACTTGCCTTTACACATTTCCTCCTTATTTGTTATTTATCTTTAAAAAATTAAGGCTGTGAACTTTCTGATTTTTTAAAATTATTGATTCTGGAAAATAAGAAATTTTATGATTCTGATACATCAAAATATCATAAACTAGAAATAACATTTTTGAGAAAAGAATTTATACATTTCACTTCTTTTTATCTATATTGAGCCGAGTGGAAAATTGATTCATTTGCTACTATCCAGTCAACAAATGTGCCCATGCTAACAATGTTTTATGAGACTGTAGCAAGTCCAACCACAATTAAATAGAAATTTTAACCTTCTTGTTTCACAAAGAAAATGATATGTGAATGCTGAGAGTTTTTTTCAGAAATGTTGAAGCCAGCAAAGAATCTCATCTTCCTGTCCAGTTTTCCTTTCTTCATTTCTGTTTGCATCCATTATCAGAATGCTGAAAAATAGAATCATCCTAATATTTTCTCCATAACACTGCAGTGAGAAAAGTGGACTTTCAGACACTCTTTCCAACTGCCTAATACATTAGGATACTGTCAGCAGGCTACATTAAAAGATCACAAATTGAGTTTTTTGAGCTTCTATATTACCTATTTCTAATCGTACATATTATATGGCTGTACATATTATATAAACAATCTGAAATATGTATTATCATTATATATCAATGTAACGTCATATATCATATATTTTGAATAGCATGCAAAACACATCTAGTAATTATTTCTTCTCCTCCCAAATCTCTTAGTATATCACCTCTAATATTCTTGTGGACAGATTTGCTCACCACAGTTCACACTGATAGACATCAATATTTGAATCCAGTCCTAAACCAAATTTCTTCATATTTTTAAAACACATTTAAGTGAGAAATATTTCCTTTTTTTTTTTCTCTTTGTCGGTACCAGGGATCAAACTCATGATGGCCTGCATGATGGCAGGTGTTTATGCTGCTGAGCTAAATCCCCAGCCCTGATTTAAAATATTTCTAAGCAATAAATATACTGGCATTAGTGCAAAAATTTAAAAACACCCAGATTGATGTCTTCAGAAATCTACAAAAGTGATTTATTTTTAGTTGGAGATTATAATAACTATAGGCTTAGTTTCTATGGATTGTAATAAGATGATAGGGTTCTAATTATGCCATGTTAGCCTTGCAAAAATGAATTTCTTTTTTTTTTTTTTTTCTTTTTCCTTTTTGTTGGTACGGGGGATCGAAACCACGGCTGCCTGCTTGCAAGGCAGGCGCTCGCTGCTGAGCTAAATCCCCACCCACTGCAACCATGTATTTCTATTCCAATGTTTGTGTTCAGGTTGTATCTTTCAAAGGAGTGTGTGCACTATTGGAGTGCTGGTTACTCAATTAATGTGAAATGACCCAATAACTTAATGTTGGGGAAAAAAAAAAGAAGATTATCATGCATTTAGCCAAGAAACCAGCCATTGTTCAGCACATTGTTGGACATTTTAATCGTGTGCCATATACATTAATTTACTGAAGATTCCTGCAGGGCTCTGGATTTTTAACATAGAGTGGAATAGATATGACTGAGTCTGCAGCAAAAGTAAGTCACAGCTTAAATCAGAACACTTCATTTAGCAATGTGACTACAAGACATGTTTTGTTTAACTTTGGTTTGCTTGTGCAGATGTATTAAAACAGACAAATGCGCTGACTATTTGCTTCTTCCCAAATAGCATGTAAATTAAGCTTCATGAAACAGTTCTGGAAATATACCCTGGTGGCTGAGGACATCCTTCTAGACTCGGACTTTCCTAGGCACGGGTAAATGGAATGAGGTAGTACCAAATGCTGTGTGCTGACAGTCAGAGCTCAACGAGGCATCTTACCTGAGCCAGGCTAGATTGGAAAGGTCTGGAAAGCAATGGGTGGCTCATCCCTCTGTTCAGATAAGAATTGCCTTAGTGAAATAGACACCTTATAGTCTAAAAGTAAGGCATTACATAAAAGTACAGTAAAGTTAAAAATGGGACACAAAGAATCTTACAACCAAATGGAGCTGGTCCCTTGATTACTTTTTTGCTCTCTACAATGTCATGTCTTTTATCTACGTTAGTCAGGCTGTGTTTTAGACTAAAAGAATTTGAACAAAAACTGCTTATGTTGATTGATATTTCATCCAGACTAGAGGGGGCTGGTTTACATAAGACAGTGCCTAAAACATTCATTTCCCACAATCTTAGGTTCTCTGCAGGACCCTAGGCAAACACTTACGTGTTCTTGTTCACTGGCTTTTGCTTGGCTGGTTTCTATGGTTAATGGAGTCTTATAGAACACAATCAATTGTTTTTCTGTTTTCCTATTTACAGTCTCTTTACCATCCACCCTCACCTTCTCAAATAGCAGATAACAATCTTTGAAATTCAGGCACCTTTGCTTCTCAATATTAAATTGGAATTATGCCTCTATGGTCACCTGCCTGATAATAGCCTTATAGGAGATTAAGACTGAACATTTTTTATATCTTAAATTAAGTTTTATCAGAATCTTAGTCTGAGCAAAGGATCCAAATACAACTGATATGTATATTAAAGAAATGCCCTCGGGAGTAAAGAACAAGTAGTGTAGAGGGTTAGAAAAGGACCCAAAGTTATGGTTTCAGATAAATACCAGTAACAATATGAACCACAGTCTCACTTTGATGAAGAGCCTCCAACCAAACTGGTCCCATTTTTAGGCAAAGCAGCTGGGCAAATTTATTTTCCACCAGTCACTGAGTAAGGGCTGCTGTGGAACTGGAAATGGAAGGTAATCAATGCTAACTTCTGGATCTCTCCATGAATATGTAGACTCAACTTCTCAAAGAAGCAACCTCAGAAATTCACAGGCTCAAACTGGTAATGACAAACGACATAGAGAAGGTCACATTTCTAGTTTGACTGTACCTTTGTACTTGGTACATTTAGACTATAATGTGTTTATTTCATTAATGAATTTCTTATCTGAACCAAGGACTGGGTCACCCACTTCTCTCCAAAGAGATGTCAACATGAATCCTATGAAGTTTGACTTAGATAGTAAGTTCCATTACTATCTCATATACTATATGTGTTTTAGAAAACAAATTTATTTCCAGTAGTACAAGATGTATATTATCATGCTACACTCTTTTAAGCAGCTATTATGTTGTAACTCAAATTTATAAGAAAGGAATCTGGAGCTTTATCTGATGTGGCAAATTCCCAAGTCAAACAGCTAGGTGAAAATCAGCCTGCTGGGTGGGTTAAGAACTTACCATTACCCTTCTCCTTGGACTCATAAAATTTTCCATAGATGTTGTTTGGCATATTTTGGACATCTATGTATTTATTACACCATTTAGAATCTGAATGGCAGTGATGTCTACATAGTACAAGGAATTCTTCATTTTCTGATTGACTTCTAGGCTCACACTGTTGCAGTTCAATGAGAAACAGACAGCCAGAAAGTAAAAGAAATGTCAAATAAGAGTAATTAGTGCTAAGAGAACAGTTGATTCCAAGTGCATACAGTGTATATTGACTTTTTCTTTTTTTTTTTTTTGAGCTTCAGAATTTTTAACATTTTGTTTGTGTTATAATAGAGCTTTTGATGAAATTTGATGAAATCTGAATCAGAATATACTCTAAAATGGTTTTGTCAGTAAAATAGATGCCTTAATTAGAGTAAATATTAATAGGCAGAGAAATAAATTATTGCTGAAAAAATGAGTTCGGAGTGGCAGAATCATATCAGGGATGCACCAACAGAGGTATGCAGATAAGTGGTTAATTTATTACTCTTAGACTTGATCATCATAGGCACCTCAAAGTGAATATAAAGAGCTGGTTCTGGCATCGTGGGAACTAGATCAATGATCTCAGTAGGAATTTTAAGATAAACCCTGTCTAAAACAGCATTAAATCTTTGTGATGCACAGACTGTAGAGTCTCACATTATAGAGAAGGAACACTCTTTAGGGTTTATCTGTCATAGCTGATCCAGTACTCTGTGAAGCCAAACCAACACTCACAAATGGAAAATAACTTTCCCACATAAAAAGAGCAGATGTGATGACATAGCAAGTTATTGAAATAACTGTTCTTTCCAAGATCTTTTCCTGTTATTTGACTGTAGCCTTTGAAATCATTCATGAAAATTTCTAAAATATATAATCAACATCAGGTTCTTTCTTTTCTAATCCAGTCTCCATGTTGGGTCACGCGGTGAAGCTGAACCTTTGGTTTCCTTACTTGGATGGTGTCCTCTGTGTTTATACCTGCTTGTGACTTTTCTGCCTCTTTCTTTCCCCCTTCTTATTTGCCCATATAAACCTTTATCACAAATATCAATTTTTATCAAATTTACAATATTCCTTCATGTTTCCGTGGATTTGTGTTAGTTGTTCATGTCTTTCTTTGACTTTAGCAGGCTTAGTGTAAGAAACACAGAAATGTTTCTCTTCCATCCTCCATCTACTGCTCTACAAATTTCTACTAAAGTATGTTGTTACTGGCTATTGTGATGTTCTGCTGATGTCTCTATCTTCCTCACCAGAGAAACTACAGAGTAGAATCTCATAGCACTCATCATTAGATTAAAGCACCTGTCATAGGTGAACACATGAGAATTGTTGGAAATATGAGAATGATAATATGTATACTGTCAACAAACTGTTGTTCTCTGGATTGTCACGAAGAGTAATATGGAAAAGACTACAAAAATAGAGGTTATGGATATTAAACTGAGTAATATTCTTCTATTCCCCTAATTTACATAATTTAGAGTCTCTTCATTGTCTTTTGCAATCCAGTGAGTGGACATTCAAATTCAGAATTTCTTTATGATGGTTGTGCTGGCATAAAAATCCTATTATTAGGCTGAAAGCTATACAGGAGCTCTACTTACCAAAATACTCATGATTGCAAGGGACAATGATATTGGTTCATCTGGGAAGATTAGAAGCCTCGAATTAACACACAGAAAGGAATAATACTACTGAGCACTTTCAAAGGTATTTTGGTATTCGCTCTCCCTTTTAAACTCTTTGTTCATTTTCTTCTATAGTGAGATGTGCCCACACATAGAGAGAACTCTAAATAAGCTAAGGTCAACATTTCTACTTTAGGAATTCCAATAGAAAAATTTGGTTTTCTTGCTAGTAATGGCACATTTTTGGGGGAGCATCTTATTATCATTACTGGGGTCATTTTAAACCCAAGGTAATATCACAGCATGTAAGGCATTACTAATCTATTATTAAATGTTGTCTTCAGAGTTGATTTCCTCTTCTCTGTTGTGCCTTTCACACATAACACTTCCTTTGAAATTCCTTACAAATAATACGATCAGCTATCCCAAAGTAATCCAAACTGCACATAGTACTGATGAAAATTCCCATGCATGGAGATGAAATCAAATATATAGTGTGAAATAGAACAATTACAAAAGTAGAGCCTGAGTTATAGAATAGATTTTCTGATTCCTAGATGTAAGGAAAAGGCTTAAAACAGCTGTAAATCCAAACAGATGTTAGGAACAGAAGGGCGTATGTGACCTTCAGACATGGTTACTTTGGCCATCTAGAAATATCCTGGCCAATTGACTTAATCACCTACCATGGTGACAAAGAGAAAAATCAAACAAAAGGCAAAGATGTGCTCTGTGTATAAATCATTTAGGAAAATGATTCCTAAATGCTGGTTGACAAAGAGAAAAATCAAACAAAAGGCAAAGATGTGCTCTGTGTATAAATCATTTAGGAAAAAAAAATTTCCCAATGAAATTTGCCATGGAAAGATGTAGGCCCATTTTTTCATTGTTTGTTGAAAATAATGAGATTACTCTGAATTGACAGATTTTCTTATAAATCTGTTATGTGACTATAAGCAAAAAGTACCTGACGGATTCTAGTTTGTTACACAATACTAACGCTTTTTACAATTTTGGCGGGCAAGTAGTTATCAGTTGCATCTGAAAATCTATCATATTTCAAGCTCACATTTTTCTAATTCTTTAAAAGCATAAATACCATAAATTACTAAGTATTGTATTTTAAATAATGACTCTCAGGGTCACGTAAGTTGTGGGAGAGGGAAAGACAGAAAATTGACCCACATGTGTTCCTTACACATGCTGTTTCTAAAATGGGGTAGACAACTTTTACATCTCCATATTATTGTAGATTTGCTAATAATCTGTACATTTATAAAATATTACCTCTATCATTATACATACACATACATACAAGGCAGCCTTTATTTATTTTGAGTCAAAACTATTTACAAATAGAAAATATATACAGGTATAAACCTCTTAGTTAAGCTCAAATAAGAGATTACTAATTGAAATTATTCTGAAATCTGGATGAAAGTCTTTTTAACCTCAGAACTCTTGCATTCTTCATGCACCTAAAACCACTGCTACTTGGGTGGTGCTAAGGTCTTCTGCCAGCTGGAGCAGTAGTCAGGGTTTCCTCTCTCTTGGCTGTAGAGGTTAAGGGCCTGCATCACCAGCCACTCTTAACCTGATTCTGAGGACCAAATTATCCAAGTTGCCCTCATTCTGGAACCTGGTGCAGCCACCATCATTCTGGAACATGGTGCCCCATAGCTTTCTCTGTAAAGCAAACTTTCAATTTTGCAGTTCTGAGACTGCAGAGGGTGGAAACCACCACTGCTTCCTGCGATGCTGTCAAGTCATCTTTTCTATTCTTCTGTTTCTCCTCAGCTATATCTTTCCAGTCCAAAGCTTTAATGGAGCTTTTTTCCTGGTCAAATTCAGTCTTTTAAGCCATCCTGCTTGGCTCTTTGCTCTTGATTTGCAGGATAAATCTGAGTGAAAGCCATAAACAATAGCCATGCCACTGCCTCAGCATTTGACTGCTTTGAAATTTCTTCTATCGGATTAATTAGCCTGCAATCCTTAAACTTACTCTCAGTCAAATTTCTGGATACAAGTAAAATGCAGAAAAGCTTTTTGCCAAACCATAACATATATCATATGAAGTCCAATGAAGCCATTCTCTGCAGAAACCTCCTGAGCCTGGTCTTTATGGCCAAGATTTCTATCAGTTTCCTGGTCGTCTCTGTTCTGACCAGAATCTCCCATACATTGCAGCCCATCTGGTTCCAGTACTACACTTTCAAGCAGCATATCCAAGTCTTTCCAAACTCTTCCCCAAAGCTCTTGAACCACATGATCAAGTATAGTCTCAGCAACATTTTCATTTGTCTGGCACCAAATAGTGCATTTGTTACTTTTCCCTCATTACTGAGACAAAATGCCTGACACCCAAAATTAAAGACAGAAAATGTATTTAACTCACAGTATGTGGAGGTTTCAATTTGTAATAAGCTGGCTCCAAGGCAGGATGGCATGGCAGAAGGGCAATTGTTTATAGCGGCTGAAGACAGCAAAAGAAAAAAGAGCAGAAAAAATACAAGATTCTTTCTGTCCCTTATATTGTATATAGTCTACCCACACTAGGGAGGGTATAGCACTCATACCCATAATCCCAGGTTTGGACCATGAATCACTGAGAAACTCTAGAAACCTGCCCTCATGACTGTATGAGGTTTTCAGGGGACATCTATATTCAAACCAAAACACTCAGGAAAAATAAAGATGTTACTCATTCGTAACTAGTCCTTTAAACTTTCCAAGTGGATTTACCCTTTAAGTTTATTGGGAACATTTCATTACTAATATCTGTTGTTACATCTTTGGAGGAAAGCATGCTTCTAAGTCCTCTGTACCCCAGAGTACAAAGGTAGGTATTGATTGGGTAACCAGAGAAAAATCAGGTATGTGTCTTTAAAGGCAAAATTGATTTGCATTGAATGAGTTGAAAGACCACCCAAAGACAGTTGTGAATGCAGATGTTTCTCTGAAGCCTGACTTCAGATATTTGTGAGAATTCCATGCTTATTCACTGAGAAATACTTCAAAAGCCTCTCTGAATACTGCAGAGATAGACACAGAGTAGAGGATCAACAAAACCAGGGCATGTGGAATAATGGGCTCCATTTAATGTTCTTACAGAGAAATAGATCTAGGTCTTGGAAACTAAATCTTCTAACATAAAAAGATCTCAATTCATTTTTAAGGTTTTAAAATATAATTTTAATATTAGATACTAGTGTCTGCCTACCTTCTGTTACTCTTCTCCCTATTTCTCTCTCTGTCTTTCTCTCTGTCCTACTCTGATGATCTTTCAAATATAGAGAAGTTTGCAAAATTCAATGGCTAAAGAACAAAATTCTATACTTTAGGTGATCACTGCAACTCCATTTCAGCTGTTGATAATACCTACTTAAATCCATCTTAGAAATGAATTTGACAAGCACTGGTCCTCTTTGAAGATAAAATACTTCTAGATATTTATATAACTGCTTGATTCACAATTTTATTGGCCATATACATTACAGGTTCTCTCTAAATAATGCTATATAATTTTCTGAAATGCAAGGTACAACTTAGGTTTTATTATCACTCTCTGAAAAACTGGATAAATTGTAATGCTTTGAGAACACTTACCTGTCATTTTTCATCAATTGAGCAGATGTAAGTAGTTTCTTTTATTAAAAAAGACCAGATGAGATTTAGGACTGTCAGATTTTCATTTGGCTTTTAAAATCATTATTTAAAATGTATTTCTGTGTATGCAGAGCTAGCTAATTCTTAGACCATGTGTACAGCAGTGGTTAAACGTAAATTTTAAAAATTTATTTAAAGAAGCGGTATTTTAATCTTGTGTTCGGTAAAATGAAGAATGCACTTTATTATATTTCCAAAAACTATCAATGACAGATGTATTTAAAACTGATGTAAGCATGCTTCTGTACCTGGCCTCAGTGGAAACAGATATTCAGATAACCAAGAGGACATTCATTTCTAACAATGGAGAGGACATTCTGTCATTAATATCACGTAGTTTCACACTATTATGAGGGCTCATTCTAGGTCTATAGCCCACTCACCTTCTGAGGAAGCTCCATTCACCAGGATACAACATTCTCTAAATTTATAATTGTTTTTCCCTGTACTTTAGTTTGGATCTAGCTTGTCTTCTACAGCTTCATGTGTCTGAAGCTTGGTCCTCAGTCTGCTCATCTGGGCATTATTAGAAGCTGGTGTTAATCTTTAAGCTGTGAGACATTAGGAAGTTATCTGGGTATTGGTCACATGAGCTGAAAGGTTATTTTTATGAATCACTCAACTTTGCCTGTTTCCTGACCACAATAAGCTGAGGAATATTCTCCATGACACATTCTGGCTGCTCACCATGGTACACAGTCTCTCCACAGGCCCAAAAGCAATGGAGCCAACTGAGCCAGGACTAGGAACCTCCAAAACTGAGTGAAAGATAAATCTTTTCTCTTTTAAGTTGCATTATCTCAGATATTTATCATGATATAGAGAAATGACTAACACAACTTCTTTTGTTCAAATGGCAATGATTTACCTTTTAAGAGACACTGTTGGCTGCCTTTCTTATGCCCTTTACCAGAACATGTAGGAGTCCAGGGCTGCTCTTCTAGAACACTGAGCACTGATTCAGTGTCACCTACTGGGAAGCAAATTGCAAATTTTCTCATTTCTGTCCCACTGTCTTTTGGAAGAAAGATAACTTGATTTCTGAAGATACATCAATGCTCAAAGCAGGAGCAAATGCAGTCAGGATCTTGAAGGCTTATCCTAAACCTAGTTTAACAAAATCTTCACATTCCCCAAAATATGTTTTTTAGCAGGTAATCCTCCGCATTAGATTCTTTGAAAAGAGTGACAATGGACATCCTTGGGATAAAACATTTTGGAAAAATCATAATAAATATTTTTTTAAAGGCAAGACACAATGTATCTTTAAAAATCCTTTAGTTTATTCATAAAAACAATGTAACACGCCAACATTTCAAACACAACAGTATGTAAATATATTGATACAACAAAAGTTATGTCATATGAAGTTTAACTAAAATGCATATTGTTTATACACATAGTACACACAGTAATCCTAGTGTGTTGCAAGTAACAGTGAAAAAATGCCAAAATATGAGCATAAACGAGTTTGTATGTCTGTATGAGGAATCTGTAGAATATAATACTATCTGCAGGACTCAAGTTCTGAATTATCTCTCCGTCCTTGAATATTTGCTAAGAAGAGAATGCTATTTACCAAATAGGTATTACTAATTAGAGAAAGCTATTTCACCTCTTTTTGCTGCATTTCCATAGTTTATAAGATGCAAACACAAGAACAGCTGTTTCAGAAGAGGGAAAGAGATAATACATATAAAGTGTGCAAAGTGTGATGAACAGAAACCGTAGCAAAGGATCATGAAGGGTTTTTACACATCATGTATAAAGAGTAAATGTGTATTTTAGTAACTATGATGGCCAAGTTTTATATTTAGCGCTCTTGTCTTCATGTTTATTTCATTTTCCCTCTTATTTTTTAAAAAAAGTGTTAAATAAGCATGACTTTTCCAACCACAAAATTTGCATAACGAGAATGTCCTATTAAATAGTTCTCATCCCACCTCTTCTCAGCACCTGCATGACTTTCACTGATTTCTAGAAGTGCACATGAAGGCTACATGGAAATACGCTACTCACAGGAATATAACACAGTGCTCTGCAATATAAAATTGAAGTTCATGTGCTATGGGCTAAGAGACATTTCAGCAAATATCTTTGCAAATTTGAACAGAACAGAATATTCAGTTTATAGATTTTATTTAATAAGCACCAGAGACCATATTGATGGTATCAGAGTATTCCTTAGGGAAATTTCCCAGTAAAAGACAGAACATAATTCTATCAAGACAATCCTATTTTAGTAAAGGAAACTTTAATATACTTAACTTTCCCAGGGAGCTTAGAATAAATTTTGTCCCTCAACACCCACATCATCTTGTCTTGCATCAAGGAGATAATATTGCTGAATAATTCTCAATGAACAAAAATTAGGAACAAATTATATAAATGTGCATTATTAGAAAGATTACTTGAAGAAAAATATATCTCCAATGGTGATTTTGTTAGGTCTCTATTTTTAAACTGCTTCTTTCAGAAATGTTGGATTATTTAAGTAAATGAGTGTCCTTTTCTCACGTGTCCTATTGAATGGAACTATTAACCATATGTGCAGGGTCAAATGACCACCATTTAGAATTCTACAGCTCAGTTAATTTGGTGCATCAGTAAAAGGGAAGTGGCGTAGATTCAGCAAACTTTACCTCATTAGTGAGTCAAATTAACAGGTGAATCTTTCTCTACAGAAATTAATTTGCAAATATGAAACAATACAAAATGTATTTTATATATATATATATATATATATATATCACAAAAAGTGTCATTTAGTTGCTATTTAAATTTCTATAGAGTACCTTAAGATCTATGTTCTTGTAGTAGTTAAATTTATAATGTCAACTCAAGACCTTTTGTAAATAAACACTCAGTTATATTCATAAAATCTTCATTGAAAAAATATATATGTAGCCAAAGTAGTCATTGTAACTCACTCTCCTTCTGTTATCAAAAAAGGTTATGGAGTTAGTGATTACTTAGCACCTTTTATAAGGTAATTTTGCTTTCATTAGAATAGAAATAATATCCTGCATTGTAACACTGCATTGTGTTTCTGGTTTGACTAGCATTTCTGTTAGGCTGCTTTCTGTGCATTTGTAATTTAGCCCAATTAAAATGTACTAGATACAGTATTCACTTTTTGTTGGTTTAAGTTTTTCCCTCTCTAAATGCTTTTTTTTCTTTCTAAAATGTAATAATCTATCACAATGACATAACTAGCAGTTATGCTATCAGCCTTTATCATATCAGTTGCCTTCCTCTCTTTGAGGTCTTAGGAGTTAGTAATTTAGTAAAAGCAAAATAAGCTCTTAATTCTGTCCCTTATAAAGGGAATTATCATTGTGAGCACTTGAAGTATGTCATGAAATGTGTTGAACACACTTTAATATGAATCATAATAGCTATTTTATTAAACACCTACTCTAAGCAAGTTAATTTGGGTGTATCCATATTTGTAATTCTCATATAAAAGTGATGTTGATAAGAGAACAGAGGTACTAAAGTGATGAGTATAACATTAAGACCATATGCTTAGAGGTTTCTTAAGTCAGTTTGGAGTACACATCACCTTGTCATAAACGGATTTTATCACATCACATATACTTTTGGTTTTGGCAGTAGTTTGATCTGGATGCTTTAATGTTTTCAATAAGTTAAAGTGTTTGCTTGAAATATTGGAAAATGTACACATCAATTTTATTACTCTCAATTTTTACAATAGGGTGACAATATGGTATTTACACATGCAATATGTATATGTATGTGTGTGAATATATATATATATGTATATATATAACAGATAACTATATTGTTAATCCTTGTAAATTAATCAAGAACAGTTTCTCATGTTCTCATTGTTTGATTATTTGATCAGTTTTTTCATGCTTAAATCTTGTAACCTGAATTGCTATTTCTAAGATGACAATAGTTAATATATTAGCTGGTGTTAGTTTCCTATTACTTTTTAAAGTTTTGTATCATTCCTTTAAAGTTCTGTATCATTTCTGTAAAATTCTGTATCATTTCTACCCCTTATTTTGTTTTGATTTAAAACAAGAAAGAAATATTAGCAGATGTCTCACTGGTGAACCTACAAAGATGACTTCCTAAATAACTCTAATTTGAACTTTCCACTTATGTTCATTTCTTTGCTATAAAATTAATAGATTAATTTTTTGGAAAAGTATTTTTAAATAAATATAAATAAATGCAAAAAAATACCATGTGTGCTTTTCCCAGAGTTTTAAAATAATTTTCTTTTCAACACTGCTCAGGTCTAACTACTGAAATAATTACATTAACAGAATTAGAATATTGTGAAAGGTTTTGGAAAACCTTTTGAGCTTTTGAAAAAGAAGGTGTGTCTTTGTTAGTTTACAGCAATATATTTGATTATTTGGAGATGTTTCCTTTCTTGAATTCACCTTTCACACTGTTTGAGAGGACATCACATAATGCTCATGAATATGCTTTGCATATGCCAGTTGCTTAAGCAATGTCACTTTATCATGTTTCTTTCTTTTTAGGACAGTTTTTTAGCTAGCATTGGTAAGTCTGCATTTATTTGCTTGTTGTTTGGTGGCAGGCTGACTATACGTGTTAATAAAGGATGCAAAACCTTTTCTAAGTAAATTTATTTAACTTTGTGACTAATCCATGTTGACAGATGCCACGGCCTCCAATTTACAGAGGTGCAGACTGTCACATAGTGTTAGGGTTTGATATATCTTAGCTTTAAGAACCTATTTCTGGCCCTGAAGCATTTATGTCATACCACAAAATATCTTGAAGCAAAACCATATTTGTATTTTTGTTTTAAAAATATCTTAAACTATAATAAATATGTATTTATATTTTTAAATAATCCTGTGTAAATATAAACCAAAAATGAAGTATTTTTATACAGATCCCATTGAAAAGGTGGTATACTCTGCTCCTCAGGTAGATAATATGCACGCCAACTCAGACGTCTTACACCACTGAGGAGCCAATAGTTTTCTCACTGATGTCAGCTTTTGTGTCTTTTAACATATTAATACTTTAAAGAAGTAATGACACACATTTTGATCAATTTTGATGAGAAAGTATTTGAAGATTTACAAATAAAATTCTGCAAGAAAGGGAAACTATTCTAATTACAAAAAAATCTACAGACTCTCTACATATATTATTTTATTTAATGTTTTAATCATTTTCCAGTTTAATAATTATTGAGCACATCCCCTTTTCTAAGAACTGTAGACAAGAGGAATACATTTAATAATAAATACACAGTTTTTAAAAACTCTTCTCACTAAATGTCTAAATAATGATAAAGATGTAAGTTAATGCAATCACATGGAATTATATAATTTAACTGTCAAAGTCCTGAGGCAGGTCTGTGTATACTGATGTGACTTCTGTTGGAAAGCGAGTGTGCCCTACAGATGGAGTGCAGGGGATGTTTACATGAGGCAGCAGTGATGAAACTGAGGTCTTCCTAATTCACAAAGTAGGTTACTGAAGAGAGAAGGGGAGAAAAGAATGGGAGTAGTGACTGTGAAAAGAGGGAATACAGTGAGTTTAAGAGTAGAAATAAGGTGAAAGGAAAATCATGGTTCTCCTGATACAGGATAATAAGAAGAAAACAGTTACTTCTCTCTAGCAGAAAAGATTTCGTTGGGGAAATACCATTAATTTTAAGTGTTATATCTTTCTTCTATTTTACTTTTCAAAAATATACTACTTTAAAAATCTCAAAATTAATTTCAATCTAGAGCGTGTAAGCAAACTAATTGCAACGAAAAATTTACAGAAGTGATGCAATGTAAAGGTTGCCTTTCATAAATTTCTTCATAGTATACTGTACTAAGTAAAAGCTCTGAAATTTATTAAATATTATGTTTTCAGAACTTTCAAACAAAGAAAAAGAAAGAAAGAAAGAGAAAGAAACAGAAACAGAAAGAGAGAAAGAGAAACAAAGAAAGAACTCTAGCATGTCCCCTTCCATGCATCCGAATGGAGTTGCATACTGGAAATTCCCTTGAGGAAAACAGTTTGTGATGATAGATGACAGAAAAGTGAAGCTTTCAGGTACTCAAAATATTTAATAAGACCGGTAGCTAACATTTGCAGGATAACAGAAGGAAAATTTCAGTAGAAACTTAAAAGCTAATGTGTTCTACCCAGTGAATGTATACCTAAGTCTCTTTCCTGTCCATGATCGGTCTTTATAGGACTAGTTTTAATATTTTATGTTGTGATATATTTACATTTATGGAGCTAAAAGTGATATAATCTGAACTGCTCTTTCTAAAATTCTACTTGATAGAAATGGCGTGTACATATTTTCTTTTTGGGTACTTTTTGCAGTTCACAAGGTTTGCTTCACTGGAAGGAATTTACTTTTTATTGTTACAAAAGAAAGAGTAATCACAACTGTACATTTCTGTGTAATCAAAAATAGAAATCATCACCTAGCACTTAAAGGAAGGCATCTCCAGACTTTGAAAATAAACTTCTAATTGAAAGAGAGACAACATCAAGAACTGAGTTCTAGTTTCATTCTTTATGTACACATGCCTTTTCCTGCAAAGACAGTAATTATAAGATTGGTGATAAGAGAGAAAAATATCTTCAATTCCTATGCCTGATTACTAAAAATAAAAAGAGTATACATAATAATAATCATTGAAATTTGAGTTTATTGTAGACCTATTATTTTACGTATATTATTTTTATTTTTTACTAAGCTTTGAAATAAATGAAAATAGCAATTTACAAAAGAGAAATTACAGAATAATTAAATCATTTGCTCACATGTGCTACAAAACCATTAAGGACAGAATGTACTTATAAATGTTTTCACTGTAGCATGTGACTTTTTAGCTTTTTTCCTCCATGTAAATATGTATGTATTTGTCTGTCATGTTTTATTATATTATACATTGATGTTTATCCTTAAATCATAAACTATTTAATTACCAGTGTTATCACATAGTCACTGTCAACATTGTTAAAATACACTAATAATTTTATATATTCTTTGTTTTGCCTAAAAGCAATCTATATTTTGATAACTTTATTTCTTTTATTTTTATATCAAAGATAATAATATAATATTATTTTATATAAAGTTTGTTTTGTATTATTAGGGATGACTTTCTTGAAAAGAAATTATATTGTGAGATAATATTAGCTTTATTGCTCTAGAACTTTTAATTCAAAAAGTTCAATTCAAATGAAATGTACAGATGATACACTCCATAGTAAGTTATATTTGATGAAAATATTGGTTCTGGAATATCCCCAAGTCCTTCACCAATTAGACTATACATATTTTATTAATTGACTTTTTTATTTAAAATAGAGAAACAAAGAAATGACTCTTGTTTTTTGTTACATGTATTATACAGGTTATCCTGTCTAGGTTACTAAATTCAGAGAGACACATCCTTTTCTGTATCTAAAGAGGTGCCTTATGTAAACAGTTTGCACAAGAAGTTTTTCAATTATTATTTGTATTATTATTTGTCCATCTCTCTTATTAATATTATAAATTTCCCCAATTAATATTTCAGAATGAAAAAGTAGTGAAGATCACAAATATGAATTGGTTCATATCATATACCAAAATGCCTTGCTGTATAATGTTTATATCACCTAGGTTTAATATGGAATTAGAATGGACAAAGTATGCCAAATTATCAAAACAGAAAAAATATATTTTTACATATTTCTAAAAACATGAGGTTAGATCATGTATGTTTAGTGATAGATATCTATATATTTCAACTGTCTCTGTAAATCAAATTTTTGTCTTAAAATTAATTCAAATTATTGTCTATTACCCAATAACTTATGTCCACTTGAGCACTTCATCTGTATCATATTTTTTTATCTTTTTATTGCTATGATTGAACATTAAATTATAACAACAAATATGAAAGTTTTTGTCAAAATAGCTATTTGAGGATATTTTTTGCGTAATTTCAGTCTTCATATTATTCTATCATGCAAAAATATGAATTCCCCTTAATACTTTAAAAAATGAACAGTTGCTTATCTGAGAAAGCAGAGGAAGTACTGTAATTGGATAGATGGTGACATTAACTCAAGCTATATGGTCGCAACTGTTAGGGAACACAATTGAACTGTCATGGGAGTTTAGAGATGGTGGTGTTGGGCTGTGTACGAACAGCTACTGCTGAGCAACAGGTTGCCATACAACATAGTGGCCTAACCAAAAGAGAGAAAGAGAAAGACACACAACAGGGGATTTTGGAATGTGTAGCGTATGACAGTTTTCACTGTTGTGCAGATACTATGGGTTTTTACATGGGCCTAAATAAATCAAATAGTATACAATAAGTAAATATATATTGTTCTTTACACATTAATTGTAAATATACTTCTATAACGCTGTAAAATAGCTGTCATTATCATTGTGTGAAAGACTGATAACCAGGAAGGCCAATGGCAAATGATGCGATTGCTGGCAACCAGAAATTAGACATTCTTATCTCAAATTAATAAGCAACGGAAGGTCAAGGGCAAAGTACTGGAATTGTATTCAAGAACTTTCATGGTAGATTACACTCACCTAATTCTTAGAAGAAACACCAGGCTGAGTATCTTTTGCGTGTCTACTTAAAGCTATATTAAAAGAGGAAAATCTAGAAATCAAAGAGCAAGAAAGAAATAATTTACCAATAATATAACATGAAGATTTGCTGTTAAGGATTCAGCAAAACTCCTGTAAGCTGTTTTGAGCCTTAAATACTGATATTTTTCCATGGTACGAGGCATGTTCCAGTAATCCTCACAAGGACAAAAAAATAGGCGGCACCCTGCTCTTGACATTCCAGTAAGACATTTATTCACAGGAGGGGACCCTAAGAAGCTCACAGAATAAAACAGAAAATAAATTCGGTTCACGCCAGTTTGGGAAAGATGACAAACATGGTCTAATTGATTGCCTAATATATATTTGTTTTCACAAGGTTACCTTGTCGCATGCAGAATTAACTTCTAAGTAAATACTTCAGGGGATCTTGCATGGGACATTGCTTTCTATCCTCTTAAAAATAATTCCATTGCAAAACTACTCAAAGGATTTTAGAATAACTAGTAAAACATCTCAAAATAAATGCATGCAATCATTTTATGTTTCAGACACTGTGTAGCAGTAAAAAGTACACTAATGATTGCTGGTACAATGTATATTAAGGAATCTGAAACAGTTTCAAGAAAAAAATTTAGAGAAGATATATTCTAAGCAAGGTGTTAAGCCTAAAGTTCAAATTGCTAAATCTTCCCCTTGGAAAGAAAATAGAAAGTAATAGCAATGGACACAGCAGGGGTGCTAAGTTACATAGAATCATACTCCCTGTTAAGCAATACAGCTAAAGTTTCTGCTAAAGTAAAAGGCCAGGAAAGTTGCATTCAATTTAGGACCTGGACTATTAAGTACCTAGACCTGTGAAAATGGTACTCACATCAATCTAACTGCCCTTGTTTATAGAGGAAAGTTTCCAAAGCCATAGCAGAAGTCAGAGGTAAAACTAAAGCGTGCAGTTTTTTGCACCAAGGCTTCACTTGGGGAACATATTTAGTTACAACACCTCTGGTAAGAATTCAAATATGTAAAAGTCAAGATGAGAAATATATTTTTTCAGACAAAGCAACTGTTTTTTGTTTGTTTGTTTTTTACTTAGGGTATCTACTCATTCAAAAAAAAAAAAAAAAAAAAAAAAGAACCCTCAATGTCTACTGTCTCTCACTGTGTCTAGTAAAATAAGTAATACTAAGATATGTGTCACAGCTTCTTTTGTGATTCAACAGATTTTCTCTGTCTTTAGAAAATCACTGAAAGTGAAAGTTTCAATTTCTAGCTGAGTTTCTACATCTTGGTGTTATTTCACACGTCAGCATCAGAAATGATTTCTGACTCACTTGAATTTCACAGCTGTGTATTGTATTTTAATTACTGTTTGTCTGTGATGAGTTTGCACGTGACATTGAAAACAACAGTGACTTCCTACATGGTAGAAATAATCATTCTTGATTTGTCATAGAGATTGTTATAATATGATATAGTTTTATTGTATTTCTCCTTTTGTATTTTTTAAGGTTTCATATTCATAGAATCAGAAATTTGGACATAAGTTCTAAGTATCTCTTGCAACTATAGGAATGAGTTTTTCTTAACTGTTAGGCTTTCAGATTTATAAATATATGAAAGTGGAGATTATAATTATAATGGATTATAAGATTTTATAAGTATACAATAATTATAGTGTGTTTAACATTTCTGGCTTGTGATAGGCATTAGAGCAACAATACAAGAAATTTATATTCATATGATAATATGTACCTAGTTATTATAAAGAAAAACTACATTTAATTATAGAGGCAATAACCGTGAAATCTATGATAGAATATCAAGGATATATAGTAGAATATATTTCAAGATGGCTTATAAGGCTGTGAATGATATTATTGGTATTAACACTTGGGTCATTCTGACACTATTAATTGAATGTTAATGTGTAATGGGTTAAAAACATCCATTTTGTAGATCAACAATCCTGTATCTTTTCTCAACTGTATCACTAATTCCAGGCTTCACAGAATGTTAGTCTGGAGGAAACGGTCCATCTTGATGGCTCTCAAATGCTCAGTTGTTCTCTTCTGTTACACTTTTCTTCTTTCTCACTAATTTCTTCAGTTCTATCTTTCTTTTCTCCTCTGTCTTCTCTTACTAGGAAAAGAAAATGTTGGCAGCAAGCTTTGTTAAATTCTTTCTTCTGCTAATAAAAGATACTATCCATTCTTCCTTATGTTAAGATAGTATTCCTCTCTGACAGCATTCCTCTGTGAAGGTAAGCAAAGAGAAAATCATCTTACTGACATTTTATTTTATATTAAACCACATACTGTAGGACTCTGCAGAACATTTTAAATTAGTAATACTTTTCATAGAAGATCACACACACACAGGTAAATAAATGGAATAGATACCTCTTCATAAAGGTGTCAAGATATAAGAGAATATGTCCACTGTGACATTTACCAGCTGGCATTTATTAACTTTTAAGCGCTAAATTAGAAAGAGATACCTTTGTTAGTATTATTGTTACATGGACTCTTTCAGTATTGCCTGCTTGCATACCTGTAGCAGAGTCCTGATTTAGTCTTTCATTGTTATGTTACGTGCACAGATTAATTTCTGTCTGGTGTTTGGGAGCTCCGTTACATTGTTTTTGATAACTAAACTAATAAAACTGGAAAGACCTTTTTACTGAATTTCTCAGAAAGTCAGAGGACTTTCTAACGGGATTTTTGTATAACAGCCAAAGCTTTTTATTAGAGTGGTGATTTCCTTCAGAGGCTTGGGAGAGCAGACCTTAAATTTTTGCCTGGTAGAAGTCACTACCCAAAAAATGGGAAAAGAAAACATTGTTGAATTTTATTATTGATGCTTCCAGAAAATTTTCTTTTTTATGAATAGTTGCTGATTGAACTATCTGTGCCGGGAAGGACAACCTGAGACCTTCTGCTTATCTTGCTTTCGTTGTGCAGACTCTCTTGATACTTTTCTGTGGATATTTCATGATTGGTTTCTTGAAATGATTAATAGCTTACCTCAGATATCTACGATGAGTTAGGTACTGTGTATAGCTACCCATTTGTAATTTTATTTATCCTCTTACTGCTCAATAAAAATTAACTAATAGGAGATATTTTTTATTTGGAAGAATTTTTAAAAGCTCAAAGAAAACCGTAACTTCTTCATATAGTTTTTAAAACTGTTTTTTGCAGTTTCTACTTGATTGGTGGTTTTGCAGTAGTGTGATAAGTGAAGAACAACAGCACTACTTTTTGTACAAAATGATTTGATTATCATGACCTGTGGTTCCATAATTTCTTACAAAGAAAAATATTCTATGGTGCACTATGACTTTAATCTACGTATGTGGAACATTGACCTTAGTTTAAGTGTTTCTGCTACAATAACATATTAGAAATACAGAATATTTCCACAAAAAAGTGATGTTGATTATAATACATAAACTATGACATCTACATTTCCTTCATTGAAAAACAAGAAGCATTTAAATTTCAGCCAATAAAATAATTTTGTTCTGCTAGTTCTAAAGTAGAATTACATGTCTAATTTTTTTTCAATACAACATGACTTGTCTGTGAAAAGACACTAAACAATTACTAGTGACATTACTTAATAATCAGCCCATGTTAAATTTCATAGACTATGTAAATTAACTAAGTTTTTCACTGAAAGTAATTGCACATTCTTTTGTATGTGAAAGAATTACCATTTACTATATTTTACTTACTATATAAAACATATCACACAGATGAATCATAGTTTTTTCCTCTGAAAATTAGGTTAATAAAGATTTTAACAATTCTAAAAATGGTTATAGAAAATTTCATTTTCAAATGATTCTTGCTGGAGATTATTTCCTTAAGTAATATTACTAAATTAGAAAAAAAACATTTTAAAGATTTTGACATACAACATATAAAAAAATTTGGTGGGATATTTCTAATGTACTTAAATTTTCAGAAAAATTTCTGAATATAGTTATACAAGAAAGATCTGCATGTGTCAGTTTATAATTTTGTAACAACATAAAAATGGCTTTGGATATATAATGGTGAAATATTTTATAAACATGAAAAAATAAAAAAAATAAAGAGTTTATATTTAAAAACTCTACTACCTTTTAGCAGTGAAACAATGACAATAAACATTAATATGAATTGATATAAAATTACAACTAAAATTCAAACAACTGAAAAAATAAAATTCTATCAAAGAAAAGAAACAATAGAACTTTCAGACATTGTTGTCAGAAATGTAAAAAATATAGCCACTTTGGCAATCTATTATAAAGCTTAGCATATATTTACCATACGGTCCAGAAACTAGGCCCTTTAGTATTTATTTATGTTTGAAAATTTGTGTTCATAAAAACCCTAAACACAGAAAGTTGAAAATAAATTATGTGATGAGACAACATATAGAAATGGAAAATAATTTACCTGTCATATCTCACAAATATTCAGTACCAAACAGTATGAAAACATGTCAAAATATTTAATAGCAAAAACATTCTGATTTAAAAATGAACAAAGGAATATCTAAATAAAAGACAATGAAGTATTTTCATTTGCTATAACATGGAAGGAACTGGAGATTATGTTAAATAAAATAAGCAGGCACGGCAAGGCCAGTAATGCTTGATCACACTTATATGTGGAATATGAAAAAGCTGATTTCCAGAAGATGAAAGCAGAAAGTACTTACCAGAGACTGAGTTTAAGGGCCAAGCAGAAATGATGACTGGTTCATCAGTGGGGTATTAACACAAAAATGCATAAGACTGAGAAGTTCTGTTGTTTTAGCACACAGCAGAGTGACTGTAGATAATGATCGTGTACTATACATTCCAAAAACCTTCAAGTCATCATTTTGAATTTTTGAAATAAAAGTAATGACAACTGTTTGCAGAGATTTTACATATTTAATCTGATTAAAATATTACACTTCATATGTCACTGAAAGATCACATTGTACCTGATAGATATACTTTTATGTTTTTATATATTAGTTAAAGAATATGTTTGATTTAAATTTAAGAAACTGCATTTATAGTTGCATTACTGATAGTAGCCAAGATGCCAAGACGTCTTAGGAAAGGAAAACAGAACAATTTGTGCTTTCATTTCTTGATCATTTTTTCATGTCTATATCATGTAATCTGAACAACTACTTTGAAGACAACAATACACAATATATTGTCCAGTGTAAATCTCCTATTATTTTTTTGAAATTTTGAACCTTTGTTTATATATTTTTTTTTGAAATAAAAAAAGATATTTTAAAAAAGAAAAGTAATGAGTTATCCACTCTGGTAAAGATACAGATAAAAAGTTCAGTCTCTGTGGCTAGGTGTAATAAACCAGTATGAAAAGTCTGTGAACTGTAAGATTCCAAGTATGTAACCTTTTATTATTCTCAGTCTTCTTAAACTATGAAAGGATTTAGTTTGGGATGAGCTGTGGGATGCTGCTGGCAAATCATATTTTCCAAGCAGTTACATAGGGCAAGTAAAGAGTGAGATGCTCGCTATATTCTAGAAATCAGTTGGAATACAATGTTACTTAACATACCAATGTGTTGCAGTGTATCTGCATAAGAAGGGAAAATGAGTACTTGACAGGATGTACTAACCACGCAGGAAAACAAATTATTTAACACATTTAAATCTCTATTTTTCTCTGAAAGGGCGGTTCATAACTAAACTAATTTCAATTATTCAATTTAGCACTAAAATATTACATATATATACACACATGTGCACACATTATACTTATGTATTAACAGTCATAGATTTTGTACATGTTAAATGCTTGAAGACAATCTTCAAATTTAGCATGTAAAAATAGAAAAAAATAGTTCCCAAGAGTTTCATAAGCATGAGATCAATAAAATCAACTTAAAATAGTATCTACATCAAAACTCTTATTTCCTATTAGTAACTTAAAAGAACAAAAGAATATATATGTGGATTAAAATAAAAAACATTATAATAGAGCCCTTTGGTAGGCATTTATAATGGGTGCTTTTAAGCTTGCAGAGTGGTAAACAATTTTTCTTTTATTATTCATAATAATTTTAAAAAGCAATACTTTTGCTGTGTACATTTACATACATTTGTACATAGACTATTTCAGTGAGAAGCAAAACAAAACAAAACAAGAAAACGTCAAAATGCCAAAGATGTTAGATGTTAAAAGTAAGCCATTTTTAAAAGTATGCTTGATTTAATAATGATTTGTTTATGAATACAAAAGTCTGTTTGGTTCAGTGACTTTTAGATTGATCAGTATTTCACCAATCCAATTTTATTCCTAAGTAAAAAGCCTATGGTTTGTGACTTACTGAAAATTTACATCTTCTCTTTAGAATGAATTTTCCTAAGTCTTTTTTGGTGACAGAGTGACATATTTTGTCTTTTTTTCTCCCCTGCAACCATCTGTCTTTGGTGTAAGAAATCAATTCCATAGTGGCCATCGAACTCTGGTGCACTGAAAGGCATGTCCAAACTGTGCTTCTCTCAATCTCTTTACACAAACGACCTTTTGTTCTTGCAGAAACAGGCTCAATTGGAACAAGAAAGAACCTGTCATGCCATTTCCCTGTTACAATATTCATTAGCTGTGGGCCATGATCTTCTGAGTCTCTACCGAAACTTGTTGTTAACAAGCCTCAGATCAGCAATCTGCTTTTTCCCCATGTCTCAGTAACACTGTACCAGGCTTACTGACTCTTAAATGAGCCTGTTTGCATGGCATAATATCTTTATGCTTTGGGACACTGCTCTTGCCAGCATTTCCTCTTTGCCGGCACAGGTATACGTGCCAAATCATGGCATTTGAATCCCCCACAGGTCAGACCTTTTCCACTGTCACTGATCATCCTGCTTTCATGGGCTAAGCAATTAGTATAAAGTAGATGTTTAGTTGGCAGGAAACTGCATAGCTCTGGGTTTTATGCATTTTAGACACACATCAAAAAGTAAGTTAAGGCAGCCTTGGTGGTAATCTTGACTACTGGGGAGTCCAAAATAGGAGGGCTGCAAGTTTGTGACCAAACTGAACAATTTGATGAGAGTTTGTCTCAAAAGTAGACTAAAATAGCCCATAGCAGGTGCAAGACCCTGGGTTTCAACACCCCCCGCCCCGCAATGAAAATAAATAAATAAATAAACAAACAAACAAATAAATAAATAAAGGTGCCCGGCACTTTCAGATTCAAATTTGAAAATTTTCCTTTGTTTGTACACTTATAAAATCATTTTAGCAATGGTTACAAGCTCTCCATATGCACATAAAAAGTTTTCTAAAAAATTGAGGTCTACAATGCATTACCAAAGATATGTATTTGAGAATTATAACATATAATCATGCTTTGCTTGTGAATAATTTTGATAAAATATAATTAGGCAATTTCATTATCATTCATACATCATGGAACACATGTGGTTATAAGAATGTAGACATTATATAGATCAATCATTGACTTGAAATTTGTGTAACAGTATATCATTTGTGGTAATTTTTTTAATAAAAGTAAAAGCCTATGTTCTAAAATAGCAATCAAAATTGTAATATAGTAAATAATTAAACCAGTAACATATTATATACTATTATTCTTAGTATTATGCAACAAGCATTATTTTGTAGAGCTATGGTTTTACATGACTGGTTACACAGTAACTTTGTTTACAATAGCATCAGCACAAGTATGTGAGTAAATCTTAGAACTACATTGTTAGGATGGTTCCAACATTATTAGGATACAGAAATTTTTCAATTATAATCTTTGCTTATATAATGTGTTTGATCAAAACATTTTTTCAATGCATAGCTATATTAACAACACATTTTATATTATATTTGGCATGGATGTAATTCTTAATGTTATTTGCAAATAGGCTATATCAAGAGGAAGGGGACAGGACATATATGGGCTGAAGAATGATAGATGACCAAGAACAATTTAGATTTCACAGGATAATTCACCTGAAGAAACAATAATCACTAGATCACTGTGTCAGACATTGTGTTAGTCAGCTTCTCACTGCTGTGTGAGAATTCCTGAAATAAACAAATTAAAAGGAAGAAATATTTTTTTGGCTCATGATCATAGAGGTTCCAGTCTGTGTTCAACTTGTTCATTGCTTTTGGGTCTTTGAAAAGCCAGTGTTGTGAAGTGCTCATAAAAGTGCTCAAGGTGACTCAGAAGCACCAAGATAGGAGTGGCGAGGTTCTCATTATTCCTTTCAAGGGCTCATTCCAAAGACTCACCTTCAGTCCATTATTGCTCATCTTCTGACTTTTTTTTTGTGTATCCATAGTGCCAAAGGAAGATGACCAAGTTTTCAAAATATGCAAATCTGTGAGTCATTTAAGATCCAAGTCATTAGAGACACATAAACTTCTTCTAGAATTTGAGATGGCAAAATTATAGACAAACACACTTCCGAAAATCTTTAGCACTAGAAGTTGGAGTGTCTAGTGATGATTATTTTGGAAATACAGATTATGTATTTTGATGTTGTAGTTTCATTCAGTTAGTAGAAATATAACTTTTCTATTTTAATTAATGGGTTAAATTTAAGATATTCCTTAAAATCTCATATGCTTTGACATATGACTAGATAATGGGAGGACTGTACTTATTAGCAGAATTATTCAGTGATAAGTTCATAGCTGAATGTGCTCTTAGGCGAGAAAACTGTTTTGAAGGGATATTGTGGATATCACCGAAAAGAGTGCATTTGACTCCACAATTCTACCCGGTGCTCTCTGCTTTCAGGCCATTGTGAGTGGAGCTCTCTCTCCTCTGCTATGCCCATCTATCATTCTCTTTCTGCTTTGAAGTCAAATGATCATGGATGGATTCTGTGAGACAAATTAAACCTGTCTTCATTGCATTGTGAGTATATAGTATTTTGCCCAAGAAATAGGAAAGTAATTAGGACTACCTGACTATGTGGTTTAAAAGCTTTTTAAGCTTGTTCATGAGAGCAGTTTGTAAAGGTTTGGATGTTCTCTTTAAAGACAATCTAGAATGCTTTAAAATAAGCCTGATAGAAAATTCTGGTAAGAGTTCAGAAGCCCAGAATGCCTGTAGGAATGCCTAAAATAAAGACCACACAATCTTCAGTTGGGAACAAGATTTACATTGTCACTAAAAGTAATGGACACGTGTGTTACATTTGTGAAGAAAATTATAGTCATTTTTCTCAGATCCTGAGACTTTGCAAGATACTACAATGAACAGATACTACAATTAACAGAGATTTTGCAAGGTACTACAATTAACAAGATACTACAATTCATTTACCCAGTAGAAGAAATTTTAAACCAGCCTAATAAAAGACTGTGGTATAGACATTACTGCGTGGTTCTAGCCAGATCGCCAGAAAAAATCAGCA
This sequence comes from Cavia porcellus, assembly GCF_034190915.1. Classification (NCBI taxonomy): domain Eukaryota; kingdom Metazoa; phylum Chordata; class Mammalia; order Rodentia; family Caviidae; genus Cavia; species Cavia porcellus. The sequence goes on from NW_026947487.1 coordinate 96,126,334, forward strand.
TCAAAAATCAGAAGGAAATAATTTGAAATATTTGATGGTATCCAGAAAATAAGTCTGTGTAAATCTAGGGCAAAAAATAGTTTGATGCTGATAAATTATCATTTAAAAGAATCATACTTTACATTAGGACAATAGAAAAGTAGGTTTGAACAAAAATCAGCACATTTCCTAGCTATCACACTTTCAAAAGTACAGTTTCCTTCTGAGGGGACATATCTGGGTCCCGTGCTCCAGAAGGACACACTAGAGAATTGATCACTAGAATTATTTTCCACATGGTCAACATCTCATGATCTCAGAAGTCACTATAGTCATGTTACAAGGGGCCCAGTTAATATTGGCTGGCATTAAATTTTGGTATCATTCACATGATTTCAATTTTATAGGCAGATAGAATGCAAGAGTTATAGGATCAGGATGGCTTCCACTCAGATTTCAGAAGAAAGTTCAGGAAACTATGTAATATACCCATGAAAGAGGAGTGTGGCATAACAGACTACTGGGAAATACAGGGAAGATACAGGAAAGTCTAAGATGCCAGAATAACAGAGCATCTGATAAGTGCAGTCACAGGCAGGAAACTCAGCTATTCCAAGTAATATTATGATGATTTCAATTTTCAGTGATGTAGGGGAAGAGTTATTATCACTTGTTGGACAAAGAGCTACAGGACTTAATGTTTGACTTGATGAAGTTTAATTTTCCTTTGAATCCACTGTGTTGTATTCTCCTTATTTCTCCTTTTGGGAATGGGAATATTTACTCTTTGCCATTGGAAGTATTTAACTTTTTTTTTCAATTTTATAAATCCTCACAGCTAAGAGGCTGCCTTGAGACTCAGAGAAAGAGTTAAAGCTTTGACAACTTTCGCATTTTACATAATGAGATGTATTTGGGGGCCGTGAGTACAATTTTACAGTACATATTTAAAGTGGACCTTCAATTTTTCATATATTTGGAAGGTGACTGAATCATGAAGGTACTACACTCATGGATTAATTCATTGATACTTCATAGCTGAATGGATGCAGATCACTGTGGGAATGACCTAGAAAAGTTTATCTTCATCCTCAGCTCTACATTTCACTTTCTTCTTTGTGCATGTCTAGTTTTAGTAACTTTTGTGCTGCCACACCTCTCTGTCTTGCAGCCAGCTGGACCATGAGCTAAAAGTATCAGTCAAAAGAATCTCTCTTCTTTGAAGTTGTTGGTTTTTGGTATTTGCTTCTCTACACAAGAAATAACTAAGTCATTTGACATTTTTCATTTTTTATATGTTCACATCTTCTATATCTGGATCTTAGTTTATAAACATGACTGAGTGGTGATGTAGGTAGATGAATGCCATTGATACTGATACATTTTAAGAAGATAGGGTCATGTCATACTTTTTGTAAGGAAAGAGGAGCAAGTTCTAGGCGAGAGAAAAAGCAACAGAGAAAAAATTAAACCAACATTTTTATTGTGGTTTCTACAAGGATAGACAAGCCAGATCAGAAGACACAGAATTTGGCAGTATGAATAATCACTTTGGACTATAAGCACAGCTTCCAAGTGTCTAGTGCCTGGGCTTGCATTGGTTTAGAGCAGGAGTAATATTGGTTTGATGTGGAAGAATTAAGAGAGCTGTTGACACCATGGTTTAGTTTGATATGAAAGACATTTTCCTGTTGACACCTTTGCTCACTTAAATCTGTCTAACCCTGGAATGGGCAGTCTCTTATCAGTAAGAGAGGCTACAAATGCCAGAGTATCAAGAAAACTAAAAATAAGAAAATATACTTAGCTAAATCTGGTTGTGAAATGGAAGAATACCAAATACACATATAAAATATTTAGGAAAGCCCAGTTAAAATAAATGCATTTTTGGAAATAATCTTAACACATGACATAATATTTAGAAACACTCAACATAATTAGTTCTTAATGCTTATAATATAAAATACAACATACCAATAGTAAAAGAAATATCTATTTTTGTAAAATTCAATAAGTCTGGAACATATAGCCTTTTTGATCTATCTTACATATTGAAAACCTTGGAAAGTTCTCCAGAAAACGGCAACCTTATGCTGAACAAAATGGCAAACCAAAAGAAAAGAACAAAAGAAGCAGTGGCAAAAGTGATACAGAAAAATGGGCCTCTTAAACATTCATTTTATCTAAAGTGAAAATTAATTCATGCTTTTGATAAATGAACTGTTGTTTGACCACCCATACTCTTGGCTAGGTCAAGAGCAAAGTAGTTGTCTGGCTGATGATAGACTGCCTCCCGACAGCCTTCCATGTAGTTGTTATTCTTTGGAGAGAAGAAACAGAGGAGCATCTTTGAAAGTCATTTAATAGGAGGCTGCAGTGAGACCTCATGGCAAAATCATAGATGATGATCCCTTTGTTAATCAGGTAGCTTTAAAAAGAAACAAAATTGCTTTATGTTTAACAAGGAGCCCTAATGTCAACAAACTCTGCATTTTGTAAAGTATTCTGGATCAGTCAAACATCAACTGAGACATTGGAAAAACTGGGTTCTCCAATTTCTACTTTCTTATCAGTGTCTTGATTCTTCAGTATATTTTGTATATTAGTAGAAAAATTGTTTGAATATTAGTAGGTAATGAGAAACAGTTATAATTTTGTGGGCTTCTAGATCAACAAAATATCTATATTACTACACAGAAGTATTTGATGTGAAAGGAAAAGCTAAAGACTGTATTAATGAGATATAAAAGAATAAAATATTTTCTCTTTGTCCTTTGAGATACTTTCTTAATTTTAGTCAATTATGATGTTTTCTAAATACAACAAAATTGTATTTCAATCTATATTGTTAGCAGTTGTATAAGGGTTAAGTGTCTCATTGCTTGTAAAAGGTATCCTTTTATTATGTCTCAGGAAAGCAATATAGTATTTCTAATTTTATCACAAGGAATAAAAATAGATTGCTCCTCATTTATGAAAGTCAAATTGTTTGGAGATTAGAGATCTGTAACGAATATTGTATTTAGCTTTATACTTTATAAATAAAAGTTCAAAAAAAGGTATTATGTATATATACATATACATACATATATATATATATATATATATATATATATATATATATTAGTTACTTATGTACTTATGGCACATAGGATTTATTAACAATTGATGTAAATTTTCAGCTAGAAATGCTTGAATTTTTTTCTAATGCTACATAATAACTATAATTTTGCCTGATGGAAGGTAGTTTCATGCTCACAAAATTTTAGCCCACAAGTGAAAACCAGACATGGGATAGAATCCAAAAAACAGCTACCTGCTGTTAAAGAAAAATAGCACTGGGGAAGACATTTTATTCAACCCACCAATTACATGCAAAAGATTTGGGTCAGATAAATCCCATCTGAATTAAGTACTTGAGTATGACAAGTCACATTCAAACATAATATTGTTCAACTGAAATGGTCATAATAATGCTACTTAAATTTTCATAACATGGAATTTAAAACAGAAATGCTGAAGACAAATGAAACAAAAGCAGTTTTTTTCAAGTTTTATTGAACTTTTTATTTCCTTCACTATTCTCCAAATTTCTGTACTGCAAAGTACATGGTTATGAAAGGCATGGGAGAAATATATGCAATCCTTCAATCATTTATTTATCAATAAGCACTATTGCGCCACAGTCATTTTAAAATGCCTTATTGCATTTAACCTACATGACTTTTAACAGTAGCTTTTCATCATTCTTTCTTTGGAGGATGGAGGGAATTAAAGGGCTAACTCATGAGTTCAAGGAAACACAATTGTGCATGCAAAATTGCCAAGATTATACAAAGTTCTTTCCAGTTCCAGTTTTCTACTATAGCTGCTAATGAGTTTTTATGATTTGATTTTTGCAAAAAAATGATAAAAAGTTCAGAGAGGAGAGAATACAAGTGCAAATTACAACCTTGTGACCTTGTAGACTATTTCTCCACTGGCACAGAATCCATCAGTAATTCTAAAACAGTCTGTAGTTACTGCAGTTAATGACTAAGTTTAATGTCATCCTACTTGTAATGACTTTTTTAGTTTAGTCTATGGTCCTTTCTTAAGCATAACCGGGAAAATTTTAAGGTGTTATTCATAGAACAGTCTATTTTAAACTATCTTCAGGCCCTAGGATTTATTATGATCGTTTTAAAAGAGATACAGTCTTTCACATTCTCATTTGCTGACTGATTTTACCAGCTGGTTTATACCCTGAGCTGTGGTTTGTTTAAATATTATGACATTGTCTACTACTGGACACTACTGTGCATTTAATGAGAAATTGACTTCTCACCATACTATTATCTTGATGTCGTTTCCTGTAGATGACAAAATGCTATGCATTTCAGGCAAGAGTAAAGAAAACACATACATTATGGGTTTTTAAACATTGAAAATGTTTACTGTGCAGCAGGATAAAGATGCCCTTTTTAATTATGCACAAGTGAATGGACACAGCCATTAATATGTGAGAGAATTATTCCTGTCACCTCTTGTGCATCACTGGATTTTTTTTTTATTTTGAAAGTTGCCTCCATATTAAATTAAGATCATGAGATACGCATTATAGTATGAAAAATTTTGATGATGGGTTACATATAAAGTAATGGAACAAGCCTCATATGAATTTATCCTTTGGAAAATGAGTTCCAAGATTTAAAGTCTGGCTCTTACTTTCTCTTTCATATTCATATTTCAGCTCATTATATCTAAAATGAGAATAAACTCAAGCATTTTGGGGGAGTTGGGTGTTGGAGGACCAAATTACTTAACTGTAGTGAAGGACTCAGAATATTAACTTTAATGTTAGTTTGAGAAAGAAAAAACTATCAAAATGGATTGGCATTTTTCTGGGGCACTTGAAATGGTTTGGAGACATCATGACTATTCATACTGTTACTGTGTAGGTGGTCTGGTGGGGATTCTTTTCATGTTCATTGATTCCTTGAGCAAAGAATTGGAAGAGACACAAAAAATGCAGAAAAGAGGTATGGTCTGCAAAATGATCAGATCAGTAAACAGATTCACAGGGCCCCAAGTTTAAGAGAAAGAAGTCTTTTGTATTCCTAATTCCTGAATTGGCTTTCATTTCATGTAAATAAAGCTTTGGATGATTTGTTCTATTGACGTCTCACTTGGTCTGGCACTGATTTAACGTGTCCTATTGAAAGATAGCTTGGCTTTATGTCAGACATAAAGGAAGAACAGAAAACAGTAGTCTTCTGATTGGTCATGCAAACAGCCTCAGATGCAAATGAAGAGTTGAAAATATCACTTTCTGACTGGGTCTGTGTACGGTGCTCATGAATCATGGAATCATTTCAGGTCCTGTGCTTTTGTGTGTGTGTGTGTGTGTGTGTTTATGATTTTTGATACATTCTGACCAGTTATTTTACAGATCTGCCTCAGTTCTAATCTCCTTCAATAAAACTATCAAGAACTGAACCTTTGGATAGGTCCAAACTGAAAGTTTCTGACATATTATTTCTTAATCACTGCTAAATTTCTGTGCAAGAACTACTTCCCCAAGCTACCCGAGAATGAGGAGGCACCCGGTTCTTTTCCTAGAACACAACTTTGCTGTTTCCAATACCAAAAAGAAATCTAGACTAATGAATGATACCAGTTTTATCACCACCATCTTGAAGATAAAGTTGTAAGTACAGGTGCAATTTTGAAAAAACCTCAGAGTACATTTTTAACATACTTTGAATCTGTATTTTCTGGACTGTAATCTTAATTAGCTTCAAATAAATGCATTTTTCTCAACTACTGATTTTATTTTCATTCAGTAGTATGATACAATGCTAAACATAATTGTTATGTTTAGTAAATAAAAATTTGTGATTCAAATAAACCATAAATACTAAAAAGGGACAGTGATAATTTCAGCCCAGGTTGCTATTTTCAGAGTAGTTGCTTTAGGAATTAGTTTTGATGCTAAAATATGTCAATAAAGTAAAACACCAAGTTGATATAGTAAATGTACTGAAAATATAGAAGCAATTTTTATGCTGTTTCCTGTATGGAGTGAAAAGATTATCAGTAAAAAGATCGACACTATCAGCGTTTTAATCCAGTATATCTATATTAACTCCATGTTTCATAAACTTCACAATCAATTTAAAACTCTTTTAATAGCTTCCCATTTTTCTTAGAATGAAAGTCAAAGAACCTAAATCTGTCTACACATCTCAACTCTCTAGGGATATATAAATGTATACAAACATATGCACAAAAGCATGTTTGTATATATGTACCTACATCAATACATACATCATATATACATACATTCATATTTATACACTTAAATTCATTAATTCATTATCTGGGTTTTGGAATATGTACTGGTCACCAAGTTCTTGCTCAATACTCCTTTATTTTTGAGGAATATATATATATATATATATATATATATATATTTATGAAAAAAGAGACAAACTTTTCATGAACTGTATTTTCTACAGAAATAAATGAAAGGAAAGGCATATTTTAAGATTTTTTCAGTGTACAACTTGTTGCTTCGTGAAGCACTAAATCATTTAATGTAATAAATAAACATGAAAAAAAACATAACCCTGAGGAAAGGACATTTGAAGCTAAATCTAGAAAAGTTAGACAATCTGCCTTTGTAATTAATACCACAACTTCCTCTATATTTTTAGATGATGGTCTTTCTCTCTTTAAATTCAAGCTGTCCTAATTGGTTACTAAATTTCAGAAAGCACCCAGTTGACAAATTCCTCTCAATACAGGAGTGCATCCTTTCTTAGCTTTTCAAACATATGTTGTAGATTACAGATTTTCCTTCAGTCTAAATAGTTACAATTACTTTTCATAGAAAAGTGCATGCAATGCAAATAATTTTATATATTTAAGGGTATACACCTGTAAACATTCCTTCGTGGCCACGTTAGTGAGTCTAGTTTTTACTATGAAAAGTTTTTAACCAGAAAAGTTCCATAAAGAAACCATGAGCTACATGTAACCAGAAAACCCTAAAAAATGTAGGTATTATCTGAAGAATTGCATCTCTTTATTTTATTTTATGTTAGTTAATTTACATTTAAATTAAAAATAGAGGCACTGTAATTTATTTTTCTATCAAACATATTTCTTTGTTTTGTCAGACTCCATTTCACTCTACCTGCTGCTTCAGTAAGATATTATGGTTGCATTGCACACACTTGTTAAATTTGTGTTATTTCAAATGTTACACAAAATGCATCACTAATCTTGTTAGTGTCAACAGAATGAATCAGTGAAAATGGCTTTTTCTGTGTATCTATCTAATGTGTGATGTTTACTTGAGAGCTGTATGCAGGCAGCAGCAGTTACAGCGGCACTAGTGTAATCATACTGATAATTAAATTGAAGTACTATTTTACTGATAAGTAAAATTTTATCTACTGCATTTGAAATGAACAAAATTTTTACAATCAAAGCAAAAATGTTTCAATGTTCAAAATCAGAATAGAAACCCCACACAAATGATGTAGTATGTTTAAACCACTGAAATTAAAACAAAGATTGAACACAAGTGTGTGAATCTTTCATGACAGAAAACAAATGAAGTTTACTATGATAGAGTAGAAAGCAAATTTCATTTGTAATGTAAAAGAAATTTTAAGCTAACATACTAGAGACTATTAAAGATTTAGTTTATAGTTAATAGTTTTCTAAAATTACAAATGAATACCCAACAACATATAATATAATGATCTGTAAAACAATTTCATCTTGTAATATTGACCAACCACAGAAATATTGGATTTGTGGACAAAAAAGAAATCATTTTTTGATAAATAGTAGAAGAAATACTCACTTTAAATAGAGTCATGATACAATAAATATTTCTTAAATATTAACAAGAAATGAAAGTTCCTCAATTAACTCAGCAAATACTTGCCTAAAAAAACCAATATATTACAATATTCATGATCAATTGAGTGAAAGTCATATTGGATATGCTGTTTAGACACATTTTGGCATATTAATTTTTGACTCAAAAATAGCTTATGTTCCAATATATTTTTTAAATTACTTGCATGAAGTTTCAATGAAGATGAATGGTCATACAATTAGATTAGGTTAAATACTAGTTATTATAATTCATAGGAAAGTGTAACTTTTTAGTCCCACTAAACTATTTTATGTTTTTTGTTTTTTTTTTTGTCTTTTTCATTTTTATCGGTACCAGGGATCGAACTTACGACTGCCTGCTTGCAAGGCAGGTGCTTATGCCGCTGAGCTAAATCCCCAGCCCCTAAACTATTATATGTTTTAAAATAAGAATATTTTCAGTTTTTAAAAAAATATTTAGTATATATTGCAAAAAAGATAATTAATCTCTTATTCTTTGCAGGTATTTTAAAGGAGTTTTCTAACTGAGTTTATTCCCATTATAAAAGTAAGTGAAATCGTGGAAAATATGAAGTATTTGCAAAGCTCAAGAGACCAAGAATATCAGTGATAATCTGTATGGAGGTATCAGTAAGGGAAACCACTGCCACAGAGAGATTCAGTTTTTTTAAGTCACACTTTTAGCAGTTGTGTTTGTTACTTAACATAAGTACAAGTTGTCTTTTAATTAGCATCTAACAAAATAGATCAAAAACTAAAATATACCAGAGAAAATGAACAATCCATTGCAATTTTAATCTTAAAAAAGAGTAGCAAGTAGATTTATTAGGGAAATTCAAACTCCCATCTGCTACTTTTTTCCTTCTTACCCCATCCAAAGAACACTTTACCACTTTTTCCACTGTCTATAGGCTGCTGACGTTATTTTAATATCGTCCTTGATGCGTTGTTCTTAAGCAGTCACTAGCGAACATTTTCCATCCTACACTCAATATGACAAATGTGTGAACAATTAAAAGGAATGAAGGGAAAAGTTGTTAGTAGACCAAGAAAAGAAGTCAAAGCACATGGGAGTATATGTGTTTCAACAAGAATCAAACATTCAAAGTTCAGGTCCCACTCCATTGGATTGTGAAAAAAAATTCCTGTCTTTCTCACTTTCCCATCTCTTCTGTGTGTGTGTGTGTGTGTGTGTGTGTGTGTGTGTGTGTGTGTGTATGTGTGTGAGTGTACACGTGTGTGTATGAGTGTGTACATGTGCATGTGAGAGTGAGTGTGCACGTGTGTATACGTGTGTGACAGTGTGTGTGTGTGTGTGTGTGTGTGTGTGTGTGTGTTATAACCAGGTCATTCCTATTTGTCATCTTTATAGATTCTGTTCTTTTTTCTCACTTTTCTCTGTAGTATTTAGAGAGCAAAACTGTAATGTCTTAGCAAAGACTATCATGAGCTTCATAGCACAAGGAGTTGTATCTGTCTGCCTTGATCTCTGACACAGTATTCGTGGATAGTAAATTGGTTACCCCGCCAAGCTTTCCAACAGTCATAAATAGATGAATGAAGAGTGTCAGCCTTCCATAATCATGGGTTCCTCGTCTGTGGATTCAAACAATGGGAAGCAAATATACTATTTCAAATGTTCCTGTAATGAATATAGACAGACCATTTTCTTCCTGTTATCTACTTAATTCAATATAACTACTATTTGCATTGTATTGTAAAATTTACAATACAATTTACATTGCATTGTAAAATTTACATTGCATTAGATACTATACACAATGTAAGGGAGACTGAAATTACACAGGAGAGTGTGCAAGGGTTGTACACAAATACTGTGCCATTTTGTATAAGGGGCTTTAGCACCCACAGGTTTGGGTGTTGGAGGGAGGGCTTATAATCATTCATTCCCTCATTGACACTGAAATCCATCTGTCCATGAAAGAAGGACATCCATTGTGAAGACAGCTTTAAATTTTGAAACTTTCAAAGCATATCAAATTCTCAAGTTTTGGTTAAGAAAGGTCAGGATCAACAGAAGATAAGTTACACAAAATTAGTCAGAAAGTGAGAACATAATTATAAACACTAAGAATTATAAATAAATAAATGTAAAGATTTTGTTTGGGTTTACTCTGTGTACATAGATTGAAAAGCATCAAAAATAGTGTAATATATCTGTAATTTAATGTTTCCCTCAAATTTGATATTCACCCCCATGTGTTTCTTGGAATCCTAAAATATTAAATCCCCTTTGTTCTCCAATTATACCATGTATGTCCATGCTTATATATGTTATGCTGTCCTTGCAAAAAGCCTTTTCTCTCTTTAACGCTTTTCAGTTCTATGTTAAGTATTTCCTAGGGCCCTCAAGGAGAGTCAGTCACCTTCTTTCACACTTTCTTCCTGTATAACATATCCAGTATTCATTCCTAATAATGTTTCTTTGGATATTTTATTTTTCCCATGAACCTGCCCGCTGTTTTCACTAGACAAATTACATACATCAGGTATTAATAAACACTTAGCATCTAACGTTTCATATTAAAGTTTGATCATATGAACATGGCGAAAGACACAAAATGTGATTTTATTTTGTGGAAAATTTACTGTAAGTATGTAGAGAATCAAAATCATTCTCAATTTTTGACCTGGAGACTCTAACACATCCACCCTGAATAACAGAAAAAAAGAAAGAAAAAGAAAAGAAAATCCTGAATGTCGTGAAATAGACAAATATATAGAAAAAAGGTAATAATTAAATTATTTATACACATGTCATAAAGCAATCTTACATAACAGTGAGACATGCTACAAAGAAGATGATTTTAGTACATAAAAGAAAGAAAGGTGAATCTCATAAATGCTCTATTTTACAAACACTTTTGGGCATTTTCAGTAAACATTGTTAGTATGTGCATTTTTTCTGAATAATGGAAATACACTTTAAAAACAGTCTTAAAAACTTGAATACATTTGTCTGATGACTAAGTTTAAGGGAAATTACAGTAAAGACATTATAGTTATGGCTTGAATACATGTACTGGAAATATATAATAAAATTGTGGAGAAATAAGCGTTGAAAACTTCAGGGTAGAGAAGATATTGTGAGTTCATCTGAATTCACAGCACAGAGAGAAAGAAAAGAACCAGACATAAAGTCATATTTGGTTGAATGATATATCAAACAACTCTGGGTCAAAACGCTAAACAATACTTAGAACTTACACATACAACCTGATTCCATAAATCTTTATCTAAAATGAAGAGCAGATTCCTGCGGGCTTTGAAAGGGAATGCTTTTCTAAATTACTGGGTAATTTTCTTCACTCCAATTGAGCTATATAATCAGAAGTGGTCAAAACACTGTACCAGAAAACATAATAGGATATGAATTCAACAAAACCATGACTTCATGTGCCCACAGCTACAGAAAGGAGTCAGAAATGAAAATGATATAAATATGAACTGGACTTCAGCTGATCTCTCCTAGAAAAGGGAAATCCATCGCTGTATCATGTTCATGGAGCCTTGAAGCCATTGTAACTTAAAGTATATTTTAAATTGCATATTTTCTATATCAGATCATATGAATCACTGAATTCAAAGTATAATGTGCTTCCCATGCTTTTTTTTTCTAAATATACATTATTATAATTAGAACAAAATGAGTTTCTTAGAACTGAGCAACAGGTAGTGTGGTTCACAGCTAAAGACTTCATTTTAGTTCTTACCTATGCGTAAAATAAAACTTTGGTTGTTTATTGTCAATTATCTTTAAAAAAAAGCAAGATACAGTCCTCAAAAATCAAACATAATTTGCAGAAAAATGTTTTGTTTATTTTAATAAAATTCAAACATGTAAACAATTTTTGTTATTGTGAAAAATGTATATTGGTTCCAAATTTCCATTGACAATAAATTTTGATAACTTTTCCAATTTATTTCCAGATATAACAGAGAAATTCACATCAAAATGTTGGCCTGAAGCCTGTATATTCTTGGCCTTTGTTAGGACCGAAAAGCTAAATTCTCGGCTAAGTCAGTAAAATAAATGTTCTTACATTAAAAAACTTTTCATGTTTTCTTTCTACCTGAGCAGTATGATATACCGAGCACCACAGGTTATTGGGTAGCAAAGTTCTGACTTGCTAGAGTATAGCTGATGAATAATATTGCAAATGACAACTTTTATTCATTCTCTTTGCCTGCTTTATTTATTTTTGCAACTAATGCTTTAGAAAGTTGCACAGTTGCACAGGTACTTTTTAAAGAGTCAACTGTACAACTTTCTAAAGCATTAGTTGCAAAAATAAATAAAGCAGGCAAATCTCTCACTTTCAACAACTTGTTTTTCTTAACTGATAATTATTAAATGAAGAGTTAGACTCCTTGTTGGAATGTTTCTTTTTTTTTTTTTTTTTCTTTTTAATTTCTTCATGACACTTATAAGAACTGGTGTATTGTGGTGAGGTAGCTACGGAAGAATTTAGTTTTTTTCCACTAACTGAAAGATGAAACACAGCTAACCATATAAAGAGCAGAGAACACAGGGGAGTGTTGAGATAGACGGATTCAGAAAAATTAATACATAAAACAGAATCTTCTTCAGTTGCATATGTACACTGAATTTGTTTATGCTTCATATATGTATGTTATTTTGTTGATTTTCTTTCTATATCCTGAAGCAGTATTTTACTGTCTAGTTTTATTTTCTTTATTAATACCCACTTTTCCTTTCAGGTTTAAGCTTAAGTAGACAATAAGGTTATGAGGTTTCCACAACCCTTCATATATTTATAGAAGTGTCCCATTCTTTAAGCCTATATTTGTTCATATATATATATATATATATATATCCATTTAAAATAAGTAAGGAAAGAATAAAATGAATCTAAAGGAAAGGTAATTAGTTCCAGGAAAAATAAGAAGCCTAGTTATGATGGGAAGAATTGGCACACTTTTTTCACACAAACTAATCGAATGGAAAATGGTTTATAGCCCAAAATCAGATATACTCCCGAAGTGGAGGCAAATTGTTGTTTCCTATTTTTTTGTAAATTTTTATTTTAGTACTAGAGATTAAACCCAAGCACTTAACACAGAGCAACACCCCCAGTTTGTTTGTTTGTTTGTTTGTTCTTTCTTTCTTTCTTTCTTTCTTTCTTTCTTTCTTTCTCTTTCTTTCTTTCTTTCTCTCTTTCTCTTTCCTTCCTTCCTTCCTTCCTTCCTTCCTTCCTTCCTTCCTTCCTTCCTTCCTTCCCTCCTTCCTTTTTTCCTTTAGACAGTCTCCCCAAGTCACTATATTGCCTGAGCTAGCTCAGACTTTGATTCTCCTGCTTTGGTCTCAAATAACTTTTCGCTGAATGTGTACAGTAAAATCTCAGGTCAGGAATGCTTCTATTTCCAAATAATTTGGTGCTCAAATTCATTCAACACAATTGTTTCCATTCACAAACTCCATATTGTGTAACAAACACAACTACCACCATCTCTCGCACACACGCACAAAACTAAACCTATGAACTGAGTTATCACTCTTCTACGAAAAGAGTAATTGTGGCAGCTGCTGTGACGTGTATCCAGCTGCTCCCCCAAACCCCATGCGGTTGCGTCCTTACCGTATGACCCACTATTTGGTTTAGCAGGGATGTGAGTGTGGATAGTGGGAAAGTCCACACTGGGTATGGTTGGCGCCATCCAAATCCTGGGAGCCTGAATGGAATCAAACAGGATGGCAGGCCTGCTGTTGTTGTTGTTGTTGTTGTTGTTGTTGTTGTTGTTGTTGTTATTGTTATTGTTGTTGCTGCTGCTACTGCTATTGCTCCTGCTCCTGCAGCTCGCTGTCTCTGTCTCCCTCGTCATGCTTGACATGAATTTTGCTCTTCTCCGTGCTCCTCTGCCATGTCACACTGCCTTGGAATAAACCAAGCATGGGCTAAACTCCACAAACTGTGAACCAGAATAATTCTTCCCTGCTTTAACTTTGAGTACCGGGTGTTTCAAGTCAGCAACGACAAAAGTGACTGAGGCAGGTTACAAGGCTGCCAGACACTGTAGAAATGTTACTTTGGGGAACGTTCATCTAACCAGAGTCTACAGGTAGGAAAGGGATTCCACTCATCCGTTCTGGCAGTAGGGTTTCATCTCTAGCTTAGTTCTTTGCTCTTTGACATGGTTGGTCAAGAGTTTGAGTGCAAAAACAGCAGTCAGATGGGAAACTTAGAGAACTGTGACTGTGATCTCCATGGCAACGAATCCAAGATACAAGTAAGCTGTCCGTGATTGCTATTTCAAGTCAAAATGCACCCAAAGCAGAGAAGGGCCATATAACTTTCCCACAATAACAAAACTAGTTAATTTCAGAACCGGGAATAAATTTAGAGAGACTTGTATACAGTCTTCATTTTAAAATTATATCCAAATTAACTCAAGGAATGAGCAAGTAATGGATATTTGACAATAATAAAGCAAATATGTGTAAGGTCATCAAGGGTATGAATTAATTTATTCTGAAAAAAATGGGTGTATCTAAATCAATGTTTTTCACTTGAAGACAACTTTCCAGTTTGGTCAGAGGACAGTTGGGAATATCTGAATGCACTCTTTGGTTTCCTCATATGAAACCAAATGCCCACTGCTAACGTGAAGTGGCAGATTGCACACTACAAAGTACTGAATCCATAGCAAACAATTGTTCATTTTTAAATGGTGAATGCTGATGTAGATTATTAAAACCTTTTTTTTTCAGATTCCTCTTTTATTTATAAGGAGAGTCATATTTATTTAGGAGACATCAGAATCAAAACTATGATAGATGGTGATAGTCATGATAGTGCCTATACATATTAAAATATTATTTTTGAAGAAGTTATATTCAGTCTTTGTTTTGTTTTAATCATTTTATTGAAATAGGGTCACATTACATAGTTATGTTCACCTGAAAATCACACTCTTCCTGGCTCATCTTCCTGAGAGCTAGAATTAAATATATTTACCACCATGTAAGGTTTTGTCTTATTTTTAATGCATTTTAAAAATGTTTACTTTGGTAAAAGTGATGGAAAGAACAAACAGATTGATGGAATTTTATGATTACCAACTAGAAGATAATATTGTAACCTAGGCTAGAGTTAAGGCACATCTGAATCTGTGTCTGTACCAGAAATACCAAAATCCATCTCACATTATTGGCTCAACAACGTTGATTAGAAACCTTAGGATTTCATTTTTTTTTTTTGCTTGTTTGTTTTTGCCACTTCACCTGTCATTATGAACCTGAGGATAATGTGAATTTAATCTTAACTTGCAAACAGCAGAGCTTCATCTCTTATATCTAAAAACATTTTAAAATATCAAAGAATTATATTCACAAATCATACTGACATCTTCAGGTAAGCTGCAAATGCACACACACACACACACACACACACACACACACACACACACAATTTGTGATTTACTATTTAAAAGGTATAGGTTTCACTTGAATAATTTCATCAAATGAAATTGGGTTGTCTTTGAGGATAATAAAAATTAAAATGGCAACTGAAAGGAACAAAGACAAATATTGAAAGATGAGGGAGTTTTCTAATCCACTGCAGAGCTGTAAAGTCTTCTGCAAGATTAAGCTGAGGCAGCATTTGCAGAAGTCACTAACTGTTTCAGTTTATTAGAAGATTAAGAGTAAATCTATTTGGGTAATATGTAGTTTGGAAGACAAGAAATTACTATAAAATCAATGCTTTTGCTTTTCCATTTCCTCTCAACTCACCAAGAGGTAAGCAACATGGGAGTAGTTCTGATCACACTAAGAGAACATACTGATCTTCATTAGCACAAAGTCGATGCAAGAAATTTTATTTTACACCAAATCTTGAGATAGTTCCCCTAAAATTAAATCCCTCTTCTATTTCAACAAATCAAGTTGCAGGGTTTCAGAATCCCCACAATTATATCCTACTGTGCACACATTTTTAAATTAGGCCTTTGGAAGTGGCAAATACTGGCCACAATGTTGGCAATCAATAAATGGAGTTATGGCTTGTCCTTTCTAAATTATTTTTTCCCTTCTTATTTTCACATTAGGGAAGAGTGAGATGTGAGATGATGAGAAGAATTGTCTGAGAAATAGATTACATTTTTGGCGTTAGTTTTGAAAATGTTTAGTATCTATCTTATATGCAACATTATATGCATGAAAAGAAATTTGGATTATTTTCCTAGGGAATTTATTTATTTGGATATAAATATATTGCTAAATTTACTCATTTGTTGGCTCTACTAATAAATATTTTTAATATATGAGAACCTAGTGATTTGCAAAAGATGCCAAAAGAAGCCCAAGACCTGTTCTTACAAGGGATTCCAGGGGAAGTAATGTATGAAACACAAAATGGTAGAAAAATTATGTGATTAATATTATGGCTAAAATAAACTCATGAAAAGTAATAAGAAAGAATATTTAGCCTACTTATGATGAATGTCTTTGAGGATGCTCAAAAAAAAAAACTGGACAGTTTTGTGCTGAATTCAGGAGACTGGACACTATGCTATTTTATAAGGTGGCAGAGATTAAGGGAAAGCTTGAGTTTACATTGTATATATCCAACTAAGAGAATTTTATTTCAAGAAACAGTAACAACCAAAGAAATCTCAGACAAACTAAGATTATGATACCAAAAGTTTAGTAGATGTGTTGCTGAAGTGAGCACTATGATGCTTATTGTTCATTTTCTTGCTTGTATTTCATGGTTGCACAGTGCCAGTCATCTGTCTTGTGGTGATTTCTAAGAGATATCACTTCTCTTTTGTTCCATCATGGTTACATGGAAGTGTATTGGAAGGCTGTTCATTTACTGTGAAAGGTTTTTATGTTCAGTTGGGAATATGCTGACCGGTCAACTCCCAGCTGTCAGCAACCAGTTGTCAGCTATCAGGAACATTTTTAAAAATTAAAATTTTCAATAAATTGCATGTTATTGAAGCCTTTCTCAAATAGGAATTTATACAGTCTTTTATGTATTCTTTGCTCTTTATTACAAGCAACACTGTAGTGTGTGTGTATATGTGTGTGTGTGTGTGTGTGTGTGTGTGTGTGTAAGTATGTTTAAAATATAATCTTTCAGTAATAGGTTTATATGCTAAATTTTAGACTTTGATAAATTATTGTTCAATGTCATAACAAATATTTGATATTGAAATTTCATCTGATATTAAACTAACATCATTTTATACTTCCCAAACAATATTGATTGTCTTTACCAATTTAATCATGTGTATGAATTTATGTTTTTAAATTAATTTCTTTCATTGATACTTACATGTTGAATTTCCCATTGCATTACAATTTATTAATTACATGTACCCTTATGGAAATTTCCATTTACTTCTATTTTCTAACTGACTTTTGTGTAATTTTCATTCTTTATTAAATCAAATTAATTGTTATTATTATAAATCTCAATTTAGAATGTTATTTAGGGCTAGCTTATATTATTTGTCATATAAATTGTTGATGAAGGTATGTGAATTAAAATTCACTGGGTTCCATTTGACCCAGTTATTCACCTTTTGGGCATTTACCCAGAAGAATTAAAAACATAATACCACAAAAATAACTGAGTCAAAAGAAAAAAAAAAGCTGTGTATGTTATCCAAAAGACTTTTTATATGGAAAATGGAATGATTTACATACAGAAAGGAGAGAAGCAAGGCTAAAGTCTTTCTCAGCTGTACTATTTTTGCTCATTGTGCTCAGATTCAATCTTCAGCACAGCAGAAAGGCAAAATAGGACAGAAAATGAGAGAATGAGAGAAAACTCTCCTGAAGCTTAAGAATTAATTTTGATCAGGTAATTATTGATACACTTTGTGAATTTGAAAAGTTTAGAGGTTTAATGAAGTGGTTCAACATAGAACCATGGTCCTATCTCTGTAAACATCCTCATCCTGTGCAAGAGGAAGTCATGGAGGCCTGAGTGTGGGGGCAGGAAGTGGTGGTAGTCTGCTTACAGTATATGAATAAAAGAGGCTTGTTTCCCTCCTTTTTCTCTTGTTGCTTTTGCTGTCTTCTGTCACCTTGAACTGTTGCCCCTGTGCCTTGCCAACCTGCCTCAGAGTCAGCTGATTATGGACTGAAACCTCCACAAACTGTGAGCTAAGTAAACCTTTCTTTCTTTAAATTTGGGTGTTGGGCAACTTGTCTCATCAATGAGAGAAAAGTAACTGACAAAGTATTTGGTACCAGAGAAGTAGGGTCATGTTTGTGATTATACCTTACCATGCTGTTCAAGAGTCTTTGAGAATGGCTGGTGCAAAGAGTTTGGAAAAGATTAAAGGTGTCTCCTAAAAGAGTAAACATGGAACTTAGGCTGTTGTCTATGATGGATTCTGATCAGAGCTCAGACAACCCAAAGGCTGACAGAAATTCTACGGGCAAAGACCAGGCTTGGGAAGTTTCAGCTGGGAAGAAGGACTGCAACACTTTGGGTGCTGGATTCCAGGTAATGTATGCATTGGTTCAGCAAATAGTTTCTATTATGCTCATGTCCACAGACTTTGCTGAAAATATGAAGAAATTTCAACTTGGTTGAAACCATGAAGAAATTTCAAGACAGTCAAGTGTTGAGGTTGTGGCATGGATACTTTTGGAATCTTTCAGGCAAATTTATGTTTTAAATCAAAAGAAAAGAGCTTAGCTTGGTAATTTAAAGCATTGTGATTTTGGCCAGAAAGAAAGCTCCAGTAAAGCTGTGGACTGCAAAAATAGTACTGATGGAATCTCCGTTGCTGAGAATTTGCAGAAGAATAGAAAAGATGGCTTGAAGACATCATAAAAAGCAGCAGCTCTCTACCTTCTGCAGACTCAAAACTGCAAAAATGAAAGGTTTTGCACTTAGCAGAAAGTCAAAGAGTATGGTGTTCTAGAATGGTGGCATAATTGAAAGTTCATTCCTCACAATTCAATTGAGAGTGCCTAGAGATTCAGGTTTTTGAATACTACATGCAAGAGAGATGAAAGCCTGGTTACTTTTCCAGCTGGATGTCAACCTTGGCATCATCCACATAGGGTTTGTCTTATGTGCATGTGGAATGCAAGAGTCATGGAGTTAAGAAAGTTTTCATCCTGATTTTAAAAGGCCTGGGGCCCAGGCAGTCTGTCTCTGAGAGGGCAGAGTAAAGCTGAAGCCAAAAGTGCAGTGGAGTCTCCAGAAGTTTGCAAAAGCTAGGAGCATGGATCATCTAAGGAAACTGGCAAGGAAGGAGCAAAGCCAGTCCCAGAGAAAAGCAATGGGAGCCATAACCACCAGAAATAACATGAGGATGGAGCTACTCAACCGAATTTGGAGCTCACAATTTGCTGCAGATCTGCCTCAAATTATGCTCATGACATTACAGTGCTTACTGTTTGTCATGTTAGATTTTGGAATTGCTTTAGTCCCAGTCCTTTGTATTTCCCAGTTTTTAACTTTTCGTGTTAAAATGTTTATCTTGTGCTGTTGAATGTTGGAAATGATTAAATTTTCATTTGTACAGGAGCATGCAGCTAAAAAATTGCCATATGTCTTGAAGGAGAGACTTGGGACATGGACTTTGCAGCAATGCTGAAACTATTAGGACTTTGGGAACTCTTGCACAGGAACTAAATACCTTTCACAAAAAGAGATGTGTGTGAGTCTTTGAAGGGGGACCAAGGGAAAAATGTAATGGTTCTAATGTAATGTGTCTTACTTACTTTTTCTCGTTGCAGAGACTAAACACCTGACATCCCCAACTAGGTAAAGAAAGGTTTATTTAGCTTAAAGGTTTTGGAAGTTTCAGTTTACTCAGCTTAAACATTTTGAAGGTTTTCATAATTTAGCTGGCTTCAAAGCAAGAGGGCATGGTACTGGAAAAAACTTCAAGGCAGCAGCCAGAGAAAAAGGGGTAAGAACAAACCTCTTTTCCTCCCTTGTATTATAAGCAGGTATAGCACTCACATTATTTTCTTGCCCTCTTTTTGCACAGGATCAGCATATTTACAAAGTAAAATCCCTGGCTGTCTGCTGAGTCTCTTAGTTAAACTTCTTAACTATTCAAATTGACACAATATCAAGCATAACTATCTATTCCTTGTTGACTTGGCAACCAGATGCATTTCTTTAAATTTGTTTTCAGATACAAGACATGCTGATTTTTAGCACTGCACAACTTGAACATTATAACACAGGTTTAACAATCCTTAAGAGCCAATATTTATTCTATCAAAATTATATTAGAAACATAAAATATGTCATTCAACCCCCAAAGACTGATGCACCTCCCATTATGCAAAAGCATTTTAGTCTGTCTGAATGGATTGCCAAAGTCCTAACAATTTCAATGTTACTGAAAAGTTCAACTTCTAAGACTCCTAAGAGATAGAAGGCAAATCTTAGCAGCAAGACCCTCTGCTAAGGAAAACAATGTTAACACTTCAAACATGCAATGGCACAAGATAAACATTTGCATTTCTAGAGGTATAAATGGGAGGGTACAAAGCATAGGAACCAAAGCAAGTACAAAATCCATCAGGGCAAACAGTAAGTCATGTCCAGCATCTGAAACAATCTGTGGCAAACTGCAAACTCTAAAGGGCTTTTGTGGTTTCACCTCTCCGAGACTTCTGGTAGTTGTAGCACCCATGGCTTCTCTCTTAGGCCTGCTTTGCTTTATCTTTGCAGCTTTCCTTAGATGATCCACATTCCCGTCTTTCCTAAACTTGTGGGATCTCCCCTGCACCATCAACTTCATACTCACAGTTTCACACACTGCCCTCTCAGAGGCACACCTGATGGCATCCTAGGCCTTCTAAAATCAGAGTGGAAGTCTTTGTAACTTTAGAAATCTTGCACTATGTTTGCACCTAAAGCCAGGGACATACAGATGATGCCACATTGTGCTACTAGCTGGAGCAGTAGCTAGGCTTTCCTCTCTCTTGCATGCCTGGCTACTCTGAACATGATTCTGAGGAACAAATTCTCTGTGCTGCCTGATTCTGGAACCTGGTCCTCTACAGCTGTCTCCTCCAAGCAAAGTTTTTAACATCTGCAGTTTTGATTCTACAGAGAGTGGAGACCTGTTTCCTCTTTCTGCAATGTCCATCTCTTTTTATTTCTCAGTTCAGTTTCTTCTCAACAATCCTGACCTCAACTCTATCCTTATAGTTCACTCATAATGTTTTAAATCATCTTTTTGGGATGTTTGCTCTTGACTCCCAACATAAATCTGGCTAAATACCTGTAGTAATAGCTGTGCTACAGCCTCAACATTTGACTGTCTTGAAATTTCCTCTGCAAGATTTAAGCCCTTAATTTTAGACTCAGGACACAAGAAAAATGGATAAAAACTTTCTACCAAGCCAGAACACGTCACCTGGATTCCAGCATCCAATGCAAACCTTTCCAGCAGAAACCTCCCAATCCTGGGTTTTACTGTTTTTCTGGTCTTCTGAGATCTGACCAGAATCTCCCATACAGAACATCCTAAGCCGTTCCAGGGCTACTCCTTCAGCTGGCATATCTGAACCTTTCCATACTCTTCCCACAAGCCATTTCCAAATGGTCTTGAACAACATCATCACTTTTCTCTTATTGCTGGGACTAGATATCTGACAACTAAAATTAGGGAAGGAAAGATTGATGAAGCTTACAGATTTTGGAGATTTCAGTTGATAATTAGCAGCCTCCAGGGCATGGTGGCATGGCATCAAGGCAACAATTCAAGGGAGCACTCGGCAAAATAGGGGAAGAGCAAGCCTCTTTTCCTAATTTATATTGTAAGAAGCCCCCTCCTCTCCAGCAGATACATAACTGACAAAAATCTCCTTGCCCTCCTCTTGTACAGGTTGAGGATGTTTACACCTGGCTCCCTGCTAAGCCTTTCAGTTAAATTTCTAGTATTCAATTTGACACAATTTGTCAACCATAACACTTTGTAAACCTCCTAAGCCTATGAAGGGGAGGGCACAGAGGTGGTGTGAGTGCTTCAACAGCTCTGTTTGGGATAGCCTTCTTACAAT
Source organism: Cavia porcellus (assembly GCF_034190915.1). Lineage (NCBI taxonomy): Eukaryota > Metazoa > Chordata > Mammalia > Rodentia > Caviidae > Cavia > Cavia porcellus. The sequence continues at coordinate 96,148,250 of NW_026947487.1, forward strand.
ATAAGGGAAGAAAAGGCTTATATTCTCTCTTTTTTGCTCTTGTTGCTTTTGCTGTCTTCAGCTCCCTTGAAGTTATGGCTCTGTGCCATGCCAACCTGCTTTGGAGTCAGCTGACTATAGATTGGAAACCTCCACAAATTGTGAGCTAGAAAACCTTCCTTGCTTAATATCGAGGGTCTGATATTTTGTACCTGTAAGGAGAGAAAAGCAACTAAGAAATATTTCTAGGGGTCAGAGCAAAGATGGCAGATAGATAACAGCTGGCTACAGAGGCTCCCTGAGATAGTCAACTTATAATTCAACATAATACAGCATGGGGAGCTTCAAACAGAGGGAGATGAATTCTCTCATTCCAAGAAGAAACTAAGGTGAGAAGAACCAATCAAACATACAATTCCAGTGCTACTATTGGAACAGGTAAAGGCTCAGTGGGCAACTTGCTGAGCCATCTGAGGTCCCACCACTTTGACTCACTAGAGGCACAGTCACACTGAGGTCAGGGGTCGGCCACCTGAATGGAGAGCTGGCGGGGAACCTGCATTGACCTGTGGTGAATGACATGAGAGGAACCTTTCCACAGAAAGGGGGTCTCTGGCAGATGACATCTGGGACCAGGCAGGACTGGCAGGTACAAGGGGCAGCAGTGACTCAGTCAGTTGTTCCCTTCACAAGTGGGATTGGTGGAATGAACGAGGCCTGGGTCACGTGATCAGGCTGAGACCCAATAGGTTTTCCAAAATCAAGTCCCTATGGTGGTCATGCACACAAATTCAGTGAAGCTTCAGAAGTTTTACTAACTAACTCACAGGGAAGGTGGTGCACAGTAATACAGTGCAGGCCGCAGCAGCTTGGCTGATCAGGAGGGGAGGGGCCAGCATACACTGCCCCTGAATGCAACTCACTAGCACACTGTGGTGAAAAGGGTCATCTAGCCAGCATGTTTCAGGAGAATTGTAACCAACAAAGGAAGAAACTGAGGCCTCCTGGAAGAAACAAAAAAGATGGGAAGAGGTAGCACCAACAAAAGTCCCCAGGTCCCAACCCTGAGAACATTGACCCAGGACAAGTAAATACAAAGGAGAATGAGAACAGCAAGTATGCAATATCAGACACTGCACCAGTGGACATAAAAAGATATCTTCATCCCTCATAGATGAGTTCAAAAGTGAACTATTTAGCCAAGTAAAGCAAGATATAAGAAGAATAATAGAAGAGATGCTAAGCACCCCTCAAGCAGACACAGATGGAACTCAAACAAAGGAGAGAACCATTTGATGAAGAATATAAAGAAAATATAGAATACATGAAGTAGATTGAAAGAGATTACCAGGAAATTAAAAACTCTATGGAAAGATGGCAAAAATGCTTGAAAGAAACTAAGGATAGATTATCCAAACTGGAGAACATTTTTGCAATGTGGGATTATGAAAGGAAAAACTTATTAAAAATAACAAGGAAACAAGCAGTAACAATACAAATGCTAGAAGACGACAAGAGGATCTACAACTTGAGAATAAAGAATGTGAATGAAGAAGCTTGGATACAAACAAAGGAACTACAAAGGCTATTCACAGAAATAATTAAGAAAAACTTCCCAAACATTGGAAAATGAAATGATATTCTGATGTATGAGGCATACAGAACTCCAGCCACCTACAACAAAAACAGAGCTACACCCAGGCATATAATAATCAAGACCCCAGAAATTCAACTTAAGAATGGAATATTAAAAGCTATAGAGACAAGAAACAGGTAACCTATAAAGGTAGGCCCATCAGAATGATAGAAGACTTCTCAACACAAACCATCAAGAGCACCTGGAGTGAAATATTCCAAGCCCTGAAAAAAAAAATAACCTCCAACTCAGATTGATATATCTTGCTAAACCACCTCTAGAAATTAAAGGAGAAACAAGATGCTTCCAAGACAAAGAGGAACTTGGGAAATTTGCAACCACCAATCCAACTCTGCAGAGAATAATGCAGGGCATTCTAGAGAGATAGAATAGTGTTAGGATTCCAGGAACAATGGCAGAGAATCCTCAATGAATGGAGCAGAAAACAGAATGAAGAAGATAAGCAAACAACTGAGGACAAAAAAAGAGCATAACAGAAATAAGTCAGAGAAGGTTGGTTATAATCTCTAATATAGATGGTCTTGATACACAAAAAAAAAAAAAAAAAAAAAAAAAAAAAAAAAAAGAACCACAAGTGGAGTAGATCAGGAGGCAGGGTCCAATGAGATGCTATCTATAGGAAATATAATTAACATGAAAAAAGAGTACATGGGCTGAAAACCAAATATGTGAAAACAATGATCTATGTGACAGAGAACCAGAGAGAAATAGGGTCAACTAGACCAGTATTTGTGGATAGGTTGGAAAGACAGGCTTTAATAGGTAAAGGAATACAATTAGAGATCAAGTCTAGGAGAGAGAAAGTTCAGAACCACCTAGGTAAATAGCAGGTCCTCCTCTCCATTTAAAACCAAGATTCTTTGGTCAGACCCAAAAATGTGCAGTGTACTCTGGGGCAGTTAAAGGGCAGGGAGAGTCTTAAAAGATAGCAGAAGATATTGTTAATAGTGTATCAGGATTTAAAACCCACAATACTTGCACCATTCTGCTTAGATTTTATTCTTTTTTTGATAGATTTTATTCTGTCCCAGTTTGTCTGATTGCATTAGATTTGAGGGCACAGACAGCTATTCCACAACCATCAGGATATAGCACAATAATCTTCTTTAATTTCCTATTATCTTAATCTGGAGCCCTGTATGACTTATACTGTTTTATCGTGACTGATTTTAGTTAAATCTGATCTGCTTGATTGCTGTTTGGTATAGACAGATTATATGCAAAATTGATATGACTGATAGTGTCAAGTTTGAGTTACATATAGCAACTACACTGAAGATGACAAGACTCTAGGATACATATTCTGGTTTGATAACTGTCTGCTTTTGAAGTTTTATACTACATACAAAGATGTGTTTTTATTAATACTGTTATGTACTGATATATTCAATTATACTCTGTCTGATGATATAGCCAATTCTATTGAAGATACCAAGAGACAATGTGGCACCTATGGTAGAACTTCTTGTACAATGGTCTTATATGTCTTTTTCATTTCATAAGAATATGTTTTTATAAGAATATGTTTTCTTTTGTCTTGCTTTGTTTTGTTTCTCCCTCTAATATAGAATGAATAGAAATACATATTAAGACTCATGCATGTATAAAATCTATAAACAGTTTATGAGAACTGATCATATGACACATGATGAAATGAACAGATACTTTGAAGAAAAAGAGACACTAAATTACCCAGTGCTGATCCAGGAGTGTCATAATGTGAAACTTCACAATAGTATTATTCTTTGTTCAGAGTAATATTAAGCTGCTTGGGTTTGTTTAATCTCAACATAATTGAAGATATGGATAACTGCATGTAGGTTTAAGTGTAAAGGATTGATAACCATATTTCTAAGTTTTTGTTTGATTTTTGAACAGAACTGGTTGCACTCTCACTGTTTGAATCCCTCCTTCATATGCTCCACTTTAGCATCTTTAATAACTATTTCTAAGAGGACAACCTGTAATCATCTACTAGTGATTTATTAATGCTTTTTTGAAAGTATGTATTATTTGTATCCATTTTCCATTTTGTTTAGTCTTTCTTTGAATGAATTTTTTAAAAAAGACACTACAGTACCCAGTGATGATCCTGGAGTGTCATGATGTGAAATCCAGCAATACTATTATTCTTTGTTCTTAATGACTTTAGCCTGCTTTAGTTTGTTTAACCCCAACATAAGTGAAGATATGAGTGACTGCATGTTTGTTTAAGTGTATAGGATTTACAACCATATTACTATGTTTTTGTTGGGTAGTTGAACAGAACTGTTTGCAGTCTCACTGATTGAATTTCCACTTTATGTATTTCACTTTTCTGTCTTGAAAAAATTATTTTTAAAAAGACAGTATGTAAACATCAACTAGTAATTTCTTAGTTTATTTTTTCACTGAACATATGTATTATTTCTATCTATTTTCTATTTGTTTAGCCTTTCCTTAAATAAAATTTAAAAAGAGAAATATTTCTATTTCCTATTTCCTGAACACCAGCAAATGAAACTTTCTGTTTGAGTTTATGTTGAATCTTTGTTGATGATTACTTGAAATTTTAACTAGTTTATGCAAAAGAAAAATTATCTGTAGATAAAAAATATAGTTTACCTCAAAAAATGTATTACACATCTTCATAAAAGTAGGGAACTTTTCGTTTATTTCATGTTTTTCAGTGTTATGAGTCTCAAGTAGACAGTGATGAAGCCTTTGTTGAATATATGAACATTATTGAAATAATACTGTTCTTTATTTGAAATTGTTATGGATCATATTTCTATTAATGCAGTCATAACTTCATAGTGGACAGAACAATAATTTTCAGTGTATATTTGCTCTGTTTAGAGATGCACGGATTTAGACTTCAAATCATACTGTTCTTGTAGTCTTAAATCCTGACTTTGCCATTATCAACTCTACAACCTTGACCAATGAAAATAACTTTTCAGTCCACAATTTCCTCACTTACGAAAATTGTGGAGCTGTTATGGCCCAGTTCTAGTAATTTCTTGTTACATAGCAGTGCAAGAAGACCTTACGCAAGTTCATCAAGTGCCTTCTTACGGAAGAAAGTCACTCGTAATTGTGATTACTGCGGTGAAATAATGCTCATTTTTCATAGGTTTAAAGTATTTTTCCATTTTCATATAAGACATTATAATTCAGGACAACTGGATAGAGGATAACTTCACATTAAAATTTATAACTCTTCTTTAACAGCCTACAGTTTAATTGCTTGAACAAAATAATCTGTTTTCTGAGTAATTATATTTTGCTAACTATTGCAATGCTCACTTATTTTACTGGAGTTGATGCCATTCTCCTTTGATTCCTCATTAATAAAACCCCACTTATTGAGGTGTTATCCTGCCTCCCTTCTCTCAGAGAAAGTAATTGAACTCATCCTTAATTCAGAACCTATGGAAACAATCAAAAGCAATTGTAGAGCCTGTTATCCTTGCTAGTGAGCTATACAATTAAGCCTGGATGTAGGCTTTTGAAAGATCCATTTTCTCTTAAAATAGACAAAAGTGCTCTTCGCCTTTGAGTCATTTCTCTGTCGGATGTGATTTAGTAACCATCTGGTCACTGCAGGGAACAGTAGACAAAAAAGAAATTACAGTACACATATTGAGTAAAAAATTGTCATGAGTTTTTAAAAACGTATGGGAGGTACGCCACATGTGAGAGGCTCCCACTCTCAAGAGCCATTACTACATGAGCTGGTAATTCTTTCCTTCCTGTTTATGTCAACCAACTTGTTGATTTCTGCTACTTGCAATTAAAACCATTTCAGCTGCTTACTTTGCTCACTCATTTATTCAGACATCTAGTAAAAATTATTGTTTGTGAATATGAATATAAATAATGATATACCTAGAACAATGTTAGGACCCAAAGATACAAAATTAGATCAGAAATAAGGCCACAACCCTCATGGGTAGTTTAAAAGGAGCCTAACGTTCTTTTGAGTTTCTTTTGTAAATGTAAGGATTAACTCAGGAAATGATACGAAGTGTAAAGTGTAAGAGTAGAACAGCTCCTCTGCCCATCAGAAGAATGATTCTACCAACAAATTGTGTATACTCACCACGTCCTTGGAGAACAGTATCATAAAGCAACAGAATACCATGAAGCTATGCTGACATCTTATGATCAGCATACAAAAATGACATGGGTTTGCGGGAATTGTTTTATAAATTTCAGGTCTAGTTTCTAAATGATGCATGTATGTATTTTTCTAGTTAAAAATAAATCTGTACAAAGTGTGAAATTCTACTTATATTTGAGCTTTAGATTTTATTTTCCTTAGTTCTATTATTGTAAATGCATGGAACTAAGGAAATCATTTTTGAGTAAAAAAGAAATGTGTCTAGAAACAAAGAAATATGAATATATTGATCTAGAAACAGGAAAATAGCTATTCTCTTCAATAGTTATTGTGTGTCAAGAAATTACCTTATTCAAATTCCCAAAAATGAAAAACATTTTCTTACCCATTTCAGATGAGAGAAGGTTCAAGATAAAATCATGAATTAAAATTTCTATGAGGGAAAAGAATGTATGTAAAATGGATGAAAGTAACTCTCAGGTACACAACACAACAGGGCAGGGACCACGAATAACTTGGAAGCATTCTTGTCATAGAGAAGTGAGACCTCATCATTGGCAAATTTCTAAAGAAAAGCTTGAATTGGTGGTTCTTTTATGTGCTTTTGATAGCTAAGCAATTTGTTACTATGAGACAGCCTGGTGAAAACTAAAACAACAAAAACAAACAAACAAATTCCACTGAATTTGGACAAAATCACTTAAGAATAAATATACAGATAGTCAAGAAGTGTTGATAAGTATGATTATTACACATAAACAATTCCTAGCCTAGCTATTAATAAAACATTTAAAAATATTTTAAAACTTCATTGATTTCCATGTTGGCATATGCAAAACATTATTACCTAATTGTTGTTGTTACTAAAATTAAATACTTTCTGAATATTAACAAGATGATGGAATAGGAGGCTCTTAGCTGAAGTCTGCCTAAGAAAATACTATTTTGATCTTTTCAGATAAGAGTAGTTTGGTGATAATTTCAGACTTTAGGGGTAAGGCTGAAATTCTCCCTGGGAGATCAATAAATAAGAATGGGGGTCAATAATACATCAAGCTGCCAAACCCAACAAAGAGAAGGATACTCTGGGCTTCTAGTTTTTGTTTTCCAATAGGGAAAAGGGACTTAGAGATAGACTCCAACTTTCCCACATTAAGGGGATTTTCCTGGAAGATACATTCATGTCTTATTGTACTGGAATACTGATGAAACAGGCAAGATTAGATCACAACGGGTCAGTAAGGAAAAGAGAACAAAAGGGCAGAACTCACAGTGACCACCGAGGAACCCTGATGCGATTTCAAATTTTTAGATAGAGCAGCCAACAATATTAATGATGTCTCAGGTTGACGAGGACGATTAGCAGCCCTACACAATGGAGATCCTCAGCCAGAGGTTCATTGTTTGCCCTGAACCCCGATGGTAGCTCTGCTATACAGAAAGAAACCAAGCAGCCCAGCTAAACTGTGTGATATACACAGCAGTCTCTGCCCAGCCTCTAGACCTGAGCAAGTGGAATATAGGTAGTAAACACAGCCAACTGCAGAGCACACCCTGCAGTACAAATAGGCTTGGCTATCAGCTTCACTCCAACAGGGCACAGCTATTTGCCTTGCCTAACAGGAGAGACCACCTTCCAATCTGCCCAACTGCAGAGTCAGCCTGTGAAACTGCCTGAATGCAAAGCACAACTAGCAGCAGCATCTGGAAAGGGACTGTAGACTGTAGCTATGCCCAGATCTGGGTGATTTTGGTGCCCAGCCTGCAGTACTACTGAGCTTGGAGAATGTTAACAGCAGTTTTGCCTGACTAGAAAGCCACACTTGACTGTGACACCAGTTGGTCAGTGTAATATATGTAATATTTTAGTGTAATATTTATATATTACACTAGTATATAAATTAGTGTAAGATTAGTGTAATATTTAAATAATATACTAATATTTAGTGTAATATTTATGTAATATACATAATCCATACATATAAATACAGATGTTACATATTAAACATTATATTTTAAATATATTAAATATTCAAATATTTCAGTCATCAAACTATCCATGGTAGATCTTTTGGTTTGATTTTTAATAGTGAAAAAGTATTTCGTCTTAAAAGATACTCACTTGCTGCAGTTCTGTTAATTTCAAAATCTAAACTCAACTGAATGTTAGTATTTTCAATTCTATTCATTCTCTATGCATTTCTACTCAGTATTTATTCATTGTTCTCATGACACTTGCTTGGCTTTGTACAAATTTTTGCTGGCACTGTGACAGTGCAATACCTCTTTAATTTCATATAAATTTAAGGTGTAAAGTGTCATACTGAAAAATTAAAAAAAAATATATATATAGTAAAGAAAAGTGAGGATTGGTGAATTCACAAACCAATTTACGAAAAACTAATACATATTTATATCAGAAAAGAATCCAATAAGTGAACATAAGACATCTTTCCATTTATTTTGGTCAAAAGTATCAAAAATAATTTCCACTAAGATTACTGCATACAAATATTATTAGATTTAAAATAATTTATTCTTATTTGAATTATATCAATTTAAAATTTTTATTTTTCTTTTTAAAATTTTATTTAAAGTAAGAAGAGAAAATTTAAAAAACAAAATAGAAAAAATGAGAAAACATTAGAACATAAAATTAAAAAAAATAACATAAAATCACTATTTGATACATTACAGTTGTTAACAACAGTTGTTAAAGTTGCAAAATTAAAGCATAAAAAGTGGCTAAGCACTCAAACATTGACAGTATAATCTCTTTTGTTCCGTGATCTAATAGAAATTTAGTAATATGGTCATCTACCTTACACACTATACATACCATTATATCCTTTAGGGCACTTTTTTTCCCTTTCATTTTCAGAATTTATATTTATTATACTTTTTGGATCCCATTATTCTGTCAGTTTTCATTACTTTTTATACCAGAGAGACTATGTGATATTTACAAGGTGAGTCTTGTTTATTTCACTAATGAGGATATTCTCAAGTCGCCTCCATTTACCTATAGAGCCCTCAAGATCATCCTTTTTTATAGCTGATTAATATCCTTTGTATAAAAAATGCCACTTTTTTTCATCCATTCTGTTATTGATGGACATTTTGGTTGATTCCAAGATTTAGCAATGAAAAATTGTAAGACTGGAGCTTTCTATCAAATCTCACATTGTTTCCAAGTTTCTTAGTTTTTGGCAAAATTACAAATGAAATTGTTTCTTCTGGAAATTATGCACATAAAATATTTATTGCTTATATTTTTCAAGATTATTTAAATCAGCATACTCATTAATATTATTTATATCTGCAGTGATGTCTTTTTTCATGCTTTTCTCCATTTTTGAGCTCTTGATAAATTTTATTACAAGATCATCAATATAATTAATATTTTAAAAATCTAATCAAGCAACTAGGTAATTTTTTTAAAATTGGGTTTTAGAGATTTTTTCATACACATTAATTTAAATTCCATTTAATTTTGCTCTAATTTTTAATGTTTCTTTTATAATATATTTAAACATTCTACAGTTCTATAAATTTCTTTTCTGTATGTATGCTTAATTTTTTTTTTATTTCCTTTACATAACATGAATGAGATGTTTGAAACTTTACTATAAGGGTCTGAAATGAACCTAAGTGATGAAGCACTTGCCTATCATATAAGGACCAGGGTTTAATTCCTAGCACCACAAAATACATACACATATATAAACATACATTCTTACATATGTACATACATACATAAACATAAATGTTCTGGAATGGAGATTTAGTTCAGTTGCACAAGTCCCTGACTGGTAAGCATGAGGTCATGAGTTCAATTCATAACGCCAAAAAAAAAAAAAAAAAAAGTGTTTTTCTCAATTATTTTTGCTGTTTTTTTCTTTGTCTGTCCAATAAACACATATTTTTTTTTACTCTTTGTGTATTTTAACCCATGAATTATTTAGTGAATTTCTAAATTGGCAAACAGTACTTCAGTTCTAAATCAGTTACACTATGGACAACACAAATTGTGTACTTTTGGGGAGTAGTTTAATGGTTAAAGGTATGATGTATATTTTGTAAGTGGTACACAAATGAGTGAGAAGAATTTTGATGTGATGGTTATTGGATACAACACATCATAAAACTCAACATTAAAAATGTACCCAAAGTATTGTTTTCAGCACCACCTTGGTGACTTAGTGTGTGGCCCCTGATGGCAATAAGATCACGAGGATAACCAAAATTTGGATCAAAATGAAGGGTCATGTTGCTGAGGACAAAACAGCTTTACCTTACCCATATTGTGCCTGGTTTATTTTTAGAACTCATGCACATTCCTGGTGCTAGGGACCATCTGTAGAGTTCCATGTACCAATCCAATTCTGTAGTCTACTTGTAGTTTTCTGGAAAAGGAAGCAGAAAATACAAGATAGGGTTGGTATAGGGCAGTCATGGAAGTTATGACTTATGGTTGGTATAGTCATGTCACCCTGAGTCTATACACAATTCAATCATTTATTATTCATACTATCATTTCCTCATTGATTTTTCAAATTAGCCTACTTTAGTATGCTTATTAGGATTTCTATATCTTTTTCTTGAAGTTCTTTCAGCTATTATTTATGATGAAGCTATATTCACAGGTGGAAATAGTTTAAATTGTCATTGTCAAGTAATGAGTGCTTTAATGTCTAGTGGTGGATTTTATCCAACTTCCCATTTTTCTGTAAGTGGTGTAGATATGCATGCTTGAACTGGATTATTTTAAACATTATATATTTTTTTCATTTTTATATACCTGAGAATTGCTGCTTTCTTGATGTGGCCTCAACTAATTTTTGAGTGCTTCTTGATATTAAATCACTATGTGCTTCTCTTGAGAGATGCACATAAGGGCATCTAGGTTCCTTTGTACTTGATATTATCTTCAGTTTTATCTAAATTTACAGATTCTTCTGCCTTCCAGGCTACAAATTTTCATGACAGAGGTATTCAATGTACCTAAAAGAAGATAAGAGGCAATTTTGGAACTAACATATTGTCACTTTGAGAACAAGGGCATACTTTACACAAACTCTAACCCTATCAAGTGTTTCACCCAGACTCTTACTGGCTCACAGGGCCAGTAGAAGCAAGCCAGAAGGGTTCGTGATGAATGCAGTGGCTTCGGTGCTCTGAAACTCTATATGCATTTCTGACTATAGACTTTCTTCCCAAAATGGGCTTGTAAATTATGCAGTAGTTTTTTCAGATGCTGCTTTTGTTTGGATTTTTAATTACTGTTTTTTAACTCAGCATTTGATAGCTGTTATTTCCAGGGATGGTGTGGTTCTGAGTTAGCCTAGCCTGCCACTATGATTAACTCACATTCCTCCACACATATTTCCTACTTCCATTTTGCAGTTCGTGTTTTCTTCCCTCACTCACATGGAAATAAATGGTGATTTTTACATAATGTTACTCATTGACCTCGATGCCTTTTTTCATTCACAGTCAAAAAGCAGATTTTCTTAAAATCTGTGAATCACACGAGCACCATAACTAGTCAATTGCCTTAGGAAAAACTCATAAAAAAAATCTCGGCTAAATTAGAATTAGTTAATTCAAGCTTAGAAGAATTCTTTTTTCCAAGATCTACGCCTACTTATATTATCACTAAATTTATCAATCAAATCTGTTTTATGAGACCTAATTCAAAACCTCAATACAATAATGTCAGGAGGTGTCTTTCCACCTCCTGACATTAAACCTGGAAAACGACTCCAAAGAGTCCAGGTTACATAGTTTGATGAAATAAATCAATACATAGCATAATTTCTGGACAGTATTAGACTCAATATATATATATATATATATATATATATATATAAATATAATTACTGGGTGAGTTAAAATTTTACAAGTATGCCCTTTTTCTCAAAGTAACAAAAAGTTGGTTCCAAAATGTACTGAAAATTAACTACCATATGTCAGATAAAGTGTAATGGTCCCTTTTTTATTTGCTATGTGAGGTTTATAGCACATACAAGAAAAAGGATAGATAACAAAATGATAAAACAGAAGATAACTAAACATTTGGTACATACACAAAATTTATATGCATGTTTATATGTGAATATGTATTCCTCTCTGTAAATATTTGCCAGTGTTTACTTTGTTTTACATATGATTTTAAAGGCATCAATTAACACTGAATGTGATTTCTCTAAAAGTGAGAACTGAGTTCTCTTTAGGGAGTACGTTTACCCTTCATATGCTCCTAAGCTCTTAGAATGGAATATTAACTTCATTTGAAAACACAGCAAAGAGTGAATCTTTGTGTGTGTTTATGCATGTGTAATACATTTTGAAATGACTTAAAGACAATTGAATAACTGTTCATGTATTAGTATTTATATTTTAGAAGGAAGAGTCGTCTCTGATGGACATTTCTCCTTCACTGTTCTATGTCTGTCATCTACATTTTTGATGGTGCACTAAACCCTGAGTGCTTGCTTCAGTGTTTAGGGCTACAGCAGGCACCTTGAATGCTGTTGTGGTGCATATTTGGCTGATTGGAAGTAAAGGCAATACCACAGGAATGGATGAAAGCAAAAGTCTGGGTACACTCCCCAACCACCCATCACTGTTACTCTTGAAGCTGCTTCCTCTTCACATCTCTCGTTCTGGTTTCTTATCCCTATTTTCACTAGTGTGCCTTTCATTTCTTATGTATCATCCAATTTATGTGGTCTGTTTGCTCTTCATCCTTAAAATATCCTCAGAGCCTTGAGTGGTAGTTTACTTTTACAACCTTTGGTAATATGAGCAATAATAAAGTCAAAAGAAAGGAAGGTAAACTAAAGTAGTGTGTTACCCAATGCTTGCAATTTTGAACCAAAGTCATTTATCAAGTGCTATGGGAAACAAAAACTCATTGCTAAGAATTACTTAATTTTTCTGGGCCACTAATTACTCACTTTTAATATTAAAATGAAAATGTTATCTAAACCTGATACCATGAAAGACTCAGCTGAAAAGATTTTGAAGTTTGATTTTTATGAGCCCCTCAGGTAAACTTCTAGACAGAACTGACCCAGGGACACTGCCTTCGTTTTAATGGTTAATAAGATAGCACAGGCAAATACTACTATTTAGTAAATGATGTACCTTATTAACGATGTATAACTGCAGTAGTCCAAATAGAAGGGGAAAATTTTATTGGCATTATATTAATAAATGTATACATTTTAAACCATATATACATATCTTCTTTTCTATCATCATTGGTTTAATTTCTCTTCAAATCACTATATGAAGCCCTGTTGTTAGTTCTTTTAGAATTCATTCCTGCTCCTCATGAACAGGGTCATCTTTATTTTAATTGAGTGCTTCTTAAGAACATTATAGAAGACAGAGGCTTTATAATACTCAATTTATGAAGAATATCATACAGTTCTAAAAACAATTTGGTGGAAAAAAAATTACATTTAGAGATGTTTCTAAGATCCACAGAGAACTGTATATTGTACAGACATATTAGTTATAAAATCCTTGCTCAAATTTACTTATAGACTATAGAGAATTGATCATATAAGTAAATTTTCTAGGGCTCTCAGGAAAGAGCAGTTCAAAGTTATTCTGTGTTCAGACATGTCTTGCTCTGTCACTTGGACTGTTTTGTTATGAAACTGCTTGACTTTCAGAGATGCCTTTATCCTGTAAAAATGAGGAAATCTCTCATTTTCTTTATAAAATTTTAATTTATTTTTCCTGCAGAACTTTGCTATGTAGAGGAGAATGTTCCTTGTTAGGACTATAATCAATAATCAGGTTTAAACTATGTGTGCAGCTTTCACTCATTATCAAGGTCACACTGACCTTTGATTAGAAAAGAAGAATTTTTTTCTACATATAAGTAAATTTTCATGATAAAATAAATAGAACATATGTTTTATATATATGATTACATATGCGAACAGAAAAAGAGCTGTAAAGTACCTACTAATTCTGTATTTTGTATATATCGTATACACAAAAACAACACAAAAAAATAAAGATGCACACTCATCACAATACCATCATGTGTTAACAAAATACTTTTATTAAGTACTTATCTATATGATGTCTGGATATAAAATAGTTTAATCTCACATCATGTGGATTAGTTTTAGTTGGACAGTATTACTCATCTTCTTTCTTTTGTATAAGCTATCAATTTTGTTTCTAAGTATCACTCAGTAAAGTTTAAGAACTTTTGGGGGCATAAAGTAAAGAAAATATAATTCATTCACTTCACTAATAAACCAATATTCTACTTATATCCATTAAACTTGTGGTGAAAAAATAATAAATCCATTATTTTGTAAATCAGCATTCTAGATACTTTTAATTCTAGTTGTACTATTTCAAGAGTTTGGAAGTTATCATTATGATTGCTTTTTTTCTATTTTAAAGAGAATAAAAACAAAGCAAACTAAAACAAAATAGAACAAAGCAGAGTAAAACAATGCAAATAACACAGGATTTCAGAAAAATACGACATGAAATCAACAGTGGCTACCATAATGTCCCTTGATTTCTTCAAAATAGTTGTCCATATCTTCACACATAAAGAGTTAATACACATCAAAATAGTATAGAAGCAATCAAAACACAAGAGTGAGAGCATTAAGGGCTTTCAATCAATAATGGCTATTATAATGTCTCTTATTTTCTTCAAAAGAGCTATCCATATCTTCATACATATTGGAATCAAATAATTGAAAACAGACTAAAACCAATCAAAACCAAAAATAAAAGCATTATTGGCTTTTGAACCAAAACGATAAGAAATCATCAATGACTACCATGATATCTCATCTTCTTCAGTGTAGTTGTTGTAACTATCACACATACTAAAATCACTGAAAACTCTTTAGGTGAAGCTGTAAGCATATATAAGCATATACATGTAAATCTGCCCTTTCTGTATTAGAGGAAAACAGAAAACAACAAATAAATAACTATAAAAGCCCAAAATAGTAACAATGTAGGATTTAAAAACAAGTTGGTAGGAGCATAACAACTTTTGTTGCTTGGCATAGTTATCTTCATAAGTTTTATTTGAATCAAAAAGGGAAAAATAACTCAGAAAGGGAAAAAGAGAAGAGAAGGAAGAGAAATGAAATAAGATATAAATTTGTATATATACCCTTAGGATTACTAAGATGATTGTACCACTAATTCTATTAGTTCTTTGAACAAAATAGATAACATCCATAAGTAGGTCAATTTGGCATGAATCTCTGGTAAACCATTACAATTCTTGAAACAAGACAAAACAACAAACTAAAACTGAATGACTTTCCCATACTTATCACAGACTGGAGAAAATAGGGAAAATTATCATCCTAAATCTAACGAATCACAGCTAACCTGAAACAAAACCTCCTGGAGCAATAATATTATAGGTACATTCAAAGAATCACTTTGAACATTATTTAGAGGCTGAATGTGGACTAGGAAGAGATTGAGAAACTAATGGGAGATGTAATCCTAGGGTAGTCCCCAATTTTTACTGGCTTTATCTATAGGAATTCAACAATTTCTCCTGATAAGGAGCCATTTGTACATCTAGCAAGGAAAGAAAATAATTCTGAAATACTTTCTGAACATTGTCTATAATAAATTACTATTCTCAAAAGGAAAGGTTTTATTAAAGATTTTTTTTTCTAGCTTGAGAAGGACATTCCTAACATGATAACTTACTGTAGCTTTTCTGCCTTATTAATGGTTAAAATACATAAAAAATATTTGGAAAAAAATACTGACAAGGTCATTGTCACTTGCCAAATCATTAGTGACTGAAGAGAAGTTCCACAAATCTCTAGCGAGGGGAGGGGGAGAGAAGAGAGAGAGAGAGAGAGAGAGAGAGAGAGAGAGAGAGAGAGAGAGAGAGAGAGAAGAAAAAGAAAAAGAAAGAGAGAGATGAACAGGGATGAAGACAGAGACCAGACAGAGAGAGGGAAGAGTAATATAATAAATAAAACAAGAGACTGAGTAGGGGAGAGTGTGAGGACAGAAGATGGCAGAGTGATAAAAAGTACTGAAAAAAATCTCTCTAAAGATTGACATCCAGACACAGCAATATAGCAATGTGAGGAAGAAAAGGAGGGGCACAGGACCCTGGACCCCAGAATGATCTGAATTGTGAATTAAATTCAACAGAGGAAAGCGAGAAACTTCAACAAACAAGGAGGCGGTAGCCCACTGCAGCTTTTCCCTGAGACAGGACTCGCTGTGGGAGGAGCACTTCAAATCTGTGGACACACAGTGACTGCTGACAACCCCAGAGGATTCAGAGACAGGCACAGTAGTGGAGGGCAGCAGTGGATGTGAATGGCTGCAGGAGCTGGTGAGGAGTGCTGAGGGCTAAGTAAGCCAGGGCAGCGCAGTGATTGGCCAGAAGTGATTCAAGAGAAGGATCAATTGAGCTCAGGACTCAGAGCAGCTGTTGACTCCAGTTAGTGGCTCCCAGCTGGGCTCAGATACTGACAGGATGTATAGTGGGCTGCAGGACAAATAAATCTAGTCTTGGCCAGAATGGGCAGGCTTGTGAGATTATACACTAGCTCAACAAAAACTGGCATGCTGGGAAAAATCAACATGGATGGGTACTCTGTCCCCACATTTTGTCTACCAGTGACAAAAGAGATAAATGTGGAAATGGACTCTTTTCTTTCAATCTCTGTCATTTTTGTTGCTGTTATTGTGGTGGTGGTTTGGGGACTTTTCTTATTTTTTTATTTTTTTCTCCTTCGCTATTTGATCTTGTTTTTAATACTAGTGTGAATATAGTTTTTAACTTCTTTATGGTTATAGTTCTGCTCTGATCTTTTTTCTTCCTACTTCTGTTCCTCCAGTCTTCTGCACCAGTTTTCCAAAGTTAGCATGATCTTCCTCTGTCCTCCAGTCAATATTATAATGTTTCTTTTCTTCCAGTTCTCTATTTTCTCCCTATCCCATTTTAAATTTTAACTCCTGAGGCAAAATTTACTTACTAAGGACTTGTAAAAAAAGCGAATCCAATTTTCTGGTTGTTTTAGGTTTTGTTACACAACCACAAATCTAATATATATGTTTAAAGGAGGCAAATTAATGCTTGGCTCAATTAGTCATTTTCTAGGCTTTCTTGTGAGAATTGTTCTAAACAGCTTTTCCTCTTGGTATTTCAAGACTGAGAATAACAGTGCCAAAGAACATGGAGCCAAACAGGTCATACGTTCTCATCCCTAACACATTGAAGAGGTAGATCTTACAACCGTCTCAAAGCCCCAAAACCAACTACACCTGGAAGATACCTCTGAGTAGTCATTTTCTAAGCATTTAAATACTAACAATAAACCCACAAACCACAAGCAATTTACAAGCATCACCTATGGAATTAAAGTGAAAAAAATAAAAGAAAATGAGAAGATACCTAAACAAGATACAACTCCACACATCCAGTTCACCAGGATAAACTTGGGGGAAATGAGAAGGGACAAGCTGAAATTTACCCAGCTGGCCTCTGTTTCATGATAACAACAAAGTAATTGACTGAGTATTTCAAAAATCTCGTCAGAAATAATTTCTCAGAGAACTGCAAATATTTTGTCCACAGTGAAAAACATGATTAATAACCTAGACTAGGTACAGACAAAAAAAAAATAGAGGAATTTAAGAAAATTGTTGAAGCCTTGAATGCTCAGCATAGGAACGAAATATAATTCATAAGGAAGGTTCAAGCAGATATTCCAAGGAATAAAAATGCCACTGAAAGTAATTTGCAGCACATTAAACCAATTAGAAGACAGGATCTCAGCAATAAATTCAGCCTTGCAGTTAGTGATCATGAAAAGAAAGGTTTCTTAAAAATAACAATGAACTATGAGAAATCATTTCACCATCTCTTAGATGAGGCAAAGAAGAATAACTTAAGATTGATTGGAATCAGTGTAAAAGAAGGAAAGAACATAAATGATATTAAAAAAAAAAAAAACTCCTTAGAGATATTGGGACAGAAAAATTCCATGACTCAGAAAAACAATTTGACATACAGATAACTGAGGCACACAGACATCAATTAGCTATGATAAAAATGCTACAGGCATATGATAATCAGGATTGGAGAAATTCAGAGGCCAGAGGTTTAGCTCAGTGGCACAAGCAGCTGCCTAGCAAGTGCTAGATCATGAGCTCGATTCCCACTATAAAAAATTAACAAACAAACATGCATAAATTCAACAAAAGAACCTTAAAAGCTGTAAGGGAAGAGAAACAAATCACATAGAAAGCCCATCAAAATCACTGGTGTCTCCTCAGCACTAATCCTCAAGTCAAGATGAGCTTGGAAGGAAGTATCTCAAGTTCTAGAGGAATTCAAACTTCAACCCAGACTGATGTACCCCACATAACTGTATTTCAAAACTGATGCAGAAATAAAATGCTTCCATGAAAGACAATATCTGGGGAAATTTATGATCACAAAGCAGCACTTCAAAATACTTTGAAAAATATGTGAAAAAAAAGATAACAAGGACTACAATTCCATGAATCACAACATAAGGAATTCACCAGTAATGGGAGAAAAGTAAATGAAGGAGGCTGAAAAAATGGGAGTCAACAACAGGAAAATGACATGACAAGGATAATCATCAATATTAATTCTCTCACTCCATCAATCAAAAGACACAGACACACAGAATGGATTAAGAGCACGGATTAACAATATGCTGCATATGAGAAACCTGGTTAAATGAAAAAGAAATTCAGTGACTGGAAGTCAAAGGATTGAGAAACAATACTCCATAGAACACAAACACAGAGGAAATCAGGGATAGCTATTCTGTTCTCAGAAAAAGAGAATTTCAAGCAACGATTGATTAAGAGAAACAAAAATGCTCATTATAACCCTGTAAAGAGAACAATCCAAGAAGAAGAAATAAAAAATTATAAATAGATATGCAACAAATATCAGTGCATGCAACTACATAAAACAAATATTACAGACATGAAAAACCAAATAAGCACTAATACAGTTGTATTCAGGGTTGCCATACTCCACTGTCACAAAAAGACAGATCCAACTGGAGAAAAAATCAACAGTGAAATACTAGAACTCAAAATTTGGCCCTTATTCATTTTTTGAACTAATGGATTTAGCAGATTTCTAAGAGTGTTCCACACCACAATATCAGAATACACATTCTTTTCAGCTGCACATGGTACTTTTTCCAAAATACACTACATAGTAGCTCATTGAACATGCTTAAGAAAATGCAAAGAAACTGAAATTATCTAACTCATATTATCAGATTATAGTCCAATTGAACTGGAAATCAAAGGCAAAAGAAACCACAAGAAGTTCATATATACATGCAAAGTAAATAGTACACTCCTGAGAAACGAATGGATCACAGATGAAATTAAAGTAGAAATTAGAGAGTTTTTACAGTTAAGTGAAAACAAAATACAACATTCAGCAGCTTATGAAACACAATGAAACCAATCCTAAGAGGGAAGTGTATAGTAGTAAATATCCATATCATGGAAAGAGAGCAAGTGCAAATAAACAACTTAATTTTAAAATCAAGATTTTAGAAAAAGAAGAGCAAGCTAGGCCAAAAGCTTTGTGAGGGAGGCAGTTATAAAGGTCAGAGCAGAAATTAATCCATTGAAGACTAAAATATGGTCAATATATTGAAGAGTTAGTTCTTTGAAAGACTAAATAAAATCAACAAGCCCTTATTTAATCATAAAAAGTTTATTACTTGAATCTATAAAATCAGAAATTAAAAGTTTGAAATTACAACAGACATGGCAGAAATTCATAAGATCATCTAAACTTGCATTGAAATCCTGTATTTTAATAAGGTGAAAATGCAGAAACAATGGACCAATCTTAGAGACATGTAAATTTCCAAAGCTGAATTAAGAAGATATAAATTTTTTAAACTAATATCAATCAATGTAATAAAAAATATAATTAACAAGCTTTCTGCAAACAAATGTTTAGGCCCTGAGGGATTCACACGTGAATTCTACAAGAAATTTAGAGAAGACCCACCGCCACTAATTTTCAAAGTCTGTAAAGAACTTTACATAGGAGCAATGCCCCTGAATTATACACTGGAACCAAGCATTGTCCTGATAACAAAATCAGAGAAAGACCCTATAAAGAAAGTGAATTATGGATCAATATCCCTGATGAACATAGGTACAGATTTTCTCAGTAAGACACTGGCAAACCAAATGCAGCAAACCATCCAGAAGATTGTACATCATGGCCAAGTCAGAGTCATCCCAGCAATGCAGGAATGATTCATATACATAAATCAATAAATACAATACGCCATAGTAACATATTCAAGGACAAAATTCATATGATTTCTGGGGATATACATCACCAGCACAAGCACCTGCCTGGCAAGTGTAAGGTACTGAGTGGAATTCCCAATACAAAAAAAAAAAAAAAAAAAAAATCATGTTATCAATCCCAATAGATGCAGAGAAGGATTTTGAAAATATCTACCACCTATTTATGATTTAAAAAAATCTACAGAAAATTGGAAAATATGGTCTTTATCTCAATCTGATAAAGACAATTTATGAAAAACCAACAGCCAACATTATATTACATGGACTAAAGTCAAAAGCTTTGTATTTCAAATCAGGAACAAGACAAAGATTTCTTGTTTTTACTATCTCCCTCTTATTTAACATAGTCCTGGAAAGTTGTACTAAAGCAATTAGACAAGAGAAAGAAATATAAGTAATAATAATAGGAAAAGAAGTGAAAATATCATTATTTGCAGAAGGCATGATACTCTACACAGAAATCCCCAAAACTTCACTAAAAATATGCTACATTTAATAAAACTAATTCAGTAACATATCTGCGTATAAAGTCAACACTCAAAAATCAATAGCTTTTCTGTATATGAATAACAAACTCACAGAGGGAGAAATTAGGCAAATGATACCTTGCAGAATGTTGTCCAAAAAATGGAATATCTAGAAATCAATCTAATTAACATAAAAGGCCTCCACATTGAAAACTACATCACTCTGAAAAAGAGATGGGAGAGAATGTCAGAATATGGAAGGATGTATCTTGCACTTGGGTAGGCAGGAGCAACATAGTAAAAATGGCCATACTTACAAAACTGTAATATTGGTACAATGCAATTCAAATAAAAATTCCAGTAACACATCACACAGAATAGAGAAAACAATTGTAAACACTATTTGGAACTAGAAGATACCTAGAATTTTAAAAAAGCAAATTCTGGGCAGCATAGGTAAGTCAGGCAGCATCACAACCCCTGACATGAAATTATACTATAAACTATTATAATAAGAATAGTATGATACTGGAAAAAAAGAAGCAGACTTGAAGATCAATGGAACAGATTAGAAGATGCAGAAATAACTTCAGATATATAAATCCAGCTTATTCTTAACAAAGGCACTAAATATATTTAATACTTTTATTAAAGATAGATTAATAAGTGGTGCTAGAAAAACTGGCTCTGCACATGTCAAAGATTAGAATCGGACACATATCTTTCCCTATGCACTACAGTAAATTCAAACTGATCAAAGAACAAAATATTAAAATAGAAACATTATGTCTGCTGGAAGAGAGAATAGATAAAACGCTTGAAGATATTCGTGTAGGCAAAGACTTTAGGAATAAAACCCCAATCATAGAGGAATTATCACAAATAATCTGCTACTGGGATTTCATCTTATTAAAAGCTTTTTGCATATTGTGGGAGAAAATGACTTGCCAGCTGTTCCTCAGACAAAGGGTTACTATCGAGAACATATAAAGAAATTTAAAAAAATCAAGCTTCCTAACTTTAAAAACCCAATTTAAAAATGAGAGTCTGAGATGAATACACACTTTTCAGTAAAAAAAAAAAAAAAAAAAAAAAAAAAAAAAAAAAAAAAAGGCAAGTAAATATGGCAAAAAAATGTTCATCATCACTGATAATTTGAAAGATGCAAATTAAAACATCAGTAAGATTCTATCTCACCCTTGAAAGAACGGCTATTATCAAGAAATCAATCAATAACATATCATAGAGTGACTGTGAGGAAAAAGGAACCCTTTTCCACAGTCAGTGGGAGTGTAGGCTGATGTAATCACTGTGGAAATCAATGTTGAGATTTACCAAGAAGCCTATGATCAAAGGTTTAATTTGACCCAGGTATTCCTCTTCTGGGTGTCTTCCCAGAAGAATTAAAAACATTGCACTGCAGCAAAATATGTGACCTATGTTTATAACAGCACAATTTGTAATAAGCTAAATGCTCATTAACTGAGAAATGCATTTTTTTTAAAAAGGTTGTGTTTTTTGTACAATGGTATACTACACAGCCATACAGAATGATAAACTAGGGACTTTTACAGGTACAGAGATGTAACTCATAACCATATTCATAAGTGAAATCATCCAGTCACACATGTTTAAACATTGTATTATTTTACTAGTTTGACAGACTGGAAGACTAAATAAAATACATATATACAACAGACCTGTAAAATGAGAAGAAACTTGAAAAGGGAAGAGAACCTGGGGTTGAAGAATGGAGAAAAGAAGGAAGAGAAAGGAAAAAAAAAATGTATATATATATATATATAGTTACATAGTTAACTGTATATATATATATATATATATATATATATATATATTTAAGATAGACTGCTAATTTATCTTTGTTCATTGTAAAATGTTTGTACTGATATTGTTTGGACAATTAAATGCTCATAATCTTGAACTCTTAGTAACTAATATAAAGATAACAATGTGCATGTGTTAACAGTTATTATCCTCCTATTATCTCATCTTAAAATTTTGTTTTATATCTTTTTTCTTTAAAATAAAATAAAAAAATCACACACCAGAACATAACCCTCCTAAAAACTAAGATTTTTATAATGTTATAGAGTGATTTTCTTCCTTAACCATTATTATCTTTGTGGTTCTAGTAAAAAAAACAGCAATTACAGCTGAAAAATCATGAAATTTCAAGCTTTGATTTGAGGAGGAGTCCAAAGAAACCCAAAATTAACAATGAAGTCAGAAGCAGACACTAAAGGAATTACTCCACTCTGAGACCATGAGCTTTAGGGAACTTCCAAGTAGACTAACATACCTCTTCAACCTAAAGAAAGATGTATCTCCATTCCTACTACCAAAGGCATCACATTTGTCTTTGCACACACACAAAAAAGAAAACCAAGAGAAGATAAAATCAAGAAAAATCACAAAAGATATAAACTAAATAATAGAAACAAGAAAGAATGACTACCATCAAGATCAACTAATAATAAATGATCGTGAGGCTGTTGGAGGAAAGGAAACCTCCATTGTTACTAGGACTGTAAATTCTTACAAACATGGAAATCAGCATGGAGATTCCTCAAATCTAAAAACAGAAATTCCCTTTGACCCAGTGATTCTCCTCCTAGATATCTTCCTAAAGATTTAAAGTCGTCATATCACAGTGATGTGTGTATCCACGTTTTTAATACACAATTCATAATGCCTATATCTTGGAAAGAGCCTTTTGTCCAGTAAAAGATGAATGGATATATATATATATATATATATATATATATATATATATATATTTACACACACACATATATACACAATGGAGTTACACTCTACCACAAAAATCATAAACGTGTTATTTGTAGGCAACTAGAAGCACCTTGAGATCCTAATGTTAAATGAAGTAACTCAGACACATAAGCTTAAATATTGTATAGATTCTCTTTAATGAAAACCTGTAATGTATTACATATATATATATATATATATATATATATATATATGGAAAAAACTGAAGAAAAAAGGCATTATTGCTCAGAACTAACAATGTATCTAAAAGTGTACGTTGAAGTACTATGATTGTTTTACATATTTTAATGTCATTTGGTCTATTATTCTCATTTTCAGTCTGTACATATAATTAACTTTATAAGGTCTTACAAGATAAGTAAATGAATCTGATGCTGTAAAAATAAACCAGGGTTGGAAGGAGGGAGTGAAAAAAGGGAGTTGAAACATATTTGCCTCAAATCTCAACTCTTACATCAATATTTAAATTAGTAAAGTGTTTTTAAAATTTTTTATATTTAGAATATAAAGACCCTAACAGTGAATTGACAACAAGCAAAAATGGATGAATAATGTAAGTGGAGAAATGAAGTTCTAAATATCAAAAGGAAATTCTAAATACTATAACTGACCTAATGAATGGCTTTTTAAGGTTCATGAGCAGCTGTGTGGTGATAGCAAGAGTCAGTGATCATAGGTAAACAGGAACTTCCCAAGTGAAATGAAAAAGAATAAAAGGGTTAAAGAAAAAAGAAAATCTATGAAATGCAGGACGTTGTACAAGATGTATCATATTTTATTGAAATTTCACAAGATTGAATGAATATCCACAAGAGATAACCTGCTTGGAATGAAAAAGCCTGATAGCATTCCAAAGTTAATGATAGACACCAAAACATAGATCTAAAAGAGAGGAGGAAGAGTTCAACAGAAAACATGGGTTTGGAAAAATAGAGGAATAAAAATATATCATGCACAAGTACAAACTCCCTATGATGAACATGATCATTACGCATATCTAAAATGTACCAATAAGTTTAATTAAAATATTCAAAAGACATCATAAAAAAGTTCCAACTATACTTCTCTACAAATAAACTGAAGGCAAAGACTGATATATATATAGAGTTAATAAATGGAGAGTAGTAAAACAGTTTAAAGCAACCTGGAATATCTATATTAGTTTCAGACAAAGACAATTTTGGAAATGAATCATCAGGGATAAAGAGGAAAAACACAGAATGACACAGTCATTTATTTTACAAGAAAAGCAATTCTTAATCTGTATCTGCCAAACAACAGAGTGTTGACTTATGTGTAACAATTACAATTGAATGGTTAAAGAAAGAAAATAGACTCTTCAAACAGTACTTGAGCACTCTTCAGCCAGTAATTGAAAGAACAAGTTAGCAGTCTGTTGGATCCAGTTGAACTGAACAGAGCTGCAATTAATCTGACGATTATAGAACTCTCCATCTCAAAGAAGCAAAAGACAGAGTTTACTTCAGCTTTCATAGAACATTCAACAATGTGGTCCACTTTCTGAGTTATAACACATATCTCATTAGAGAGATTTAAGAATTAGAAGAATTAGTAATATATAGATAGGATATAAACAAATATAGAGATTAAAGAGAACAATTGTAAAAAACAGTATGGATCAAATGAATCTTGAAAGAAATGTTAAAGTACTTAAATTAGTCAATAATAAATGTCTAAAATACAAAAATTAAAAAAAATAAATATCTATCTTATTAGATTATACAGGACTCAGTTAATTCTATGATGGAAATATCTAGCATAACATATGTTAGAACACAAAAATGTAGATAAAGTTAACAATATGTATTAATTTTAAGAAGCAAAAAGTAACCATTTAAGGCAATAAAGTAAAACAGAGAAAGTCAAAATACTAAAATTTAGAATAGAAATATATTAACTTAATCAATGGAAAGTAATATAGAAAAATCCAAAAAGTAGCTCTTTATCTTTATTATATAGAGAAATAGCAAACCAATCTAACTGGAAAAATAGAAAAGAGAAAAAATACAAATTAACTACTAATGGCATTGATGAGAAAATATAAAAAAGAAACTATATATAATATTTCACTGCAAAATCAAATGGCTGAGGTCGACAGGATCAATTCCTTGATAAATATAAATTAAGAAATTGCAAAAAGAAGTAATATGACCAGGCAGAGATGTATATGAAAATTGAAACAATAACTAATTTCCAAAAGATAATGCACTGGATGTAAACAATTTCACTGTTGCATTCTGCTACATCTTTATAAAAGGAATGACTTTACTGTGCATAATTTTTTCAGATAATAGAGACAAAGCAAATATTTCCTAACTTATTATCTGACGGTAACATATTCAGTGAGAAAAATGGATGATTTTTATAGTGCTAAATATATTTTAAAATATTAGCAAGTCATATCTAACCATATTTGAAAATGTGCACCATGAACAGTTACAAGATTGGTTCAATGTTTAGAAATAAATCAGGTTAATTTGCCAATGAATACACAAAAGAGCAAAAATTCATATAATCGAATCAATGCGAAGTTAAAAAGGCTTGACAAAATCCAATAATTATATATGCTGGTAAAATCTGTACATGATTTAGGAATAGAGATTTTTTTTTTCAGTGTACTGAAGAATATCTACAAAAAGTTACTTTTAAGATATTATTTAATGAGAAACTGAGGGCTTTACCCATACTGTAGAAAAGGGTAAATATGTTTTCCTCATCATTCTTGTTCAAAGTCATATTGTTAATTCACAGCTAATACAAAAAGCCAAAAAGTAGAAATCATGGTATACAGATTGGAAACAAAAGAATCAAAGTGCCATATCACATGACATACAATTCTCTATGTTGAAAACTTGAAGAATCTATGTATTTATTACAATAAGGATAATCGGATATCTCATGATGTGAAGTTCAAATATAAAAGCTAATGTATTTCCTGTGTTTCAAAATGAATAAATGGAATTTGAACATTAATATTTTACCTTATTATTTGCATAGCAACAAAGCTCAAATGCTTACACATCACATATTTGATGAAAAATACCCACAAACGCCAAATGTAAAAAAACTGGAACATTCTGATATAAAAAGAAAAGATAAAACATACATATATTTCATTTTAAGGGATTTCAAAACTTGATGTTACAAATATGTCAATGTTTTCCAACTTTATAGATTGAATGGAATCTTGATAAAATTTTAGAAAATGCTTTGCAAATATTTAGAAAATGATATTGCATAATTTTATGTATACCTCTTCCACCTGGACATTTAGAGACTGACAAAGGAAGATATCTACAAAGATAATAACGTGTGGATGAGAGAAGTTAGAAGGGAAGCGGAAGAAAGAGGAGGTTAAAGGGCCAATATGCAATATGCTAAGTACCAGTTCTCTACAATGAATGTATTTATCACTTTATTAGTATAAAATGTTAAAATTTAGCTTCTCATTAGATATATTTTCACATCATTATGTGTTATAATACACAAATTGATTACAAATATTTTATCTCAATTAATATATAACATATGCATTAATTATTGCATTATTGAGGAAAAATGGAGTCAGATATACTTTCTACAAAAATCAGTTTCTCCGTGGAACCCTCTTACTATTTAAACATAAGCCAGTGACAGCAAGTTTTCCTGCATTCACCTTTACAGAAACATTTCTTTCTTCCCTGTAACCAGTAAAGGTAATTATCCATTTAATGCTTTTTTATTTTTTTGGATTTCTCCTTACCTAGTCTTATTCCTTTGTATCTTTTATTTTAGAATCAGTGAGAGGGAAGAAAAAGTGACAAGGCTTAAAGATTTTAAAACCACAGGTAGAGACCTTTGTTTTTACCATTATTTTATTATTCATGAATTGCTGTGTAAATAAAAAGAAAGCTATTGAATTATTGGTGCTCCTTAATCCTAAAATTCAATACACTGCACAGAGCGCAATATATTTACTGGGAAAATGTTGCGTTACTGTCAGCCTTTTTCTCTCCAGAAGTTGTCATGTTCCAAGTTCTTTTTGCTCTATTCACCCTTTTCCGTGTTGCCAATTCATGCAACTAATTTTTCTCTTGTAATACTTATTAAAAGAGCCTCAAAAGCCATGAAGGAATGTTATTATAAAAGCATAAAGATTGTGCAATTTAAATAATAATTCCAAGCCAAATAATTCCCAGCAAAAAACATCCATAAATTTTCTTCTGTTAGATTGGAAAGTTCATTTGGCCACAATAAAACATACAAATAGGCTTTGAAAGGCTGAGATGAAAAGAATATATATAATGAGGGAAGAGATTTATCATATATGAGATACATGAAAAATTACAAGACATATATGGACAGGCACGTGTTTAAATACATATGTATTTTGTTAATGATACAAAATTAGAAGCAGGATGAGGTATGCATAGCTCAAGAGCAGAACATCAACATGGCGTGTGTGAGACACGGGGTTCAATCTTCAGCAGAGCAAAAAGAAAAAATCTGTCAATATAAGTTTGGTCTCAGTTCCTATTTTAATATGTACTGTCAGACTGTGATAATGTTAACATGTTAAAGAATCAGTAGAGAATGTCTATTTAAGTTGAAATGATTGGCTAGAGTATTGAGAAGACTATAGTAAAAGCATTTCCATGAAACTAGAAGATTCAAAGAAAAACATTAAATATTAAGTGACTAATAAATGTACTTAATCTAGGTATGTCAAAGTCTACTTTGGAGAAAGTGTTTTTAATAATAACAGAAAAATCAAGCAACTGAATCATATAATTTTATTCTATCCACAATTAACAGATTCCTACATAAAATCTCAGGATAAAGGTGAAATCTTGAGAAGCCATTTCTTACCACCCTTTCTAGGGGTTATCTGCTCATATCACATGTTTGCTCTTCTAAAACACAACAATTCTATGGAAAATTAAAAAATGTATTGTAAATATATTAATATTACATATAATGGAATCACACATCTATGTATGTTGCTTTTCTTGGAATGATGATTATTGTATCATTAGCGGTTTTGTTGTTCTCATGAAAATTATGCATTTATTTATTTAATTATCTTTATTTTTTTTTTGTCTTTTTCGTTTTTATCGGTACCAGGGATCAAACTCACGACTGCCTGCTTGAAAGGCAGGCGCTTATGCCACTGAGCTAAATCCCCAGCCCCTTATTTAATTATCTTTCAATTTACTGTTCCTCATACATCTGCAGGGACAGGAACAAAGTAAGTGCTCTTTAAATGCATCAGGTATCAAAACTTTAAAGCAATATTAAATATTAAGGATCTGCTAATTGGAGCAAATGCATTTATTTTCTGCACGTATTTGGTTATAAAGTACAACCTCGTATGCTTCTTTTGATAGTTGACCAAGGTCAGATGTTTCCCATATGCTAACAAATATTTGTATATTTGTTCATTTGTGTGTGTATTTTTGACTAAGGTCAGAAACTGATCAGTATAACATGAAAATTGCACTAGTTTTGGGTTCTCACTGTAAGTTTTAAAAACATTATTTTAATTTTCACCTTTTCTTTTGACATTATGTGCTTGGGCTCATCTGTCATTATCACGGTTAACAAATTCAATTATCCATAATAAAATAACACTAATGTCAAATATCCTCAGATTATTGAATGCCTCCCGTGAGTCAAGCTCTGTGATAGGCAGTATAAGTAGATGATTTTTGAGCCTAACTATTAAACATTTTTATTGACTCCATATTTTGTTTGGCTAACACACATAATCAAGAATGTACAGAGCAGATCACATATGGAGTCGGAATAAGAATTCCAGGTCAGACAGAGTCAAAGGCACTGGGTTTTCCACTAACTCATGTCAACTTTCTAAATCTCTTTGGCCGGTGTCCAATCAATCAATCAATCAATCGTTTGAACTTTCCCTAAGACGTTTACGAATAGTACATAAGAGAAAGTGTCCATTCCAGTAGGAATTCAATAAACACTTGTTAAAAAAAATTCTCACCTAAAAGCAAAACTAAGTGGAAGCTGCAAATTCCATTAATACTGGACTGCTTAGATTTTCCTATTGCACAAACCAATGAATCCAGCAGCAGACATATAATGATATGAACAGCAGTTATGCACTCCAGTTTTTCCATAAATTTTCATCTGCCACTCCAAGCAATCATTTAGGCGCTGAGGAAATCCAGTTACACTCATACAGGGAAAGATACTATAGATTCTGAAAGCAGTGTGGTAAGGCTAAAAAGGTGGACAATGGAAGGCATATTGATATTTTTAATAATAAAACTATCAAGCTACAATTTAAAATATCATTAAAAGATCTCTGATCATGCGATTGTTTTCCTACAGAACAGTTATGTAAATTATCTTTTTTTTCAAATGGGCATTTACCTATTTAGTCCTTTGACAATTACACTTAACTCTGACAGGTAAATAGATTAGGTTTGTTTCTGCTTCATTTCTTTCCTCAGTAGTTATTCAATGAAAATAAATAATTCACCTAAATTGTCAGCAGGATGAAATTCAGGATCTTTGCTCACTCCAGACATGAATGGTAACAGCATAATTACCTGCTAATTGTTCTGTGATTACACTTACCTTAAACTGTCACAACTTGAAATGGCACCCTAATTGCAGCTAAAATAATGGCATTTTCCCCCCACCCTGTCATGTTATCTTCAGACGTAATGCAAGGCAAAATAAAGATTTTTAATTTATTTGTAACACAATCATCTCATTGTGGATATTAAAGAATTTTAAAAAGAAGCAGTTATTAATGAGAAAGTTCATTGTCTCTGGGAGCTCCAAAAGGGAAATTTATTAGAAGGCACAAATAATGTGTTATTGCAGAAAGAAGCTCTAAAATTGCACGTTTAATTGCAAGCGTGTTTTGATCTCCTTCTATGAAGTCTGACTGGTGATGGTAATGTTGTCGGTATCATAACACTTTTTGGGCCAGCACGGATCACTGACAAGTACAACAAATATCATTTATAACTGTTGAAATATTGATGCTTTATAAATGAGACTACTTTTAGCCTAAGGGTGAGATTTCCTTACTTCCAAGGATAGTAATGACCAAGTACTTCCATAGACACTTTTATCTGGCTTTCTCCTTTAAAATAGTTTTAAGATATATCACTAGATGCTTTATTTTGGTACTTACCCTGTTTAATTTTTAGGCTCTGACTCATTTTGATCAGGTGTCCTACTCCCTGGAGGTCAGGTGTCTTGCTTTTCCCAGTAACTGACTTAATGCTGATAAATAAAAGGAACACCTGGTAAAGACATCCCGACATGATGGGTAGAAATGGAAAATTTATGAACCAGAAGTGAAACTTTACACCTTCTAACAGCCACGCCTCACCTTTCCACATGCACCTTAGTCTTGCTTTCTTGGTGAAGAACCTGAGGTAACTAGTCTTTTTGAAACATCTTAACTTTATAAAACATAAAGTGGGTTGGGAGAGTGGTCTCATTTGGGACTGTGTGAGAAAGGAGTAGTAACACTCCGACCAAACTAGGCTGCTGGCGCTAATTCTGTTGCCCATCTACAGGGGAGGCAGCTTTTCTGCTACCCAGCTGACAGTGTGTGTACACATGTACGTAACCGCATAAACAGAGATACTTATATTATGTATAGAGCTTATTGTAGAAGGAAACAAAGAAAAAAGTAGCACAATAAAATCAGACTGTTTTGCAAGGATATTGGAGTAAAAAAGCTGTACATTCGTAAAATGGTGACCAATTAAGTTTGGAACTCGATTTATGAAATGTTACAGATGAGAATACAATGTATAGTGTTATCTTAGAGACTGAACAGGATAATATATTTCATGCTTATATAGAATGCCTGGCACATAAAAGTCATTATTGTACCACTATTATTACGTACTCTGAATGTATAGTATCAAAGTCTTTTGTCTAGTTCTACATCCAGTCTTCTGCACATGCAAATCTTTTGCTAAACTATGAATCAATTTTATTACACTGTATATGTGCATGTTTTATTTAAAATATTTATTGTGCTATTTGAACCCATGTTATTTCTCATTTTCCATAGACTCCTCATCCCTGCTTTTTAAGTCATGCTTTTGCTTTGCTTTCTTATAGACAGACATACTAATTTATACACTATCAAATCAATCATTTTTTAAAAATCTATTTTGTACTTTTATACTCTGATTAGTATATATCAGTGAAACTATATAATTCAAAGTTCTGGATCTTATAATATTTTAATTTTCTGATTTATTAAAATAAGACTGATGACTTCTGGGAGAACATGGCGGATAGTTAACAGCAACTACCGGAGGCTCTCTGAAAGGCTCGGCTCAGAAATCAGGAATGATGCGGACTAAGGAGACATGAACCGGTAGAGATATGCTCTGCTGACTCAGGAACGAACTGGGCTGAGAGAAACCAACTTGGAATGCAGTCCTGGCGCTAAAATAGGAACACAAAAGTCTCGGTGTGGAGGCTGGACCCCGCGCCATTGGAAACCGTGGTTTGGATTTCCCGCCGCTCGGCGGCTGACTGCCTCCACAGCGGCTTGGCAAGGAGAGACGCGCAGAAGCTCTGGGAACGGGAGTCTGCGAACGGAGTCGAAAACAGGAGGGACAAGGAGGTGTACACTGACTGGTGGCGAGGTGAGTGAGAGAAACTGACACTCCACCACAGTTTGACTCCAGCGGAGGACTTTCTGGGCTCGGGCAGTCCTGTAAGAGCAGGGTGCGGTGGCGACTCCAGCCACACATTCCCCTCTCGGACGGGATTGGTGAAAAGTGCCTGGCCTGCGTGACGCTTCGGGCAGACTTGGTAGGCTGGCCTAACCCAGATCCCAGAGCCTGACGGTGGCCCGGAGGGGTGACTCCCGCGTAGGCTGCCTAGTCCATAACTCCCTGGTGCGCAACGGTGGGTGGGAACACCTAGCCAGCGCAATTTGATCAGGCTGTGGCTGACAGGCAGGGAAGCTGGGCCTCCTATGTAAGCTTGCATTTTATAAGGAACGGAGAAAATGGGGAAGGGAAGCAACAAGAAAGGCTCCTCGGCCCCCAATTCTGAGAAACAGGCAATAGTGGACACCGCACCAATAGACATTAAGCGCCATATAGAGAGCCTCATAGACCAATTCAGGAATGAAGTTATCAATGACCTGAAGCTAGAAGTATGCAGAATAGTTAGAGAAATGCTAAGCACCACCCAGGAAAAAACAGATGGTGGAATGGAAGAACAGAAAAAGAGGGGAGAATTGCTTGATGGAGAAAACAGAGAAAGCATTGAGTATGTGAAGCAGGTTCAAAGGGACTATCAAGAAATTAAGAAGTCTATCCAAGACTGGCATTACTAGCTTGAAAGAAACTAAGGACAGACTAACTGAACTGGAGGGCAGACTTGAAATATGGGAGAATGAAATGGAAAACTTCTTAAAACAGCAAAGAAAAAATAATATAGAAACAAACAGCAATAATACAAAGACAAGAAGATGATAAGAGGAGCCATAACTTAAGGATTAAGAACATAAAAGAAGAAGTAGGGACACAAACAAGTGAACTACAAAAGCTACACACAGAAATAATCCAGGAGAATTTTCCTAATTTAGCAAAAGGTAAAGATACTCAGATGTACGAGGCATACAGGACCCCAGCTACCTACAACCCTAACAGAGAAACACCCAGGCATATAATAATAAAAATTCCAGAAATTCAATACAAGAACAGAATATTAAAAGCTGTAAGAGACAAGAAACAGACCACTTACAAGGGAACACCCATCAGAATTACAGCAGATTTCTCTGCACAAACCATCAAATCATGAAGAGCATGGGGGGAAATAATTCAAGCTTTGAAAGATAATAATCTCCAGCCAAGATTGAGATATCCTGCACAACTGTCCCTGGAAATTGATGGAAAAACAAGGTGCTTTCAGGATAAAGAGGAACTGGGGGAATTTGCAACCACCAATTCAACCCTACAGAAAGTATTGCAGGATATTCTAAAAAAAGAAAAATACAAAGAACCCAGAAATGGTGGCAGGGAGGCCACAACGAATGGAGCAGAGAACAAAATGAAGAAGACAAACTGACAGCTACTGACAGAAAAAGAGCTCAACAGAAATGAGGCAGAGAAGATTGGATGATAGGAACAGCTATTTTAGAGAAAATGACATCTTAATAGGTAATACTGATTTAGTATCATCTTGTTTTGAAGTCTCATCTAGCTTTTGTTCTTCTGTCTCCAATGGTCTAAACAGGTTGTATCTTATTGGATTTTATTATGTACAATAGTATAAGCAAAAGCCTTTTAAAGACAAGGAGATTATACAGAAACCATTGTTCATTTTCTGTTAGTCGATTCTAAATACTCTGTAATGCTGTCATTCTCTTAAATGGTTTTACATTGTTTTGATATTCTTAATGCTACAGTATATGAAGTTTTACTCAAGGACTTCAAGGAAAGAGTCAATATGGTAACTACTTTTAGGTCGGAATTATCTGGTGGTGAAACACTCTTCTGCTTAAATGGTTATGTTTTGATCTGCGCTGTTTTGCTGTTATGCCCTCTTTTTTCTCAATCTCCACTCCATTATTTACTTTTTTTATTTTTATCCGTTTAATTAAAGGGAAAAAAATAGCAGGATATAATATAGTAACCCACTTTGACTTTCTATTATCTCGATTTGAAGCCCTGTATTACTCTCACCATCTTGTTTTTGACTGATGTTCCCCTATTCTGTTTTGATGGATAGTATCAGGTTCGAAAGTTTAGGCATCAGCTGAGAAGATAATGAGATTCATTATAACGCCCATTCTCGTTGACTTTTATCTACTTTTGAAGACCTACAATGTCTCCAACGTGTTGGTTTTGTCGATTTTGTTCTTTACTATTTTGTTCAATTGTATTATAACTAATGATATAGGCAATTCTATTAGAGATAGCGGGAGGCATTATGGTAACCATTGTTGATCACCTTGTATTATGTTTTTATATTATCTATTATGTCCACCCTTTTGACTTGACCGATTCTGTCCTGTTATGTCTCATTTGGTTTTACTCTCTTCCAAAAAAGCAATAAGAACCGTGGGAGCAATGAAACCCAAAATGTTGAATAGTCATTGTACAAAAGAGAGGAAAAGAAAGTGCTCTAAACTATATAACGGCATGTATATTTAAGTGTATAAGATAGAAAATGATATCACAGAGTTTTATTGGATCATTGAACAGAACTGTTTGCAGTATCATTGTTGGAATGTCCACTCTACAAGCTTTAATTTTGTGACTTGAACAATTATTTTTAAGATGGCAATATGTAATCCATTGACTAGTGATTTCCTACTGTTCATTTTTTTCTTCTGTAAATCTGTATAACTTGCCCTTTCATTTTTTTTTCTTTTCTCCTTAAATTAAAAAAAAATAAGACTGACAAACTAATTTCATCCTATATATAAAGTACTGTAGATATACTTTTGGATAAATTTTAGATATTTATATATGGTGAATATACACCTTGTCAATATCCAGTTTTAAGACACCTCTGTCACCACATAGGTTTTTGATATCTAAATATAGTCCAGTCCCCAATTGAATCCCAAGCAACCTGCTTTACCTTATATCTTTATACTTTTGTTTCTTTTGAGATTAAACATAAGTAGAACCACAAGTAATTAGTCATTTGTTTCTGATTTCTTTACTTATATGCTTTCAAGGTTTATCCATGTGATTGTATATGTCTTGTAATTAGTTGACTTGGATTTGTTGAATGTTATTTCATTGTATATGTACTTCATTTTATTTGCCTATTTGTCTACTGGTGGACATTCGTGTAGCTTCAAATATGCAGTTGATGTGAGTAATATTATATGCAAATATTCATTCCTTTCCTCTTTTGAAGTGAGTTGATGTTTTAAAATTCAATAAATTTATTTGCTTTTCTCTGAGAACCAAAACTGTGTACCTTAACACAAAAGTTATTCAGGATTCAATTTAAAGTTTCACAAATCCTTAAAAAAAACAAATGTCACTTCTAATAAGCTGGACTTCTAAATTAAAAATGTCTTCCAAACCTGGGCATGCATCTCAGTGGCAAACTGCTTTTTGAGTATATATGAAGTCCTAGGTTCAATCAGCACCAAAAATAAATAAAATAAAAAAAAGTTTCTTCATAATGTGCATCAGACCATTGTTCTATAATTTAGTTATACTCTTGTTTTATATATAAAATTACATTTATATCTGAGAGGAGATAGAACAACTTTACCCAAATGATCTCATATAAGATAGGGCTCACAAGAGCTCTTTGTGTGTGTGTGTACATCTGTTTATATGAGAACAATTACCCTCAATTACACTTTCAATCCTCATTGTAACTAGTCATCCAATTATGGGACATACCTTTGTTTGCTGATGGCTCTTTGCCATTCATCATCCTGTTTGTATTGGGTTCTTGTAATGACATGGCATGGTAATAGTAGGAGCCACCCTAGAGGATCTCCAGAACTCCCAATATATTCTTCTTTCCTTCCATTCTAGAACACTATTTCAATTTCCCCTTGCTAAGCTGGATCAATCACCTCTGCCAACTCTCTTTTTAGCTTATTTACTCAGAGGCATAAGGATCCCAAATGATCAGAGGAAAGTTTATCTTCCAATTCAATTGAATCATGATTGCATTTCATGGTAAAAGCCATCTACTCTCTGAAACTAAAACTTGTAGGACAGAAGAGCATAGATATTTTTGTTAAAATGTCAAGAGGGGTCAAGACTGGTAATTATGAGATATAATGATAATTGTTTCTTCTTCCTTGATTTCTATATTCATTAATCCTAGCTATGGGATTCTATGATATTATGTGCTATGATACTATGGAATAGTAAATAGTGTCACTGTATCATAGTATAGCACTATGGGAGACACACTACCATAATTTACACTGTTTCAAAGTATGTACAACCTTTTGACATTGTACAGCCTTGGAAGACATTGCCACCTACTTGGTGCTACAACTGTAGCTTCAAAAAGGCCATTTCACCTTTGTATTAGTTCAGCTGCTTCTGCATAATGAGAAACATTGTAAAACCAGAGAATACCATAAGCATGACGATTGCTTGACTTCTTTGGTGATAAGATATTTTCTTTGGTCAGAGGCATTACTATGTGTAATTCCAGGATAGTGGCTAAGGCATTCTGAATGTCCATGGATGACATATTTGGTAGAAGCATTACATGCACGGAAGGCAAAGCCATACCTGGAATAAGTGTTTCTGTGAGTCAAGACAAAGCTCTGCCCTTTCCATGATGAAAGTGGTTGAATATAATCAACCTGCCATGAGATCACAGGTTTATTCCCCAAAGAAATTCTGGTATGTCAAGGACCCATTGTTACTCTGCTATTGGAATGTTGGATATTCAGCAGTGACTACAGCCAGATAAGCCTTACTGACACGAAGCCCATGTTGCTGAACCTATGTGCAGCTTCTATCCCTGCCACCACTGCCGCTTTGTCCATAACCAGATGGGACAATGACATAAGTAGCTGAAGAAAAATGTTCACTGAAGTTCACAAAATGCATCATCCTATCTACTTCATTATTAAAGTCTTCTTCTGAGTTCACCTTTTGGTGAGCATTTGCACAGGACTCAAATATCTTTACATTCTTCTACACATGTAAAGACCTGCCCACTAACTCTTCCTCATATCTCTTTGTCACTAATTTTCTAGTCATGTTCCATTCAAGTCCCTGGCCTGGGAAACTACTGGTTACAGCCTACGAATTAGTATGCAGTCACACATCTGGCCATTTTTCTTCCAAGCAAAATTCATAACTAGATGCACTGCCCAAAATTCTACCACCTGTGAAGATTTCCCTTCACCACTGTCCTTTGGGAATGTCATGTAATGGGCTGTGTTGCTGCATCTATCCAATTTTAGGTGATGCCCGCATGCTGTGAAGAATCATCTATAAAACAGGCCCTAGCCTTCTCTTCTCCCATCTGATTATTTGGTACACTCCACGAGGCTGCAGGCACATAGTAAGAAACTGAATTTAATACTGCATTCCCTTAAAATGTTCTTATTATACAAATATAGCATAAAATGAGTAGGCTTTCTGAATATTTCACTTTTGGAAATGGCATGGCTAATCAGCCAGTGCCATAGGCCTCTACATGGCAAACTGTTTCATTCACTGCTTTGCTTCTGCTGCCCTTTACAGTAGGTACATGCTCTGAGTCTTCTGCTGTTAAGTGATACAACTTGACCACTGCCACTCTGGAATCTAACTGAACCCACTGCCCTTAATTTTCCAAATAGAGTGACTCTGGTCCCTGCTGTAAAGTCTGGCATATAGCAAAGAGCAATAACAGATTACGCCAGAAATGATGGTACTCCTCTCTCAAATCTATTTCTTTTGGTATTAGTGAGCGGTACATTTTCTGAATCATTCCACTGTGGAATATTATTTACACATGGCAAATCTACTCCAGCATTCCCATCTTCCTAAGCTTTTGAATCCCCGTATCAACAGTAAATTATGAGACAGCTACCATCTCTAACTGAATCAGAGCTGTCACCTTTTGATCTGTACTTCTGCCAGTCAGGCAAGCAAGCTATAACACTTTTTTTTTTTTGAACTCAGAACAACATTACAACATTAAACTCAGAATCTCTACTTAATGGGTTCATATCAACGAACTCAGTCTGACCCAGTTATATTTTTGTTATCATTATCCCACACCCTTAAAATACATTCTCATGCTTGTTCATCAAACCTCGGCTTATAACAGTCATAAGATTCAAGAAATTCTTTGTGAGTAAATAGCAGACCTACTCAGGAACCACACTGTGTACCCCACCTTCAGGAGCCTTCTGAGATTAGAGCATGATTCTAAATGGAGAGGCACAACGTGGTGATAATGATGGGTGCTGAGAAGGGTCAGCATCATTGTGCTTGATAACTGCATCAGGTAACAAAGGATTAGTTTCCTCAAGTTTAGGAACGGAGGCACTACCAGAGTGTAGGGCTGGGAATGCCTACTCTGTGTGGATGGGAAAATCTCAATTCCTGACAAAATATTCTCATTGGAGTTTAGGGGTTTAATGTCTCTAAATGCTGTCAGATATCTCCTCTAGATTTCAGAGATCTTATTCTTTCAGACCTGCACGTTCAGTTTTGTTTTAGATAGCCTTCAAGTCTGAAAGTTAAATTTACGCTGAATTTCAGCCAACAGAATCATTCGGTGTTTGAATGGGCTGCTGCAACCCTGTAGTTAAAGGATACAAGATTCCCTTTCAGGACACTTAGAAACTATTTGATTTTTATTTGTGAGTAAAGCTGGAAAGCTGAACCTTTGAGTTCTTTATTTTTCTTTATTAACCGTATTCATACTTAGAGGAGTTTAGATTATTTTATGGGCATTTAGAGATCATGATTTTCCTCTGCTATATTCATGCCCAGAGATGCTAAGTAAACTGTCAGGAGCATATTTCTCATTTTGCCAAAAGTATTGTATGTACAGTTAGTCAATTTCTTGCACCTCACAAGTGGTGAATTAGAATAATCTAATGGATGTGCACTGAATATTATTTTAAACCATTCACACTGTGTACTATGAGTAAAGCTGCACTTTATCAGAAAGACGGACAGTGGAACTTTATCTCTCATCAAGACAGAGAACCAACTCTAAGAGCTCTTTAAAGCCATTAAAGAAATTCATCCTTACAATTTTGTTTTTCTAGAGCTAGAACTACTCCTGGTTAAAAAATAAATGTATCAGAGAATGTTCTTTAAAGAAATAGTACATATTTATATTAGATTAGATTAGATTTTAAATATATACTTACAAATGTTGGCTGTATGTCAGGTATGGAAGAATACAGAAGGACCATCTGTGCACTAGAGATCTGCAGGATCCAGTTAAATGTCAAAGGCTTGGAGCTCCCTGCAGAGTCCCCTGTAAGTCCATATTAGGAAGTCCGAGGATCTGCATAGGAAGGCAGAAGAGTCAATCCTGAGCTCCTCTGAAGGAACTAAAGGAGCCTTTCTTCTGTTCCTTTTAATTCCATCTGGGCCCAGGGTGAGTCTTCCCTTTCCATTAAGTCAGTCATCCAGACACACCCAGAACTGTGCTAAACTAACTGCTGATGAGTTTCTTGTTCAAACTGACAGATCAACAAATACAGACTTAAGTTATTAATCAAATTAATCATAATCCACATATAAGGAATGTAAACTCCAGATAAGAAAAACATGTGAGCCACTGTGATATCTGCTATGTTGGCAATACTCTAACTGATAAGACACCAGAAATCTCTATTCTAAGAAAGCTATAATGTGGTAAAACATTGTATTGTGTCAACATAGTGATTTGACCTCAAGCTGTAAATCCTGCAAAAGGATCCTGCAAAATCATCGTAGTCTGGCTTATAAGCATACGGTTCATGCTCTCTGCTGAGTTGTGAATGAGATAATTGTCAAGTATGAAGACCTCCCAAAACAAACTGAAATTTCACTGGTGTTCACACCATCCTAGGTATCAGAATGTATATTCCTCAGAAAACTAAAATTAAAATTCCATTTTACCTAGCTATTCCTCTTCTTTGTATCTTTCCAAAAGAGTTTAAAAAAACATCATTTACAATGATACATACATATCCATGTTTATAGTAGCACAAATATTAATAGCAAAATCTTGGAAGTGACCCTTTATGTCCATCGACAGATGAATGTGGTAGTTGCATGGAATTCAGATACTAATCTGCTATCAAAAATGAGAAACCTGAACACAGATGTTTGTAGTCTCTATGTCTGAATGTCTACTTTGTATTCTTTGATACTGTGATTTGAGCAACTATTTCCAAGATGATAATATGTAATCTATTAACAGGTGATTTCTTACTGTTATGTTTTTTTTTTTGTAGTTCTATACTATATGTAACCTTACACTGCTTTGTTTTGTTTTGTGTTTTTCTCCTTTTCCTCTTAAAAAAAAAGAATGAGAAACCAAAGTGTTTTTCAGGAATACAGATGTACTTTGAGACTTTAATGTTAAGGGAAAATAAATCAAGCTCACAACTTTAAACATTACCTGGTTTCTCTTACATGACAAAACAAAATATAAAGAGGAGCATTATAAAAGATACATAATACAAAACAGGGAGTTAGGTATTCTGCAAAAGAAAAGAAAGCAACAGATGTAGCGAGACAGAAGTAGGAAAGTGGAGCAGATAAAACAAGTATTAAGATGTGTGACTTGTATTATCCATGAGAGATGCAAACTTCATATACTGTGAACATGTGCTAATAAAAATAAAACCTGAAGAGCAAACAAAAAATGTTGAAGAAAGTCTTTCATTGAGTTCCCCAAAAATGTTATATAAGTGATCATTTAAATGT
Organism: Cavia porcellus; assembly: GCF_034190915.1. NCBI lineage: Eukaryota > Metazoa > Chordata > Mammalia > Rodentia > Caviidae > Cavia > Cavia porcellus. Next base: position 96,189,050 of record NW_026947487.1, read on the forward strand.
CATGGAATTATTTTAAATTTTCTTCTTGAAAGAATTAAAAGGGACCCACACACAGGAGCCAAGTTATTTCTAAATATACAATTTTGTAGATATGATACCTAATGCAGACCAGGCATTCAGTTCATCATGGATGTTAGCAATACCTCATTTCATTAAAATCTTGCTGAATAGCTGGAGAATCTGATGTGAATAATTGACTGAATGTAATGGAGTAATGCTGTGCTGGAAGCATAAGAGCAGTTCTTACCAAGCACACAAGGAGAAGCAGGTCTTACAATTATGCTGGATACTAAGATGAAGCTAGTGAGAAAGAAGAAGAGGTTCAGCGAACTTTGGTGGAGATCAAAAGTAACAGAATGAACCAGAAACAAACATTAGGCAGAAGGTATTAGGCAGAGGAAAGTATGTAAAAATACATGAAGACATATTTATGAACACAAGTCCAAAATGGACCAAATTTTCAATGTGGTTTGAATGTGTTGCACAGGCTGGGCTTAGAGTATCTCACTCTTTCAGTACCTTGAAAGGCCAGCGCAGCGTTCCGAGGGATGGGCCATAGAAGGCCACACTGCCCATGAGAATTTCTTCTTACTGAGGTGTTTCAGGAGCCCTTTGTGGGGTATTTTTGTTTGTAGGAAACATCTTTAAATATTTCAGCAGACCCTCAACACTGCCTGAGTTTGAGGGTGAAATACTAATATATGCACCTTTAGCTTCAATTTAAACTAGGAAGTCTTCCCAGAGAGTTAAGTGACTTTTCCCTAAATCATACAGGGAAGTGGATTTCTGACTAAAAGTGAGGTCTACTAACTACAACACGATGTGTTTTTCCACTATTATTGTTCTCTAAAGTCAGGCTATTATTGTGGATAAAACGATTTGTAACAGTGGACAGTGAGAGCGACAGCAATACTGATACTAATTCCCAAGTGTATTTATTCCTGTTACTTATTCTCAAACATCTTATTCTCTATACTGCATTCACCCATTTATGAGTAAAATAAGGGAATTCTCTCTCTCTCTCTCTCTCTCTCTCTCTCTCTCTCTCTCTCTCACACACACACACACACACACACACACACACACACATACACACACACACAAACATTCAAGAACACTAAAATATAGCACACATTCCTTCATTACTATACTACAACTACATTACAGCATCTTAAACTCTATCACTATATATTGGGTAGCAATTACGAAGGGACGTGTGTCACTTATGCCCTCTGGGTTTTGAAGACAGCGTCATTACTAGGAATGGTGATTGCTAAGGCGTAGTCTGCTTCCAGGGCAGACTGCACCCTCCTTGTCGTTACCCTTTCCCTAAGATGGTGCATGTTTTCATACACTAGTTAGAAGGAAAAGATGAATCACATCTACTAAAGGAATTTAAGTTGCCATTTTATTCTCCTAAATGGTAAGACAAAAGATAAATCAATAAAGACATTTATGAATAAATCTGGAACTATACAGCTTTTTGTGAATTCAAATATTTTGTTTTCAATTTAAGCATTTCTACTACTGCCTTAAGTATATTACGACTTAAAATAGATGGAGCACAAATATCTCAAAGACTGTTAAAGTAAATTTATTCCCTCATTTCTCCCACTCATCATCTGAAGACAAGTGATATGAAAAGATAAAAATAACCTCTGAGGCATTTGCTTTCCAATTCTATTACCTACCATCCATTAAATTTTTTATTGGAAACAACATTGTGCAAAGTGGATAGAATACCAAATAAGGGAAGGCTCCCTGTTCTTGTGGCTCTGATCATAGGAAAGAGACTAGGGAATAAATACATAAATGGGTGATTTTTTTGTGTGTGTGGTATATCTTTCTCTTTTTTTCCTTTCTTTTTTTTTTATGGCTATGAAAGCTATATCCTAAGGGTATCTAGAACAACTTCATTCAAGTAGACAAAGTTTGAACCTTTAGAAATTCATTGGAATAAGAAACATAGAAAATATGAAATACAAAGAAATGAATTTTAAGTGACTGAATCAACTAACAAGGGAAATATTTTTTAGTGATTTTTCTTTATTGCATTTATTTATTTGTTTTGGTGTTTTTCTGGGGTATCTAAGATGAAAAGCACATTATAAATGGTGTGTTAGTAATGCTGTGTGGAAGGCTACAGAAGAATATTTTGGGCAAGTCATGAATTAAGAATTTTAATTCACCCAGGAATTCAGGTTACTTTTCCTAAATTTCTTCCTTAATCGTGGCTCGTGATACACTGAGATTTAGAGATAGGGTCCTTTTCGAGGAAAAGAAACTCTCTAGGGGAGAAAGCACATAATTCAACATAAGCACTTAAATAAATATTCATTTCATGTAATTTAGTACTCATCAGGAAAACAATTTTCAAGACACATGCAAGGTGTAATCTTTTATTATCAGGCAGTCATCCAAGGCTAATCAACATGAGAGATTTGGGAGAAAAATCTCAAAATTTTAATTAAGTTGGTTTTTATTTTTTTACTGCTAAGAAAATAATTTTTAAATTATTTTCACTGGAAAATAAGTACAAGATTATGGCGATATAGCTCAGTGACACAGCACCTGCCTGGTATGCACAAAGTCCTGAGTTCTATCCCAGTAACAAAAATGAAATTGCATATATATATATATATATATATATATATATATATATATAATTTTGTCTAATAAATATAATTTATGTCAAAATATCACATTATGTAATAGTTACCTTTTGCCAATTAAAAATATCTTTAAGAAGAGATTTTTAATTTTAAAATTTACAAATGTCAAGTGTTTTAAATTTAGGATCCTTAATGCATAACACTTCTTCAATAATAAAATTTCTTTCCAAAATAAAATTTCTACTACTTACAGATCGTGGTAGGTACACAGTATGCCTCAAAACCACACCATATAGTTCAGGAAGCATGTGGAGAGAGAATGAGGGACCCATGAGCCAATTCCTTTATCAGAGCCTATGGTATTATTCAGACAGGCTTCCTGTGGGGAGTTCTAATTGGTGGGCTAAAAAAAAAAAAAAAAAAAAAAAAAACAAGGCAGGAATTCTGAGGCCCACATCATTACCAAGAGGTGACATGTTTGCACAGTCCACATAAAGTGTGATGATCAACAATGCAAGTCAAGTAGGCTATATCTAGTTGTCCCATAGAGAAGAGGTCACCAGGGAGCAATCGTGTAAAGCAAATGTGTGAAATAAGTGAGTTGAAGGACTGGGAGTGGGAGACAGAGAACATAGGCACAGAACTCCTGTCCAGGGTGACTGAGTCCTGAGTCAGGTATGAGAAGGTTGAGCATAATGAAAATGGGTCCCAAGGCAACATAAATTTGTAAGATTTACTGCAGAAACATTTAGCCATCCAAATTGGAGCTAGGGGCCCTCTTTACCTTTGTTGACCTTTTAACATCACTGTAGATTCCAGAATACACCAGGAGAATTTTGGGAGAGCCCTTAGACAGAAAATGCATTGGGCTGTATGAAAGGTAAGTGAAAAAAGGGATTTACTGGACTAATACCAATATTGACAGAGACATATACACATCTTGCTCTCCTTGCTGTAAGTCCAAGATAACACTAACTCTGGAATGTAGAGTCAAACTATTTGGTTTACTTCTTCTCAGGGTAAAAAATTATGAAAGGACATCCTTGGATAACTGATGGTGTATTTTGTTATATTTAGTTATGTTTTCAGACATAGGCTAGAAATATCTCAAAAAAAGTAACCTTTTTCCATTTGATATTTTATCATTTGTGTGATAAGTTCACAATGTTTCTGCACAACTATTTTCTACTGTTTATTTGATTGCCTAAGTAGTCAAGAGTGTCTACAATATACAAAGAAATGCAAGGGGCATTCAGCAACATTAGTGCAAAGTAAAAAATGTTAATGCCTTACTGGGTATAGATTGTTGAACTGTAAATTTAGTTTAAAAAAGTATGATGACAAAATTGACATAAGGTATGTTGAGAGGGACTGTTAGTTACTGCGAGATTACGTGAAGGAAAACATAGAAGCAATGGAATTTTATATAAAAGTGAAAGAAACTAGTAACACTTAAAAAGCCAACAACTACATAGTATGGAAATGCTGTTACATAGGTAGGAAAAAACAGCTTCAAGCACTCTGAAGTCCTCCATTGGCAGTAGAAAAATAGCATTCCCTTGTCAGACATCAGAACAATAAGCATTATAAGAAATTTAAAAGGCAGCAGTCTTTATAGCACTATCAAAGTAATTTTCTTATCATAAAAGTGATACAGTCATAGAAAGTCTGACTGTGGACACAGACCACTCTTGTTTGCTAGAAGCAATCACTGAATGAGGAATTCTTAATAATGGTACCTGATTGTGCAGTTTCAAATATTTAGGAACCGGAGTATAAACAAACATAACTGAGACATAAGAGGAAATTAGGAAAACTCATCATTGGAGAGAACACATATTGTGTAAATCATTCATTTGTATTGCATTGATTGTGTACTTTTAAAGAGTTTATCCCTAAAGAAGACTCCCAAAACTTTGGATTAAAGTACTACCCTGTTTCTAACAAGTTCATGATCCTGATTAGATTATGTGAAACATAAAATAGCAGTTGAGTTACAGGATCTGTAGTGGTTAATTTTTCTTCACATCTTAATATATCACAGTTATGTTATTCTCTGATAAAATTCCAATTTTGAAAAATGCATTGTTAGACACAGGCTTTTTCCTGAGTTCATATTATACTCAAATTACATAGCTGTTTTTAAACAGTGCTAAGCATGCATGAGCCTAGAATAGTCATTCATTCTGAAATCTGCAGTGTTTGAGCTCCTAAGTGAATCTCAACTTTTCAGTCTACAATTTGGGAACCCTTATGTAACAGAGCTAAAGAACCAAAATCCTAAAAGTCAGTTTTCTTGATGAGTGACCTGAAGCGGTTGTTTATATAGAAAGAAGCAGAGAAGATAAATACCAAAGAACCAAGAGTATCTTGCATTTATCTTCCAGGGGTCTCCCTCACTAACACTATTGCTTTATTCCTATGGTCATACAACAATTTTGTGACTGTACTTGATTTTTTCAAATAATTATAAGGAGAGGAAATATGAATTTTCACGATCTCATTTCTTTGTTGATTAATACACCTCTAATCAATTGGCTTCTGTTGGATCAATAATAATATTCTGATTTACGTTTTCTAGTTTATTATAGAACTGGACATGATCATGGGCAACAATTGTTTCCCCAGTTCAAGGAGGCATTGGAAGAACAGGCTAAAGTTAAACTACAAAACTTGACTGTAGTTGAGTTTTTCATCATATAAAAAAATGAAACACTAGAAACTATCAGGGAGGGAAAGTATGATTTATGAAACTTCCCTGAGAGGGAAGCCACAGTACAAAACTGAAAACTCTCAAAATGCCCAAGTTTTCTTGTTAGAATTTTTCTGCAGTGGCCGAGAAATCCCTACTGACAAGACTTGTTGGTTTTGTGAGAGTGTTTCACTGTCCTCTCCATGAACCTTTCCATCTCATATGACCTTTTGCTTTTATTGTCTAATTTAGAGTCAACATCCTGACAAGCACATTAATATTATCTTCCCAACAGTTTGTGCATGCAATAATATGTCTTGGTAAGCAAAGGAAAAAACAAATGATTTCCTCTCTGTCTCTGTCTCTCTCTCTATCTCTCCTCTGTCTCTCTCTGTATCTCTCTGTATTAAACAAGGAGTCTTATTGCAAAGAAATTTGCAAATATACATGGTAGCTAAATGACATACCTGTATTAGTTCATTGTATTACAAAGTTCCTTTGAACTAAAGGATAAAGCCCTGGCCTTCTCTGTGGAGTCACTGGCTGATTGGGGGTCACGCCCATTTCTCCTGAGCTGTGGAATTAAAGACTGTTCCTACAAAGTCATCACCTACATAATTGTCTGGAGATACAGACAGTGTAATTAATGAAGGGCTCTAGAACATCTTTTCCTTATTTCCCACAACATGTAAGTTTTAGTCACTTAACAGCACCTAGGCAGATGTTAGATGTTAAGGGCACATATGGCAAACTCAGGAAAAGATGTGACTTGAGCAGACCAAGTATTTCAGAGTCCAAGATTTAAAACTTTACCCTGTCTCTCTAGCATAGTCAGTGATAAAGTTTCTTTGAATCTCAAGACCTTCAAATATTAAGTACAGTAATTAAGTGAATGATTCCTAATGCACTTTGACATTTGATTGAGATCATGCATCCAAAGGGCTGCACACAGTCAAACATGATTAATTTGTGATGTCCTTTTCCAGAGGATACCTCTAAACCCCACCCCTTCTAAGACAGCTTACCCTCAAAATGAGAGGAGATGCTGGGGGCATAGTGACAAAGCAGAGGTTTAAATAAATTCATCTTGTCATTAGTTCCAAGGTAAAGGCCTAACAGTCAAGACATGGACAATTGCATTTCAGATCAGTAGATTTTTCTCAGCTGTAGTTATTACTTTATCTTTCTGTTTCCAACATTCTTCAGGGTGATTTAAGAATATGTGCTGGCTTTTCTGACATACTTTTTTCACTCAAAAGAGAGCGATGCATCCTCAAGCACTGTTAGGTTTGAGAGAGGACAATACCAGAAACAGTCTGATCAGTGCCAACTTCCAAATTTCCATTTCAGTGACACAAGGAATTTAGTATAACAGACAGATAGAATAAATTACAATAATTATAATTCATGTGTATTGAGCTTATAATCACTTTTTAGCCATTTTTATTAATATTTATTTTAAAAGAAAAATTTTTTGCAACATTTACCTAGAGATTTTTCCATATATTCATTACTAGCATTAAGCAAAATTTCTAAAGGTGAGCACAGATTGCAATAAAGAATAGAATGTTAAGAAAAACAGATTTCCTGTCCTCAAGATGCCCAAAGTAATTTAAAAGTGAGTAAAAATAAAGAGCTTATCATTCTTTAAAAAAAAAAAAAGCTATGGGCCAAAATAAAAGAGAAGGAAATATGGAAATATGATTATAAAATAATAAGACAAGGTTGCTGTTCATTATTCAAATGTACATAATTAACTTATTTGGAAGATTTTCATATTACCATGTATACATAAGAATAAACTGAAATGTGCAGCACAGATACAAATACAGATATGTACATATCAAACAAGGCATAGATATGCAGTGGGCAGTTACACATTCTAGTCTCTATATCTTCTCCATCAGAGGTTAGTAGTTTAACTACTGATGGGTCTTTGTAGATCCTTAAAAAAATACTTCCAGAATTCTCAATAAGATCTAATGAGTTTGGGATGAATAAAATCCTAAAATAAAATTCAGGCAACACATTTTTAAGAGGTCACCCTGGAATGCTTATAGAATACTCAAACTCTTTGTATTAGTACAGATAAAAAGGTGAAAAAAAAGACAGATATCTGGGCTGAAAAGATTCATCAGTTGATGAGCCATGCCACTGTCCTAAGCTACATTATGACCTGCATTTCTCAAACTTGCCACCTTTAGTTTACAGGGGAACCGCTATTTTGTATCTGACATCTTTATGATCAGGCTATGTGACATTCTTCTGTACTATTCTCATAAGTTGAAATATATACTCCAATATATTATTTTACTTGTTCATTCATGTTTAACATTCAGTCTTCTATAATTGTTCTTTTAGTTACTGGGTATTCTTGTTTATTTTTGATTCTGTTAATGTACTTCTAGGAAATGGGAGTGGTCTCATTCAGCTCCCATCAGTTTATAGAGTCCCAGTCCAGGTGACTTTCACTGGACACTTCTGGAAATGATATCAAATGGCAAAGAAAAACACTGTAACTTTTCCATGGAAAAGTTAGGTCAAATAAAAACAGTTAAATAATTCCTGGGTATTCCATCTTGCATCCTAAGAATTATTGATTGTGCTTACTAAGGATTTATTTTTCTCCTCTTGAGGAGTACATGGCTCTCTGCCAATATGAGAATCACCTGAGGTTTTGGTGATTCTTACTTTTGTTGGAAATGCAGACTCAGAGAAAGGGAAGCTATGAAGTGATGCTCTGTTCTATAAAGGACGATGAACCATTAAAGAGATCAGGCAGATTCAGTAGCCATTTTGGTTAAATGTGGTTACCCCTAGGACAAGATCATGTATAAGACAGAAGGAGAAGGACAGAAAGGGCGAGAGAGTGGCAAGCAGGAGGAATGTTCACAGGAGTGAAATGCCATTTTATTTCTATTGTACTTTTATCTTTCAAATTCTCTCGTTCAAGTTTTCAATTGGATACATGGAGAGAGCTTTCATTCGTATGTGTGTTGGGGGATCCCAAATGTGGTTCGTTGGTGTTTTCAACCAAAGCAAGAGCAGATGGTTATGGCTTATACCTAAATGCACCCTATGGTCTCTTGATCCTAGGCAGGCATTTTGGTTGGTGATTAGGTTACAGAGGTGCTACAATTTACTTGCTGTTAGGAGACTGGGCATGGTTGGAAGAGGTAGGTCCTTGTGGGCATTAAGGTTTATCTCCCTTCACTGCTCATTCCTGTCTGATTCCTGTCTTCAATGTCCTGGGCAGCTCTCCTCCATCACACTGCTGTGCTGTTCTGACTTGGAAGTAGCCTAACGGGTCCTGAGACATGAGCTGAAGTAAACCTCTCTCACCAAATATACAGAGAGATAGATCAAGGAGGAGAGGATGAGAAGAGAATTAAGGTGTGTTATGTATATGCAACAGCTTCCTATGAGTCATGCAACCATTTATACCACAAACAGGAACTAATACAATTCAAAAAGCATGAGAGCAAATAAATAAATTGATAAATAAACTTCTATTTTCTTAAATTGTAGGTGTTGAATATTTTTTCCGTGACAAGACAGTGATGAAGACAAAGATGATTCTGTGTCCTAATACAGATTGATTGGGGTTTGCTTCTTCTTCAATCTGAGCAATCACTTGAATTTTCATGCTTCAGAGGTCATTCGTAAGTATGTTTCTGACAAAGTAAAGCGGCCTTAGTACCTCCTTCAACCAAGTGTAAGTAGATAATGCTCCTGATTATTCACACTTTTTATTCTGAAAGAGTATTAGAAGCACAAAATTTTGTCATCTTAATTATTTTAAAACTTCTCATTCAGCTACATCTTGTACAACTATCCCCACCATCTTTCTGTAGAATAATTATTCGTGTGAAACTGAAATTTTATACCCATTAAACAAAAATTGTCCATTTTTCATTCACCACTCCAGCCCTAGCAACCACCATGCTACTTTCTGTTTCTGTGAGTCTGACAATTCCAAGTAACTCATTTAACTGGAATCATACAATATTTGTCATTTTGCAATGAACATTTGAATTAGCATCATGTTCTCAGGGTTAATATATATTAGAGCACAGGAAGTATGATCACAAAATGCAGTGAATGTTTAAATTTTAAAAATTGGTTGCCATTAAAGACATGTTTACCTGAATTCCCTTTAAAATTCTCCCACTTTCAACACTGTCGTCCCATCATTTTTCCCACTGTTCTGTTTCCTGAATGTTTACAGTGCTATCACAGCTATTTCAGTGTCCTAAATCAGTTCGAGATGTTTCTGTTTTGTGATCATTTTGACTTTGAGAAGAGATAGAGTCATAATGTACCATGTGTGGGAGAATAAGGTGGATAAGGATAAGGATACATCATAAAATTTTTATTTAATAGAAATAATCTTAAATGTATACTTCAAACTGTTCTGTAAAATAACAACTTCCATGGAATGAGGGAGTCCAAACTAAGAGGGAGTTTCATGAGGGGAATTCAAGATGTTATTGCCAGTTTCTTGGCCAAAATGCCCAATACCAACAAAATTATGCCCAACACCTAGAGTTTAAATGAGGAGAGATTTACTTTGGTTCACATTGTAGAAGTCTCAGTCCTTGTATGACTGTCCTGTCCCAAGCAGAAGAAGCATTGGAGAGAGGTCTGGCAGAGGAAAGTTGTCCATTTCTTGCATCCAGGAAGCAGATAGCAAAGGGAAGAGATGGATCTTTCTAGTCCAGCCTCGTGTCTCCCTGCTTCAGACCAGATCCCACCTCCTTACAGAACATGCGGCTGTAAACTCATACGTGGAGTAACCTGCTGAGTATAGTGTCCCCATGATCCAATAACATCCCCAAAGCCACATCTATGAACATTTGAGGCTTTAAGGGACCATCTAGACATAAACCATAACAAACAGCAATTTAACTGTTATGCTAAGAGTTTCTTTTAAAATTTTCACCTTACCTGTGTTATTCTGTATACATGTTATTCTGAATACCTGTGCTATTCACTGTGTTTTGCTTAACCATTCATCTTTCCAAATATGTTTGGGTTGCTAATTTGTTTCAGCTATTATAAATAATGTTCCTATCAAGATAAAGGTATTTATATGACTTCAACATTTTGCTTTCTATTCTTTTGGGTATATACCCAGAAGTGAAATTTTGGAAGCATGATAATTCAATGTTAATATGTTGAGGAATGGTATACTCTTCCACATCAACAGTGCAGTTTTATATTCCCGCAAACTAGCATAAGGCTTCCAGTTTCTCTAGAGCTTCACATACATTTGTTCTTTTACCTATATCCATAGATATGATTGTTTAGTTATTTTTCTCTCATTGTTGAGACAAAAATAAATGTCCAAAATTAAGGAAGGGAAGGTTTCTTTGGCTCAGTTTTTAGAGGTTTTGGTCTATAATTAACTGGCTCCAAGGTTGGATGGCATGATTAGGGGCAAAAGGGAGAGAGAGAGAGAGAGAGAGAGAGAGAGAGAGAGAGAGAGAGAGAGAGGCTCTTTCCCTCCAGGCTACTCACCCCCAAGGGCATATGCAAAACTCACAACCATAAACTCTGCATAGACAATGAACTAATGACAAACTCTAAAGTCCCTTTACCATGCTCCCCAAAAGCTTTTTGAGGTATATCTAGAAACAAACCATAACACATGAATATATATATGTATATGTGTATGTTTATATAGTAGTCATCTTAATGATTATGAGTTGCTATATTATAATTTTGACCTCTATTTTCCTAATTATATTAGTAATGTCATGCATGTTTCCATTTGCTTACTAGCCATTTGCATATTTAATTTAAGAGATGACTATTTAAGTCCCATGAATATTTTTTACAAGGTTATTCGGTTTTGTGCTTTTGGCTTTTAGATATTCTCTATATCTTGTGATCTGAACATATTTTCTTCCATTCTGAGTTTTCTTTCATACTGTATTGATGCTATATAAAATAACATTCAAGTAAATGGTTTTCAAGTTTATCCATTCACATTTTCTTGGTAGAAAATGTACTGTAATGCATTCTCCCTCAGAATTACAGAGCAAGCCATAGCATCTAGCAATATTTTAATTTTGAAATAACCTACCAAAATTAAACTAATAATTTAATTTTGAAATATTCATGCTAAATATTTATGTGAATGTAATATTGCAACCATGCTAGGTGATTTTATTATAATTATGTATTATTTTAACTATTTAGAAATACTCTTTTAATGCTTCACCTATGTTTCTGCATTCTCGCAGATCACATTTTATCCCTGCTGTTTTCTTCCTATAGTTGAAGAAACAGCCAAAGAACTGCCAACCACTGACAACTTCATTACTGAAGGATGACACCATTTTTTGTAATATTAAAAGGTCACTCTAGCTGAGAATGTAGAGGATAGATCAGAAAATTTAAGTCAGCTCCCAATAAGTAAATTGTTGAATTACTTGTTCTGTTAACTGTCTTGGAAGCCAAGATTCTACAGTTGTATGGAATCACATATTTATACATATCCTGGTTCAAATATTTCTTCTTTAAATATAGAGCTTCAACTTAAGCCTAATGGAGCCACATCCTGTATGGTCTAATTCTCTATAGATTGACTTCCTAATCCATAGCCTCAGGCAAAATAAAAAATGATTTAGTCAACTATATCAATGACCTATCAAACAAGCAGGGCTTTTGACAATGAGGGTAATAATTAGCAAATTAAAACATTTCTTCTAGCAATCTTTTGGGAACAGAGTTTGAACTAAGGATAGAGCTCCTTTTTGATTTTTTTTTCTCTCAATATCAAGCAATTGAGTTTTCCCTTCTCAGGTCTTGCTCTTACCTACCAAAAGTCTTTGTCACATGAAGATTTGTCACTCCCCAAAAACTATTTATTCCAATGTCATTTTCATGGCACTTACTTAATAATGTCCTTATTCCTAAAGTGAGCTACTCTTTTAGAATGAATGCTTGGTACAAATCATCTAGATTTGAAAGGAATTAATTCTTCCCAGCTTGGGAGAAGGTTGCAGGGTTGGGGGAGCTACATCTTCAGGGCTAAAGGAATGGGTTTAATTAAGACAGAAGTGTGGCAAGTTAGAAAGTGTTTAGTTCTACAAAAAGTGATGTGGATGGGGCTGGGGATTTAGCTCAGCGGCAATAAGTGCCTGCCTGGCAAGCATGAGGTCGTGAGTTCAATCCCAGGTACCGCAAAAACAAAACAAAACAAAGTGTTGAGGATATTCTGGCCTAGTTGACTGAAGAGGCTCCTTGTGGCTTTCATGGGCATTTCAAACAATATAGTGCTAGAAGATAAAATAAAAGAGCTGACATAGACCAGGCTTGATGAAGACACCATTTTTTCCTTATACTATCTTATAGTTTTCTTCTAACTTATCTTCCCTTAGATTGTTTTAGCATTTTGAGTGAGTTTTCCCACTCAATTAATTATTACTTTCTAAAACGTATTGATTTAACTCAAGAAAAAAATGCCTAGCATGCAAGCAGTTTTTTTTTTTTTCAAGATGTTTTCACGACTTTCATCCATTTGATTGAATTCTAAAGAGGCTTCTCCCTGTGTAAAGGCACATGGTCTCACATGTTTCAGATCATTTGATTTAGAAAACTGAAGTTAGAATTTTTTTCTACTTACATTTTAGACGTAATTCTTCCCTCAGTTTTTTGTCTTTCTCAAGAATGTAAGTATCCTTTGCAAATGTGGTTATTGAGAAGAAAGCAACTTTATTTTTCATGCTCCTTGGCAAGGCAGGGACCTAACTTCCACGATCGTCAATAACCAAACCCAAAAGATCTAGTCACATTGACGATTTTCTCTCCTAAATTCTCCGTTTTCCATTCGATTACTCTGAGACTTAAAAGCTCTTTCTACTTTGTATCTGAGCAGAGTTGAGTTCAGTCTCTTTTACCTAATACAACACCTTGAATAAAATCTTTCTTGTCTTTTCAACTCAGTCTGATCTACTTTTTCACATCCAATTTCAAATGCACATCCAATTCTTTTATGACAAAGATGTTGAAATTCTACCATTTCTTATAATAGTGATTCTTCAGAGGAAAAAATTCTGTTCATTGCTTTAATATTTACCAAGCTGTAGACAGTATTAAAATATGACTCAAATCAGAAGTTGTGTTTGCAAAAGCAGGATGTGATGCTGGGGATGTCTGGGCACTCGGGCAGGTAGCACTATTATAAGCAACATTTCCTTTCATTTATTCATTAAGAGCTCTTTCAAAAGATCCAAAATAAAGTACGTAATATAGCCTAACATAAAAAGAAAGCAGGTAGTAAACATTTTCTTAATATTCATGTACATGGGACTGTGATGAAAATGTCTCAAAGGACTTGTATTTATTTTTTCCTGAGTCTCAGAAGAAACAAGTTGAACAACACCATTTCCTGACAGTTAATGGAAACTGCTTTCTGCAGTAATTTAAAGTGGCAGAGAAGGTAAAGGGCAAAGATACTACTTTGAGCATAATAAAGACAAGATTAAGATGGTTAGTTCTTATATAATTTAATGCTATTAGAAGTTGCATGAATATCTTCCACAGATTTAGCAAAGGTTTGGAAAGAAAATTATTTCATTTTGACAAGATATGTAGAAGCTGTGGAAAATACACAGCCCCAGCCTACAGGGGACACTGTGGAAAATACACAGCCCAGCCTACAGGGGACACTAGAAAATACACAGCCCAGCCTACAGGGGAAGGCCTCCAGTACAACGTCCTGCCTTCTGCACACAGCAGCTCCATCATTACCACTACCACTGGCTAAAATAATTTGCCAGTTCCTGATGGTAACACCAAAACCCGCCTTTCCTTTTCCAGAGCAGTGATAAATAGAAACAGTTAACTCCCTTGATACATAATTAATAATTCAGACCATGAAATGGTAATGATAGGTAAGATGAATGATTAATTGTTAGATTAGTTGAGATATCCATAAAAGCTTTTGTGGTAGATTTCATAGGGAAGTGAAAGAGAATTGCTAAACGTTAAAAAGAATGGAATGTCAGAATCAACATAAAATTTTCAGTGTTGTCCTAGAGTCAAAACACAACTCTTATCAAAATAAATTCATCTAAATAACTTCTGAATGCTTTGCAAGTACTTAAAAAAATTGGAACAAGGGACTATGAGATACTTGTATATGAGATGAATATATGTGTGTATTTATTGTGCTATGTGTGCTATTACAAAATCTAGGGAAAGAATTGAAGGAAACTTATCTCAAGAACCATTTAAACTGAACTTCTCAATTTAGTTACACTCACCTCTCCTGGGAAACAGAAGGAAAAAATATCTACTGCAAAATACATGAATGGGTCATAATTTTATCATTGATTTAATTTGGTCATAGTTTTGTTCATTATCAAAGTTAACCACGTACTGTAGGGACTGATATTTCAGGTTCTAGAGATGCAGAAGGACTATTACACAAGTTTCATCTTGTTCTTTTGGAGCATGTGTCTAGATACAAGTAGGGAAAGACATAGATTATAGACAAATATAGAAAAATGAATACACAGACTATCCCTTGCAAGTAAGTGCTTTTGTTTTCAGAAAAGGCAAGTGTGGAGTATAGCTGGATTAAATTTATAAAAGACAAAATTTTAGGAGACACAATCAAAGTGCAACAGTAGATAAAATGTTTACTGGTAGTTATAAGGGTGATGAGAAGTCACATCACTTAGTTCTCCACACAGGAAGTAACTGACAAATTTGGGAAAGATCATGTTTACTTTGGGACTGAAAAATATACTGAAGATATAAAAAAAATCTGTACAACATGTTCTTTTGCAATAAACTGAGAGGCATGAGTATTAGCCAAGAATGAGATGAGATGATTACTTCAGGCTTTTAAGAAATAGGAAGGAAAGTAAAATAGGAGATGGGAGAGCAAGTAGGTTACAGAAAGAGCAAGACTGCCCGCCACAGTGAGGCAGCCTTGTGTTTACACGGTGTATTTAAAATGAGACCCCTTCACATAGTTCAGGGGCCCCGACTATTACTGCATGGACAGGAGGATGCAGTAATGAAGATGGATTTACCCATTGTTGGAGCTTGGCAGAGGGGTATTAGAACACAAAGAAGAAATAGCTAATGGAGTTGATGGAGAAATAATAATGATTGGCCAAAGAATCTAATGTTGGGAGTAAACAAAGTGACAAGGGGAGGGAGAATGAGAAACAATTAAAAGTAATCAAGTCAAACTTTTAGTAAAAGTCTTAGAAGGTCCAAGCTTATTGAAAATGGCCTGTTTAAAGAAATGGAGTAAAATGATAGGAAACTGAAATTTATGGCTATTCTATTAAAAAGGGAATGTACCTTTTGGCAATGCCAAGTGTAAAGGGCATAGATAAGTGACAGTAGGTAGAAAAGAGAGAAAATACATTTATTGAAAGGAAAGTAGAAAGACTGAGAGATGAAAGCCATTAGAGAAGTGTCTAATGTAGATATTAGTGTCACTGAGAATTCAGTGAGCTGTGTTCAGGAGAGGGAGAGTGCAGCAGTAATTCAGTAATAAAGGAGAAGGGCTGGTAACCTGAAGATGAATATGATGAACGGTCAGAGGGGAGCTTGACTGGACGGCATAGTGGGAAATTCTGTGGTTTTGTGCAGGAGCAGTAATAGCTAGGATAAGCTACAACACACACTAAAAGAAAGAAAGAAAGAAAGAAAGAAAGAAAGAAAGAAAGAAAGAAAGAAAGAAAGAAAATGAAAGGAAAGGAAAGAAAAAGAAAAGAAAAGAAAAGAGAAAAGTTGAAAGAATGACGGGCGGGGAGTAGTTGCAAATACCTGAAATCCATGTAATCACTAAGGCTGAGGCAAAAGAACCACAAATTTGAGGTCCCCTGGGCAGATTATTAATTTAGGGAGATCTTGTCTCAAAATAAATAAATAAATAAATAAATAAATAAATAAATAAATAAATAAAAAGAAAGAAAGAAAGAGTCAGGATGTAGCTCAGCAATAAGACCATGAGTCCAATCTCTAGTATTGCAAAACAAACAAACAAGCAAATAAGATGATGGATGAGGAAAGTTGATGAAAAAATGATTATTTTTCTTTTGATGGAAGAATGAAAATTTGCTAGCTTAAAAAAATAAGTTAAAATGTAGTTAAGCAAGATGTTTTCTGCTTCTAATAGCAGTGATAAGCTTCATACAATGTGAACCAAAATTTGAGGAGTAATATCATTCCAACACTTAAGAATTTTAACGAAGAGTAATTTTTTGGTCATACTTAATACTGACCCTATAACACTGTCTTCCCCACCCCCCCTTTGTGTGTGTGTGTGTGACATGCCAAAATCTACTATACTACTATACTATACTACTATACTACTATACTACTACTATACTACTATACTATACTACTATACTATACTACTATACTACTATACTACTATACTACTATACTATACTACTATACTACTACTATACTACTATACTATACTACTATACTACTATACTATACTACTATACTACTATACTACTATACTACTATACTACTATAATGATCGGTTCTAAAATACTTCCAATTTTTTTTTTTTTTCTACAGAGCTCACATAGAACAGTATCTTTTGGGGTAGATTATCTTTTTGGGTGACATAACAATAATGTGGAAAGGGGGATAGAGATGAAGTTAGATGCTTAAATTTTAACCCTTGTGCTTTGATAGATGTTAGGTTTGAACAAATTAGTTAAACTTTCTGAGTCAATTTTCATATTGGTGGTATTGAGATAACAATATCTGTTTTGGAATTATGTTAAAATGGTATTGAGTTACATTTTGAAAAGACATTAATTCAGAAATTCTACTTCTATTGTATAACAAAAGAAAATATATTTAATTTCCCCTTATTTTGAGAGAATGGCAGAGAAGAAGGAAAGAAGAGGCATGAAATTTTAAAGTTGTTTCTCAACACACTGCAACCAGGTTAGTGTCCTGCTTTGCAGAAACTAAAGCAGATTTTCTCTTCTTTAGTGGGACATCGTAACAGATGTTCACATATCTAAAGGTAAGCCCAGAGATGAATGGTGGCTGGGAATGTAAATTACAGTATGAAATTATAAGAAAATATTAAGTTTAGGAGAAATTCAGAAAATGAGTCACAAATACTAAGAGTGAAAGAGAGATTAGAGAAACAAGATAGGAGTAAGCAGTATCAGAAAGCGGGTAACAAAATTCTATGAATCGGATGCTTACTATTCCAATGTAACTTTTTTGCATGTCTTTGATGTAAAATCCCTTATTTATAACAAGCCTTCATTAATGCCAGCTACAAATTAATCCTCTATTAATAGGAGATTGAACTAGTTGTTGAGGAAAGAATAAATCATTATTTCAAAGTCATAAATAACTGAAAAAAGAATATTTAAACCCAAATCAACCCTAACATCCTCCTTGTCTTCTCGCTGGAGTTTCCCCTCTATAAGTTCCTATTGTCTAAGATTAAGGCTTTCTTCCTCATACACATTTTCCCCTGTTAGGAAGTTACTCACTGGAGCACACAACAGCCTTATAATTCAAAATCAGACCTCAGAATAACTTTCTCAGT
Source organism: Cavia porcellus (assembly GCF_034190915.1). Taxonomy (NCBI): domain Eukaryota; kingdom Metazoa; phylum Chordata; class Mammalia; order Rodentia; family Caviidae; genus Cavia; species Cavia porcellus. The sequence continues at coordinate 96,206,919 of NW_026947487.1, forward strand.
GGTTCCCTACTGAATACATGAGTGAAGTTGGATATTTTAGTGGAAGTAAGAGTTGTTCAACCTAAACAGGTCCTGTTCCAGACAAAGTGCAAGGAGGGATATTGTGCCATTTGAAATAACAAGCACTGCCAAACTGAAAAGAGCGGGTAATTGTGTACGAGGTTGTGAGGGGTTGGAAATTAAATATGTTGATCATAGAAGTCCTTGACATTAGCTTCTGAGCATAAGGGATTCTGTACAATGAACACACACTGGCTAACTGTAGTAGGAATGGCAGGCAGATAGTTACTGAAGAACCAGGACTTTATGTGCATGCGCGCCTCCCAAAGGTTGAGTTAATCATGACAACCACTAGGACAGAATACTGTAATCATTTCTATCTAGACAGAATCAGATGGGCCTCAGGAGCACTGCACAATATAATAAAAGCAACAGACAACCATGACAATGAGTGACACTATGTTCTGGAGAACATTAGTAAAGTGGGTCTGACTTTATTTCATTGAATATTGAAAGGCAAAGATATCAGATATTTCTGCAAAGCAAGTGTCAGAAAAATATCAGGTCACAGGACTCACTTGAAAATGGAAATTTAAGTATTGTAACTTGGTTCGGGATCAGAAAATAATGAACAAGATGCAAATTTGCTTTTATTGTTTTATTGGTTAAGATCGAAGACCTAGTGTGAGACTGGCAGCTTTACAATCCTGACTTGGAAATAATACCTGCCTCAATATGTCATTACAGACATTGAATGAGAGCATGCACGTTCAATAGTCCTTCTTGGGTCTGGCTTAGAGAAGGCAATCGGTTAAGTATTAGCTTTATCAATAGTGTTGCTCTTAAGTGATTGTGCAAAAAATGACAATTTCATATGATACAGCACAGATTTAGATATCCAAAGTTAGGAAAATTAATCTTATTTATGAACTTATTAGTTGGAAAATAATAATAGTATAAGTCTGCTTTTCTTTTAGAGATTAAAAAAAATCACTAAACTGAGATATTTTTGAAGGAAATAAGCCGAGGCTGGTTGCTTTCTCTCTTCTGCTGCTTAGACTCCTTGATGTGGACAAAACTGCTTGCCGACCACATGTGCTATGATGTTCTGTCTTGCAAATGATCCAAAGCAACATGGCAAAATGACCAAATGACACCTCCAAGACTGACAGCCCAAATGAACCTTTATCTTAGATACTTTGCCACAACAATATAAAGCTAACAAAAGAAACATGCATCTGTGATGTTTGCTCCACATCTATACCATCTTCTAAAGGTAAAATAATAGAAATTAATTAATCTTGCAATTTATTTTAACTTTTAAAAATTTAATCTTTGAGAGGGTTTTTGGGTTTCACCTATATGAATTTTCATTACGCTCTCCAGACTTGAAAAGTTCTCTTTTCAGATTATTTCTTTAATAATATTTCTGTTCTTATTTTTTTCTTCCTTTTCTTAGTTCCTTCTGGAGCTACCTTAGTGAAGGCACTGGATTGCTTGATAGTTTTCCATAAGTAACCCAGGTATTTAAAAAAGAAAATGTTCTGTTTTGTTTTGCTGAAGGGCATTTCAAACAAGTCCTTGAGTTCATGACTATTTGTCTGCTGTGAACGTCAATTATCGGTTTCATTAGCTCCATAGCATATTTGGTTCTTTTTGTTCTTTTCCACCTGTTTATCTCTTCCTACTTTTGTATATAAGCTTCCTGACACTGTTTTGATAGCTACCTGAGTTTTCCTCTAGCTTAAAGCAATTATTCTGAGCTATTTGTCACACGGTTTGTAGATGTCTACTTCTCTATGGTTGTTTCTTTAGTGATGTCTTGTCTTCTAGTTATTCATAATCCTTGAGGCTGTGCATTAGTGTGTGTGCATCCGAAGTAGCAGAGCATCTGTTTCAACCTTCACACATTGATTTAGGTGAGACAACTACATTCCTATACAACATATCTAAAAGGCATGGAGAAACCATCTGTCAGGTACTGTAGCTGGACTTACTATGAGAATCCTTAGGCTAGATCACTTGGGCCTGCATGAGAAAGGAGGCAGTCCCTTCATTTATGTCTTCGGGGTTAGCTTGCTATGGCACTGGTATGCTATGGGTTCTATTTTGTTGGACCTGTCAACTGGGTCCAGAGAGCTGGACCTAGATCCTTCAGCTCTGAAGATGACCTATGCTGGGGTGAATCTGAAACCAAAGACCACAGGGACACACTGGTTCCTAAATTCTATAGGATCTGACCTAAAGCATTGATTTCTGAGGGCATGTCTGAGATGACTCAGTTCTGCTTAGGTGAATCAGGGTCTTAGGTGCCCTAGAGCGTTGGTCTACAAATGCTAACATGAAACTTGGATCTGTGAAGGATGACCTGGTGACAGTGCCTGAGATCCATGGTATGTCTGAACCTGAGGGGTTAATTTTGATGGTAACTATGTGAGTATTGGACTAGAGAACAGATCCTGGATTCTGATCTTCACCTGGGGACCACAAGTGTCAGCTGAGCACTTAAACAGGCCTAGTGGCTAAATGAAGGAGCCAGTCCTGTTGCTTAGATTTGAAGGAACTGGCCTGGATATTGAGTCCATCCCATTGCTGGTGTTTACTTTTTCTGGCATTGATCATGGTCTATTATTCATGAATTTTCTAGAATTTGAGATAAATTGCAAGCCTGGAGCTTCCGGAACCTGGTAAAATTGGAGCTAAACTGCTAGTGTTAGGGAACACTTGGGTTCCAAATGCCAGCCTGAAGCCTGAGTTTGCAGGGTCTAGCAGGATTCTGGGACATCAAGGCAATCTGGGCCAGCCTTGAAGTTATAATGACCTGAAGCCCGGGCCAACAGTCTCATGCTAAGGAAATTAGCCTAGCAATAAGGTAGGGCTTATTCCTGCAGCTGCTGGGTCCAGCCTGGTGTTCATATGAAACCTTAACTAAGTTTTAGGCTGCATATTTTAGGGACAAGTCTAGAATCAGGGCAAGTCTGAAGCCTAGGTCTCTGGGGAATAGACTCCATCCTGAGGCTGATAATGTCAGTACTGTTACCAGTTTTCACTGGTGGAAGTCTGGTGTTAGTATTTGTAGCCAACTCATACATTCACTTCTTTTCTCCTCTGTCTCTGCAGATTGTGATGGAAACGGTTAAAAGGGAGATGGGGAAGGATGACACGTGCAATACATAACTGTCCTTCCAGTCTTCTTTACTGTACTTTTGCCCATTTATACATTATTCATTTTTATTTTAAAAACAAAACTGATAAAAATAATACAGAATTTCAAAAAAAAAATGAACTGTTATGAAATTTAGACCTGAAATAAATGGTCAAAAAATCAAACCATGCTGGGGGCTGGGGATTTAGCTCAGCAGCATAAGCACCTGCCTTGCAAGCAGGCAGTTGGCGAGTTCGATCCCTGGTACCAATAAAAAGGGAAAAGGCAAAAAAAAAAAAAAAAAAATCAAACCATGCTGATTCATGGGAACGGCAAACTGGCTTCTTTCTTTCCAGGTGCCACATGGTTTGCACGGTTTAAGAGAAAGTTAAATTGGTTCTTGTTGTACTTCTCCCAGACCCAGCATGGCTTGTTAATAGCAACCGACGTACAAAAATAGCTAAATGCTTGTATTGTTTGATTGAATTTGCAGGCCTGATGTGTGCAGTATGAGCATCTATTGGGAGGAAAACAGTATGCAATATAACAAATGTGAGGAATTTCCTTTTGTCTTGTTTTTGAAATCCAATAGTATTATTTTGTTTTATTCCAATTTATTGTTTTGTTTTATTTAATATTCTATTTTGATTGATTTTATTCTGTTTTGTTTTATTTGATTTTAATATTTCTGAGAGTATGGGCAATGATTGTGAAGATAATGATATATTACGGCAGCCATTGTTGATTTCCTATTGTCCTGGCTTGAAACACTTTACCTGTTTTGTTTTGATTGGCTTTAATCAGGTTTTTAAAATCTTATTCTCTTTAAAATATAGCAAACAATGAAAACACAAACTTCTTTTTGATGAACTTATGGAGACTAGTAGTATAGTTATCTATTGTACACACATGTACATATATATATATATATATATATATATATATGTATATATGTATACCCATATTCATAAAATCTTTTCCCTTCCTTCTTTCTCCTTTACCCTACTCCAGTTCTCTCTTTTTGATTACTTTCTTTCCCTTTCATTTTCACAATATTTTGAGACCATACTCATAAATGAAATAAATAAAACACACATGTGTAAATATCATATTGTCTCCTTAGTTTAAAGAAATCTAAAAAAAACAATATAGCTAAAGTGTACAATACATACAGTGTGTTGTTCTTGATGCTGTAATCTCTCATTTGAATTCTTTGTGTGAAGATATTTTTGGCATGGAGTGATATTTAAATTGAAGTTTCCGTGAAGGGATGAATGTTGGAAAGTATCTTTCTCCCTGATGTTACTCCTAGGGACAAATTAATCAGCCGATAAGGATAATCAATCCCTTTAACAGATTCCATATGTATGATCTCAATTTTTTGTCAGTCAATACAATGATATTTCCATGTAGGAAAGATCTGTGTCCCTTTAAAAATGAATTCTCAGTTCCTATAGTGTGCCTGGGCTTTGAAAAGCAACGCTTTGTCAAATTGAGTTGAAGAAAAATAGTTTGATATCATGTATCTTTGGGGGAAAATGGCATGTTTGGATCATACTGTCTTTTTATGTTTAAGTAAAAACATCAGACACTAAATGTGTAGAGAATCTATAGGGAATAAAACTTGAAATCTCTGTTTTCATTTGTGTATCTATTTCCTTTATTATCTTTAAACTGTCATTTAGATTACTGGCCAGCCTTGTGTATAGGAATGATCGTCACGTAAGGAGTGTTTGCTTAAAAACTAGTAACACAATATTTACTAACCTCAAATTTACCTACACCACCTTATCCTTCTAAACTGAAAACAGTGAATTCGTAATATGTAATTTTCAGGATTTATGAGGACATCCAATTTCCAGTTTTCACAAAGTTCAGCTTCAGGTTTCCAACCATTTCTGATTAAAGTTTCTTTCCTATGCTTAACCATGATAGATTTTTGCCCAAACGGTACTATCTAGTCATTATGGCAGAGGCCCAACATGGGGAAGAAACCCCACAAAGACGTCTGATCAATCTTCTTCCTCTGGTGCTGCAGATCCCAGACATCCTGCCTTTCCTTCTGGCTCACACCAAAGGCACTCCAATCCCTAAATAAAGCTTCACTCCTGCTCCAACATCACCAGTTAGGTTAGCACCACCCCATGAGAGTTAGCATAAGCAGCCCCCTGAACATTGTCTAGCAGGAGAACCCCTGCATTCCTCTGCAGCCTCTCCTGTGTCCCGCATTAAGGACCTCCTCCTCCTACTTTGGCTACTTATCTCTCTCGTGTTCTCCGAAGCTTCAGATTGAGTGCCAAAAAAAAAAAAAAAAAAAAACCTCGAACTATTTATCATCATCTTTTATGCTGCTGTTTTGGAACAAGCAAAGAAATTTTGTCTACTGGGACACCCAGAACCAAGGATTTTGCTCTAAAACATTAGATAAGATTAATATTTAGAGAGGAGAGGAGAGGAGAGGAGAGGAGAGGAGAGGAGAGGAGAGGAGAGGAGAGCAGGAAGGGGAGGGGGGAGGGAGAGGGAGGGCAGGGGAGGGAGGAGAGGAAAGAAAGAAGAAAGAAAGGAAAAAAGAAAAAGAAAGAAAGAGAAAGAAAGAAAGAAAGAAAGAAAGAAAGAAAGAAAGAAAGAAAGAAAGAAAGAAAGAAAAAAAATTTTTAAAGGAAAGGAAGGTTTCTAAATGTTGGTTGAGATTTTCGTAAACATGTTGTATTCTCAGAACAGTGTTATGGTCCCATTTCACAAAGAATCTGAATTTTAGAAATTTAAGTGATTTTCTCAAGGTTATGTTGCATGATTTAAGTGATTGCGATGCAGTAGAAATAGCATGTTATTGCTGCTACTACCATATTCTGCTTGGGAGTAGGAAAAGTTTCTCAGATGAGGGTGCTGAGAATCATAGGTTTTAAGAGTAAAAACATTACATTACTCTGAGAAATAATCATACTTGCAAAGGCAAATGAAGAGTAAATGGCAATAGAAAATGGAACACATTTAGTGATTCTGAGGTCAATCAACCTCACTCAAATCACATGGACTTTTATCAAATTTGATGTCAGTATTCATAATTTCTCTATCAATATTCTCAAAGCAATGTACCACTTATCTCAGAGAATGTTTAATTTTTGAACAGTTTCTTTATTCTGTTCAACTGGAAGGACTAATAAGAGTGTTAGCAGTTTGACGAAGCTCCTGCTAGCAATACGGGAGTTTGGCAGGAGACTCAGGCTTCTTTTTGTCAATCTTCAGCTGCACACCTGAGGTTGCTTTTCTCTTCTCAACTTTTACAAATCCCTAATGTAAAGATCACTTTCTTGAACTTCTGATTTATTTTTCATGCACCCAGTGTCATGTTAATATACGTGATTCTGTTCTGGCTTTAATTCCTATTTAAAGAGACAAAGGTCTCTGTTAAAATTTCATAAGAAGATAACAAGACATAGATTTAGACTGAAGTTTAAAATAGTTACAGACAATGAAGAAAGCATTGATATGAAGCTTAAGGTAGTCATGGGCAAAGAAGAAAGAATGATACAGTCTTAATTAAATATCATCACCACTGCTGAAGTAGAAGAGGAACCCTGACAAGGCCAGCACAGAGGGTTTCTCTGGCCTTAATTGATGGGTTGCTACACATTAAAAGACCAAGTATCGGTGCGTGCGTGCGTGCGTGCGTGCGTGCGTGTGTGTGTGTGTGTGTGTGTGTGTGTGTGTGGTCTCCTTTGCCAACAATGTGAGGTGCCCTCCCTTTGTCCCCTGTTTATGTTGCAAGGCTGGTTGTGCAACATTAATGGGGGCAATCATGATGGTTGAGAGGCTAAGAAGTACTGCTTAGCCAATCCTACACAAAGAGAAAGTACCTGGAAAGAAAAAGAAAAATTAAAAAATAAAACTCACGTCCCAGTGGAAAACTATCAGGTGCTAGCTATGTTTTAAAGCTTTTCTCTTCCATTTGTGAATGGGCCACTCTAATCTTTTCTAAGAGCTTTGTCCCCTTCAGCTTTTCTCCTGAAGATGAAATCCTTTTCCCATTCTTTCTCTTTTTACAGCTCATTTTGCCTGTAAATTCATAGTGTTACCTCAGTTCTAATTTCCAGTACTACAGAAACAAATTCTCATGCATTCTTAATGTATTAACTGCTTGCCATAATAATTAAAAATGTCAAATTTGGTACCTGATTTTCTAAATCCATATTCACATTTTACTATTAAAAGCTACATAAGAATGAATTAATCCTTTAACCTTTCTGCATTTAGGGGTCCTTTTTTGCTGATGAGACAATAAATAAATAAATACATACATACATACATACATACAAGTTGATACTATGAAATGCATTACCATGAGGTTTATCTTTTCACCTCCAAAGGTCTTGCAACACAGTAACTGTTTTATAAATACTATCATGTGAATCATTTGAAATGCCAACATTATGAATATGGTTTGTCATTTGATATTTTTATTATTCTATTTCACAGAGAAGAATCTCAGACTCAGGGATTAGGATCATTTTCCCAGTATTTTTTATATAATAGATGTGGGTATAGCAAATGTTTTAACATTTGTGCAAATATTCTATACTGCCTTTATCCTTTATCAACGATTCTTTGCTGAGCTTATTTTTACCTAAATATGGTAGATATTATTATCTTAGTCCTCTAATTAACAACTGTGATAAACCCTACAGAATGCCTCAGCTAACATGCTGGAAGACAGCTCAGAATTCATTATATAAATTACAAAATAGGTTAGGAATAAGTATAGCATTCTGTCATCTGGCACCTAATTTAGGGTATTTGTATGTTTTGCAACACTAAATATTATCTGTCCCACTGTTATTCTTTTACTTCTTAAGGGTCTAAAATATCAGGAATATTATGTTATTAAAAATACCCTATGAATTGAATGTGCTTTTCTTAAACTTATGACAGGCAATGTTTTGATTAAATCATAATATGCCAAAAATATAAGTAGAAATGTATATATTTTTAGGTAATTAACAGTTGGAATTAGAGATGAATGACACTTCCTCCCCCTTACCAGTTGGTTGGTGATTATAACTGATATTTTAGTTCAGGCCAATTTTTATCATCAGTCTTTCTCACAGAAACTTACAGCCACTTCATCTTTTCAGCTGCTGCAATTCATCTGACTTTATATAAGGACTATGGAACACTGAGTTGAAATCCAGCAAGAAAAATAGACTTCTCATGGTTTTAGGTCCCCGTGGCATTAATCAAATGGGCTGTATTCACATATTTTCACCATAATTGATATTGACCATTAAATAAAATACTTTGCCTTTTTTGCCATAGAATTCTTCAAAATGTGGTGGTTTTGATAGTTCTCTCATTTCTAGAAGGCCCGTAATTTTTCTCTTCAAAAATGATACTGACACAGTTACTGCCCAGCTCTACATTCTCAAAGGTAAGGAAAATATAGCTGATCTGAGAAGCAACAGTGCAGTCTGCAGCAAGCCTCTTTTCTCCAAGTGAAAAAGCTTTGAATAAGCATTGTAGTTTTTTTATGATGCATGTTTTTATACCCTTTCTGGTGGCATTTTTCTTCATGAGAAGAAAAGAAGCATTTAGAAATAATATTTATTCATTCAGAAACATTTGATAGAGGGACTATGTTAAGCATTTAATGTATGGCATCAAAAATCCTGAAACCTCCATACTAATTTGATAGTTGTGACAGTTAAGCTTGATTTCTCAAACTTGATTGGCTTTTCAGTTGGTCAGAAGTTTGGTACTGCACAATGCTGTAAGTGTCTTGGTGGATCACGGATATGTGGCCTTGGGAACCACATCCAGTCCCTTGCCCCTTCCTCCCTGTCACTTTCCCCTTCTGTGCTAACCTCTTTAAATCAAGCAGCTTTCCTCCAATGTGCCCTTCTCTCATGAGGTTGTAACCAACTAATTATGAACTGAATCCCCTGATACCATAAGCTAAATTAATGTTCTCCTCTTCTAACTTATGGACCGTGGGCACTGTGGTCTACCAAAACAGTAAAATCATCAGATCATGTTTTATATAATTTCTGGAACTATAAAGTTTTCAGCATAGTTATATTACTTTTAACACTTATATAATCTTTACAAAATATAATGATTATTCTATAGGGTTTACTGATTCTTTAAACTAAAGATAATATTTCTGTTTATTGGTGTTATTGGTAATTTTTGTAACTGTATACTTCCTTTGGATTTTAGGTTAATAGCTGCAGTAGACTTGAATTACAGTATTCCTGGGTACCTCTGTAGATCATCCATAATCTCAGTCACACTCTGAAGGAAACAGGTTCACACTGCAGTGAGCCAGCTACAATTTGCCTGCATTTTCTAGCATAGTTTCTTATGTGGTTTATCCAGTGTAGTAATCTAGTTATTGGGTAAGGTTTAGCTCGCAGTGAAGACCTCCTTAGCAAGCTCTTCAGAAGGAAGTCCTGCCTACCATGTGAAAACCTCCATAGATGCCTGTCTTAGTTACTTCTTACTCGTTGCTGAGACAAAATACCTGAAGCCCAACTTGGGAAGGGAAAGATTTATTTCTTACAGTTTTTGGAGGTTTCAGTCCACATTCAGTTGGCTTCAAGGCAGGATGGCATGGCTGGGCTGCAGTTCATGGCAGCTGCAATCAGCAAGCAGGAACCAGCAAAGAGCAAGACATACCTTCTTCCTGCCATTACATTACATCCTGGCTCCACCCCTATATGGGTGGAGCACTGACACCATCAATCCAAGCACTAGACAATGAACCATTACAAATGCACAATGCAAACTCATGAGGCCTGGGGGCCACAGACATAAACCATGACGTTCCATTCCTGGCCCCCAGTACTCATGTACATCCTTTATACAAAAGACATTTAGTCCCCTCCAAGAGTTGCCAAAGTCCTTGGTTTCAGCACTGCTGAAAAGTTCAAATTCCAAGTCTCTTCTAAGATCTATGATAAACTCTTCACTGTAACCCCCTAACATTCTAGTTAGGTATCTATGTTTCCAACAGCTATTGAGGGACAAAAATTGAGAAGCATTTGAGAGGACGTAAGTAGTGTTTACAAATGTCCCTTGCCAAAGTTGTTCCATTCAGACATGTTTTCTTCACTTGGGTTTAAGAACTGACTCTATGTAGTGATTTAAGGGATAGTCGTAGGTGCACTTTCCTTTTCTTTCTTACTTATCTCAACCTGTAACTTATTGAAAACTTATGAAAAATGCTACAAAGAGGCATTTCAAGATTTCTTAGCCAGGTTTGGTAGTAATCCTAGCACTCTGGAGGGTGAGGCAGGGAGATCATTGCAGGTTCAAAACTAGCCTGGGCTACATAATGAGCTCAAAGACAGCCTGCACTGCATAGTGACACCCCATCTCTAAAAGACAAAAAATTTTCTTTTCTTCAAAATACCTAATTAGAGTTTGAGTATACTATAATCTCACTGAGATAACTTCTTTAGGATTACACTAGTAAGTGAAGTAATTAAATTATCACAATTCTACAAATTATTACTGTTTTCTGGTCATTATGGGATACTATACAACTTGCTTCCACACTCGGAGACTCACATTTCCCATCAAAATAGACAAAATGTACTGAGGCTGCTGATCTATTACTAGTGTCAGCAGGTATAATCTTTTCCTCATGATCCATTTATCATGAAAAGCAAAACAACTCAACACAAATACACACAAAAAATCTTCTGTATTTTCATCAGAATTTACGAAGGTGAGTACCTAGATGAAAGGTTTGAATCTACAGATAGATGATCATTTACGTTCCATATTTAAATTTTGCCTAAAATCATCATGCCTTCTAATTAAAAAAAAAATTAAAATGCAAAAGTTTCACAGATCCTGTATTGAAATAAAATTTTGGGTAAATCATAAATATGTAAAGTTAAAAAAAAAAATAATTCCATAGATGGTCCACTTCAGATAGATTTGTAGTTCCATCCTTTATAGGAAGTGCCCTGGCCACCCTATACATTGACCTAAGATATATTTAAAGCACTCTGCAGCTATCTGCAAATGCAGTAAAGCAACCTAAAGGACACAGATGCTGAGCAGACCCTCAGCTACCTGGGGGTGTATTCAAAAGTGAAAGCAGAACTCTGCGACTCTTGAATGGCCTTCTGCCCAGTGTATGGGGCCCAGGGCACCTAATTACATTTCTCCCTCCCTTTTGGTGGCTGAAGCCCTATAAATCTCTTCAGTGAGTTTTCACAACACAAATCACTCTTGGTTAAAATTACTCCTGCAGGAGTTAGGGGCAGGAAAAATCACATTCCCTAACCTCATTGTGAAGATGAATTGTTCCAAAAAGAGGTGTGCTGTCTGAAATGGATGATACCACCACCTACAGACTCAGAACTAAATACAATACGAGGGCAAACTACCCCAAAATTATCAGAACAGAGAAAGGGATAGAAGAAAAGCAACAAACAGAACTGGAGGCTAAATAGATAGGAAATGTGAAATATAGTTTTTGAAAACTATCCTTACTATATTATGGGAGCTGTTAACAGTGTCAAAGTTGTAATTAGAAAATCAACCATTTTTCAGAAAACTAAACTAGCAATTCTGAGTCAACAACACTTTGAAGTTTCATGATTGATGATATTCTTTGAGATAAAAACATATAATATTATTTATAATCCAAAAAAAGCATTGAAAGGGGTTTATCTACACAGATGCCGTGCTGTCATATAGGTGGCATAAAACAGTTTTACATTTTTTTTTTCCTGAGATGCAGCTTGTCACATGCAGTTTCTCACATGAAGGCACAAGTTTCCAGGCTGCCCAGCACTTTACATTGCACTGGGAAACTCAAGATTTTGATACTTTTTCATTGCTAGTGTGATACTTTTTGATTTCTTATTCATTTTGTAAAATTCAATTTCCTATAATTAGAGAGAAAACATAAAACCCACATTTTACATTTTGAAATCAAAGTTCTCTAGCCATTATTCATACCTCCTGGTACTACCAATTGTATTGAAATCTGCTTAATTGTAAATTAAATTGTTTGATGAGCTTCAACTAGAGAATGTTATATTTGGGTGAGTATATAATGTCAGTTATCCAATTGAATATTTTAATTAACAGTTCAATTGTTTGGTTTTTTAGTAAGTATTTATTGAACTTCAATAAAGAATGAGGGCACTAAAATAAAGTAATAATTAACATAGACAAAGTAGCTATATTTATAGACGTCACACAGTTTGAACTAAATTCTTATTTTTGGTTATTGGTAGTATTTCTTCATTTTACAGGGAGACTAATTTGTGTCAAATGCCTTAATAACACTAATTATTCTGATGTTTTTCTAGGTTCTATTAGTATAACTATTTTACTGGAAAGAAACTATGGACTCAGATAGGGTAAATGATGTGTGTAACAGTAAAAAAGCCAATTTAGTGACTAAACCATACATAATGACAAAGTAGTTTTGGCTGGTTGAAAACTGTGCCTATGATGTTATATTAATGTTGCAAATCCCCAAAGGAAGCTTCATAGAGTGGGAGTGGTGATTACAATTTAGCTTTGAGAAAGATTCCTGCTGCAGTCCAAAGATACAACATGGTTTTGATAAGAGTATCAATCTACTTTTGATATAGCCTGTTATAGCTTTAACAAATAAAACCAAGTCAGGAATCTCTAATGCCAGCAGTTTCAGAGACTGAGACAGAAGAATTAGGTGTTAGAGCTCTGTGCAGACAACCTAGAAACTTAGAGAAAACATATTTCCAATTATCAAAACAAAACAAAACAAAACAAAACAAATATATATATATATATATATATATATATATATATATATATATATATAAAGGGATGAGGCTATAGCTCTGTGTGAAGAGGCTCAGTTCCATTCACAGCAGCACATAAAAAGGGGGACAAAAAATAAAAATCACTCTTGCAGACACTCCTTGAGGATGTCCTGTCTCTCACCTTATGTAATAGCAGCAGAACTCAATCAGCTCTGTGCCACCACTGATTTCAATGAAATGCAGTTGAAAACTTGGCTATGGGACTTCTCTTTAGTAAACAAGACAGTAGAAAAATCACTGAGTCTCTTGCCCTCGTATAGTTGAAACTGTGAGAAATTAAAGCTAGAAGTCATCAATTGTCATATATGACACCACATAAAACAATATCTATAAGAGAAAAAGAAATGAAATGAAGGAAGAAATGAAATCACCCTGCCTGAGTGCTGCTCTGTGTTATGTGGTAGTCTAGGCTCTTGGACCCACATCAAGAAGATTTAGGTGGAGGCTCACCAAATTACACTGAGAATCAGAAAGTACTGTAGTAGTTTTTCCCTAGCTTGTTCATTGATGTACAAGCATCATACATGCCGAACAAGGCTAACTTTTATAAGTAAATCAGGACACTCGGGAGAGATCCAAGCAGTCAGAACCAGTAACAGGCAGACATGAAAGGAAACCCTCAGGAAGGATGGGTGGGCAGAGGTCAGAGCTGGCAATGGTAGTGACACCCAGGGTTGTGGTTTTTGTTTTCTTCTCTCTTTTATATTATTTTCTGTAAATCTAGGGAGGGATCAAGATGTGGCTAATGGGGCTTCCAATCACTGTGAGTCTCTGCTCTGTCATATCTGGAAGGAGAGGACTTGAACTTATATGGACTCAATACCAATTTCGGCAGCCAAAGCCCATTCGGGAGAAATCAAAGCCTCAGTGGAAATGGTTATAAGTGAGGCCCAACTTGGGTGGCCATGGTTATATTCATCATTTACAATCGCACCTGTGCTCCTCGGTGTGACTCTGTGAGATTAGAAGGTTCAGGGCTAGGAAGGAGGGGAAATGCTCAAGGCAGGATGAAGTGCTCTTCTCAGGAAGCCTGGGCACTGAAAACTAAAGAAATCTGAGTTCCATTTCTTTGCTGAATTTTATCTCACAGCTACAGCATCAGTTTTCAGGACCCAGCTCATGTCTGGTCAACTACTTGCTTTGCCTTCGAGACTGGTGGTTCTCCAGTGAAGATGGAAAAATCCTACCTATACATAGGTTGAACTCTAGAAGATGGAAGGAAAGGACACATTAGTTTTATCCTTTGCACTTAAAATTCCAGTAAAGTGATATTATAATGTGACTTTAACATAGAATTAATGACTTTAACCTAGAATTAATGACTTTAACATAGAATTATAATGTGACTTTTACACCATGGTTCCTCCCAAAGTTACCACAGAGGTTTGTTAAGACACTGGGATAATATATATATATATATATATATATATATATATATATATATATATATCAGCTAGAATTATTTTAGCCTGGCTATGTGAAAGGTGTTCTATGTCTTGTCATGTAGAGTTTCTACAAAAGACATGGGATGTACATATTATTATCTTCAATATTAAAAAATTAAAGCCAAAATGCCTTCTCTGAAATTCCCAGTGCTCCAGAATACAAATCATGACTTTTATTTTCCATGTCCATGATCTAAATTACTACATCTAAATTCTATTCATATACCTGCAGGAAGGAGAGCTGAAACAGTGAAAAAGTTTATTCAAATTAAATATTTATATGCTTCAACCAGCTTAGTCAATGTCAGAGAATTCTCAGCAATCTGCATGCTTAAAAAATCTTCTATCTGAATCTACTATGTAAACAAGTTTTGTGTAGTAGACTATATTAGAGATGGTCCCTAAAATAAAGTTACCTTGAAGTGAACCAATTTTATTTCAGTTATTTAAATTTGTTCAACTACAAAAACAGTGAATATATACAATGTGCCAAAAATTGTGATAGGTTGTGGGAACAAGAACACTAAAAATACATTAAAATTAAACCCATGATTCAACACAGTTTTAATAAGCAATTAATATAAAAACAAATACATTGAAATATTTGATGATAAGTTAGCAATAAAAATACTTGAAAGCAAAATTGTAAAGAAGGGCAGAATAACCATCATTACATGAGAAGAGAGGTCAGAAAACAATCCACAGAAGAACGGGAATTTTTATTTAAAAAAGGTTTATATTATCCTGCAGCAAGACAAAATATATTTTGTATCTTTCTGCACCAAGATTTCAGCCTTCACAATAAAGAACTTTGAATATATTTGGCTTTTAAAAAAATCTATCTTTCTATATATGGATTTATTTATTTCAAAGTGAAGAATTTTAAGGTAAGTATAGTAGAACATAAGAAATCACACTGATGCCTAACCCTTTAGAATTCTTTTATTCGATCTTTTATTTTATCAGATACTTTATAACTCCATATAAGACACATAATGCTGCCAGGTGAGATTTGTACTCTGTTCTATTATTCTGTGGGCTCCATCTCTATTTCCTTCTGGAGTCAAATTTAGCTAGTGAGGAAATATGATGGAATTATGTGAACTTCTCTATTACTGACATTATCTACTACAGTTGCCTTTGTAATTTTTCTAAAATATAAGAAGAGTTAAACTAATAACCCTAAATAAAAGCGTCCATAGAAAAAAAGAAAGGAATACAATAGATAAGAATATTCATATACATTAGTTTCTTTTTTCCCCTGGAATATCATTAATGCAGGGTTTATAAATGTAAAGAAAGCAACTGTCAAAATTTGGAAATTATTTTTGAGAAATATTCCTGAGTTCTCCACAATTTCTGGACAGTTTAGGAAAAAGAATTTCACAAGGATGTATGTGATCCTCAAATATATGTTTTTCACACTCAACATCTAAGTTTCTATTTTATATTACTGTTTCTTAAAATTAACATATAATGGGGGTGGTGTAATCAGGGGAAGGACCAAGACTGGCCTGAAAAATGCCACAGTCATCTTCAGTGACAAGGAGGTCCCAAGGTCTTTCGATGATGATAACAGTCGAGTACATGCCAGAAAGCCAGTGTGACAAACTTCTTCTGAAGATTAAATGGCACACATATTCCCTCCCCTCTGGAAGCCAGGAAGTGATGCACAGTGCAAGAAGCTATGCTCTCCTGAAGTGAACCACAGCCACCCTCACCAACAAGGTCCCAAAGCTCCTCTGATGATAATGGTTGAACTCATGTTGTGGAAGCTATTGATGATGAGCTCCTCTAGGAGAGCCAACAGCTCAAAGCAGAAACACTTAGAGAAACCCACAATGCCTAGCTCTTCTTCTCCATATCTATTTATGCTCACAACTTTCCTCAGGTGGGCCATTGACACTCAGCACCATGCTGATTTAATTCAGCTGGTGTTAAGTTGACCACCGGCTTTTAATCCATAACATGGGCTTAATAATTTTTCCAGGTAATTTGTAAGCTTTCCCAGGTGACAGATAAAGAGACAAAGGCATGCATAGACATTAGGCTAACTTTCTAATGGTTGAAAATATTATGTCTTAGTGATGCATTTATTTTATAATATACCACTATAAGTTTCCCAATCATAATTGTATACACACACACGTATATATATCCATGAATAATTCATCTTTAACGTTCTTCAGTTTTAAGGATATTTTAAATTAAAACAATTTACTTATACATTCATATTATATATCATTAATTTTATTACAACCACTGAGTCCCACCAAGAATTGTAGCTAGTATGTTATTTAATGTTATACTTTAAAAATTTCTCTTACACTGATCCTTGAGATAATTTATTAATATTTTACTATATCTAGTATCTTAATCTTTCCCTTAAATCATGAGATATATATTCAATCTAAATAAACACCTTGTTGTAGTTTTAAGTCAACACACAGACAAAAAACTTTCACCACAGACATCTAGCCAACAATAATTCCCAACACCAATGGTGGAAGAAATCTCTTTGAGCTTTTGATTTTTTAAAAATAAATGGAAGTAATAAAAGGCCAGAGACCACCAGGGTGAATACATTTTAATAGTAGTAAAATGAAGTGTCACTTAACATCAATTTAACTTTTATTTCCAGCATGCCAATGGACACAAAGATGTCTCTACCTGGGTTTCTTGAAAGTTGAGATCAGAGAAAACGAGGCTCAAAACACAAATTCACCAGTTATCTCCATTTATCCACACAAACACTGGTCAGGTAAAAAATTAGGATTTCAGCCCCTCTGGAGTAGGGGAGCCAGTTAAGTCACTCGGTCACTAATTTTTTTCCTTCTGAGTTGTCATTTTCCATTTTATAACTCTAGAACTATGTAATTCTCCCTTGTGCTTAACCTCAGTAGCTTATGAGTGGCAGCAATTTCTTCATGGTTGTAGGAAAAAGTGTAGAAATACAGGAACAGAGGTATATAAGACAACTGTTCTTCTTGGAAGGTCCATTTCTGTCTTTAATTAAAAGAAAACAAATCATAGACATTTATGAAAGCTTGAATTAAGAGCCAAATGTTTCAACTGGGATCCATATCTACAAATGTCGCCAAGAAGAGAGTGAGATAATCTATCAACAAATATTACTTCATATATAGAGAAATTTACCAGGAAGATATTATCCTTCCTCTTAATAAGGGAAAAAATTAGAGAGTTTCAAGTTGAGTAAATTCTCATGTTTCCACAGAGTCTGTGAGGGAGAAGCCATGGTTCACACCCTCTGCTCTTCCCACTACATTGTGCTAATGGCCAGGTCTACATGAAATTTAAATGTCACATCTCTTCCATGACTCATAAAGTATATCGTTCATAATAGTTTGATTTATTATGTGTGTCCAGGGAAAAGTCTATAGCATAATACTCTATAAAAATGCAACTGTTAAAAATGTCCCCATGTTCTCATTTTACAGATGAGGAAATGGAAACAGAAAGGAAATCACTGCCAACTGATCATTACTGGGATGTATTGTACTGTACTCTGTATAATTCTCCTCTTTAATATTATTTAATGACTTCCAATTGAATTCCAAATATATTCCAATTCCTCTCTGTCAATGTTTTGAAATTCTTTTCTGCATTTTTCTGTGAAATAACTCCTTCAGTTCTTTTTCCATTACTCTGCTTCAGAAGGTTTTATTATCTCAGATTGCACTTGCAAACATGCTGTTTTCTTACCAAATTTATTTCCCCATGCTTCCCTATCTGCCTATTTTTTGACAGACCCCTATTCCTACTCCAGAGTATCATTTAATGCTCTTCCTGTGTGGAATGAGATTTCCTGAGTCAGTTTTTTCTAACGTCACTTGCATATTGCTGCGCTTGTCACATTTGCAGTTATATTATTATATTTTTAATTTCTGTTTAAAGTTTATAAGATCTTGGTGGGCATGGTCTCAATGAATTTCTCATAGAATGTTTGAATTTTCTCTGGATAATTATTATTTCTTCATATACCTGTATTTTGACTCAATATTGCCTTTTTTTTTTTTTTCCCCCCCCGGTACTGGGAAATCAACCCAAGATTTTCTCACAGAACTATACTCTCAGTCATTTTTATTTTTTATTGAGACAGGATATTCTTAGATTGCTAGGTTTCCTGGGCTAGGCTCAAACTATGAAATCCTTCTGCTTCAGCCTCTTAGAAAGCTAGGATTATAGCCATGTTCTATCATGCCTGCTAGTGTTATCATCTTTTAATGAAAACTTTTTATAGCAAATTACCCTGAATTATTTTAATTATGTTTGCTTAATGGTGAAAATGTTGCTATGATATGGGTGCCTAGAAAAAACACAAAATCTTATTTTTAAAACAATAAAATAATCATTTACATAAAATAGTTAGTGTTTTTCAAACAAAATAACTTCTTAGTTTTGTATCATTGAAATAACAAATGAACTTCAATTTGTGACTACAACAGAAATAAAATGATGTATGATAAAAACAAATATGGGAATCTATGATAATGATCAATGTAAAAGTTAATCATTTCAGATTAGGAGAGTTCCTCATATTTTAAATTTTTGCATTTTGGTTTCAATTGATCCTGAAAAGCAACCAGGCTAAGCATTCTCTTTCTATTATCTTATCTTTTTTTTTTCTTTGAATTTGGTGAAAATAGTGAAAAATTCCAAGTCACAACCAGGTTTTCAGCACTGTTATATGATTTTGTTGGCATTTACCTTCAGTACATTTAAAGAAATAGGTCGTCACTATGGAACATCTATTTTAAACAACTTTATCTGCTGAAGAGATTCACATATAGCATAACTGATATCTCAGGCCCCAGAACACAATCATTTTTATTTATATCTTCCTTTTAAAACCCAGAATTTAAAAACTTCTAACAGTTTTCCTGTTCAGATCTGTTTCTCTGATCATTTGCATCTCCATTTACAGTGGTCATCATTCCTCAATGTAAATAGCTCCTCTTTGACTTTGATATTCTACTTAAAATCCACTGAAGTCTTATAGTTTTACTTTCCATGAGATCTCTTTTGCATATAAGTTTATCTTTCCTGTGCCAGTAGACAGCTCAGTCATCCTGAACAAAGTTTCCAACTCTAAAGCTCCCTGAGTTACTCTGGGAAAAAAGTCCAGACACCTGCCTTTTCCAGTTTCTTCCTGGCAACCGTATCCTCAGGGAATAACTAACTACAACCTGCTTGTATGACCCTGCTGATCCCCCTAACTCACACAGTCTGCCGATCTGGGCCACAATAATCACCTTTCTGTCTCAGTTTAACCTCCCAGAAATCATGTCTGCTTGCTTCAAAGTCACCGATTAAAATTCTCTGCGGGAAATATGTGTGAACAGCATGTTGGACCCCAAGAAAAGTGTTGACCTAAGGATTTATCTAATTCTCTGCATATCCTCTGGATTTCCTTTATGTTATCCAAACATACCTGTGTGTTTCAGACCCTGTATTTAGAAAGCTTTTAATTCCATCTTATTTATCTCCTAATCTTTAAAGGAATAATCTATTAGTCTAAATTAAAGCATTTGCACATTTAAGACTTTAGCCGATGTCATTGCAGAAGAAGGCAGATCTCACCTCACAGTGTTCAGCATTCCATCATAGGTTTCCACAATATTAAGACCACTCTGACATTTTACTCTGACTGACCAATAATTCTTAATACTAACCACCCTTCCTTGAAAAGTTAAAAGCACCTGACCCTTCTGTCTTAGTCATTTTACTTATTGCAGGAATGAAATACCTTAAATTCACAACTGAAAGTAGCAAAGTTTTATTTTGGCTCCAGGCTTTAGTTGACTGTTCTTGGAGCCAAGGGGGAAAGAATAGCATAAGGGTCTGGCAGAGGAAACAGCCCAGGTCATGGCAACCAAGAAGCAGAGAGTGAAGGAGAGGGCTGGGAAATGAGATATAACTTTCCAGGTCACAGTCACAGTGATTGCCTTTTCCAACCAGCACCTGCCCTGGGATAGCAAGTTAGCTGCAACACTTTTGTAGACTAGTCACCTTCCAAAATGTGAGGCTTTGAGTTTTACATCTAAATCACAACACCCTGAATGTTACATGATAAAATAACTGTGAAAAAAAGAATACAAATAGAAGGATGATCAATACAGTCACTGGAGGATGATTCATGCATTTTTAGCTAAATTACACTTTATTTCTTTGTGCTTAAGTGTTTGTATATGTGTGCGGTAAAGGTGCTATCAGATGCATATCTTTCTTTTAATGACACCCAAAAACCCATGTATTAAAAGTTTGTTCCTCACAGTAACACTATTGGAAAATCATGAACTTTTCAAAAGTTTTCTAGGAGGTGCCAAGTTCATTAGGGGGAAAATGAATGTGTTTTCATTTTGAATAACGAACAAAAGTTAATATTTGAAACATATAATAAGGTCTCATTGGAAAACCATATTTTGAAATATAGAAAATTTTCCTATGTGTTTACCGTGTTTTCATATTTTAACATTAGACAAATGGTCAAGTACGTATTTGGAAATTACCAAAAATTTCCTTCATATCCTATAAAAGTTCCATAAGTTCCTCAATGAAGCTCCTCAATGCAAACTTTATAACTTCCTCAATGAATATAAGTTCTAATAATGTGTATAGTGCTCTTTCTTATTGTATTCTGTCTCCAAACATCTTTAGTTATTTCTATAGAACACTTTTAATATTCATTATTTCATTAATCTACATAGCTATTGTTTGTTGTATAGAAGAATCTGATTTAGTTATAAGATTATAATGGCAAACCATTCAAAAATCACCACTAATTCATCAATATTCTAGTGATGAAGGTAGACAAATTAAAAAAGAATATTATCTGGTGTGCAAAATTCCTATGAAGCAAAAAGCATAGTAAATCACCCAAATAATTAAAATAAATGGCAAAAATATCAAGGGCAAATTAAAGTTAGAAAGTAAAATTTTTGTAGCCATCTAACTGACAATAAGCAACCATCTTGATACAAGGGGTCTAGCATGAGTCTGTTGATAGCAAATACATCCTCGAAGCTTTTGATTTGTAAAAGAAGTACAATTTGTGCTCAGAAGAGAAGTTAATACAGCTAGAATTCACTGATCATGAAGGCTTAGGTCTGAGAGGTACAAGGGTTCAGATCCTGTAGGGCTGCGACATACGTGTTTACTTCAATCTAATCTTGCTCTGAATTCTCTGAACTCTTGTCAGCTTCTTCTTCTTTTTTTTTTTTTTCTTTTTTTTTTTTCTGTGAACCTCAAAAGGCAATCCCTTTTACACTGAACTGAGCTATCAAAATTCATTTGGAACAAGTTCTAGCACCAAACTGCCTAGTATTGTCAGGGGCATATCTACATGTATCATTTTTCACATGAGCATCTGTCGAGTGAAAATGTGTGAGGCCCCATGCAGTTTAGAAAGCAGCAAATGGAAATTGAAATAGACTGAGGTGGAAGTTAGATACAAATATTTTAATCTATTTCTTCCACTTATTATAGCTAATGTTTTGGTCAAAATAGCTACTTTCTTTTCATACAAATGTTCTTATGCAGAAAATGAGGATGATAATGGTGAATACTGCAGATCTGGTTATTGCCTGGCTATATGAGAGATCTTAAAAGATGATAGTTCGAGCTCTGTAAAATACATTTTTGGATTAAAAAAGCAGCAAGAATAAAGACTCATCAACATATAGTATGAGGCTGGGACGACCACGTTTATACTCAGAATTTTTAAATATGTCTAAAGAATACTGTGTGTGGACATTTTTGTGCCTTTAAAGGACTGAACAATAGTTAGTGGTTCAGTATGGCTTTAATTGCTTGGTGATTTTATCTGTTCATTAATGAGAAGAGATCATCTTATGCTGTAGTTTCTGTGTAATATCATGTCTGACACATAGCAACACAATATTCAATAAGTAAACAAATATAAATGGATGAACCTATGCACGTACACACTCACACAATAAGTCAAATTATTAATGTTTGATGTGCTCCACCCTCTCACTGTCTGTGCTCAGGAATCCAGTCAACAAAAAATGGATCAGAGGTTCATCTTACATTTGGAGTCACAGAAGACTCTTTCAATATCAATTTCTTAGGTGGAGTCCTGGTTGAAAAGTAGGGATATGTTTTATATAAATATTCCAATTACGGCCAGAGAACAATCTAGAATAGGAAAGTTCTTTTAAAGTTCTTCATAGCAGATTTCTAAGTCACCTGCATAAAAATCACTTGAAACTGTCTTCAAAAACAAGTTCCAGAGTGTCACACGCATCATCGTGATAAGAATCTCTTGGTATGAGCCTCAGAATTCTGTGTTTATATAAAGTACTTAGTTCATGTGTATGGTTCCAGAAGTTTTGCAATTTCAGTTTTAGCACGTTAAAAATATTTTGGTATCTACTGAGCTGTGTTTGTAGAGGATATAAGATAAAACAAATTACTGAGTGCATTCAAAAACTGGGTTAGATACATGTATGTTTGTCAAAGCACATGCAAAAGAATTATTTTGATAAAATACAGTATGAAAAGGCAGCTGAGAAGTAATGTATTCATAGAGATGTAAGGGTCGTAAGATGACAGGGAGTCCAGTGCTAGTCATCCATGTGACGTGACTATCTCAAATACTTATTCTGTGCACTTGTAAGGACTAACTTTTTAAAAAAATATCATTCAAAAGACAATTGTCTAAGTTTTAAAACAGTGTCCTAAGAGAAATTAAAGGAGCTTGATTTTTTTTCTTTGATGAAAAAATCGTATCGTGTTGAAATTTTCACTGAAATTGTTTGGAAGACTGACCTGAAAGAATGATGTCGTTGTCTCATGGGAGAAAGAAAGGACTAATGAAAGGTGAAGGGTGATTATTCAGGATCAATATAAGTATATCTCTTTTTTCTTGTCCTAATAAAAGATATAGGTAGATAGATAGATAGATAGATAGATAGATAGATAGATAGACAATAGATACATAGATAGATACATACATACATACATACATAGATACATAGATACATAGATAAACAGATACATAGAACCATAGATATGTAGAGATATTTATAAAAATAATCATAAAAATGTGGAAAATTGGTATCCTTAATTCATTAACATTCATCTTTACATTGTGGAAGCTACTTCGGTCTTGTCCAAAAATATATTTATTTTAAAAGTTATTTGTATAATGCCTTTTTAAATCTTATTTAACAGTTTATTCTGAATTTTTTTAACATGGGTTTGTAGCTATCCTGAAATTGACTACACATGTATGAAGAACTAGGCACAATAGCTGGTAAAGAATTAGAATTCCTCAAAAGAACAGGATCTTAATGCTCAAAAGCATACTATAAGGTCCCTTTTGAAGACATTCACGTTTTATTAAAAAATAAATAAAAGAGGTCTGCAGTAGAGTAGAAAGATACTTTAGAATCCTTGCTGAGTACAAGAACCACTTATGCTTCCTGGATCAGTGCTTTTGGTTCCATCATCGCCCTGGAGGGTGGCCTTGCTTTAGAAGCCAGAGTTACTTTATCCTTGGCAGAGACACCATGTAGGGGAAATACCAAAAGGAGTCCACACACGGCATTCACTGAAAGCCTCTCTAATGTGGAAAATACATGGCTATGTCCACATGATTAAGGGTTAGCCATGAGGAAGAAGCAGACATTACTTTCTACAGCATCCTCATATTATTGCCCAGAAGACAGTCATGTACCAGGAAAACTACGGAGGGCTCTTATCTGTAAATTGTACTGTGTGTCATTTATTTCTGTGCCTGAAAAATTGTGCATGCTTATGAATCTGGCATAAGGGTAACGTAATTAGGATATTCTCAATGACTATTCTCTGCAGTCTCACTGACGTCTTACAGTATTTCTGTATCTACTTCATGTAATTATTTCTATTTCACAACGATTATTATAAAAAGGTATCATGCTATCGATGTGTGTTATGGACTAAAAACTGGTGATCAATTTAACATTAGCTGAATTAAATCAGCATGGTATTGAGTATAGATGACCCACCTGAGGAATGTTACCAGCATAAATAGAGACATGGAGAATAAGAGTGATGTGGGTTCTCCTAAATGTTGCTGTTATGAACCACTGGTTCTCCTGGTGGAGCTCATCATGAATAGTTTCCGCAATTTGAGTTCAACTATTATCATCACAGGAGTTTGGGACCTTGTTGCTGAGAGTGTCTGTGGTTCACTTTGGAGGAGCTTTGCTCCTTACATTGTGTATCACTTCCTGGCTCTGAGGGAAAGATGTGTGCTGTTTAATCTCCAAGAGAAGTTTGTCATGCTGGCTTCCAGGCATGTACTCAACTGTCCTTATCGTTGGAGGGGCTTGGGACCTCCTTGTCGCTGAAGATAACTGTAGTACTTTTCAGGGCAGTCCTCCTCCTTATTTGAGCATGACTTCTCAGCTCCACTGTAACACCTTCAACCTACTGGCACAACTCCTTCATCTCACTAGCATAGATTTTCTGGCTTCCACCATTGACCTTTATGCCTTCCCAGCAGATCTGTAAAACAGGCTGGTGTGAGTTATTCTCATGGACTCTAGACCTCCAGTTGTATTCATGGGACACATTGACATGGGCTCTGGGGCTTCAGCTGGACTCATGCAGGGTTTTACCGTGGGATGCAGACCCTTGGCTGAACATTCTGGATCCTTAGTGTTGTGGACAGATTTCCTGCATTTTTTGTATTTAACTCTGGGTGGCCACCATGAAATAATATTATAAATTTGGTGTCTGGATTGTAGTGATTCTCCTCACAAGCCTTGACTCAGGGTCATCAGAATGTACCTGAGCCGGATAAAGGTAATCTGTGCCTATCAGTCTTCCATCCTTTAGTCTAACATACCTCAAGTAATCAAGCTGAATAGAAAAATTATATTCTCTGAAAAGACTTCAGAATATAATCAATGAAAGATCAAGGTATTTCTCTTGGGCTGACACAAGTTTAGGTGTGACATTATACAGATGGTTGTTTTCATATTTGATTTTTTAAAATTATGTTTTTACAACATCTCTTAAAACCAAAGCTAATTAAATGCAGTATTTCTCCTTTATGTTCAGAAGGCATCTATTACCAGATGTGGTTGACTGTGTAGGACTGTCTATAGTTTCTCATTTAGGGTAATTTATTCATGACAGTAATTGATGATGAAGTGATTATTAAAGTTACATTGTGCCATGATTTTCCATTTCTGTCTCACTGTATCCTGAGTTGGTATCTGTCTTTTTTCTTTTAATCTCTGTACCAGGATAATAATATGGCCATATGTAAATCACCCAATCCTATTGCTTTGATTTTTTTGAATGAAAACAAGGAATGGAATTAATGTAGATCTATATTTTATGTACATCATAAGAGAATTTTCAGAATGTAATATAAACTATCAGTTGAACATTAATCTGAAAGAAGAGTTTTGGGATACACTATCAGAAATTAACTTTAATGATAATTTTGAAGGGTTTTAAAGTTAAGTCAAATGGAAGCCTCAGGATTATGCATTTATCCTCTTTACTAACTTCTTATTAAGGAACTCTGTAACTTGTCCTTTATTTTATGACAAGACATTTGAAAGTTTGATTTGAATGAGTCATAGTCAAAATTATTAGGCAGTATAAAAAGATAATAGACTTGAAACTTCTTTATTTTTTAAGGTCTTAAAATAATATCGTGAACTCTTGACTCCTGAATTTAAAATAAAATCTCCTAAGAGTCTGATTTTAGGCATTAACCCAAACTCAAAAGTGAATAAAAAATGGAACACCAAATTGATAATGCATTTTATGATGTATGGATTATTGCCTACATGTTTAAATTCCTTCACAATCACAGCATAGTTTTCTTGTTCATGTACTAGTATTATGCAAGAACTGTCAAAACAACACCAGATGTTTCAAGGAAGTAACTAAATATTAGCACCCCTTTTCAGTTCATACTAAATTCTTTTCCCTCATACCAACTTCTGATTAGCCACAAAATTCCACAAATTCGTGCCTAGAACTACATATAGAAACTTTATGCCAGGGGCTGGGGATTTAGCTCAGCGGCATAAGCGCCTGCCTTGCAAGCAGGCAGTCGTGAGTTCGATCCCTGGTACAGATAAAAAATGAAAAAGACAAAAAAAAAAGAAAAAAAAAAAAAAAGAAAGAAACTTTATGCCTACATCCTTATCTAATCAACCATAGTCTCTTTCTTGGACTATACTTTTAGTTGCATTTTGTATTTTGTAGGTTTCTCAGTGCATGTCTGCAATACATAATTACATGCACTGTGCACAAATGGTACATGTAGGTAACACATCTGAATTCTTTTTTACATCCCCTTCCTCTCTACTTCCTTTAACTTCCCTCCATCTGTTGGGTGCCTTTCCTTTTCCAAAAGATGCATCCCCTTGTTTCCTGTTATTGACCTGACATTTTATTCTTTAATTGAGTCATACTTCAGAGCTTAACTGGTTTCCATGGTTCTATTATGGCCACCCTACAATTCATGCTTCATTCAGCAACTAGGTGGAATACTTTAAACGGTAAATTTATACTAGTGTTCACTTGCTCAAAATCTTCCAATGACTTCTCATGATATTCAAAATAAAAATGAAACAAAAGTGTTCTATATAGGGCCAGAGATATAGCTCAGTGGCACAGCGGCTGCCTAGCAAGGACAAGGTACTGAGTTAAATTCCTGGTACCAAGAAAACAAACAAAAAAATTGTTCTAAATTGTCTGCAAAAGTATATAAAACATACAGTTACATGCTTCTTAACATGCTTACAGTAAACAATGGGCCACATTTACAATGACAGTCCCATGGGATTACAGTGGAGCAGAAAAATTTCTATCACTTATCCATGTTTTTGTGTTTTAACTTGAATGCTAGTACAAAAGAGCAATAAACACAACTGTAAGTGATATTACAAAACGTCAATTTCTAAAAAAAATTTACAAAGTACAAAAAAGGATACAACTGAAGACATGTTAGGTGGTCTTTAACATAGCATGCTTTATCTTATATGAGGAGCCTAATAGATGCATAAAAGTGCAACATAATTAATAGGAAATAGCAAGACAGATCTCTGACACATAGGAAGGAAATAGAAGATAGAAGAACAGGGTATGGAGAGGAGAGAAATGAAGTTAAAGGAGAAGAGATAAGGATTGTGAAGGGCTGTGCATGTGTACTGAATTCCTATGAGAAAAGTGACCATCATTTACTACACACATGTATTATAAAATATATCTATATATCTTATCTATATCTATTTATTCATATCTATCTACGTGCATATTTAGACAGACAGAGAGAGAGAGAGAGAGAGAGAGAGAGAGAGAGAGAGAGAGAGAGTTGAGAAGAAAGAGGAAAAGAATTGAGAA
The DNA here is from genome assembly GCF_034190915.1 of Cavia porcellus. Taxonomy (NCBI): domain Eukaryota; kingdom Metazoa; phylum Chordata; class Mammalia; order Rodentia; family Caviidae; genus Cavia; species Cavia porcellus. The sequence goes on from NW_026947487.1 coordinate 96,234,737, forward strand.
ATGTCGTGCACCTGTTCCAGTTCCTCTGATGGATGAAATCATAATGTGCTAAAATATGTTCCAATAATAAATAAACGAATAAAAATAAAATATTGTTGATCTTTAAAAGAAGTGTCCAACAGAGTAACAAACTAAATAAATGCTATAGTATCTATATTTGTATGTTACCACGCTGTGATATTCCCAAGATGAAGTTACCTAAGAGTGGAATGCCTTAGAATATGTATTCCTGATGTCCTGTGACACGACAGGAGTGCCTATTATTGTGACCATGTCCTCCGAAGCTGTCCTGTTCTATTCAACTCCAGACATACTCATTATATTACTACCTCTGAAAATCTCATCCTTTCATATACCCAGGGACTTCATTCTCTCTCTCATCTCCAGATACCTATGTGTGTGTCCCTCTACCCAATCTAACATAAGTATAATGAAACATCACCTTTTTAAAAGGGCTATTCCTTGAGAGACAATCAAAAACGTGTCTCATATATCATCCTCACCATCACATCTAAATATTTCCTTCAATTTAGCTTCACTGCATTTATCATGACATTAGACATATGTTTATGATTTTTCACTATCATTAATATCAGATTCATTAAGCAGCTTTTTGGTATGCCAGGAGAAGTGGTATAACAGTGATGACATCTTAGTAAACTGTTGAACAGTTGATGAATAAATTGATATATTATATCAAGATTTAAAACACGTAACAGTAGTAAGATAATTTTCTCCAAACTCACATTTTCACTTAACTGCGACTTGAACTTAATTGGCTGAAGAATTTGTTACTCTAAAACTTCTTAAACATTTTAAGTTTTCTTGAAAATATCTAGTCCTTCCTTCAACTGTGAATACAATTTCTCAAAGTGAAAATGGACGAATACGGGTTCGAACACAATTTTTATTCTTATTACTTACATGACATATCAGAAGTCTTTAAAGAATTAATTCTTAATTATTTGATTAAGTAAAAGATGTACAAATCCATCAATGAATGAAATAAATATGTAAATTGTAAGCAGAAAAATACTTCTAAGGAAAAAGTTTGGGAAATTTCCCTTTCATGTAGGAACAATTCCAATTATCATATTTTGCTCTTCAAAATAGATAATCTATATCTCCCCCATTTAACAATGTTAAGTGACAATGTAAAATGAATCAATTAATAAGCCCTAAGAGCAAACTAACAATGTGAAACTCTTGCCTCCTTATATAAATCACCATCATTATCATCATTATCATTAATAATTATATAGCAAAGATACAGACGTTTTATGATTCTTTAGCGTTATAAATTTCATTGGTTATACATAATCATGTATAATTTCAGACTAATGCCTCTGGAATTGATAGCAAATTTTTTTCAGTACATACAGTGGTCATTTTATTTGTCATGATCTCCCTTGCTTGAATTAATCAAATTTCTTATTGTAAATACCAATCTTTCTTTCATTTTTCGACATTTTGTTGTCTTGGTATGTTTCTCTCTCACTTCTTGGGCCACTTTTAGGAAATGTCCATTTGCTATATTTCTACAAATTTCCATTTAGTAAGGAAGAGATCCTTACTCAAATGCCCTTAGTTAAGACTGAAGGTTCAGGTGTTATTCCATAATCTCTGTCTAAGCAGAAGATTATCTTCTCATCAAAATATCTCTTGTTACTTATGTTGGCATCAGTCTCTGAAGAATGTACCATTTCCTATGAATACCTTAAAGTAATACCAAAATACTATGTATAATATGTGCAAAGACGATGAGATACATATTCTAACTTCTTTTTTTGATAGTCTAGTCATTTATTAGAATATCACTGTAGAAGCCACTGATTCCTGCATATTGTATCACCGATTTACTTTAGTTATTATTTTCTGCTCTTTGAAAATAAGAAGAGTCACCTTTTTCAGTTTCCAACTTCACAATTTCCTGATGAGGTATTAGCAAAAGGAGAACACACTACGAACAAGTTTGATTTTTGTTCATGTTGAAATGCAGAACACTATCTAAATAGGTATATGTTGTGATTCCTACAGACGAATGTGTTTCTGCTGTGATTGGATAGCATAGTCTATATCTAGTGTGTGTATATATATATATATATATATATATATATATAAATTAGGTTTTTTGATTCTGTTGGTTGGTAGTACAGTTAAGTTCCTTATTATTGCTGATATTTCTGTGTATCTTCAATTCAATTTTAAGAGAAAGAAACTGACTTTCCAGCCATAATTGTAGATTTGTCTCTCTTCCTCAGCTGTATTAATTTTTTTTTACATCAGAGATTTTATACCTTTTTATTTGATTAATGAAATTTGTCTTAATTGTTGGGCAGATTAAGACTTCTAAGTACACAGTGTTTCTCTGGTAATTGTTTTTGTTCTGACGTGTGCTTTCTCTGATTTTCATGTAGGGATATTTTTTGGTTTTTTTGTATAAGTTTTTTCATCTTTCATAAATTCAAGCTGTGTATATTATTATGCATAGGTGAATTTAAAGTGAATCTTAAAAAAATATATGGTTGCAATACTTCTAAAATTTACTTTTCCAATATCTTTGAGTTGGTATATTTACATGAATTGTATATAAATAAATTAAGGCTACCCTAGAACCGGATTATTTTATTTTACTTTTCTCTGTTTCTATTATTCTATTTTCATCATTCTAGAATGCTATTAAAATGCTTTAGAATTTAAATTTTATCCATAATGCTTTTGTTTATACATTTTGTATGGCTTTTTTAGTTTTTGTTATAGATCTTGCATTATTAATACATAGAATATTATAATCTACTGATATTAACACTATCATTTTAAATGAAGTGTAGAAATTTATCTCCATTTACATAAATTTATTCCATCGTTTGTAATATTACTGCCATAAGTATTTTTTGTTATACATTTAGAATCGTATCAACAGTGTTATGATATTTGTTTCAGTTATTACACATAATTTGGAAAGTTTATTAACAGTAGCATTTTCCATAATTTTGAATATCATTTTTCTTTCTTCTTAATATTCAGAATTCCTTCTTTTATCATTCTTTTCCATTTGGAGAACGTTCTTTAGCTCTTCTTTTAGCTCTGGTGGCAAAAAATTCTCTTGGTTCTCTTTCCACTGAAAATGGCTGGTTTTCTTTTTATCATCTCAGAAGGCTATTTTCACTGGATACATAATCTTGGATTATTCTTTAGGTGTTTGAAAATTGTATCATTATGCTTTCCTATTTCTGTAGAAACCACCCTGGCTGGATTCTGCTGGTAAATCCTATAGAAAGCATATTATATGTCTCTCTTTTTCATTTTAAGGTTATTCTCTTCCTTCTTCCCCTCTCCCAATTATTTTTTAATTGATTCCCAAAATATGACTTCACCATATCTTGATTCACATAACTTGGTGTGCTCTACCACACAATTTTTTTTAATGTTTTCTCTCTTTGTTTTTCGAATTGGTTAATTGTTAACCCATCTTCCATTTCATTAATTGCACCCATCTTTCTCTCCATTCTTATGACAAACCCATACACTATTTAAAAATAATTTGGATATTAATAAATTCTAAATCATTAATTAAATTCTTTATGACATTCTTAACATTTTCTGCCTCTTTGATACAATTGTCTATTTTTTCACTTATTTTAAGAGCGTTTATAATTATTTTTGAAGCCTTTTCATGATAATTACATGAACAACTTTGTCGCCTAAATCTGACAATGCTAGTATTTTCATGATGACATCTGTTGACCTTCTTAATCAATACAAGGTCTGCTAAATTTTTGTTATTTAAATAAGAATATTTTTATTGAAACCTGTATATTCAGGGTATTATTAAAGTAGGACTCTTCCTTAAATGCATAGTTTTGACTGGTTTCTCCCAACCCCATGCTGGTGCAGGGGAATGACTGTACCTTCATTACAATCAGATGGGGTTGGAATTCCAATCTCCCCTGATTTCTAATCTCCATTGTGAAAGCATTTCCCCTTTTCAATGATGCCAATGTGTTTTCTGGCTTCCTACTGATACTTTCTTGGATGGCAGGAGTCAACATTATTTATTTGTCCTCTGATGATCTCCACTAACACCACTAACTGCATCAGATTTGGAGGAGCTGCTTTGTCAGCACTGAGAACTAATGAAGATTTCAGGGTATCTGGACTTCCATCTTTGATGGACTGACACAGAGACCCTAGTGCATGCAACTGCCGGAAGTAGTGACAAGAAAGGCGTGCAGAATCCACCTTGATTCAAAGAAACTCAGACTCACTCAGCTAGGCTTCTTCTTCCTAGTTAATGACTGTAAGCTTCATTAATACCAAGTGGGCTAGGAAGCCTCTTTTGCTTATATGGCTCTTTAATAGCAGTCTGGCAGTAGGATGTTGGCACATTGGTACAGCTTGATAAGGATGAAAGTCTAATTTGCTCCCCCCAGGTTGTTTTGCGCCTGAACAAGGTGAGGCTGTAGCTTTTCCTGTGGTGTCTCGCTGAATTAGAGCAGTTACTGCCTAAATGCTGTCTTAGTAAGCTACTGTTTTTCTAGTTGGTTAACTAGAAGACCAATTTTTAATGTAGTTCTTCTTCTGTGCCTACTGGCATTTCTATCTTACTGTCTTTGTCCCTTGTAAGACTTAAAATATATGAAGCCAAAAGAAAACTAATACACCTCTTTACTGTGCTTTTCCTTGACTTTTAAAACTGTATCTATTATGCTTTTCTCCTTTCTTATGTTTGTTTTTAGTGTCATAAAATATGTTATTATTTATGTTGTTAACATAGAGGAATATACGTTTTCCATATCTTCCTAGAAGCAGAAATCACTGTCACACTTTATATGATCATTCATAAATTTTCACTCAATTATCCATTTTCAATGAAATATCCATTTCATACTAGAATCCTAACTGATACAATTTATTTACTTATAGTGACATCTTTTCTGCTATAAAGATTGAGTTCTGAGGGAAGAAAAGTACCAGGTTTCAGTATCTACTTGTAATAAATACATAAAGCTGTAATTTGAAAGTCACAATTTATTTGGTTTCTGCATATTTATCATTCGTAGTCTCATCTTTATCTCTAAAGAGACATGATAAAATCACTATGGAACCCTGAGCAAAATTATGCAGGCTTTAACTGTCTAAAAAAGTTTTATTTTGAATTTTACCACCCCAAAGTGGGGATGGAGCAGAACAACAGTCCACAGTACAGTCCTGGTGGCCCGGCCAAAGAGGAGCTGCACTCACTTCCAGACTGGGATTATCCCCGAATGCAAACAGTGATTACCTCTTGCTTTGCATTTAAGGTTCAATATGAAAATTTATTCTTCTTCCTGTATGATGCATTTTTAAGTGTAGAGACCTAGCAATTACACCATACATATGTACTGCATATATACCATGCATGTGTATCTACTGATCAGTTTCTCATAAAGAGAAGGCTACTAGTAAGAGGTTTCAATGTTTTCTCATTAGAGCCACAGTGACTTTCACAATAATAAATTTCAAAAATACTTGTGAAAACATGATTACTCAGTGTTTTGTCTTTTGAAAGAAGCATCTGTAAAGGAAAATGCGATTTATGGCAAAAAAAAAAAAAACCTTAAAAAATAAAAAAAAAAAACACGTAAAATTTTCAAATACACATTGACCTTATCTTTGAGTAAAGTCAACTTAAAGACATGAAATTATTTAATTAAAATTATTGAGTTAATGTCATCTTCTGGAACAATACATATTGTTTCTCTATGAGTCTATTACATTTTAAAGCTTAATTGTAACTGGCTTCCTGAGAACCGTTTTCTTCCTTAACCAATGAAAAACAATCATGGTTTTGTAATTTTTTTCATTATAAGACAGAGCTTTCTTAAATCATATTTCTGAATTACCAGTTAATAAAGGTCAGTCATCCAGGAATTTGATTGGTTCAACCTGATTTCATTAGGTATGATATGATAATACAGGAGATGAAGAAAGCCTGTCTTACTAAGGTCAGCAATTTGAAAGCCAAGAATCATTTTGGAATAATAACATGCAAAATTCTTCAAGCTATTGAAGTGTACAGAAGATGTTAAAATAAACTATGGTGCTCTAAAAGGAGAACTCGTCCTATGCAAAAAAGATGAATTTATGCTAATTGTTCATTTAGTGTGGATAAAATTGCTTCTACTTTAGAAAGCACTGACCTCATCAGGGATTTTTGAAGTTGGAAGCTGAAAAAGGCGACTCTTTTTATTTACAAAGAGCAGAAAATAATAACTAAAACAAATCAGTGTCACAAAGTGCAGGGAGCAGTGGCTTCTATGGTGATATTCAAATAAAAAGCAGGACCATCTATAAAAGAATACCCTAAGTTAAAGCAGTTATGTTTGTCAATTGTTTTCACATAGTATGTAGACAATTTCAATTTTAATACATGTAATTTTTTAAAAATGTGGATTTGCAGTAAGGAACAGCCAAATTAAAATCAGTGTAGCCACACATGAACTAAACTGAGGAGCATAAATTACATAGGACTTTAACTAAATGATGACAATATATTGGATCAGGATATAGGAGTTGAACCCTTGAAGTTTCAAGCATTTTTACATTAATGCACAGGAGCATTAAACATTTAAATGAAAATATATACATAAGTTACATTTGAGTAAGAAAAACTTCACAGGGCTCTATTTATATACAGTCATCATGAAGACACGTGCTGGCTGAGCAGTTATATAAGCGAGCTAGATGGTGTTTGGTCATAACCCCATGCAGATGTGTTTGAGACCTCGTGAGATATGCTGCCTGGATTTCTCATAGCTTATTTATCATAAGCATTCCGTGTAGGTGAGGGCACTAAGACTCACTTTTAATATTATTTATCTCTACCCATTTAACAGATGAGAAAATTGATATTCAGGGTCACCAAGACAGATGCCTTACTGCATAGATGATATTTACTTATACTTAATCCAAGGACTATGTGGGGGGAAAAGACAAACATAGATTATTTCTCATGAAGTTCTAATAACAAAGTGACAAATGCAAGTTACACTGTTTGACCAACCTCACAGTCCCTCCTCTGACACAAGTGGAGTATGTGGAACTTCAAGTCACAAGTGTAGTATGTGCCAGGCTTTGTATTAGATCACACTTTGAAAAAGGCTACTTCAAACCTCAGTTCATGGTATTTATATCAATACAGTGTAATTAGAATGCTGCATGTTTCCATATGCACAAAATTGATTCACTTTTGGAGTATTTTCTTATTGGTACTGTTAAAGGTTTAAAGTTCACAAGTGCTCACTGTACTAATACTTAACTCCCAGGCTCCAGAATCTATATTCCTGGGCTCTACTACTGAAGATGAGATTCAGCTTTGGTCTGCTTATGAATAATATGTATTCAATTATATTTAGGGAGAGAGAGAAAGAGGAAGGAAGGAAGGAAGGAAGGAAGGAAGGAAGGAAGGAAGGAAGGAAGGAAGGAAGGAAGGAGAAGGGAAGGAGGAAGAAAGGAAAGGAATGGGAAGGAAGTAAAGGGACAGAGGACAAGAAAAATAGCCTGTATACTGTAAAACTTAAAAGTTTACATATTAGAAAAATAATTTTTGTCAAATATTATTACATTGCTATCTTAGCTACTTTTCTTATTGGTGGGAAAATATCAACTCGAAGATAAATGAGGAAAGGTTTATCTGAGCTCACGGTCTGCAAAGATTCAGCCCACTCTAGGGCAGAGTGACATGGCAGAAGGGCATTGCAGAGGAACTGTTCATAGAATGGCAGGAGCAACAGTAGCAAACCTTCCTTTCCCTTTTATCCCATCCAGGCTGTAACACTTTGCGCGGGTACCACCCACACATAGGTTGAGCCTTCCATTAACCGCATGCAGAATTATGCTAAGCCAGTCAGTGGACTATTTTAGTAACAAACATCCTTAATTCCAGCATCACAAGTTCTACATCCAGCCAGATCTGACAAGACTTATTTATGAGTGCATGAAGCTTGAAGATTTGGGAGGACATCTAGATACATGCTATAACAATTTTACTGTTAACAAATATTGCAAATTCAAATACCAAATTGAACATTTATAAATGCATACTCTGTACCTTAGGCTCTAAACAGTCTATGTATTTCTGTAACTTGACCATGAAGGAAAGTAGAGAAAAAGAAATATTATTTATGCTAAAACTTCACCAATGTATTATTTTTAAGTTCTATTTAAGAGACTTTACTTTCTAGATGTATCTTACAGTATGATTTCAATAAAGCAAATGCTCTTAAAGAACGGCCTGGTTTTTCCAGGGAAATTGTTTAAAATGCAGTTTTTTAAAAAAATAATTTTTATCTGTTCCTTCATCCATTGATCTTCGTGTTGGCTATTTACAAGATTTAGTTATTATTAATGGTCTAGACATTGGTATTCATGTATCACTGTGTCATGATACTTTTAACTCTTTCAGGAAGATATCTACAAGGAAAATACCTGAGTCAAAAGAAACCTTTATTTTTGGTTGTTGTGAAGAATCTTCATACTTATTTCTACAGTGATGGTTCTAATTTATTTTGCCACCAAGAGTATAGAAGTTCTTTGTTTTTCCTTCTAGCCTTGCTATCATTTGTTATTAGTTGATATCTTGATGATAACCATTCTTTCTGGAGTGAGGTGAAATCTCAATATTAATTTAATTTGCATTTCCCAAATGACTAGTCATGTTGAACATTTTTATTAGATATTTATGGTTGTTTGTACTTCTTCACCCAAGAAGCTTGCATTCATTTCAGATGCCTATTTTTGTATTGGATCTTTAAATTTGGGGGGCCTGATTTCTTTAGTTCTTTATTTATTCTAGATCTAGCCCTTAGTCTGTTGATGCATAACTGGTGATTTTTTTTTTTTTTGCATTTTGTAAGTTGTCTCTTCTTTCTGTTGGTAATTTCCTAAATGGGAAGGGAAAAATGAAAATGGGAAAGAGACAGGAAACATGGAAAAATTGATAAAAAAAAAAAAAAAGAGGATGGTGGGGAAAAAAATGGAAACAAAGCTTTTGTAAGTGGAGAACAGAAGAAAGATTGAAAGGATGGGAGGAGAATAGAAAGAATTAATTAACATACATTATGTCTGGGTGCAAATTCAAATGTTATATGCTCTATAATGAATATGGTCCTTATGCATGGCAAAAGTGTACCAATAAAAAATTAAAGTAAAACAGGGAGGGGGGAGTTTTAGGCTTTTTTTTTTTTCCCCAAACCTATTTCTTAAGAAGTTCTGGAGGTGGGATCCAGGAATTGTGTTTTAACATGAGCTCTAGGTCTGTGGAGGGCTTATACAGTTCTTAAAGTCACTATCTTTACTGATTTCTTCAAACAAGGTATATATGTTACATAAAGAGGACTTGTCCTTATAAAATTTATTTAATGACTGATTAAAGTAATTTGTGATTTACACATATTGTTTCCATTCCTTCAAATTCCAGGTGAAACTTAAACATTTATAATAAGCAATGGAAGGATCCAAAAGCTGCTTTATAACCTGTAATTGGTCAATCTTTTAATCAACACAGAAAGCAAAGGAGGGTAGCCGGGTCTATTACGTGTGAGTTGTTATCAGTGCAGTTTGGTCGGTGTATGTTATAAAATAACATACACCTTCCTATATTTTCATTTGCTAGCTAAAATTGAAAGTCTTTAGGAATATTAAGTGGCTGATAGTACTTACAATAGAATTTGTTGGAGAAAAGGTATTATTTTATGTTATCGGCCATTCAGTTTTAGGATATAAGGACTGAATGTATATTTGAAGTCATTCTTTTTTTTTTTTTTCACAGTAACAACCTTTGCATGAATTATGGGTCTAAAGATTGAATTGGCACTAAGAAATATGTAGTTGAAAATATTATCATTAAAAGCCACACTGATGAATTGGCAAGTCATCTGAACAAATTAATCAGGAACTATATTTCATGGGTACAACACAGGGAAAAGAGGCCTTTTTTTCCATTTTCTTTAATTCATTCTATTTTAATTTATTCCACATTAATGAGTTATTTGATAAATAAAAGTAGAAAAGCTAATGTACTTTTTTTAGTCTATCTATAATTGCAGGAATGAACTGAAAATTAAATCACACAAGCAACTCTTTTTATGTTACCATTTTATTCTGAATTATTATTTTAATAGAAAGTTCAATTGGCAATTAGAGAATTATATTTTGTGAACTTGGTGAGTCATTTTCATTCTCCATGTTTTACTGTGCTGGTAAAACACAAAGGAACAAACTATGTCTTAGGTTTCTATACGTTAAATGGGGAACTCTCAACAACTGCTTATTAGAAACCATAGTGGGGGAGAGAGAAAGGGCCCAGGCAGGGATCTCTACCAAACCTTGACTCGAGGTATTAAGAGTCAAAATGATTTTAATGGTTCTCAACTACTGTTTCTGTTTCTACTCTTATTTCTGTAGCTATAAATGTTGCATTCAAATGACTTTGTTTAATACTATATTTATACTTGATAATTAGGACACTTGAGGGTTTTGGTTTCACAGCTAGGAACTCACAATAGGTTTCTTCCAGATGCAACACAAAGATGGTATGTTGTTTCTGGGCAAATTCCAGCAAAGATGCTTTTTGTAGAAATTTAAGTAAGAATTCTCCCAAAATTTTAATTTGTTTCCCTGAAGAAGAGCTATTTCTTTCTGAAAAATACAGTATGAGTGAGTGATGTATCATAAATTATTCCTGTCAAGATTTTTTTCAAAGCACATTGTATTATAAAATCATGGAGTCTATTAACCTGTTTTAGATTTTTCAAATGTAAAAAGATAAAATAAAGTAATAATGAATATGCATATATTCAATTAACAGATTCTAAATTTCAGTTTCACTCTGTTTCTACTAGCATATATTTTTCATGCATTCCTTTATCTATCAATCTATCTTTTTTGTATCTTTTTGGGGGATACTTTTCAGTGCAAATTGTAAATACTTCACTAATAAATAGTTCAATGCACTATTAGGTAGTGTGAGACATTTATGGGTAATGTTTGTTAAAAGTTTATAAAATTGAAAACAAGACAATATTTGGTAAACTTCATTCATCTGTATCCAATTATAGAATGTTAGCATCTTTCAAGAATATTCCTTCAACCTCTTCCCTAAATCCTGAGAATTAATTTGATTTGATTCCACTTCCTCTAAAATTTCATGTGAATAGAATTGTGTCTTTTACTTTCTAAGTCTGCTTTCAATCACCATGAAAGTTGGAGATTCATCTACATATTCATGTGAATCAGTAATTTATTAAGTACTGACAATTTCTAATTATATGAATATAATTTACAAAAAAATATTGATGAATATCTGGGCATTTTTATGTAGTACTGATATGCATACAGCTGATATATATATATATATATATATATATATATATATATATATATGTATGAAAATTTATATATTAATACTTTCATTTCTCTTGAATGATTAACTCAGGGTAAAAATTCTATTATAGAGTAAAGATGCAAGCTTAATATTAAGAAGTTCCCAGAGCTTTTTTAAGGTATCTGAACAATTTTTTACTTCTAACAATGTATGAAAATTATAGTCATACCAAATTCTTCCTAAATTTTGTGTGTGAATTATCTTCTTTTACATTAGACATTTAAATGGGTACACAATGATACATAATTATGATTAATTTATAGTTTTCTGATAACTAATGGCATTAGCTTTTTAAGTTTATCGCTATTACAATATCATCTTTTCTCATATATGTACTCAAATATTTTATTGTTCTTTCATTCAATTGTCTTTGCATAATTGAAATGAATTTCTTGATGTAGTGGAGACACCAGCAATTTTTTATAAGTACATGCATTGTAACTATTTCTCACAATGTACAATTTATCTCTATACTTAATGTTATTTTTAATGAGCAAACTATTTTATGATGAAAACTAATTTAGTTTCTCTAAATTTTATTTTATTTTCTATAAACACAGTCTATAGATATTCTACATTTTATTAAAACCTTCATAATTTTTGTTTTTTGTATTGAAAGCTACTTTCCATTTCAAGTCGTGTTTATACATGATGTAAGGTCTGCATTACACATGATGTAAAGTCAGCTTTTTGTGGCTGGAACACAACACCTAATCCCAACAATTTACTGTGGAAGGCTTAATTTGGCCGATAGTCTGAGAGATGTTCTGTCTGGAGTTGGCTTTGTCCCAGGTAAGGAGTCATGGTGGAAGTACACAGCTGAGCAAGTCTCCTTAGGTCATGATGGCCTGCAGAGGAGCAGGAAAGCAATGCCAGACAGAAGGGAGAAGAGTTAGATATGGACCAAAGTGTCACCTCCATGACTCAGGGAAGCACAGTCAAGCTGAACCATGACACACCCTACCATAAACATTTCCTTCATACAGCATTGTTTGTTGAAAAGATGTACAGTTACCAGCATATCACTTTGGTTTTCTTAGTGACAATTTTTATACAAATGTGATGGGAGTATTTCTGGACTTACTCCATTGTATTATAATTATCTATTTTTTTTATGTTACAGATACGTTTCTCAGATCACAGTGTTTAAATCTTAATCTAGAGGTCATTTTTCCAGTTGTGTACCTATTTTTTGTTTTATTTCATGTTCCTTGTCCTTGAAAATACTTAAAAGAAACTGAACTGCTGGAGTTATAATCACAATATCACTGAATATATACATGAATTTGGGATAATAGGCATATCAATATTCACTATTAAATATTTATTTATTATTAATTAAATAAATATCTTTAATTTCACTCAGCATTTTTATCCAAATTTAAATATATATGAGTTACATTTGTTTTGAGGAATATATATATATATATATACATATATATATATATAACATATTTTGTATAATATAATATATGTTTCACACAACATATACATATAGATCTATATGTCTAATTTCCTGATCATTTTCAATCTCTTTATCTCCCTACTCCATGTTTTCTCCTCTCCTTTCCCCCTGATTCTATTTCACGTGTCCAAAATATCTGCTTCCCCATTATCTACCAACCATCCTTTATTTTAAACATTAATTGATTTATATTTTGTTTTCTTTTTTTTTAAATTTTATTTAAGAGGAAAAAGAGAAAATTACAAAACAAAACAAAGCGGTGTAAGGTTACACATAATACAGAACTACAAAAAAAATAAATAACAGTAAGAAATCACCTGTTAATAGATTACATATTATCATCTTGGAAATAGTTGCTCAAATCACAGTATCAAAGAATACAAAGTGGACATTCAAACAGAGAGACTGCAAACAGCTGTGTTCACCTCCTGATACATAATTTTCTGTGTCTGACTGATGTAATTTTATATTATGGTCTCAAGATGCATCCATTTTACTCTAGTGATGTGATTCCATTCTTCTTAATGACTGAATAGTATTCAGAGAAACACATACAGCTTTTTTTACCTTATGGTGAATTGCACTGCTTTTAATACAAGTATGCCTGTGACACTGTATATGTTGCATCCATTTTCTGTCAAATGCCTTGAATTTGCCTGTTCGAATGACAAAGTGGTACTTCTTTGTGTACAGATATCACATTTTCCTTATCCATTCTTCTGCTGATAAACATTTGCACATTTTCTGGCATGTGAACCTTATCTTTCTCATTAGTAATAGCAGGATATATTTTTGTCTCCCTTATTCTAAAAATTAAGATATTTTATTTTGATAGTAGTGTTAGATCACTAAATTATTGATTGGAATTTGCAGAGTTCAAAAATGTCCCTTTCTCACTGCACAATTAACCCCATTAACGTGTTGCATTAAAGCACTGCATTTGTTACAATGACAAACCAATATTGAAACATGATTTTTACCCAAAGGAAACAATTTTATATTACAACTCACTCTGTACTGTATACCTTTATGGATTTTGACAATTGCGTAATTTATAAATTCCCACCTTTGTTTGGCTCCCATTCTCTCCTCTTTCCTTTCTCCACCTCATCCCTGCTCTTTTTTCTGTCTCTGTAACTTTTGTGTTTTAGTGTATGAGATAATTGGCTGTACATAAGATGTATTCATCAGATTGATTTCTTTCAGTTAGAAATATGCATCATTATGATTTTTCAATGTCTTTTCATGGCTTGATTGTTTGCTTTGATTTTTGAACACTGTTCCGTTGTACAGAGATAGAAGCATTTGTTTGTATATCTACTTTCTGAAAAAAGATCTTGATTACTTTCGTTTTGTTAATTACAAAATAAAATTCTATACATTGCTGTGTAGGCTTTTGTATGCACATAACTTTTCAACTCTTTTGTGTGAATATCAAAGAGTAATTCTTTCAGGTCATATGTTAAGACTATGTTTAATTTTGCAGGTATAGATTTTCTTTTCAACTTTTTTGTTAGTGTCCTTTGAAGCACAAATGTTTTTAATTTTGGTGAAGTCCTTGTTATCTGTTTTCTTTTTCTTTTGGTACTTAAGCTTTTATACTATATCTAAGAAATCGTTATGCATTCCCAAGTCTTGAAGATTCATGCAAAGTTTTATTAAAATAGACTTAAACTTCTGGTTCTTAAATTAATTTTTTCACTTAAGGTCATTTTATAATCAAAACTCTACTGTACATGTACGGGATATATATATATATATATATATATATATATATATATATATTACTTTAATGAGAAAAAAACAGAATAAAACCAATCAAAACAAATCAGTGTAAGAGAGACTGGATTTCAAAACACTATGAAATAAGCAATAGTTACAATAATGTCTTTTGATGTCTTCAAAATAACTGCAGATAATTTTGGACATAGCAAAAATCAAACAGAACTGACTAGAATAGAAAAACTAAAAACAAAACAATGACTACAGTGAAAGATTTCAAACAAGCCAATAGTAAATCCAAAATGGCTACCATATTATATCTTGCTATCTTTGAGACAGCTGCTCCTGCCATTGAATTTATCATAAACAAAACCATAGAGAATAAAACCCAACCCAACAAAACAATGGAAATGCTGTAGCACCTCAAAATAAGACCATAGGGAATTAATAGCAGCTACAAATCTCAGGAAATACCCCCAGATGTCACACCGTGTACCGCTATCCTCTGAACTTGATCAGACCACTGGCCCTACACCTGCAGTGTTAGTGAAACACCAAAGCACTATGGACATCCAGTTGCCCTTCAGCTTCGTAGCAATCATCACAGCCTGTGTTTCTTTGGATAAGTAAGTCACTATGGGGAAGGGGTGTGATCTTGTTACTTCTTGTTTTTCAGCCCCCACACAGGAAGGGGCTGGTGTCTGGTCATTTCCAGTCTGGCAGAGGCCTGTGCATGGTGCTGGTTCCCAGACTGGGTTTGCTTGCAGGTCTGGCCATTGTTCTGTCTCCCCACCATCCAGGAATAGCCTAGGATATGTGCTTTTGAATGTTAGATAACAGAAATTTGGGATACTGCTATACTTCTCTAAAGTGTGTTGTTTAGTTTATTTTAATTGCATATTTTAATAGGGAATTCATTGGTTTGAAATGGAATTGAAAAGTGCCTTTACTTTTAATTTCAAATGTAAAGTCAATTTTCTAATCCGTATTTATAGTACTTGGAGTACAGCTAACATATGCAGATTTCAGGGATAGAAATTTGCTTTGTTACTTTTGGTTTTCTTCTTTCGGTATTGTTTTCCACTAGTGTCATCATTATAGTAGTTTAGAACCTTGTTAATTTAAATTAACAGTAACAGTAACTTCTGTGTATGATTTGATATGATTTTGCAAAAAGAATAAATGAAAGAAAGAAGCAGAATAATTTCTTTAGAATCCATTCCTAACTCACCTTTGCTGTCCGAATTGCTGCAGAGTTCATTTGGACTATGATTGTATTTTAAGTAATGAAGGACTTACACTTTACACATCAGCAATCAAAACCCCTTTACTTAATTGCCTGAGTTAACTGGCATGGGACAGATAGTGTACACTGATATGCAGTCCAAAAAAGTCTAATGGGGGATTTTGATAGAGAATCGTCATGCTAAGAAATTGTTCTTGCTCTTGACAAATTCTGGAAAAAGGATTTAATCCTTTCAAATGAGCAGAATTAGAGTAAAAGAGCAAACTATAATATTACCAAGATTTTACAGAACAGTAAAAGATAAATGTTTCTAGGTGAATAAAATAGAAAAAAAAAAACAGTTTTAGATTTGTTGACATTATTCTAAATACCCTTGTAAATGTAATGCAATCAAAGTTAAATAAACAGAACACAACCTTTGTTTTTAAAATCTGCCATTTAAGACTAAAAATAAGCTAACACAATTCAATTCTCCCAATTAATGACTTTAAAGAGTGTAAGGAAATCTATTCAGTGTTTTAAGGAGTACAGAAGGTGATCCAGGGAGTAAAAAAAATATTTCCCTTTTAGGCATGCTAAGTCTTTAAATTTTTTAAATCAGATATAGAAAATATGCTGATACAAGTTTTGTATGATATATAGCATTTAGAACTATTCTTTTCAATATGTGTAAATATGGTCATGCAAAAATATATGTTTTTAGCTATTTAATGAAATATAGTAACTGAGATGTGAATTCATTCTTGCATTACAAATAAGTATAATTCCTAGTGATTTAAGATATCCCAAGTTAAATGCAAGGAAGCTCAATTTCCCAAATATATTTCATATAATGTTAATACCAAATGTCATACCCAAACATAATTGACTATTATCTTTGATAAACACCATTTATTTTATTTGCTTCTTGAATACTGGAAATTTTCAAGAATATACAAAAATTACTGAGATCTCTTATATCAAAGAACATAGTTCACAATTGATTTTCTTCTCACTGTCTTTCCTTCTTTTCTCCTCTCTTTTTTCTTCCTTCCTTATTTCTCTCCTTTTCCTCACTTTCTGTTCCCTTCTCCCTTGTTTATCCTTCCTTATCAATATAGTATCCACTAACAGAATATCAAATACAGGATACTTTCTATGAGAATAAATAAGATGTACCTAAGTAGATAACATATACCTAAACTTATTTTGTTCCAACCAAAAATTGCATTCAAGATTCTTGTGTCCAAAGCAGATCAACTGGGTAAACATAGTATAAAGCTACTTGGTTCGAGTTAGGGGTTTAGCTCATGGGCATAAGCGCTTGCCTGAAAAGGGCAAGGTCATCAGTTCAATATCCCTGGTAAAGAAAAATAATTTGGTTCCTACACAGACTCAAGGTGGTGACATTCAAACACAAAATTTCTAAGAGTCTTGAAAATGCTAAACAGGAATTATAGTACTCAGCGTAATTACTCAGAAAATGGTAATAGGGAATTATCTTTAATGGGAAAAAAAAAAAAAAAAACCAATGCTTTGAAAAATGCATCTTTGTCTCTAAAAATGCCATTTCGCGACCAAGAAAAATATTCTTATTCTGTTTGTCAGTTCCCAGTCACATCCCATCGCTTCCAGATTTTTCAGAACCCCCTAAGTTTATTAAACCATAGTGTGTGCTGGCTCTGGACTCCCGGCACTCTACCTGCCTCTTCCCCTCTTGGTGGATCTGCTCATTTCTATTCTTTCCCCGTAGATGTGTCTGAAATTCTTCCAAAATTCTGGCAGCTTTACACATTTCCTTCCTACACATGTCCACTCCTGTAAATACACAAGAGTTCCTGGAGTTGTTGAACTATGACATGAAAATCAGAAGAAAGAATAGAGGCCATGAAGAGGTTGTTGTGATTCATATATTTTACTCTCAATCCAAGTATTCCTCAGTTTTTATATCACTTTCTGAATTATGACAAGGTGTTAGGATGCTGCCTCAATTAGTGCGATAATGGCATAGATATGCTAGTATTTTAGAAAAAGTGGTTTTAAGACAGAAATAAAAATAATTTTAATACTTACTGCTTCAGATTTCAATGTGGCAGATACACACACTGGACTTCAAAGTAAGGAATGCATGCAGATTTCACTCTATAAAAGAATTTCCATTTCATCTTTAAAATGAGGATTAACTAGAAAATAATATATTTTTGAAATTAAAAATTACAAACATAAGTATGTATACCACAAATGCTGCTTGAATACAGTATAATGTTATATTTTCCATTGCTGAGACAAAACACATGACATCCAAAGTTAAAAGCATATTTTATGTAGCTTACAGTTTGTAGGGGTTTCAGTCCACAATTAGCTGGCACCATAGCAGGGTGGCTTCACAGAGGTGAGCAGTTCATGGTGGAAAAAGACAGCAAAAGCAATAAGGAAGAAAAAGGCTCTAAGGAGTAAAAAAAGCAATAAGGACCAAGTGGCAAGCAGCTTTCTCTCCCTTGTATTATGTGCAGTTTACCTTCCTCAAGGTATGTGTAGCATTTGTACCCTTAATCCCAGCACTGCTCGTAAATCAGTCAAAAATGTCTAGATCCAGTCACCTCTGAAAAGCCCACCCTCCATCACTACATAAGGTTTTTGGAGACATCTGGGTACAAACCATGACATCTACTTATTAACTATTATCATTGGTTTTCTATTACACTGTTGCCATAATGTAGGGTGTTTTTTGCATTGCATTTGCAATGAATCAGTTAAGAAATCATTAAACACTCAAAATTCCTAATAAAATGAGAGTATTTTGTGTGAATATGAAACTGTCTACTGTTCCTGGACATGGACTCATCTCTAGACTTTATGCTCTTTCTGCCACTCATAACCTAGATGTTATAAATAATTCAGAACAATCAATAAGCAATAGCAACATTAAATTTCATGTTAAAATCACTTCTAATTCTCCTGAACCATTTTTGGATGTATTCTTCTCAAACTGTTTTCCACAATACTACATACTGAAAAATGCATATATTTTATCATTTAAAATTTCCACTAAAATTCAACCTTACATATTTGCATAAATTTAACCTTTGAATAGCAGATTACAGATACATTTGGAAGCACAAAGCAGTTATATTTCGTGAAAAGTAGGAATTATCTGGTATACAGCATATCTTGGAAGAACTCAAATTGCTTAAAGCTGCATACTTAATTATGCATGACATGAATATTTTTGGAACAAATTTAATGTGTTCAAATAAGCTGTGTTTCAAAGGATACTTTGGGATAGAAATGTAAGCTGACATCTCCTTTTTGTGACTTATTTTCCCACTCAATAGAACTTTACTTCTAAAAAGGAATATTAAAAGGATCCATTTAGTAGGTCACTGTTATTAGAAAAAAAATGCAAATGAACAACTAAACTTCGCTACACAAATCAAGTTGCCTACTCTCCTGGGCATTTTATTCAGTGCTTGGTTTAATATTTTCCTAACATTTTAAGAGTTTTTCCAATTAAATATTAATACACTTCTCAAAGAGAGAGGGATTTATTATCTTAAAGAGATAGTGGAAGGGAGAAACCGTGATCTGCATGAGGAGTTTAAAATGAGGAGCCAGAGAGAAAGGTTCATTAGGAAAACATAGTGAGAGTACTTTCTCTGATACACTAGAGTCACACGTAGAAGATGAGACTTAAATACATCGTGAAATTCACTCAAAACTCAATGTGGTTTCCTTGACTCTACTGGATAAGGAATTCCACAGCCTTAATATGGAGCAAGTAGGAAGATCACAAAGATCTTGGGCACCAAAACATTCTGCATATATTAAAAATCAAACCAAATCTCCCAAGACCAGAGAGACAGGTGTACATTTCAACTTGTCCAGCTGCACAGAGTTGCATGCATGAGAACCTCATGGACATTGTCACAATTCCTGATGCATCAAATTTCTCTCAGCTTCCTCTCACAAGACTGCCACACATTTTCTGAAGCTGCAGAGAAGTCTTGATGGCTGACAAATCTCAGATAATTTCCTTTTCTGGGATGTAACATCAGCTGAAATAACCTGCAGTGTTGCATGGTCATGCTCTCTTCCAAGAATTATTTTGCATCAATATCACAATCTAAGTGGGACAGAAAACATGGCCACATTTTCTGATTCATCTCTGAAAGTTCATTCCAGCTCTCTGCTTAAAAAAAAAAAAAAAGAAAGAAATTGGTAAATTTGCCTGTAGTATTTTTGATGCTACAAACATGTCTAAGTTTTTGGATAATGATTTTCTTCTGACATATTCATCTTTCTCCAACCCAGATTCACTGACTTCTCAACAGGAAAATGGAGTATGTCATTAATTTTATGAACTTCATGTCATAGTTATATGTGAAATGTTTTAAAATCCACACCTTCTCTTGCTCAATCCTGCTTATTTAGTTTCTTAATAATGCTCATCTTGAGAGTACTCCTTAATAAAATATTTGTATTAATATATCCAAGAATAAACCTCTTGAAAAACACATGTGATCTCTATCATTAATATTTCCTTTCCTTTCCTTTCCTTTCCTTTCCTTTCCTTTCCTTTCCTTTCCTTTCCTTTCCTTTCCTTTCTTTTCTTTTCTTTTCTTTTCTTTTCTTTTCTTTTCTTTTCTTTTCTTTCCAGTCTCGTCTGAATGCCTCAGCAGGGCTTTCTACATTGGAGCTCACTGTGTTTTCATAAGTCTCTCTGACTGAGAGGCTTTGCAACTACAGTTTATTTCAGGATAGTGCCATTCACTCTTCAGAAAAAATGTCTTCAAATATCTGCAGCTTAGAAGTTTCCCTTTAAATTGCTTGAGCACACATTTGTTTTTCAGAACCAGGGTGTACTTTTCTGTTGTGCTCCCGACACTATTTATTAAGGTATCTGTGCTGTCTTGTCTTAGTTATATAACACAGTGCTTCCAAAGTTGCTAAGACAAAAAAAAAAAAAATGAGGAAAGCAAACTTCAACTGAAAAGGTTTTGTTTCACCGTGACACACATCAGTACTGGTTTCAATCCAGAGTCAGTACTGATCACATGGTCCTTACTCAACTGCCCAGGAAACTGGGAAATACACATAGATAACTGATGAGTTAATGATAAGCATGAGATCCCCATTGAGAAGCTACAAAATTCTTTACAGGAACACTTCCCTAAGTGAACTTGGCTCTGATCTGCTACTTATCACATAAGAAATTCATCATGAATACAATCTATAAACTGGTTAAATTTTCTTGATTTAAATGTTTTTATATTCTATACAAATAAAAATTCACCCATTTGTTCACCATGTGAGTAAACATAGTCAGTTACATCTCTGTGCTTCGGTATCTTCAGTCATCAAGTAAAGCATAAGACCTATAAATCAACCAGTACACTGTTGAATAGACAAAAAGGTCTTCACAGCTAGAGATATAGCTCTGAAGGCCATAAGTTTTATTACCAGCACCAACATATACAAATGGTCTTTGTAAAGTTAGTCTTGATTGCTTTAGTTAGAATTTTAGAATTTCCACATATTTTATCTGGGGAATGATTTTTTTTGTCGATTTCTTCAATAAAAATATCAAAAGGCAACTGTTAAAAAAATCACAAAATGAGATTCCAGAGAAGATCTGGAAAAATGTAACTTTTAAATATATGAATCAATTTGGTAATTCTTCCTCACTATGTAAATATATTTTACACTAAAAAGACTTGTCCATTTCGAATAAATCAACTTTATGGAAAAATGATGAGGTTGCCAAGCCAAGCCTAGAAGTCAGGGCTTAATTATCTCCAGTCTTGTTTCCCCTGCTCCAGCCTGTGTCCTAACACTGGTTCTGTCATTCATAAACAGCTTATTTAAGTTAAATTCCTTTTTCTTTAGGGAATCCAATTTCCCCTTTATGAGTATGACATGAGAAACAATCAGGTATGAACATGTGATTAACAATATAGAGGCAGGTTTCTGGATAATGTCTTTCCTCTCGTGTTTCCTTCTCCAATCTGAGTTTACTGACCTGTCAACATGACAGTGGTTCTTCATTAATTTCCTGAATTTCATAATCATAGTACTTAGTATGTCTGTTAGTACTCATATTAAGGCTCAGCAAGGATACAGCTCAGCGGCATAAGCACCTGTCTGGAAAGCATGAGGTCCAAATTCAATTCCTGGTAAGAAAACAAAACAAAACCCTCATACTAGGATATTAGAAAGAATTTGTACCATTATTTCTGTTGATTCAAATGTAGTGAGAAAACAAATTTTACTCAGATTCCTATCAAAAAATTTCTAATCCTCCTTTGGGATGATGTCATTTTGAATTCACAAAGTTGACATTTTAATCCTCATAACATAATTGGCTTTTTTCTCCCCATTATTTTGGAGAAAAATCCCACAGGACATTTGTGGGAGATAGTTTTCTCTCTCCCTATTTATAAAACTATGTTATGGTTTAGATCTAGATTGTTCTCTGAAACTCTCATTTTCTCACTGGCTGGTTTTTGGAAGGTGACTAGCTTTGCACATTAGTGGATTAATGATTTTAGGAACTGAGTGTGCTCTTAGGAGGCAGGGCCTGGTTAGAGGCCAGTCACTGGGTCTATGACCTGACAGAGTCCGTCTCTCACCTCAGCTCCCCCTTACTCTCTACTCCCCGGGTGCCGTGGTGTGAGCAGCTTTCCTCAGCCCAAACCTTCTTCCATGCAGATTTTGCTGTGGAACCACCTGTACACGGGATGAATTCACTAAAGCTGAGTCATAATAAGCTTCCACTGCTTTAAATTGTGAATGTTAGTTGTAGTGTTTCAATGAATAACAATATAACCAAGGTAGCTCCCATTAACTACACCTTGCCCTATATTTCCTCCAAAATAAAATCTGGATAACAGTTTAGTTTTTAGTTTGTTTGTTTATAAGAAACCAGGAACATAAGCCTGCTTGATTTCAAGACACTTTGTTTCCTGGTCACAATGTTACCTGTCAACAGGCTTTTACTTGTTCATAATTATCTCTCATTCCTACCAGAAAAGGGACTAATTTCTCTTCTCCATACTTATTCTTAAAATGTCTACTGAAAATACACAAGTTGTTTACAAAATAAACACTTATTTCTATCATTGATAATTTCTCATTTCAAAGTATAACTGTAATATTCAGTAGTTTTACCCAATAATAGAAATATATAATTTTATGTGTCTTTTTTGTGACTTTTTCCTTTAGCATGAACATATGCCACGATAAAACCATTAATCTGATTTGCAAAATATCTTCTAAAGTTTCTGGGTTTTTTTTCAGCCTAATTAGCAGTTTCTTGGTCCAAATCACTGCATTCTGTCACCTTAAGTTTTTCATAATCATGTATCTGACTAACTGCTTACATATTCTCCCTCAGCCTCATTCACTGGATACACTACTTTTAGTGTAAGCATTAAACTTGTATGGTTTTCTCCTCTCTTTGAATTCGTAGTTCCTTTAGAATAAAGCTTAACCCTCTTAATATGACTTTCATTGTTTCTTTTCCTGAATTAGTTTACTTTGCAAGCCACTATATGTTTTCTAGCCCAATGATTCTCCAGCCACGAAACACTCATTTGTTTCCTAAAATGTTCTCTGTTATTTCATTTCTGTACAATTTTTCATACTGCTCAATTTTCTGCCTTTCCTGCTTGACTGTAGAATGGCAGTCTTTATGGGTTGCATAGTTGCTACTAAATTCCCAGAAATTAACACAATGTTTGGCACAGGCTGTGATACCTCAGTGCCTGTTGAATGAATGAAGTGTGCATTCTCCACATCCTCTCACAGGAGCTTCTTACTTCCATATTGACAGTGGGGAAGCACTTGTGAGCCTCGGGATGGAGAAGAATGCGGCTTAAGTATGAAAATATGGGTAGCTTTGCCTTGCTATTCATATCGGTTCTATCACTTACAAACTTTCTGACCTTAGACAGATCATTTCACTATTTTTCTTCATCTGAAAAAATAAATTTAAAAATTTAGTTCACTGACTTATAAGAATTAAATTAAGATAATATATATAAAGATATAAAATAGTGTCTGCCATAAGAAAAACAATTGATTTATGCTACCATTTAGTATCACTCTGGGATGAGAGCTTACCACAATATCTACCATACTGGCAGAGTAGGGACTTATTCCATTTCACTGAAAACTGCTTACCCAATTGGAAGTCATTTTCCTTTTGTTTCCTATTTCCAGATCATTTATGACAATAATTCAATTGCAATTTCTAGGTATTGTGCCTTAACTTAGTGCTTTTAAAAATTCATTGACCTTGAACTTGTACAAGCAGTGAGAGGAAATGATACTCTTTAGTGCTGGTGACTGAACTTGACATGTGTCATTCTTGCTTCATCAAGCTCAGACAGCGTTAACTTACTTATGTGGTGCAGTCTGAAAAATTTCATGTTCAAGGTTCTTTAGCTTCAATCTATTCAGGATTTTCAAACTTTAGGATCAACTTAGGAAAAAAATATTATTTTCAGTAAGCTTCACTTCCAAAAATTTGTGAATCATGTCTGCAGCTTTGTGTCTATGAGTGGAATCATTATAGAGAAGTCTTCCTGACTCTAAATTACATAAGATGATCTAATATTTGTATTTACTCATATGATTTTTGCCATTTTTCTTAGTCACAGTCTGCTGTCCAACATAATATTCATTCTATACTAGATATCAGCTTTCTGCATCTAACTTAACTTCATTATGTTTACCTCATTGATTATGCAAATTCAAAATTCAGAGCTTGCAATCTAATGTACAACACTACTCAGTGTCTTCAAACTGTCCTTTAAATAGTTGACTCTACTATGGCTTATGAATCTTTATATTATCTGCTGCTAAATCAAAATGTTAGATCAAAAATGTTAGATCTCCCAACCACAATATTTGTTTTTTTTTATGACACATACATGAGTTTTCTAATTCTTAATTTAAATACTAATAATAAGAATTTAGGAGCCATGTTTATTAAATTCCCATGTTCTATTAAGCATTCGGACACAGACTAAAAATAATTGTGAATAGCATTATGAAATTTAAATTGAGCTATAAAGGGAATTTAGAGAAAGTTAAAACTAACACTTGATAGTAACCACTGTCCTTTATTGAAACATTTTACAGCCATTTTATACTACAAAAAGGATCACAAATCTGAGCCAAGGTCATTGACCCAGTGTTACAATATGACTAAAACTGAAACAACAGTATAAGACAATATGGAAGACAGAACACAGAGTCCCATTTGTAGACTAAGATTGGTGATGCTATCAAGCCTGGTTTTCATTTCAATGAGACTGTATAACCATTGATTGAGGTTAAAACACTTATTCGGGGAGCCACTCCTTCTTGATGCTGAAAAGTAGGAGGAGAAATTTGGAGAAAAAGAAACATTTCCAAGAGATTTCCCAGAGGTATCTCTGGACATGGACATTAGTGCTGAGTCATTGTTGGCTGAAGCATACTTAAGCTTATGTTAAAACTCAACATATTATTTATTTCATATAAAATTTGGTTCAGAAAGTGACAAATGAGATGAACATTCCAAGTACTGTGCTTGAATGGCAAAGAATGAAGTGTTTGATAAAGTGGAGATAATGTCAGATAATGTGTTGAGGGTATGATGTGAAATATAAAGAAATACAATTATATGAGTCCTTCACATAAACATAACACTTCTCAAAAGAATTGCCCTTTATAATCCTCTATTTAATTTAATTATGAGCAGCATAATCTTAAATTATTTATAAAAACTGTATAACACATGAAATTATTGGGAATATATGACTGATACCCAAATGCAGGATTAATTTTGAAATTTCTCTGAGTTCATTACAGTAACAGGATAAACCGTAAAGGGAAAAATTAGAGATAAAATCCTTATCTCTCAGTTTTTCTGTCTGCCTCTTAAAAATATAGGTGATGTAAGTAGACAGAAGTACATATGAACATATGAACATATGTTCAATGTACATATGAACACAGGTATGTGAATATCAGTGTAGTATTTGTTCCTCATTAGTATTCTCCTTTTGCTTTTTGTCTTTATAGCTGAATGAACACTTGGGGAGTTACTATTCAATGATGAGATTAAATCCCTTCACATTATCTTTATTCTCATGGTTGAACATTTAATATGAACATAACTCATTTGTGACACAGTGACATTCTTACGTTGTCTAATCACATAGCATTTTCCAATGTCACCTTTATATCATGATGCTTGTACATACATACAAAGTGTTGAATTATCTTGGATAAACTGAGAGT
Organism: Cavia porcellus; assembly: GCF_034190915.1. Taxonomy (NCBI): domain Eukaryota; kingdom Metazoa; phylum Chordata; class Mammalia; order Rodentia; family Caviidae; genus Cavia; species Cavia porcellus. The sequence continues at coordinate 96,260,864 of NW_026947487.1, forward strand.
ACTAAATTTCCAATTAACTGAAGTGTTTAGAGTTATACCATGATTTTAGTTTCTTACAAATATTTTCTTCAATTTTTTAAGTACAGCCAAATTAACTAGCATACAAAATGAAACTAATAAAAAGTAGTAAAAATTGAAGATTATCATTTAAATTCCTAACCCACCAGTTACTTGTTGTTGCCAGGTAAGACATAATAAAGGACTAATGGGATAAAGAAGACATTGGGGTAAATGTTAGTTCCTTCATTAGGCTCTAGAATCACACACTGAGAATTATAAAAGTGCGGATATGGACATCTGGCTAAATGAGATAGTTAATGGCCCTACTGGGAATAAGTGTTGCTGTTACAGAACAGAGTAAAAAAGAGACCAAGTATTAGATTCACGAGCATATTATTATACCCTGAATCCTAGAAACTAGGAGTGTGTTCTTTGATGTGAAAACCAAGCAGAAATCATTTGGTAGAAAGAGGCTACTTATGAGAATTATTTGTTGAGAAAAATTTAATTAATTTAAAGCATGTTAACACTAAATTATAATGATCATATGCAGTAGAAATCAGAATCTCAGAAATCTGAGATTTCCTGAAATATTTCAGAAAGTTTTAGAAATACTACTGTGGCAAGTGTGCAGTTGTGAATTCGATCCTTGATGCAAAAAAAAAAAAAAAAAAAAAAAAAAAAAAAAAAAAAAAAGAGTTATCCGAAACTAGAAAAGAATTTTCCAAATGGTTTCAAAATGCAGTATGGTAGCTTAGACTGAATTAACAATGAAAAGGCCTTACCCACAATAATAAAGGTTTGGAGAAGAATTTGAACAAAAAGATAACTGTATCACCAGCCATTTATTCCTATCAAAGTAAAGTTTATTACATTTTGAATCATTATAAGACATATGAATTTATACCTTTTAATTTATGAATCACTATTAGTAGATATAAACTGTTTGATACAACAATTGAATATCACACTATTCATACAGTACTAACTTCCAAACATTTAGTTGTCTCTACTCCAAAATCCCCTTTATGTGAATATATTTTGGATGTAACAAAATGAAAATTGAGCAAAGTATAGTTTGAAAGTAGTAACTGAAATATTAGATAAATAGGATGCCAGACTTACAGTCAAAAGATTTAGAATGCATTCTGTGAGTGGTATTTAATGAACCTTCAAATTGTCCTTCTATCTCAGGAACTGATGTATCTGTGTGTGTGTGTGTGTGTGTGTGTGTGTGTGTGTGTGTGCAAGTGTGTATGTGTATAAAATGCATAAGAACGTAGACTTACGAAGTTACTTAGCAATGAGATAATGATAGACTATATGACTGATAAGAGAAAATTCCTCTTCATCTGCAATAAGTTAACTAAGTGTACCACATTTTTTCCTTGTCTCTTGGGTCTTGTTAGTGAAGCCTGATTGTTAAGAGTTACCATCAGTGCTAGGAGTCATGTATGCAAGGATCAGGCCAGACTGTGAACAACAACAACAGAAAGCAAATGAAAACTAAACAAGGTCTGGAACATGTGCATTACATGAAATAAATCAAGGTAAATATATGCATAAAATTATTTGAATGTTTCCACTGAACAAGTTGCTTTCAGTGAAAATTAATTAGCCAAAAGCCAAGCCAGGGATGGTGGTACATGCCTGTAATACCAATACATGGGAGACTGAGGTAAGACCATGGTTAAAAGTTTGAAACTATCAGGCTAAAAAATGAGTTCTCAGCCAGTCTGAACTGCATGGTTTGATCAGGCCTGCAGATCAATCTGTGAGCCTCTCCTGGAGAGAGAACAGGGATGGGGGGCTGGGCAAGAGGAAGGAGAGATGAGGACAAGTTGAGCGGTTCCAATCAAGTCCTCCTTTATTGAAGAAGTGTTTAAAGCCTATATAGACTCTGAGGAGATGTGGCACTGTTGGATAGGCAAGCTTGGATTTCCTCATATGCCGCGGACCTATCGAACTAGCAGCAAATACGTGAATGATCATAAAGCGAAAGTGGGAAAAGAGCTACAATGTATATATGTTGATAGGTGGAAGAGCAGGGGCAGGGGGCAGGGGTGCACAGGATGTGACGTAAGTAAAGGAAGATCATGGAAAATGTAGGCTGACACACCAGAAGCCCTCAGGAGGGCTAGATGTGGTAGCGGCCGTAGGGTGGCTACGCCGCTCCCTACATCTCCTCCATATATATATTTATATATATGGCAGGCCCTGTGAAGACAGTGCCGTTCTTAGGTCAAGAACTCTTCATATGAACTCAACCAGGCCTTACCTGTCATGGGCCCTCAGGATGGCAGTTGGTCCTGTGCCTGTCTTAGGTGACCTGTGGAGCAACATATGTGTCCTAGTTGTCCATCTCTAGCTACCTGTCTAGTGCCTCAGGGCAGCTGGCCATTATCATCATGTGGGCCATTTGTGGGGATCATTTCCCAATAAGTTTGTTGATCTGCCATCTCCAGTTGATGATAGTGTACCTGAATGGGCTTTGCCATAAATTTGTCTAGCTTATTGTTATGAGCATTATGATCCTCTGGAAAATGCAAGGACCTACAGTTAGGAGTAGCAATAAGGCAGCAAGGGGCCCCAATAGGGGCCAATATAGGGGAAAAAGCCTCCCCACATAGATGAAAAAGGGGGATCTTGTGGATAGTTTTGTTTCTCTCTATTTTTGATGCGTTCTCTCAACTTTGCCATGGAGTCTTTGATGATGCCCGAATGATCAGTGTAGAAACAGCACTCTTTTTTGAAGGCAGCACATAGTCCTCCATCCTTTAAAAAAAAAAGATCTAATCCCCGTCTGTTTTGTAAAACCACTTCAGACAAGGAGGTTAAGGACTCCTGTAAAGCTGTTATACAAGCCTCTATTTTTTTAAATCTTGATTTACTGCAGCCTGTAACTGATGAAAGTGTTGTTGTCCTGTGACCAGTGCCGCATTTCACGTCCCCACACCTGCTGTAATGCCAACCCCCAAAAGTATGGCTAAGGTTAATGATGCTGGTTCTCGCTGAAACCTATAACCTGTCTGGGAGGTCTGAAAAGGATAATAATCTGTGTGATATACAATGCGGGGAAAAACATTTACAAGGATACAATAATCATCAGAAGCATTAAAGACATCAACCACCACACAGAGAGTGAGGCCAGTATTACAGGCCCAAAATGTCCCACTGGGTGGAATGAGATATTTATCTCTTTTAAAATTTTTATGGAATTTGGCACATAGGGAAGGGTGGCAAAAATGAAACGACTGTATGTATCAACAATTACATGTATATATTTTAAGTTTCCAAATTCATTGAAATGTGTAACATCCATTGCCATCGGGCGTTAGGAATTAAACCTTTTGGATTGACCCCTAGATGCTGAATGGGTAAATGAATAGCACAAGAGGGGCAATTTTTTACAATTAGTCGAGCTTGTTCCCGAGTAATTTTGTTGGGGAGGCAAAGGGTTTGGGCATTGAGGTGGTGCAACTGATGAGTCCTTTGGGCCTCGGAAACCTTAGAGTCTTCTGTGGGCTCAGAATGGGTCATGAAGACCTGTGCCTGTGTGGCAATATCAGCTAAATGATTTCCCTCAGCAAGGAGACCCGGGAGGCCAGAATGAACTCACAAATGGCCAATGAAAAACTTATGACTGTGAAGCCGAATCATGTCCTGCAATTGCTTGAATAGGTGTGCAGCTAGGGAGGCATGACTTATGGTGGCAACAGTTTCTAATAATGGAACAGACTGATTTAGGTAGGCACTATCAGTAAACAAATTGAAAGGTTGGTCGGGGTAAGAGGTAAAAACTGCAAGAATAGCCTGTAGTTCTGCCAGCTGCGCAGATGATGTATCTGTCTGTAGGGTAAAAACACTGTTTTGTACTAAGTAAGCAGCCCTGCTGGAGGAGGAACCATAAGTAAATAATTCTGGGGCATTGGGAAGAGGTTGTAAGGCTGTAATCTTGGGAAATATGAACAGGTGACAGTTAGCAAAATTAATCAATTTATTGTTAATCAATTTATTTAATGATTATCAATGTCCCTGAGAAGGAGGCTATAGCAATAGGCCATGCCTCAGTGGTCTGGAGTAGCCAGTCCACTTGATCTTTGGTGAAGGGTTGAATGATGACATCTGGTTCCTTTCCAAAATAACTTTTTCCTAGCTTTCTGTCTTGAATTATCAGGTCAGAGACTGCTTGGTAGTAAGGCAATAATACTCTCTTTGGGGAGACTGTCAGATGAAGCCTCATAAGGGAAGCTTGTTGCCAAAAAACTGCTGTGGGAGAAAGTTTTGTGTTAAAAATGAGAAATTGTAGTGGCTTATTATAATCTATGAAGAAGACAGTTTGTTGGGCGACAGCCTCTTTTACTGTATGGAGTGTTTTTCTAGCATTGGGTGTGAGCTCTCAAGGGGAAGTGGGTCAACGTCTCCTCAGAGGACCTCATAGAGGGGTTGTAGATCTTTTTTGGTCATTTTTAAATAGGGTAAAAGCCAATTAATATCACCTAAAAGCTTTTGAAAATCATTAAGTGTCTTAAGATTATCAAGTCTTAGTTGGGGCTTTGGTGAATATATTCGAGTTCCCTGCAGCTGAAAACCCAAATACGTGTATGGGACTGTAAGCTGGGTTTTATGTGGTGCTATTTGAAGTCCAGCCTCTTGTAAGGCAACCTGAAATGCCTGATAGCATTATAAGGTCTGGTCTTTATTATCTCCTGCCAAGAGGATGTCATCCATATAATGAAGGATGTATACGTTTGGCCAATGATCTTTAACTGGCTGTGTGGCAGCAGCCATGAAAGCCTGGCATAAAGTAGGAGAGTTGGCCATTCTTTGAGGGAGAACATGCCATTGAAACCTCTGCATAGGGGCTTGAAAATTACTGGATGGGAGACTAAAGGCAAAACATTTTTTATCTTGTGGATGTAGGAGAATTGAGAAGAAACAGTCTTTGAGATCTATGACAATTTTGAAAAACCCTAAGGGGATGGCACTGGGCGAAGGGAGTCCTAGCTGTAATGAATGGTCCCATTATAACCATGGTTTTGTTTATTGCCCTGAGGTCTTGAAACAACCTCCATTTTCCTGACTTCTTTTTAATTACAAAAATGGGCATATTCCAGAGGGAATCGCTTGGTACAATGTGGCTTGCATTTAGCTGGTCCTGCACCAGCTTTTGAGCAGCTGCAAGCTTTTCAGATGTAAGGGGCCACTGATCAACCCAAACAGGGGTATCTGATAACCACGTAATTTCTTTGGCATGGGCCGCAGGAATGTCAATGACCCCAATTGAAAATGGCCTATGCCTGCTCTTGAAGGGTTTGGGGTTGGGGAGATAGGAAATTTAATGCCTGAGTTCTGTTTGCCTAAACCTTGATTGGGAAGAAATTCTTGAGTGAGCATTTGTTTGGTGACTATAGTGTTAGGGCTGCCCATCATCATTCCCATTTGGGTTAGCAAATCTCTGCCCCACAAATTAAGCGGTAGCCCCTCCACAATATAGGGCTGTATATGCCCTTGATTGTTTTCTTTATCTTTCCAGCTAAGTAGATTGGCACTACACTGTGGATTTGTAGATTGTTCAATCCCTTGCAGATGGTCATAGTGGTCTCTAAGGGCCATGTCGGAGGCCAGTTTTCTTTTCTAATGACAGTCACATCAGCACCTGTATGTATGAGCCCTGAGAAACTTCTCTCATTGAGCAATAAAGCCATAAGGGGTTTATCTTTGGAAATGAATTGAGCCCAAAGTATATTTGAAGACCCAAGGGAAGAATTTCCCCTATAGGAAGCCACAGCTGCGTTAAGAGTTTGAACCAAAGGTAATAGCACCAATTGGGCAATACATTGCTCTTGACTAATGGAAACCAGGCCAGAGATAGAAGATGCCATAACAGTAATTTCACCAGTATAGTCATTATCTATGACTCCTGGGACAACTTGTAATCCTTTTAATGTTGTACTGCGGCATCCAAGAACTAACCCACATGTGTCTTTAGGAAGGGGGCCAAAAATCCCAGTAGTGATGGCTTGTACACCCAGGTCAGGAGTCAACACTGTGTTGGAGGAGGAACAGAGGTCCAGTCTTGCACTTCCTGGTGTAGTGTGGAGGAGGTCTGAAATGCATTGTTTTCTGTTGGGTTGTTTGGTTTTGGGACAAACCTTATAGCCCCGGGGGCTTGTACTAGGTTGGGGGTCTGGGGCTGACCCCGAGTCCCATTTCCCTGCTGGGGGAGGGGGTTGCCATCTGCGTTTGTTTTTGACTTACATTCATTAGCCCAATGATATCCCCTTCTGCATTTTGGGCATAAGCTTGTAGGTTTTGATCTTGGGTTATTGTGTTGAGGCTTTGGGGCTGTTGGGCAGTCTCTGGAAAAATGGCCCATCTGATCACATTTAAAACATTTGCCATTGTTTGTTTTTCCTCCTTGCTTGTACACAAGGAGGATCTCTTTTACAGCTGCAGCCTTACTTGGAGCTGTGCCCTGAGCTTGATGATGGGCAGGGCCTATATCAGTGCACCAGCGGATTTAACCTGAGAGATCTTCTCTTTTTCTATATGGTTTGATTGTGGCCTGGCAGGCAGAATTTGCATTTTTATAAGCCAATTGTTTAACTAGGTCAGGGTTGTCTTCAGAGGTGCCAAAAAGACGCTCAGTTGCCTGTAAGAGGTGATCAGTGAAATCACATAAGGGCTTCTCGGGTTTTTGTTTAATTTTAGTAAGAGAAGAAGCAACTCCACCAGAAGGGAGTTTTTTCCATGCTTTAGTTGCCGCCAAGGTGATCTGAGCAAAAAGGCCTGCCTCATATCGCATTTGGGCTTGTTGCATTGCATATCAGCCTGTTCCTTTTAGCATGCCAAGGGTATAGTGATCTCTCTGGTTAGCATTGTTTTTGGCTAAAAGTTCACATTGGTCTTGGAATTCAGCCTTCCAGAACAGATAATTGCCCCCTGAGAGTGTAGCTCTAGTTAGATCTCTCCAATCATTAGATGTAATCCAACCTTGGGTTAAGGAGTCTAAAACCACAAGGGTGAAGGCTGTCATGGGGCCATATTGGGATACTGCTATTTTTAATTCTTTTAGGGCAGTTACAGGAAATGGTGTATGGGTCCTATTAGCACATGGCCCTGGAGGGTCTGTTAGTGTATCACTATCATGTGGGTCAGAGTCATTCTCTTCTTCGCTATTATCAATTTCTATTTCCCATCTCTGTAGACGTGGTGGCTGTCTTTTTTTTTTTTTTTATCTCCTCTAGTTGTTGTAGTGGCCTGTGTTTTATCCCTTTTGTGTTCTTGGCTTGGGGACCAATCCTTGTGTCTAGTACTTCCTTTTTTTCTCCCTCTTTCTCTAACTGTTTCGTTCCCACCATCTTGTGGACCAATGCCATCTTGGGCAGGTCGAGTTACCTCCCTGCCATTTTGTGGACTAACACCAGCTGTGGCGGTTTTGGGTGATTTCTGTTACAGGGAACATTAAGTGAGGTGCGATTTTTAAGGTGTCCATTTTTGGAGGGTGAGTTTTTTTCTGTTACTGGAAACATCATTGCTGGTGTGTCGGAGAAGGGATGAGAGTCCACATCTAATGACTTGAGTTGCATAATGAGTCTCTGTCTCTCTTGTTTTAACTTAAGCCACTGTTGTAAATAGTGAATTTCTGTTTCTAAATTAAGGAGATCAGGAGGTGGACCAGGAGGCTTTCAGAAGCTAGACTGGGATTCATGTTTTTTTTTTTTTTTTTTTTTTTTTTTTTTTGTGTGTGTGTGTGTGTGATTTTTGTCATTAATTTGGGATCAGTAGATATTGGAGGGACTGCAAAAGGGGGTTTCTCACCCTGATATTGAGCAGCCAACTGTGACCAATCAATCTCTTGGATCTTAGAAAGGTCAGGGTATATAAGCCTATATGGGGGAGGGAGTGTAATGGCACCAAGCTCCAGAGAGTGCTGGGAGCCATTTTGAATGGCGCCACCATTTTGAGTATCCCCATGTGCTCCAGAAAGGGGAAATGGTGGCAAGTGGCCATTTTGAGTGTCTCCAGAGGGGGAGAAGTCACCATCTTGAGGAGGCTCCAGAATATCAAGAACCACAGAGCCAGGAGAGCTGGGTGCTTTAGACAGGTCTGATGGTTGTGGGGTACAATTGCGGGAGGCTGATAATGTGGCCTCACCCTGAGCAAGCATCTCTACAATTGGAGGATCTGCGTGAGGTTGCGTCAGCAGCTCAGAGATTAAAGTCCAATATGCAAAAGAAGTTACTGGAACCTTTTCCAGACCAAAAAACCTATAATAGTCTTTGAGAGCACCTCCTACTCTTTGCCATTTTTTTGAGTCAATGGTGCCCTCTAGAGGGAACCAGGGACACCCAGAATGCACGAACTGAAAGTACTGTAATAAATCCTTTGTTTTAAGCTTAATCCCTCTAACCTTGAGTGCCTCTCTGAGGCCATTCACAAACAATTTGTGCTCACTAAGTACTTCCCCATGCCAGTAGAGAAATTAGATCCCTTTACCTACCATGATTCAGGCGGAACGTAAGGTGGCCGTCCACACGGATCACAGCGACCAAGTCCCGAAACAGTTACTCTGGCCGGCGATTTATTCCCGTGAACAGTCCCGTGTTGAAATCTCTCATGCCAGGTCGAGCCCCGACATTGGTCGCCACTTGATCTGGCCCGCAGATCAATCTGTGAGCCTTGCCTGGAGAGAGAATGGGGATGGGGGGCTGGGCAAGAGGAAAGAGAGACGAGGACAAGTTGAGTGGTTCTAATCAAGTCCTCCTTTATTCAAGAAGTGTTTAAAGCCTATATAGACTTTGATGGGACATAGCACTGTTGGATAGGCAAGCTTGGATTTCCTCATATGCCATGGACCTATCAAACTAGCAGGAAATACGTGAATGATCATGAAGCGAAATTGGAAAAGAGCTACATTGTATATATGTTGATAGGCTGAAGAGCCGGGGCTGGGGGAAGGGGTGCATGGGATGTGACATAAGTAAAGGAGGATCATGGGAAATGTAGGCTGACACACCAGAAGCCCTCAGGAGGGCAGGATGTGGTAGCGGCCATGGTGTGGCTACACTGCTCCCTACAATGGTTAGATATTGTCACAAAAGAAAACAAAACAGAAAAACAAACCCCAAAAATAATTAGACACAAGGCCTATTGAATAATTTTGCATGAAATCGATTATTTTAATGACCAAAATCCATTATTTTTACTGAACCCAAAAATTAAGTACACAGATTTTTATAATCTTGAATTCTTGTAAATGTAAAATTTCTACGTGATCACAAACCTTTCACTATTTTTTAGTCCTGTATAGAAGTATTTTTCTGTTTGTGTTCTTTGTTTTGTTTTCATTATGTCACATTGTTTTATTAATTAAGTTGCATATATAGATAGATAGATCACTTTCATGCTTATGGCTCTGTACCTGTATTTGACTATCTCAATTCCTATTTTTTCCCATTCTCTTATCCTCTTACTGCAATTCCTCTTCCCCCTTTTGTGTCTAAATATTGCCTTGTTTCTCTGCTGTCTGTTTTTCTATTTATGTCTCAGTGTATCCACATGAATAAGAGATTGGCATATTTATTACATTCATTCCATTTTATGTTGTTGACATTTTAGATTTCATGAAAATCTATAAGAAACACTTTTTCAGCATTTCAGAACATCACATTCTTCTTCAATATAGAGCTAAACATTTCAGCAAACAAAACGAGGATATATTACTAAGTGTTTCAAAGAAACATAGTACCTGAACATTAATAAAAACTGATTTTGACTTTTCCTGAGACCTGTGTCTCATACATAAGTTGCTTGGAAGTCTACACTTACTATAAGTTATAGAAGTAGTGCTAGCTAGGAAGGAATCAATACTTGGATTTTTTTCTGCAAGTTAAGATTGTTTTATGGGCTCTTGCCTGAAACCAGAATTGTTCTTAATCAATGAAAGGAGATTATTAGCAGATTTTGAACAGTGTGCGTGAAGAAAAGTAGTCACTGGGTACATAAATCTGAGTTAACTTCCTGGTCTCAGTATTTGTTTTGTTTCTAGCAATCTTGAATAAGTTATAGTCTCCCAAATACATTCTAATGCATGGAAAAATTCAGATACTGCCTCTGAATTGTTAAGTTTTGGATTCTGAGACAATTATCTTTTTTAAAGTTTTTGAGTTTTAATATAAAAATTCTCCAAATTGCACATACTTACTGCAGGTTGTTATTTGTTGTATTCACTTTAATTTTACTCAGATAGCTGTATGAGCCTTCCCTGGCTTTTGTGCAAAATGATCATATAACCGGTTGTTATGCCAGAGTTCAGTGTCTACCTATGTACATGGATATATGGTACCATGCAGTTCAAGTAGCACTATTTGGTTAATGCATAAAGAGCAGGAATGAATGGCTTTGTGATTCCATCTTACCAATAGAGCCACAAACAGAAGACAGTGAAACATACTGAAGTGTCTGTTTAGTATTTCAAAAGACATCTTTTTAAGAATTACTAAACTAGTTTGACACACAATAAAATGTTATAGAAACACAAAGAACTTTAGAAATTGTTATCATTTCCACATTATGAATGATAATCTAGTTCCAGCAAATTATACTACTTTTATTTATTTTTAGTTAAATTGCTTTGGGCATATGGAGACCTTTTAATTGATTTAATGTTTTAAACAAGATTTTTGCTTTTGCAATTTTATGAAAGGTAAAGTTTAAGTTTAGAACACATTTGAATGAGTATATTGTAATCACATGAAAATGACAAGTTTATGTTCTTGATAAAATTTCACAGCTCAAGAAGTAATATTATAGTAGGAAGAACAGAATTGTTCTTAATTTTCAGTTCTGGGCATATGACACTAAATGTCAACCTTACACGTTTCTACCTTACCTTGATCTTGTTGACCCTCCATTTATTCCAAAATAAAAAAGGAATGAAAATTAATTCTACATTCATTACAAGGTGTTTGGGAGAATTAGATGAAATAAATATGTCAGACTGTATTGCAATATTTAAAGTTCTTTATTCATGTAAGAGTATTAATTTCATCTTTATTAACAAATATCTCTACATTACATCATGTAAGTCTTCTTTAGAAGAAAGCATTTAGTGTCTTACAAAGCAACTCCATTAATGATTTAAGCAATCCCTTTCATAATTCATAATGTTTATCATACATAACACCTTCATTTTCTATAATAATCACACGGCAGTTTTCTTAGGCTTGCAAAGAAGATGAAATTGGAAGAGAAAAGTTGAGTTGATGATTCTGGTTTGAAAACACTTGTTTGTAGGAAATACACTTGTTTGATTGTCTATAGGATCTTTGAGAAAGGTAATGATTATTGACTGATTTTTATTAATACATGTCTTGGAAGTAACTTGCCTTTGTAGTGTCTTGTGGTGCAGAGCTGATGAAAAATATTCTCTGTAAACTAACATATATACACACACACACACACACACACACACACTTGTACAGATAGGAACTGTACAGATAGGAACTACAAAAAATTCATTTATGACAATAAAACAAAATACAACAATTTCTATAGAAAGAAACAATATATACATTTAATTTTTATTTATAGTCACATATATTTTCTAAAAAAATTCTGGCAGTTACATTTATACTAAAATATCATGAATTTTCTATAGAGGCAGAAGTAGAACCAATTGAAGACAAGTACATGACAGGTAAATTGTATTATGTGACTTTTTTCAGTTGCTTCAAACAAACGCAATGTTAACGTCTGTATAATGTTCTGATCAGTGAACAAGTGATGATGTATTCATTTACAAACATTTATTTCTTGTGCAATAAATAAGAATAAACATTACTTTATCATAGGCCAAAAATAGAAATTATATTTGAGTACTATGACTCATTACACCAATTTCTAAAATGATGTGTATACATAATAATTTCATTAAATAGAAATAAATCTTTGAGCAGTATTTATCTCTAGCCACTGTTGTTTTGATGGAAGGAGGATACTGGTGATCAAACTCATGACCTCATGCTTTCTAGGACTAGTCCCTCTTTTAAAGATTCATCTTATTTAATTATTTATGGACCTAGTCATCTACAATGTACATATTTGCTCATGTTGTTACCACCTTGCTTTAAACAGAAATTCATAAAAAACATATTACTCAGGTTAAAGAAATACTTTCTCATTCTTTAAGTTTTTTGTTTAAGTTTTTCTTGCTAATTGATGTGTATTTTTGTTGACTTTATGGTGAGAATAAAAGTTGCTTTGGAACAGAACATATTTCGTAGAATTTTCTGCTCTTCCTAACATGATGTTTGGTACACGGTGAGTAAATTAGAAAACAAATTTGCAGAATCAGCAGCAACTCACGAAATAATAAAGGCTAAGAAGTGGAAAATATGAATTTTCAGTTTATAATTATTTTTTGCCATGACCTAAATATTTTCAAAGATAAATAAATTGAGAACTTAGCAGCAATTCTAGTAACTAATCTTAGTCTGGAGCTGTAGTTGTCCTGGTCCCAAACTCTGGTTGTTCAGGAGGGCTGTCCACTTCCATGTCTGGCATTGTGTCTCTAAATATCCACTCCTTCTTTGAATGTCTTTATACATGGGAAAGAGATATGATATGTAACATTATAATACTTTTTTGCATGCCTGTTATCTATTCCTGCTTAAAGCCATTTAATTGTTTTAATCATATGAAACATTATCTGCATTTCATAGATAAGATTAATAGAGCTAAGGGAAGTTGGGAAATTCCCAATGTCTCAAGAATTTGAACCTAGTGGTATCGTAATTTTGCTACCATGTTTCTCCTAATCTTCCCATTTGCCTTCTCTAAGATGCTGTCTCCTAGATCAGTGATCACTGGGTAGATTGATTCTGAGACATGGTAGGTGGAGCTTGGTATACATATAGGCACCATCATATCCGTGGACAATATGAGAGGCATAGTGAAACTTTGGACACTCACTGTCTAACATATTTGGCCTACTCTCAAAGAAAAAGTCATTTTTCAGACTTCTGTTCGTTCCAGTGCTGAATTTTTCTGTGTTGTTTCATTGTGTGTTCAAAATTACTGAAATCACAGATGACATCAATCTTTAGCTACCTTCTCAAATAATCATTTGAATGCCATATTTGTACAAAACACATTCATATACCTATTCATTTAACAGGAAAAGTTTGGGAAAGACTGCATACCATGAGATAAATTTCAGTATGGTTCAAGAACTGAAGATGATTAGAGGAAGTAGTGATCTTATGCATTTATGAGGAAGAAAACCTTTAACTTTGAAACTTTAGCAATGTATTCACATAAAATTCTACCCCATTTGGCTGAAGATCATTTACAAAGTGCCAAGTAATCTTAGTAATACCAAAATTAATATTTTACATTTAATTATTTTTTATGAGTGAGGTCATTGAATACTCAGTACTTACTGTAATGTAGTTAGGAAAGTTTTGATATTCCACATTTAGGCATAATGAAATAACATCTCAGTCATGCAGTTTAAATTCACATAGGTTGAATAAAAGTTCTACATTAATAATCTGAAAAATCTAATGGAGAGTTTCATCTGCCCCAATTGCAGTTTCTGTGTGAGTTTTTGTGTGTGTATGTGTTGCGTGTTTGTAACAAAAGTCACTATTCTGTCTCAGAGTTGATGTGTTTCTAAACAAATATTTCTGTGTTCCTAGTATTCCATTCAACGACATGATACGAAGCGATAAAATACACTACTATTCCCTCTGATTTTATGCATATTGTAGGCTCCCTTAACTATTCTGCATAATTCAAGGAAAATAAAAGTATACTAATCAAATTCACAGACAAACTTTGAAACCTAGATGATGTGTAAACTATGGGGCAGTTTTATAATCCATGATTGGCCATGTGAGAGATTAATGATTTAATTTCAGTGCCATATCACAGTATTAGGTTGGTGCAATAATTGAATCCTTTTGTTAAAACTCCTTTTGTCATCATAGAAAGAAAATATTTTGAATAGTAACCTTAAATACAAAGGTGGGGCAGGTCAGGTGATGCAGATTCCTGAACAATTCTTATATGCCAGTGGTGAGCTTCATTACAAGCATAAATATTCAAAAGATGATGATATTTCTTTTTTATTGGATGCTACTAATGCAATCTAAATTAGCATTTGAGTTCTGAAGTTAATGTGATGATATGAGTAGGTTTCTTATAGGGTCATTGTGGGACCTAACTTGATTTTATTTGAGTCATAATGGTGTCCTCCCATTGTCAATGACTTTGTATTTGCCATCATAATGAGAACTGTCTACTCCAGTAAAATTATTGAACATGGTGAATGTTTTTTAATATATATATATATATATATATATCTCTCCCTACCCAAAGGCCATGAAGTTTTCCATTTATTTAGAATGTTTATTGTTCCTTTAATGTTTATTGTACCTTTAACTTCTTCAGGTGTCAGCATCTCAGTTCTCTCTTATATAATTGCTTCTTTTCCATTTTTGTTTCAGGTCTTTGCAAAAATAGCCAAAATGGGTAGATTGTAATTATGCAAAAGAGCCACGACTGGAAAATAGAATTCCTCCTTCTAGAAATATGAAATTTTTAGGAACAATGACAAGAACCACAGGAGTGCAATTCTTTGTTCCAAGTAACCCACAATATAACCTGTGCCTGGTGTTCTTACCCTCAAAGCCAAAAATAGTCTGGCTCCTGCCTCCTGTGCTCGCTTATATCTGATTATTCAAGTTTGTTTTGCATGTCTGACTTTCTCCATGAGCTTATATTAATTCATTTTCCCTTTTTTGCTTCTGTCTTCTTTCTTTTCTAAAATTTCATTCATTTCTCCATTGCTTTTTTCAATATACATTTAAAGCAATAATGCTAGGTTTTATTTTGCTTGCATTTTAATAAAATAACTCCATTTTATTTTAATGTCTACATTTTTGTGTCTTTTCATAAGTGTGTAATCACTTAGGAATACATAATTTTTGGATACACTATCAGGTTGTGCTCAGCTTTGAACCTTGGGTTTTCGGAAACATCTTCTGATATGTTTTCTAAGACACTTACACTCATTCAAAAAGTTACACTCACTGGGAATACTTTTCTGATTTCTCTAGGGTAAGCCAGGCTCTTTTATCATATATACTTGAAGTTCTCAACACTGTGCTATTAACATATTACACCACATATATGTTTTATGACTCTCTGCTCCTTTCCACTGTATAGTCCAAGGAGTTGGAGATACATTTATTTGGTAAACTTTTAATTCAGTCTTTCAGACTCACCTGATACACTGTATCATATTAGGAACACAAACATTTCTTGAAAGAGTAAAATAACAAATAAGCAAATAATATCATAAACAGATGAGTGTCACTGTGGATTAGATGTGGTTTCCAATGCAGACTTGGATTCATTAAGATATATCAAAGGTATACATATTCCCCAGCACAACAATAAAATTCTATTCTGCACTCTCCCTGTACCTTTATGGAAGTATTTATGTTACTGGAGATCTGTGTGAGTAAAGGGTTCATTTCTATATAAGCAGATCTTTCCTTTTTTATCTTTTTTTATCTCTGTACAATTAGAAATAAACAACTTGTCTCAAATTTTAATGCACAGCAGAATAATGTAAATACACAGCTAGTTAATGTGTTTCGTTAAAGACATAGAACTTGTGATGGTAGTAGCTAAAAGCAAGTGAAACATCAAGAGAAGTGTCTCAACCCACAGAAGGTATTGTAACCCAAATATTATCTTACTGGACATTAAATCAAGAACTTCATAGCTGGAAACTGTATGCATGCATGCATGCTTGTATCAGTCAAGTACCTTTTCATCCACACACCTGTCATCACCTAAATCTTTATGAAGAAAAGTGATTTTCCCGTGTGACAAATTTTTAAATATCAAAGTAAGTATTGTCCTTATAAATCATTATATCTTTCCAAATGACAATGTAAAGCTTTGATGCAAAGTGTGCATGTACTGAATAAAACTTTATGTGTGCAAAATACACTACGATTGAAATCTGACAAACATCTTTAAAAAGTATTGCAATTTTAATGTGACCCCAGGGCCATCTCACTAATGTCTCTTTATCCACTAGATCTTGTTTGAGAATTCCCCTGAAAGGAATGAAGCATGTCAGACAAATTAAATGAAGGGAACAGATGTAGGTTAAGAGAGATGTACATTCTAAGATGGAACTTTAATTTCACTAAATATTATTTTCTAATATTCATGATCACATTATACTGAAATGCTACAGTTTCAATTTCCTCCACTATTTCATTTAATAAAACCTTTGTCTCCTCTGAGCTCTTAAGGAGATGTTAGCTTTAAATCACATTGACTTCACCCCTTGCAATTTACATATGTTGAAGAAATAAAAGCCTTTTCAAGAGTTACCATGGGGCCAGAGAGGCCTCAAAGGAGTATTAAGACCTTAAGTTTTATGTGAGCTGCCTCAAATAGAAACCACAAATCCTCCCTGTGGAATACTGATGGCTTTTGTGTACAGTTACATTTTCTTGTGATCTTCTTTTTAAAGTTGTGTAGTGGCCTATGTATAAAACAGTCTTTGTGCTGGTGATTGAGCAAGGTGACTCCAAATCTGAGGCGAAAAAGGCAATTTTGCATATAGGGGTGTTATATACACCAGTTTACACGGACACCATTAGTGGCGGCTTGGGAAGGCTGTAAGGCTGTGTATATTAAATCACAATTCATATTTCTATGAGGATTTATTCAACAAGACATTGCATATATCAAAAGTACAGTTGGGAGTTAGGCCTTTTGTAGGTAAGACTGCATTCACAGTTTTTGTTTTTTTACAAAGCTCTGGCACTTTTTATTTTTGTTACTAAAGATTGACCGCAGGGCCATGCCTTGTATGCAAAGCATACACTTGGTTATTGAGCTATCAATACAGCACCTATGCATTTTTGAGACCATGTGTTTGGTTTTAAATATCAACAAAATTCATTGCTAGAACTCACAAAGTTCAAGGAATGTTGATCTTCTAAAATGACCTCTGTCCTGCTTTTATATTGGATCTTTCTTATATAGTTTATATGCCAATTCATGGCCCAGGAAAGTTTTATACATGATAGAAAGCCAAAAGGCAGAAAGAGATTCTCAGTGATAGTTTCCTTAGAATCACTCTGGGGTGTAGCAAAGCCAAGAAGTTCATGAGAGCAACAAGGAATCATACACTGTGGCATGAACAAGTCTTAAACCTTCATTCTCAATCTGGCTGCGCAATATATCACTTCATGAGCTAAAAATAAAACTAGGTAAGCCTGGGCCAGCCCCAGATAAACTGAATTCTCTAGTACTACATTATCTGATTCAGAATTCACTAGCCAGATGAACCCACGAAATCTTAAAAGGGCATGAGTGTGAATTGAAACGTCCTTTAAGGACAAAATACACATTGGATTTCAAATATTTACTCTGAAACCAACAGACACGTAGACAAAGATTGTCTGTTTGACCAATTCCTTCCACAGACTCTGAGCGCATATTTCATGTCTCTGAGTTTTTGAGTGTCTTTGAGTACTGTACTTCACCTGATAAACCTAGTTTTAATGAGTCCTGCTAAGTCAGTATGAGAAAAAGTTCTTCACTACGGAGAGTTAACTACCTTGATACCTAGTACACCTTCCATCTTTGATTTTAGAAGTTTTGATCTCCCTTTGACAAGAATCTCCCTACTCTTGATATCTCCTTTTTGTAATTTTCCACTCATTGACCCCTTCATGGTCACTGGTCATAAATCCCCTACAGAGGGTTGAGTTCAGGGTCTCCTCTATTGCAATTATTTTAGATAGTATTTGTCTTGCTCTCTTTAACAAGTTCTAAGTGAGTAATTCATATTTAATAATATATATATATATATATATAGTTATATGATAAAATAAATATATCTGGAGTATATTGAGTAAAATGAAAAAATCACTAAAATCCTTAATTTTATAGTGTCTAAAATAAATATTAGAAAATTTGAAGCTATAAACTTGAACTGCATTATATTTTAGTACCTATTCGGGCTCCAGTATGCTTTGTATACCCATAATTTAGCAAACATTCCAAATGATTAAATGTGTAGTCAGGAACGTGATCCCTGATCTGTAATCAAACTATGACAGGAATAAAGCATGATATCTCTAACACATAAATATTATAGATCTTATTGTATGACAGGCTTCATGATATGATCAATATGCTTATTAAATCATGATAGCAATACTATATGGTAAACATCTTAGTGTTCCCATCTAATGCATGATGAAATGAGATACAGAAAGATTTTTTAAAAAATCTTCTCTAAAGTTACAGTTAGAGAAAAATTAGAAATCAGAGTCAAGCAAAATGCCTTGAGTGTATGTTGTCATTTACGTCTTCCTACTAAATACATATACAATAGTTCTCCACCCCTTAATGAGGGTTTTATTTCCCATGATTCCAGTCACATGCTGCCAACATACTCTGAAAATATAAAAGAAAATACATCAGATATAAAACCTTTAAGTTGTCTTCTGTCTGCATAGCATGATAGGATCCCACATCTTGCTGGCTCTGCCCAGGATATATATCAACCCTCTGTACAGCCCACACAAACTGTGGATTCTATCCCCTCATTACTAGTCATGCTGCCTATCAGATTGACTGCCTTAGTGTTACAGTGATGTGTTTAATTAACATTTGATTTACTTAATCATGGTCTTGTGTATAAAAGTAGTAATTCAAAGAAGCCACCAGTTCATAAAACATAAGAAGTCAGATTAACTATGGAACTACCTAGTAATAATAAAAAGGGCACTTAAGCAAATCATAGTAAACATAGAGGTCAGTAATAGCCGTAATTTTAGGCATCTGATGGAGGTCAGAACACATTTCTTGCTGACATTGAACTACTGTATACAAAAAAGCTTATATTCAGCTTATTTTATGATTTAGAAGACTGATATTAACAAAATCTTTGTTGTGAAATATCATATACCCTTTCATACGGGGGAGGTTTTCAAGTCATGATAGCCAAATAAATATGTAAATAAAACATGTGCTAAATGTTTAAATTTTAAAATATTTTAACACTAAAATACAAATTGTGACTAGTAGTCCTCAAAACACCCACCCCACTTTATGCACATTTATTTAATAGTCTTTGCCACTTTTGGACCACTGCTAGAAGGTCTCTTTTGTAATCGTCCTTATGAAATATAATTAGTAGTGCAGCAAATGCTGCTGCCGCCTGCCATGCAATGGGAAGACGGGCTGATGAAAACACCGTGGTGTTCTCACACTCCTTCTTCACCAGACCCGGTACTGTGAAGCTTCTTACTCTTCTCAAAGTGAAACTCATCATGAAATGTACTCATTGTTACCTGATTCAGGAACTCAAGGTAATCATGAAAGAAGACTTTACAACAAAAACCTAGCAAGGACTATGGGATTAGGTGTGCATGAAATGAAGAGTAATTGTAGAGGAGTACTTGCAATACAACTTTTATAGTCATAATTATTTTTTAGAATTAAAGTCATATTTCTCATTTTTTACATGCTGGTAATGTTTAAAGCTTATCATATATTGGTGGTATTATTGTCACTTTATCAATTAGACACATGCTTACAAAAATTACATGAAAAGTCTAATACTGTATTGAAAACTCAACTGTATTTGCCTCATAACATTTGGTTTGATAACTGTTTCCCAGCTATCTGATCTCATAAATATGATAGTAAACAACCTATTTTAGGATGCTTTTGTAGTTGAGTCACAATCCATATATTTTATCTGATTTAGAACATACAGCTGATTGACAAGGTGTGTACTGAGCCAGCTAGCTCACAGATTAATGTTTGGATCTTGGCCATGGTGTTAAGTTCAATACAAATTTGCCATAGAAGCATGCAAAACATATTGGAACTGCCAAAGACAAAGTTCAATCTATAAAAGATTGGTTGCTAAAATATTCTTTACAATATCATCCTGAAATATTTAGGAACTTTCAATTCTTTTAAAAATGCATGAGTCATGTAGTTTCTCTGAAATCTAAACTCAGAAACAGTGACTGTGCAAGGATTTGTATCCTCACTTCTGTTTCACATAATGTTACATTGCAGATGTATTCAGAACAGAGACAGATTATACTCAAATGTATAATACTGATCATTTGTAGATTATTACTGTGATAACTTGACCTTGAGATGTTTATCTTTAAAATATCCTTTATGCTCACTATCTGAGATTGCAAAGAAGATGTATTTATTATTTTTTGGAAAAATTTCAAAATAAAGTAATAGAGAATAAAATTGTTAATATGCTGCATATAATTATCAGCAAAGTAATTACTCAGAGTAAAAGATATGGATTTAATAAATTATTCAAATGATGTTAGCACAAGATCCACTATTTTGGAGAGGATTAGAGATTGATTGTTTTTGTACAAGTACACCTCTCCTTGGTTTTTGTTTTCACAACTCAGTTTCATTGATTTTGTTTCTATTGTTCATGTTATATTCATAGTCAGATAACTACACGTTTCTTCTTGCAGATAAAGTTGTTGGAGTGAATGGCACAAGCATGGTCCATGTGCTGCAATTGATATACCATTAACTTGGGCACAAAAAGGCTATAATTTAGTGCCTCCTGAATGACCTTGGTCATATCACTCGAGAAATAAAGAAATATACATTAGCTTCCCATTTGTAAGAATTAAGTAAAATTTCTATAAAGGTAAATGAGCCTGATGCAAAGGTCAGAATAGAAAATTAATAATAAACGAGATTCCATTTACTCTTTCCTTTATCTCAATCTCTAAGAGAAACAATGCACCTTAACACATCTACAAGCCACTCTCACAAGTACACATATATCTATACATGCACACACACATACACCTGTCAGGAGGGAGTCGCATTCAATGCTGTGGCCTATTATGAACACAGGCCAATAGCATCCCAAATGGTTTCCACAGAGTTAATTCTAATACCTACATTCAGTCCCCAAACCCTTCTCCCTTCCTTCACTTTGCCTCCACTGTTTATTCATAAAGGCTCCATTACCCTGAGTTCTTCTCCAGGGGCAAATCATCCCCACTCCTGACTAAATGGCTTACCTTGCTTCACCACATAGACTCACACAAACAGTGGCTCCTGACTGGCAGCCAGAGTCATGCAGCACAGAACCCTAACTCATGATCATCCTGCCCAGGATCCAGCCACTTTCCTGAAACCTGCATTCATCTATGTGTCTTCTTTTGCTTTTGTATATAAATGTCCTGTATAGCTATGCTAGCCAATTTACACCAAATATTTTCTTAAATATTTTTACTCATAGGTTTCATGGCAAATCCTTCCTATATGTTAAATAGAATAGGGTATTCTTTGGATATAAATTCTCGGAGAGCAAGCCTATCAGTCTGATGAATCAGAAAATATTCTCCAATTCTTTCTGCTTTAGGCTGTTTCCAGAAATATACTTACAGCTACTAACTTCCTCTGATATAGAATATGAGAGACTACTTCTTGTCTACACATTCAAATCATTCAGAGGGAATGGCAACCTGGTATAGGAGCATTATGTTGTTGAAAACTTAATCTCCTTTCTGAAATTTAGTCTACTGGCTGGCTGGTTGTTCTGATGGTATCATCAGAGGTCTCTTTGATGAGAGGCTGCCCTAATTGGAGGTTTTCCTGAACCTCGCAAACTTTGTTCATGTCTGGATGTTAATATTTATAGTTGGTAGACCATTGTGTGCATGTTGGCTCAATAGGTGTGGCCTGCTGGCATTTCAGCATAGCCCAGGTTTCCTCCCAGCAGTGTTCCTGAGCTCTTCTACAACAGAATTTGAGAAGAGATAACAAGCAGCAGTTCAAAGCTTAGCCACCACTTTTTCCATGATCTGTTGACTTTTTTCCTTGCTGGAGACTATGTAAGGTGATGACTCAGTTTCATCGTCTAATAATGCTATTCACCTGTGTATGTTGTTAGTTTCTGAAAAGAAGTTGGGCTCTTGAATCATTGTGAGCACTGCAATTAACTTACTCATCTGGCCTGATCACTCCAGTTCAATTACAGGGAGCAGCCATATATAACTCCTTTCTTCTCTAACGTGGTGATTCTATTCATACCCTGGAATAAAGCTGGTGAATAATAAATCCAGAGTGAACCCTTATAGCATCAAACAGGAAGGTAAGACCAAAGATTAGAATGCTTGTAGCCTGAAAACAAAATGTGAGACAGACATTTGAGTCCAAATAGAAAGACCCCACCTCAAAACACCCACATAGGAGTTGAGGGGATTGAACAAAACGAAAGACCAGCAGCACACTATTTCTAAAGGTGAAAACCATATATGGGAGTTCTTTACCATATATTCATCCCCAGTATCTATGAATATTAAAATTTTAAGATAGCATAAAAAGTTAAGCCATAAGTTTGTTTTATGGAGAATGCAACACTAGTATTCAGACTCTGAAAACCTGAATGAGAATATGGATCACTGAATGAACTTTGCCATTTCCTTTTCATGTAATCAAATGACTGCATAAATGATAATTGAAGGAGTAAAAAGACAGTATTTGAATAGCACATCAAAGTTCAGACTCCTTCCTCTGAGGGACAATAATTGTCTTTGGTGATGGATTAAGTTTTACTAGACGCTGGAGTGAGACTGACGTACTATTTTGTTTGGTTTTAAAATTAGTTTCATGCTGGGGAATTTAGCTGAGTGAAATAAGTGCCTGCCTGGCAAAGGCAAAGTCCTGAGTTCAGTTGCTGGTACAAAAAAAAAAAAAAAAGTTTCAAAGTCTCTTCTAGAAGGAGAGAAATAGATAAAAGGTGGGGATCTCCTCTTTCTCACAGTGATAGCAACTTCTAATTCATTCTGCTGGAACTAAGCGGAATAAATCTAGCCTAACTAATTTATTAACTAAGAGACAGTATCCTAGTGGTGGGGAAAAATAGTATCCTGGAAGAGGGAGAGATGATTTAATGGTGAATTAAAATGTTACTCGCTGTTTAAAACAAAACAAAACAAAAAGAGCAAAAATATTTTTGCTTGCTGGGTAGAGACCATCATAAAATGTTTTAAAATTTATTTTTCTCCATTTGGAAGTGGTTCCATAGTTTTCAATTTCAGTTTTCTGACTCCTGGTGTTTCTTATTAAATCTCCCCCATCGTGCGTGTTCATCTAATTAGCTCACCTTCTCTCATGTGCTCCCGCTTGTAACAGGCTTCTTTTTTTGACATCTCACTGGATCCCCAAGAAATGTTGGCAGCAAAAATCCTGAGCTTACACTCAAACTGTACTAAAACTGAAAGGGATCAGACACGGAATTGCAACTCCTTTTCTACAGATGATAAAACTGAGGCTGAGTTGTGCATAGGTTTGTTTAACGGCAGTAAATAAGGTACACCTGAGGGAAGACCGCCTACCAGGACCGGTCAGGAGTGATGGGCAGAGGTCTGCTATCAGCATGAAGCCTCCACTGACTTCTCCCTGCTTTGCCTGGTTCTCCATTAGTGAATATAACCACAAATGTAATATTTGCCAAGAATGTCTCCACTATTAACACTCAAAGGAAACAAGTGCTGGCCTTATTTTATTTTATTTTATTTTATCTTACTCTTTGTTTTTCTGAGACAAAGTTTTGCTGTGTAATTTAGGCTGACCTGGAACTCACTTTCTAGCTCAGGCTGGTCTTGAACT
Source organism: Cavia porcellus (assembly GCF_034190915.1). NCBI lineage: Eukaryota > Metazoa > Chordata > Mammalia > Rodentia > Caviidae > Cavia > Cavia porcellus. Next base: position 96,284,600 of record NW_026947487.1, read on the forward strand.
CTCAGTAATTCTGCCTTAAACTACAGATTGCTCAGACTATGGACATGCACCACCACACCCTGCTATCCATTCCTCATTTTAAAGAAAATTAGGACTTTAATTCCCTATAGGTAAAAGTTGATTGGCACATAAAGAGAAATATAAAAACTGATGGCTGATTTTCTTCTGTGTGTTTTCAGCTATTACTTATTTTAATGTAGCCGAATCCTGTTTATTCACTGTATTTTATTCACTGTAACCCTCCACCAGGAAGCCACCATGAACTATTCTAAAATAGTGTCTTTTGGCTTTAGCTTTTAAATCAGAAGGAACCTTTCACTTCTCCATTGACAATAAAATAACATTTTTCCTGTTTGCAAGGCTTTTCAGTTTCCCATCTGATTATTGTTTGATTTTTGTATCAATCGACCATATATTTCTGTGAGCCAAAAGCTATGTGTTATATCAGGCATTGATTTCTCTATAAGCCAAGAGTGGAGTAAACTTGAATTTGTTGAGTTCTTATAATGTGCCACTTACTCTGCCAAGAATTATATAGGTACCAGTTTATTTAATCTTTAAAAAAATCCCTTGTGGTAGGTTTATTGGTCCAACTTCGTATAAGAGGAAAGCCAAAGAGCAAAATTGAGGTGAAGAACTAAAATTTATCAAACTGATAAAACAGGCACTAAACTAAGACTTCCTCTCTTTGACACTATTCTTTCCATTTTTAAAGCCAATAAAATTCAGCACACAGTAGAATCATGAGAAAATCTAAACTAAAAGAATAATTATTTTAGAATATGGAATGACTATATATATATATATATATATGTATATGTATATATATGTATATTACATATATACATACATATATATGTGTGTATATATATATATATACACAATATATATATTGTATATATATATAAATGTACAGATAGACTGCATACCTGTGGAAATGCATGATTGCAAACTTGTAAGCATAGTTCAGTTTTTAAGTAACAAACGATTTCTTTTTTCCGATGGTCAAGTTTTTATTATTAATTTTTACTGTTGGCATGAGCAGTGTCCAAATCTGTATTTTATATCTAATTTATGTGTTGAAAGAAAAGAACACACTCAGAGGGAATGCTAGCCAATTTTCAGAGAATCATTTCCGGTCCCTCCATGCACTGCCTGAGAATAGTTTTCAATGCATGATTTAACACAAAGGCTATGGAAGACAGTAAATTTGAAAAATTTTCTTTAAGTAATGAACAACCTTTTACATATGGAACAATTTTCAACATGAAACTATATCTAGTGAACTTGTAAATTATTCTTACAAAAATAATTTTAAATAGATATTGGGATTATTATCTAGAAGCAGGTAAAAAGCACAGAGCTTGCACCAAATAAACAATTCAGTTAAAAGGATTGAAAATCATTATTTTCTACCTAGCCCTAGGCAAGAGTAAGCTAATAAAGGTCATTCAAATATATCCACCAGTTAATCTTCAAAGTTGTAAGTTTTACAGGTAATTATAAATATGGCTGAAACTACGCCTTGCAGTTGAAATTTGAAATAGAGTAGGCAGTATTTGGGGCCTTGTTCTAGCAGAAGTGAAGCGAAGAACACTCTCAGTGAAGTCTCAACATGCAAGGGAAGGTTTAGTTTAATCACATGTTGTACCAGTTTTAGTTGAGAATGACACACGCTTAAATCTCACGTTATTTCTCTTGTGTGGGAAACCCACAGGGCAAACAGGGAGCTAAACTGAGGAGAGCTACTGGGAAGGAGCAAAAAAATATTCAACTGAGAAAAGGAGCAAAGAAGAGAGTGGGGAAAGCACAGGAAGGGGAAAGGGATTTTTAACAAGGTGAGGGAGAAATGGAAACAGCTTTTGTAAATGTGGAGGGGAAGAGCTGTTGAAGAGCAGGCAGGAAATAGGAAAAAAATGGAAGACTGAAGACCCATTTTGAACAGGTGCAAATACCCTAAGATGAATATGATAATTATGTTTAGGAGATACGTACTAATAAGAAATTTTTAAAAAGAGAGAATTACACTCAAATGTCTGTATCAATCTAGGAAGACTGATTTCTTTAAAATGATCTTTGAATGTTAATTCAAAGGATCATGAATAATCTCATTTTACAGCTAATAAGTAGAAAGGAGAATATAGGTGTTAGGTAACGTGAGGAAATGAATTAACACTGCTGTTGCTTAGCAGAAGTGTGGAGGGGGTGTGCTGAAAAAGTATTGAAAAATACTTATCTCTTCATATATAAAAATAGTAGTCACCAATTATTAAGTATTTAATAACAGTAATTTGTATGTAATTATAGTTTTCATAAATTTTACAAATAATGAATAATGTGGATTGCATAAACAATACTTAATCAGGGTGATTTGATAGTAATATGTCATGTTGCTCTATTTTATTGGAAGGTCTTATTGTCTTTTGCCAGTATTTTAATTATTTTTTAATGCAAGTCCATGTGATATTCAGGGACTAGATCTAAGAGGACGTGAGTAAATGTAAGCAAACGCCTGTGGACAATGATTTTTCTGTTCCACTCAGGATGTGGAGGGTGGGAAGTTCAAGACAGGGTTTCAATCCTTTTAATTGAATTGTTTATTTGGTGCAATATTTAAAAAAATGGGGAGAAACTTGTTGAGGATGTGATGTTTTCATATTTCTTTTTTTGAATTGCACTTCTTTTTTTTAGCTACTCTGAAGTCCCAAAAATTAGATTGAATACACATACCTTCAAGATTTCTTATATATCATTGAGATATTCCATTCAATAAAGTGCTTGATTATATTCCCATTTATCTGCGCTAGTTTCTACACTCACAAAATAGGAAATATTTAGCCAATATTAATCATTCAGTATATTTTGTTACCTCTGAAATGGTATGACTGCTACAACCTATAAATAAGGTGATCATTAACACAGACAAAGCCTCTGTCCTACCGTTCACACTCCAGGGTACAATGGACTGTAGATTGAGAGCTAAGACGGAGAGATTCAAAAACACTGCATCTGATGTGAACCTTCCGAGCTCCGCTCTCCACTGCTGTCATCTCAGCACATCACAGTTTCAGAGCTGGCATTTCCTGACAGTCACAGTAGCTCTCAGGGACTCTGCACTTCAGCTCATTCCTATGCAGTTTCCAGGCTCTACAGGGTACCTCACTTCCTTCCACCTCACCTTACTTCTCCCTCTGTCCCTGCTTGTCTCCCTTCTTCCCTGACTTCCTTCCTCTCTATCTCTACCTTTTTTCATTTCTTCTCTTTATTTCTTTCCTTCCTCCCTCTTCTGTTCATTCAAATTTAGAAATAATGTATAAGATATAAAAGTCAGTTCCATAAGCTTAGTATTATCAATGTTGCATACCATAACTCAAAGTAATATGTTTCGACTGACCCGCAAGGTGTGAACAACATCTTGACTATCAATAAAAATGTTAGGTTATGACATGCAAAACTGTATTTTAAAAGTATACACCTGTTTCTAAATTCAGCAGACCATCTCGTTGATTTTTAAATTCCAATACACTATCACATAAATGAACTTAATTCGATAAAACATAAAAGATTCACAGCAGTTTTTGATTCTAATTTTTGCTTCTGCATTACTCCATATAAAATGAGAGAAACATAATGATGATTATACACTGTTTTCCTGGACACACTAATAGAGTTTTAGTCTATTTTTCCATCTTCACAGTAAGCATAAGTTGCAACACAATTAAAATGGAAAATGGAAAAGACAGATTCTGGCATGCTCTCCTGACAGTTGTATTCTTTTGAAAATAATTCCCAGAAATACATATTTGGCCCAAGCAAAACTGGTATATTATTACAGTAATACTTCTGTAAGCTCTTCCTACAGTGAAGTATTGCTTACTGTTAACAGATTAAAGTAACAGTAGCTACCAGGAATCTCCTGCCTAGCTTCCAAGTTTCTGGTTGTTTTTTTCTCTGAAAAAATGTCTTATGTTTTTAAAAATAATTTTTCAGAAGGAAGTGGAAGATCAATCTTAATGGTACAGTATTCTAAGACCAAAGATATTTATAAATTATTACTGTCATATCAAATCCATGGATATATTAGGCAGACATAAATAAATCTGTCTTATTATGTAGATCAATATTTCTACTGCTGGAAACTCAGGTGATGACATTATTTATAGATACAATAAGAATTATAAATTATATAATTAAATGGACTTTTAGGCCGAGATTGACTACTGGATATTGGATCACCATTCTCACTTGGTGAAAGAGCACTAAAGGTCAAGACATGGAGGTCCAATAATAGAAGGGGTGTGATTGCTTTAATTTCGTCACTTGCTAACTCTTAACAATTGCTTTACTCCATGAAATATAAATAATGCAAAAATGAATATGAAATATTTTACTTTAGGCAGAAAGAGATTGTTGAGTTCTTTTTCTTGCTCTCCTTCTGTCTTATATATGAATCTTAATGGAGTTTAACACTACTACTCCCAGCAACCTAGGTGAGGATTCAGTACCTTACATTACGGGATATCCACAAGAGTTCAGTATGAGATAATAGCTCTGCTTTCCTATGCAATACTAATTAGTTACTTCTATTTATTTTTTTAAATAATTAAAAATAAAATTGTAACTTTGCTGTCCTCGTTCCATATTAACTAGTCTGTAGTCACATGTGACCCCTGACTTCTGTATTGGCCTAACAGCTAAGGCACAGTTCTATCAATACAGTTCTATAGACAGCAATGTGAATTTATACCAGCAAAGAAAACCATGTGTATCAGAGTACAACCAGTACTCAATAAAGTCACAGCCAAAATGAATACTCGCGAGATTTATTGAGAAATCCATGAATGGAGATATAGATGACACAGAGTTAAGAGACAGGCACAGAGACAGAGACAGAGACAGAGACAGAGACAGAGATGGACTATTTCCAGGGAATAACTGAGGAAAGACATCTATTTGCCCTACACATTTGTGAAAAGTTTTTTTTTTTTAAGAGATGCCAATTAATTGTGAAGAAAAAGTTGAAAACTTCTTTGTATGTGTTGTTGATCTCCCTTAAGTCACTCTCAGGAAAGCTCTCAGGTTCCTATCTAGAGTATTATATGTAAATTTGAGACTATCAGTTGAGAACCCAAATCTGTCATCATTAGTACTTCCACTTATTCAAGTTTATTCTCTTTCTCCATGTGCCTTTAATTTTTAATGTTTCTCAGGATCTTCCTTTTACTTATTCTTTCTTCTTAATGTCTTCTTTCCCTGTTACTACTGCAACTCTTTCCTGAGTTCTGATATTTCTTCTGAATTCCAGATTTCTGCTATCTCAAAGGCAGCACCATGCCATATCCTTAAGCTTGTCCTAGATAAAGATATGTTTTGATGAGGAGTATATGGATTAGCATTCATGAGTTACTCACTAAAGTTTGTTTATACTAACTGGAAATACTTGTACTTTTTGTCTTCTTTGTTTTGATGTTTCTGCCATCAAACTTAGAAATGCGCAGTAAAACTAAGAGCTTCCATAATAAGCTAGAAAATAAAACAATGTGATCAAACAAAATGCTGAAAGCTATGTGCTTTAAATCATTGTTTAAGTTGAGCTCAGTAGTATTTTTGTAAAAACAAAAACAAAATGTAAGACTTACTGTCATGATTAAAGCAAGAGAAGAAATCCAGGAAAAAATTGTCAACTAAGACATCTAATAATCTGAAAACAGAATAGTGTAAGAAAAAATGGAAATATGTTCCATAGTGCATTCTCCATGGTGTCAGCAGTAATTATACATTGGTGATCTTATGCTGTGTGATATCTGGAGCATGCATAAAGAATGACCTGTAATATGCTGTTTTCAAACACATGGATAAACTACTACAAAAGATCTTGTAAAAATGCAAAAGTATATGTTTATCTTGTGGTGTAAGGAAATCCAATTATCTCATTAAACTACAAATACTTTAAATCTTTGAGTATCCCAGTTTATTATGTTCTTTCTGAACTGGGAGTGATGTATTATTTAAATCCTTGAAGTAGATTGTGATGTAACTGCTTCATTTCCCATTTAATCAGTAGAAAGAAGTTCTCAGTATCTTACCATCAACCAGTAATACAAGAAATGAAATTTTGGGTAACACTATGATGAATTATTCATAGCCTAAAACTCAGGGATAAATATAGTAGAATTTATACTTTGATTCTTGTATGTCTCCAGTAATTCATGACAAAATGAGAATCCTGTATTTGTTACTACTTTTAAACTGTTTTCATAGTCTATATGTAGAATCATGAAATTAAAAGGAAAGAAGCCTTTTCAAAGTTTGGAATAATGTTAATGTAAGGCAAAATGACTTTTAGAGGATCAGTGAAATCAGTAGACACAAGCTTTCACTATCAATATTTTTAAATATTTTTTTAAAATATCAGTACTTCACAAATTATTCTGAAGAGAAAAAAAAAAGGAAGGGAAGCTTTTCTTTGCACTGAGGAAGCTAATATGACCAACATTTTAAATTGAAATATGTTACAAGGAAACTACAAACAGATATTTCTATGTGCACAAAAGCTCCAGTGTTTACCAAAATAATATCAAACTGTATACAACAAAATATAAAATAAAACATGTACCATGAAAAGTTGAGATTTGTATTGCAATACAATGTCGGTTCAATATTTGAATATCACCTGATATAATATGTTGCATCAATAGAATAAAAACAGAAAGCACATGGTTATTTCAGTAAAATATCCAAACATTTTTTCTGACAGAAGTACTCTCCACACTGGAAATAGAAAAAGCATTCTCATGCTGCTAAGGGACATCTGTGACTGTCCCACAGATAACATTTTCCTTGATGGTGACAAAATGGGTGCTTTCCTTCCAAGCTCAAAAATGTTTCAAAAAATCCACTGTTGGCACTGATATTCAACATCCTACCAGAGAGGAGAGCCAGGATAACCAGGCAAAAAAATAAGCAAAAGTCATCCATATTGGAAGGCAAGAAATAAATTTGTATTTAAAGATAATTGCAATCCACTAATATACTAGTAGATTATTAAAAATTCAGCAAATTTTAGGACATAAAATAATTATTCAAAAATCAGTTGCATTCCTATGCACTTTTTGATTTTTTAAAATTTTATTTGAAAGTGTTTGTAATTCATGTAGTTTAAAATCATCTTAGGAATTGAATACCTGTACAGATCACAGCTTGTTATTTTTTTTTAATCCCCTTTCCTTCTCCTCTTTCTCTGCTCTCCTTCTCAGGATCCCTTGTCCTCTTTTAGTACTTGTTGATATTATTTGTCTTAGCTCATGTTATGAAGTAGAGTGATTATATTAATTAGGGTTATTAGATTCCGCTACTTGGCACATCTTTATCCCTCTGATTTGCTCTCACCTTCCTCCTCATCCCTACCCTTTGTTCACTTAAGCCACCTTCTCATTCTAAGAGTTCCATCTCTTGTCCATTTCAATCCATCTTTCATCATTTTCTTTGTTTGTACTTTGCTAAATTCAAATGTGCGCTACTATATGGTCTTTAAATTTTTGACTGGTATATTTCACTCAGCTTGTTTTTCAGGTTCATTCATTTTTCTACAGGTGTCTCAAATATGTCATTTTTTATAGCCAAGTAGTTCGTCACTGAATACAGATACTGTATCTTCTTTATCCAGTTGTCTGTTGGTAGATATATAGGATGTTTTTAGAATTTAGGTGTTAGAAATTGTGCTGCTAGACACACACAGTATCCCTGCAGTATGTTGTCTTAAGCTCTTTGAGAAGATGTCTAGCAGGAGAACAACTGGATCCTGTGGAATTTCTGATTTCAGTTCTTTGAAAAATATCCATAGTGATTTCCGTAATGGTCATAATAGTTTGCATTTCTAGGATTGCAGAAAAGTTCATTTTTCACCATATCCATGATTGTATTTGTCATTATTTGATTTCATAATGAAAGCAATTTTTTATAGTAAGACTGAATTTTAATGTTGTTTTAATTTGTGATTCTCTATCGAGCAGAGACATTGAACTTTTCATATTTTTTCTTGAATATTTTTATTTCTTCCTCTGTGAAGTGTCTGTTCATTTCTATTACCCATTTCTTTGCTGGATCTTTAATCTTAGATAGTTGACCTTTTCTAGTTCTTTGTAAAGTCTACCTATCAGTTCCCTACTGAGGAATGCTGACGAAATATTTTCCAGTTCTGTAGCTACATCTTCATTCTACTAATTGATTCTTTTGCATAGAGAAACATTTTAGTGTAATATCACATTTGTTGATTTTTACTGATATTTTCTGTGCCACTGAGGTTCTGTTTAGAAAATATTTTCCTCCATGTATGCCTTCAAATGTTTTGGTTATTTTATCTTACAAAAAATATAAAATTTCTGTTTAATGTTTGGATCTTTGATCCAGGTTGATTTTAATACATGATGAGAGATAATGTCCCAGTTTCATTCTTAAAACATATAAAAATTTTTCCAACAACACTTAATGAATAGACAATTTTTTTCTAACATATGCTTTTGGCTTCCTAAAAAAGTTTAGATGTATCAGACGAGGTTCCCATATCCTCAGTTCTGTTCTATTTATCCATATGCCTGTTTTGGCTTTAGCACCATGCTGTTTGTAGCACTATTGCTTTGTGGTATTGTTTAAAGCCAGGTATTGTTATTCCACCTGCTTTACTCTTTTTCCCCAAAATTACATTCACTAATCGTGGTGTCTTCAGGTTCCATGTGAATTTCAGGATTATTTTTTCTTGATCTATAAAATATGCTAATGTTATTTTGATTAGATCTGCATTGAATCTCTATAACAATTTTGAACGTGTGGCCATTTTGACAATATTTATCTTATTTATCCAGAAGTAAGGGTCATCTTAACATTCTCTGCTATTCTCTTCAATCTTCTTCAGAGTACTGTATTTTTGTTTGCAGAAATCTTTCACTTGCTTGGTTGTTAGTTGCTAGATAATTCATTTTCCTTGAAGTTACTGTAAATTTTATTGTTTGATTTCTTTATCATCCTATTTATTATTGATGTATACAAATGATAATGCTTTCTGTTTGTAGATTTTGTATTCTACTACTTTTCTTAAATTGGTTATTAAATCTAAAAGTGTTTTGTGAGGCTCTGTGGCTCTTCTATGTAGAATATGGTGACATCTGAAAATAATATTTTGAGTTCTTCATTTCATATATGCATTTCTTCTATTTCTTTATTTGAGTTAATTTCTCTGGCTAAAGTTTCAAATGCTATGTTGAACACAAGAGGTGATAATAGGCATCATTATCTTGTTTCTGATTTTAGGGGGAATTGTTATCATTGGTGTTTAGATGTCACCTCAAGCCTTATGAGGGTTTGGGGGTTGCCCTTTTGAGGGTGCCCGAGTCTAGCATTGGTTCATTTTCTAGTGCTTGAATTGGCTATATGAGTGCTGTACCCACTTAAGGGATACAATATAAGGAGGTAAGTAAGCATACTCTTCCTATTTTTGCCCTTTTCACTCTTGTCATTATAGCCTCCATGAATGGCTGCCCCTGTGACATGTCACTCTGCCTTGGAATCAACTGAGTATAGACTGAAAGTTGCAACACTGTAAGCTAAATAAGCCTTTCTTTCCTTCATTTTGGGCATCAGGTATTTTGTCTCCTCAACCAGATAAAAGCAATCAAGAAAAACTTTGGTACCAGAGGAGTGGAGTCATTGTTGTGGCTGTATCTGACCATCTGGTTCAAGAGCCTTTGGGCATGGCTTGTGGGAAGAGTATGGAAAGGTTCAGAGATGTTGCCAGAAAAACTAGCACTGGAATTCCTTAGGCTCTTCTGTATAGGAGAGTCAGAGACCAGGATTCTGATAGAAATCCTGCTGATAAAATTCAGGCATAATAGGTTTCTGCTGGAAGAAGTGCGTTGTTTGTTGGATTCAAGATGATGTGTTAAGGCTTGGGAGAAAGTTTGCTCATGTCCAGAGACCTTTGCCTGAGACTGAAATTAAGGGCAGTGGACTAATTAATTTGGCAGAAGAAATTTCAAGACAGTCAAATGTTAAGGCAGTAGTATGGATGCTTTTCGGGGCTTTTAGCCAGATTTATGTTGCAAATCAAGAGCAAAGAATGCAGCAGCATGATTTGAAACGTTGTGAGTTTGGCCAGGAAAAACTTCAGTAATGATGTGGATTGTAAAAATAGAGCTGAGATCTCAATTGCTGCAAAGAAAGAGAATTATAGGAAAGATGGCCTGGGGGTATCACAGGAAGCAGGGGTTTGGTTCTACCTTCTGTATTAACCTCAAAAGTGCAGAAGCAAAAGACCTTGCATGGAGGAGAAAACTGCAGAGCAATGTGTTTCAGAATGACAGCACTGACCACACAGAATTCCAAAATGACAGCAGCCACACCATGTTCCAGAATGTCAGTGGCACAGGAATTTGTTCCTCAGAACTGGAATCAGAGTGTGCAGTTATCCAGGAACTTGAACCCTAAAACCAAGCGAGGAAAACCTGGCTACTACTCCAAATGGCAGCAGGTCTCAGCTGCTTGTCCATGTGAGGCTGGCTTTAGGCCTATGCAGAATACAAGAGTTCTGAGGTTTAAAAGCTTCCACCCTAATTTGAGAAGGCTTGCAAGGTCAGGCTTTATGCTGAAGGGAGCAAAACCAGCCCAAGAAAGAAGCTGTAATAATATAATCCCCAGAAGTGTCATGGGGGTGGAGAAAAACAAACCTTTTAGAACTCACAATTATCACAGATTGTTTTAAATGTTTCACATGGAACTAAAGGACTTCAAGTTTGTCCTGCTGGATTTTGGACTTGCTCTAGTTGCAATGCTTTGCATCCCCCTGCTTGTAACTGTTGGAGTGGTAATGCTTGTCTTGTGCAATTGGATGTGGAAATGTGTAATTTTTCATTTGTATAGGATTTCACAGCTAGGAGTTTGCCTTAGATCTTGGAGGAGACTTGAGATTTGGACTTTTCAGCAATGCTAATTCTGTTAAGACCTTGATAACTCTTGAAGATGGAATAAATGTCTTGCATAAAGGATGTGCATTACTCTTTGGGGGAACTAGGGTAGAAAGTTGTGCTTTGTGTTTGGATGTTCCTCCAAAGTCTCATGTGACCACATGTGAGTGGGGTGGACCTTTCAAATACTACTGAGTCTAACATTTGTGATTGGTTTGTTGTCTAGCACTGGGATTGGCAGTATGAGTGCTTCACCTGCCCAGAACAGGTAGCTGGCATACAATATAATGGAAAGAAAAGAAGTCATGCTCTTCCCCTTTGCCCTTTTCTTTCTAGTCACCTGTGGCTGCCGAGATGGTTGCCTCTTAGCCATGCCACTCACTCTTCCTTGGAGCCAGCTGCATGCGAACTGAGACCTCCACCAACTGTAAGTTAAATAAACATTTCTTTCTTCATTTTGGGTGTCAGGGATTTTGTCTCAGTGATAGAGAAAAACAATCAACACAGGAATAATTTCAGATTTTCCCCATTTAGTATAACACTGCCTTTTGGTTTGTCATAAATAGCTTTGGTCAAATTAATATATAGCTCTTCTATACCTTTTTGGTTCATATATTTTAATCATGAAGTACTGTTGGATTTTATCAAAGGACTTGTGTACATCTATTCTTATGATAATATGGTTTTAGATTGTGTCCTTTTTATGTGGCATGTTACATTTATTGACTTATATATGTTGACTATCCTTGCATCTCTGGGAAGAGACCTACTTGATCACGACTTGTCATTTTTTTTTTTTTTAGAATGTGCTGCATTGAATTTTCTAATATCTGGTTAAGGATTTTTGCATTGATATTCACTGAAGAGAATGGCATACAGTTGTCTTTTTTAGTTGGTTATTTATTCAGCTTTGGGTCAGGACAATCGTGGATTCCACAAACAAATTTGGAGGTACTCTGTCCCTTACAGTTTCTTTGAAGAGCTTAAAGAATATAGTAATATAACATCCTTACATTTTCTGTAAAATTTATTAGTAAATCCAACAAGTCCAAGGCTTTGTTTAGTGAGTAGCTTCTTTATTACTGAGTTCATTTTATTGGTAGTTGGTTTTTAAGTATATTTATATATTTTTGGTAAAGTTTTGGTAGAGTGTGTGTGTCTAGAAATCCTCCCATTTATTCAAACCTTGCTTATTTGTTGGAATATAAGTTTTTAAAGTAGATACTATCTTCAAGATTCCTACAATGTCTGTTGTGATTTCATCATTTTTGTTCCTTATTGCATTGTGGTGAATTTTTCTTTCTCTTGGTGAGTCTGTCAAAGAGCTTATGTATTTTACTCATTCCTTGAAGGACTCATTACTCAATTTGTTGACTTATTTTTAGTTTTTTTTTTTTTTAGTCTGTTTCTTTGATGCCCAATTTCATCTTTATACCTTCCACCCTCAGTTTTTGTTTTCAGCTGGTTTGTTGTTTTCCTTCAAATATTTTAAGATTTCATGAAGTTGTTTATTTAGGCTTGCTCTGTTTTCATACTATAAGCCTTGATTGCAATAAATTTTCATTGTCATTACATTCCAAGAATTTTTAACTTCTTCTGTGATATCTGTTGTGACCCATTTGTTGTTTAGAAGTACATTGTTAGTTTTCCAGGGGCTTTGGCTTTTCTGAAATTTCTTCTGTTACTGATTGCTCTTTTTATTGCATAGTAATCTGGTAGAATGTATGAGGTGACTTCAATTATTTTATATTTACTTAAGCAGGCTTTGCAGACCCCTACATGATCTATTTTGTAGAAAGTAACACATGGTGCTAAAAATAATACATACAAGGATGGCATACTCTATATCCATTAAGACCAGATGTGTAAGGGTGTGGTTCAGCTTTCAAGTTTCTTTATTGATTTTTTGTTTAGGTGATCTGCCACTTTTCAAAAGTGGTATTTTATAATCCCCTATTGAGAACCTAGCCTTTTTCTACTAGTCAACACCATTCACAAACTTCAGGGGAAGAGAAAAAGGATTCAACAAGTAGCAAGCCCTTCCTGTGAACCAGTGCATAAGATAATGTAGTTTGGAAGTTTCTCTTAGGTCTTGAAATGCTTCACTGCAAGATATTGTGACCACCATGTTTTATGCAGAGAAGTCTAATATGATTGTAATTGGTTTATTGCTATATGTGATTTTTATTAAACCTTTTTTCTGCCTGCTTTTATAATTTCATTTGTTTTTTGCTGGATATCTATCTGTGAATTTAGTGAAGATATGCTTTGGTGAACTTTTCCTTTCATTTTAATCACTTGGTGTTCTAAAAGTATCACTTGCTTGTAATTTAAACTCTTTCCTTATATTTGGGAATTTTTCTTCCATATTTTTTTTTTTTTTTGTCTTTTTCCTTTTTATCGGTACCAGGGATCGAACTCACGACTGTGTGCTTGCAAGGCAGGCACTTATGCCGCTGAGCTAAATCCCCAGCCCCTTCTTCCATAATTCCTAAAACCACGTTGCTCAATCCATCTGTGTTATTGAGTACTATTTCTATAATCCTGACTAGTCCTGATTTGTTTTTCTTTTAGTCTTCCAGCAGCTGCTAGAATGTCTTCTCTTGTTCTTATTTTCTCTTTGGCTTCTTTGAGCTTGGTATTATTCACTATATTTTCCTCAATATCAGCCACTCTTGCTGTGCATTTTCCATTGCTGCAATGTATTTATTCTGCATTTTTTTTTTAATTTCAGGTATTTCTGGCTGACATCTTTTGGAGTATTCCATGGCATTGTTGAGAGGGAGAAAGCTTTAAACTCACGGACTATCCTTATATTAAGGAGAGTGTCTGCAGGCCCGGCTCATCTCGCAAACAGTCAGACTCAGTCAGCCTTGTACCATAAGTAGGAACCAGCCGTACTCATGAGCCTGTAAACAAGTCCTGTTGTGCTGAATTGTTTCAAAGACTTATCACCTGGAGACAGACTAACTCAGTCAAAGTCATGATTGATCTCACCCACTCACCCAAGCCCCTGAGCTTCCCATATTAAAAACCCCTAACTAAAGCTTCCCGAAATGAATCTGCCTAGCACTGTATGGCAAATCATAAGAAATCATTTATAAAATAACTTGCTATCAGCCTTTTAGACTTCCTACTTGCAACATATATACATTTTTGTTTAACTCCAAGTCTGGGGTGATAATTTGAAACTGGGTTCCCACCAGCATGCTGGAGTGATAAAGCTTTGCCTTCCAAGTGCCTTGATACTTTGTGTCTTCCACCTAATTCAGTCCCATTTCTGCAGCAGTTGAATCTGTCATGAAAATCTTGAATTGTTTTGCTTGATCATCCACGTTTTTACCTTTCCCCAAAATTCACAAGGGACATACGTAGTTCTTTTGAAGTTTTGGTTCATTTTCTCTTTGAATACATCTATTTTCTTCAAACTTTCTGAAACGTTTTGTAGATCTGTGCTACATGACATTTGTTTTCTTCTCATTTGTGATCCATAGCTCTGCTGGAAAGAGTTGTGGGGAGTATTGGAGATTTTCTGTTTCCTTATTTACCCATTCTCCTACTTGTATCTATATATCTCTTTATCTATCTATCTATCTATCTATCTATCTATCTATCTATATTAAAGTTATACGTGGCCTCTCTTTTTTCTTTTCCCTTTTGGAGATCATTACTACAGGTTAGGGACTACAGAAGTGAAGAGACTTGATGGATTTTTATGAAGTTTTTAGAAGGATATTGTCTCCCAGTGAATACTTTTCAACTCTTCATTTTCATTGTTAGTGTGTATTCCTTCTCTTATTTATTTTAAGTGATTTTATTTTTGTCCCCAAAGTTTGCAGAAAGAGTTACTTCCATTGATAGCAGCACCCACCAATTCAGTCATACAACACTTATATATGATAGGGCTTGCAGGTACTCTTGCGTGCTCTGTCTATTCTCTACACCACTGTGACTGTTGATTACATGTGAGCACTCTGGAGTGGGCTAGGTTAGGTGGGGTGAGAAGAAAGGGAAGTGGTTGGATGAGAAGTCTGAGGTATTAAAAGGGAAATTTGAAGGGAAAAATGGTAAATGGGAAGAAATGTGTGATGTAGGTCTGACTTTATTGAAGAACTTTAATTGAGTTAGCGTTTTAGTACTGAGAGGTTTCAGGAGATGTTTTGTTGAGCAAAAATAAGATATGGGAGAATGGAGGTTTACTTTGTGAATGAGGATAGCTTTGTGTTTACTAGGATTTGCTTGTAGGGAGGACAATAAGCTAATACGATATGGAAGAACCAAAGGTTTATATGCAGAAGATCAAGGAAATATACTAGTGAAGTTATGAGTGATCGTGAGGGAGCTAAGTAGGTGAATTTAAACACGTGTTATGAGGTTATGTACATGTTAAAGCAACAAATAATTATGCTAATAATATTACCATTAGAGTTTGTGATGAAACTAGGTCAAGATATGAGATGGGGGGACAACTTAGACACCTATAAAATGAGCCAATGAATGAATAAGTATAAAAGAGTAACAAATCAATAAACACAGGAAACCATAAAAGAACAGAACTGACTCATGTTACTAAACAAATCAACAAACACACAAAAACATAAACAAATGAGATGTCTGATGGGAACATAGGTTAGATATTCTAAGGAGACATTGCTTATGCGATTGCTTCTTTGCCAAGGACGTCTAATGCTTATCTCAAGACCTCCTCTGATTGCTTTACTGAAATATTTACATTAACTCAGATTCAGGACCTCTTTTTGCCAGATTGCAGGCATTCTTCCAGAGTTTGATCCTGTCCAAGATTTTTGGGTTAGAAACTGTCTCTGTCTCTCTCCCTGGGTGTAGCAGTGGATTTAGGAGGGGAGCTCATGGACACTAAATGGTTCACAGAGTCAGAATTACTCAACTATGGCAGTTAACAGGTCAATCCATCACAGTAATTTGTACCAGGACATATTGAGAAATAATGTACCATAAGACCCTGTTTTAGGTCTTCCGTTAGCAATGTGAACATGTTGGCAATGTAAGCCTCCAATTTGGTATAACTCCAGTTGAAACTGGTATCTGCCTACAGGAACCAAGACTGTGGTCACCAGTCCCCTCCTCTTAGAGGGACCACCCCCGCAAAATCTCTTCTACAACTGGTGCCATCTCCTATGACTGTCTTTTCCTCATCTACTCTGGAAACTTGGAATTGTGTAGGTGCAAACTGACTGTTATGGGCCCAGGTTCAAACACTCAGTCCTCCCATACAATGGCATATCCACCATCTCCTATCCCACTGTCCTTACCAACTGACTGTCCTTACCAACTGTTGATTCCAGAAAGCCACTCAGGAAGCAGTGTCTGGCATTCCTCCTGCCTACAAGTGCATACTATTCTCATGGTCCTAGTGCGTCTCTCCATTTTTCCCTGTGCAAGAGAAGTCAGTTTTCCTTTGCTGGCCACGAGGTGGCTGCAGTAGGCTGAGCTTCCTATGCTCTTTGAGACATGGCCCACCTATTCCATATCACTTAGTCTTATTTTTTGTCCTTTGTCAATTTCCTCATGACTCCCATGTACCTTCCTGTAACTTCAGTCCCCCCCGCTCCCCCCCCCAAGCTATTGCTCTGGATTTAGATACTTTGAGCTGAAGTACCTGAGTTTCTGGCACTTGCTACTCAACCATTTTGTACCTCACCCATACACTTATAATAGATAATTAAAGAATGAAAAGCTGGAAAATTTACCATTACATCAAGAACACTAAAGTAATTTCTTAGAGTTTAGACTAAGAATTACAAAACAAATCCTCTAAGAACTGGATCATATTGCTTAGAAAATTTTTAAAACATGTGAATAACTGAAAAATCAGTTCCTGTTTTTAGACTAAAAGATTTAAAATTATTAAAATGACTTTCCTCTAAAACATGATATGAATTTATGGTTCTCCTCTTCACAATACTTGGTGACTTTATTGTAGAGATTATTAAAATTATTTTAAAATCCACATGCTATTATAAGCCACCTAGGATAATCAAAATAACTTTGTGGAAAAAAAGCAAAGTAGGACCAGACAGCACAATAACAATATGAAAATGTACATAAATGTTATTAGAATACAGTCAAGATTTAAGAAATAATCACACACATCTAAGGAAAATACCTATAATCTTGGATTCTACAAAGGAGTGTTTGATGTAACAACACACCATCAAAGAAAAATTGATAATTGTACTTAGTTAAATTAAAAACTGTCATGATTCAAAGGAAACCATCAAGAAATAAAGGCACCTCACCAAATGGAAGATAGTCTTTACAAAATCTTGAGTGTCCTTATAGTCATTGTTGCACTTATCTGAAAATATCCTTAAAGGAGTCTTGGTTTAAATATAATAATTGAATTTTAAATATAATAGTTGCATAATTTAAATGTAATAATTCCATATAAATAATGTATTAACTAAACTTTACTAAAACCAAAGGCAAATAATAGTAATTTATATGGTATGATCATTGTGACATATTACCATGACTTGATTAAGAAAAACTTTCAAATTAGTAAATTCTGGGTGTGGCTGTGGTTAACTGACATAAACATCAGGAGACTGAAGGAGAAACATTCAATCTAGTATGGATGGGACAACAAATAGGCTTCGAGATCAGATAAAATAAAAAGGGAAATAAAAATGAAATGTTTTCCTCTTTTTTGGAGGTACTCTGGTGTTTGGCATTGCTTTCAGGTCTTGGACTCCCATTTCTTCAGCCTTTCAGTGCAGGCTTGTCAGCCTTCCCACGGAAGATCTTTGACCTCCAACACAGACAAACTTGTGACTCACAGTGGACCTCAAGCTATTCAACCTCACAAGACTACTCTAGCTTCTGGCTCAAAGTATTCAGAGAGCCACTTTGAATTCTTTCTCCTCTGATTCCACAGATGTTATTCTTCTGTTTCAAGCCCATAAATTAATGTGATAAATCCCTTGTGGTATTATACATATTTTTATCACATCCCCATAGAGAAGATTAACAAATACAATAACTAGGTAATGATATGACATAAAGATTGACTAAGCTATGATAAAACAGGGAGATATAATTAATATTTCTATTTCTAAAAGGCATGAAAATTAATCCTTAGGAGTGCTACATATGAAATTCCTTACACCTGTCATTATTTATTTTTTTTAAAGTTTTAATTATTTTGAAGGTAGTAAAATACAACAGAGCAAGACAGAGCAATGCCAATTTAGACAGTGTAGTGAAATTGGTACAGAACTTCACAGCAGGTTACCAGAATAACAGTAATAGTTACCACAGTATATCTCATTATCGTCACAATAGTTGTTCTTGCAATCAGGTGTAGCAAAATAAAATGAAATACAGAACATTATAGAATTTGTCAAAACAGAATATTGAATAGAGCAATATCATTCATCAGAATAAAGCAAAACAGTGGTAAAAATATTTTCCTTCAAAGGAATGGAAAAAGAAAATCCCCCTTATTTGCTACACTGCATATGGTAACCCCCCAGGAAATGCTCAGATCTCTGCCTTCCATTTGCTAATGGGGTGGGAGTAAGATGTTTGGTTCTCCACCCATGTGCTATAGGCTCACTACTGCTTAGAAGGGAGGCGAGCTGGTGGCTTGGTTTCCCAGCACCCTAAGTTCCAAGAGGGTGTGGATCTCCTGAGATCCCACTGTTCTCCCGCTGTTCTCCCCTGGGGCGGCCAAAGCCTACCACACCACAGCTACTTATCACAGAGGCACATTATTTAAAAATTTAAATAATTATATTTTTTTCTGGATAACTGATTCAGCTTCCATAACTCTTACATGTAGCATTATAACATAAAATGGAACATAAATGCATAGTACTATACAGTACAATCAACAAAAAGTATAGTGCTGTGTAAACAGTGTGCTATACCAAAAAAGACACTGAGGGTCTACAAGCAAGACGTACAGAACTGTGCTGAAAAACAAAAAGAGAAAAGATTGAGAGTCCTCGTGGTAGGTGGTAAGCCTGAACAGTCTCTAAACAGGTAGTCATTAAATGAGGAATATCTGCATTATTTCCACTACTTCTAATTTTAAAAAATTGTGACCAGCCAAGGCAAGTCCTTATGATACACTCTGTGATCAGGTTGGTCTCCAATGTATGTTTCTGAAGTCTCAGGTTTATTTTATGCCTAAATATTCAGAAATAGCAGTATGTATTACCAAGCACATTGCCATGAATCACAAACTATGTGCACTTTGAAAGTCTGAAGTTATGAGTATGGATGGAGTAATAATGGCACATCAAGACAATGGAGAGCTAACCAATAGCATAAAAGTGCTTACAGTATTACTACCATGAGTGGGAAAACATAGAAACATTGTAACATTATGGCAAAGAAAATATAAAACTGTATAATGATGTATATTCACTGCGATGTTAATGAGGTAAATGTTTAATAAGTGTAATAGCTATTATTAATTAAGTGCCACTTCTATGCTTGAGGATGTAGTAGAAGGTTTAAAGATACTATAAAATTAATCTCAGTAAGACATGAAAGGCTATAAATTTTAAGATCTCACCATCAAATTAATAACAACTCAAGGAGAAAAAGGAAAGAGAAACTAAAGCAACAAACCATACTAAATTTATGAATCAAGTATAAAATTTTCTTATTTTAGAGTCATAATTTCAAATCTTGACATAGAAGCATCACTTTCCAGTCAACTCTTTTCCCCAAATTCACTCAGGGAGGCTGTGTCAGATATGTGTGCTATGCACTGAGTTTTGTTCCCACAGATTCAGATATTGAAGTCTTCTACTCGTTTGTAAGTATAGTTTTTTTCTTTATTTTGAAGGTAGTAAAATACAACAGAACAAGACACAGCAAAGCCAATTGAGACAATACAGTGGAACTGGTACAGAACTTCAGGGCTGGATCGCAAGATAACAGTAATAGGCACCATCGTATATCCCGTTATCTTCACAGTAGTTGTCCATTCCATCAGATATAGCAAAATCAAACCAAAAACAGAACATTATAAAGCCTATCAAAGCAGAATATTCAATAGAACAAAACAATTAATCAGAACAAAGGAAACCCGTGAAAACAATATTTGCCTTCAAAAAGAAGATAGAAGGAAAACCCCATATTTTCTGTATTGCATACAGTCATCCTCCCAAGAGATATTCAGACCTCCGGCACCCAGTTGCTAACAGGGGGAAGATAGGATGTCTGATTTTCAGCCCACTTGCTGGGAGACACCTGGCTTGCCCTATAAATATATTTCAGTGAAATTTTTTTGTAAGTAATCATGTTAATGGAGTTTAGATGATTTTATAAGTCTTGATCAAATAGGATTGGCAGCCTTGAACAAAAGACAAAGTCACTTAATTTCTCCTTCTCTGTGTCTCTTACACACACACACACACACACAAACAAACACACACACACACACACACACACACACACACACACACTCATACAAACCTAACAGCAATGTACAGACATAGTGAAAAAAATTACTATAATTCAGGGTAAAAGAACTCTCAGTAGAAACTACATCAGCTAGTGGCTTGATTTTGAAATTCCCAGTCTCTCAAATTTATGAAAATATTCTGTTGTTAAATTTGTACAATTTGTTTTATTTTATATGGTGGCCTAAGACTACTATAATATATAACAGAACCATTTTGTGAGGAACGAGAGTCTAAGTATCAATTCAATCTTAAGAACTTTTGATGTTCTTGTTGCTTGTTTTTGCTAAATTTGCATAAATAAATTTCATTCTTTGTGATGTATTATTCAGTAAGTGTTGTCAGAGGAACAGTCATGTATCCATCACCTGAGTGCCATGAAGAATAATACCAACCCAATACACATACAATGAGACTTACTCTTAGTGTAATGGCATTTAGAGGGGCTTTAGTTTCTTTTTTTGGTACCTGGAATTGAACTCAGGACCTCACATTTGCCTGGCAAGCACTGTGAAACTGAGCTATTTAGGGAGGTTTGGGGAGGACGATTAGGTCATGGGGGGGGGATTTTTGTGAAGTAAGATAATGCCCTTATAAAAATTGACACTGGAGAATTGTAGAATTGGAAGCATATTCTCTGTCTCTCTCTCTCTCTTTCTTTCCCCCTCTCTCTGTCTTTTATGTGAGTATAGCACAAAGAGATATCCACCCATAAATTTGAAAAAGGGTCCTAACCAGGATCCGAATCAGCCAGAAGTTTGAACCATACCTATCTAGTCTTTCAGTTGACATTTGGCCAAAACTGTATCTCACTAGCCATACTAATGATAACATTATGGCCATTTGACACTTGTCATATGTACTCTGAGACAAAATTTCACTACTTCATGCTAAGATCTGTCAGGGTTTGGATGCGTTTCAATGTGTCTCCTAATGGTTGATACAGAATCTTTTCCCCCTGTATCAATGTGGAGAGGTGTTGAAGATTTTAAAAGGTGGGGCGTAGTGAGACAGAGAGCTGCCCCCATGAGGCATGATGTAGACTTGTGGGAACCCAGTCAAAACCTCTGAGCACAGACAGTTGTAAAAAAAGCCACACTGGCCCCTCCCTGTGTGCGACTTCCTGTCATCAGAGGCCTTCCCTGCACGAGGCTCTCACTGCAATGCCATCCAGCATGGAGCCTTCATGAGAGATGAGCACGAGGCAGTGTCTTGCTCTCAGGTCTTCAAAACTCTGAGCTCAGTGTACTTCTGGTGCATTCTATAACCAGTTTCACAATGTGAGGTATTTTTATAGTAACTGAAAAATGTAAGTAGCATCTTACAAATTTGTGATATGATTGTATTTCTCTTCTTTTATTTTCCATTTTTTGGCATGATTTTCATTTTTACCTCAGATAAAATAATTTCCATTGAAATGGCTGCGTTGATGCTCTGATTCTATTCAAAATGTTTACAATTTATGGTCGTTTTTTATTTGTGGCCAGAAGAGTCAGGTTCCAGCTCTGGAGAACAAGTTGCTTTTGGACACATCATCCAAAGCTTGTGTCATTTTTCCCTTCTGGCTGACTTAAAATTTGCTCCTTGTTTTTGGTGTTGGCATTTTACACACAATATAATAAGATTTCTTTCTTTGTGTTTCCATTACATGACATCTGCTGATGTCACAGTTTGTTTTGTCTGCTGCATCTTTTATACATTGATGTGTTTCATCAGGCTTTTTAAAAACTGGTTATTATTTTTGTAGATGCATTTCTTTTTCTGCTCTTTCCTCTTTCCTCCAACTTGGCATCATTCTTTTTACATTTTTATATATTTTATGCAGCCCAGTCTGGCCTTGAACTCACTGTGATCCTCCTGCCTCAGCCTCCCAACTGCTGGGATTACTTCATGCACAAACTTTAAAGTGGCTCCTTGGTACTTCTCCCACACAAATCCATTGCTAAACTTAATTTTCTTGCCTTGAGTCCCTGAATTTGGACTGAACCTGAGACTTGTTTCCAGCCACAATACATAAGGTGTTAGTATCCACTGTGCTTCCAGCCCAGATTTCTCCCACCGCTCTCATTCTCCCTTTCCTGCTTCCCTTGGTGACTGAGAGATTTGAGGAAGCAGCATTCTGTGTGTACAACAGCTGCAAGTGAATGAATTATGCCAACAACCGCTGGAGGCTTGGAAGCAGATATTTTCCTTAGTGGAACCTGTAACTTCAGTCTTGTGAGCCCCTAACCAGAAGGCTAATGTGATTTAAGAACATTAGAAAGTAAATATATTCAGTTTGAACCAGCTAATTTTGGAGTGTTACATAGCAATAGAGCATAACTTCATGTTCCTATCCTCTGTTTTATTCACTATGAGGCTAAATACATCAAATGAGGTTTTTTTCCTGATATATATTTTTACTCTCATTTTCTATTCTGCCTGAAACTTTCCTGTTTATGTATACATAGAATATATTTTATCTTGAACCTATAATTTATTTGTCATTTTAATCTGAAATTCTTCAGTAATTATTCTCATATCTATATCTTGTATACTTTAGGCTATTTCTAATCTATTGGTTTTAGAGATATATTTTTTTTTCTTTTTCCTTTTTATCGGTACCAGGGATCAAACTCACAACTGCCTGCTTGCAAGGCAGGCGCTTATGCCGCTGAGCTAAATCCCCAGCACTGTCTGTTGTTATTGACTATATATTCATTTGACTTTGAGACAAATTTTCCAGAGTTTTTTGCATGATGTATATATTTTTTTATTTTGCATAAAATATTATTGTGAAACAATATAGTAGAGACCAAAATATTTGTAATTTAATTACATTAAGATGTAGAGTCTCTTATGGCTCATTTCCCTTTAGGATATGATTGTAGAAGTTGTTTCAGTCTACTCTGTATTTGAGGCACGCATGGAGTTTGTGGTAGTTTTGGTTACATGGAGTTCACTCTCAGCTAAAATGCTTTGAAGATTGGTTTCATAATTTTCCATTATCAGAGTGTGCAATCTGTCTGAAAACTGGTAAGATGCTGGATATCTTTCCATCTGTATCTTGCAGCTACCAGGTTCCTGAGATAGGAAATCATTTTCTGCTTCACAACCCAGATGTCAACCTTTTAGAGGGCTAGAGATTAGTTTCTCTCCATTCTTTCCCTTCAATTTCTGTTCCTATAGATCTCTTTCTGACCTTTTGCAGAGACTTTGAAGAGACCCTGTAGGATTCTTGACAAATAATTGGTGTCTCTCTGAAGATTCTTTAGGTCCCTCCCATTTCCCCCAACACTCAGCTGTGAATGCCATCTTCCTTGATGAAGACTCCTCTGGCCTGGGGGGAATCTTTCTCATATCCTTTACACAGTACCTTAGTGAATTCAGAGGGAATCTGAAAAAGAATCAGTGGGTGTCTGCAGACTTGCTTCTTGGCTGAGCTTCTTAAGAATTTGTATCAGTCCACGTGTGGCCATTAAAAGTTTGGTAAAAGTTTGAGTTTTTCCTTCCACCCATCCCTCATGGCTCACTCTTCCTCTTCTCATCAGTGCTCTAAAGATGGAAGCAGTGCTGGCTCCTTTCTTTTCCAGGAATTGTTCACTCTTTTATGTCTAGGTCCAAGGCTCTTTGTTTTACTTTTTAAGTTTTTTTTTTTTAAACTGTGGTTTCACAGTAAAACAGACATGCTCCAATAAATGGTAGGAGTGGACCTAATTAGAAGTATATAGGCAGTGTAAAAATTTGATCTCTTTATATCTATTGCCAAACTTTTGCCTTTGAAGTACCTAGAATTATCTTTCACATTTCTTAAACTCTCACTTTTTCAATGCAAAAAGATAGAAGCTTGGAGGTTGCTTAAACATAGCATTTGTTACATTTTTAGACATATGTTGTTTTCCCATTAAATTTTAGATGTCTGGTTTACTAGCGTGAATATCCTTGGAAATTATCTTCTCAATTTTACTTATTAGCAAATAACATTTTAGTATTTGTAGAGAGGACAAAAAGCAAGAAGAGAAGAAATAGAAGTTTAAAATTATGAT
This sequence comes from Cavia porcellus, assembly GCF_034190915.1. Taxonomy (NCBI): domain Eukaryota; kingdom Metazoa; phylum Chordata; class Mammalia; order Rodentia; family Caviidae; genus Cavia; species Cavia porcellus. The sequence goes on from NW_026947487.1 coordinate 96,309,038, forward strand.
AAATAAAAGTTAAAACCACTGATATATTAGGAATTAGTAACATTTAATAAGCAAAACAAACATCAGGGTGTTAGGTGAAGGCAAACGAGCAAAATAAAACACCTTGATCAAAGAATAAAATATAGGATGATGATCAAAGAAAACAAACTTAAAAATACTTTACTGTACAGAAACACTTAGAAAGCAGAGTATTTATTCAAACCTTTAGGAATCTTGTTTAAGTATATCTATGTTTTATGAAGTTACAGTAAATCTTATGCTCTACAAATTGAAATAGAGTGGCAAATAAATAAACATGCACTTATTTCTGATACAAAGCCAACTTCCAAATAAAGAAAAAAAATGGTGGTTTGCTTTTATTTACATTTATAACTGCTAGAGATGAATGCTACATGCCGGATACAGAGGAGAGAATTCAAAGGCGTGATTGTGATACAGACTCTATATAACTGAACTAAGCAGTTTTAATGATTTCAAAACTCTTAGATTATCCTCCCAATTACCCAATTTGAGAAATGCAATGAAAATTGATACTTCTCCTGAGAGAGTTTTACAGATTTGGCTAATGGATATTATTGGAAAAGACTGACTCCTGCCATGGTAATCTGGGGAGAAGGGAAAAGTCTTAAGAAATATTAGATGTTTTAAAGTTGCCAAATTCTATAGTCACACTAGCTTTGTTAACAAGTCTACTTATTTCTGGACTTAGCATTTATAACAACCTTTGGATGAACTGAAAACATTAATATATGATCTCTTTTATCCTTTAAAATTGTTAATTAAATAGCAAAATCATGCATTTTGAAAGATGTAAAAGTTGACTGGAGATGTTTGCAAATGCTGCTTATGTATCTGGCTCCATTCTCTGTAAAATCTCTACCTAATCCTTCGTCTCTTTCATTATACCAAACTAACAGTTATAGTGCAAGTAGTTAGCAATTAGTTTAACAACCTTAATTATGTATGCTTGATTTCCTTGTTTGGGATCCAAAATTTAATCCAGCAATATCACAATTTCTTGGTTATCACAGTTTACTTATTTTTGCATAATTTACATGGACACATAGCCTTCTTCTAGTAGACACTCAAGACAGACTTCTGAAAGAAATACATGAAGATTTCTTTGACTGAAAAATAGTGTTCATCATTATGTATGATTTACTCTCTCTCGTTCTATACATGTGCATGCATGTGGATATATGTAACATACATATAATTATGTGTCATTTAAGAGAGGCATGTTCTGAGAATAACACTTTTAGGTGACTTTGTCACTATGTAGACATCATACAGAGGCCTTACACAAACCTAGGTGAAGTAGTCTACTAGAAACTTAGGCTATAAAGCATAGTCTATTGATCTTAGCCTACAACCCTTATAGCATGTTACTGCACTTAATATTGGAGGCAATTGTAACACATTGGTAACTATTTTATGTGTCTCAACATATCCAACCAGAGAAAAATGACAACAAAATACATTATAAAAGACATAAAACTTTTGACCTGGTACTTCACCATCATCATAAATATGTGAATTATATTTTGCATGACATGGTAATTATGACATCATTAGATTTTCACTTTTCAGCTCCATTATAATCTTTTGGGGATCATGATACACAGTTTGACCAAAATTTCACCAATATGGTACAGATGTGTATGTGATTTAAAGTTAACACATATTAATTCTAATAACTCTTTCTATATACACTAGTCATTTATCGATACTATGTGCCATGCTCTCTTCTTTGCTTTTAAGTATAATAATTGACTTTTAATAGCAAACCCTTGCTTTAGGCACTATTACTAAGTTTATTTATTTCTTTTTCTTTAAGGAACCAGATTGTCTGTGCTGAAACAGTTGAGCTCTGGGACTCAAATTGATCACTTTATACAGATTTACCTTGTGATGCATTAACATTTTCCATATCTCCAGGCTTCCCAGTTAAAACAACAAATATAACAACATATATGTGTTTCAAGTCACAGTATTACTCATGCCTCCAAACCATTAGACACAATTGCATATCTGATTTCATTATACAAACACCACTTGCAGAAATAAGCATAATATATGCTTAGATTAGATGGACCTAGGATTTGATCTAGATGAAGTCTAAAAGATGATTGCAGGACAAGTTTGGGAACTGTTTTCTGTTTCTTAAGAAAATATAAGAGTTACACAGTAATAAACTAGATTTTCAGCCTTTTGGTGAGAGTGAACTAGAGCTTTTAGAAATGGATCTAAGTCCACTTGTTCTCACTGCTCAGCATGTAGCGGGTGCTCAATCAGAGTGTAAGTGGGAAAAAAGTAGATGGAAAGAAAGAAGCGGAAAAGGAAAAAAGTGGGAGTCTGGAGTCATAGTAAAGATATCCAAGAGCTATTATCTATAGTTTTTTATCCTAATTCCATTTTGTAAGATTTAATGCAATGCAAAAATCATTGAGGATGTTCTTTGTTATAGAGAACATTTCCAGTCTGTTTATTCCTTTGCAATTTTCAAAATGATGCATCTTAAGATAACTAATGTAGCATTATAAAACTTCAGGTAGATATTAAAAAAAAAAAATAAACGAGCTGAGAGAGTGAAGTAAACTAAAACATCTTATAGAATAGTGCTGTCTCCAGGATTTTATGACTGATCTTCTGATGTAAAAATATATTATCCTTACATTGGTATATTATACTTTATACAATGCTATGACTAAATAACGAGTAATTAAATAATTGGTTCTTATAATTTGGCTTTTCGTCAAACTTGATTTTTGAAAATTTTTATTGTCAGTAAAACTTAAAATCCCTAACTTTGTCTATACTCACTGGGCATATCTGAGTTTCATGAACCAATGCAGTTAATCTTTCTATGAAAATCCCTTGCGATGCATTGTCAAAATTTCTTCCCACTTATAGCATAAGCAGCTTTTCAGTGATAACTGTAATTCTGGAGAAAGTCTCAGTCCTTTATGACTAATCCTTCACATGGTGCCACCATTTATTTTATTTTTAGCAGCATTCAATTCAAGTGACCATCTCACTCTGACATCCTCAGTAGCTTCTAGCTGCATCTGTTCTCCCAAAGTGACCGTAAGGGAAAATCAGAAATGAGTAAAAAGATTTGAATGAAATTTCAAAGTCTGCTTAAATGTGAAATTCCCGCTTTACAATTTTAGGTACCTGCTGATTTCAATCTAGTGGTAAGCACTGACATTTGGAGGCAATAAAACCACAATCATAGTTTCCATTCTATTTTTGATAGAACCGCACAATCTCAAATATCAATGTCCTACATTCTGTTACACACAATATTTGTTTTCCAGCAGGAGCAATTTAAATTAAAATTGGATATTTGCTGTATCACCTATTCATGTATTCTGTATGCATGCATTCATTAGATTACTAATTAAATGATATCACTCATTCAACAACCATAAATATAAGTCTTGTATTATGCAAGATTTTAGAATTGAGAACTGATAACATGAAAAATATCTTCTAATATCAAATATTCATAGTCTTATAAACAGAACTCTGTGAAACAAATATTTAAAGTACTTTATTTTTTACTATGTGATCCCACTTTAATTATAAAATTTTTACCACCTAATTTCTTGGGATTTTTCCTTCTTTTGCTCTCCACAATGTCAAAGAGTTTGAAATATTTTCTCGTGTATTCATTGGGAACCTATTAAGGTTTGTATCAGGAAATATATGACACTGTTTTGATCATTGCTATTGCAAATGTGATTATGTAAAACTCCTAAATCAGTTCTTTTATAGTAAATAAAAAAAATATTGATGATTTTATAGTAATTTGGTTTTCATATTTGTTCTTTAATTTTGTTATTGCAGCATATTGCAGTTTTGTTATTTGTTTTGTAGCTGCTTTTGTTCAGTATCATCTGTTAAAAAACATAAGCTTTGCAAATAGTAAAAACAGCACTTTCTTGTTTGTTTGTTTGTGTGTTTACTTCTAAAATGCAACCCAAAAGTTTCATGTGTTTAGAACTGGGCCTTCTCAAATGTGATTGGGTCACCGGGGACCATACTCAACAGATCAATCCATTGATGAGTTACCGCTTAAGGCTCTACTGGTAGTGGGCCCCAGGTGCCCACTGAAGGCTGACCTGAGAGGGCGTATTCTTGTTTTATTCTCCCCTCATACTCTGCCATTCTCCCTCTTAACACTCATTCTCCTCTTCCTTCTTCCCTTTTACCATCATTGTTCCCTCACCACCACCACGCATAAGCTTCTTGGCTGTCATGGGTAAAGCAAATTTCCTGCACCACACCTTTTTTTTTCTTTAATTGAAAATATTTTTTTTTATTTTTAACAATTTTTAGTATTATATACTTTTAAAAAATTATTTAAAAGGAAAAACAAAACAAAACAAAGCAGTGTAAGGGTACAAGTAATACAGAACTACAAAAAAAAAAAAAAGTAAGAAATCACCAGTTAATAGATTACACATTATCATCTTAGAAATAGTTGCTCAAGTCACAGTATCAAAGCATACAAAGTGGACATTTAAAGAGTGAGAATGCAAACAGTTGTGTTCAATGATCCAACCAAAAACATTAATATGGTCATCTATTTAACACCCCTAAACACACTTGCAGTTGTATCCTTTAGAGCACTTTTTTCCCTCTCTTTTTACAACAAAATTTACACATTTTAGGTTTTATTATTCCTTAGTTCTTATTATTTTTTGGAAGAGAATAAAGTCAAATATAGCAAAACAAAGCTGTCAGTCAAAACCAAGAATAGACATAGCACATGATGTAAAAACACAGTACAAGGTTATCAGCAGTGGTTACCATAATGCCTCTTGCTTCCTTAAAAAGAATTGTCTATCTCATTCAGTATTATAAAGTTGAACAAAACAGTAGAGAACAAGACCAATAAAGCCTAAACATTGTAAACATTACAGGGCCTTTTCAGGATGCCATGTAGCCAGCCAGCCATGACTAAACTCTGAAATCTGTGCCAAACAAACCTTTGCATCTTCAAATTGTGGGTGTCAGGTATTTTATTTTAGCAATGAGAAGGCTGATCAATGCAATTCTCAACTTCTAAAAATTACTTTTTATGTTGTTATCTTCTCTGCTTTATTGAAAAGCCCATCTAGAATGCAGTTCACTAACCATGAATACATTATTCATTTTCACCTTGGATCTTAGCATTGATGGCATTGTTTTCAAAATACTATTTCACTATTGTTAATAATGATTGTGCTTCCAACATCTCTTTTCTTAACATATATTTTTATGGTAAATTAGTTATTGCTTTATTAACATTTTCTCACAGGTATGGATTTTGACTTCTCAAAATATCTTTGATGTCTCTTCAAATGATTCATTTATATTGACCCATTCATTTGATGAATTATAATAATATTACTACCTGAAAATTAAATTACTCTTTAATTTATCATACTATACTTTATTGTTCATTTTCTAAGTCACATATATTCTTAAACTGACTAGGAGGAAAGAATTTAATAATCAGGCTATAAACAATGGTCAAATTCAAGGATATAAAAATACATAGTAGTGTATCAGGAACTGTTAATAAGGGGCACTCATTCCTACCCATATTCTTGAAGAATAAAAGAAAAGGAAAGGTCTAGCTATATGAAGAAGATGGCTTAACCAATAAAGGACTTAGAGCTGACTGTTAGATGTTAGGTTTTAATTAAAGTGCAATGGAAGTGCATTGCAGAGTTTTATATGATGAAGTGTTAGTCTAGATCCTATGAATTATTTTTTCTTTAAAAGAATCTATAATGAAATTATTTCCAGTGACTTACATAGTAAATATGCTTGTAGTAAATACTTTATTTTTAAAAATTACAGTAAATCTGCAGTGTTATAAATGCTAATCCTACACTCTACCAATAAACTTTACCCAACCTACGCTTTCTCTGAGTAACAGTGTTACATAAAGAATGGTTAGTGGATGATGATAGTTCTTTAACTATGTTCTTATTGCTTTTTTTCCACATTTTTTCTTAATTTTCCAGGTAACAATTTAGTACTTTACACATTTCAAATTGTGAAATTTGTATTTACTATAAATAAGAAAATTGTTTAATGTATAGTTTTGAACTTCATCCTGTAGTTACATTTTACCATTTTAATTTTATGGTCTTATACTTACTAGTATATTTCTAGTAATTTTGTATTCATTCTTCCCACTTACAGAATCAAGTGGAGCTATTTACTAGAATTTTTACTAGAAATTTTCTGTCATATTAAGGACTATCTTCTTGAAGAAAAACGATGTTTTCAAAAATGTGTTTGTTCTCCACGACTTTATGTTTTCAATTGTACTAAATCATCTTTTTTATCTGCACATTCGTCATACAGAGCATTGTCGTAACGATATTGACATAAGCAATCTATTTATTCACTTTGGCTTAGTTAAAATATAATTTAAATTTTTGAACTGTGTTCTGAGCATCATATTGACTGTATTTTATTTTTGAAAAGAATTGCAAGGACAATTGCCTTTGAACCATATATAAGAGTCATTTTGTTTTTATGTAATCTTTTAGTAACTTTGTTGTCCTTGAGACACAATGGCCTACAATCCACAACTCTAAGGAAGAAAGGTTTCTATTGATGTACTGCTTAAGTTTTCAGTCCATATTTGCTATTTCCAAGGTAAGATGGTGTAGTAGAAGAGAAAGAGCTCATGGAATGGTGGCAGGATACAGACAGAGAGAGATCAAGGGAAGAAGGAGAGAAAAAGGTCCTTCTAGGCCATATTCCCAGTGACCTACCTCCCTCCACCAGGTTTTACCTCCAACATCACATCCAGCTGTAGAGTCATCAGTAATAGCACTGATGAATATCGTACTCTCATAATCATCTCCCCACGTATCCACCTACGATTCCATGAGGCTTTGAGGGAGGCAGCTACATGCAAACCACAATATAGAGATCCACATGTTAGAAGAATAGAGTTTGTGCTTTTTGAGGGGTTTTGTTCTTTCAGTGCAAACTTTTTTCAATTTAATTTTAAATTGAAAAATATTTAGGTTTTTGGTATGACACTAGGATCAATTTTAGACATATTTCAAAAATGTACCTTATTTTTGTGGGGATTCATATAAAGATTTACTAACTAAATGTGATAATTTTTCATATTGAATTGTATTGGTCCTTAGTCAAAAATTAAACTGAGCACCTGTGTGTCTCAGGAGGCTAGACATGTTATGAGGGTACAGGTGGCTAGACATGGTATGAGGGTGCAGGTGCTGGGTAGGCAGGGTATTTCAGTGAAGTCACAATTTTAAAGTCAGCATGAGCAACTTGATGAGACTCCACTTAGAAAATTAATAAAAAATAATAATGCCCAGGATACAACTCAGTGATAGGTAATTTATTACATGAGCAAAGTCTTGGGTTCAATCCTATAAATAATTAGAAAAGAAAAGCACAAGTAATAATTATTTATGTTAGTATATTTTAGACTTTTTATATTATGCCCATTTTTGTACTGAAAATACATTGCATTATAGTATGTCCTTATATGAAGGCACAGAATTTGGTAGCATAAACTATGCTAATTACTTTCTCTTTTCAAGAATATTTAAGCTATTATAAGTTCTCAAGAAGAGACTATTTCTCAATGGTAGAGAACGTGTCTTCCCTGCATAAAGCCCTGGGTTGCAGTCCACCACCATGTCCTCACACCATTCATAGACACACAGAGATGCGTTAGTTATCCTAATTATCATGCAGGTTGTAAAATCAGCTTGCTAATATACACAAATTAAATGCTGGGATTTTGTCGAGAATTTATAGATAAATTTGTCATATTTTGTATGACAAATCTGAGGGAAACAATCATATTTAAATTTACAAACCTCTCATCTGTAACTATGTCTTCCTCTTCTCCTACCCCCCAAGCCATATCATGTGCTGTTTAGGAGATGCCTTATACAAATTCTGCTAAATTTTTATATAACTGTTTTTTGATGTTTCAAGTTAATTTACTGTTACATCATATTAGATAATTATTACTAAATAGAGACCTCAGTGTATGCAATCAGATTTCAGTTTTTAATGAATAAAGAAAATTAAACTGAATTTCTGTTCAATGACTAAATTGTTCAGTAAAATATAGTTCACAACAGAGCTGCTCAAAAAGAGGTTAAAAATAACTTATTGCTGCAAACCTAGTTATATCCTTTCCTAATAGTGTCTTTAGTCTTTTTCTTATGTAGCCTGTGAACCTTTTCAATTGTGGATTTGCATGTTTCTCTACATTTGTAAAAAATTCTTAGAATACAATTTCACATTGTATTATTATTTTTTTTTTATTTTTAGGAACTAAAAGCAACACAAATATAGCTACTGCTTTATATACATTTCTTTCCCACTGTATTATCTGTAAATCTTTATTCTACCTTTTGTTCCAATCATTTTCTGTTATTTTGTCAGTCTTTTTTACTTTCTCTTTATTTTTATTTGGTTTATTTTTTCTTGTAATTAACAAGCACCAGGTATTTTGTGATTTAGATTTCATTTCTGATTTAATTTTGTGCTTTTCTTTCATTTGTACCTGACTTCAGTCAATCCTCTATTGTGTTCTGCCTTTTAACATCCAAGATTTAACTATCATAACTTGTGCTGCTATAAAACATGGGTACACATATGTTATTGTGGTATAATGTTTTTAATTTGTAATCAAAATACGATAGAAAATCCTACCAAAAATTGGAAAGATGGCATCTATCTCAATTTTATAAAAGCTACTTATGACAAAACAACAACAGTATACTAAATGAATAAGAATGGAAAGTTTTAACTAAAATTAGAACAAGATAAGGATGTCTACTATCACCACTCCTATTCAATATAGTTCTGGAAACATTAGCCAGAGCAATTAGACAAGAGACAGAAACAAAGTAATAAGGATAGGAAAGGCAAAAAAATGAAATTATCATTATTTAAGTATGAAATGATACTCTACACAGAAGATCCTGAAAACATCACCAAAAGACTTCTAGAATTAATAGCCTATCAGTAGTGTAGCTGAATACAAAGTCAACACCCTAAAATCAATGGTCTTCCTTTACACGAACAACTAATTCACAATTCTTACATATTTAATTTTCTTTCTGCAGTTATTACCTATTCCTAGCACTTAGAGACCAACCACAAATGTTTTGCGATTCTCTTTGTGCCAGGTAATCTGTATTATCAATTTTGCTAGATTTAAAGCCTGCTAGAAAGATGATTGGATTTCCAGAGAGAAACTTCAGCAATAAAGTAACCTGCTGATAAGCTCATAGCTGATGGGTTATCATGAACTGAGGCTTAGAAGAAGAAGTGGACTATTGGGGTATTATAATCCCTTTTCCCAATCACCTCGTGGTCTAGGAAGTTTATATTTTTAATCCCATGGAAACACTGGAATCCCAACTAGTTAATTCCAATCTACCGTCTTCAGTTTAATTCACTGCAAGAGTAAAGACACTAAGACATATTTACAGTTATGGGCACCAAGAAGTCCTGAGTCTGGTCCAGATGGAGGTTCACAGTAGAAAGGCCTCAACCGTCACCTAACCCATAATTCATGATGAAGAAGGGAGTGTTTTGAGGATTAGACAGTGAAAATGGTGCGATTTCATGCAGACTGTGAATGAAAGCACCTTTGCAATATGTAAAGAGAAAGATATGCAGAAAGCCCAATATGCATAACACAATTGAGGTAGCATTTAACATTTTTGGGGGTGGCGGGTGCTTCAGTTCTAGTGTGTAAATATTTTCTGCCGCTAGAAGTCATAGCATCTTCTCTTGAAGTCTGAACCCAATTGACACTCCTGGAGCATTTGCTCTGCAGGCCATTGCCTCAAACTTTTAGAGGCAAACACGGGTGAGGAAACAGTGACTGTTACTTGACTTCAAAGATTACCCATCAGTACGGCAGCTAGCCCTTTTTACATTGCTTAGAGACAACTGAAGAGAAAAGGAAATGGTTTACCCAGTTCTTCATATATCAGTACATGGAGTTAAGGCCAGGTTTAGCTAAGGTGGAGGTAGCCGCTCTGTATTCAGGGAGAATCATTTCAGTAATCCACTCCATGGGAGCATGACTGTGGGGACTAACTGTGGTCCCCAGCTCCTTTCTTTCTGTTTCTCTAATTGTACCCTCATTGAGATGAGCAGATTTTCTGACTCATGGCCCTCTATCACGATATCTATGCTTTAAGGAGCCAAACATAGACTAAAATCTTTGCAAATATAAGCCAAGTTAAATCATTTCTCCTTTAAATCTTAGGTGGCAATGTTTTATTTTTCCTAGCAGTAGAAAGATGACTAAAATGATACTTTTCTCATGAAATGTATTTTTATTTATTTCTCCTTTTTTGGATGTAGTTAGAAGGGAATAGAACTAAAGCAACAAAGAAAACAAACTTTAAAAGCTTTATTCTTTGTTGAAATACCCAATCTGCAGAGATAAATATTCTCTAAATGTTCTTTGAAAATTACAGTATTAGCTAAGATTTTTTATATTGTTTTTATATTTGAAATTTCAAGAGCCTATTTGATAATCTCAGTAGGGTGTTAATGTTAATGCACTTCTTGCAGTGAAGGAGACAATCTTAACACTAACAATTTTTTTTTCATATTAACACTAAAAGAAAAGCAGAGAAATACTTAAGCTTTTAATTGTATCAATTTGTATTTTTTACAAGCCCTCCTATGACTGTGATTCACAGTGATCTGAGGATACCGATACTAAAAATCCTGTATTCAAAGAATGTGAGTTAGGCTTTTCGTATGGACAACATCCTATGTGGTTTTAATTTTTGCTATTGAGAAGCTATAAGAAGCTGGACACCAGGGACCAGAGTATAATACACTTCTCAACTTTGTACATTTACCATGTTTCTTTAGGCCTGTGACTTCCTGATTGGCTTCCCATAGTGAACAACAATAAAAATAAACACAATCCAGTTGGAAAATAAAACTTTTAAACTCGTCTCTAGAAGCAGTCAAAAAGGAGTGGCTGGGATATTTGATCCCATGCTGAATCAGGGCTACTGCAGGACACTCAACGGAAAGGACAGGGGTAAGAATTCCCTAGATGGAGTGCCAAGTCTGGACCTGTGATGAAGGAAGAATGAAATTGCATTGGAGAGAGGTCAGTTATTGTTTAAGTAGAGACAGCCTGTATTCTGGAGCAAGTGTTTGTCATTTACGAAATGAAATCCAACAAATGCTGTTTAATGATATTGTCCCATTGAATCAAGTAATTAAATAAGCAGAAAAATGTCACAGATTATTGGATGATGAAGAATGTGTACTTAAATAAAACATAAAAAGAATGGGGAGCACACATACCCAGTAATGTGCTAGTATTATCAAATAGTAGGATAATCTCTCATTTATTTACTTTATATACAAGTCCTCATCTTTCGAAATGGAACTGCTTGAATGAAATTGATGATGGCTTTCTCAGCCTAAAATTAAACACAGATAGAAAATCATGTTAATTATTACTTATAGGATTTCCTCAAAAAATCATAGATATTTGCATGACTTAATTTCCCCTGAAATATTAATTCTAATCACACAAATCCCTCTATCCAATTGATATTTTTTCATTTATCAAGGCATTTTCACATGTATTATTACATGATATCGATCTAGTATACTTCAGTTCCTGAAAATTTCACTCTTTCTGGCAGCTATGGAGGATTCAGATATTTAGTTTCAGCCTGGCCACCTTGGTAGTTATAGGAACAGAAATGAACAGAAAAAATATATAGACATTGACAGTAGTTTTTCAAAAGTACTTTTCCTTTATAAGCCAAAATTAGAGCCTCTGATTAGATGTTTAGATTCCAAATTCAAAGCTCTTGGTAATGAATAATCAGGCCCCATCAGGGCCAGGACTTGAATATAAGTTTTATGCCAATAAATTCATTGAGCACTTCAAAGTTAAACAAAGTGTTGCTTAATTTATAACTATAGATATAAGCTGAATACCTGCTATATGAAGGATTTTTTTAATGAGACAATGGTGAAAACTCGAGGCTTTCTCACTGAACTAAACTACATCCCATCTTTCATGTGTTGTTATGAGATTTTGTGCATTTCTCACTAAGTCACTAAATTGCCAAGAGTGAGCCCAAATTTGCAATCCTCCTACCTCATCCTAGCAGAGGGCTGGGATAGCGAGCATGTCTGTCATGCCTGATTAGCAATCTGCGGTACGTAGTTTCAAACAATACATCTTTGTCTTGACTGCTCTAATAAAAGCAAGAACTATATTTCCAATTTATGAATATGATGGCAAAAACATAAACATTAGAAGAAAATTGTCTTCTTTCCATGAGAGGCAAAGTGAGCTCTTTTTCATCTACTGACCTAGAAGAACTCAGGTATAGCAGGCCTTCTCTAAGAGGTCTAAGTCCCAAACATCCACAATCATTGTCCCCTTGTAGTGGTCAAAGAAGGAGCTTACAATCACAGCATGAAATGATCTTGATCTCTAAATTTCTTATCTGCTAATGCTGTTCCCTGAACATTTCTCTATCTCAGACCTACTATGTTGATACTGACTTTTCATGGTTTTTTTTCCTGATTTAATCTGTCCTCTATCCACTCATCTATGCATTAAGGTCTCTTTCTAAATTCTATCTCTCTCTGATTGCCTACCAGCTGTCCTTTATTAAAAAATATATTCAGGTGGTTCAACCACAATGACTTATTCCAACATTTTTTAGAAAGTATTTTAGAGAACAAGGATTACACAAAATAATGTAAGAGAAAATTTTTTCCAATCAAATTTGTTTCCAGCCCAATTTTGGAAAAACACAGTCACTTTCAAGAGGATGTTTCTTCTGGAAATTGCTTTAGGAAAAAAAAATCTTATCTTTTTAATAATATTAATGCTTAAGTTTAAATTTTTTCATATATACCATTTTATACTGATTCACCCTTATTCTGAACAATTTGTTATATATTTACTTGTTTGTTTATGTAAAATAATATATCTTTATAAAAACCTGGACAAAATTTGGCATGATAGTACTTGCTTGTTATTTCCCATCACTTGGGAGGGTGAGGCTTCGGGATTGCCAAAAGTTCAAGGCTGACTTGAGCTACACAGTGTGTTCAAGAGCTGCCTGAATTCCAGAGAGGGGGAGGGAGGGAGGGAGGGAGGGAGGGAGGGAGTGAAAGAGAGAGAGAGAGAGAGAGAGAGAGAGAGAGAGAGAGACAGAGACAGAGAGACAGAGAGAGATACAGAGAGAGACAGAGACAGAGAGAGAGACAGAGAGACAGAGAGAGAGAGACGGAAAGACAGAGACAGAGAGACAGAGAGACAGAGAGACAGAGAGACAGAGAGACTGAGAGACTGAGAGCCAGAGACTTTATAAAAAATCCTGGGCAAGGAAATAATGGATTTCTTAGTAAGATTCAATCATCTTTCTGTGCTATCATAGACTCATTCAGCTAAAGAGCTGTTTTTAGCTTTCAACCCATTTTTACAGAATTTATTGTGAGTTTGTACTGTTTATCTTAATGTAAATGTTTTCATAGCCACTGACTGTGTTGTTTATTAGGTCCTATTTTTATTTCTAGGTCCCTTCAAAGAGCTAAGGTAGAAATCATTAAAGAAGAATAATCCCGAATCTCCCTGGCAAAGGAATGACTGAATCACCTGAGGAATCTGCTGAGGAGCATCCTCTGGTCACATTAGTGTTTAGAGTTCAGATCCTGGGCTCTGCAGTGTCTGTCTTGGATACTACAGAAGTGCAAGTCCGTCCGCATCCACACTTTGACATGTCTGAAGAGGACCAGTTAGAGCTGGGAGACATTCAACAAATCAATACAAGTACAAGTGATTTTCAACATAGACTTCATAGTGACAATTTCCTTATCAAATTCTATAATAAAATTTGACACACAATTATAATTTTTCCCAATAGATGCACAGTGTGGTTACAGTCAGTGCCGGTATGACAAAAATTTGAAATGTTCTCCCTCTTACACTTTTTATTTATTTATTTATTTATTTGTCCCAGGAATAGAACTCAGGACCTTGCACTTGCCATGCAGGCACTTGTGCCATTGAGCTATGTCCCCAGACCTTACACTTTTTATTTTCTTTGTGCTGCTAAGTATCACTGGGCTTCATCCTCAGGCTCTGTGATATTTACTATCTTCAATCCTATGTAAGTTTTCTCAAACAAGATACAATCAGAAAATGGAAAAATTAAAGTTTCCAGCTGATGAAAATCACATCCCAATCCCTGAATATAATGAAACTGTAATTATCCCAAATTTTAAATAATGATAGAGAAATGGACATTGATAATATTGGTTATCTATTTCATGTTAGAAAATATACTAAAGATTTTCACACACATTATCATGTTTAGTAATCTCTAAGATTCTGACAAGCAATCATTTTATTCTGAGTTAAAGAGGTGGAAACTAAAGCTCATGTAAGTTAAATAATTTTATCATGGCCACCAAGTTTGTATAATACTTGTTACTTCAGTCCATACCTGTGTTTCTGAAAAATTTCTTTCTTAGTACGTACACATGCTCACGCACACACATGCACATGCATGTGTGTGTGTGTGTGTGTGTGTGTGTGTGTGTGTGTAAATTGTTCTTGACTTAGTACATTGGAATCATCTGAGAAGCTCAGTGAATACTAACAATGTGTTGTATAGTCAGAGAGTAGAGTATGATCTTAATGTTTGAATTACAAACTTTCTCAGGAATTGTTGCTACAGCCAAGATTGAGGGTCAGTGCTGAAAATTTCTTCTATATTAAATTGACAAATAATTAGTCTTATTTTTAAATCTAAAACACCCTCTTACCCCCCATACAATCAGAACAAAGTGAAGAAAGATCCTATTTACAAATATCCTATTTACAAGGGAAATTGAAGAGATCAGTAATGGTATACACAATTCTAAAAAAGTACATTCTAGTGGAGGAAGTAGCTTTTGAGATTAAAACAAAACTTGGTTTAAATACCCTGAAGCAAATTCATTAGGCTAGAAAACTAATCCACCCCATATTTTTTCTATAAGCAATCTGGTATTATTCTAAATTAAAGCTTCAGGTAAAAAAAATCCATATTTTAATATTTATGTTTAAAGTCTTTGAATGTGTCCTGCTGTACTAAGAAAGTCAATGTGAAACTTCAGTGTGTCTTCTTGTCTGAATTAGTCCAATTGGCTTCATCCATGGAACTCACGGTTAGATTTCTCTTTATCCACAGAGGTTGCAGTTTTAGATTTTTGGCAGTATCTCTTTATTTTGCTTTTCTTTTGTGTAGACTGTCACTAACTCTCTTACTTTAATCCTAAAAATCTTACTCATTATTTATCTCTCAGCATCCTAATTATAGAAGGAAAACTTCTACCCATCAAATTTCCTATATGGTTACCTACCTCTATGCTGTATTAAAATTTAGAATTACAATTAGATATTCCACTGAAGAACTTCTTGTATATTGCAATATCATCTTTTTTATTAAACACAGGCTACCTTGATGAAGCTTTCAGCCTAATCTGCTGTTTGGAGATGAATTTACCTACTTTAGAAACAGTCATGTATGTATGCTTGGTGGTGTTACTAATGGCAAGTTTGACCTCACAGGTCATCTGTCTGTTTCTTTATGCTTAGAAAGTTGTTAAATTCTTTTATTGGTGAACTTATATCTTTCTTCTAGCAATTCTGTCAGATTTTATCTAAGATATTATAAAATTTTTAGAATAGATGAAAATACATAAAGGGATTTTATGTATTGCAGAAGTATGCCATAATCATTTGCATCCGTATCTTTCCTTGTTTTCAAGTCTCATCACTGTCTTTTGATCAATATTTCCATATCTTTCTTCATTTATTTACTTCTAATCTACACTTTAATACTTAATGTGGTTTTCTTATGGAGAATGCATAGATTCATCTCATTTTTGGGTCCACTCTGCCAGTCTCTAGCCTTTTATTGCTGTACCTGATAATCAAAGTAATTTTTGATACAGTTGCATAAATAGACAATAACTCTTCTATTTATCTTTACTGTCTATAACTGCTTTTGATCTTTCATTTATTTTCTGCCTTTTGTCATGTTGTCATGGTGTGCATTTTGCTATGTTACATTCCATTTTTTTATATCTAATGTATTATTTTAATATTTGCCTTTTTGTTGTTATGCTGGGATCTGAAGTAAACTAATTCAAATATAATTTCAAGTAACACTATTGAGCCATTTAAAACCACAAGTATCCCTGATTTCATCACCTTATCTATTACATCTTTGTTGTTATTCTTTTCATTTCAGTACACATAAATCTACAGAGTTCATGAAAACTTTTGCTTGCAAGCAGTTTAACTGATAGAAGCAATTAGCAAAATTTTATCTTTCTTTGTTTTGGCCATCTTCCCACTCAACGATGGCCATCCTTCCCACACAAGCACAGATGTGGTCACCTCTTCCAAAATTGTAGAACAAATGTCATGAACCAGGGAACACTGTACATATACACACACAATATTATACATATACACATAATTTTATTGTTGCTAGTATTTTGGATGAAATTTTTTACTAAATCAGTTAAAAATAAGGAAAGTAATTTAATTAACATTTATTTACTGTGTCTTTAATGTTTTTCCTCTCTTCATGTAAAACAAATTTCATATTTGTCCTTTTTTCTCTCCATAGAACTTTTTTTTTTCTTCAGACAAGAACTGTGCCACTAAGCTATAACTTATCCTGGCTCTTTGTGAAACTTTTGAAACGTTTCTTGCAAAGCAGAACTACTAACAAATCTCATTTTTTTTCTGAATAAAATAAAACTTCTTCATTTTAAACTATGTTTTCCCAAGAAACAGAATTGTAATTGAATTTTTTCTCACTACTTTAAGGCACTCAATTCTCTCTTTACATGTGTTCCTGAAATCTATTTTCATTAATAATCATGCTTCTTTATAAGTAAAGTTCTTTATACCAGATAGCTTCTGTGATTTCTGAAATTTCAATTTGATATGCCTGCAAGAAGGTGAATGTGGTTTGTTTTGTTCTCCTTTTATTCTGCTGGATCTTCTCCACACCTTCATGGTCAGGTGGCTTTGATTTCAAATGGTATTTTACCTTTACCCCCTTTTTAAATCTGGTTCCTACATCCCCAAGGTTAGTGTGGATTATATCACACTTTTATGGAATTTATTTTTTTTAATGTGATTCTTTTTCTTTTCAGTATTCCTGTTTTTGATTGACATATTCTCAGTCAGAGCGTCTTTCTTCAGCATATCAAATCTGTTGAAGCCATCAAATTCATTTTTATTTCTATCAGAGTGCTTTTTACTTCTAACATTTCTTTTTTGATTCGTAACATTTCCATTTCTCTTCTTACATTATTCTGTTCTTATACACTTTCTGGGATTTTTTAAAAATTAAATCCTTTTGCTGAATTGTTTGTTAGATTTAAAATCTGTTGCCTTATACCTTGAAT
Source organism: Cavia porcellus (assembly GCF_034190915.1). Classification (NCBI taxonomy): domain Eukaryota; kingdom Metazoa; phylum Chordata; class Mammalia; order Rodentia; family Caviidae; genus Cavia; species Cavia porcellus. Next base: position 96,326,543 of record NW_026947487.1, read on the forward strand.
ATTCTTTCCATATCTTCTCTTAGTCCTGGTACTTGATCATTTTTTCAATCTGTCTCTGGAATTTTATTGTATTTTTTTTTCACAAAAGACACACACAATTTTACAGTAATAGGAAATATGGTAAATAGACCTTTAGTAATGTAATGGCATTGTGGAATTTGGTAAGATTTCTTTAACTGTATAATTTTCCACTGGAATGTATATTTCCCCAGTTCACAGTCTCTGCACATCAGTCATGCTTTCCCTTTTTTTTTTTTTTTTTTTTTTTTAATCTGGAGGTGAGCCAGGAAGGTTGTAATGTGCTGGAGCTGTAAACCTCCCTTCTTCCTTGTGGTTCTAGAGTTGACTGGAGTTGAACGTTTATCATCACCAAATCTGAATGAGCTCTGAGTAAAATCTAGCATGCTAGGCACTAATAAAACTGTTTCTTATCAGAGCAGGTCTTTTTTAAATACATTGGGATATTTCAAAGTAATTCTTTTACTCTGCCCCCTACTGGAAACTCAGAACAAATTTTCCTCAGAATTCACTGTGAATAACCTGTAGACAGCCAGACATTCAAGATAAAACTATAGTGGTCCCCCTCTATGACAGGGACCCTTGAAAATTTTGACTGTCAGTTGCTCATACTGAAGCCTCAGTATTTGTCAAATATGATTTCCTACATGAACACATTTTCTCAAGAACTTTATGTTTTTTTTTTTTTTTTATTTAAGAGGAAAAAGAGAAAAACACAAAACAAAACAAAGCGGTGTAAGGGTACACGTAATACAGAACTACAAAAAAAAAAAAAAAAACAGCAAGAAATCACCTGTTAGTAGATTACATATTATCATCTTGAAAATAGTTGCTCAAATCACAGTATCAAAGAATACAAGGTGGACATTCAAACAGGGAGACTGCAAACAGCTGTGTTCAATGATCCAAAAGCATTGATATAGTCAGCTATTTAACACCCCTAAACACACTTGCTGTTGTATCCATTAGAGCTCTTTTTCTTTTTTCTTTTTTTTCCCTCTCTTTTTTTACAACAAAATTTACACATTTTGGATTTTATTACTCCTTAGTTCTTATTACTTTTTTGGGGGGGAGAGAATAAAGTCAAATATGGCAAAACAAAGCTGTCAGTCAAAACCAAGGATAGACATAGCACATAGTGTAGAACAGAGTACAAGGTTATCAACAATGGTTATCAACGTTGTCTCTTGTTTCCTTAAAAAGAACTGTCTGTCTCATTATGTTTGTGCAAATTGATTTGCCATTTTCTCTTGATTTCTCAGTTTTTCAAATCAGATTGCTTATGATCATAACACGCTGACAATTTCTAACTTCCTCATGTGCTAGCATGGACAATGCATGTCTTTTAATACCTTTTCATTTTATTTTACAAAAGAAGACTAGTACTTTTACATTGGTTATATTTTGTTTCTATTTTATTTTTACTGGATATTCTTTATTGTACACTTTTATAAACTCTCATTTAAACTACAACAATAACCTCATGGAGCTTATGATATATTTATATACTGTGTTGCACTGGCTAATTTGACATTCTGAATCAATTCAAAACTTCTGTCTCTCAGTGTTATTCTGACTTTGGGGAAGATGTTGAAGCTGCACAATGTCAGATCCAGTGAATGAAATGGATGAGGACATGTATTATTTTTATGAATTTGATTTTTGTGTTGATAACACATAGTAGCTGCATTCACTGTATTTATGTTCACACCTCATGAATGAGGATTTAGATACCTGCTTCAGAAGGTGGCAATAATGACGTAATAAGTGTGTGTAAAGCAAGAGAAGACATTTTGATGACGATTAAGAGCCTATACATACTTTGCTACAATATTTTTATTTTAAAATATAGTATTTTAACCAGCCTTTGTATGTAGTCATACTTTCAATTTTATTTTCAGATATTTTGAAAATGCTATAGAGTATAATTTTAAGAAAAAATCTTCCTTTAAAACAATATCTCTCTTCCTATGACACACATATGCACACACACACACACACACACACACACACACACACACACATTTTCCATGACATCAGTAAAATAAATTCTAATAGACACATCATCTAATATTGTTGTAAATCCCGTACACCAGGAGATCATCACACTGGGATTTTGAACAACATTGCTGACAAAAATAATCCCTGAAGTGTGCCTTAAATAATAGAGAGAACACAGGCAAAGAGAAAAAAAAGATGTATTTGGAAAAGCTTGTGTTGTGCAACAAGACTGCATGATGTGAAGGTTTAGAAAGAGAGAACAGTATAATTAGCATATGGGAAATTTTACAATTAGTTGAACACAGCTTGAATGTATGATACCTTTTGGGCAATGGCAAAATGTTTGAAACTTATTTAATCGATGCATTGGAACCTAGAAAACTTCTTGTGAGGCAGGTTGTTTGGTATCGTTTCTCAAGTATATGATCCCCCATTTTCTGAGGCTTAGAATTGAATGGAAGATACAATGAGCGGTACTGAGCTAACAGGTGAATCAGCTGTGATTGTCATGTAGCATTTCCATAAAATCATTAGTTAGACTCAAGTCTTAAGCATGTAAGGTGTGGATCAGTCCAGCCTCTCTTTGGAAATAGAAATGATTATTTTCTTAAAAACTGACACTATGTCATTATTGGGTATGCAATGTCTGTCATGATTAGCTCTCTAGATCTGTTCTCACGTAGGGTCATTCTCATGAATTAACATATATATTTCTAAACTCTGGGATACGAGGTATTTCCTTCAACTCTATAGCAAAAATAAATACAGAGTTAAGAAGACAAGAAAGACTTTTAGATATAGAAAGCAGGAGGCAAGGAAAATCGTCAACTTTGAACTCCACAACATGATCCTTAGTGTTTGATACTACTTTTTCCTTTATATTTTGCTTTCCCTCTTATCTGTGCAGTGTTATCCTATGCAATACAGACCTATATGTATTTAGTCTGTAATCAGGACATTAGGGATTTAACATTATGTATCTTAATGCATGACTGTGACTAGTATTCCTTTTATTTATTTATTTATTTTATTTTTTTTATTTTTCTTTCTCTAAAAGAAGATGTGAGAGAAAGAGAGCCTGGAGCAGTGACATACACCTGAAGTTCAGCTACTCAGAAGGCTGAGGCAAGAGGGGAGCAAGTGCAAGCCAAGCCTGTCTCAAAATAAAAATTAAAATTACTTAGTAATGTAGCAAGTGAATTCAATTGTCAATACAAAAACCGCCACCACAACAACAGCAAGATGAGGATATCACGAAGTCAGACAAGAAAGACAATGAAATAATGAAAAATGTCAGGGAACAAAACCAGAACAAAAAGAACTGTTCTGTGGTCAAGCTCATCAAATTCATCAAGCTCCACTTGGTGGTTCATCCACAAGGTTATGTATGAGAAACTAACTATAAGGAACTTCTAGTTATGATTTGTGTCTAGATGACCCCCCGAAGCCCCATAACATGGGTTGGGGAGTTTTCATAGGTGGTTGAACCTAGATTCTGTGACTGGTTCATGGTCCAATGCTGGGATTAAGGGTGTGTGGTACTCCTGCTCTGGGGCAGATAGCCTGCCTGCAATGTAAGGGACAGAAAGAGGCTTTCCCTTCTCCACCCCTTGTGGCTTTGCTGTCTGTTTTGAGCTGTTGCGTCTGCCATGTGCCAGCCTGTGTCAGAGCCAGCTGATTATGGACTGAAACCTCTACATCTCTGAGCTAAATAAACCATTTCCCTTTAAAAATATAGACTTTGAGGAATGTTAGTCCAGTGGTCTTTAGATCTTTCCTTTGCTATATCATATCTGAAGCATATCTGTGATTAATCGAACTAATTCTTTGAGAATTTTGTCTCAGTTCAGTCTACACACTGGTATCCAGTTGATTTTCATGAATGTTATAATACTTTGGAAAATTTCAGAATCCTTCAGCGTTTTCCTGGCTCACCAAGTCATTTCTCAATCCATGATCTATCTTCTGAAACAAGTATCACTTATCTTCTGCTTTATTAGCCATTCCACATGTCCTCTGTGCCTTAGGCCTCAATAATTTCATTTTGTTCAACAAGTTTTTCTCATTTGAAATTATCTCTACTCATATCTCCATCTCTGAAAGTTCAACTTAACACCACTAAATCTGTTGTCAGATCTACCGCATTCCAGCAAAACTTTCCTATATCCTAGCCAATGTTTCATTAAATATTTCATCCTTTGTATCATTAGCAGAGTACTTTAAATAAAATGCTTCCAATTACAATTTGTCTTACTAAACTGTGAATTCCTGTCAAGAAATTCATTAACTGTCTTAGTAGCTTTTTTTAAATAGCAAAGTAGCATAGACAGGGGCCTTTTAAACAACTTAAATTTATTTGAGAAGTACAAGATAATTTAATGTAACTCATTGTCTGATGATGGTCTTCTCTGTAGTTCAAAGATGTAATAATTTTTATTAATTACCCTAAGGATGGAAGAGAAAACAGACTTCATGATTTTTTTGTTTGTTTTTTTTAAGAAGGATATCTGTCTAATTCATGTGGGCTTTGATATGAACAAATCACTTCTCAAAGGACACATGTCCTAGTAATTGTCACAGACTTTAACATATGACCCGGCAAAAGGGGGAGTAGATACTCAGTATGAAATACTTCTTGTCTACTCCCCTCCCTAGTTACATGCACACGCTTCCCAGGTTTTTATTACACTGTTCAATTTGGCAATTCCTTTTTTCAGGTGTATTTACAAGGGAATTATGGAACTAAAGAAATTCTAAATAAATGACCCATCTAGTCAGTCTAATTTATTATAATATGGAGAAACCCTTTGGTTGTTTAGAGGTGAATGTTGTACAAAATGATCACAAGATTCATCATAAGAAAATGTAAAGTATGTTCAGAGTTCCTACAACCAAACCTAATTTTATCTCCTTTTCTTCCTATTCTTCTCTCGCGTGAATGAACTCTTTCCCTTTTTTTTATTCTTTTTGTATTTTTGTAACTTTTGTATATTTTTTTAAGTTTTGAACGTTGTGTCAACTTTATTCAATGCATTATTTTTTAAAAAAGGAATAGTAGTTTAACTTCACTATATAACCATTGCAAGCATATTGTTTCTTCTTAATGATTTAACAACAAATCATTATTAATACCATTCATTTAAAATCATTGTTTCCCAAACAATTAATTACAAAATTTTTGACTCCTGTGGCTATCATACTTTTGTTAGAATTCTTAAAACATGAGAAATGAGATTTAATCTGAAAGATTTTATTGGAAAAATTATGATGCTTTCCTTTGTTTTTCTACCTGCTTTTGTCCTTCACATTACTCTTTCCCTATTCTGAATTTGGATATAATTTTAAAGTGAAATAATTTTCTCAGTTATATATTGTAGTCCATAGCTCAAACATTAAGAGAAAAAATCTTAATGGGGGATTAACATTTTAATCTTTTCTAGATTCCTTAGTCTGTGCTTTTACCCTTCATTCTACCTCAATTAAATTTTATTAAGAGAGAAATCCTGGAGCTTCAGAATTATGTGGCAGCAATTTCAAAAAGAGCTATAGTGTTCTCTGCCTATCTGTAGAGAACAGGCACACATTTGTTTCTTTTATATAAGCTTTGAGATATATTAGACCTCCAAAATCTTCCCTTATGCACAAATAGCATTAGGTTCAGGTTTTGTATTCTTATGTCAGACAGGGCATATTGAACAGAGGATATACTGTGAGTAACATGGGGGGAGCTATACAACCTTAAATATGGCTGGTATGTTACACAGGGTAGGTGTTCAGTGTGCATCTTTTTTACTTGTTGCTGTTGTATTTAGAGAACATAAGCAGAAGCAGAATTTTGACACAAAACAACCCAGTAAACAGCAAGCTCTGAATATTAGGAACCACGCGGTCCTCAATTCCCATTTGACTCCAAACACCTAACAAATTTTAGCCATCAGTAATGTATTTATTTAAGGAAAGGAAAGAGATACTTAAAAAATTGAGATTAGTTAGGGCTTTTGTCAGTGGTTCAGCCAAAATCTATGTTCTTTCAACTTCATTTTATTCATAATTGAATTGAGGATGATAATTTTTACCATTTTAAGGAAAGTAACTGACAGATTTTCAAATTTAAGCAGATCATCCAAAGAAATAGATCTTAATGGAATTAATGAATAGATGAATAAATAGATGGAAGCATGGATGGATTGGTGGGTGGATGAATTAAGATACGTCAAACAATAAACAAGGGCTGAAATACATAAGGATACAGTCACAGGTCAGCCTTAGCAGAATTCCTCTGGAAGACAAGTGAGTTACTACTGGCTTTCACTTTGACCAAACCCCATGACATTAGTAGAATTCCGTATGTCTCTCCACACACAGTTTAAATAACAGGCTTATCTTACCAAGTCACTTGTGACCCTTCCCTTACCCACTGACAGTCACAAACATACTTGAAAAGAAAGGAGTTATGCTTGCAGGCATCAGGTACCAGCCCATACAGGCATCAAATTTGTGCTTGGGATTCACTCTTTATTCCATTTCTATCTCAGGCCTAACTGATTTGTGAATGAGGAGTAAAAGAAGGGAACTTTTGATTTGGAATGAAATCCCTGCCGCAGGCGTTAACTTTTTATATTGCATCCAGATTATGGAAATGATGAGAGATCATATTATTCCACTGAAAGAAGTAACTTGTCTACATTTATTCTCACATTGACAGTGTAAGGTCCTACTATTTTTTTTTCCTCCTGATGCTCATTTGTAATATCAACCCTAGAAGATGGTAATAATTTGCTGGATCTTTTTCATTTGTCTCCATGTATCAGCCTTAGTTTAGGCATTTAATTTTTTTTTTTTTCTGAAGTTAAAAAGTCTTTTTTTTCCAATATCCAAGATTCACTGGAGTGTATCAATGCCCATGTGCAGAAACCAATGTGTGCGCACACAGTTGAAAGGAACCATTCCTTTTCAAAGGGAGAAAACATTAGGTTGCTCATGGTTTAACTATATCCTGAATTACTTACCAGCTACAGTCATTAGACTTTCCATATTGCAACAATTTAATTGTACTATGAAATCGGTTTAATCTTCTTCTCCTAGGTAATGAGAAATGCTTCACCCAATGTACAATTCAGGGAGTCTGCGAACCCTTCAAACAACGTCTTTGAGAGGCAAAACCTACTCCAGTCTTAATCACGACTTCCCCATTACTTCACAGAGTAGTTTAAGCCTGCTTTCTCAGCACACCACTCTCATTTGTTGCTCCCAGGATGTCACTCCCTGGTGCAGGTCCTCATTCCTACTCACGCATATGGTTTTGCTAACGTACCTCAGTCCCTTACTCTTTAGTGGTCATTTATTAGAGACTGGTATTGACTGTTGAACCAATATCTGCTTCAGTAGGGTGAAAACTCTGTAGTTAGAAATCATTTGTGTTTTTCCTACTATGTGTTTCCATATCTGATAACATTAATGAGTACAGGGTAACTTCCTTAATTTTTAGATAGCATAAAAATGATTTAAAAATTCTTGTTTAGTACAGAGTAGCTGATTTGACAATTAGAATTTAATACGCACAATCTAAGGCAATAAATGCAGTACCTCCATTAATGATAGACTATGGATAATGAAAGATAAATATATCAAACATGAGTTGACTTAAGAAAGTTCAATTGGTGATGTTTTACAAATTCTAAGAAGTTTCAAGAAACAAGTGAAATATCCTTGTCTTTGCTGGTCCTTCAGTTTTGCAGAGAAAAAAATTGAGACCATAGAAATCAGGTTCATAGACATGAGAAGAAGACTATTATTCATTCAAAGGTATCATTTATCACCCAAAAGTGATTTTTCCTCAAACCTACACTCTTGCCTTCTTCCATCCATGATATTCTCAGTTTAACTGTCTTCTCTCTCCATCTCCATGTGAGATTTTTATAAATCATGTTCACTGTGATCATTAGCAGATAATTTGGTTTTCATGCTTCAGCATCTCACCTGAGAATTTCATTTTTATTTCAAATTGTTTGGGATGTTCTGATGAAACACATTTTCCATGCTGTTTTCACAACCAAATTGTTGTTTGTCTTACATGAGTTACTTTACTTCTCTGAGCCTTACTTTTTATACTTATTTGGTGGGGGGATCGGGGGCCCAGGAATGGAATTCAGGATCTTATACTTGACAGGCAACTTCTACACCGCGAGGTAAATTCTCAGCCCAAGCCTTACTTTCAAAATGGTGAATTCTAATTGAAAATGTTTTTAGAATGTTAAATTCTGACTGAAATTTAAAATAAAGTACACCATCAACCATAAAATGTACAAATAAACAATACTTTGTATGTTACCTTCAGCACTATCTTTGACATTACTTTTAATTCAATAGAAAACAATGGGAGAAAGAAGAAATGAAAAAAATAAAGAACAAAAAAATTTCATGTGTGTTAGAGATACAAAAAAATGGATACAATGGTTTTATAAATCAAAGTACTTTTGATAGAGACAGGGAAAATTTTGTTTTCTGGTTTTTTTTTTTTTTTTTTTTTTGGTAGAAGGAAATCAACTTTTAAAAGAACAATCTCCCTAATCATTTTAAATCAAGCTCTTGAAATACATAATTTGTACATGTATTTAATATAGTAGAAAGAAAAAGCTAATAAATAATGTATTAACCATCGTTGACACTGACCTTTCTCTACCAAGATAAATGCAGTTGTCTCTAGCTCAATGAATTGTTTTGTATGGGATAGGTACGTTTTGTTTCTTTTTTATAATTAGTGACAATAATTTTGGCAACCCAATTCATGAAATGAGATGTCAACCAAATGCTCAAATATTTACGAATTGACATTTTGTGTCTTTTAAATATTCAGTCTTTTTAGGTGAACTCACCCTCCCTAGTGAATAGCTATTAAGAATCGGCAGGAAGAAAAAAAAAAAAAAAAAAAAAAAGCCAGAGAAATAAAAAGGAGGTTTATAACACATGGTTTGAAATCTTAATGAGTTACTTCAGATCAATAAAACTAATGAGCACCAAAGTTTAGGTTCAGCATTAGTATTTTTATGATAATCTTTTTTTTTTCCTTTTCTCTCCTGTGGCTGGGTTATAGAAGGCTGCAGGTAATGTTTGTGTTGTAAAATTGAGGCCAGTAACTTAATCTCTCCATAAAACTCACTCACAATTACAATAGCATTGAATTGGTACATAAATGAGTTCTTCATAAAGCACAAAAGAAAAATGGGACCACAGTTAAGCTTCATAATGATGGGCACTAAAGCAATGCTGCTGATTAGATTTTTGCTAATTACCTTCTGTTACTTAGACTGGATGTACTTCAGCAGAATAGAAACATCTATTCATAAATAGTTGTTTTCTTGGTAGCAATATGAAAACACTGGATTTAAAGTTGAAAAGTATCTCACAGGGTCATGGCATCAAGTCCTCAGTGATTTGATAAACAACAGCATATGCCATGCAAAGCATGTCCTCAGTGGTTTCTGTTCAGTTGGAGAATATGTACTTTGGATAAAGAGGTAGAAGAATATGACAGTAATATTTGAGCTGGTTATTGAAAACCAATCAAGTTTTTTTCTGTGAAGGGAACCAGAAGAGCAAAAGCACTGAGGCAAAGATGAACTATAGGAATGTGAATAAAATAGAAGCCTAAGATGAATTAGATGGTGGGATGACATGGAAGTTTCAGTCCCAGAAAATGTGCTTTTGATGCTGTGATTTATTAAAATGAATAATATATTTAATCAGAGAAAATCAGACAAAAGGTTGTCATATTAGATTGTTGCTAAGGATTGAATTACATTTCTCAAGATTCATATATTGAAGCCCACATCTGCATTAGAACTATAACTAGACTTAAGACCTTTAAGGAGATAGGGCATACGTGTTATCTTAATTCAATGGGACTGGTGTCTACATACAAAGAAGCCGTGCTAGGATTTAGTGAAAAAAAAAAAAATATATATATATATATATATATATATATATATATATATACCACATGAAGATGAGTGAAGACACGGAAAGTACAATCTTCTACAAACCAGGAAGGGAAGACTCAGCAGAAGTCAACATGTCTGATACTTTGATCTTGGATACCTTAAATGCTAATAAAAAAAAAATATCCCTGAGATTTGAGGTACTTCCTCTGTGATGTTCTTGTAGGACACACGAGCAACTACAAAGCTTAGTAAATAACCCTTTTTGCAATGAAGGAGACTTAAAATGAGTTCCTTAAAATTTAGATAGACAGAAGCAAATTAATTTATGACCTATGTTAAAGATACTGCTTGGCCTGCTCATTAATAAGTCATAAAGAAAGAAAAAAAAAAAAAAAGGAAAGCACAGAACAAGTACTTGGTAATATCAGTGCCTTGTTCAAGAATAATGGAAAAGAAACAGTGTATTGTGTAAGGAGAATTGGTACTTCTTTGTATGCTATGCTACCTTTGTTATTCCAATTGAGACATAAAGAGGTTGGATATATGAATTCTGAAAGATACTGATATGTACTTGAAAGTCTTCATCACTTGCAATAGAAGCTGTTCTATTCTATTTAATAAGTCCTAGTTCCTAAAAATAATTCAGTCTTACAGTGAACTCAAATACATAAACAAAGATACACAAACTCATAAAACACTTGTTAAATTTCATCCAAGATTTATTAAATTACTACTACTTCCAAGAGAGAGTTATGCTGTAAGAAAACAAAGAACTTAATATCAATTAACAATGCACAGCCTAGAAGGGTACAGTTTGAAAACATAGTGTAGAATCTAGGCAAAGATGTAGGCAATTAGGATAAAATGTGAAAAATGGTGTCAGCATGAGGCTCCCTTGTAATCGTGGCATGAAAGTATAAAGGCCCCAGTAATGCCCTAATTCTAATCTTCAGAATATGTGAACACAATACATTACATAGTAAAGAAATTTGCACATTCAACTAAGGTTGCTAATCATCTGACTTCGATATGTGGAGCATAACATGATTTATCCAAGTGAGTTGATCTAATTGCTTGAGTTCTTATAGAAGAAAAACAGGGAGAAAGATTCAGAGGGATATGAACTCTATGGGCTTAACTAGCTGTCTCTGTCTTTAAGGCGAGAGTTTAGGAGCCAACAGCCAAAAATTTCAATGAAGTTAGAAAAGCAAACAAAGAGATTTCTTGCTAAAAAAATTTGGAAAGAATCCAATACTGCAGACTTCATGATTCTGGTCCAAAGATAGCAGCATCAGACTTGTGATCCTAGAACTGTAACCCTCAGACTGAAGACTGAATGATGAATAGAAATTATCCTAAAGAAAACTTGAGGTAGGGGAAGCACCATAGCTTATTCAAACTTAAAACACATGGCAGATACCAACCTAGTTTCAAATAAAAATTCGTATTATACAATTATGTTTGCACTATTTTTCAACAAATATATCAATAAATAAATGAAAACCATGCTTACTTTCTCATTGAACAAATACTTCAGTATCAGAAATTTATTACAAAGGTAGCAGTCATGAATGAAATCCACTGATTGCATATTTAAAAAATTAGTTTTCCAGCTAGGTCAAGGAGGTACTTATTTGAATGTTTAACTTAGGATTAAGCAATAAAGATTGTTTCTCTTTGTATTTAAACTGATTGAGATCCAACATCTCTACTTATGCATTAGAAGCCTCAGAGAAGTTCATTTTATAAAGGTGAATCCGTATTTGAATACATATGAAATGTATGCGTCCTGTGAGAGATCTAGACACCTTTAAGACTGTAACAGGCTGTGAGTTCATTGACTAGAAAAGCTGAAGAAGCAATCTGAAAGAAATGCAAAATATTTAATATATGAAACACTGAAATGAAGTGGGGTTGAAAGATTGAAAATAATTTAAAGAGAAAACAAATCATCCCACACAGTAACATCCCATTATAACACATTTATTCATCTGAGAATTTCTAATACACAAAAGATTAAATCATACAATTCAAAATGCAACTTTGTTCTTTGGAAGTAAGTTGACCTGAATGGAGGGTCTTTTCAACTCATATCAGCATTGTTAATGGACTATTTTTTTTCAATAGCTGTAGCATGAACCGAGCATAGTATTTGAAATAATAAATGTAATAAAAAATATTCACCTGTTAAATAGACAAAGGATGGGAATTTTGCCCCTGGCACAAGCCTGCCTGGCTATCATGGGATAATGAGTTCGATCACCTGTACCAAAAATAAAAGACTATTAAAAACTATTAAATGGCCAAGCAAGTTGATAACATTAAAAGCATAAAAATTATGAAAATGTGTGTTAATGTTAAGATTGATGAGAGATATCAATCACTATGTTGCATCTTAATGAGGTTTCTTCATTGTAAAAATTGCCCTCAAAATGAAAACTGGGAGAAACATAAGATTTTGTGATGGTAGGTTCTACCAATCATTTATCAATTATGCCATCTTTTTGTTTGTAGTGGTGTTGCAATCGAGTACATTATCATGCATAATTGTCACCTACATTCTCATGAGCACACTGAAGTAAAATAAGAGACTGTGAGAATTCAGGCTGAATAATCTGCTGTTTTTATAAATACAGGTTTATATTTTTACTAAGCTACTTAGAAAAATGGTATATGATGTCAAAATACGGTTGATATTTCCTAATAATTAGCAGGACTATGCAAACAAAATAACCTGAATTCTAAAAATTTAAAATAAAGCAAAGCAAAATGAAGCATTAAAATATAAAAAAAGGGAATCAGATCAGCTTATAGAGTTTAAATCTATTTGGGGAGATACCAAAATCTCAAAACTAGATAACTTGCATTTGTATTATCATGTACTTTTTAAAATTTACATAATATCTAATTGAATAATAAAAATAAAGATTTTAGAATTTGATTTAGTTAAGACATGCAAAATGCTGAGGAGGAAATATAAACAAAGAGCTTGATGAATATGGTCTCAAGTTGCATTTATCTCACATGGATAAATACTATATAGTCTCCCTAGTGTAAGCGTACATAAGATTTTATGGTAATCATGGTTCTCCATTATATTGCTTTGAAGTCTTATAATGCTTTAATTCAGTGGTTGGAATGGTTTTATTCTGTTGTGTGTGATTTTATTCTGTGTGATGGTACGAACAACTACTTTGAAGAAAACAAGACATTATGGCAGCCACTGCTGATTTAATATCATCTTGCTTTGAAGTCCTACCATGCTTTTGTTGTTCTGTTTCCATTGGTTCTAGCATGTTGTGTCTTATTGGATTTTAATATGTATGATAGTATAAACAAATTTTTTAAGGAAAAAGAAATATTATAGTAGCCATTGTTCATTTTCTATTACATGGTTTTGAATGTTCTATAACACTTTCATTCTTTTTTTTTTTTTTTTTGTCTTTTTCCTTTTTATCAGTACCGGTGATCAAATCTACAAGGCCTGCTTGCAAGGCAGGTGCTTATGCTGCTAAGCTAAATCCCCAGCCCCAATACTTTCATTCTTTTTAATGGTTTTATACTATTTTGTTATGTTTAATATTATTGTGTGTGAAAGTATGCTCAACTATTTCAAAGAAAAGAAACATTTTAGTAGCTACTGTTAATATCCACTTGTCTGATGGTGAAATGCTGTGTTGCTTGCATTGCTGTTCTGATTTGCTTTGTTCTGTTCTCTTTTGTTTTATTCTCTTTAAAATAAAAAAAAGAGCATGGATGGAAGCATACTAGGATGACAGCTAGGAGTCAAGATAGTTAATTGTAATCCACTAGTTAATATGTTTTATAGTAGGCAGAGGAGATGGAAGAATATCTTTAAATATTGTTTAAACTGGTAAACTTTGCAGTTTTTCTAATGCCTGTTAAAATGCTCATGCTGATTCCTTTGGAAATAAATTATACAACCACTAAGAACCGATATAGTAAAAAAATTCATCAAATTGTTAAATGTAGTTATCCACAATATTAATGGTCCAAATAATTTGTAGCTGTTAACTCTGCATCAAGCTTCTAACTTGTTGAATTATCATAATGGTGTGATAAAAGTAGGAGTGATTACACTGTGTGTAATGTAAGTGAATCATAACAATTTCCTTCCTCCATTTTTTCTCTTGTTTTTTTCCTTACCTCTCCCCTTTTCTTCTTCTCTTACACTTTCTTTTCTTCCTCTCCTTTCTTCTCTACCTCTTTTTCTATCTTTAATTCCCATTCCTTAGTCTCCCACTGAACTGGATACAAAACTTAGATATTATCATTTCTACTATTCTACTATCATTTCAATAACACATATGCCTAGCATATAACTAATATGCTGTTACTGTGTTTAAAACAGCCATTACTTTGGTAACATCATCACAATAGTAAATGAAGGAGCCATTTTGGAACTTTCTCAAGATCAGGTTTCTGAATGTTTTACCCTATGGCCTCTTACAGTCATATAGGCAATATCATAGAGTTGTCAAGAATAATATGGTCAATGATAAAATTGTAATATAGTCAATAACATAAGTGACACATTAAACTGGCATTACCTTTGACAAGACAAAACTTTAATCCTGATAGAATCACAATCTGTGGATTCAAAGTCCTGTTTCAAAACAAAGCAATTAGAAAAGACTGTTTGACCTCTAATTACCAGTACAACAGTAAAAATTGACCAAACCAAACAATTCTGAATAATATACAGTTTCATTGTATACTTGTAATAACCCATACAAAAGATTAACAAGCTCCCAAAAATCTTCCTTACCACCTGGAAATATTTACTGTTTCCTTGCCTCCAAAGCAAAATTAAACCTAAGAATTCTTAAAACAAATGCTTCAAGATTTTCAATCTAATGTCTTACAGTTTTAGAAGACAGAAGTAGAATGAAATATACTAACTTGTTTTAATGGTAAAATGCTTTCTCTACACAAATTAAAATAAAGAATAAATTTGATACACACAGGGACATATGAATGATCCAAGTTAATTCCAGTCAGCATCACTTGAATTTGAAACTGAATCAACTTCAGTTATTAAATTTACCTTGATGTACTTGAGAGCAAAATAAATGATGGTAGACTATTCATACTTCAGGGATAACTTTAGCTTTATATTTTATAAATTGATGGAAACCCTATTCCTCTGAACACTGTGCTTTGTATTTCTATATGCTGCATTTTATATGTCTGCATCTCCCATTTTCTTACTGGTAAATGCAGTTTTTCAATGAAGAAGCAAGTTCATACATGTACTCTAACTTACCTTTCTTTCTAACTTCTTTCCTTCCATCTTTTTTTTCTCCTATTTTATGCAATAATTATTTCCAAACAATTCAATTAACATTCAATTAACTCCTGGAGGCAGATATGAAGTTCTTAACGGATTTAAATTTCAAATATCCCAAGTTTTGAGAATTCAAATGCTCTGGACTGTCCACTTGACTTTGATAAGATCAATTATACCCTTGCTCTTTCTGAATATAAATTAAAGCAACTTATTATTTGTCTTAGATGTTTTCCCATTATCTCAGAATATCTAAAACTTATGTTTGGAAATTTAAAAAAATCTATTGCTTATAAAATTGATATCTAAATTCAATTTTTTATTACACACAGTAGTACTGCAAGTGATGCAGGATTTAGTGCTTTCATTCTGAAACATATTAAGCAACAACTAAGCATTGACAGAGAGCAATGAAGACATATACAATGTGATTTTACTTCTATAGGAACTAACATTTAAGTTCAAGAGGAAAAATAACAAGTTTACATTGTTAGAGTTTCTATGAATGTCATTAACAAAGAATAAAACCACACGCGTGGGGCACAATATATAAATATGAAAGCTAATGGTGTTGTCAGGGTATGCAAGGAAAACAATTGAATAAATGGAAGGATTGTAGGATTGTTTTATAATAGTCATCCAAAGAGTCAAATGCAAAACAGTGCCGGAAATCTGTCCACACACTATAGACTAAATGAATTCAGCTGAGGGTCTGGATCCCAAGCCAATGTGCTGCACAAATCCAGCTCAAGACCTAGAATCCATGACATTGCCCCCACAAATTCATCTGGAGCCCTGGAGCAGACAGCAATGTCCCAAGCAAGAATGTATTAAGGACCTACACTGGGAAGGCCCAAAGGTCAGTGATGGAAGCTAGAAAGTCTGAGCCAGCAGGATGAAGCATCTGTGCCAGCAGGCTGAGGGTTCTGCACTGGAGCCAGACAGCAATGCTCAAAGTAAGGAGTTCCCCTGAAATGTACCACATTCACCCTCAGTGGCAATAAGGTCTTGTGCTCCACTGATGATGAGTGTAGCTGAGTACATAGCAGGCAAATCACTGTGAAAACCTTGTCCAGGAGAATCATCAGCTCACCATGTTCCCCTCTGGAGCCAGGATGCAATATTCAAAGTAAGGATCCAGGTTCCCCTAAAGTGAACCAGAGCCATTGGTTCTCTGATGATGAGAACAGCCAAGTTCATATCAGGAAAAAAGCTCAACAAGCCCCTCCAGGAGAACCAATGGCAATAGGAGAACCAATAGCAATGCCTCTTTCTCTCTTGTTCTTCTTTTTATGTTGTTAACAAAAATCCTCAAGTGGGCCATCCACACACAGCACCAGGCTGATTCAGTTCAGCTGAGTGTTACAAGTTGACCAATAGTTGTCAAATCACCACAATTCACTCCAGTCAACTCAATAACCATACACATTTCCTTAAACCATCGTCTCTAGAGGCAGATTTGTGAAAAGTTAGCATGTCTTGGTCTATTCAGATTTACACTAATATAACAATGACATGTGTACAATGCTTATTGCACTCATTCCCACACCAGAAGTAAAATATTCAAAGGGTGATCAAAATTCAAGGCTAAAGCTACAATGCTTTGAATAATTAACCTGATTATAAACATATATCTAAAATGACATTAAAGTCATATTAAAAGAGCTATTAAAATCACAGTCCTTGTTTACCATTAACTTCTAAAAGGGCATTGCAAAACTAAAAATCAGAAATCTCCGCAATTCAAATACACTCTTCCCTTCAGATGAAAGGCTCCATTTTTCCATTGTTCTGATCTTCTCAACAACCATGTTCTCCTCTGTCTCATCCTTGCAGTTCACAGCTATCATAGAGCCTTCTCTCTGACCAAATATTTCAAATCACCTTGGCCACTTACATAATAGAAGGGACTCTGCTATCATCATGGAAGGAACTGGCCTAGACCTGTATTCTGGATGTGGATTTGTCTTCCCTGCACACAATGCTTCTGACAAATCTACCATCCATGGACTCAAAGAATGCCTTATTCACCATCATGGAATTTCACATGGTGTTGTCTCTGACCAACAAACACATTTTACGAACAAAGAAGTGAGACAAGGGCTCACGTTCATGGAATTCACTAGTCCTACTATGGTCCTCACCAGGCAGAGCAGCTGGATTAAGAGAAAGGTTGACTTATATCTACTTTTGAAGACCTACAATGTCTCCAATGTTTTGGTTTTGTCAGTTTTATTCTTTACTGTTTTGTTCAATTGTATTATAACTAACGATATAGGCAATTCTATTAGAGATAGCGGGAGGCATTATGGTAACCATTGTTGATCACCTTGTATTATGTTTTTACATTATCTATTATGTCCACCCTTTTGACTTGACCGATTCTGTTCTGTTATGTCACATTTGGTTTTACTCTCTTCCAAAAAAGTAATAAGAACCGTGGGAGCAATGAAACCCAAAATGTGTAATAGTCATGGTACAAAAGAGAGGAAAAGAAAGTGCTCCAAACTATATAACTGCATGTATATTTAAGTGTATAAGATAGAAAATGATATCACAGAGTTTTATTGGATCAATGAACAGAACTGTTTGCAGTATCATTGATGGAATGTCCACTTTACAAGCTTTAATTTTGTGACTTGAACAATTATTTCTAAGATGACAATATGTAATCCATTAACTAGTGATTTCCTACTGTTCATTTTTTTTCTGTAAATCTGTATAACTTGTACCCTTTCCCTGCTTTTTTTTTTCTTTTCTCCTTAAATAAAATTAAAAAAAAAGGAAGACACATTTACTGTACCAGCTAGATGGCAATAAGGTACTTCAAAAAGCTTCGAATCAGCATCCACTATATGATACTGTGTCTCTTATAGCCAGGATTCATTAGTCCAGGCATCAAGGGGTAGGAGTTAAAATGGAACCATTCATCATTTACCCTAGTGACCCACTAGCAAAATTTTGCTTCGTATCCCATTGACCTTATGTTCCACTGCCTTAGAAGTCATAGTTCCAGAGGGAGGAATGTTTGTACCAGGAAGCACAACAATGGTACCATTAAATTAGAAGCTAAGATTTTCCCAAAATTTAAAAAAAAAAAAAAAAAAAAAGCTTAAAAGGGAGTCACAATTTTCTCAGGGAGGGCTGGCCAAGAATATCAAGAAGAAATTGGGCTACTACTCCACAGTGGAGGAAAGGAAGAATATGTGTGGAGTGCAGGAGATCCCTTAAGGTGCCTCTTAGTATACCACATCCTGTTATTAAAGTCAGTGGGAAACTAGAGCAACCTAATACAAGCAGAATAACAATGGTCCAGAGCCTTCAGGAATGAAGGTATGGGTCACTCCTCCAGAGAAAGTAACAAGTTCTGCTGAGTTTCATTTTAAAGGCCAAAGGAATATAGAATGTGTAGGGGAAGAAGGTAGTTCTAAACACCAGCTCTGACCCCATGATGAGCTACGGCAAAGAGGTTTGATATTGTACTGTTTCTCCACTAATACGGTTCTAATATAATATAATATTGATACAATTAATAGTGATTCTTAAGGATCATTAACTCTGTTTTAATGTTATGAAGTTATAAAAATAAAAGTGTAAGCATCAACCGAATAAAATGCTTTCGATTTTGGTGAGGGAATTAGTGTGTTTCAGTTTGCTTGCAGCATAATTATAACATGTTAGGTACAACTATATGCATGTTCTTGTATTTGGAGAATGGTTTACAGAAACGTGTCTGTTGCCAAGTTGACAAGGGATGGGTTGTCGTAGTTGATTGGGTGTGTCAATTTGAGAAGTTTACAAACTTAACTAAATTAGCTTAACAATTCTACACCCTAGGATGCAGTAGACCCACCTTAGGGTGGCTCATTGCCTGGATGGTATAAAAGTTTCCTAAACCAACAGCTATCTAAAAGGATCACATTCAAAGTGGAAATGAAATAATGAGAAGCCATTCCTTTAGAAAGATAGTGAGAGGAAAGCCCATACACACTCTCTAACAACCAAACATTGTCAATATTCAAAGATGAAATTGAAGTGTTTCACAGAGCAGCTTCGTGGTTTCTATGCCGCTGTATCAGTCCACTGAGCATGAGCTCTTTTTTTCTTCTTTCCAAAAGAAGACAGAAAATATGATGAAATATATTTTCTGGTGATAACACTTTGTAAAATAATATCTTCTGTCTTCCTGACAAACTGATACTCTTCCTGAATTTGATGAAGCAAGAAGTCTTGGCAGGGAGCATCATCTGGGTACATACTGAGACCTCACAGGACCACAGGAACCAAGGTTGACCACAGGTCAACAGTCTGTGAGGTGATGAACAGAATTAGTCCATCAAGATGCAAATGACTGGCCCTTTGCTCAGGCACTAGTCTCACAAGTAGATTCTTCCACGGTGCAGCTATCATGTAAGAGCCAAGCTTGAGCCAAACATCTGACTGTAGATCCATGACATGTCCTGCAATACAGAACCCAGCTCACTCTAATCTTGTTTCTGGCCCACATAAAATTTGAAATTATCAGTGAAATCAATAATTTACCTTAGTGTACAAATTTTATGGTAATATTACTATGTAGTAAGAGACTACTAATGGTAAATATGTCTGGGAAGTACCAGGTGTAATAGAAATGGAAAAATATAAAAGAGGAGATAACGGCGTGGGTTTGACTTTAGAGGTTCATTTAGATGATGATCAGATGTCTGAGCTGTATTATTTATTTATTTACATTCATTTTGGTTTTTGTCTTTTGTTTTTCAGTGCCTGGAGTTTGAACATATGGTCTGATGCATAGTAGGCAAGACTTCAGCCACTGAGCTATGCACTGAGCCCCTTGACTGGGTTCAGGAGTTTAACTCTTAATTTTATTTTGGTGGGAAGACTTTGAAGAATATAAAGTAAAAACTGTTACATGATCTGCTGTTCAATAAAGATTGCTCTGGTCACTCCGTGATGAACTTATCATATCTGATTCATAATATAAGGAAACATAATTCCTGTAGTGAGAATATTGAGTTAGTACCAGGGGTGAAAGTGAGATTAGCAAAGGAAGCATTGAACTAACCTTAGAAAATTATGTAGGAGATGAATGAACCAAAGAGAAATAGAAGAGATTATCACTAAAAACGTCTACGTAGCTAAACATATGAGAATGAATGGTCCTTGTTTAAAGAGAGTAGTTAGGTTCGGATTACTGCAGGAATTCCACATCAAGAAATAAAAAGGATCTGAATGAAGAAGCAACTGACTTTCACCATCACATCCGGAAAAAAAAAAAAAAAAAAAAAAAAAGCAACATTAGAATTGGAGAGCCTGAGACTCAGGCTGAAATATTCCTAAATTACAACTAATGAACCTGCTAAAGAGCTTCCTTATGGACTATCTCCTAAATATAGCAATGTGGGCATGGTAAATACTTTCATCATTCACACACAGAGAGAAAATGTTGAATCCAGTCAAAGAATAAATTAGTTGTGAAAACAGAGAGGCCAGGGATATAACTCAGTGGCACAGCACCTTCCTGGCAAGTGCGAGGTTGTGAGTTTGACTCTTGGGAAAAAGATTATGCACATTATGTTATAAAATATCCATATACGTTGGAACAGCCTTGTCTCTTTAAACATGGGAACAATAGTGAATAACTAGATAAAAGTTTTTACCTTACAACTATTTTATTGAGTAGGAAAATCAAAAGGGACTCTTCCTTTTCCACACTGGGTGCAGAAAAATAAGATTAAAAAGGCAAGAGAAAGTGCACGGAAGCCAACAATCGAGGACCTGCATGAAAAAGCTTGTGATACACAATATTGTGAAAACATAACAAAATTCAACAAATAAGCAGATTGTAGGTGTGATTGCCTCCAAATGTTTGTACTATCCTTTGTGGAAGGTAAAACATTATGTCATGTACACCTTTGGTTTAGACAGAAAACACACTGAGAACTTTAAAGTTCTGAGAGCATTGTTTTCAAAATATGTGAGCCTTATATGTGCAAAATAATTTTTAGGAATGCAGACAGACTTTGCTATTGGGAACACCATGAAGAGGCATGAAAAGCCCTACCTAGAAAACCTCCCATTGCTAACATGAGCTATTCTATCCACTTGGTAACACTGCATGATGCTTCAAATGCAGACAGCACATGGTACCAGAATCAGTAGGATATGACCATCACAGTGGGTACTTTAAAGATTTTGAATTTCAGAATCTAAAGTTCAGTTTTCGTGTGTTTTAACGAAAGTTTAATGAAAGCAATTTTGAGGCAGAAAAATACTAGGATTTGTATCAAGACTTAAATTCTTTCAATCTTGGAGACTTTCACTAAGAAATGCAACTCTTTGCAATAAATTTTCTTACTTTTGCCGATAACTGTCTCACAGAGACATAGTAATATGTATGTGTGAGCCAATACTTATGCATCATAACAAATACAATATTAATTTTTACTCCCTTAAAGATATATAATATTTACATGGATTTTGATGCTTAATTTTTAAATAAGAAAACAATATAGCATCTTCATAATTAAAAATACCTAAATTTCAGCATTTTTATAGAATCTGTGTCCATGATACAAAAATTGAATAGTATAGAGAAAAAACCCCAGCAATATCTTACTACTGAGAGATCACTGCTCACATGTTCATATAAATTTCTTATGTAATTACCACAACTAGAATAATATTCACAATTTATTCCTAGATATTTTATGATTAATTTTACTATTAGAATTTTTTCTTTATTGTTACAACATATTTTGTCTATCTTACCATATGAATATTCAAATAACTATGGCATTGCTCATTAACAGATGCACAGTAACACTTATTTTTCAAATGCAACAATTATCTTAAAATTGTGTGTATGGTATTTTTTGTCCGGAGCCGCTTCCATCCCGTAGAATGGAGCACACGAACACTCAGCCTCTGCAAGCACCTTTATTGACTGGGCAGCAACCTCAATACATGTCCGTCCTCGACGGCTTCTTCCGTGTTGTGCGTCGGGCACTTCCTATACTTGGGCTTATATAGCTAATGTTATCCAATCATGGGATTACACGTGGGGACAGGCGATTGGGCGGCAACAAGGAAGCAATCAATCATTACCATATATGGCGGGGACAGTAAGCCGAGCAAGAACCAGGAAGCAGTATGTGTGCGCCATCTTGGGCACACGATGGGCTGGGGAGCAGCGGAGGCGGCAGGCGGGTGCCATCTTATGAATATGCTCTCATGAATAACATGGCAGGCTCCCAACAATTTTTGGAGATTATATGTGTTGTTTTATTCTATACATATAGTATAGAATGTTAAATTTGATTTTACCTTTCTCTTGTGAAAAAATACATGTCATTTCCATGAGATGAAAGTGCTGAAAATCCTTTCTTGCTTCTTTTGAGATGTATGTATTGCCATATCATTACTTATAGTCAACTTTCGTCTGAAATAAAATATCAGAATTACTCCTCCCCCTGAACTATACTCAGTACCTACCGACAGCTATTTCCCAGTCTCTCCTCCTCTACTCCCCTCAACCCTTTTAAGCATTATTTCAAATTCTCATTTTCCATAGAACCAGTAATTTAGAGTGGAGATAGGAATAATATCATGTAGTATTTGTCTTCTTGTCCTTGACTTATTTCACTTAACATAGTGACCTCCGGTTCCGACCAGATTGTTACACATTTTAACATTTCATCTTTTTATGGTTGAACAGTATTTTGTTATGATACACACACACACACACACACACACACACACACACACACACGATTAAAGTTTGAAGTAGCTCCCTACTATTTTGTATATTAGGGCTATACTAACATATTTGCAACACTGTACAAAGTTTTCCTTACTCTCACCATCACAAGCACTTGATACCAAGAACTTATTTTGTTGTTCTTGTTCTTATTTTTTAATAATTCCCATCAGTACACAGTGCTGTCACTGCAGCCCAAGTTAGTAAGGTTAACAAAGAATGGACAGTCTCAGGAATGCTAAAGTAGTTGGTCCTTTTATGCCTTATGTTTACATGTCCCCATCATTTTCATAAGTGTGGCTTTTCAGAAATGGCTGGATCTAGAGTGCGTGATTAATTCATGCTGCAGTGTTAGGATAAAGAGTGCTAGGATTAAGGGTATTTGATTAGTAAATTAATCCTCTGCTTGGTTTGGCACCCACCTAAGCCTTGTACACCATGTAGACTATAAAAGGAACAGAAAAATATTGCTATTGTTGCTGGCTGCTGGTTGCTTTCTTTTGCTGTCTTCTGACTACCATGAACAGTTTTCCCACTGTGATGCCCCTCTGCCATGTCACAGTATCTAGTATACGAACTCAGACCTCTGCAAACTGTGAGACAAAATAACCTTTCCTTCTTTAACTTTGGATATTTTATCTCACTAACAAGAAAAGTAACTTGAACTATCATTTTTTAAAAATTTTTACTGTAATATTATCATTACATACTTATTAGATTGTAATAAACTTGAGGAAGACTATGAAAATATTTTGTATACATATGTTAGACTTTCTGCAAAAATATCACAGTAATTGCATTCAATGGGAAGAAACATATTTGGTCATGATATGCAGCACACAGCTAAAGTAAACACTCTTTTTAATACCGGACACTGAAAAGTTGCACAGATATCCAATAAGTACATCATAAGATGTTCAGCATTATTAACCCTTAGGGGGAAAAAAAACAGTAAAGGAACCTAATGAAATGCTTCCTCACACCCACTCGATGACTAAAATAGAGAGACTGACAATCACAAGTGACAACGGATGTGGAAAAATTAAAATTCTCACACATATATGGTGGGATCGCAAAATATTTAACTGTTTGATTAAAAACAAAAGAAAATAACAAAAAACACCCCACCTGGCCCCTTTTCAGTGGTTAAAAATAGAATTAGCACATGACTCAGCAATTATGTTCTAATTAAATATCTAAGAAAACTCTCTCTCTCTCTCTCTCTCTCTCTCTCTGTCTCTCTCTCTCTCACTCTGTCTCTCTCTTTCTGTGTGTTTGTGTTTGTGTGCGTGCATGTGTGCGTACCTATACAATAGAATGTTATTTAAGCATACAAAAACAATGAAGTGCTGAGTTACTGTGCAACGTGGTTCAATCTTGAAAAAAATATGTTAAATGAAAAGCAAAAAAAAAAAAAAAAAAAAAAAAAAAAAAAAAAAAAAAAAAAAACTATTACGTGGTTTAAAAATTCGTTTGGAAGAAGTTTCCAGAATGCGCAAATCAATACAGACAATCAATAGTCTAGTGATCACCAGGTGCTGAGAAGTGCGAGTGTGGAGTGAATTTTAATTGGAATGTGTCTCCTTTTTATGTTGAAGAACATTCTGATGTAATGGCCAAGATTGTACAACTTTGTGAAGATGCTAAAATCCACTTAATTGTACATTTTAAAACCTGGATTATTTTGCAAGTTAGCCATCAGAGACATAACCAAAACTTCTTATCAAACAATTTGGTAGTCACAGTTCATACTGTTTATAGTGGCTTAATCATGAATCTTGTGAAGTTGTAGATAATTTAGCATCTCTATTGATATATGACTCTTATAGATAAGATCAATGATACTATTGAGGGTAAAGTCATGCTTCAAGTTCCCATCCTCCAACTCTAAGTCGTTATATATACATGTCTAGAGTGGAATATTGTAACACAATCCTTTCGGGATAGTTTGATCATCTTGGAAGAATTTGGATTTTCTTGCTTAATTCACACAATTCATATTTCTGAAAAACTTGAGAAGCAAATATCACCTTAGTAAAATAATAAATTGTAGAAGCTGAAAGAGTACATCGGGAATGGAAAATTTATACCTTCTTATTTTAAAATGCAAAAAAGAACATAAAAGATGATACTGACTTTCAAAACAAGATAATAGATTAACAAAGGTTAATATATTGCTTATTGTTATCTTAGAAGGAGTTGCTCAGATTACAGCATATAGGCATGAAAAAATGAACAATGAAACACAAACCTTTCATTTTGATGAACTAAAAGACATTTGTGTTATAATTTTATATATATATATATATATATATATATATATATATATATACATATGTATATATAATATTTTCCTTTCTTTCCTTTCTCCTTTCCCCCACTCCACTTGTTCCTTCTTTTTGAGCAGTTTCTTCCCCTTTTACTTTCACAATATCTAATGTGAATATCTAACTTTGGATCTTATTTACTCTTTCAGTTTTTTTTTTACACTAGGGAGAAAATATAATGTTCTCTTTCAATATATGAATGTCAGTGCTTGGAATCATGGCCTGTCTCCACCCTATCACTTTATCTTTACGTAGCTAACAAAGGTCAACCCCTAGTTATCTGCAGACATGCTAGTTCTTCTGGAAATTCTGTCCTCGCGCCCTCACTCTCACTTGCACTCTGCCTCTGAGTCTTTGCTCCGAGGTGTCTCCTCCATATTAATTTCCCACCATGCTCTGTGCACAGCGGCGCTTTCTAGTGGCTATGTAAAGAGAATATTTTACTGTGCTGTATTCACCATAATATTCTTATTTCCTAGAAAAATATTTGCGACCTCGTATTCAATAAATGCAATTTACTTACAAGATAAAAAAGCTTTATGAAATGGAAGTATAAATTTATAAGTGTTTGCATGACCGATTTGTACATGACTTTACCATGGTCATATGTACCAACAGACATGGAGCCATGTAATTCATTTGAATCACCTCAGTAAGTTTCAAATATTAAATCAGAACTCACCCTCTCATAGATGACCTTTCTCAATGAATCATTAATCATTCAATAATTGAGCTTTCTTCATACACATGTCAAGCTAACTCTTTGAGAAATGTCAAACATGTCAAATAAACAAGCATCATCCCAATGATACAACAATGTCAAAAAAGGAGGCCAATTATTAGCCCAAAATGTCCTAAGAAAGAAAATATAAGTTAACCATACTTTATCAAGATTCCCCAAAGAAAACATTTAATAATCACCTTCAGTCATGCCCTTCTCTATAGAAGCAATATCTCTTCCTAGTATCTATTTAATTAAATAGTCTTTACACAAAATCAATTATTAGGCACTCTGAAGACAGTTGAGAGATTTTAAGGTCAGTGTAAGTCATAAACAGTCAGCTTTACCAAGGCAAACCAAATCACTCAATAAATAAATTACAATAGATACTGGGACTTGGGAAAGGTGGCTATGAATCTAAATGACAATTCAAGTTTTAATGGTCATTAATGGGAAATTTTGCCAATCCAAAATCTACTTCTTTAATGCAGAATACTAGAAGTTAAATACCATTTAATAGCATGCAAAGCAGTAGTTTAAAAGGGACATTTTATTTCCATCTTTTAAAAATATGGTTCTGTTATGGTGAACATAAACAAATATATCTTAAACATCTATTCTAAATCAAGCATTGTGCTAGTAACTTTCATGCATAATACGTAGTAGACAGAAATTAACATCAGCTGTTGTAATTCCTCACTTTGGAAAAGATTAAAATGATTATCACAGAAAAACAATTCATCAGTATTATAGTTCAAAATTTCAATTCCAAAAATTTTTCACTTAGGAGTCAAATGTCTTTCGCTAGCAAACTGTATCAAATGAATATATGAATAAAAGTTTTTAAAAAGTAATTATTGATTAATTTTATCATCTTTATGTTTTAAGACATGTTGACCTTGTAGTTTTTCAACTACTTTCTAAAACTTTATTATAGAAAATTCTAGCATATATAGCAGTATATATTTTAACAACTTTCAAAGTAACTCATATTAACCATCAATAATTGTCAATGTGTGAATATTGTTACATATATGTTTATGTTCACTGTATTTCTTCCACCTGTGGGATTACTTTATGCATAATTCTAAATATATAGCTTTTATTTTAAATAGTTTTGCTTCATATCTAAAACATAAGAAAATGATAGTATTAAACATTCATGATATCATTATCATATATGGAAAAATAACTTACTAAACTTATGAAGCCTTTAGGCAAACTCCAAAATCACCAATTATTCCATTAATAATGTACTCTATGATGTGTGTATTAGGTGTCACAGAGTTATATTTCATGACCAAATGAAATATCTCATGCCTTATTAAGCTGTGATTATCTATGTTTTCCCTGCTTTGGTGAGCTTTGATCTACCAGATGCAACTAGCATAGCCACAATTGCGACAATAGAAAATGATCTTTTGATTTTGCCAGATGTCACTTGGCAACAAGATCATTCTTGTTCAAGAATGATTAATCTACTTTAGGGTTTTGGCATAGTTTATTGTTCTCATTTGACTTATTATTAATTCATTTTTAGGCTAATTCATAGGAGACAGAGAATTTCTTCTCCTAGCCATCTCTTTAGGGATAATGGTTAAATCAATGGAGATTTTCCCTACCTATAAAATCAGTAAGAAATGCAGAATGGAGACTATTTAGTTCTACCACTCTTCCTGATTTTGTTTATTTTTGGATTCTATTTGGTTTTGTGTTTTTTTTTTAATTAAAAAGCACTACTGAAAATTTACTTAAATGAATAACTGGTTGGTCGAAACACATTCTGTACTCTAAAGATGGCATAATACTGGATTTTTTTCTGTAACTATTTTATTAAAAAAATAAGCCCTGATATTCTTACAAATAAATCAGAACATAAAAAAGACATTTCTTTTGTAGTCATTTGAATTCTCTAATAAAATCATGTTACAGAAATTGAAGTCTATAACAATTTTCACTCACTATTGATGGTAAAATCACATTATTTTTAGCCAATACAGTTTCTTCATTCTGATCCTTTGGTTTTGACATGCTCTTACTAGTCACTGACTACTTCTTTAGTATTTTCCAGGATATTTGAGTCTACCCTTCTATAATTCTTGTCTAGGTCTAGATTCACACATTTATACAAAGAGGTATTTTTCTTTTATTAAAGTATATTTCTACCTAACATAATGATTATGTATTACTTCTTTAATTATATGAGAATAGTGTTTTCATGGCTTAAGTGGAATATTAGAAAAAGTGAAAAATACCCATCTTCACAGGATGAATTTCAGTATGTCCTATACATTGTTAAAATGTTGCAGATACGGTATATATCAGTCACCTTTCCCATCATCAAGTCAGAATACCCCATTCCCACAATTTAAAGGAGGAGACATTTATTTGGATCATAATTTCCCGTGGGTTCATTCAGTGGTTGCCTGGCTCCAAGGAAGAAACAACATGATGGCACTACCTTGATACCAGAACTTGGAAGACTGAGACAGGAAAATTTCCTTGAGTTGGAGCACAGCTCAGGCTACATAGTAGCCTGGTACATAGTGTTCAAGGCCAATCTGGATTACATACTAAGATTTTGTCTCATATAAGCACAACAACAACAATAAAATATCATGGTTGAAGGGAGAACTGGAGGAAAATTGCTTATCCCCTGACAGCCTGGAAAAGGAGAGAGGGGAGGAGCTGGGGAAAGAATACACTCTAAGAGGTCACATTCCCAGTGACCTACCTTTAACCAGGCTCCACAGCCCGACAGCTCAGTCCTCCCCAAACGCATCAGTGTACCCGTGCACTGATAAACAAAGGACTCAGTGATTGAATTACCTTCCAAAATTCCCACCTCTGAACAAAAGACTTTTGGGCATATTTGAAATCTAATCTATAACATGATTCATCTTAATGCACTCAGCAGTTAGTATTTGTGTCTCAAAAATGGTTTATATGCAAAAAATAAACACTTTCTGATTGAGTAATATTATTATCATTAACATCTGTGGTATCTGATATATCAAGTGTACATTTTTTAACTTACTAACATTCATTGTTGGATTCAAAAAAGGCACATTTCGAAAGGGACGTCTATCTTCTTTATTAAAGAATTTAACAATATATTAAACAGAGTAGTTATGTTTTTAAATTAAAAATAAAGCTCTCCATCTACATAAAAAAGAATAAGATTCAAAGATGATAGCATTAATTTGCACTACCTGTAGAACAAATTAGCAAACGTTGTGACCATCTGTGAAAGACACCAGGGCCACATAAGACATGAAATTATTTAATGTGTTAAATCCATTTAAAATGTTTGTATCCTGTTAGTTCTAACATAATTACTATGTTAATTTCTGTGTATTTTGCATATTAAACAGAACACACTCTGGGAAGCTAATGGCAGCTATGTCAGTTTTTTATTAAATCACAAAAGAAACATGCACAGTCCTGCTTCCGAAGATAATTAGTTTAGTATGTCTGCCAGAGTTTAAATATTGGATATGTTTTGAATATCTGACTTCTTTAGGGGGTGACAGTGGGCGTGGAAGCCTTGAGATTCTTCAGATCCACAAGGCAAGAACTCTTGCAGTGGAAGAGAATTTGAAAGCATGTTTTTTACCTTTAATCCATAACTTTAAGCATTGCAGTTATGAAAATAACCAGAAGACATTTATACTGTCATTCTACGTAGACCAGTACCAGCAATAAAGGAAAGGGCAAAGAAATACAAAATTCACTTCCTTTGTGTAAAACATCCCAACCATGTTTGCCATCAGTGATACAAAAAAAAAAAAAAAAAAAAAAAAACAAACAAACAAACAAACAAAAAAAAAAACATAGATTGCTCTGCATTTAAGCATAAATCACAGAAAAGAGACCAAAGTTCTGTCTTACTCTGGTTTCAGAAGAATACACATATTTGTTAAACAAAGATAAATATAAGTCTTTCAAAAACAACATCAAAAACGAAAGTCCGACTAACTAAGCCTGTAGATGGCAGTAAGTACACTGGGGTGAACCTCGCATTCTTCCCCCTACAACTCACCTCTAGTTTCCTTGGCACGCGGTGCTGCACGCCAGGCCTGCAGGCATTTAAGGTGGAGGACACTGTTTCAGGGGGACAGAGTACATAGCTTGTGTTCCTGTTTTACACTGCACACTTGTTCAGAGCATTAAACTAGGAAGGTCTTATATAGGGTGGGAAGGCCCTATTGTGATGCATCTGACTGACTTACTTTAATTTCAGTTCCATTTAATGCATTCAGTATAATATCAGGAAAGTCCCTTGAACACTGAGTATACATTTCTATTTCTGATAAATGAAAGCAATATTAAATTTGTTCTGCATCTGCTGAAAAATCAAACAGGGTAATTTATGCAAAAGATAGTAAAGCCTTTATATGGAAAACATAACTTGCATATAATTCAGTACTATTATTTTACTTTATCATTAGATCTTAGGTTTATTTTCATGTTCAAATTCTTTGTACCAAACATATGAGATTACCTCAGGCAATATTTTTTAAATATTTAAACTTTTTATGGTATTGGGCATAGAACCCAAGATATATGCACTTAGCCACATCTATATCTTTTCCTTCCTTCTTTCCTTCCTTCCTTCCTTCCTTCCTTCCTTCCTTCTTTCTTTCTTTCTTTCTTTCTTTCTTTCTTTCTTTCTTTCTTTCTTTGTTTCCCTTTTTCTTTTATGAAACAACGTATGTGGCTATCTCCGTTACTTTTCTCGCATTGCTGGGATAACATACCCAAAACTCAAAATTAAGGAAGGAAAGATTTACTTAGCTTACAATCTTTGAAGATTTCAGTACATAATCACTGGCTCCAAGGCAGGGGTGATATGGCACTGGGGCAGCGTTTCAAGGTGGCAGCCAGAGCAATGGGGGAACAAGCCTCTTCTGCCTTATGTTGCACACAGGATACCTCCTCCAGTGTAGGGGTAGCACTCACAAAACTTCTGTGCCCTCCTCTTGCAAAGAGCGATGATATTTACTAAGCAAAGATCCTGCCTCCCTGATGCTTTTCTTAGTTAAACTTCTAAACTTCTCAAATTGACACAGTGTAAAAACCATAGCAGTGACTAAGTTACCTTAACTAAGCTTGATTTTCTATCCTTGTGCCTCAGTCTGCAAAAGTATTTTCATTAACAAGATAATGCTTGTTTTTCCTAATGTCACTATAAACTTTCATTTCAAATATATGTTATGTTTTTTTTTTTTTTTTTTTTGCTCTTAAAATGAAACCCTGAGTGTGAATGAGGACAGGGTTGTTGTATCTAATTAACTGTATCCTGAAATTAAAAATGTTAAAGGCATTGACAAAAGTTAGTCACTAAGTCAAGGCTAAATCCTAAGTCACCTCAACCTGCTAAGGACTGTGTCTGATGATGAATGTCTTTGCATAGGTGAACATTCTCACAACTTCTGGTCTTTTCCCCTGTCTGATTTTCATTCTTTTGTATTAGGACTGTTTGTGGCTGTTGCTTTCAGTTAAGAAAACTCTAAAGTTCATTAGGTGAAGGAAGATTTCAGAGTGATCTTTATCTCTAGTCCCTGCCTGGAGCAAAGTTAAAAATGTTAAGGGTTTACATAAATTTCATACATAAAAATTATCTTAAACCCTTTGCAATCATGAAAACGATTATTAATTTTTGTTGACTCAGGATCATTATCATTTTCATCAGTGATTACCCTCAGCTATAATAAAGCAGGGCCCCCAGGCAACCTTTCCCAAACTAGATATGGAAGACGCAAGAGGAAGCCTTCATGGATGACTGCATGCAAAATTAACCATCCCTGTCCCAGTGTCTCCGAAGTCTTTGCCTGTGTTCCCACGCAGTATCCACAATTTTTATCCAAAGTTTTCTATTGCCATTTTTTGAAGTATTACTTATTTGTGTGAATTTCAACCAAATTAACTAGTGACATGCATCATCAACTTTTCACCTGTGAAATGCAAAATACCTGTTTCTTTGTGTCTGTTGAAAGGATTTAGAAGATAACTACAGGGTATGCCTATCACAAGCCTAAACACTTGGAAGTTCTGAACACAAATGGCAGTTCTTCGCCCATGTACCTCAGACCCCAATAAAATGCCAGAATATTGAATAAATAAGGTTTGTTTGCTTCTTGTTTGTTAAACATTGCTGGATAAGCTGGGCATGGTGGCTCACACCTGTAATCCCAGCACTTGGAATGTTGAGGCAGGATCATTTTGAGTTCAAGACCAGCCTGGGCTACAAAGTGAGCTCAAGGCCAGCCTGAATTGCATAGACCTTGTCTCAAAAAAAAAAAAAAAAAATAGTGGATAAGTAGATGTATAAACAATTACTAATTCAAATCAGTACTTCTTTGAATGCATCAGCATAATAGTAAATAATATCCCAGAATATATTTTTTGCTTTTTTTTTTATCCAGTTGCATTCTAAACTGTAAGGTTGCTATACTTACTGTTCTTTCCAAACACTTCATCAAAAATTTCCTTTTGCCAGAAGTATCTCAACTATGCTCCCATAAAGAATCACAGAATATTGTTTCTTAGGAATACAGAATTAAAATTGCAAATCAGTGTTAGCAGACACTGTTTACTTGCAATATTTGCTTCTGTCACACTATATTGAACCAAATGGCTGTGGTAAACTAATTTTAAAAAGAGTTTTTCGATATCTTGTATACCTAAAAATTTGGCAAATTTTGTATACATGCAATCCAGAAAGAGCAGTGTTCTAAATATTTTAACTAGCAAATGTTCTCTTAACATCTTTATTATCTACAGGGAAGTTTCCATAGTTATGTTGCATCTTGCTAAAAAATCTTATAGAGTCCAGTTGCTCGGAATTATTTCTGAGAAATGGCGTTCCTGTTACATGGAAACTTTTTGTGTTAAAGTTAAGAAAGTCTGGGGCAAACCAAAAGAGCACAGTCACCATCTGTTGGAAATGGTCAGGAAATAAGTAAAGTAGCCTCTGTGCATAACACTAGCCATCATTTGATGAATTATTTTTAAATTATCCAGCTCTTCTACCCTCCACATAGTTTCCAGGATGTAAACTCACTGAGGACGGAGAGTTTGTTTTAGCTACTTATTACTTATGTAAACTGTCTTCATCATGGAATGGGTTTCCAAAAAAGAATTTATAGAAGAGAGATAAAATGGAGGAAGTTTAAGATAGTAGAAAAGGAGATAAAAGGTACAAATGATGATGCTACAGAAAAAGGTAAATTGAATAGAATTTTTTTTAAATCTCTCTTCGTACAACTTTAGCACACTTAGTGGAAAATGATACAAAGGTAACATTCAAAAGTCTTATTTTTTTTAGACTTTTTCCAATGAAATAACTGCCCGAGTTCTAAAACCTTGTAACCAAGGGTTGCATATAAGCCACCAACACTATATTCTAAGTCCTTAAAAATGTTAAAACCTCCAAGAATGCAACCTTGTCATTTGAAAATATCATAGATGATAACAGTCAGGTTCAACTATAACTGTTGTGTTATAAGCCTCAAAATTTTGAATGATTTATAATCATTGCTAATGCTTTCTGTTCAACCACATGCTACTTAACTATGTCATGTTATTTTTGTGGTTCCTGAAATATTCATCCTGTGTTGCATTTACCTTAGCTTGTTTTCCCTAGATCTTCAACAGCACTTTATATGACTAAGGCATATCCTAAAAGGAAACAATATTCTGTGGTCCAAGTGGAGTTGACATGATGGTACAAATTCTGAGGCTCTACATTCATAGGCTTTCTGGATCAGAATCTAAATGACTTCTTGGTCTTGTCTTGTGTTACTCTGTTTGGCAGATGACACACAGAATTCTTGTCTGTGATTTCTTCCCTCTGCTAACTTTCTTTGATAAGGACTATGCCACCTTCATCATCTTTCTTTCGGTCACTTTAGCATTACAAATAATTTTCCATGGCATGTCTTCTCTAAAGCTATTTAGTCAAAATTAGTCCCGCATGTTCAAGTTCATTGTAGTATTTAATCTGATAAATTATAATTATTTTAAACTCTCTCTTACCGGTGACACTCTTTATAAGAGTGGAGACTTTCAGTGGAATCATCACATTCTTGGAATCTAGCACAATGACTGGTGCGGAAACAGAACCAATGTCATAGTTGTTAAATGAAAAAAACAAAAATATTGTATGAGACTGTGTTAGTCTCTATACTGTAACAATACCTAAAATAAACAAATTATTTAAAAAGGGGTGTTTTGGTACAGATTTTTGGTAGTTCTAGTCCATAATAAGTTGATCCTTTAGCTACAACCCTAATATAATGTATAATTACAGCAGAAGTATGTAGCATAGCAAACATGCAGTCTGCCAAGACACAAAAGAAAGCTAAGCAGGAGTTAAAGTGCTTCATAGTTTCCATCAAAGGCAGGAACCTAATACATAAAGACCTTGCAAATCGCCCTCACCCTCTTGAAGGGTCCATTCTCTTCAATAGCATCAAGATGTTAAAGCTCTAAACTATAGAAAATTTGATAAAGATGTTTAAAAGCTGATAAGTTTTTACTTGTAGTTAAAAAACAATTAAAATCTTGTTGACTTCTTTTCCTTGGTCATCCATTCATTTTAATTTTTTTCAAATTATCAATATAATTTTTGAAAGTTAAACTTGTATGGTTATAATTTTAGCATTTAGTAAAAGAGTCATTTAAGTGCACTTAATTGAATATTTTTTCTTTCTTTCTGATGAACTCATTTGTGTTTTATTGAAGTTTCTCTGAATAGCTTTTTAGATCTGGACCCACCAATTGAAATGAATGGACAGTTCACACTGGAAAAAGTACAGAAGGTGAACAAGTGTATGAAACATGTTCAACATCTCAAGCCATAAGATAAATGTAAATTAAAACAATGCTAAAATTCTATCTCACTCCAAAAACAATGGCTATCATCAAGATAAATTCTGGTGAGGTGGTGAAAAAGAAACCCTCTTATATTTTTGGTCGGAATGTAAACAAGTAGATCTATCTGTATGGAGATTTCTCAATGAACTGAAATTAGAAATTTCATATAACTCAGGACACAGTTCTGAACTATAGCATGGTGCAAAGATATAGGCTGTTTAAATCTCCAATCATGCATTCTGGGAGGTGTGGGGCCCGTGGCTTTGAAAGTCCCTGTCTTAATTATTTTCCTCTCAATACTGAGACAAAATACCAACACCCAAAATTAAAGAAGGAAGTATTTAATTAGCTCACAGTTTGTGGAAGTTTCTGTCTGGAATCAACTGACTCCAAAGCAGCATGGCATGGCACAGGGGCGACAGTTCAAGGGGGCAGAAAGCAGCAAAGGCAACAAGAGTAAAAAAGGGAGAAAAGCCTCTTTTCCTCGCTTATAATGTATGCAGGCTACCACCATAGGTTAGGAGCTTTATACCCACACCATTTCCATTCCCTCCTCTCCCACAGATTGCTTGTGAATTGAGGATCTTGACCTCTCGACTGTGTCACTTGGTTAAGTTTCTAGACTTGTCAAGGTGACACAATATATCAACCATTACAGCACCTTATCTCTGCATGTTCATCTTATACATAAATCTGACCAAAATTCCCACATATTCCTTCTATGTATCTTCCTCCAAAAGAAGAAGACATCATACTACAGTAGTACATGGATATCAATCTTTATATCAGCATATTTCAAGAAAGTCAAATCCTCGAAGCCAGTTGCACACACATTAAAAAACTATCATATATAAATACTGTAGTATTTACTATATACAGTGGAATATTACTTGGTTGAAAGAAAGAATAATACTTGTTTACAAAGAAGAAAAACTTTGAGATTACTATATCTAGCACTTGGACATGGAAAATACAATTTGGAATGAAATAAATCAGACAAACAAGCTTGAATACAGTATGATATCAGTCATCTAAATAAGGAAAAGTACAAACAAAAAGATCAATGGAGGATGGACACGAGATAAGGGGATTGGTCTCTTGCAATTAAGGAAGAGGTGCAAGAGGCCAAGATTAGAGGTAAGATAAAGCAGAAGGGGAAATAAGACTAAAACTTGGTCTTTTATTGGAATCTAATAATCTCATGAATATAAATATCACTTGCTGTAAAATGAGGAAAGATTATAATGTTAATAAAGCAGAAATAAGAAAAACTAAATTCTAGGGAGTGAAAGGAAAGATAAGGATAAAGAAAGACTTTAGGAACCAAGTTGTATTATTTACATATTTCTAAAATCTTCAAGTTGTTTGTATAATACAAGTATTGCAAACATGTACTAATTAAAAAAGACCTAGCCTAGAATAATGTGATGAAATTCTTACCATAATTTTAATAATTTTTATTCTAGAAACCTTATTTCATATATTATTCTTCATTTTCACATCACTGGGACAAAATACTTGACACCCACAATTTAAAGTGAGACATGGTTATGTTTGAATTCCAGTTTCAGTGAATTCAGTACATGGCTGTCTGGCTTCAAGGGAGCAGTACCCTAGACAATGGCATGGCTGTAGAAAGCTTTCACCACACTGCACCCAGGAAGCAGATAGGTAAGGGAGAATTCAGGAATGATATTTTTTTCTTCCAAGTCATCCCCCAGGCACATTTCCAGTTTTAGTGTATGTGCTGCCAAGCTCAAGCGTGCAGGCCCACTTCCAAAAGTAAAAATTTTGAAAGATATTTTAGTTTTAAACTGTAAAATATGATAAGGTTTCCAATGTGTGTTTTTCCCTTGAGTATCCTTCATTTACAGGCCACCACATGGGCCATCCATGATAAGTGGTATATGATCTCCTTCCAATTCTGACTTTTAAAATTAACAACAATATTTTAGTGACTTGGGACATCTGCCTTACTCTCTTGATACACCGACAGGTAAATTTTGCATGAAGATGTAACACTAAAAGTCTACAAAGAGGTATTACTGTTGGGCCTGTTTTCATGAAAGGATTCTACATTACCTATGTTTCAGTAAGATTCAAAAATGACTCCGTCATGTATCAACAGGGACTTTGGATGAGCCAACAGCAATTTGCAAACCTCAGTTGGCTCTTCTGAAAATTTCAGCAAATACTAGTAGCTCAAGGTTTCCTAAAGATGCAATCACATACATACACAGTGCCTTTTCTCAGGAAACGGAATTTATTTTTTTCCTCTATCTCTTCCCTGGATTTTTCTACTTCTAACTTTCTTCAGGAATGATTTTTTTTTTCTCATACTTCTTTTCTGCCTGGAATTTTCTGCTACTCAGTTTCTGCTGCTTAGAAAAGTCAACCTCTTAGCTAGTTTCTCTTGCATCTTGAAAGAGAATTATTCTTACTCTCTGATGCTTCTCTCTATCTCTTCATAGGTTAATTAGCAAGCTCACTGTAAATAGGGTATATAAAACATTCCTGCTAATGTCTATCCATTATTTTTTTGCCTGCTTAATTCAGTCTTTACTACCAGAAGACCGTGTCATTGTTTGAGAGACAATATACACTATTGCTTCAAATATTTATCCCTACACCCAAACCTATCTGGTGTGCTTATGACATGGAAAAAGTTATTTTTTAACGTGTGTAGATTTCTTCATTCTGGTCCTACTGTACGTTTTTAGCATTTTTTTTTCTGGATGACTGACTTTTGAGAATTTATAGCAGGTATGAAAAAGAAAGTAACTGTAACACAGGCACACACACGCACACACACACATATACCTCTGTATTAACATTTTAATACAGCTTAGAGAATGTGAAGATATGTCATTTCATTAAATACAGTCACCAAGAGCTATTAGAATCTGTCCCTTGCTTATCTATTAATTGAGCCATAGCATTTCCAAAAAATAAGTATCTTATAGGTTATAGAAACCGAAGCCTTGATCTAAGGGCAGTGTTGATCAAAGTCACAAAGTTTCTTTGTAACTACTAAAAAATAAAAACCTCATATTGAACACAGTTAGTTTTATCTTTTCTTATTTTTTCCTGAACATGGCAAACTCATGGACTAATGTCCCATAAATGTTCTGAAGAGACATCGATGATTTGACACTTGCAATTGTTATAACAACTCATACTGATTAGGTCAACAGTTTTCAAGTTACACAGATACTGAGTTACAGTCACTTTCACCATGTAAAGAATTCTGTGAAAAGCTGCCATGTGTCAGCTATTATTTAAGACCTGAAAGCTGCCCCAGGAAAGAAGTAGAAAAAAATATCTACTACTACCCAAATTCCATATAAATTTGAAAAAAAAAATGAACATGTGAACAAGGAGATTATTCAAATTTTCACAAATTGAGAGAAAATCAGTACTGTAATGATGTTCAGGCTATAAAAGGAGATTAGCTGAAATCTCTTCACTAGGGAAAGCTCCATGGAAAAGACTGAGGTCACAAACACAGCAAGGAGTCAGGGTTACCAGCCTCTATGAGAAGGGGAACCCAGGAACAGGGAGTTCAGGCATGTTCAGGAATTGAGAATATGTTTAGTTGCATTGAATCTTCAATCTCTCCATCCAGATATTTTTCCAGAATGACCACTGGCTTCTTTTTCACCTCTGTTTAGAAAGACATTTGTCTGTAAAGTCCTTTTTAGGTAGGTCCCATATTTATTGATATTTTGAATCTGACACCACAGAGACTCCTTCAATTTACAACATGCCACTGTCTAGTTCAATTTATAGTAAAGACAGCACTGAAGTCAGAATGCTTTTTCATCAACTTCTAACACTGTTGTCTGTCCAGTGCACTAATATACTGCTCAGTTAGCTAGAATATGTCCATAGCGAGGCCGGTTGCAAATGTGATTTTTCATGGTCCATTTGGATAATTTTTTTCAGGCTAAAAATTTCTTATCCAAACGATCACACCAGAGTTGGTTCCATCTATGACAGTGCCTCTGCCAGTGGTGTTCCTTCTTTTCTTTTGTACCTGCCTTTCTTTCTTTATCAAGTAAATATTTAGTCTTTCTCAGAGTATATATTCAGGTAATAGACTCTGTAAATTTATTTCATCTTTTCATTACTTACAAAGCAGAGCTCGAGGGAGGTTTACTTGTTGTAGACCTTATTTTAAACTTTTTGTCAAGTATTATATTTGGGGAATTTTTTTTCCTTTCTTAGGGTTTATATTACAAAGATTATAGTTCCTAATAATGCTATCTCCATTTTCTTCTTTTTACAATACATTTTATTGAACCAGATATTTGGAATCTCTGGCTTACTACTATCTCCATTCTTCCACACTTTGAATGAAAACACTTATGTTCGCTTCTCAAAATCTGAATGCCAGTTCCTCTGTGATACCTTTATAATTCTGTCTCTTTCCTGGAAGTTCTGCAGAAGGTTGCATCTAACCAATGGCATTGAGAGGATGTCTGTTCTTGCTTCATGTTGATGTTCTCTGTCTCACTTTCTCTGAAGTTATAAACTCCTTGGGTGAAGACTCTGTCTCTGAAATCTCCAGATAATCTGCCTCAGGAGTAAAATTTTAGATTTGGAGTCAATCACTATCATACTCGATTTGGTTTCTCTGTTTCTGTCTATGAAAACTAATCAGTGTCTTTAGACTCTGTAAGCTTTAGTTTTATCATTTGAAAGATGTGTGCAAAAATCCCAAGTTGAGTGCTTATTACAAAGGCTAGATGAAGTCATATATAAAACAGTGTTATGTAAGAATGTTTCTGCTCTTTGTTAGCTCTACAATTTGGAGAAAAAAAAATAACATGTATTAAACTTAATATATCTCTCTATAAACTTTAAAAGAACTATGCCTCCATTTAAAAATATGTTGGAAAGTTAAAAATGTATATGAAGTATCTGATGAAATTTTATTTATTTATATTATTTATTTAGATACCAAGGATCAAACTCACGACCTCACACTTGCCAGGCAGGAACTTATGCTGCTGAGCTAAATCCCCAGGCCACTCTGATGGAATTTTAGCACACATTAATATTTCAGTATATGTAAATTCTACTTGCTTTTTTACATATGTAAATTGCAGTACTTGGTACAGAGTAGGAGTGCAACAGATACTATATGTTGAGTTTCTAGTTAGTATTTATTTATTATATGCTTAGACTCTGTGATAGGTCCTTTGCTTAATACTGGCAATAAAGCACACAAAAAAGATATAGTTAATACCAAATGAATTTTATTATTTATCCAATAATAAGCATATTATACATATAATTTTACCCTGTGTATCCTGTGTATGAAATTTATTTATTGCATGGAGTGGCAAAATTTTAGATTCAATGAGTTAGTTTCCTGAACAGATCTTTGCCCAGAAGTGTCACCATAAAGTTTGAAAGCATTTTTCATTTCAAGAGACATGAGTTTTTGATAGATGATAAAACATCAAAATTGGACAACTCAGACAGTTTCTACATTTTGCTCAAAAAGCAATAAATTCAAAAAATGCAAAACACATTTACTGGGGAAATCTATGTTGAAGAACCAAAGCAAAATGGACAAAGGAGCATTCCTGGTGGCTTTTCTCCAGTTTTTTATTGCTTACACAAACTGCTTTACCATGATGTACTTTGGACAACTGAATTATGAGCCTTAACTTTAGAATTGTTCATCAGTTTATCTTCTGTGACTCTACAGGATTTGACTGGGAGCCAAAACCATAATTCAGTTGTTCTAAACACATAATATCAAGAGGGTAAAAGCATTCAGCAAATGAAAACTTGGAAAGCACAATCTTCTGCAAGTATTTTTTTCTTCTTCTGACCTTTGTACAGAAGACTTCAAGACTTTCTAGCCCATAGTTTTGACCACCAGAAAGATGAATTAAAAAAAGGCATTCCTATCTTCTGCTACTTCAAATACATTTTAAATTACTCTTCAAATTAATATTTTCCTTTTTTCTACTAGCTGATGCATTCATTTTGCTCTGGGCAGTGGAAATAATTAATCATCACTGTATGGATAATACTTGGTTAATGTTTTGATCCTCTCAGAAATCTCTTGCTATATAACCCATCTAATTCAGGTTTATTTTGTAATTACCACTTAGGTAACATTCATAGGGTATGCATATATTTTGAGGACACTGGTATTACTAAGATACATTTTGGCAAGATACAACATCACATACAAACTCAATGAAATTTCAAATTCAATATTATTAAGACAGCATTGTGCATTTACACATTAAAATTAAGAATCTATAGTGACTCTGTAATAAAGTCATTACTTATAAATGTGTTGAGAGCAATGAATACATAAAAAGTAAATGGCAATAAAAATAAAACATCCATGAATTCAGCAACAAACCTCAGCTGCTAATATGCTGCTGAATTTCACTAGAGTTCTGCTCTCCTTTTTCTTTTCTTTTCTTTAAGAGAATAAAACCCAGGAAAATAATACAGAATAAAAACCAATCAAAACAAACCAGTGTAAATGATACAGGACTTCAAAACAATGCAAATTCAATAATACTTACCATAATGCCTCCTGTTGCCTTCAAAATAGCTGCAGATACTTTCAGACATAGAAAAAGCCAAAGAGAACAGAATAGAATAGAACCAGTGAAAACAAAACAATGAATGCAATTAGCGACTTCAAAACAAAATGATAGTGAATCCAAAATGGCTACCATAATACATCTTGCTATCTTTGAAATAGCTGCTTGTGGCATCAGATATAACAAAAGCAAACATACAAAACAGAATAAAACCAAATCCAAGAAAACAATTGAAATGATACAGGACTTCAAAATCAAGGTAATGAAGTCCAGAATGGCTACCGCCTTCCGAAGGAGATCCCCCATAGATGCCATACTGTATACCTTGATCCTCCAAATAGATGATCAGACCACAGGCCCCAGACCTGTAACATCAGTGAAACACCAAAATGCATCTAATTGCATTTCATTTCAACAGCTATCATCATAGCCTGAATCTCTAGATTAGCTGGTTGCTTATGGGGTCAGAGCATGGTGGGCAGTTGAGTCTTCTTTTTTGCCAGTTTGCACATAAGAAGGGACTGAGGTTTGGCAGTTCTTCACCAGTGGTGGCTCACATATGGCACTGGTTCATAGGGATGGCTTGTTTCTTGGTGAATTCTTGTTTTTTTCCCCCATCAATCAGTGAATGTCACTCTCATCTTAAAACATTTTTATCTTTCTTATTGCGTCTTTGTCTAATGTTTCTAGAATATTTGTATTCTACTTGAGATATACTTTGTGTATCACACTATTTAAATTTTAAATTATAATTTGAGTTTGTTTTCATGGGATTCCTGAAAACATGTTTTCCACTACTAAATAGCAGTCTCATATACAAATGTGTTAGCAAATACAGAAGGTTTCAGCCTCAGCATTTGGAATTTCTTTAATCCCAGTTGGAAAGATATTATCTAAATATACTGACCAATTGAATGTATACTGTATGTGGCAATCA
Organism: Cavia porcellus; assembly: GCF_034190915.1. Taxonomy (NCBI): domain Eukaryota; kingdom Metazoa; phylum Chordata; class Mammalia; order Rodentia; family Caviidae; genus Cavia; species Cavia porcellus. Next base: position 96,369,015 of record NW_026947487.1, read on the forward strand.
ATGCTTGCGGTAGTGAAATAGGGGATTTAGGTTGTGTATGATAAAATGATTACCACCAGCATCACTAGAATGTAGTTTCAGTGGAATACAATAGGAGTTATCAGCTGATGGGAAAAAAGGAAGTTTCAGCTGGACTCCACATGGAGTAGCAAGATTGGAAAGGGAAGGAGGTGTGGAAGGGAGAAAGACAGGGACAGAAGCAGAGCACCTTCTCCATATCCAAGGAAGATGTTTAAAAAGTAGTTGACTTGAAAGAGTAAAAAGAAACCTACACAGCAGGAGCTTAAAAATGATGGTGGATCAGTAAACAGCAGCATATAGAGGCTCTCTGAGAGAGATAACTCAGATGTTGAAATAAAACATCCTGGAGAGGTCTGGATGGAGGGAGATGGATCCTCTTGACACAGAAAGAAACTAAAGAGAAAAGAGCTGGTCAAACATGCAGTCCAGGGCCTACCATTGGAGCAGCTAAGGTTAGAAGCCATGATGTTCTTGCCAGAGTGGCCTGAACTTGCACTGACTCAGTGCTCAAACTCGTGCTGCCCTGACTTGCTGGAGCTTCCCAATCTTGTGACACAGCAACTCACTGGAGCCACAGTCACACTGAAATCAGAGATTGGTGAGCCCAATGGAGAACAGAGCCAGTGAAGGACTTGCATTAACTGGCAATGAGTGCTGGGAATAAGATCCTCCCACAGGAAAGTGGTGACCAACTGGAAAACATGTTGTAATTGGGCAGGACAGGAAGAAACAAGGAATGGCAGTGACTTCAGTCAGTTTCCCCCTTCCCAGTGCACACTGGGGGGATCTGCTTTGCTTGAGTCATGTCCCTTTCCAGGACCTAAAAAGTCATCCCAAACCAATTTCAAATGTGCAGCACATACTCAGGTGAAGGCCCCCATATGTTGACGGGCTTGGAGGGAAAGGGCCAGCATACACTGCTCCTGCTTGCACCTCAATGTCCAACAGCAAACTGGAGAGGGCAGAAATCCCTAGCCAGCACATTTCAGAAGAACCAAAACCAACAAGGAAAGGGCCTGGGATGTCCACTATACACCTGTATGGAAGAAACCAAAAACAGGACAAGAAAAAGAAATAAGAAAAAGCCCCCATCCCCCAACTCTGTGAATTTTGATACAAGAGAGGTAAATACAAAAGATATTGAGGGCAGTAAACATGCAATATCAGACATGGCATCAGCGGCTATAAAGCGATACCTTTGGGACCTCATAGATGAGCTCAAAAGTGAAATGTTAATTCATGTAAAGCAAGATATAAATAGATTAGTAAAAGAAATGTTAAGCACCTCTCAAGAAGATACAGACGGATGAATGGAAGAGCAAAAAAAATGAGAGAAATGTTCAATGAAGAATATAAAAAAATAGAATGCATGAATGAGATTAAAAGAAATAATCAGGAAACTAAAAACTCGACTGAAAGCCGGCAAAAAAGCTTAAAAGAAACTAAGGATAGAATCTCAAAATTTGTAGTCAGGTTTGTGATATGTGATCAGGAAAGGAAAGCTCTCTTAAAAATAACAAGGAAACAGGCAGTAAGAATAGAAAGGCTAGAAGACTACAAGAGGATCTATAACTTAAGAACAAAAAATATGAATGAAGAAGCATGGATAAAAACAAAGGAAATACAAAGACTATTCACAGAAATAATTAAGGAAAACTTCTCAAGCATAGGGGGAAAAAAAGATATTCAGACGTATGAGGCATACAGAACTTCAGCCACCTACAACTAAAACATAGCTAGACCCAGACATATATAAATCAAGAGCCCAGAAATCCAATAAAAGTGCAGAATATTAAAAGCTATCAGAGAATAGAAACAGATCACCTATACAGGAAAACCCATCAAAATCATAGCAGACTTCTCAACACAAACCATCAAATCAAGAAGAGCTTGGAGCAAAGTATTCCGTACCCTGAAAGAAAATAACCTCCAGACCAGATTTTTGTACCCTGAAAACTGTCTCCAGAAATTAATGGGGAAACAAGATGCTTCCATGACAAAGAGGAACTGGGGGAATTCATGACCACCAATCCAACCCTACAGAGAATGCTAAAGGAAATTCTAGAAAGAAAGAAAAAAAAAATAGTAGGATATCAGGAACAGCGGCAGAGAGGCCTCAATGAATGGAGCAGACAGTGGAATGTAGGAGAAATGTAGACAATCAATGGCCGAAAAATGGCATAGCAGAAATGAGGCAGAGAAGGTGTGGCTATAATCTCTAACATAGATGCCCTTGATACACACACACACACACACACAAAAAAAAAAAAAATGCAGGAAGAGTAGATCAGGAGACAGAGTCCACCAAGATGCTCTGTATAGGAAACATAATAAACTTAAAAAAGGGTCTATAAACCAAAAATCAAATATGAGAAAAGCAGTTGTCTATGTGACAGGAAACCAGAGAGAAATAGGGGCAACTCAATCAGCACCTGCAGATAGGTTGGAAGGACAGGGTATTTATGTACAATAGAGAACTACTTAGCTGTAATGAAGGAAAACATTGAGGCTTTTGTATGTAAAAGAAAACAACTTGAGATCAAATCCAGGAACGACGACAAGGTTTAAAACCCCTTAGGTAAATAGCAGGTTGCTCCCCCAATCTAAAAACTGAGGGAGGTGGTGTGACTCAAAATGTGCAGTGCACACTGTGGGAGTGAAAGGGGAGGAATAGTCTAGAAAAAGAAGGCAGAGGATATTGTTAATAGGTGTCAGGACTTAAAACCTACATTTATATTCTGGATTATATTCTGTTCCAGTTTGTCTACCTGTACTAGATTTGAGGGCACAGACAGCTATCTCAAAAATAGTAGGATATAGTGTGGTTGTCACACTTAACTTCCTATTAATTTAATCTGAAGCCCTGTAAAGCTTACACTGTTTTATCGTGACTGATCTTAGTTGAATCTGGTTTGTTAGATTGCTGTTTGTATTGACATATTTTATTCAAATCTGTAAGGATTGCTGGTAGTATAGGCAACTACACTGAAGATGACAAGATTCACTAGGATACCTGTTCTGGTTTGATTATTACTTGCCTCTGATGTTTTACACTGTCTACCATGTTTTGTTTTTATTAATATTGTTATATACTGCTATATTCAATTATATTTGCCTGATGATACAGAAAATTCTAATGAAGAAGTAACCACCTTGTACCATGATTTTATATGACTTTTTTGTTTCATGTTTTTATAGGAATTTGTTTTGTTTTGTCTTGCTTTGTTTTGTTTTTCCCTCTAATACAAAAATGATAGAAATACATATAGAGATGCTGCATGTGTGGAACTTCTAAACAGTTTGAATAAAATCTGTCAATAGTTAATAGGAAATAAATTTTGATTAGCATACTATCTCTTATTGTTTTCAGGATAGCTGTCTGTGCTCTCAAATCTAGGACCTATGCAATCTAAATGACACTCCTAGATTTGCAGTCCTAAGCATGAAATTTTAGATTATTTCTGAAGATTGAATGAGTTCCAGTCTCTGCTTAGAAAAGGCAAAATATGAGGCTGGGGATTTAGCTCAGCGGCATAAGTGCCTGCCTTCAAGCAGGCAGTCATGAGTTTGATCCCTGGTACTGATAAAAAGGAAAAAGACAAAAAAAAAAAAAAAAGGCAAAATATAAGAACACAGATCTGATGGCTTTTAATTAAACAACAGGTTCTATCTTTTAAATTCCTTGTTTGGTTGCTTAAAAACTGTAGTAGTCCTAGTTCATTAAGTATGCTAGATGTCTAGATTAGAATGAGTTGGGAAGAAATGAGAAAAAAATCTAAGTAAATTTAGTTACAAATTGTTACTTTTTTATCTGGGTGCAATTTGTTTTTCATTTTGGGCACATATAAGATATTTAAATATCTATTTCATTTACTTTTATGTACACCTCCCCTATAAGTCTTATGCCACAGTTCTGAAAAAGCTGTGTACACAGATAAATGATTAGAAAACACATTTTTATTCATGATATGTTTATTTATAGAATTAGAATTTTATCTATACATTCAGAGAACAAGCAAATATTTTCTAGCAAAATAATATGAATGCAAAACAATTAATCAAAGAAACAAAAACTAGTCATTCACAAAATTATGTTTTGTGCCATGTTTTAAAACCTGAGTTTTAAAAACCTGAGTCACCTAGCATCTAGAAAATGCTGAGAAAACAGTGATTACTCATCTGATTTGCAATCCATGCAATAGGGCAAAGGCTGGAGGGGGACATAAGTTGTTCTTTGAAGACAAGAGCTGAACCAAAGGGAAAATCCCTTGGAAATTAGTTAGAACCCACTTAGAAGTTGAACTTAAGAACTGAAATGGTTATCGCTGCCCCCAAATCATGTTACACAAATGAAACTCAAGGCGCTTCCTGATTTTCCCATGCTACATTAATTACTCCTCCCCTGCACATGGCAATTTGCCCCAGACCCCATTTGGAGGGCATAATGCCCTGGCTTCTTTTAAACATAGCTGTATGATTACCCATCTTTTTCACTGCACTGTGAGGTTTTCCAGGCAGAAGGATCATTTGTGAGCAAATTCCTTGTTCTGAGCATAACATCAGAATTTTTTTATTTGACCAATAGAAAACATTTATAATTCATATGCTACTTGTTCAGACCTAAAATGCTACAAATGTTTTAGAGAAATGTATAAAATGTATGTTTCACATTATTGGTGATATTACAAATATTTAGGAAATGAGAAAATTGCATGCATTTGTCTAGGGAGGGGAAGGCAGACACACAAAACAACTAGAATGTCTTTGATATTTCTTGTAAATATTATGCTTTATTTTGACAGAATTGATTTTCCAAATATATTAATTCATTTGACTCTCAATAAACATGATTTTACTCCTAAACATATGAATGGTTCAGGACAGTGCAGAAGGTATAAGAAAGAAGATTACAATATAAAACATAAGTAACTATTCACAATAAAACACAATGAAACCAACCTTCCACACAGAATTCAAACTTTTAAAAGATTTACTCTGAAATGTATTTGGTGTATTGGGGTAAGAATAAAATCATTTCTACCTCCAAAAACATACAACCACAAGGTCTCTCTTCCTCCACAATTCAAATATCAAAATAAAGTATTGATTTATTGGACACATTGACTTGACTTACTATCACTCTGGTGGAGTCTGAGAAAATTGTACAGTTCCTTTAACATATCAAAAGTGAAGGGAAAAAAGCTAAGAACAATACTAAAGATTTTCATTTGTCATCGTGTGACTGCCTACAAAGTACTTTCACATGTTTCCCTCGGTAAGATTACCTAAAATTTCAGAAGAGACTTTAAGGGTTCTCATGCCTCTGCATGTGTGTACATAAAATAATAACATTGTACATCTTGAATATAGGAAATTTTATTTAGTCAATTAAAGGTTTTTTAATAAAAAAATAAAATACAAAGCAAGAGTAATACAAGTAATGTAAGGCATGCATTATGGACTGAATACTCTGCAAACTGAAAAACTCATTTTTGGAAAAGTATTTCAGATAATTTGAAAACAACACCATGAGGTTGGTATTTCTTTTGCTATGACAAGTTAATCAATGGGGATAAATATACCTCAGAATGTAAATCTGCATGAAGTTACAGAGAGATTGTGGTAATATTTGAAAAAAAAACGTGAATCGTATTCTATAACCTACAGTTTTCACTAGTATAGAATTATGTCTTCTTTAAAATAATTGAGAAAAGTTTTGTCCAGAAATAAATATTTAATCTGTATCTACTGTCTACTCAACATTGAGCCATATTCTTAAAGTTGGCAATTTATCTTCATAAAACCAACACAACATAAGTAGCATTCCCTCACTGTGTGAATGATGAATACAGGATTCAGAGCTTCGATAACTCACAGCAACAAAACTTGCCATTGTGGACAATCAAATTCTTGTCTTCTAATTTTGGGTCACCAAGTCTTTTCAGTGAGATTTTGAGTGGAATATATTTCAGTTTCAAAAGTAGAAGAATGCAAAGGGTATTAATATAAAAACTCTTCCAAGTAGATCTTGGTATTTCAATCAGGATGACCTAGGATTACTATGAGGACACACTGATTCAAGCAGGAAATGTGTTCATTCGTCACATGTACTGTCAAATTTTAGCACCTGCACATTAAACATTTTAGAAGTGAGAGGGATATTTTTCTGTTGGTTAAAGAGACTAATCCATAACCATACAATCAATTAAATAAAACCCATTGACCAACTGACACATATCATATATTACATACAAAAGGTGAAATGTTAGTTGATAATACAGATCCTCATAGATTTGTTATGTAATTTTTATCTTGGACCTTCCAAATGATGAGCCAGTTTTTTGGAGACAAGGTGATTTCTTCCCTTGCACGACAATCAAGATTCAATTATGGTTTTTCTCTTTTTCCTTCTCCTCCTCCTCTTCTCCTCCTCCTCCCTCTCCTCCTCCTTCTCCTCCCCCTCCTACTCTCCTCCTCCTCCATCTTCTTCCTCTTCTTCTTCAACACAGGGTCTTCCTGTGTAGCTCAGGCTGGCCTGGACTCACTATGTAGCCCAAGCTGGCCTCAAACTCATGCCATTTTCCTGCCTCTCCCCCCAGGTACAGGTATTACAGGCATGTGCCACCACTCATGGCTCCATCTGTTTAAACCTTCCCTTTTAGCATTCTGTCACATTTAGGAATATTCATTAGTGGATTTGGTTTTCAGGATTTTTATTTATGTGCCTTATAAGAAATACTGGTCGCATACTCTCTCTGTCTCATTCTGTCTGTGCTGGTGACTGCAGACAATAGGTGAAATCCACCAACTGTCTCAGCTCCTTGGCCATCTTTTAAAATGGTGGCTTGATTTTCCCATCTCTTTTGAAGCTGAGTGTTAGCATGTGGGATGTTATATGCTATGTCTAACTCATATGTTGTTTTTATGAGAGTAAAACTTAAATTGATGAACTGTGGATAAGCAGGTCATCTGTAATATGGGTGAAGCTCATCTATTCAGTGAACGCCTGAATAGAAAAAGAAGGCAGACCTTCCAGACAGGAAAGAAACCATCGGAATCTCTTCAGATCGCATCTGTACTGTTGTTCATCTGTCTGCTTATCTGTAAACTGAGATTGTGCCATTAACTCCTCTGGGTCTCCAGCCTGTTGGCTTTCACTAAAATTTGGACTTACCAAATCGTATAATTGCATTAGCCTATCCTTATTAAGAAGTTTCTTTGGTTATGTTTTTCCTTTCATTTTTTGTGAGCCTTGTCTCATGCAATGTATAACATATTTTGTCCCAAAAAATGAAAGTTGCAGAATTGAAGTTATGTATCACACTGGGTGAAGATTTTAAAAAAACAAGTCAAACTATCAAGTCACCTTTGCACTACTGTGATAAATGTAGATACACACATTAAAATAACACATCTTTCAGTCTGGACTTCTGAATTGTCACTATGAATTGAACTCTTATTTTGATCCCCAAAGCTTTCATTGAGCCAATGACTTAGATTCATGACTTGTTTTTTTCTAGCTTACACTTTACAGGTTATACTTCAAACTATTTCTCTCTAATATGACCTCTTAAAAACCATGATTTCTATCTGTAGATTCCTATCTCAAATCTTAATGTCTAGAGATTCAGAATTGATGAACAAATACGAATTAATGAGCTACCAGAAAGTATAAAAATCACTAAAACTGTACACTTGTTTTAATATGACACCACCCCTAGTCAGTTCTTGTTTCAGCATTCAACCCTCTTCAGGTATACAGTTGTCAATCTTTTACATTTTTTGAACAAAGAGTGATGAGCTGCAAATATCATATCTCATAAAACTCCATGTTACAACACTGTCCATGGGGAAATATATATTTTCACAAATTGGATGCTCTTAGCATTTGTATAATTCAACTGTAGCATAGAAACCAACCTTTTCAGAGTCACATAAAATTGAAGGCAACTTTTTACTTCAAAAACCAAATACTAGAAACTACCTGTACACATATTAAGAATTCACCTTGCACATCAACTTGCACTTAAAAATATAATCTGGTCCATTAAATGTAAATGAGTCAGAGTTATATAGATGGCATATTTGCAGTTGAACATTTTAAAGAAAAAGGTAAGAGAGAGAAATAGGGAGTGCGTGTTGTGCCTTGCTTCATGGAGAGCACTTGGAAACTCGCCTGACCTTTTAGTTTTATTTATTTAAATTAACAGCAGCAGCATTCATTGCCATCTGGCCCCCAGGCACACTGAGCTAATTAAAAAAAATAAAAGAACTTCAAAATATCATTCAAACCATTTTAAATAATTCAGCCAATGCAAGTGTTGAGGAAGTATAATTTGGGTTGGCAAACCAGAAGAACTAGGCCCAGGGGTCAGTAAATCTGGATTTAGCCAGCGCTGTGTATTGAGACAATTTTGACGGTTATGCCTGTGGAGTGAATACACCCTCCTGAGGAAGAACTTGAGATGAAACGGAAACTGGGCTGTGCCCAGTGCTGAAGTCAACTTTTTGGAAAATTTCCAACACTTTTGTCTCCTGAGCTCAGATTATAAAACTTTCAGTTTTTGGTGTTTGAGGTCCTGCATGTTAATCAGTTTGAAATTTTATTCTGCATTGGCACAAACATTGTCAGTTATCAGCATCCAATATTCTTTAAGTATTCTCTGATAAGTCACTGAAAGCTTTTTGTTTACTTTGAAATGTTTTAAAGGTATGAGGAAAGTGATGCTAAAAGAACAGTTTTAAGAAGTCAAATAATTCTCTCAGTCTGCACATATTTTGGCAGTGTAAGAATATTGCTTTCTGCCATCTGTGCAGAATAAAATTTGGATGTTTTGTTCAGGGTCAGTTACAATGCACTTAAAATTCAACGCGTATCTAAGCTTTGATTCTTGCTCTAAACCCTTATTATGCGTTGTTTGGAATTTAAAATGGTTGAACTAAAATCTTCACTGTCTTCCATAGCTGGCACATTGAATTAAAATTGTTTTTGGGAGTAGATGTTCGTTACATTCATACTGAAATTTAAACCTAAAAGCATTTCATTTAGTTCATGCTAGAGATATACTATGAGAGTAGAATAAATATCCCTGGAAATTTGTTAGGTAATCATAATATGTGGAAGAAAGTGTGACTTAAGGGTTTACTATCAAGAAAACTTTAGAGTGTAGCATTTGAGATATATTAAATTCAACTTTTTTTAGATTAGTAAACAAGATCAAATTTAAAATAAGAAAATGTTTCAATATACAACCAGGTTACTAAGTTATGCCAAACGTGTTTTCTTTGTGTGTGTGTCTTTTTCTTTCTTTCTTTCTTTCTTTCTTTCTTTCTTTCTTTCTTTCTTTCTTTCTTTCTTTGTTTCTTTCTTTCTTTCGAGACAAGGTTTCACTCTGCAGCTCAATCTGACCTTGAAATCCCAGTGATCTTCCTGTGTCTTCCTCCAGAAGTGCTGGGATTACAGTCATGCAGCACCATGTCCAATGATTTTCTGTGTTTTGCAAAAATATGTTCCAAAATATTTTCTTACTTTAAGTAGATGAATATACTACTATTACACATTGAGCATCATCCTAGATCTCCAGGAAGAGGTAAATGGACACAAACATTTATTCTTCCAGAAATTTTAAGCATAAACTTTTGTATACATATAACATATTATCTACATTGCCATAAGAATGTTCTTTCTCTAACACAAGGATAATTATTTAGCACTTTGTTTAAAGACACTTGGTGTCTTCCTATGTTTACAGGATGAAAACAAGTAAAATGTCTTGTGAAGCCAGGTGAGGTTGCACATAATCCCAGCATTCTTAGAGGTTGAGACATGAGGGCTACAAATTTGAGCCAAGGGAATTTAGCAATTTGTGGAGGCCCTGTCTCAAAAATATGTTTGAAAGGTATATCTCAGTGTAACAATCCTGGTATCAGTTTCCAGTATTAAAGAATATAAAGTGACATAAAGTAACACAGAATAGAATAGAATAGAATAGAATAGAATAGAATAGAATAGAATAGAATAGAATAGAATAGGATGGGATGGGATGGGATGGGATGGGATGGGATGGGATGGGATGGGATGGGATGGGATGGGATGGGATGGGATGGGATGGAATGGAAAGCAAAGCAATAGCATAGCATAGCATAGCATAGCATAGCATAGCATAGCATAGATGAATAGACTAAACTGAGAAAAACAGCTTACCGTTTCTCCATCTTTGCCTGCATGATGATAACATTCATATGACTTTTTTCAGCTATGCTAACATAGTCATATTTCTCAGAATGTAATATTTTTCATTTTTCTAAAATTGTGTTCAATTCTGACTTCTACACCTGAGGATATATTCTATCATTTTAAAAGTGAGCTTTTACTTAATTACCAGCGCTGTTTAAAATTTCCCCTTCATTATGAATTCTGCCTTTTTATCCCCACTAAACTGCACTCATCCTTGCAAAACATAGCTCTTCTGTTTAGATTCTTCCTTCATGGGTGGATTGAATTTGACAGCCTCAATACCACAGTCAGTGTATATGGTAATATAAAAGCTATTTTTTTTCATATAGATAGAACCAAAACACAGGAAGAAAGGGTGGCTTAGCAAAAGAATAAAATTTATGTAGTATCAAGGATTTTTGTTAAGAAGTTACAGCTGCTCTTCTCCTAAAGTAAGTAAGTGTTGCAATGATATGATGACTTCTTTCAGCTTAGCAAATGTACAATGTTATAAGTCTCGTATTATTACTATTCACTTAAAATAAAAAATCAAAAGTATTGTAAAAGCTTATCTAATTAACTCTTGTAATAAAGTGGCAGGAAGCCTTTCAGTAAGTATAATGGCAGCACACAGCAAATAAATTCTACAATGATAACGTCTACCTAGGATTTTTTTAAATTTTTATTTTTTTATCAAAATATGTTTGCAACATATAATGAGAATTTGCTTGCTTGGAGTTGGTGCATACACACAACACATCTTAATTGTTTTCATCCATTTCCCTTCCCTTCTATCCCCTCTCCTTCCTTCTCTTGGTGCTCTTCCTTCCATCCCCTGGTACAACTTGCAAAGTTTGTATCTCCCTATTTGCTATTACGTACCTTTATTGATATCTGTGTCTCTCATATAAGAGAAACAATATAATATTTAAGTTTCTGTACATAATGTATTTCACTTAACATTATGGTTTCAAGATGTGTCCATTTTCCAGCAAATAAAATTTTCCTTCATAGAGGAGTCCTCAATTGTGTGTAGATAACACACTCTCTTTATTCATTCATCTGTTGATGGACATGTAAGTCACTTTCAAGATTTCATCACTATGAATTATGATATCATCAACATGGATATGCACTGTATCACTGTACCACAATGCCATTATCTTCTTTCAAAAAGATACCTAGAAGCAGACTAGATGGATAGAATGAGGGTCTCTTTTTAGTTTTCTGAGGAATCTCTGTAGTAGCTTAAACTTCAACTGGGTTTCATTTCAATTGATAGATACTAATCGCTTAAAAACTTCTCATTTGTACAGTTTTCTATCCACAGGATATCCTGGAACCATTCTCCTGTATATTCTGAGGTCTTCTTTACATATACAAAGAGTGGCCCTGGAGCCTTCCTCTAATAAAGATGACAGCTTGAGCAGATAGCCTCAAGGTCAACTCATGGCAATGAAAGTGCTATAACAAAAAGTTGCAGTTATCTAAGTACATACCAAGGCAGCAAAAGTAGAACTAAGAAGACAGCTTTCTGCTAATGCATCACTGTACATTAGAACTGCTTGCCAAACGAAGGTGGAGGGAAGAGAATGAGGAAAGTGAGAAGTAGAGTTGCACCACTCTTATGCAGGGTGAAAAGAAAGATGTGATATAAGTGCAAAATGCAGAGCACATTTCTAAATATTAATACAAAAATAAAAGAATATAAACTATCTTTCTAAGACCGGATTCTTATACAAACTATATATTGAAATGCTGATATTTTGAGCATAACAGGTAAAGTCAAATGTCCTTGTGAAATGTTAACAGTAACTGGCAGTTTTGAAGATTTTAATGCAGCTACTAGAAAGTGTGTAATTGCACATGGGCAGTGCACTTGTGGTTCCTTTTATTTAACTATTACACCAGCTATTTTAGGTTTTCAGGACAAAGCAAAGATATTTGTGACCTCTTCTTCATGCAAAAACTGAGTGAAATGAGTCATACAGAGATAGTGTGAGAGAGAAGTCTGTTGTCTTCTGTTCTTCTGATAAAGACATGAGCCTTCCCTTGTAAGATTAAGGTCTCATCCTATCACCTCATTGATTGGTTCTTTATATACTTTATCTCCAAACAGAATTAAATTGAGGATTAGTGACGTAAATTTTAAATTTTGCACTAAATAATTCAGTCCACAAGATTTCACCTATCTTCTCCTTCCAATAAACTGAGACTTAATTCATTTCAACAGTGACTCTAATGTTTAAAATGCATCTCAGTGAAATGGCTAATTAGATGAAACCTGAAGTATGATTCACTGTGAGGCAAAATCTTTGGGGATGAAGTTGTAAAACCAGATAAGATATGCACTCTCAAAATACAACCACCCTACCAGGGTAGGAAAGACGTTCTCATGCCAAAAGGGATGAATAGGAAAGGAAAAATGGATTCACATGGATTTCTCATTAGAAGTAGAGTAGCGTTTTAATATGGGTGCTGAATAGTGGGTGGTACCGAGAACAGTGAATATTGTGTTCCTTGCAGATGTGTTCTGTAATGGTAATTACTCTCATGCTATAGCATGTACCTTTCCCTCACTTTTCCATGGCGCAGATTAACTCACAGAACATGTTTTCTACTCCTACTTTTAATAGATACAAAAGCTTGTTACCATTTGTGCTTGTCTTTACCAATTCTTTGTTCAGCACAGAAAGATCCTAGCAACTTCCTCTGGGAGGAGCCTCCAGAAATCCAAACTCAGTAACAGTAGTAAAAAGAAATCAAGCTGCCTTTCAAGTATGTTTAGAGACCTCTTTGGCTAAATATTTGTATCAGCCTCATAAGTTCTATTTTCCATAAAACTACAACACATTACAGCCAAGTTCTTTGCTACTTTTTTAATAATAATCATTTTAATTTTAGTATCAAATAATGTATTTTTCACTTCAATCTAATACTTTATACAATTGATCTTCCAATTCTGTTTTCTATCAAATACATATTCTGTTTATTATGGCATGTTTTTTTTTTCACAGACAAAATAAGTTTTCTCTATGGATCTTTACCCAGGTATTACAATTTGTATTAGTGAAGGTTTCTCAGATAATTATAACCAACAGGATATTAACTGTGACCAAACCCTCAATTGACCAACATCTGTCTTTACACATGGTGTGTTTGTGGAGGAATCAGGGTGGATGTGGACACACTGTGGTAGAAAATTTGTATAATATATTGGTTTATGAGAATATAAAGTTTAGAAAGTTCCAAGATCCACAGAATGAAATAGCTAACTGGAAAGTCAAGAAAGATGACAGTATATACCAAGATGAAGGCTGGCAGTGGCAAAACATGCTGTCACATGTCTGCAATCCCACCATTTGTTAGGCTGAGGAAGTTTCAGGTCAGTCTGGGCTACCTAAGTGAGTTCAAGGCAGTCTACACTACACAGCAAGTACTTGTCTTAGAAATAAATGAAAAGTATGAAGGCTGGTAGACATAAAATCCAGAAAGATCAAATGTTTCAGTACAAGGACAAATAATTAATGTCATGCATGTTACAAGAGCTGCAGTGCAGAAATTCTTTCCTAGTCTTGGTAGAATCAGCCCCTTTGTTTTACTGTGACCTCCAATTGATTGAGTTAAGGTCCAGCCAATCAAGAAAATTAATATGTTTCGATCACGCTGTGAATTTAAATGTTAAACTCACCCAAAAACATCTTCCCATAAAAATTTGAAATAGTGTTTGACCAAATTTCCTGTCAACCAATTGCTCAGTTGTGCTGATATGTACTTTTCCAAGAATATTTTTCCCATAAGGGAAGGTCCTTAAATTTTAACAAAAGAGAACGCTTATGGAAAGAAGCAAGATACCAGTTACTACATGGGTAGTGTTACTCAAGATGTACCATGTACTTTTTAAGCTGTTGTTGGCAAAGTAGAAATCATGTACAAGACAAAGTTGGCATATCTAATGTGTAGTACAATGCTACCTGATTTAAATGATTTAGTCACTGGAATCTAAATTCAGTTGTTTTTCAGTTAACTGAGCCTGGGACAATTAAAATTAAGTATTTGTTGGATGCCATATGAATTGAATAACTCTAACAAGCAACATATATGGACCAAGTCCTTGCCACTAAGGAAATTTAAATAATCTTTTATAATATTTTAATCATCCATAATTTTTGGGATATAAGCATTATTTTTCATGATAAACACACACACACATACACACATACACTATATATATATATATATATATATATATATATATATATATATATATAATGTACTATCCAGAAAAAAAAAAAGCTGAACATCGAAAGGATAACATGTGTTTAAATTACAACTCAGCAAACCTATTTACAGTCCTTCAGTCTAAATTTAGAATCTTAATCTTGGAGCTGCCTGTGTATGTTTGTGAGTTTTCATGAAATTTAAATACAGCATATTGGACTGAAACAGTAAGATTACAAGGAAATGTTACACCTAATTCAAATTAAAAAGGTATTTTCATTGTACTTTTCTCATAAGACTATTTCTTGAATTTTGTTCATTTACTTAGCATATCTGAACATCTGCTCTTGTCAGCTAGGATAGGCATTTGGAATTTAATAAGAAGCCGTATTCTATGAATAATCATGATTAGTGCAAAAAATGTAAGTGCTGGTATGAGATACATTTTCCAATGAATCTTTTAGGGGTTTTGTTCAAGTGAAGTAAATGTGGTTTGATGAAGAGATAATAGATTGATGAGGAGAGTGACATCTGAGTACAGTGTTGAAGAATAAGAAAGCAATAAGATGAAAGAAAGAAAAGAGTCAAAACTATTACACTGATGGGCACCAATTTGATTTTGGTATCTATTAATAATTGAGGCAATTCATTGATAGGTTCTTGATAGGCATCCATAGAACAAGCATAGGTTCAGTGAATCAACTTCAGTGTGACGAATTGTGTAGAATGTCTCAAACTATTGGAATTTTAAAGTGTCAGAATTTAACAATTGCAAGATGGTGATGAGAAGGCACATCTATTGGTCAGCTTTCCCATTGCTTTGAAAAAGTTATCACATACCTGAAACTTCAAGGAAAGAGAACTGTTTCACCCACAATCTACTGTGTGTTCAGCACCAATTCAGGTGAATTTAAGGCACAGATACATGGTGGAGGAAAGACACTCATCCTCAAGGTGGCCAGGGAGCAGAGCAAGAGAGGAGGAGCCAAGACCAGCTATGGTTTACATCTAAATGTCTCCTCAAAGCCTCATATGCTCAGAGGCAGGACTCTTAGGAGGTGTTTATGTCATGAGGGCTTATAAATGACCTGTGAAATGCGGCCTATTTGGAGAAGCATCACTGGGGCTGCAGCCTGAAATGAAACATCTCCTCCTCTTCTCTTTCCTCTGTGTTAGGTTGGTGGACCACCATGCCCTGAGCCTCTGCCATGCAATCCTATCTTTGAGCCAGAAGATTATGGACTGAGAGTTCTATAAACTGTGAGCCAAAAAAAAAAAAAAAAAAAAAAAAAAAAAAAAAAAAAAAAAACTTTTCTCTTTTAAATTATGTTTATTAGGCATTATGACTCAGCAATGAGAAAAGTGAGTGACACAGCACCCTTCCACATCATTTCCACATGGATCTGCCTCTTTCTACCAGGCCTCACATCCTAAAAGCACATTCAACTGCGAACTTATTCATAGACAAATTCATTGATAAGTCTATTTCCCTCAAGGGCCAACTAACGCCTAAAAGTCCATTTCTAAGCAAGAAAATCTTGTTGTTATTTTAAAATCTAAATCAAAAGAGCAGATGAGTTTTTTATTTTTTATGCTGAAGATTGTAATGCTTAAACTTGGTTTTGGCACTTGTGTTCTTACTTGTAAGGTACCTGCATGTTTTAGATATTAGTATCCAAATATTTCATTTGATACAAATGAGACTCAGTAGAATTAAGCATCTTGGTCAGATTTTAAATGACAAGAACAAATGATACAATCAATAAATCATGTATAATGTTGTCTTTCATTATGCTGCCTCTCCATAGAAATGCCTTAAAACATTATTCTGCAAAATTAAAATTATTATTTATGCTTTGCCCAGAAGATGTTAACAATATTTGTTCTCTAAAATGTTCCTCAGGGTGAAGGACTGCACTGTTTCAAAGACTTTTACAAATGAATGATTCATACACAAGGTACTGTTTCATAAAATATAAGAAAGGAAAACTTAGCAGGGTAGGTTTTAGAGATAGGCATTTTCCAGTATTTACTTGTGCACCTGAAAGTCCTTGAAATAGCTCCTATAGACCACCAGATTTTGAATAGGACCATATTTTGAAAAACCTGCCAGGATACGTTAGCTACAGAACACTTGTCGGGATTGACCTACTGACCTGATTAGTGGGTTGGCTCAACATCATCCATCTGGAAGCTAAAGCATGTGTGCCAAATATAATGGCCAGTTTTGGAAGGACTAAAATTGAATATCCTTTCTAATGTGCCTTGGTAACAGTTTCATTTACCTCCTAGGACCATTACATGAATGTCACAGTAATGTCATGCTTAGTGGAGTGGAAAACACATAGGTTTAAGGTTCTACTAACATTAGGGTTTGAATTGATTTGACTATTTAATTGCTTTTCAATTACAGTGCCACTTTAAGGCTCAGATTCTTTTAAATCTTTGAAATGAGAAGAATGATTTCTCTCACAACTGTTTTGACTATTAGCAATAGTACCTTGTGGTACAAGTAAGAGGCATTTATTGAACTCTCATTATGCTCGGTACTGTATAAAGTACTTACAGAAAACAAAATCTTACTTCATTGGGGAAAATCCTGTTTACTTAGATAACATCATTATCTCAATTTAAGGATAAAGAATTTAAATTTAGAGAGCCAACAGTTTTTAGCATCTGTAAAAATTTAAGAAGCATCATGAAAATAATTTGGCAGTAGCAAACTAAGCATAGATTCTGAATCATTCATCACCATGAAAAAAAAAACTAATTTTCTTTGTCATGGTATTAATTTATTGTTATTCACTTTGTAAAATTGTGTAGGTGTCACTCACCAAAATTCTAAATGGCATAGACAAACACTCTAGAAAGTATGTCTATAGTTCATGTCATATAAGTTAATGTGTGACTCCTTGTAAATAGGGCAATTTAACTGATTTTATTTTTGAGTCTCTGGGCTGTAACATTTTATATTAAATGACATGACTGAAACTTGGTACCCATCAATTGAATTTCCCCATCCCTTCTTCTTCTATGGTTTTCAGCTTCTAGTACCCACCATTCTTGTATCAACATTTTTTTCTTTTAAAGAGAATAAAACCAGCCCCCCCACAAAAAAAAGGAATAAAGCCAATGAGAACAGAACAATGAAAGCAATACAGAACTTCAAAATAAGATAAGAAATCAACATTCACTACCATAATGTTTATGTTTTCCAAAATAGCTGTCAATACCATTACACAGACTAAAATCAAATGAAATGAAATAGAATATAACCAATCAAAACAAAATAATGAAAGCATTACAGAACTTCAACACCAGATAATAGGAAATTAATGATGGCTATCATATGTCCTGTTATATTAAAAAGTTACTCACACCATCAGACACAGTAACATCAAACTGAACAAGATAAAATAAAACTAAACCTAACATAATTACTAATACAGCATAGGAATTCAAAACAAGATAATAGGAAATTAACAATGGTTATCAACTTCTTTTTTTTAGATATTTCCTCTCCTATCCCTTTCACAATATCTATCGTACATTTTGCATCTCGCTAACTCCTTGAGTTTTTTCTATGCTAGGAGGTAACACAATATTCACCCATTAGTCTGAAAAACTTTAACCATGAGCATTATCTCAATTTGTATTAATTTGCATACAAAAGCCTAGAGACTATCCTTTTTTATAGCTAAGTAGCTTTCCATTGGTATGAAAATACCAAATCTTTCTTATCCATTCTGCAGTTAACAGGCAAGCTATTCCCGTTTTTTTCTGGTTTCTTGTCACATGCAGCATCATTTGCTCTCCTTAGACATTCTCTCTATGAATTTCTTTTTGAGTTAAATGTGTTTGTTATATACACCACATTAATGGATTTTGTTTCTTGATCCACTTTCCTTGTGTTTCTTTTCATTGGTGAATTGAGGCCATCAACATTATTGATTGCTAATGGCATGCACTGGCTCATGTCCGCCATGTTATCCTCATGCTGTTGGCCCTCCATTTTTTCCCTTTGTTCAATCGCCTCCCATGTTTGGCAGTCCTCCTCTGCTGCTATTCTTGGAAACTTAGTCAGAAGTTTCTAGAATATCTTTCAGCACTCTTTGTGAGGCTGATTTGGTGATAATGAATTCCTTCAATTGTCCTTTATCTTGTAAGTAGCTTATTTATCCATCAATTTTGAAAGAAATTTTTGCAAGATATATCAATCTAGGTTGGAAGTTGTTTTCTTTTGGAATTTGAAAACTTTACCCAAGCTCTTCTTGACCTGATGGTTTGTGGTGAGAAGCCTGCTGTAATACTCTGTTCTCATGCCAAATAGCTGGGATCTTGATTCTTATATATTTAGGGGTAGATGCATTTTGTTATGTCTTGTTGGATTCTGTATGTTTCCCTTATCTGTGTGTCAGGTCCCATAGGTCCTTTTTCCCTGTTGGGGAAATTTTGTACTATTACTTCTGAAATAGTCTTTCATTATCCTTTGTATTGACCCTCGCATTGTTGCTGACACTTATCATTCTTAAATTATTTTTCTTTGTGTCTTCTTGCAGCTGTTGAATTGATATTTCCTGGAGCTTTGCTATTTTTAAGAGACTTTTTCTTTCACAATCACTAGCAGCAATCCTATCTTCAAGGTCAGAAAGTCTATCTTCAGTCTCTTTCAAGTGGTTTTGCCAGTTTGGATGGCATTTTAATTTGTCAAATATCTCTTTGAATTTGTTTCATGCATTGTAGTTTCTTCTTACATTATTCTTTGTGGTTTCCATCATTTTCCTGTGCTCCTCTTTTGTATTGATGCCTTCTTTAGATATGCTCAGCAATTCTTTTATTATGTTTGTGATTTCTTATTTTACCTGAGATATTATTTCTTATCTGATTAATTTTATAGCCTCATGAATTTATTTCTTTGCGTAAATTTCTAACCTTTCAGATGTTTCAGATCTGTGACTTTCATTTACTTCCATTTCTATATCTGCTAGCTTTGTTTTGTGCGGGCTGGAATTCTGAGATTGCCTTTTGATTTTTGGCTTACCAATTTTCAGGCTTACTCCCAACAAGTTGGTTGTGGGGTCCCAGGTGTTTCCCACAATGGTTTCCCTTCTGCAGTGGAGGGAAGTAAACCACACACATTACCTACATTCTCAGGGAGGCAGTGGAGCCTAGGATGGGTTTCTCCAGACTCATGCAAATGCACTGAGGATTCTCCCATGGCCATGGTTATGTGCTGGGAGGGTTTCTTCTTTTCTCAGACTGCATGGCTACATTGGAACTCCCCCAATGGTGGCAGGTACATGGTGGTGAGTTTGACTGATTCTCTCAGCCTATGATGGCTACCTCCAAGAAGCAAGCATCTTCCATGGTGGCCTGTTAATACACGGACTGTATCTAATTGTTTCTCTCTGCCATTTCCGGCTGTCTGCAGGAGGCAAGCACTCCAGTGGTGGCTTATTAACTGATATTTTGTGGTGTTAAGTTGCCCTCAATTGTCCTCACTTCCACTAGGAAGTATACTAGTAGGATCACTGAGTTCAAAACAATTTAGTATTCACTGAGCTAACTATTTTGCAGAAGTCTCAACTGATTCATTATCCTTAGAGTGCCCTTTTGACAGTAAATGAATAAGTAAGAGAAACTATGTTTAAAAGAGTAAAAAATGACTGAAATAATGTTTTCCAAAGGAAAATGTAGACCTCTCTCTGTCTCTCTGTCTCTCTGTCTCTCTGTCTCTCTCTCTCTCTCTCTCTCTCTCACTCTCTCACTCTCTTCCTCCCGTGTGTGTGTGCATGTGTGTTATTAGTATTTTTTCTAATAAGGAAATCTTATTTCTCACTTTCTTTATCTTTAAAGTACTTATTATTAAAGTTATAGCTTAGGACAAGCTAAATTGAGAACATAAAATATAAATGGATCAGGTAGAGAGACGATAAATGATAACTAAAGACTGATGACCAAATGGCCAGAGATGTTCTCCACTAACAGATTACTGCACAATTTTAAATAGTCATTTGTAAATTTATAAAGAACTTGGTTCAAATTATTTTTTTTTTAAATTTTACTTAAAAGGAAAAAGGAGTAAAAACAAAACAAAACAAAGCGATATAAGGGTACAAGTAATACAGAACTACAAAAAAAAAAAAAAAAAAGTAAGAAATCACCAGTTAATAGATTACATATTATCGTCTTAGAGATAGTTGCTCAAGTCACAGTATCAAAGCATACAAAGTGGACATTCAGACAGAGAGACTGCAAACAGTTGTGTTCAATGATCCAACCAAAAAAGATTAATAAAGTCTGCTATTTAACACCCCTAATCACACTTGCAGTTGTATCATTTAGAGCACTTTTTCCCCTCATATTTTTAGAAAAAAATGTACAAATTTTGGGTTTTATTACTCCTTAGTGCTTATTACTTTTTTTTTGGAAGAGAATAAAGTCAAATATGGCAAAACAAAGCTGTCAGTCAAAACCAAGGATAGACATAGTACATGACGTAAAAACAGAGTATAAGGTTATCAACAATGGTTACCATAATGCCTCTTGCTTCCTTAAAAAGAATTGCCTATCTCATTAGGTATTATAAAGTTGAACAAAACCGTAGAGAACAAGACCAATAAAACTTAAACATTGTAAACATTACAGGACTTCCAAAGAAGATAATAGTCAAACCAGAATGGGCATCTTAGTGAATCTTATTGCCTTCAAAGTTGTTGCCTATACCCTCAAACTTGATACTATCATACAGAACGGAACAGAGTCTAATCAGTCAAAACAAGATAGTGGGAGTATTACAGGACTTCAAATCAAGTTAATACGAAATCAAAATGTTACTATAATATATTCTGCTAATTTTTAAAAAAATTTTTCCCCTTAATTAAAAAAAACATAAAAATAACTACACAATTTTTTTAATGAATAAAGGAGAGATTGAGATAAAAGAGGATATAACAACATAACAATACAGGTCAAAGTATGACTGTTTCAGCAACCTAGTGCTTTACCACCAAAGAACCCAACTTAATAGTAGTTAACATAGTGTCTGTCTTTTTACTTGAAATATTTGAATATAACTTCATATACTATAGCTTAAAATATTTCCATATCAAGAAGCCCAGAATAAAGCCTTTCCAATTAATAAGTGAAAGCTTTATAAGGCTTCAAGGCCACATAATGGGGAATCATGATTACCACATACTTTTATATAATTTGAATCATTATTTACATTAGGGAAACTATTCGGTATTCACAAATGGGAGATTGGTTTGTTTCACTTATGAGTATGGTCTCAAGCTGCGCCCATTTATTGATAAATATCTCAATGCGATCCTTCTTTATAGCTGAATAATACTCCATTGTATAGAAATACCACAACTTTTTTATCCATTCCTCAGTTGATGGACACTTGGGTTGTTGCCAAGATCTGGCAATTACAAATTGTGCTGCTATAAACATAGGTGCACATATATCCCTGTGGTATGATGCTTTCAGTTCTTCTAGGAATATGCCTAGAAGTGGAATAGCTGGAATAAATGGGATTTCCAGTCCCAACTTTTTGAGAAACCTCCAGACAGACCTCCACAAAGGCTGTACCAGTCTACACTCCCACCAACAGTGCAGGAGGGTTCCTTTTTCCCCACAGCCTCTCCAGCATTTGTTGTTGTTGGTTTTCTTGATCCTGGCCATTCTTTCAGGAGTGAGATGGTATCTCAGTGTGGTTTTAATTTGCATTTCTCTAATGACCAATGATGATGAGCATGTTTTCATGTATTTATTTGCCATTTGCATTTCTTCATCTGAGAATTGCATATTCATCTCAGATGCCCATTTTTGGATTGGATCTTTGAATTTTGGAGGTCTGAGTTTTTTTAATTCTTTATATGTTTTAGACAAGAGTCCCTTGTCTGAGAGAGAGTTCACTAAAATCTTTTCCCAGTTTGTGGGTTTGCTTTTCACTATGCTGGAGATTTCTTTTGACATGCAGAAACTTTTTAATAAGAAGTGGTCCCAGTTACTGATTCTGGGAAGTATTTCCCGTGCAGTTTGAGTCCTGTTCATGAATTCTCTACCTACTCCTATGTCTTCAAGGTTTCTACCCAATTTGTCTTCCAATAGATTTAGTGTTTCTGTTTTAATATTCAGATCTTTGACCCATTTAGATTTTAATTTAGTACATGGTGATAGACATGGGTCTAGCTTTAGTTTTCGGCAAATGGAGAGCCAGTTTTTCCAGCACCATTTATTAAAGAGACTGTCGTTCTTCCAGTGAACCTGCTTGACTCCTTTATCAAAGATAAGGTGGTTGAGTATGTTTGTAGTTGTGGTTGCATCTTCTAATTTATTCCATTTATCTTCGTCTCTGTTTTGATTCCAGTACCATGTTTTTACTCCTGTTGCTTTGTAGTATAACTTAAAGTCAGAGATTGTGATGCCTCCTGCCTTGCCTTTCCTGCTTAGAATTGCTTTTGCTATTCTAGTTCTCTTCTGGTTCCAGATGAATTTTAGGATTGATTTCTCTAGATTTATAAGGTATGTTGATGGTATTTTTTATTGGGATGGCATTGAATCTGTATAACTGTTTTGGGAGAATGGCCATTTTCCCAATGTTTGTTCTTCCTATCCATGAGCAAGGGAGGTCTTTCCATTTTCTGAGATTATCATCAATTTCCTTTTTCAGTGTATTATAAATTTCCCCATATAGTTCTTTCCCTTCTTTCATAAGAGTAATTCCTAAATATTTCATTTTTTTTTTTGCTTGCTAGTGTGAAGAGTGTGGTTTCTCTTATTTCCCTCTCTGTGATTTTGTTGTTAGTGTATAGGAATGCTATTGATTTCTGAGTATTGATTTTGTATCCAGCTACATTACTGAATTTACTTATTATATCTAAGAGTTTTTCCATGGAGTTTAGGGGGTCTTCTATGTAGAGTATCATGTCATCTGCAAACAATGGTAATTTAACTTCTTCTTTTCCTATCTTTACCCATTTTATTTCTCTCTCTTGTCTAATTTCTCTGACTAGTACTTCTAGTACTATATGAAATAGGATTGGTAATAAAGGACATCCTTGTCTTGTGCCTGATTTTAAAGTAAAGGCTTTCAATTTTTGGCATTTAGTAAGATGCTGGCTGTTGGTTTGTCATAAATGGCCTTTATCATATTGAGGTAAAGACCATCTATTCCAATTTTCTGTAAAGTTCTTACCATGAATGAATGTTGGACCTTATCGAAGGCTTTTTCTGCATCTATAGAAATGATCATGTGATTCTTACTTTTGGTTTTATTGATATGGTGGATTACATTTTTTTGATTTACATATGTTGAACCATCCTTGCATTCCTGGGATGAATCCCACTTGGTTATGGTATATAATCTTCATGATGTTTTGCTGCATCACATTTGCCAATATTTTATTGAGGATTTTTGCATCTGTGTTCATTAGCGAGATCGGTCTATAGTTCTCTTTTTTAGTTGGGTCTTTCTCAGGTTTTAGTACTAGAGAAATATTTGCTTCCAGGAATGACTTAGGAAGGATTGCTTCCCTTTCAATTTCATTGAATAGACTTAGGAGTGTCGGCATAAGTCTTCTTTGTATTTCTTGTAGAATTCTGCAGTGAATCCATCTGGGCCTGTGTTCTTCTTTGTAGCTAAGGACTTAATAACATTTTCAATTTCATTAACAGAGATTTGGTTATTCAGCATTTTACATCCTCTTGATCCATCTTTGGTACTTCATATGTTTCTAAGAATCTGTGTATTTCTTCTGTGTTATCAAACCCTTCAGAATAAAGGTTTTCAAAATAGGTGTTGATGATCTTCTGTATTTCTGTAGAGTCTGTAGTGATTTCACCTTTTTCATTTCTTATTGCATGAATTTGAGCTTTTTCTTCCCTTTTTTACATAACGTTGGCTAGTGGCTTATAAATTTTATTTATTCTTTCAAAGAACCAACTCTTTGATTCGTTGATTGTTTGGATTGTTTGCTTAGTCTCTATTGCATTGATTTCTGCTCTGATTTTTATAATTTCCTCTCTTCTTTTGGCTTTGGGTTTGACTTGCTCTTCTTTTTCTAGCTGTTTGCGGTGTAACATCAGGTTATTTATTTGTATTCGTTCTGTTTTCCTGATGTGGGACTCAGTGCAATAAATTTTCCTCTGAGGACAGCTTTCATTGCATCCCACAGATTCCAGTAAGTTGTATCTGCATTTTCATTTTCTTGTAGGTATTGTTTAATTTCTTCATTTTATATCTTCTGTGACCCACTGATTACTCAAGAGTGTGTTATTCAGTTTCCATGTGTTTGTGGGATTTTTGCAGTATCTTTTATCATTAATTTCTTATTTCAGAGCGCTATGTTCCAATAACATGTAAGGGATGATTTCAACTCGTTTGCATTTGTTTAAATATGTTCTGTGAGCTAGTATATGTTCTATTTTAGAGAATGATCCATGTACTGCTGAGAAGAATGTGTATTTTGAGGTTGTTGGGTCGAACATTTGGTATATGTCTATCAAGTCCATTTGTTCACAGGTGTGATTCAGTTCTGTTATTTCTTTGCTCATTTTCTGTCTGGTTGATTTGTCCTTTGGTGTCAATGGCATATTAAGGTCTCTGTTACAATTGTGTTACTGATAATTTTAGTTTTCATTTCTGTTAATAGTTGTTTTATATAACTGGGTACTCTGGAGTTTGGTGCATATATATTTAAGATAGTTATCCCTTCCTCTTGGAGTTTTCCCCTAATGAAAGTTATCCCTTCCTCTTGGAGTTTTTCCCTAATGAGTTTGTAATGACCTTTGTCCTTTATGGTCATTGTTGGTTTAAAGTTCACGTTGTCTGCTAACAGAATGGCTACTCCGGCTTTCTTTTTTTATTTCTGCTGCATGAAGTATTGTTTTCCATCCTTTGACTTTCAGTCTGTGAGTATCCTTCTGGGTTAGATGGGTTTCCTGTAAACAGCATATGGTTGGATTTTGTTTCTTTATCCATTCTGCTAGTCTTCTTCTTTTGATTGGTGCATTGAGACCATTTACATTGATGGTTATAACTTTTAAATGCTGATATGTTATCACTCTGCTGTTGCATCTTTATCCTTCTGTTCTGTTTAATTATCTGCTTTGCTTAGTGTTTTTTTTCTTTGTGTATCTAAACTGTCTTTCAATATTCTTTGCAGGGTTGGCTTGGTGTTCATGAAGTTCTTCAGCTGTTCTTTGTCATGGAAGTATCGTATTTCACCATCAATTTTGAATGATAGTTTTGCAGGGTACATCAGTCAGGGTTGGAAATCATTTTGCTTTAGGATCTGGAATACTTCACTCCATGCACTTCTTGACTTTATTGTTTGTGCTGAGAAGTCTGCTGTGATTCTGATAGGCTTTCCTTTACAAGTGATCTGTCTTTTCTCTCTGACAGCTTTTAATAATCTATTTTTGTGTTGGATTTCTGGGATGTTGATTATTATATGTCTGGGTGTAGTTTTCTTTTGGTATTTCCAGTTATCTGTGTTGTGGTTTGCTCTTTATTTATATTTATATTTTAGGATTCTCATATAAGTGAAAACATGCACTGTTTCTTCCTGTGTGTTTGATTTAAGCTAAGTAAAACACAAAGCAAAAACTTTTTTCCATGCCCAAAGAAGACAGAAAGCACAAACAAAACAATGAAACTCTAATACCACATATAAGTAAGTGTCATGGTTTATGTTTGTGTCCCCCAGGCCTCATGAGTTTGCACTGTTCATTTGTGATGGTTCATTGTATAGTGCTTGGATTGATGGTGTCAGTGCTCCACCCATATAGGGGTGGAGCCAGGATGTGATGTTATGGCAGGAAGAAGGTGTTTCTTTCTCTCTTTGCTGGTTCGAGTTTGCTGTTGCCGGCTGCCATGAACGGCAGCCCAGCCATGCCTGCCTGTCTTGGAGCCAACTGAGTGTGGACTGAAACCTCCAAAGACTGTAAGAAATAAACCTTTCCTTTCCCAACTTTGGGCTTCAGGTATTTGGTCTCAGCGACGAGCATAAAGTAACTAAGACAGTAAGGGTAAGATAAGTTAATGAAGAGAAGCCTAAGATAGAAATACAATACTGTCCATAGCTATAGGAGCTAAGAGCACTTACTGTGGATACTATATGAAAAGTCAAGAGTTGCATTTCAAATAACACAACTAGCAGAGCAGCAGTGATACCACATTTAAGACATTATCTCATCTCTGGACAACTGATTGATGCACAGACAAATCATTTATTAATCAAATTAGTGCTCTTTAATGGTCTTTTACACAGTCAGGGCACTTTACTAGGAGCTATGTACATTGTGGTGAATCCAATGGATTCAGATGCAAAATCTAATCTGATATTTTCTTTGTCACACAGAAGAGTGACTTGGTCTCAAATATCAAAGAGATACCCCAGTATTATATTTAAAAAATTATCAACATAGATTATTTTTTTATTGGTACCGGGGATCAAACTCACAACTGCCTGCTTGGAAGGCAGGTGCTTATGCCGCTGAGCTAAATCCCCAGCCAAGATAGCTTATTTAATGATAGGTACTCATAGTGTAAAATAGTGGCTTTTAATTTAGTTTATGGTATAATTATAGGCTTGAAGCTTCACTATGTCTACATTTGGGTCCCTGTACCCCAGGTAAGAGGGCAGGAGAAGCCAAAGCAAAGGATGATGATATGCCAAAAAGCAGTAGTAAATTTATCACTGAACTGCAAAATAGTCGTTTCTCATAATTGCTCTAAGAAATTGCACACGAGGTAATATTTCTGAGCTCTAAGGTTTAACTAGGGTCTGTTTTTGTAATAGTGTATGTAATGAACTTTATGATCACATAAGAATCTGAAATAATAAGTAATCATCCAAGAAATTGAATTTTCCATGATAAAATAAAAAGGTCATTTAAATTATAATATAGACTTCAGATCTGGATAGTGAGAGATGATTTTTTTCAGCCTCATCATTTCACACCAAAATGTTATAGGATATAGAGGATAGAGGGTTCACTTATGGGCACACAATAACATAACTGGACAAGGATCTTGTTCTTGTTTTCTATATAAATTCTCCATCATTTACCATTGAATTTGCCATGGGCATCTTATGTTCACATCATCTAGCATAAACCATCCTTTAATCTTCTATTTCCTCTTTCCGTGCTGCTCTTCATTTGAATAATTGTTCAGAATCTGTCCCATCAATGTCTTCCAGATGAGGATTCCATGCCCTGTTTTCTTAATAGTATTACCAACATGAAAATAGAACTGCTTAATTCCTCTTTCTTTTAGTCACTGGCGAAATGATGGGTTTCCAAAGAAAAATGAACCACTTCACCAAGAATATGGTAAAAATAAATATTAAACTGAAAAATAACAATAGTAGACCTATAACATATCTGCGGAATCAATATTTCTTGACATGAACTCTCATCATGTAATTTGACTACCCCACAACTTTCAATATCTCTTAATTGTCAAATAAATTGTCAGCCTTTATCATTCTAGTCTTCAAGAGTTTTTAAACTTGGAAGATATTTTTGAGCCATTTTAGCAATTCTTCTCTGTAGTACTAGATGATGTACCATAACTTCAGAGGGCTGTTCCTGATTATAATTCATAGTATCCACTTTTATACTTTGTAATAGAAAAGTAGAGCTGGCAATTTTATCACATGTTTATTATTACTGTAGATTAACACAGAAACATTGTATTTTGCTGGATAGGTTTCAGGGTTTGTCTAGGGTTAGATTATATCTATGTGAATAATTAGTGCTTCTTATTTTACAAAACTATAAATCAAATTCATATGTTACAAACTAAAATAATAGGTACAATAACTACTGGAAGTAGAGTTTTGGGAAATGACTAAATTGTGAGTGTTCAACCTTATAAATCTGATTAA
Source organism: Cavia porcellus (assembly GCF_034190915.1). NCBI lineage: Eukaryota > Metazoa > Chordata > Mammalia > Rodentia > Caviidae > Cavia > Cavia porcellus. Next base: position 96,397,377 of record NW_026947487.1, read on the forward strand.
TTTGTCCTTATAAAAGATTGAAAAAATATGTGCCTTTTTAGACACACTGGATAATCCCTTTACCACTCTATGCAGTCCATAAATGAACCTGGCAAAAGATTGTAGCATCATTACAGGGGAGCCTAGATATTTGTAGATATTACTTATGAGGTCATGAGTAGAGTATTTTTAGGAAGGTGGATGCTAAAATTTTTCAGGTTCTCACATTAAAATGAGCAATGCTTTATGATAAACTAATGGAGAGTCCATCTCTGTTACAAAGTGACAAATAACATGGCTGGATCATGTACCTCCTAGTATTTCATAAAAGGCAGAATTGGAAGCAAATAAATAGAATGTCATTTAGAGGAAATATTTAATCAAGATTTTGATGGTGTGAAGTAGCTTTCCTTGATTGATTATAGCAACATGCAAGAAGAGAAAATCAAATTAAAGAAAGAACTTATGAAGGAATCAGAACTTAAAGATTTGGAAAACATTCAGCTTGGTCATGTCATAAAGAATAAAAATCCTGTTCATGGAAAATGACAAAGGTGTGGCCAGTGGTCATTTTATAAGTAGGTAAGAGTGGAGTTCCACCAGCCCTGAGTTATTCAAGACAATGAAATGATTCCACAGGGATTTTCAGGGATCTTATCTGGTCCAGTTCATCACAGGCGAAGGACAGTAGGACCCTGAGAAGAGAAAAATTCTTGGCAGCACTCTTTGGCTACCCTGGCTGGACTCAGTAAAGTCCAGAACCTGCTGCCCCTCTGAAAGGCACAGACTATATAGTACAGGGTGCTAGCTGTGAATGAGGCAACACCCAGGCAGATTGCAAGAGTGCCATGAAAGGAGGGCTTGGGGCTGAGATAACCGACACAGAGCCACTAAAGGAAGCCTTCACCGTGGGGGAGTCATAGGAGCATCGTGCTGTGAAGCCAGTCTGGGAAAGCCACAGTCATGAGTGGGGCTCAGCAACTCCTGTGAGCTGCAGCCTGGGTGGAACCCAGCAAAGCTAAAGGATGGGTATCACTGCCACCCCTGTGTGCCCAGCATGTGGAGCTGCAAATGAAATGTTGTTCTTGAGTTTTAAGGTTTTTCCTTGGGTTTTGGCTTTGATTCGGGCTCTATAAACTTACTCCTAATTTAATAACTCTCCCTTTTGGCACGGAAATGCCTATCACATGCCTGTTACACCACTGGGAGGTTAAGATCAAATAAGTTGTGTGACATCACAGGTTCATAGATGGTGAAAATCATTCCTAATGATAAATTAAAACTTTTAAATATTTTCTGTGAGGATTGAAACCAGGAAATTTGTTCTGAGCTTTTTTCTTATTTATTTATTTTTATTTATAGTAAGATTCATCGCAAGGTTCTCTAAGTTACACAACTTGCTATCCACCTGCCTCCAAGGGTAAAGGGGTTACAGGTCTGTACCACAGACCAGTTTGAATTACGTCTTTTCCATTCCATCTCTGGTTTAGATGAAAACTTGGATTTCAGACTTGTAATTTGGTGCTGGGAAACTTAAAAGTTTTATTTAGGTGGAATTCTATTTTCAATGTAAGAAGTATTTAATGTCTTGTGGAAAAATACTATAGCCTCAGTGTATGTGTTCTACCACTCCCAAACTCATGTGTAAGAATGTGATATCCAGTTTGATAACATTAAAACATGGTACATTCAGAATAATGGAACCATCAGGAGGAAATCCAGATGGACACTATAAGAAGCCACTGCCTTTAAAACAGAGAAAAAGCCACGAACAGGCACCAAGCTTGCTGCTATCTAGACTCCAGAACTGTAAGGAATGAATTGCTTTTAAATTGTGCAGTGTGACATATTTTGTTATAGGAGTTCAGATGCACTAAAACAAAAAAAAATGATAACAATCATTTCTAGTACTTCTATTTATTGTCTTTTCTTAACTAATTTGGCTAGAAATATATCATATTTACTGAAAATTTTCAAAGAACTAACTAGTTTTAACATCCATTGATCTTTCTGCATTGTTCTCTTAATTTATGTATCATTGAAGTCTGCTCTATATCATCTTCTGAATTCTTAACTTTGTACTGTTTCTTTGTGTTGTTTCATTATGAAGTAAGGAAATTAAATTGTTGATTTTAATATTATTTTAAATACACATATTTAATTTATACATTGAAAGATGTACTTTTCCAATAATGTAGTACTTTATCTACTTCTCACAACATTTTGCCATATATTTACTTTTAATTTGAAATGTTTAAAATTTTTCTTGTGATATTTCTAACCCATTTAATAGAAGTGTGTGTGTAGTTGTATTATTTGTGTGTGTTGGTTTTTTTTATTTTAAAGAAATTAAGACAAAAGAGGACATAACAAAGCACATTACATCAGAATAATGCAAGTAACACAGTATTTTACAAGACAACCCATAATTAACAGTAACTATAGTAGTGTCTCTTTCTTTGAAATAGTTGAGAATAGCTTTATATACGATAGTATCAAGCATAACAAAATAGCATTATAAGGCTTTCAGAACCAAATATCAGAGAATGAACAATGGCTACTACATTATCTCCTTTTCCATAGAAATTTTGTTTATATTGTCACACATAATAGCATCCAAAAAGTTATAACAGGATAGAACCAAAGGCAAACAAAAGCACAAAGAACAAGAAAAACAAAAGCACAATAGGACTTCAGAGTAAGATGATAACAAATCAGCTCTGGCTATTCTAATGTCTTTTTTAAAATAGCTGTTTATACTATCACAGATAATAAAATCAAACAAACTAGGATAAAATCATTCCACCTAATGAATGCAGATGATAAGGCTGCAGAGCAATGTAATGGGGAATCATGATTACTATAAACTCTTACATGCTCTTACCATTTCTTACACAAGGGAGACTTCAGTATTTATGCATGTGAGTTTGATTTATTTCACTAATGATTATGGTCTGAAGTTCTGTCCATTTATTTATAAATATCTCAATCTGATCATTCTTTATAGCTGAGTAGTGCTCCATTGTATAAAAACACCACAGCTTTTTTATCCATTTCTCAGTTGATGGACACATACATTGTTTCCAAGATCTGGCTATTACAAATTGTGCTGCTATAAACATGGGTGCACACATATCAATGTGGTATGATGTTTTCAGTTCTTCTGGGAATATGCCTAGAAGTGGAATAGCTGGGTTGAATGGGACCTCCAATCCCAGGTTTATGAGAAATCTCCACAAAGGCTGCCCCAGTCTACACTCCCACCAATAGTGCAGCAGAGTTCTCTTTCCCCCACAGCCTCTCCAGCATGTGTTGTTAGTAGTTTTTCTTGATCCTGGCCATTCTTTCAGGAGTGAGATAGAATCTCAGTGTGGTTTTGATTTGCATTTCTCTAATGAGTAATGATGATGAACATTTTTTCATGTATTTATTTGCCATTTGCATTTATTCATCTGAAAACTGTGTATTCATCTCAGAAGCCCATTTTTGGATTGGTTCCTTGAATTTTGGGTGTCTGATTTTTTAAAATTCTTTATATGTTTTATACAGAAATTTTTTGTCTGAGGGACACTTCACTAAGAGTTTTTTTTTCCCAGTTTATGGGTTTTCTTTTCACTATGGTGGAGATTTCTTTTGACATTCAGAAACTTTTTAATAAGACGTGATCCAAGCTACTGATTCTGGGAACTATTTCCCATGCAATTTGATTCCTGTTCATGAGCCCTTTATTTACCCCATGTCTCCCAGATTTTTACCTAATTTATCTTCCAACAGATTTAGTGTTTCTGTTTTAATATTCAGATATTTGATCCATTTAGATTTTAGTTTAGTATATGGTGATAGGCATGGGTCTAGTTTTAGTTTTCGCTGTGTGGAGGAACAGTTTCTCCAGCACCATTTATTAAAAAGAGACTGTCGTTCTTCCAATGAACATGTTTGGCCCATTTATCAAAGATAAAGTGGCTGAGTGTGTTGGTAGTTGTATCTTCTAATCTATTCCATTAATCTTCAGCTCTGTCTTTATACCAGTACCATGTTGATTTTATTACACTGGCTTTGTAGTATAACTTCAAGTCAGGGATTGTGATGTCTCCTACCTTGCCTTTGCTGGTTAGAATTGCTTTTGCTATTCTAGGTCTCTTCTGGTTACAGATGGATTTTAGAATTGATTTCTCTAGATCTATGAGGTATGTTGAAGTGTTTTTATTGGGATTTCATTTAATCTGTGTAACGGTTTTGGGAGAATGGCCATTTTTATGATATTTATTCTTCCTATCCATGAGCAAAGGATATCTTTTCATTTCTTTTTTCAGGGTATTATAGTTTACCCTGTATATCTTTTACTACTTTTGTGAGATTAATTCCTAAGTATTTCATTGTTTTTTAAATAAGGTTGGGTGTTAGTGTGAAGGGTATGGCTTCTTTTATTTCTTTCTCAGTGATTTTGTTGTTAGTATATAGAAATGCTATTGATTTTTCATATTGATTTTGTATCCAGCTACATTGCAGGAACTTATTATATCTAAGAGTCTTTCAATAGAGTTTTGAGGGTCTTCTGTGTACAGTATCATGTCATCTGCAAATGATGAGAATTTAACTTCCGCTTTTCCTATCGTTTCCCCTTTTATTTATCTCTCTTGTCTTATTGCTCTGGCTAGTATTTCCAACAGTATGTTAAATAGGAGTGGTGAGAAGGGACATCCTTGTCTTGTGCCTGATTTTAAGGTTAAGGCCTTCAGTTTTTGTCCAATATATTATTGCAGATTTTTGCATCTCTGTTCATTAGGGAGATTGCTATATAGTTCACTTTTTTTGTTGGGTCTCTCACAGGTTTTGGTATTAGAGTAATATTTGCCTCCAGGAATGACTTAGGAAGGATTGCTTCCCTTTCAATTTCATTGAAAAGTTTGAGGAGTGTTGACATTAGGTCTTTTTTATATTTCTTGTAGAATTCTGCAGTGAATCCATCTGGGCCTGGGCTCTACTTTGTAGCTAAGGACTTAATTACATTTTCAATTTCAGTAATAGAAATTGGGTTATTCATCAGTTTTACATCCTCTTGATCTAGCTTTGGTACTTAATATGTTTCTAGGAATCTGTCTGTCTTCTATGTTATGAAACCTGTGAGAGTAGAGGTTTTTGAAACAGGTGTTGATGGTATTCTGTATTTCCACAGAGTCTGTAGTGATTTCACCTTTTTCATTCCTTATTGCATGAATTTGAGCTTTTGCTTCCCTTTTTAAAATAAGGTTGGCTAGGGGCTTATCAATTTTATTTATTATTTCAAAGAACCAACTCTTAGATTAATTGATTTTTTTGGATTGTTTTCTTAGTCTCTATTGTATTAATTTCTGCTCTGATTTTTGTAATTTGTCCCTTTGTTTGGCATTTGGCTTGACTTGTTCTTTTTCTAAATGTTTAAGGTGTAGCAACAGGTTGTTTATTTGTATTCATTCTGTTTTCCTGATGTGTGAACTCAGTGCAATAAAGTTTCCTCTGAGGACTGCTTTCATTGCATCCCACAGATTTCAGTAAGTTGTATTTGTATTTTTGTTTGCTTGTAGGCATTTTTTAATTTCTTCTTTAATTTCCTCTGTGACCCACTGATTGCTCAAGAGTCTATTATTCAATTTCCTTGTGTTTGTGGGTATTTGCAGTTTCTTTTCTCATTAATTTCTAGTTTCATGGCATCATGATCTAATAACCTGCATGGAATTATTTTAATTCTTTACCATTGATTTAAATATGTTCTATGAGCTATTATATGGTCTATTTTAGAGAATGCCCCATGTGTTGCTGAGAAAAATGTATATTCCGATGTTGTTGGATGGAACACTCTGTATCTGTCTGCCAAGTACATTTATTCACAGGTGTGACTCAGTTCTGTTACTTCTTGGCTGATTTTCTGTCTGGTTGATCTGTTCCTTGGTGTCAATGGTGTGTTTCGGTCTCCTGTTATAATTGTGTTATTGCTAATTTGATTTTTCATTTCTATTAATACTTGCTTTGTATAGCTGGGTCCTCTGGAATTTGGTGCATATGCATTTAAGATAGATATCTCTTCCTCTTTAAGGTTTTGCCTAACCAGTATGTAGTGACCTGCTTTATCTCTTAGGATTATTCTTGGTTTGAAGTTCACATTATCTGCAATGAAAATAGTTACCCCCACTTTTTTTTCAGTTCCTGTTGCATGAAGTATTGTTTTCCACCCTTTCACTTTCAATCTGTGAGGTTCTTTTTGGGTTAGATGGGTTTCTTGAAGAGAGCATATGGTTGGATGCTGTTTCTTGATCCATTCTTCCAGTCTGTTTCTTTTAATTGGTGAATTGAGACCATTTACATTGATGGTTATAACGGTTATATATTGGTTTATTGTTGACATAATATCTTTCTGCCATTACATCTTTGTCTTTCCATTCTGTTTAGTTGTCTACCTTGCTTAGTGGCTTTTTCCTACGTGTATCTAGACCATCTTTCAGTATTCTTTGCACGGTTGGCTTGGTGTTGATGGAATTCTTCAGCTGTTCTTTGTCATGGAAGTATCTTATTTCTTCATCCATTTTGAAGGACAGTTTTGCGAGGTACATCAGTCTAAGTTGAAAATCATTTTCCTTTAGAATCTGAAATACTTTACTCCATGTTCTTCTTTACTTCATTGTTTGTGTTTAGAAGTCTGCTGTGATTCCGATAGGCTTTCCCTTATAGGTTATCTGTCTTTTCTGTCTGATAGCTTTTAGCATTCTACTCTTACGTTAGATTTCTGGGATGTTGATTATTATATGCCTGGGTGTAGTTTTATTTTGGTTATGGCTATTTGGAGTTTGATATGCTTCACTAATCCTGTCAGATTTCATTCTCTTGTTTGAGAAATTTTCAGCTAAACTTCTGTGAATAGCCTTTGATATCATTTGTGTTGTTTCCATCTTTTTCATTTATCCCTATTAATATTATATAGTTTTACTTTGCATCATCTTGCAGCTGTTGAACTGTTATTTCCTGATTCCTTTTTTAAAAAGATGTTTCTTTTCCCCTTTTCTAGCTGCAATCTTGTCTTCGAGGTCTGAAATTCTATCTTCACTTTCATTGAGTCAGTTTTGACAACTTTTAATGGAATTTTTTATTTCCTGTATATCTGTTTGAATATGCTTCATGTATCCTGTTTGTTTCTTAAATTGTTCATCCAGGGATTCTTTTTGTTTTGGTCCTCTAATTTTTTAACTGTGTCTTCTTTAGATGTTTCAGTATCTCTTTCATTACTTTTATCATTCCTTCTTTTACTGGGAGATTATTTCTAGTTTGAATTCCTTTAAACCATCCTGGAGTTGATTCTTTATTGCAGTTGCTATTATTACAGGTATTTCAGGTGTATGGCATACATTTTCTTCTATGTGCATGGATCCTAGGCTTTCTTGGGCTGGGCTGCCTATTTGAGATTGCATTTTGGTCTTTCGTTTTGTCATTTTCCTATATTTCTGTGTTTCAAGTCTTTTTCTAAGGCTTCACCTGGGTGTGTTGGAAATCATCTCCTATGCCCCAGGCTCCTGGATCTGAATGGAGGTTTCTGATCATGGTCCAGTCAGGCCCTCAGGCCCTCCCTTGCCACCTTCAGTGTTCCAGGTAGCTGGCCAGGCACCTAACCACTGTGGATGATGGGCTAAAGCTCTCCCTGGGCAAAGACCAATGCCATGGAGCTCATTTCACCTGCTCTCAATTTCCATAATTGAAGATGGTCACTGCGGGTAATCTACTCAGGCTGTAAAACCTCCCAAGGCTAGTCTAGTGTGCCTGGGACCTGAGCAGGTCCTTGAGCTCTGAAAGTAATGATCTTAATAAGTCTCGCGGGTCTCGGGATGGCGCATGGACTCACCCTACCCGCCAGCTTTGTTCCCCAGTTCCCGGTTCTGAAGAAGATCCGTGTGTGTTGTTTTAATCTGTAAATATTTTTGTAATTTTCCTAATTCAATGATAGAATTTTTTTTATTTTATTCTTGGCTAGGAATATAATTTTCATGGTTTTTCATTTTTTAAAGTTTTCAAAATGAAGTTTGCATCATAGATATGTTTTATCTTATTAAATATCCCATGTTGTTACTTAATAAGATGTTCTATACGTGTGTGTTAAGTCGAGGTGACTGATATTTCTTTCAATTTAACTGTATCCTTACAATTTAACACCTGGATCTTTTCACTATTATTGAAAGAAGAATGTTGAATCTTTAAGAAGAAAGTGTATCTATTTCTTCTCAATTTTACAAATCTTATACTCCATTCTTAGTCATATACACATGTACTGAGAGGATATTTTTAACTCTTTCTCTCTTTAAGAACTGGTTGCTTTTTGATATTTAATGTCCCTCTTTATCCTTGACATCTTTTTTCCTTTGATTTCTGATTTTGCCATGATTAATGTTGTATTTTACTTTCCTTTTGATCACTGAAGCCATCGAACACCATTCTCCAACAGTTGCTTTTAATCCACATATGTTTATATATATATATATATATATATATATATATATATATATATATAATTACTTTCCTATGGACCACATATATTATTGGGTTTTTAAATTTGTAATTAAAATTAACAGTATGATTGAACGTGTATACTTTGATTATTACCATTTAAATTTAAACTGTTTTGCATACTAGATTAATATTTATCATATTTGTTTTATATCGGTTGTTTTTATTTCTTAATTTTTGTAAACTATTCAAATTGTTTTATATTACTATCTCCCCTTTTAGTACATGAAATAGTCTTTAAGAAAAAAATGACAGCAGCATAATTAGAGCTTCAATTTTTTTAACGTGTCTACCACCACCTACTACTGTACCACATTATGCCTTGCTTGGCTGTCTTGTAAATCTTTCCCCCTCCTTGTTCCCATTCTCAATCACAAGTTATTATTCATTAATTGTTATTCTCTATGTACTATCAACATCTAATGCATTGCTGTTATTTAATCAACTATTCATATTTTGCCTGAATTAAACATAAGAAAAAAGCTACAGTTAATCCTTCCTTCATAAATTCTTTCTTCATTCACATGGGTTAAAGTTTTCCGAGCAATATTACTTTTCTTTCCACTAAATAATTTCTTTTAATGTCTTTTAGAACAATTCTACTGTGCTGATTTTCTTTTGTTTATCATTGTTTCTGTGTGTTTATCGTTGTGAGAAATGTTTAATTTCTTACCTATTTTTGGAGGACAGTCTCACTGAGTATGAAGTTATGTGGGTTTTTTATTTTTCTTTCAGAATTTTAAGAATAAGTCTCAATTCTCTTATTATTTCAAAGTTTCTCTTGAAAATCCCATTACAATTCTTGTAATATATGCTGTCAAAAAGTGTACTGTAAGTCTTATTCAGGATGATGGGTAGGTAAGTTGTTTCTCTACTCATGATTTATTTTTTTATTCTGCATTAAGAATATATTATACTTACATGTACATATCCATTGTTTTTCTTTGGTATTTTTCCTGCTTTGTGCTTTATGAGGTTTTCCAATATGTGATTTAATGCCTTCATTAATACTTGAAATTTTTATTCTTATATGTCTTCTTTATTTTTTCTTCTTTTTCCTAGTATTCTAAGTAAACGTGCACTATTAATTATTATATTATTATTTTACACTTTTCCACAGTTTTGATATGTGATCCTAGTTTTGCTCCTGTAGGTTTATATTGTTTATTCATTTTTTCACATTTTAATTCAATTTGGGGAACTTCCCTTTCTTGAAGCTCAGGGATTCATTTCCTGGCATTTTCAGTCTCTTGATGAATCCATTAAATGTATGATTTATTTCTCTTATAATGACTTTAATTTCTATGATTTCTTTTTTATTATTTTTGGGTTTCCATACCCCTATACATTAACTATCTGTTTTCATGTTGTCTGCTTTTCTATTATAGCTCTTAAGATGTTAATCACATTATTTTTATTTTCCTATCCAACTTCGTGTCAATTCTGAGTTTGTTTCTGTTAGGTCTGAGAAGGGGGGGATGGGAGGAGGGAGTAGAAGAAAGGAATGGAGTGGAGTGGGGAAGGAAGGGAGGAGGAGTGGGCGCCGGTGGCTGCAAAGATAAGAAGTATAAAATATAAGTAACCTTTATTTCGGGAATGCGGGGAGAGACCCCCCGGCCCCCGGGGTGCAGCATCCCCCCCCCAGGGCCAGCGGTCTCTCTCTCTCACACACTCTCACACTCTAACAGGTAGAGGCCCATAAGTAGCCTCTGTCTGGGGTGGACCCCAAGGGGCATTAGGAATGCACAGGTAGCCCATTGGCACACATTTGGTGCCAGAGGCAGGTTCTTAGGGATGGGGGTATAGGGTTACAGGTAAATCTATAGGGGCGAGGGAGGCAGGAGCCCCTTAATTTGGCTGAGGCTTCTCCCAGTTAAAGTGTCTGGTCTGGGCCAAATTAAGGGGCTCCTGCCTCCCCCGCCCCTATAGATTTACCTGTAATCCTATACCCCCATCCCTAAGAACCTGTCCCTGGCACCAAACGTGTGCCAATGAAATACCTGTGCATCTCTAAAGGCCTTAGGGCACTGCCCTAAGCTTAGGCTATTTATATTCTCCCACGCCATGTGTCCGAGAGAGAGATCGCCAGATTCCAGCGGCCAGTGCACCAGTCTTCTCTCCCCATGTTCCCGGAATAAAGGCCTCTTTTGTCTTATACTCCTCAACTTTTGGAAGAATGTTTTATCCTCTGAAGATAATTCTATCAGTTTCCAATTGTTATTTTGCTAATTCAGACTGTGCCTTTTTTTTTTTTTTTCTTTACTTCCGGTAGACCTTCAAGTTTTTTATTAAATAATGAAAAATTGTATTACATGATAATAACTAAGATAAAGAGATTGATAGTATGAGTATTTACTTGAATCTGAGTAGCAATGGAAAGTCTTTAAGATGTATTGCTTTCAGAACTAAGGGGCTCCAAAGCTCTTGTTTTTGTTTCCTGTTAATTTAGGTCTTTTAAAAGTAACTATTTTCAGATAAAGTGTGAGTTCCGAGCTTTTTGATTTATGACTGAATGTTTTCTTTTGGAAAGATAGTAAGAAGTGAAGGTGGGGAATTACAGATTCTGTAATATGTCAGCACATTATAAAATGTCAGTTTTTCTGTAACTGGTATCTCTAGGCAATGGCATTCACAAGTGATTCTGAGCTCTTTGTTTCCTCTTCTTTAATAAGGAGGTAGAGAAACCTAAAAGGGACTGGAGCTTATTAATTTCCCTTCACTATTTAATAATGATTATTCATTCACATTCAGAGCCAAGAAAAGTTCTCTCTCAAGTGGGATTTCTGTAAATACAAATCTACAGAAATGTGGGCAACCTTCAGTAGTATTCCAACCCCTGGAATTTCATATATTCACACTTGTTCACACAAATTCAGCTGTACTTTATCAAAATGACGTCTTCTTATATTTTGTTTTATAGTCATATAGATAACAGATATATAATTGGCCTTGTGATATGTGAATAAGCTTGTAGGCTTGAGTACAGCAAAAATCAAGGCTTAGTTTTATATCACTTCAGGTAAATTTCTTAAATTTTGATATTTTAAAATAAAAGAAAATTTAAAAAATTATATAAATCAGTTGGAACAAACTTTCTACAAGTGTAACGGAGTTCACCTTGTCATGTTGTCTTGCTATTTTCCTTTTTTCTCTTAATACATTATTATGCATCATTCAATAAGCTTCATTATGCCATTTTGTCTTTTATCAGTGCATGGAGAAAAATTGCTGTCGTTTTTTCTTTTACAACATGAAAAATTATAATTTTTTATAATTAGTTACCGAAAATGCTTTGTTTTCTGCTTGTCACTACCCCCAATTGGTGAGAAACACAATTAGTAGAAGTGAGGGATCTGTACAGCAAGCCTTTTCACACTTTACAAATGGTTACAAAGTGATAATTAGCAATGTGCTAAATGGTAGGTGATAATGCTCAACAGAATAAGGTGAAAATTAATTCTCTGAGATATTTTAGCATTGGAATGGTTCATTTCCTTAAAAGCAATTGAAGCAGACAAAAAAATGACAGTGTCTAGTTTTGAGGAATAGAATACACTATCATCAACTCAATTAGGTTTAAGCTCTCTCTGTCATTACCATCATCTTTCATTCATGATTCTATTCATTCAAAAAAAAAAAACATTTATTGAATACCAACACTGTGTCTGGCAAAGTGATAGATGCTGAGGATAAAGTAGCAAAAACAGATGCACGATCCGTGGCCTCTTGGGAATGTTACTGGTTCTGTCATTGTCCGTATCACTTTAACATGAATAGCTTCATCCTCACCACTGACTATAGAAATATATTCTGTGCCAGAAGGAGAAGTACAAGGTAGAGAAAGGGTAGAAGACTCATATATGATGGAGCACTCTCACCATTTTGTTCTTATATTTGGTCTTAATCTTTACAGTGTAAGTTTAATATGTTATCTTATCAGAAAAACTTACTACCCTTTAAAACATAGACTAGACCACACATCCCATTACTAGGTATCATTTGATCTTGAAATATGTAGAACTATCAAATCATATTTTCTAATGAGTGCACAAAATAACAGTGATGCTTGGTTTCCTTCCAGTTTTCTGATGGTTATTTGTAAAATACATGGAAGAAATAATCACCAAAAGCAACAACTCCTAAACAAACAAGCAATAAACAAGATTTAGTCTTTGATTTTCAGGCAATTGTTTTGCTCCATAATTGTCAAAAATGCATTCAGTTTACATTATTTTAGCTTGAAATTTTCTCCCTGTACTTTCTACTGACTACCTTGTTTTGAAGATACTTGTCTTTGCTGATATTGACTCTTCTATTACTAACCCTAACTCATCTATTACTCTACAATCGGGCAGCAATGACCCACCTGGTCAGTAATGAGGCCTGGATTCCTCTATGTTAAGTGTAGGGAAATGAAAATATTCATGTTGCTGATGAGAAATATAAACTTAAACTAGGGTGATAATAGTAAAAATGGAGATATGAAAATAAACCAAAATGTCAGATAGAACAGTACAGTTTAATAAAAAAATACCTGAAGTGATACAGCAACTACATAAGCCATGAACAGAAGAATGACATTACCCTTCACTAAAGTTGTTAACTCAGGAGAAAAAGTAGATCAAAGGAGGGGATAGTTGATTCTGTAATTATCATGTTGATAATGACATTTATGGAAGAACACTTATTTCCAAATAGAGAAATGTATCAGTGTTAGAATTTTATATCAACGAAAGGCTGAGAAATTCCTATTCATTAATGACATTTGGGAGATAAAAAGGGGAAATGATTGTTGTCTTCATAATAGAAATATTGAAGCTAGGATACTAAGCAAGCAAATACAAAATGCATTCTTAGCCCTTTGTAATATTTCTTTATTCTAGAGGGTATACATATATTTCTAATTACATAGACAAGAAGGAAAGGAGGGTTTAACTTAAATAAATCCATAAGAAGAAAGATCCATGGGTTGAAACACTGGGGTTGAGACAATAAAATATGAGCATAATAGAAAAACTAGGAAAATCAGGAGCAAAGTAATGAAAATTCAGGAAAGAAATAGTGCAAATATGTAGGAGAATTCTGGGTAAATGTGAGTCAATATCTTTGTTCAGGTTCTATAATAGTTTTGTTGCACTTATTTCAAATAGTTCTGGGAGATTCTTGAAGTCAACGCAGACTTCAGTGCCACATATAAATGAAGACAGGTAGAGATTTATGAAATATAAAGTACAGTTTCCAGAGATTACAGGGTCTTGAAAACATCTGTTCCTTCAGGATAGTAGGAACTTTTTCCAGGAAATCATCTTATTGTATTTCTTTACCTAATTTAGGGCTCTGCCTTACTTTCCCCTCCTTAGAGAGTGCTTTTTGAGCACCTGAATCTCTGTCATGTTGCCTTCAATTGACCCATTTTTTGCTGTTCTCTATTATGCTCTCCATCCTACAGACAAATTATCTTTACTGCACTGATGATTGTTACCATTTGTGTCTAGATACAGCCCAACAACAGTGTCTCATGGAGTCATATGGGAGAATTTTCAGAGGTATCTGCATTGAGAGTGTATGATGCTGGGATCAAGGATGTGATTACTAAATCAGTTCACTGATTGGTTTGGCATAGTTCTGGTTGGATTAAAACTGTGAATGTTAAACCTACTGTAAAGTGGACAGCCTGCCTAAAATCCACAGGAGAGACAGACAGCTAATGAGCTTTCACCTGCTTACTTGCCATGTAGTTTTTCTTTGCAATGCCCCTCTGCCATGCCACTTTACCATGAAGCCAGCCAATTACAGACTGAAGCTTCTACAAACTACAAGCCAAATAAACCTTTTTTCCTTCAACTTTGGGCGTTGAATATTTTGTTTTAGCAATGAAGAAAGGAACTATTCTTGACATTTGCTTTCTCATGAGATTTCTCTTTTGGGGAACATGAACAGAACAATGAAAGGAAGAAAAAAATGCTAGTGGGGAGCCAGGAGCCATCACATGTGAGCTAAATCCCACTACAGTTAACTCTACATAAGCTGTGCAACCACAGGTCTTTGCTGGGAACCTGAAAAGGCCCATCCAGAGACCCCAAGAAGCTCGGAGCATTGGTATGCCACGTGATGCAAGCTGAAGGCCTTCCCACTGTAATCCACATATTATTCAGCCTTTAGTACACCACTCAGAACCTGGGAGGGCCCTGCACAGTGCCCTCAAACAGCCAAGAAGCTTTGGTGAGTCACATGGGCAGTGCTGGAGGTCTACCCAGTGCACAGCCTCCCTATCTGAAGAACCTTTGAGTGCCACTAGGTACATCAGGAATACAGGAAAATAACAAAATGAAAGAATAAAATGCAATCTCAAACATCCAGCCCATCCCAAACAAGCCTAGGAGACACAGACATAGAGGAAAGTATAAGCCATACACAGGAAATTTCTGAAATGATAGCAACTGAGGTAAAGAAGCAACTCCACAAAGCTGTAATAATCTCCCAGGTAAAAGAAGAAATGATAAGCAAAATAAAAGAAATGCCAAACACATCTAAAGAAGACATAGGTTAAAAAAAAATGAAGAACATTCCCAACCGATGGAAACCTTGCAGGAACAATATAAAAAAGCAACGGAATGCATGAAACAGATTCAAGGAGATATCCAGGAAAACAGATATTCCATCGAAAGCTGAAAAAACTGTCTGCATGAATGTGAAGATAGAGTTTCAGACCTAGAAGACAAAATTGCAGCTGGTGAACAAGAAAGGAAATGTATTTTAAAAATAACAAAGAATCAGCAAATAATAATTCAACAATTGCAAGATGATACAAAGAAAAACAATACAAAATTGATAGGTGTAAAAATCAAAAGACTATTTATAGAAGAAATAGCATAAAATTTCCAAACATGGGAAAAGAAACTGATTTACAGATAAGTGAACCAAATAGAGCTCCAATTACCTGTAACTAAAGTAAATCTATACTCAGACATATAATAGTCAATATCCCAGAAATCCAACATAAAAACAATCTATTAAAAGGTGTTAGAGAGGAGGCAGATCACTATAAAGGAAAGCCTATCAGAACCACAGTAAACTTCTCAACACAAACAATGGAATAAAAAAAAAAAAAGCATGGAGTAAAGTATTTCATATCCTGAAGGATAACAACTTCCAACCCAGATTGATGTACTTTGCAAAACCGTCCTTCAAAATTGATGTTGAGGTAAGATACTTCCACGAGGGGCTGGGGATTTAGCTCAGCGGCATAAGCGCCTGCCTTGCAAGCAGGAAGTCGTGAGTTTGATCTCCGGTACTGATAAAAAGGAAACACACACACACACACACACACACACACACACACACAAAGATATTTCCACGACAAAGAATTGCTGAAGAACTTCTGACCACAAAACCATCCCTGAAAAGAATACTGAATGGTAAACTAGAGAAATATAAAAATAACTAGCACTTCAAGAATACCAACAGAAAAAAAAAGCCATTAAGAAGGGAAGACAATAAAAAGGGGAGAGAAAAAAAAAACAGAAAGATAAAATGACAAAAATGTGCCAATACAATCAGTCATAACCATTACTGTAAATTGCTTCAATTCACAAATTAAAAGAAATAGATTGGAAGAATGGATCAAGAAACCATATCCAACTGTATGCTGTATACAAGAAACCCATCTAACCCAGAAGGAAATTCATAGGCGGAAAATCAACGGATTGAAAACAATACTTTGTGCAACAGGAATCCTTTACAAAGCAGGAGCAGCTGTATTGTTTGCACACAACCTGAACTTCAGATCAATAATGATCAGAAGAAATAAAGAAGGTCACTGCATACTACTTAAGAGAAAATTTCAAGAGGAAGATATAACAATCCTAAATATATATGCATCTGTGAACACGTAGCTATGTAAAATAATTATTAATAGAAATTAAAAATAAAATATACTATAGCAAAATTATAAGAGGAGACCTTAACACCACCTTGACACAAAGAGACAGATCAACTAGACAAGTCACCAAAGAAAAAACAAAATGTAATCAAACTTGAAAACAAATGGACTTAGTAAATATGTACAGAGTGTATATCTACCGAAATCAGAATACAATTCTCAGCTTCACAAGGGACATTCTCTACAATAGACCATATACTAGCTTATAGAGCATGCTTAAGTAAATGCAAAATAATCAAAATTATCCTATGCATATTATCTGATCATATTTCTATAAAACTGGAAATTAATAACAAAAGAAACTGCAAAAACTCCATAAACACATGGAAATTAAATAATGTACTCCTGAAAATCAATGGGTTTTAGAAGAAATTAAACATTATCTACAAGCAAATGAAAATACAAATATAACTTACTGGAACCTGTGAAATGCAATAAAAACCTCCTCAGAGTGAAATTTGTTACAGTGAACTCTCACATCAGGAAACAGAACACAAATAAACTGATATTATACCTCAAATTTCTAGAAAAACAAGAACAAGTTCAACCCAAAGCCAAAAGGAGTGAGGAAATTATAAATATTGGAGCAGAAATCAAAGCAATAGAGACTGAGAAAACAATACAAACAATGAATCAAAGTGTTGGTTCTTTTAAAGAATAAATAAAATTGCTAATCCCCTAGACAACCTTATTTTAAAAAGGGGAAAAAAATCTCAAATTCAGGCAACAAAGAATGTAAAGGGTAAAATCACTAAAGACCTTGTGGAAATACAAAAAATCATAAATACCTACTTCAAAAACTTTTACAGTCATAAGCTTGATAACACAGAATAAACAGACAGATTCCTAGAAAGATATGAATTACCAAAGCTGAATCAAGAAGATGTGAAACTGCTGAAAAACGCAATTTCAGTTATTGAGATGAAAATGTAATTAGAACTGTACCAACAAAGAAAAGCCAAGATCTTGATGGATTCCCAGATGAATACCACAAGAAACTCAAAGAAGACAATGCCAACACTTCTCAAAATCTTTAATGAAATTGAAAGCGAAGCAATTCTCCCTAACTCATTCCTGGAAACAAGTGTTACTGTAATACCAAAATCAGAGAAAGAGCCAACCAAAAAAGGTAACTACAGGCCAAACTCCCTAGCGAACATAGATGAAAAAATTGTCTATAAAATACTGGCAAAAGGAAGGCAGCAAGTCATCAAGAAGATTATACAACACAACCAAGAGGTATTCATCCCAGAAATACAAGGATGGTTCAACATAGGCAAATCAATAAGCACAATAGAGCAAATCAATAGATCCAGAGATAAGACTCACATGACCATCTCAATAGACACTGAAAAAGCTTTTAATATAGTCCAACACTCACAAGACCCCTGTAGAAAATTGGAATGCATGGTGTTTGCCTCAATCTGATGATATCCATCTATGACAAACTTATAGCCAACATCATACTAAATGTCAAAAACTGAAAGCTTTGTCTCTAAAATCAGGAACAAGACAAGGCTGTCCACTGTCACCACTCCTTTCAATATAGTGCTGGAAATATTAGCCAGAGAAGTTATACAAAAGAGGGAAATAAAAGGAATAAAGATAGGGAAAAAAAAAGAGGTTGAACTAGTGTTATTTGCAGAGGACATGATACTCCATATAGAGGACCCCCAATACTTCATTGAAAGATTTCTAGGTGTAATAACAAAGTTCAATAATTTAGCTGGATACAAAGTCAACACTCAAAAGATCAATAGCATTCCTGTACACAAGCAACAAACCCACTGAGAGAAATAAGAAAAAAATCACATGCTTTATAATAGCATGCAAAAAAAAAAAAAAAAAAAAAAAAAGAAATACCTGGGAATCAATCTAACAAAGGAAGTAAAAAATCTATTCAGTGAAAATTACAGTACTCTGAAAAAAGAAATTGAAGAAGGTCTCAGAAAATGGAAAGACATTACTTGTTCATGGAGGGAAAAACAAAATCATGAAAATGGTCGTTTTCCAAAAGTTGTTATACACATTTAATGCAATTCTAATCAAAATAACATTAGCACACCTCACAGATATGGAGAAATCATTCCTAAAATTCATCCTGAACCAGAAGAGACCTAAAATAGCTATGAAATTCTGGACAACAAAGGCAAGGCAGGAGGCATCACAATGCCTGACTTGAAGTTATACTGCAAAACTACTGAGATAAAATCAGCTTGGTACTAGAATAAAAATAGATCTGAAGATCAATGGAATAGATTAGAAGATAAAAATACAACTAGAAACACACTCAGCCACCTTATCTTTGACAAAGGAAACAAACACATTAACTGGAAAAAAATATAGTCTCTTTTATAAGTGGTCATGGAAAAACTGGCTTTACTATGCTGAAAAGTAAAACTAGACCCATGCCTATCATCATGCCCATCATCATGTCCTAAGCTAGGATCAAAATGGATAAAAGATCTAAATATTAAAGTTTAAATGCTAAATCTATTGGAAGACAAAGTAGGTAAAAATCTTGAAGGCATAGGTTTCTGCTGAGAATTCATAAACAAAAATCAAACTGCATGGGAAATTCTTACCAGATCAACAACTTGGATCTACCCTTATTAAAAGGTTTTTGTATGTCAAAAGAAATCTCCAATAGAGTCAAGAGAAAACCCATGAATTGGGAAAAAATCTTGGTCAACTGTCCTTCAGACAAAGGATTTCTATCTAGAACATATAAAGATTTTTTTTAAATCAGCCCCAAAGTTCAAATCCTCAATCCAAAAATGGGCATGTGAGATGAATATACACATCCCAGATGAAGAAATACAAATGCCAAATAAAAACATGAAAAAATGTTCAGCATCACTGACTATTAGAGAAATGCAAATTAAAACCGCACTGAGACTCCATCTCACTCCAGAAAGAAAGGCCAGGATAAAGAAAACTATCAACAACAAATGCTGGAAATGCTGTGGGGAAAAAGAACTCTTCTGCACTGTTGTTGGGAGTGCAGACTGGTGCAACCACTGTGGAGGTCAGTCTGGAGGTTCCTCAAAAAGCTAGCGTTCGAGATTTCATTTGACCCAGCTATCTTGCTTCTGGACATTTTCCCAGTGGAATTGAAAACATCATATCTCAATGATATATGTGCACCCATGTTTATAGCAGTAAAATTTGTAATAGTTAAATCTTGGAAACAACTCAAATGCCCATCAACTGAGGAATGGATACAAAATATGAGATTTTTTTATACAATGGAGTACTACTCAGGTATACAGAGAGATTGCATCAAGACTTTTATAAGTTAAATGGATAAAACATGAGATCATACTCATGTTAAATAAATCAGACTCACACATATAAATACCATATTGTCTCCCCCATATGAGAAACTGAAAAATTATATATGTTCCAAAATCTACAATGATTACCGTGTAAGGGTAAGAAATTGTTCAAAGAGGAAAAGTGGTAAGAATAAGGGAAAGGAGGAAAGAAGGAAGAGAAAACAAATAAGATAAATTTGTATATATACGCTTAAGATTAATGAGATGTTTATACTCCTAATTCTATAATTCTTTGTAACAAAACAGTTAACATCTATAAGATTAGATCAGTTTTGCATGACTGTGTCTGGTAATTTGATTAATGCTTTTGAAGATAACTATGCAAAACACCAAAATTTGTTAAGTTCCTGCCACCTTGTTTTGAAAGCCTACATTGCTGTTGCTTTGGGCTCTTAGTTACAGTTATTTATTTGTTGTTTTATTTTTTCCCTCTAATAGTGAGAAGATAGATGTATATGTAAAGGTTTATACATGCCTAGAACTTTTTAAAGTGTTTTTAAGATTTTATTGTATTATGTGTGATAGTATGAACAACTATACTGAGGAAAACGAGACATCATGGTGGTCATTGCTGATTTCCTATCAGTTTGTGTTGAAGTCCAATAATGCTTTTATTCTTAGTTTTGATTGGTTTTAATCTGTTTTCAATTATTTGATTTCAATATGTATTAAGATATGGACAGCTATTCTGAAGAGAACAAGAGACATTCTGGAAACCATTATTGATTTCCTAGTGTCTGGTCTCCAAGGCCCTCAAGGCTCTCATTGTTGTGTTTTGACTGCTTTTATGCTATGTTGATTTGTATTAACTTATTTTGTGTGAAGGTATGGACACCTGTTTCAAAGAGAACAAGAGACATTGTGGTGGCCACTGCTGATTTCCTGTTGTCTTTTTCTGAAGTACTGGGCTATTTGCATTGTTTTACTCTGTTCTGCTTTGCTCTGATTTTTTTTTTTTTTGCTTTGTTTTGTTTTATTCTCTTTACAATAAAATTTAAAACAATTATTAGTGGGGTATTTATGGTTTTACTGAAGAAGTCACCACTAAAAGTTACAGATTCTTGCCATGCCTTTATTTTGGCAAACTTTATTCTGTGTTATATTTTTACTACTCCAGATCTAGACATTTTAATATAGACAACCATTACTATGTCCAAAAATATCAAAGCATCATTTAGAGTTTCAGTATCTTTTAATTAAATAGTACCTTTGTTAACTTATTTTCACTATTCCATTGTGAGTATTTCTAACCTGTATTTAATCTAGAATAAAATTAAAACCACATTACATTATTCCTCACTGTGTTTTATTTGCCTTCAGAGCACATTGTCTCATAGCACGGCTGTATATCTGTTTATTTTCAATCTTACATGCTAAAATGAAAGAGCCATGGCTAATGACTTTTGCCTATTATGTTTATTGATTTATCCCATTGTTCAGAATGATGCCTGTTACATAGTGGTTCAAATATACACACACATACAAATATATATATATATATATATATCACATACATATGTATATAGAAATTTGATGAATATTCATAAAATTATGTACCATATTTAGAATGGTTTCACCATTCATCTTTTTCTTTTTCCCCATATTTTTAGAAAAAGAAAAAATACATACTAAGTTATTTTGCCACTATTAAAACTAGTCATAAGTATTCATGCCCTAATAACTTTGATCCTAAAAACATTAAAACTTTCAAACTTAAGAGAATTTTGGATGTATGATCTAAAAACATTTGTGTGCATGGATATAAGTGTCTTAAAATATTTCAAAATTATTTTGTTTAATACATTTGTAAGTACAATTTTACTGTCTACAAATACACTAATTTTTTATTTTGAATGAATAAATCTATTTTTCAGAAAGTATGAATATTCTAAAGGGAACTTGAAGGAGAGATTGCAATACAAGAGGAAAATAATATATCTGTCTGTATTTTAATTTAACAGAACCTTTAAAATTACTGTTTGAAAGTACTTTATATTCACCAACAATCCACAAGATATTTAGAGATTGCCAAAAAAAGATAATTGCATCTTTTAAAATTTTAAGCAGTATGATGTGTTTAACTCTGAGCTATTTTTGATTATTTGAGCCTCACATATACATTTTTAATTTTGATTGCTCCGATGAGCCACATAGCTATTTGCCTGAGATGTACTCCAGAAAAAAAACTGAAAACACATTTAACTTTCCACTTAAACCAGCCAACTAAACAATTATTTAGGTAGATATTTAAAATGCTTCTCTTTAAAAACTATGATACAAAAGAACAAAGTGTTTGTGCAGATATATACAAAAATTTATTGGCAATAATTATAATCATAAATCACTTAATATGATTTCTTGTAATGCACAAGTTCTTCCAGATGACTGTAATCATTTTGTACTCCCTCCTAGAAAGCTTAGAGGGCTGTTATTATTTCTACTTCTATATCAAAATTTGGCTATCAAGGTTAAAGGATGTGTTTGAGATCATCCACTAAGGAAGTGGTTAAGCTATCCATGGGGAGCTCCTTTAAAAAAAAAAAAATTGTATTTGAATCTTCCGCTTCAGAAAATCTAGGACTTTAGAAATGCAATTCACACTCTTTTAATCCCCAGGGTTTTTTTTTTTTAGTTATGAAATTGTGAGTCACAATATTTGTGTTATAATATTTTGATGAACATTAAATTATACAATTAACTAGTAAAAATATTACAAGTAGCAATCATAATAATACTAAAGCAATCAAAGTAGCAGGCCATGAAGAATTAGTTCTTATTTGTTGATTTTTTATGATTGTTTTTATTCTAACCCTCATTTATATTTGAATTGTATTTGAATTAAAATTTATTTAACTGTATAGACTTGTAAATCATTGATTATTGTACAGTCCTATAAAAATGAGTTTTTTTTAATTTTTCATTGCTATCTCTAAAACTATGAGGATCAAATATTCATGTATCTTTGATGGTATTCATCAGGATGCTGATATGTGATTATCGTATCACTAAACCAACTACAAGAGATAATGCAGATGCCCCTCTGTTCCCATCCTACAAATTATGGAGCATAGTTTTAAACTCAGATCACATTAAATTTAAATCCTTTTTTTCTCCCACTTTATCACTGTTTTCAATAAAATCGCATAGCTTTCTAGAAACTTTACTTATTCTTCTGTGTAACTTGTACAATGCTAGATGTCCTTTTATATTATAAAGGGAAATGAATGCCTTAATTTCTGAATTAGTAAAGATAATCTAGGTTAGTAGTGGTGAACATATAGTATTTGTGTTTCTTGTTTTTCTTTAAGGCAAAAACTTTAACACATAAGTTGCTTTTTCTAAATTAAAAATGCTTGGATTTAACTGTAGTATTACCACTTTGAAATAAGTAAGCAGATTTGGGGTTTTGGTACTTGCCTTTAAAAGTTCTCATTGTCATAATGGAACATAATGGAACAAACTTTCATCATGAATGGAACAAACAACTAGATGTTGATCTAGGTGATCTACCAGACCAACAATCCTCTTTATAGTACCTCAGCATCTGGATGCTTCTCCCTAACTCTGCTCCCAGAAAGGTTTTTCAGGGGAAGAATGATTGGGAGATTATGTATCAACAATGAATGTTTTCACCTGGGTGATGCATATAATTTGCGCTCATATTTACTGTTAAAAAGAGAACATGACTACACAACTGACATTGAGAAGTAGGGAACTAAATCCTTCACAATGGATTCAGAAGTAGATAAAAATTTTAATTGGTAGACATCAGAGTTATTTACCACCGCTAGTATTGTAGGTAACAAGCAGAGTGTTTTTAAAGAATGTTTTAAATCTTAAAATCCCACACTGATATAAATCACAGGCAATTTTCTGTGTAAGAAGTAGATATGACTTATACAAAATATTGTTCTGCTTTAGCAACTTATTCTTACTCTAGTATGTGTTATCTTTTCACCAACTATCAGACTTTCAATGTCATAAAACATGTATCAGGACTGAGAAAAACAAAAGATACTGCTCAAAGAGGTGACTTCAGAACTGCAGACTTTTTTGTATATTTACATGAGTTTTTATCAAAAAGAGGGACAGAAATCTAAAATGGCAGTTTTGTACAGATGTTTAGATGTTCTGGGAAAGAAGGTTCCAAAGCTGTGTGAACACTGAGCAACTGCAATATGATAGAATAAGAAACTTCATATTTGGCATTTTAAATCAATAGAAGAGATATAATTTGAATTTAGACATTTCTTTTTATAGTTTTAATCATCCTTGTTCAATTCTTATTCTTGTATTCAGGAAGTGTGAAGATAAATAACCCTATAATTTCCTATTCTGAGTAAGTCAGCTATTTTTAGCTTCCTAACTTTATCTATTTTATTAGGATACCATTCCATTCACAAGCCGCCTTTGGAGTTTACAACTAATGGATAACATTTGAACCTGACTTCACCAGAACATCCACCTTGATCAGAGATGTCATTGATGATGACAAGTTATGTACCCCACGTCCCTAAGTTACCCCACAGTTCCTCAGTGTCTGATGAAATACAGCTAACTGGACATCTTATCTCCAAGTAGATTCATCTGATATGGTTACTCCCTAGAGTGTAGGACCTTGAGACTGGAAACAGAAAACCACATCCTTTCCCAGGTCATTCTCCTATCTTTCCCTCTTCTCTGTTTATATATTTCTTGTGTGAATTTCCAAAAGAAATCTGGTCGACTTTGCCACGAGCCTGACCTAAGACATAGGGACACTCAACTGATTAGTGCAGTCAATATTCCAATGCCTGAAATTAGCTAAAAATTTCAGTCACAAAAAAGCACTCTGCAAGATTCTCAGTGTGCATTGCCTAAGGAGTCCAGTGTAGGTTGCAAGGAAAAAATAGACTATACTGACTTAAAACAGAATCCCTCATCCGGGGCTCTTCACTGAACCACAGGATATTGGTGCACAACAATATGAGGCCAGCCTCTCAGATAAGGTGATGCCACTATTAATTTTGTATGCTAATTACAATAAAATTGCAGTGAGCTTTCAGATGTAGACAATAAAATTAAAACTCTTCTGATAAGCTGAGCACTGGTAACCTCTCAGATTATTGCACAGGAATTCAGAAATGACTTTGCATTGGATAGGAATAAAGTGGCTGGTATAATTCTGCTATATTATCTTTCTTACGATCACTGTTGAAATATGTAAAACTTGAACAGCACATTCTAAAAGACCTGTAGAAAATCTTAGGGTCTAAAGAAGAGGTTTAAAATTTTAAGGGCATCTGAAGAATTGAAAAGAATTATGGTCACATCCTGAATACCTCCCATCAGGACTATTCACTGTCTAGTAGCTGTATCATGAACTTGCACACAAGAAATATTTATTCAGTTCTCAGTAAGATAAATAATTTGTATTCTAAAATGTCTGATTAAGTAGAACTGAAACCTGCTATTTATACCTAGCATACTGAAACATTATTTTATTATCATAAAATGTCTTTTTTTGGGGAGGGGGTACTGGAAATTGAACTCATTACCTTGCACTTGCCAGGTGGGTGCTGCACTGCTGGGCTATATTCCTGGGCCCTAAAATATCTCCTTTAATTTGTTTTTCTCCTAAGAGATTTAAATAAATGATACAACTGAAGGTAAATTTTAGATATTTCAAGAAAGTGACTATTTGCTAATGAAATGTTATGATGACATGTAAAGGAAAATCTTTACAATTGGGGGTAAACAAACTCTTGTTTCAAAAATGAGATATATCAATGAAGGGCAAAGGAGGGAACACACAATAATGTGGAAGCTTGTGTTAAAACCTGTAACCATCACCGCAACATTCAGCGTCATGCCGCATGACAAATTTTCTCTCCATATATTGCCCCAAATGCTCAGAAACATGAAGAGTCCTCAGTCTTTCCAAGACAAGTAGTGTTAAGATAGAAGGAATCCAACCAATTCCAGTAAAGTTCCACTTTCACAAACTTGTAATCCTCTCAATGAGACTGATACAAGGATTTATTGTCAAAGCATAAAGAATAACCAATCTTTTTGTTTTGTTTTGTTTTGTTTTAACCTGGAAATTAAAGATCTACTTTCTCTGTAATATTTGTTTTAATCAATGTAGTAAAGTATTCCATTTAAAAAAACTATCTTCCATGATGCAATCCATTAAAATCATCACCTGTCTTAATAACACCTCTCCAATTGAAAATTTTTAATAATGAATGCATGTAAAACAGATATTTGAAAATAAAAAAAATACAATGATTTTGCCAAGAACAGCTTGTGATTCACACAGTTTGTATTTAGGTATGAGAGAGAACTAACATGATAGCAAGGAACTGTTACTTATGGAATGTGAGACTTTTGTTTGTCTTTTTGTTTCCCACCTAATCAAATCCAAGGGAAAACAGGGCTGGAGTAGAAAGAGATTAAATTTTGGAGCTCAAAACACCTGTGTTTGAGGCCTGGCTCTGCTCTTTTCTCCCTGATCTTGGCAAATGATTTGATTTCTCTAAGCTTCAAAAATATTGTTTTATAATTTGAAAATACCGTTCACTTTTCAACACAACTAGTGTGAGAACTTAGGAAGAGATTAATAGTTATTATATTATGAATGCTGTTGAAACTTATGGCAATCATCTCATATTTGTATATGATCATAATTTATCTTTGTAAAAGTCTTTTAGGTGGGTACTGTCATTATCTATTGCATTTATATTTTGCAGCCATGGAGACTAAGACATACAAGATTAAATATTTCCATAAAAAGACAAGTAGTGAATTCATGATCCTAATTCTGATCCTAGGCAGTCTAATTCCAGAAAAGAAATACTTGCATACCGTACAAACTTCTGGAGTCTTATTTTAGTGAACTACTTTCTGAAACACATCATGCATGACAGAGATAATCATAAATATTAAACTTTCAGGCAATGTCTCTTTTAATTTATGGATAGGCAGGACCACTGCCTAAATTTGACATAAAGCTTCAATGCTAAACATATATTTCAAATGCTTTTCTTTAAAATGATAATGTCCACTTCCTTTTCATGAACTTTTTTAAAGCAATGCTATAGATCAATATCTCTTAAACTAACAGTACTTACCTTTGTGATTTCTCTGGAAAGTAATAAACTTGAGATACATAATGTGTTAGATATTTTCTTATTAATATCCACCATTAGAGGAGGGACATTTTGTTAAACTCAGAATTCATAAGGAGTTTAGTTAATAGTTGGATGGCACCAAGGTAGTCTGCCCTGGCAGAGGGACACTGCAAAGAAACACTTCATGGCGAGCAGAGGGCTGCAGAGCAGCAAAACATTGAAGCAGCAGTAAGCAGTGACCCCAGTAGCCCTCTTTCTGTCCCTTCTGTGTTATGTAAGCTACATGCCCCCTAGGGCCAGTATCACTCATATCCAGGGTAGGGCACCCTTAATCCCACAAAGAAATAACAATCAGTGAACTAATTTAGTCATTACACATGCTTGATCTCAGCCTTACACACTCTAGATCCAACCACTTCTGAATGCAAGAGGCTTTGGGAGGACATGTGGACACAAGTCATATTACAGAGTCTATAATGTTTCCCCTGTACAGACTTCTGCACATATAATGTTTGCATTTTTGTTAGCCTCTAGAAAGGGAAATGTAAAAACACTATTAAAGATAATAAAGAAAGAAGATAATTGAAGTCGGATACACTTAAAGTTCAAGATTTTGAATTTTATAAGAATTTTCATGTTAACACAGTTGATCCAGCATTGGTTATGTCAATTGACAACACAGGGACCCAGGATAGATTATATGTGAAACATCTGACAAGGGAAATAAAACATAGCCTGATTTTTTCCCAAAGTTTGTCAATAATAAATGAATTTTAAATTTTAAATTATAACAATGGGTTTCTCACAGTACAATATTGATAAGGCACGCATATTCTAACACTTTCAAAAGACAATGTATTATTTAACACCTTTACTAATAAAAACTCCAACATGAATGAAGGCATCGAGCTAAAAAAAAAAAAAATAGCAGAAGCCTGAGCATGTTAAACATTGTGCAGGGTATCTTATTTAAAGTTCAAGTGGAAAAATATGCAATGAAATTTGTTCCTCAAATGCTTGGCATAAATGTAATATTTTCACATTAGTCCAAAAAATGCAAGTTTCTAATCATGGCTTAAGTTCTACAGACAAACACTAGAAAATCCCATAATTATTTCATGTGTATTCCTATGCATAACACTGATCTGAGGCATGCACTCTGAGAAAATGAAAACCAATTCTTTGCAGTAACAGCATTACATTAAAGACATTTCAGATTTAGAATATTTACTCTGATTTTTTTCTTAAAGTATTTTTCTTCTTTTATTTTAAATTTCTTTACTGGAAAATTTTACAATTTATAATAGTATGATGGCTGGAATTGTTCATTGAATAAATAAATGATTGTTTGAATGCTTATATAAAGGATGGAATGGAGTAAGGCAGAGAAATTTCTATTGAGTGGAATAATAGTACAGATAAAAAGTCCACCTGATTGTAGTTTGCTCTTTTAGGTCTCTGCTGTATGCAAACCATTTGCTTAAAATATCCTTCTTAAAATTTTTATTTTAAACTGAAATTCGCATTTAGGTACTTTTGATTTGCATGTCTCTGTTAAGAACTAATAGAGAATTATGCCTTGGATATTTTGTCCAGTCTTAGCAAACTTATAGTGTAATATCAAAACAATAGCAGCATTGGTACATTCTATTTATCGTATTTAGATTTTCCCAGTTTCACTTGTTCGAGTGTATACTGAGCTTCGAATAAGTTTGCCACCTGGGTCCATTATGCATTCACCACCATGGCAAACTTGCATCATCACAGGATCCTGTGTGCTGTATAACAACCCCATACGCTCAGGCCTCATCACCAACTATCAATCTTGGCAGTCACTGATCTCGATTTCAAAGCTGCCTCATTTAAAAATCTTATATAAATTGAATCACATTGTAGCCAAAATTTTAAGATGTAAGTAAAAATGGTCTCCACAAATATATGCAAGATGTTTTATTTATCAAGGTTTCACTGATGTTTGTTTAGGGTCAGTATTCCCTGTATGTACCACAGTGTTATGGTTTCAACTCAAAATCCACCCACCAGCCCAAATTCTCAAGTGTTTAGAAAGTGATTAGATCTTAGGGACTTTTGGGTTCACCAGAGAATTTATTCATTAGTGAGTTCTGTAGCTCAATACTCTATAAGGAGATAGAGCCTTGGGAAGTGGGTCAGTAGAGGCATGATTTGGAAGGATATATTGTCCTTACCTCCTCTCTTCTCTTTCTGTTGCTCGGCAAACATAGGATGAGTGCTTTTCCCACCACCATGTCCCTCTCCCCTCCTGTTTCTGCCCTGACACCGGCTGATCAAGATCCAAAATGGTGACACAAAATTCAATTATCCTCGCTTAAGTTGTGGGTGTTAGGAATGGGAAAGTTGACTAAGACAGATTTTGTCACTAAGACTGCAGTCACTGCTGTGACAATATCTGACCAGGTAGTTCAGGATCATTGGAATCTGATTTGTTGGAAGAGCTTAGAAAATTTTGCAAATACCAGATAGAGAATCCCTAGACTGATGTAAGGTGATCTTAATGTGAGATTCTGGTCAGAGCTTAGAAGATCTATATATAGAAATGAGGTCAGTAAAGAAGGGGCTGAGGTCATTTCAGTTGGGGGCGAGGACTTCCTTGGCAATTGGACAGGCTGTATAAGTAGAATACTGTGGCAGACAGAGTCCATACATTTTCCATATCTCTTAAAACTCTATGAAAAAAATTGAAATTAAGCATGGTGAGCTAATTCATCTGGCTGTGAAAATTTTAAAGCAGCTTAACATTCAAGCTGAGGCATCAATATTGCTGGCTCCTTTTAGATAGATCTACAGTAAAAAGCAGGAGAAAAAAGCAAAGGTGAAAAGTTTGCAATTTTATCAGAAAGAAAGCACCTGCAAAGTTGGAGCCATGAGGAACATGGTTTCTGAGATTAGCATTAAAAACAAGGCAGGTAATTGCTATCAGGAGAATAGAAAACATGGTTTGTGAGCATGTCATGAATCAAAAAGACATCACCCTTCGCAGGCTGATGGGCACAACACTTTCATTTGGAAAAACAGTCCTGAGATCTCTTTATGCAGAATTCTGCCTAAGAAATTGGTTTGCCAAGATTCTTTTCACAGTGCTCAGCCATCCAGGCACAGAGACCACTGCATCCATATTCCAAGAAGATCTGGCTCCTGCTCAGCCTGTCAGTATTCCTTGACATTGTCCACATGTTACTGATTTTGTAGATTTGCAGAGTGCCAGGGTTGTGAGGCCAGGGGTCTTTTACTCAGATTCTAGAGGAATGTCTGTGAAGGTAGGCAGTATGTGTCTGAAAACACAGTGCATAGAGCTAATAGAGGAAAGCTGGAACCTCAGTGAAGAATCCAGGAAGCTGGAGATGCCAGGAACGTGGAACATGTACTGAGGAATACCAGACACTGAGTGAATCTGCCTTAGGTGAGAGGCCATAAGTGCTGTAATCAGCAACATTTTTGGCAGCCCAAATATTTTCAGTTCACATTTCATCACAGCTTGCCCCAGGTGTTTGACACAGAACCATGTGATTTAATGTTTGCTATTGTAGGTTTCGGTCTTCCTTTGGTCTGATTTCTTTATATCCTCCCATATTCCTCTCTTTAAAAATGGGAATGTTTACTTCATGCCACCATAGATTGGAAGCATTTAACTTTCTTTTTTTAATGTTTGCTAAATCTCAGAGCTAATTGTTTATGTTGGTTCTCAGGAGAATTGGCATTTGAACATTCTAGCAATCTTGGAACTATTAAGACTGTTAAGATATTGGCAATTCAGGCTTATTGTAGGTCCAGTGAGTAGGGCAGTGGCAGGGACCCGTGCCCCAGTCCGGCAAACCCTTTTCTTCACCTGGAGACCAGGCTCTGGATTCCTGTTGGTCTAGTGAGTCCAGTGGAGACCCAGAACTGTCTTCTTCACCTGGGGCCAGGCCCCGGCTTCCTGATGGATGAGAGCGAGGCAGGGCACCCCACCCCAGCCCAGGGAACTCTCTTATTTGCCTGGTGACCAGGCTCCAGCTTCTTGTCAGTTCAGTAAGTCCAGTAGAGGCCCAGAAAGGCCTTCTTTACCTGGGGGCCAGGCTCTAGCTTCCGGTCAGTCAAGTGAGTCCAGCAGAGGCAGGGAACCCTGTCCCAGCCTGGCAAACTGTTTTCTTCCCCTGGGGGCCAGGCTCCGGCTTCCTGATGGATCGAGTAAGTCCAGTGGAGGCCTAGAACTGTCTTCTTCACCTGGGGACCAGGCTCCGGCTCCATGTCTGACAAGTCCATCAGAGGCAGGGAGCCCTGCCCCAGTCTGGCGACCTCTTTTCTTCACCTGGGACCAGGCTCGGACTTCTTGTTAAGATCAGTGAGTAAGCAGGGGGCAGTGAATTCCATCCCAGCCTGGTGGACCTCTCTCCCTCACTTGGAACAGCACTTGAAGCTCAAAAATATAGGAAAATGACAAAACAAAAGACCAAAATGCAGTCTCAAACATCCAGTCCATTCCAAGAAAGTCTAGGAGCCATGTATATAGAAGAAAATACATGCAACATAACTGAAATACCTGAAATAATAGTAACTGAAATAAAGAAGCAACTCTGGGAAGCCTTAAAGGAATTCAAACTAGAAATAATCTCTCAGGTAGAAGAAGAAATGATAAAAGAAATGAAGGAGATGCTGAACATATCGAAAGAAGACACAATTTAAAAATTGGAGGAGATAAACAAAAGGATAGAATCCCTGGATGAAAAATATAAGAAACAAACAGAATATATAGAGCAGATGCAAAGAGATATACAGGAAATCAAAAACTTCATCAAAAGCTGTAAAAATCACCTCAATGAAAGTGAAGATAGAATTTCAGACCTCAAAGACAAGATTGCAGCCAGTGAACAAGAAAGGAAAGATCTCTTAAAAATAAAAAGAAATCAGGAAATAACAATTCAACACCTGCAAGATGACACAAAGAGGAACAACAAAAGGTTAATAGGGATAAATGAAAAGGAAGGGAACAACATAAAGGATGTCAAGTGGATATTTAGAGAAGTAATAGCTGAAAAGTTCCCAAACATGAGACTGGAAACTGCTATCAAGATCAGTGAAGCATATAGAACTCCAAATAGTCATAACCAAAATAAAACTACACCCAGGCACATAATAATGGCCATCCCAGAAATCGAACCAAAGAATAGAATATTAAAAGCTGGCAGAGAGAAAACACAGATCACCTATAAAGGAAAACCTATCCAAATCACAGCAGACTTCTCAGCACAAACAATAAAGTCAAGAAGAGCATGGAGTGAAGTATTTCAGATCCTAAAGGAAAATGATTTCCAACCTAGACTGATATACCCTGCAAAACTGTCCTTCAAAATGGATGGAGAAATAAGATACTTCCATGACAAAGATCAGCTGGAAAACTACATGATCACCAAACCAACCCTGCAAATACTGAAAGACAGCCTAGATACATTTAGGAAAAAAACACTAAACAAAGCAGACAATTAAACAGAACTGAAAGATAAACATGCAACAGCAGAAAGATAACATGTCAACAATAAACCAATATATAACAGTTATAACCATTAATGTAAATGGTCTCAATGCACCAATTAAAAGAAACAGACTGCCAGACTGGATCAAGAAATAAAATCCAACCATATGTTGTCTACAAGAAACGCATTTAACCCAAAAGTGTACCGACAGACTGAAAGTCAATGGATGGAAAACAATACTTTATGCAACAGGAACCACCTAAAATCGGGGGGGGTGGCTATTCTGTTTGGAAGGGATAAAGAAGGGATAAAGAAGGTCACTACATACTGGTTAGGGGAAAACGGCAAGAGGAAGAGATAGCTATCTTAAATATGTATGCGCCAAATTCCAGAGCATCCAGTTATATAAAACAAGTACTAATAGAAATGAAAAACCAAGTTAACAGTGACACAATTCTAACAGGAAATCTAAACACACCATTGACACCCATGGACAGATCAACCAGACAGAAAATCAGCAAAGAAATAAAAGAACTGAGGCGCACCTGTGAACAAATAGATTTAATAGACATATACAGAGTATTCCACCCAAGAACAACAGAATACACATTCTTCTCAGCAGTGCATGGATCATTTTCTAAAACTGACCATATATTAATTCACAAAGCATATCTAAAAAAAGGCAAAAGGGTTGAAATCATCCTGTGCATGCATTCGAACCATAGTGCTATGAAATTAGAAATTAATGATAAAAGATACTACGAAATTCCCACAAACACATGGGAATTGAATAACACACTCTTGAATAATCAGTGGGTCACAGAGGAAATTAAAGAAGAAATTAAACACTACCTACAAGAAAATTAAAACACAAATACAACTTACCGGAATTTATGGGATGCAATGAAAGCCGTCCTCAGAGGAAAATTTATTGCACTGAGTTCCCACATCAGGAAAACAGAATGAATATAAGTAAATAACCTGATGCTACACACCAAAGAGCTAGAAAAAGAAGAGCAAGTCAAGCCCAAAACCAAATAAGAGAGGAAATTATAAAAATCAGAGCAGAAATCAATGCAATAGAGACTAAGAAAGCAATCCAAAGAATTAACGAATCAAAAAGTTGGTTTTTTGAAAGAATAAATAAAATCGATAAGCCCTAGCCAGCCTTATTTAAAAAAGGGAAGAAAAAGTTCAAATTCATGCAATAAGGAATGAAAGAGGAGAAATCACTACAGACCCTATAGAAATACAGTAAATTATCAACACCTATTTTGAAAACCTGTACTCAAAGGTTTGATAACACAGAGGAAATGGACAGATTCCTAGAAGCATATGAAGTACCAAAGATAGGTCATGAAGATGTAAAATTATTGAAAAATCCAATTTCTATTAATGAAATCAAAAGCATAATTAAATCCTTACCTACAAAGAAGATCCCAGGCCCAGACGGATTACCTGCCGAATTCTACAAGAAATACAAAGAAGACCTAATGCCAACACTATTCAAACTCTTCAACAAAATCGAAAGGGAAGCAATCCTTCCTAAATCGTTTCTAGAAGCAAATATTACTCTAGTACCAAAACCTGAAAAAGACCCAACTGAAAAAGAGAACTAAAGACCAATCTCCCTAATGAACACAGATGCAAAAATCCTAAATAAAATACTGGCAAATAGGATGCAGCAAATCATCAAGAAGATCATACACCATGACCAAGTGGGATTCATCCCAGGCATGCAGGGATGTTTCAATATATTTAAATCAATATACATAAATATACATAATGTAATATTACAATATACATAAATGTAATACACCATATCAATAGAGCCAAAAGTAAGAACCACATGATCATTTCTACAGATGCAGATAAAGCTTTTGACAAGGTCCAACATTCATTCATGACAAGAACCTTGCAGAAAATTGGAATAGATGGTCTTTACTTCAGTATAATAAAGGTTGTCTAGGACAAACCAACAGCCAATATCATATTAAATGGCCAAAAATTAAAGGCCTTGACTTTAAAATCAGGCACAAGACAAGGATGTCTTTTATCACTGCTCCAATTTAATATAGTACTGAAAATACTAGCCAGAGCAATTAGACAAGAGAGAGAAATAAAAGGCAGAAAGATAGGAAAAGAAGTTAAGCTATCATAATTTGCAGATGACATGATACTCTATATAGAAGATCCCCAAAACTCCATTGAAAGACTGCTAGATATAATAAATCAATTCAGTAATGTAGCTGGATATAAAATCAATACTCAAAAATCAATAGCATTCCTATACACTAACAATAAAATCACAGAGAGAGAAATAAAAGAAGCCACACCCTTCATACTAGCAATCAAAAAAATGAAATATCTAGGAAATACTCTCACAAAAGAAGTGAAAAACCTGTACAAGCAAAATTATAATACACTGAAAAATGAAATTGAAGATGATCTCAGAAAATGGAAAGACATCCCCTGCTCATGGATAGGAAGAATAAATATTGTGAAAATGGCCATTCTCCCAAAACTTTTGTACAGATTTATGTAATCCCAATAAAAATACCATCAACATACCTCACAGAACTTGAGAAATCACTCCTAAAATTCATCTGGAGCTAGAAGAGGCCTAGAATAGCAAGAGCAGTTCTAAGCAGCAAAGGCAAGCCAGGTGGTATCACAATCCCTGACTTGACGTTATACTACAAAGCAACCATAGTAAAATCAACATGGTACTGGAACCAAAACAGAGCTGAAGATCAGTGGAATGAATTAGAAGACATAGCCACAACTACAAACACACTCAACCACCTTATCTTCAATAAAGGGGCCAAACATGTTCATTGGGAAAACGACAGTCTCTTTAATAAATGGTGCTGGAAAAACTGGCTCTCCATACGCCGAAAACTAAAACTAGACCCATGCCTGTCACCATGTACTAAAATAAAATATAAATGGTTCAAAGATCTAAATATTAAAACAGAAACACTAAATCTATTGGAAGACAAACTGGGTAAAAAACTTGAAGATATAGGATTAGGTAGAGAATTTATGAATAGGACTCAAACTGCATGGGAAATACTTCCCAGAATCAATAATTGGGACCCCCTCTTATTAAAAGTTTCTGCACGTCAAAAAAAAAAAAATCTCCAGCATAGTGAAAAGAAAACCCACAAAGTGGGAAAAAATCTTAGTGAACTGCCCCTCAGACAAAGGACTTCTGTCTAAAACATATAAAGAATTAAAAAAAAAATCAGACCCCCAAAATTCAAAGACCCAATCCAAAAATGGGCATCTGAGATGAGTAAACAATTCTTTGATGAAGAAATACAAATGGCATATAAATATGTGAAAAAATGTCATAATCATTAGTCATTAGAGAAACACAAATTAAAACCACACTGAGATTTCATCTCACTCCTGAAAGATTGGCCAAGATCAAGAAAACCAACAACAACAAATGCTGGAGAGGCTGTGGGGAAAAAGGGACTCTCCTGCACTGTTGGTGGGAGTATACACTAGTACAATCATTGTGGAAGTCAATCTGGAGGTTTCTCAGAAAACTGGGACTGGAAGCTCCATTTGACCCAACTATACCACTTCTAGCCATACTTCCAGAAGAATCAAAAGCATCATACCACAGTGATATATGTGCACCCATGTTTATAGCAGCACAATTCGTAATAGCCAGATCTTGGAAACAACCTAAGTGTCCATCAACTGAAGAGTGGATAATAATGTTGTGGTGTTTTTTTACAATGGAGTACTATTCAGCTATAAAGAATGATCACATTGAGACATTTATAAATAAATGGACGCAGTTTTAGACCATACTCATAAGTGAAATAAATAAAACTCACATGTATAAATACCGGATAGTTTCCCTAATGTAAGAAATGATAAGAATACATAAAAGTATGTGGTAATCATGATTCCCAATCATATTGGTTTGAAGCCATATAATGTTTACACTCATTAACCACAATGGTTTTACCTGGTTGTTTGATTTTAGTATCTATGATAGCACAAATAGCTATTTTGAAGAAAACAATACAACATAAAAGCTAGTGCTGATTTAATATCATCTTGTTTTGAAGTCCCATCTAACTGTGGTACATTTGTTTCCACTGGTTTTAACATGTTTTATCTTACTATATTTCACTATATGCTATAGTATAAACAAAATTCTTTGTAGGCAAAGAGATAACAAAGAAACCATTGTTCGTTTTCTATTAGCTGGTTCTAAATACCCTGTAATTCTTGCATTCTCTTGAATGGCTCCACATTGCCTTGATATGCTTGATGTTATAGCATACGAAGTTGCAGTCAAATAATTCAAGAAAAGAGGCACTGTGGCGACTACTATTATATTAGATTATCTGGTGGTGAAACACAATGATGCTTGAATGGTTTGGTTCTGCCCTGCGTTGTTCTGTTACAATGTCCCCTCTTATCTAAATCTCCCCCTTTTTAAAAAATTAATCTGTTTCCTCTCATTTTTTTTAATTAAGGGAAAACTAAATTAAAAATAGTGGGACATATTATAGTAACTTTCTTGGTTTTCCTGTGAACTTGACTTGAACCCCAGTATTGCTCTCCCCATCTTCTTCTGTCTGATTATTATATATTCTATTTTGTTTGATAGTATCAAGTTTGAAGATATAGGCAACCACTTTGAAGGCAATAAGATATACTATGATGCCCATTATGGTTTGACTACTATGACTTTTTTGAAGTCCTGCAATGTCTTCAGTGTAGGGTTTATTGGTCATGTTCTGTACTGTTTTGATCAATTCTATTATACCTGATGATATAGACAACTCAATTTAAATATAACAAGATGCACAATGGGACCACTTTTGATCACCTGGTATTCTATTTTAGCATCATGTGCTATGCCTACCCTTCTGTTCTAACTGACTCTGTTTTGCTTAGACACATTTGGTTTTATTCTCTTCAAAAAAGTAAGAAGAACCGTGGGAGTAACAAAACTTCAAAAGTCTAATTGTTATTATAAAAAAGAGAGGAAAGGAAAGTGGACTAAGGGATATAACCGCAGGTACATTTGAGTGTGTAGGATGCAAAACCCTATTGCTGAGCTTTTGTTGGATCTTTGAATGGAACTGTTCCCAATTCCACTGTATGAATGCTCACTTTATATGCTTTAATTTTATAATTTGGACAACTGTTCCTGGGAAGATAATATGTAACCTATTAACTGATGATTTCTTGCTGTACATATTTTTTTTTCTTCAAATACTGTTTTATTTGTACCTTTTTACTGCTTTTTTATGTCCTTTCTTTGTTTCTCTTTAAATTAAAAAATAAAATAAAATAAAAAATATTGGCAAGTCCCAGAGATGGGCTAAATGTATTTGCATAATGAGATGGACATGAGTCGCCTGTTGGCCAGAGGAACAATGTTATAAATTAAATCTAAAATATCCCCCAAATGCTCGTGTATGGAAAGTGACTCTGTCATGGGGAAATAGCTAGTCATTAATGGATCAATCTTCAGTAAGTTTACTAGTGAATGCATGATTAAGAAGTAGCCCCTGGTTGGACAAAGATCACTGGGGTACAAGGATTTCTTTTTGTGGTGGGGTGAGACAGAGCATCACTTCGTAGTTCAGTCTGGCCTTGAACTGGTTACATAGGTCAGACTATGCTCAAAACTCATGACGATCTTCCTGCCTCTGCCTCCTGAGTTCTGAGACTACAGGGCTGTGAGAAGGATGCATGCTCAACTTGAGATCCTCTCTTCTTTCTCTGCTTCTTGGACTGCCATGTGTTCGGAACCTTTGCCTCCACCATGCTCCTGTTCCATGTTATTCCTGCATTGGAATATAGCAGGCCATAGACTGAATTTTTGAGCCAAAATATACCTCTCTAAATTGTGTGCGTTGGGTATTGTGTCTCAGTGACAGGGAAGTGAGTAACACAGTTTTAACAGACAGATGAATTGACTCCAGTGTTGGCTACTAGAAGACTACAGTTATTTGTACACAATATTTTGATGTGTATGCATGTGTGTATGCGCACACAAGTAGAAATGTATATTCGTACATAGAAATAAGCAACTAAGAGCTTTATTCTTGGGATATATAGTAATTGCATATTTATTTTCAGGAGCAAATGTGAGCATGTTTTCCAGAACAGCTTTAACGTTTTGCTTGCAATGCATGTATAATGCACTTTCTCCATATACTAGGATTTGCTTTGCCGTTTTTACTTATTTCTTTTAGTTACTGGTGTAGTGATGTGATGGAGCTATTTTGCATTTCTCTGGTGACTAATGAATTGTATCAAATGTCTGTTTATGGACTTTTCCCCCAACTGTCTATCTGCTCCTTGTGATTTATGAGTAGTATTTTCTGGTTAGTTTTCAGAGGATATTATATACTTTTAAATAGTAATATTATTTCAAATTTGTCATTTGCTATAATCATTCACCCCATTTTTTCTTTTCATTTTCTTCACACTCATTTTCACAAAATATAATTTTTATTTTTATATTTTAAGTTTGATTTTGTTGCGTGTCAATGTATTAACTATTTTGTGAATTGTGAGGGTTTTTTTTTTTTTTTTTTTGGAGGGGTGTAGAGGTATCAAATATTCTAGTTTTTGCCCAGAGATAAGTTGTAAAGATTATCTTCTTTATTTTTTCTAAAAACCAACAGCTTTACCTGTTAAATTTAAGCACATTATTTATTTTGGGTTGATTTTTGGCGTATGATGTGATATTTGTGTTAAATTTTTTCTGGACAGCTATATTTCCAAATGGTTGTCAAAAGAGCTATACATTCTTCATTGAATTGCATGTGTTACATTTTCAAAAAATAGTTGACACATTTGCTGGAGTCTAATTCTGATTTCTGTATTTGGTCTCACTGAGCCCTGTGATTCTCTGTCCTCAGTAACTGTAACTGCACGATTATTAAAGATGTAGCGTAAATCTCAATATATGGAAAGTTATTCTACTACCTTTGGGTATGTATGGTCTATAAATATCAGATATA
Organism: Cavia porcellus; assembly: GCF_034190915.1. Taxonomy (NCBI): domain Eukaryota; kingdom Metazoa; phylum Chordata; class Mammalia; order Rodentia; family Caviidae; genus Cavia; species Cavia porcellus. The sequence continues at coordinate 96,436,776 of NW_026947487.1, forward strand.
TTGTTAGTTTAATACACTCCTCAGATTCTTTTTTTATTTTAGCTGATTTTCCTTCTATTTTTTATCAATTGTTGGTGTGAAGGGAATTTGGAATTTCCAACACCTGTTTTTTATTTGTCTATGTTTACTTTTAACTTTTTTTGCCATTGCTTCATATATTTTGAGGTTCTCTTGCTAATCAGATTTGTTATTCCTATATTTTCTTATCCTTCTGACATTTTGTCACAGTGTCTTCATCTCTTGTAAATTCTTGCTTTGTGTTCTGTTCTATCAGAAAGTTTAAAAGTTTATGTTTATGTGGATATCTGCATAAAATGTTTTTCTATTTTCAGTCCACATAAGTTGTTGAATTCTAGATTAATTTTGTATACGCAGATGATAGTTGGGTTGTATTTGTTACACTGACAATCTCTCTTTTTATTCTGTATAGCTAGACTACTAACATTTTATGTATGTGTTAACTGATCATTATGTAGGATTTTTAGGTGATCAGGAGTATATCTTTGTGTATACCTTTCTTAGTAGATGCCTTGGAAAATATAGGTTGGCTTAGTCTGTTGTTATCAGTATTTTACCTCACCAAGTAATGTACAAACCTTACCACTTTTTTATTTTTAATGTAATTTTTATTAGTGCATGTTTGTAGGACATAATGGATGCGTTTATTATATGGATATCACATCTTATTTTTGTCCTCTATGCCTCCCATTCCTCTCTGCTTTTTCCAACTCCACATCTCATATTTGAAGATGCTCAATTTTTGTTTTGAAATTTTTACTTCCCCCATTTTTGAATTTCTTTGTGCGAGGTGTGGTGGTGTATGCTTATAGCCCCAGCACTCTCGGAGAAAGAGACAGAAAAATCAGAAGTTCAACCACAGAACAGACAATTTAGAGATTTAGCTAGAACCTTTCCAAAGAAGACTAAAATTAAAGAGGAGTTGAGGCTACAACTCACTGCAAAGGCTGTAAGCTCAGTCCCCAAATTAAACATGAATGAATGAATGGCCACAAGTATTAGATGGTATTTGAAATTTGCTTTAATCATGATTTATAATATTCATAGCGAAAGAGTACTCTATGTAACTCATACTTCCTTTCCGTTTTCTTTGTTCTTAACAATCCTTCTTTTCTTTCTTTTTTATTTCTTTTCTGTTTCAAGATTTTTATTTCATCAATCAGCTAGGAACAGATTTCTTTCATTTTCTTTATCTGAGATTTTTCATTATTTTTGCTTCATTTCTGAGAGGTAGTTATATCATATAGGATTTGGATTAGCAGCTATTTTCCAATACCACTTGAAAAAATGTTGGCACTCTTTTTGGTTTCCAAGATCATAGAGGAGAAATTCACTGACTTTTAAAATGCTCATCTTTCTTGATGATACATTGCTCCTCTTTAATTATGTTCAAGAATTTTTCTTTGTCTTTACATTTCAAAAGCTAAGTTTTGTGTGCCTTAGTGTAGGATTTTGGGGTTTGTCACACTTCAGGTTGCTCAAAGCCGTGAATGTATAGATCGGAATATGGAAGCTTTTCACTAATCATTCCTTCACAGTTTCAACTCTGTTCTTTGTTCTTTCCTTTTGATACTTCACCAATATGAAAATTACAATGTCTTTGTGGTACTGTACCCTAGGATTCTGAAATTCTGTACAGTTTTTTTTTTTTCAGTAGATTTCCTCTTTGTTGTTTAGATTGGCTAAGTTGCATTGATCTTCCCTCATATTCGCTGTTGTTTTTCACATGTCATCTCATTGCTACTACTGAGTTCATTCAGTGAGCTTTATTTCTGTTATTGTGTTTTTCAGTCCTATAATTTCCGTTTGCTTCTTTTTATATAACTCTTACTTCCTTTCTGTCATTCCTATTTTTTTCACTTGTTTTAAGGAAGCTTATAATTGATTGTTGAAACACTTTCATGATTTGGGCTTTTAAAATCTCTGTCAGATAATTGCAAAATTTGATTCATCTGGGTGTTGCCACAAGTTCATTATCTTTTCTCATGCAAGTTACTGTCTTAGTGCTTGATAGGATGAGTGATTTCCTGCTCTCTTCTTGACATTCTGTCTATTTTGTTTAGAGATTTGAGCCTTATTCAAATATTTGACTTTAGCAGATAAGCCACCCTTTTCTGGTTTAGCATAGATGCTTTGGCAAAAGTTTAATTTTTAGAAATTTCATGGTGTAGTTTGAGATGCTTAGTTTATCTGACACCAGTGGGGCTTCCACTGCTTTCTTCAGGTGCTGGCTGTGTCTACAGAGAGGGTATCTCTTTTCTGGAAGGCTCAGTGCCTCCTCATGAGGGAAGGTATGGTGACATCCCTAAGTCCACCACCTTCCCCTTCCAGATACCTATTCATTCTCAATACAAAGAAGTTCTTCCCCACTGAGTCAGAGATTTCCAGTTCAGTTAGCTTGCAGCTATGAGACACTTCTGGTTTCTGCCCAAGGATTCTGGTGCCTCTACACCTGGGCACAATGACTCAGACTGTACCTAGCCATTCGCTGTGACTAAATTCCTCCTTGTCATTATATCCCCATTCCCACTGGCTCTGGACTCAGGTGGGAATTCAAGGCCGGAGGGAAGAAGAATACTTAGGACTTGGGGACAGAAAGGCTCCCAAATGGAATTGCTTGTAATGATCAGACTCCTACTCCTTCTATCTTCCCATCCACTATTTCTCACTGGAAAAGGAAATTCTTAACCTCCATGTGCAGAAAAGTTTTCTCCCTGCCTGTACTGTGACAGATTCCTGATGGAACATTTTGCTGGCAGTGTTAGTGTCAAGTTCACCTGATGCTGCCATAAAGACTCTGTTTTATCCAGGAGATAAATGAGCCTGTCTACCTCCCTTTCCATGCTAGACTGAAGGTGGGGGCGATGCCAAGTCTGGGTATCCTTCTGCTGGACGGGGAAACCTAAAATGTCATGATGCTGGGATATTCTTGATCCTTGATTTTCCAAACTTATTCACCTTCTTGTTGCTTTTCAGGATTTTCTTTCTTCTTGATTTATTTTTCCTGATTTCTAGGATTTGTGATTTGTTTAGCAAAGAAGAGCAGAGAAAAATGGATCTGAGCCATCAAGTGTGAATTGGAAGACCCTAACATATTCCTTTTTGCTCTTAAAATGAAGTGAGGATTATTCTTCCTCCTTCACCTCTGTGAGAAAATAAGGTATAGAGTCACATGCTATTTGCTCAAGGTCACAAAATGAGCAAGTGGCAATAAAGACATCAAGCTTGTTCTGTCATTTCTGCAGGACAAAGTCCTTCTTTAAACTTCCGTTTTCTTTGCATGTAGATCTAATGTAGTAAATGAAAAGAAAAACAAAAATGAGAAAAAGGCAAGTCTAAAAAACTATGCTTTATTAATATCATTTGAGATAGAGTTTTTAAAAAAGTCTATGTTCATTAAAGTGTGTTATAATAAAAATAGAAGCAGAGAAGATAAATGTGAGGCAAATAGTTTCTGGGATACGCCAGGCAAAGACAGTGAGGCCAGCTGTCATGCATACAGGATGTTCTCATTAAAGAAAAGCAACATTTTGAAGGGCAGGTGCTGTCTTGGCAAAGTGACTGTTGCATTCTGTGGCTGACTCCTTGGTCTTCCCGTCCAAACTGATTTCAGGAGGACTAATACCCAAAATAGGAGAGGCACATTTGGCCTGGGCACTGGCCAGAGAGCAAGGACAGCTGAGCTGTTAGACTGTCTTCCAAGTCTGAGAAGAGTAAAAATGGCTAACTCCTTTTCTTTGTCTCTCTCTGCTAGACATTTCCTGTGCAGGCAGGAGGCAGTCTGAAACTGACAACAACAGCAGGAATTAGGGAGGAGACACTCTGTAAGGATATGCTTTGTTTTGTTTTGTTGTCTTCAAATACCAAAGACAAATAATGAACTGTTTATGAGAAGTGAGACATCATCTCTCATTCCTTTTCATGTTGATGAATTCCTGCATAAGTAAAAAAGATAATCCAAGCCATTGAGTAAATATGAATGAGTGCCAAATATGAATCACAGGGAATGGAGGTGGGCAATGCCAATGAATACAAAAGGAAGGGGACTAGGAAATAAAAGGAACTGGAAGTGGCCTAAGAAGGATGGGGGAAGGAAACTTCAGATCATTTTGTGGTCCTGATGTGTATAGGTGAAGCTCAGACACAATTTTTGTTTTTCTTAGAATATTTTTTAATCCAAAAGAAATTTTAGAAAGTAACTTGGACGTGTTGATTTGCAGTTTTTTTTTTTTGTTTGTTTGTTTGTTTTTTTTTTTTTCATCTTAGTAGCTTCCAAAGATGAAATGGGTAGCAGCCAATGTGACAGAAAGTGCTTGGAAATTATTTCCTTCCTAAAATGAAGATTTCACTCCACGCTTTTGCTCCAAAACCATGATCAACAAATACAGTGGAGTGGGGGGACATTTGAAGTGACTAGCCCAAAATAAGTGCTTATTGAATATTATGCACAAAATCTTTGTAGATTTGTCTAATAAGAAATATTTACTTAAAATTAATAATGTTCTAAATTAGTCTAAAGGTAGTAATGATATAGAAAAATATAATTCTCAACCTATTAAAGGATAGATGTGTTCATGACCTCATAACATCACGGAATGAAGTCAGAGACCAAAGGAGGATGTCAGGAGAGTTTTATTGGAAATAAAGAGAAGAAGGGCTGTAGGATTGCTAGGAGGGCTCCCGGGGTTGACCACTGAGGCTGTTTGTCTGAGGTCATTTCACTGTAAAATCACAGTGTGGTTACAACAGGGGTCAGACTAAAAATGACTTATAGGATTATAGATATTAACTAACATTGATCCAAAAGGGAAGCGAGTCACAAAGCAAGCATATGTGGAAAGAATAAAAACATTCCTAGAAAGTAAAGGAAGTATGTATGCTCCAGAGGTTTGATCACCCGTCTGGGCCTACTGGAGCAAATGGCGCTAACTACAGCATGATACCAAGTGGATGTTTATCTCTAGTGAGGAAGGCGGCCTGCCTGTAGAGGCCTGGCTCTTCTGATTTGCCGCCAGCCCCAATCTTTGTGTCTCATTTTCGAGTTGATATTTTAAGAAACCCAAACTCTTTCTAATCACATATAAATTTCTATATAATCTAGCAGTTTATAATAAGCCAAATGCTAAATTTAATATTTGAATCTAGAACTTGTTGTCAATATTTTTGTTGAGAAAACCGATGAACATTGAATGAAAAAGTTTTATTTTTAAAAAATCCTTGATAATTTAATGTGACAATATGAATGTCAAATATTAATAGGAGGGAAAGAAGAAATAATTCAAAACAGTTGCCCTTGAACAGTTTCCCCCCAGAAGTACTCATGCATCCAGAATCTAATGATAGGATTCAAGAGAAGAGACTGAGAAACACTGGCTTTGTTATTTAGTTATTTAGTTATACAGAATTCTCAACCAGTCTTTTTTTGTTCAATAAATTGTTTTTATTCTGCAGCATGTTCCATGTTTTCCGGGTGCTTACGAGTTTTAAAAAAACTGTTCTTAACCATCTGTGTATTTTTATTTCACAAAACCCATCAGACACTGGGGTGTTTACTACCTGCATTCCTCTTCCTTCTCCCTCCCAGAGTACTGAGAGTAGAGGCCTTTGCCACCGTGCCTGGATAATAACTGACACCTGTATGGAATGCTGGAACAGTAAATTTCATTTTCTCTCTATGCCAAAAATATGACATTTAAGTTCTGTGGGCCTCAGTTTACATACCTCGCAAAAAGGGTTCATAAGCAGCTTTTGCCTCTCATGCAATTTGTACTCATTGTGCATTCAGTGGTCTCAGTTTCACATGGAGGGAATAATCGGATGGCTATCTGCTGAGTTGGAATACACCAGCATAAGGTTTACAGGATGTGGGAATGCACCTGGAAAATTTTACAGCTGTCATTTTCCTATAAGATCTGAAACGTGATCGATAAGTTATCATTTCTTGTGTTGGATCAGCAAAAGTGTTACGGAAGTGCAAATATATTTTTGGTTTCGGAAACATTTTAATGCATATCAGACATTGACTTAGTTGTATTCCATAGGAGCATAAAAAGACTTTTATGTAAACTAAAGTAACCCTCAGTAAGTAGAACAAAACACATGACAAAATATCAGTGAACTTGCTCAATGCTAAACATTGCTCTGTGGCAAAATTTAGAATACCCTATATAAATGTACCTTTTGTAACCAGACTAGAATAGGAGGCAATATGGCTTCACCAAACAGAATTGAATTATTAGCATAATAATACTAATAATCATAATCAATAGCTAATACTTACTGGTCATTAACAATAGATCAAGTAATTTCTCAAATGATTTATGTATTAAAAACCTTACTTAATATTCTAATCATATTATATATCTAATTTCTTTGTTCTGTTAGAGATAATAATCTAAAATTCCATAATTTGCTATATTTTAGTTAATGGCAGGTTGCAAACTACCTTTTGTTTGTTTGTTTGTTTGTTTTAATCAGTACCCAGGATTGAACTCATGACCTCACTCTTGCAAGGCAAGCACTTATGCCACTCAGCTAAATCCCCAGCCCTATAAATGACCTTTTAGTAGTTCTTAGGTTAGGATCCCATTTGAAAAATTACAGTGTTTTTATATAGCCCAAAAGCAAATCAGTAATTGTTTTAAAGTTTTTGTTTTAGAAATCTGATTTCTCCTCAACAGACTCTGTTATGCACTCATCTTCCACTAGCAGATTTATAATTTATTTGTCTCTAATTACCTGGTAATATTTAACACTTGCTGTTAAGCTCTGTGGTTCTGGGCCAAATGAATTTCCTTAAAGATAGCCAGATAAAAGGCAGAACTGGAGCACTTGCCATTTTTATTACTGCACTGCAAAAACAATTTCAACATGCTTACCGGAGTTCTTTTGGAAAAGTAATTTTAAATGGGAAAGGCATTCTGCTTTTTGTTACATGGCTGATTGTTTTTCAATGTATACACCATTGCTGCCATTCACAATAATTACATGTCAAAGATTTCTACCACCTCTGTATTTGATTCTTGTCACGATGGTCTTCTGTTTTTAACATAATATGCCCATTTGAGTATGTGTATACTAGACATGCAATCAGGAAACACTGTACTAACTAAAATGCTTTCTAAATGGGAAAATTTATCTGTGTTAATATCAAATCATGTCACATTTTATTTACAGGGATAACAAGACATGGATGGATGCTTGTTGCTGGAAAAGGACATTATATTTCAACATGGTCATTGGTGGTGAAGATATTAACGGGTAACATAACAAGCAGAATTTCACATGACTTGGGAAATCTATGTGACATGAAGAAAAGTTAATTTCATCCTTGCCTCATTAATCAGATATGCCGCCAGCTAAAAATTGTCATTTAACAATATTGTGCTTTCTGCTGTGCAGCACTGATGAAGATACTGGCATACAAAACAGAAGTAATTGGGCCGGGTGCCGGCAGGAGGGGAGGGTGAGATGTACGGGAACAAATGTATTTAGATCTGACCTTTATGAAGAATTACTAGAGGCAACTTGGTTGGTACCTGTCATTGCTAATGGAGACTATGGATTCTACACTGTTTAAACGGCCTTGCACATGAACTGCTTGAAGCTGAAATTAACTACAATGGTTCCTGCATGCTGGCCTCACACCGAAGTCTGCAAAGCAGAGAGAGTGCCAGGCAAGACGTGGGTGTGGGCAAAGCAAATGCTGGGCTGGAAAATGTAGTAGGGAAGAGGAAGCCGCACCATTACTTTAAATCCTTTGTAGGTCCAGGTAAAACAAAGACCTGAACAGAACTCCAGGGGGGGCAGAAGGCTTCAGAGATCCTGATGAAACGCTATATAGGGCACACTTTCAATTAAGTGATTTCTGTCATTCTTACATCAAAATGGAGAGGAAAACATCACTCTCATTGTTTATAAAAGAGATGCACATTTCTGCAAAGTCGCACACATCATTTCATGGCACTGAAGTTTGCATAATAAATTTGAGCTTAGACATCCCAAAATACTATTTCCAAAGCACAGATTTCAAAAACTTTCTTGGGATACAATTTTAGAGTAACAGAATTTATACATCCTAAATGTACACTTCAACGAGTTCGGAAAATATATGCATAATATAACCATCACTGTAATCCACATTAAGAGCATTTTTATCAACATGAAAATTTCCTCGTCTTGGAGGCAGCATGCTTTCCATTCCTCAGCAATTTACAGCCTCAGGGAAAAGATTTTTTTTTTTTTTTTAATTTGTAAACATGTGAGTTGAGGAACCATATATTAAAATTCTACAAAAGTAGCCTTTTGCACCTTCTTTTGCTCAGTACACTGTGTAGGAAGTTTTGTTCACACTATTGCATATATCAATGCTTAGCTTTCTAATTGTTCGGGATTCGTTCTGTGTATATACCTGAACTTATTCATCCATGACTTAGGTAATACCGTTTTTTCATGTTTCTAGTTTGGAGCTATTACAAATAACTTGATGATGTGTATTCTTTTATAGGTATTTGTGAGGACATGGTTCTACTTATCTTGGATAAATACACAGAAACTCTGAGACATATTCTGCATTCATAGATCTTAGGTCCTTAATTTTTGATAGTAATTAATGAAAACTGCACACATTCATGGGATTCCATGTGATATTTTGATACATACATATATTCTGTAATATTTAAATTGAGTTAAGAATATATTCTCATACATTTCTCATGTGTTTAAGTTAAAACATTCAAAGTACTTTTTCTAGATACTTTATAAAGTACTCTACATTATAATTTTTGTAGGCACCTTCCTATGTAACAGCACACTGGATAGTCTTACCTCCATGTAACTATAACTTAATGCCCTTTATTCAGTTTCTCATCATCCTTGCTTTCCTCCTGCCCTCCCAGCTTGTGGTGACCATCATGCAATTCTCAACGTCTATCCAGTCAGGTTGTTTGGATTCCATATGAGAATGAAATCATACAGAGGTAGTCCTCCATGTCTGGCTTACTTCATTTATCATGGTAATTCCCACTTCCATCCATGTTGTTACAACTGACAGGGATTCATATTTGTCATGGCAGAATAGTTTTGCACTGCAAATCTGTATATTTTCTTTATTAATTCATTATGTGATTGTCATTCATCTCATTGTTGTTTTGATTTCTGTTTTATTGGTGATTAATGGCATTTGGTGTTTTTCTCCTAGGTCTTAGCCGTCTGTGTGCCTTCTTGTCAGAAGTGACTGTTCAGGGTCCTATTGCCCATTTTCAAAATAGAGGTAATAGGGATTTTTTTTTTTTTTTTTTTTTTTTTTTTTGCTATTGAGTATTTTAAATTCCTCACAAAAGCTGGGAAGTAACTTTCCAAATGCGAGATTTGTAAGTATTTTCTTATTTTTTTTTACTTTTTATCGGTACCAGAGATTGAACTCATGACCGCCTACTTGCAAGGCAGGTGCTTATGCTGCTGAGCTAAGTCCCCAGCCCCGTATTTTCTTATTTGTAACAAGGTATCTCTTTATGTATTGTTTCCTTTGCTATGCAGAAGATTTTATTTTTAATTTTATTTCCACTAAAATATTATTTTATTGGTACATTTTAGATATACATAATGATAACATTCATCATAGGGAATTTGTGCCTGTGCATCATATTAGTATTTTAATTTGTGGTAATTATGCTTGCTTATTTTTTCTCTGGTATTCAATGGTCTGGTAAAATAAACAAATAAACAAGTAAAAGAGAGAAAATCTTTATCCATTATGATATCCAGAATGATTTACCCTTTTCTTTTTTACTTTACACATTTTCAAGTCTTATATTTAAGGCTTTAATCCATTTTGAGTTAATTTGTTGAACTGATGCAATAGAAAGGGAAAAATAATTAATGCAGATTCAATTCCCCATGATGAATGCAATGAGTATATAAGACAAATATGTATTAATAATAATAAAGTTAAAATATTTTTAAGATGGAAATAGGAAAGAATAGGTTTTTTAAAGAAGCATTATTGGTCACTAAACATCCTTACAGTGCTCAGGTATAAGTAGACAAGCTTTATTTTTGAACAAATATTTAAAATATCAAATTTAAGAGATATATATGCATATATATATGTATATGAGAGTCTATATTCCTTCTCTATGTAGATATTCAATTTTTATGTGACTGTTTAATGAAAAGACATTTTCTTCTTTGTATTTTTAACAACTTTATCAAAATTTAGCTGGTTGTAAGTATGTGAGTATACTTCTATATTTTCTACTTTATTGGTTTATGAGTCAGTTTTATTACCAATACTGCTACATTGTTTTGTAATATATTTTAAAATCAATTATTATAATGTACATTGTTTTATTTTTTATGCTCAAGATTACTTTGATTTGAATTGTTTGTAACTCTATATGAATTTTAGTATTATTAATTGAAGAATTAATTCTGTTAAATGTATAGCATTATTCCTGTTGCATAATTTGTGTTTTTGAAATATCTTTCCATACCAAGAATAAATTTCACCTCACTATTGTGAGCCTTTCTCAATTTGCTGTTCACTTGTCTAAGTTTGGTGTCAGGATATTTCTGACCTTGTGAGTTTGGGGGAATTCTCTCCTTGTCAATTCACTGAAATTACTTCAAGAATGGCATTTTTCTTTAAATATTTGTTAGCTTTCAGTAACAAAGCCTCATGGGCTTTTCTTTAATACGAGTTTTGTTACTAATTCAGCCTTGCTAGTTATTTTTGGTCTCCTCAGGCTTTCTGTTTTTCATGATTGAATCTCGGTACGTTGTAAGTGTCCAGGAATTCTTACATTTCCATCAGGTTATCAAATTTATTGTTGTACAGTTGTCTACAATGCTGTTTAGTGACCCATATTTTTGCGGTTTTGTTATATTTTTGTTGTGTCAGTTGTAATGCCTCCTTTTACATTTCTGATTTTATTTGCATCCTTTATTTTTCTTAATCTAAGTACTTGCCAATTTATGCTTATCTTTTTCAAAGAAACAGAACTTTTGAATTCTTTTTTTGTTTACTTTTCATTATTTTTGCCCTAAGACAAAGTTTCCTTTCTTTTCCCAGTTCTTTAAGATGTGATTATGAATTATTTATCTTTCTGTATTTTATTTATGTTTTCTATTGCAATAAACTTCTCTCTTAGTAACGTTTTGTTGTATGCCATGAATTTTGCTGTGTTGTTTTTGGTTTTGTTTGAAGAAATCTTTAAGTTTTTTCTTAATTTCATTCATTATTCATTCACTGTTAAGATGTATATTGTTTAATACGCATTTTCCCTATTTGATTTCTAGTTTTAACACTGTAGTTAGAAAAGATAATACATATTTCAATATTTTAAATAATTTAAATTTATTTTATAGTTTGTTGTATAGTGGAACATGGTCTAAAGGCTGTTGAGAAGCATATGTATGCATTCTGAAACTGTTACATCGAACGTTCCATAGATTTCTTCTTCTTGGGAACAATTTTAACTTTGCTATTTCTTTGCTGTTTTTCTCATGCATGCCTTTTTGTTACTGAAAGTAGGGTGTTAAAATCTTCTGCTTATTTGATTATAATCTGTTATTCCCATTTGTTGTTAGTGTTCATCTGGTGTTTTAGGGCTTAAATGATTGAATATGGGATATATATATATATATATATATATATATATATATATATATATATTACTGTATCATTTATAATGACCTACCTTATTTCTTTTTTGCTGCTTTTGTTTTAATGTCTATTGTTTTATACCACTACCATTGCTTTCTTTTGATTTGCATTTGTATATAATTTTTTCTTCAATTAGTTTTTACTGTAGGTGTGTCCTTAGATCAGAAACAAGTTTCTTATAAGCTACCTATAGATGGGTCTTGAGTTTTAGTCATTTAGTTATTTTGATTTTTAATTTAGCAACTTAATTCATTTATAGTTAAACTAAGATATAGCCTTTCTATTGTCATTTTGAAAACTTATTTTATGGTAGTTTTCTCTTTTCTTTCTATGTCTTCCTTTGTGGTTATTTAATTTGCAAAATACTTTAATTCCTTGTTTATTATGCTGGAGTTTCTTGTTACTAATTTTGCTTTATAGTTTCCATTAGCTTTAAAGTTGCATTTTGCTTCTCATAAAAATATTTTGAAATGATAGCAATATAATATTACTTTTAAAAAGGAACAAAAAATACTAATAAAGTATTCTGAAGTTATATTATTTCTTCCCAATGTTTCAATTTTAATATTGCTTATTGCTTTGAACTTTAATGTATTTTGTTATTTTACATTTGTTGTTTTTTAGTCTTCATGCTAAAGATGTGAATGTTCTATGCAGTATCTTTTTAATGTCTCAGTAGTCCAAATGAATTTGTTGGTATAATTAATATGGAGTTTATAACTCTGATGTTTGTTTGTTTTTTTTTTTTTTATTCTTGTCTCTTCCTTTCTGTTTGAAGAATATTCCTCAGCATTTTATTAGGGAAATTTTTGTCTGGAAATGTCTTTCTCTCTCATTGCCAAGTAATGGCTTTGCGAGGGACAGTTCCTTCATTATCAGAGTGTCCTGTCTTTATTATTGTGTGGATCTCCTATACCTCTCTACTGTCTTATATGGCCTATGCCAAGTAGTCTGCTGTCAAGCAAATTGTGATATAACTTTGTGTTTTGTTTCTTTTCTCTTGAAGTCTTGAAAATCTTCTCATAATATTTCTACTTTAAGAGCATGCTCACACTATATTTGAGGGTAGATTTGGTTCAGTTACATATCACTGATGATAACTGATGTTCCCATACCTGTAGCCTTGAGAAGTTTTCTGGCATTAATTTTTTGATTTAAATTTTTAAATCTTTGGCATTCTCAAGTCTATCTTGAACACTAATGATCTGAATAATTCTCTTTTAATGATGCTTCCAATTGCCCATACATTTTCTTCATACCTTTTCATCTTTTTGTGGTTTTGATTTGAATTTTCTAAACAGCTAATGATATTGTGCACTTTCAATTTGCTGATTGGTGATGTGTATATCCTTTTTAGATATAAATCTATTCAGATACCAAAGCTTTAATATATTATATATTGAAAGACTACATATTGTAATTAACTGCTCCAATCTGTTTAATGTAATTTCTCTTTAATTAATATTCAGGTGGCTAAAATACCAAACCCTAGATATAAATATTTTGTTTCATGCAATATTTTAAATAGCATTCTATACTAATCCAAGAGATATAATGCATGCCAAGTGATTTATATTAGAACCTTCATCTATTATTTTATATATTTATGCTATGTACGGGATACCTGGTATATTCTTGGTAAGAAAGTGATTTGATTTAACTAGGAATTGAAGATAATTGAATTTGAACTTACACTTAGCCCTTATGATATTTTCGGTGACTTAATATTCCTAGTTTATCTTCAAACTCTGCATATTGCAAACATTATTTCTTACTCAGTTAATAAATACATAAATACATATAGATGTATATATATATATATATATATATATATATATATATATGATACATTCACATTAGAAAATGGTATACGTCCCTACTTTATTCCAGGATGTTAGTGAATCATCAGTTTGTGTTATGAATATTCTTGGAAGCTTGTTCTATAACATAAAAATGAAAAAAACATAATTGAATTAGATATAATGGTAAATCACAAAACTGTAGTTTATCTACACATAAATGTCTTCTCAATTCTATTTCCCCTTAGCAGAATGGCAACAATATCCAGAACCATTCTCATGACATTTGACATTAGTTAAGTTATAGTGCAAGACATGTCCGAATAGATAAACATATTCTCAATAATTGTGGACTTAATATCCTCACATTAAAACATTTTCACGATCATAGGGCCATGTGATAATATGCACAAAGATACTCTAACAGAATACAAAAACTCCAAACTGTATAGCAAACATTTTAGACTAACATTGTTTTTCATAATATCTGACCTGCAACATTGAACACAGTTGATATATTATAGATACCTAAATAAGTAAGTCTGAACTTAATTTTATTTTTTAACTTAAATAATTGAGGTAGAGTTTCCAGCTAGCAGGCAGGCCCACACTATCCCTGGAGCCCAGCCTATTTGTGACTCTTGCACCCTCTGGGTGCAGAGTAACGGCTGGGTGGGTCAGGGGCACCTGCATCCCCCTCACCGTGTGTCTGGAGGACTGTGGATTTCTCAGCAAGCAGGCGAGCATCACCAGTTCCAGAGGCCCGCGGCCTGCGTTAAGTGCCCAGAGCACTCTGCCAGAAGCCCAGACTGTTGGGCTCCCTCCAGGCTTCCGGGTGCAGTGAAGTGGCTAAGTGGGTCTGAGGTGCCAATATCCGCCTCCCCATTCTGGCTGTGCTCTGAGAACTGGAGTTTCCAGCAAGCAGGCGGGCACACACTATCCCTGGAGCTCAGACTATTTGGGTCTTTTGCACTGTCTGAGTGCAGAGTAAGGGCTGGTCTGGTCTGTGGCGCTTGCATTCACCTCCCTGTGTGTCTAGAGGACTGTGTACTTCTCAGCAAGCAGGCGAGCATCACAAGTTCCAGAGCCCTGCGGCCTGCGGTAAGTGCCCAGTGCACTCTGCCCCATGCCCAGAGTGTTCCGGACTCTCAAGCCTTCCGGGTGCAGTGAAGTGGCTGAGTGGGCCCCAGGCGCCTACATCCGCCTCCCCATTCTGGTTGAGCTCAGAGAACTGTGGAGTTTCAAGCAAGCAGGCTGGATCACAGTGTCTTGGAGCTCAGCTTATCTGGAACCATGGAGCTCTAAACAGGCAGAAGAGGGCCACTGGTTCCAGAGGCCCAGCAAACTGGGGGAAGTGGGTGCCAGAGTCCCAGGAGCTTTGAACATAAAAGTGGATTTCCAACAGACACTGAGGAAGATTTCAAATAACACTTAAAACACAAAATGACGAGACGAAAGACCAAATTACAACCTCAAACCTCCAGCCCATCTCAAGAAACCTTACGAGCAATGTATATAGAAGAAAATGTATGCCATACTCCTCAAATATTGGACAAAATAGCTACTGAAATAAACAAGCAAATGCAGGAAGCTTTACAGGAATTCAAACTCAAAATAATCTCCCAGGTAAAAGAAGAAATGATAAAAGAAATGAAAGAGATTGTGAATATATCTAAAGAAAACACAGTTAAAATACCAGAGGAAATAAAAAGATAGAATGCCTGGATGAGCAATATAATAAAAAGAAAAAGCAAAATACATAAAGCAGTTGCACAGAGATATACAGGAAATAAAAATCTCCACTGAAAGCTGTAAAATTTGCCTTAATGAAAGTGAAGATAGAATTTCAGACCTTGAAGACAGGATTGCAGCTAGTGAACAGGAAAGGAAAGATCTTTTAAAAATAACAAGGGATCAGGAAATGACAATTCAACAACTGCAAGATGATGCTAAGAAAAACAACATAAGATTGATAGGGATTAATGAAAAACAAGGGGAGAACATAAAGGATGTCAAGAGGATATTTAGAGAAATAATAGCTGAAAATTTTACAAGTATGAGATCAGAAACTGACATTAGGTTCAGTGAAGCCTATAGAACTCCAAATAGTCATAACCAAAATAAAACTACACCCAGACATATACTAATCACCATTGCAGATTTCCAAAAAAGAATAGATTATTAAAAGCTGTCAGAGTAAAGACAGATCACTTATAAAGGGAAACCTATCAGAATCACAGCAGACTTCTGAGCACAAACAATAAAGTCAAGAAGAACATGGAGTGAAGTATTCCAGATCCTAAAGAAAAATGATTTCCAACCTAGAGTGATGTACCCTGCAAAACTATCATTCAAAACTGAAGGTGAAATATGACACTTCCATGACAAAGAGCAGCTGAAGAACTTCATGAACAACAAGCCAAGCCTGCAAAAAATATTGAGAGACAGTTTAGATACACAAAGGGAAAAAAACGCTAAGCAAAGCAGATAATTAACAGAAGCAGATAAAGAACAGAAAGATAAAGATGCAACAGCAGAGGGATAACATGTCAACAATAAACCAGCATATAACAGTTATAACCATTAAAGTAAATGGTCTCAATGCATCAATCAAAAGAAACAGACTAGTAGAATGGATCAAGAAACAAAATCCAACCATATGCTGTTTACAGGAAACCCATCTAACCCAGAAGAATACTCACAGCCTGAAAGTCAAAGGATGAAAATAATACTTCACACAAAAGGAATAATAAAAAAAAAAAAAAGCAGGAGTAGCCACTCTATTTGCAGACAACGTGAATAAAGGACAAAGAAGTTCACTACATACTCCTTAGGGGAAAACTCCAAGAGGAAGATATAACTATCTTAAATATATATGCACCAAACTCCAGCGCACCCAGTTATATAAAACAACTATTGACAGAAATGAAAACTCAAATTATCAGTAACACAATTGTAACAGGAGACCTTAACATGCCTTTGACACCAAGGGACAGATCAACCAGAGAGAAAATTAGCAAAGAAATACCAGAAATGAATCACACCTGTAAACAAATGGACTTCATAGACATATACAGAATGTTCCACCCAACAACATCAGAATACACATTCTTCTCAGCAGTACATGGGTCATTCTCTAAAGTAGACCATATATTATCTCACAGAGCATATTTAAACAAATGCAAAGGAGTTGAAATCATCCCTTGCATGTTATCAGATCATAGCTCTTTGAAATTAGAAATTAAGGATAAAAGATATTGCAAAAATCCCACAAACACATGGAAACTGAATAACACAATATTGAGTAATCAGTGGGTCACAGAGGAAATTAAAGAAGAAATTAAACAATACCTACAAGAAAATGAAAATACAGACACAACTTAGCGGATTCTCTGGGATGCAAGAAATCCATCCTCAGAGGAAAATTTATTGCACTGAGTTCCCACATCAGGAAAACAGAATGAATACAAATAAACAACCTGATGCTACACCTAAAAAAGCTAGAAAAAGAAGAGCAAGTCAAGCCCAAAGCCAAAAGAAGGGAGGAAATTATAAAAATTAGAGCAGAAATCAACGCAATAGATACTAAGAAAAAAATCTAAAGAATCAACAAATCAAAGAGTTGGTTCTTTGAAAGAATAAATAAAATTGATAAGCCCCTAGCCAACCTTATTTAATAAAGGGAAGAAAAAGCTCAAATTCATGCAATAATAAATGAAAAAGGTGAAATTACTACAGACTCTACAGAAATACAGAAGATCATCAACACCTATTTTGAAAACCTCTACTCTCAAAGGTTTGATAACAGAAGAAATAGACAGATTCCTAGAAACATATGAAGTACCAAAGCTAGATCAAGAGGATGTAAAACTGCTGAATAACCCAATCTCTATTAATGAAATTGAAAACGTAATTAAGTCCTTACCTACAAAGAAGAGACCAGACCCAGATGGATTCACTGCAGAATTCTATAAGAAGTATAAAGAAGACCTAATGCTGACACTCCTCAAACTATTCAGTGAAATTGAAAGGGACGCAGTCTTCCTAAGTCATTCCTAGAAGCAAATATTACTTTAATCCCAAAACCTGAGGAAGACCCAACTAAAAAAGAGGACTATACACCAATCTCCCTAATGAACACAGATGCAAAAATACTCAATAAAATATTGGCAAACAGGATGCACCAAATCATCAAGAAGATTATACACCATGAACGAGTGGGATTCATCACAGGAATGGAGGGATAATTCAACATAGGTAAATCAATAAATGTAATCCACCATATCAATAAAGCCAAAAGTAAGAATCACATGATTATTTCTATAGATGCAGCAAAAGCCTTTGATAAGGTCCAACATTCATTCATGATAAGAACTTAACAGAAAATTGGAATAGATGTTCTTTACCTCAATATAATGAAGGCCGTTTATGACAAACCAACAGCCAGCATCATACTAAATGGCCAAAAATTGAAAGCCTCTACTTTAAAATCAGGCACAAGACATAGATGTCCTTTATCATCACTCCTATTTAATATAGTACTAGAAGTACTAGCCAGAGCAATTAGACAAGAGAGAGAAACAAAAGGGGTAAAATTAGGAAAACAAGAAGTTAATTATCATTGTTTGCAGATGACATGATACTCTATGTATAAGGCCCCTTAAACTCCATTGAAAGACTCTTAGATATAATAAATAAATTCAGTAATGTAGCTGGATACAAAATCAATACTCATAAATCAATAGCATTCCTATACACTAACAACAAAATCACAGAGAGGGAAATAAGAGAAACCAAACTCTGTGTAGGTGAAAGACCTATACAGGGAAAATTATAGCACACTGAAAAAAGAAATCGAAGATGATCTCAGAAAGTGGAAAGACTTCCCTTGCTCATGGATAGGAAGAATAAACACTGTGAAAATGGCCATTCTCCCAAAGCTGGTATACAGATTCAATGCAATCCCAATAAAAATACCATCAACATAACTTATAAATTGAGAAAAATCACTCCTAAAATTCATCTGGAACCAGAAGAAACCTAGAATAGCAAAGACAATTCTAAGCAGCAAAGGCAAGGCAGGAGGCATCACAATCGCTGACTTGAAGTTATACTACAAAGCAACAGGAGTAAAATCAAAATGGTACTGGAATCAAAACAGAGCCGAAGATCAATGGAATAGATTAGAAGATAAAACCACAACTACAAACACACTCAACCACCTTATCTTTAATAAAGGAGCCAAGCAGTTTCACTGGAAGAACGATAGTCTCTTTAATAAATGGTGTTGGAAAAACTGGCTCTCCATTTGCCGAAAAATAAAGCTAGACCCATGCCTATCACCATGTACTAAATTAAAATCTAAATGGATCAAAGATCTGAATATTAAAACAGAAACACTAAATCTATTGGAAGACAAATTGGGTAGAAAGCTTGAAGACACAGGGGTAGGTAGAGAATTCATGAACAGCACTCAAACCACACGGGAAATACTTCCCAGAATCAATAACTGGGACCCCCTCTTATTAAAAAGTTTCTGCATGTCAAAAGAAATCTCCAGCATAGTGAAAAGAAAACCCACAAACTGGGAAAAGATCTTAGTGAACTCCCCCTCAGACAAGGGACTTTTGTCTAAAACATATAAAGAATTTTAAAAACTCAGACCCCAGAATTCAAAGATCCAATCCAAAAATGGGCATCTGAGATGAATACGCAATTCTCAGATGAAGAAAAACAAATGGCAAATAAATACATGAAAAAATGTTCATCATCATTGGTAATTAGAGAAATGCAAATTAAAACCACACTGAGATTCTATCTCACCCCTGAAAGAATGGCCAGGATCAAGAAAATCAACAACAACAAATGCTGGAGAGGCTGTGGGGAAAAGGAACTCTCCTACACTGTTAGTGGGAGTGTAGACTGGTACAACCTTTGTGGAGGTCAGGCTCGAGATTTCTAAAAAAGCTGGGATTGGAAGTCCCATTTGTTCCAGCCATTACACTTCTAGGCATATTCCCAGATGAACTAAAAGCATCATACCACAGTTTTATATGTGCACCTATGTTTACTGCAGCACAATTTGTTATCACCAGATCTTGGAAACAACCCAAGTGTCCATCAACTGAGGAATGGATAAAAAAGTTGTGGTATTTCTATACAATGTAGTATTACTCAGCTATAAGGAAGGATCACATTGAGATATTTATCAATAAATGGGTGCAGCTTGAGGCCATACTCATAAGTGAAATAAATCAATCTCGCATATATGAATACAGAATAGTTTCCCTAATGTAAGTAATGATTCAAATATATAAAAGTAGGTGGTAATCATGATTCCTCATTAGGTGGCCTTGAAGCCTTATAAAGTTTTCACTTATTAATTGGAAAGGCTTTATTCTGGACTGCTTGATATTATAGCCTGTGATGAAATGAACAGCTATTTTGAAGAAAATAAGTCATCATAATAGCTAGTGCTGCTATATTATCATCTTGTTTTGAAGCCCCACCAAACTATGGCTCTTCTGTCTCCATTGGTTTTATCATGATATATCTTGCTGGACTTTATTATATGTGATAGTATAAACAAAAATTGTTATAGGAAAGAAATAATATAGAAACCATTGTTTATTTTCTGTTAGTTGGTTCTAAACCCCTAAAATGCTTTAATCCACTTGAATGGTTTTACACTGACTTTATATGTTTGAAGCTATAGGATATGAAGTTATATTCAAAATATTTCAAGGAAAAAGACACTATGGTAACTACTATTAAACCGGTTATTTGGTGGTGAAGCCCTAGGTTGCTGAAACTGTCATGCTTTGACCTGTACTGTTATGATGTTATATCCTCTTTTATCTCAATCTCTTCCTTATTCATTAAAAAATTAGTTATTTTTTATGATTTTTTAATTAAGGGGAAAATCAAAAAAATTAGCAGGATATATTATAGTAACTTATTTGATTTCCTATTACCTTGATTTGAAGTCCTGTAATACTCCCACTATCTTGTTTTGACTGATTAGACTGTTCCGTTCTGTATGATAGTATCAATTTTGAAGGTATAGGCAACTACTTTGAAGGCAATAAGATTCACTATGATGCCCATTCTGGTTTGCCTTTTACCTTCATTGGAAGTCCTGTAGTGTTTACAAGGTTTAGGTTTTATTGGTCTTGTTCTCTACTGTTTTGTTCAACTTTATAATACCTAATGAGATAGACAATTCTTTTTAAGGAAGCAAGAGGCATTATGGTAACCATTGTCGATAACCTTGTACTCTGTTTTTACATCATGTGCTATGTCTATCCTTGGTTTTGACTGACAGGTTTGTTTTGCCATATTTGACTTTATTCTCTTCCAAAAAAAAGTAATAAGAACTAAGAAGTAATAAACCCAAAATGTGTAAATTTTGTTGTAAAAAAGGAAAAAAAGTGCTCTAAAATATACAACTGCAAGTGTGTTTAGGGGTGTTAAATAGATGCCCATATTAATGTTTTTGGTTGGATCATTCAACAAAACTGTTTGCCGTCTCACTATTTGAATGTCCACTTTGTATGCTTTGATACTGTGACTTGAGCAACTGTCTCTAGGATGATAATTGTAATCTATTAACTGGTGATTTCTGGGTTTTTTTTTAAGTTCTGTATTAATTGTACCCTTACACTGCTTTGTTTTGTTTTGTTTTGTTTTTTTCTCTTTTTCCTTTTAAATAAAATTTAAAAAAAATAAATAATTGAAAGGCCCCTAGTGATAAGAGAAAGGGCAGAGACATTATATATTTAGCAAACCTTTCCCTATTATAATAATCAGTAAAAAAAGTACAAATATTGTTATACTCCATTGAATATTAACAATATGAAAATAAAATTATCATCTTTTTTCATGCATAATAACATATGACCTAAGAATTTTGTGAACTCCATTAATGTTTTTGCTTATTTATTACTATTTTATGGTTATTTTTAACATCACCATTATTTTACTATCTCAATTATGTGATAAAGAAAATTACAAGCAAAGAAGTAAAACAATTTGCCAAATGTTACCCACTTAACATGCCACAGAACAACATGAATAAACATACTTATAATTAAAAACAGTTGCAACTAATCTTCTGTAACTGTTATTCAAGTTAATGATTCATTATTGACAGCATTGCAGAAGTCCCTACATATTTGAAACCAACAGAAGAGTTATTTCTTCAAAAGGCAATCTTATCATGTCATTAATGATAATCATTATATTTTATTTAGAGTTTTACTGCAAGCAAACAAACATTATATTTCACTTATATTAACTATTAGACATAGATATTTATAAATCTAACCAGTATTCTTTTTTCCATGTTTATTCTTTATAATCCCCAACTAGTGCTCAATTAAATGTAAATAACATTATCAATTTGTTATAGGTAGTTACATTTATTCATTTGAATCCTGTATAATTATTCCAAAATTTATTAATATATTCTAATATATTAAGTTTGATGAACCTTTTCATCCTGATTTTATCTATCACAGAAAATATGAACATTCATGTAGACGTAATTTTGTATTTTACAAAAGTTTCTTTAATTTAAACATGGTGCTAGGGATCAAGGGTCATGGATTAAATATCTTGTGGAACCCCATATATAAATTAGATATCTTTGTTAATTTTCCTTTTTAATTTGGAAATTTCATGTAGCAATTTTCCTTGTAGCATTACACACTAGAGTTAGATTTATGGATATTGGCTTCAATCTTTTCCAACAAATAACAGGATTATATTGCTAAGAAGAAGATGATGTTAGTAAAAGCATAATAAAAAAAAAGATGGATAGAGATATTCTGAGACCCTAATTCCAGTTCATGGCATTGTATCATGTACAAATTTTATATTGCATCTGGAGAGCTCACCGGAGTCTTTAAACTATACACAGGAACAATCAAAAGGCTGGATGTTACTGTATGTGTCTAGATACCCCCCACAAAGCCTTAGGCAGTCATAGGTGGGACTTTTCAGTGGTGGTTGGATCGAGTGTGTGATGCCAGGATTATGTGTCTGTGATGCTGGGTCATTAACAGATGGAAGAGTACTAAATTAGTACATTGATTGGATTGGCACAGTTTAGGAAGTGCATAATTGGAATGCCACCCCCTCCCCGGGTGTGAATATTGCCCTCTTCAAAGTATCTTGGATAGAATATAATGAACAGAAAGAGGGCTGCTGTGGCTATTGTCACTTACTGCTTGCCGCCTCACTACTTTGCTATCTTGTTGCTTTCTGCTTGCATTGAACTGTTTCTCTTCTTTGATGCTCTGCCACCCAGCTTTGGAATCAATCTATTATGGAGTACAGCTTCTATTGTGAACCAAATAAAGCTTTACTCCTGCAATTTTGGATATTGATATTTCGCCTCAGCAACAAAAGAACTAAGATATCGCATGACATTGTGCTATAAAATGTAGAATTTATTTATGTAACTCAAAAATCTTTGTGGTAAGTTTGATAGGAAGAAAGTACATTTAATGTGAACATGTAAGATATTCTAGAATGTTCTGATAAACATTCTTGAGCTAAGGAGATACTACATTTCTGACAGTTAAAATAGACAAAACTATTCTTTCACAGTGTGGATGGCATTCCACAGAAGCAATCAGATCGAGATTATCTGTGTTTTTTTTAAAATCTGCAACATGTTTCTCTGACAGCAAAGGCTTTCTCTATGAGGTTAAGGCAAGGTAGGACAGTCAGAATATTTGAAACCATTTATTTTTTGTTGGAAATCTCTTGAGTCATAGCCAAGGAAGCTACAAACTATTTCACACTTTTTCCTGCTTCACAAATTACCACCATGGAAGACTAAATGGAGAGTTCACACTCCCTATTACAACTGGAACAGAATGCCTTTATACATGAACTGATAATCTAAAACACTAGGTGTATCCTTGGCATCAGCAGAGATAACGCTACAGTCAGACATATATGTAGACCCCACATGAGAAATGGTTGTTGGAGCTGTGAGTGGTGTTGTCTTAGTCACTTTCTCATTGCTGACACATTCCAGATACCCACAAATTAGAGGCAGAGAGGCTTTAGGGGGTTTTTAGAAGATATAGTTGATAGCAGATTAACTGAAGGCAGGAAGGGCAAGATAGAAATGTGGTAGAAGAAAGATGGTCACATCGTGGAAGTCAAGAACTAACAGAAGAAGGGAGGAGGTGGGGAGAGGGATGTGTTCTTCCAGATCACATTTCTAGTGACCCACCTCTGCCACCCAGACCTCGCCTCCCAACTGCAAGTTAGCCGTAAACTCATCGCTGCACTAATTCACCGAGAAGTATGTCACCCCCAATTTAATCACCTTCCAAATACATCAAGTTTGGGGATCCCCCACAAATCTAAAACATAACAGATTTTGGAGAAAAACACAGGGAGGAAGTATGTTTTCACTATCGGCAGCCTAGAGAAATAAAAGTGCACAGTATAGTGGGGTTCACTAGAGTTGATAAAGGAAGCAAGCTTCCTTTATATTCTGGACCCATTGTTCATGTCTTGCAGAGTCCTTGTGCCCCCATCTTTGACATAATCATTACTGCTATTCATCAATATGCACTGAGCAAGATTACTGCATAAAATGGCTCTTAAACACAGAATGGCAGGTTCCTATGGGTACTGTAACAGAACTGCACAATGTAAATACTCTAAATTAAGGCCATTTGTCCCTGATAAGCTATGTGATCAAGAATAATATTCTTCAGATGATTTTTTGCAATAACTGAGTGAATATTAAGTGATATCCTCATGGAATGATCTGCCAATATGCTAAAGTTGCAAAAAATGGTTCCTTTTTATTTTTCCAATCCACCTCCTTTTTCTCCATTTTCTTCTTTCCTTTCCTCCTTTCTCTTTTTTTTTCTTTTTTTTTCATGTTATTACTGCTACTATTTCACTGTCTTATCTTAAGCTTTCTAAAACCCTCACATCCCTTATAAGACAAATTCCAAGCCATTCACATATCATTTTGATGCGTGACCACTGACACTTCCTCTTTCTTAAATCTTCCTTTTCTCCACTTCTCTCATTCTGTACTTAAATTATACTCACATCTCTCACAGTTCTCTCTGAAATCCCTTGCTATCCCAAGTTTGCATATTTCTGCAGACATAGCTGCACTCTCTCCTTATTGTTCTCCTGCACATTTTCCAGTAGTCTTTCTAGTAAGTTCCAAGACACAAACAATGTCATCATCAACTACATTAAATCTGTACCTGATGCAAAATTCTAATATTGGGTATATAACAGTGCATGATATTTTTGATGCTTCTTTCTTTTTCAAAAGTGGACTGAAATTCCTTGAAAGCAAAGGTTTCTTCTGACCACTGGACGTATGCATAGAATGTAAAGCTGAAAGAAAGTCTGAGAAGGAAAAAACAGAAATGAACCTTCTCACACATAGAAGTGTACATCATTAGCATGGGTCTGTCATACACAATCCCTAAACGAGTATGAACTAAGTTCAAAGGGCAGCAAATCTCATTCTCTATTCTAAACAGTCTGTCACAATTCTTAGATCTATTTGAAATTATTATAAATGTTTATTGGCTGACTGGTTAGTAACTGATTGTATTTGTTTAGTTTTTGTCTTCATCATTCAGACATACTTAAGGAATAAGAAATTGTCTTAAACTGTATACACCCCTACTTCCTAGGTCAGGTCTGACTCATAGCAAACACTGCATATGGAGCTGATAGATTCAAAATTGAACACTGACACATGTCTTCATGCATGTATTGAGCTATTTGTCAGGGATATTTTGTAAATTAATTCAGCAATGGAGTGGGGATTTGGACTGTATGTTACCCAGTGCTAACATTCTGCTGAAGTGCAACCTAAAATCACTCAATTGAATCCTAGCACCACAGGGTATATAAGAAAGATTACACTAAAATTTGTATTACCCAACTCAGCCAACCCTATTGCTGTGCTCTTTTGCCAATTACAAGACTCATGTATTCTCTTTGCCATTTAGTAATTGAGCTTTTCTTGGCCAGGCATGCCACCCAGAGCCGGCCTACCCATTAAGCTGGCTGTATGGCCTTCATTTGCTGCATCTAATCCATTCCCCAGAAAATACCCTTAGGCCTTAAAATACATCTGTGTGTTGTTTTCATTAGGTCATCTGATTGAGCAGATGCTGATGGCTCTAGAAAAGGAGTGTCTTCCCTGCCAACCTTAATCTGTTCTGCTTAACTTGCAGGGAGGGCCCACTCATAGTGCTATTGCTGTGCCATTTCAGACCACATAATTATTTTTGCAATAGGAAATTTTAACAGTGCAGGGAAATTTCTGAGAGTCACGTGATGATTTTCCTTTAATTTGTCCCAGGTTCAGAGATTTTGTAAGCATAACCCTGATGTGCTCAGCCCTGTCATATGACACTGTCCTTGATAGCCTCTTCTCAGTGGGGATGGTGGCACACCTGCTTCCAGTCACTCACCAGTGCATTTTCTTCTTCAATCAATTCAAAATAGGTTTGTTTAGGATTGCTGATAGCCACAGTCTCTGTAAACATAAGCTCATAATTCCAGGCTTAGAAGGGACTAGAGTTTTTTTTTTTTTTTTTTTTTTTTTTTTTTTTAATTGCATAGTCCTCATGATGCTAAATTCCCTCTAACAGTTCCCATGTATGGGTGTCTAATCCCTTTTGGAAAGATTACATTAACATCCCTCCTTTAAAGCAGTTGATTAATTTTCAATAAGAGTGAAATACAAAATCTGGCTTCACATCTCTCTCTTTAATGGCTGCTCTTGAAATCTCTGGTAAACCCTATTATGGTTCTTCAGATAATAATAATAACCACCCTAACCCCAAATACTTTTTATCTTTTTTTCCTAGCCTTTTCCCCAGTTACTCTGTCCCTCATAGAAGGAAATCAGACTATTTCTAGACCCATATAAGTATGGAAGATACTATTTTTTATGTGAAGTTTCTTCTCAGGAATGAGGGAGCTATGACCAAACTTCAGTATCGGTTAATGCAATGGCAATTAATCAAATGAAACATGGAATATTTCTTTTACTTGATAGAATTTCAAAAGATCAGATTGCTCTCCTTCTTCTCCTCTGTGCTAAGATCCCTCTCTAAAAACCATACCATCTCTCTTTTCCCACATTCATCAACAATAGGCAAAAGGTGACTGACATTCAAAAGGATTCAAGGGAACACTGGGGGAGGGGACAGAAGAAAACGAGTCTGCTTCCTGTTTCACCCTCACAGTTTCATGGGCCCCAGATCCTCGCACAAGCTGGCTGTTTCTGGAGGATAATGTTGCTGAGGATTTAGGCCTTCACAGAGCTGCATTAATTATTTCAGGGCATTGGATCTTACACTGCATTAGTACTTTCTTAATTGGTATCCTAGTGGATTGCAAAAGCCATATAAATCCACTAAAATCTATGAGCAGGCAGTTTTCTTAGCGAGAAAAAAATGTAAGATTCAATGTGGCGTGGCTCAAAGCCCCAGAGGATCGATAGGAGCTATCTGGGCAGAGATTTCATTATGTTTGTATTAAACACTGTGGCCCAGTCAAGCTGTTGCCTGGCTTTCTTGATCTGACATGTGGAAGTGAGGACAAAGCCAAGGTCAAAAACAGCGAGGTAAGCTGAAAGCTGGAGGCATTTTGACTAGTGTGGTAAACTAGGAAAGAGTCTCAGCATGATTCTGAGCCATTGACTCAATCCCAGCACTATTTAGCAAGTGAAAAATGCTATTTTTATCAAGGATATATGGCAGCACATCTAACATGAAACACACTTTCTTTCGATGGTACGGTTTTCCTCTTAATAATTATAAACTGCAATATAACACTTCATAATCAGATCAGATCAATTCATATTGCTTCTCAGTTTCCACTCCATAAACCCTTATAGGATGTTATAGACAATGACCATGAGTGGAGGAAAAGTAAGAAGTGGCTTTAATTAAAGAAGAAAGACCAATTCTTACTAGACTGCATCATACACATCAAGATGGTAATAAAACACAAAGGCCAAATGGACATAGTGGACTAGAAGACAAAATTCTGATATTTAAGCTCATGATGAAAATACGTTTTAAATTGACCAAGCCTTTAGTAATTTTTTAAAAGTTTTTGGATCATTTAATGATCACTATTTTTTTCCTGTTGGTGCAGCCTTTTTCTGTGTTGCAAAAAGATAGCTCAATGTCTGTTTAAGAAAATGGAAAAGATTAATGGTACCAGAAAATATCCTTATCTTACTTCAAAATGCTCATCTTCTTATATTATTTCTTGCTGAAGGACTTTGAGTGGCTCCCATGCACGGGGATAGTTCTGTGTAACTGCAGTGATCCCTTGTCACATATGGCAAACTAGCAATAGAAACATAATTAGCTTAACTGAAAAACTGAACCTAGGGGAACTGTCAGGGCAAAATGTTCCCTGGGGGGGGGGGAAGGTTCATTGTATGCCAAAGGCTTGTAATAAAAAAAACGTAAATATCATCCTATTAATAGTTCATACTGATTTCCGATTAAACTGATAATAACTTTGATATGAGTTAGGTATAACACTAATAAAATTAATTTTACAAATTTATTTTGCTTTATGCATGTTTTTCCTAGAAAAGTCTAAAATAAAGTGTCATTTGAGTTGTTTCTACTGTGTAATGCTGCTCTCAAGAATGTTTGAATTTTCAACTGATTTTTTTCAATTTCCTAATATTAGATATATATTTTAGTAATTATTCATTCATCTATTGAAGAAAACACTTCAGTGAGCATCTACTCTATTTAGGCCCTAGGATAGTTTTCTTTTTCAGAGATTTATAGGCTAGAGATACAGGTTTGTAAATTATAGATAGAGAGATAGAATTTAAAGCATAACAAGAGGCTTTAGTGACATTAGAAATTAAAGCAAATAACAAGGGTAAATCAAAAAACCTAGGAAATTTATAAAAATACAAGAGGAAAGTAGTCTCTTAAAATCTAAGAGATGAAATGATAGACTCTTTAGCAGATGAATAATAAATTATTAGGCATGATATCAGCCTAAGGTTCCCCTAGGTAGTCTGGAAGATACGTTGGCATCTAACAACTGTAGAGTGAATGATTATGGAATAGACCTAGAACAAGTGTGTAATTAGACAAGGGCAATGAGGGATAGCTGACCAGAAACTAAGACAAAGTGCTTTGGGATACAAATGATGAGGGTCTTAAAAAATTCTCATGATTGCACTGGTTTAGATGGAAGTGTAGAATGCTTACAATCCCGGAGATTTCTGGATACATGTGGAATTGGATTATATTCTGACAAAAAAAAAATGTCGCAAGGTCTTGAATAACTTGTGAAAAACTGAGTCATAACTTGAAGGGAAGATGAGGAATAACCTGAGAGGTGAAGGAAATGAAACCTGAAATGTATCGAAACTATTTATTTTGGTACTGGGGTTCCAACTCACACCCTTGCACCTGTCAGGCAAGCGCTTGAGCCACTGATCTAAATTCCCAGGCCTGAAACAACATTTTTAATTTAACTTCTTCCTGGCTATTGCAAGCACCACTGCAAACAATCAGGATTTAGAGTCAATTGTCAGAGTAGAAATAACAATATAAACTGGAGTGAACGACCTGGTGGATTCTTAGACTCTATTTGATTAGATCAGTGTCCTTAGGCAAGTGGCTCTCTGGCAGAAGCAAAATGAAAGCTTGTTAATAAAGATCTTTATTAGGAATATGGACTGTAATATGACAAAGTGAGTTAGAATATTTGAGTACGAAGCTCGCCCTCTCACCCTGCTCTGTGTAGACTGAGTTAGCACAGTTTGGAGGAAGGGAACCGCCATTTCAGAAACCTTAATGGGGATGTAAAGGTTGTGATTATTAGTAAGCGCTAAAAGCACTAGCTGGCAGCTTAGACAAAAAAGAATTAGAGCCACCACAAATAAGCAGGGGGAATTGACATTTGTTAGAACTGTGGGTGATGTTAAATCTATAGAAAATGGAAGTCTTAACATTGATTCTTTCAGGCAGTTTAGCAGGAAGCTCGATGCTAAAGATGGGATGCAGAAGATGGGGTCCCCCATATTTGCTGATCTCCTCCTGAATGCTGAGAATTTTTAGAATATTTTCTCACTAAATCCCATGAAACAGATTTGTTGAAGGTTTCTTCCCACCAGGAAACTGACTTTTGGGAATGTAAACATAGTACGAATTTTAATACAATCCTGAAACACCTTCACAGTCCTTGTACTGGGGATATGTTATTGCCAACTTGTTTTCTTTTTTGTCTTATTAAAATGTAGAAGATAAAAGGTAAAGACATCTTTACGCATTTGTTAAATACCAGCTATGTGCAAGATATTGGAGGTGGTTTCCCCAATAAGACTAATTCTCTTAGTTTGAACGATCAGTGGAAGGTTTGACATTTATCCGTGCTATCTTTCTCTCTGATAATTTTTTTTTGTCAGAAAGAATGGACCCAGTGGGCAATGCATTAATCAAGATTTCTAAGTACCCTTTGGATGCTGACTAAAAAAAGGGATACTAGGAAGGTGCCAAACACTCTATTGCTTTAACAGATTCCCAACATCTGCTTCATACTGATTACTTGGGGAGCTTTTTAAATAACTAATGATCAGACCAGTAGTGTCAAACCTATGGCACTCATGCCATAGAGGCTGTTTGTATGATTGAAATTTCTAAAATTTTCAGACCCAATCTCCAGCAATTCTGATTTGGTCTATGCAGGTTAGGGAGGGTGGAGGTTTTAAATAACACTGGTTAAATAACACTACTGGTTGTGGGGTACAATCAGAATAATTTCACAATTCTAGAGTTAATCATCTGTCAAGAAATGAAAGTGGTCAAAATTACACTAATGGCACAAATATACCTTGTACATTTGGAAGAACACTGTATCCAAATTGGACCAATAAACTTAATAAAAAAATTAAAATTAAAATTGAAAAAGACCATATTGTACCTGAATCGAAAATATCCATTCTAGCTAGATTGATCTCTTTATAACTTTTACAGGAAGAATCTGACCACAGCTGTAGATGAGCAGATACTTGATGGGATATAAAGCTTCTGAATTCTTCTCACCATGCAGAACTGTTCTTTTCAATGCCTCTGAAGACTAAGCGGAACAAATGCTCCAATTAGTTTTGTTAAAGCTGGAGGCAGCATCAGGTATCTGATTGAAA
The DNA here is from genome assembly GCF_034190915.1 of Cavia porcellus. Taxonomy (NCBI): domain Eukaryota; kingdom Metazoa; phylum Chordata; class Mammalia; order Rodentia; family Caviidae; genus Cavia; species Cavia porcellus. Next base: position 96,467,467 of record NW_026947487.1, read on the forward strand.
GATTTATAGATGGCTGAGGTTTTGTTTTTTTCTTTTTCTCAGCCTAAGAGAGGTTGAGTTTCTGGAAAAAAAGCAGAGAAAAGGTTTTGAATATGAGAGCGTTGAGGAAAGATGATGAAAATGAGGAAAAGAGGAATAAAAGAGATGGGACATTATCCTTATAGAAAACCTCCAGAAGTTCTAAAATATGAGGTTGGATCTTCTTCCATCCACCATCATTTATCCAGCATAAATGATTCAATGAGATAGGTTCAACAGTTTCCTTTCCTATGTTTCCTTTTTCTGTACATAGTTAGACATGCTTCATGTGATTTTTCATCAGAGAATAATGTGTGTGTAACGTGAAAGAAGAGGTCATGAAGGTTCTCTTGAGAAATCACGTTGAATATCTTGATGGCCAAGACCAGAACTCTTTACTGCTGACTATGGCAGACAAGGTGAACCAGAAGCTCTGTCACAGACATCCCTGGTGCTCCCTTCTTGGCACCGTAAGTGCCTGTCTCTGGAAAACACACTTTGCTGCAGAAACGATGAGGATGGCACCTGTGCTTTGTAATAACTCAGAGACCTCAGTTTAACCAGACCACTACCCTGAGTGACTGAGTCAAGAATCAAACACGAATCAATTCAAAGACTCACATTTTTGCAGCACCACAATCAGATCCTCTTTTCTCCTTCGATCAATGTCTTTGCAGACTGGTAGAAAGCAGACCTGCTAATGATGGTATAATAGACTATTTTTGCTCTGATGTGCCTTCATAATGATACATATGAAATGCAATACCAGTAACACTGTGGAGAAGGATGAGATAGATCCCAAAATGGGACAAACCAACACAGTAGCATTTTCTCCTTGGTTTAGGAGGGCAAAGAGGAGCGAGACATTTGCCTACATTTGCCTTACTGGCATCAAGGCACTACATTTCAGGCAAGAATGAATCTCTTTTCTTGTTCTATTTCTGTTGATCTTTATGTTATCAGCTAATGGTATCAAACTTTATGAGGCTTAAAAATAATGTAGAGAAATGGGAAAAACACAGGTTTGGGGGCCCATGGCTTCTAATATCTGATTCAAGCTGTTTGGGGTATAAAATGAGAAAGCCGCGAGTGATGCTGTGACTTGGTTCTTTTCTTACTGCTGAGAAACAAAAGAAGTATCCATCACCTATGAGTTGAAGGACAAAAGGCTTATTTTGACCCAAAGTTTATTGAGATTTGAGTTCGCAGCCTGGTGACGCCAAAGTAGGGGAACATGGCAGAGGAGAAACAATTTATGTGATGGTGAACAGAAGCAGTCATTAAGAGAGGAGAAGGGATGCATATAACCTTCTAGGCCATGCTCACCATGGCTCACCTCTTCTACCAGGCTTCCCACTGCAAAATAATATCCAGATCAGTGGGCCTTATTAGTAAACTATCACACACCCCTGATCCAGGCACCTCCCAAAAGTCATAACTACGAGCACCTGAGGTTTGGGGTGACATCCAGAAATAAACCATAGCAGCTGATACTGCTGCTTAGAGACTAATCTTGAAAATGGGCTCTGGGCCTGACCACTGGCTTCAGTTTTGTAGTGGTACTAAAAGTGTCAGTTCTTGAGCAATGTTTAGGCCAGCAGAACCACGAAGTTTGGACTAAATGATGACTGACATTTTCTCATTTTTTTAACTCAGAAGTATAACAATGTTCAGTGTTTTTCTTGACACCACTGGGAATCCAGATATGTTTGTAATCAGTCAAGTTACTGTACTTTTGTGTGTCTTATTTTTCCTAAGATTTATACCACTTGATTATATGAACACATGGCAAATAATATAGACAGAGCTTTGAGTTTTGATACAATCTTTGTCAAGGTAGAAAAGCAGATCTTTTAATCAAGCAAACATAGATATAATTCCTAGCTTCTATACAGGTGCTTGAATAAAAGATACCACATTTGTACTCGTTGATTTTTATGTCACATGTCTCTGTCTTATAGTGCCTAAGTTTAATAGGACTCCATAAGACAGTATTTCTTTTTATGTTTTATATGTCACTAATTTTGGTTTTTTTTTTTGATACTCAAAAACAAAACATAATTGTTTATATAAATCATATCCTAGAGTTTGGTGAAATATGAAACATGAAATACAAAGATTTTTTAAAAAAGATATCAGGTATCATTAAACACAATGTTAACTAAGGGAAGAATAAGGAAGTTTTGAGGCTTTAGTGACCTCACAAACATGGCGATAATCTCAATAAAGGATAAAAAATACAGAAAACATATTTTAGTGTCAATCCCAGATCCACAGGAACTTGGGCAAATGACTCAAATGTCATCATCATCATTTCAAGCTGGAGGATACGGGTTGGACTGGACACTAATGGGCCCAGGCAGGGATATTGAGAATTGTTTACTAGCTGTGATTATAAGAGGAGCACACTGGGGCTCCTGCTCATTTGTAAGTCAAGCAGTGACTGCAAGCAGAGCTTCCACAAACTGAACTTGTGGAGAGAAGCAAATCCTCCAGGTTCACCCAGGCCCATTGCCAATGTCAGGAGGGCAATAGATTGCACCTTCTGAGCAGGGGATGGCTTGACTTGGTTTGTCTGTGCAGCACAGGAGTTGCCCTTAACATCCAGCTGGGAGGGGAAGTTTCTCAGCAGCCACGGAAAGTTTTCTCCAAGCATCTCTGACCTAAGGAGAATGCTTCTTTTGTACACTGATGGTCACAAAATTGCCTTAACATGATTTGGAAAAAGGTTTTATTTATTTTTTCCCCTCTGGGGAGCAGAAGGAAGACTTTGATGGGTAATGATAGGAAGAATGAGAACTTGTCATGTGCCTTAAATGCCTGATCCTCTTAATCCTCGCAGCTAACAAGTGAATTATATTCAGACCAAATATATTATTTTACTCTGCATGCAAATTTTATTCAGAACTCAGGGGCTGGGGATTTAGCTCAGTGGCATAAGCACCTGCCTTGCAAGCAGGCAGTCGTGAGTTCTATCCCCAGTACAGATAAAAAGGAAAAAGACAAAATAATAATAATAATAATAATAATAATAATAATAATAATAATTTATTCAGAACTCAGAGACTTCAGGAGGTAAAGTAAGAAGTACACTTACACCACCAAGAAAGGGCAGTACAAGAATCAAAATTCAACCTGTGTGACTGTTGAGAAATTGTCTTAACCTTTGGATGTTTCATAAAATAATCATCTGAATTCCACCTTTTGTTCTATAATTGGATTCTACATTTTCTCTTAATTTTAGCCAGAAATATTTTCATCTTATCCTAATCAATATTATCTATTAAAGAATGGGCTTGACGTTTTACTGAGCCCCCCCCAAACAGTAAATGTACAAAATATATGCCTCCTGTCTCCTTTCTAAATCACTGTCACTACGTGTCGGGGGACATGCTGACTCAGCATGCACTCTCTGAAGACTGACAGTTCCTTGATACTATTGTTAGGTTCCTCCATTTTTCCTACTCTTGGTTTTTTCTTTCTTTCCCTTCTTTCCAACTGCTCCTCTCTCCAGGTCCTCAGGAACCCAAATAAGTCCGTTTTGATCTTATTATATCTCCCATCGCCTCCACATGACTTTCACAGCTCCTTTGTCCAACACTTGATTGCAAGTTCCATCACCACCTCTTCTGACTGATGGGATTCTTGCTGCCTCCAGTTTCTGGAGAATCTCTTGAGAAAACAAGAAAAGAATGGAAATGTGAAGAGGAAAAATAACACAACAGAATGATGATAATAGGTTACATTAGAGAATCTTTACTCTGTGCCTGATTGGGTGTCAGTACATTTTATCTCTATAAACCAACTAAACTTCATATAATAGCAATAATAATAATAACATCTTTTCAGATGAAATGAAAGCAAAGACAGTTGTCACCTGCTTAAGGGCATTTAAACAGAATTCATAAAGCTTGTGGGCTCCAATTTTTAAACACATAGCTCTAAATTTTATGATTTCAAAAATTTCTGCTTGGTAAATTCCTTTCTAAAGCTTTGACTCAGTTATTTCAACTTTGCTCTAAAACTCACTAAACTGTTCTTGTGAAACTTGTTGCTTTTACTTCTTGAAATGAAAAGAGACTCCATAAGGATCCCAACACATGTCAAAATTTTCCATTTGGAATCTACACCAAGGTGTCTAGCTTTACAAAAAAAAAAAAAAAATTCCCATAAACTTTCTATTTATATAACTTAGAATAGGGGGTTTCTGTTTCAAACATAGAAATCAAGACCTAAGAATGTCTGAGATCTATAAAGTTTTATGTTATAGCTAGATTTACGATCTAAGGTAGAATTTGTGTGAATATAAATCAGTATCCCTAGCTCACAGCATGGCTACACAAATAACTATGTAAACAAGAAACCAAGTTTTGTCTAATTATATATTTACAGTGAATGAAAAACCACCCAAAAAGCAAATCTGATTTTTTCCTATGCCTTAGGGAAAAGATAGTAAACTGGGGTAGCCATGACTTTTGGAATTAGGTAGATTTCAATTAACTTCTAGTCACTTAAGAGCTGCAGGATATAGCACTACTGAGCCTCCGTTCCTCATCTAAAAATGGGGTTAAATATCCATGGGGGATTTGGGCAGAACCAACTGCATAAAAGGTGCAATTAGCCTTTGGGTATGGGGAAGAGGCTTAACATTTTCCATCCCCCAACTACTCTTCTTTCCCATCACTAAAAGAACCAGCTTCTTTAGAACACTCATCAGTAAACTGCAAGAAGCAAGTAAAAATAAGCAATGTTTTTGATGTAGTTGACTTTCATTCAGACACTGTTCCTTCAACACATTTGAAAATTCCCAGGGCAACTTCCTTTTGTCACCTTTATTCGAGATGCTGGCTCCAGAACCCTCAGTATGGGTGGTAGCACAGTTCATCAAAATGATCCTCACCTTCCTCAGAAAAGTCAGAGTCAGCACCACGATCATTTCCTCTCTGTCCCCGCATTCGTCTGAGGGTTTGCTTTCCTGTGGACTCTAGGTGTTTCCTCCCTCACTCTTTCTCACCACTTGATTGTGTTTTATGCTTCATTTTAGCTTCTGTTTTCCTTTCATGTACATACCCAAACTCATAATACCTGATTTGTTTCTGTCATTCTATTCTTTCTCATTAATTTCCTCAGAAATTAATTTGATGAGTCAGGACAAGGGATGAAGAACATTAAAGTAAACTATTAATAGGTTTGTTCAGTTTTATGTTTCAATTACTTCCAGTCCAATTACTTCCACTGGACTGGAAGTAACTCGGTGAGCTCTTAGGGTCTTCTTTTTAGCCGTAACTCCTTTTCTGACAACATTGGACCTAGAAAGGTAACCATGTACACTGCAGTTCCTCAGCCCCATCTTAGAGGGCTACGGAAGGCTGAGTTGAGTGTGCGAAGGTCACAGGATTCTATCACCATCACTTATGGTGGGATCGGAGACAAAACTTTCTCCAAAGAGTCTTCATCATGTTCTTCTCAAGAATTTGGGACCCTGAATTATAGTACGCAGTTAGGACTTGTTTTAGAAAGTAGAGATGCTACGAAGTCAGGTCTTCGGTGACCACATCTGGCTCTATTTTGCAGATCCAGAAAAAGCAGAAACAATTGTGTTAAGTGGTAAGGAAAGGATAAAAAAACAGAAAAAGAAAGAATAGATGGGGTGGATAGGAGGGAAGGAGAAGACAGGAAGAGAAGGGAGGGGAGGCGGAGGAGAAATGAGGGGAAGGAAGAGGAAAGCAGGAAAGTTAGAAATGAGAGAAGGTATTATCCTCAGAAGAATACAGTTGCCCTGAGTCAGGTGAGGTGGGCCACATCTGTACTCCTAACACTTGGGAGCCTGAGACAGTAGGATCGCTGAGGGGAGGGTCACGGCCAGCCTGGACTGCAGAGTGAGTTCAGGTCAATGAGGAACATGTAGGGAGATCCTGTTCCACAAACTGAAACAAAAGGAAAGGGCTGGGGTTTAACTTAGCAAGGTAAGTGCCTGTCTGGCAAGTGCAAGCTTGTGAGTTCGATCCCCATTACCCAAAATAAATAAATAAATAAATGGATAAGGCTGCAGTCAAAATGGTTGTGTTGTACTCCTATAAGAAAATCCTCTAGGCGGCTTCAGAAGGAAACACATAGACAATGTGATTGTTAATCCTGATATATCAATTTTATCATATTAAGAAATGCCCATCAAATCAGTAAGCATGTTACTATTGAGTCTAGGAAGCTGCTGGAGCCGTGACCTGGTGTAATGCAGATGGTCCCCTAGCCTTTCCTTTCTGGCACTGTTCTGCTGCTTCGCTCAGTCCCGTGTCTCCCTTAGAGTCTGCTGAACATGTACAGCCTCTTCTGAAACTGTGAATTAGATAAAGTTTTCCTCTTTCAAATTGTAGTTGTCAAGTATTGTGTCTCAGTGATGGAAAAGCTGCCCAGTACAGATACAGAGATGAGAAACCTGTGGATTTGTTTCACTTAAATTGCTATCCCCAAAGAATCATGTACGAAAAATAAAATACTGTTTTATTAAAGGTTACTTTGATGCATTGGCAGTAAGGTTTGTAAAATATTTACGCTCATATGTCAGCAATTCTCCAAGTGAAACTATTGTACTATTCAGTAATTCAGTAACCAGAGTTTGATAACTCCATCCATAAAATGACTAAATTGGGAAGCAGGCTAAATCTGAGTAGAGAAGAAATATTTTGGAATGTGGGGCTTGGTTGCAGAGCAAGCTGGGTAAAAGTACCAGCTATGTCATTCACTAAGTGGAATGTAGTTTCTCTTCCCGTTAGAAGTTTCCATTTTTCTTAAACTGACCAAGTAGTACTTACTTTTCAGGTGAGGAGTGAGAGAGATAAGAAAACAAAAATTAAAAGGCAGAAAGAAGGGGAAGGGAAAAATAATATCAGGGAAGGAAAAGTAGAGGCCTAAGAAGACAATGAGAGAAGTTCTGTTTTACCTGTTGACGTGTCATGTTATTCAAAGGCAGAGTCGTCAATCTCCAGTGGTTCATGACCTCTTAGGAACCTGGTCACAGAAAAGGAAGTGAATGTCGGGCAATCAAGGAAGATCTTCTGTGTTTATAACTGATCCCCACTGCTCACTGAGCTCCACTGTCAGATCAGCACTGCATTAGGGTCTGGTAGGGCACCAATCCTGCTGTGTAATGTGCATGGGAAGGGAATCTTATGCAGGTTGATCTAAGGTGTAGCTCAGGTAATGATGCTAACACTATGAGGAAATGTAATCACTATGCCTTACCAACACATACTAACTTAAAAGAGAAACTAAGAAAAAAAAAAAAAAAAGCCATCTCTCCAAGACTTGGAAGCATTCTCTTCGACCAGAATCAGCTCTGGTGCCAAACGTGTTAAAGACCACTGATCTGAGGCTCTTGCAGACTGTTATGGAGCCCCAAAGTTGTTGGTTCACTCCACAAAAGAAGGTCTAGGTGCGGGTTAAAGCCACCATCCATTCATTTTGCATAACTTTTTTTTTCCTAAACACCGTTTTGTGAATGATTCATTTTATTTATTCATATGAATTCTTTATTCTCTACCCTTAGTGATATAGAATTGGATGATTCATATTCATGTCTACTTGAACCTCAGTGAATTTATATAGACAATTTGGATATTGTAAGTTTTATCTCACATTTGAAAATTATTATGTCATTATTTCTATTTTACTTATTTGTTTGTTTATTTATTTTTGGTACCAGGAATCAACTCCGGACCTTGCACTTGCCAGGCAGGTGCTTGTACCACTGAGCTACATCCTAAGCTAAAATCTCCCTCACAGACACACACTAGGAAGATTTCAGTGATACAGCCATTGAGGCTTTGAGAAAATTTATTAAATACAGTCTACTGGTTGGTAATATCCTCTCTTAGTTAATGTATTTCCTCTCATATTCCTAAATAACAGAAGTGCTCAGAAAGCCCAGAATATGATTTTATATGATAGAAGTATGAAGGTCAAAAAAGAAGCTAAATATCTATGAACAAATGTATATATTAGCACAAGTTAATATGAAAGCAGATTTGATTTTCTGGTGTTGTTGACTGAAATCCCTTCAGGCCTGTTCTTACAGTGGTTTTAACTGTAGCTACACTCCTATGTCACCTCTTAGCAGCTGGCCCCATTTTATTTTTCTACTCCTCATATTAGAGAAAGATAATTTAATCTTCAATCATTAGTTACATAAATATTTGAATTATTCTGAGTGTCAGTCTTAGTCTCATTTCTTAAACTAATTCTGAAATTGATTAGGGAGATTTTACATAATTTTTAACACTACTCTTTCTGTTTTTTTTTAAATCCATAAAATAAGACTGAAAGCACAAATCTTTCTGAAATTATCTTGCATGATCACGTATGTGTGTGCAATAGAATATGGGAAGAAAAATGTTAATGTAGCATTTCTTCTCATTCCTGTGTTAATATTTTATTCCTAATGATATACTTTCAGATTATTTGCATTTAGTCTTTTTTATTTTTATCTTAAATTCATCTTTGATTGCACAAAGTTTAAGTTAGAAAACAGACTATTAAAGTGTTGTCTGACCTTTAAAACATTTCAGGAAACTTTTATTAATCACCTTTATCATATTCTTCCTCTTCCTCATCATCACAGTAGCAATGTGATAATAGTTTTGTTAGAGTGGCTTTTCATGAAAAATATAAAGGTAGCGAAGACTGAATCATTTGGTAATAAGGGAAGTTGAAGTTCTGCCTTATCCACACCTGCGGACCATTGCCAAAGCCCATGATCGCTTGAGACCAAGTTGGAGAAGAGTGATACTGATTGCCCCCCTGCAGACGTCAGCGGAGCAGGCTGTGTCTCCAGGAGAATTGCCGATTGTGGCAGCACATGATGGATGACTGACAGGCGGCACCTAGTCCTTTTTTTCAGATGCTTTCATTTGACATTAATTCTCCATCTCCTCTCCTGTTAGCGGCTGCCAGTTCTCAACCTAATGCCCAACTGCCAATCAGCTGCTGATTATTTTTAATTAAAACCACCCGTGAATTTCCCTCATATAACATGCATGGGAAGAAAGGGAATCCTTTGATATATAATCGAATTTCATGTGTAAATTGCCTGCATCACACTTGTTTGGCAGTCCTGTCATTTGCCAGGTAAAAGTCGCAATTTTTCTTGTTCAGTCATGCATGCTCTCCACACCTTGTGTGTTGGATACACAACCACAATGGCCTGTTTTTGTTAGTGTCACATTAAATCTATAGTTGTTGGATGCTTACTATCCTAACCTTCAGTCTCTACTACCCAAGAAGAGATGATGTGAGTTTTTCCTGGTCAGACTCTCAGACAGACCTATATGCACTTACTTACAAGGAATGATCTGAGGATGGGAAACATGATTCTCTGACACTCTATAAACGCTCTCATTTTATGACATGACAAGGATTGGGACACTTACTTGGGTTTATAGCACAGCCTAGATTTTGAGTTTAGTAGTCAAAATAATTTAATTGTGCAGAACATAAAATAAATTAAGATCATTTTATATGGACAAGTACTTCAATTTTTATTTTCTAAGCAAATTCATAAAAAAAATTTATAGGCTACACAAAAAGATTGAGGGAAATTTTCTTGTTTATTTTGCAAGGGAATAGTCAGAACCTTCTATGAATACACAAAGTGGACCTTTCTTTATTAATAAGGAAAAAAATGTAACCTGGACTATGCATTCATTATAATTAGAAAGTGTTTCCAAATCTGGTTCTTGACTTGAAATCCAAAGCATATAATCAGGTTGTTATATCCACACCTGGAGAATGTACGAGTATGGAAGGTCCTTTCAGACTCAATCTCAAAATAGATATTTTAAAACTCAAGATTGTGGAAAACTTTATATAACGGAAAGAAGAAATTTCTGCCAAGAGTTTAATTGTTCCAACAAAACATGTTCCCATATGAGGCGAGGTGGCTGGTTAGAGGGTTCTGTGTATAAGCTACTTTGTTCCTGGAAGGTGTCATATATTTTCCTTTATCTACTCCCAGGAATGGCAATCTTGTGCTGAAAACCTTCCAAAGGCATCCATCCATTAGCATATTAAAGTTTGTGATTCTCTGCAGAATTTACAAAGTCCTCATTGAATATTCTCCCAACTCCCATATCACTCTCTGCCTTTTAACTTTGCCTGACATCAGACTGTTCACCATGCATGGCATTCGCCTGTGACTTTTATTGTATTATGTCATTTAATTTGCACAGCATATGTGTTCTCAGATGTATAAACTGAGCCTTAGAGAGGTGCTATAATTTTCCTAATGTTATAGTAACTGGAAGAAGCAGGACTGAATTACAGAGATTCTGTCTGTTCACTTGAGGACTGCACTGAACGGTTACCCTGAAATTCCTAAATAATGGATGACTCAGGCACTCTAGCATAAGCATCACTGTTCTAACAATTTCATTCCTCAAAGCTTGGACACTTCACCCAGTTCATTTATTGTATTTTTTTTGTATAATTGCCTAGATGAAGACATTACCTTTTTTGTTTATTTGTTTTATATATCTAGTGTCTAGAAAAAAGATACAGATAATAGACTAAATAATATTATCCCATGAATAGATATTTGACCATTGAAGTGCTAAAACTGTGCATGAAAGGGCAAGAATTCTATGTGGAAGATAATCTACAGAAGGCAGCAAATGCTCACTGTAGAGCAGTCACTTTTACCTGGTGCATTGTATTTGATGCTAAAATCGCTCATACTCTAATTAAATTTTCTTTGTTGGTGTAAAACTCAGTCATACTTTAATTTATTAAACAATTTAAACTCTAAATATATGAAATATCTTTTTAGCTACAATGAACAGAATAAATCCGAAATTATACATTCAAAGTATTTAGTAGGATATATTTAATAGGATATTTTGGCAGATAATGTTATAGAAATGTTCTCTCTCTCTCTCTCTCTCTCTCTCTCTCTCTCTCTCTCTCTCTCTTTCCCGCCTTGTCTTTTCTCATTTTCTTTTTTTGGTGGTCTATACAGTGCCCTATTTTTTAAATTACATGGTCAAACCATAAAGTTTAATAAAAATTCTCAGGACATGAACGTTGGACATACAAAGTTTAAAAAACTTTTGTATACCCCAACCTAGTGTGAAACGATAAGCCATATATCTGCAATGAAGAGAAAAATGTAATAGCCACAGCATAAAACTGATTGTAGTACTATGAGAATAAATGCTAGTAGCAAGGTTAAAAAACAGGGTAAGAGGGAGAGATAAGTATTTTTCCTTATTTATTCATTTAAATCTCTGTATTGGATATATATGTATGTATGTGTATATATACATATATATTACAAAATTGGCTTACAGTGACCATTCACAGAGCCAGGTATGAAAGAGTGCAGAAGGTCTCTCTGCACACTGGAGATTTGAAGGATCCAGTCAAATGCTTGGAGCTCAGCGCAGTGTACCTTGCAAGTCTGTAAAAATCCTTTGTTGGAAGGCAGGAGATAATGAGGCGTTCATGGTGAGGCAAACACTGGAGCTCCTCCAAATGAACAGAAAAAAGCCATCTTTCTTCTTTTCCTTGTATACCACTGTGGTGACAACACTCCTCCCAAGGGTGGGCCTTTCACACCTAGAACAATGTTGAATCAATTTAATTTAGTATTAGTTGCTCAAGTTGACACAGTCAATTAACTATCACAACCACCAAAAGGCTTACTTCATTCATATGTGCTTGATCATCCTACATTCACAAAGTATTTGGAAATTGCCAGTGGACACTTTTTATTACAGACCACAAAGTTATTCACTAAATTTTCATGAAATTTCTTAGGAGATGGGTGCATGTATTTTTAGAATTTTACACATAAGAAATCACAATTTGATCAACCAAATATCCCATCAGTGCCTGATTCTGAGTGAAACTTAGAATCTAAGTTATTTCAGTGCCAACCAAGACAAAAACATGTAACAGTGGTACTTACATAAACGTCATGGTAATAGCAGAAATGATGCTCAGTGCAGCTACAAGAACTCAAAGCATAAAGAATGATTGATAGAAAAATCAAAATCAAATGACTTCAATGAAGTTAATCCCGTATAAGTGGTTTTTATTTCATTTGCTGATACTTTCTCTCCTCTCTTTTTACTCCTTTCTTTCCCTCACCAAATCTTGTAAAATAGCAATATTTGAAGAGAACATTTTGGAAATATATTTGGCATTTATTCTAAATAACAATTAGCTTGAAGCAAGAGTATGGTAGTATACAAATGGCCACACAAATCATGACACTTCCTGCACTGACCTGTGGGATACACCTTAGCTCCCTGTATGCCTGAGCTGACCTGTGAGTGCAGATGCTGACCTTCTCAGCTTCCGTTCCATCCATGGGAAATCTCAGCTGAACATGTGGGAATACTCTGACTGCTCTGCAGCTACCATGTTTTGACAAAGCCCAGCCTAACCTGAAGGAGAGGCCACATGTGATAAAGGAAAGAAAAAAGGAGAGAGACAGAGGCTGAGGCAGACATAAGAGATACACCAAGGTGAGGTATTTATATCACCCCACCTTCCAGCCACCCCAGGCAAGATGTGTCCTTTCCCAAAAGATATTGAGGCCTCACTACAATAAGGTGATGCTTGGAGTCATGAATTTTTGGTGTAGTAGCTTGTTTGATCACAATAGATAATCAGAAGAGAGTCGATTTCTCCCTACTTCTAATGTTGCAAGAGCTGAGAAGCAGTCCCCAGGTCTTCCTGTAGTTTGAGAATGCAAGATCATTGATTCTAAGATGCACATGTGTCAGAGGAGGGAGACTCACTGTTAATGAGGATCATGGTTATTTTGCCAGTAACACAATAAAGGAGAATATAGCACTAAAATTTGAAACTTGAAGGAAAATAAATTGTCTACAGGAGTATCTCCTTGCAATCATGTTGCAATTCTTTGCTGTGTCCCCAACTTTGTCTTTATCAGTGGCACACACTGTTGCAGGCACTCGTAAAAAAAGCCTCTTTCCAAAATTTTTGTAATTTAGAAACTCCAAAGAGAAAAGCGCGAGAGAGCTTTGGTTTTATTTGGTATATCTCCTTAACTCTGCTGCAGTCTTTTTTTTTTTTAATTTTGTCAAATGAGAGTTTCAAGTATTAGTGAAATTCTTTGAAGATCAACCTCTGATATTTGCAGAATGTTCTTGCATGAGTTGTTATATTTAAATTTGTATTTTCCAACAAATAATTTAGGTAAATAAAATAGATTCTTACTTTTTCCATGTGTTCATGCTGACTCAAATTGTTTCCTGCTTTACATTGGTCCTATTTTTATCATATTAGAATCACAACAATATATAATATCTTTTCTGAGTCTGTATCTTGGCTGTTATAGAACTCGTCAATAAACACAGAGAGTGTAGATGGATATTGCTTCAGTCTCACAATTTCATGAACAAATGAATAGTTAAAATAATTTAATATCATACATATGGTAGGTACTTTACATCCAACAAAAAATAATGAAATCATATATTTTGCAATAATATGGATGCACCTGAAGGATAGTAGGTTAATTGAATTAAATCAGGCACAGAATTACAAATACAGTTTGATCACATTCATGTGTGGAGGCTTTAAGAAGTCGAGCTCACAGAGGTAGAGTAGAATAGAGGTTCTAAGAGGCTGGGCAGGGCAGGAAATGAGATGTGAGAAGTGGGACCATGAGGACAATGTGTCAGTTACACAGGAAGTAAAAGTTCTGTGCCCTAATGCACGGCAGGGTGACTATCTTTGACAATTGCAATGTATACTTCAAAATATCTGGAACAAATGAATGTAAATGTTTTCATCACACACACACACACACACACACACACACACACACACACAAATCTGATAAATATCTGAAGTGATGAATGTGCTTCCCCCACATGCTCACTATACAGTGCATATGTGAATCAAACTATCACATTTCACCCATAAAATAAGTACTTTTATGTGTCAATTAAGAATGCAATACAAGAAAATGTTAAAACCAGACCAAGAGCTGCTACAACTGGCAGGAAAGAGTTCATAATGGGATCCTGCTCCCTCCATTGCTGGGACTGAGGGACAGACAGCAGCATGAAACCAGCTACACTGTAGAACTCCAGCTAGAGCACACAAGCTAGAACAGGCGGAAAAGTCTGAAGCAACAGTAACAGTATGAGCCAGGAGGTGGTAAGCCAGGTGGACCAGCTTTGTGCTTAGGGGCAAAGACACACGGAATAGAAGTGAGCAGGTAATGACGCCTTCCCTCTTTCTTTCTTTCTTTCTTTCTTTCTTGCTTTCTTTCTTTCTTGCTTTCTTTCTTGCTTTCTTGCTTTCTTGCTTTCTTGCTTTCTTGCTTTCTTGCTTTCTTTCCTTTCTTTCTCTCTCTCTCTCTCTCTCTCTCTCTCTCTCTCTCTCTCTCTCTCTCTCTTTCATTCTTTACTTTTTTTTTTTTTTCTTTCTGAAATGACCAAGGAGAGCTCCAGTTACAGAAAATTAAACACTTTCTCCAACCCAGCACCAACCCACTTGCAGTCTTGGCTGGAGAGCATAACCTTGGCCCACACAGAACTGTAGACACAGAGGAATCTCACTCTTCTTATTCTTCTCCATCTTACAGGTTTTCCTCCTGGCAGTCTCCTGGGCTAGTGTGTCTTGCTCTGTTTATTTTTATTTTATTGTTATTGTTGTTGTTCACTTGTGGTTTTTTTTTTTTCTCTTGTTTTCTCTTTGTCGCTCCATTCTATTTTGCCTGTTTTGTTTTTCGTTCTGTGCATTTGTTATTTTATCTTCAGTGTGTGTCATTACTTTTGTTTTGTGGTTTTTCCTGTTCTTTGTTTCTCCTCTATTTTTTCTGGCTTCTCTTTTTCCTTTTGTTTATAATTTAGATTTCTATAATGTAATTTCCCTTTATATTATTCTACTCACCTTCTTCCTCGCTTTCATCAGCTATCTCACTTGATTTTAGGAAACTTTCATGTGGGTAAACATTGTCTGTTTCCTTTTTGGTCCATTTCAATACTTCTGGACTTTTTCTTCCAACTTCTTCTTGTATCCTACAATTACTCAAAACTCAGATGATCATCCTTTGCCCACCAAATTTACCCCAACTATATCTATTCCCATTTGCCTCTCTGGTCTTCTTCCTACGCCTCTTAAACCTCCTCTACAACGGGACAAATTCACTCTACTGAGTGGAAAAATACTGTATCAAACATTAGTGTGCCCAACTACATAAAACAAATGTTAACAGACATGAAAAATCAATTAAGCCCTGACAGAATTGTAATGATGAACCGTAGTACCATTCTCTCTCAGTAGATCAAATAAACAAAAAAATGGTCAAAGAACTATCAGAATTAAACCAAGTCTGTGAACACATGGATTTGGTAGAGTCTGCAGAATGTTCCATGCCAAAATATCAGTATATACATTCTTTTCAACTGCACACAAGTCCTCCAAAGTAGACTACATACTGGTCAACAAAACATGTTTATTTTATTGCCTTCAAAGTGGTTATGACGCCCATTATGGTTTGACTATTATCCTTTTTTTGAAGTCCTGCAAGGTCTCCAATGTAGGTTTTATTGGTCGTGTTCTGTACTGTTTTGATCAATTCTATTATACCTGATGATATAGCCAACTCAATTTAAAAATAGCAAGAGGCACAATGGTAACCTCTTTTGATCACCTGGTATCCTATTTTTGCATCATGTACTATGTTCACCCTTCTGCTCTGACTCTGTTTTGCTTAGTCACGTTTGGTTTTATTCTCTTCAAAAAAAAGTATTAAGAACCATGGGAGTAATAAAACCAAAAAAGTCTAATTGTTATTATAAAAAAGAAAGGAAAGGAAGGTGGACTAAGAGATATAACCGCAGATATATTCGAGTGTGTAGGATGGAAAACCATAATCCTGAGCTTTTGTTAGATCATTGAAAGGAACTGTCTACAATGTCACTGTATGAATGTTCACTTTATATGCTTTAATTTTGTAATTTGGACAACTGTTTCTGGGAAGATAATATGTAACCCATTAACTGGTGATTTCTTACTGTATATGTTTTTTCTTGAAATTCTTTATTACTTGTACCATTTTACTGCTTTGTTCTTTCATGTCCTTTCTTTTTTCTCTTTAAATAAAAAAAATTAATTAAACCTAGTTGCTCTTTCCTTGCCAAAAAAAAAAAAAAAAACATGTTTAAATAAATGGAGAGGAAATGAAATAGTTCCTTGTTACTATCTGAACATAGTGCAACAAAACTGGAAATCAACAATAAAAGAAATTACAAAACTACACAATACATGAAGATTAAACGAGACACTTCTATAAAATGAATGGGTCACAAAGGAAATTAAACATAAAATTACACAGTATATGCAATTAAACAGTAATGCTGGTACAACATATCAAAATTTATGGGATGCTATGAAAGCAGTCCCAAGAGGGAAATTTATAAAGATAGACTCTCATGCCAGAAAAACAGTAAAAATTCAAATAAAAAGACCTATCATTGAATCTCAAATTTCTATAAAAAGAAAAACAAATTGAACTCCAAACTCATATGAGAGGAAATTACAAAAATAAATCAGAAATTAATGCAATTAAGATTAAAAAATACAAAGAATCAACAGGAAAAAAGTTAGTTCTTTGAAAGAATCAATAATAATCATAAACCATCAGTGAGCCTCATGAAAAAGATGAAAGAAAAAACAAATTCAAGCAATTCTGAATAAAAAGGATTAAATCACAACAGATCTTAAATAATCAGAAGATCATCAATACCTACTAAAATAACCAGTATTGGTTTTGGTTTCAACTTTTTCCAGACTTCATAATATATTTCTTTTATTTTTTTTAAATTTTATTTAAAGAGAAAAAGAAAAAAAAAGTGTACAAGTAATACAGAATTTCAACAAAACAAACAGTAAGAAATCACTAGTTAATAGACTACAGAATGTCATCTTCGAAATAGTTGTTCAAGTTACAAAATTAAAGCATACAAATGACATTCAGTGAGACTGCAAACAGTTCTGTTCAATGATCCAACAAAAACTCTGTAATATGGCTATCTATCTTATACACTTAAATATACATGCAGTTATATCATTTAGAGCACATTATTTTCCTCTCTTTTTAACAATAACAATTACACATTTTGGGTTTTATTACTCCCACAGTTGTTATTACTTTGTTTTGAAGAGAATAAAACCAAATGTGACAAAACAAAAGAGTCAGTCAAATCAAAAAAGATGGACCTAGTACACGAAGTAAAAACAAAATACAAGGTGGTCAACAATGGGTACCATAATGCCTCTTGCTACCTTAAAAAGAATTGCCTATATCATCAGTTATAGTAATATTGAACAAAACTATACAGAAAAAAAAAAAACAATAAAACTGAAACATTGGAAACATTGCAGGACTTCAAAAGAAGATAAGAGTCAAAACAGAATGGGTAGCATAGTGAATCTTTTAGTCTTCAAAGTAGTTGCCTATACTCTCAAACTTGATATTATCAAGCAAAACAGAATAGAGTAAAATCAGTCAAAACAAGATGGTGAGAGAAATAAAGGGCTACAAATCAAGTTAATAGGAAATCAAAATTGTTACTATAATATATCCTGTTATTTTTTAATTTATTTTTTCTCTTAATTAAAAAAGTAAAATTAAAAAAAAATAATTTAAAAAAAGGAGATTGAGATAAAAGAGGGCATAACAACATAACAATACAGGTCAAAACAGAACAATTTAAGCAACATAGTGTTTCACCACAAGATAACCCGGCTTAATAGTAGTTACCAGAGTGTCTCTTTCCTTGAAATATTTGAGTACAACTTCATATACTATAGCATCAAACATATCAAGACAGTGTAAAACAATTCAATAAGATGAAAGTATTACAAGGTATTTAGAACCAGCTAACAGAAAACAAACAGTGGTTTCAACAGTATCTCTTTGTCCATAAAAAAATTTATACTATCACGTGTAATAAAATCCAGTAAGATTCAACATGATAAAAGCAATGGAGACAGAAGAACAACAGTTTGATAGAACTTCAAAACAAGTTGATATTAAATCAGCACTAGTTATTATGATGTCTTGTTTTCTTCAGAATAGCTGTTCATATCATCACAGACAATAACATCAAACAGCTCAGAATACAAACATTCCAATTAATGAGTGAAAACTTTATATAGTTTCAAAGCCATATAAATGGGGAATCATGATTATGACATACTTTTATGTATTTGTTTCATTTCTTACACAAGGGAAACTATTCGGTATTCATACATGTGAGTTTGATTTATTTCACTTATGACTATGGTCTCCAGCTGTGCCCATTTATTTGTAAGTATCAGTGATCCTTCTTTCTAGCTGAGTAGTACTCCATTGTATAAAAATACTGCAACATTTTTACCCATTACTCAGTTGATGGAATCTTAGGTTCTTTCCAAGATATGGCTATTACGAATTGTGCTGCTATAAACATGGGTGCACTTATATCACTGTGATATGATGTTTTCAGTTCTTCTGGGGATACGCCTAGAAGTGGAATAGCTAGAAGAAATGGGAATTCCAATCCCAGCTTTTTGAGAAATCTCCAGACTGACCTCCACAATGGTTGCACCAATGTACACTCCCACAACAGTGCGGGAGAGTTCCTTTTTCCCCACAGCCTCTCCAGCATTTGTTGTTGGTGGTATTCTTGATCTTAGCCATTCTTTCAGGAGTAAGATGAAATCTCAGTGTGGTTTTAATTTGCATTTCTCTAATGAGTAATGATGATGAACATTTTTTCATGTATTTATTTGTCATTTGTATTTCTTTATCTGTGAAGTGTATATTCATCTCAGATGCCCATTTTTGGATTAGATCTTTGAATTTTGGGTGTCTGATTTTTTTTTTAATTCTTCATACATTTTAGACAGAAGTCTTTTGTCTGAGGGACAGTTCACTAAGATTTTTTCCCAGTTTGTGGGTTTTCTTTTCACTATGCTAGAGATTTCTTTTGACATGCAGAAACTTTTTAATAAGATGTGATCCCAGTTATTGTTTTTGGGAAATATTTCCCGTGTGGTTTGAGTCCTGTTCATGAATTCTCTACCTACTCCTATGTCTTTGTAGTTTTTACCCTATTTGTCTTCCAATAGATTTAGTGTTTCTGTTTTAATATTCACATGTTTGATTCATTTAGATTTTAAATTTAGCTCAACAGCATAAGCGCCCGCCTTGCAAGTGCATGGTTGTGAGTTCAATCCCCAGTACCAATTTTTTTAAAAAGTCAAAGAACCAGTATTGTAATACAAAAACAGAAAAAAGGAGAGACTCCTAGGCACAGCCCAACTACCAAAACTAAATCAAGAAGATATAAAATTATAAATAACCCAATATCAGCCAATGTAATTGAAAATGTAATTAAAAATTTACCAAAAAAGAAAAGCCCAGGCCTTGATGGATTCACTGTTGAAATTTACAAGAAATTTTGAAAACGTTCCACTGTTGCCAACACTCTATAAAGAAACCAAAAGGGAAATAATATTTCCAAAATAACTTCTGAAGGTAATTATTACCCTGATTCCAAAACCAGAGAAGAACTCAACCTAAAAACAAAACTACACGCCAACTCCACAGAACATAGATGCAAAAATCCTCCATAAGATGCTGGCAAATGGAATGCATCAAATCATTAAGAATATTGTATACCATGAAAAAGTTAGAATCATATAAGTGTTACAGGCATGGTTCAATACATGCAATTAATAAATTCAATACATCGTATTAACCTAAGCAAAGACAAAAATCAAATGATCATTTCATATATGCAAAAATACATTTGACAAAGTCTAACACCCATTCATGATAAAACTCCTACAGAAAATTTGAACAGAGGGTTTTTATCTTATTCTGAAAAAAGCCATCTCTCACAAACCAACAGCTAATATACTAAATGGCCAAAAACTAGGCTTTCAGTATAAAATCAGAAACAAGACAAGAATGTCCACTGGCACCTATTTTTTTTTTCAGTTCTGGATACATTAGCCTGAGAAATTAGACAAAAGAAATAAGGATAGGAAAGGAAGAATCTAAGTTATCATTATTTGCAGATGACATGATACTCTACATAGAAGACCACAAAATCTCTACCAAAAAAACTTACGGATTTAATAACCTAATTCAGTAGTGTAGTTGAATATCAAGTCAACATTCTAAAATCATTTGTATTCCTGTATTCAGGAAACAAACTCACAGAGAGAGAAACTAGGGAAACCATATATTTTAGGATAGCATCAAAAAAATTGAAATACTTTGAAATCAATGTAATGAAAGAAATAAAAGATATATAAATTGAAAACTATAGTTCTCTGCAAATCAGATTGAAGAAGATATCATCAAATAGAAAGATATACCTTGCTTATGGATAGGAAGAACCAACATAGTAAAATTGGTCCCACTCACAGAACTGCTATACAGATTTAATACAATCCCAATCAAAATACCAGTAGCACATCTCATAGAATTAGGAAAAACACCCCTAAAATTCATTTGGAACCAAAAGAGACCTAAAGTAACAAAAGTAATCCTGGACCACAAAGGCAAATCAAATGGCGTCACAATCCAAGACCTGAAATTATACTACAAAGCTACTGTGATAAAATCAGCATTGTATTGGAAAGAAAGAAAGAAAGAAAGAAAGAAAGAAAGAAAGAAAGAAAGAAAGAAAGCAAACATGAGGATCGGTGGATCAGAATAGAAAATGAAGACACAACTATAAACACATGAAACCACTTTATCTTTGCCAAACATGCTCATTGGAAGAAAGTCTCTTTAATAAATAGTGCAGGAAAAATTGTCTTTCCACATGCCAAACACTAAAACTAGACCCATGTCTATCATTAAACTAAAGTCAAAATGGATCAAAGATCTCAATATTAAAATAGGCACACTAAATATACAGGAAGATAAAAGAGGTAGAAATCTTGAAGACATAAGTGTAGGCAAATGCTTCATGAACAAAACAGACTACACAAGAAATACAACAAAGAATCAACAAATGGGATCCCACTTTAGTAAAAACCTGTTACACAGCAAAATAAATCACCAACAAAGTGAAAAGATAACCCACAGAGTTGGAAAAAATTATATCCAGTTGTCCCTCAGGCCAAGGATTTATATCTAGAATATATAAAGAATTGAAAAAAATTAGGACTTCCAAAATCCAAAGATCAAATAAAAAAATTGGCATCAGAGACGAACACACACTTCTTAGATGAAGAAACATAAATGGAAAATACATGTATAAAACTGTTCAACAGTTGGTCATTCAAGAGTTTCAAATTACAGTAATACTGAGAATCCATCTCATTTTACAAAGAATGGCTATCATCAAGACAATATCCAGTGACAAGTGCTCATTGGTTAGAATGTGGACTGGTATAACCACTGTGGGAATCATTGTGTAGATTTCTTAAAAATCTAAGAGACCCCATTCAGCCCACCTATTCCTCTGCAAAATATCTTTCCAGCAGAGTCAAAAACATTGTACCACAGTAGTATATGTGCACCCATGTTAAAGTAGCTAGATTTTTGAAAAAAACCCAAATTCCTATCAACAAAGGAATAGATAAAAATAAATGGTCTTTTTATATAATGGAGAACTATTCAACCAAAGAAAATTAGTCTGAAACTTTTATAGGTAAATGGATTCAAAGACAATTCTCATAAGTGAAATAAATCATACATGCATTTGCAAACATCATTTTGTCTCCCTACTGTGAGAAGCTGAAAAATTAAATAAGATTCAAAATGTACAATAGATATTGTGAATACGGGAGAAACTATTCAAAAGAAAAGAAATACTATGTTGGAAGAAAGGGGAAAAGAAGGAAGGGAAAAGGAAACAGTTTTGTAATAGTGATTTTCTGGACAATGTTTCATGCCTATATTTCATACTATAAACAATTACTGTGAATATAACCATATGCTATGTATTGATTATTGTTATTTTCCTTAGTAGGGACTGTTTTGAAACTGTCTTACTGTCATTTCTTCCTATTTTACATTTAAATAATAAAAAAATAAAAACAAATTTGAAAATGCATCTATGAGTAAAACAGGAAATTACTTAACACCAAATGTGGAAATCAATTCAGTGACAATCTCATCCGTGCTCTTTCATTCAGATGAGTAAAGGAACTCCTTGGATTATAAAAGACTCTTCTGATGTCACTGGATCAATTAATGCCGCTGATTATAGTTCAAGTTTTGTTCACCAATACAGAGAATTCAGGCTGGATTACTCTTTGTTACAGGAAGATTCTCTTGTATAGTACAGGATGTTTAACAATACTAGCCTTAAACTCTACCTCTTGAAGCCAGTACCATCTCCCATTGTGACAAACACAAGTTTCTCTTGCCTTTCTTGATATGCCCTGGGGAACAAAATCACTCCTGGTTTAAAAAGCAGTGCCTAATAAGGTAAATACATGAATATTGTTCTTTATCTTGATTTTACTTTTTTCTTATCCCTGAATGAAGCATGACCTTAAAAGAGAAAATTTAGAACATACTTTCCTTTACGAAGAATGATGGATCTTCACTAAACAGTCTGAGATACATCAATTAAATTTTAGGCTAAGCCAGTAAAAAACCAAATCTTTTTTTCCCCCTCTACATTTCTTCAGAACTGTCTAATTGAGTCCCGTTTACTCAATAATCAGATTGAATAAAGGTGGAGACTTCAATGCTTGCCTTTAGATAGGCACAGAATGCCAATCCTTATTTTCATCACATTGACTGTGAAAAATAGCCCGTTAAACAGAAAGGAATTTCCTTGTGCACTTTGGATACCTTCTTCTCTGTTTAACTTGATCTCTCTGAAGATGAATTGACATTTTCAAAAGACTGTGATTTCTCTATTGTGGCTATAAACATGCTATCTGCTTTAAAGTTTCCAGAATCATAAAAGAAAGTGATTCATTAAAGAAAATTTGCGCACAAGTCCTGAACCTATTCCTTCAAGAACCCTTGCTATATCTGTTTTGTATTGAGTGCTTAGAACCCCCTCTATATCTGCTCTGTATCTGAGTGCAAAGCAGAAATCTCTAGACTCAAGAGTCGAGGTCACCAAATGAGTCCATTGTGCTAACTATAAACATAAGCATAACCTCCAACTGCTAAATTCAGCATGTGAGAGGGAGCCTAGTATGACAAACACTCTGGTTGAAACACCAGGTAGTAGGGAAATTTTAGGTGAAAGAGATACTATACACAAGCAGAGGGAACTTAGAACATTCTTCTTTACTTAATACTTACCGAAAGATGCTTATGAAAATAAATGATCATAAACTAGAGAAATAATATTAGTAGAGGAGAAATAGCAAGAAAAATGTCTGGATCTAGATGTATTTCTATTTCAATGAAACTTACACTTTCCCATGAAGCAATAACTAATCAATAGAAATTTAACCAAAATGTTACATCATCATGTTTGGAATTTAGAAAACAATCATTCTTAGACTATAAAAGGAAAGGTCAAAGAAAAACTTATGATGATAGTCCAAGACGGTGACAATAAAAATTTGAAATAGTGAATAGAAAATAAATTTGGAAATAACAAGAAGAGTGGAAAATAATAGAAGAAGTTGGGAAAGCTATAAGAAAATATCGAAAGATAAACTGCTGGACTTTGGTCACTATTTAGGTGTAATTGTGAAAAAGAAGCAAAAGCTAGGGAATGTAGGAGGAAGCTAGGCACTGAAGAACAAAAAATGATTCATTCTGAAAATGCTAACTTTGAGTTATCTGTGATGTGCTGTTGAGAAACTCAGTGCTAAGTTCGTACCTGGAAGAATAAAATCAAGGGAAGAACTAAAGATGTGGACACAGGCTAGGTATTCACACATGGCAGGCAGGAATAAAGTAGATGGCCCAGAAAGAGTGAGGCAAAGAGCGTGCAGAGTCATGGACTAGTGACCAACAACTAAAGCATTTCCACAAAAGGAAGCCTTGTTTTATCCCGTGGAAGATATTTAGTTCCAAACTCAGACACTGGGTATGCTATTCACTCTCCATGAAATCTTTTCCTCTTCTACATCAAAAGGTTGGCTCTTACCCAGCTTAGAGTTTTAAATGTCATCCCAAATATAAATGAAATCCTTTTGTTATTCTGTCACTGCACCTATGTTAATTCTCCCATGAAATATGTCTCGATGAATATTAAAATAATGATACTTTTTTTTAACATGGTCATTTTCTTTTCTAACAAATCACAATGTTCTTCAGAGCATGGACAACAATCATAAGAATATATTCTCACTCCTTGACACTGTGTCTGAACAAAGTATTCACTCAAATACTCTGTGAATGGATAAAAGAATATTGGATACATGTCTCACTTCAATGGTTCAGCCCAGTTTGAGCTTAGTGTTTATTTTAGTCAACTTTCCTATTATTGGTACTCAACACCCACATCTTAGGAGAGAAGAGGTTTAATTTGTCTCATGTTTTACAGCAGTGTAACCCATGGTCCTCTGACTCCAAAGGCAAAACATTGTCATAGAAATGTGTAGTGGATCAAACCTACTTAGTTCATGGTAGCCAGGAAAGCAGGCAGACCATCAGTGCCAGAGAGGAAGGATGAAGGATATTCCATTGGTCCTAGAAACATATCTCTATGACCCTCTCAGGCACATTCAGTCCAGCCAATTAAGCTGACCCTCTGCCCATTACACTGATATAGATATTAATCCCAATACTGTCAAATTTGATTTTTTCAACTCAAGAACTGACATTCTTTGACTCCTCCACAGCAATTTTTATAGGCCCTCTCAGGAACTCCTTAAATAGACCATTTCTTTGGTCTTCTTGTAAATCACAAGTTCAGTAAATATTAGAAACTTACGACTGTGCCACAACTCCTAGCTTAGATGAGAAAGAGGCTCCAAACACACCAAGGGATGTGAAATATGTATCACCTAAAGAGGAATGGTTGCTCTTAATGACATAATGCAACTGCAATCAAGTGACATTAAACTCAACTTGCAAATGATATAATGTGGAAAAAAGGTTTGATACCATAGGGAAAATGTTATTCCTACATTTTTAAAGACATAAGATATGTTAGCAGGTCTGAAGAAATGAATTATTTCAGACCCAGACCATAGACAGAGTTACATGGGGTGATGGTCCAAATTTCTGGGACCCATCTCTTCTCTCCCCATAAAACATTCTAACACACAATGATGGCTCTGTCTGTTCTGCTTCCATTGTGTCAGCTCTCTGTTCTACTGCCTGAACTCTCTGTCTTGTCAGTCTCTTTGCTTAGATAATTATACTTTGATTTACTTAGGCACATAAAACTCAGAGCAACTAAAAAAATAAATAAAAAGCGCAGCACAACTCCAATAAAATTATGCTTACCAGCTGGGTTCTAAAACTACATTCCCTGTCTTTGTAGAAATGAAAGTAGTATTATGCCTACCTCATAGCGAGTCATGCTGATCCAACAAAATGCCCCAAGAGAGATCCCATGACAGAGAATGGTATTGTGGATGAGTGATAAATAAAATCTCTTACCCCTAGATGTTTTATTTAATTTGAGAGAATGCATAATCTGTTCAGTTCATAATGACAGTCTTTGGCTTTATGGCTGTTGTTGTTTTTTAAGTTGTTTTGTTTTGTAGATATTGTCTCCCTATAATAGTTCAGGTTGGCCATGACTTTATGTAGCCCAGGTTGGCCGGGAACTCATGGAGATCCTGCTGCCTAAGTATACTCAATGCTACACCTATAGGCATGTACTTGTGTTTTAAGCATTAGTTCCCTATAAAACCCCAATAGGCTCTTAATATTCACCAATACCCAATAGTTAACCAACTCAAGTACCCAAAATTAGGACAAGCCGCTTGGGACACTTTAGCCTCTCTCTTGGACAGAAGCTTTCTTTATCTCAATAAAAAAATATTCTTCTCTAAAACAAAGCAAAACAAAGCAAAATGTACCCACATTTAGACAAGATGGATACATTTTATGAATCCAATTCACTGTGCCACATTCTGTCTAATAATCGCCCAAGGTTCCCATCGATTTTTTCTTCTATTTTTTTTTTTTTTTTCTTTTTTAGCTTAGTCACCGCAGATGTGATACTTTGGCCAATATTCTTCTAGCCATTTTGTAGATCATCATCCACCAATTCCCAAAACCTTAGGTACCTTATATTTCCAAGACCATGTTCATGTAATGAACAAATTTCTCAAATATTACTATGTTTTGGACCGTACTGATTATAATAAAAGATGACTGGATGTATTTTGTACATTAAGAAATAAAAACTGTATTTTTTGTAAGGAAATGTTTGTAAAAATCATCTCTTCTTTATCATTTCCTTTAGGAATGGAGTAAAATTATATATAAGGACACTAAGACTGAGAGTGTTGCGGAGATACTGATATAAAGGACGCTTCGCCAACCTGAAGCACAGCCTTTGTGCCTCTAATTAACCTTTCCTCTGAACCCTGAGTTCAGCCCTGAGGCTTTCCTGAAGTGAGGGCCAGGCGGTTTCTACCCAAGAAAGCAATGAACCCAAAGATGTCTTCTTGATTACTCCAAGTTCAGAAAAACTCTTAAATTCACAAGAAAAGGTGAAAAAAAGTTTATAGGAAGTACTTTTTTATTTATTCATATTTTAATTAGTCTATTAGCATGTGGAGGTAATGTACTTAAATGGGACCTTGGCAGAAAATGCACATTTTAAACAATATGAAACCAGGGGAAACACTGAACACAGCTTTTATTTTTGGCAGAAGTCTTTTCTTTTCTTTTTTCTTTTTGTTTCTCCTCCCTGTTAACAAAAGGGGGAAAAAAGTTTAAATGAGAGAAGATTGCACAGAGTTGAGGATTAACATATTTAATTTACATAATGTCAGTGTGTTAGACTATGAACGTGCAGTAGTATTAAAATATTCTTAGTTAAAAAGAAGCTCAAAATAGGAACCTCTTTTATTTTGCACATTTTTCCAAGTTCATTGTGCTGCCAAGTTTAAAGAGACCACCATTTTCTTAGCAAAGGTCACACAAGGCATGAAGAGTGGTATGCTATTATTTAGGAAGAAGAAGAGTTCAGCTCTGAATTCATCTCCCAGTGATGTAACAGAGATATTACCGATGATATAATTTGACCCTCCTGGCCCATCAAATTGGTGAAGTCTGCACAGACATGTAACAGCAGATTCTTGTCCTTTAACTCTTGTCTTTTAACAGTATAAAACCACTCATGTTGGAAAATCATGAGAGAGCATGTATTCTTTAAGTTGATTCATCAAAATCTCCCTCTGTGAAGGGCACAGCAGGCTGCATAGTAGCTCTCCCTCTTGGATACCACTAATACGCCCCAGCAGCTTTCACTTAGAAAGAACTTTTGCAGAAAGACCACAGTGCATTCTCTTCTACCCAGCATGCTTAGCTTAATGCCTGCAATGGAACAGTATTGCAGTAGCCTGAATTGGTTAAGTGCATCAACTCAAAAATGAATTACTGTGCTCCTTAGCTAGAAGTCTATGGTTTAATTTGTAACCTCCCTGGTCCTTCTTAGGAGTAATGGAAGAAAAGAATGAACACTAGTGACCCAGAGTGAAGATCACTGTGGAGTAACACTTATAACATGGGCTCCAAAACAGCATTTAAAGGTAAGTGTTAAGAGTCTGGGTAATGATTCTTTCCCTTGCAGTGTATTTCCCTTTAGCTGTGAGGAACTCCACTGTCTGACCTTTCTGAAAGTGCTTCATGGGTTTATGTTATTTATCTCAGGGGACTTAAAGTGACAATCACGTAGGGAAACTTGTGGGAAATAAGTTCAGTTCCACATCACACTTCTGCATCATTGGTTTCAGGTCTGCATGTGTGCAATTGTCCATTAGTCATCTTCTATAGGAAGATCAGGGAGCGGGTCTATGGTCCCTGACCCAGTGCTGCTTTGGATTGGGTTAGAGAGTAGCAAGTCACTAGTGTTTAGAGATAACATCACCTTATCGGATTTCATCCTGCTTCCAGTGATTACCAAATGAGGTGTTCTGATTTTCCTATGCATTTTCTTTCTGGTTGTAAAGAGTGAATGCTGAAATGTGGGTACTGTATCAAATGTATTATATGAATGATGAGGATGATGCCTTTTCAATAGTGTTAAGCTAAAGTTCAATGAAATGAAAACATATTATGTTTCCATGAAGAAGTAAGTACCCATGATTATTTACTTGATACCTCCAGTTCTAGGGAAAAAGTGAACCATGGTCCTGAAAGTCTTCGGGCCCAGAATGTACTTTCTAAGAAAAAATGCCCAGTTTGATTTTTTAAACAGATAATGCTATGCATGATTTGATGATTCTTCTACGAAGGTATAGTTCAATGTCTCCAGCAGAGCAAACAAAGTATGTTTACTGTTATGGATTAAAAACTGGTGGTTAACTTAACACCAGCTGTATTACATCACCATAGATCTGAGTGTAGATGTTCCACCTGAGGAAAGTTGCCAGCAAAAACAGAGACTTGGAGAGGAAGAAGCTATTGCCATTGAGGCGTTGAGGCATGGTGGGCTGCACATGTGTTGCTGTTTGAGCAGTTGGTTCTCCTGGAGAAGTTCTGATCCTCACATCAAGCATTGCATCCTGGATCCAGAGGGGAAGATGTGTGCCACTTGGTCCCCAGGATGAACTCCTCAGACTGGCTTCCTGACATCTAGTCCACTCTGTTGTCCTCAGATCTCGGGGCCTCAGTGTGGTGTCGCTGAGGATGGCTGTGATGCTTTTCAGGGAAGCTAAGGTCTTTTTTATGAGTGTGGCTTCTAGACTCCTGTAGAACCCTCAACCTAATAGCTTAACACTATTTCACGCTGCTGGCATGGACTTTCTAGCTTCCACCATTGATCTTTGGGCCTTCTGAGCACCGATCCATAAAAAAGATTGGCATGGGTCCTTCTTATGGACTCTAAGTATTTTGGCTAAATGGATAGATGTCCTCCATTTATTCGTGTTACCTCTAGGTGACCATCATAAAAGTAACATTATAAACTCCATGTCCTGATTCTAATTGTTCTCTATGCAACCCCTGACTACAAATTTAATTATGTTGTCTATCCTTTCATTTATCCTGCATCAGTCTTTCTCCCAAGATTTCTGTGCTTGTCTCTTGAATCTGCAGTCAGGAATGTTCCCATATCACTGAGTAATTTCACCCAACTCATCTTCAAACACAAACTTACATGTCTTTCCCCCTGTGAAATTTTATTAATTGTTCTTATCTCTGTGTTCTCACAGGGAACCAAGATATGTAATTCAAATCTTTACAATGAATGCATCACATTGTAGCATCATTAATTATGCATGTTTCTTTTTTCTTCCTGACAAAGTTATGACCCCTAGAGAGTAAGAACCATGAATTTATCATTTCTGTATCTGTGGAGACTAAAGAATTCTTGGTACTAAATAAATGCAGAAGGTGCGTTTATTAGCGTTCATAGCAAGTCTAATTTGAATCACAAGTGAAAAAATGAAACATTTTCCATTATTGAAAAAAAAAACAAAATTTCATTTAAAATATGAATCATCAAATCATTCACTTTGATTCATCTACTTATGTACCTTTTCACTTATAAAGTTGTAATTAGGTACTTATCCCTCTAACTTTATAACTGGTTACTGAATACTTGTGTTTATAAACCAAATGATGTTGGTTTTTTGTGGTCAAATTATGTACCACTGACGACAGAATGTACTGCAGGGTGTTTATGATAGCTTTGTAAAAGCTGAGAACTATTTTTAGGAGAATTTCAATTAGAAAAGAACCTTTCCTTCTCTCCCTAAAGACGGTATGTTGCAAAAGTAATTAATTTTATAGGAAGAATGCATTCATCAATGCAAAATATCTTAACAAACCTTCCCAATAAAATGATAGTAAAGGTTTTTAGCAATTATTATGTTAGATACTTTTCAAAACACTTCACACATATTGTCTTTTAATCCTCAGTGGGCAATTTTCCCACTTTGGTGCTGAAAAAATATTACAGACATGCAAAAGGCCTCAGCCATTGTTGAAGCCAATTCTCGTTGTTTTTGGCATTGTTGAAGTCCAATTCTTCAGTCCCGGACTCCTAAATTGATCTTACCAAAGTTACTATTGTCAAAGAAAAGTAGAATCGCATGATTTCAAAGTGGCTCAAGCTTCTCACCTGCAGTTTTCAAACAACATAAAAGCGTGTGGATCTGAAACAATAGCCTTGGTTTGCCTCTTTCTACCTCCATCAGTCTCATACTTTTGGCACACTCTAGCATCATTGTTCCAGACCTCACCTGATTGGCTTTTGTCTTCTTATTCTCAAAACACTTCTCAAGTTTTTCCTATGTGTCACTTTTCTGACTTTCTTCACTGTATCAGATCCACAATTTTCATCAGCAGAATCCAGTAGAATCACAAAGCATATTTTCCCCAAATAGTCACCTTCCAGCAACATCCTTACCTCCTTCATCCTGTACCTTCCTTGAAGCCTGTCAGCTCCTCAGTTTCAATACTGGTAAAGGTGTGTTGTCTGTATTACTGAACCCATCCTACCACATATGTTCCTTGAGGTCAAGAGCACTGTTGCCAGAACAACTGGGTCCCTTTTCAGAGTTCTGGAAAGTAAAAGAAAAGCAAAACAATTATATGACTAACCTGTATTGTTAAACAATTTTGTAGTTCAAACAGAGAATGCCTTTACCAAACTTGGATCATTTGCAGAAAAATTGATAATTTTAAGACAATAATGTTAAGAGGAATAAAGCAGACACACAGGCTCTAATACAGTGCATGATTTCTCTTAAGTGAGGAACCCAGGTTATCAAAATAAAAGATAGTAATAGGAAATGAGGAGATGGATGTTTATCAAAGGGAAAGGGCATCCAGAGGTGGAGGGGGAGAGAGAAGAGAGGGAAAGGGGATTCACAAGAGAATTAAGACAGATTTCGTACATGTACCAACTGCAGAAAACTAAGTAAACATTATATATTGAAATCATGTACAAAAGAAAGGGAAACTGATCAGGAGATGGATGGAGGGAGAGGGAGGGAAAGTAATGAAAAAAAAAGATTGAAGATGTGTAATGTACATGTACTAACTTAGCACAAAAATGTAAACATTATATACTACAAACATGAACTAATATAAAAAGATTTTTGTAGGTAAGAGCTTATGGACACTCACATTTTACTACTCTATGCAAATAGAACACTATGATCCTAATTTTTGTAATATTATATATTAATGTAATCAAAAGTATATGCACATGACAATACAGTCACCTAAAATCATTGTATATACATAAAATTATGTTAATAAATCTTGAGTTGTCTATAGATAATGTAGCAGGTATGTCTTTACAGTAAAATTTGACAAACATGTATGTGCTTGGTGCAGCTGAGATCCCAGATGAGATGCAGTTAAAGAATCCTCGTCAGACTTTTACTCCTCCTTCATCTTCTGGTTAAAGAGCTTCTCCCTTTATTACCATAGATGAAGACATTATCTGAATCTAATAATTTTAATGCATGCATCATTCAATGTGTATATTAAGCATTTTGTTTAATATTCTATGTACATTTTCTTTTGTCCTTTTCAGTGTATCACATAGTTGTGAGATGGAGTCTTTTACTACTCTAAAAGATATGGAGAATGTGACACTCAGAGAGTTTAACCAAATTTCTCCAACGTCAATGAGGCAGGATTTGAGTTTGATTTCAAAGTCTAATATTTTAACTGTAACAGTATACTTACTGAATATCATAAAGAAGCCAATGCAAAATTGTCCAACTATAATTAACAACCTATGTTTTTTACTACACTATTCTAGCATATGAAGAATAGATATTTAAACAAACACATTAATAATTTCTTTAAATTGTCATTGTGATACGTGAGAAGAATGTTGTTGGTTTTTGTTTCTTTTACGTTTTCTAAATATGCCACCATACATGCCAAATGCTTTACATATCCTCAGTCCTGTATGTCAAGAATTGTGTTCCTGCAGCTGGAGATTTAGCTCAGCGGCATAAGCGCCTGCCTTGCAAGCAGGCAGTCATGAGTTCGATCCCTGGTACCGATAAAAAGGAAAAAGACAAAAAAAATAATAATAATAATAATAAAATAAAAACAAACAAACAAACAAAAAAAAACTTAAAAAAAAAAAGAATTGTGTTCCTATCAACTTGTAGTATTCCAGAGATATTTTGTTTACGGTTATTTGTATCTGCAGAATAAGGGATGCTATCATTCTATGGCATAATTTTGGGGATAGAAAACTAAAATTATTCGGAAATTATTTCCAGGTACAAGGCTATGGATTCCAAAAGAAATTTGACATGGAAACAATGCACTCCTGGCAACAGTAGTCAAGAGAGCACATTGTGTTTGATCTGCAAACTTGTAAATGTTAAATGGAATCTTCTCTTGTTTCTTGCAGTTTGCTGCCAGTTATATTGGCTGTACTACAGAAATTTATGTGAAAGGGTGGAAGGGCAAGAGTTAGAGGAGACACTTCTAACAGGTTTAATGGATTGCTGGTTCACACATAATAACTGTACATATTTATAGATTACAATACGATGTTTCAATATGAGAATATTTGTGTGTTCTCCACATCAGGATAATTCATACATATATTCCCTTAAGCATTAATCATTTCTTTGTGCTAAATACAGTCAAAGTTTTCCAACTGCTCTGAAATATGCAGCACATTATGGTTTACTAAATCTATTTTTTCTCTGTAACTGTAACTTTATTCCTGTTGATTAGCATCTCTCTTGCTGTGTTTTAGTTTGTGCTTATAACTATCTAATTCTCCTTAAGTTTTTACTTTATTATGACATAATTATTTCTAGTAACTGCCTTTATAATGAACATATTAAATTGATTCAAATAATATGTAACATGATTTATTATGTATACTTTTTTTAAGAAATCAGTTTTTAGTTCTCTTTTTGTATTGCAAACACATAGCATGCGGTAGTACACACTCTAACCTTTATTACAAAAGAGTAACAAAATGCCATTTATGCTTAATTATCTATTTATCTCCGCCAATCTGTCCTGTAGATACTTTGCAATATCATTGTTGATTAGAATATACTTGCTTAGGAAGGGAGAGCATCATGGTGGAATCAAGGCAGTAGGGCTCACGAGACTCTTGAAAGACACTCACCAGGGTTAACAAATACTCAGATTCACGGAGTGAACATGAACTCAACTTAAAGGAGGCTGGAGGCTGCTGGAAGGAGAACCCAGTCAGGTGAAATCCAGTGACAGAGGGGTTTAGAATAAGAAACAGGGCTACTTCACATAGTTGGCAGTGCTCAGAGACATGGTTTATCTAACACCGTCCTGCAAAACATTCCATTCCTTCAGGGGATTTGAGTGCAGTAATTGTCAGGTTGCCAACAGATGCCCACCTTAGAGGCCACCACCCAGTGAGCACCAGCACAGGAAAGTTGAGTGAGATATTCACAAGGCAGGGCCTCTGCAAATCATGACTCTGGGAAGGAAAAAAAAAAAAAATGAGACAGAGAATGATCAGGAAGTAACCAAGTTAGAAGCTTTTAGCCCTAGAAACAGAAGATCTAAGGCCACGATTCTGGTTTGTGACTCACTCGGAACGAAGTACTGAGAGATCCATGAGTTTACTATCTGTTCATAGGATGGAGGAGCACTGGTGACTGGTCACTTGCTGAACTCCAGCGGATCGAGGTACAGTGTCTTTCATACTTTACCATTTGATTTTATATGTGGTTTTTCTTCTTTATTCTCCGTTTTTTTTTTAATTTTTGTGCCAGACCCTTGTATATATGTGCGTGTAGTATAGTCATGTATTAAACCTTCTCTTGTGGCTTCCATACAAATAAGGCACACATGTGTGCTGTAAAGCTCATTTATGGATACTATGTAACCTGGTTGGAGTGTTAGTCCCACATTTCGGTCCCGTCCCCCAGTCCTTGTCTCATCTCCCACCTGCAATCTATCCTTCTCCTCATCATTATTCTCTTCCTTTCTCTCAGTCTCTTCTCCTCACATATTTTAGTTTTATTTCTCCCTTTTTCATCTTTACTTATTCCTGCAATTTATGCATAAACTGTTAAGATTAGCACATCTCATGGTAGGTTTTCCCATCACCAACTGTTATTTCAGAGAAATTTAAGACTAGGTTTCTCTTAGCTTATTAATGAGACTCAGTCTCTGTCTTCTCCATATATTTAAATTCCCTCCCTCTACCCATTCCCTTTGTCTGTTTTCCTCTCATACCCTCACACGTTTCCGTATCCTCTCCCGTTCTATTCTGGTACATGAAAACTGTTATAAAATACTGATTTTCATTGCTTTCTATTTTGAAGTGTATATGAGGGGCACGCACTTATGTGACTGTGTATGAGCTACTTCTCACTTATATTTCTACAGTGTTACCATGGCCCACAGGTTCTCTCTCACCAAAGGTCATTGCTTAGGTTTCCTAAATTGGCTTTTGCTCGTTTATAAATCAATTATTATACCCATAAAATGGTTCTATTTTTATTTTATAATGTATTTTTCTTTCTTTCTCACTGTGTTCACATGTACCTTTAAAACCACGGCATCCTTTTCAATTCTTTCTTGGTTTAAAATTAATACCATCAAAACTACTCTGTTTCATCTGCCTATATCTTTTTAGCCTTTTTTTCACTCAATTTCTCTTTATTTTTTTTTTGATTCTTTTTATATTCTTTGGTCTCATAGTCTTTCTTTTACCATTGGTAATGTGCTGTTTTACTGGATTATTAAAGAATAGAAAACTCCAAAAACAAGTTTGAAAGTGTATACCAGCAGATAATTGCATTGTTGAATACTGGCACTCCCAGAAATTATCTCTTCTTGCAAGTCAGATTTAAGCACCAACTAAAATAAAAGGAAAAGCAAGGTGTGGTGGTGCATGCTTGTAATTTCAGCACTTGGGAGGCTGAGGCAGGAGGATCACTGCGTTTGTGGCATTTGGGCTGCAAAGTAAGTAAAAGGCCAGCCTGAACTGAATAGTGAGACCTTTTCTCAAAAAGACTACATAAATAAATAAATAAATAAATATGAAATATAGAACTAATCACCAAAACTAATACAACCACAGTAATTGTTAAATAACTTTTAATAATAACAATGAATTTAAATGATTTATTTCGCTAATCAAAAGGTAAAGACAAGCAGATTGTATATAAAAGTCAACTATGTGCTGGCTGCAGGAGACATGCTTCATCCACAAAAGCACATGCTTTTTAAAGTAATAGGATAAAAGTAAAAGTCTGAAATATTATGTGCCACGGTAAATGGAGCAATTCAATGGAAAACTTCCCAACTGCAGACATATACCATATCCAATTTCCTAAAATTACTGGATATAAAAGGATCTGAAAACTGTCATGGTATGGAATTTTAATACTCCACTCTTACAAATAGAAAGACTACACATTCAAAAATTCGAGAAAATTATCAAATTGTGCCATACTATTGAACAAACATAATTAGAATGTCTACACTGTTTCATCCAATAACAGCATAAACATTCTTCTCAGGAACCATGATATTCTTCCCAAAATAGATTCTATCTTAGGTATTCAGTCATGTTTAAATAAATACTAAAAAATGAAGTGATTTCTGCATCATATAAGATCACAGTAAAATAAAACTTGAAGTAAAAAGAAAAGGAGCACAAATACATGAGGATTCAGTAATGCATTCGTCAGTAATCAATATATCACATAAGAAATCAGAAAAGCAATTTAGAATTTATGGATTCAAAGGACCACAAAAGCACAACAGACTAAAATTTGTCAAACATAATGAACATACTTCTTAAAGAAAAGTCTACAGCAACAAATGCCTACATTGGAAAAGCAGAGTGATCCCAAATCTACAATATGAAAGTGCTATAAAAGTAGAGCAAGCTGGGGCTGGGGATTTAGCTCAGCGGCATGAGTGCCTGCTTTGTAAGCAGGCAGTTGTGAGTTCAATCCCTGGTACCGATAAAAATGAAAAAGACAAAAAAAAAAAAAAAAAAAAAAAAAAAAAAAAAAAAAAAAAAAAAAAAAGTAGAGCAAGCTAAATTCAAAACTTGTAGCAGGAAAGAAATTATGAAGATCAGAGCAGATGACAAATTTGAGACTAAACAGAAAATAGAAGAGGACCTGGGGACAAGGCTCAGCAGCACAGGACCTGCTTGGCAAGTGAGGTCCTGAGACCCATCCTGGGTACCAAAACATGAAACAAACAACTAAACAACAATAACAGCAACAATGAGACAGAGAGAGAGAAAGAGAGAGAAAGAGAGAGAGAGAGACAGAGAGAGAGAGACAGAGACAGAGAGAGAGACAAAGAGAGACAGAGAGAGACAGAGAGAGACAGAGAGAGAGCTTAATAAAATCACAGAATTCATTTGTTGAAAGGACAGTAAGACTGATAATAACTTAGTCAAACTTACAAAAAGAAGAAAAAAAATGACACACATCAATACAATTAGGACTGAAAAAGCTAAAATCATAATGGACTCCACTGAATTCAGAAAATTATAATAAAGTATTCTCACCAGGGATTTAGCACACTGGCATAAGCACCTTCCAGGCAAGGATGAGATCATGAATTCTATCCACAATACAAAAAAATCAGAAAATTGGGGCTGGGGAGTTAGCTCAGCGGCATAAGCACCTGCCTTGCAAGCAGGCAGTCGTGAGTTCGATCCCTGGTACTGATAAAAACGAAAAAGACAAAAAAAAAAAAAAAAATCAGAAAATTTATATTCCATTAAATTGTATAATGCAGAAGAAATGGATGAATTTCTAGAAAATAACTTATCATAACTGAACCGAGATATAAAAACCCAAAGACACCAATAATAGGCAATGAAATTGATGCAATGATAAAATCTCTAACAGAAGCACAGGACCCAGTGGGTTCACCACAGAATTTTGTCAGAACTTCAGTGAACTAGGACCAATATTTTTCAAACACGTTGATGAAAATAAAACAAAGGGATACTGCCAAACACATTGTCTAGCATGTACCTTAATAACAAAACTATAAGGACTCAAAGTAAAAAAAAAAAAAAAAAAAAAAAAAAAAACACACACAACAACAAAAAACTATGAGTCGATGATTTAATGAACTCAAATACAAAATCCTTAACATAAAACTTAAAAAAATGAAAAAAAAACCCTCATGAAAATGAGAAACTATAATCAAGTCAGTTTCTTCCCAGAAATTAATGATGGTACAGCATAC
The DNA here is from genome assembly GCF_034190915.1 of Cavia porcellus. Classification (NCBI taxonomy): domain Eukaryota; kingdom Metazoa; phylum Chordata; class Mammalia; order Rodentia; family Caviidae; genus Cavia; species Cavia porcellus. Next base: position 96,504,794 of record NW_026947487.1, read on the forward strand.
ATAAAGCAATAAATGTAATACACCACATAAACAGATATAAAAATAAAAATCAGTTGATCATCTCAATAGGTGCAAAAAAAATTCTGAGAAAATTCATCATACTTTCATGATAAAAACTTGATGAAATATATGGAGAAGAATCTTACTTCAAATTGATACAAATCATTTATGGCAACCAGTAATCAACTTTGTAGTCAATTGGAGAAAATAGAAAACATTCCTTCTCAAATGATGAATAAGACAAGGATATCTTACTGTTCAATGTGGTAGTTAAACTTTAGCCAAAGAAATCCGGCAAGAAAAAGCAATTGAGGGCATAATTATAGGAAATAAAGAAACTCTCCTTAGTCACAGATGACAAGATCTCTTACAAAAAAAAAAAAAAAAAACTAATATACTTCACCAGAATAATCTTAGAACTAACAACCATATTCAGAAAGATTTCAGGATACAGAATCAACACATTTAAAAAAAATTCCTGTACACCAACCATGAACCCACTGAGAAAAAAAAAAAAATCAGAAAGCAATCATATTCATGGACCATAAAAAAATTAAATGCCAGAAAAAAAAATCAACATAAACAATGTGATGAAATACCCCACCGTACTATGTCATTCCCGGGAAGAGATTGGAAGTATGCTAAAAGATTGAAAGACACTGCATGTTTCTGCATAGGCACTATCAGTGTTGTCCAAAGGGCATTGTCATGAAAAATGGTATGTAGATTTAATATGACTATCTTAGTTACTTTTCTTATGACTAAGACAAAATACCCAACACCTAAAGTTAAAGGAAGAAAGGTTTATTGTAGTTCATGGTTTGTAGGTCTCAGTTTCTCACTGAGACCTCTAGCTTGAAGGCAGGGTGGCATGGCAGAGGGGCATCACAGAGGAGGAACGGTTCACGGTAGGCAGAAGACAGCAAAAGCAGTGAAGTAGTGAAGAAGCAGAAGCAGGACTGGCTTCTCTCTGTCCCTCTATATCCACTCAGGCTATTAGCCTTTTAGGTGTTACTACCCACACCCAGAGATATCCCTTTCTCCACAACTAGAACTATGCCAAACCATCAGTGGATTAATTTAGTAAACATAACTCTTAATCCATGTATCACACACTCTAGATCCAACCACCAAGGAAAAGTCACACCTATGAACTCATGAGGCTTTGCGAAGACCTTTAGTTAAAAGCCATAACTGTGTCCCACTCAAACATGCAAATATCTTGCTTCACAGTACTAGAAACATATATAGAATTTACAGGAACCTGGAAGAACCCAGAATAGCTAAAACACTCTTAGCATAAACCCTCGACATTCAAGGAAAAGTCCATGCCATTACCTAAAACTAGTTGTCCTTTGAAAAAAAAAAAAAAAAAAGCTCTTGGACCATTTTAGGGGCTGAATAGAGATAGAATATATCACTATCAACTACCAGTTACCAGGTAACCTCTTCTGCTCATCATGAGCTGGGGGTTATCTGACCCCCAAGCTGTGTGGATAGGGATAAAAAATAATACTCCATGCTCAAATGAAAGTGTTATATATACAATGTAATTGTCTTGAACAAGGCTTCAAGGCATAAGTAAGTTGTAGGAAGAGTGACTCAAATAACCAGTGTCTCCTCCCCTGTGACCAACACCACCTTCTATGTCCTGGCCTGCATAATTGCCCCATGGGGTTTTCTCTATGATCAGCTGACAGCAATAAAACTTAACTTTTTTGATAGAAGATTCTATGTAATAAAATAGGCACCAAGGGAAACAGATTTGTGCATCCCTGCAGCACCTTTCTGGGACCTGTCTGAAACACCATGTAAACTGGGAACTTCTATACATCAAAGACCAGTGTTATCTATAGTCACTGCTCAGTACCCAATATGCTCACACAAAAGGCCAACACTGAGTCACAGACCTTGCACCACTCCCAGAAATGATCAGGAAATTAGCTGGTGGTAAGTACATTACATTTGACCCATTTTACAATGCAGTAGGAAGCATGTTGCTGTGAGAGGAAAAGAGTTCTTCTGAATATGAATCTGGTTTCTCTGCATGCAATGTTACTGCCAAAACTACCATTCAAGAAATTGTAGAATGTCTTATCTACCATCAACCCTTTAGGGCAGTTCTTCTGACCCAGCATCTTATTCAACCACAAGAGTTACAACAACAATATACCTAGACTTGTGGAATGCATTGGCATTTGAAAGTTCTCCAGTATCCTGATGAAAATGGTTGGATTGGATGTTTTAATGATCTTTCGAAAACTCAGTTCCAGTCTTAACTGGATTAGAGTATCATGCAAGATCTTCCAGGAGACTGAATGTGCTGAATCATGGCTCATTATATGGGATTATTGCTCTAAGAATGAAGATTCATGATTATAAGTTCCAGTGGGCAGAAACAGTGGCACTACCACTCACTAGTCCCCATAGGGGTTCACAAGCAAAGTTTTTATTTTCATTTTTTAACTGCTTTCCTTATTCTTAGTTTCAAAGGAAGTTTCAACTGCAATGATTCTATTGAACTTGAAGTTAAGATTGCCAGTCAGCCACAGTATGCTTTTCATGTCTCTGAGTCAACAGTTCAAGAAGGACATTATGGTATTAGTTGGAAAGATTGACTTAAAGTACCAAGGTGAAACTGGACTACTACTTCCCTATATGGGTGAGGAAAACTATTCCAGGAGCACAGGGCATTCCTTTCAGCATCTCTTAGTATTATCCTGCTCTGTAATTAGAGTCATGAGAAGTACAATAGCCCAATCCAGAAAAGATTGTTAACCGTTCAGATCAAGAATGATAGCTTAAGTTCCCCTGTCACATAAAAAGTCACAGTGCTGGAAACTGATGTTCTTACTGAAGACAAACATAAAAAATGGGAAGTATAAAAAATTAATAAGTCATAGCTATGACCAATTGCAGAAATGACAAATACATTTTTTCATGGAGATTATTTTGCTGTGGACACAATTCTTTGTATAGTTAGAGACACTAAGTAAATGTCATTGTTCTTGTTTCTGTTTTCATCATATGTAAAATAAGACATATTGATTTTATATCAGTATTTAAATATAGCTATATTATATCACAGTGTTAAGTTTTGGGATATAAGAAGAGTGAGACACCATCCAGGGACTGTACCACCTCCTTTAAAAAGATGTTTTGTTTTTTTGAGTTATGCATGGTATAATTGTACGTGTCTGGGAGAAATATGACTTCATTATTTCTTTACCTGGGGACCAAGTATGAGTTTAAAAGATGTGCACTGACAAAGAGTAGATTTCTTTCACGTTCAGCACAGATGAAACTTTTAAAAAATGCACTTTCGGTTCATGTTAGGCCTCCATTTTTGCTGGTTCTGATGATTAATTTTGTGTATTAACTTAATTGACTAAAGGCCAAAAGAGCTATAAATCATTATTTCTGGGTGTGTCTGTGACAGTGATTCATAAAGAAGCTTAAGGAATAAGATCACCCTCACTAGTGCATCATCTCTGAGTGCCTGAAGGGAACAAAGAAGCTGAGTATCGGGAAATTCACTGTCACTTTTTGAGCTAATGTCTCCTGCTTTTGCAAACTAGTGCTCATATCACGACACACACACCATCTGTTCAAGCTTCAAGAACTGAATTTAGACTAAATGATACCATTGTTTTCCCTGAATACTCAGTTTTTTTCATCACAATTCCCATAACTTTTCTGTCTGTCTGTCTGTCTGTCTACTCATCCATTCATCTATCAACTTCATATTTGTTTTGATTTTAGGAAAATCCTGAAGAATACATCTTGAGATTTCTAGCATTGTTTCTGAATGCCAGTTTACTTTTATGAAACTACAATGAGTTTAAATTTAAAGAATTAACAGAATAAGACAAGCTGGTGTGAATTCCCTTAAAAATCTTTTTCCTGACTATGAACACATCACATCTTTCTTGCCACTTTCTGAAGCAGTTTTTGAAGTCCATTTTTGTGAGGGATTTTTCTTAGCTTATTTTGTTTTGTTTGTTTTGTGACTGCTGTGATGACTTGAATTCATTCAGATCACTTACCTTTCATGGTCATTTTGACTTTGAGGAAAAGCCACAAGTCACATAGTGCCAGATGTAGTGAAGAAGATGGATAAAATAATGTTTATTACAAGCTTGACTTTCTGGTGGATGCGCTTGGTGACAATAGCCATTGTGGGTTTTTATTTATTTATTTATTTTTTATCACACTTCTTAAAGACATGAAGGAAGACTTCCAGAACTACTTTAGAAAAATAGTAAAACTGAGACATACTCTGTCTGAAATGAGAGGTGGAATTTTTAGGGGGATTCATAGCCATGTGTCTTTCACTGTAATGATTTTTTAAAAAGCAGAATACATTTATTGAGAGAAAAAAACCTTCTGTCTGAGAGAGACCGGAGGGGTCCCCAGTGGGTTGCCGAGTATCCTGCCTTTTCAGGTATTTTTATAGAGCAAAACCAGGAAGTGAGGCAGGTCTATGGTGTGGAAAAGCTCAGCTGCCTATAACATTCCCCCTCTGAAGAAGTACCCCAAACAGCCATGAGGGAGAAATGGACAATGACCCATCTGGCTTCATCAGGCTGAAGGGGTTCATAGTTGTTGATCAGCAGTCAGAGGTACCCTACAGGGGATCTATTGAAAGGCCCTCAATAGACATCAGGCATTTTCATGTTGAGTCATTGTAGTATTTTTTATGCAAATATACATTGTATTTGTTGACCAGTCTTTTTATATTGGACATATGGTTTCTTTTCAATTTTCTCATTTTGGTGTTTTAAGAAAGATGGTAAAAATTTCAAAATATTATTATGAGACATACTTGAATTAAATAGTATCAGAATCCTAGAAATGGAGGAAACTCCTTACATTTGTTTATAATTTCTCCTTCTTGCAGACCTGTTTCTGTATCATAAGTACTTATATATGAAACTTTGGATGATTAATGAAAGCTGTACAGTATTTTTTCAACTCTAATTGATGGCCAAATGAAGAACAGTGTGTTAATGTATGAGCAGTTCATGACATTTATGGAATAATGTAACCTGGTAACTCCTTTTAAATCTAGGAATTAAATGCAGAATTACAGAAAGTAGGAATCAGTAACAACTGGTCTATATTTTTACTTTTCCATTAATTACTAGTTGATTGGTCCTTAAAACTTATGACATTTCTTTACCTCGGCTTTCTCATCTACAAATTTTGCATTTTATACCTTAAGATTAAATAACAAAGATTAATAGGTAGGTAAGTAAATCACAAAAGATGTAATACATGTTAGTTTTTTTTTTTTTTTTTTTCCATGCTAATTTATATTGAGCTAAAATGAAACCAACAAATCTGCACCAAAAAGTCGCAAGGGCCAGTAGTTTTTGTGCCAAGAGGCTGAAGGATCTGAGCTACAAGGCAGGGTGATCTGCCCTGGAAACCGGGAGATGACATCCAAGATGCATGCAAGGAGTGAGCTCTCCCCAAGAGAGCAGCCAAAACTCTTGTGAGAGAAAAGCCATGGAAATTCCTGCAAAGGAAAGAGACACAGTGAAGTTCCTCCAACGAATATCAGCTGAAATCTTTGCTCCTGTTTTCCTTTTTTATACCATTTGGATAGTAATCATTCCTAAAGTGGGTCTTCTGTGTCCAGACATGGCGACTCATTTCTGCCGGGCATTCCCAAAGAAGCTGATAATCAGTCAATTAGCCACCACACGTGTGTATTGTTTTCATTTTTATAGATGTATTGATGTTTTCTATTTTTTGTTCTTTTCTGAGTTTTCTGAAAAATACTAACATGAACATCTTCCTTGTATTATTACAAATAATATTTTTTATAAATTTAACCAGAATATTTCCCAGTAACTTCCTCTGAAGTCAGACTCAAAAGGAAGCTATTATTACTATAATTGCTATCCTATTTTAGAATCAAATCAAGGTCAATTTGAAAAAGAAAGTATGTTTAATAGCTGATGATCACAGGAAGAGATCTTCATATTGAGTATTTAATCTGGGGAAGGATTTAGGATAGCTTCCTTATAATGATTGGTTAGTACGTTAACTTTTCACCTGGGAAAAATGGACCTCAGAAAAGAATCATACGATCCCCATTTTAAATGTGTGACTAAAAATCGCTCTTTTCAGAAACTGGATTAGTCAGAAGAAATACAATGTTGGCCATTCTGCAAAGAAAAAGAAAACAGAAAAACTAAAATTTGCTTTGGTTCAGCTGCATTAATAGCTATCTATTGAAAGCTCACCTATGAAAATTTAAATCTGTGATGAAAAAAAAATGAGAATGATTCTCAGCTTCTGTATTAAAGTTGCTCTCACTCGTTTCTCCTCTATAAATCATCTGAAACTGATCCAAGTCTTACAGTCTTTTTAAAATAAAACAAATATTTACTGTTTTGTTTTTTCTTTACTGTAAGAATTCAAAAAGTGGCATACGTAATTTTTTTATTTTTCCACAAAACAGATTTCATTTAAAAATTGTTAAAGTATGTGCTCACAGAAAGAAAGATAACCTCATAGGAACTTTAAACCCAGCAAGCAGTTGAAATTTAGTAGATCCAGTGGTTTCTAGTATTTTCCTCTCTAGGCTCACAGAGGTTCACAGAAACACATATGGCCTTAGAAATTATCTTACAATTTTTGTATATAAAATAATGCTGTTTTAATCAAGAAGCAAAAATAACAATCATAGTTTTATTTTTTGTCCTTGATTATATCAACATACTTCTTTCTTCATGGTGGTTTAAAACTTTAAAAAGCAATTTAATATATATGAGATATATAAATATATATATCATTCATTCATATATATGATATATAAATATATATCATTTATTCATAAATGACATATAAATATATATCATTTATTCATATATGTGACATATAAATATATATCATTTATTCATATATATAAATAGTAACATCTATCAATATCTATATTTACAAATATATAGAATGATACCTCAATTTACAAACCTAATGATTTGCAGTTTTGCAAAAGATGAACGCATTTCTGTTTGTGTGAGGAAGATGGCTGTGAGCATGTTTGTCACCTGGAGTTTGCAAACAGACAGAAAATATTGCTGACTATTTTGTTTGCGAAACAAATAGTTTGCAAACAGAAAGGCTTATGAACCAAGATGTTATTGTGCTTATTTGGATCCATAACAGAAGTAGATATTCCTGGCTTTCAGATTGGGAATGTTAAAATTAAATGGATATACTGAAATATATTATAGGTGGATGGAGAAATAAATGAATTATTTTTTTTTAAAAATTGCTTCGTGGAAGGTAGGTTAGGGATACAGACATTGTGCTTCTAATCAAGTTCGGACACTACAGTGGAAGTGACATCCTAGGAAAATCCAGAAACAATCAGAAGTTAGACTGGGTTGAGAGAACTGAGGGCTTCCTAAGAAGAGATAATAACAGTGTGGATTATAAGGGAAGAGGTAAGTGTCAGGAAAGAACGAAGTGACTGAGGGCCATTAGAATTCAAATCCCAGGACAGCATGCAGCTTGCATTCCACTCTGGCTAGTGTATCAGAGAACTCCCTTTGTTGAATGAAGTCCCCAAAGAAGGAATTCCAAGCAGTGCTGTTTTATTTTACAGTTTGGGCTATAGGATAGTAGCTCTAATTCTCAACCCTCTCCTATATTATGGAGGCCTAGAGTAACGGTCCATACGTGGAAAAGGAGAAACCAGGTAAGGCCAATAAGTGGCTTGAGAATCTTGGCTAAGAGGTCAGGTTTGGGCAAAGAGCTGCATCCTTCAGGGAGCCACAAGCCCTATGCAGAGATAAAATCACATGTCTCATTACGTTTGTGAAGAAAACATAGGGCTGGGGAAAGTTGTAAAGGTAAACTGACAGAGCTGTCCCAGAGTACCTTAGATAAGGACTATGTTAAAATGCTTAGCTCCAGAAACAGGGTGATTGGAGAAAAGGGATTCCCATATAGAGATGAAACAAATAAATAAATAGTCTATGTATTTACATTATATGTATGTGAACTGTTTTATATATATATATATATATATATATATATATATATATATACATACATTTTATATATATATATATACATACATTTTATATATATATATATATATATATATATATATATATATATATATACACACACACACACACATTTGTAGAGGTAGATTATTTTATTGTTCTTCTTTTCTATGATTTTATAACATAGCCAGGACACCAGTACAATAAAGATTGGTCATTTCAATTATTCAGGGAATTACTGTGAATCCAAGGGGCACATGATAGTGTTGGAATTTCTAGGAGAGCACTACAGTTAGGGATCACAAATATGTGTTCAGTACAGTTCTTAGAAGTTGTTAAGGCTTCAGTAAAATTGTAAATTAATGCAATCACTAAAAACTAATTGCATTATTTGAGAATAATCATATTTATAATTTAATATATTGTTCTTTCTGATCTAGTGTCCTGTGTTCTGAGGTGAGCTGGTTTTTTGCTATAAACATTAAATTTGTTTTGATTCAAATATATAAATTTATTGTACCAGGAATTGAACTCAGGATCCTAAATTTGTCAGACAGATGATTGTGCTGCTGAGCTACATCTCTGGTTTGATCGAATTACCAATTCTCTTTCTGATCTACACTGAATACAGGCAGCACTTGTGTCGTATTTTGTTGGTGATTCTTTATCTTATGAGCCTGCTCATGCAAATCATCAAGTAGTAATAATTTCCCACATCTACCAATTTTGAATTATGTTCTCCTACCTAGGATTTCTCTTTTTTCTAGATTCTCCCAGTCTTTCTGACTATCCCCATATGTTCTCTATTAGCTCTTCATCCATTCTTCCATGCAGCAGTATCGGAGAGATTTTATTTGAAGCTCCAAGTTTCCTTTGACCCCGTCATATTTCATTTTTAAACCTTCAAGATAATAAAAGTCTGAAAGTTATGTACAGATCTCTTCAAAAGATCTAAGAAGATAATGATTTAGCTGACAATGAGATCAAATTTTCCAATCAGCACTTTCATTTGTTTATCATTTGAACACATATCAGTTCAGCACTGAGCATTTATAACTGTAGGCAAATTGCAAGCTTGAACAGGCTTTTATACCTATTGGTTGATGCACATATTAGGTTATACATTTGAGAGATCACACACAAATACTTTGCCTGCTTTTACTTTCTGAAACTCACTATGATATTTGACCCAAGGTGCTTTTGCAGTAGTGTTCATTTTCCTCACTTTCAAATAATGAACTTTTTTCATCAGCAGAGCAGAATTCTAGCAAGATCCTCGTTAGATAAATCACTAGTACCAGATCATGCCTTAATGAAGATAAACCTTCTAAAGAGCAATGTGTACCAGAAACTGGAGTTACTATATGAAACACCTTATTTTATAATATACAATCTTGCTTTTTGTTATGAGTACATGTTTGCAGCACCTAACAGTTACATTTACCATAGGGATTTGAGACGTATGCATAACACATTTTAATTCTTTTTTAATCATCATAGAGCCCTCCCACCCTTTTCTGTTTCTAACGGTTTTTGTCCTTTTTTCACTTCCAAAAGCTCTACTGTTTCCCTCCATTTTTTCTTTTTCTGTATCATTTCCCTCCCATCACTTTCACTGTCTTATACCTCTTGTTCCCATTCTTATCTGAAAAAGACTTTCTATTATTTATCTTCTGTTTTGCTCATTATTTATATTTTTGGTTTCTCATTTGAGAGAATTCATGTGATAGGTAAACATGTCTGCCTACTTATTTCATTACTATTACGTAGGGAAGGTTCATCCATTTACCTACAAATCCCTCAAATCTATCATACTTTGGGGTAAAGTAGTGCCCCATGGTATATAAATACCACATTTTCTTTATCCTTTTCTCTGTTGATGGACAAATAGGCTATGTCCACGATACAGCTATTATAAATAGTGCTGTTGTAAATGTAAATATGCATTCTTTGTAACATTACCTTACTTATAATTGCTATAGTTTAGTTTTTTGTATAAAACTTTGATAGTAATTCACCCATTTATGTTTTATACAGTAAAACAAAAAAATGCTTTTGCTCTCTTTTTGAATCAAAATTCACAATAATACAAGTATTCGTAAACTGAATAATAGATACAATTATGACTCAATTCTATGACTGTAGAAAATAAGAAACCTTGGTTTTATAAGCTAGGAAATACTGTCCATGCTCAAATCCCCTCTCTATGCTAAAGGAAAGCCAAAAAAAAAAAAAAAAAAAAAAAAAAAAAAAAAGTATAAAATCACGTTTGTACAAATAGGACCGAAAAAAAGAGTACAGAACAGACAAAGTACAATGAATGGACACCTAGAGAGAAGTGGAACTTCACTCATTGTTCACCTTTGTGTAACATGTTTGACCCTCTGTAGCCACTGGGCTTCATCAGCCTGAATTTCCTGGGTTACACGCTGCACTTAGAATATAAGAAGATCTAACCCTTTTGCAATGTTGATCAAATATATCACAGGTTGTTAGATAAGCCATTCTCTGTATTTAGGCAACATCTCTGCTGGATATGACCAAAGGGTTAATGGTTACTGAAGGCACTGTAAGGGAAGAATGGATTGCCTAGCCTTGCACATTCATTTCATGAGTGTTTCTAGAGTCTTTTCCTCTGTAAAAGTGACGGGAGTTTTATTTTTAAATGACTGGAAAGAAGATAAGGTAGTTTCTTTCACATAGTAGAAAGTAAATAAATATTCCAAAAGAGACGTGAGGCAGGCCTAAGAAGGGGAACAGGAGAGCAGAGTTCTAGTCTGACTTGTGTTATAATAGCGCTTGGGATTGCACTAAACTTTCTTTTTTTCTCCAAGGGATTAATGCAATCCACAAGTGCATTTCTGACTCTGATTTCAACAATTCTAGATAAACTTTTGCTGCTCTAATTTGAAAACATTCAAAAATTCTTGCCCTACTTGATTGAAAATCACTACTAAAGGAAAATAGGAATCTCCCATAAATATTATTTAACATGATTAAACATAGACCTTTGCCAATATTTAAATTATGCTATGGGCACACTCTTACATGGCATATTTTTATATTTAAAACAATTAGTATTTATCTGTATGTCACAATTATACATTTAAAAACAGTAAGGAAGTTCACAAATGTTGAAATTAAAAATGACTTGCAGTATTAAGTTTATTGAATTTTCCATTCTCATTACTATCAGTGTCCAAATAAAAATCACTGTCCAATTCAATTTGAATTGCGTTCTAATTACAACTTTGAATGAGGCACCCAAATTTTAATTCTTCATGTTTGCAAAGAATTAGACATAGTGTTGTATTACATTGACCTTTTCAATATTCCATATATATGGATTGCTAGAAATCATCTCTGAGAAAATGTTTGTACCCCCTCCCAACTCCTCTGGGGAATTGCTTTCCTTCTTTAATTGGGAAGAGGAAGAGTAGAAACCATTTGGTCATCCAGACACAAGTCTTGAAAAAGTCATAGTTTCTTTGTGTTTGTCCATATGTGTATGTAAGTTCATATGGCTCCATACGTGCATGTACAAATATACATATCTATAAAATATCATATATGTCAGTATATTATACCTTAAATACTGCATATTAGAATACATTCAAATGTCAAGTTCCACATTGTCAATTTGGGGAAAATATCTTCATATTTTCACTTTTTTCGATATACAGACTGAAAGTAGACTTCACTGCCTGTAGCTGACAGATTAAAATGTGTTACTACCTGATTTGCTGAGATTTTCTATGTTTGTGATTAAATAAATACTGTGACTCCAATTGAACTTCCTATAATGAGCACTATAAATATAATATTATTTCCTATAGTAATAGGAAAAGTTTATCCATAACTTAGTGGCAGTTGATAGCCTAAGCACTTAAATTTTATTGAAAATAATCTTTGAACTCTACAATCCCAGGTGTCATCAATACGTACAGCACACAGATGATGAAACTGAGGCTCATAAAGATTTACCCAGGAACCAAGGCTATGCGACCAAAATGACGAAAGCCCAAAACAGTTCCATTATGGTTGATAATGAAAATATCCCCCAAATCACATATTATGCTTAAGGTTTGGTCTGTGGAAGTTTCATGAGGGCTCTAATTCAATCAGTAGGTAGATTTGCACAATGAAGACATCACACTTTTGTGCATTTTATGAGATGTTTTAAATATTTTTTCATAGGATGAAACATTGACCAAAACAAACTTGAAGAGAAAAATATATATTTTAGGTATTTAGTACAAGTGTTTTGATTAAAGTCATATCATAAATCTTGATTCATTTACTAAAAAGTATATTTCAGGCACTGATTTTATCACGCAAACATAAATTTAGTATATTGTAACAGATCTATTGTCTTATTTTTTATTTTATCAAAATAAGTTAAATAATCTACAGAAAAGACATGGAAGAAAATCACATTTATGCCAATTGAACCTCTTCAGCATAAATAAACAATGAAATTATAAGTGGCACATAAAGAGTGTTTATGTTGAATTGTAATCTCTTTTGACTAAAATCAGAATCAAGAACTATTTTACTATTATTTGAATGTTAATATATTATTTCTCCACTGAATCATATTTAATATGTTGGTTTGATGCTACAATAAATTGTAATAATAGAGAAACCCAAAAATCCTTAGGATACTTCTTTGAATAAGGCTAACTATTCATAGCTTTCCAATTACATGAAAATTACACATTCACTTGGAAGGCTTTCTTATACTTACGCAGGCATTGAAAAATAGAAGTGAGGTGGCTGTTAAATGGGGATGTTTTGTCTAGTTCTTTAGTCCACATTTAGTTAAGAAAGTCAAGATTCTTTACCAATAAAAATCATTCAACTCAAAATTTTATTTTTAAGCCTCATTCAATAGTCCATGATTGTAGGTTGTATATTTAAAACTTTAAACTAAATTAAACTTCATCTCCCTTACCTAATATACACCAGCATATTCTACAGACACCTAAAACAGATTTCCAAATTTTAATATAGATTTTAAAGACGTAATTTCCTGTATCTTCTTTGTGGATTGTGAGGACTTAATTGCTATGTTATGGCTGCACTTATCAGAAAGCATTGAAAAGTGTTAATTACTTGTACTTTGGTTACTTAAGAATGCATACAAAATTTAACTTTTTTCCTTAGAAGCAAATAGAGTCAGCATTTATTATGTTACATAAGAGTTACAGAATGATTTAAAATAATTAATTCAAAGTATACTGCAAGTTTCAAGTAATTGTACAATTCATAAGTTGAATCTTGGAAAATTCTATTAAATACAGTAATTTTAAAAAGAAAAATCACTAATGGGGAATAAAAGGAATATTTGTACATTCATTTGAACAAATATGTGTGCTGATACACATATACATATATTGTTTAACTAAAATTTTGGGAAATAACTGAATAATGTAGGATAAGCATTGAGAGGAAATATTTTAAAAATTTCCAATTCCATCATTCCCGCAGAACTTGATCTAAGCACTGTGTCCTCATTCTTAGGTTCAGTGGAAAATCTTTGCCAGAATATTTATGAAAAGACATTCACAGATTGGAAGTTTCTTATACCCTGTACTTGAGACAGTGGATATAACAATTTCTCTTTGTTGAATGTATCTAATAACTGTTTCAAACATGCTAGCAAAAAATGGAAGAAAGACATAAAATTATAAGTAAAATTTTGGACATCTTCTATATATCTGCATTGTTGGTGTGATAAGTTATAATGATAAATACACAGGTTTAAATGCTTTTGTGTAGATTGTGTGAAGGGGTAGGACTTGGGATACATGAGGTTAAACTCTGAAAAAAAATGAGAAAACTTTGTGCAAGGAAATATTCTATACTGAAATTCAGACACATATGTAATTCAAAAACACTTATATTAGAAAGACCATTACAGCATAATAGATTTGAATTCTGGATTCATTATCACTGTCAGATGTTATAATAGCCATACACCCCAACACATAAATATTACAGTATTATTTGGAAATTTTTGCGTCAGCATTCAAAAGTTGTAACTATAGCTGGGGATTCAGTTCAGTGGCACAGCACCTAACTGGCAAGATCCTGAGTTCAATTCCTGACACAAAGAAAAAAAAAAGCAAGTTATAACTACTGTGTTGACGTCATCGTAACTATAGTTTTAAAAGAAATGCTAGGGTTAGTTTTTTGGTTTTGGTCTTTTTTTTTTTTTTTTTGAAAAAATTAACTCTTTAGATATTTTAGGTCAAGTCTCAGCCATTACTTATAACACAATTCCAAATTTTATCTCTTCTGGTTCCCTAAATGATTTTATATATGACCTTTCTAGCTGATTCTATGATTCTTTAGCAAACAAACTCCCAAGTGTGAACTGGTTTTGTGAAATTCAGTGTATCTCTTTTTTCTTACACATTCTTTCATTCCTCTTTTCTCTATTTTTAACTTTCTAGCCGGACATTCACATACCAAGTATCAGTGGCATATATTTTAATTATTCTACCCTGTCATATATCGTGCTTATATTCCATGAAATATATGAAAATCCTAAACCTGATAAATGTAGGACAGGGAATTTTTTCTCTTTATTAAGGAATAATCTGTTTTAAGCATTTAAATTCCAAAGTAAGTCAATCAAACTATAATAGACTCTAATTGGAACTCCCACAAGCTCGTCATCTTTTAAAGATGTACCTAAAGTTAAGAAGAGGTGAAAAATTCATCTATGACTATAAGAGTAAACTAAATCTGATCATCCTAAGAAAGTGTCTCTGATTCTTCATCAGGAAAAAGTAATTGTAAAGCATTAGCCTCACTGAACCAGGGAGTTCAATTTCTTTAATAAACAGATGAGTCCTATTTTTTACTACCTATTGATTTTCCAAATGATGTTATATACGTAATACTTTTGTTATGTTTAGGAGTCACGGTGATTCAAACCAGGAATCTCAGATGTGATTTTTATGAGGGACAAAGGCTGATGTAAATAAATTTTAATAAAAAATGCCTTTCTACTGAATAGTGGTGGTTGCTTTCAGTATAATCTTAAATAGGAGACTTTTTTCTAACTTCTGAAAACTTACCCTCATTGTTTGATACAACAAGCAAACAAGTATATGTGAGTTAAGAATTCCTGTCATCACTAGGCCTCTGCATAATTACCAGTACAGATTCGGATATCCAGGGATACTTATCACACTTATTTTTGTAGGATAAATATGATTGACAGCAGTTGAAAATTTCAATAGAGCTAATTCAGCAAATGTCGCATGTGTCCAACACAAAGAAATGATGTATCCCAGTACAGAAAAAAAAAAAAAAGAAGAAAAAAGAAACAATATTTTATCTGAATCCACTGTCCATATATATTGCTATGCCAAGCTGTATCCTGTATGTATATACAGTTATCTTGTCAATTTTATCTATGCCATTTTATGTGTAAGATTTAACATATAAAATAACATTCAATTTATATAAAAAATAAATTTAAAAAAATCAAAACTTTGGAAAAATGAAAAGCATTTTTGTCTTATGAGTGCTATCAATTACTATCCTAATATGTAATTAGACACTTTCGGTCTTCATTTGAATTCCTGATGCAGTATAATAACTCTGTGATGGGAAAGTACAAGGGGATTACACAAAAGGAGAAATTAACAAAATCAGAGGGAGAATCTTCCCAGAGGAAACATCTGGCACATACTTGCTGTGACACATATCTACAGCGATAGAAGTTGTCGATATTTATTTTGTTGTTCCATTTTAAAGCCACAGCTTTCTTCATGGAATAAGTCTTTTTCTCTTTATGATAGCCTCCAGCAAGAATGGTTTGTTTTTATACCTAGAAATGACACGTGTGACTCACTTGGAAATAGATGCATTAGAAATGGCAAATGTGGCAGGTTTCTCATTTACAATGATGGAAGTGTTGGTGACTAAGTATTATGTTAAAATAAAATAAAGGAAGAAGTGTACTAAAAGAAAATATTCAGTATTCAGTGAACAAATATTATAGGATAACTGAATAGCTGCCTACAAAAGGATGTTTGATAAAACTTTTCTCAAATCTTCAGAGTCGGGGACCACTCAGTGTACGAAAGCAGAACAAACTGGTATGCTACACCTTTAAGTAGAAGAATGAGTTATTAATATTTAATGTCTAATAGTGATTTGAGTATCCCTGGGCTTCACACAAAGAGATACACAGGTGATTCTAACACATCCAAATGGAAGAGAGTCATGAATTCACTGACTGTCTTTTGTAACTTGAAGTATACAATCCCTCATGATTTTATTTATTCTTAAAGCAAAAATGAATAAAATCAGTAATGCAAAATTTCTAAACAATAGTTATATATTGCACATTGTTATCTCCAAAGTAGTTGTTCAAATTACAAGATGTAGACATGAAAACATGATCAAACAATAAAAGCACACCATTCTTTCTGAAGAGCTAACACAGCCCACAGGATTTTAAACAAGAATGGGGCTGACTCATTATGAGATATGCTGGTTATTGAACAAAAAGCCGCAAACGTTTCAGTGCATATTTGCAGCATTTCACTGGGCTCAAAATCAGTAGATATTTTCTGCAGGGTATAGACTGCCTAGAAATTTGTCTTAAAGTTTACTCAAAACATTATCTTAATCCATGGCTTCATGTATCTTGGAAAGACAAATCATATTACTTCTGAATGCACAGTTGTGAATGTCCTTTTGCATAAGCACATTAGTGATCAAATATTAGGTTACCCTTTTATGACATTTTCTGAGCTTTAATTTTATTTAATTGAAAGCATGGGAGAATTGCTGTAACATTTAGAAGCAAGGCTCTGTGTAGGCCACACATACTATATTCTTAAATACATATTTATCCAGGAGGCTGAAGCTTTAAGCTAGTTATGCCAGCTGTTAACAAGAATTTATGATTTAATGTTGACACATTAAAATTTTAATTTATGCATTACCAATTGTTGACATAGCTAATGATGAGGAAGAGATAAAGTTAATTTTTCTCTTTTAAGTTTACAAAATATACCACAGCATATATTTTAACCAAATATTTTACTTCAGATTTTCTCTTTCCTAAGCAGCATGACATTTATCTTTTAAAGAATAAATAAAAACAAAGTTTGAAATTGTCAGAAATTTTTCTCTG
This sequence comes from Cavia porcellus, assembly GCF_034190915.1. Lineage (NCBI taxonomy): Eukaryota > Metazoa > Chordata > Mammalia > Rodentia > Caviidae > Cavia > Cavia porcellus. The sequence continues at coordinate 96,521,984 of NW_026947487.1, forward strand.
CTTTCTTTCTAAGGGATCAATGAAGACCATTCAACCCTAACTTGCCTTCAATTTTTTTGAGTTACATTTAGTCACTAACACTTTACTCACAACTGATTATGATATTTTAAAATTACTTTCATTAGACACATTGAAACATATTTAAAAGTTATTTATCTGTCAAAATTTTGAGGCTAGTTTTCAAGGTGTTTTGGTCTTTTCACAAATGCAGGAGACAGGTGTTTCACTGTCTTGATATGTTTGATGTTATAGTATACGAAGCTATATTCAAATATTTTAAGGAAAGAGACTCTATGGTAACTACTACTGAGTCGGGTTATGTTGTGCTGAAGCACTAGGTTGCTGAAACTGTTATGCTTTGAGGTATATTGTTATGTTGTTTTGTCCTCTTTTATCTCAATCCCCCTTTTTTCTTAAAATTTTTTATTTATTTATTTTTATTATCTTTTTAATTAAGGGAAAATTTTAAAAATTAGCAGGATATATTATAGTAACTTTTTTGATTTCCTATTAACTTGATTTGAAGCCCAGTATTACTCCCAGTATCTTGTTTTGACTGATTTTATTCTGTTCTTTTCTGTTTGGTAGTACCAAGTTTGAGGGTATAGGCAACTACTTTTTTCTTTTTTTTTTTTTTTTTTTTTTTTTTTTGTCTTTTTCCTTTTTATCGGTACCGGGGATCAAACTCACGACTGCCTGCTTGCAAGGCAGGTGCTTATGCCGCTGAGCTAAACCTCCAGCCCCTTAGGCAACTACTTTGGAGGCAATTAGATTCACTATGATGCCCATTCTGGTTTGACTATTATCTTCTTTTGAAGTCCTGTAATGTTTCCAATGTTTAGGTTTTATTGGTCTTGTTCTGTACTGTTTTGTTCAATTTTATTATACCTAATGATATAGGCAATTCTTTTTAAGGTAGCAAGAGGCATTATGGTAACCATTGCTGATAACCTTGTACTCTGTTTTTACATCATGTGCTATGTCTATGCTTTGTTTTGATTGACTACTTTGTTTTTCCATCTTTGGTTTTATTCTCTTCAAAAAAAAAAGTAATAAAAACTGCGGAAGTAATAAAACCCAAAAGTTGTGAATTTTGTTGTAAAAAAGAGAAGAAAAAAAAAAAAGTGCTCCAAAGGATATAACTGCAAGTGTGTTTAGGTGTGTTAAGATAAATGACCATATTACTAAGTTTTTGTTGGATTACTGAACACAACTGTTTGCAGTCTCACTGTTTGAATGTCCACTTCTTTATGCTTTAATCCTGTAACTTCAACAACTATTTCTAAGATGACAATATGTAATCTATTAACTAATGATTTCTTACTGTTTTTTAAAATTCTGTATTACTTGTACCCTTATACTGTTTTGTTTCCTTTAAATTAAATAAAATAATGTATGTAAAAGACACTGATTTTCACCAGCACATTGAGGTTTGACCTTAGGTTTCTTAACTTCAAGACCAATAATTTTGCACTGTACATGGTAATGACTCAGGCATAAGAGAACTGTGCGTGTGGATAGTGTGTCTAACTTTATTGAACATGTACATATGTCTTTGAACTATTGTACATACTAAAGTACTTCGCATAATAAAAATATAACACTGCTACAGAAATCTGTATGTTTCTCTGCACTTTAATAACACAGAGAATGTAGTTTAATATTTATATTGAGTGACCCATTACTTTTAGCATTATTTTCTTTTGCTTCTGCTTCTGCTGATACTGATTATTGGAAATAATGTTTCAGAGAAATAAATTTTGAACATTGAAACTACATTAGTCCAAAAGTAACAGCAGATTGTGTCAGCAGCACAAATTGGATCTCAGAAATAGAAGCATTGTTTAAATGAGGGTGGGAAGACTAACAGATCAGTTCAAGAATAAAGCTTAGTAGTAGAAAAAAAAACCTCCAGAATTTAGGGATTTCTATCACAATTCATCTTGAGGTGCAATTCCATACAAGTGAAAGATATTCTTTCTCCAGTATCCAGCATCTCCAGCAAGCTCAGTGTGCTGCCCATGTAATTTTAATGACTCATATTCACTTCATACTTCATCTATGCTCTCAGGCTATGCATTCTAATGTAGTATAATATATAAAAACATGTTTTTATCAAAACGCTGTGCCATTTTATCCACTGTAGAATAGACTCTGTGATGTTTATAGTGCTTTGTGCTCTGTTCCAGAATCATAATCTAGAACAGTGAATGGTACGTATTACACTGAATAACTATCAGGTTAGTTGGGTTGCGGCAATTAAAAGAAGATACTAACTGATCCTTATGTAGGAAAGTGTTATAGAATGCGCAACTTTTAAATTGCCTCTTCCTTCCTAATATCTTTAATATTATCAATAAAGCATCCATATCATCACCATTTTTTATTTAATAAATATCATGCTACAGGTCAGAATTGATTTTCTTTCATTTACTCCAATCATCAAATATGTTGAAGAAACTGTCAAAGGCAGTTTAGAACGAGAGGAGAAAGAGCCCCAGTGAGATTGTGAATAAAATTTTTCTCATTCGTGTGATCTCTTTTATTAAAAAGGTCTCCGAAGCTTGGACCAATGAGCCAGGCTTAATTAAAGTTATTTGCTTTTAGCTTAGACTATGAATTGCCCCTGCTCACTCTGAGGCAGTGTCTACTGACAGCTGAGTTGAAATCTGGGGGCTCTGTATTTCATAGCATTTGTCCCTTTGTCCTCCAAAGAATTGCTTTAATTAAAATAATTTAATGACCTTTTTTCTTGATCTCTTTGTTACTGGATTTTTTTTCAAATGCTCAGATTTTCCTTTGATAGTTAGAAATATTGCACTGAGTTTTATTTTTCTTTCTCTGAGATACGCAATTTTTTTTAACTGCTTTTTAGGATGACTGACTATTTTAGAGAAAGTATGTGATTGATAACATGTTAACAGCACAGACTTAAACATACTTCAAAATAGGGCAACAATAACATTCTTTAAATTTGAATCTTTTCCATTTAACACATTTCATGCAGCTTGGTAGGGATTAAAGTGATGTTGATGAATGAGAACAAGAAATTTATCAAATGACCAATTATTTGTAAGAAATTTTAAAATGATTTTAACTTACTAAATGGCAAAGTTTAATTTAAGTAAAATTTTATTTTAATATATGAGATGTGCCTACTCAAAGCAATGAGGATGTCTAGATTAAGCAAAGAGGTATTAGGCCTTCATTCAATCAAAATTACTTATTGACCCATATAATACACCTGTTAATTCTCTTGGTGTGCAATAGAGCAGTGAACAAAACAGACTTATTTTCTCTCTTTAGCAATCATATGTACTCAGGGGAGGCATAGTCATTAATCTGAAAATCACATATGCAACAAAATATTTATATCTATGATAAGCTCTGTGGCAGAAATATTTTCTTTTCCACAGAATTCAAACTACTGGAAGGAGATAGATGGTAGTAGCAGGGAAATCTCTCTGGGAATGTGGCATTTAATCTGACAAAGAGTCAGTTGTGCCACAAAAAGCAGGAAGGAGAAAAATATTACCAACCATGGAATCAGCGGGTGTGATGAGCCTTGGAGATGCTCTGTCTGAGGAATAATAGACAGTGAGAAGAGTGGCCAAAAATGAGAATCCAGATCTTAAGGACCAGATTTGCAGGTGGCTGAGATCCTGTGAAACACTCAGAGTTTAGTTCCAAGAGCAATGCTTAGCGGAGACTGTTCTTATCTTAAATTGATTCCGTCTACTGTGTACAATTCAGTCTTAAAAAGAAACAAGAAGGGAAGCCAGTGTACTGGATATAAGGTTTCCGCTACAGCCCACATGATATGATTTTTTGGGGTTTAAAAAGAGCTGGAGATCTAATGTGTCTCAAAGAACTGGAACATTTATATCAGTTTTACAAAAAAAATCATTTAAAGAGATCAAATTTGTCATGTTATATTATTCAGTTACTCATTGCCGGGACAAAATATTTTGCATTCATATCTTAGAGGAGAGGTTTATTTGGTTCACGGATTTCTGTGGATTCACTCTGTAGTTGGATGGCTCCATGGGTGAAACAGTGTGGCAGAAGCCGGTGGCAGAGAAATACAGGTGTGTTGGTTACTTATTCTCTCACTGCTACGACAAAACACCCAATGCACAAAATTAAGGGAAGGTTTATTTAGTTCAGAGTTTGCAAAAGTTTCAGTCCATAATCATCTGGCTGCAAGGCAGGGTGTTGTGGCACAGTGGCAGCAGTTCATAGAGGCAGAAGATAACAAAACAAGAGCAGTAAGGGAGGAGCATGGGCAGAAGACGCTTCCCATCCAATACATGATATGTAGGTTACCCACCCTAGGGTGCTTGTAGCATTCACACCCATAATCCCAGCACTGAACTATGAATCAATCACAAATTCTAGAAACCCAACCCAAAGATTTCATGAATTTTTGAGAGATATTTAGATATAAACCAAAACATTGGATAACACCATGGAAACTAGGAAGCAGGGGGAGAAGAGAAAACCTGAGGACAAGAATGCACCCTCCAGATCATACCCCAAGAGACCCAACGACCGACCAGGTCCTACATCCCAACAGAATACTTTGAGCTGTGATGAATCCACTGAAGAGTAGAATGTCCTCCTCACCCAATAACCTTCCAAACACAGCAGATTGGGGGGAGACTTTTTAGCTCTAAACAATAATAAAAGTTAGGTTTCTGATTTGAATATATTATGCTTGGCATAACTGTAAGAAATTCAAGAACAGATACCAAAGAAACATTTTTCTATTTGCAAACCCACACACATATACTCATATGTGGGCCAGCAGCTGACATGAGAGATTCATACTCGAGATATAATTTTGAGAATTAACAGTTTATAAATAGAATGTATAGCAATGAAGACAAAACTGCAGGCAGGGTGGAAGGAAATTCACAGTTATGTGCACATTATAGAAAGCAATGATAGAACATTTTAATAAGCTGCAACTCAATGGACTGAAAATATGGGGCTAAGGATGTGGTTCGTATATTACATTCTTCTTATACACGAATAACAGAATTCATGTAAGTGAGTGAAATCCCAAGACTCACACCATAATGGAATAAAGTATTCAAGCCAACAATAATAGCATCTACATTCTCATTGTATTGCGTACTGATGATTTGAGGAATTATAATTGAGTACTTGCCCATACGGACAGATTCATCAGAGCCTGGCTTTTCAAGTTATCTAAATAGGCCCAGTTGCATTTTCATTAGATAGTGTCATAAGCTGGTGATGTGGCTCAGTGGTACAGCACTTGCAAAGCATATGTGAGGAACTAGGTTCAAACTTAGTATTTTAACAAATGAACATACAGGAATGCCACTTGAGGGTCTCATTCTGTCTAAATTATTTACCTTCTCCTGAATTTCTTGCAGCATTCCTACCTCTCTGTTCTGGAGTTTAATCCCATTTTTAAAATCCTTTATATTAAAAAGCTTTTGGAACATAGCAAAGATGCACTATAATAAAAAATAAAAAGCCAAATGATTAAGTATCATAACAAAATAGATTTGTATGGAAAAATCTTTTTTACTTGAGAACGCTTGAATGCTACATGGAAAAGCCATTACTCTGCATTAGTGTGTCCCATACCCTGCACAATTTCCATGTTAAAATATGTGGCTTTGTGTATTTGTTTATTTGTGGTGTCTTCATTGTTCTCTAGTAAGCCCAACAAATCTCAAGCTTTGCCCTCTTATTTACTTTTAATTGACCACATCTAGAAGAGAGCCTATGCATATGGGTCATTCAATAAACAGCTGTTGAATGCATGACTATATGGGCCACTGATATGAATAACCTTCAGAAGTGACCCAAGCATTGACCTTTAATGGGAACTTCATAGACTTAAATGGTGGAATAATTATAAAAGATATAATTTGACAGAATAAAGGTGTGTACCAGTTTAGTGCCTGGAGAGAGGTGTAAGAGGACAGAGGGAAAATACTACTGTGTATGGAGTTATGAAGCTTTGCATAAAGTTTATGAAGTTTATGTAACTATGCATTTGATATATGAGTTGTGGCTATAACATAAAATAGAAAAAAAGCACCAATGATAAAGACAGGTAATAGTTGATGTGAAAATTACACCATGCGGTTGAAATTTGTCTTTTTCTGTATCTCTTCTAAATAAGAAATATTTTTGTTGAATTTCATAGAAAGATCCCTTCATCTCTTCTCAGTTACTACTTTATACTACACATGGAAAATATGGGCAAATTAGTCTATAGTTTTAAGTAGTATAAACTTAAAGATACTAAGCAATGGCACGTTCATTAATACACTTAAGAATAAAGTTTTTCAAATATATGATTGTTTCTTTAAAGAAAAGGTTTTAAACTTCTTGACATCACAAGTTTCCTATTGAATTTCCGTCTATAAACTGAAGGACTGACTTTGAGATTGGCAACATGTTATGTAGGAAAATCAAAATCATCTGTAACATGTGGAACATGTATACTCTTCTGTTTTGTAGCAGAAATTTTCTAAAATAAAGTTTTAGATAATGTTAAAGTTTTTAATGCATTTCCCAGACTTTCATAGGAAAAATTATATACATATTATTTACTAGAGAAAAGTATATATATATATGGAAATATTTCTCTATGATTATCTGTATGTTACATATATTTTATTTAGGTGATACATGTGATATAAATCTTATATTTCCTACCTATATACATTTTATGAAATGATGATTAAACCACCACATTTCTCCCTGATTGGCCATGGTAGTCCCTCTAAATTTGTTCACCCTCAGCAATGTTGATATTTGGTTCAATTTTTTTAAAGGAAGCCCTCCTCTCCTCCTACAGTAGAATTTTTATCAGCATCTTTGCCTGCTACCCACTAGACCTCGCTCCGCAGTGTGAATATCAAAACTATCTCCAGATATAACCAAAGGTCTCTGGAACAATGGTAAAAATTACCCAAAATTTAGGACTATTAAAAGAGAATAATATTTCTCAAAATGTTTCCCAGAGCTTCAGTCAGATGTTCTGTTTAAATATAGAGATCTGTAGTTTCTTACTAACGCTCATTCAATTGGAATCTGTAGAGAGATTTGAGGATATTGTTCAGTGGTAGATCTTGGGTTTGGCGTGAACAGGGCCTTAGCTTCCATGGCCAGCACCAATGAAACTGGAAAGGAAAAAGAATATAGAGGGAATCGGGTGATCTGACACTTTTACAATAATGCTTGGTGATATTAAAGAAATTTGTAAGCTTAATGTGCAAATGAACTATGAGATTACCTTAAAACCAATCATGGCCCTCAGTAAAAAAAGTGGGACCCTGGTTTAATATATACTATTGTGATTTTCCAATTCACAGAGTGAAGTGTGCATACAACCAACAGACACTTTTTACTGGATTTGTAGTCAGTAATTATTACCACATACCATTAAAACTGTGCTGGTAGTTAAAACAGCAATTATGTTTGCTATTCTGCACACTTTTTAGTGTCTAAAATAAAATTTATGAGAAGTGCATATCAGTCATCTTTCTTTCTTTTTCATTGCCTTGTCTTCTTGTACATTCTTATCTCAAAGGGAAAAAAGTTTTTAAGAAAGAAAATAGTAAATAAAGAGACTTATATCTTGACTATTTTACATGAAAGCAAATGAAAAGAGCTTATGATAACACTTCGAAAAACACAAATGTTACCTATGCTAATGAGCAGTTATTAGTGTTATCATTCCTGAGCACACTTAGTCTAATTCCTGTTCTCCTTTTTCCTTATGAGCTGCCCTCACATCTTGTGCAGCTTGGCATATGGTCAAATTTGATTGTTTGTGAATGGATTAGCTCCCTCGCTATTGCCCACAGGCACCAGGGGCTTACTCATAATGTACCTGAGCAGCTGCTAGCACATCTGTCTTCTCCTCTTCATCAGGGGATCCCCACAGAGACTTTCCTCTTTTTCCAGCTCATACAACTCTGCTCATTTGCATTCTCTGCTGAAGTAACTAGCCTGATGAAGCTTCCAGCCTATGGGAATGGGAAGATACCAGAAAGGAAACCAGTTATCAGGCATGGCTCCAAAAGCTATCCCTTGGTATTTCTGAGGCTCATAGAAATTAGACTTCCTCACACTACAGAAATAGGTACTTTTCTTTGATGGACCTTGTTCCCCAGACTAGGATAGAGATAAGTTGACAAATTGAATAGGAAAGGCAATCATAATGCTGTCAGAAAAGTGCCCTGAAAATAAATGTATACATTATATGGTCCAGTATGGCAACTTTAAAATTTTTACATAAAATTTGTCATTGTCCCATGTAAAGTTGGAGAATTTCATACCTTTTCTTTGGTTCTGTCTAACCTTGTTAAATTGTCAGCTACCTAACCAAATGTGTAAAAAATGGCATTGAGTCATAGAGATCATAGAGGCATAGATCATAGAGATAATGCAGCTTCTCCTGGTTTTTTTGAAGATGTGAGCTAGAGAACCCAATCACCATGCAATCAGTATCACTGACAAGAGACCACTGAAGAAACCTTTGGTCATGAATGCTGAGATATCCCATAGAGAATGCCTGAGACAATATAAAAAGACAGCCACTTAGCCTCAACCTGTTCTCCTCCCTTTGTGTTAGCTTCCACCAAAATGCAAACAATGTTCAGAGCCATCAGTTTAACTTTCCTTAAATTTCTGATCTTCAGAAAGTGTAAAAAGTGTTAACATGATTGCATTGGTCCTAAAATATTTAAGGTAACTTTATCAGATAAATCTAATAGATCAACTTACATCTGTCAAAATTATCCTTAATCGCTTCTTCTCCTCTAGGAAAATCTATGTAAAGGCCCAGTAGCATAAGTGCCCATCATTTACTTACTCAATCCATGTTTCTTCTGATAATGTTCAAGGTTAGGGTGATGCATACCTGTCATGTATATCTCTGACACTCTTGAAATATACAGAACACAAAGAGAAAGACAGTTGTTATGTATAAGTGAGTGAAAATTATTAATGCAGGAAAAATATAACACATACTGATGGCATGTACAAGGAAAATATGACCTCGTCTTGGTGTCGGGCAGGAGAGCAGACTGGGAGAATCGTGGCTGATCTTTATTCCCAAAGTCTCCAATGTCACATCCTGACATGTACAAGTCACAAACCACACTGAAGCTCCACAGCATGATAGAACATGAAAGGTGGGTATATGTAAAATTGATAATGCAGATTATAAATCCTTCAAGGTTCCTTTCATTCTAGGATCTTCAGTTTGTAAACAAAAGCTTAACCAATTAGGAAGTGCAAACACATATAACAAAAATGAGAAAATATATTCTTCATCAGAAGAATTTTGGACCCCAGGCTCAAGCAATTGGATTATTGCTTTGCTTCAGGATAGTGACAAAAAATACTCACTGACTTATTGGCACTTTTGTGCCATCTGTGCTCATGTTTCTTCTCATTAGTGGGCTGGCAGCAAGAGCAAAAGCTTATTTTATTTGATAAATTTCAAATCCAATATATTTCTGGTATTACAAACAGTGTGAAGTAAGAATCAGGGGGAAAAAAGAAATGAGACTGTAAACTTCAGAAATCTATACTGCGGAAATAGAAGGACTGTTGTCCCAGATTTCTATTTATGTATTCTGTGAGAATTTATTATTAAACATGCACTTATGGACACATTACTAGTTGCTAGGTGCTGATAGAGATCAGATAAGAATCTGGTACTGACTGCTCCAATGTTAAGTCTTTTCTGTCTCACTGAGAAGATTAAGATAATATCAAATAATTTCATTCCCAGTTGCTTTCGCATCACAAAGTTCCTGTCTTTCTCCAGCATCTCTCTTCTGATTTTTAAAATTATTCATATAAAACATTAACTTTCCCTTCTATTGAGTAAGGAAACAGAAAGCCTACAAGTTCTTGTTGAAAAAGTGTCTTCTGACCTCTCCACTGCTTTTCCTTGATGCCACAGGCAGAAACAAAGGACTCACCCAAATGCAAACCACTTGTTGGTGGCCCCATGAAGGCTGACACAACATTACTGTGCCCACCATTCATTTTCACATCTCCCTGCCCCTCTTTCCTTTGCCTAATTGGCTATCCCTGAGATTAATTGATCTTCATTCCAATGCAAATTGAGTTACCTTTGCAGCTTATTTTCTCACTGATGATGTTCTTTCCATGGCAAATTTTTCTATGTCTGGATTCTATTTGGCAATCAGGAACTAACTTAAAATCACCTGTAGTACAAAGATGTTTCCATCCCTGACCACGCAATCCAAATAATTCTTCATCCACAGTGGCATTCTTCTCTTTTACTTTCTTTATAACAAATAATATTCTAAAGTTATTTGTTCCTGTGGTTAGTTGCTTTTCATTCTTGGTCTTCTCCCACAAAAAATAGAAGCACTAAAAACCTCATCTATTTTTTAATACCAAACACCCATTATGTAGAACAGTATGAGAGACAGAATAGGTTCCCTAACAATATTTTTGAAATGATGAATTAGTAATACTTCCTAAGGATTTTAGAGACAAAAGTTTATTTAAGAGTACAGATTCTCTGAAAAGATCGCTTTTCCAAGAAGTAAGATATCTGTTTGAGTTCTTTCACAATAAAGACAAAGGTCAAAAGAGATAGAAAGTCACATTTATAATAATATTAGTAAATAGTATCATTTACAATAATGGTAGAAATGATAACCACAGATTGAATGTTTACTAATTACCCAAGCAATTTAAAAAAATTAATTATGTCGTATTCATTCAGTCATTAAGACAACATTAAATGCACATGTTAATGTTTCATTCTATAGGAAAAAGAAAAATGACGTTCAGAAATGCTATGTCCTAAAGTCATACTGTTCCCAAACGGTAAGAAATTTATCTGAATCCAGATATATCTGGTTCCAAAGACACATTATTTGCAAAATCCTTTCTTTGGAGCTACCTATTTGCTTCTCAATGCTCTCTAATTATTTTCAAAGACAAATAATCTTACTAAGTTCTTCACAGGCCATGTGCCTGAATTTGGAAACTAATAAAATGGTCCTTAGTGCATCTAAGCACACCAATGTCCTTATTACTTTATATTTCCTCAATGTTATTCATAAAAGTCACTGGACTTTAGTCACAGAAGGAGTTGGGTTCTGTTTTACTACAAGCCTTCATCTTCAGGAACACAAAGGAAGACCAAAAGCAAATGTCTCAACACCATCTGACAACTGCGCCCAGAATCCCCAGCAGGATGAGGGGACTGAAGGAGGATGCTCAGGAGAGGACTGCTTCTGTGGCCTCCTCTTCTGTACCTAGAAGTAGGGAGTAGGGTGAATGAAAGAGGCCTTAGGAAGTTGAGCGCTGGTAATAGGGGTCAGCACACTGAATTTCTTACCTTTTTCCCATTCACTGAAAAGCCCTCTTCTGTGGCTTGGTTTCATTTCTAGTTCCTTGTATTTTAAACAGTAAGAGAAATGCAAATGTGACATTTAAACTCTCAGAAGGAGGTTGAAAATGAGCAGCTCTGTGCAGAAAGTATTTGGTATAGATTGGTAGGGTGGTGAGGAGAGAAAACATTATTATACCCAACCGAAATTAATCAGAAAAAAAAAAAAAAAAAAAGAAAAAGAAACAGTCTAAGTTACTAATATAAAAGGGGAAACGAAATGACTACACAGAGTACTGAAATTAAATGTTCCCTCCTCAAATAAAAGTAAAAGTAAAAATAAATAAATAAATAAATAAAACCTTGGGAAGCCTAAGAATTTTATCTACTCTCTTTGCTGCGTAGATTTAACAAAATTTTCTGAGGGAAAATTCTCAATCTGTTTTAATGAACCTTATTTTAATTCTTGCTACTAGTTCTAAAAGATTTTGAAATTGTTGCATTTGTTTTTGTAGTGGAGAAGGAAATTAGTTTCTTATTGGTGATGGTTATTCATGATTACAGAAAATATCACTGCATTTTTTACAGTGATGAAAGAGAATTCTATAACTCCATATAGTAGGCCAGCAGTAGCAGAGTATTATTAGGACAGGGAAGAGGGGGCAATAAAGTAACTAAGGAACATGCTAAATCTCCTGCGTGTTATTGCTATATGCCATCTTCAATGACCCAAAGCCAAAGCTGGAGATCCCACAAAACTTCAGGGATTTATCTAGTCACTGTTATGGAAGGTGTTCCACAGCATACATGGATCAGGTAAAGGGAAATGCAGAACCGTCCATCCTGGAGTGCATTAGTATGGATGTGTGCCCAGGCCATAGATACACCATCATGGGAGCACACACTTAATTGAAATCTAAAAAGTCACTTACAAAGAAGACTCTTCTCAGATATCCTCTCCCTCAGAATTCTTAATAATACACCCATATTTATCTACAACCTGCCTATTAGCATTAATTATATGCTAGCATTATAACCTAGGATCTCTTGTAGTCTCTCCCTAAACAGTTTGCTCTGTAGCTGGGTTAATGCTGTAATGTAATTTTTCAAGAAGTGAAGTTTCTATCTTTTCACTCGTGGATCTACGTAGTTCTGAGGCAGAGGTCCCCTTATAAAGACACAATTGATAACATTCTGGAGGCTCAAAGTTCAAAAGTGGCACATTTACATTACAATGCTCTTCCATGATGTGGGTGGCATTCTTTCTTTCCCACTGAAATGCAGGAACAGCACAGTGCAGAAAGCTCCTGCTTTATTCTTCTCTAAAATCCTCTAAGTGAGGGCAATGCTATCAAACATCTGAACACTATACATTGTGGCTATGGCCTCAGTATCTTTGTATAAATATGACTGTATCATGAGCTGCTTCAGGGTCAAGTGTTTGGTCAGTCATTGTACCTCTCATGAGAAAATAGAATTTTGAGTCACAGTACACATAACATTCATTCTTGAAATGCATGTAGCTGCTCTTCTAATTGTTTTCTGTTGAAATTCTCTATTCAAAATGGCCCAACCCACATTAAAATCATGGAGCACATTTTTTTTTTTTTTTTTTTTTTTTTGTCTTTTTCCTTGTTATTGGTACCAGGGATTGAACTCATGACGGCCTGCTTGCAAGGCAGGCACTTATGTCGCTGAGCTAAATCCCAGCCCCCTATGGAGTACATTTTCAAAAAATATGCTATTTCCTTTCTAAGAAAGAGAAATCTAAACCCGTTATCCTATTATTGTTCAATTTACGTCTCAGAATTTGGTAATATCTTTTTCCTAGAAAGAAAATTGAAGTCAAATAAGAGATGTGTTCTCCTTTGTAAGAAGTTCTACTAACCTAATCATTTAGGTGTGTACACTTAGCTGACCTGTGTCCCCACTTGCTGTAAAGACGTGGAAAGCAACAATGGCCATCAAATGCCCACTCTGTAACATTCCCAAAGATTTAAAAGCCTTTTCAGATCAGAGACGTGGTATTACTCTGTGTTGCCTCAGGTGAGTCTCTTTACAGTTTGCTTTCTTATAACAGGATTGATAATAATTGTCTTTTACAATATAATAGTATGACTATGCTGGGTATGAGTAAGAGTGTATTTCAAGTATAAATTATGAGGAAATTTTGCAATTTTGCTCTCCAACATCAAGTCAACAGGTGTTCAGAAGCTACCCTGCTTACAGAGGACTTCAGGGCTAAGTAGTACCATGGTACTTGGCAGAATTTCACTTTACTGTCCTATATTGTGATTGTTTAGATTTCACTGGACGTGAAATCTACATTTGTTTATCCACCAACTCTCTGGGCAGGCTCCTCCACTCATCAATGGAAACTGAATAAATTAAATCATCAGCCTCATTTCTAAGCAATCACTATGGATGTTCAGCATATAGCATTTCTTTCATTATCAGAGATGTACATCTCCACATTTCTATGTTAACACTTACTGCTAAATGCTTTATAGAGTTTCTCAAATATTTATTATTGTTACTTTTTTTTTTCCATTTGATTTTTAGTATCTTAGTTTTCTTTGGTAAATGCTATTAGATTCCAGCTATGAATCCTGGAGAAGTCCATTCAGGCAAAGTCAAACTCCACCAACTTGAAAACATAAGAGGATGAATTATTCACTTTATTTATTCACTTCTATTCAATTCATTCAATCCTACTCATGTTGTAGTTTAATATACATAAGAAATTGAAGTTATTTTGATCCTAGTTCCCTCACATCCAAAATATGAATGATAATTGTACTTATCCCAGTGTAGACTGTATATAAATTCATAGAAGTTAGAATAGCACCTGACTTATGGCAAGTGATTTGTTAATGACTCACCCATTCTTGGTTTTAACCTAACCACTTATAAGCTCATGACTAGTCTTTTACTTCATACAGCGTTTTATTAGCCAAAAAAAGACAAAAAAGGACAAACTCGTCTATTTCTGCACCTTATTCAGTGCTTCCCGAAAGTGGAGAAAAAATTTAATATGATTGGTGATCTTGAGGAAAGAAATGCCTCATATAAACCTGAACTCTTTTATTACTTGTCTCCTGAAAGCCTTCTCAGCCTTCGTCACCTAAAGTACTTTGTTCCTCTGTGTCCCTCTGTTTCTATACGCTCAGTCTCTCACAGGGGAAGTTTACAGTTTTATATCACTTCCTTTTACTGAAAGAGTAAGTATGATTCTGGATATCAATGTTAAATTTGCTTTCTTACGCCATGTAAGTTTTATGACATATATAAAACTGATTTTGATTCTGCATGAATTTGTCAATATTATCAGAATGAAATGCTCCAGGCTGTATGATTGAACAGAATCTTGCTTCTCTAGTTCTGGAGATAATAACGTCATTATCCAGGTGTTGGGAGATTTGGTGTCTCCTGTGACATCCCTCCATAGCTTACAGATGGCTTCTTTCTATGTAGACAATTTTGTTCTACGCAAATATCCTCGATGGCTTTCCTCTCATTTAAGGACACCAATCATACTGACCTAGTACTGCAATTTCACTGTGTCATCTACCCTTAATCACCATCTTACTGAACTTTGTTCTAAATATAATTGAATTCCAAGGTTCTGAAATTTATAATTTCAATCTATGAATGGGAGGGGTAGATTCTGTCCAAACAAGTTCCTATCTGTTTTTCTTTCAGTTGATTCCAATCTTTGTGCTTGAATAAGAAAATATTGTGTGTCTTTTTGGGCCTCAGTAGCTTAGTAACAGTGTTTTTAACCTAACCAATTTCCCCCTGGAATCCTTTTAGACATTTTGCTTCAGAAATCAAACACAAATTCAATTAAACTGTAATATACTACATTATGGCTGTAATAGTAAGCTTTCAAGTATTCTAATGAAATAACTGTGAAAATTAAATTATAAAGAAAAAGCTGTACTTCGGTTCACACTTTTGGTCAAATAAGACAAACCAACTGATTTAGACCTGTGCTAAGGTGTGGCACATCATGGTGAAAGCACAACAGAAGCAAAACTTCATGTCTTGATCACAAAAGCCAGAAGGGGCCTAGACTTTCACAATCTTCTTCGAGAGCACATCTTCAATGACCTAAAGACTTCAACCTCTTAAAGGTTGCACCATCTTTCATCAGTACGATTCTGGGAAGCAGGTATATGAGCTTTTGGGGTAATATCCCGGTCCAAACAATAACAGTGGCCCTGTAGAGGGCCGTGCTGCCTTATTATCTGAGCTATTTTAATCCAAAGAACCAATTTCTACTCTTAGGGAGTGATTAAGCATGCCACAGGAATAGCATAGGGAGACAGAGGAGTGTCAGAGGCATGGAATAAAGTCCATTTCAGTGCTGCCCACTCACCTTCAAAGCAATGCGGTGGCCCCAAGTGTCCTTACTAAGAAAAGGTCCACACTCAGTGAGGATAAGCAGGGAGTTTCTTTAATCTGTAAGATTCTGATCTAAACAATTGGGCCATTTTCCTCCTTGTCCATAATACATAACTGTGTCTTCAGGCTACATTTGAAATGAACTGTGTGATAAAATATAAACTAGGCAGCAATGTAACATTTTAATTTATAAGATCTACAAAAATAAGATGCATCAAAGTAACATGAACTATTTTCTAGAATAGTTCAAGCTAAGACAAAATCTACTCATGTAAGTTGGGAGATACAACTTGCATCAATTAGAATATTATGAACAGAAAAAGGACTTTCAAATATGAAGCCCAAATCAACATTACTTGGATAGGGAACCTAAACTATAAAGTATGACATGCTGTTGGGCTGCTTCTCAGATGGACAATTCTATAGAGCTCATTTATGCAATAAAATCTAGTGATACACACAGCAGTAACAGAAAAATATTGTAGCAACAAAACACCAGAAAATAAAAACCAACAAATCTTCAAGAACACTTCTGTGTCAGGCATGGGGCCAGACGTAGTCTCATTTAATATGGTAACATTAGGAGGCAGAGGCTTTCTTCACTCTCTTTCTACAAGTGAAGCACTAAGAAGTTTAATGAGACAAGTAGCTTGTTCACTGGCAAAGCAAATTCTACCTGATTTCAGAGTGAGTGTTTTACCACTGACCATTCTAGCCAATATCTGCACCTAACTCCTGCACAGAGATAATTCAAATGATTTTCACAGTGGCAATATTTTCTTTGTCTTTTTGTCCTAGAAGGGATTTTCCTGCTATGTATAGGTTCATATAAAAGAAATAATGTACCATTTTGAGAATAATGTGCAGAAAGAGACAGAGAGAGTAACTATATTATCTGTACAATCATTATACCCTTAGAATGTATTAGAAATACCCCTCTAAAATAATTATAACTCCCTTATAACTGAGAGTACCATAGTCTAGAAAATCCAAAGTTTTATCCAAGTTTTGACATTCATATGAAAGTCTCAGAGAGGACTGATTAGAATCTGACTCAGAATTTACTGCCACTACTTCATAGTGTCCCTCCTAATGGAAGAATTCAGCTTTCCCTGTCCTCTGCCCTGTCATTTTGACTGGGCGGCCCTCTGCTATGCTCTACATTTCCCCATCATCACTGGGGCTTTGCAGTTTTTAAGTCATTTGGAGGGGGTTGACTGCTCCAGCACCCAGACAGTCTTTTGCTAAACAAATTGAAAAGACACAGAAAGGATTTACATCTTTAACTCTCCTCCAGCAGAGAATACTTATCTTGAACTGCCAGCAAAGACTGGACTATGTGACATGCATGACAGTGAAGAATATCTTTCTGAGGTATTGCTAGGTTTGCATGATAAAAGAAATCAAGAGTTGTTTTTTGATAAAATGAATAGTCGATGACATCTGTGGAAATCTTAGCAGACAGGTGAGATGTGACACCTAAGCTTATGGACTTTGGAAATGACCCCCAATTCGGTGACTTTTTATGATAGTTTTGGAGAGATATAGCAGGAAATAATAAACATGGTTTAAATCTAAGATGTCCATCAAAATTCTGTATTTAGAGGGAGGGATTAGGCAAGGTGATTGGATTATGAGACTGGATAATCAATCGATCAATCATAGCTACATTTGCTGACAGAAGGCAGGGCCTGGTCAAAAATGGAGAGTTACTGGGGCCATAACCTTGCAGGCTATATTTGTGTTCCTGGTTCCTCCATCTATATCTGATTTTGTTTACCGTGGGAAAAGGAACTTTCTTCCGCTGTACTCCGCTGTCATGGCATTTTGGTCTTGGAGTCACCAACCCTGGACTGAAATGTCTGAAATTGTGAGCCAGAATAAACCTCTATGCTTTTAAACTGAGGGTATCTGGTGTTTGGTCCCAGCACCAGGAAAGCGGCTAACACAAAAATCATGGGGTGTTTTGTATCATTCAGGTTTAATTATGATAGAGATGTTTAGATTCAAAAATTTTCCTAATAAAGCTCTTCTTGAATTATATGCCATATAAGAAGAGTTTGTTTACAATCTGATGCTTTAACATTTTAGATTGATTGTGTTTTATAAACATAATTTTATTGACTATAATTATAGCTAATAATTGGATATATATCCTAGTATTATTTTTCACATATAAAACAATGTAAGTGGTAACACATTGAGTTTTTCATATATATATATATATATAAATGTATATATATACACACACACACACACGCATTTGGATTTTTTAAAATGTTGTCTCAAAATGTTGGACAGTCTCTATTATTCACCAGAAATCTATATATAATTTACGTATGTCTGTGATAAATTAAATATCCTTAAGTAAAACTCAACTTCACAATCCATAACAAAGAGCGAAAATGCATTCATTAACAAACCTGTTTTCAAACTAATTCACAGGAAATTTCCAGGAATTATTGCATTTATAACTAAAATTATTATATGTGGAAGACTAATTTGGGAGAACTAAAATTGAGGTAAAATGTACTTTTTCTCACAGTCTTAATTGAACATTTCAATGAAGATCTCTCAGTTTACTGCTGTATTTTCTTATAAGTAAGCAAAAATGGTTCAAAATTGTGTTAAATGATCAACTATAGTTATGTCAACTTAACCTCACTGGATCAATTATAAAAGGGATTATTTGTACTTTTACATTTTCATAGAATAATGAAACCCTGATTACAAACTCTTATTTAGCTGAAAAATTCTGCAGAATGAGCTGTAAAGTGGGAATGAACTCCGTAGGAAAACTTGATAATGAGCATTAGGTCTAAATCCCACTTAACATGTATGAAAATGTGTTAAACATAAAACATGTTTGATAGGCACCAAGACCTTTTTCAACAGAAGCATAAGCAAAGTGTCAAGCAGCAATATAATGTAAATTATTTTGAGGCTTTTAGTCACAGCACATATGTACTTTTTTCCCATTCCCACACCAAATCTTAGCAGTGTAAGAGCCATTTTAGAATAAATTAAGTGCACATGGATACACCTCTCATTGCAAAATATGTGTATTCTTGAAAATGTTCAACATGAATATATTACACATGTTACTTTCTGTTTGAAATGCACAGGAGAAGCTCTTATGTATGGTTTCATCTTAGGTTAGCTCTTCACTTTTGACAACAGATATGAGATTTATAGACTATATAAACTTAACAACATAACATTCAAGTAATAGAGGGTCTCCATGACAAAGCAAGTCATTTGCTGTGAACATTAGCCAGCATTAATCTGATATATGGATATTTTCAACTTAGAGCTAAATGTGGAGTGAATCCCAGACCAGCTGCAGGGCTGAGGTCATGGTTGACTCTGTTAAAAGAAAACATAGGTGCTGTTGCTGAAAGAAATGGTAACAGGATATCAGAAAACTGCCAACATTCACTCACTCTTGCTAGCATTTCTAAATTTCTATAGATCTGTTTATAGTTTTGCATTTTTAACAAATTTCTCCAGCTCAAGAACCATTCTTTGTGTACAATTTTTGCATCTTCAGGAGCACCTTGGATATTGCCAGGAAAAATAAGGAAACTAATAAATATTTAATGATCTGTAAGCATGATTAATGTTCTAAGGCACTGGAAAAAGAAAAATAGAGTAACCAACGGCTCCACTTATGGAAACTTGCAGTGGTATTTATATATTCTAGAGCTCTAGGGATTCCTAATTTCCTCAGGGCAGGTTAGTGGATGATTGTGCTGGGAGAATTCAGGAAACAGCTTTTTACATTTAGTTGCTTTACAGTTTTGTTGCCATGCCAAATGGTACTTCTAAAAATGTTTTGATACTAAGGGAGAAAATACCTGAAACGTTGTAGTCATCTTCTTTGAACATGCAAAACCTGGGTCATAGAAAATTCCAAGACCAGGTTTACATTTAGATCCTTGGAGTCTCAGTCCACTGTTTCCCAAGCTTGTATTTTGGGTGACTGAAGAGTAGGGACAGTGTAAATTACCCTCAGAGAATTCTTCTGCCTAAGATAGGTGACTCATTTCTGCTGATGCCCACCATATGAAATTGTGCCTCGTGGTCATGAGTCATCACCTTTTTGTTTTGTTTTGTTTTGTTTTTTCCTAACCGTATGGTGTGTATCCAAGCCCAGGTCAAATGCAGCGCTTCTGGGTGTGAGTAAAAACTACACCCAGGAAACCACTAACCAGGTCCAACAATCAGGTCTGCCTATCTACCTGCAAATATGTTTACAATTTGTGTTTGCTAATCTCGTGTTAACTTTAATCACAATCCATAAAGGAATTGTTAAATCTATCCTTATCAACAATTAGTAAAATATTTTCTCTAACTTGATGCATTAACATTTGGGGTGAGACGATTCATTTTGGAGCTATCACCCTGTGTTAGCATTTATATCTAGATGCCCCCCCCCACTGAACCTCATGCACTCATACATGGAGCTTTTGGTAGGCGACTGAATCATAAGCATGTGATTTTCATCCCTAGATTAATGCACTGATGGGTTTAGAGCTAGATGGATATTAAAATTTAAGCCTGGTGGAAAAGGTGGGTTACTGTGGTGATGGCTTGGAATGATATACATACTGTAATCCTCTTTCCCCCTTGATCCCTTTCTGCTTCTGACCATGTCATGAACTGTTTCCCCTGGGTGGTGCCGTCCTTCTGCCATGTTACCCTCAGCTGGAACCAACTGACAATGGATTGAAAACTATGATCCAATATAAACCTCTCCTTTAACCTGTGACTATTGAGCATTTTGTCCCAGAAATGAGAAAGTAATTAGGACATCCTGAATATTTTAGGGTGATAACATTATTTTTGACTCCCAATTACCAGATGTCAGATGTACCCCTTTTCTCCACATTCATAACTGAAACATCAAAAATATCTTCAGATATTGTAAAATGTTGTCTGAGTCACTGCCAAATCACCTCCAGTAGAGGATCACTGCTCGAGAAAGAGAACTGTTTAGATCTCATTGTACGAAAAAAAAAAACATGCAGCGATCTGTAGTGGGTAAAATGGAAATTAGAATCTTTACCTCTACTTTCCTGGCATAAAGAGCTGACCGCCATTATGAGTTAAATGAGCTAAGAAGATAGTTTTGTAGTTTTTGTCCTCTTCGAATCTTTAAGCTTATGCTAAGATATTCACTATTTGCTAAAGAAGATTTGCTTCTAAATTGCCTTTCTCTCTGACCTTGTTAAAAGAATTCACTCTGACAATAGAGTTTTAATTAGATAATTTTTTTTTCTTTCTAATGCTGTTTGCAAAATGGCAGTGGTGTCTGAGACATTTCACCATGTTACCCCAATCTCTGTTTTCCATGTCTGCATCTGTGTTTTTTTCAGTAGCTGCTTCCTTTGATGCAGCCATGAAGACCTGTGGCATTCTTTATTTCCTGAGGAGCCACCTAACGTTTTGTATAGCAGAAAAGACTGAGGAGTTTAAAGTGTCTTGGGACATGAAAATTGCCAGCTGCTCAGAACTTTCCAAAAACTGATCCTCCAGTACTAACCTAAAAAGAAGCCACATGAAACTTCTGGCAAGATTCATGAACACTCTGGAAAAGAAACACAATCCAACTCAGGGTATTATTCTTTCATTACATATGGGTTCTTCTTGCTTTCACAAATACTCTTTCTTATTATTTATTTTCCACTCTGCTTTTTTTTATCCACTTATTCAGTGCTTAAAATGTTTTTGGCAAATACAGTCCCTGGATTTTCAAGTTGAATTAACCTGGGTCCTCCCTCATAGTACACTGTAGTAGCCAGTATTACAAGTACAGATGAATCCACAGATCACTAGCATATCACAGAGAAAAGGCATCCATTTGATCAGGAGACCTCATAAAATTTTCACATCTAGGACAAAGTTTAAGGAAAAAAGTAAGATCTTACTGACCATAAGAGTAAAGGATATTACATACTTAGGAAACAGTATATAAAAAAAAAGAGATACGTAAATTCATGTTATTGTAATAAAATACGAGGTATATGCAGGTTATGAGAAGAAACAATTGACATGGATGTGGTTAACTAGGAGAAGAAGGAAGTAGAATTTTAATGGAACCAGTAAGAACAATAAATTTCCACTGGCATTTTTTAGGCAGATATATTAATCCACTCACACAAAGCTGGTCAAATAGGAAGACACAGACGAAAGAAGATCAAACATAATGTTTAGTCATACTGCAAGCAGGATTTGGTGAGACCTGTACAAATGAAGTATTACTGGATTTGTCATAGAGTGTGAGTCTGTTAGATAAGAAGGTTGGAAATTTGTGGCTGTACGGGATGATTTGGTGAGAAGAGAAGAATGAGCAGAGATGGCTCCCAGAATTCTCGCATAAGTGATGTGAGAGATGGTAAAAAAAATAATACACTGGAATTCTGGTAATTTCTATGAGCTGTTCATGTTGGAAACATGCAGTAATTGTTAACAACATAAAGTCACAGACTAAGCGAATGGCAGGCAGGCCAAGCTTCCTCATCAAATGACAAGGGGAAAGGAAAGACAAAACAACAACCTAACAAAAATGGAAACAAAGCTTTGCAAATAAGGAGGGAAAAATGGGTTGAAGGAAGGAGAGAGAATTGGGAAAAAAAGTTAAAGCAAAATATATCATGTAAAATTCCCTATGATGAATATGATCATTACATATATTTAAAATGTACCACTAAATTTAATTTTCAAAAAAGTACTAGTAATTCTATTGGTTTTCACCTTGACTGTGAGAGTTCTCATATAGCTTCTTGTGTCTCATGCAGTGGCTTCTCAGGAATCTCTGAATTATTTATCTATGTTACCTCAATGATCCCAAGGTCTTTATATTTAGGGACTGTAATGATGTACTTGTTGGAAAGGCATCTTCTGCACAGACATTCGTCAAAGTCCAAATAGACAAACGGAGCTCACAGGGATTTTATATTCAGGGAATGATGCAGTCAGAGAAGAGAGTGACCTCAGAAATATTACTTCATTGTTGACTTTTTTGATTGATTATAGAAATTTGAGACTAACTCATCAGATTCAGACTGAGTTTTTGAGGTAATTTTTTCCTTGTATAACGTTCCCCTATTTCTACCCTAATAGTTCATAGTACATTCTGATCTTTTTCTCAACATTATATAGACTTCATTTTTATTAATGCATATTTGCAGTTATAATGATTACATTCATTGCTGAGTGTTGATGCATTTAAATAATTCACCTTAATTGTTTTTGTTTCCTTACCCTCTCCCACCCTTCACCACTTCAACTTGTAATTTGAAGGAGGTTTCTGTATTTTACAAATAAGAATCAGTAAGTCTATGAGCAACAAAGAGATTTTAACCAAGACCACACAAAGGAGAATTCTAAATAAATAAAAAGAGAATAGTTAGACCAATAATAGTTCTAAGGCTTTGTCTTTAAAGATCTTGGGGTACAACAATCGTTGAAGAGGGTATTAGATTATGGGATATTAAATTTTAAACAGCATGGGGTAAGTATCCATTGAGAAACTTCAGAGAAGCTGGTCTTTTAAAGGAAGGTTATTAGAGCAATATGTATGTATGTATGTATGTATTTACTTTAGTAGGGACCAAAGAAGATCCATGACATTAGATTGACAAGTTGATTCTGGGTGACCAATGTTACACATATATGAGTTGGCATGGAAACATGATATTGAGGAGGACACCTAAAGGACAAATGGAAATACATATGTATAAAGATATATATATATATATATATATATATATATATATATATATATATATATAGAGAGAGAGAGAGAGAGAGAGAGAGAGAGAGAGAGAGAGAAGTAGATCAGAAGAAAGCACAGGTTAGCAGAATGCTGGATACCTCATCTACACTCCTAAGTATGCAGTGATCACACTTGGATGGTAAGGTCCTAACTTTTATGATCGCATAATGCCAGACAGGGAAGATCCAACTGTAGTCCAAAAGGTTACTGATTAGCACTAGCTTTACACATACTTCTCTTAATGTTCTCTTAGTGTTCTCTTAGTTTTAGATCATGTGGTAGGTGATCAGAAGTGAGGAAGCATATGAATCAGGGAGGCTTTGATGATTTTTTCTCTTTTTTAGACTCTTCCCATAATGAAAGTATAACTCAATCCTTGCTTTCTTTTTCCAGTTGTCTATATCAAAAGTAATTCTCGGTGTTGGATATTGTGTGGTACTCCTATTATCTCAATTACTCAGGATGTCAAGAAGGAAAGATTGTGAGTTCTAAACCAGCCTGTGCAACAATAGTAAGGCACCAACTCAAATGATAATAATAGTTTCCCCAAAAGACTTAACTCAACATATTTCAGTGGAAAATTTCAGGATCATAAAAGCATTCCAGGACGGTCACTACTGCAACAAATTGTGTAGATGTGATTGCAATTTCTATGTATTATCTGAAATGAGCTCTTTCTAACTGCAGGTCAGAAGATAATCAAACATTAGTGATGAAGTTTCTGCTTTCTTGAGCTTCCATGGCTGTGGTGAGTAAGAACAATTTGAAACTTCAAAGTATCAAATAAATGAATTCCAGGCGCTAACCCCCAGAAACTAATTGAAATCATGTGTTTTTTTTTTTTTTCCCACTTAAAGATTATCTCTGACAGTGCGTCTTAAAATGGAAAGTGGGTAGCAGCGCTCCACACATCATAGTGTTACACAGCTCAGTGATGGAGTGCAGCACAATCTCTAATAGTTACAGGTTTAGTGAGTATCAAATCCTATAAATAAGAAAAAGTTCTAAGTCACTTTTGGCTTGATTGTCTCGACTAAGCAGAGTATCTAGGGTAATCTCCATTTTAGTTTGACATTGGGATTTCAAATGAGATTGTGGGGACCCCTCTGACTAAAAAGCCATACGAACACTTAACACTCACCCAGGGGTTCTCCAATGCTTTGTGAATTTTCCAATTTCCCCTCTGAGTTTGTTAACAAACCAAAAAAAGCATGATAGAGAAAAGCTTACGTTTGAAACAGTGGCCTTATGTTAAAATCCACCGTCTGCACCACCTACACTGGCTATTTTCATAGAAAAAGGTAAAATATATCACTCCCCCTCCTCAGTCCCCAACACATATTCATATTCTGTCAGAACATCTCCCTTAGGAAAAAAAAAATTAACCAGAAAAATGTGTCAATAGGCAGTACTTTATTTAATCAAAGGTACTTTTTTGCCATTTAATTAACTTGAAGAATAAATAATACAGCAGTATTAAAATGGTGGCAATGTGTACATGCACATCCACAAAGAAGTCACGCAAAGACAGAACAGTATAGAACAGCAGCAGTATATGGTGGCTTTTGTCCATTTTTCTAGAAGGAGCCCTAGATCAATATGTTTTACTAATAATTTTAAGTCATCACATCTATTATCTTATTGATTTCTCCATAATGGTCACAAAGCACAAGCAATGACCACGTCCTCTCTTCTCTGAGCTTGCCATTGGGGGTACAATTTCACCATGGAACTCCTCCCTTAGCCCCATTTTTTGTCTATAAAGAGCAGTTAAAACACAGATGTATGATGTTGCTCATTGCTGTGGTCTGAGTATGGCCCTCCAAAATTCATGCTGCAAGTTAATTCCCCAAACCAGTCATAGTGGTGAATAATTGTGATCTCAAAGTTATGAGAAGTTGAGGTAGGAGGACTGCAAATTTGAACTGAACCTAGGAAACTTAGAAAGATGCCATCTTAAAGTAAAAACAAAAAGGGCTGAGATGTGGCTCAGTGTGAAAACCCTGAATTCAATCTCCAGTACAGAGAAAAACAAAAGAGAGAGACAGAAGGGTGGGTAAAAGGGAGATAACAGGGTCAGAGGCACAGACAGAGATAGAGACAGAGATAGAGATAGAGACAGAGACAGAGACAGAGATAAAGGCATTTAGGGGATGATTAGGTCATAAAGGGTCCACCCTCATAAATATGGTTAGTGTCCTTATAACAGAGACTTGAGGGAACTCTAAATCTCTTCTGTTCTTTCTACTATGTGAGGACCAGAAAATTCCAGTAACAGATGGACTCACACCACACATCAAATCTGCTGACAGCTTGGTTTGAACTTCCCAATCTGTAGAATTATCATAATTTGATTTGTATTGTGTATAACTCATCTAGCATTTAGTATTTGTTACAGAGGCCCTAATAAAGATGTCTTAAGTGTCATCTCCCGATATCTTCCCCCACTTTCTCTTAGCGACCTTCTCTTCCCTCACACTCCGCTCTGAGATCCATATTTCCTTCACTTGGGAATCTACATCCATTCAGTGCCTCTCCTTTCAACCAACTGCAAACAGCCTATTTTTAAGTCTTTTTTTTTTTTTTTTTTTTTTTTTTTTTTTTTTTTTTTTGCATGTTGCCTTTTCAATGAAAAAGCTCATGTTTCCTACGAAGGCTTAATTTCTCAGTGAGGTTAGTAGAGCATAATGCATACTGACTTTCTAGTTGTAATTAGACTATGTTGGAATGGTTTGCTTATCTTTCAGCTTTCCCCAATAAATTGTGTACTCAATGTGGGAAAGTTGATTCTCATCATTTCCTCAGTGTAAAGCCCTAGACTTTTTTTGATAATAGAAGTGTATCTCAAACTTTGATGTGCCTCGGAAACTCCTAGAGACTCCCAATTTTCATAGTAAAGATAATATAGTATCTTCTTAAATTCTTAATATCTGGAATTCATAGAACTCATTCAACTATGTCATATACACCCAGAAGAATTTCTCTTCTGATTAACTCAAAGTCAAATCCTTTGGAACCTTAATTACACCTGAAAACTCTCTCCATTAATACAGAGCATAAGATTGCTTGAACATAAAGAGTTTAGTTATGTATAAGGGGCTAGAGTCATATGCACTTGGAATATAATTCTCACTACCTCCCAAACTTGTACAGTGAAAAAGCAATAATATTTACTCTTAGGCAACCTATGGTAGGGGTTCAATGAAACTAAATTGACACAGTACAGATATATTCTGAATGCTTAATAAATATTAGCTAACACAATAAGCATTTATCTTATCATTATGTCAATTATCATTACTTAATTTTCTCTAAGATCGAATTACTATACCTATAATAAAGCCATTGAGGCTAATCATGATTATTATAATTTACAGCTGGAGAGCATAGGCCAAATACACCTGACTCCAATGTTTCAAAATACATTCTGAGGGAAAAAAATAACATCTTTGCCTTGCAGGAAAATGACAGATAGGCTCCTAAGGAGATGTGTGGGAGTTTTCTGAGGATTCCCACAGTCACAGTGCATCTCAGGGAGGGACTGAGTGGAGCAATTTTTCACCTGAATAATGGTAGCAATCAAATCGATGGGAGTTGATCGTGTTTGATGTAGCCACCTGATGGTATCCTCCCCCTAAGGGCTCAGATAAGCACTTCCAGCCTATCATTCCGGAGTCTTGTGCTATTTCTTGTCTCTAAACAACTGCAGGATGTTTTTGCTGACAGTGCAGCCATATCCTGGATCTTCATAGAGCACTGCAGGAAGCAAAAGCAGCAGGCTGGTTAGGAGGTGGATCTGGCTCATTTCTAAGCAAAAAGAAGCGCTCTTATGAAGTTGGATACACATGGACTCTAGGGTCAAATGGCCCTGTATCCTGTATTTGGTTTTTGGTTTGTTTTATTACCATCAAACCATGCTGTTGAGCAATTGTATAACCAAGGCTTCTTCATTTGTCAGATAGAAATAACATTTCTAACTTAGTTTTGTTAAAGAAGTACCTTCCACAAAACAGCATCCATTATTGGTAGAAATTTGTTGTTAACTGCTGTTGATGAAGTTGTTTGGTTTTATTAAAATAACAGACATTAGCTGGCATGCATTTTCAGGTCAATGGTGATATTTATGCTATCTTAATGGTTAAACCCCAGGTGAAGCATAGGTTTGTCTTTTTAGAAGTCAGACTGTCTGATTATCACTTATGTGACTTGAAAGCCACTGCAGTCTATTTATACCTGTTGTATCTGTGTAATTATGATATGTCACAGAGGCCAGTACAAAGACTGGAAAACTTGATCCAATATAGGGCTTACTGGATGTCTAGGACACAGTAAGTACTCACTGAGACTGAGCTATTCCATAGATATGAATATTGAAATACAAGAACGTGACATTATCCTTGTGTCCATAGTCCAAACTCTTACCCATTTGACTCAGTTGGGGTATAATTTTGAGGCTCTTTACCATGACCCTTCCTCCTCTATAATCTAGCCATAGAATTTTTATTCATCCTTAACTACAAGCATTCCTTTTGTTGCTTATTGTTCATATGTCTGTGTTATCAAGACAAAAAACCACCACCTCCATTTGAGTATTGTGACACTTCATTAGAATTATTTGTTTAGATACTTCCTATCTAGAATGTGAACTCTAGTAAAGCAAATGATCTGTCTTGTTTTATTTTGAATGGCTAGTAGCAAACCTGATTATTAGTAGCTTACTAATCTATATTATAATTTGAAAGACTTAAATGAGCATGCCCTCTTTTTTATCTCAATCTCCTTTTTATTATCTACTTTTCATTTTTATCCTTTTAATTAAGGGAAAAATAAATAAAAAATAGGATATATTATAGTAACCCACATTGATTTCCTATTAACTTGATTTGAAACCCTGTATTGCTCTCACCATCTTGTTTTGACTGATTTTCCTCTATTCTGCTTTGCTTGATAGTACCAAGTTCGAAAGTATAGGCAACAACTATGAAGACAATAAGATTCATTATGACGCCGATTCTGGTTGACTATTATCATCTTTTGAAGTCCTCTAATGTCTCCAGTGTTTTGGTTTTATTGGTCTTGTTCTTTACTGTTTTGTTCAATTTTATTATAACTTCATGATACAGGCAATTCTTTTTAAGATAGCAAGAGGCATTGTGGTAACCATTGTTGATCACCTTGTATTTTGTTTTTACATTATGTATTATGTCCATCTTTTTGATTTGACTGACTCTGTCTTGTTATGTCACATTTGGTTTTACTCTCTTCAAAAAAAAAAATTAACAACAACTGTGGGAGTAATAAAACCCAAAATGTATAATTGTCATTGTACAAAAGAAAGGAAAAGAAAGTGCTCTAAAGGATATAACTGCATATATATTTAAGTGTATAAGATAGATAACCATATTACTGAGTTTTGTTGGATCATTGAACAAAACAGTTTGCAGTCTCACTGTTTGAAAGTCCCCTCTATATGCTTTAATTTTGCAACTTGAACAACTATTTCTAAGATGACAATTTGTAATTAACTAGTGATTTCCTACTGTTCATTTTTTCTGAAATTCTGTATAACTTGTACCCTTTTTCTGTTTTTTTTTCTTTTTTTTTCCTTAAATAAAATTTAAAAAAATAAATGAGCAAAAATTAATGTTTCTTAACATCATTAGGTAGCACTATCTTGTCATGTAAGCATATCTGGCATGATTTACAGTTTGTAGGATTCCTTTAAGTTATCTGTTGTTTATGCACTTATTTATTTTCATACTGAGAGCTGAACTCAGGACCTTGCGCTTGCCAGGCAGTTGCTGTGCCACTGAGCTCTATCCCCTGCCCTTGGTGTGATTTTTTAAAAAAAATTTTTGAGTAGAATGGTCCCTTTAAAACACAAAAGACTGTAAGAATGAAAACATTGCCCTCAGATATCTTTTTAAAATCCCAGTAGTGAATAAAAATTCTCTCCAAATGGTCTACAACATTTTCTTTATAGCTGTTTGCATTCCACCCAAACAAATCCAAAAATACAACAAATAATATGAACAAATATTAGTTATTTTATCTGAAGAATTCTAATTCTTGTTCCATGCTGCTGATTTGTATAAAATGAGTAAATTTCCTACTCTATTCCTACCAATTCCCAGGACTTCTTCACAGATAATCCTTTTTAAGTACCTATAATATCACTCACTGAGACTTAGTTTACATTCAATAGACAATGGAGAGGCAGACACCATGGCTTAAAAGATACAGAACACAAATTTGTGGAAAATCTCCTGGGAATCTGAATAAATGTCTTTGGTTCTTTATTTAGAATTCAAAGTAATAAATGGTATTTCAAAACAGTAAATTATGTCATAGGAAAAGAAAAGAAAAACTAATTATAGGAAAAGAAAACATGAAAATATAAAGATAACAGTCTCAGAAAAATAAAAATAAAGAGAATTAGCATTTAATTTTTATTTACAATTGAAATAAAACAATGTGATAATACATGTATACAATGTGTAATGATCAAATCAGAATAACGTACATTTTTGTATTATTTCTTTGCATCTAAAACCTCCAAGTTCTTTTGTTTTCATAATATACATAGTAAGTCACTTTATAATCACTAGTTACACTACTGTGCTGTATAATGCTAAAACTTACACATTTTATGAAACTGTATTTTTGTACACATTATTTAACCTTCCTGCATCTTCCCTTTCCCTACTCTGTGTGGACTCAGAAACACTAGTCTACCTACACTCTTGTTCTGAAGTACTATTTCTTAACATTTACTGTAAATGAGGGGTCACTGTAATCTTTTCATATTTAGAACACACAAATGTCAAAATAGCATGACTCCATCTGATACCTCAAACTGTGCACCTCATAATAGGCAAATATTCTTCAACTAGTACTTAGAAAAAATGATGTTTTACCTTCCTAAGATATTTTCTTTTGTTTACCACCCCTTCTTTAACGTGTATTCTCTGTTCCTGTGACCTTTCTGCTGTATTCAGTTATGTGTCCTTACACTTAGACTTGGACATCCAGGGAATGTGTTCCAGATTATGTTGCCTGCTCAGTCTTTGCATGTCAATTATCTTATTGTGCTTTAATACCCACATGTCTTTTTGTAGAATTTACTTAATTATATCTCTTTTTTCTAGTCATCAGTGAATAAATCACAGGAAGTTTGAATGAATGGACTCATTTTAATCTTCACAGAAACTAAGTGTTATTTTTGAATCTTAAAGATAATAAATAAATTTTTGATTTCCAAGGTATCAGTATGAGTTCCAGGATTCAAAACTACACCTATCATTGATAGTCTGTGCTTTATGCACTCAGCAATATTATAGAATTTAATTAATGTATAACCTCAATATAGAAGAAATGATCATTTTGTGGGAGAGTTACACTACAAAACTATATGTATTTACAATGTCATGATAATCTGCATTCTGAAGAGAATAGCCAAAAGAAAGTAAAGAAATATTTCTGAATGATCAGAGAAATATATCCTGTTGTAAGAAATGTGTGCTCATCATACATGCCAAGAAGACATATCAAGGGAGGAAAAGCCACAATCCATCCAGTGTATTATGAAGTGTCTTTTGTGCTTCTGCTAATGGAACTATCAGGTGAAAGGAAAAGAGCAATGGCTGGATCCAGGCAAAATGAATCCATTCATCAGGCCTGATCAGCACAGTACAATTGGTGTTCACGTGGCCTTGGATATTTTATTCAAATTCTCTAGGTTAGGTTTTCAAGTTTGAAATGTGACCTTCATGATACAAATGTGATAAAGCCACTGTAAGTTGTAAATAGATAGTGAATATAAACCACAGAGTGCCACATTTGTCACATAATAAATACTCAATGGAGACAATGATGAGCGTGATCGTAATGACACCTGTCAGGTCCTCTCACATTCCTGGGCTACCATGTACGTAGAACAACAAACTTTTCATTATTCAGAAGATGGTAAGGAGGATCCAAAATGAACTCATTGTAAGACATAATATGTGACATACGAAACTGTGGTTCTTGATATATGGCACTCAGCTATTAAAATTACTTTCTACTTTTGTTATAACAATGAGACAACCCAGGCGACCAGAAGCACTTATCTTTTGTGTGGTGACCTTTCTCACCTCCTTTCCATGTAAGACAGATATAAGCACAAGGATCAAAGCCTGAATGAAATTATGGCACCATTTTTTAATCATTGGATGGGCTTTATCTCCAAAGTCCTACACAGAGTTCCCAAGAGTCAGCAGTAGCCCTAATTATAAGCCCATAGCAAAAAGAGTTTTCTTTCTCTGCAGTCCAAATTGTACCAACCAATGGCTTCTTGAAACCATGTATATCTTAAAATAAGAGAGCAGCGGGAATAAAGCTGGCTCTTCTTGACATTTTATCCATTTATCTTACCTTCCTAATAACCTTAGTAACACATTGATCAAATGTTGGGTTCTCTGGAAGTCAAATGCTGCTACAGACTTAGGAAGGATAAAAAGAGTTTAATCAAGAGCCATCACATGAAAAGACACAGAAAGAATCATCAGTGGGCAAGAGAAAGAGTCAGGTTACAATGCAGCCTTGACAAAAGTCTTTGACAATCCAATGGGGAGGTCTGGATCAAAGATCAACCATGAAAAGTCATATTGAGTAGAAATGGTGAGAGTTCTGCCCCAATGACTTACTCTGTAATTGAATGGAAGCCCCATGGGGACGTGTGATGCATACTACAAATCTGCTGAAGCAGACCTTGGAAATGCTGACAGTAGAGGTTGTCAACCACTGCACTTTCTGCAACTGGGTAGTAAGTCTTTTCTTGAAAGGGACTCTGAGAAACACCTTTGAGTGTCTCCCATAAAATAGTGATCCCCAAGTTTCATGAGCACAATGTACTCAACGACCTTAAATGGTAACACACAAATTGATGTTTGCTCTTTTAGGAGAAAGCCAAGCAAATTGAGCTAGTAATGTTTTGTGCCTTCCCTTTGTCTTCTAAAATGAGGACAAAAATGATGATGGCCAGTTAAATCCAAAGCAGCCTCATTTACTCTAAATTTTGCACTCCTGTCAGTGAATCTGTTGATTTACTTTAAAAAAGCAGAGACGGCAAAGTAAAATTCTTAGAAATTAAATTGTTCCATGTCATGAAGCTGTAAATCAATTAGACAAAGAAACAAAGGAATATCATTAATTGTCTTCTGAAAGAATTTGGGGGATGATTTTTAGAGTGGATATTTTCTCTAAGGATATATAATTTTGAGAGAATGAATGAAAAGCTATAGTGTATTAGGTAAGTCAGTGTAATGAATTCAAACATTCAAGGAACACAAGCTATCACAATTAAGATGTACACTTAATCATCTTTATACTTTCTTGAAATAAAATACTTAAGCATCTTTCCTCAAAAAGGACAATTTTTCTTCAGAAATCCACTGATGCCTGAACTCTGAAATATGAAGAGGCACTCAGTCATGAATTCTACTAGACAGAGAGACAAATAATCCCACATAGTTTCATTTAATCAGCTAAAGCCATTTGAGAAATGTTAGGTTAAAGTACTAAGTCAAGTTGTAGATTACACATGTCAGCCGAGTTAATGGGCTTTCTCTTTTGAGAAACTGCCATGGGACAGAATTATATTATATTTAAACTTACAGTTGGGTTAATTAAGAAAAGATTTAATTTAGCATAAATTATATTACCCAAGTGTACATTGAAATAAACAATTCATCAATCAACATTTTATTGAACACCTATTGTGTGTCAGGTTCCTACATGGTGTTGTCAGTAAATTTAAAGAATTAAGTGCTGGGTATGATTCACATAACTCACTGGCTAGTTATCTAAGGTCAATTCACTCTCGCTGCCTAAACGTTTCCTGGTGAAATGCCAATGCAAAGAAGAGAGACTCTGTCAAGTTTACATGGATGGGTATTCAAACTGTTGAAACACCTTTGAAACTATTACCACCAATTACTATGTGATGAGACTCATCTGAGGAGAAAGCAGAGGTTGATTCCTTCACAGATCCATGCTTCACCAAGCAGAAAGCCAATCAATAAAATTAGTCCCTGTTGTACCCTGTCAACAATATATTCTGTTCCTTTCATGTTTCATTATGAAAACTACTAACCTAAAAGTAAAATCACTGAGTATCAAAGGAAAGTGAAGATTGGGCACCACATACTGCGACATCAATTCAAAGAGGTTTAAAGACATAAAGGCAGAAGAAGGAAACGGAGAAGCTGGGAATTGTTTGTCCTCACATATTCTTTCAGATGGAAAAACATAATGGAAACCAAATTCCCTTCATTTATGATCTGTATCAAGAAGAAATATGAATAAATGCAGAGCGACTGTCAACAACATGAAATGAAAGGGAGCCGTATACAATGCTTACTCAAGAGCTCAGTTTCACCTCATTTTTTCCTAGGAAATCTACATAAGATAACCTACACTGGAGAAGGTGACATATGCATACTCAAAACAAGATATTTATGAGAAGATATGGGGGAAAAGGAAGAAATACACCTTTAACTCAAACAAGGAACAAATGAATGTTCAAATTAAAAACACAACACACACAGGCATGTTTAATGGAATAAAAGGAAACAGACCCAAATACAAAATTTAGCTTGAAAAGTCTTTTCCAGATTATAAAAATGTGGATCTTTCTTTGAAATTGGGATATTATAAAATAATATCTTTTTACCCACCTTATAAGATAATGTTCATATTTTAAAGACTCCACTTACACCTTTCTGAAGCAATTTTTTTTTGTAGGAGTATTAGGGCTTAAAGGATGAGACTTCCATTAAGAGAGGCATCTCTCATCCACTGGGAGACAGAGATGTGAAAATAAATGCAACATGGAGAAGACAACATGATGCTCAAAAAAGAGTGACAGAGCTCTGAACAAAAGTGGTATTTTTAAAACCAATCACATAGATGACAATAAAACTACAGATCTCTGTACCTAACATAGGGCTGCGCTGTAGGAGACCACAGAAACTGGTGTGGCCAGATGAGGGAGTGAAAGCTACCTTAACACTTTAGAACTGGAGTCAAATTTAGACCTTTAGACCACTGAGAATCCTTGGTGCTCTGAGCATCACCTGTCATCTCCAACAGAGGTGCTGCTTTTGTGCTCCTCTAGTGCACAATGAAAGCTGAAGATTCTGGCTGAGAGAGGTTGCGGCATGTTCTGAAAGCCATGCAGCAATATACTGATCTTATTTCTAGGGGGAATTCTTACCAGATATCCTAAAAATATGCATAACCATCCTTAAAATGATTTATTTCTGCCTACAAAGACATCTGAAACAGTGTAAAAGCCTGTGTGATTTTTTTATTTCATGCAAATATATCTTTCTTTAATAAAATCTGCTCCCATCTGTCCTTTTAAAGGACATTCTGTATAAAAAGAAGAGTTTAGAACAATTATTGAGTACTTTGGATATTTTCCACGAGTGATATTAGGAATGGCCCATTTTCTGAAGGTCTTCCAGTTCCTGTCCTAATACTGAGACTCGTTTACAGGCCTAGTGTGAAAGGACGAGGATTAAAGACATAACTCTGGCTGGAGGCAAAAACACAAGAATCTGTGTGCCAGTGGCGTGGACTTGACATTGTTACATAAGAGTTTGAATTCTGTTCTTGAGACTGATTAATTATGAAATTTTGGCAATAATAGATGGAAAGCTTTCATAATTCAATACCCTTACTAAGGTAGACGCTCAGGTCTTTCACTGGTGTTTATAAATACATGTATAAAAAGTCTGTGCACTTAAGTCAGAGTTAGAATTAAACCTTCCACATGGGGGAAATGAAAGTATTACACGCTGAAATCTATGTAAAGTCCTTACCTGGCACCCAGGTACACGTCCTACCTTGAGGTTTTTTCTCCAAGTCTCTTGTAAATTAAAAGCTCTTGGGGGCCGGGCATTCATCTTTCCATGGGCCCTCATCACCCACCCCCTTGTCATGTGCATTGGAATTGCTCCATAATTCCTGATCCCAGTAACCACTTTATGAGCCTCAATTTCCTCATCCAGAAAGGTACAACAGAAAGACTTTTTCCTAAAGTTTGAACTGACAATATTATATGATATTTTTTAAACATGTGAAACACTCAGGTAAACACAGAACAATTGTGAACCTTTATATTATATGCAGTCATGCATTGCTTGATAACAGTGAAAGTTTCTGACGCTTACCCTGAGGTACTTTTGTCACCTAATGAGCATGGTAGAATGTATCCACACGAACCAGATTCTGTGGCCTACCTCATACTGAGTCATATATATATAAAATATATATACCATATATGTGATCTATGTGTGTGTGTATATACATATATGGTATAACACAATCAAGAATAGAGTAAATGTGGGATATGAAGGGCTGTATTGACATAACGGAATAAACAGCATTGATTTTATTTAAAAGCAGAGGAGTGTGGTTATAAATGATAGAAAAAGTATACATAGTAAATGTATATGCCGGACTGGGGACTTAGCTCAGCAGCACAAGCACTTGACTGGCAAGTGCAATGTCATAAGTTTGATCCCCGGTGCCAATAAATAAAGAAAGAAAGAAAAAAGAAAAATTTAAAAATAAACAGAACATGAAGTAAATGTATATGCCTATATAGTAAATATGTATCATTATCAAATATTCTGTACACGATCTAATTGCATGTGCTATACTTTCATGCACCTGACACCAGAGTACATTTGTTTATATAAGCATCATCACAAACAAGTGAATAATCGATTATACCAGCATGACACTAACTATGACATCATCAACTAAAAGAAGTTTTGTGTGTCTTCATAATGTTGTGGGAGCACTGTCATATATATGATCTGTAACTTTGTTAGTTTTTCTTTGCTATGATAAAATACTTGAGAAAAGCAAACTAAAGGAAGAGAAATTTATTTTGTCTCATGGTTTCAGACATGTCAGTCCATGGTCAGTTCAATGCTCCAAGGCAGAAACATTATGATAGAAATGTATTCCAGAGAGAAGCTGCAGACAGAAAGAAGAAAGGGAATGGACCAGAGAAGAAGGAGCTGAGCACGAACTAAATCCTTCAGTGTCCTGCTCACTGTGACCTGCTTCATCCAATTAGGTTCTACTTTCTAATAACACACATAACGTAATCAGTTCAACAGTGGATTAACAGACTTGATAATGCACTTGGCTCCAGCAACCTACATCATTTTTCTCTCTAGTTATTCCAAGCCAATAAAATTGACTAGATTAACCATCTTAATTAAAATCAAAATGACATAATGCTGTGACAGTGTAGTAACAAAGTTAATAATGTGCTAGATTATCAAAAACTAGCTATATAACTTTAGGCAAATTGTTTCAATGCTTTATTTTCCAAGTTTTTATCTGAAAAGGGTATGACAATGGCATGTATCTGATAGGAATTGGAGGCTTATTAAATTTGTTAACAGAAGCCAGGTCATTTGACTTATATCTGACATATAGTAAATATTTGGCAGTTGGCCTTTTATTATAAATAATCTCTCCTTGGAGATGAATACATGACATATCAAAATTCATACAATGCATTCTTGTGTCTATTGTTTCCAACATTACAGTGCAAGAGAAGAGGGTATATCTTGAGGACTGCCTGCTTAAGTCACAGATGTTATTCTACTAGAAAGTTCTCTGGTGCCACATGCTAGGAGTTCTTGCTAACTCCAAAAGTTGATTGCCTTCTGCTGCCTTGGGCTCTTGGAACAATCCAGATCTTGCCTCTCCCTTTCTTTTGGCTCTTCCTTGTCAGCTGTCACCTTTGGATTACAGGCTGAAGCCAACATCAGTCACTTAGGCAAACTCATTGCTGCTGTGTGCTGTTCTTTGAATCCCTTCCAGCAAGCTCGCAGTGCTCATCTGTGCAGAGAGAAATCTATGCAAATAATTCTCAGTACTTCCACAATTTTGAGCATTTCTCTCACGTCTTTGTACATCTCTATTCCAAATTCCTGTATCAGAAAGTTGACATTGTCTGAGCTGGGAGTAAAGTGTTACTTTTGTTGTCCCATGTATCCCTAATCTCAGTGCAGAGCATTTTGTCTCAGTGATACCAAAATTGCCTGAGTCCTGTATTTTATTTCAGCAGGATTCTTTGGTCATCTTACTCTACTGAAGTTATATTTTAGGAGTTCTCCTTTCTGTAAAGAAATTTACTTTTCGCTTCAACCTTCACTACTTCACAACTATGGAAAGTGTATTTTAGCATTGATTGATTCATAAATATAACAAATATTTCTTCAATGCCAAATATGGGTCAACATACTTTGTTTTTATACCTTGCTGAGTGCCCAGTACTCCACAGATATGCCCTATCGTCTCAATCTAGATTTAAGTGGGAGCCCATAGACAACTGTCAATGTGCACACAAAAAATTATTATATATAAATGCAATAATAAAAAGATGAGTTATGAAAGCAGCCTACTTATGAGAATTATGGAAAATACACCAAGAAAAATCATATTTAAGCAGAAATCTGAAACGCAGTAGAAGTTTTAAATGAAAATCAAATTTTTCTGAGCGGAGGAGGTAAATGGTTACACAGACCAAAAGCATAGATGTCTGAAACAAATGAGTCTGTTCCAGGGGCTGAAAGATCTGTGAAACAGGGCTAGAAAGAAAGAAAGAAAGAAACAAACAAAGAAAGAAACAAACAAACAAAGAAAGAAACAAAGAAAGAAACAAAGAAAAAGAAAGAAAGAAAGAAAGAAAGAAAGAAAGAAAGACAGAAAGAGAAAGAAAGAAAGAAAGAAAGAAAGAAAGAAAGAAAGAAAGAAAGAAAGAAAAGAAAGAAAAGAAAATTGAGTTTCCTGGAGATGAATCTGAAGGAAAGACCCTAAATTGTCCTTTCAAATGTAAACTAATGAAATCAGTGTAATTTATGTTGGATTCCTAGTGCCCAATGTGAGTTCTTTAAGCAACAGCCCTTGGTAGGAAAGATACTGCTACTGGTTTAGTATTCTTTAGACCTATTTTATGCTGTTTCTTCAATTAATAGGTCAATAAATAATCAATAAACTTATATTGTTTTAGCTATATAAAATTGTTGCCACTATTCCCCCAAACCAAAGCTTACTGTTCTCTTAAATGAACCTCAAAATATTAATAAACTTATACTTGGATTAAGTGATCAAAACAGAAAGTAAAGTGTTGCTCCTTTTCTTTTCGTGTGGCTCAGTCATACACCAGAAGGTGGTGCATTTCACTCCACACTAGGGACCAAATAAAGAGAGTCTCTCCCAGTTCTCCTGATCTGGAAAGTTTATAATTGTAATCCCATGAAAAGTTGTTGGAATTATAATAACTTAATTCCAATCTACCACTTCCAGTGCAACCCACAGTGAGATTAGAGACACTAATACATATTTATAGTTATAGGAAGCCAAAGGGTCCTTAGTCTGACCAGGATAAAACTTGTCCAGAACAAAGACTTCAATGCAGATTTGAGCCTAGATTTTATTAATGTGTGTTAAAAGCAATGGCTTGAGTTTGAGTGACTATGAGAATGGAGGGACTATGTAAGTACTGTGAGCTGGGCTAGGCAGGAGGCTGAAATCACCTCTGTAATATGCACAGAGAAGGATATGTAAAAAGACTAATCTGCATAACACATCTGAGGTAGTATCTGAAGTTTTGCGGTTGGTGCTTCAGGTCTGCCATGTAATCTTTAACACCCTGAGAAGTCATAGTTTCTTATTTCAAGGCTCATCCCAGCCAACAGAGCGGAGGCGGGCTCTTCTTCCTGTCAAGCTAACGCATGTTCTTGAGAAGCAATAGGGATGAGGAAACACTGAGTGTTACCTTGCTTGAAAGACTACACATCAGCACCTTGGCCAGACTGATGTACATTGCTTAAAGCCAATTAAAGTGGTACAGAGAATCCCTGGTCATCTCTGTACATATCAACACATGGAAATTACCAGCTTTCGCCAAAATAGATATTTGCTCTTCTTTTAGAAAGAGTTGTCCAGGTAGTTCTCCACAATTCCCTCTTCTTCATTTTGAAGAAGCTGGAGCACAGTGACTTGTGACCATATGGCCTCTAGTAGTCTCTGCGTTTTGAATCCTTTATGATACACTTTAATGAAAAGAATTACAAACAAGAGAATGAGCACCATAAATCTAATATAAAGCCTAAAGTGATCCCTGAAACATGTAAATGAATTCAGTTGTTCTATAGCATCAGCAAACATGTCAGTCTTTATCTTGGGCATTAAATGTGGCTGTTGGTTGTGACATGGACAGCACTTTTCTCTCAAGAATTTCTGTATTAATAGTAACAATTTGAGGAACTGATGCTTGTGTATATTTTTTGATCATTCCCCAAGGAGAGACTTTTATTACATGATAAGAGGTGATATACAAAAGTGAATTATGGTATAGTGACACTTTAATACTTATTGCAGGTGCAACTTTCAAATCTGATCTCCTATCAGAAGGATAAAGGTCTCTAAGATGTTGACTTGGTTTTGCCATTTTCTATGAGTTTCTCTTGGATTTTCTAGTTCACATTAGCAGTTCTTGTCTAGTTGTCTATCAAGTGAACAGTTTATACTGAATGAGATAATGTCACAAAGCCAGTAACTATGCTGGCTTCAAAACACTAGGGAGGTTATCTCTGTTATAATTAATATAATCATCTTGGTTTGATTGCTAAATCTCTTAATTAAAGTCTGTACCAAGAAGAAAGTAGGTGAATGATCCCAAGGCTCTGTCAGATTTATAGGAAGCCAAACTTTGGGTGTCCTCCCCATAATGACAACTGTGGAGTTATTAGAAAGATGTGTACACATGATAAGTTGGGTTAGACAACAGTTATTATATGAGAAAATATTTTGTTGCTACTCTCGTTCCTATTTACAATATAAGAGGATCTTAAACCTGTATGTTTACCTTTATATACCTATGACCTTGTAAAACTACTTTGACTTTTCCTCCATCTACTGGCTGCAGATATCCAATCTGTGGCTATCCAACATGAAAAAGTAAAACTAATTTCCACAAACTACATTATGTGTGTCCAGTTTTTTTATAGATAATAAATCTGAGGATGGGAGAATTGAGGCCTCTGTTTGACCATGTAACATTTGAAAAGGCCTCTGAGTTCACGGTACAGTTGGAAAAGCCTGGACAGGAACTCTCATGCCACCTCGTTATTCCCATTAGGACTCTTCTGGGCAATCAATCTACCAAGGAATAATTAGATTTATGCATAGCCCATCCATGGTATGGGACCCTGAAAAATGCCAACAACACAAAACACTTTCCTCAAAATGAGAGACTTCACTTTCTGCAATACAGATAGAAACGTTAGGTTTAAAATCTCTTAGAAGGTTAACATCTTAGGGAATAAAGTTTAAGGTTAATAAGGCAAATTGTCCTTTAGGCAGTTGTACTTTCCAAGTCGTATCAACAGCCAATATGCAAATGCTAGAATCTTACTGTAGATGGGCTATGCCCATACTGTAGATGATTATGTGAAATGAGATATAGTGTTAAGTTTAGCCTATTCTTGTAAATGCATTAAAATTTTTGCACTGGGCAAAACAGTATATGTAGGGCTATTGGTCTCTATAAAATAGAGCATCTCTGGGGGCCTGTCCACCTATGTAAGGGGTTTAAGCAAGGACGGATTCTCCCTAAACCACTTGAATGCATATTATAGCTTCTAGGAGAGCAAGCATAGGAAGAAAAAGATTTTTAGGTGACTGAATCACATCCAGGCTGTTAACTAGATGGCAAGATTCACAAATAATCTGCTGCAGGGTTTCCCAGGATAGTGGATGACGCACTGTCAGGTACATTGTTTGAGGTCTTGGTAGAAGGCTTGACGTGTTTTGTAGGTGGGTTGTGTTCTGGCCGTGGAACAGCTCTGATGATCATCATATCTCTCATTTATCTGTGAAAATACAAGTGTGTCCACAGCCCCAATTTAAAAGTGAAGCTGGACCATTTCAAACACCTGTTTGGAGGTTATGACAAGCAGAATTCAAAAAAGGTAAAACAACTATAGCAAAATTTTGATCTTATGTTTTGACTTTCTTTTGCATGGCTGGTTGATTTTTTAGTTTAAGGTGAGTATGTTCAATTATTGTTTGACCATGGGGATTATAGGGGATTCCTGTAACATGCATTATATTCCAGTTATCAAAAAATGATCTGAAAATATTTAGTAATATAAGCAGGACTGATATCGAGTTTATTATTTGTCATAACCCTATGTTACCAAAGGCTGATACACAATGCTGTATGACATGTTGACTTTGTTTACCTGAATGACAGGTAGCGTGTATCATACGTGAAATGTTATCTATAGAGGAATGAATATATTTAAATTTGTTGAAAGGGTTATATGGAAAATATTCATTTGCCCTAACTGGTTCTAAGAATTTTGTGATTGCAGCTTTGTTGAGGAATTGGCCTAAGAATGAGCTGACAGCAGCATGTGACATCACAATTTGTTTAGCTTGTGCTCTGGTAATTTTAAATTTCTGTTGCAGAGATTTAGAATTTTGATGAAAAAAATTATGGGATTCTCTGAGTTTATTAAAAATGGAAATCAGATTTACAAGAGCACCTGCATTACAATTACCTAATGACAATGGACCTGGGAAATTAGGATGGGTTCTATTATGATCAAAAAAGAACAGAGCAGTTCTACTTAACATAGCCCTCAGTACTTAGCTGTAATAAGGTACACTTGAAATGACCCTGTTGCAATTGTTCTTCTACCAATGTTGATAAAATCCTTAACTCTCCCTGCAGAAAAGCACCAATGCTCCTCATTATGAATCCAATTTGAGATCTATTTTGTTTAATTAGATATGTTAGAGGAAGAGTACAGTCCTTCAAGATTTTACCCAAACTTTTGCTTTTTTGATATCCCATCTTAACCACCATCCATCTGGCTGGTGATGCACACATCTGAGGGGCTTAAGTAACTAAGACAATGTCATATCGTTTCATAA
This sequence comes from Cavia porcellus, assembly GCF_034190915.1. Classification (NCBI taxonomy): domain Eukaryota; kingdom Metazoa; phylum Chordata; class Mammalia; order Rodentia; family Caviidae; genus Cavia; species Cavia porcellus. The sequence continues at coordinate 96,564,571 of NW_026947487.1, forward strand.
GGTTGTGCCCCATAGACTGGCAGGTGTCCCATAGTTGCAATGAATGGTGTGTGTTAAAATGCCTGTCTGTTCATCATGGCTGACCTAGAGTTCTGGTAGTGCACTCTGAGAGATGGATTGAGAGTAGCCTATCAAAGCTGTGGAAGTGGGTCTAGGTCAGTCAAGAGATGTCCATGAATGACTATTGACTAAGGTGTTATTAGTTCCCATGTCCATCAATCCAGTAAAAGATTCCTCACTGACTTGATAGTATAAGTGGGTTTATGAACTGTAATACTCTCAGAAAAATAAAGTTCCTTGCTTAAAGGCTTGTCTCTATCAGGTTCTCACACAGGGTTAAGGGCAGGAGTGGAAATTTCAGTGAAGATTAAAATTGGTTTCTCTCCATCCAAATGAAAGTGAAAAGTTACTGGTAAATCTAATCCTACACTCTGATTGGTCTGCTTTACCAAAGAAACAAGAAAAGCAAGATTTTGCTGTGAACCTAATCTGGTGAGGGACTGTAGTCTTTCTGGTTTTGACTGGATATAAATAGCTTAAGTGGGTTCAAATCATTGGAATACTGTTTTTTTTTCTTTTTTTTTTTAATTTTTGTTACAGTATTTGGTTTTTGGTACATGATTAGGATTTTTGTGCGAGACTGTGCCATTTTTATGGAATTTAAATTTATAATGTTTCTCCAATGTAAACCTTTCTTGTAACATGAACACAAATTAGGCACAACTTGAGTATCTGAGGGGTGCCTTTAAAGCCTCTGCACCGTATCAGTTGGTGTATCCCCCTTGCCGCAATTGAAACATTTAATCAGATGCAATTCATTGGTAGGGTTTTGGGACATAACCTGTACCATGAGTGCAGAAGCATGAGTGGTAGATCCAAAATTTTGTACGCATGAATATAAATAGATAAAACTTCAGTATAAAGTACCAAGGCTAAGACTCATTTACTCTCATCACTGGTATTCTCATATGCTAATTAAAAAGAGTTTTCTAGCCACATTATTTTAAGAAATCTGCCTATTTACATTCCCTTGCCACAAACTGAGTGTAAATTTTTGTAAGACATTGGAGTATCTGAGTAAAGGGCTTATTAAATATATCATCCTCAGGAACAGAAATCCACACTCAGTGTAGCAATTATTTGTACACATGAAAGAAAGGGCTGAAATGCATGCCTAAACATTTAAATCCACATATCTGTCCATGCCAGATAGCATTCCATGCCAGATAGCATTCCCTGCTTAATAGCTTTAAAGTTTCTATACTCATATCTTGATCATGATGTACTTGTTCTGAAATGAATGTTTCTAAATGCAATTTAAAATGTAGGAATTATTCTGAAGCCAGGCATATGTGGACAAGATGGGCTATATTTCCTGGTACCATTTGAAACCCTGAGTTATATTATCCATACAACCCAGATTATAAGGATCCTGAACTCGATTTTTTAGCAAGCTCTAGCTAAATACTTTCAAGAATAAAATGTTAAAAACTGCAAGCCTACTGGGTTTATAAGTAGGGTATTCTAGGTCTCTCTAGTGACTAGAAAACATTCTAGCTGTAAAAATCTCCTCATATTAATGTACTTTGTCTTTCATGAGGGGAGGGAAGGAGTGTGTTATAGTCAGGGTATGCAAGGAAAATATTTAATACAGGACACATAATTTATAATATTATTTATAATAATTAACCAAAGTGCCAAATATGAAAATCTATCCACATTCTAAATAACCTCAAAAATCCAGCTGAGGACCTCGATCCCACAACAATGTCCTGCATGAGTCTAGCTGAAGACACAGAACTCAGGACAGTGTCTTCATTGTGCAATTGCAAGTCTGTTTTGTTGACCTGCTGTGGTAAGCCCTTAAGGTCACAGAAAATCTGTGCTACTGATCTGTGCCGGTAGGTTTAATGTTCTTCACTGGAGCCAGAAAATGACACTCTAAGGAAAATTACCACAGCTCTCTTTAGTGACAATGAGATCCCCAGCTCATCTGATAATCAGGATAGCCAAGTTCATATCAGGAAACCAGTGTGACGAGCTTCCTCCTGGACTGAACAGCATCCTGTCTTCCCTTCTGGAGCCAGGAATTAAAAAAAGACCAGAGCTCCTCCAAAGTGAACTGCAGTCATTCTCAGTGACAAGAAGGTCCTTAGCTCCTGTATTAATTAGAACAGAGAAGCTCATATCAGGAAAGAAGTTTGACAAGCTCCTCCAGAAATACCCATGGCAACAGGAAAAACAACAACTCACAGGATAACTGACAACATAATTTCTTCCTCTCCAGTCGTACTTTTTATGTGGACAACATAGTTTTGGCTATCCACAGCCAAAACTATGCTGATCCAGTTCAGCTGGTTGTTCCAACGGGATCACCAGTTGTGGATCCACTACTGAGGGGACTGTTACTGAACTGATGTTGAGGTATGAGGAAGGCAGGGACCATGGGAAGCACAGCAGTGGAAGTGTTGTGTTCCACACTGGGTGTGCAGAATGAACCTGAGTATGCGAATAACTTAGAAAAGTTTTGCATTTCTTTAGGAAGTCTTACAAAAGTGAATACATTTGTTTATCTGTATTTTTAAACATGCTTTGTTTGTTTTGCAGCCACCCTTTTGGAAGTATTTTATCCTAGTGATCTGACTCTTTTATTAGATCAGATCACTGACTCTTTTATTATGGTTACACCAGGGTTCTTTTCGGTTTCAGTTACCTTATTTATTATTATTTTGTCTGTGCAGTTAGTGTTTCCTAATGGTAACCTGTTGCTAGTCAGATTTTTTTTTCTAAGTTATGTTGCATGAGTAAGAGGACCACTCACTATTTTATACGTGGCTACAGTTTGTGGGTGATTTATTTTTTATTTTATTTTATTTTTTATTATTATTATTATTTTTACTTTGGGTTTTAGCTATATAAAAGCTCTTGTCTATTATATCCCAAACTCTGATATTGAGTGTGCCAGCTCAGGGAAAGGTAGCTATCTGAGGGAGTAATCTAAAAGTTTGCTTAAATGGCACTTTAATATCTTCATAATTTAGCACCTTCATAATCATTAGGCTCGATTCCTTCTCTTCTGCAGATAAGGAATGTCATTGTCCCACTGGTACCCTGATGAACACACTCATACTCGCTACTTGTGTCTAAGCACTATTATTAGCAAAATGCTCCACTTACTTTTTAATTGGTCAGAGTTGAGTGGGTCACCAGGACCTGATTCTGGAGTGTGGACATCATTCCAAGGAGGTGGTGCATTTCACTCCACACTGGGTGCCAAAAAGAGATCCTCTCCCAGTTCTCCTGAACTGGGAAGTTTATAATTATAACTCCATGAAAAATTGTTGGAATTCCAATAACTTAAGTCAAATCTACCACTTCCTGTGCAACCCAAAGGGTCCTCAGTCTGACCAGGATAAAATTTCTCCAAAACAAAGACTTCAATGCAGAATCAAATCTAGATTTTTAATTTTGTTATTTGATACCAGGGATCGAACTCCTGACCTCATGCCTGACACGTAGGCAAATTTAAACCTAGATTTTATTAATGTGTGACAAAAGCTATGGCTTGTGGATGAGTGACTAGGAGAATGGAGGGAATATGAAAGTACTGTGAGCTGGGTAGGTAGGAGGCCTGAAATCACCTCTGTATTATGCACAGAGAAGAATATATAGAAAGACTAATCTGCATAAAACAACTGACATAGCATCTAATGTTTTGGGATTGATGCTTCAGGTCTGCCATATAATCTTTTATACCCTGGGAAGTCACAGCTTCTTATCTTGAGGCTCATCCTAGCCCACAAAGTGGAGACTGGCTCTCCTTTCAATATAGCTCACACCTGTTCTATGGAAACTATGAGGGTAGAGAAACACTGACCATCATCTTGCTTGAAAGACTACACATCAGCACCTTGGCCAGACTGATTTACATTGCTTAATATTTATTAAAGTGGTACAGAAAATTCCTAGTCAACTCTGTACATATCAATATATGGTAATAGGACCAGTCTCAGTCAAAATAGAGATAACTGCTCTTTATTTAAGGAGAGTCTTCTAGGAGGTCCTCCACTTATTGTATTTATTTATTTATTTATTTATTTATTTATTTTGTAGCACTGTCTGTTTATGTAGTTCAGACTGGTCTTACTCTCAACTGGGTAGCCCAGTTCAGCCTCAAATTCATGGTGAATCTCTTCCTGCAGCCTCTGTAGTTCAGGGATTACATGTGTAAGCCACCACTTCTGGCTCTTTTTACAGTTCTTAAATCTAGAAATCCTATATCATAGTGCTGAGATTGCTGGTTTTTATACAGTGATCGCTTCCTGACTTATAGATACATGGCTACCTATAAAGGAGGAAAGCAGAATAAGAAGGAGGAGAAAGAAGAGCAAAAAGACAAGAACCAGAAAATGAGAACAAATTGGGAAAGAAAGATAGAGAAGAAGGAGAATAAGAAGAACAATAACTGAAGAAAGGTTGAAAAACAAGAAGAAAGAATATTAAGATGAGAAACAAGAAGAAATACCACAAGAAGAGCTGTATTTCTTCTTGTAAAGGCAAATAATGCCATCATAAGGGGCTTCTGTTTTATGATGAACATTTTAATTTAATTTTATTATCTGGAAAGAAGGTGAAACGAAATATAACAAAATAATAGCAAAATAACAATAATTAATGCATTACATTTTTAATCTTAAAAGTAGTTGCTCTGGGTATAAAATATGGGCATAAACATTGTTACAATCAATATTAGCATGACATTTTCTTTTCAATGAACTAAGACACAGTAATAGTATAACTGAATTGCATTTCTCCCCTTTGCCTACTGTCCTTTCTCCTTCAGCCATCTTAGTTACTTTTTTCTTTTGAACAATTTCTTCCCATTTCACAATATCTATTTTGCAATTTAGATTTTATTTAATTATCAGTTTCTCACAGCAGGGAGACAATATTCATGCAAAGAGGAATAAAAAGGTTTAAATCACTACAGACCTTGTGGAAATTCAGATCATCAATCCTACTATGAAACTCTTTAGTCTCAAAAGAGAAAACACAGAAGAAATGGGCAGATTCCTAGATATGTGTGAATTACCAAAGATGAACCAAGGAGATGTGAAAATTCTGAATAACTCAATATTAGTCCATCACATTAAAAATGTAATTAAAAACTTACCAACAAAGAAAAGCCCAGGTCCTGATAGATTCACTGCAGAATTCTACAAGAGATTTAGAGAAGATTTAATCCAAATATATCTCAAATTTTAATGAAATTGAAAGTGAAGTAATACTTTCTAAGTCATTCCTGAAGGCAAGTATTACTCTGAAAACAAAACCAGAGAAAGATCCAGCCAAAAATGAGAGCTACAGAGGCCACTCATATGGGCTCATCTGAGCGTAAATAGTTCCCCAAATGTATACCAAATCTCTAAATATCATTACAGTTGGACTCAACTCTTCAACATATGAATTCAAGAAGGGAAGATTTACAACAGGTAGGAGGTTAGTCACTTCCTATGTTCAGGAGGATAAATAGGAATTAACATACTTTTACTTTATCACTAAAATATTCCCCAGAAAAATTTTCCAGTTATGTTTTTCAGTCTATTAAGATTCCGTCTGAGCTTATTTTGGCTCAGGAAAACAAAAACAAAAACAAAAACAAAAAACTGGTTCCAGACTACAATATTTAGTTATATGCAGACAAAATAATACCAATTTGATTTATCCTGGATTTCAACAACACCTATGAGATATTTCTTTAAATTATATTTAGCATTATAATAAATAGAAGTATATTTTTCTGAAACAGAATTGAGTATACATTTGTTGCTAAAATTTACATTTGTGTTGCCTAAGATATACTTACATCTGAGTCAATTTAGTAATTTAGTTAGTGAAAAAGTACCTGGCATGCAGAATTACACCAGTAAGAAATATTCAGACAGGTGAGCATTTTTAACAGTTTTTTTTGTTTTTTTTTGTTTTTTTTTTTTTTCCGAAAATGACACTTATCCTCAGCAGGAGCTCCATGCATGTTTGCTGATGGATGTATATCATATGGGCCAGAACACAATTGATTGAAAACTGGCTCATTCCAGAGACAGCAGGTAACAATAGCAGGGGGTTGGATGAAGGAGCTTGACGTTCAATTTCAATGCGATACACTTTAAGATGATTTTCTCCCTCACTGAATGTGTAGTTCTTCAAATAAATTTGCTCATGTCTTAAGGAGGAATGTCATAGGCTCTAACCTATAACTGCATTGCTGTACTTAATACCTATCTGCAGAATAAATGCAAATGACTTATCAGTGTACAAACACACTCCCCCCCCCCACACACACACTCACACACACTACCTCTTTCTCTCTCTCCAAGAATGATAACAATGTTATTAGAATATTCCTGGTTTTCATTTTATTTTTTATCTCTCTGAAATGAACTAGATATATTTTCTGTTCTTGTAATATGGTATTGAATACTAGTATTTATGAAAGAAAAAATGTGTATTTTTAAAGTGTGATTGCATTAAAATATTTATTTAAAAGTTGAGTCAGTAGAAATTTAAAACTATATTTTGTAATTTCAGGTGATGTTATGAATTAACATATTAGCACGTTCATGCTTATTTATTACACTAACATTTTATGAACTTTTCTTCTAAGTTTTGCCCTATGCTTAGGTCTGAAAGTATAACACTGAGTAAAGTACAGAACTAGTCTCCAAGATGCTCATAATAGAAGTTGGAAATAAAAGTAAATAAACATAAATCACAGCAGGTGGTTTTATAATCAACAATATAAGAAAGAATTCATTTTTGGACCTAAAGAGCCAACAATAGAGAATTAGGATGGACAGTCATGGGCTTTATGTTATAACCAGCTGAGGTAGATAGAAATAGTACAGGCTATCAGGCAGTGCTGGGCCCTTGAATGAGCCAGTGCTGTAGACCAGACACTTTGCAACCTTGGAAGAGACAGATACATCCACTGTGGGCCAGATCTCAAGGCAAAAGTGAAAACGAATGCAACCATATCCTAAGTATAAACACCAGGGATGATATTCTAAATAGGTATGGATCACCTTTAGGAAACCAGGAGTCTCCATCCCAATCCCCTATGGGAAGAATCATGGCTCTTCAAGCATGCCCACTTGCTATGTGACTCAATTTCCCATCTGACCCAGATTGAATCAATTTTACCTGAGCAGTTAATCTTATTGGTTGACCATAGCTTTGTCCCATCTCATGCACACCTTGTGAGTTTCATTTTCCCATGACGTCAGACCTACGTCAGTTAGTGGATTTGCTCTATAAAAATCCCTAGAAAAGGCAGAGTTCACAGCAACCCACTTGGGATCCCTTCTGTCTCTCTTAGATAGCAGCTTTCTTTTCTCAATAAATATATTCTGCTCTTAACCGCCATTGGTCCTAATATCCACTCTTCAACTTTAGAGAACGTGAAGAACTTGTATGAGACATTCAGTAGTTTAGGAGCTTCCTTCCCTTATAAAGCTAAGACTACAATTCAAATGATAGAAATTATTGCTCGGCAAAATCATTCACAAATAGGATCTCTTTGTCTCTGTCTCCGTCTCCGTCTCCGTCTCTGTCTCTGTCTCTTTCTCTCTCTCTCTCTCTCTCTCTCTCTCTCTCTCTCTCTCTCTCTCTCTGTCTCTGTCTCTGACTGATATCTAGGACCTGCATATTGAACAACACCTGAGTCCTTTTAATTTTATTTTGAAATAGGAACTTATGATGTTGCTGAATTTCTCATGCTAAGCTCAACCTTAAAATCCTCTTGCCTTAGCCTCCAGGATATCTAAAAGTACAAGCATTTTCCACCATTCCTAGCATCTGTTTTTATTATTCTATAATCCTCTTGATGCCATGTACATTTTCTAAACATATACATATATATTTCTTAATATATATGTATCTAAATGATCTAAATGTATCTAAATCTAAATGGTTTTAGATTTACAGAAGATATCTTTAAAAATTACAATTTGATTTCAAAAAAATATTTTTACTACTTCTCTAATATGAATATTTTAAATGTTTAGAATACAACTACCAAAAGCATAAAGCTAATGTAGAAACAATTACATATCAACTAATATACAGAACTTATTATAATACTGTCATAGGGCGTATAATGCATACTGAATTTTTCAGTCTAACCCCTCCTCTTCATTACAGCAATTATTTTAGGCATGGCCGAGTGACTTACAATAATTTAATGTGCAAATAATATTCAAGTCAGGGATTATAAATGAATCTGAAGCAAATAAAAGACTTCTTGGTGCTGAAATTTCTAGTTATAGGGTGATTTAATTTTTGAACTACTAGGAGAAAATTATTTCAAGTTTAAAGAGATTCTGAATAACTTTACTGTGTTAATGTTTTACTTAAAGTTAGAGATTTACCAAGAAATATTTAGTTACATGACTAAATAAGTAAATAAGCTCATTTTTTAAACTTGGATCACATTGGATATATATTACTTATATATTCGTTGTGAAGTTTTGCACATGTGAACAAACCTCACATTTCAAACATATGTTAAGCGAACAAATGGAGGAAGTAGCTCAGGCACCTGAAGGGCATTTTCACAGCTGTCCCACTGCATGTTTACTGTGCAGTGCAATACTGTACAGTACCTCAGCACATGATCAGAGCCCAGGATGTCTAGAAGCAAGAAAATAGTAGTGATGATGTGAAAGGGACTGCTAGGAAGTGCAAAGCGATAACTATGGAAACAGAAGTGAAAAAAATCAATTTATATGAATCAAAAAGTTTATAGATATTGCTGATTCTTATAACATGAATCACTCAATTACTAGTGCACCACTAAAGCAGGACAAAATCACAGAGCTGAAGAAGTCAATGAGGCCAATGAAATCAATAATAGCAGCCCAAAAGCATGGTAAAGTGACAGAAGAGGTGGAGAAACTCCTTAGAGTGTGAATGCAGCATCAGCAGTGGCATCCAGTCCCACTGAGTGTAATGTTTATTCAATATCAGACTGAAAGTCTGGTTGAAGACTTGAAGAAAATGGGGTGAAAATGATGCATTTTTTAATGCAAGAGAATCGATGAGTCCTCCAAAACATAGCCAAGAGCTATCTGTTGTGCTGAAAAGAAACTCCAAACACTGAGCTACACAGGTCATTTTCTAGGAATAAATTTTCCACTACTTTATTGCAGTGATAGAGGCATATTGTTTGGAGAAAGATAACCCATTAATCGTTCACTTGCTACTTTCCAATGGAACAGGTCACCCTCAATTCATGGATGACTGTCATTCCCAATGTTCAAGTCGTGCATCTGCTACAGAATAGAGGTATTCATTCAGTCTATGGTTTTAGTACGGTGTTGTTGTGACTTTCAAAGAAATGCTATCTATTTCAGACTTTTATTCAGGGATTGAAGGCAATTAATGGACCCAAACAGCAATTTTGGAGGGAATATAGCCTCCACAAATCCATAAAATAATAATGATATTTTTTGGCATTAGGTTTCAGCTGTCACCATGAATGGGATATGGAAGAACCTTAGCCCACAGTGTGTTCATGAAGTTCATAGACTTGAGAAGAAAGCACGGAGTCCAGAGAGGTCTTTAACAAGTTAATGACCCTTAGCACAGTACTGGGTCTCGAGCTGGAAGAGAATGGCTTCATTGAGCTCCTTTCTATGCAATGCAAGAAGCTTAGTAAAGATGCAATCAGATGGTCAGTGAAAAAACGCAGAGAGCTAAGATGCAGATGAAACCAAAGAACCAGAGAAACTCACAACACAGGAAATGGCAAAGGGATTTTTTTTTACTTGATGAGACACTATTAGTTTTTGAATCACACAAAACAAGCACAGAAGGAAACACAAAGGTTGCACCAGCCATTGAGAATGCCATGCAGCTAGGGCCGAGGATCCGGCTGCCTGTTTTAAGTCCAGCGGAGGCATGGAACTCTCCTCTTTGCCTGCAGGCCAGGCTCCTCCTGCTCCCTGTTGGCCCATTAAGACCAGCGGAGGCAGGGAACCCTGCCCAAGGCCAGTGAGCTGTTTTCTTCACCTGGGGCCCAGGATCCAACTGCCTGTGGATCGCGGATCCAAGCGGAGGTATGGAAGTCTCCTCTTCACCTGCAGGCCAGGCTCCCAGTAAGACAAGTGGAGGCAGGGAACCCCGCCCTAGGCCTGGCAAACTGTTTTCTTTGCCTGGGGTCCAAGATTTGGCTTCCTGTCGGCAGCAGGGCTCTCTGTCCCAGCCTGGCTGACCTCTCTAACTCACTTGGAACAAAACTTGAAGCACAAAAAATACAGGAAAATGACAAAATAAAAGACCAAAATGCAGTCTCAAACATCCAGCCCATCCCAAGAAAGCCTAGGAGCCATGTGTACAGAAGAAAATATATGCCACATACCTGAAATACCTGAAATAATAGTAACTGAAATAAAAAAGCAACTCTGGGAAGCCTTAAAGGAAATCAAACTAGAAATAATTTGCCAGGTAAAAGAAGAAATGATAAAAGAAATGAAGGAGATGCTGAAAATATCTAAGGAAGACACAGTTAAAAAACTTGAGGAGATAAACAAAAAAATAGAATCCCTGGATGAACAATATAAGAAATAAACAGAATATATAAAGCTGTTGCAAAGAGATATATATAGGAAATCAAAAACTCCACCGAAAGTTGTAAAAACCACCTCAATGAATGTGAAGATAGAATTTCAGACCTTGAAGACAAGTTTGCAGCCAGTGAACAGGAAAGGAAAGGTCTTTTAAAAATAACAAGATATCAGGAAATAACAATTCAACACCTGCAAGATGGTGCAAAAAGGAAAAAAATAAGATTAATAGGGATAAATGAAAAGGAAGGGAACAACATAAAGGATGTCAAGAGGATATTTAGAGAGTAATAGCTGAAAATTTCCCAAACGTGAGACTGGAAATTGATATCAAGATCAGGGAAGCATATAGAAGTCCAAACAGCAAATAACCAAAATCAAAATTCACCCAGACACATAGTAATGGCCTTCCCAGAAATCAAACAAAAGAATAGAATATTAAAAGCTGTAAGAGAGAAAAGACAGATAACCTATAAAGGAAAACCTATCAGAATCACAGCAGACTTCCTAGCACAAACAATAAAGTCAAGAAGAGCATGGAGTGAAGTATTTCAGATCCTAAAGGAAAATGATTTCCAACCTAGGCTGATGTATTCTGCAAAACTGTCCTTCAAAATGGATGGAGAAATAAGATACTTCCCTCACAAAGAACAGCTGAAAAACTACATGGTCACCAAGCCAACCCTGCAAAGAATACTGAAAGCCAGCCTAGATGCACCTAGGAAAAAACCACTAAACAAAGCAGACAATTAAACAGAACCAAAAGACAAAGATGCAACAGCAGAAAGATAACATGTCAACAATAAACTAATATATAACAGTTATAACCATTAATGTAAATGGTCTCAATGCACCGATTAAAAGAAACAGACTGGTAGAATGGATCAAGAAACAAAATCCAACCATATGCTGTCTACAAGAAACCCATCTAGACCAAAAGGATACCCACAGACTGAAAGTCAAGGGATGGAAAAGAATACTTCATGCAACAGGAACCGCCCCCCCCAAAAAAAGTGGGGGTGGCTATTCTGTTTGCAGACAATGTGAACTTCAAGCCAATAATGATCAGAAGGGATAAAGAATGTCACTACATACTGGTTAGGAGAAAACTCCAAGAGGAAGAGATAGCTATCTTAAATATATATGCACCAAATTCCAGAGCACGCAGTTATATAAAACAAGTACTAACAGAAATGAAAAACCAAGTTAACAGTGACACAATTCTAACAGGAGATCTTAACACACCATTGACACCAGTGGACAGATCAACCAGACAAAAAATCAGCAAAGAAATAAAAGAACTGAATTGCAACTGTGAACAAATGTACTTAATAGACATATACAGAGTATTCCACCCAACAACAACAGAGTACACATTCTTCTCAGCAGTACATGGGTCATTTTCTAAAACAGACCATACATTAATTCACAAAACATATCTAAATAAATGCAAAAGGATTGAAATCATCCCTTGCATGTCATCAGACCATAGTGTTATGAAATTAGAAATTAATGATAAAAGATACTACGAAATTATCACAAACACATGGAAACTGAATAACACACTATTGAGTAATCAGTGGGTCACAGAGGAAATCAAAGAAGAAATCAAACACTACCTACAAGAAAATCAAAGCACAAATACAGCTTACCAGAATTGTGGGATGCAATGAAGGCTGTCCTCAGAGGAAAATTTATAGAACTGAGTTCACACATCAGGAAAACAGAATGAATACAAGTAAATAAACTGATGTTACACCTCAAATATCTAGAAAAAGAAGAGCAAGTCAAGCCCAAAGCCAAAAGAAGAGAAGAAATTATAAAAATCAGAGCAGAAATCAATGCAGTAGAGACTAAGAAAACAATCCAAAGAGTCAATGAATCAAAGAGTTTCTTCTTTGAAAGAATAAATAAAATTGATAAGCCCATAGTCAACCTTATTTAAAAAATGTAAGAAAAAGCTCAAATTCATGCAATAAGGAATGAAAGAGGAGAAATCACTACAGACCCTATAGAAATACAGAAAATCATCAACACCTATTTCAAAAACCTCTACTCTCAAAGGTTTGATAACACAGAGGAAATGGACAGATTCCTAGAAGCATACGAAGTACCAAAGCTAGGTCACGAAGATGTTAAACTATTGAATAACCCAATTTCTATTAATGAAATCAAAAAGGTAATTAAACCCTTACCTAAAAAGAAGAGTCCAGGCCCAGACGGATTTACTGCAGAATTCTACAAGAAATATAAAGAAGACTTAATGACAACACTCTTCAAACTCTTCAATGAAATTGAAAGGGAAGCAATCCTTCCTAAGTCATATCTGGAAGCAAATATTACTCTAGTACCAAAACCTGAGAAAGACCCAAGTAAAAAAGAGAACTACAGAACAATCTCCCTAATGAACACAGATGCAAAAATCCTCAATAAAATATTGGCAAATGGGATGCAGCAAATCATCAAGAAGATCATACACCATGACCAAGGCGGATTCATCCCATGCTTGCAGGGATGATTCATACATGTAAATCAATAAATGTAATACACCATATCAATAGAGCCAAAATTAAGAACCATGTGATCATTTCTATAGATGCAGAAAAAGCTTTTCATAACATCTGACATTCATTCATGATAAGAACCCTGCAGAAAATCGGAATAGATTGTCTTTACCTCAATATTATAAAGGCCATCTATGAGAAACCAACAGCCAATGTCATACTAAATGGTCAAAAATTGAATGCCTTCACTTTAAAATCAGGCACAAGACAAGGATGTCCCTTATCACTGCTCCTATTTAATATAGTACTGGAAATACTAGGCAGAGCAATTAGACAAGAAAGAGAAATAAAAGACGTAAAGATAGGAAAAGAAGAAGTTAAGCTTATCATTATTTGCAGATGACATGATACTCTATATAGAAGATTTCCAAAACTCCATTGAAAGACTGCTAGATATAATAAATAAATTTAGTAATGTAGCTGGCTATAAAATCAATACTCAAAAATCAATAGTATTCCTATACACTAACAACAGAGTCACAGAAAGAGAAATAAGAGAAACCACACCCTTCACCCTAGCAACTAAAAATATGAAATATCTAGGAATTACTCTCACGAAAGAAGTGAAGCACACGTACAGGGAAAATTATATTACACGGAAAAATGAAATTGAAGTTTATCTCAGAAAATGGAAAAACATCCCTTGCTCATGGATAGGGAGAATAAATATTGTGAAAATGGCCATTCTCCCAAAACTTTTATACAGATTCAATGCAATCTGGATAAAAATACCATCAACACACCTTATAGAGTTACCTCGACAAATCACTCCTAAAATTCATCTGGAGTGAGAAGTCACCTAGAATACCAAGGACAGTTCTAAGCAGCAAAGACAAAGCAAGGAGGTATCACAATCCCTGACTTGAAAATATACTACAAAGCAAGCGTAGTAGAATCAACATGGTACTGGAACCAAAACAGAGCTGAAGGTCAGTGGAATAAATTAGAAGATACAGCCACAACTACAAACACACTCAACTACCTTATCTTCGATAAAGGGGCCAAACAGGTTCACTGGGAGTACAACAGTCTCTTTAATAAATGGTGCTGGAAAAACTGGCTCTCTATAAGTCGAAAGCTAAAACTAGACCCATGCCTATCACCATGTACTAAAATAAAATCTAAATAGATCAAAGATCTGAATATTAAACAGAATATTAAAACAGAAAAACTAAATCTATTGGAACACAAAGTGGGTAAAAACCTTGAAGATATAGGAGTGGGTAGAGAATTCATGAACAGGACTCAAACCACATGGGAAATACTTCCCAGAATCAATAACTGGGATCACCTCTTATTAAAAAGTTTCTGCATGTCAAAAGAAGTCTCCAGTGTGGTGAGAAGAAAACTCAAAAACTGGGAAAAAATCTTAGTGAATTGCCCTTCAGGCAAAGGACTTCTATATAAAACATATAAAGAATTAAAAAAAAAATCAGACCCCCAAAATTCAAAGATCCAATCCAAATGTGGGCCTCTGAGATGAATAAACAATTCTCAGATGAAGAAATACAAATGGAAAATAAATATATGAAAAAATGTTCATCATCATTGGTCATTAGAGAAATGCAAATCAAAACCACACTGAAATTTCATCTCACTCCTGAAAAAATGGTCAAGAAAACCAACAACAACAAATGCTGGAGAGGCTGTGGAGAAAAAGGAACTCTCCTGCACTCGGTGGGAGTGTAGACTAGTGCTAGCGTTGTGGAGGGCAATCTGGAGATTTCTCAAAAAACTAGGACTGGAAGCCCCATATGACCCAGCTATACCACTTCTAGCTATATTCCAAGAAGAACTGAAAGCATCATACCACAGTGATATATGTGCACCCTTGTTTATAGCAGCATAATTTGTAATAGCCAGATCTTGGAAACAACCTAAATGTCCATCAACTGAAGAATGGATAAAAAAGTTGTGGTATTTTTATACAATGGAGTACTAGTCAGCTATAAAGAATGACCGCATTGTGACATTTATAAATAAATGGATGCAGCTTGAGACCATACTCATAAGTGAAAATAAATCAAACTCACATGTATAAACACCGAATAGTTTCCCTAGTGTAAGAAATGATAAGAATACATAGAAGTATGTGGTAATCATGATTCCCAACCATATTGGTTTGAAGCCATATAATGTTTTCACTCATTAACCGCAATCGTTTTAACCTGGGTTGTTCGATTTTAGTATATTTGATAGCACAAATAGCTATTTTCAAGAAAGCAACACAACATAAAAGCTAGTACTGATTTAATATCGTCTTGTTTTAAAGTCCCATCAAGCTGTAGTACATCTGTTTCCACTGGTTTTAACATGTTGTATCTTACTGTATTTCACTATAGGCTATAGTATAAACAAAACTCTTTATAGGCAAAGAGATAATGTAGAAACCATTGTTTATTTTCTATTAGCAGGTTCTAAATACCCTGTAATTGTTGCATTCTCTTGAAAGGCTTCACACTGCCTAGATACCCTTGATAATATAGCACGTGAAGTTACACTCAAATAATTTAAGGAAAGAGGCACTATGGTGACTACTATTATGTTAGATTATCTGGTGGTGAAACACAATGATGCTTGAATTGCTCGGTTCTGCCCTGCATTGTTCTACCACAATATCCTCTCTTATCTCAATCTTCCCCCTATTTTTAAATTAATCTATTTTCTCTCATTTTTTTAATTAAGGGAAAACTAAATTAAAGAATAATGGGACATATTATAGTAAATTTTATGTTGTCCTTTTAACCTGACTTGAACCCCAGTATTGCTCTCCCCATCTTGTTCTGTCTGATGATTATA
Source organism: Cavia porcellus (assembly GCF_034190915.1). Taxonomy (NCBI): domain Eukaryota; kingdom Metazoa; phylum Chordata; class Mammalia; order Rodentia; family Caviidae; genus Cavia; species Cavia porcellus. The sequence continues at coordinate 96,580,556 of NW_026947487.1, forward strand.
TATTCTATTTTGTTTGATAGCATCAAGTTTGAGGATATAGGCAATCACTTTGAAGGCAATAAGATATACTATGATGTCCAATATGGATTGACTATCATCCTCTTTTTTTTTTTTTTTTTGAAGTCCTGTAAAGTCCTCGGTGTAGATTTTATTGGTTTTGTTCCGTATTGTTTTGATCAATTCTATTATACCTGATGATATAGACAACTCAATTTGAAAATAGCAAGAGCCACAATAGTAACCACTTTTGATCACCTTGTATTCTATTTTTGTATCATGTGCTATGCCTACCCTTCTGTTCTAATTGGCTGTGTTTTGCTTAGTCACATTTGTTTTTATTTTATTCAAAAAAAAAAAAAAAAGAAATAAGAACCGCTAGAGTAATAAAGCCCTAAAAGTCTAATTGTTACTGTAAAAAGAGAGGAAAGTAAGGTGGACTAAGGGATATAACCGCAGGTATGTTCAAGAGTGTAGGACGTAAAACCATATAACTGAGCTTTTGTTGGATCATTGAATGGAACTGTCTCCAATTCCACTGTATGAATGTGCACTTTATATGCTTTAATTTAGTGATACGGACAACTGTTTCTGGGAAGATAATGTGTAGCCTGTTAACTGGTGATTTCGTACTGTATATATTTTTTTCTAGAAATACTGTGTACCCTTTTACTACAATTTTTTTTATGTCCTTTCTTTCTTTTTTTTTTTCTTCTCTTTTTAAATAAAAAAAAAAAATAGAGAGAATGCCATCTAGGGCTACCAAGTCATCTAGGATGAGAAAGAAGAGCTACTACTCGTATATCACTGGATCATTTTTTCAAGAAGGTAGACAAAATTGAATCCACCGAAAATTTGTGTCATAACATCAAGTATAAGTGAAAATTGTATCTTTCCACCATTTCCTATTGCTGATGGTCCTCATCCTCCCTACCTTCTCCAGTGAGTACCTCTCTCATTGGTCAATCCATGCTGTTCCCTCTATGTCATTTGTAATATACTTTACCACGATTTTAAGGTAACTGAAAATAAAATAGTTTATCTATAGTTTTACTGTACCACTCTTTTGAGTTAATAGTAAAAAGACTGTATTTATAGGATGTTTGTGTGTTTCATGTTCTACATAGTATATTTGTGCCCAAGATATATAAGAATCACTTTGTTAGATTTATGAAAGAATCAGAATTTATGAATGTTCTCCTAGAACTTGTTCATAAGTGGGGAATTTACTGTATATGCAACTTTTTTTTTTCAGATAAGAGCACTTTCAGTCATGGGTATATACATAATTATAATTTATATAGTTTTCCTAGCAATAAAGCTATAAAAATAACTTTAAGCAATGAATCTGTGCTAACAAGTCTGCCAAAGCCTAAATTTTTTTTCCTGTGCAAAAAATCAAATTCATCTCATTGACAAAGTGTATCTAAGGAACCCAGCACAGTGTTCAGATTTTATATTGGACACTATATGAAGACATTAAAGAACAGCGCTAAATGTCAAGGGGAGCTCTCATCGTTATTAGCAAAGAAAAATCCTAGAGAATAAGATTTACAGGAGGCAGAACTACATTATGGCTTTTGGTGAATTCCTCAACTGCACTACACTCCCTCCACTGGCGGAAATCATGACTCGTTATGTGATAAGAGATTAAAATTCTTCCATTATAGTCAAAATTTGAACAGGAAGTTTGATATAAAAACTGCCATGATTATTTTTTCTGTTCTCATCTTTCAAAGTTACAGCCAGGCTGGGAGTCTGTTTGCCAAGTTTTCCGCCTAGAGGAAAATTGTGTGACTGAGTTATAAATACATTGATGGATCCAGCTGGAACTGTCTCTTGTAATTTAATATGCAAAGAAATAATCTGAGTCATAGATGGAGACAAGCAGTTCCTTTCAGATAAGAGAGCTCTAACTTTGGCTGTGCAGATGACTTTTAAGGGGCTCCTTCCATAGAAATACAAGAGGTAGTCTCAGGGTTAAGAAGGGTCAATATATGCCTTTGAAACCAGCAGTCAATTGTCTACCCCAGTGTTTATCTTAGAAATCAAAAAAAAGAGATACATTCATTTAATAGTCTCTAAATCAAAATAGTTTTAACTATTTCCCAATATTGAAAATAATTAATTTTAACTTTTGAGAACTATACATTTTCTGTATTCCTTTAAATTAAATAATATATAAGGGCTCCTACTGTGAATTGAAAAAACTGATAAACATTGGAAGGGCAAGGAGACTAAGAAATATAAATCGCAACTGGATCCTGCTCTCAAGATAATATTAAAATTATAATTTAATACACAGGCAATTAGAATAGCTCTTAAGACAAAACTCCAATTTTTAGATTTTAAAATATGCTAATGCTGAGATACTGACAATAGCATGAGTAATTAATAATTAATTGTAACGATATCTTAGTGCTGCCTTAAGTGATATAATTTGAAAACATATGGATGTACTTTTAATTAAATATTGTTTAATAAATCACCTCACAGCTATGGGCACAATCAGCAATTTATTACTTTGCGTGATTTATGGGTATGGTTGGGAGAGTCCTTGTGATTTCTTCTGGATTCACTCTTCCATTGTGTCTATCAGAAATGACCCAGATGTTTTCATTTGCCTGTCTGACAGGCAGTGATGAATGTCTGCGAGACACTCCCATTCTTCTCCAAGTGTCCTCTCACTCTCCAATAGACTTGCTGGTTCAGTTCCTCACATGGCCATCGGGCCAGTGTTCCAACATGAAAAGAGAACTTTCAGGATCTGTTAAGGATCAGGCTTAGATCCAGCACAATTTCTCCTCCACCACTTTCCATGGCCACAGCAAGTCACGAGGTCTGCCCAGATCAGGAGGTAGAGAAACCACAGAGACAAAACATGAGAAAACCAAAGCTCCCAAAGTCTAAGCCTTAGCATAGGTATCAGAAAGCTGAGTGAAGATATGAACACAGCTATCCAGGAGACAAGGGTTCTGACTTTTCAACAATATCACATACACAACAATATCACATTTCAGTTTAAGAACTTTCGCCTACAAGAGATTAAAATATCTGTCATCATTGCTATGAGAGACTGGTTGTGGGGGTTTAATTTATCAGTAAGGAATAGAGATTGAGAGAAATGCGATGCTGTCACAGGCCAGTGGATATATCGGGAGTGTTAGAGTATTGCACATAATACAGATAAACGCACACATCACCACCTGATGCCACATTCACTGCCATTTTCATGATATTGTTGATCGACTCTTCCTTCCCCTCTGATACTGTGTGAATTGCATTCTGGGACACCATATTATCTTAAGAGACAGATCATAGATGGCTGTGGGAGGACAATGACTCAGGCATGAGCCTTCAAGTGGCCAGTAACTGATCTGAGATACCATTGTGCGATAAAACTATTTGAAAATTCAAGACTTTGTTGTTCTCAGATTCATCCTAGTATCTTTCCCTTCTCTGTTTTTCACTGTGAAAATGGACTATGGCTCTCTTCACCTAATTTAAACTGTAAGACCCTGTCAAACAGATTTCCAATTAATGGGACACACAGGAAAGACATGCGGGTAAAAAGAAACAAAGGATGTATGACTGTTGCACCTGATCACGCTCAGCTTCTCTATTCCACCATGGGAGGCAGATACATATGGTTTATGACTTCAGTTTTGCTGACTCTGAGGAAAGGCTGTCCTAAATCTATGAGCTAAAGTGTTATAGTAACTCCCCATGTGCTCCCTGCTGGCAAAATTGTGTGCTTTTTGTTTTCAACTCATCTGCCAACAGTGTCACCAATTCTTAATTAAATCCCATTAGTTCTAAACACTCATAGTAGATTTTGTTTTTCTGATTTGCTCCTGGGCTGATGTTAATGTGGTGATGTATTTTATGAGAAGATTAAAAAATAAAGTTTTCACAATATCAGGTTTCAGGAGCTATGTAATCGTAGATGCCTGTTATTAATATTCAGATGTATTGCATGTGTTTGCTCTCACACACACACTTGGTTTTTGGTTTTTTTTTTGTCTTTTGTTTTTGTTTTTGTTTTTGTTTTTGTTTTTGTTTTGTTTCATCTTGTTTTGTGACAGAGTCCTGCTAATTCTAACTCACCGAGGCTGAACTTGGACTTGTGATCCTCCTGCCTCACTGTCCCAGTGTGATATTAGAACTGTGGGTCACTATTCCCAGCTTCTCATTCTCATTCTTTAATTGGTTTAAACTGAAAATTAGTTTAAATATTAATGCGGAGAATATGATGCCTTAAACTTCTTAGATAAAACATTTTGACTTGGGACCAAAGATTTTATTGTTGTTTATTTTATCACTAATAGAAATAGTTTTACTTTCTATGTAAAAATACAAATTCCATTGTGATAATTTCCCAATTGTTTGCGTTATATTCTCAACACATGTAACAAGTCAGAAATTAGTTCTTCTGTAGAGGAAAAGGAAGAATGTAGGGAAGAAAATAATAAGGGATGAAAAGAGGAAGGACTGAGGGGGAAGAGAGAGAAAGAAGGAAAAAAAGCCAGCGATCTTGAGCTTTTACCAAAAACTTCATCAACCTCCAAACCTATGAACCTATGAAAAACAAATTCCTGGAATCATGGGCAATGCAAAGTGTATTTTCTCCCTATTGAAAATACGGATATCGGGGGCTGGGGATTTAGCTCAGTGGCATAAGCACCTGCCTTGTAAGCAGGCGGTCGTGAGTTCAATCCCTGGTACCGGTAAAAATGAAAAAGACAAAAAAAAAAAAAAAAAAGAAAGAAAGAAAATATGGATATCAAGAACCAACCTGCATTTCAGATCCCATCTGCCCTGATTTGGTCATATACCTAATGTCCTCCCATCAGGAAGCACATTCACTATGCAGGGCAACACATTTCTATGGATGGAGTGTTACCTTCAATCTGTCACAACAGAATCTGGACATCTTGTTCTTTTTGTTTCTGTTTTGTTTCTTTGTTTTTTTCTCATACCTGATAGGACATATTTTTAAAAGCTGACATTGCTATTCTTCTCAACGCAGACAAGCATAGTCTGTTATCAGGCCTTGTAATCTACTTCTATGCAAATGAAATTAATCAGCTCATAATCAGATTTGTTTCTAGATGTAATAACTTGAAACAAACTGATTCAATACAAAGAAGTTTGGGGCTGAGGATTAATTTGAGCCAGGTTTACCCAACCCTAGCAAGAACTATCTTGTAATTCTGATTAATCACTTCTGAGTAGATATCTTCACATTTGAAAGTAAAAGACAATTATCCATTGATGTTTCAGTATCTAAAACACAGGATACATTGAATAAATTTTTATTGAGTAAAGGAACAGATGGTACCATTTCTGTGAGTCTTCATGAGATTTCTCGGCTGTTGCTTGCATAGAATTAATAACACAGTGCCTTCTCCACTCAAATATTATCTTATTAAACCTATAAGTCCTTATTAATATTGGAGTACCACATTACAGATATGCCTATTCTCCCTCATGAATATGATGTTTGATCTGGTGGAAATCCCAAAGTCATTGCCTTTCTCTTGAAGTATTTATCTACATGTATCTATTTTTCCCATGTGTCTATACCCACCTAATTGTGCCAAGGATCTGCAGACTTAGTTTTGATAACACTCATCAGCTATCACCTCTTTGAACCTCATTTCCTTCTGAATTCCTGTATTTTAAAATATAACAAACTCATACTGTATGCACAGTCATGATCTCTGCCCCTACCCAGTTAAGCTTTTTTCCTACAAATATCTCTGTGTGCATAATTCCCCATTATTACTACTTTTACATTGCTTTAGTGAACATTGTGTTACTCCTTAATTACTTTTTTTTTCCCTGGAGGCTGCTGAGCTTTCCATTTGAGGATCTGATTTCCTATATGTTTCACTATTTGTGTTGTAATTGAGCTTCCTTTGAAACACAACATTAAAAGATGAAATATAAAATCCTCTCTGGTCATTATCCTGCCCAGTTTAATTATCAGTTCCTCATGGACTAAATCCCAAACTTCTTATGAAAATATTACATGGTCTTTCCAATTCAGACTCAAATTACCTTCCTGGCCTTGTCATTAAATCTGTCATATGCTTTTTAACAGAAAAGGGACATCTCCAGTAGTAACTATTTTAAAAAATAGGCATTAACTGGACTTCCCTGGCCAAAAAGAGGTGGATATTCTTAGTCATCTTACTTATCATCCTCCATTCACATCAGCCAAACTGCTTAACATTCCCAGGAAAGATGTGGTGTATACAGTCACGGACACTTAGCTCAGGCTGTGACTTTTGCTCTTGCTCTTTTGCTCTTCTAGTCACACAATGTTTGTTCAGTGGGCAGTACTGACATGAGCCCAAATCTGACTCTCTCGTCATGTCTCAGGTGTATCTGTATGTGTGTGTGTTATACTTAAGTTGATTTCTTCAATACAAGAAAGATACATGCACAGAGAGGAGAGAGAAAATGAGGGAGAGAGATATAGAAGAAGGAAAAACAATGTGAACTTGGAATTTTCCTGTTTTAGCAGTTTTTATGCTTCTCAAAATGTTTTCATGGAATTCTTATCACTATATTCCTTTAGCATGACAGAAAGTGTTAGTGTATCGTATAGGCTAAGCATAACTACAGACGGACCACTCTGCTTTATTCTCCACCATCAGATTCATATGCAATATTTTTTAGTGATACTCATAGGTTCATAGCAAAATTTAGAGACAAATACATAGAATTCTCACATAGGTTCCTACATACACACACACAGAGGAGAGGGGAGAGAGAGAGAGAGAGAGAGAGAGAGAGAGAGAGAGAGAGAGAGAGAGAGAGAGAGAACCTCTCCACTATCTCAATTCCTACCATTTATTAACAGTTGGTAATCCAACATTGACACAGCATTATTAACTGAAGTTCATAAACAATATATTGAATTCTCTGTGTTTTACATTCTGTAAATTTTGCCAAATGTGTAATTGCAGATACACAGGAGAGTTTCACTCTCCTAAAAAATCTGATGAGTTCCACATATGCATCTGTCCTTCTCCACAGGCCACCTATCATTCTACTGTCTTAGTAGTTCTGTCCTTTACAGAATACCATATAGATAGCCTCCATATACATTCTAATGGAATATAGATGAATTTCATAAATATTCTAATACTTGTATCCTTTTGACTGGCTTCTTTACACTTCCTCCATGCCTTCTTATGTTTTGTTTTACTTAGTTTTTGTTTATATTGCTTTATTGCTGAGATAATTTAGGAAAGATGAATGCTACATGTCCTGGTTTTCAAATATTCTTTGGAATGTGGTGATGAAGAGCTTTGAAAGTATAAACATAATCAACTTTCATATATATATATATATATATATATGTAAATGAAAACCTTAAAATTAAAAAAAATCAGAAGGGCAAAATAGACAACAGCGATCTTGAACAGATAAAAAAGTAAAACTTAACAGTCAAAGAAAAATGTAATATACTCTCAAAGACACTCACTCAGCAATCACATTGACCGAATCACTGTCCTTGGCATTTTGGTTCCCTCCCAGAAGCCTGTAAGAATAAGCAATAAGAAAGAACAGCTTATTTAGCTCTGCATAGGCTGCCCAAAACACATGTTATCGAAACTTTCCTTTTAAAAAATATCATTAAAACCATTAAATATAGATCAGATCTTTCTGTTTTTAATTATTCAGTATATCGCATTTTAATTATTTATTAATGTTCCATAGTTGACAAATATTTCCAGAGAATGAAGAGGTTATAATAAAAAAAATTAATTGACTTCATTAATATTCTGGAATAAGCCTAGTTTGTGTACTGATTGGGCAAAACACATCCATCCTCTCTCTGAAGAGCCCAAAACTAACTCTGTAACCTTGGAAAAACTGTACGCTGAGTTTCTGCCTTCACTTCTCATCAGGAGACTAGAAAGAGTAATAATGCCTTTGTCACGAGATTCTTATAAGGATTAATGAAATAACGTGTATTAAGAAATAGTAGAATGCCTGGCACTTAATAAAGTACACAGGAAATATATATAGTGTGCTATAGTTCAGATCTAAGACGTTTCCCTTTAAGACTTATAGTTTCAGAAGTGGAGTTCTGCGAAGATAATTGGGTCATGGTGCCGAGCACAGTCATCAGTGGGTTACTCCATTGATGAGTTCAGAGAAGAATGCAGAGACTGTCTGTGGGGCCCAGAAAGAAGTGGTGGGGCACAGCAGGGAAGCCCGTGTTCAGGGCACCTCTCTCTAGCTCCTCCTGCTGCTCCTGCTTCCTGTCTGCAGCCAGTTCAGCAGCTGTCCTCCACAGGCCCTTCTGCCCTTATTCTGTCTTCTTTGGATCCAACCAACCATGAACTGAAACATTTGAAACCATGAGGAAAAATCAACCATTTCATTCCTTAGCTGTATATGCTGGGTATTTCATCCAGTAATTAAAAATAACCAATGCGTCGTGATTTCGATATTATTTCTAAGAGTACCTGCCTGGAAAATGCAAAATCCTGAGTTCTTGTTACAGGTTTGTATTTCTATATTAATGGAAAGAAATAGAGAATTTTATAGTTTTTGGAGATTGGTAAATTCAAAAGAATGAGTAGAACCCACAACATGTGGCCATAACTATTCTGCAAGGTGTAAAACACAACCATTCCAAACTAGGTATTACACATATACGTATATTTTCAATTTTAAAAGCAAAGCTCAGTATCCAAACTCTTCTTAAATGTACTCAGTTTGAAAGGAATTATATAACGATAGCTGTAACATTAATCTTGATTACCTTGGATAAGCCTACAGTCCAATTTACAAGGGAGATTGTAAATATAGAATAAATTAGCAATTTTTTCATTTGCATTTCTTTTTATTGTCAATGAACTAGAGTGTATAAATTTCTAGAGTACCTAAGAAAAGATCAGCACCCACAGATAAAGAAAAAAATTGTGTACAAGTTTTGGAATGTTTATTTTGCATTGATACTGTACACGTACCATATTACATATTCTATCTTTTTAAGCATTACAAATCTACAAGGACAATGACACAAATGTTAGTGTATGATGAAGAAACTAAGGCACATTGAATTTGTCAGTCATATAAAGAACATAGTACAGATTTTGTTTAAAACCCATAACAGTCAAACTGCCTTTTCTAATTATTCTTCTGTTAGTTAATGACAATTTTATCATATCAGCTCCCATCTAAGAAATCCAAGCAATTAATAATTAGAGCATTCAATAGCTCATAGAATAAGAATGAATTCAAAGTTTTCCCCAAATACATTTTTATAAAAACAGAAAAGGTAGTGCACAGTAGTGATTTTCCTTAGAAGCACCCAGTGTGTTATCACTAATCAGAATGTGACTAACGGACTTAGCCTCACATTAAGACACAAATTCACCTTCAAACCCACATGGTATGTGCAGGAGGAAAAAGAAGGTGTTTGATTCAGAACAGTGCAGGTTTGGATTTTCTCTGTGATACTACCAAACCATAATTGAAGAGAAAAAGAAAAAGTATATATCAATTTTAATTCTTCATGAGAAAATGAAAACAGTATTTTCTTTCTTTGTTCTTCTTCCTTCTTTTCTTTCTTCCTTCCTGCCTTTCTTTCTTTCTTTCTTTCTTTCTTTCTTTCTTTCTTTCTTTCTTTCTTTCTTTCTTTCTTTTCTTTTCTTTTCTTTCTTTCTTTCGCTTTGTTTGCTTGAGACTGAACTTGAACTCACTATGAGCCTCCTGCCTTAACACTTCTGAGTGTTAGGATTACAGGCATCCGCCAAAAGCCCTGCCCAAGAATACTATTTTTTAAATTTTATTTTATTAATTGATGTTTGAAGTACATAAAGTGTACATTCATCTTTGGAAGTAGGTGCATATGTGTGAGCCAGCTTGATTCTTTGTAAATCTTCTCTTCCCATCCGCCTCCCTCCAACTGTCTCAAATCTTCTTTACCTATTTTCATTATTATTAGTTGTTATTATTTCTATTTTGCTTCATATTTATAAAGTATGTTTATATTCACTGTAGATATTGGTACATATAAAATAAGCATTTTAAATAGCTTTTGTTTTCTTTTCTCTTTCCCCCCTTTCTTTGGTTTCTAGACCTCTTCTCACTTTCCCAAGAAAAAATGAGAACATTCAATGAACTTATCACAGAACCATGTTTTTTTTGTTTGTTTTGTTTTGTTTTTTTTTTAAAGACGGTAAAACTAAACACAACAAAACAGAACAAAGCAGATCAGAAGGAAACAATGTAAGCAACACAGATTTCAATGCAAGGCAACAGGAGATCTACAGTGACTACCATAATTTCTCTTGTTTTCTTCTAAATAGTTGTCTGTATCTTCACACACAATGAATTCGTACAAAGCAAAATAATATTAAACTGATCAGAACAGAGTAATGAAGGCATTACAGGCCTTCAAAACCAGATAGTAGGAAAATCAACAAAGGCTGCCATAATTTCTCTTGTTCTCTTCAATATAGCTGCCCATACCTTCATGTATCTTGAAATTAAACAATACGAAGCAGATTAAAACCACTCTGAACAAAGAATAAAAGCATTACTGGATTTCACAGCCTGATGAAATGGAATTAGCAATGGATACCATAATGTCTCCTTTTCTTCAATGTATCTGTTCATTTCATCATGCAATATACTCCATTCTCATAATCTGTTTAGGAGAAGTTCTATGCATGCATAATAAGCCTTTACATGTATACCTTTCCTTTCTGTATCCGATGAAAAAACAAAACCTAACCAAACAAAAGAGATTACTAAAAAACTGAAACAAAAAAAAAAAAACAAATAACAATAGCAAAGAGCCCAAAACAATGATGATATGGACCTGCAAAACAAGGTGTTAGGAACATAACTAATAATCTTCAAGATTGGAACAATTTTGCATGTTAGTGTCTGGTGATCTGAAGAACTTTGAAGAAACATGCTTTTTTACACCCCAGCTCCAGAAAATATTTAACACTATTTCCAGTTCATAATAAGTACTTACATTAACTATTAGTATTACCATTAAATCATCGTTTTATAATTAATGCTATAATTTGATTCACCTCTAAAGACTGATGATCAAGGAAAGAAAATTAACATAAAACCAGGTTGATGAGAGTTTGATCTTAGAGTCATCTCTTAGAAAGGTCAAGTATTCATTTAAAAATATTTTCATTCAAGGCTTCTGTGTGCAGTGAAATGGCTAAGTGGGTCTGAGGCACCAACATCCGCCTCCCCATTCCAGCTGTGCTCAGAGAAGTATGGAGTTTCCAGCAAGCAGGTAGGCGCACGCTATCCCTGGAGTCCAGCCTATTTGGGACTCTTGCACCCTCTGGGTGCAGAGTGAGGGCTGGGCGGGTCTGGGGTGCTTGCATCCACCTCCCCGTGTGTCTGGAGGACTGTGGATTTCTCAGCAAGCAGGCGAGCATAACCAGTTCCAGAGGCCCTGCAGCCTGTGGTAAGTGCCCAGTGCACTCTGCCTGAAGCCCAGACTGTTCGGGATGCTCCAGGTTTCCGGGTGCACTGAAGTGGCTCAGTGGGTCTGAGGCACCTACATCCACCTCCCCATTCTGGCTGCGCTCCGAGAACTGTGGAGTTTCCAGCAAGCAGGTGGGAGAACACTATCCCTGGAGCTCAGCCTATTTGGGACTCTTGCACCATCTGGGTGCACAGTAAGGGCTGGTCTGGTCTGGGGCATCTGCATCCACCTCCCCGTGTGTCTAGAGGACTGTGGATCTCTCAGTAAGCAGGGGAGCATCACCAGTTCCAAAGGCCCTGTGGCCTGCGTTAAGTGCCCAGTGCACTCTGCCCCAAGCCCAGACTGTACAGGACCCTCGAGCCTTCCAGGTGCAGTGAAGTGGCAGGACCCAGGCGCCTACACCCGCCTCCACATTAAGGCTGTGCTCGAGAACTGTGGAGTTTCCAGCAAGCAGGCCAGCACACAGTGTCCTTGGAGACCAGCTTATCTGGAACTACAGGGATTTTAAATAGGCAGAAGAGGGAGACTGGTTCCAGAGGCCCAGCAGCCTGGGGGAACTGGGTGTCAGAGTCCCAGGAGCTGTGAACATAGAAGTGGATTTCCAACAAACACTGAGGAGGCTTTCAAATAATACTTGAAACACAGAAATTTAGGAAAATGACACAACGAAAGACCAAATTACAACCTCAAACCTCCAGCCCAACTCACGAACCCCTAGGAGCAATGTATATAGAAGAAAATGTATGCCATACACCTCAAAAATCGGATGTAATAGCTACTACTGAAATAAACAAGCAACTCCAAGAAGCTTTACAGGAATTCAAACTCGAAATAATCTCCCAGGTAAAAGAAGAAATAATAAAAGAAATTAAAGAGTTTCTGAATATATCTAAAGAAAACACAGTTAAAAAATTGGAGGAAATAAACAAAAAGATAGAATGCCTGGATGAGCAATATAAGAAACAAACAGAATACATAAAGCAGATGCACAGAGATATACAGAAAATAAAAAACTCCACTGAAAGCTGTAAAAACTGCCTCAAAGAAAGTGAAGATAGAATTTCAGACCTTGAAGACAGGATTGCAGCTAGTGAACAGGAAAGGAAAGATCTTTTAAAAATAACAAGGAATCAGGAAATAACAATTCAACACCTGCAAGACGATGCAAAGAAAAACAACAAAAGATTGATAGGAATTAATGAAAAAGAAGGGGACAACATAAAGGATGTCAAGTAGATATTTAGAGAAGTAATAGCTGAAAATTTCCCAAGCATGAGATCAGAAACCAACATCAGGTTCAGTGAAGCCTATAGAACTCCAAATAGTCATAACCAAAATAAAACTACACCAGACATATAATAATCACCATCCAAGAAATCGAACACAAGAATAGATTACTAAAAGCTGTCAGAGGGAAAAGACAGATCACTTTTAAAGCAAAACCTATCAGAATCACAGCAGACTTCTCAGCACAAACAATAAAGTCAAGAAGAGCATGGAGTGAAGTATTCCAGATCCTAGAGTAAAATGATTTCCAACCTAGACTGATGTACCCTGAAAAACTATCATTCAAAATTGATGGGGAAATACAATACTCCCATGACAAAGAACAGCTGAAGAACTTCATGAACACCAAGCCAACCATGCAAAAAATATTGAAAGACAGTTTATATTCACAAAGGAAAAAACCACTAAGCAAAGCAGATAATTAAACAGAACAGAAAGATAAAGATGCAACAACAGAGAGATAACATTTCAACAATAAACCAGCATATAACCGTTATAAACTTTAATGTAAATGGTCTCAATGCACCAATCAAAAGAAACAGACTAGTGAATGGATCAAGAAAAAAATCCAACCATATGCTGTTTACAGGAAACTCATCTACCTAGAAGGATACTCACAGACTGAAAGTCAAAGGATGGAAAAGAATACTTCACGCAACAGGAATTCAAAAAAAAGCAGGAGTAGCCATTCTATTTGCAGACAACATGAACTTTAAACCAACAATGATCATAAAGCACAAAGGTCACTAAATACTGGTTAGGGGAAAACTCCAAGAGGAGGAGATGACTAACTTAAATATATATGCACCAAACTCCAGAGCACTCAGTTATATAAAACAACTATTAACACAAATGAAAACTCAAATTATCAGTAACACAATTGTAACAGGAGACCTTAACATGCCTTTAACACAAAGGGACAGATCAACCAGACAGAAAATGAGCAAAGAAATAACAGAACTGAATCACACCTGTAAACAAATGGACTTGATAGACATATACAGAATGTTACACCCAACAACTTCAGAATACACATTCTTTTTAGCAGTACATGTGTGGATCTCTAAAATAGACCATATATTAGCTCACAGAACATATTTAAACAAATGCAAATGAGTTGAAATCATCCCTTGCATGTTATCGGATCATAGTGCTTTGAAATTAGAAATTAATGATAAAAGATACTGCAAAAATCCCACAAACACATGGAAATTGAATACACACTCTTGAGTAATCAGTGGGTCACAGAGGAAATTAAAGAAGAAATTAAACAATACCTACAAGAAAATGAAAATACAAACACAACTTACCGGAATCTCTGGGATGCAATGAAAGCCGTCCTCAGAGGAATATTTATTGCACTGAGTTCCCACATAAGGAAAACGGAATGAATACAAATAAATAACCTAATGCTAAAACAGCTAGAAAAAGAAGAGCGAGTGAAGCCCAAAGCCAAAATAAGGAGGAAATTATAAAATTCAGAGCAGAAATCAATGCAATAGAGACTAAGAAAACAATCGAAAGAATCAATGAATCGAAGAGTTGGTTCTTTGAAAGAATAATAAAAATTGATAAGCTGCTAGGCAACCTTATTTTAAAAAGGGAAGAAAAAGCTCAAATTCATGCAATAAGAAATGAAAAAGATGAAATTACTACAGACTGTACAGAAATACAGAAGATCATCAACACCTATTTTGAAAACCTCTACTCTCAGAGGTTTGATAACACGGAAGAAATAGACAGATTCCTAGAAACACATGAAGTACAAAAGCTTGATCAAGAGGATTTAAAACTGCTGAATAACCCAATCTCTATTAACGAAATTGAAAATGTAATCAAGTCCTTACCTACAAAAAAGAGTCCAGGCCTAGATGGATTCACTACAGAATTCTATAAGAAATACAAAGAGGACCTAATGCCGACACTCCTCAAATTATTCAATGAAATTGAAAGGTAAGCAATCCTTCGCAAGTCATTCCTGGAAGCAAACATTACTCTAGTACCAAAACCTGAGAGAGACACAACTAAAAACGAGAATTATAGATCAATCTCCCTAATGAACACAGATGCAAAAATCCTCAATAAATTAGTGGCAAACAGGATGCAGCAAATCATCAAAAAGATTATACAACATGAACAGGTGGGATTCATCCCAGGAATGCAGGGATGGTTCAACATACATAAATCAATAAATGTAGTCCACCATAACAGTAAAGCCAAAAGGAACAATCACGTGATCATTTCTACAGATTCAGAAAAAGCCTTTGATAAGGTCCAACATTCATTCATGACAAGAACTTTACAGAAAATTGGAATAGATTGTCTTTACCTCCATATATTAAAGGCCATTTATGACAAACCAACAGCCAGCATCATACTAAATGGTCAAAAATTGACAGCTTTTACTTTAAAATCAGGCACAAGACCAGGATGTCCTTTATCACCACTCCTATTTAACATAGTACTAGAACTACTAGCCAGATCAATTAGACAAGAGAGAGAAATAAAAGTGGTAAAGATAGGAAAAGAAAACTTAAATTATCATTGTTTGCAGATGACATGATACTCTACATAGAAGACCCCCTAAACTCCATTGAAAGACACTTAGATATAATAAATAAATTCAGTAATGTATCTGGATACAAAATCAATACTCCGAAATCAATAGCATTCCTATATACTAACAGCAAAATTACAGAGAGGGAAATAAGCAAAACCACACTCTTCAGATTAGTAAGCAAAAAAATTGAAATATTTAAGAATTACTCTTGCGAAAGAAGTGAAAGACCTATACAGGGAAAATTATAATACACTGAAAAAAGAAATTGAAGACGATCTCAGAAAATGTAAAGTCATCCCTTTCTCATTGATAGGTAGAACAAGCATTGTGAAAATAGCAATTCTCCCAAAGCTGTTATACAGATTCAATGCAAGCCCCATAAAAATACCATCAACACACCTTATAAATCTAGATAAATCATTCCTAAAATTATTCTGGAACCAAAAGAGACCTAGAATAGCAAAGGCAATTCTAAGCAGCAAAGGCAAAGCAGGAGGCATCACAATCCCTGACTTGAAGTTATACTACAAAGCAACAGTACTAAAATCAACATGGTACTGGAATCAAAACAGAACCAAAGATCAATGAAATAGATTAGAAGATACAACCACAACTACCAACACACTCAACCACCTTATCTTTGATAAAGGAGCCAAGCAGGTTCACTGGAAGAACAATAGTCTCTTTAATAAATGGTGTTGGAAAAACTGGCTCTCAATTTCCCAAAAACTAAAGCTAGACCCATGCCTATCACCATGTACTAAATTAAAATCTAAATGGATCAAAGATATGAATATTGAAAAAGAAACACTAAATCTATGAGAAGACAAATTGGGTAGAAACCTTGAAGACATAGGGGTAAGTAGAGAATTCATGAACAGCACTCAAACCACACGGGAAATACTTCCCAGAATCAATAACTGAGACCACCTCTTATTAACAAGTTTCTGCATGTCAAAAGAAATCTCCAGCATAGTGAAAAGAAAACCCACAAACTGGGAAAAGATCTTAGTGAACTCCCCCTCAGACAAGGGACTTTTGTCTAAAACATATAAAGAATTTAAAAAACTCAGACCCCCAAAATTCAAAGATCCAATCCAAAAATGGGCATTTGAGCTGAATACGCAGTTTTCAGAAGAAGAATTACAAATGGCAAATAAATACATAAAACATGTTCATCATCATTGGTCATTAGAGAAATGCAAATTAAAACCACACTGAGATTCCATCTTACTCTTGAAAGAATGGCCAGGATCCACAAAACCAATGACAACAAATGCCAGAGAGGCTGTGCAGAAAAAGGAATTCTCCTACAGTGTTGGTAGGACTGGTACAACCTTTAAGGAGGTCAGTCTCGAGATTTCTCAAAAAGCTGGGATTGGAAGTCCCATTTGTTCCAGCGAGTTCACTTCTAGGCATATGCCCAGAAGAACTAAAAGCATCATACCACAGTGATATATGTGCACCTATGTTTATAGCAGCACAATTTGTAATTGCCCAATCTTGGAAACAACCCGTGTCCATCAATTGAGGATTGGATATAAAAAATTTTGGAATTTCTATATAATGGAGTATTACTCAGCTATAAAGAAGGGTCATATGGAGATATTTTTCAATAAATGGGCGCAGCTTGAGACCATAATCATAAGTGAAATAAATCAATCTCGCATGTGTGAATACCAAATAGTTTGCCTAATGTAAATATTAATTCAAATATATAAAAGTAGATGGTAATCATGATTCCCCACTATGTGGCCTTGAAGCCTTATATAGTTTTCACTTATTAATTGGAAAGGCTGTATTCTGGACTGCTTGATATTATTGCCTGTGATGAATGAACAGCTATTTTGAAGAAAATAAGTCATCATAATAGCTAGTGCTTATTTACTATCATCTTGTTTTGAAGCCCCACCAAACTATGGCTTTTCTGTCTCCATTGGTTTTATTATGATGTATCTTGCTGGATTTTATTATATGTGATAGTATAAACAAAAACTGTTATAGGCAAAGAGATAATATAGAAACCATTGTTTATTTTCTGTTAGTTGGTTCTGAAAACCCTACAATGCTTTCATCCACTTGAATGGTTTTACACTGAATTTATATGTTTGAAGCTATAGTATAGGAAGTTATATTCAAATATTTCAAGGAAAAAGATAGACACTATGGTAAATACTATTAAACCGGGTTATTTGGTGGTGAAGCACTAGGTTGCTGAAACTGTCATGCTTTGACCTGTACTGTTATGATGTTTTGTCCTCTTTTATCTCAATCTCTTCCTCTTTCATTAAAAAATTATTTAGTTATTTTTTATGATTTTTTAACTAGGAGAAAAATAAAAAAAAATAGCAGGCTATATTATAGTAACTTATTGATTTCCTATTAACTTGATTTGAAGTCCTGTAATACTTCCACTAACTTGTTTTGACTGATTAGACTCTGTTCCGTTCTGTATGATAGTATCAATTTTGAAGGTATAGGCAACTACTTTGAAGGCAATAAGATTCACTATGATTCCCATTCTGGTTTGACTATTATCTTCTTTGGAAGTCCTGTGGTGTTTACAAGGTTTAGGTTTTATTGGTCTTGTTCTCTACTGTTTTGTTCAACTTTATAATACCTAATGAGATAGACAATTCTTTTTAAGGAAGCAAGAGGCATTATGGTAATCACTGGCGATAACCTTATATTCTGTTTTTACATCATGTGCTATGTCTATCCTTGGTTTTGACTGACAGCTTTGTTTTGCCATATTTGACTTTATTCTCTTCCCAAAAAAGGTAATAAGAACTAAGGAGTAATAAAACCCAAAATGTGTAAATTTTGTTGTAAGAAAGAGAGAAAAAATGCTCTAAATTATACAACTGCAAGTGTTTTTGGGGTGTTAAATAGCTGCCCATATTAATGTTTTTGTTTGGATCATTGAACACAACTGTTTGCAGTCTCACTGTTTGAATGTCCTGTATGCTTTGATACTGTGACTTTAGAAACTGTCTCTAGGATGATAATTGTAATCTATTAACTGGTGATTTCTTACTTTTTTTTGTAGTTCTATATTAATTGTACCTTTACACTGGTTTGTTTTTTTTTGTTGTTGTTTGTTTGTTTTTTCTCTTTTTCCTTTTAAATAAAATTAAATAAAATATTTTCATGCAATGAAATAAAAATTTATTTTTCACATTGAGACAAGCAGAATGTGTAACAGGTAACATAACTAAAGAATAAGAGGAAGGAAAAAATAATGCTATAAAGCAAAATAAAGAGAGAGAAACAATAAAGACACTGGGAAGAGACAGTAATTCCTAATGGTCTCTTCTTGCTCAGGTAGTTTAATTACTTGAGATGGATTACTTAAGGGAAACAGAGGTTCCATCAACAATTCTGTTTCCCAGTGTAATTATTTTTCATGTTTTTAATCTTCTTTACACATAACTCTACTTTTCTTTAGCTGAAATAGAAAGGAAGAAACATACATGACAGAGAATTATATCCTCTTGAATATTTTAGTTTTACCTGTAAAATGTGAAAAACAGAAATTAATGACACATTTAAAACAACAGTCTTTTATTTCTCTGGTTTGGTATTTACTAGAATGCTTTCCTGAGACATTTTGTCAGTGTTTCTAAATGACTTTAGTTAGCCATGAAATACCTTGTTTAGAATTGTTCTTGGGTACAAATAGAGAAAATGAGCAACCGTTAAGTAGAACGGGATTTTCGCTAACTCAGCTTCCTAGAAGAATCAATACTGTATCATAACTTTCCTCCCCTGTTGAAATAGTGTTTTTAAAACATAAAGATTCTATTCTTCCTTGGGAAAAACCAATGTTTAAATTTTCCACCTGACATGTTATAGCGTTATATTTCATGTCAGGTTGTTTCAACCATGGCAAATGATAGGAAGTCTCAGTGATACTATGATACAAATTCTCCAGCTCACACTGAGTTACTTAGTGAGACATGTCAGCTTGAAATATACATGGGAAAGATGTACCATTCTGAAAACCAGAGATAACGCCATGGTCCCAGGGATAGTGCTGTTCATCGTTTACTTCTGATCCAGGGACAAGGTAACAAAACAAGATAGTAACACAATTTATTGAGCTTAGTATAATTAAGACAATAGAAAGATTTGTTTTAAGTCAGTGGGCAAAGAAACATAAAAACAGCCAAATATACTGTTTTGAGTTTATATGGTTCTGAAAGTTCTATGAAAAAGCTCTAAAATTTACCTTTTATCAACTTTCTGCCAGGTTCATTACAATATATGATTTGATTTGCTAGCCATAATTTTCTTCAAAGAGTTTATACTAATTTCATTTTTTTTAAAAGAAAAAGAAGGCTCAACATCATTGTTGCCCGCCGCCTTCTTCTTTGCAATTTAAGAATAATAGAATTTCTTCTAAGTTATTTCTTCATCTGGCTTTGAACCAAGCATCAGATACCATCAGTTTTTCTGCTGTAGCAACATTACTCTATTTCAAGACTTTGGTATTTTTGATTTAAAACTTTCTAGTGGCTTACTTAGTAAACAGTGATTTTACTAAATTTAGTTTTTCATGTACTTCCAACTACTTTTTTTATTATCTTTAAGCATAACACTGATTATTCACAACTTTACCCAGAAATCTTTCATTTGGAGTATTATTATTTATTTTAAAAAGAAAAAAAAAACAAATCACAATAAAATAGAGTTGCAAAAACAGATTAGTAGGAGAATTGTAATAATTAATACATTGCATATTGTTGCCTTTGTAGTAGTTATTTACAGTGTTGGATGTCAGCTGAGTAACCAAGAATTGCTGGCTTAACCTCTGTCAAGTTCATTTAAATATAGAAACCCACTTAAATCCTCAAATTTGCCTCCCAAACAGCCACAGAACTGTGACAGGGTTCTGGAAACTGAGGAGACAGAGACAGCGCTGGTTACTAGCAGCATAGGGGGATGATGACTGGGTCAGAAAGTAAAGGGGCTGGGATCATAGCTCAGCAGTCAGTGCTTGCCTGGCTAGCCTAAGGTCCTGAGTTCAAATTTCAGTACAAAAAAAGGAAGGAAGGAAGGAAGGAAGGAAGGAAGGAAGGAAGGAAGAAAGAAAGAAAGAAAGAAAGAAAGAAAGAAAGAAAGAAAGAAAGAAAGAAAAAAGAAAGAAAGAAAAATGAAGGAAGGAAGGAAGGAAGGAAGAAAGAAAAAAAGAAAGAAAGAAAGAAAGAAAGAAAGAAAGAAAGAAAGAAAGAAAGAAAGAAAAGAAAGAAACTAAAGAGCTCCTCCCTCTAGGACCTCAGTGCCAAACGCTTTAAACAGGACTCTAAACTAATCTCAGAAAGACAGCATACAATTCACGGCAGAGTGCGATAAAGGGCTGAAAAAGAGAAAAATTAAGACCAGATGAATCCTTGAAGTATTTATGTACAAAACTTAGCTGTACGGTAAAGTCTCATGGGAGATGGCCATGGTGGTTCACGTCTGTAATCACAATGTAATCCTGCCACTTCTTGATCTTGAAGCAGGAGCATTAACTTAGACAGTTAGCAAGACACTGTGTCAAAATTTGAGTAAGCAGAGTGTGTAACTCAGTCTGAAGGCCTTGGTTTCAAAGTGCAGTACTGAAAGAAAAACAGAAAGGCGCTTGGATATATAGTATGGATGTGAAAGGAAATCTGCAAAGAAGATGAGGACCAAAACAGTACTGAACTTACCGTTCCAAATATATCAGAATGTTTGAAAAACTAGAAATTTTCTACAAAATGGCGACTCATATTTGTCGTGCCAAAATATTATGGAAATTCACCATTCAGATATTTAGAAATTTCTTTGATCTTTTAACAGATGCTTCTTTCCTTGCTAAGTAAATGATTTATCAATCCTGCCATTAATTTTCAACTACTATATATGATTTTGAGCTAAGGCTCTCTCTCTCTCTCTCTCTCTCTATCTATCTATCTATCTATCTGTCTTTTTAAGACAAGACCTCACTATGCAGCGCAGTTCAGGCTGGCCTTGAGCTCCCTTTGTAGCCCAGGCTGGTCTCAAACCTGCAAGGATCTTGCTGCCTCAGCCTCCCAAGTGGTGGGAATACAGGCATGTGCCCCCACATATGGCTACTTCTCTTTCTTTCTTATCTATAATCAATGTCTCAATATCTACTTCTACTGTGAGACTAAAACTTTCAGAAGATGCAAGTAGCCGCTACAGAGTTGTCTCTAAAGAGAAAGTTTGGCAGGATGTTTGTGGGAGGAATAAATGCAGAGGGTTATATATTTTCTAGGTACACTAAGTGCCAGCCGACTTCAAAACCTGGTATGTGGGGTAACGCTATCTCTTCAATCTACTAGATCTCCAATCTAGTAGATTAGGTAGATAAAAAAAGTACTTATTGAGAAGCATGTTCATAGATGTTTAAGGTTACATAGTAACGTAATGCCAAAAGAATTTTATATAACAGAAAAGTGGGCAAATACAAACAATATTTTGGCAAATCAGGTGGGCAAAACAACATAGAGTTACAGTTCTATCATTATGCCTTTTTAAAATGCCCTGTAGAGCAAAGAAAAGATGTGTCACTCAGACACCAAAGGTTAACTGCTTGCTATGGCTTGTGTCTAGATGCCCCTCCCCACTGCAAAACCTCATGCCGTCACAGGTAGGGCTTTTCAGAGGTCGCTGGATCTAAAGTATATGACACTAAGATTCCATGTGTGATGCTGGGATCAAGGGTGTGTTGAAAGAGTTCACTGATTGGTTTGGCATAGCTCTGGTTGTGAATAACAGGGAGGCCTAAATTTGGTGTGAGTGTGTAGCCTGAATAGAATATAAGAACAGAAAGAGGACTGCTGCAGCTGCTTGGTTCTTGCTCTCTACTTTTTTGTCTTCCTTCCTTCCTCCCTTCCTGCTTTGCTGCCTTGGTGCTTACCCTGACTCTCCTCTATGACACCCCTCTGCCATGCCACCCACCCTAACTATGAACTGAAGCCTCTGTGAACTCAACTAACATAAACATTTCCTCCTTTAACTTTTTTTCCTCCACTGGGAATTTAACCCATGACCTTGCCCTTGCCAGGCAAATGCTGTGCTGTGGAGCTTATATTCCTGGACCCACCTTTAACTTTAGGTGTTGCGTATTTTGTATCAGCAAGAATAGTCACCAAAACACTGCTCTAAAGTCTACATAGTCATTACTTGATACCATTGGCTCAAGAACACATACACACAAAATTCCAAGCACTTTCAAGTTCCTTACATAAAATTGTGTAGTATTCACATATAAAGTATGTATATTTTGTTTAGTTTAAATCATCTGTAGATTACTTGCAATACCTAATAACATTTAAATGCCATTAAATGATCCTTTCATTATCATGTAGGTAATAATGAGAAGAAAAATTCATAATTTTAGTATACATTTAACTTTTGTTTGAAACATTATCTTTTCTATATACAGTTGTTTGAATCTGTAGATGCTGGATCTGTGCACAATGGGGGAAGTTCAGGTTTTATAGGATAATTACCAGAATAATATAAGAGTCAGTTAACTAATGAGTTAGACAAAATACATGCAATTTGATCCCAACCCTATGAAGGTCAATATGTATTTAGTGTAAGGGGAAAAGATGTGTATGTGCTCATTTAGCTATAGGAAAATATTTGAAATAATTCTATGTAATAAAAGTTGGATGACTTTCATATTATTGTATACGTTGCATATTTTCAAGTTCTCTATTGTGTCACATATTCATTGTTGTACAATAAAATTATGATTTTAAAATAAATGAATAAAATGAATAGAGAAAGTCTAAGACTCCTCCTTATGGGATGGATGACAATGATGTTTGTACTATGCAATTAAAGTTTTCCACAATATGATTTTCTTAATCATCACTTGGTTCAGCATTTAGCTCAAAAAAATTCAGCTTCTTTATACATGACTTACATGTACATCTTATCAACAAATGTTTACATAAACAAAATAATAAAAGTGTTTTATGTTAAAAGAAAATATTTTGGAATTGCTTGTTGGTATCCATTTATCCATCCAAACCTGTACACTATTACAAATATCTCATCATTTATTGCAGCCCTATAATTCATTAACCACAACCTGTGTATCTTTTGTACGTCACCAATGACTAAATACATATCTTGGCTTCCCTTGTTCTCTCCATTTCCCATTGTATTTGGAAAGCAATTCCTCAAGCCTCCAATAAACCACTCAACATTTAGAGATAATCCCTCTGTTTTGGCATCTTTTAGAACATTTTCCACCCTCACATATCAATATATCCCTCCCTTAAAAATAACTGTGCAAAAGCAGAAGTTTTAGAAGGCAAGTAGATTTTTCTCTGGGTTGTGCCCTTAGCAACCAGCCGGCTACACAGAATTAGTAAGGAAGGACTATCCACCCTTTGCAACAGAAAGCACAATTCTTTGGAAAATTTTCCAAGACCACATAGGAAGCTTCCCTCTGGAGAAAACAGGACAATAGGGATGAGGAAGAATAGGAGGAGGGCACTGCAATAATTCTTGCCTTCTTTGTAATTCTTTAGCCTCCATAATTTTTACTTTCCTTGCTATTTAACTTCCAGCTTAACCCAAAGTAATCAGAATGTTACAGTCAGAGCTCTGAAATTGCGATCGATTCTTAGCACACTAACTGGAAATTACTCTATTCACTGCAAATAAGAAGAAAGAATTGCCAGCGCCAAAATGAAGCAATGCTACTTCCCTTTCCTAGAAATAAAGTAACTAAGAGTTATAATAGGAACAAAAATGTAATGAAAAAGTCTTGCTTTTCTCAAATCCACATACATTCTTCTCTTTCTATAAAATGAAGAGTAGATCAGAGCTGTGGAAAGAATACAGGTTTTCTTCTCTTACTGCCTCTCATATATGTCAATATTTCAAGGTGTATTTTGCTAAACAGAAAGTCAAATCTCTCATGTATGGACATTTTTTGGTATGGACTTGAAATTTTCCCTTCCAGGGGAGAAATTTTCCAGGTTTCTCCTGGGATTTCCCTGTCTCCTTGCACTCAAAGGTGCAGGATCAGGACACCTTCCCATGCAGTCCAACCTCAGGCAATATCTGCTCAGAACTAGAAAGTTCTAGGAAGAAATAAATGTCTTAGGGAAGGTCAGTGTGAACAAGAGACATTTGCTTGGGCAGTTTTTAATCAATGAGACTGTCACCCACAGGGAAGATTCAACAGCAAGGTCAAATTCCCGTCTAACTGAGATTTGAGCTCTAACTGAAAATCTTTATGTTAAGTCAAAAAAAGAAGAAATAGCATTCTAATGAACATCAGTTTAAAATGATTTTTTTTTAAACAAAGTGAGATGAATCTTAGAAAAATACATGAAAAGGTCTTTAACTTTGGATTTTTAAAGAGAAAAGAGCCTGAAAGCGTGAGGGCATTCGGGAAAAGGGCAAATGGACAAAAGTCTGGCTTTTAAAAGAAGCGAAGGTATATGGGTGGAAAACAGATCCAGACTGCCACCTAATTATTGCACAACCAGTGATTTCTCTTAACCTTTCTGAACCTCAGTCATTTGGTGATCCTTGGTGGAATTCTCTAAAGATAAAAGTCCTTCAGTGCATGAAATAGTGCACAGCAAGTATGATGGGACTGGTGTTTGATTTCACATAACAAAAAATGTCAATGATAACACTATAAATAACTGAAAATAAGTTGATTTTTAATATGTATGTCAGGTTATTAAAGAAATGACTACATTTGTGACTCTACAAAGATAATATTTTCATCTCTAGACATTGGCATGGAATGAAGAATTAATCCACACATGCACACATAAAAAAGATTGCAGAAACATACAGTCCATAAAGAGGTTAAATAACTCATATGAAGGATACATTTAACCTCATTTTGCAGCTTTTAGACAAAATACATGTCACAGAATAGAAACTATTTGGAAAGCATACGTGAGAATTTCTTTTTTTGAAAAATTTGTGACATACATGAATTGGAGAATGTACTATGAAATAATTAATTATTTTTTTCAGTAATTTTTCCTCTTTGGGTTTGACCTATAAATTTCACAAAGATCATTGTATGTGAATTATCTTAATATCTATTTGAATATTAAATAATGAAAAATACACATGGAATCGAAAATGATATTTATATCACAAAAGCCTAACACTTGTGCCAGTTAATCATTTTCCTTTGTATTAATATCTATTTGTGTTATATCACATTCAGCTTGAGAATTTAATATGCATACAGAGAGCATCTCAGTCTAACATCCCCTTCCTAACTTTCATATACCACTGTCAGTGAACCTCTTTCCCATGTCCACAAGCTCCATCTCCCTATCATCTGTCATCTATCTTTTATGTTACTCATTAAATTATTCGTATTTTGGGTTTCTCTTTTAAGAAAAAGCATACAATATTTAAACTCCTATGTCTGATTTATTTCATGTAGCTTTGTACTCACAAAATACATCCATTTTCTTACAAATGACTCAAAGCCATCCACCTTCATGGTTCAGAAGTATTCTTCACATTTTCTTTATTCATTAACTGATGTGCCTATAGAATGATTACAAGTTTTAGCTATTATGACTTACACTGTTATAAACATGGGTAAGCATATATCACTGTACCATAGTGTCTTTAACCCTTGGAAGACACCAGAAGATGCACATCTGGGTCAAATTGAATTTCTATTTCTAGTTTTTTGAGTAATCTTTATACTTATTTCCCTAGTGATTGTATTAGTTTACACTCCCACCAAAAATATAGATTCTTTTTCCCAAAACCTCACTAGCAATTGTTTTTTTTTTTGTCTTCTTGACCATAGCCATATTTTCTAAACTAAGATGGACTTTCAGCATTATGTTGATTTATATATCTTTCCTTGTCAAAAGCGCTGAGAATTTTCTATGTAATTATGGGTCATTTGTAATTCTTGGTTGAGAAATGTTGATTCAGTTCAATTCCCCATTTTTTAATTGGGTCTTTTATTTTGGGAATGCAATGATTTTTAGTTCTTTATGTATTCTAGATATTAGCCCTCTGTCCAAACCGTAGGTAGGAAAATTTTTTTTTTCTAATATGTAGGTTACCTGTCACTCTATTTTTTTGTTCTCTTTACTGTGCAGAAGCTTTTCAATTTTATAAAATCACTTTTGTTGAATGTTCACGGATTTTTTTGGAACTTTTCAGAAAATCTTTATTTCTGCCTCTGTCGCAAGTATCTTACCTACTTTATCTTCCACCAGATTTAGTTTTTCGCCTTCAATATCTAGATGTTCACTCTATTTTTATTTTATTTTAATATAGAGTAGGAGATAAAGGTTTAAATTAATTCTTCAGCATGAGGATAACCAATTGGTCTAGTACCATCTTTCTAAGAGGCTATCTTTTCTTCTGCATATGATTTTGGCTTTTTTGTCAAAGATCACATGACTGAATATGCTTGGGTTGTTCCTGCATCTTTAAATTAGTTCTGTTCACCCACATGTCTGTTTATGTGTCAGTATCATGCAGATTTCATCACTGTAGCTTTGTGTTGTAGTCAGGGTTTGCAAGGAGAACAATAAAAATCAGGACATGGAATTTATAATATTATTTTATAATGATCACCCAGAGTTAACAGAGAGTGCAAGAAATCTATTGACAACACCAAAAACATAGAATATTCATCCAAGGGCATGAATCCCACAGCAATGTCCTACATGAGTCCAGATGAAGACCCAGAGCTCATGACAATGCCTCCCACAAGTCCAACTGGAGGTCAAGAGCCCACAAGAAGAACACACACCAGTCTCTTTTGGATTCATGATTAGAAGTCCCAAAGGTCAGCAAAAGTCTTTGCCAGTGGGTTGAAGGAGCTGTGCTGGTAGGTTGAGGCTTCTGTGCTGGAGCTGAGAAGTCATGCTCAAAACAAAAACCAAGCCTCTCCTGAAAAACATCACAGCTATCCTCAGCAACACGGAGGCCTTGAATTCATTTGATGATAAGCACAGTCAAGTACATGCCAGGAAGCCAGCGTAACAAGTTCATCCTAAAGATAAGGCAGCACACATCTTTCTCTCAGGAACCAGGAAGCAAAGCTTGATGTAAAGACCAGAGCTTTTCCAGGAGAACCAACGGCTCATACAGTAACACCTAGGAGAACCCACAATGCCGCAATGCCTCAACTCCTCCCTCAGCTTCTCTACATCTCTATTTATGCTGGCAACATTCCTCAGGTGGAACATCTACGCTCAGCACCATGGTCATTTAATTTCTCTGGTCATTAAATTCCATTTAAGTTAACCACGAGTTTTTAATCCATAACACTTTGTAATATAACAATATCCAGGATTATGATGCTTCCTGCTTTGCTCTTCTTTGTTAAAGCTGCTTGATGGTACTCTGATTGTCTTCTGGTTTAGTAAAGTTCAGGATATTTTTCTAGTTCAACGAAGAAAGTAGTTGCTATTTTGATCGAAATTGAAGTAAAAATCCATATCATTTTTAATAATATATCCATTTTGACAATGTCCGTTCCTAATATCCATGAATAGAGCGTCTTTCTGACTATGATGTCCTTTTCAACGGTTTTTCCACAATGCAGTATTTCTCCTTGTAGAAAAACTTTTGAGTCTTTGGTTGGGAAAATAGCAAGATATTTCGTTTTTGAAGGTATTGTGGATGGTATCATTTTCCTGATTTCTCTCTCAGTGGGTTCATTGTTTATATGTAAAATATTATTTATTTTTCCTATGGGTTTTCTACCATAATATTCTGTTAAATTTGTTTATTTCCTCTAAGCGTCTTCTAGTAGATTAAAAAAAATTTCTTTGTAAAGGATCACATCAACAAGAATGAAGTTGATTTTCTTTCTTTCTTTCTTCCTTTCTTTCCATATCCCTTTCGTTTATCCCTTTCCTGTTTTGGGGTGGCGGCTTAAACTTTAGTAATATACTGAACTAGAATGTAAATATGGACACCCTTTTCTTATTCTTATTTAGAGGAAATAAATGAAAATTGATAAAAATCATCACTTTGGCTGTATTAAGAAACTCGTAGAGTGATAATTGCATCATGGTGCACTATTTATCTGTGGATTTATCTACTGATGTTCACAGCTGAATATGCTGTTAGAAAAATGGGTCCAGTTGGAGGTAGAGAGAGTTCCTTTGGAGGGTGTATGTGCTCTCTTCTTTGCCACTGCCTGTTGTGTCAATTTACTCGTCCATACCCTTCCATCAGGATGTTCTTGCTTTGGAGTCAGGGAATGTGAACTAAAACCTTTGAAAGTATTTCCACATTTAAGTAATGTATATCAAGGAGTTGGTCTCACAATACAAAGATAACTGGTAAAAGGTGATACAGTATCAGTAAACAACTTACTTTTAAGACACTATTAAATGAGACATAGACATTGTATATTCACTATATGATTATAGTGCTTTCTCAGCAGAAGCATATTCGAAATTAACATCTATAGAAGAAACTGCACAGTGGAGTATCCTGTTATAACTACTAATTTAAATAAAAGGTACTGAACATAGGCATGAAGTTAACATTCAGTAATTATATTGCTTAATGTAATATCCAAGAAGACTTTGGAAGCTTCATATTTTTAGTGCTTGACAACCCAGTGCTTCAAAATTAGAGTGGAAGAAATGTGTTCTACTCTGTATGTACTTAAAGATGATGTCCTTTCTTGAGCATGCTGTATGTCACTAGAAGTTTATCATTACATAGCAATATTTTGAAATCAAACATTAAATAAATACAATTATAGTTCAGATGAACCAAGAAATGGTTTAAGATATTAATAATATTTAATCAGATATTGGAAAATATATTATTGTGCTATAAAATCATGGGTGATTTGTTTGCTTGCAGTACTAGGAATCATACACAAAGGTGCTCTAGTACTTAGCAACACCAGCTAAGTGTTTTTCATTTTATTTGGAGAAAAGGACTTGCTAATTTACCTAGATTGACCCCAGACTTGCCATCCTCGTGACTCACACTGTTAAGAACCCAAAATTACTGGCCTGCATTTCCACTCCTGGCCTAACATCACAGTTGAATTCTTAAAACTGTAATAACATTAAAAACAGTGCCCTTCTTATGTTGAGAAGTTTTTTGAAAGAACAAGTTTATTTCCACATCTTAATCACCAATTTATTTTTGTATTTGTCATGATTTTCAATAATGAAAGTAATTTATCATTTCTAAATGGGAGGTTATGAAATCTATACATAGCTGAGTAAATAAAAGTTTATATTCGTCCATTATGAATGTTGTATTAGTCAGAGTTTTGCTAGACAAAACAGATATAGCACAAGATATACAAATGTGTAAGAAATAAAAAGATTGGCTTATGATGTCAGCCACAGAGTCAAATGAGGAAGCATGCAGAGGGTGTCTACAAGCTGGAGGCCAAAAGATTCAATCCAAGGTCTGGAGTTCAACCTAGTGTCTTGTGCAAGTCAACCCCAGCAGGCTGGTGGGTCTGTGACAGAAGGCCAAAGGCTCTACGGTGGATGGTTGAAGAGTCTGTGCTGGAAAGCTAAAGAGACTATCTAAGAAGCCTGGAGAGGACGAGAGGACTTCCAAACCAAAGGCGAAGACTGGAGTTTCTCCAAAGAATGGAAGGCATTTGTCCTTCCTCTTTCCCTTTTATATCTCCATGTGACGAGCCACCTGCGGTTGGGTCTTCTACACCCTACCATGCAGGGTTGCTAAACCCCTTTAAATTAAGCTTCTAAATGTTTCAAGTTGACACAGTAAATCAGCCATTGCAAATATTAAAGAAATTCTTCACAGAGGGAGAAAAGTAACTCTTACAATTGGATTTTAAACTATTAAATACATGTGAGCATAATTTTAGAAATAAAATATTTATATCTATTTTAATTCTTTAAGCTTGAACCAGCATTAAAGATTAAAGCATATAAATCACACAAGAAAAATCACGTATGCCCTATGAAAGACCACGTCATATGTAATAGGTGAATGAGGATTCTGACAGTGTGCAGTGATGTGCAGTTTCCTTCAGATCCTGTGGCCTGCCTTACGTGCAGGTGTGCTGATGCAGTGCATGTGCCTCTTTTCTACACTGACACAGTGAAATCTATAGAAGGAGATGTCAGTCTGCCTTCAAGTGAGGCAAATGCACAACTTAGGTTTCACTTTTTTATTTATGTGTTTTTATTTATTTATTGTTTTATTTTGAAGGTAGTAAAATAAAACAGAATGAGACACAGAAAAGCAAATTGAGACAATGCAGTGAAACTGGTACTGAACTTTAAGGCAGGATACTGGGGTAACAATAATTGATAGTACAGTATATCCTGTTACCTTTACAATAGATTCAGGGATAGCAAAATCAAACTAAATTAGGTATAGCAAAATCAAAACAAAACAAAAAGAACATTATAAAACCTATCAAAACAGAATATTGAGTAGAACAAAATAATTAATCAGAACAAAGCAAACCCATGAAAACAATATTTGCCTTCAAAGAGAAGATAGAAGAACAATG
Organism: Cavia porcellus; assembly: GCF_034190915.1. Taxonomy (NCBI): domain Eukaryota; kingdom Metazoa; phylum Chordata; class Mammalia; order Rodentia; family Caviidae; genus Cavia; species Cavia porcellus. Next base: position 96,611,399 of record NW_026947487.1, read on the forward strand.
CCCCATATTTTCTGTATTGTGATGGTCAGCCTCCCAAGAGCTGCTCAGACCGCTGGCTCCAGGTCAGTATAATCAACCCAAACATGCAAGCATTTAGTTGCTTTATGCTGGACACCATCCAGTTGCTCACAAGGGGAAGGGAATGTTGTATTCTCAGCCTGGGCACAGGTAGACTCACAGGAGACGCTAACTTGTTCTCTTCCCAGCGCACCTGCTGTTCGCTAGTGCCCCCCTTTACCGGAAAGAGGGCTCCTTGCTTTCTTGCTCAGCCCCTCAAGTTCCAACATAGCTGTCTCTCCAGAGAGGCTGATTTGTTCTCTAACTGGCACCCTGTTGCTTGCTCATACTGCTACCGTGAGGTTCACTTTCTAATCAACTTCAAATGAATGACAAAAAACTAAAACATGGTATTTGCATACATACAGCATTATGCTTACTGATAGTCCCCTAAATATTTCACCACTGAATACATATATGCTTTCAGTCTTCTAACATTTTCCAAAATTTTGTTTTAAAACCATAGTGAACCTTTAATAGCATTTCCAATGACACAGATTGAGAAAGATGATATTAGGCTGCCAATTAGCTGTAAAAGCTACTTTTGTATAATTGTTTGCATTAAATTGCATTATTTTAAGTATTTTGTTCAGTTAATTATAATGAATACCAGGATGAGAAATATTAAGTGCATGAAATTAAGAAAACACAGCCAGTGGGAAGCAATGAGGGTTATGTTTTGCTTTGCATTGGTTTCCTTCTTTTTTTCATTTTAGAAGAAAAACCACCAATTGAATTTAAAATAAGAGCTATTATCTTTCTGTATTGCCATTTAAAATATACCTCTGAACCTAGGATGCTCGAAAGGATTATTTGTTATATTTGATAATCATCAATATGAAGATTTGTTGAATTTAAGTGCATTTGTAATTGTGGTGTGGGCACACTATATTATATCGTATGAAATTCTATTTTACTAAGTAGCATCTCAGAGATGCTCACAAAATATTAACTGATATAAGACATGAGAAATAATGGAAACTAATGAGTACAAACTCAAGGAAAATATTTCACTTGGCAGCAGGTTTATGCCAAGGTGGTTAAATTGTACCCATGATAAGTATTTAGACAGGATATAGTGAAATTGGGAAATACATAATCTCAGTGCAAGAGAGTAGATGTCCAAGAAACCATGAAACAGTCTAGCTGGGTGGAGACCCCATTCAAACTGTATCAATACATACCTAATTTTTCCTTGAACATCCTATCAAGGGGCAGGCCTCTCTAGATATACAGCGTAAGGCACATGGAAATTGAGACAGTCACTCCACTGCAGATGTTTTTTGCAAGTTTTATTCCAGCTGATCAAATATCCCTTGAGATCCTCTGTAACTTGGATTTTTTTCATTATTTAAAGATCCATTTCGGTGTGCACACTTAAGAGATATTTATGAGGATTCTTCTCCATTTCAGGTTCAATGCTACTTCTGTGGGCAAGAAAAATACAAAACCAGATAAATCACTGGTCATGAAAATATGAAGCAAATGACCTGACAAAGTATAAAGATTTAAATAATGAGTCAACAGATATGGAATAGGTAATACTGTACATGCATATGTATGTGCAGCAATAAGAGCAGAATGTCTTCCTGGAATTTATGATAATCTAGATTTTACTAAGTTAGAAATTTCATTGGCAGAATGATGAGAAAGATATTGGGATCTAGTCTATATGTTTCATTTTTCTTACGGAAGAGAGAACAGCTTGGAATATGGCAACAAATATGTATAAAACTTATAGAATCATAGAGACTTTATATAGTCCAGTCTGTACATTTTAATAAAATTACATTGTTAGTAATCAAAATTATTTGATTTGTAGTGTCTGCGATTTTAAACTTTATTTAAGAGAATTACCAGTAGCAAGGGTATGAGTTATTCAGATAAAATAGTACCAAGCATATTTCATGAAGAGTCTAAGGTAAGAAAATTATATAAACATAAAGTATTTATTAGAGAAATGTAAAAGGCTATATAAAGATAATGCTTGTGACAAGGAAAATTTTCTAAGTGCAACAAAATTAAACAACATATAAAAAGATTACAAATTTAATAAAAACACATAATTTTCTCATGCAAAGCTAATTTAAATGTTAAAAAGAAAAAGCATAAACAAAACACCTATAGGTTTGGACATGGTTTGTACCAACCTAGATAAGAAAAGGATTAGTATCTATTTGGAATATTTTTAAACTATTTGCTCTAAGCATAGTAAAGTGTGGGTGAGACTATTAAAATTCATTAATAGATTATGTGACTCAAAAGTTTTATATCTACTTTCTTTTGCTAATTTCATCTCATTCTTTCTTTGGTCTATATACTTAATTGACACAAAAGTGTACATGTTCAAGGATTACAATGTTATGTTTTTATTCATGTATACTTTATTTAATGAATAAATCTATGCCATTTCTTTATTGTTGATCACATTGAAAGTGTTCTCCTCCAGCTACCTTGAGATATACAATGTACTATCTTTAACATACTGGGCCATTGAACACTGGAACACCTGCCCCACTGAACTGTTATGTTGGATGGGTTGACCAATCCGTTCTTGTATTTTTGTGGTTGTTGTTTACTTCATTACACCATGTTGTGTTATGCAATGATATTTTTTACTATAAGGCTGTTAAATATACATAACACATTTCAATTTCTGTTTTTTTCTTCTCCCTCCAGCCCCTTTTTTTCTAGTATCAGATTCAATTATTTAGCTTATAAGATAATATAAAGTTAGTTATCATATACACAGATTGAAAACCAGGAATGGACCAAATAACAGATAAAACTCAATGACAACTGTACTAAGCCAGGATACACTTTTAGATACATTGTCCCCATGGGATTACAATATCTTTTTCTTTTTCCTATTTCCTATTATCTCTGTTTCATTTTGTACGTTTATATACAGTAAGTTTTTCATATTAGAGAAACTATGATATTTAAGCTTGTCTTTGCCTTGTACTATCTTTTCTTCCTGCCTCTGATAACCACTATTCTAGTGACAAGTTTTATGGGGTCAGTGCTTTTAGATTTCATATATAATTGAGATCATGCGACATTTATATTTATATGCCTTAATGTTATGCTGTTGAGATTCATGTATGTTGTCATATGTGGCATAATTTCATTTTAAAGTTTATATAAAATTTTATTGCAAAATTGACCACATTTCATGATTTACCTTCAGTGTATGATTTAGTACATAACATTTCCATATATTGACTATTATAAATAAAACTACAATGCTTTTGGGAGTCCAAAAATTAAAAGAAACTAACATGTATGTGAACATGTGCTACACATAACTAATCAGAAGACAAATGCAAATTTTAACCACAATGTGAGGCTACCTAACACTTGTTAGAATGTATATTGTCTAAAAGGTGAGAGATAATTGTTTGCTGGGAGCTGGAGGAACAGAACATTTGTACACCTTTGTTGAGAATGAAGATGGTGGACTTTGTAAAGCAATAAAAGGAACACATGATCTAGCATTCTCATTTGGTGTTTATGCCCAAAAGAATTGAAATCATGGTCTCAAAGAGATAGGTCTCATGCTCTGTGTGCACCCTATTATTGAAGTAGCGTCCTGTCTCTTTAGATACTCACCATGACAGAGAACAGAGAGTTAGCTGGCCCTTTCTAACTTTTCTGTCTTTAAAATTTCTGTTCTTCAGGAAGCAGGAAATTAAATGTTCACTCAAAGGGAAAACTAGCAATGCTAAGGACAACAATTCAATTCTCTTTCTCTCCCAAATTACTGGGTTCCAGATAGTACATATTCTACTCGTATGAAGAGAATTAACAATAGCCTAGAACATATAGCCGTCAGGTGAGTTAGGTAAGGAGATTCATTCATGACGCTATTAAACAGAAGCAAATATCTTATGAACAGGTTAAGTAGACTTCACTTCCCTTCTGATTCATTGTTGTATACATTACCCTAGTTGCTGCTTCTCTATCAACCCTTTCCCTTAAATCTCCCTTTGTAGAAAGTAGCTTTTCCATAGTGTATGAAAACTCAACAAATTGGTTAAGAAATTGAGACAAGATTTTCCACTGCTAGCTCTGTCAGAATGAAAGCTTTGTTCTGTTTTGTTTTGTTTCTTTGTAAAATCTCTAAGGCTCAACAGACTTATTACAACTGTCAGATGTCTATTAGACAAATCGGGCATAATGTAAATACATAGTCTCTCACCTTTGAAATTCTAACATTCAGCAGAAATATAAACCTCAAAAGCCACAGAATGAAAACAATTGTGAATTAGGGATGATGATTTCCATTATAAAAATAAAAGCATGTTTAGGCATAGAGCATTTTCTTACAGACTGCAAATGAAGTTAGGAAAAAAAAAAGATGATTGTACTTCCCAAATAAGTAAAGTTTTTGTAAAAACCAAGTCCACATATTTTTAATGTTCTACTCCACGGACCCATGGGAATTTGACAAAGAAGCCCTAGGATCATCTATGATTATCAAATTCTGAAAACATATTAAGCATTGGAATTTAATAATAGGAAGTAAAATTTACTGAAATGCCCTAAAATTCCTCAAATCAGGTTATTTTATGTTTCCATAACATATTAAAATGTTATACGATAATATAACATTTGAATAAACACAATGAATCTTTTTTTTGTGACAGAACTGCATTAAATATTTAGGGGAATTTTATGAAAATAATATAAAATGTTCATGATTATTATAAACAAATATTTTATTATAAGTTCATATATCAAGTTGTGTCATGCTTTATGTCGGTGGTCCCCAAGCCTCACGCCTTAGCATTGTGCATTTGTGATTGGTTCATTTGTGTAGCCCTTGGATTGGGGGTGCTAGTGCTACACTGGCCCAAGGGTGGAGCCATTATGTGATGCAATGGCAGGGAGAAGGCATGTCTCACTCTCTTGCTGGTTCCCACCTTGCTGTTTGCAGCCACCATGAACTGCGGTCCCACCATGCCACCCTCCCTTGGAGCCAACTGAGTATAGTCTGAAACCTCCAAAACTGTAAGAAATAAACCTTTCTTTTCCCAACTTTGGGTATCCATTATTTTGTCTCAGCAACCAGTAAAAAATAACTCAGACAAGATGTATTTAAAATAAACTGCTTTATACAGTTATTTGATAACAACAAACTTTATAGAAGGAAAACTTATCACTTGATTAATGTCATTTTTACTGATATTTGCTTAAACGTTATGATTTCATTCGAAATCGTGTTCAAGTTGACACTGTGGTACATATTTCAGAAAAAAAAATCATTTCTAGTTTTTAATGATACAAAGCAATTTGTCTAATTTCCTCAACTTCATTTTGCCAATGATATACAAAAATATGTATACATGTATATATTGCTTCTTTCATGTTAGATTGTTGGCCATTTTCTAACTTCCTGTGGCAACATTCCATAGCCATATTCATATATTTACTTAACAATAATTCTTCAAATATCAGTAATATGCAGTGAATATCCAAACTCTGGAAAACTCCGTATCTCATTTCTGAGTATAATTTTGGATGAAATGAACACATATAGAGATATAATAACCTATATGTGGAAGTTTATAATTTAGAGCAGCTCTATTTTGAATTGTTTAAAACAAGGAGCAATCAAAATACTCTTCAGTGGGAAAGTAGATGGACTGAGGTATGTCTACAAATGGGAGAATGACCTATAAATAAAAAGTACTGGACTCTTAATATATGCAATCACTTGACTTAAACTCAGATTATTCTATGTGGGAAAATGTCTGTCTCAAAAATTTATATATTTTATACTTTTGTGAATGCCTTAAAAATAATAAAGATAAACTATACACCAGTAATTTTCAATAGATAAGCTTTGGAAAATGTAAAACTTGTGTAAAAGTTAGGATTAGAGGTTTCTGTTGTGGATGTAGTTAGCTGTTCTGAATGCATTTGTAATAAACACAATCTACCCATTTGGTAAAACTCATGGGACTGTTTAGGAAGTAAAGTCAATTTCCCTCTATAACTGTGGTAGTAAAATTGTCAAAGGAAGCACCTGTGATAATGATCACCAATAATTAACATGGTGATATGTTCTGTACTGTCACTACCACAAAATGGAGGTGTACAACATGAAAACATTTAAGAGAATTTTTTTATTGCTTTGATCATGTGGAGATGAAGATGAAAACCTACAATCAGATGGTTGAATAAACACTTCAAAAGAACATATTTACTAAGATTAAGTTGTTTAATGAAAAGCAATTTGAACTCGGTCTTGAAGCATAAGTTAAAATTACTGATTATGTGGAAATGTTTTTCTAGAACAAAATGAGGAACCAATATTTGTAATCTGAAATTTTTAAGAAAATAATGATGATGTTATATGTTTCCAGTTCAGGCTTGTAGAAGGATGGAGAATATGATAGAAACTGAAGAAGAATCTTCTTCCAAGAACAGCTTTCATAGGAAGATATTCGTTAGTCAGTATTCTTTAGAATAGTAGGGAACTGTCAAACATTATTAACTGAAAGTGTTTTCTCCACTTATTATCTAAAAATTTCACTGAGCTCAGCAATTATTCTTCAAGATAACTTCTTGAAAAATATCACATTACCGTGATACATTTGCGCCTGTTACTGCAACACGATTCATAACAGCTAAGTCTAGGAAATAGGTTATATGTTTATCAACAGATGTATAAAAAATATGGTATGTCCACACAATGGAGTACTACTCTGCCATAAATAAAGATAAGCTTGAGTCATTTGTTGTGAAATAGAGGTACCTTGTGACAACAACATTAAGTGAAATAAATATATTGTTTCTCTCACATAAGAAAAACTATATATATGTATATATATATATATATATATATATATATTATAAACTAAAGGATAGATAACAAAGTATGGAGATAGATATTCCTCAATTTGGAGGAGGATCAAGAGATAATGATATGGTGGAAGGAGGAATAGAAAGAGAATGAAAAATGAAATGAAGATATATTACGTATATGTGTTCATATTACACATGAAATGCACACAATATATATTTCAATGTACTAATAAAATGTTTTGTTAGAAAATAAATCAAACCAAAACTTAGATATGGTAGAGAATATTGCAATGTTTCCAATTTTTTTAAAGTTCTATAAGCTCTTTGATCTAAATGTCAATATTCATCTGTAATGAAATCCATGTAGTCTTCTGAATTTAATTCCCTGAATATATTTGTATTGCATGTCATTTTGTCTTGAAGAAATAAGAAATATGGAATCATTGATAACATATTAAAGAGAAAGTAAAAATAAATCATTTTATATTTGTTTGTTCAATGAAGATATACTAGTATGTACTGATATTCAATGAGATATTAATAATTGAGTACTAAAAGGCAGACATGATATTCTTCAAAGATCTGTCCCTCTCTCTCTGAGACATTTGGTATATAGATATTTGGTAATCACTCTGAGAGAGAAAGAGGTAGACAGAGAGAGATAGCAAAAGCTAAATATATGATTATAGTATATGATAGTTTGGATTACAGCAAAATTACTGCAAAAAACCACTACTTCTAAGATAACAGAATACAATATATTAACTACTGTTAAGTTCTTTGAAATTCTGTACCATTTCTCTTTTTGCTTTGCTTTTAAAATTTTAAAAAAACTAAAAATATAGAAGAAGTTGCAAGTATAGCCTATATGTATTTTCCAGACTTAGATGAGAGGCAAAAATGATCTAAACGTACATCAAAGTATATAAGCTGTTACGATTTGCATCCATATGCCCCCCAAAGCCTCATGCAGACATTGTGGGGCTTTTCAGATGTAGCTGGATCCAGGGTGTGTGACAATGGGAATTAAGGATGCTAACACTGAGATTGTGATGCTGAAATTAAGGGCACCTTAATTTGGGTAGCATATGAGATATAAAAGTGGTCACATGCTACTTCTTTCCTGTTTCACTGACTTCTTTTTCTGCCCTCTGATGTTCCTCTTCCATGCGAGCATGCATTGGAACCAGCCAACTATGCATGAAATCTCTATAAATTGTGGGCCAGAATATACTTTTCTCCCTTAACTTTCAGGCATCAGGTATTTCATTTCAGCAATGAGGCAAATGGAGGGAGTAGGCTGAGCTTTGGTTGTACAGTTCATTTACAGAGCTGCAAGTAATTCTGTGTACAGTAAGTGGATGTGGAGAGGTCTGGGTTGGGGAGAGAAAGCTGGCCAAGCCAGTTGGAGCTTGCCCTTCCTGCCAGACAAAGAGACAGAGTAAAATCAGTGCTTTGATGTCCAGAAACATGAGCAGCATCTTCTTTGGAAATTCAGTTTGCAAAACCAGATTAAAACAGCAGTTTCCTGGTTATGGTAAAGGGCATGACTGGTAAAATTTTAGAAGCATGTCTAACCACTTTTCTGACTGGTAAACCCTAAGATTCTCCCTGGCCTTCATTTTTTAAGTTTTAGACAAATGTAGATTCATACCTAAAACATTCCTCAAAGTCTCGTGTGTGACGGAAATGAATGGACCTGGATGTGCTGTAGTCTTCTGTGGGTTCATTCATTATGAGTTCAGTGGTGGAATGTGCTGTTAGAAGACAAAGAATCAAGTTAAAGGTGTATCACTGGGAGTGACATGAAAAGTGTTTTTTTGTCCTTGGCTCCTTCTCTTCTCTCTCTCCCTGCACGCTGTGGGTTTAGCCTTCCCTCTGCCATGCTGTTTCTGCTTAGAAATTAGCAGACTATGAAATTCAAAGTGAGTAAATATCTCCTCCTTTAAATTTCAAATCCTGGGTATTTTGTCCCAGAAAGTAGCTAACATGACGTATTAACTATGGGAATTCTAGAAGAAAAATGGTAAAATCTGTTTAAAATTTGGGCAAGAAAGGTTCATGAATAAGAACTCATAGAAACGGTGGACTCTGAAGACAAACACCAAAAGTGGCTTTGTAAATAAAATAATCACCAATATATCCCGTTTTTCACATTTGATGGGTGTATGGTTATGGCAAAATGAGACATCTTCCATTTTCAGGTAAAATACATTGTACTCAAAGAAAGCTTTCAAACTCATGGAAATGTGTAAGGGATGGTCTAAAGTTTTCTAATAAGAGCCTAAGAAACATAAGTCATTTCCATCATAACATTTCCTTGTGAAACCTGGTCCACAAACTCTGTGGAGATTTCTCACAATCAACAATCAATTCTGTCGCAGATGCTCCAGCAAACACCCCAGCTTATCCTGTAATTCAGTTCAATTTTCAGACTAGGAAACAGTTCCTGGTCCCAAAGATGAGGGCTAGGGTCCCAGAGGCTTCTTCTCCTATCAGAGGCCAGGCGAAGTACTGTCCCCGTGGCGATAATCTGTTTAGGCTAATTTAGCTAATGCAAAAAAAAAGAGAATGATATAATTTTGCTTTGTTTTTTTTTTCACACACACAACAAACAAACAAATAAACAAACAACAACAACAAAAAAACCTCAACAAAACACCAGGATTTCACTCCCATTGTTTTTCCTCACACTAGCCAGGCAGGTGCTTAAGCCCCTGAGGTAAAATCCCGGGTGCACACCCTGTTATTTTACTCCCTAGACTGTCACAGCAGCTGTTCTGGTATCGGCAAGCATATTTCATATATTTCCTGTGGACAATATATTCGTACAAATCAAAGATGACTTTAAAAAAGCAATAAATAGAAAACAAAGGGACAGTTCAATCATGTGTCCACACACATGCAGCTGGTTTTGAAAAATACTCAGTGCTAGAAAACTATGCTCTGATTTGTGGGAGTAGGATGGGGAGGACATAAAGGCCACTAAAGTGACAGATGCTTGGCTGAGCCTGGTAGCCCATGCCTGTACTCAAAGTACTCTGCGATGCTGAGGCAGGAAGATCCCTAATTGGAGTCCAGCCTGGACAATTTAATCATTTAGTAAAACCTTGATTTTTTCTTTGCTGAGACAAAACACCCAACACCCTAAGTTAAAGGACAAAAAGTTTATTTCGCTCAGTGTTTATAAAGGTTTCAGTTTACAGTTAGCTGGCTCCAAGGCAAGGTGGTATCCCAGGGGAGAAACAGTCCATGGCAAAGCAGCAAACAGCGAGTGACAAGTGGTGACATGAGCCCTCTTTCGTCCCATATGTCTTATCCAGGTTACCCACTCTTAGAGTTGATCACAGTCACACTCAGTGGAGCACCCTTAATACTACCCCAAACTGTGCCAAACGAATCAGTGGATTAATTTAGTGATCACAAACTTTTCATCCTAGCATCACACACTCCAAGGTCCAGTCACCTCTGAAAAATCCTACCTATGACCACATGAATCTTGGGGGGAACATCTGAGGAAGGAAAGGAGAGGAGAGGAGAGGAGAGGAGAGGAAAGGAGAGGAGAGGAGAGGAGAGGAGAGGACAGAGGAATTAAATTTCTTAATCAGATGCCCTTTTCCAGTTTACACCCTATAAAATTTTTTAAAACTTAAAATGAGCTCTGGGGATAGAGCTCACTGCCTAGACCCTGACTCTAACTCTAATTATCATTTAAAAAATAATCAGTGCTCACAAATTATCATTTTCTCAGCAGTTTACAGTGTTGGTCATATCTAACGTAATCTGTAACTGCAACTAATAACAGAAATATTGTTCAGGATTCACGTTTTGTTTTCCCTTTGGTCTCCTGAGGACACAGGTAATGACTTCTGAAGAGGATCACAGCCGGCCCCTCCACTCCCCTCCCCTTCTCTCCTCTCCTCTCCTGCCCTCCTCTGCCTTCTCCTCTATTTCCTATTTTTTCCTTTCCTTTCCCATCTACCTTTTAAAGTGTAGATTTGGATTCCATTTGCATCCCTTCGCAGCAACTGGACCTTCAGGCTTCTGTGAGGAAGAGTTCTGCGTACTCATTTTTTTCCTGATTGAAGTCAGATTGACAGAATGTCCAGAAAAAAAAATTAAAAAACAAAACAAAACAAAACAAAACAACAACAACAACAACAACAAAAAAAAAAAAAAACCCAAAACACCCAACCTGCCTTCAGCTAGGTGATAAATAATTAAGATGTTAGGAGAACTACCCACACAGTTAGCCTGATCCCACCAAATTTCAGTGGGCTTTCAAATCCCAAGGCTCCAAAACAATGTGCTCATCTGATGACTCAGACTTAGGAGAGAATTAGTAGGAAGTAAACCAATTATACTCATTGTGCAGCTTGTACTAAGTGGATGTAAATATATGTAGGTGATTAAAGCAAAGTCATGGATCTGAAGAAAGCAATAACAAAACTTTAAAACATTTATGATAATATTTAACAAGCTAACATTAAACAGACTTTTAAGAGTTTCAAACAACTTTAAGCAATAAATGGAATTAACCAAAAAGAAACAGCAGTTTTAAAGCATATCAATTCAATCAATCTTTTTCTCATTTTGTAATAGATTAATGGTATTGTCTTTCAAGACTTAGTAAAACATACATATTTGTCTTTGGTTTAATGTATTGAAATTCATTACAGAGTGGTTTTTTCCTAAATATGCTTTGAAATATTTATATGAATTACAGAGTTACAAAAACATGATTTATAAATTAACTTTTATTCCTTTTCCTTTGTGGTCCCAAGTCCTAATACAGATTCTGATTTCAGCATCTAATTGTTATGCTGCAGTTGGAAATCTCCTAATCTGCACTGGAAAGCTGAATTTGTTGCACAATACTGCTTCAACACATTTGTCACAAAAATAATTCATAAAATTACACGACCTTCTGATGTATTGATAGAATCCACTATTGTTGATTTTATTATCGAATATTACATTGTAAAATACTTTATGCTAAACAGAGATTTTTGCTTTGAATTTATTCTGCAAGGAGAGCACACACTACTAAATTATATTTTAAAAATTTAACTCTAGAGAAATAATATATGCAGCATAAATTAAATTAACAATTTTGTCCATGTCAAGTCTACAGGGCAGTGGTGATAAGTACACCTACGCTGCTGTGTATTCATTCCATCATCCTTTTCTAGTATATCTTGATCTTGATCAACTGAAATTTTGTAACCAATAAACAAAATTCCTCATTTCCCCTTTCTCTGCAGGCTCCAACAGCACTTACTCAACTTTTTTTCTTGATATTTATAACTCTAAATAACACACATATATGAGACAGGGCAGTATTTGTGTATCTGTGAATGACTTGTCTTACTTGTTGCAATGTATTCAGCAGTACTCCGTATTGTATAATATGTCAAAATTTTATTCATTTTAAGTTTGAATCATGTTCTGTTGCTTTTGATATTTTCTTGTTCTAGGACATCTTGAGTGAAATAGTGTAATACTTTTATAATTCAATACTGATTTCATTTTTGTCTCCCACTGACCCATTAACCATATCACGAATCTTTCTAAAACACAACTTTGTTCTGTCTTCCCCTTATTTAATACATTTTTATAAGGTTCTCAGTGTCCGCAGGGTATAATCAAAAACTGGATTTATACTTAAAGGCCTGTTAGATCTCAACCTATTGATTTATCTCAGCATACTCTTGTTTTTTTCCTTTACTTTTCCCCTCACTCTTTAGCCTCATCTAAATTCGTTCAGTGTATATTCTCAACTCTAGGGCTTTATTCACATTGCCATTTGAACATGGAATGCACTCTGTCTCTTTGGTATTTGCAAGATTGATTTCTGATAAGTAATTGTAACCATCCATCCTAATTGTCATCCTGACTAAAGAGAATTATTGAGAGGTGATTGGATCTTTCGAGTATGATACTCATCATTTGATCAAGCCTTTGATATTCATAGCTCAATGTGTTATGAGGAGGAGGGGCCCCACTGGAGTAAGTGGGTCACTAGGCGTCCTTTAGAAGTTACATCTCTCAAAGCCTCTTTTCTCCTAACTTCATGAAATGCGACACTTCACTGCACTTTGTCTTTCCTCCACAATGTTCTGCCTTGAAGCAAGTTGCCTGTGGATTGAAACCTGTGAGACCTTGAGCCAAATAAACTACTACATTCTTTAAATTGTAGATATTAAATAGCTTGTTCCCGCACTTGGAAAGCTGATCGTGCAGTTTTCGACTTAGAAGAAATTCCCACGTTACCTTCTCTTGACACCGAATCAGGATAAAACACCCCAACTCTCCGTCTTCCCTCACCTTGTGATTTCTCCTGAAGAAACGTATCACACTCTAGTATTTTACATTTTTAATTCATAAGTAAGCTTTCAGACCAAAATGCCTTGCAGGAAGAAAATAATCTGTTTTGCTTGGAGCGTTATTAAATTCGTAATGCTCCGTATTATGGCCTGAATTGTGTTCTTCACTACTTTTTGTTAACCTGGAAAATTCATAAATTACAGTGCTAACTCCTGTTGCCTCAACAGATATCTATATTTGGATACAAGGTTGTTTGTATAAGTAATCAAGATCAAATAAATTCATATATGTCACTCTTAATTCGGCATGGCTAGCATGTATGTAAGAAGAGGAGCAGAATAAAAGAGGCAGGTGCATAGAGAAAAGAGCACAGGAGGACACAGAAGGCAAGCCAGGGAAACAGGGCTCAGGGGAGGTCAGAGTCTGACCCTTTAATCTTGGAATTTCACCATCTCAGACTACATGAAGAAGTTTCTGTTTCCAGCCATTCAGTCTGTAGTATTTTGCTATGGTATCCTTCCGACACTGATACACCTAGTAGAGGTAGACAGTCAGTGAAAATGTCATGAGTGAGTGAAATTAGAAGGCCATGTGTTGGGAGCCGCGGCCTAGCCCAGTCGCTTTACTTGGCGGACGTGAGGCCTGTAGAAAAGAACAAAGCCTGAGCTAAATTACCCCTCCCATCAAGTGAGCCAAGTTGGCGCCTGCTTCCTGCCCCCTGATTGCCCTGGCGACTTAAACAACCCGCTTTGTAAGATAGTCTGCCTAGCAACAACTGATGTTAGCCAATCAGCCCGCATCGCGCGCTTTGAACTGATTGGCCACTGTTACCCTATAAAAGTAAATGCCTCTCCCGCCACGAGGAAGAAAGCACAGAGAGAGATAGAGAAAGTCCACCGGCGAGAAAGGGCTGGTGACAGAGCGGAGGCCTCGCGGGGCCCACGCGGAGACAAATAAAGGCAAGGTTGCACACCGCCAGACTTTGTCGTGTGTCTTTCCTGCCGGCCGGGAGCGACCCCGACATTTGGTGACCCGCACGGGGACTGATCAACCCCGAGACACGGCGGTGGTGTGCAACGCTCCAGCGTGGTGCTGCCGGACAGGTGAGTTGGGGATAAGCCTGGGCTCTGGGTGGCGCGCACCTACAGGGCTTTTGGACTCCCCTCAGGCTCACGCGTAGGTGACGGGTTCTTTAAGTCACACGCGGTGAGTAACAGCCCTTAGAGGTTGAGGATGGGTAATTTACCGAGCGCGGAGGCGCGGCCCTTGGTAAAGGCCCTTAGAAAGCTTTTAAAAGCTAGAGACCTCAGGGTAGGTCAAAAAACACTGGAACTATTCATAACAGAGGTAGATAGGGTGGCTCCCTGGTTTTTACCCACGGGGCATTTAAACCTGCCGTCATGGGAGAAGTTAGGCGGGGACCTCGCCTCGGCGGAATTGGGAGGGGATATTTCGCCGGCTATTCGCCCCCTGTGGGAAATGATACATGCGTGCCTTGACTCCTATGCCGAGTTGCGCCGCGAATTGTGTGCGTGCGCCGCCCGAAAAAAGCAGAGAGAGGAAAAAGGGCCCCCGAGCGCTCTCTGGTGGGGAGGAGATAAAGAGCCATCCGCTCCGCCCTGGAGCTCTTCTCCAGAAGCGGCTCCCCGCCGAGAGGCCGCTACAGGGAACCCTCCCTTCTCTCAGCCGGCACAGGAAGTGACGCCCCGTTCCACTCTGTCGCGACCGCCGTCCTATGACGTTGCGCCGCGGGGCGGACGGTATTTTCATGGGCGGCTACTCTGCCGAGCAGGCTGAGAAAAATGCCGGTCGAGGAAACGGGGGCTGGGAATTTAGCTCAGCGGCATAAGCGCCTGCCTTGTAAGCAGGCAATCGCGAGTTCGATCCCTGGCACCGATAAAAAAAAAAAAAAAAAAAAAAAAAAAAAAACGAAAAAGACCAAAAATAAAAAAATAAAAAAATAAAAAATAAAAAACAAAAAGGGGGAGTAAGCCAAGGCCTGCCTCCAAAGGAGAGGTTATCTATGGCATGACAATGGATGGGCCCGGATCCGGTAATTAGCTGGAACCGAGGCGCGGTTTGTGTTTTTCCGCAGGAACCGAGACGAAAACCACTGTGGGTCCCAGAGAGGTTGATGCGACAAGTCCCTTGACTAAAGATCAGGCCTGTTCCACCAGAGGCCAACCGCAGACCCAACAACAAGATGAGCCCTAAAAGAACTGCAGGACAATCCCTTTTTGGGGAGCCTGGAATGGCTTGCTCCCCTATGTTTTACCATTGTTAGGTCCCCTGTGCTCCTTGCTTCTGCTATTACTTGTAGGACCATTCTTGCTCCGATGGGTCACATCATTTATTAATGGGCGCCTTGCGGCGGCCCGGCGTCAAGTACGCCTGGTTGCCCATGCGGCCCTGGCAGCAGCCCGTGATGGGCACAATGACCCCCAGGCTTACGCATGGCTCGCTCGACTGGCCTACGACCGGGTCTAGGTGTGGCGGGTCTTCCGCATTCCTTCCCTAATGACACCACACAGCAGGGTGGGTGAGTCAATGACGGGTAAGAGCGTGCCTCCCCAGCATGACTCGACCTAAGCCAGGCCCTACCCCATACTGCACGAAAGCCGCTGGATTACTAGAATCTGCCCAGATCTAGATGTCTCTCCGAGGGGATCACACGGAGGGGCATGAGTGCATGCCTATGTGCATCCAGGTTCTGTCCAGTTCACTCCTGGCCCTGGAAAAAGGACGAGGGTCTCAAGGCCTTGGCGGACCCGGGGGCGGCCGACCAGGGTCCAAGCCAAGGGCCTACGGTGGGCCTCAACACAGGGCATAAGCCTCTGCACTCGATCCAGGGCGGGCTGCAATGCATACATTCATTCAAAGTAAATAAATTAGGGGAAGATGTTGGGAGCCGCGGCCTAGCCCAGTCGCTTTACTTGGCGGACGTGAGGCCTGTAGAAAAGAACAAAGCCTGAGCTAAATTACCCCTCCCATCAAGTGAGCCAAGTTGGCGCCTGCTTCCTGCCCCCTGATTGCCCTGGCGACTTAAACAACCCGCTTTGTAAGATAGTCTGCCTAGCAACAACTGATGTTAGCCAATCAGCCCGCATCGCGCGCTTTGAACTGATTGGCCACTGTTACCCTATAAAAGTAAATGCCTCTCCCGCCACGAGGAAGAAAGCACAGAGAGAGATAGAGAAAGTCCACCGGCGAGAAAGGGCTGGTGACAGAGCGGAGGCCTCGCGGGGCCCACGCGGAGACAAATAAAGGCAAGGTTGCACACCGCCAGACTTTGTCGTGTGTCTTTCCTGCCGGCCGGGAGCGACCCCGACAGCCACGTTTAAGGAAAAATTAAATGGATTAGTAATTAAACTAATTGCATTATTTTATTACTACAAATTTTGCACTTACTATGAGGCATTAATTCTGCTATATAATATTTTTCTAAATTGAGCTTGCAAGTTGTTCATAATTATCAACAATTTTCAGATAAGAAAACTGAAACTCTGGGAATTTAAGTAAATTCTCTGAGAATAACAAACTAATAGTCCACTGAATTTTAAACATGGGTTGATAAATTCAGCACTTTATAACCTAATGTTTCTTCAATAATCTTTTAATCATGATTATTCAAATTTTCTACAAATGAAGCCTTAGAATGATTTTCTTTAAATGTATCAGTAGCAGGCTTTTCTATAGTCAGTGAAAATTTGAGAATAAATACAATTTTGTGGTATATGATATAGGAAAATGACATCAATAATTCTTGAGAAATAAAATATATTCAGTGTTTTGTTCTCCACTGCTTAAATCTGAAAGGTAATAGTTGTTTGATGAAGTAAGAGAATAAAGTTAAAGTGTCAGTTAATAAAGCATGTTTTGATGCACAGACATCATGTGATTAATATGAGAGTTCATTTAATAATAAATTATCCTTGAAGTACACGTTTAAGCCTATCTGTGGTAGTATGACAAAGCTGAAAGGTCTTTTGCGTTTAGAAGCTGTTGTGACAAATCTCTCCAGCAAGATATTCAAATGTTCTTGACAGCTCATCTTTAATACCACCTCAAATTGCTGTGGTAAAATGGAAAGATTTACCTCTACAAAACCCAGATACAATAGTATCATTGTTGACTTTGCCATGAGAGAAGAAAGTTTTCTTTTATGATATTATTACTCAGTATCTCTTGAAAATTCAAAAGAAAGTGACTATGTAGAAAAATTATTAGAAAACAAGAATTGAGAGTACATATGCACATATGTCCCCCTCCATGCTATCTTTACTGCATTTAGAATACAAATATTTTTTTCTGTATTTTCATCGTGTCATACATCCACCTGGCTTTGTGCTTTTGATTAAAATCTGTGCAATGTATGGATGACCCTGTTTAGAATTGTGAAAGGTGAACATCACGAAACAGGCAGAATTAGGTAATTTTTGTAAGTGTTCTTTTTCAGGAAACTAATATATAATTACCGTGGAATTTTAAAAATTATAACAAAACGGCAGACATGCTTCACTCACCTATTCCAGAAAGGCCATTCTTAATTTTACATAATTTATTTCTTGCACAATTTCCTATTACACATGCTTTTAAAATGTGATAACATTTTACATGCAATTATGTTCTATACTTTTTATCTGATGCATAAAATACACTTTATTACGAATATTTGACCAAATTAGAGAACAAAGTTAACTATATTTAGCCATCAACTTAATCCATAATTAACTATCCCATAGATATAGTTAAATCTCCATTCACCTTTAGTTCTATTTGGTGAGTATTTTAATTGATTATTGTTTATATATTAAAAACCCAGGAATACATGTGGAGCTATTCTTTGGAAACTCTGTGACTCCAAAGAGAACAAATTTAAATCACTGATGTAGATTATGGGTTATTTATTCACAGACAGTTTGTCTGTGAATAAAGCACCAAGCTCTGGAAAAATGATATCAACCAAGCTAGTGAATTAAGGAAAATGAATAATGCATAAAATATCTTTCATGACAGTAATTTCTTTCTTGAGGTCATGAATAGACTGGGTTTGACTAGACATACTAAGCTGTAAAATTTCAGTAGAAAATATTTATTTAGAATGTTAATATGCAGTAGCCCCGAGATGATAGTAGTCACTGTCAATAGTGTGCACTTACTACGTTGTGAGCAAGCCTCCAGGTGTAGAGCCGAACATCTAAACATTAACAGTCGAAAGGTAGCCAACAATTTGATATCTGTGCTCTAGGATATTTGGCAGATCTTGATTTGATTTAGGCTGAAAATGGTATTTACAGTCCCATGTGTACCCACGGTCTGGCATTAATTATCTTCAAAGAGCAGTAAGCATAAGTGGGTGCTTGTAAATGGGTGAAGAAAAAAACCTTGACCTGCTTCAACCACTCACTTTATCCATGAATCAACGTGTTTTTTCTCTTTGCTCTCATACATGTGCATCATTTTCAATTTTGACATTTTAACACAGCTGATACCATAATGATCCTAAATCTCAGCTTTCTTCTCCAAATCCTAGGGTTGTTCTGCAAATTACATGATATGATATCTGCAATATATCTGTCCCAATTGCAAGGACTGATGAGATATATAATAAATGATGCTTTTGTAGCATTCCTTATTTTTAAAGTAGATGATATTTGAGCTAAATAAAGATAAAGAGAATTATATTATTTAAAGCAAAGCAAATTAACAAGAAAAAACTGAATCCTTGGGATTTAACTTTAGGGGCATATAAAAATTTATGAGTTGAAAAATTCTTTATTAAAAATACAGTATTCACCAATGTGCATGGTAATACATGCCTATAGTCCTAAGCTTCCAGATTCTGAGGCAAAAGAATCACAAGACTGAGGCCAATCTGAACTAATTAATGAGCATAAAGCCAGAGTAGACTACATAACACTCTTCACCTCAAAAATAAATGCTACTAGTACATGCCAACAATACACTTCTTCAGCATTAAGAAAAATGAATTAGAAAGTTCCGTAGGAATATAACATGAAGAAGGTAGAAAAATTATAGAAATACCTAGAAGAATATTTTGTCAAAATAATATAAGGCTAGGCAGGAAAGAACTTCAGTATCAGAGTAGTTTGGAATTTATTTTTCCATATGAAAAGAATCATAACATTATGTGTGTTTATTACAAAGAGAGACTCTTTTTCTTATATTTATTCTAAACAGAAGGTGTTTTGTCCTTAGCTTATATAAAGGGGAAAAATAGATAAAATGACAGTTGATTTTGATTAAAATACTTAACTGTAAAATTGCCTATACCTGGAAAACTTGAGGATTAGGTAAGACTCAAGTGAATAAGGTTAGTCATTTTTAATGTGTTAAACCTTAGTACTGAAAAAGCACTCAAACAGCTCTAAAAACTTCTAAAAGAGTTTAACTTAATTGCTTTCTCCTTTGACTGTGGCGTGAGAATTGCCACATCTAAAAACCATCCACAAAAGACATGTTATATGGAGGTAAATAATTACACCGTCACTTAATCACATTCATTACAACTTTGTCACTTATGAATATCATACTCTAGGACCTTTAGGAATAACCAATCTAGTTAATATGACAGAGCCTTATAATTATCCCTCTTTTAGTGGCGTGGTTGGAGGTTACTTTCATTTTTGTTGAGCGGCATTTGTATCGTTACCTACATTTTGTGCTGAGTTTTATTACTAGCATTAACAGTTGACACTAATTTTTTAGCAAGAAATTCAATTTTCATTCCTTTCCCAATGTTACTTTATGCATACTGAGTAATAAAATATTGTAGAGGTGAATAAGGATACATATGCTATCCATGTCTGTGTATTAACTGATTGATTCTCATACACCAGCATCTTCAAATCATATTCCAATACTGAACTTGCAAATTTATAGATTGATTTAGCTTTGCTGCTTTTGATTAAACACAAAGGGGAATGTTAAACCCAACATCACATAGGATTTTCCAGAACACACAAGTGAAATGTTTGGATGTTTAGGTAGACTAGAAATGGAAAATTCATAGACAAAATGGAATGTCTCTGTATATTTTCAGTTGAAATGGGCCCACATAGAATCATATCATGCATAATGGCAAAGTATTATTGCCCATCAATTGTACCAACTGGATATTGTTTGGCAAAAAAAAAAATAATGATAATAATAATTGCCCTTCACTTTTTCGATCTGGAAACATGAGCTAAATAACACTGCTTTGACTTGTTTCTTATAAGATGATTAAAAGTACATAATGATTTTGTCACAAGGGCCAGTACACAGACACAACTGAATGAGCTGTGAGCACTGAATGTGAACTCCATCCTGATTGGGGGCTGCAGCTATAAAATTCATTAGATTCACTGCTTTTGTTTGAGCAGCTGTTGATCTGCACATAAATTCAGTGTCAATGTTTATATTAAACATTTAGACACTGCACAATTTGCATTGTTGGAATCCAGGAGGGGAAAAAAAAAAAAAGAACAAAAACCAGAAAAACTATCCACAGGCATCCAGTTTTACATCATTTGTTTTTGCAATGGACCCAATACGTAGTGAAGAGATTGATTTTTGTTTGTTTGTTATTTCTTTTCTAAAGGAGATTGCATAGCCACAGGAAGGAAAAACAGCATTAGGAGTATCAAGTGTTGCAGTGAATTGTTTGTAAGTTAAATTTGGGAAATGTAACTGAAACCGAAACCAAAACTGAAACATTACCCAGGAGTCAGCTACTCTTCCCAAAGGCAAAGGCTCTAGTGACAGTCTTCTCCCAGGAGAAAACCTCCTCCTGAGTCTCTCTAAACTGTATGCATTAATAAAGTAACTTTTATACACTTTGGATATCTTTCGTTGTTTATGCCAGCAGAGCGTAGTGTTTTTGCTTTGGCTTGGTGATGCTCTGAGCAGTGTAGCAGAAAAGAAATGTATGGCCAAGAACTCTGGGCAGTCGCATTTTTCTTTGGTAAACTCCTGCTATTGCTTTACGTATTCTCATTCTTTTCCAGAATAATGATTTTAGCAACTCTTTAAGGAACGAAATTCATTTGGATTATTTACTATGGCATGGATGGCTTTGCTAGTTTGGCTGTTTGAACCTTATGTTATTGTACAGTGTTTCTGAAGCCCACTGCCATCTCTCATGTAGGAAAAGTGGTTTTTACCATGCAGGTTTATGCACGGCTTGCAGGCAGTGTTGAAATGTACAAAACCAGCAGTGATGTCCATGTACAGGAAGTGTGTGATACGGCCCACTTCATTTTGGCACCATCATAGTAAAATCTAAAGGAAGATTTAGCTTGTATGAATACCCATTATTCTCCTCAGCTACTGTCATAGAAAGGATTGTGTTGCTTTCTGAAAGGAATAAATAGACTAGGAATAAATTATCATTCAAAAATAATCAAAACTAAAATCACTTGATTCAAAGACTTTTGTTTTTACACCTGCTGCTGCATTTTGCTTTTTGTCATCATCTAAGGTGCCCACTGACAAGTGAAGAAGAAATACCAAGAACTGAACCTGAATTATATCCTTCCTTCCTTTCTTTCTTTCTTTCTTTCTTTCTTTCTTTCTTTCTTTCTTTTCTTTTCTTTCTTTCTTTGTTTCTTTTTCTTTCTTTCTCTCTCTCTCTCTCCCTCCCTTCCCTTTTCCATCTTCATTGCTTTGTACTTCTGCTTATTTTCCTTTCTTTTTTTGAAAGATCACTAGGTGTGTACCGATCTCAATGGCACTGTATCCCCCTTAGGAACAAATTTGCCTTCATTCACAGCTCTTGCTATTGGTGTGGGAAACAGGGCAGAATGTGTTAGAGGGAGGTACGGAGAACGGAATCCTTGGCTTGTTTTTATTTTGTTGGTTCTGTTCAGTTTTTTTTTTTTTTTTTTTTTTTTTTTATAAATCTACAAGTGTTTTTAACCATATGTATCACAAGAATCCCATAAGCTAAATGAATAATTTTCTCCACTTAATATTTCTTTAAAAATATTTAAATATCACTAGTGTAATAAACCTTTAACTTGGCTTTCAATAACTGTATGTTTCCTTTCACTTTTTTTAAAGAAAATCCATAAGTAGTTGATGAAAGTGTTAATAGAGTTCAAAGGAATAGAAGGAGGATTTTAACCTTATTATTTACTTAGCCTTGTAACCAAGCTCTGCCTTTGGGAAAGTACTACCTTCATTTTCCTCTTGCAAAGAGTAATCTGATGACTGAAATCAGTAGATAATCATAGTAACTCCTGGCATTTATAACATACCTCATAACTTTGCAGCACATGCTTGAGTGCATTATATCATGTGATTATTGTTTTATTTCAGTGTGTCAAGTATTGTGTCCTGGTTTCTACAATCCATTTGTCTAAGCAAGAAGAAAGCTATTTTATTTTTCGCAGCCTCACATTCAGTATTTTCTCAAGAAAAAGACATTAGAAAGACATATAAGAGTTGCAATATCATGAGAGAAAATATTAAAACATGAGTTCATTTAGCTTAGGATATTAGAAGAAGCAACCTTAACATTGTATATAGTGATATATGTAGGGTTGTAAACAATTAAGTACATAAAAGTTAGTATGGGACACGATTTTAAAAGAGGACCAGAAAGGGAACAATGGAGAGAAAAAGCATCACTAGAAGGAGGTAGAGAAATGGAGAAAGAGAGATTGAGAGGGCTAGAGAAGGAAAGAAATAAATGTAGAAAGATAGTGTTAACATTATAAATTTTGGAAAGCCATTCTGGATTGTGATGTGTGATTACATAAAGAAAAATTAATGACTTTTTCTAGAAGTTAAAAATCTGTTGGAGAGAGGTAACAACTAAAAAAGACACAACAAAAGTGAATATAATGGCGTATATAATATGATATAATTAAAGAGTAATAGGAAAATCAAAGCGACCTTGTAATGAAATTGGATATCTGAGACAAATATGAAAGAGGTAACAAATTTCAGAAGAAAAATAAAGAAGGTCTTTTAGGAAAGCATATAGAGGCAGATCATGGATGCACAATAAAACATGGCCCGGTAAGGGAGACACAGTAAGGAGGAAGAGAAACGAGGAAGCTCCTAAAGCCTTATAAAATAAATAAATACAATGAGCAGATGCTCAACATCCTTAGTCATTAGGTGATAGGAATCACATGCACTTTGAGATATCGATTTGTAGACACCAGGGTGACTATAGTTGAAAACAAAATAGAAAATAGTAAATGTTGAAAAGATGCAGTGATATTGGAATATTTGTATCATATTCATGCAATTATAAAAAGACTCAGTTTGGGAATCCCTAAAAAAAATAAATAAATAAATGTAAAACCATGAAAAGACAGGGCAATTGTTCTCCTAAATGTAAAAAAAATATTCTGAAAATAGATATTCCAGGATCAAATGTATGCTACAACAGGAAACTGACTGGCTGTTTTTTTTAGTCTTACAGAAGGTGAGAACAAATGAACTGCTTTCGACAGGTGTTTTCATCACCTCCTGGAGTGATTAATATCACTGAACTAGATAGATAAAAGTGTACAACACTGTGAATGTAGTAAAGGCAAAATTTTCCTTGAAAAATATTTCTTATGCAAATTTCAGTTTTATAAAAATAAAAATAACATTTACATTTTAGACATAAAGCTACAAAGAAGTCTTAAAAGAAGAAATAGAAAGGAATGAAAGGACAAATGAAGAATGAAAAATGGAACAAAGGAAGGGAGACAGGAAGCTCCATATACAGAAGAAGACTGTCAAAAGGCAGAGACAAACTTGAAAATTTAGCAGCAACAACACTGAGAAATAAATGGGGATTAATCTGAAGCAACATTTCAGGACACAGGAGGGGGAGTTGAACAACTGTTAAAAAAGAAGTGCCAGGGCACCTAATGCCAGGTATTGGACAAAGAGACAGTTTAGTCTTATGCATGCAACTGTGCTGTGTACAGGGCCTAGGAAGGAAAGCAGTCTCTTCTGTAACTCAAATTTAGATTTCCTGGAGACAGTTCTGCAAAAATGTCTGAGCTTGAAGTGTGTATTTGTTGCTCATCACTGTGTGGCTGTTTAAAACTTTGCAATCAAAAGAACTTTCCCTCTAACAGGATCCCATGATGTGCAATTGAAGTGCACATTTTCCAAGAAAACATCAGGTCTTATAATTATTTTTAGGCTGAAAAGCCAAATGTTAGAACAAAACTCAGAAAAAATGTCCTCAGGGAGGTCGCAGCATACAAAGCCTCTCTGCTGAGAGCTTGGCTTCTTGGAGTGAGGAAACAGCAGAGCCAATTATCCAAAGATTTATGGGCAAAGTTGTCTGACTGATAAAGATGGCACATTACTCAATAATAAAATTTTGGTTTTTTATTTCCAAATTTTAAAGAGCATGCATCTGTCTTTCCCTTAAAGATACATTGATTGTAAGTCTAGGCAAAAACTGTTAACTGAATAATTTTGAATTCTGTTATGCACTTAACATCCTAAATAGGGATAGCTGGGCATTTTTCCGTGACATTTAGGTACAGGCCACTTGGATTGGCAGAATCAATTCACAGGAAGACACTGACATGCCAAGATGGGATTGTTTCCTGTTTCCCACTGACCAAATGCTGTCTAAATGATGCTGATATTAACCCTATACAGGTGTGGAAATGAGCTCTTCATGTGGAAATGGAAAGAGGAATATTAAAATGATGCTAGGAGAGTGAGAGTAAGGGAAGAAAACAGGTTTCCCTTTTCTGATCACGGGCTCCAGAAAGTGCTGGCTGCCTTCAGCAGCTTTCAGTATCACTTAGAGACAGGACGCATGCACTTCCGCATGCCTGTGAGTTATGTGTGCATGTGTGTGTGTGTGTGTGTGTGTGTGTGTGTGTGTGTGTGTGTGCATGTGTGTGCGTGTTATTGTACAGAGCTTGCAAATACTGTAGTTGTTTAAAATGGAAAATAAAAACTGAAGAGATTTTGTGGCAATATATTAACCCCAAAATACAGCATTGACCATGAGTAAAACAAAAGAAATATTTTATTTTTCATTTTGTAAAACCAAAGTGACTATGAGCTACCGCATGGGTAAACTCTTACCTGGGTTTTGTTTTTTTCCCTTCATTTGTATTATGAGTGGACTGAATAAGTAATTCCATAAATAAGTCATTCTACAATGTATTTTGAAGAAGGAATTATGAAGGAGAAGACAAAAATGTCAATTCCTGGGTCACCTAAAAACGTACTTTGACCTAATGCTATTTGATCCTGATACTGTGAGCTTGAAAAATACTTAAAAAGTCAAAATGTTAACTCATTTCCTGCTTGAGAAATCTGTTTTTTTAGTACTGTTATTTAATTTTCCATGACAAGACTTCCTTGTCAGTCATGATGAATAGCATCCATGGAATTTTTTGGACAAGAGCAATTACATGCATTGTTAAATTGATTTCCTTTTCAAATAGAGCACATTCTCAGTGTCTTTCTTTAAAAAACTCACAGTATGAAAAACATAAAGGGTTTAGAGAAATATAGTAGATTGGATTAAAAGCATAAGCCTTAAGGATATTGAAATCTGTATCACAGGATTTATTTAAACTCTCTTGTCTTTAGCACCTGCAAGATCCAGTCACAGCCTATATGATTCGAAGATAATAGTGCTTTGCTCAAGATCTTGAAGAACATCAAGATTAGTTGGTATTGACCTGGAGATTTAACTCAGTGGTGTAATGCCTGTCTGACAATCACAAGTTCATGAATTTGATCCCCCATGCAAAAAAAAAAAAAAAAAAAAAGTCAATCTTGTTGTAAAAGGTATAGTTGCATTAAAATATGATCATTATCAAAAGGACTAATTCAAGCAACAGAGATATAGTATTTGAGGGAATTTTTCATCCCCTGAAACCGAATAGCATTAAAAGTTTTGAGGTATATGAATGTTGCTATTGAGCTAATGAAAGACATTTCAATGATAACATAGTAGCTATTGGTTGAATATGAGAGGATCAGATCTAACATATTCGCAGAATTCGTCATAAATAATATGTACTAGGACTCATGCAT
This sequence comes from Cavia porcellus, assembly GCF_034190915.1. Lineage (NCBI taxonomy): Eukaryota > Metazoa > Chordata > Mammalia > Rodentia > Caviidae > Cavia > Cavia porcellus. The sequence continues at coordinate 96,637,625 of NW_026947487.1, forward strand.
AAGAATACATGCACATGTAATATGTGTAAGTGGAAGAATCAAATAATTTAGTATTTAGCATTTGGCAATCACTAAGTAATGAGTCATTGTCTCTAAGTAGTAAGTAAGTAAGAAAATGTTTGACTCAGCTTGTTCAGCTATCTGAGTGGGGAATAAATACATAAGACATCCCTTGTCAAAGTTTTAGTGTCTTTCCATAATTTACTTGTAGAGGATGCTAATCCAAACAGAATAAGTGAACTAGTGATTGTTAGTGCTTACTGAAGGCAAGTCCACCCTGCAATGCTCTCAGTGTTAAAACACGTCATCTAACTTCATCCTCAGACCTCTACTGTGAGCCAAGTGCCACAATTGCTCCTGATAGATTGTTACAAAAACTGGGTTTAAAAAGATCGAGTGTTTCACCCAAGTTCAGACACCATAGTCAATAGTGTCAGGTAAGATATGAGCTACATTTATTTGATACCAAACTCTTTGTTCCTTGCCTTGACTGTCATATAATACTGCCCTTGGGCCAAGATTACATACAGATGCTAAATCTATTTACCATTTTAAACTCATCATCGACATGAAGAAAGAAAGCATGATTTCTTAAAAAAAAAAAGAAAAGCAGGCTAGTTAATAATTTTCTCAGTTCAGACAAAGACAAGCGCATCACAGTCTCCCATTTGTACTCAGAATCACAATGGAATGTTCATCTATCATTTCACAGCTTTAGAAACATCAAGTTAAAGACTTTGAAAGGAAGGTAAATCCAGCCAAGAGACTGATTGTTTGTTTGTTTGTTTGTTTTAAATGAGCAGAATTTTCTGGTCAGATTAGAGAGCTGAAGTTACAAAGAAGAAAAGGGCAGCATCCTTGCAAGTGTCCTGGTGACACTCATGCCTTTAAACAAGGGTCAAGCCGTTCTGCCGCAGGACAGCTGGCCACTGTCCAAAGACACACTGAGCCTCTATGGAGACACAACGGCAGTGAGAAAATGAAGCACCCGGAATGACCCGCCTGTGTCTTTGGAGATCTGTTCATTTTGAGGTCACTCACATAGCCTGACCCATTGCTACTGTAAGACATAAAGAGATAAAGAAAAGGCAAATGCAGTGTTCTATGGTCTTTGGTGCTACTGTCACGATTAACATTGTATTTATAATTCATTGTGCATGAACACTTTACATGATATCTATTCTCTTGATAATTTAAGTTCACAATGAAGTATTGTTAACTCTAAGCATAATGTTTTATAGCAGATCCCTATAACTTATTCAGCTTTCATAACTGAATGTTTTTACAGTGTTATTATTAAACCCATTACCACCCTAGGCCTGACCACCACCATTCTACTCTCTTCTAAGAATCTGAATCCTTGGCTGTTTACGTAAGCAGAGATATATGCAGTTGCCATCTTGTGTCTGGCTTATTTCCTTTAGCAACTTGTTCTCGAGGTGCATTTTTTCTGTTGCATCTGACCAAGTTTTCTCCTTTGTATACGACTAAGTAATATTTCCTTGTATTAATATGCCATATTTCTTTATCCCTTCATCTATAAGCAGAGAATTACATTGTTTCCATATCTTGATTACTGTGATAATGGAAGGATGTCATAATGAATGTGGGGATGTGGATCTCTTAAAGCTTCCGATTTTGATGTTTTTGTGCATATACATGCATGTGGGGTTCCTGGATCAAATGGTGTTCTATTTTTAATTTTTAGAATAAAGTCTTAACCATCTTCCATAGCAACTGCAACATTTTACATTGTCACCAACAGTGTACAAGTGCTGCGACTTCTCTGAACCTTTATCAACATTTGCAAACATTTAGCTAATGTCTTTTTAAATATAGTTTTTCAAAGAGATAATAAGAGATTTCACTGTCTTTTTTATTTTCATTTCTTTAATCATTAAAAATATTGTGATTTTTCTTATTTAAATATATATTTTCTTATGTATGTATATATTAATTGAGGAATGATTAATTGACTATGTAAACTTAATATATTCTAAATTTCCTTTAAAGATAAAAAGGGCATAAAAATAAGATGCATCATTTTATAGTTAAAACAACAAAATAAATGTTTGTAGTTAGTGAGAAATTGGTGATACTTTCCGTTAAATTCTATATTTTCTGCATCTCATACAATGATGTTTCTGGGACAGCATGAATTGGTTCAGTTTAGATTTTGAGTTTGGTTTCTAATTTATATTTGGAAATTCCTATTAAGTCATTATCAACATTCAATTCACATATGAACACATAGCCTGGTAGGACCATCTCTTAATTTTCAGCTGCAATAGGATAAAACTGCCATCTGGCTTCAGAGGAAGAGTCAAGTTCTTGCCTGATTAAACATTTATGGGTTTGACTGAATTTTTCATTTACAGATTTGGCTCCAATTTCTTTCTCTAAGTGATATAAAGAACTCATTTTCCTTTACATATATTCCTATTTTTATCACTACTTGCACCCACAAGAGAGAAGCTCTCTTTATTCATTCAAATATATATGCAATAGATTTTATTTCTCGAAGGTTTCATGCTAGCATACAAGACTATAATATTAAATACTAGTTATACTGTGTTTAATACTAGTTATAATCATTTCAAATGTTTTGAGACTATTTTGCCCTAAAAAACTATCAGTTATCTTCTATTGCTAGGGGCTCAGAATTTTCAACATACTTATTCGGTTTATTTATTCATTTTCCTCTCTTCTCCCCCCATTTCTACCCTGAATGACTGAATCCTGCTGTTTTTCTCACGTGAGCAGTTCTATTTTTCTCACAGTTTTAATTTTTATTTCGTTGTGATACAGAGTCTGTATTTTCTACACCACATTCTTCTATTGATGCGGTTTTCTAAAAGAGAGGAATATTAATCGAAAAACAGAATATTTCCCTATCCGTGTGTATCAATAAAATTTTGAATTGCACAATTCTTCTTTTGAATAAAACACATTTTCGATAGCCTATTTCTTTCATTTTAATCTAACATCTTCATTCTATAAGTTCCAGATCATGTTATTCATTTCTGCTCATCTTTACTGCAATGAGCTTTGGAAAATACGAAGGAAGGAGATACGGAATATAGAACTGGCCCCGAAAAAAAGCCGAGCAATATTGTCAAGGGAAACAGGAATAAAGATTTGCTTCTCTTTGTGCTAAAGAAAAGAGGGAAGATGTCAGTTTCCGTGTATTTTGATGTTTGTCGATTAGATACACTTCCATGGCAAGGCCTGAGTAAAAGGAAAGGATACTTATTGTCTGCACGCATTCTTATTTTAAAATCCTCTTTTTTCCCAAAGAATCAGATAAGGAAATTCTTAGGAGACTCTCTTGCACAATCGTCTAATTGTTCAGAGTTTAATTGGTTGAAGACAATGCTTGATGAAAAAGTAATCCTAGAGACAGGAAATATCTAATTCTGGATCTAAAGACTGCCTTAACTTTTACTGCTTTTGAAATAACAAATAAGAAGCTTATGCAGTGTCTCTATTTATGTGCTCCTGAACCATGTTATTAAATGATCTGTACTTCAGAAATACAAGACTGCTATCATTAAAAGACTTCAACCAGCTTATACTACTTAAAGGAGAAGAACTGAAATGTCGTGATTATAAATAAATAATGTTAAGATTGTTTTCTACATTAAGACAAGATGTAAAAATGGATCCAGAATATCAAACATTAATAGAGCAAGATCATAAGAGCATGTCAAAATTTATTTTTTTTAATTTTTAATTTTAAAGATAGAAATAGAGATAAAATGGTGTTTCAAAGTACATAACAAGAGAGCAACAATAATTAATAAATCATATATTGTTATCTTTATAGTAATTACTCACAGTACAAGGTATAGGCACGAAACACTGTCTAAACAATATTGACACAAAACTTCCTTTTCAATGAACTAAGAGAAACTAGCTGATAATTGGCTTAACAATATATATATGGCCTTCCTCTTCCTCCTGGTCCTTTCATATCAAATTTTATTTTATTTTATTTTGCTTTGTTTTATGTAACTAGGATCAAACTTACAATATTGCACTTGTCAGGCAGGATCTGTGCTATATCCTCGGCCCCTTCATGTCAAATTTTAAAAACAAGGTTCCATTAAATGTAAAAGTTTAAGGGAGAGAATGGGAATCTAAGTGTGTTCTGTGCTTGTGATATGATATGAATTTAAGGTTTAAAAAATAGGCTAAGATGGAAAAGTATAACTTGTATGTAAGTTTGACTTTTAGTACATTTATGTGTTTAATATAAAAATCCAGTGCTCCATCAAATGATGTATTTGTACACACAAAGCATTTATACTTCTTGTCTTATTTAGATAATTTTAATTTATTTAGTAAAAAGTCTATGTATCTTTTTTAAGAAAAAGTACCTTTCATATTTGATAATAAAAGTGATTGTTCTCCAGATCTGCACTACTCCATACAATCAACTATTTTCTTATCTGTTGTGCTGCCGAATGTAAAGCATAATAATTTTTGTACTATTAAAATCATTTATATCCATTTAATATTTTAACTAATACACAAAGAGAAAACAATAGACAGCACCAAATAAAATAACTCAGAAATTACTAACTTTTAAGCGTCATGATAGTACTGTGAATCAGTTGCTAGAAGATGCATTTCTGCCTCTACATGAAATCAGAGGTTAATGTCAAGTTGGATGGATGTATGGATAGATGAAGGAATGGATTGAATAAAGAGATGGAGCGATAAATAATAGCTACATAATTAGAGGGATAAAAGACAGAATAGAGAAAACATAGATGAATGCAAAATGATGAAATAGATTTTAGAAAATCCATATTTTTCAGTAAAATAAAGTTCTTTATTACTTGAATTTAGAATTTAAATTTTAAAAAAAATTCTTAAGAAAAGTTGAAAGAATTGCCAGATTTAATTTTGTACATCAAGGGATAAAATTCATTAAAAGATCCCTATGAAATTCAGAAAAAACTTAAAATCAGTAAGGTTAGAATCATTAGTTTTCCTACATTCTTAAAGCAGTATGGATTGACTCCTTTTTATGCAAATTAGACTATTAACACGCTGAAACATTTTATCCACATCTCATTTTTTATTGCTAATTATATTAGTGCTACTTTGTTAAGGATTACACAGAATACAATCTGTTCTGAATCAGTAATTTCCTGTTGTTGAGAATTAGTTTATAAATGTATTAAATGAATATCAGTTTTATTACAGAATATTTTTAAAGACACAATGAAGAGGATAGATAAGTGTAGGAAAATAAATATTAATGTGAGGCAAATCTGTACACCATAAAAATTTGACATATTGATAAATGCTATTTCAGAGTTAGAAGTTACAAAATTGTGATCTTTAACTCGGTGGCCATTATCAGAGCTTCTGTTTTTTAGGGGAATCAGACAGTGAGCCGTTATAACTATGGGTAGATTTGGTAACAAGTGGTTACAAATTGGGCTGTTATTCAACATCCTAAAATGTGCTAGAGAGTACTTCACAACAAAGAATGTTTGACCCAACTTTTAGTAATGTCATTGTTAAATACCCTAGTTTTATCCTGTCTCCCACTTAAAAGAGATTTCTGATCTTCCCTGACATTCAGTGTCTTCAGTGTTAGAGCATCTCCCTCTTCTTGAAATTAAAGATATTTACTTGTTATAACTAAAATATCAACTACTCTCCCAAAGACTCACATATGGTAAGTGTCAACTTCATTAATTGGTTAACCCATCAGTGAGTTCAGCAGAACTGGCTGTTAGGAGATAGGGGTCTAGCTGAAGGCATGTGTTTGAAGGGTATACCTATTTACTGGTTCTTTCAAACCCTCTTGACATCCTGGCTGCTAAGAGATGAACATTTTTCCCCAACTGTGCCTTTCCAAAATAATGCTTCTGCCTTTGAGACAATAGACTGAAACCCATGAAACCATGATCAAATTAATCTGGATTCTTTTAAATTACAGAATGCCTGAGCAACAGATATGTGGTTAACATATCTCCTCAGATAACTTCTCAGACGCCTGACTATCTTAGCATCCTGACTATCCTCACCATCTTGTTCTGGATTTTCTAAATCTCAAGCATAGTTTATTTATATATCCAGGAAATAAGTATTTTGTCTGAACAAAATAGGGATTTTTGCTTTAGTTTCTAACTCCTGGAAAATTGCTTCACCAGTTTAAAAAAAATCAGTTTCATATGTCATGCTTATGTGTTGTTTAAAGGCACACTCAGTAACCTAGAACATCATAAAACTTATGCATACTCTAAAGGATTTCATTCAGAATTGCCCAGAGACAGACATTTTGAATCTGTGTTTACTACTCCATCCATCTCAACTGTTTATTTTATGATATTTGATTAAAAATCATGATGAATATTTGAGTTAAAAGTTGTACATTGAAAGATACTTTACTACTAATCACCTTCAAAATAACCTCCCTCACTTTGAATACAAATTCCACCATTGTTGCTACATTCTGTAGCAATTTTGAAGTCCTTTTTCATGAATGTCATTCGGTGTGCTCTTGTAGTTGTCTAGATTCAAAACTTTTCTCTCTCGTGGCCATATTGATTTGAGGAAAGAGCCACAAGTTGCAAATTGCCATATCTGGTAAATAAAGTGAATGGGAATGCATCACCTTAACATTTTTGTTTGACAGAATTTGTAGGAAATATTTAATCAATGAATAGTGATCAAACATGGAGTACTTAAATTATAAAATTTACTACAAGAAATGATGCATTGTTATTTTCCTCCACAAAGTCTCCAAAATACTCCCCTTCACTTCTGACACACTTTCTCCATTATGCTCTGCAATATATCTTTTAATAAAACTATTAAAAACAAAACAAACAAATATTAAAAAAAGAAAACCACAACTCACACTCATCTGTCATTAGTGTACGTTTTCAAGATTTTATTTTTCAGAAATTAAAAATACATTAAAGGGAAAATGTATTGGGGCACCCTTTTTTTTTCTTCTCTATTGCTCCATGTATGCTTATGAAATGTGTGCATTTATTTACATCAATGATTTTCCCTTTCTCTAGAACTAGAACAGGAAAAATCACCTGAATCATTCTACAATGATTCATTTACTAACTTGCTTATGTAATATTCATGATTGCCATCACTGGGCAGGTACCAGAAACCTGTAGCACAGAAGTTTATTTTGGCTCCTGACATCAGAAAACTCAGTCCATGGTAAACTGGAACTGCAATAAAAACAGCATGGTGAAAGGTTCATCAGGAGAAATGTGCTTATCCCTTCCCAGCTAAGAGAAAGCAAGGAATGAGAGAGAAGTTGTAGACTGGGAGACAGGAGAGGGAGTGAAAGGGAGTAAGAGAGAGACTTTAAAGGCACACCACCATTTTTCCATGTTCTGATTGGCACCACCTGTTAAAAGCACATTCAGCTGTCAGTTCATAAATAGATTAATTCACTGCTATGAACAACATTCCCATAATCTTATCACCTTCCAAAATCCGCACTTTTGAACACATGGAAGTTCAAGAGAACATTTCACATAAGAATCGTAAATTTCTTCCACTATGCTCAAAGGCTCTTATCTGTCTCATATGCAAAATGTACTTAGTCTAATGCCAACTGTTTCCCAAATCTTAACTGAGCATTACTCACAAGTTCAAGTCAAAAATCCCTTGAGACTCAAAGTAACTCTGAACTATAGAGTCTTTGTAAAAATTAAAACAAAAGGTAAATACTTCAGGTGTATAATGGTATGGGGTAGATTTTCCCATTCTGAAATGGATGAAGAAGGGAATACAAACATTAGGAAGAGAGTAATACTTAAACAGGACAGATGTTAGATCCTGTACTTCTAAATCGACCAGCCAGGGCATGCGGATGTGAGCTACGAGCTCCAAATTGCCTCAGCATCCTCACTCCGTGGCTTTTCATACTGCAGCCAACATGACTTCTCTCTTTGGCTGACTCCACTCACTGCCTCTGGTTTTTGTCAGCAGATATTGGATTTCCTGGTATTTCTAGCTTCCTGGGGCATCTGTTGTAGCTTGAACTGCACCCTCATAGCTTACACATAACCCTTGGAGGAGCTTTATGCAGGGCCCACAACATGCCCTTGCCTTCCTCTGACATTTAGGTGGCAGCTTATCCAATGCGATAGCTTTTACATTTTATATACCTTAAAACAAGCATAATATGGTTCGTGCCAAAATCTGCTGCCAACCCAAACAATAGACAGGTCTCTGTGAGCCATGGCTGCAGTGTCTGAATGTCTGAACTCACAGTTAGACTTGCTTGGGTTGCACTGAGCAAACAAGACATCCTGGAGTTTCTTTCTTTCTTTCTTTCTTTCTTTCTTTCTTTCTTTCTTTCTTTCTTTCTTTCTTTCTTTCTTTCTTTCTTTTGTTCATTCTTTCTTTCTTTCTCTTTTTCTCTTTCTTTTCTTTTTTTCTTTCTTTCTTTTTCTTTTTCTTTTTTCTTTTTCTTTTTCTTTTTTTTTTTTTTTTGAGAACAGTCTTGAGAAGAAATTTGCCATTTTATATTCTTGAATTTGTGATGGGTGGCATCTGGTCAAATTTTGAGAAGCTTTCAGGTCATTTTTCTCATTGTCCTGGTGCAAAATTCTTTTTCTTTTCTTTTCTTTCTTTTTTTTTCTAACAGTGCTAATCTTTGAAGCAATGACAGTGTCTTCCTAATTTTACCACTTTTCTTTCTTGCCAAACTTCTCAATTTTAAAACTTTTGGCCTTGGTTTTTACTCCTTATTCTCACTGATAGTCTGACATAAAACTATCCAGTGGTGCTCATGATACTCTCTGAATGTTGGGCTGCCTTTAAATTACCTCCACAACATCCATTAATCAGTTTTGAATTTGGTCCCAGTCTCAGTATAGGCAAAATGAAGTCAAGTCATTTGTTAATATGCAACATAAATGATCTCTACTCTAATATCCAATAGAATATTGATACCCATCTGAAACCTCAAGAGCCCAGCCTTCACTGTCCATACTTGTTCATATTCTGTCCTTCCAAGTTCTGATCAGAATTCTGCTATCAATTCCACTTACAGCATTCTGTTGTGTCTCAAGTTAGGATCTGTAAAGTTTTTTAAAGATTGGTTTCAAAAGTTTCTGACCGACAACATCAGACATAGTTCAAATACAGTCACAGGAATGACCCCTCAGGTACAAATTTTCTGAGTTAGTCAGCTTTCCTATCACAGACAATGTGGAGGAGGAGGGGCTTATTTTGACTCATAGTTCCAGCGATTACAGCCTATCATGGCTTTACTCCAAGACATAAAAAACTTAGCGTAAATGTCTGGTAGAGTAAAGCTGGTCAACTCATGGCAGCCAGGAAGCAGCAAAGGAGAAGGAAAGAATCAGAAAGAGAGCTCTGTTCTCTAAGTGAATCCCCTACTCATTCATCTCCTCCAAGTGAGCCTCACATCCTACCACCACAGTTAGCTGTGAACAAACCAATGGATTAATTCACTGATAAATATAAGAAACTGTGGTCTAATCACCTTCCAAAAGGTTGATACTTGAACACGTTGAGACTTTTGTGGGACATTTTAGATAAAAATCCTAACATTTTTATATTTAAGTGTATATTCTAAAAGTTTATTTATTGTGTACATTGATCAACTACTGTGTGTGAGGAACCAATGTTAGACCTGCCAGATACCAGGAAAACTTATGCTTATAATCTTCAAGGGCCAAATAATTAATACAATTGCTATCTCAATGCAGGAAGAACATAGTAGAAGAAAAATCTTTCTGTAGGACTGAATGAAAACTTGAAAAATAATAGAGCTCAACTTATACACAAAGGCACAAAAAAGTAACTAAGCTAGTGAAAAAAATAGAGGTTGTCATCAAACAGGTTAATACAACATAGAGCATCAAGTAGTCATGTTATTTAAGAAAGGGTATGTATTGAGAGATGTGTGCTTAAGAAGGCACCCACTCAAGACCTCTTTTGTCTCACTCTCAGACAAAGGGTTTCTTTTTCTCAATAAATACATCCTGATCCTAAAAAATAGAATAGTCTAAATAATATGGGATAACCATCTATCTATCTATCTAATCTATGGCTATATATAAATAGTCCTTTATCAACATCTATGTTGTTATGGAGCATGAAAAGTCTATTATTTTTTCTTGTAAGTGCATTGTACCATCTCTGGGAAAAGTATCTCGCCTATAAATTTTAAGGGAAGTGACGTTTATTTGGGCTTACAGTTTCAGTGGATTTACTGCATGGTCAGTCAGCTGGCTCAAAGGCAGCAATGGCATGGTAGTGCGTGTGGTGTTGCTCTATCCTCATCCAGGAAGCAGAGGGAGACAGGAGGAGCCAGGGACAAATAAATATACACTTACTTAGATCATAACCCCTGTGGGCCACCTTCAACGAGAGCTCCCTGTTACTAGCACATTCAACAGCTGAATTTATCAATGGATAAACCTTCCATAAGTATAGTTCTCCCATGATCTAATCATATTCCACATACATGAAACTTTTGGGGTCATTTTAGTTATAAACCACAAAATAAACATACAAATTTAATTCATTTTCTGTATTTACTAAATAATTGTTGCATCTGTGATCATAACTTTTGAGGTTTCAAATGAACAGCCAAACTAGCAGGGATTTTGTTTCCTTTTTCACAACGTTAGGAAAATGAGACTCTTTATGACCACGGCTCTTAGCCATGTCAGCATCTATTTTCTCTTTCCTTATTAAGTTGAGAATTTGTACTTAAAGGGAGCACTTTACTACATATCATTGGCATTTTTGAAGCGTTAGTATCTTTATTGTTGTGCTTTGGGACAGTAATTAAGTGAAATAAGTGTTACTTGGATACAAGCATGAAATACTGTGACAAACTGCTAATGGAGGGGGCCACTAAGTGACTAAGTGCTGGTTAGTACATGCAGCTTAGACAATGGCTAGTCAAAGGGATAATTCCCACCCCAGGAGGGATAGAGTGAGAGTTTATTACACTCCTCAAAATTAAGTGGATTTTAAATGCTCATGAATTATTTATGTTTAAAATTTCCATTTAATGTTTTGGGGCCAAGTTTGGCTGTAGTTAATTGAAACTGCAGAAAATGAAATCATGGATTTGGGGAAACTACTGTATAAAAAAGCATAATGGAGCAAGACTAACTTTCAGTGATTATTTCTTCTTCCTCATTTCTGTGCTATTTATAAGCCCCCAAAATGGGACAAAGAGCAAAAACTCATACCAGGCAGAAAATTCCTGTGAACTTCATTTAGTTATGACTGTTTCACAGCACTCAGTGTTGAGAGTATTGAATCATTTTATTGGGATGATCTTAATAAACATGTGACCAGTTATACTTTGCTGGAAAATAAATCTTCAAGATTTGTAGAACAAATGAAACTCTAACAATGAAACTACTAGAATCACTATGGTCAAAATTCCAAATAAAGAAGACATTTAGTCTGTTTTCTTGAATTCTGACTCCTAGATTTCATTCTAGTCACACATACCTACTATGGCAAGAGCAGGACTCTATTACATAGTTATAAATTGTGTGATAATGAAAACCCAAGCTGATAGTCTTTGCTATTGGGAATAATATGTTTACATTAAAGTTAATTCTTTGATAAACTGTTAGAAATGTTTCCCTATTTAAATTCATAATAGTTGGAAATTTTAATTTCATTTGTAGCAAAATTTGACATCAAAAAATTAGCTCTAAAAACTAGCATATAGATTGTTCATTAGATACATAGAATGAAACATAAAATTACTTTTGGATTTGATTAGCCCACAAATATATTTGATACATTCAGAATACTAAAATTATATGATAGTTTCTGGGGAATCAAGTTTAGAAGAGGAAAATCAGAGACACGGAAGAGATAGAAGAAATCTGAACCTTACTATACAGGGCCTGTCCCAGCTGAGGAGCTGACATGCTTTAGTCAACAGTTTGCCTCAGAATAAACTGACTAAGAGAGTTTTTTATTGTTTGGATTTATTATAAATTCAAAATGGTGGCAGTATTCTCATGAATGAGACTGGAAAAGGAGGCTATCAAAGAAATTCTTTCCATAGTTGACCTGTGATGGTTTGAACTGGGATACCACTACTAGCTGGGAAGTGAACACAAGGTATATTTAAGAGGAAGAAAGCAGTCATTTAATGACTAGCTAAAGAGAAAACATCTTCAGAAAAGTATTCTTCTAAGTTAAAAATTTAAAATCAATACATTCTCTGCATTGAAACGCCCTCTCTAAAATTTCAGAAAACATTCAGTTCTTGCTTACAATGCCTGCCTTTCCTTTCCACCCACAGACAGCAGCTGGGTGGTTATTTATGTCTCGACCTCTGGAGAATTAATTTGTTTGTGGACTCTTCCAGTTCCACCTAGTACTTAGGTGTCATTCAGCTGCAAAAAGTTCAGTCATCCCTGATAATTAAAGTAAACATCTACTGACATCAGAAAGACAGGAAAAAGTTTGGAACAATACCAGAAAGTTTTCCAGACACTTCAAGAAAGGAGAATTGCATTATGATAGGGACAGATGATGTACTCTGTATGGGAGTGATGGTCAATTTAATATTCCACTCATTTTAAGCAACTGCAGTGTAGTCTAGCAGAATATGGTCTCACAAGTGGAGTAACACTTTGGTGACTTAATATAATATAACTGACATTATTATGGAGTTCAAAATTACATGGGCATGACCTTATGAAGGAGCCTTAATTACTTGATGTATCAGAAGAATGCTATGCTAACAATATTATTGCAAAGGTCTTCAGAAGAAAGAGCTTCAGTGTTGTGGCTCTTGCTTCCCAATGTATGTTTTATTTTACTTCTGCCTTGATTTTCTTAGTTAAAGGAATAAGCATCATATTTACAGGTTATAAGTTAGAATCACTCTATTAAACATTTTAATTTTTTTTTTCTTTAAAGGAGACATGCACATTTAAAAAAATAATAAATTCTCGGCATGGCCTCACATTCTCGTAATCCCAGCTGTCTGGGAATCTGAATCAGGAAGACTGCAAGTATGAGCCCAACCCCAACAACCTGGCCACTTAGCAAATCCCTGTCTAAAAAAAGAAAAAAAAAGGTAAAAAGAGGAAGAGAGAAAGGAAGAAAGAATCAACAAAAAGAAAGAGAAAGAAAGAAAGACAAAAGAAAGAAAAAAGAGACAGAAAGGATGGAAAAAAGAAAGAAAATGAAATATGGCTCTTCCTCAAAGCACGAAAATGAGAAAGGCTGTCCTCATTCTACACTAATTCATTCACTAACTTACTGCTTGTATAGTTTTAATTTAAAATAAAATCTGCAGTAGGCCAAAAATAGCCTATAAATAAAAATAAGAAATATAATTTTTCCTATCACTAGGTCACAAGTCATATGTCTTTCTCTGCTGAGAGCACTACCATTAATACTGTGTCCATCCCTCTTCTGATGACGTGTGCATGTACATGGTTGTGCATAAGTGTGTTTTTCTAATAGACTTCGTGTCTTTTAATGCATTAGCATGTTTAAATTTTCTATACCTTTTATTTCCTGTTGAATCCATCTTAGGAATTCTCTTAAAACAACAGAAATAGATTAAGTTTTTTATGGATATAAGGTAGTTATTGTATTAATTCATTGCATAGATGTTACATAAATTGTTTAATTGTCACTCAATTGATGGCTATTAAATTGCTTACTCTCTTCTGAATTGAATTGTCCATAACAAATTTTGAATTTATGTCTCGAATCTCTAACCCTTTAATAAGTCAGTCTCTCAGAATGTAGAGCAGGGTCTTTAAAAATGTGTTTATATTAAAATGGAGCCATTAGTATGGATTCTAAACCAATCTAACTGGTGTCTTGACAGGAGAAAAAGAGGGACAACAAAGCTGAGCAGCACAAAGGCAAGACCACATGATGAGCAGAGAAAACACCATCTGCACTGCGGGGAAAGCCCAACTTCCCCACATATCTAGGTTCCAAAGTTGAGAGATAATGAATTTTGGTTGCTGAAGCCAATTAGTGGTATTTCACTGCGACAGCACAAGCAGCTAGTGCAGTGTTTCTTTTTTGTTGTTGTTTGTTTGTTTTGTTTTGTTTTAAAAGCATAAATCAAAACATGTGTGCAATAATTCACATGCAATTCTATGCATTTTTAAAATGGATGTGTGAGATAGTTCCCGTAAGCTGAATTGCTGAGTCCATCAAAAGGACTCAGCATATATTTACCACATATTGACTGAATAGGATTAACTTTAAAAGACATGGAATGCTTTATTTTTTATTAAATGTTTCCTTCTAATTTTGAATTAGCTGAAATACTTCTGCAAATATTAACAGTCTCTTCTAGTCAGGAGTTATGTGAAGAAAAATTAGAATCAGGACATAGAATTTATACTATTGTTTTATGACGGTCGCCCAATGTTAAACACTAGAAAATGGAGAAAATAAGTTCACAACTCTAAAGACTCAGAATATTCAGCCAAGTGCCTGGATCACACAGCAATGTCCTGCGTAAGTTCAGATGAAAACCTAGAGCCCATGATAATACCTACCATGAGCCCATTTGGAGGTCTAGAGTCCATTAGAATGAAACATGCCAGTCTGTTTTATGGATCTGCACTGGGAAAGCCCAAGGGTCAGTGGTGGAAGCTAGAAAGTCTATACCAACAAGCTAAAGGAGCTGTGCTGGAAGGTTGAGGGTTCTGTGCTGGAGCTGAGAAGACATGCTCAAAACAAAGACCAGGGCTGTCTTGAAAAGCATGGTAGTTATCCTCAATGACATGGAGGCCCTGAGCTCCTCTTACTATAAAAACAATCAAGTATATGCTAGAAATCCAGCATGATGAGCTTGTTCTGGGGATTAAATGGAACACATCTTCCCCTCTGAAGTCAGGAAGAGGTGCTCCATGTGAGGACCAGAGCTTCCCCAAAGTGAATCAAGGCCATTCTGACCAACAAGGTCCCAAGCTCCTCCAATGACAGTGGTCGAACTCACACTGGACAAGTTAGTCATAAAGAGCTCCTCCAGGAGAGCCAACACCTGAAACAGCTACACCTAGAGAAACTCACAACATCTAACTCTTTTTTTTCCATGTCTCTGTCTATGCTGGCAACTTTCCTCAGGTGGACTATCTATGCACAGGACCATGAGAATTTAAGTCAGATGGTGTTAAGTTGACCACCAGTTTTTAAACCATAACACAGCACAACAACAACAACAAAAAAAGCAGAGGTATTTTCACCAGATTTCTATTAAGATTGTCAGATTTATGTATTTTTGGAGTTGGTTTTATTTCAAAAGGAGAGACTTTGGTTTAGCTTTTATAACTTCAAAGTTCTGGGACTCTAGTCTTTGGTCCTATCTTCCTAGGATTTCTCTCCATTGTCTTGTCTCTTTAAATCTTACATCATTCAATAATAATAACAATCCTGAGCACATTTTCCATAAAAGGCCTAACAGATTTCTGGCTCTTCCTTCAAATGTACACTGATGCAGACTCTCTGAGACTTTCCCGTCTACCATATGTGCAAGCAGATGAAGCTGGGGAGAGGACAGTGTTTTAATTGGGGCAGAGTTGTTTGAATAAGCTTTTAGGAAATTCTCTTTGGATTTTCTTGTGCAGTTAAAATTTATCCTTGGGGTATTCCAAGGGCTCTATTTGTGGCATAGTCTATTTAAACAAGAAGTAGTCTAACTCACATTCTTACTCGGTGGTCTTACTTGATCAAGCACAACTGAAAATTCCAAAAGGAGCTATTAGACAGTAAACAAGTTTGATTGTGTCTTTCTTCACCTTTTAATGACTATCATTCCTCCGCTTCAAGAGGTTATGTGACGCAATTAGGCAAATTGAAATACACTGCTTTTGTGCAAAAGCATGGGAAAGTTAATTGAAATCAATCTGTGTTCTCTGAAAATGTTACAGACATCGCTGATAATTTAAAACAATTCAAAGATGCTGTCCTGAAGCAAGATAGAAACATTAAGTTTAAAATTCTGCTAAAAGTAAAATTACAAAAAAATATTTAAATGCTATTACCCACCTGACATGAGCTTGGAACATCTAAATCAATTAGAAATCATGAGATTTCATTACTCAGAAACTGTGTTCTCAAAACCACTGAGATGAAAATTCCTCAACTCCTATCCTTTGCTATTGCAAAATAATCCATTTAAAAAAATCATTTACCCTCATTTTGAGAGCTTTCTTCATGAAAATAGCAATTATAGCTCCACTGGAAGAAACTAGTTCTTCTATCTATGAAATAAGTGCAATAAGCATGTTTGTAATGAAATAGTAGTTTTCAAATTGTATCATTCAGAGAAGTAAGTGTTCAAGGAGTAATTGGACAGCATTTTAAGGAGTATGAATATGTGTCAGAGAGCAGAATAATAACATCTTAGAAAAAAACAGTGCAGGTAATATACCACATTAAGAGACTAGAGCATAAAAGAAATCACATGATCATGTCAATAGATATACAAACATTTCACAAAACCAACATCATTCCATGATAGAAACATGGAGCAAATTATAAATAAAATGCAAGCATCTCTACTTAATATAAAACCAAATGCATGCAGTTTAGTATATTCAATTAAGAGAAACTAATAACCTTTAAATTTAATAATAAGGCAAAGATGGTGTTTCTGAAAACTTCTTTTTAAATAATGGAATATAGAATAGAGCAAAATTAATTTTATTTATTCATCATAGCCATTAAACTTTTAACAACAGAATTATTCTTCAATGGTTAAAATGATATTTGTAAGTTTTTCTATGATTCACAATGTGATCTTATGATATTCCATATTTTATAGAGTATATTATTAACATATTTGTACCTTATATTCACATTGTTGTACCCCAAAAATGAGACCCCGAGATATTGCCAAAAAATGGGGCAAGATGTCTTTTAAAAGAAAAAGGAGTGCTTTATTTAAGCTGGCACCAGGGACACAGTGCAGTTGGAGTTTGCAAAGCTGTGTAATCAGGTTAAAATTTTGTCAGGCTTATAAAGGGAAAAACCACAAAGTAAGGGTTGGGAGGAAAATAAGGCTGAGGAAAACCTTTGTTCCCTTTTTGCTTGAGGACAGAGTTTTTACAGGAAGTTTCACAGTTGGTGGTCAACAAGTTCCTCTTTTACAGAAATTTGCAGCTTGTGGTCCACTAATAACAGGAACGGCTGTCTTTCACAAAACAACAAAGGTTGAGACAGAATGTAGGTAACTTGAGGTCCACTGATTCCAGGAACAATTGTCTTTCACAAAGCGGGGCAAAGGTTAACACAGCAAACAGGTTACCAGGGTGACGGCGCATACAGAACTGTATGGCAGCGCTTTGGTTAAATTACAACATTGTGGTCCAGAGTGGTCAGTTGTGAGAAACAGCTGCTTTAGCAAAGGGAGTTACAAGAGAATTAGGGCAAATAACTAGGGCAATGGCAAGCACAGAATAGGATGACAGTGGTCTTTGGCTAGAGTACAACACTCATGACAGTGAAAGCCTCTTTGAAGATTTATAGATGTCACCAAATAAATTGACCACAGTAAGGGAGTTAATGCTATTTTATTTTCCAAATGAGAATACTAACCTTGATAAATATTAAATTACTTTTCTTAACTCACATAGTAGTTATGATGTTAATGTGAGATTTGATTAGAATGCATGTTTGTTAATTTTAAATTTCTCATTTTGTGTATATGCATAGTTAATTTAATTTCTTTCCTTCCTCAATGGCATACTTCCTTTCATAACTGAACTGGCACCATGTCCTACACCCATAGTATCTAGACTATTTTTGTTTCTAACTGCCTATTTTTTCTGGCAAAGAAACCACTGATTTTATCCCATTCATGTATTTTATATTTATCTAATAGAATTAGAGAAATAACTGTAGCTACTAATCATAATAGGTACTAGATTCCCCAATTATTTGTTGTTGTATTAAGGTATGTTTTGGGGGTTCTGAGTCAAGTCCATCAAGAGATTAGTCTTTTGAATTTAATCATTTTCTTTCCCTTCTCACAGGCCTGCCTATGATGACATCAAACTCTTCCTGTCTTCATGTAATGTAATCCATGACAATAAGTTTCTTTCCTCATGACTCAAAATCCTGTTCTTTTAACTTCATCAGTTTATGCTATTATTACATTAGTGTATACAACAGGAAATTTATTACAGAATTTTATTTCAAGTAAGACTTCAAAATGTATTAAAATCTTATTAATTACATAATTTCCAGCACAGGGTGAAAAAAATAAAACAGAAAGGGAGATGGGAAGTCTACGTTCTTCTGATTTCTCTCTGTATAAGGAAACTAATGTCATTGGATCCATTAACTAAGCAGAATTGAATTAACTACATCCTCTGTGCTATGTATCATGCCATTTCCTCTGTAAAGTACCTGAGCTCACTCTTTTTCCTTTCCTTTCTAATGGCCTCAGGGCAGTTCATAGTTCAATTTCCTTATATGTATACTTTATTTTGGAAACTGTACAGTGATGAAGAATAGGGGCAAAGTTCTCTAACCACAACACCAAAAGTGATATTTGGGACATAGTATGCACTCAGTGAATATTTTATAGATAAATTAATGACTAAAAACTTAATGTGTCACAGTTTTGAATATGTTACAGCTTCTTCTTCTAAGAGTTTCCCATGGCTGTGTTCCATCATGGAATCTCAGACCCTGATCCATAAACTTGGTTTTAAAATCCCCAGTAGCCCTTTTTCCTATGTGCCTGACAGGCCCCAGCTCTTTCTTCACAGAAGGTACAGAATTCGATATTCCTAACATTCTGAACTGGCTTCCTGTCAACCTTGGATTTAAATCAATACAGTTTTCCAGCATATACTAACAATTAAAGGCTGAAAAAAACTATCTTACTACAAAGAATATTAGCTTCATAATGAGCTAAAAACCTGATTTTGTGGATGATGTTTTCATTTAACCTCTAGTAAGGATAAAATATATGACTTATTGATTCTGATTTTCTAATGAAAAATCATGTCACATTTTAATAAGCAACTTATTACAAGATGCTTGGGTCTCTGCTCCCAGATATAAGGATTATAGCTTGGTTTAAATATATCGAATGGAGCCTTTCAATATAAAATTCAATAAAAATGTGTAAAAGTACAATGAATTAACAGCAAAAGCAATTTCTTCTTGAGCTATAATAAGAAAATTATAAAAGAAATTTTCAACCCATTCCCTGACCATGAAAAAAGCAGAATAGTAGGGCTAGCAAAATTAGTGCAGTAAGTATCACAATAAACATTAGCAGGATTAATAATAGGAGCTGTCATTTATTGTGCATTTTTTACAAACCACTGCTGTAATAGTTCAGATTACTCCAGAGAGCAAGTTATACTTAGCATCTCTTGCATACCAGTCAGAGGACTAGACTCTTTTTCATAAACTATCTTATTGAATACAGCAACCCTGGGAGTTTTTATGTCTATATTTTAGAATGCGAAAGAAAGAAGCCAAGAGATTTTTTTCTGGCACCAAATCACGATATAATGTAATTCAGTTTAGATCTAATTTTGGTCAAATTTGGTAGTCATTCCCTAAAATTAATATACTGCCTCTCCCCTCCCAAACACAGAAATGTACCAAAAATAAATTCAACTCCTCTGCCAATGGATGAAGATTTAATCTCTTCTGGAGGAGAGTTGGAGGTCTTTTATTTTTCATTTTTAATGATTCATCCCCAGAGTGATACTCAGCTATTGCTCAGGCTACTTTTAATAAGTGCTGGCATTTAAATTTTTGCATGTGATAGTGGGAACTGTACCATTGAAAGTCAGGGATTATTTTCTGCGAGCAACATTTAATCAAAAGTGACCCATAATTTTAAGCTTCAGTGCCCACCACTACTTTATTACTTAGACACTTGTTCACTTAGGAGACTCCTCAGTCAGGTTTAAAGTACGGTGGTTGATTAAAAGACAGACTGTCCTTATGTACCTTCCCTTCTGCCTGCACTTTCTAAAAGCTTATAAGTATTTTATAAACTTAGGCTTTTTAAACATCCCCTATTTATGACAGATGAATTGAAAAATATTAAACTTACCAGTGAGGGGTATCTAAGATAGCAGACAGTTTATGATCTACTAGTGCATGTCCGTGCGCGCGCGCGCACACACACACACACACACACACACACACACAAAGATACATGTTTAAATGTGTGCTTTGAGGGACCAGGGATATAGCTCAGCAGCACAAGCTCTTGCCTGACAAGTTCAAGGTCATAAGTTTGATCCAATCATCAGCACAAAAAAAAGAAAGAAAGAAAAAGCATGTTTGAAGAAGGAGTAAAAGAAAATTTAAACCTATTATTATAAAAACACAACAATTCTTCTGATCTCTCATCCTGTAATATCTAACTTTTTAGAATTTCTCAACATCCCAGTAAAGTGAGAATATTGTGATTTAACAAGAGAACAAGGAATAAATACATTTAATCTGTGACTAAAGCAAGTGTTTTCCAAATTATGACACCATGAACATGACAATTTACATTTTATCAAGAAAAAGTGAAAAACTAAAACCACAGAATGAGGTAATTGTTTACTGTGTTTTCAGAAGAAAAAAGTCAAGAAAGTACAAGTAGACCATATAAGGAAAGGACACAGGATTTGTGGAGATTCTCCTTATTGATAATAACTTTTTCCTCTTAATTTGAACATTGTGAGTTAAATTTTAGTGTATTTGCTGGGCTTCTACCATCAGGAATAGGAGGCTTATTGGACTTACTATGATGTAGACATTAACAGGGAAATTATAATACTTGACTTTAGATAAAGTCTTGGACTGAGAAAGTTATTCTATCCATTTTATGAATGTGACCATGAATGAATTCTTAAGTCAGTTTATCACTGACAGGATACTTCGTGAAATAAAGAAGTATTCAATAGGTAAAAGTGATTTTTATATGGAGGGGAATGCACCGTGGGAAAAAAATTCAAGAGAGATAGTCATATTTAACAAAATCTTCCAAAGTCATTTGTGTCACGATCAAATTCCTTTATTTTCCCTATGTATCATGAATCGAGATGTTAGGAAATCTACATTAATTCATGTCCTTTAGCTTGCTCTGCTATGTCAAAAGCTAGAGAGCTCTCTTTCTCTTGTTACTTTCATTTTAGTTTCTGATATCTCCCTGCAAAGTGTTTAAGCACCCCATTGTAATAAAAGGAGTGTGACAGTATCTCAAATATAAAGCAGGCTTTAAATTTTCAGGGTCAATTTTGGGCTCCAAATGTTAAGATAAAAATCTGAACAGAAGGAATAATGCCTTCTTCTTAGGAATGACTGGATCTTCCACCAAAAAGAACCAGGCAGTTTAAAGATTTTGTCTATTGTATCCCTATTTGATCCCAGTACAATTCACTGGTTATAGTTCTTTTTCCCTT
Source organism: Cavia porcellus (assembly GCF_034190915.1). Lineage (NCBI taxonomy): Eukaryota > Metazoa > Chordata > Mammalia > Rodentia > Caviidae > Cavia > Cavia porcellus. The sequence goes on from NW_026947487.1 coordinate 96,659,050, forward strand.
ATTTTAACATTTATCCTTGTTAACATTTATTAATACACATTTGTGATACATAACGATTAAACTTATTGTGGGTAGTTGGTACACAATGTGCACAGCTCATAATTCTTTTTATATTCCCTTCTTCTCTTTTCTTCCCCCTACCTTATGTCTCTAGGTCCCCTTCTTACTTGTAAAAGATCTACTTCCTTGATTCCTATCATCTTGTTCTTTTATTTATATTTAGTATTTTTCAATCTAGCATTTGTGATCGGTTCATTGTCTAGCACTCAGATTGGTAGCACTCAGATTTTCATATAAGATAAAACATATTAAACTTGTGTGGGAGTGATTTATCTTACTTAACACTATGGTTTCAGAGTGCATCCATTTCCCTTCCTTACAATAGAGCAGTGCTCCTTTGTAAAGAAATACCACATTTTATTACTCATTTCATTATTGCAATAAATACATTAAATCTCAATGCCTAATTGTTTCTCCAGCCCATCCTTATTATTTAGTGATTGTGTAATATATATATATATATATATATATATATATATATATATATATAATATTTATACATGACACAAGTGAACATCAAATTACAAGATATCTGTGGTGGGTTGAAAACTGATGGTCACTTTAACACTACCTGAACTGAATCAGTGTGGTGCTTAGAGCAGGGGCCCACCTGAGGATTGTTTACAACAAAGAGAGAACTGGAGAAGAAGAAATTGTGTTGTTTGGAGCTGTTGGTCCTGGAGCCATGGGTTCCCTGGAGGAGCTTGTTGAGCTTCTTTCCCGATGTGTACTCAGTTGTTCTCATGGTTGGAGGAACTTGGGACTTCACTGTTGCACAGGATGACTGTGATATTTTGAGGGGAGCTCTGGTACTTTTTTTGAGCATTGCTTCCTGGCTGCAGTACAGAACCCTCGGCCTGCTGGCACAGATCCTTCATCCCAATGGCACAGATTATCTGGCTTCCATTGCTTACTTCTGAGCTTTCCATTGCAGATCTGTGAAATAGACTTGCATGTGTCATTGTCTTGGACTCTAGGCCTTCACCTGGACTTATGGGGAGCAGGGTGTTGTGGTTTATGTCAGTAGCCCACAAACCTCATGCAACTGTGACTTAACCAAATCTAGCATTTGTGATCGGTTCATTGTCTAGCACTCAGATTGGTGGTGTATTTCACCCACCCAGGGGTGGATCCAGTGTATGACTTATCCAAAAGAAGAAGGTGTGTCTCTCTTGCTGGTTCCTGTCTTGCTATTTGCAGCCAGCCATGAATGGTGGCCCACCATGCCACCCTATCGCTTGAAGCCAGCTAAGTATGGACTGAAACCTCCAAAATGGTAAGAAATAAACCTTTCCTTCTTTGATGTTGGGCATCAGATATTTTGTCTCAGCAATGTGAGTGAAAAGTAACTAAGACTTATGGTAAGAATTTTAGTTTTTCAGCTGAACTCACACAGGATATTCCCAAGAGACACAGGTTTTTGGTTGGATTCTCTAGGTCTTCAGTGTGTATAATTCACATTTTATTCCCTTCATTCCCATTTTATTTGACTTTTGGAGTAGCTATCCTAAATAATACTATAAGTAATCTGTCCTAAATTGTCTTGCTCTCTTTCAAAATCTGACTACAATAAAATTGGTCCCAGGAGAGTGGGGTCATTGCTGTGGTGTTGTCTGGACATTGGCTTAAGTGCCTTGGAAATTAATTTGAAAATATTTTTGAAAGACTGACCAATAGGGGCAACCCTTGTATGATGTAAACTATATTGGTGACTCTGGTCAGAACCTGGAAAATCAGAGGACTGGTGGATTGCTTCTAGTTAAGGTGATGCTAAGGAGGTTTCTTTTGAGAAGGACTGCATTGACTGTTGGATCCAAGGTAGTGTATTGTGTTTTGACTGAAATTTTGTCTGCAGTTTGTATGTGTTTAGAAACATTACTGGGTAGCACAAAAATTCCAGTGCAATGTATTGTTGGTATGGTAGCATTGCTACTGCTAAAAGCTTTTCACCAGATCTATGTTGGATATTTAGAGCAAAGAGCCAATGGAGTAATTTGGTCAGATGGAAGCCTCCAGTGGAACTGTAGGTTGCAAGGATGACACATTGGAAAACTTGGTTGTTGCAAAAGAATAGGACAATTGAAAAATAAACTGAAGCCTTTCACTTGAAGGGAAGAGTATATCTGAATTAGAGGAGATCCCTGTATTTTAGTCTTGCCATGCCATGTTAAAAGTTAAGGGAATCAAGCATTGCTATTGTTCTTTTAATAGTATTTTAGTGTCGTTCTTGGGTATGTGTTTGTAACCAGGTTAATTAATCAAAGTATTGTGGTTTTAACCTTGAATTTTGGTCACTCTTTGGGTACTTTGTTTTTGGTGTGGAAATGAGTGAAATAAGAATTATATATAAAATTATTAATGTAAATCTGAATAGATCAAAACTTTTTACTTTTCACAAATCTGCCACTAGAGACTATGGCTAAGGAAATATGTGCAGTTATCAAATTGACGAGAGGTGGATTTTGGTAGACTGAAAACTGAGCATTTAACACCAGGTGAATTGAATCAGCATGGTGCTGAGTGGAGGGCCCACCTGAGGATTGTTGCCAATATAAAGGGAGAAGTGGAGAAAAAGAAGTTGCATTGTTTTTGCTTGGAGCTTTTGGTTCTTTTGAAGATGTGGGTTCTCCTGAAAGAATTTATTGAGCTTCTTTCCTGATAAGAATTTGACTGTTCTTGTCAGAGAAGTTCCTGACGTCTTTATCCCTGAGTATGACTGTGGCACTTTTTGAGGAAGCTCTGGTACTTACACTTATTTTGAGATTGTCTCCTGGCTGCAGTGCAGAATCCTCAGCCTACTGGCACAGATCCTTCATCCAACTAGCACAACTTTATAGCTTTGTGCTGACCCTGGGGACTTCCTAGTGCAGATCCATGAAACAGACTTGCACGAATCATAGTCATGGGCTCCAGGTCTTCAGATAGACTCATAGGAGGCGTTGTAGTGGGCTGTAAGTTTTCAGATGAACTCATTAAAATATTGCTATAAGAGCCACGTCCTTGGCTATATTATCTAGGTCTTTAGTGTGTGGACAGATTTCTTGCAGTTTCTTTGTATTTGACTCGGAGTGACTATCATAAATAATATAAATTACGTGTCCTATATTGTCTTGTTCTTCTGACTACAATGTCTAACATCAATGAGAAATAATGTAAAATGGGCAATACTAACCAGCCATCTTTTGATAAATTGTGCCGAGCACATTCCTGTTCCCTTTTTTTGGTTGCCTGATCATACCATTATCACTTTCCACATTTCCTCGATAGAAACATTGTCACTGAAGAGTAACATGGAAAGAATCTCATCTGTTCCAAACTTGATGATTAATTGAACTGGTTTTGGTGTTGGGTTTAATGGAGAATTTTGAAGTATTTGAGAGCTGCTTGAAGAAAGAGCCACAAGAAGTAGTAACATATCAAACTTTACTGAGCAATTCTTGGACATTATGAAAAGGTAGATGTGTATGGAATGTGATTATCCTCTGGTTTATGGGCAGGAAATCAGAAGGAGAAAAGGTTTAAAAAAATAAAAACCTCCCAGGTGAGAAAAGATGGAAGATGAGCTTACTTTCCTTGGTGAGGTCACTAAGAAGAGTAATAATCTTTGAATTAGAGTTTTCAGGCCTTCCTTGGTCTAGAATACTGTAGCCACAAGACTCCACTAATGGTAAATGAATGATGGAGAAATTTTTGTGGGCTATGTGAAATAGTCTCTAGATTAAATTTGCTTGCTTTATTATTTTTAAATAGTTGCCCATGCATAATTTTGAGTTTGGTTTCTAAAGTTTTGAGCTAAAAAAACAGGTTACATTTTTTTTTTAAATCAACAACTTAGATGCCAAAACACAGAGACAATGGTCTCCAATGGTCTATTGGAGTTGCAGAATTCTACAAAGCATTCAGGATATCAAAGGCCAGCAGGAGTTTTCTAGACCAGAAACTTTAGAAAGATCTTCCTTTCTTTTGGTTATTTAAGTTTTTAAGATATGGAAAGCAGAACAGGATTTAGAGATGGCTGGGTCTGACATTTAAATAGTTATTGAATTTTGGTGAAACTAGGCTCTTCTTAATTATTCTGAGGTATAATGACTACAATTCTCTTGATATTGAGAATAGCAGACAAATAATAGCACTCTTAAAGTTTTTCCTAAGTAAAAAAAAAAATATATATATATATATATATATATATATATATATATACCTTGTTTACCAAAGAGTCCAAAGTCTTGCAGCTACTATAAGTATCTGGGGAGCTATAACTAACAATTCTCAATGATCTTAGCAACTTGGTCCAAGTAGATTTATGGTTAAGTTTACCAGCAGTGCCCATCCAGCAGTTTCCTTTGCAACCTCAAAAATAACCCAGAAGATTCATTTATCATTGCTGTTGTGTTCTGTTTTATATTTGATTTTTAAAAAATACTTTTTGAGCTAATCAGTGTATCAATCTGTCTTTCTTAGTGAACTCTTAGTAACATATTGTGATGAATTTACTAGTTACTTTCTCAAAACTTTGTCTGAACATCCCAGGAAAGATGATAAGTGCACCATCTCCACTTCCATAATATTTTGCCTATGAAACTTCTGTACAGCTTTGCTACTTCATATTATTAGTTTTGATTTGTCATGTGGTATATGCATCACTCATTTCATCCTTTGAATGATACCCCTCTAATGACTTTAAATCTCTTTTCTAGTATAATATTTTATTCACAAAGATACTAAAGACTTGATAGATTAATAATTATATTAGTTTCTCCTAGTATTTTTAATTGTTTGATTAAAAGTGAATCTCAAAAACAAAGATTATTTTATGACAAGAACGTGTTCACATTAGTAGGATAAGCTAAAACAAACCTTTAAAATGTCGTGAATTCATTTCACAATATTGAAACATTATCAGTTATTTCTAAAAGTTGTAGGATATATTTGAGTCTCCAGTGGAGGTAGAACTAATTTCCTATAAGGATTTGTCCAACAGTTTAGTGAGAGCTCCTTTTCAGAGAGCACACAAAATTTTCCATTAAATGAAAATAGTTATTGCCGTTGGAATTTGCTACAGAGAAAAATCTGATGGTTGTTGGAATAATTGAAAAATTCACTTGAATGCATAGGTACATAGTGCATCACAGACTGGAATACACTACTTCACCTATTCACACTACTATTAGGTTTCCTCTTTACACCATCTGTTGGTCTGCACCCTGTTTGTGCAAATTCTTGGAAGACAGAAGCACAACACCTGCCTTCACAGATGTTTCCATCCTCAAGCAGCCAACCAGATGTAAAATGATGAAGAGAGAACTGGCCAAATTTTGTGTGAATAAAAAAATCCAATTAACAAACTCACATCTGTACATGGGATAATCAAGGAACAGCTTATCAAAAATCTGAAAACTTAATTAATTTTTAAACTATTTAGAGTTAACAAGCTCCATTTAATTTGTTATACAGAGTACATTTCTGGACCACAGTTTTCCTCCTTGGTCTCAAAAAGAGAGTTTAAATCTTAGAGCTGACCCCTACTCACTAATATATCTAACACCAAATAAATAGTATGTTAAGAAGGATTTTTAAAAATATTGCACAAATTTTATAGATCTTTCCAGGGAAATGGTCAGAATAATGTGTGCCATTCATCTGCTTTGGATCCTAAGAGAAGCAGTTAATCAGTCACAGTACTCAAGCAACCTACAAATGTAAACTTCTATTAAAACTATTTTTATATATAATATTAAGACTTTTCATATAATCTATTATTATGTAATAATATAGCTTTCTGACAGTCTCATTCTTCTGATTCCTACTGAAATATGAACCGTTAATTTAGGTTTTCTTTGGTGAAAGTACAAAGTAAATTTCACTTCTAGGGTTATCTAATACCCATCTGTCATTTATCAGAATTTGAAATTATTATGATGTGTTTTTTGCCTCCATGTAATTCCAATATCACACCTGAAAATGTAATCTCCAAGAGCATCAGAATCTACCCATCTTGATCTTTCTACATTCCAAATATTAAGAATAATGTCTGACAACTAGGAAGCAACCAATGAATGTTCAATATGTACAGGAATCTTCACAAAATAAAGACAAACACCAAAAGTGAAAATGGGGTTTCTGATGTATGCATGAATTATTTTGCAACCTGGAGAAAGGTCTACCCAAGACATAGTGTGGATCACACAATTTAAAATTTCCACTAGACTCATCAAAAAAACTAAAAAGAAAAATGTAAAACTGATTTTGGTAATATATGTCATCTAATTCAGTATATCTAAAATATTAATATTTCAACATGTAATCTGTATGAAAAGATTGAGGAAATGTCTTACATTTTTCATCAAATTGTTGAAATCTGCTGTGAATTCTTACTCCTAGCACTGCTCAATTTGGATAGCTATATTCCCAGTGCTTCATAATCTCACATAACTGGGGATTGCTGTATTGGATAGTACAGTTCTAGAATACAGGGTTTCTATGGAAGTCTGATGAACAAAGCTTTACCATCGCAGACTAAAATTTTACAATATGAAAATATGGCAAGGTGACTGACAGATTCTCACACCAGAAAGACAATGTGATACTTACATTCATTTAGCTATAATTGTCTCATTTACTCTTCTTTGTGACTGAGTAGTACTCCATTGTACATTAAAAAGTAAAAACCACGTATCTTTTTCATTCATTCAGTGGTTGATAGGCATTTGGGTTGTTCCCAAGATTTAATTATTATAAAATTCACTGTGATAAATATGCATGAGATGAAAAGTGTAAATAACAACAAAACATATATAATAATAGATACTATGAATTATGAAGTAATTGTCCAAAAGAAAAGGGGAATGGAAGTTCATGGAAAGGAAAGAAAAACTGAAAGATAAAAGAAAAAATGGAAATAAAGCTTTGGGAATAAAGAGGGGAATAGAGATTGAAGAGAGGCCAAGGGAGGAGATAAGATATATCATGTACATGTACAAGTTCCCAATGTTGAATGTGATTATTAGGTATGCCTAAATAGTATCAATAAAATTAATTTAAAAATAAAATGGCTAGTAAAAAAAGAAGATAAGCAATTACAGTCCACTCAACACATCTCTGAGTTCGTCATCCTTAAAATCAATACACCATAGACAAAGAATATTAAAAAGGTTTTAAAAATGAAGTATGACAATATGTAAAAAAAAAATTTAACAAATTAAAACAATACAGCTTCCAGGATAGATAAGTGCAGATTACAAAGTCTCCCTGAGGCAGACAACTCAGATGCTGAAATTACACAGTTGGGGAGTCCCAGAGAGAGAGATGGATCCTCTCAACCCAGGAAGAAACTAAAGTGAAAAGAACCAGTCAAATATGCAGTCCCAGGGCTACTATTGAGGCAGCTAAGACTCTATAATCTTGCCTGCCCAAATTCCTGCCACTTTGATGCACTGGAATGGCAGTCTCACTAAAGTTGGACATTGACAAGCTGAAGAGAGAATGAAATCACCAAGGGACATGCATTGACCTGCAGTAAGTGCCAGGAATAAAACCCTTCCATGGGAAAGGAACAACAATGGGTTGACATTTTGGAATAAGGCAGGACTGGTAAGAACAAGGAACAGCAGTGACTTCAGTCAGTTTTTCCCTTCCCAGACCAGAATATTGAGGTATGCTTGGTGTGGGTCACACCTCTAGCTGAAACCCAATAAGTTATCTCATACCAATTCCCTACACATGGTACACATGAACAAAATCAAGGCCTCAGCAGGTTGACTTCCCTGGAGGGGAGAAACCAACACACACTGCCCCTGTTTGCACTTCAATAAAATACTGGAGTGGGCAGGGTCACCTAGCCAGTGAGCTTCAGAAGACCCATGACCAATAAGGAAAGGGACGGAGACCTCCTATATACTCCTGTATGGAAGAAACCAAAAAAATATGAGAAGAGGAAGCAACAAGAAAAAGTTTCCAGCCCCCAAACCTGAGAACATTGATCCAGATGAGGTAAATACAAAAAAGATTGAGGACAGCAAACATTCAATATCAGAAATGACATCACTGGACATAGATATCTTTGGGGCCTCATAGATGAGTTCAAAAGTGAAATATTTAATCAAGTAAATCAAGATATAAGTAGATTAATAAAAGAAATGCTAAGTACCTCTCAAGAAGACACAGATAGAAGAATGGTAGAGGACATAAAAAAGGAGAGAAATGTTTTATTGATGAAGAACATGAAGAAAACATAGAATACATGAAGCAGGTTCAAAGAGATTACAAAAAAAAAAAAAAAAAAAAAACACAACCACCTTCAAAACTGGCCAAACTACTTGAAAGAAACTAAGGATAGAATATCCAAACTGGAAGACAGTTTTGCAATGTGGGATCATGAAAGGAAAAAATTCTTAAAAATAACAAGGAAACAGGCAGTAACAATACAAAGGCTAGAAGATGACAAGAGGATCTATACCTTAAGAATAAAGAACATGAATGAAGAAGCAGGGGTACAAACAAAGGAACTACAAAGGCTATTCACAGAAATAATTAAGGAAAACTTCCCAAGCATAGGAAAAGGAAATGATATTCAGATGTATGAGGCATACAGAACTCCAGCCACCTACAACCAAAACAGAGCTACACCCAGGCATATAATAATCAAGATGCCAGAAATTCAATATAAGAAGAGAATATTAAAAACCATCAGAGAAAAGAAACAGAGCATCTATAAAGGAAAACTGATCAAAATCGTGGCAGACTTCTGGACAGAGACCTTCAAATCAAGGTGAGCTTGGAGTGAAGTATTGCAAGCACTGAAAGAAAATAACCTCTAGCCCAGATTGATGTACCCTGAAAAACTTTCTCTAGAAATTAATAGAGAAACAAGATGCTTCCAAGACAAAGAGAAACTGGAGGAATCTGTGACCAACAATCGAACTCTACAGAGAATACTGAAGGACATTTGAGAGAGAGAGAAAAGTACCAGGATTCCAGGAACAGTGGCAGAGAGGCCTCAATGAATGGAGCAGAAAGTGGAATGAAGAAGAAAAGCAGACAGCTTATGGCAGAAAAAGAGCACAACAGAAATGAGGCTGAGAAAGGTGGCTATAATGTCTAATATAGATGGCCTTGATACACTAAAAAAAAAAAAAAAAAAAAGAAACAGGCAGAGTAGATCAGAAGGTAGGGTCCACTGAGATTATCTTTATAGGAAATATAATTAACCTAAAAAAAGGGTTTGTGGACCAAAAACCAATTATGAGAAAACAATGCTCTATGTGACAGAGAACCAGAGAATAATAGGGGCAACTTGATCAGTATTTATGGAAAGGTTGGCAAGACAGGCTTTAATAGATAAAGGATTACAACTAGAGATCAAGTCAAGGACGGAGAAGGTTTTGAACCACTTAGCAGGTTGCCCCTCAACCTAAAAACTGAGGTTGTTGGTGAGACCCGAAAATGTGCAGTGCACCCTGGGGGAGTGAAGGGGAAAGGATAGTCTTTTTTTTTTTGTATCAGGGATGGAACTCTTAAATGTGCACTTGCAAGGCAGGCACTTATGCTGCTGAGATAAATCCCTAACCCCAGGAATAGTCTTAAAAAAGATGGCAGAAGATATTGTTAATAGTGTATCAGGATTTTAAACCCATATTACTCGCATCGCTCTGCACAGATAGATTTTATTCTGTCCCAGTTTGTCTACTTGCACTAGATGTGAGGGCACAGACAGCTATCCCAAAAATAACAGGATAATCTTTAATTTCCTATTAACTTAATCGGGAGCCCTGTATAACTTATACTGTTTTATTATGACTGATCTTAGTTAAATCTAGTTTGTTTGATTGCTATTTGGTATTGCAGATTTTATTCAAAACTGTTATGATTGATAGTATCAAGTCTGAGAGTATAAACAACTACACTGAAGATGACAAGATTCACTACAACACCCATTCTGGTTTGATTACTACCTGTTTTGAAGTTTTACACTATCTACAAATTTTATTTTTATTAATATTGTTATGTACCGTAGTATTAAATTACACTATGTCTGATGATATAGACATTTTTATTGAACATAACAAGAGAGAACACAGTAACCATGGTAGAACTCCTTGTACAGTGGTTTTATATATATTTTTCATTTCATGTGTTTATGGGAATATGTTTTAATTTGTCTTGCTTTGTTTCTGCCTCTAATATAGAAAGGATAGAAATACATGTTAAGACTCATGCATGCATAGAACATATAAATAGTTTATGAGAACTCGTTTTATAATGCATGATAAAATGAACAAATACTTTGAAGAAAAAGAGATGTTACAGTACCCAGTGCTGATCCTGGAGTGTCATGATGTGAAATCCAGCAATGCTACTATTCTTTGTTCAGAGTGATTTTAGCCTGTTTATTTTGTTTAATCTCAACATAAATGAAGATATGGATAACTTATTGATAGCCATATTACTAAGTTTTTGTTGGATAGTTGAAAAAAACTGTTTGCAGTCTTGCTGTTTGAATCCCAACTTGTTATGTTTCACTTTTGTATCTTGAACAACTATTTGTAAGAGAGTAACATGTAATCATCAACTAGTAATTTCTTAATTTAATTTTTCCTTGAAGTTTGTATTATTTCTACCCATTTTCTGTTTTTTTAGTCTTTCTTTAAATAAAATTTTTAAAAATACAGTATATTTCCCTTATACCATGTAAACTTTTGTAAGTAGCCTAGAGAGTCTGTAATTTATATCTAAACATTACAACACTTTATTTATGGGTCTCCAGGGTGTGTGAGTTTGGATGTCTTGGGAAATCCTGTGCATGTTGAGAGATGACTATAATTTCAACAATGCTTAGTAGATGGCCAGCTCTATATTTGAGAAATCATGCCATGCATGAAGAAGCTGGGAAACTGCAGGAAAAATTTAGAGATTATCATCAAATAAATGAGACATCATAAATATTTTAATTAAACAGTGATAGACTAGAAAAGATGGGACTTATCAATCAGACTCAGTAAATATTCCCAAGTAGGCTTCTACTCAGGATAACCTCATAAAATTATCAACATTATATCTATTTTATGACCATAAATATTTCCTGCTTTCATTTAGAGTGATTTGCTGTGATAATAACAGTTAAGAATTATGAGTGCTTTCACTCCTTAAAGAAATATTTTGGCACTATTGCATTAAACTCAGCCAACATCAAACCTGATACAAAACAAGTTAATGGATAAAATATCAACATAGTACAGTATTTAAAGGCACTGATCACTGAACCTTTATAGTATATGAACAGTTGAAGGTTCAAAGTCAAAGTATCTTTTGAAGCTACCACTTTGCATTCAACTAAAGATATGAGTGATCTTAAAATATGTTTTCTCAAGGTAGTCTTGCCATTTCTGCCTAGATGAAGGCAAGCTATAAAGCATGCCTCAAATCTCCTTTCCTGCATGAATATAAATCTATGAAGTTTTTTAGAGGCTCATAATCAACCACCTATTACGTTAAATCTCATATACGCAAAACCTTTTTTCACATATTACCTCATGGATATCCCAAATGCTTTCCAGCTCACTAAATTTTCCTTTAATGTTTTAAGACATACTTCATGTCTTTCTTTTGATACACCAATTCTTACCTTAAAATTGATTCATGTTTGCTAATATGATGAATATCTATGAATGTATGTGTAAAGCACACAGTGTATAATTTTTATGTATTCTTTACAAGGAAATCAATTATGAGCAGATATTGCTATCCACATTTTTCAGAGGAAAACTGAAGATCAGAGATGAGAAGTGGTTTTATAAATTCAGGACAAAAGGTAGAGAAGGATAGAAATGTGATTGACTTGACATTTTAAATACAATGATATATGGTTTAGCATAAAACATTTATACTCCAATTATTCTATTTCAACATAATATTTATGAGTTTCAAGAAGGAGGTTTTCATTAGTGTTAAATCCCACTGAAGAGTTCAAATTTGGTAATGCCTAAGGCAGTATTTTAGATGGAGAATGGAAAAATGTAAAAATGACCAACGATCATAGTATCACTGTGGTTGAGAGAGGAGCTGTATAGGTAATACATTTGCAAAGGAATTTTAAAAACATTTTCTCCATCTTTTTTCAGTTCCATAATTTGCCTTCTGTAAGAGTCACTTAAGGAGGTGTTAGTAAAGGGATTATTCTAATTACTACACAATTTGGGCCTGACATAGCAGATAACTGTAAAATCTGAGTCAGTGGCGATTTCACAGAAATTTAACTCAGCATTCTACCGTACACTTTGATTTATCAATCTTTTATTTTCAAGTTCAAATAAATGTACAAATATAATTGATCAAATCTATTTAATGTGACTTTTATTGCTCTAAGTCTATTATAGAAACACTTATACACACATATTTATATAAAGAAAACTTGTTATAAAATGTGTATTCTCTAATACTATGTTTCCTGTGCTCCTTTCCACCTCCACACGGACCACAGCAGTAATCTATCCACTCATTTGATAGCTTTGGTTTTCAGACCTCAGAGTTGTTAAGCATTAATTATCAGAACTGCTAAAAATAATTTGGAAAAACTTTTTACCCAAAAGAAGCAAGTGTTCAATATCTTGCATCCATTGATAAAAATAAACTGTGCCTTCTGTGAAACATGGAGTCTCAGTATTATAGCACTACAGCAGTTTTTAAAGTTGAAATTTTCATGCTTTTATCAACTTCTAAATCAGTTTTTTTTTTCTGTCTGAAAGCATTCAGGATAATTTCTGTTATCAGTTCAGCAGATGTTCTCAATTTCAGAATCATTTTCTTCTTCTAATCATTTTCTTTTTTAAAACAGCTTTATTGAGGTATAATTGATACACAAAGAAATGCCCATATTTAATGTGTACAGTTTGATGAGTTTGGAAATATGCAAACATTCATGATATTGTCACCACAATCACAATAACACATGTAGCTAACACTTCCTAAAAGGTCCTTGTATCATGTGTTTGAGAATGTGTGTGTGTGTGTGTGTGTGTGTTTGTGTGTGTTTGTGTGTGTTTGTGTGTGTGTGCGTGTGTGTGCACGCATGCACTCAGGATCCTTAATATGAGATATACTATTCTAATGATGTTTTTTAGTACCCTTTGTTTTAATCAGAGTATGGAATGATAACTGATCTATCCTATTCTTAATAAGTTTAGACTATCACTTTCCCCGTTAAAAGTAATATGTTTCTGTTATGGTTTGATATAATATAGCCCCCCAAAAGTCTCACACGTTCAAACATTGTACTTTGGAATGACTGTATAAGCAGCACAAAACCCCATCAGTGGAATAATACACCGGTGAGTTGATAGTTGAATGTACTGTTAGGGGCTTTGTCCTGATGAAAGGCGGTGGGGTAGAGTCTTTGGAAGATGTATTTCACTTCCTGCCAATTGTTCTTTGAATTTGCAATGTTTCTCTCACAGAGTCTTCTGTCATGCTATGTCTGTCTGAGAGTCATTTAATCATAGACTGAAATCTCGGGAAAAGTAAGCCAAAATAAACCTCTCATCCTTTAAGATATGAATGTCAGATATTTTATAACAGTGACAGAAAAGTGACTAATTTAAACAAAGAAAATACAGTTTAACATCTAATGGACAGCCAGAGAGCTGGAGTTTTTGAGACTATCCACAAAGTTTAACTCTCAAGTGCATGTTCTAAGGATGCATTTCCTTGTAAAACTCTCAAGTTAGCATCCTAAAAGAAAGATAATATAATGAAAGATGGGATATTTTGGAGGAAAATAAAACAAAATCCTCATAAGAGGAATGAGTGCTCCTGGAAGAGAATGCAGAGTGTTCCTTTGCCACTTCTACCATCTGAGAATTCAGGGAAATGGTAGCCTTCTATGAGTGTGGAAGTAGTCCTTCATTGGATACAGAATGTACTTGTTCGTAATCCTGGTCCTCTGTACTTCTGGATTTGAGAGAAATCAATTTTGGCCATTTATAAAACATTCAGATTTGTCACCAAGAAGTAGGGTGTTGCTCTAACAAATCATTTGAAGTGTGGATGAAGCTTTAGAACTGGGTAAAGGTAGAGACTAGAAATGTTTTGAGGTGCAGGCTAGAAAATTACACATATGCATGAGCAGATGGTTAAGAATGCTTTTGATAACAGCCAATAAATAAAAGTGTAGAAAATGTCTAACATTTCTTAGAGAATCCTAAATGATTCTAGGACAAATTTTGGTGGAAACATGGATGGCATATTCAATGGCACAGCTAATTAAATGGCACATTTACTGAAGTATTAGATAAAAATGAAAGACGTGTTTTTAGATGATGGGAGAAGGATCATCTTTGTTCTAAAGTGGCAAAGAAGTTGGCTGAATTTGTTCTCCTGTTCAAATTCTACTGTGAGAACTTGACAAAAATAAAAGTGGATATTTTACTGGGACAATATCAAAGCAAAACACTGAAGAAGTTCTCCTGCCTGCACATACTCAAACAGAAAAGAGATAAATGATTTAAAGATGAAAATGTTATTCAAAAAAAGCATCAGAATTTAAAGATTTTTTAAAAAAATCTCAGCCTGTCTGTACTGAAAAAATGAGAAAGCCTATTCAAGAAAGAATTTAAAAGCAGTGTATCATTTGATGAGATTAGTCAGCCTTCTGAGCCAAAGCCAGGAATTATTGTCCATCACAGTGCAAGAATGACACCAAAGGTAGTTCAGAAGTCATCAGGCTGACCTTTCCATCTCAGGCTCAGAATACAATATGCCAGTGAGCATAAAGCAACTTCAGAGAACCAGGCAGCAGGATGACACCAAGAGGAGCCACGGAGGTACCCTGCATCTCGACAACAGATTTATAGAGCTAAAGGCTTAGGAATTCAGCCAGAGGAAGCAATGGTGCAGATCCAAGATCCATGCACAGACCCAGTGCAGAGGCAGAGATCAGGATCAGAGATACAGTGGGTATGGGGCCACCCAAAGCCACTGCAAAGCTGACCAGAACCCTGGGGGACTAAGGAACAACTAGCAGTGCAGTTATGCAGAGAGAGAGAGAGAGAAAGAGAGAGAGAGAGAGAGAGAGAGAGAGAGAGAGAGAGAGAGCAAACTAATTCTGTCTGAGAATCTGATCCAAAGGCACAGAAGGCAGAGGACTGAGACAAAATGGATGATCTTCAAGCCTTGAATTCCTATGGAATTTGGAATTTGTTCTGTTGAATTTCAGAATTGGTTGAGAAATCTTACTTCATTTTTCTTTCTCTTTTTTAGAGTGAAAATGCCTGTCTTATGCTTGTTCCATCTACATATTTTGGAAACGCATAACATTTCATTTTTTTTTTTTTTGTTGCAAAGCTGGAGTATAGTTTGCTTTAGACTGAGTCATGCCTTGCATCTTATTTATATCTAACGCAGAAAATAATATTTAGATGGGAATTTGGAGTCTGGACTTTTGAGTTGATGCTGGACCTAGTTTTGGCTTACTTGAGACAAAATCAATGTATTTTTATATGCAAGAAGTACATTGCTTTTGGAAGTCTAAGAGTAGAATGCTGCAGTTAATATACTTTTATATGCCTAACATTTATTTGTTGACATTGTATCCCAGTGTAATAATATTAGAAAGTCAAGCTTTTGGGAGAGCTTTTATGGCAGTATACCATTCATGAACAGGGTCAGTGTCTTCCATCAACTTCCCCCCGCGGGCTTCTTTCCCTTCTTTTCCACAAGAGAACACAACGCAGTGATTGATGGCCATCTATGAATCAGTGACTCTCCACCAGAAACACCTTGACCATTAACTTTTCAGCCGGTGAAATTGGGAGAAAATAAAACCTGTGGTTTACAAGCCATGAGTTTGTGATATTTTTTATTATAGCCATCCAGACATGGACAGAAGTTTCCTATAACACTCAAGTGCTATCTCATTTATAGTATTGCTCATTGATATTTGCTTCAAATCCAAATACACTGATGAACTTAATAAATCATGGAGTGTTTTAGGTATCAGGTATTTATGTTCTTCTATACACAAGTAATAAAGTACAATTGTTTTATTATTCAGAATATTCAGCATTTGCAACAGACCCACTTGGGGGTCTCATATTGTTGCCTCATGAATTAACTGCTTACAAACTCTCTCTTCACTCCAGTTACTGCACTTCACATGCAGAGCATGTTAATGGCAGCACCTGCTTCGCCAGCTTACTGTGAAATTCCAAAGGAGTCAGTGTGTGACCCCTTAGGAATATAATTTGGTATTATAAAACATTATATGTTATTGTTTTTATAGATTTCTAAATTATTTATGTTTGGCATGCAGACTTTGAGGGAAGATAAGCTGGTATAAAATGCAAGAGGTGTTTGTTAAGAAGGGCAATAATTCTGGAAGTAGATTTATTTATGTCAAATCTATGTCACTTAAATTACACACTCTATTTTTTTTCTGCAAGTCTAAATAAAACTGACATTTAGAAAAGACATAGTGACATGACAGATTGATATCAACTTTTAATAAATTTGGGTATTGACAAAGACATTTAGCCACTAGAAATTGTTTGGGAATGTAAAATAGGACTCTCTTCATGAATGAAAATTTACTCATATATAACTTGAATTGGAATAGAACGGATGAGAAAACACAGGGAAATTAGCAAATGTAGCTATCATATCTCTTATATTTCTGTACCCAAAGATGATATATGCATATTTACATAATTGATTAGAGTTATTATCACATGCTGGATAGATTATTTTATATGAAGCATGTCACTTGTAGAATTCAAGAACATTAATCATAGTTATTAGCAAGACAGTCACATGAAAATCAATTAGCCTTTGCACCACGCAGCATCACAAACTAACACACAGTTCTTTGCAATCAATTTATTTCCCAACACTACATAAAATTATTCCAATATGCAATAAAGAGCTACATCACCTAGAAAAGTTTCAAGAGCGTCTCTGAGAGCAAGCCAAGGTCATGATTATGCGATAGCAAACTCATTATATTCTGATTCATTTTACTTGTGTTTTTCTCGTATGAATTTGCACAAACTCATATCCACTTTGTCTATAAAGTGGAAAAAGGCAAATTATATGTACTGTCATTTTTAAGGCTTTTTGTCTCACTCTATATGAATACATATCAAAATGTGGAAAAAATAACACTTTTTAAATTGTGAAGAGTACAAAAGAAGATACTTCAAAGTTGTTTTTGGGTTGATCTTCTCCAATAAAAATATTCTCCAGGGGAATATTTTAATCCAACTTCTGAAGACATATTTTTCTCTATGTTCAAAGTTCTTTGGAAAGAGCGTTATCAATTCAGCAATGAAAATTCACTGTTTTTCTCTTTCTCTCTCTTTTTTTAAAATATTCTTTGGAAAAGTCTTTATCAGTTCAAAAATGAAAAGTCACCAAGTTTCTGTCTCTTTTCCTTTATCCCTGTCTCATAGAGAATACCTATTCTCTTTATAGGGAATTACTATTTGGCAATAAATTTGGAGACATTTAAAACTCAAGAAAAAAATGTACATCTGGGATTACAAAAAAATGTAATTTGGGATTACAAAATTATCAAGTGCAAGTTGCCTTGATAAAGCCTAAGATGATTGCAGCAAATGATTGCTACTCCAGGATAGCAGTGCCTTGCCACTAGCTTTTGTTAATAGAACCATCTCATTGACTCTAAGAATTTACCTCATCACTACAAGGGCAGTACTATTATTCAAAAATCTCAGCATGACTTTAACTCTAAGAGCACAAATTTAACATCCAATGATGCTCAGTAATAGTCACCAACGAACAATTCTGAGAGTCAGAAAAATCATTTAGAAGAAATCCCAGACTTCATGTTTGGATGTCAGGATGTAAATCTCACTCTGTGTATGTGTGTGTGTGTGTGTGTGTGTGTGTGTGTGTGTGTGTGTGTGTACTGAATAGATAATGAAACTTTCCTAGCTTTTTAGGATTATGAAGTTCCTTTGTAGAGAAATATAACTAATAACTACCTATTTGAGAATTATTTATTATTGGCTTATTGATTGATTCATGAAGTATATATTCATCTAATGATTTCCATTAAGATTGACTTGCAGCTGTACAAAAATTTTACTACTGAGTTTGAACTTTAATTTGAAAGATAACAAAATATGCCTCAATATTCTGCCAGTTTTGAACTTTAATGTTTGATTCAAGCATTTGATTTATATCTGGAGAATAAATAATACCATGCATTTTACAATTAGTAGATTTATATTGCATTAAAATAGTAAGCCTTTTATAATAGTTTGTAGATTTTTTTCTTTTCAAAACATATTTTCATGACCATTTCTATTCAATTTATTAATCACTGTAATAAAAATAGTGCTACACATTTCTTTGAAAGCATCTTAGTTATCTCTTTGACATGTTGATATGTAGGTTAATTTTTCAAAATATTCTCTGAATTTCCTTCTATAAAGTTTTTACAGAGCTCAAGGGTGCACCATGGTATGTATCTTTTTATTTTAAAGCAGAAGATTTTATTTTATTTTTTTATTTTAAAGAAGACAATATGATAGGAAATTAATACTGGTTACTATAGTGCATAGTGTTGTCATCAAAATAGTTGCTCAGATGACCAGATATAGGTATGCAAAGTTGATCAAACAGTATATGCACTGTTAGTTTTAATGGACTAATAGAATGAGTAGCACGATTGTTTTAGCCATCATATATATTTTTTCCTTCGTGTTCCTTTTTTTCGCCCTTCTCCCATCCCAGCTGTTCTTTCCTTTTGAGCAGTTCCTTTCCCTTTCCTGACATCTATTGTGTCTTTTGGAACTTACTTACTCTTTCAGTTTCTTTCTCTAGGGAAACAATACAGTGTTTATACATGCAGTCTGATTTACTTCACTTATGAGCATGGTCTCTATTGTTTTCCAAATTCATGGGTTTTCTTTTCACTCTGATGCTGATTTCAAGTTGCATCCATTTACCTATAAAAGCCTTGAGTTTATTTTTCTTTATAGTAGAGTAGTGCTCCACTGTATAAAAGTATCACATCATTTTTATCCATTCCTCATTTGATGAGCATATGTGTTGTTTCTAAGATTTATCTATTGCAAACTGGGCTGCTATAAACATAGGTGCACAGGTATTGCTGTAGTATAATGTTTCAATTTTTCTGGAAAAATACGTAGGAGTGGAACAGCTGGATCGAATGGAACCTCTAATCCTAGTTTTTTCAGGAATCTTCACACTGATTCTGACCTCGGTGGCACTAGTATGCACTCCCACCAGGACTGAAAAACGGGTGCTTTTTCCAACATGGCAGCCATCCTTTGTTATTGGATGTTTTTGTTGATAGCCATTCTTTCTGGGATGAGAGGGAATCTCAGTGTTATTTTAATTTGTATTTCTCAAATCACCAATGATGGTTAAGATTTTTTTTTCCTGTACTTATTTGTCATTGGTATTTTTTCATTTGAGAAGTGTATATTTATCTCAGATGCTGTTTCTTTGAATTTGGGGGTCCTAAATTTATTTTAATTCTTTGTATGTTCTAGATAAAAGTCTTTTGAAGGACAACTGACTGAATTTTTTTTCCCAATGATTTTGCCCATGAGTTTTCACTCTATTGATGATTCTTTTTGTGGTACAAAACTTTATACTAAAATAAATCCAAGTTGTTGATTATTTGAAGTATTTACCATGCAGATCTGATTTGTTCATAAACTGCCTAATCTCTCTTTGTCTATCATTACTCAAAGAAATCCTGAGCACTCAATGTGTTTCATACCATCTCTGGAAATGAAAAGGCTAAATGGGAAAGGTTTTATATCTTTAGAGTCTCACAGCTTAAAAACAAGAGCTAAAAAATTTAAGAACAACTACAATTAACTCAAATAAGAATGCTGAACTTTTATCAAGAATACTAAAAAAGTCTTTTTTAACTTTTAAAATTTATTTATTTATTCATTTATTGTTATTTTTTGCTCAATAACTGATTTAGGTATTTTCATGTAATGTCTCATGATGTTTTAGTCAAACATTAATAACTAAAAGTTATTAATAACTAAAAGTTTATGTAACAAAAATGTGATATTCCATGTTTTTATATATGAAGCTATCCTGGAATAAATTAATAGTAAAGTAATCTAAAGTAATCAAGTGCTCAGTGCTAGTTTATAAAGTCAGACATATGTGTGTATTCACTGTCAGGTTAAAAAAGATAACATAGATTTTTGTTCACTGATTACAGAATCACAACCTCAAAACTACTTCAGATTCCTTTTTAGTTCATGAGGGCTGAAGAAAACTATGTAAGTGACTTAAGAATGAAACATTTTAACAAAGGAAATATTATTTTTGGTGTGCCTGACCTAAATGTAGTTTGCAGTCTTAGTCCTAGTGAATTCCAAATGTACAAAAAAAATTCCAAGATCTTATTTCTTGATTTTTCCAACTTGCTTTCGGTAAACATGGCTACCAATTGTTGGAGATGCCTTTCCTGCAGAAATCATATCTAAGCATTTCTGAGGCTCTATCTATTTAATCCAGATAATCATTACTTAAGATTATAATAGGTTATTTTTTTACAGGTGAGAAATTGAATCACAGGAAAGTTAAGTAGTCTTGGTGAATCATACTTTAGCTACCTTTTGGTTTAAGGCATTCCTTCCTTTGTTTGTGGAAGAGTTTGAAGTGTAAATTCCTAACCAGCAGAAGCTGTTGTACGTGTAAAATTGACCTTAGTACTGCATAGACAATTTACCATGTTTCATAATCGCTCTTTTATTTTGCTTTCACAGCAGCATTCTATACATGCTTCTCGTTCATGTTAAGCTGCACAGGAAAATATAGTTTAATTGCAACTGAAGTGGCTCTCGACCCATCCCCATTGTTGCTACATAAGACAGAAGTGACTTTCTGTGAATTGCCACGAACTTCCTATATTGTTACAGTTCTTAAAATGACAGTGCACATTGTGATATTTCACATGATACTGGGGTGGTTCAGTAGGTGACTTCTGTTCAAATTGAATAACAGAATGAAGTTCAAAACAAAATGTGCCCAACAGCAAATACTTTCTTTAAAGAACTATATCACATTAGATTGTACATTTTATTATATAATTTTGATTAATACCAAAGTTCCATAATCACAGGTATTCTTTAAGGGTAACTTCTTAAAATGTAGTCAGTAAGTTATATTTAATTTTTCTTAGAAATATGCTTGGGAGAGATAGGTCTACATTTGTAGAAAAAACTTTATTTTTCTTTGTCAGGATTTGCTGCAAGGTACAGTAGTTTAAAATCAGAATTCAATACTTTTCCAAGATTGAGAATAAGTTCTAAATCATTATTTAGAATCTTAATTGACAGTTGGCTGCTTAAAATACTGCTAAGTACACAATCTAAGGAAACTAATTAGAAAATCTTAGGAAACATAATAACAGATATTCATCCAAGCCAAATTTTAAAACGGTTGATCTAATTTAAAAAGTTGGAAATGATAAATTGTAAGAAATAACTAGCATGTAAATATCTGTAATACAGTACATTGATACTGTGTACAGATAAATATAATGAATATTTAGAAAATTTTGGGGGGGTTTATTAATCCTTAGTTGTTTTCAAGATCTGACAATTACAAATTGGGCTGCTATAAACATAAGGTGTACATATATTACTGTGGTATGATGCTTTCAGTTCTTCTGGGAATATGCCAAAAGTGGACTAGCTGGAACAAATGGGACTTCCAATCCCAGCTTTTTGAGAAATCTCCAGATTGACCTCCTTAAAGATTGTACCAGTCTACACTCACACCAACAGTGTAGGAGAGTTCCTTTTTCCCCACAGCCTCTCCAGCATTTGTTGTTGTTGGTTTTCTTGATCCTGGCCATTCTTTCAGGGGAATCTCAGTGTGGTTTTAATTTGCATTTCTCTAATGACCAATGATGATGAACATGTTTTCATGTATTTATTTGCCATTTGTATTTCTTCATCTGAAAAGTGTGTATTCACCTCAGATGCCCATTTTTGGATTGGATCTTTGAATTTTGGGGGTCTGACTTTTTAAAATTCTTTATGTTTTAGACAAAAGTCCCTTGTCTGAGGGGGAGTTCACTAAGATCTTTTCCAGTTTGTGGGTTTGCTTTTCACTATGCTGGAGATTTCTTTTGACAGGCAGAGACTTTTTAATAAGAAGTGATCCCAGTTATTGATTCTGGGAAGTATTTCCCGTGCGGTTTGAGTCCAGGTCATGAATTCTCTACCTAACCTTAGGTCTTCAATATTTCTACCCAGTTTGTCTTCCAATAGATTTAGTGTTTCTGTTTTAATATTTGGATCTTTGATCTATTTAGATTTTAATTTAGTACATGGTGATAGGCATGGGTCTAGCTTTAATTTTCAGCAAATGGAGAGCCAGTTTTTCCAACACCATTTATTAAAGAGACTGTCGTTCTTCCAGTGAATCTGCTTGGATCCTTTATCAAAGATAAGGTGGTTGAGTGTGTTTGTAGTTGTGGTTGTATCTTCTGATCTATTCCATTGATCTTTGGCTCTGTTTTGATTCCAGAACCATGTTGATTTTAGTACTGTTGCTTTGTAGTATAACTTCAAGTCAGGGGTTGTGATGCCTCCTGCCTTGCCTTTGCTGCTTAGAATTACCTTTACTATTCTAGGTCTCTTCTTGTTCCAGATGAATTTTAGGAGTGATTTCTCTAGATTTACAAGGTATGTTGATGGTATTTTTATTGGGGTTGCATTGAATCTATATAACAGTTTTGGGAGATGGCCATTTTCACAAATTTGTTCTTCCTGTCCATGAGCAAGTGATGTCTTTCCATTTTCTGAGATCATCTTCAATTTCTTTTTTCAGTGTATTATAATTGTCCCCATGTGAGTCTTTCACTTCTTTTGTAAGCAAAATCCCTAGATATTTTGTTTTTTGGTTACTAGTATGAAGAGTGTGGTTTCTCTTATTTCCCTCTCTGTGATTTTGTTGTTAGTGTATAGGAATGCTATTGATTTCTGAGCATTGATTTTATATCCAGCTACATTACTGAATTTAATTATTATATCTAAGAGTCTTTCAATGAAGTTTAGGGGGTCTTCTATGTAGAGTATCATGTCATCTGCAAACAATGATAATTTAACTTCTTCTTTTCCTATCTTTACCACTTTTGTTTCTCTCTCTTGCCTAATTGCTCCAGCTACTACTTGCAGTACTATATTAAATAGGAGTGGTGATAAAGGTCATCCTTGTCTTGTGCCTGATGTTAAAGTAAAGGCTTTCAATTTTTGGCCATTTAGTATGATGCTGGCTGTTAGTTTGTCAAAAATGGCCTTTATTATATTGAGGTAGAGACCATCTATTCCAATTTTCTGTAAAGTTCTTATCATGAATGAATGTTGGACCTTATCAAAGGCTTTTTCTGCATCTATAGAAATGATCATGTGATTCTGACTTTTGGCTTTATTGATATGATGGATTACATTTATTGATTTATGTATTTTGAACCATACCTGCATTCCTGGGATGAATCCCACTTGGTCGTGGTGTACAAACTTCTTGATGATTTGCTGCATCCTATTTGCCAAGATTTTACTGAGGATTTTTGCATCTATGTTCATTAGGGAGATTGGTCTATAGTTCTCTTTTTTACTTGGGTCTTTCTCAGATTTTGGTACTAGAGTAATCTGTGCTTCCAGGAGTGACTTAAGAAGGACTGCTTCCCTTTCAATTTCATTGAATAGTTTAAGGAGTGTCAGCATTAGGTCCTCTTTGCATTTCTTGTGGAATTCTGCAGTGAATCCATCTGGGCCTGGGCTCGTCTTTGTAGGTAAGGACTTAATCACATTTTCAATTTCATTAATAGAGATTGGGTTATTCAGCAGTTTTACATCCTCTTGATCTAGCTTTGGTATTCACATGTTTCTAGGAATCTGTCTATTTCTTCTCTGTTATCAAACCTTTGAGAGTAGAGGTTTTCAAAATAGGTGTTGATGATCTTCTGTATTTCTGTAGAGTCTATAGTGATTTCACCAAATGAGAAATGTGCTAATGATTACTTTTTAAAGGGAGAAGATGGAGAATTTTGATATTGAGCATTGATTAGTAACAATAGTGACTCATTCACTGCAATCCATGGAGCTGTGGATTTCCAACTTCCCTCTTCTATCATGTTTGTGTCAGTACACGTGCACATAGGTAAACATTTGAACAAAAATATGTAATTAACTTTATAGATTCCAACACATATTTTTGGAAGGGGTATGGTTGTAAAAGGGTGAGTTAAAGATATTCATTTCTAAGTTATTATTGAGATTGTTTTGTGCAATTTCTTTCTTGTTCGGTTCTTTTCTATTCCTTCTTCGTATGTGTCTTCTTCACATTTCATTGATTCTAGAATTGTGGTGTATATATTTTCTCAGTATGTATAACTGTTAAACTTGCTTGCATGCTGTGTTTTTAAGATACTTAAGTGTTATACACTTTGAATCTTACCTTTATTTTTTTCTTGCTGAGAAACATGGTTTCAATGTCTACCCACATTTCTTTTTTTTTCTTTTAAATTTTATTTAAAGGAGAAAAAAATAAACAGTAAAAGGATACAAGTAATACAGAATTTCAAAAAAATTAAGAAATCACTACTTCATAGATTGCATATTGTCATCTTAGAAATAGTTGTTCACGTTACAGGATTAAAGCATACAAAGTGGACATTCAAACAGTGAGACTGCGAACAGTTGTGTTCAGTGATCCAACAAAAACCTAGTAATATGGCCATCTATCTTACACACCTAAACACACTTGCAGTTGTATCCTTTAGAGCACTTTCTTTTCCTCTCTTTTTTACAATAACATTTACACATTTTGGGTTTTATTACTCACATGGTTCTTATTAATTGTTTTTTGGAAGAGAATAAAACCAAATATGACAAAACAAAGCAGCCAGTCTACCCACATTTCTGCATAAAACTCTAATAGTTTTATACCACCAAATCATTTTAAAACAGCATGTAAATTGTTATTAGTATGGTGGTACATCAAATGTGTTATGAAACTCTTTGCTTATTTTCATTTTGTTTTAAGACATATCCCAGTACTAACCCCAGAAAATTCTAACTTGAAAGTCTAGAGTACCAGGAAATTCTAAGCCTTTGATATATTTTCTTTGAGTCAAGGTTGAGAACCAGAGATAGATTCTAATTATACATAAGTTACTGTATCTCATTCTGTAACTGTATTTACAATTCTGAAATACTAAATTTATCTTACTTTCTTGAATATTATCAGCACAGTAATATTAATTAAGTTCTTAATAATAGACTCACTGAGACTAGCTCAGTGGCATAGCACCTTCCAGGCAAGTGCAAGATCATGAGTTTGATCCTGGTACAAAAAACAAAAAAAGATTCACTTTTTAAAGGATGTTTTAACAAAGTGAAAGAACAGAAAAATTGATCAATGAAAGGAAGAAAACTAATAAAGCATGAATTAGTGAAGAATTTTACTGTCATGGGGTAATAGAACCCAATGCTATAGATATTCCTACATATAAAATGTTCTACAGAGATGTTCTTTCTAATCATTACCATTGAACATTTATACAATTTCTGTAGCTCATGTTTTAGGGGTTGCTGGTACAAATGTTAAATAAGCTCACTCCTGCATATATGATTAGATCATTCCTGTGTCACCAGCTGAGTGGTTACTTCACATCTAAGAAAACTCTAGAGATTCACGGGAGCAAATGAGATAGGATATTAGATGCTTGCAGAATATTCATCACAATTGCTCTAAACCAGGTGGGACAAAGGGCTATATTGTGCATTTCAAGAAGTATCTACTTTAAAGGTCTTTCTCTTCTCAAAACTCTATCCTCATTTTAAAATCTTCTTTTCTTTCTCCTGAACATAAAATTACATTCTACATATTGTATAAGTGGCCAAAATATATTCATTTACCTTTAATGATCTCCAGATAGAGGAAAGGCTTATCATCCCAAAACAAAGCGGTAATGGAGAAAATATGCAAATGGGATGATGGGAATGCTATCCGCAGATCATCTGGAAATGTTTCATTATCATGTACTCACTTTACCTTCCATATGTTTGCAAAAGTAAATTGTTCATTCTTGGTCTTTTTCTTCATATATTTTCTCAATGATATTCTGTACAGCTCAACTTTTTAAAATTTTATTTTAGTTTTTATTTTGACATTTATTTAATTTTAATTTGTCAGTCTGGAACCAAGCCTGGGATAAATCCAAAGTATAGCTGCATATGTTTTATAACATGGATGTGACAAGAAGTCACTGCCTGTTTTATATATATTTTAACAATGTATTAGTTATGAATTTTTGTTTAAATTCATACTTGTAAATTTCTTTTTATAACATTTTATACCATTATTTTCCTTTACATTTGTAGGTTTATGTGTGGATGACGTATTTTTAATTTCTTTAATAGACAGCCAGGTTAAGAACTAAAATAGTTAACTGACATTTTTCTCTACATAAAACAAAGTATTGGCATGAACTCTTTTAAACAATTTTATGTAGTTTAATATAAACTTGAAGAAAGCAACTGCACTGGAGCAACCACTTACTGGGTGTGGCCTCCTAAAAACTTGTGATGATTGGATTTTCTCTTCAATTGATTAATGTATAGTTTCTACTCTAGACTAACTACAGAGATCATATCTGTTCTCACTTAATGTCCTTAAGTCCCAATCCTAATAAAGTGTCTGAAACAGCCGCATAAACATCATATAAAATAAAAGAGGCTCCAACGTTAAGATTTAAGAGATCAACACTTTAAGTCTTCTACTTTTATAAACTTAATGCATGCACCTGGGTGGATATTTTACCAGTAAAGACTTCACTTTTGAATCCAGGTCATGAGCTTTAAGGATATTAAAAAATGGTCTCCTAGCTCATTTTTTATGATTAAAAGTATTATGGAGGCAACTTTGCCATTTATACATTTCAATGTGCTTTTGATAGCTATTCTTTATGGAAGCATTCACCTTGTAAAGAACTATCCATCTTGTGATTACAAAGACATAGAATTTAGTTGCTGAGACGTAACTCAAATCCTTGCTTCTCCTGGTAATCACATGAATTGTGCTTTAAAGCAGCTTTACTTTACAAACACAACTTGGTATATGCCTGCTTAGTAAATGTTGGCAACCCTAGGATAAAGATTTTACTAAATAGCACTCTGCCCCTATTCATAAATGTACTTGGTCTGAAGACTCCTTGGTCTTGATCCTATGCTGCAAAATACCCACCTAAATCAACATGCAATCAAAGTTCATTTAAATACAGGATATATTTTGCTTTTAGACCTCTGTAAGAAAGCATTTCTATTTTTGATAATTTGAATTAGATCAAAGAAGAGCTGAAATGGAATCTCTTCCAAGCCCCCTATTATCTGGAAAGGACAGAGTACCCCTCACAGCTACCTTTGAGACACACGTTTTCAGAGAAGGTAGGGCAAAAATAGAACTTCTTGGACTCTCATAGGAGATTTCTAAAGGCAGAGGAAACCTCAGCAGTGGCAAGAAATTCACAAGATGCTCTTCTTATTTCATGCCTCCAGGCTTCAAGATTTCCTACTGTATTCCTTCCAGAGACAGGTCACACACCCATATGGGTTGTGCCCCTTCACATGCAAATGTGAGCACAGAACTGCCCTGGATAACCCCATCCACCATCGCAGAAATGAAAACACACTCTGACAAAAACTATCCAGTGAGTTGAATATGTGCATCAAACTTTCTCAGTTGTCAGCAGAATGTACTGTCCCATGCTGAAAATTATGTCAGTCTTTCTCTCCAGAAATCACTCTATAACATTTAACTCTGCACTGTTTCAAATTCATCTGAGAAAAGGAGAGATAAAGCAACCCCTAAATCAAAGAGATTTATGTATTCCAATAAAGCTGCAAGATTTTGATTTGATAGCAACAATGCAAGAGCCAACAAATTAAATGCTCTTGAGGAATGATTATGGCTGCAGGAGTTAGTTTTTATCAGAATGGAATAGTGATGTACGTTGTCTCTTCCAGTTGCATAGATTGTGGTTGTATTGATAAGTGGCTTATAAGAAATGGTGTCGAATGGGGAAGAAAGTATAATTTACTTTTAATTTGATTTCATTTAGTAAGCCTGTTTTTTCAACACCAGTTGTAGCTATTTATTATTCACCAGCCAGCATACAAAGGAACCTGCCACTAGACACATCAATTATGGCCACCAAAAAGATCGCCGTCAATGGGAGGAATGGCCCACACTTCACCCAGATGTCAGTGATGAGTACATTTAAAATTGCCTCTGACCTCAGAGAGTCTCTGCTTCTTTGACTCCCCATTGCCAGAGGGACTTTCAGTGATTTGACATTCACTAAAAAGCCACAGAGACAGAATAGATTGATCAAGTGATCCAGAGTCCAGTCAAGATAAATTAAATGCTTAGTTTATATACCAGGCACTGCACACAGACTAATTATCCAAAGACAGTTTGATAAAATTAATATAAGAGTCTGCACGGAGTTTGGTTCTATGAAATTATCGGTGATGTAAGTGCTGTGGAGTTTGAGACTTTGCATGTAGTTGTACAGTGGGCACTAGGAGACCCCTCTATCTGAAGTTATTGACACTGGATCTTAGCTGCCAGTCTTCTAATTTTATGCTGTCCATTAACAGAGAGCATAAAACTCTCTTTTGCTTTGTTCTTTTTTCAGAACTCAATGAGAATGAAAGTATTAAACCAGAAATCCAATGATATGATTGTCAAGAAATAAGATGAGAAGGCATTGACACTGGGTCTTAGCTGCCAGTCTTCTAATTTTATGCTGTCCATTAACAGAGAGCATAAAACTCTCTTTTGCTTTGTCCTTTTTTCAGAACTCAATGAGAATGAAAGTATTAAACCAGAAATCCAATGATATGATTGTCAAGAAATAAGATGAAAATTAAGTGCAAACAAAATTCATAGAACTAATCATTAAACTATTGGTGATATCATACCTTTTGCAAAATGGCACTGACCCTGAAATCTCTTGTTTCCTCTCTTAAGGATTCGGAGACATATTTGTGCAGAGTAACAGAACAAAACTGAGGGCTGAAACACAGCCAGAGGAGAATCTTTGTGGGAGTGTCTGATGTAGTATTGCAAAAGAATCAGATGAATAAAGTTTATTTTCCAGAACTTTGAGCTACTGTACAGTAGTTAACAGAGATAGCCAAGATCTCTGTTCCTGGAATAGCTTTAAGGACTGAAAGTGAAATGTGAACTAAACTTAATTGCACAAAGGGAGGTTGAGAACTGACTGCCATTTGTATGAATACTGATCTACGAAAAGTCCATTTTCAAGTCAAGGGTGTGAAACATAGGCTAATTGGAAAGAGCATTTTAGATAATTGAATAAGCTTGAGAATGTACACAGAACCATAACCAAAGCGGTTCCTGTTATCAGTGGGTAATTTTTTGGAAGTTCCCTGCTAAAGGAAGTTTCAATCAGAATCACACTAGGTGTTAGCATGCTTATAAATACGTGTAGGCCCACAAACACACCCATGCACTTGCACAATGT
The DNA here is from genome assembly GCF_034190915.1 of Cavia porcellus. NCBI lineage: Eukaryota > Metazoa > Chordata > Mammalia > Rodentia > Caviidae > Cavia > Cavia porcellus. The sequence continues at coordinate 96,688,682 of NW_026947487.1, forward strand.
ATTCATTCTTTTCTAGAGAAGCATATTTAAAGAAAAGCATACCCACAAACAACTAAAATTTGCTTAAAGAGTAGTTGAAGTTAATGTTCTAAAACAGAGATTCTATAGTTGTGCTGTTATTGTCTGATTTTTTACACTTTGATTTTGTAACTTGAGCAACTACTTCTAAGGATAATAATGTTTAATATATTAACTCGTGTTGACTTTTTACTTTGTTTTGAAATTCTGTGTTATTTCTACCCTTGTTTTGATTTTTAAGAATAAAAAAAAAAAAGAAAACAGAAATCAGAGATTCCAGATGATATAAGAACGTATATGGCAGAGCAAGCTGTGAGCAAATTTCCTCTGGTTACCATCTCACATTCCAGTGCAATGGCTTTTCCCAGGTGGAAAGTAAGGCTGAGGTCATGAATATCCGGGTAATGTGTATCTGGGTCTCCTTTCCCTAGTCAGTTTTTAGGAGACACTTTCATTCATGCTTGAACGATAGGTCAGACAACTTGTGTAGAAACTTGTTCAAGTTTTCTAACTTTCAGCTGACAGCTTTCAAGGGAATTCGTATATATCTTAACATTAAAACTGTCAAAGTAAGCTTTTTAAAAAAGATTTCCAAGGACAGCATCAATTAATGACTTACAGTTTCTCAAAGAGGATGTATTTAGTATCTGGCCATTGACAATTATCTCTGAAAACTTCCCATCCAACCCATGATTAAGGCTTTCTAACATGGTGGGGTATCTGAGGAATTTTTTCTACTATGTAGAATCATCATAGAAAATTAGTTGTACACAAGTGCCTTTGTATTCCTGGATGGGGTGAAATTTGGTTTGAGAGTTTCCTTAGCAACACACTTGAGCTATACATTTAGTTCTTTCTCTTTACCCTTCTGTCTTTCTCTGTATCACTGTGAACCTGATTTACCAACAACAGAATTTTATATTTCAATTCCCTTTTGAGTCATAGACCACTGGTTATAAGCTCCTGATGTATAAAGGAGCACCTTTGGTAAAGGAAAGGATTTGTAGGCTACCACTCATATTTCCTTGGTCCTGTATTTTATCACAGTATCATCACAGGGATAGTAGCTAAAACCTTTGGATTATAATATTCATTTATTAAATAATAAAGGAAAACTACTGATTAAGTCATTAAACTGTAAGGGAAATTTATGGAATAATATCTGCAAAATGATTCTTAGCTTGCCTGAAGTACTAAAATTCAACGAGGTTTATAACTGCTATAGACTTCTTTGTAGACTGTAATACTTATTTTAGAACAGAATGGATAATACTAAATGTGAAATAAAAATGGATTCTTGGTCACACAAAAATCTTTCATTTTTGATTAACAGATACACAGACAAAGAGGAAATTGATATATAAGAATGAAACTCCCAAACTACTAGGTATCTGATGAGTTCATATTATCTAAAATTGAAGAATGGATTTTAGGAACAGTGGTGATTGGAGCAGAATATATTTATTGAGAGAAAGAAAGTTTCTGTCTGACAGACGGAAGGGGCCCTGAGTGGGTGCCAAAGACTGTCTTTTTTAGGGACTTTTATAGAGTAAAGCCAAAAAGTGGGACAGATCTAAGGTGGGGAAAACATGATAACTCTTAAGATGGGTATGAGGTAAGACAGAGATTTGATCAACCAGGAGGACTAATTGCACAGGTAAAATTGACTAAATTGGGGGAAAATGGGGGAACAAGTCGCATAGCAAGGAGGCATGAATACAGAATAGTGATTCTTCCTATAAGCAATTTGGATACTGACTCCTGGCTTCCTCAGGGTAATACAGACCTATTCAGAATATCAAGCACAAGGACGTGAATATATTTGTTTGATCTTTTGTCTTGAGATTTAGCTCACAGCAGGAGGTGTCTGTTTCCTCCAGGGTTGCAAGACACCCAGTCTTCTGCACTGGCTCCTTCCAGGGTCTCTCCTTATTTGACTGCCTATAAAATTTCTGTCTAACTCAGTTGCCTGTAACAGAATCACAGAAATCTCTTCCTTGTAAACCAATACAATCCTTATTCAGTATTATCATTTCCTGATTTTATGTTCATTCAAATTCATAAAATTCAAGTAATTCAAGTTAGTGTGACATCTTACTACTTTTACATGTGCATAAAGAAAGTAATGAATAGATTTTTTTTCCTCTAGTAAAACTCTGTGAATTTCAGTTTAAGAGACATTAAATACCCGTTTTATATGAAAACTCACTTTAATATAGTGTTTTATCAATTACTAATTATCTTATTTCTTAATGTTTTTCCAAGATGAATTTTTAATGTGATGACATAGAAATGACTTATTTTTTAGCCCCCAAAAGTAATACAGTAAATTAAATGTTTTTCTGTCTATGTTCCAAACCTAAAATTGTTTGTTGAAAGTAAGAATTGAATGGATCATTTGTCTAAAATCTTAAGTAAATTGACCAATTTATTTAAAACTTACCTGAATGGCTATTGTATGGCAGATATTATCTTAAAAAGGAAAATATATGCTATTTAACAACTGCTTCGCATTGAGATTATCTCACATTATATTCGCAATAATTCAGTAAGAAATGTTGATTACCTCCTACTTAACATAAATAACTGGTTTGCAGAGGACATATGATTCTCATATTACTCTATAATTAAGTAAAAGAAATAGTCTGTTAAAATTTATATCACTTCTACATTCATTCAAGTATTTTATTCCCTTGTTGTTTATTTTCTGCTTGCTTAGTTTGTTTGTCTTACCATATAGTCAGGAAATATGCAATTCAGTATCTTTTTCAGAATTTAAACTTTAAAATGAAGTTATCTACCAACGCTTGTACCAGCTGTGGTATAAACTTTATTTTTTCAGGAAGAGTTAAGACAGAGAATTAATATATTATTCAGGCAGAGTTCCTAGGAAAATCAGCTTTCATAAAATCTGATAGACAATGATTTCAGATTTTCTGACTAATGAAGCAGACAATGTATTCTTTTTCTCTAAATGGTATTAACACTCAGTCTGGAACTTTATCAGAAACGGACTTAGAATATGAGCTTTGTGAATGTTTGTGACTTCTGTGCTTTGGTAAACCTGAGGTATTGAAAGATGGAAAATAAATGAGTAAAATTACCTGATTAGTCAATGCCAGGGCTCAGGCCTACATCTTCCCGGCTTCACAGCTCTTCACCCTACTTTATTGAAGTCTGACTAGTGGTCAGTTCATTACGGGGGCAGGCAACTCTCTTGCTGTAGCTTTGGCACAAAATATACTGTCTTCGCACCATAAGTGAGCATGCAATTGGCTAAGGGAGAACAATATTAACTCATTCATTCTAGCACCAAATTCTCACCTTTACAATGTAAATCCTCTTTCATTGAGCTGGAGTTATTACACTGGAACAGACAGTGATAATCGTAGCAATTTTCCCATTGACTGGGAAAAAAATGTCTTTAGCCGCCTCATTCAGTGACTGTTTAATGCTTAAAATCTTTGTGAGCAGCCATAGCGTGTTATCGTCTGATCCATGTCATGTAGATGTCGACACTTTCATTCACTTACACATGCTCTGGTTTTTATTAAATGTGTTTGATAATTTTAATTATGAGTTAAAATCCATCTCTTAAAAAATTTTATTCTGCTTTCTTTATTGGGAAAAGCATATAATTTGATTATTTAACAACATTTGTTGTTTATTACTATAATATTCAATGCTACTAAGGAGCTTTTCATCGAAACATATCTTCCTTTTACCACCATGAGCAACACTAGTACCAGGACCAAGGACACATTCTGTCCATTTCATTCCATTTTCTCCTATATGTTTATATATATATATATATATATATATATATATATGTATATATATACACACACACACACAAACCTGAATGGCTATTGTATGGCAGATATTATCCTAAAAAGGAAAATATGTGCTATATATATATATATATATATATATATAAGGGGTGGGGTGTGTGTGTTTATACATGTGCATGTATATGTATTTATACATATGCTCACGCATACATGCATGCTTCTACATATATATCATTACTATGCTAAAGGAAAGTTAGATATTGAGATAATTTCTTGGTTTACATTAGTAATTGCTAATAAAAACTGATAAATATTTAAAGTTCTAAGTGCTTAGAAATTTTTCCTAATTAAAAGAGTACTATGATTATATTCTGCTTTGCAATTGTGTCTTGCAAAAGTGTCTTGAAATTTTATATACAATATAAAATTGTATGCTAAAATTCAAAACAAAGAAATGTATTCCAAATATTCAGAAATATATTATACTCTCTACATAGATTTTATGTTATTTATTGATACAAAATACTTCAAAATATCTGACATAATCTACTGAAAATAATAAAATATTTGCATTTGATAAGATGATAATACCCCAAATATCTAAACAATTTAAAATCAACAAAACAATAACCCAATCAATAAATGGGCAAAGAAGCTGAGCAGATATTTATCAGAAGGCAATATATGAGTAAAAAAGTATTCCATCCCTGGCGATTACAATAGAAACTCAATCTAAAAGATACCAAGTAAATAAAAAAAATGTGGAGCAAATGACATTATATCATACTTCTTTGTGTATGTTAATATAAGTAAGTGCTTTAGAGATGTGCATGTATTTAATATATCTACTTCTGAAAACATATTTTAAAAAAAGAATCTAAGTACAGATATTTTTAAGAAAACAATACAAATTACATATTATCATTGTGAAGCAATAGGAACAAAATATTCAACACAGAATTACTTTAGTTCTAGGACTGTGTACTTGCATTGGAAATGTGTGTACTTACTTCATGAAAATGATTTTTCCAAATAAGATTTCACCTTCTCTGGTTATTGTGTAAGTTCTTAGCAATTGAAGGTATATTTTTAGTACCTAGATTTTTTCCCACCCCTTTGGAGAAGAGAAGGTACATTATTCAAATTTTAGAAATTTATTGTTATCAAATTTATTATGAAAAAGAATGTGAACTGTATAAAATATCTGTATTATAAAAGAGAAAAAGTCCTTTCATGGCAAAAAGAAAACATCATTTTTTTCTTTTCAAAATCTTATTTATTTTAATGATTAGAGTTTCCATTTATCACTAAAAACAAATGAGGAAAAATCCAGTAAACCTAAATGAAAGCCATCTCAAATTTACTGGTCAATTCCTGAGTGCCGTATCTCAAGTTCATCTTATTTGGTTGAATTGTCTTTTGCTTAGAATCAGTTTTTACCATAGCTTTTATATTATCAGCTCTACAGCTTTCAGATGACTTTCCAGTTTGCTAGCTGGATCAAATCTGCTGAGAATATTTTAGCGTTTTTGAGATCTTTAAACATATGTGCTGTAAATTTATAATGTTATCTCTTTGATTAATTCTATGATTTTCACTGAATATAATTTATATTCTAGATGAAAATGCACTTTAAAATATAAATTATTAGCTTTATTATACTTAGAATGAATAGGACTTATAATTATACATTGATAAATGAAAGATTCTGATCCTGTACAAGGAAAACAGAAGCAAGACCAGGGCTGTACCCACCATTTAATTCATTTTCCTTGTGAGGTGGCTGTTGTCATCTCTGTTTTCATAGACAAAAGTGTACACAGAGATGTTAATATATTCTAAAATATTTCTTTATCTCTACATCTCAAGTTTCTTTGAAAATGAAGCCATATAATATTGTCTTTTGCATCTTATACTTTCCAAGATCACTTGGAAATCAGACCTACGATCTGGAATATCTCATCTTTTTCAACCATCTTTTTTCACCCAAGTGGGATCCCTCACACACAATCTGGGAATGATGTGTCATCTGGTGGGGTTTTTTTTCTTTTATTTTCATTTATAAACAAACATTATAAGTCTCTTGGTTTGTCACTATGACCTAAATATTTTAGACACAAAGAAACATACAGCTAAGATACAGATTCATTTCTGACTTCTGACATTTTGCACTTTTCTGAGATTGAGTTCTATTAGAAGAGACACGAAGCTAATAATTTTAAAGAAGAGGGATTCCCAGAAAGGATCACTTGGAAAATGAGCAAGAAAGACTAAGGTGGATGATAAGTTGTTGAAAGATACATGAGAAAACAGTTTAAATTTATCTCTAGGCCTAGGCAACTAAGCTTCAGTCCCACTAGGAAACACATCAAATACGTAGAGTATGCACATCAGAGTTGTATGTTTTCTAAGCACAGTCCACCAAAAATAAAAAAAAAAATCTAGATGTTTTCTGTATAATTTTCTTCAGCTCGTATCTGAGTGTTTTCCTGAAACCATTATCTCTCTTTATCCAGCATCTCTGGATTTTCTGTCCAGACAGAGAAAAACAAATAAAAAAAAATTGGATGAGGGTTGTAGCATGACCCAATTAATACTGAAAAATGAGTATCATGTAGATAGGGATAGGCCCTATGCTGTACTGTATACTTGATTTAACTTCTCTTCCTGACATCTATAAAAATAGGCAAGATAACATTTCACAGCACGTTCTATGCAGATGAAGAAAAGTACCATGAGTTAAACATCTAATATAGTGCCTAAGAGCAAAGAGTAAGCAATGGCGAGCATAGATGCACATCACGTCTCAGGGAAGGCTGAGAAAGACATGTTGAGATATGCCTAAGACAGTTTGCAACCATTTTAAGGCAGTGACTTCTCTGGGACATGCAATGAGAGTTCTTGAAAAACAATATCTGGAGTAAAGATTTTATTTAGGAAAAGAGATGTTTCATTTACAGGTGAGGACAGGGTTAGAACTAGATATGAATCATCATGTAAGTAGTTATGATGCAATAAGTATAGTTAGGGCTAAATATGAATTCACTTTTATGTATTTAATGAGTATTTTAGGGACAAAAGGTCAGATAGGAAGAAGAGGATGAATTAATTTCAAAGCAAATAAACAAAACAAAGGAAAGGCTAGAAGAATTATTATGGTTCCTCATAGTAAATGTGCTCAAGTCTATATTGAATAAACTTGTCAACGTATTTGACTAAGAGAAGAAATAAAAGCCATAAAGGACAGGAAAGAGCTAGGAACAATGCTCTCTTTAGCATTTTTCTTGGGGCTTGTATGTCTACATGGAGCTATTCACTCAGAAAAATTACCTATGCCTCATGCAAACGTAGCATTCTCTGCATGTATCAGTATAAACAGGGTCTACATTTGAGTGCAGATTATCCATTAGTGAAGATAGGATTCTTTCTTGGATTTCATAAGGGAGATATAATTTTATTACCATCTCACATTCAATGAAATGCAAAATCTACAAGATATAAAAAAATGATGCATAATAAAATAAGGCAAATAATGTATTTTATTAGCTATAATTAGATAAATTAAATGCTCTTATAAAGTGTTTCAGATTCGAAACATACATCTAAATTATCAAAGCATATTGTTCTCTGTGGGCCAGATGAAAAGAGATACAGACATGAATTCAAATTATGACTGTGATCTTTAACAGAAAAGAGCAAATATACAATCTCTGCAAGCCTCAGATACTAAGGTCACACACTTCAAAATATTTTTCTTTCTTCCAATACAGTATGCCTTTGCTAGGTCAACTGAGTGCAGCCTAGTCTTTCCTGATATGAACAGCTTTATCAGAGATAATTCATAGTAGTCAAAGTATGACACATTGCAATTTCTGTATATGATTAATTTGTGAGCAAACAACTATATAACATAGCTTTATTAAGAACACCTGAAGGTTATCAGTTCATTCACAATCACTTTCTTTTTTTTTTCTTTTTTTGTTTAATGAAAAACAAAACAAAACAAAACAGTAAAAGGGTACAAGTAATACAGAATTTCAAAAAAAAACAGTAAGAAATCACTAGTTAATAGATTACATGTTGTCATCTTAGAAATAGTTGAGCAAGTTACAAAATTAAGCATACAAAGTGGACCTTCAAACAGTGAGACTGCAAACAGTTCTGTTCAATGATCCAACAACAACTTAGTAATATAGTCATCTATCTTACACACTTGCAGTTGTGTCCTTTAGAGCACTTTCTTTTCCTCTCTTTTTTTTACAATAATATTTACACATTTTGGGTTTTATTTTTCCCACAGTTCTTATTACTTTTTTTGGAAGTGAATAAAACCAAATGTGACTAAACAAAGCAGTCAGTCAAAACAAAGGATGGACATAGTACATGATGTAAAAACAGAATACAAGGTAATCAACAATGGTTACCGTAATGCCTCTTGCTACCTTAATCAGAATTACCTATATCATCAGGTATAATAAAATTGAACAAAACAGTACAGAACAAATAATACCAATAAAACCTTAACATCTGAGACATTACTGAACTTCAAAAGAAGATAATAGTCAAACCAGAATGGGCATCATAGTGAACGTTATTGCCTTCAAAATTGTTGCCTATACCCTCAAAATTGATAATATCAAACAGAACAGAATAAAATCAGTCAAGACAAGATGTTGAGAGCAATACAGAGCTTCAAATCAAGTTAATAGGAAATCAAAAAAAGTTACTATAATATATCCTGCTAATTTTAAAAAAATTTTCCCACAATAACTTTCAATGACTGTCCCATGAGACTTGGATTAAGAACTCTGAAAAAGGAAAGACCTAGCCACAAACCTATTAAAATGAATTTATTGTAGTAATAGGGCATCAAAATATACTATTAACAATATAACCAAATGAAATAGAAAAAGTGTTCCTGTGAAAGTTTGGAAGAAAGAATCGGGAACCAAGAGCTGTAAGTAATAGCTGCATTTGATATGGATGGAGGCTGTAGAACACACAGAAGTAAGAGGAATCTGGAGCCAGAACTTTCCTGTTTGAGACCTTGTCCTACTACTTAATATTAGTATGATATGGAACCAGACATTTAACTGCTTCAATTTTTTCATCTTTAAAATGGAACTGTTGTCGATAGCAAACTTATTTTAAGCACAAGACAAAAAATTTAGAATGGGAATGTGGACAAGAGCCACTTCAGTGTTGGCTTTTAATAATGTGTAGAAGAAGATCTTAAGTAAAAACTTTCTAATCACTTCAATTCTGTACACTCAGACCAGTCTCATCTTTATTATACAGATGGGTAAATTTGGCTTCAAGGCACTGTCCTAACTTCCTCAATTTCATGTAAATAATATGTAACTGAGACAGATTTCCCTTGGTATTCCTTTAATACAATTTCTTAGTCATGCTACCATATTGCCTTCTGAAAAACGAAGCAGAACAAAATGTGAGGATAGTGTCTCTGTTGTAAATGGAGATTTGGAAAATACAGCATGTTAGGGGCTGGGGATTTAGCTCAGCGGCATAAGTGCTTGCCTTGCAAGTGTGCGGTCATGAGTTCGATCCCTGGTACTGATAAAAAAAATGAAAATACAGCATGTTGATATTATAAAAGCAAGGACTTGGAATCTGCAAACTCTTTGAAAAATAGCAAATGATGCTAATCCATCCAGAAGGCCCATTTATGTTTTGTGTCATTAATGGTGCAATTGTGATAGAAGATAAATTTTGCTTGATACTAAAGAAAATCAGGAAACATAAACCCTCTGTGTTGTAACAGTGTAAAGCTGTGTCTTATGAAGAATGTGATGAATACTTAAATGAACATAAACTAAGTGTGTTTATTTCTACCCAAGAATCTACATTAGCTTTGTCTTTGGAGACCAAAGAGAAATCAAAGAGATAGAAATGGACAAGTTTATGTGAGTATTCCAGGAAAGCTGCTATGAACGTTCAAGAAAATCAAATGGCTTGTTCCAACTGGATAAAGCTGGAAACGTTTTCATGGAAGAATAGTTTTATCTTGAGGTTGTAAAAAAATATGTTTAAGCTGTTATTCTATAATCAGTAATTTACTGACCATGGTCTTACATCTATTTTGCTTAGTTACCTTTTATTTTATTTCCCTTGAAATCTTTCATTTTTTAGGTGGCCCTCCACTGTGTTATTAGCCCCAATTAAACCATTAAATTTACCCAGCTGTAAATAGCAAAGATGCTTAAATCAACTCATCATTCAGGAATTAGATATTTGACAGGGGCAAATGTGTTCAAGGAATTTCTTAAATATGGAATGAGCTTCTCCTCAGCTGTAATAATTAACATGTTTTAAAACTTTAATAAATAATCATGGAGTTCAACTCCAATTACCATTACAAATGTTTGTATTTATTTTTGCAAAACAATTGACATCTAATTAGCATGTTAAATGCTTTGTGTGTTTAAGATATTAATCAAATATCTTTATAAAATCATATGAATTATTTATTTAAAATAAGTATATGCATAAACAATCAATTTAAGCTACCATATGAGTTACTTCCAAGGGTAATTTTTAGAACCATATAACAGGAAATATTAGAAATCAATTATTTCTTAAAATATACTTAAGATTGTTCCAGCTATGTGTTGTCCAGCCTCTCTATGTTCCTTGCTGCAGAATGGTAAATTCAAGAATCTCAGTGGATGTGTCCTACTAAACGAAACTAACCTTTTCTGTGAGCCTGTTTCAACTTTAAACATATCTCTATAACACTTTGATCATCTTTTTATATCAGTTTATACTATATTCAATTATAATTTTTTACATGCTGGTCATTCCTAGTAGACTGTGAACATGTGAAAACCTAATATAGAAGTCTTTAGTACTTTCCCTAGTTAATAATATGATTTTTTTTTTGCAAATGCCAACAATCTATTTAAAGCAGACAAAAAAACACAAGAGAGTATATATCAAAGTTTGTTAAAGAAAATAAATTATATCTGGCATAACATGCTGGTAAATTTCAGTGTTTAGTTTCCTCAATGTTTTCTCAGACAATGTTCAGCCTGGAGATTTGACAATTAGCAAAGAGAAGCACGGCTCAGCTCTCGGCTCACTAACAGGAGCTAACTGAACAACCTCAAACCTAAGCCAACTCATCCCGAAAGCAGAAACAGGAGTTAACTGAACAACCTCAAACCTAAGCCAACTCATCTCGAAAGCAGAAATGAGACATACCAACTTACAGAGCAGCAGTGAATGTTTCATGAAACGAACACACAAATAGCCTTGCTGCAGTGTGTGGCATGAAGTGAGACCTGAGATGTGTAATTTTCCTTTATGTCTTTTCATGAAGAATTACCATAAGCATGGACAGTAAGGGTGCCTCTAAGCACATCCACAGCCGCCTAAGTACTTCCGTGGTGTAGCACTTGTTCTGTGCCCCGCAGATGGAAACACATGTGAAGTGGAATCTTCCAGTACATGACTCTGGGGAGTGATCTCGCTAACTCAGCTGAAGTTGCTTGGCCCTGCTGGCGCGTGGGTGGAACTTGTTTTGATTTCACAAACTGTCTGTGTCCTAGGTGTATAGTGTATTTTTCGTGACTCAGAAGCTTCATTGCTTTGACGAAAGTAAAAAATAGTCTAGAAAACATTTTTTAATGAAATGGAAGAAAGTGCAGCTGAGGCAGCTCTTGAAGTGTAATTAGAAATTAACCAAGTGTGATGGTGGTATGTGTATTGCTGCGAAAGGTGAAGGCAAATAAGAAAAGTAAAGCGAAATGTAAAGATCCAAATTTATGCGAGTCTTTTTTCAGTGTACTTTAGAAGTGGCGCCTTGAGAATTACCTTTTCAGGATACTTCCAGTGATGTGGAACTCAGTCTCTTACTTTTTAATCTCGCTCTGTGAATTGTGTATTTGGAATCTGTCTTTATGGTGCTGCCCTGTGAGCCCTACTTGCAGATATCCACGCCTTTTATAATCCTTCTGCCTTGATTCTAGGTTGTGCCTCCTCATTTGTTTCTCAGTTAGGGTCCTCTACAGGAACAGAATCAATATAACATACATGCGTAATTAAACAAATAGATTTATTAGGAAGGCTTACAGGGTCACAGGTGGAAGAGTGATGAAGACCATTTGTGCAATTAGAGACAGAAAAAGACAACATGGCTGCCTGTACACAGGGGAACTGAAATATCCAGTGGTAGTTGAAGATCGAGGGCCTGGGCGCTCATTGCAGAGTCTCAGCACTAGAAGGCTGAATAGTCTGTGCTAGAAAGCTAAGAAACTGGAGACCAAAGACCAGAGCTCCTCCGCAAAGGAAACACTTTCTTCTTTCTCTCTTTGATCTCTCTATTCTGCCAACTTATTTCTTGGTGCCATCTGTATACCAGGTGCTCTTCTTCCTTCTGTTAGCAAGCTTATGTGCCGGTTACTAACAGATACACCCAGAACATTACTAATCTGCTAGGTAGATTTTACCTCAAGTCAAGCTCATAGTTTATTAATCAGCTTCTGTAAAATAGAATTCAGCAAAAGGACTGGGATATGACTTCTAGTGTGGGGTATAAAAGTCTCCTTACATTCTACTCAGGATGTCCTGCTTTCTCACTCACTTTTTCTGACACCAGTCAATCACAGTTTGTGAGTCTTCTATGGAGAAGTCCCTATATCATGGAAACAGAGGATGAATGCATCCAGGAAATGACCAGAGGAAATGTATAGGTCTCAGTTCCACCACACAAAATATTAGCACTAACCAACCAACCAACCAACCAACAAAACTCCCTTTTGTGAACTATCTCTATGAAAACTCCATACGTCAACTTTTGTGAAAGCCAACAAAATAGTGCTTAGAAAAAAAAATTTCATCTTGTATTCTTCAGAAAAATATATTATAAAGAATAATTTAAACTTTCAATATAAAATGTAGTGAAATGAATAATTAATTTAATGCAAAAATAAAGATAAAAACAAAATTTTATAAAATAGCAACAAAAAGACACAGCCTAAGTCTGTAAAGGCAAAGGCTGACATTTCAAAAAGATAAACAGATAAACATTTAACAAGACTGAGGAAGGAGGGAAAAGAAACAAATTATTAATAGGCATAAAAGTAAAGCTATCATTCTTTCTCTATAGACATTATAGAATTTTAATGAAAGCATAATCAAAAACTTTACACACATACATTTATTTAGTTGCATAAAACAGGCAGTGACTTTAATCCTAACTTGCCACTCCCACTGGATTTAGAAAGCCTTAGTAAACTAGTGAAGAGTTCTGCTAAGTGTGTCACAGAGGCATGAAATTACATGCTATATACCAAGAGTGATAAAAATATGGTGAATATTTAAGTTCAAAAATGTGTTGTAGCAAAAGATTTATTACTAAGAATGATTAAGTAAGTGCGTTTTAAGTGAGCAGCAGTGTTTGGAGAGAGATTTTTACCAGTGTGATTTTACTGTGATTTTTAAAAATTTCAATATTCACGATATATCATGGCCACCAGACTGCATCAAGTATTTAAGGAACTTTCTGTGAAAAGCATTGCAGTATGTGCCCATCCATCCTTAAAATCAGATTTGATGCACTTTAATTTCTAGACTTTATGAAAATCAAAATGACCACGTGACGTAAAGGTTTTCAAAGATTTCCGACGAAGAGACAGTCACAGAAACATAATCAAAGACGCTCATAAAGAGAATTTCTAGAACTGCTTTAGTAAGTGACAAAATCAATGGCATAAGTGTTTTTGAATCAACGGAAACTACTGTATTTTTGAGAGGGATTAATGGCAATGTGTCTTTTAATACGATATTTTGTGTGTGTGTCTTTCATTTTTATCGATACTAGGGATCAAACTCACGACTGCCTGCTTGCAAGGCAGGCGCTTACGCCACTGAGTTAAATCCCCAGCCCTCTTTTAATACAATTTTTAAAATTTAAATCTTCACTGTATGTCCTGATCACACCCTAGTCCAAAACTGCATGACACTGTTTTTGTGTTTTGCTTCCAGTCTACAATGACATGTGGACACCCTCCCAACCTCCCCACACCACAGGCTTTTGTTATGATGTTTCTGCCTTGGAACCTGTTGACAAGAGACCAAAACTTCTGAAATTATGAGTTAAATTAAATCTCACCTCTTGTAAGTCACACGTGTCAGGGATTGTGTCCTAGGCACAATAAAGTTGATTATTGGAACAATTAAAAAACCTCAAAAGTCACTAAGAAGAAAAATGTGATAGTTCCACTATTGCAAAATAAATTGAATTATAATTAAATTTCAGTTCTATTTTCAAATGTTTGCAGAGATAAATGCTGCCTGTACTGCACAGTGGCTAGGCTTGGGACTGGAAAGTGGTTCACTGTGTAGAGCAGAGCCTAGAGTCTAACGGAAGCAGGTTAGGGTCAGGATGATGCAAGAACAGTTCGTGGGTTGTTGCATAAACTCACATCCAACAGTATGATGTTTGTTTTCCTAAACTTCATCCCTTTCTAATCTTCTCCATACTTAAGCAGAATACTTCTATACTTTCCCAGCTTTGACCAGATAATGGCAACTTTATGTATGATATTCTGCTCTATACTTCTGGTTAGGGTGTTGACTTGGAGCCAGTGGTAGAGGGGAAGAGAGAAAACAAAATGGTCAGAAATTTCATTTCACCATCCTTGGAGCAATGCTTCATGCTTCAGTATTAGACTCTAAGGCTTTCCTGGGCTGGGAAACAAGATAACTGGGGTAAAGAAAACTAACTGAAAACAAGAGATTTCTTTGGTGTGTATTAGGAGACCTCTTCCTGCATCTCACTTGACAATTAGAAAACACCCCTTTCAACCCTTTCAGTCTAGGCCAATATCTGTCTTCTATATTTAGGCTGCCTCAGAATGGGGAGGGAGGCATGGGAGGAAGAGGAAAAAGAGAATCTCAGGGACACTTAATTTCTTTCCATTCTCTCTATAGCTCTCTAAATTCCCTTTATTAGAGTCTTCAAACAACAACTACATGTATTCTGTCCAGGTTATAAATATTTATTCTGTAGAAAACAGAAAAACATGATTCTCCTAAAATATAAATTTGTCTCAAAATATAAATTCTCCTATTGTTTTCACAGTCTGTCCTTTGTGTTAAAAGTTTTACAAAGTCTAATAGGCCATTACCCCCAATATGTAATGTATTTAAACCTTTCTGGCACACAGTCACATTTTAAAAGATCATAAATTCCACTTCTAGGGAAAATTTGTTTCATAAATTCATGATACACTAGAACAGTACCATGATTCACTGGTATAAGTGAAGAGCAGGGTAAATAGTATCACAATATGCAAATGTATTTTATTGTATGATAAGCACAATGATAAGTTTTGACTATTTCCTTGTAGAATCTCAACAGAAAAATGTAGAACAAAAGCTGGAAAAGAATGTGCCAGAAAACCTTTGACAGTGAGATTTATGATCTAGAATGTTTGACTTGGGAGAGGTCTGGCTCATTCACTGAACTCTAGTTACTTGTCTGCATGAAGCACCAAGCTTTATCTCAACAATAATATCCCCAGATGCTTGGGGCATGAAAAGAGAAGTCATCAAAATCAATATGAGCCTATTTTTATAGAAAACTGTACTTCCTAAATAGCACTCTCTTCATTTTAAGACTTCAGAATACAGAATTTTCTCCACTCTCCAGTTTGTCAAAGTGCTTGCTAGGTTTTTCCTTTATTTCCTCAACATTTCTTTTCTCTTTGTCTCTTTTTCTGTGCCTCAAATTTAAAATTCAAGGTGGCAAAAGTGCATGGAATTAGATTCAATTTGAACAAATATTATTGCTAGAAGACTAGCGTTATCAGGATATATGTCTCATGTTTTTCTCCCAACCTAAGGATGGAAATGGAGATAGAAATCAGGTTAAAATGGGACATAGAGGAGGATAAAGTGACTGATTTTATCTTACAAAGTTAAGTAATTTTTGTTTCTTGACTCTTGTTTGCTTTGGATATGCTGTCACTTGCAATCCTCGGGTTCTGATTTAGACGGAAGTCTTCCTAGAGAAAGTAATATTACTGGATTGTGGAAGAAATAGGTGATGGCTGAGTAAGAGACATTTTCTGCAGTGGAAATTATATGTAGAGAAGAAATGAAGTCTTCATCAGACACTGCAAAGTGTGTGTATATGTTCATACATTTGCATGCGCAGGAGTGTGTTCAAAATCATAGGAGTGGTGAAGAGTGATTTTTAAAAAGGTAAAGAAAGCTAAGTGAATCTCAAGTTACCTTTTTATAACTTCATTGCAAAAGATGGATAATTTTTTCATTTTATGTGAGTGAATCTGGAGACAATTACAGCATATTTACATTTTATACTTTAGGTAGTACAAAAAACTTACGAGATAGGAGGTACAAGAAATAATTTTTTGAGTTAGTAGGTATTGACAATAGCCAGAAAAAATGGATTCAACTGAGAAAGCCCATTCATCAGAGTTTTGAAGGTAATGTCATTGAAATTTTCAAATTTTCTGTACTATCACCTGTTTATGATTTTGTTTTATATTTTATTTTATTCAGAATAATGCACAATATGACTTCTGATATATGGACTCTAAAAACGATGGTTTCCCTACTTATGTATTCATTTGGGATATTTAGGTAGCATTTTAGATAAAATATCACCAAAACTATAGTGAGGTAAGTGGTTTTAACACAAACAGAGCTTCTGCTATTGTGTTATTCCTTTCGGGATAAAAATACCCACCCATCTGGACAAGGAGAATGATATCACGGGTGTTTAGTCAGGGTTTGAGTTTATCTCTGGTGCTTGTTTACCAAGGATGAGGGCAAGAAATAGATAGCAAAATATGTGAATCATCATAGAGAGCTTTAAAACTGATCCACTGAAATCAGGATGAATATCTTGTTCAAAGAGAGGAGCATTTGGTAAGGTCAATGGATTAAAAGTTAAAAAACAATATTGCTCTCTTCTAGCAATATGCTTCTAGGATCTCAAATGATCCATTTTTTTCCCAAGAAATTGTTAAACACAAAACTGATTTTGATTCTCATGTTGGCATTTAAAAATGAATGCACAAACAAGACTTTGCTTATTCTAAATATGGGAGACACAGCATAATCAAGGAATACAAATAATAAATAAAACTATAAATTTGTTGAAATTTTGATAAGTTGTTAAGAATAAAAATATTAACCAAAATGGCAGGAAACAAGTACCAGTGGATTGTAATTTTAAACACAAATGATACTTTAAAGTTACCACAATCAAATAAGTGTCACATTGACTTGGAAATTCAGTGAAAAGCAAAATATTCCAGAACTGCATCAAAATAAACAACATTGTTTAATGCATGGAGATATTGTAATTGCATTGAAAGAGAGAAGACTTACACATTATAAAGGGCTGGAGCAACTTCTAACTCTCTGGAGACAAAATAAGAAACTCGTATCACAAATAAAAACGGACTCATTAGAGAAAAACATAAAAAAGATTTAGAGTAAAATCACAAACATACAAATAAGAAACTAAAAAAAAATCCCCATGAAAAACTAGAAAGTAAATACATCTTCACTCATTTTAGTACTTGTTTATTGAAGCCTATTATCCTAAGTATAATGTTAGGAGCTTGAAATATACATAATTTAGATATGAAAATATGAAGTTCCATGTATGGTGGATAACCAAAAGTAAAATGCAAGAATATTAAATAAATAAAACATCTATTTTCTCAGGATGTAATCAGTGATGTGGAAAAGAATCTAAACAATAAAAGATTTTGTATTGTGATGTTAGACAAAATATACCAGGCTGGGATACTAATAGTCCTATAAGGTACCAAGCATTGAAAAATGTGGCTTTTTAGCCAAGCTCTGAACAAACTGATGAGCTGTGTAGGGGCAGATGCCTTCAACAAGAGCTCTAAGCAGGGTCTATGGCTGGTGTGAACATTTAAAGTGCTTGTGTCTCTCAGATGTTTAAAGAAAGCCAGCTCAGTCAGTGCCTTCACAACTGGACTGGAATAAAGTAATACGGAGCACAGTGGTACTTCTAAGGACATTTTGCATCAGCATTATATCTAGAAAGCTGGCAATTGAATTCTGTGTACCTATACAGATGTTAAACATCAAATTGTTATAATATCTGAAGGGGACATAGACAAATGTAGATTTAAAAAGTATATTTGCCATAACTAAGATCCATTACATTTAAAATATTTACTAGCAAAAAATGTTTCAATTATATTGATGTGAATTCACAAAACAATTCAAAAGCTTGACAGGCATTTAAAGATTTTTTTTCTACTTTTCTGCAAATCAGACTAATAGTGATTATGAAGTACTTACCAGGACTGTTATAAACTAAGGTGAAAAATACGTTGATCTTAATTTCTAGCTGATACAAGGAAGTACTCTGCTACTGAGAATATAAATCAGTGCATTATTAAAGCACTTTGTAAACATCTACTGACACTAATGACATTGCCTGAAAATGTAACTTTCAGAGATTACTTTTGTGCCTTTGTGAATTTTTTTGTAAAAGTAATTTCAAAATTGATTTAGAAATCTTTTGAAACAACTTGACTGTCAGTGTTTGTGCATGCAAAGGATTGGATATGTATGCACATTCATATAAATGATTTTGAACAGATTTGATAACAGAAAGATATTCAGTGGTTTTCAGTGTTGCATCCTTTCTTTAATCATAAATTTGTTCTTTTCATTCTTATGCATATTAAGTAAGTATATGTGTGTGTGCGCTTATATTCAAATGAATAGTTTAATGTGCCTAAAACTTCAAGCTTGTATAACAGGTCTAATGACTTTTGTTTTATTCAAATACTTTTACAATATACTTGTGGAAGCTGAGAGCCCCGAGATGCACACAATTTTACACTCAGTGAAAAATAAAATCGGACACAGCCTCCACACTCTTCTGCCAGGCCACCCTGCATTCTGGAGAAAAAGCCTGAGAATTCTGAATTAGCTGCATCAGTGTAAAAAGTCTTTTATCAGCTCTGAGTTCACTCTGAAAATTCTCCACTCTGTTCTAGTCTCCTAACCATTTTAAAGTTTATTCCTGAAATAAAGAGCCATGCAAATGTTCTGTAAACAGGAGACAAATTTGTCTTTGATGATTGTGTCATACTGTCCCAGAAAGAGAAGATCAAGAGAGCATTTGGCCAAGAAATTTGAGGAAATGTGTGCAATACAGCACCAGTGACAAAGGGTTCCAAAGGCATTGAGGACACAATGTTGATAACCAAAAGGACAGAAGAAAGCGTACTTTGTCCCCATAATTAAGAAATGAACACATAATGATGTCCACAAGGACCATAGATATTTTAAATTTTATTCCAAAGACAAAAAAGCAGTCTTTCAGCTTTGTTGAAAATTTTCTATAGGCAATGAATATTAGATTTATTTGCAATTCACTTCTTAGTCATAGCAGTCTAGCTTGCCTATATTACAGATAAAAGAGATAAGACCAAGAAAAGAGAACTAATATGCCTAAGGTCACACAGTTAATTATTGGCATGGCCAGAACAAAATGTATATTTTCTATAACTATTATTCTTTCAACCCACTTCTCACAGGATATCCTGAGGTGAGATCCTGAATGACTATAGAAAATGGAATCTGTAGTGACAAGAAAGTTGTGGGAAATTGGTTTTCAAAAACCTTTATCCATCGTAACTGCATGAATGACACTGTGCTCATTATTAACATCACATTATTTTTTACTTATCAAACATGTAAAAGTACACACCTCATACCACCATTGGGAAAGAGTTTCCTCAGGGCAGAAGATAAATGATTAAATTCCTAAAATCCTTTTTGCTGTATTTTTTGACCTAGAAATGAATGGTTTTTTGTTTGTTTGTTTTATTTAGCTATGAGCACTTTGGAGCCTTAATTTTTTTCAAGTTTGCTTTGGGACAAGCTAAAAATGAACATAATACATGTGGAAAAAGTGGAAAATTAATGAATGACTGGATGGATCCATTCCCTTTGTTAGTTTTTCTGAAGTCTTTAATCAATTAAGTTCTTCTGTGTGTACAAGTGTGTGTGTGTGTGTGTGTGTGTGTGTGTGTGTGTGTGCTCATGGCCATCACTTTATGTTTTGGCACTAAGAATTACGTAAGATTTATCTCATTTTACGTTTTAGTGTGATATCTGAATGACTTTGTCTTTCTGAGCCAACAGAAAATCACTGCAAATATACCTTTGGGAAATCCACTGTGGTCTTGTTATTACTCAGATTTTGAAGATAAAGATAACATCTGTAATTCAGCAGAAAACATACAGATAAGTTTAAGAAAGAGATCCAAAAAGAACTTCAAGTCACTGAAGGGTTTCATCCCACATGTACAGGGGATACATGAAGGATGGGAGTGTATCTTATTTAGCCAAATGATAATGAAGGAAAGTGGTCAAAATGTCATTATGACAAAATAAAACACATTTTACTGAAACACTTTTCGTTTCTCCAGTTACCAGTGTTGGTATCAGGCGATTGGTGGGCAGCTTACTATACATGACTGAGTCTCTAAAGGGCTGCTGAGCTTTCTCAAGGAAATGTATAGTCATCTATACAATAAGAAAAAGGAATCATGATCCTTATTACAGGAACATTATAACTTCTGTCCATCTTACAAAAACAAAGAGCACATTTCTGTTGACTTTTCCTTAATTCCTCAGGAAGTGATGGTCAGAATATCATGTGTCAGGGGTGAAACTTGTGCACTGAGCTGTATTACGATGCACGGTTCCAGTTTGTGTTCCCATGTCCACTGGTGTCACTATCTTAGGGTTACAATGTGTTCTCATGACGTCTTCTGTATATCACAGAAATGCAGATTGGTTGCCAACAAAACCTTGCTTACTAAATGAAGGAGCAGATTAATCCTTGCAGGCTCTCAGAAATGGCTTCTAAATTTTTTTTGTTTGTTTTTGAAGTTGTCATTAACTCACAAGAGATTACAAAACAAATGCAGAATGCTTCCCTGTACTCCTCACTCCACTTTCCCCCCATGGTAACACCTGGTATATTATTGTACATGATCCCAGCAAATACTGTGCTACAATACTGGCACAATACAATTAACTTGGTCCTAATTAGATTATGTTGGTTTTTGAGCGCACTGATTTTTGTTTGTTTGTTTCATTTTGGTATGCCTCTGTGTAGAGTCCTATCTGATTTTATCACCTACATAAATCTCTACAGTTAAGGTGAGGAATTGTCATCTCATCCCAAGGAACTTCCAAACGTTCCTTGCCACACCCTCTCCTTGCTCACTAGCCCCAGGAGCCACCAGTATGCCCTCCCTTCTCTGTAAATTTTTTTCAGAATATTATATAAGTGGAATGATGTGACATGTAGGTTTTTAAGATTAACCATTTTTCTCTCAGCAGGAGAAATTCAAGGGCTTGGTACACTTCCCTGAGGCTTGTTCCTTCTGACTGCTGAGGAGTGTTCTATCAGATGGATGTGCCACTGTGGCCTGTACGGCCAGATTCCAAAGACAGTACTTTATTCAAAGTTTCCTCTGCCCTTACCTCTCATATTTATATCTCTCTCAAGTCACACACTGAATTTTTCCCTGGATTCTTCGTATGCTCATAATCAGGTTCCCTATAACTCATGTTCCTTATTATTGTACCAGAAAAGAAAACTTTAACATCTGAACTAATCCTCCAATACTTCCCTGGTGACAAGTTCTTTCCAGTACTAAAGACAAAATGCTTAGAGAAGCTTGGCAAGAGTTTGGAACTGTAGATGTTCACACGAGGTAAGTTTGGAATAATGTATGCTCACTGGAAGTAATTTTGGTAACTGTTTTTAACTTATTTTTTTCCACCTGTACGTGTTAATCTTATACTCCCAGGTTCTTTGGCAACACACATTTCGAAATTATCCAGCAGAATTTCTTGCTTTATTTTGTTTTGTTTTCTGGTTTTTGTTTGTTTGTTTGTTTTTCCCCAGAACAATGAATATCTTAGTAAATTTGAGACCTTTGCTTCAGAAGAAGTGTTTTTAAAGGAAGTTATCTGATATAGCTATTGTAAGAATTGAATTTAACAAATCGACATATGCCAAGATTGCACCGAAATCTTTGCGTTGGTAAAGAAATAGTGGTATAAGTGGGAAGGACACTGATAGTGTTTTCTTCCTCAAAAAGTAGTGGGGCTGGCATTTTTCAACAAGGTAATGATTCAGACACACAAAGGGCATCCCTATGATGGTGAATAAGTAACACTTTCCATTTTCCTTTTTTTCTTTCTTTATTTCTTTCTTTCTTTTTTTTTTTTTTTTTTTTTTTTTTTTTTTTTTTTTTTTTTCAGTCTCATACTAAGATCAGGGCAAAGAATGGGAAAAAATGAGTGTCTGATTTGTTGAAAGCAAAGTGCTTTTTTTGTTAGGAGCACAATGCAGAGATGTCCCCAGGCTCTGTGTATGTGCTGGAAGGAATGCCTGCTTGCAGAAATGGTAAGCTTAACCTTGTCCAAGTTTCGTTTTCCCGAATTATCCAGCCTCAATCTTGTTCTTTTGTTACTGAACACAGCTTCCATAGAACTCGAGTGTCTGTTTGGGCTGACCTCAGAGCTGGCGGCAGAGAAAGCAGCGGGTGAGAAGGGTATTTCATGTTTCTTATAATCAGTTTCTTTCAGGAGTACTACAGGGACTGCAGATCCCTTCACAATGCTCCCGCTGCTGACCAATGAAAAGAAATGCGATCTCACAGTCTTCTCATAGCTCTCCAGTGAAATAGTTCTCTTGTACTGAAACCAAAAAAGAATCCAGAGCATGGCTGAAGAGTAAGAATTCTGGGCCTGATCACAATTTCTGTTAGCCCTAGCCATGTCTGGAGGTGGGTAAGCATATATATTTTCCTATTTTAGTTTCCTTTTACATGTTTTCGTGGGATGGGAGATGAATTGAGGGAAGAAAAAGTAGCAGTGTGCCAGAGAATAGCACAGTATTTGGTTTCTACTGAGTCTTCTAGATGATACCATTAGTTGGTGCATTTGTAGGCTGGATTTCTGGATGAAGAGGGATTTCAACAGCTAGATAAATTGCACCTATAATGCTAATAGTCCGATGTTGACTGGAGGTAGCATTGCCTTCAAGAAGATTAAGGGGAAGTTTTAGCAGAATATTTTCTAAGAATTTCTCAATTGCGTATCCAGGTTTTGAGTTCTGTATTAAAATAGTTTTGTTGTGTTCTCCTAACACAAGTGAAATGCTTTCTATTCTACAATACGATAGAAGCAAATCTGGGAATTTTTTAAATCTTGGAAACATGGTGCAGGAGAAGCAAGTGAACTTTGAAGACATGATTTGGCTGTGTTTCCTCAGTTTGTTATCTATCAGATTTTGACTTTGGGAGAGGCCCCATTACTTTTCTAATCAGGAGCACTGTAATGCTGTCTTTCTGGTTGGCCAGCCATGGAGATTATAATGTGCATGGGATATCCAGTCCAGAGGAGTTCAATGAAATACGATTCATTTTTAGAAATGTTTCAATGTAGCACAGGTCTTGCAAATAGTCTACCCAAGCCCTTCCCATTTCCAAATAATAAATAAAAACCTAGAGACATGAAATTACTAAAATGCTAGTATTATAGATCTTCTGATTCCCAGGTTGCCTTACGTGGAATAAGTTTGGTTAATTTTATAACTTATGTGTATATGTATAGTTACAAATTTTTACACTATACGGATGCATATTGCTTTTAATAATTATAAACTAAACTTTGAATCTACCTAGCAATACAATGTGCATAAACACAGGTGAAGATTTGAAAGCAAAGATGATATAAATGAAAATAAAATAGATTTTGCTAGATAAAAACTGAAGGCTAAACTCAATAAGAGGCTACAAAGGTTAGTTCACTTATTTTTATCATATCCAGCCTACATGTGACTCTCTACCTAATAGCTTTTATACTAGAATTATTACATAACATCCCCACATTCAGCTGGTGTTGCAGCAAGTGATATTAAAACTCCTTTAGCCACTCTTAAGATAACAAATGAGTTTCAGTTTCATAGAATTTCTGGCAATGATTGAAAATTCATGTAACATATGTCTAGATAGTCTGAAGAAATGTACAGAAATATGATTATTCAACTTATTATGTGTCTCCTTAACATTGCCCAGAACGATTAGCCTGATGGTTCTCACTGGATGATGGCAGCTTATGTGTCATTGCCTGTGACCTTGATGTGAAAGATCTTAAGGACAAAATTGAGTATGAAAATGCAGAGTTTCAAGGAAGTAGAAATGTTCATTGACATCTACGTACTAAAGATAGAGTTAACTTGTGAAAATACATCATTAACATGATGAACAAATAAGCTATATGTCCTCTAAACCACATTACCAAATTAAAATAAAATTAGTCAGTCTTAGTCAAATAATAGACCAAGGGAAAGTGAAACACACAAAGGAAAACCAGCTTCCAAGCCATGTCTACAAAACAACATAAAGGAAAAAGAAGGAGGCAGAAAATCAGTCCTAATTTGCAGTTTGAAATACTTTGTGGGTAAAGGAGAGACTAGAAATTCTAGGAACCATATTTCTCACCACAGTAACAATCCTTTTATATAGTTATGTAAATCAATGGAAGGAATAAAAAGAAAATGGAAGAAAGTAAAACTCAATATTCCACTAAGTTATATTTCATCAGTTTGTTCACATTTCATTGCTATGAGCCATTTCTTAGGAATTCCTCAGAAAAGAAAGTATCTCAGGAAAGCTCCAGATGCTCCAGCAGTTAATTTACTTGAATCATCATTTACTTAATGACTTTTGGTAAACAACAAAGCCTGATCATATTAAGGGATGTGTTATATTGTTTTCTTATCAATAAACTTTCATCAGCAAAATTGGACTATGTGTGGGACGAAGTCAGAGGAAGGTATATTGAAACAAACAAATGAGGGAATAGGAAGAGAATATGGTGATTCATCCTGAAGACATAATTGTGTCGTCTAACATTTTTATTTTTCCTATTGTTTTCAATTTTAGGGTTGAGCCAGGGTCATTGCGCTGAGGTTTGTTTTCAGTCCTTTATTAAAAATTGTTTTAGGACAGGGTTCTACTCATTTGCCCAACTGGCCTTGAACTTGAGATCGCCCTGCCTCAGCTGCACAGAGTGCCAAGATGACAGACCTGCTCTGCAATACTCAGCTAGCTCTTCAGTTCTTAAAAGAGTAATGTTAATATTGTTTACGTTGTTCTCACAACAGATATGAGATTGAGACTTAGCAAAATGGTCCACAGCCCCATAAATAATTAGTGAGTTTTAATGAAAGTCGTCTCATTTTGCCCACGAAGCTCACACACAATGCATGGGTCACTGTCGGGATGTTTATCTGTGCCATGCCTTATGTGGAAGTAAAATCTGTGATAGTTTGTTCTTACAATGAAATTTGTATAGCTCCATTCTTATAGGTGATCGTTCAGATGACCCATTCTGCCTTGGAATATTTGAATCATGAGATAAGAAGGAATTAAAATCTCTGCAGAAAAATTCTGAAAGTCTTTATGATTTTCATGATGTCTTAGAATATTTTTTCCAGATTTATTTGGCCTTTCTCAGTACCAAGAATGAATTCCACATCATTTCCTCTTAGAATAAAACTAAAAATTATTTCTTCCAGATGCTTCTCAGCCTTCTTTGTATAATTTACTCCTCGGTGGTGTCTCTTTTATAGAGTTCACAGAAGGTTAGGCAAATGAAACCGTGCCTCATTATGTTCCCCACCAAATTACCTCTTGTAAACTAGAATAAAATAGAGGAATACAACTGCTTTATTTCTCACACAAATGTGAATCATGACTCAAGATGTACACTTTTTTTGGGAAGAGAAAAATGTTTTACTTTTTCCACTGTAAAAATTGGTGACACAAAATGGAAAGTAGCTTTAGATTTTCCATATGTTCTGTGTTCTGAAGTCTCTAATACTTGCTTTACCCATTTTTATGCATAACATTTAGTAACAGCCTATGTTTGATATTAATGTTACTATTGTATAAAAAGATCATTTAATTTTGATGGGAGAACTATGTACAGACTAGGTCAGTAAGAAAGTAGAATGTAGATTTAGAATGTTCTGCATAAAGTACAGTTTCCTTTCCAGACATTTCACTGGGCAGCTCTGGCCGATCCTTGAAATTCTTACAGCATCATGATGAAATAGAGGAAAGAGTACACACCCGAGAATGTGCGGCACACAGAAATATAATAGACGGAATGAAAGTAGACCATTTTGAAATCCTGATTCCATTATTTATTTTCTGTGTAACTTTTTCAAGTTACTAAACCTCGCCAGTGTCAGTTTTCTCAATTATAAAATGAGAACAGTTGTGGCCCCTTCAGGTTATGATGAGGCTGAGGTCAATAATGACAAGCAAGATACAGTGGGCACCGCTTGTCCTTCTTTGTACTCAGGTCATACCCCAGGCACAAGAGACCTCAGCCCTGAGGCTGAAGAGAAATACAGAAATTAGGTGACATGAGAAAATATAGATACTATGAGTAATAGATGAGAAAATTCCGCATATAAATAGGTAGTTACATATAAATGTGTTTTGAGACATTTTAGGAGGTGTATCATATTTATCTGTCACTATAGATCTCTGAAATAACTCATAGACTTTAAACAACTCGTATCAATAATAGAATGCAAGCCGTTTGTAACTGTAATTGTTAGACTTCTTAGTGAAATGATGGGTTCACTCAATTAGCATTGCAAATCCAGTATAAAATCCACTGGAGATTCTTGTGTATTTTTTTCAGTTTATAAAACAGACTAGGAAAGACAACTTGAAATCGGTCTGGGTCCTTAACTTCCAAGACGAAAAACTAAAAGCTAAAATACGAAAATGAGAAAATTTTAAATTACCATTGAGCACACATTACTTTCTGAGTTTCAATACACTAAATATTGAATTCTTTTCTTGGAGAGTGTTCAAGGAGACATACTATTCTGTACATATTAATTGATGTATTGTGTAAAGCATGTCAACTTAGAATCTAGCCAGATTACTAACAACCAGAATTTAGAAGGATTATGTAACCTCACTTGCTGTCAGTTTCCATACTTGTAAAGGAGAATAATAAATTTGGTCTTATAGATAACTATTCACTGTTATTGGTATCATTTGCTATTCAGCCTATATTTATCATCAATTTGCCAACATATATGCAGGGGTGTGTGTGTATGGAAGGCTATGTATGTGTAGCTGACTTATAAGACTGAAGAATTTGTATCATCATGTACATAGTTTTGATATAAAATTTCAAAAGCACTAATGTATGAAAAAAACCTAATGTGTGGAAAGAGATAATAATAAGCTAATTAATGTAGACAATGTAGAAGATAAAGAATTCAGTTTTATTCTTTTTACAAAAAGATGAAAAGTTGTAAATCAATAAAGGTGTCATTATGTTAGTGTTTAGCACATAAACTTTATAAAGACATGTGCTATGTAATATAGTTCATACATTTTGGGAAATGTATTTTCTTTAACTTTTATTATACATTCTTCAAAGGAAGTAGTTCATATGTTCTGTTTTATAGATTTACAAATAACATCTCTAGGGAGAGGAATGTGACAATTTAGATAATAAAAGAAAAACTTCTGTAAGTCTTGCAAACACAAAGTAAAGTGTCCCCCTGAAGTTTTGGAGATTTCTGCACAGGAGCAAAATTAATTATCATGTGGAAAAGTAGAATTGAGTGATGTTCAAATGAATTTCTGAGTTCTCTAAAAATATTCAAGAATTTATAGGTAAGAGTAGGACCAAGATTCCTATTTGCTGCAGTTGCTATGAATGGAAAACATGGACAGGTACTATAATGTTACTATTATATAAAAAGAGCTAACCTCTCTGCAGGCTGTCTGGGTTTTGTGGGGTTTGATGAGAATACACAGTGATCTCCATAATCCTAATCACTAATGGAGAGGACAGAGCTTCTCCTTGAATACACGGTGGAGGGAAAAAGTAGTTACTCTAGTATGCTCTCTGGGATAGAGTAAGAGCATCCCTTCTATTTATTTGTGCCAGTTGGGCACACGAAAGATGTTCGGATTCTCATCAAAGACTGTTTAATTTGGACAGAAAAAGGAAAGATGAGGGTGTGTTTTAGAGGGACTAATGGAGAAGGTCATTCAAACAAAATGATATGAAGTTTCTGTCATTGCCTTGCCTACTTGAACCTTGCTATTTAGATTAATATTTACCAAATACTTTTTATCGTAGTGCTGGTTACAGGATCTTTGTAAAAGTTGTAAAACTTTTCCAGAAAGATTCAAGAGGTAGCCAGTTTGACTTGATCATTTGAATTGTTTTGTGCAGTAAAAGTCCAGTGGAAGTCGTATGTGCAATGCTGACATCCATGTGTCTCTTTCCTGCATCCCCCAGACTCTAATTCTCATGTGCATATTTCATTTCACTAAAAAGATTGATTGAAGCTTACCATGCTACTGAATTCCTATTAGTTCCTACTTAGTTTCTGTTAGTAGCTTACTATGCTACTTAGTTGCTATTGGTTATCAGTAGATCATTCTCTTTAGAAATACTACATTTTAATTCATACCTGTAGGCTATGTAACCTAACAGAAATATTTGCAAGATCATTAACATATCTGAACAAAATGTTAATTCCTAATTGCAAATGTTCATATAATTTCAAGTTAGGATTGATGTTATCTTGCAGAAACAATAAATATTAATAATTCATTAATTTAGATCATATTAATATTGACAGTTCAAAAAACATGTGAACTCTCTTGTGTCCATTGAAACTTTTAATGACCACTAAGTTGTGTATTCTGTCTCTTCCAAGTAGATACAAGGCCACTTATTTAAATGAAATTATGGTCTCAACTATTCAGCTGCTCACCATTGTCTCAGTCACTTTCTGGTTACTGGGTCACCCACCATTTAAGGGAAGAGAGATTTATTCGTGTTCACATTTGATGTTCAGCAGACTTAAACACAGAAATGGCAAGGTGCAAGGGCATAGGCAGAGGAAAGCTGCTCTAAACAACACAGCTACAAAGCAGAGAGAAGAGAGAAGGCCGGAAGGAAGATATCCTCTTCTAGCAGAATCTCCAATGACCATCTCTATCTAGGGCCACACCTCTGGCCATCAAGTCAGTGCCTGGCCCCTATAAGCAAGTCACCTTCCCTCCTCTGCACACATAAAGTTTTGGGAAGACAGTTCCAATCAAAGCCACAACTATCTTTTATCACCTCGAAAGTCTGATTCTTGTCTTATAAATCACAGAGTAAGAAAAAATGAATAATTAACAAAAGGACAAGTATGCGTCTGCTATCATTAGTAACAGCCAGCAGCTGCAAAGCATTTGCTGTGTTAAGCACTGAATTTAAAACTCTGTGTCCAATAATTAACTCCTTACAAATACCATATGAATTAGAAATTTAATTCTATTCCCATGTTGCTAATGAGGATAGAGAGGTTAAACAAGAAACTACTCAAGATCGTAATTGCAATATCACAGAAATGTGTGCAGGGTGTTGAAGACGATACACCTGGGCTTTAGTCAGTGTTGGGTTTTGAGTCTTCATAACACAAGCTTCTCCCCTTTACCTTGCAAGCATTTTGAATAGTTTCTGTATCTCTGAGTCAAGATTTCATGAGCAGAAACATCCTCCTCTCAACTTCTTCCCATAAAATATTTAAGGAACAACACAAACTATATTCTAATACACATTAGTTCCTGGAGGAATTATATTTGTCTGTATTTAGTGATTTTTGTTCAAATGCAAAAATGTATTTATTTGATCTAAAAGGCATGGATATTACATACAGGTATGTATTCTGGCTGAGAATAAAATAAGTATTGATTTTTAATATAGAATTGGCCTAGAAAGCATAGTAGGATTTGGCTATGGGAGAACATATTATAGAACATTTTAGGTTTACAACTCTGTTGACATTAATCATGTCTCTAATATAATGACATACTTGAAATTGTTAATATTTGCCATTTAACAATAAAATATTTGGCTCTTGACAAGAATGTTTATATCCTTCCAACTTGAAATGCATAACTCCGAATAAATTTTTATTATGCAATACTTTCCATATACCGTTTTCCTTAAGATTTTAAATAAACTACTTATTTTTCATATATTTTTAAGAGCATTCTACCATACATATTAAATTTTGGCCTACATTGTGCTAAAATAATGAATAAATTGATCTTTTTGTGTTTGTGTAAAACTCAAAACTTTAAGGTCAAAAAATATTTCGGAACTCACTAACAATCAGTGTGTTTAATCATCAACTGAAGCACTGAAGAGGTATCTTGTACTGTATACAAAAATGTGGGAGCTTCTAATGGTATTTTATTTCATCTTTTAGACCTAAAACACTGAATCAGATTTTCATTTGTGAGCAACAAGAAGCCACCAGCCACAATCTGGAGAAAGTAATCTTACTAGGAGGGTATTAGGAAGCTCACAGGGACATGAGAGGACGAAGGGCAGCAAATACTATTGCTGCTTCCCCCTCTCCTGCTCATCTCAAAGAAGGGGAGTCAGCACCTCCAATTTGCAATGTTTTCTACACTATCTCTAAATGTTTGGTCACTCACTGAATAGGCCACGTTGAGGTCAACATGCTGATCAGCCATGAAGGCTCAGTCACTTGTCGGTGGGCCAGTTTCCAAAGACTAAGCCTGACTATGAACCTTTTGGCTGCTGAACTGGGAGCAGCAGTGTCAGAGGGCTCCTGCAAAACAAATACATGACACACAATTATTCATATCGTAAGTGGGAATTTTTTCCCTTGCAATATACAATAGTTTTTGAGGAAAGAAGAGAAAGATAAGATCAGAAATCTATGTCTGAGGATATTTTATTCTATCGATTAACTCTGGAATCAAAACCACAATTTTAGTGAACAAAAGAATAGCTTAACTGCACTACACTTTTTACAGAGAAAAAATATCTATCAGACTTCAGTTAACAAGTTAAATGGGTGGGGAACGTTTATCGTTGATAGGATTATTTCCAAAAGATGTAAAGTATAAAACAAAAGAGGCCTTTCTTCTGAGAACACGGAGAGAGATGCTGACACCACCTGCTGCTGAAGTTTGGGATCTCTCTCAGGGACACGTGGCTGTGGGGTTATAAGTAGCCTAAGCTTAGGGTAGTGTCCTAGGGCCATTAGAGATGCACAGGTATTTCATTGGCACAGGTTTGGCGCCAGGGGCAGATTCCAAAGGGTGGGGGGAGATAGAGTTACAGGTAAATCTCTAGGGGTGGGGGAGACATGAGCTCCCTGATTCAGGCTGAAGTCTTTTCTGCCTACAGTGTCCCATCTGGGCCAAAATCCTTTCAATCATAATAGCTTTCAAACTTCTTCTAACTTGTATAGTTGAGTCCTCCCAGACAGACAGATAGCACAGTCACATTTTTATGTTATGAGTTTCCTTGCTGCACATTTGACTGCAATGATTTTGAAAGAAGTCTTGAGGCAAATGGAAGTCATAACTAATTAATATATTTTTCCTTTGTAGCTCGTTCTGCCCCCACTCCTGAGAAAAACTAGTGAATCACATATCTTGTAAGTATTTCCATATAAACAACACATGAAATTATTACAGAATTGGTCGATCAATTCTCTCCAGTGGTAATATTAAATATGCCAAAGCTTTTCATTTATGAATGAAAAAGTGTGTACACTGGGTTTATTTATTCTAGTAACAGTTTGCTTGAATGCTTTCATATATAGGTTTCTCTCATATAATATAGTTAATAATGATTATAAAAAAAACTATTAACTTGCGTTTGCTGAATCAAGTACTTAATCATACATTTTGTCTTCATAATGATTTACTCTTGTGAAAATTTTGTTTCTAATTTTATTTGCTGCAGTATGAAAATATTGTTGAATCATAATGAAGATAGTGGATATACTTGGAAAATTAATTTCTTGGACATTGATAGTTACATCTTTACGGAATTTAGTTGAATGTAAAAAAGAATTTATTATTTAATGTTAAATTTAAAGTAAGAAATAGCAATATGTTGCATGAAACAAGGTGATCAGGAAAGAGTATATACTATGTAATTCTAATTTATGAGTTCTAATTATTATTGGAAAAATTTTATAGGAAGATAGACACTAAAATAATTGTTGCCTCTAGAGAGGATATTTACTATTAAGGGGCAGGAAGATTCTGGGGTCCCTCAGGTATTCTTGGTTATGTTAGATGTTAGTAGTCTTTATCAATATACACAAATATGCATATATAAAACACAAATGTGTAAATCTTTATATAAAGACTTAGCTTTATATATGTGTTCCATATATGTATAAATGCATATCTGTTTATATACATGTATACCTACCATATATCTGTGTAGTGTTATGTATATGTTAAAACCTACTTAAGTAATCTACAAAATAACAGATAGAATACTTTATAAATTATAAATACATATGTGGAAAATTAATTATTTTAAAAACATACAAATACTAACACTATCTTTGGATGATGACATTATCTTTATGTCTTATATATTTTATAATTTTCGCATTTAATTACACATTTTCATAAATCAAAGGAAGGTTTTTATTTTATTCATCACTGTACCACAATAC
Source organism: Cavia porcellus (assembly GCF_034190915.1). Classification (NCBI taxonomy): domain Eukaryota; kingdom Metazoa; phylum Chordata; class Mammalia; order Rodentia; family Caviidae; genus Cavia; species Cavia porcellus. Next base: position 96,721,136 of record NW_026947487.1, read on the forward strand.
ATGTGAATGCTGATGCAAAGATGTATGCAATAAAATAATTACATTCAATATTGCCTATCATGGAGCTGCTGTTCTGAGCCCTAATTTTTGAACAGAAATATTCTAGCTCACTCCTCTTATTTGCATCTGGGTGATTGTTAACTTGTTCTCCATAGTACCCCCAGTGCCTATTTAATTCATAGATGTGGTGCTTAGTAGACCTTTGCTGAATGAACGAATATAACTGGAACAGACTTAAATTTTTACACCAAGCGTAAGTATCACTTAGAATAGACCTCAAGTTTTCTTCACACATGAAAGACCTGTGTTTGCCTTCACCAAGACAGGGTGTGAATGTGTAATGAGGTATTCTCCTCAGGAAAAGCCTTCTTAGCTTCAGTGGCAAGTCATGTAGAGACAATGGATGGGAATCTACATCTGGAAGATTCATTTAAAATAGTCTCTCAGTCTTCTTTGATGAAGTTAGCCTACCTCTCCTGATTGTTCAGAACCCTTTTTTTTCCATCTTAAAAACAAAAAGTATTTCTGAAACTGATTAAGCACATAGTAGCTCTAGAAAGCATACATTGCTCTTTGCAATAAGAACACTGTATTCAAGCTAAGTATATGAATTACTTAGCAAAGAGCTCAAAAAATACATTTTTAATGACACTTGAGTTGCTAAGACCATACCAACTGACATCTAATCTATTTCTACTACTTCATATCTTTTTCTTATGTTTGTAAATTATTTTAGATTGGGATTTGTTGGCATTTCCTTCAAGACTATAAATTCCTCACAGAAGTGAACCACTCCCTGTCTGGGTTACATAAAGTCTGGTAAATTATCAAATCTTGCTGTGGCCTTTGACACTATATAACTTTTCCAGTATCTAGTATCTATGTTCAAAATTCATTTGATGACCTTAGGAAACTAAGGTTAAGAATCAAGATTCTTTTTCTGTAGAGAACACTCCATTGTTGAAACCTGTGTCCCATCTAACCTCTTCTGCTCTGTGGAACAGCATAGCTCTCTGACAAACTAGAGATGGACACATGCCAGACTTCCTATGAGTAGATCACAAATGTCAAGTGAGGTGACAGTTTTTTTTCTACCAGTAAGACTCAGGAGAGAGTGGCATGCTGATTTTAAGATCCTTGAATCAGAAAAGGCTAATCTGAGTGGAATTTAGCATATTTACATGAGGGAATAAACACGATCGAAGACAAAGACGGAGAAGGATTGCTGGGATCCAGAAACTTGTGCCTATAGAGGGGCAGTCTTGGCCCCAAAAGCAGAAAGTGAAGTGTGCAGAGCAGAAGCTGAGGAGAGGAGAAGCAAACACTCTTCAGAAGTGGGTTTGAGAAAGGATGCTTGCAGAGTGAGCAGGTTCATGTTCATAACAAATGGAAAGCAATGTCTCTTTCATTTTCCTAAATTCTCTCATAGTGAAGGAACTACTTTAGTTCCTTGAAGTGTCTGCTGTGTGGTAGGATCAGTGCTAGGTGCTTGCAGGAGTTATTCCATTTAGTATTCAGATCATCCTGAGTTCCTGGCACTGAACCCCAGTGAAAAAGCTGAGGCTCAGGGAGGTAAGGTAGAGCAAAGAAAAAGAAAAAAAGTATAAAACTTTCCTCATCTGGAAAGCAAATGAGAATAAAGCACGGGTTTTTAAAAAGTGCTGCAATTTCTTTCTACACCCCCTCTTGGCTTTTTTTAATGTCCCCGAAAGCTGGGATTAAGAATCCTCCCACAGCCTGTCTCTTCTGGGAACTTGCATAGCACTGCTCCTGATTAAACTAACAGATTAGACCCCATGGCAGAAGGCACAGCTTCTCTCCTTTGAGAAAGAGCAAATAAGAATGAAGTGTTAGATTGCAAAGCTAATTATACATTCTGTTCAAGTGTAAACCATCTGTTGCAATTGTTTAAAAAGCAGACATAAGTCAACAGTTGGGGTGGGATATTTACTGTTGTGAACACACAAAAAGCTTATGACTCAAGTGCAAAGCCTGGTCCTCTTGCACTCTGGAGAATCCAGCAGGACTCTACTGATGTCTTGCAAACCCACCTACCTGTAAAAGAGTAAGTGACAGCTCCAGGGAGCTAAAGGTTAAGAACAAGTCATCCAGACTCTTTTGGAACTAGAAAATACCTCCAGCATTACAAGATCAAACCCTTTGAATGACAGATGGGGAAAGTCAGTTAAAGAAGGGCAAGGCTCTGTCTATCCATCACTTTTACATAAGTCCTTACAATCTTCTACTGTTATGCAAAAGTTTGCTTATGTGTAGAGTTCTCCTCAGAGATCTATTGAGTCTCTCAGGGAAGGAATGGGACAGTATTTTGTCTTTCTGCTTAATACACAGATGTACACAGAATAGAACTTAAACCAAGGAGGTGTCTAGTGTATGTTGTAAAAATATAATTATCCATATTGGGCATGAAATTTTTGTTAAAAAGTACAGAATGTACAGAGACAGTACCACAATCCACCCCACCAAGAGAGATGATGGGTGTTTTAGCACCGATGTTTTTTATTGAATAAGTTGAACATTCTGTCACATTGAGGCTTAAAATAATCTGTTTAATCAAAATGACTGGAATTAAATTGTAAGGTAGTTTCAACTGAAATCCAAAATTGAAACAAAACAAAACAAAGACAAACAAAAAGCAAAAAGCCAACCATGGTGAGGCACACACAAAATCTCAAATCTCAGCTCTCTGAGATGCTGAGGAAGGATTGTAAGATTGAGACTAGTCTGGACAACTCAAAGATTTAACAAAACTCTGATTCAAAATACAATGTTAAAAAGGAACAAAAGTTCAGTGTGAAAACCCTTCACTCAGTTCCAGCTTAAAAAATAAATAAATTTACCCAAATCAGGAAAACTATTTTCTTCTGGTTCTATTTCTGAGTAAATAAAAATGCTCAGTTGTAACAGTACATTTTGATTTTTTCTATTGTTCTCTAAATCTACGCTTGAAGGCAATTATTTAGAGAATAGTACAGGTGTCATGGACAGGAAAGTTCTATTGGCATGTTCATTCATAGCATGAAAACAGAACAGCAGCCTTCCATTCTTAACATTGAGTCAGCCATTAGTGTTGAGAATTTTGTTACCAACCTATCACATTGTGTAGAGTTATCTTTCACTGATTTTAAGTTCACATTTTTGTTTTATAATCTATTTGTAGTTTTCCCATCACCGATCACATATCTCTGGAAATTTTTCTTCTCCCTGGCTGGCATTTTAGTGTTGAACCTTCTTCTTCTATTTCGTATCAAAATTTTCAAAGACCTCCATTTGTTCCTCCAAATGATTTATTATTCAGACCACAGGACTTATTATTATACACAAGCATTCCCATTATCAATGACCCTACAGCAATGAAATGAGGAGGCTTTGCCAGTGGAATTGGTGAGCGATATTTTAGCGTGCTAATAGCACTTCCCCAGCTAAGTTTCTGACTAAATATGTGCACACTCAGGGAGCCAGGTAATGATAAAAAATAGCATCTAGCATCGCATTGATCTCTATGCCAGGCAACAATATACAACTTGGACTCAGGAATTCAGCTGGATTCAAAGGAATTTTTTGTTTGTTTGTTTGTTTAACATCTTGGCACTGAGTCCATAAAGGAATATCCTACCACTTTCATAGACTTTTGTAGCCAGCTGAATGACTTTTCAAAGATAGAAGGTGAAGTAAAGAGTGACTGGGCCCTCACCTTCCCTAAGGTTTGAGTGATGAAATCTGGGGAAAGTGCATTGTCGTGGGGATCTGAATTACATTAGTGATGTGTCCTTTCCAGAGAAAGGACTGCCTGGGTTTACAAAAAGTGAACTGTGTGGCATGCTTCAGGAGTGCTGTGACATATTTCAGCAAAACTGCCTCCTTTTGAAGACTGACATTAAAGATCCCTCCACAGGATTTAAACTAAAAATAGGTACCTTCTTACAGCCTAGAGGGACAGAAAATGAAAAGAAACCATTGTAAGAAAAGTCATTGCTTTTTCTCCACTTTATACTTAGTTCTAGCATCACAGCTGCTATGTTAAAAATATAACCACAAATACCTCAGTCTCATGACTATTTTTAGTGTCTTCCCTATTCTTAAGACGTGAGGACCACACCTCCTACAGGATATTTCAGCATACACACTCTCTAATGGCACTCTTCCACTCTTACCAAGGTAGATCGTGCCATAGGTTACTTTCTTTTTATTATCTACGAATAGAAAACTGCCAGAGTACCTTCCATATTTGTTATGCATTCATTTGTATACTTTCTATTTCACTCAAGGAGGAAAAGTAAGGGACACTCTTATAAGCCATGAATTTAAAACAATTTTTATAAAATGAAATTCACAAAGCAGAACTTGGAAGGATTCTAGTTTTGGTCATGGAGTGGGATCAAATAATTTTTATTTTAGATAGCTCTACCTACACCTTCATTATCATTTATTTGAAATTCTGAAGTTTCATTTTGGGTTCTGTTTATTACATTTAAGATAAAATGTTACCACTGATGTTAAAAGCAGTTTTATTCCAGGAAAAATACAAGATAAGACAAGAAAAGACACCAAGTAAAGGGAGAATTTTAGAATCTCTCCAACTCAAATTTATGCAACTAGAATTCTTTCAATTTACACAACTCTTGTTTTATTGTGATAAGCTGATTGAAAAAGAGAGATTTTGTAAAATATTGTCATCATAGAGTCAACAGTGGTATGATGCCCTAAGTATTCAATTTGAGGTGATGTACTCCTCACAGGGTTATGCTGTCGTTCTGTTGCACGTCAGAAATTGAAGGCACTCCAGTTGAGAAAACTGAGCTTCCTTTTAGACCAGGCTGCTCAGTTTGAGTAACTGGAATCTGACTTCTCATACTCTGATCCAGAACTTGTTACTGTCTTAGAACAAGGCCAACTGGTCAGTTTCCCCAGTTGGATGGTTTTCACTGCTCTTGCTGATCTTGTTTGCTGCATTTCCTAACCTGAACCTCATCTACTTCAGTTATCATGTACTTTGACGCTGGCCATGAGGTTCTCTAATGCAAAAGCATCGTGTTCAATTCATCATTTTGCCCTGTCATCCTCCTTTGGGATATGTATGAATATTTTAGTGCAATGGTACCATCTCTTAACCATCTGAATTATTCAAATGACAATGCAGTCAAATTCTAGTAATAAGAAATCTTCATTTGTGGATGATTTTTTTCTTTTAATCAATCATTAGAATTTTGTTATTTTTAAACATGGCTCTGCTATATATAGATATTTCTCCCTTGAGCACTCCTGGGGGAAGCAAGGATGTTCTTGGCAGTTCATTTTGATTCTTTCCCCTTCCAGTCAATGTCTTCGTCATCTTCCCAAGAGAATTTTGGAAGCATGGGATTCATCCAGTACACTTTTGTAAAAAAATCTATTCCATTTTCTGTAGTTTTATGCCCAGACTGTTTTCATGCACTTCGTGTTATTTTATTTCAAGGAAGTATTTATGAAATTGCTATTACTGGTATCTTTGTTTTGCAATTGATCAAAGTTACAGGGAGAAATCTGATGACATTTGCCATGGTCACAGGATCAGTGGTGACAGAGATAGAATTCTGAAGTTTCCTAACTTTCTCTCTCAAAGTGCAAAGGTGTTAATATATTTAGTACCATGGTTTTTGTTACAAAGTATGACTTTAATACAAACTTAACCTGATAACTCAGACATCTTGTGTTTAAAATGTTGAATTCCATGTCCAGTTGTGCAGCATATCACAGAACTAATGTTCCAGTTTGGTATGTTTATAAATTTGGCCTGAAGGTCTAATGTTGCATTTAATTTCTAATTCAATATTCTCTGGGTAGCTGTGTGCCCTACACTAGACTATGCAATATTGAAAACCATCTTTGATATTGATACTTTCTCTACAACAATTAACAGCTATGTGTCAAAAGCTTTTAAAATACTGCAGTTATGCCATCTTCCGTAGGACTTATATTCTTTTCTAGTCTTGGCCAAGATGACAGTTGTTTTACAGTAGACTTTGTCTGATCACCCTCGAGTTAATATTGGTGAAACCAGTTCTCTCACTCAACTATGAAACCATTCCACTTTAAACATAGATGTTTCCTGTGATTGGTGAAGCCCTGCTCTGAAAAGATTGCTAATTAGAGTTATGACATTTTACCATTTTATTGACTGTGTAGATTATTCCGCGACAGAGATGGCTCAAAAATCTTGAAAAACCTGAGACTAGCTGGGCAGGGATGAAAGGAGGGAGTATCTCCTGTGGTCAACAGTCTACTGTCTTTTTCAGAAAAATAGATATGCTACAGTTTCCACAAAATTCATAAAACCTACCACTAGCTCATTTTCTTTAATATAGTATGTCATTGTCCCCATTCTTATCTTATATATGCATACTCTCATGTTTTCATGTTTTTCTTTGAATATGTGATTCATTTGCCATTTCTACTTTAATAACAACAAAATGTATGAGTAACTATTTGTTTTAGCTACACATCATGATAGATTCTTTGTCGTCTCTTCATTTGTTTATTGCCAGACTCCTTAACCCCTGGTTATAGTGCTGCAGCTGTCTGCTTGCCTGCCAATCTCATCCATATTTCTGGTACCTTTAAGTCTCCTTAAAATCCTCTTGTATCCGTATTCATGGCCTGGAATCCTAGATAGTGTCCCCTAGGTCAGATACAGCAGTAGTGTTCTTCTTCAATGCAGAAGCATCAATGCTTTTAGACTTTCCCAAAATTTCCTCTTTCTTGGGCATCTTATCAGCTGAGGTTTACATGACATGACTTTTCAAATTTTCACTCATTTTAGAAAATACACAGAAGGTCTAACAAATTTAGAAGACAACCAGGTATGGATTTCAGTTTATGAAGTTACCAGCCATAAAATCTTAGTAAATATCTTTATATTGCTCATGCCTTGGGTTTTAAGTGAGCTGAATATTACTTTATTACTTTCTACCATATAGATATAAAGTTTAAGAGACATAGTGCTTAAGATGGTCACCACAGTTTGTTCTAAACACCTGACTTAGGTTACACATTACTACTAATAGTGTCTCTTACTGTTACAGTTATCATCCGTGACATTTTTCCCTCTTTGTATTTTACTGGGCTCTTTCCTTCCTTTTTGGTATTTTCTTTAGTTTACTTTATGTTGACTTTTTTCTTTTTATATATACAACCTACATTATTTTCAAATGTTTCTTTTTCTGTTGATTCTTACCTTCTATATTTTGCTCTGTTTTATGTTTTAAATTTCAAATCTCTATGTCTGTCAAACTGCTAGATACTTTACATCACTCACAACAAAGCCAGCACCAAAATGAACATAATCACCATGAGGAATCAATAGACCCAGAATAATAAGAATCTCCATCCAATGCTCTGAACTTGTGAAGTATCTTACTTAGATTCCTTCTCTCTACATCTCATTCACCTGTAGATTTTAAAACTAGACTTGCTTACTTCAACAAGTCATACTTTTTTGCCATCTTTATTCTTAGTCTCATTTCTTACCTCAATCAGATTAGCATAAAATCCTTAAACATTTTACTGAATGACATCATCCATTCCTTTCTTCATCCTCCACTCCAGTAACAATTTTTGTATTTCTTAAACTAAAACAAAAAGCAAGTAACCAGTAAATAAATCAATGAATAAGATCATACAATCCTTGTAAGCTAAAACTCTTTTAGAATCCAGATTTCTTATTATGGTTTGCAGAGTTATGCTGTAATCTCTGCTTACTCCTACCTAGGTGTTGCATGCCATAATGACTGAGAATATGCTCTACAGTTATATTACATTATTTTAAATGTGCCTGTACTGTTTCCTGTCCATTGCCTTGTGAATATTTGTTTAACCTCTTCCATTTTTTAGATCTGCATGCCACTCTTTACCTGCCTTGTGCTACACAGGCTGATATGTACGAAACTCTCAATTAGCTCTCTTGTCCTCTGATGTAACATGGATTTGGCCAATGAAATTTACCTCAACAGGAATTGCACAAGGAAGCAAGAGAGTATTCCTATCTGCCAGGTTGTCGAAGGTTAGTTACGTGTGTCTACCAAAGACTCCAACTGCTCTCAGATAAGTGCATGCAGCTTGCTTTTTTCTGTTTAGATAACTGCCATCTCTTTCTGGCCTACAGGTGACAGTGCAGTGGTTCTCCTTGTGTTACCAACCCCATGGTGCAACATCACCATCCTTGGTCATTTCTTTAAAGCTGTTGTTTAAAAATTTCAGAGTGAACTAGTGGTTTGTTAAGCTACAGTTTGCAGGATGCTGTGCCTACAGTTTTAGATTCAGTGCTTCTGGGAGAAGACTAAATGTTTGCATTTCTAAAAGCTTCTCAAGTGATGCTGATAATGCTGGTCTAGGTGTCACATTTTCAGAACCACTGGATTAAACCATGCATACAGCTTTATAAATAGTTCTTTTTTCAATGGTCTAGAATTACTCAATTCAGTTTGTGGGTTCATTCTAAAAATTTCTGAAACTCAGCTTTCTAATATGTAAAATAAGGGAAAAGTAAAATAGTTTCAGGCTCAAATTTGTTGGGAAGGTCAAATGAGAGAACGGATGTACAATTTTGTGACTTAAGATGTTCACTTTACAGTTTTTTTTTTAACTTTAAGATGGTATGAAAGCCTTGCATATTTAGTGGAAGCTGTACTTCAGGTTTTCTTGTGCTGTATAATACTGTCTATTGCAATGCCGGCCAGAGGGAATGGTCTACACCTCCTGGCAACTCTGGACCAAAAGTACCATCCTTTGGGGAGGATAAAACATCCAGTGATCTACAGTATACCATGTTACTAAGTAATAACTTCAGGCAAATTTGGTATAAAATATGTTTTTAATTTAGTATATTTTCAACTAACAAAGAATATATCAAAACACAATCCTATTGTGATTTAAGGAACATCTTTATGTAGCAAATGCTTAAGGTTCAGTATGTACTAACTGTGGTTACAGAGTCACTAAGACTGTCTTTCCTGTTTATCCACTCATGTCTTGTATTCTAGCCAAATCTGGTAATTAAAAATTTCTGTAAAGCAAATCCTTTCACATTTCTATGGATACCATAGTTTATAAAGATGCTGTCGTCTGAATATTCTCTGGCAGCTTTTCTATTTCTTTTGCTTGTCATTTAATGCTCCAAGCTTTAATCTGAGTTTGAATGACTGCTGTGGAGTATTGAATTAGCGCTTGAAGCTTTTAAAGATGTTGTGTGAATGCATTCACTTTCACTTCTCAATGCCATCAGACTTTTCCTTCAACTCTTTTCTGTCCTTATTAAATTGCACCATTTTCATGTCCTTGTCACTGGATTGTTTTGGGAATAGACAGTATTTTATCTGAGAAAGCATATTTTCTGTCTAATATCTGGAGCAGAATAAATAGTAGATTTGAATCATATAATTCGGTAAATTACTTCTAAACTTTGTTTCCTAAGAAATGACCATATCATTCAGTTTTGCCAGTGACACAAAGAAAAATAGAAATACAAATCCAAAATGTCAAGAATTACACTAGAATTACAGCGGCAATATACACCTTTACTGTCACTGTTTCTCATTATCTGAATAAGACATAGTGAAAGGAAGCAGATGGTTTGAGAAGACATAAAATAAACATGAGTAACACAAAACCTGCCATTCAATAACACTAATCACACCACAGATTTTGGACAGTGGTGTATTCTTCACTTGCTAATAAAACTATGGTGAAGCATATGTTCTGGAAACAGTGAAATTAGATAAAGGAAACTTAGCAAAAAACTTAATACTGCCATTTATTTTAAGGCACTTATCTTTCTCTTCATTTTTCTACCAATTTAATGACTATACATGAAAAATTCTGTAATAAAACATTCTCCCACCACCTATGTCCTTTACCACTTTAAAAAATGAAACATCATGTTTTCTCTTTTATTTGTCAAACTATTTCAATTTCTAAACTGAAATAATTTCCACAGGTTCAGGGTTCTAATTTTGAGCAGAATTGACTGGCTTTCAATGAAAATTAATTTGAAGCCTGTATATATAAATATTACTTCATAATTTTTCTAAAGGATAATTTTGACTTGTAAAATTTTTGTGGTTTGCAGATTTACAACATTTCTTCATCTACATCAAAAAATTAGTGCAATTTTGATCCTATGCGGAGAGCCTTATAATATTTGAAATAAATAGGTTGATGCATTTCTATACCAGAGAGGATAGCACAATACAGTTTCTCTAATCCTTTGGGAGATAGTACTGTATAATTTGTCTCTTCTTAAATTTTTCTACCTTGCTATATTTCTACTTGTTACTCTAGTCAAAATCCTAGATTTGAGTACCTTTTTTATTTTAATGACTATATAAGTAGAAGAAAACATTGTAACTTGAAATTAACAAAATCTTTGGAATTTACTGCAAAGATATTTGACTAATAGAAAAACCAACTTCACTAGAAACTCAAATAGAATATTTTTATATATCTTAATCACATTCTTTTGAAGTCAGCCACATTTTTTAAAAAACTATTTTTGTATTCTACAATTGCACTTGGCTTTAGTGGTACACATACAAAAAGTGTCCAACTTGTTTCTTGGGCCTACTCAAAATCACTGCAGCATGAAGGATAAAGACCCTTTTAATCGTGGTTAAATGAGCTAGACTATGATTTAAAATATGAATGAGAATGCAGAAAATGGAGCGATGCATTCTGTGATTATTCAATTAAATTGGGATTTACCAGTGAGGAATTAACCACTAAATCTGAGGGCAAAGAACTAAAAGCAAAGCAAATCATGAAAAATATATGCACTTCATTAGTAAGTGAAATCCGCATATTTTTAGATAACATCAGACTTTGAACTCCACATAGAAGTAACTGAGTCCAGCATTGGGATATTTTAGTCCATTGCCTAACACTGTGTATCAAATATTATCTATTTTGCTTGAAATAATAAATGGAAAAGACATGAATAACCAAGTCATAATCATAGTCTATGATAGGCATGGAAATAGTGTGAGTGCTAAAGATTTCATTAGGTCTGAGTTTATGGTATGATAAATACTTATGGACTTTATTTTGATACTGAAGAATCTTGGAGGCTAAGTAGTAAAAACAAAACTCAGTTTTAGACTAATTAATACAACTCATCAAAATATTTATTCAACATACACTCTGTTCAAAGTAATACAATGAAGAACAAGTAACCTATGATGCTATCCTCATGAAACTTTTTTCCTCAGTGATTACTCTAACAATAAAGAAATAAAAAAATAACATAATCATTCCTACTATAATTTATAATCTGCCGTATAAAGTTGGGAACAAGCAGACTTTATATATTTGCTGAAATTGACCTACTTGCTGTATTTTTAAATAGAATGATATTGTTACACAGCTACCCACTTTGTTTACATAGTGTTTATAACTGCTTTTAAGTTGAGTGGAATCAAAAGAAAATTTGAGGCCAGAATCCATTAAGTATTTCTGCCTAAATTGTTACAGAAAAAGTTTAACAATCCTAACTAAAAAATAAACAAATGAGAGGTACACATGACAAAAAGTAGAAAATAGTTCATCCCAGATAAAATTACAGGAATGATCCTTTTACATAGAGGCACTCGGCAAAGGGGTTAAAAAAATTAAGGTAGGTCAGCCTCTTGAAGATGGGAGGGGCGTGGAGCCATCACCTGTGCCTGGGGGGTGGGGTGTTGAAGTTTGCAGAAGCAAACAGTGTTACACAGCTTGCTGAAACAGAGAGTAGGGCGTTATGACCAGTGATTGGACAGACCACAGTTGTTCTCTCTGGCGGCAGTCTACTCATCTGCCCATGTTACCAAATCAGAATATATGGTGAATGTTTAAAAGTTAAAATGTTATGTGTTAAAAGATACGTTACAATTAATATCCCACAAAACACTTCTCCTGACTTCAAAAGCACTTTTACCATTGTTTGTGAGAATTTCTGAAGCTTTATGCAAGTCTTCTCCTATGAGTATATTTATGAGGTTTGATAAAACAGTACGGTAGATACTGTTGCAGGGTGCAATCCAGCAGGAAGGCAGGCTTGTAAAAATCCTTAGTGTGTCCTCACCAACTTAGTTCATCTGATTTGGTATGATGTGACTTCTGGCTGTTCCACAAAGACAAAATGACCATGACAGAGAAATATTTTGGCTTAATTCAGGGCATTGAGGCAGCCACAATAGCACAGCTAAAGACATCCACTGAAAAGGGCTTGCAGACCTGCTTCAGCAAGTGGCAAGTGTGACGGGACAGTGTGTGCAAAGTTAGGGAAGTATTTTAGGAAGATTAACGGCAGTGCGAATTATTTTTTTAATTTAGCATTCACCATATTTTTAGATCATACTTCATGAAACTTCAATTAGGCTAAAAAATCATTTTTAAAGATAGCATTCTCATATAGATTTTAACCTATCAGTAAGCAACATTTAAATTTTGACTATAAATTTTATTAATCTTTATAAAGCATGTATTGATGACAAAGATAGTCCTTTTTCAATCAAGGCAATGAAGCTGACATGAAGAAGATTATTTGTGAGGAAAGGCGAATTAAATCTAGATGATGCTGATTTTGCAGTGATTCCAGAGTAATTTTTTTTCCTTATTTTGAATGGCAGAGCTGGCAAAATGCTAACAATTTCAATATACCATGCACTACATGAAACCCAGAGAGTATTTCTAGAAAATGATGATGGTTTTCTAAACTAGTCAAAAAGGGGAGGGTTATTTTAGCCCTAATGCACTCCACTATATCAAGTTGTTTGCTTGAATTATTTATGTGTATATTGCAAAATTTAAAGTAGGAGCATCAGAAGCACTTAAGCCAGTGAGAAGTTAAGGACCTTGTAGGTCATTCAAGGAGAATGTTAACTAGGGCAGGCAGCAGTGGCTGGAGAATTATGTCCAATCCACTTCAAAAGTCACAGGAGCTTGGATGTCAGCCAGACATGAATATAAAGATTAATTTGACTACTTTGTAACTGTACATATGGAGACATTTAACATTCACTCCCCAAGACTCAGTTTCTGTAATTCTAAACTGGAGATCATATATTCAGAATTAGTACATTATTAAAAGATCCAGTAATATGCAAAAAGAATTGAATGTATAGATGAAAGGAATTATAGATATTATTTTTGAGATTATTTTTATTTTCCTCCAGATCCAGGGACCATAATAATACACACACACACACACACACACACACACACATATATATTCAAATTTAGAATTTTATTTATATATAGTCGAAACACCTTGGATATCTTAGTGAAGAAAATATATACCTTATATAATTTAAAATCTGTAGGGAAAACACATTAATGTGTCATAAATATCCTTGAGTGCTTCTTTAAATATTGGTCCCCAAGTCCCATCTCCCAAGTCACTGAGTCACAATTTCCAAGAGAAGAACTTTAATGTTACCTGTGTAAGGTGTAATCATTTAACCCTAATCATTTGAAAATCTTGACGGATCAATCACACAGACAAAAATGTAAAATACAATACCAAATAGATCCCTGCCTTAGTGTGGTGTGGAAAAATGATTTAGTAGTTCCAAGTCAACATAAAAAAAAAAAAAAACTTATATGTTCCTCAATTTGCACCTGTGAGAACATATTTAACAAAAGGAACAATCAGACAAAATTAAATATAAAATAAAGAAGGATAGTTACAAAATACATCTGAACCAAGCTGTGCATGGTAAACCTAAATGAGAAAATATTCATTGTCAGATAAGGTTCTTCTAGAACTAGCAGTTGGAAAATCAAATTTCTCCCCATTCTCAAATATAATGAAATTTGGATCATGTATGATCTGTGTGAAAACTGAGTATGTTTTGTTCAAGTCTAAATAGCGATATTTATTGGCCAACCGAAAAACTGCATTTAAGAAGTCTGAAAATCACGCTGCTTTCTTTTTAGGAGAGTGGATGTCAGCAAGTCAAGGTTCTCCAAGTTGAAGAGTACTGAGGTCAACAATGTCCCAAGGACAAGAATCAGCAGCCTAGATCTTAAAAATCGTTTAAACAACTCTCACTTCAAGTTGAAGAACAAATACCCAGAACACATATAGATGGTGAACATTATTCTATGAAGAAAAATGAACTAAAATAAGAGTGACGATGATAGTAGAACCATTTGTGGCATAAAGCTCAATGGTGACGGAATGAAACACAAATCACTTCCTGTATTCCACTATCAAAACCCTTACCAGCATCTCCATTCTTCATCTTTCATCTGAGCAGCGGGTCCCTAGTATTATCTCCACTTGACAGAGGAAGAAAATCAGCTTTAAGAAAGTTCAACTCCTTCATTAGGATATAAGCTTTTAAATGATTAAATCAGGCTTGAGCTTATACAATTTAACCTCTGAGACTGATTTCTTTCTGTTTCATTTTAAAGTTGCATCCCAGTATACTGCCAACATGTGCTAATAAAAACTGAAACAATTAAAAGAATAAAATATAAAATTTCATCCTAATAAATGTGTAACGTGAAATAAGATATGTAAATATGTAATGTGGGCAAATAAGATATGTACATATGTAATGTGAAATAACAAATATGTAATGTGAAATTTGGTCCCATTTTTTGATGTTTTAGATTGATCTCCACCTCTTCCCTTGATACTCCACATCTATAAAAGTTTATTGGTAAACCTTCATATTTCTTCTTTTAATCTCATTGGGAAAGTCAAACCATGCAATGCCCTGATCTTCTGGAACTCTCATTCTAGCCCTAAACACTTAACTGTAAAGAAAACCCAAGTCAGTCTCGGAGTCTTCCTGTTTTGGGTCATTTTTAGACATTCTTGATAGTCTTGCCCTGCATATTGCAGAGATGTCCATGTGACATAAGGAGTAAGCCCTTCCTACGCTGTTAGTATATGTCAGTATATGAGTGTGTAACTGTGCATCTTTGTGTGTGTATAATTATCAATTTTGATACCCAGTTTTGGGTGCATATCATCTTTCTCTGCAGGACACCTTAACAAATGTGGTATTTACTGTCTTCAACTTTTGATTCATTTCCATATGCACTAGTTTGATACCCTCTCTAGTGACTTCATTCCATTCATTCTATTGAATTCAGTCAAATTCTTTCACCAGCATTAACAAATATTGAACACAACAGGTCTTCTTTTCTGAACACTGAAAATTATCCCTAGGCAAATACAGTCACATTTCCTTCTGATCTGGGGCTGCTTTGGCATTCTTTTCAGAATTAGTTTTTGCAGACAGACTTGATTATGTTGAGAAGAGAGATGAAATGTTTGTATCTCCCTAGACTTAAGGATTTGTTTTAGGATAAGCAAAGAGCTACCAACATCTCTCACCTACCCTCTGAGTACAAAATATGCCCAACGTACAGTTGTATTTGGAAATACTAAATAAACGGAAGAAGGCTGTGTCACACAAGCCCATCAAAGAAGCAGGGAAAATAAAAAATGTCAGGGGTGTACCTGAGGTGTAAACACAACTTCAGGGGTTTTACTTTTTAGTGTTGAGACCTGTGGTTTCCTAGTGAAATTTTTTTCTCATGATTTGATTATAAAAAATAGACAATCAATGAAGCAACAGTCAAACTTATTTTTCTCAGCCATAACTGAGTAGCACCCATTAGGTGGACCCCCACAGGTACACTTACATTCTTTAAAAAATATCATGACATTAAACTCTGGGTTTGACACAGTTGGCAGAATATCCCTTGGAAATGTTTTGCCTTTCAGCTGCAAAAGTTGCTCTAACAAAGTGGATGTTAGAAGAAGCTCTCGGGCACCCCTGCCTATATCTCTAGCTCATTATCTCCTCATTACAGGGAACCTGAAGGGGATGAAGAAAATGCATTCAGAAAAATACGTTCATGTTTTATTGATTGCCAGCAGAGCTCGAGTCTCTGAATACTCACACTTTGGGATATTTTGTTAGGAAAATAAGCACAGTAAGCCCTGTTTACATGCTCTCCTCCTTGTGGTACAATTTAATCCAGCACAGCACAAAACTGAACATCTTCTCCAATTAGGTGCACATAAGACACTTCCACATAGGCATATATTGGGACTTCCAGTGACCCATTGCTTATTGTCTTAGCTCACTTATTCAATCCCCTCTTTTGATGAATGAGGAAGCCAAAGTTCAGAGAGTTTAACTGGCTTGTACATTATCACACAGTCATTATTTAGATTTCCTATGTTTGCATCATCTTTTCTAATTATTCTAACAAATTTATTTATCACATTTCTGGAGGAAAAAAATTAAATAGTAGTTTTCACTTTTCCTCTATAAATATATCAGGAAGTTCAGAGCCCATCTGGATAAGATATGCTGTGATAATTGAGTTCCTGGCGAATCCAGAACATATTAAGAGTTAACCAATCGGGGTAGTGATAATGCTGGAGGTCTATCAAGCAACCGAGTAGTGAATGTAGCTGTGAGAGCTCATTCTGAAATAAAGGCACAGCTCTGCGGAAACATGACAGTTATCTTGAGGAAAACTGAATTAATTGAGTCTTAAGGGAAGAGACTGGTAGAACCAATGAGAAAATGGTAATAAGCATGGATTTTGGAATCAGAAAGGATGGCTAGTGAAACTTGGGGCAAAATATTAAACTTTTTGAGTTTCCATTATTGTATCTATAAGTTGAAGATAATACCATATCAGACATTACTTTATAAGGTTCTTGGGAAAATATATTAGACTATGGAGATGGTGACTTTTTTTTTTTTTTTTCGTTTTTTATCGGTACCAAGGATAGAACTCACGACTGTCTGCTTGCAAGGCAGGGGCTTATGCCACTGAGCTAAATCCCCAGCCCTTATGGTGACTTTTTATTAGAAGGCTGCTGTGTTTGTGTGTATTGTGAGCACTTATTGTATATAAATCTACTTTTATCCCCATAGTAAACTATGAAGCGCCATTATTTCAGTTGGCAAAGAAAATAACTGGGACACGAAAAAGGAGCTTTCTTTTGGAAAATCAAATTTTTGGATGTTTTTTATCTTAATTTTTGTTGCCACAATTGTTTTGCTTTTATTAAGACAGACTCACTCCAGAATCCTTAATCTTTATTACTGTGCACAATGTGATATATTTTAAGGTCCCTTTATTGAGACATAGTGTCTGCTCACAACATGATAGCTTTTATCATCATCGTCATCATCATCATCATCATCACCCTCATCAATAACTTTATATGAAAAAAATAATGATGATAAAGGAAAGAGAAAATAAAGAAGTAATTAATGATACTTAAGGAATGTGTGACTTGCCTGCTCCTTAGATCATATTTCCAAAATAAAAATAGGTACGTCCCATTACTGGTATAATAAACAACACAGTATTGTGTAGCCAGAAAACAGATACCAAACCCTAAATTTGAAGTTCATGAATGACAATTCATAGCAAACACTGATGTGTCACCAAGTAAGAAGGGTTCTTTTCATGTCCAGTTGTGCTTAATTTGTTTTGTGTTCTCACTAGAAATATAGTGTTCTCCACTGGAACAATGGGATTACATACTATTTGAACAAAAATGTTTTCAAATACCATGTTGTTAATATAATACATGTATATGAAATAGCCTTGCATACAGTTTACTGATGCATTAAAAATGAAGTTAATGATTTCCAAACAGAAGAACCTATTTGATTCTTACATAACAGAGTTTCATGTGTGATGAGAAATGGAAGTATCAGAAGCATGTGAGATTTTCTATCTACATGTGTTGACACTAAGAGAGTTGGAATGTTTGACAGTCGAAAAATGATAAGTAGCTTTGAAGTACTGTCCTGTGGAACTCAGCTCACCAAAGGAATTGAAAACTGACCAAGATTCCATCTTGAACTCAAGAGAGTTAAAATATATCACGACTACTATTGGTAAGTGTAGGGAGTGGCTCAGAATGGCTGCCACTGTCCTGCCCCTCCCACCTGAGGGCATTTTGAGTGTCAGCCTACATTTCCCATGATCCTCCCCTTGCCTACAATGCAATGGTGTAAGCACCTTCTCGCTTCAGCCTACATCTCCCACAATCCCCTCTTGTTGACATCACTTCCACTTACCTATGTGTCTACCTATGACTTCCTGCTAGCCTGATAGGCCCATGGCATATGAGGAGATCCAAGCCAGCCCATCCTGTAAAGCCATATCCCCTTTGACTCTATATAAGCCATGTACACTTCCTGAATAAATGGGACTTGATTGGAATTGGTCATCTTGTCCTCGTCTCTCTTTTCTCTTGCCTAGCCCTCCATCCCCGTCCCCTCTCCAGGTGAAGCCTACGGACCAATCCGCGGGCTGGATCAGGTAAGTTTGGACTAGCCCAATGACTGGAGCTACTTGATAGAATTATACAGTCTCGACAGAGATATATTATGGCATAATTATGAACTTTCAATTTTGCAATACAAGTAAGATACAGAAAGAATAGACACATCAGTAAAAAAAGATACTTCCTTATTCGCACGCTCATTTCTAACTTATATATTATATTAGTGCACATTTACAAACTTTCATTATGCATTAACACAGGGATTCTCAATTGATGGTAACTTCCAGTGTAGACATTTGGCAATGTCTGAACACATTTTGATTAATAAATCTGGAGTGGTGCTACTGGCATTTAGTGGATAAAGGTCAAGGATGCGGTTAAGCATCCTATGATGCACAAGTTGGCTCAACTCACCTCCTTAAGAATTGTCTGTCCTGCAATGACCACAGAATTCATATTAGAAAAAATGCAGTAACTTTTGTGCAAGCCATTAGGGGAGAAGAAGCAGTAATGAGTGATACAGATATGACATTTGGTAGCACACATTCTCTGTGCATTGTGTCCCATTCTAGAAAGGCTTGAAACATGATGGAGATAATGAATTTGGTGAATTTTAGGACTATAAGAAATTAGGTTCTAGTTAACTAGTTCTTGTTTTGTTTCTGTTCATTTGTGGAGGACCTCCCTCACAATGAAGTTGTACAGTATGTCATTATTGAAATCTATCTGCATTCCTTGTTACATGAACCAATCATCAATGAAGTGTAATTACAAGTTACAATACAATGTATTCTGATTCACAAGTGGTACTCCAACCCATTAAACTTTGCCATCCTTTGACAACTAATAACTCCATTGATATTGTTGGCTAATCTGGCAGCTACATTCATTGATTATTAAAATCTATCATAGAGGGGAATATGATCAAATAATTTAATACTGTATTTCCCAATTCATTTTGTTTGTTATGCTTGTAATTTTGATGCTTTTTCCAATAAAATCTATATTTTTTTTACTTAAGGTAAATGATATCAAAATGGATTATATTTGAAAACTTTTAAAATATTAACTGTTTTCCTATGTGAAAAAAATTAGGAAGCATATAAAACTATAGAAGCATGTAAAACTGACTGTGACCATATCCCTGAATTATTTACTGTGTAGTTAAGAATGTGTTTAATTTTAAGCCAGATATATGAAAACCATGTAGATATATGCAAGACATATAACCATGTATGTATACAATATATACACATTGTATATATTTGATCAAACTGCACTGGTCTTTAAAATCATGAAAAATACATTGTGAAAAATGATGTTACTGAAAGTTCAACATATATAAATTATACACTTATATAATTGTGCCATATACCATTTAGTCTAAATCTTATTGTTGAGATGTTATCCATTAAGATTTATTATTTGTATGTACTTATATATGTATATTTCTATATTTGTATCCTTCATTATTTCTGGGAATAAATTCCTAGATTTTTCTTTGCTGTGAAAAGAATGAAACTACTGATATAGACTTAAAACTAGCATTCATAAAAGCTAAGTATTTTCTAAAATTATAAATAGTCATTTTCCTCACCCAAAAAAACTGTAACCTAAATATCATTGCTAACCCAAAATAAAATAAAGTCAAAAAAATCATAGGTCAGAACTCCTGGATGCTATAGACTGATTGTTACTTTATTTTGGAAGCAAAAACTCTGGAAAAATAATAGAGATGCATTTAGTAGATATGTGATTTGAGCATATTTTAAACATTTCTCATGAGAAGCTGACACCATCTTTCTTGTCTTTGTATGTCCTGGTTCTCACCATGCCATGAAGACCAAAGTATATTTTCTATTACTATGTCAAATAAAAATTAATAGCGTCTGTTAAATATTAGGTAATAACTTCATGCCTCTGTGAAGCTCTGAGCATGTGTGTTACTGCAGCATTGGAAGGAAATCGAATATGCAAGGATAAACTAGGAAAAATCTGCAAATTTCAGAAAAGGCAACACATCCTGTATCTAGATTAACAATTGTGACAACAAACACACCCCCACTGCCACTGGCACAACTGTGCTGAGACCCATACTACAGAGGAGAAGTCTTACCCTGTCTTCTCCATCCTTCACCTGGCAGAGGGAGAGGACCTAGAGAGAGGGACAGGGAGGGGTTAGAGGCCTAACTGATAACTCGTAGCCAAGTTTGCACTTTGGTTCTTAGCACAGGGAAGCAGAGGTGATGAGCTAAAGATCAACTGATTGTGGAGAAGACTAACACAGTAGCTGAGCGTTTCTCTCAAGGACTAAAGTACTGCCTTTCCACAGAGACCAGGTGAGAGACAACCTTGAGGGGATAGGTTTAGTGCGTTGAAGTATTTGACAAAGGTCTTCTTAGAATCTCAGGCTAAGACAAAGATAATGGAACCTGGGAAGATCAGGCTAAGACAAATAAAGTTCGTGGAAACTTTAATCAGTGGAGGAGACCAAATTTAATGGGTACAACCTTCGGAAGGGGTGTATCTGATGAAAATGGGATTCAGTCCAGTGCTCTGTTTAAGCTTTTGCACCCTTGTCTATATTCAGGAGAAACTAACATCCTGATATAATTTAGGTAAATTTTCAGGGCTGCATAAGAGTCTATAATAAAATCACAGACATCTTGCTCTGCTTAAGGGTCAACGATAAGTAATTCTTAGAGTTTTTCAATATACAGTTTATATTTCACATAATTATTGTCTTTATCACTGTTGACAACGTGTCAGATTGTTGCTGTCAGTTGGTTTTCTATGTAAGCCAGTATTTTGGAGTTATAAACAACACTGTGGCACATTCACAAAGAACCAGTCACTGGACAAGGGAAGCGGAAAACCCAGCACAGAAAATAAACAAAAAGTAAAAATATAAAAAGAAAAGGTCACAAAATGTCTCCAAATCTTCTCATTTCTTCAAAGCCAATCCAGAAGACATGGGGTAGGGAAGCCATACAGCAACATATCTACTAAAATAACAAAATGGTTCAATAAGGTACTTGGTTAATTCAAAGAAAATATAAACAGATAATGGGTGTAAGGAAATAAATGACTGAAGGGAGGTATAAAAAACGATACAAATATGAATGCCCACCACAGAAAAGGCTGGGAATAGCTACAAATGTCTAAGCAGATATCCAAAATTGAAAGTATTGAAATCTGTAATAACCAATGTGATTGGAAGAAATTAAATATTGAAAGACAGTGCAAAAGCATAAAAACCTGCTTACTGAAAAAATAGCAGAAAACTTTCCAAATGTGGAAAAAGAATTTGAAATACAGATAAATTAGGCATATACAACCCCAAATACCATGATAAGAAAAAAAAATGGAAAACACTCCATGCCACAGAATACACATTGTTTTTGGCAGCACATAGTAATGTTCTACAATAGACCACATCCAAGCTAATTAAACATGCTTAAGTAAATGCAAAAAAAAAAAAAAAAAACCAGAATGAAAATAACCCCATGCATATTAGCAGAGCACAGTTCAGTGAAACTAGAAATGAAGTGCAAAAGCAGCATCAGAAAAATAGTATGGCAATAAAGAACCCACACCTGAATAACTCATGTGTCACACACACACACACGAACAAAAAACAATGAATAAATAAGAAAGTTTTCAGAACTAAATGACAGCACCAATATAACATACCAGAACTTATGGGACAAAACAGAAGCATTTCTGTGAGGGAAGTGTATAGCAGTAAATGCCCACATCAGAAAAACATAACAAGTCCAAGTAAATACTTGATAATGCATCTCAAGGCCTCAGAAAAACAGACAAGCAAACAAAAATCAAAATGTAGAGTTTTAAAAAGGAAGCAAATTATAAATAGGAAAGCAGATATCAATGAAATAGAGACAAAAATGAAACAAAGAGTAATTTTTTGAAAGAATAAACAACATTAAACAACCCTTAGTCAAATTTGCTCAAAAAAAAAAAAACCCTAAAAAATTAAAAAGGAAAGACACAAATCAACAGAAAGGGAAAGAAATAAAAAGAGCAAATCACAATGAACACCACCAAAATGTACAATATTACTAGTAACTACTTCACAAATTTATATGTCAAATAACTGGAAAGTCCAGAACAAATGAAGAGACCTAAAATAATCAAAAAGAGATAAAACTCTTGAGTACTCAAACAACAGGTAATGAAATTAAAGCTGTAACAACAACAAAGCATCACCAATAAAAGCCCAGAACCTCATGGAGTCCCAACTGAATTCTAAAAGAACTTCAGCGAAGATATAACACCACTATTCCTCACTTTTTAATGAAAGTGAAAGTGAACAAGTACTGACAGAAGTCAGTCTTGGAAAGCAGTATGGTCTTGATTCTCAAGCCAGAGAACAACCCAAAGTAAAAATAGAATCTCTCTAAAAAACAAGATGCAAAAATTCTCACCATGCCTAATGGTTGATTCATCGTGTCAACTTAAATCTAGAAGCTTAATTAGGTAACTCAGCAGTTTTACATCCTAGGGTGTAGAGAACATGTTCTTACTACACTAGGATATTGTTCACTGTGTCAACTTGAGAAGTTTAGAAGTTTAACTAAGTGACTTAGCAAGGGACCAGAGTCCTCTTTCTGTAAACACTCTGAGCCTGTGCAAGAGGCGAGCACAATGAGGTGGGTACTACACTTGCTCCATGTAGATAACCTGCTCCCAATATAAGGAGAAGACAAATAGCCTGCTCACAATATAAGGGAGTAGAAGAGGCTTTCCCCCCTTTTTTGCTATCATCGCTTGTGCTGTCTTCTACCAACATGAACTGTTACCCTTCCACCATGAAGCTTTGCCTTGGAGCTAGCTGATTATGGACCAAAATCTCCACAAACTGTGAGCTAAATAAACCTTTTGTCCTCTAAATTTGGGTGCCAGGTGTCTAAGCAATGAAAGAAAAAATAAAAACAAAATATTGGCAAACAGAATACAACACATCATACACCATGAAGAGTAGACTTGATTCCAGAGATACAAGTATATTCCATTATAGGCAAATCAATAAATGTAATTCATTATAACATAAGCAAAAACTAATCACAGAAGCATAACAGATGCAGAAAAAAACCCTTTGAAAAATCTAACACAAATTCATGAAGAATGCTCGGGAAATACTATAGAAAATCAAGGTAAAAGCACCTATCTTACTGATAAAATCTATTTGCAACCAAAGTATTGCCAACAACACATTAAAAGTGGGAACACTGAAAACTTTTCCTCTAAAATTCTCTCTGTTTCTTCTAAAACACTCACAAGTGTTTACACTACCAAAATTTCTGTTCAACATCATCCTTGAGAATTAGTAGTCAAAAAATTAAGAAAAAGAAAAAAAATGATTTATATAGATAAGGATGAAATCAATGTACTGCTATTGGCAGATGCCAGGATCTCATACCAGCAAGACCCAAAAATTCCCCCAAAAGACTCTTAAATAAATAATCAAATTCAGAAATGTAAAAATAATACAAAACAAACACAAAAATCTATAACATGCCTACGTACTAATAATGAACTCACTGAGAATTAAGAAAACAATACCATTCAAAATACACAAAAATATTAATTATTTAGGAATTAGTCTAACCAAGGAAGTGAAAAATCTTTACAATGGGAATTATAGCAGTCCTGAAAAGGAGACTGAATTGGACAGAAGAAAAGGAAAAAGTTTCCCTGGATAGGCAAAACTAATAAAGTCAAGATAGCCAAAAATTGATATATAGACTTAATGTAATCCCAATCAAAATTTCAACATTGTTCCTCACAGGTATAGAAAAAATAGTACTAAATTTTATATGGAATCAAAAGAGACCCAAAATAGCAAATCAGTTCTGGGTAACAATAGCAAAGCATGAGGCATCAAAAACCAGATTTGAAATTATATTCTAAAGCTACAGAGATATAAGCAGTATTGTACTGGCTTACAAAAACACATGTACATCAGCAGACCAGAACAGAGGAAGAAGAAAAACTTTAGACATATTCAGTTACTGGATCTTTGACAAAGGAGCCAAAAACTTACGGTAGAGGGAGGACAGCCTCTTTAATAAATGGTAGTGGAGTAAGTGGTTATCAACATGCAGAAAATCAAATCTAGACACGTATATCTCACTACATACTAAAGTTAAATTACAGTGGATTGGAGATCTAAATGCTGAAATAGAAGCACCTAATGTGCTTCACGATAAAATAGGTAAAACTCCTGAAAACATAGACAGAGCCAAGGGCTTTGTAAACCAAAATACAATGGCACAAGCAATAATACTGAGAAACAACAAATGGGATCATATTAAATTAGAAAGGAAACAACCAATAGAATGAAGAGACAATTGAAAGACTGGGAAAACTTTCTACAGCTATCCCACAGAAAGGTTAACAACATTTAGACTGAATCAGTAACTCAAAAAATTAGACACTTCATAATAAAGATCCAAAAAAACCAAGCAACCAAAATGAATAGATGCTTGTCTTAAGAAGACACACACACATCATAAATAAATACATGAAAAACTGTACAACCTTGCTGGTCATTAGAGAAATGTAAGTTAAAAATACATCGAGAAATCATCTTACCACAGAAAAAAATTGCTATAAAAAAATATTAAATGTTGATGATAGCATGTGAAAAAAAAATCTACATTTTTTGGTGGGTACAAAAACTAGTACAACCACTATAAAAATCAGTGTGTAAGTTTCTCTTTTTCTATTTTAAAAAGATTAAGATAAAAGGAAACATAACAAAACGGATCAGAATAGAATAATTTAAGCAACATAGTGTTTCACCACAAGACAACCTGAGATAACAATAGCTACCATAGTGTCTTTTTCATTGAAATATTTGAGTATACTTTCATACACTATAGTATCAAACGTAACAAAATAGTATAAAACCATTCAAGAGAATGAAAGTATTATAGGGTATTCAGAACCAACTAGCAGAAAATGAACAATGGTTACTCTAATATCTCCTTGTCCATAAAAAATTTTGTTTATACTATTGCACATAATAAAATCCAATAAGAAACATCGTGATAAAATCGATGGAGACAGAAGAACAAAAGCAAGGTAGAACTTCAAAACAAGATGATATTAAATCAGCACTAGCTATTATAATGTCCTGTTTTCTTCAAAATATCTGTTGATACCATCACAGACAATAAAACCAAACAACCTAAAATAAAACCATTCCAACTGAAATGAAAATGAAAACATTATTAGGCTTCAAAGCAATATAATGAGGGTGAAAGTTTCTCAAAAAGAATAAAAAATAACTCAACCTAGATATCTTCTCTCTAATTACCTTCCCAAATGTGTTAATGTCATCATATTACAGAGATACATACATATTCATATTTATAGCAGCACAAATTATAATAGCTGTATCTTAAAAACGACATATAGATTATGTCCATCAACAGACAAATGGATAAGGAAAACATGTATTTATACCCAATGGACTAGTACTCTGCTATAAAGTAAGATAAACTTGAGGATTTTGCAGGTAAATGGATGCAACTTGAGAACATTATATTAAATATAGCAAGTCAGACACAAAAGTTTAAATATTGCATCATTTCTTATATATGAGAAAATCAAAATATATACACATAATCACGAAGAACAACATGCAAGATAGAGAAATAGGAGTTAGGGAAAAATTCAAATAATTTCCCAAATTATCCTATAGTTTTTAAAATACTTCAATATATATATATATATATATATATATATATATATATATTCATTTGTACTATCATTTTCTCTAAAATCATTGAAAATAGATTCTTCTGCTATTATGTTTTTCTTTCTTGTATAGGTCATTTTTTATCTATGAATTGTACTTCTAAGGACTTTATGGCTACTATTTTGATTTTCTGGCACATAATATATTAACTATCATTGTTCTCTGATTATTTTACTATGAAATTTTGTCTTATTTGGTCATAAGGTTTAAGAAAAATTCTTTTTTATATTTTATTAATATCTATAGTTATTGGATTAAAGTTAAATATTTAAAAATATGTGACAACATGCAAATATAACAAAGCATATATTGCATATAGAGAAAAATCATTAGTTTGCAAACTGTTTTTAATGGGTAACATAATAAAACAAAAATCTAGGGTAATGGTCAAGAATTTTTATTTTTGTCAACTGCTCTGGAATTAGTAAAATTAGAATATAGGTGGGGGAACAATTTTGTGTGTGAGTGAGGGCGTGGTTTTTGTTTGTTCACACTTTGAAGGAGGGTTTGCTAACTTGCGCATTCTGACCTTGAACTCACAATCTTCTCACCTCAGCCATTTGAGAATCTGAAATTAGAAGCATTTAACAAAGGAGAAAATTTTGAGGCTTTAGAGGTTTTCTGAAATTCTATATATGATTGCATAGATTTAAAATTAGTATTTTTAAATACAGAAATGAATATGTAAAGAGAATTGAAGGCCAGGGTGTAATAGTGTAACATTGATCCACACAGATTTAGTGTCAGTCATAAAACTAGTTGAGACTGCCTTCTAGGAAGAGAAAGATTGTAAGGAATGCTGTACACAATTCAAAGCCAAAGCCTGTTGACTTTAAGTGGAGAAAAATAATCATTGGAGACTAATGGAAGCATTTTGTTTATGTAGCAGAGCTGATTTTTAAAAAATATTAAAATTATATGCATATTGTATGCATATAATATTCAAGTAATTTTAGGAGCATTCACACGAATCACAGCAGTATACCTACGTTTAGGCTGGGTTTTCTCACTCCCTTACTATAGTATAGCTTAAAAATATAGCCAGCCTCACATATATATTTCAGCGCAGTATAATTACTCAGTAAAAATCAATGATTTCCCTTGCTCAGGTCATTGAATTTTTCCTTCTGGTCTGAAAATATGACTTCTATTTCTCTGGGCACAAATCTTAAAAACAAAAGTTTGGAAGTTTAAATTCCTAAAGATATGGAAAAAGGGCAGGGGGTTTAGCTCAGCGGCACAAGTGCCTGCCTGGCAAGGGCGCGGTCAAGAGTTCAATCTCTGTTACAAAAAAAAAAAAAAAAAAAAAAAAAAAAATATATATATATATATATATATATATATATATATATATATATAATGATATGGAACAAATAAGGAAGTTTTATTGCAGAAAATTCAGTCCCTTTAGGAATAGCCAAGGCTGAGGTACTTGAACCAGCCCGATTCCCTGACCCCCTCAGCTCACTACCACACTCCACTACAGGCACTTTGTACAAGAAAATAGGCTAGAATAGCCTCCAGAGACAATGCAGAATCAGCTTTTTTTCATTCCCACCAGCTCCAGCTGGAGAGGTAAAAGTATGGAAGAACAGTTGAGGAGAAACCTTTAATGCACCCGGTCCTCACTATGCAGTGAGATAGACCAAGAATTCAGGGCCTCTTGACTAACCATACCAGACCCAGCAACTAGGGTGAAATTTTTATATGGAGAAAAGCAGACTAAAAAGTCCAACGACCTGCTCAGAAAGTCCAGTGTCACTGGGCAGCAAACATTAACGTTAGACATTAAACATTAAACACTAAACATTAAAAATTAATAGACCTGGAGACAAGTGGTAGGGACTACATGGAAAGCAAAGAAGACATAATATTATTTTTCTTCATTTTTGTTTTCTTAATCACTATGTATAGACAAAATTAAAATGAGTTTATCATTTCAAACTTTAGCTCAAGAGAAGATAAAACCTGTCAAACATGTTAATAAGGCTTAGGACACTTACAAAGTACAAACCATACATGAGGGTCTGGAAAAACCTCAGGGTCTCAAAATGAAGAAAATAGAGACACTTCATCAGAAGAATAAACAGGCAAATTTTTCCACTGAAGTTGATTAAAACAGTCCATTTTCCTTGTAAGAGAACAATGTCCTCAGGGGAAGAAATGAGTCTTTGAAGACCATTTTAAAAATATAGCCTGAGCCTTAATGTGGTACAGTTGCTCTCTTGACATTTGTCCACATTCATGCTTGAAGGTGTGAACTCCCTATTGCTTTGGAAGTGTATCAGTTTGCAACATACTCTACCTATACTCTATATGATCTAGTATGTCTTGTCTGAAGTCTTTATTCAAAGAGAAAAGGAATTCAACATGAACATTGCTGGTTCTTAGAGGTATGAGGATATGGCATCCAGGAGACAGTCACTAGGATAGTAAAGGATCACTATTCCCACCCTGTCCCGAGCACCTTTTTCCAGATACTTTTCCTAGGCTTAATGGTTACCCATAAACCAGAGAGCTCTGAAACTCTCCCCAAAGGAATTGGATTTAGTTAGAACTGCATGAAATGCTTTGAGATACAAACATTTTCAGGAAGTAGCTATTTTGCTGACAGACAATTAAAATGACACAGCATAAAAATGCAAAAGTTGCTTCCTGAAAATCCTAAGATAAATCATAGTCAGATGTTTTCCAAATAGAATAAAGAAAAAAATCTTAGGATATTCCTCTTGGATTCAAAGCAAATCTCAAAGAATGCCTTTATTGCAATTTATTTGTCAGAAACTTACCAAAAACAATAGCACAAAGTAATTTATAGAGCTGATCAGCTGGTTGTGATGCAACAGAGGGAGGAAATTTGACAGATAGATCAAGGAAAGTGACAGTTAAAGAAAATTCTGCTAAAACCAAATGTCCATGATGCTAATTGATGGGGCTCTTGGAATGGACTGGAGCACAGTTATATGATACTAAATCACCAGTGTGTGATACTGGATTGTCCTACTGATTGGTTTAGTGTAGTTCTGGGTGTAGATGATAAATCTACTGAAGAGCGATGACCTATCCTGGATGTGCATGTGTGTGTGTGTGTGTGTGTGTGTGTGTGTGTGTGTGTGTGTGTAGACCATCTATTTGTTTGTATCCTGGACAGAATAAAAGAGAAAGACTAAAGAAGTCCAACTTCTTCCTTTCTGCCACACCATGAACTGTTTCTCTTCTGCCATGTCCCTCTACCATGCTACCCTGCCTTGAAGCAAGGTGACTATGGATTGAAATATTTACACACTGTGGACTAATATATACCTTACCTCTTTGAACTGATGAATGTCAGATTTTTTTTCCAGCAATGAGAAAATACCAAAGCAAACATGTAAGTTCAAAGAAATAAAATTAAGTTCAGTTATGAAACTTCATATTTACACTCAATTGACTCTGAAACTTTGGAGTTTTAACTGTAATTTATTAATTCAATCCAAATGACTAATTCAGTTAATGCTGCTGTCAAAACTGATTATCCATGTGCAAAGATAAACACGGTTGGACCTTCCTTCAACTCTACATTAAATAAGTCAAAATAGATCATAGATTTAAATTTAGGAGATGCAACTATAAATCTGTTAGGAGAATACATGGAAAGTTTTAAAACCTTGGGGGATGTAAAAACTGTTTACATCACTTACTAAAATCAAAAGAAACAAATTAGATTTTATTTTTTTTTTTAGAACATACCTTAAAATAGTGAAAAGCACCCTTTAGGATCAAAAACTAATTTCTAAATTTTATACATGTGATTACCCTGATAATTGTTCTTTTAGTTAGTAATTTTAAAATAAAATGGTAAAAAGAAAAGTAACCCAAATAAAATGTTGTAAATATCCTACTAGGCATTTCTGCAAAGAAGATTTTCAAATGATCAATGTACATATGAAAATTGTGTTCCATATATTCACATCACTAGCCATCAGCAAATTCAACATAAACTCACAGGACACAACATTACACACATTCAAGTGACTGTAACTGAAAAGAAAAATATTGGCAATTTTTGATAAATAAATGAATAATTTGGAATTCTAAAATGGTACTGTACAAATTCAAAATGCTTTAGCTATTTTGATCTGTCAGTTCTTGAAAGGTTTATATATAGTTACAAAGAATCATAAATCCTATTTTTAAATATATATATATAGCAATAAAAATGTGAATATATGTCAACATGAGACACTGTACATGAATAGTTATTGAAACATTTTAGATATTTAATGACAACATTCATGATAGGGAGTTTGTAACTGCACGTGATATATCCTGTTTCTTTTTCCCGTTTCCCTCCCCTCCCTTCAAACCTCTTCTCCTCCTGTTTACAAAGTTATGCTCCCACATTTTCACTCTAGGCCTGTCTTTATTTTACTTTCTTTCCCTTCTCCCACTCCCTGATTGTTCTCATTTAAACATTTTATTTCCATTTCCCAATATCTATTGTACATTTTGGTCCTTATGAAATTATCTGTTTCTCACACCAGATAAACCCTGAGAACACGTGTGTCCAATTTATTTTACTAAAGAGTATAGTTTCAATGTTCACTGAGTTAGCTAGAAAAGTCTCAAGTTTATCTTTCTTTATGGTATAGTAGTACACCATTGCATAAAATTCACACCTTGTTTATCAGTTGATGGTCATTTGGGCTGTTTCCAAGATTTAGCTATTACAAGCTGTGCCATTATAAAGATAGGGATTCAGATTAGTTAAATCAATATACACAGAAAGTAATTTAATAATGCTCTTTGGCTGAGGAACTTAGAGTTAAATGGAAAGTTATTGATAATCAGAATGGAATTTTCTTTTAGAGTGATAAAATATCTTAAAGTTGATTTTAGTGATAGATGCTTCACTATGAGTATGTTAAAAACCATTGTGCAGTTTAAATATATAATTATCTGAAGTTATAGTTAAGTATATTTGAATTTATAATTCACATATATGTGTGATTTATTTATTTTAAACAGAATAAAGAAAAAATAGAACAAAGCAGATCAGAAAAAAAATTGCAAGAAACACAGGACTTCAAAACTAGACAACAGGAAATAATAGTGGCTACCATAATATCTCTTGTTTTCTTTAAAATAGTTGTCCATATCTTCACACACAATTAATTCAAACAATGTTATATATTTTAAAAGTGTATTTGTCAACTTTTAGTTCTTTGGTGTTACAGGAAAATTATAAAGAAAAAAATCCTTGTCATTTAACTCTAATTCCAAATCATATATGGATTAAAGTTTATTAAGATATCACATGAGCTTTCTAATGCATATATTATTTTTCTTATTCTATAACCAAATTACATTGATTCATTTTTCTTTTAAAGGAGTATTATCAACACTAAATTAAAAGCTAGATAAAAGGCTCTGGGCCATTAATGATAAAGAAGTGAAAGTCATTCAGTTAACAATAAAGATAAAACACAAAATAATTTTTCATTTAAAATAGAAGAGTAATTTATCTACAGACCCAGCAACAAGCATAATCCACAGTAATTCATAACAACTAAATGAATCACAATGTTTTAATTTACAGTTCTCTGTTTAATAATGCAGTAAGTGCATAAATGTTTTGAAGCAACTTTATAGTGATTATTTCAAACAAACTTAGATCTCAAATTTGGATATATTAGCTATCTGTAGTATATGTTTTATAAAATATTCATTTATTCCAAATGAAGGTCAAATCATAGTTTAATACTTTCTTATGTCAAATTCTAGAGGACCAAACAGATGTGCCCTATTATCATGTATGTGTCTAAAACAGAGATGTAACAAATTGTTTGTGTGTGTGTGTGTGTGTGTGTGTGTGTGTGTGTGTGTGATACACAAACCTTGTAGGAATAGAAGTCTTATTATTAAAGCGTCATACACTCATACGTAATACATTTATGACTCAAATACAATGTCAACACAAAATAAATGGCTTTTCCAAGGGTCACTTAAAAAAAAAAACCTATACACAAGTAAAATCTGGCATCTGATGATTGCTGTTTATAACACTTCTTGATTCTCTATCCATTTAGCTTGCCTGTAGGCAAACTTTCTCAATGAGTAAAGAGATTATTTTACTTAGCATACAATGTTTATCACTTGTTTCTGAATGAGTCTATTTTACATTTCAGGCAGTGATAACAGATTGTAGTAATGAGGAGAGAAACCAAATAAGACCCTGAAAATGTTAGTGCTGGGAGAATTTTCCCGCGTGCTTCAGGCTTTCTGGGGCTTTGTGAATAAGAGAGTCCACTGTTTCTGGAAAACAAATTGAGAGACATACTTTCAGGGTCCAGCGTCTTCAAATTAAGTTTTACTATTTTCATTTTTGACTGTGAGTTGCACTTGAGAACTCTT
Source organism: Cavia porcellus (assembly GCF_034190915.1). NCBI lineage: Eukaryota > Metazoa > Chordata > Mammalia > Rodentia > Caviidae > Cavia > Cavia porcellus. The sequence goes on from NW_026947487.1 coordinate 96,753,628, forward strand.
CTTTCTCTCTCAATGCGTATTATATGTCACTCTATGGTTTATGACTCAGACTCAATCATCTGTGAACGGTACTGATCTAGCAACAAGAAGACTTTAAAAATCACGCTGGACAGGGGCCTGTTGGCTTGAGTGTAAATCCATGCTAACACTGCCTGCCTCATTGTCAGAGTGCACATTAGCCAGTAGCAGTCTGTATTTTTCTTTTACAACTGTGTGACTTGTGAACATGTTTTCCTATCCTTTAGCTATCTTGTATTTCACAACGTAATTATTTAAATGTAATTACATTCTTGAAATTTTGAATAAAAAGAATATCTAAAATCATCATAAATACAAATTAAAACTGTATACATATCATCCCCTTGCCAAACCCCAATTTTCACTGAACACATTTGATGAATAGCATCTTTCAAAAGCAATAGGATATTAGGATGAAAATATTTGTCAACTGCATCTCTAAGGACTAATGATTATTTCAAAGTACTGCTGAGAATCTTTAAAAGAAGAAATGAGTACCATCATTGCCTAAAGGGAAGATGAAATTCTCATTAAATAAATGTGTTGTATGTGGGATCCATTTTATTGAACTTTTTTTTTAATCGGCACCGGGGATCAAACTCACGACCACCTGCTTGCAAGGCAGGTTCTTATGCCGCTGAGCTAAATCCCCAGCCCCTTGGGCTCCATTTTTTAAGCATGGTTGTCACAGAATTCATGCTCAATAGCAATTGAGCACTGGAAGAATTAAGTGTCTTTAAGAGTTTTTTGGTTTATTGAATGTTTTAGGTGTTTCCAAAACTGAGTACATGTGTGTTTGTGCATGTATATATTCATATTTTAAAGTGGTAATAAAATGTTTTGGGGGGTTACCATGGAAATGCGAGATTATTCCAAATTTTGTGAGGAAATAAGTACTATGAGCAGGTTGCTAACTCAGATTTCAGTAAATTCCTCTTAACAAGACATGATTTAGAAAACAATGTCCTCATAGTTTTTCAATAGCTCCTCGTATTTCTGCACCATGTCTCTGGAGTCGAGACACTAAACAGACCACAAATAATCCTTGCTTTCTAGGAATCACAACTGAAGGAATCAGGTAAAGCTTCCCCTTAATTGATGTCAGAACTTTGACTTGCTTCGATCCCTTAGACTATGGGAGAGGTAAAAGAAGGACATTCCCTTGTTTGTGGTGTATGGTAAGTTTATGCAATGTCTAATTACATTATCTTATGGACTCTCAGTCTTCCGTGAAGAATAACACCAGTTCCTCTTGCTTGTCCAATGCATGTAGTAACTAAGCTGGTTCATTGTTGAGGGCATACATCTAATCCTAATACTCAAGGAGGCTGAGCCAAGAGATTTCCAGTTCTAATCCAATAATGGCAGATTTAGTGAGACTCTGACTCAATATACAAAGTAAAAAAAAGAAAAAAAAAACCTGCGATATAGCTCAGTATAATGGCTCTGTTTGTAATCTCTAATAATAGAAGAAAAGAAAATAATAGCGAGAAGGATGAGGAGGACTAGGAAGAAGGAGGAAGTAAAGAGAGAGTGGCAGAAAAGAAGACAGGGAGAGGAAAATGAAGAAAATTGCGTTATTCTCAATTGCCTTTGTGGAAAAAATGTAGTAGGAAATATCAAGAGGCCTCTAGATGCTGAAAAGGACCCTCAAGAAATGCATGTTCTGCTGATAAGTTCTGCCAATAGTCTAAGTGAACTTGCAGATGTACGCATTCTTAGCTAAGCTTTCAAACAAGAACCCAGCCCTCACCACCTGTTTGGTTGCAGCCATTAGGTGGAGCCAATCAATGCATGTCCCGTTTCCTGCCCCACAAGGATAGGGCATGGTGGCCCATACCTATAATTCCAGCATTCTTGGAGGATGATGCCAAAGCACCTCAAATGTAAATCTAGACTGAGAAACAACAAATTAGTTAAACATTGTTTCAAAAAATTACGGACAAATGCAGGTGGTGTAGCTGAGTGCATAGGTCATGGCTCCAATCCCCAATATCTCAGAAAAAAAGAACAAATATGGGGAACTTCACATGTGTTTGTAGGGAGCAGAGTGACTGCCCCATTGCTGCCTCCCCACCTCTCTCCTATGGGCACATGATACACCTGCCTACATTAACCATAATCCTCTCCTGCTTACGTCACATACCCGGACATGAGGATGACCCATCAGAAACCACCCCGTAGCCTCTTCCTTTCCCACCAGCCTGCCCTTGGCCCATAAAGGATGTGACTACTTCCTGAATAAATGAGGCTTGATCAGATTCTCGCGACTTGCTTCAATCTCTCTTTGTCTCCCCCCAGTTCTATTCATCCCCATTCCCCCTCCAGGTACATCCCACAGATTGATCCGCGGGCTGGATCATGTGTTATTTAAAGCTAATTGTGTAGTTATTTATTATCTGGCAATGGGTAACTAGCATAATTTCCTAAATCAAATGCAAATGTGGGAAACCATACCATAAGTGCTATACATGTATGAAAAACCCAACAGCACAGATAGCAAGAACATATTATTCATTAAGTTTTTTTTTTTCTGACAAAAAGGTGAATATCAAAACATTATGTCTGAGAATCCAACACTGTTATGCCTATTACTACAGGAAAATTTGGGTGTGAAACACACAGGCATGTATGCACATAAATGTTTTTGTTATACTTATGGTTCTCAGAATAGATTAGAGAATTAATATTCTCTTCATGGATAGACTGAAGCTTTGCCTTATTTTTTTCAAATTTATTATCTCTTATGATGTACAGTTGTGGCAAGGACTATTCCCACTTCACAGATGAAAGAACATTTTTTTTGTAAAAGAATGCAGAATAAAGACAAATATAATTCAGATAATAAAGCACTTCATAGATAATGGCACAATTAATCCTTCAAGCAACTCTTTGTGGTACAGTTTCTTATCCCTGTTTTGCTAGTAGATAAAACAGCTTATGTGATTTATTCAGTCTTTATTTGGTTTGTTGCAGAAAAGGGAGTTGTTAAATTTATGTGCCAACTTGACTGGGATATAGTATACTCAAATGCTTATCTAAGTATTACTCTGGTGTATCTGTGAGCACATTTCTGGTGGGACCAGTGTTTGCATTGACACAGCTGACTTAGACTCAGTTAACCAGATCACCACTCCTAAAGTGTGCAAGCAGCCCCACCAGTATAAGTACAACAAAAACACTGACCTCACCAGTATGTTGAAGACACTCTCTCTCAACTGTACAGAACAAGGACTTTACTTATTTTCTGCCTGCTGACTCTATCTAAGGTTTCCAGGGACTTTCAGACTGGAATTACACTTCTGCCACTTCTTGGTCTCCAGTTTTCTGGGCTTGGAACTTCTCAGCCTTAATGATCTATTCCTTATAGTATAAGGCAATATGTGCATATATGTAATGCATCTCTGGTAAAACACACAAGACATACACATAGTGTTTGTATATATTATAGTAACTTGAAGAATATATTGAACACAGTGTTTTTGTTTTAGAAAAGAATCCCTGGTTTATGCAGAAGCTAAGCATTAGCCTCACTGATCTCCAAACCAGTGTTTGTATTATTTCTCTGCTTCTCTATAAATGAAAACATGAGTGAATAGTTTTATATGATACTACTGGATAGTGGAAAACAAAATTCCTTACTTATTGTACACCATGAAGGATATTTTGTGTGCATTATTCAATTGTTTTAAAACATGAATTCTTCTTAGTAATGCCTTTTCATTTTTTTAAGTTTATTGGTACAATTTATATACAGATAATGATTGCATTCATCATAGGGAATTTGTAGGTGTACAAGATATGTCCAATTTTCTTTCTTGCTAAATCTCCTCTCCTACATTCAATACTTTCTACACTCTTTATTTTTAAATCTTTATTTCCATTAAAAAAGAGGAGAAAAAAAGAAAAATGGTAAAAGAAAGCAGTGTCTTTTTTTGTTTCACAAGTTTTCCAACTTCAAAATGTAGGAGCAGCAGAACTGGGAGCAGGGGATTAATTGCCCTCAATCCTTCACTGAAACTCCAGAGACACACAGAACACTGACTTCAGACAAGAAAAATGTTTCAGCTGATCTTTTATACTCTGAGTGACTGAATGACAGGTGTTGTTTTCTTTATGTTTCATAGAAAGTGATCCTATCTGTTTAATCTAGTATTTTGTGGCAATAGCAGTTCCAATAATATCCACATAAAATTACTTTAATTAAGGGTACTGGTTATCAGCTTCATTATGTCTTTAATAGTCAATTCTAAAGAAATGGGCCTTTCCCAGTGAACTTGTCATTTTGAGCATCTCTGGAATGTTTAGTATCTCAACCCAACAAAACTGATTCTAAACATCATATCTCTCAGACATACAAATGAAAAAGAACAGAGAACATTTTACATTGAGAGCAAGGCAATTATGTGAAAGTTAAGGTAGCTTAATAGTTAGGGAAAATTTTTAGTTATATGACATTCAGCAACCTACATTCTCTTTCTTGTTTTACTTACCTGAAAATACGGACGATGATGTGGTGCCATCTCATGAAATAGATGTCACAATTGGATAAACACGTGCCACAATCTCTGTAGCATGCTAGGAGTCAATTGTATTAACTGCCAATACTATAAATTCTAGCAGTTTTATCTTAAGATCTGGAATTATATGGCGAAAGCATTGTTTAAAAATAAACGACAAATTGTTTCATTGAAGTTTTGTTTAATGAAGTTTCCGTTTACTTTCAGTAAGACCAAATTTTACTAGCACATTAAAGTAGCAGATGTCAAGTCACTACATTCAGACCCAAGTGAATGTCCCAGCTTCTTAAAATAAGTAATTTGTGTTCTTATGAATAATTATTTGGCAACCAAATGTAGTTTTGGAACTGAAGCTCTGAAAGTGAAGGGAGCTATCAATGGATTTACAGATACACTATGTCCCTTCCTTACAGGTTTCCTTGTCCTCTCTATGGCTCTTTAATCTCCTGAATATAATGAAGAGCCCAAATGCACACAATGCAGAAAGCAGCCTGTGAAACACAAAGAAGTAAAAATTCAGTGTCTCCTTATGGGTTTGGTTGAGCCCCCATCTTCTCCAACAGCATGAAGTGCAGAGCAGGAAGAAATATTGGTCTCACCAGACAGTGATTCTTGGACTGGAACTTTGCAGATTTTCATGCAGTTAGATTACTAAAAGACTTTGCATGCTTTCCAAAAGTGTGATATCACTAAGAATCCCAACAGAACAGTTAACTCATTATTCAAGTCACTGATCTGAGCTCTATGAGTAACTGGTGTGTTCTCTGTACTGGGTCATAATTCATATGATTAAGGAGCCAGTTCCTTACTTGAGTATTCAAAGTCTTTCAAATCTGTTTCCACTGAAGAGATATGCTGAAATACAAATAGATCTATAAACTGCTGTATTTAAATTTGAATTATTATTCTGTCAATTATCTATTTTAGGTTCTCTTGCTAAGTTATTAGCAGTTCTGGGTCTTAATCATTGTGACTTTGAAAGTATTAAAATCTGCACTTGAACAAGTAGGGAAACTGAAGGTCAAAGAGTTTCTGTAGTTTAAATATGATCAGGTTTAAGCCAAGCGTGTTAGCAGAAATCCATGTTCTAAGCCTGTCTCGTACATCTAATAGATATAGAACTAGATGTTTATCATTCTTAACAAGTCTCATTGTGAATATGTGGTTTTATATAGAACCAAACTTTTCCGTTACTAATTTTGCAATCTTAGCAAACTATCTCAACTTAGCTAGTGTTCCTTCATCTGTAAAATCTGAAAAAATAAGAGCAGCTATATCCTCATTCAAGGAGTAGGTAATTACTTATGTAGTTCTTGGGAGAGTACCTAGATTAATGTCAGGCATTAATTGTTTATTTCTATTATTATTTTTTGATGCACTTAGTAAACTTAAACAGAAATAAAAGTAGAACTACTACAAGTTGGTAAATCCAGGTGAGAATGACATTCAAGCCAACCCTTTAATAGAAGCAAATATTCTGTCTTTATAAACTGAATGAAAAATACTGCTGTTTATGGCACTAGTAAAAGTCAGAGTTGAGCTGAGGCTACAGTATAATTTGTAAATGCTGGATGAGCATTAGGATTTTTAGGAAAAATGTTTCAAAAATGACCACACTCAAGTCCCTTTTGAGAACAGCCAAAAATAGAATCTTTGAGTACAGAAGTACTTCACATCAGTTTATCTGGAGTCAAGAAAGGTCATATTTAAGGAAAAGTTTTAATTCCTGAGTTACTTGAGTAGATGGAAAGCTTTAGATAATATTATAGCTTGAGATTTTTTATAGCATTTATACACACACCTAAAGTCATTATGAAGCTTTTCATCTTTCTATAATGATTCTTCTTGCCCTACTTCAGGTCAGAAAAGAGTCTGTTAGTGCTTAATGGAGGAGGGCTTATTGAGAATCGAACTCAGGATCTCATACCTACCACAAAGGGGCTAAGCCCCTAAGCTACAACCGTGATAGTTCCCTCCACTTCTTAAAGTTGATCTGAACACATTTTCTCTCTTTTGCTTGTTTCATAATCAACTTACCATCTTTCACCAGAAGCCACCCTCCTCCTATTTAGAGAATGATCATTTTCTTCCTCACCAAAAGATTTTCTTTTTAGTTTGCTACCGTGGTATTCAAAGAGTATATTCAAAGATGTTTAAAAGTATGACAGGGTCACCCTAACATTAAAAGGTAAAAATAAAAAGGAGAGGCAATCTCAAAGTAATTGGTTTATCCTCAATATAGATTCATTTCTTTCATTTGGAAGCATGATTTTTCCTTCCCTTTCCTTTCCCTCCTGGTCTTCTGTGAAGACCAGGAATTTATGAGAACTCAGAGATAGAAACTGAACTTAAACCTCTGGTCACTGAGATGCAACAGTGTATTAAGAAAAAACTCTTAATACAAGTGACCTTGTAGGGGTGATTTGAACATTTCTTTAGAAGAAAATTACCATGTCCAACATAGTAACAGAGTTAGCCTGGTAAAATAAGGCTACTGACCAAGTGAAAATTCATATGAAGATCCAAGTGCATACACAATCTGTAGTCCATTAAAATCTGCTCTGCATTTTCTCCCTGTGTGTTCCTAACTGCTAAGTTGTGTTAATTTAAATGGATAAGCACATAATTTGATAGGCTCTTAGTCTATCAAGAATTTTACAGGAAGGGAAAAATATAAGAAAAAATATATTGTCTCCTCTCAAAATCATCATCATCTACTTGAGCACATTTGGAAGGGAGAGATAAAAGGAAATTTGTAAATTTTTATGATAAACATCAGGAGTGGAGAGAGACACAGCTTTGGTGAACACCCTGGAACACTATCTACCAGACATTGGGTCAAGAAGCAAAGATTCATTCCAAGCATAATGGACCACTAGGAACCAGGCAACAGAGCAGGTGAGCATTGGTGAGCAAAGTCTCATCTCTTTTTACAGTTGCTCCATATCACACACACACACTTTCTCCTGACCCCACCTTGTGTCACATCATCACTTGGTGTTAGATTCTTATAGTAACAGTAACTCTCTGGTGAACTACACGTGTGAGGAGTACGGCCTGTATATTCTTCATGGAAATCTAAGGCCTAATACTGTGATGTGGAGCTGAGACGATGACAATAGTGCCAGACAATAGTGCAAATGCAAGTGAACACTGGGAACGAGGTTCTACTGCACAGAGACCATAATGAATCATTGCTTCAGACAACTTTTAAAACCCAGCAGAGAGTGGCAAGTAGAAGCTACATCAGGTAGCTGGCGTTATAGTGACAGATAAGTTGATGTACATCAGTTGTACACCTGCTTCTATTGGTGGGTTTTAATAATAGATATACAGTACAAACAAATGGAATAACTTCAATGGCTCCCCTACTCACAGTCCTTGAAAAAATTGTCTTTTATGAAATGATTGGCAAACATTGTTATAGGTTTTTTCTATGGAAAGGGGAGAAGTACAGCCTGTGAAAACCTTCAAGACGATAGAAAACACGGCTTGCTGCATAAATGCAGTAGGACAGGTGCTATGAAATAGTTAGAGATGAGATTGAACTTGCTTTTGATCATTTGTCATTTTTCCTAACAGTGATTTAAAAATAATTCTAACTCTGGAGGAGGAGAGTGGATATGTTTTGGTTTGCACTTAAGGTGGTAAGGCAGACATTTCTGAGCACTACATTTAAAATCACATGGGAATGTGTTTAGTTTATTTTCTGTTGCCTTAACAAAATAACTGAGGGTAGATCCTTTATTTAAAAAAGTGGTGTGTTGTGACTATACTTTTAGAAAATCTAAGATTGGATGACCCTGTGCTTTTAGCCTTTTCTGATGGCCTCTGCTTAGATGCATCACAGCAGGAGGAATACACGTGAGAGCAAACTAATGAATATATATATGAAGTCAAAGAGATTCAGAGCCCACACACATTGTTTTAATAAAACCCTTCTTGTAGAACTAATCATGGCCTTAGTCTCAGAAATACGTTTATCTTCTCCAAGTATGATACCTCAATTACCTAGTCAGACATTCCATTATCTCCCCAAAACCACTACCATGGAGACTAATCTTGCACATGAACTTTAGAATGATAAACAATATCTAAACCTTGCAGGATGTCAGAGAAAAACAAAATGACACATTGTTGAAGAATTTCTACATTTTATCACCAGGAAACATATAAGGGAATTGAGATAATTTTAGGCTGGAGGGCATAACATAAATGCACGACATCTGGTTCCATGTGAAAGAGAAGAAATATGTGTGATTGTTGGGCAGGAGGAAATCTATCAGTTATTGATGGCATATTTTAGCTGGCTCAGCATAAAAGTGCTACTGCTTGGTGGCTGTTTTAAGTTGGCCGTTGTTTCTGAGTTTTCATTGGTTGGGACTACAAAAATATATTTCTCATGAATTTTGTGCTGGGCACATTTAAGCAAAGTCTTGATGCCTTTGTGGGTAGCTTTGGTCACCATATGCAGCCACTATAAAGAGTTCTGATGAAACAAACCAGCTGAAAGCTGCAAAAGGGACAATCTTCTTCAAGGGTTGAGAAAGAAGCTCAAATATTGAGAATTCTTTGTACTTATTATAGACAGGTTGTTTCAATTAGACACAAATAACAAAGTGAAGGTCCTTCAAAATCTGTGCCCTTCACCTCATAACAAAAGGATGTCATACAAAAACTTTTTGATTAGAATCTCCTAGAAAGGGATCTTATATCATTTCCCTCTCCCAGCTATCATAATTCAGTAATTGTAACACTGCACAATAATATTTTTAAAGCCGGAAGGGAAAATACATCTCCAAAAATGATAAATTTTAATGAAAAGAATATAGTGAACTAGAACAAATGTAGGTATAAAGTTGAATGAATCTGTGTATATATTCATAGTCATTCATAATACATTATATGTTACATGATCCTAACTTATTATTATATAACCTATAATCTTCCCAAGACGATAACTTATGATTAAAAGATATAATTAGAACAATTCTTAGAAAAGTCAGAGAAAGGATAGTTTGCAAATGGATTTACTTTCATTTAACTCTCATTCCAGTGACAAATATGGACCATATTGGTCTCAACTGAACTGAGATCTAAAACCATTTTACTTGACATTTTGGATTAATTTGCTTTTGTAACTATGGAACCAGTACAAAATTGCATGATGTTGGGTGATATACTTAGGGCACTGTACTTGGATTCTATTAAGTTTGACCAATGCAAAGTTCCCAATAGTAAACATATTGACCTAAGAAAAATGACATTTTATGTGGTGCATTTTAAAAGAAGTCCATTTTGATCTAAATTATTCAGCTACTTTGAGTTTAAATTTTGGTAACCCTGTAAAAAGTGAACAATAGTAGTAATCCATTAGCAGTGTGTGGGTTAAAGGAGACAGTGTGGAAAGAATGCAAATAGCTGTTATTTTTATTGCATTCAGTTAGAATCCTCAAAAATCCCCGTGAAGTTGTTAAGTTTATACACTTTTTACTCCCTGCTGTTTAAGCCATGTCTTGGTTAGATTACACAAGGGCTTATGTGTTTTTATTTCCTTCTGAATATGATCTGAGTTTTCTTCCATTTAGTGTTTATTCTCAAAGCTATTTTCCTTCTTTCAGTTTACAGTACAGATTTCTTCTGAATGGGTAGAATATTTATACATTTCATTAACAGTATGTACTCAGGCTTTTTGGTTTGTTCATCTAGCAAAACTTTGAGTAGAAAAGGCACTTGAGAATTTTTTCCTCTACCATTAGGGAACTGGAACTAATTCCTTACAATCTCCAAGAGCTTTAAGCATTTGTTTTGTTTAGGAGTTAAGCAGCTGTGCTGGCAAGTTTTTAATGTGGTGAATGTGCTTTGGCCATTTATATCTGGGTGACAGATTTTACAAACACTCGTCAAGGAAGACCTTCAAAAACTCTAGGCTGGACTATAGTTCCATCTTAGATGGGATGTTTCCATGTTTTGATGAGATGAACTTCCAGAGAGGTGTTTTGACATTCAGTTTCATTTATGTCTTGCCACTTGTCCAACTTCAAAATAGGCATTTACTTCTAATCATGAATGGAGCCATTATATCATCTATTTAAAAGAAGCTCATGCTGTATCTCAGGTTTTTAAAAAGTCAACTTTTACAAAATGGTGTAATAGTGTGCAAGGTCTTCTTAAAATAGAAGCTGGTGACCATTGTCCGCGGTTTCCTCCCATTACTTCACTGAATTCCAATGTACTAAGCTCTGCACCATTCTCAACATGGTGTCATGGTAGTTTTTCTCTCTGTCTGCTCACAACATGTTTCTCTATCAGGACTTTTTTTTTTTTGTCTTCTTTGACTACCAAAATCATCCGTATGAAGCAGCTCAAAGGCCATCTTTCTGTGAAGTCCTCTTCTCTTCCTTCAGACAAGTAATCATTTATTGCTCTGTTTCCCATAGAGCTGTGCTCAGGCTTTCTAGTGTGATTATAGTTTATTTTAGCTCTCTTTAGTCTATGAGCGCCAATAAAGCAAAGACTCTGACTTACTCATTTTAGCTTTCTTAGGGCCTCAATGCTCAAGGAACATTTTATACAGAAGGGTGAATGAAGGGTGAGTTTCTACTGCTTTTGTGATGCCTATTCCCCCTGAAAAAAAATGATTCGGGATGAAAGTTCCTGATCACTCAGTGAATATTCTAAAAACATGAACTTTCCAGATAATAAAATTACTGAAATATTTTGGAAGAAAAATAATTTTCAATATATGATTTTTCTGTATCTGGCAGGGCATTAAAGAGGGAAATATTTGGGGTCCACTTCTCTAATTCCAGTTATAAATAGAGTAAACATGGAGATGACTTTTTTGGCATTGAGAAACAATCACTTGCATTTCAGTTTATAACTCACCCCAGTGCTGTGGCTACTCAGTGCTATGCTGTCGGGAGCCGAGCCAGAGGACCTGCCTAAGCAGATGAGGCCTGTAGGAAAGAGCGAAGCCTTCAGTAGATTACCCCTCCCATCGAATGATGCCAAGATGGCGCCCGTTTCCTACTTCCGTATTCTTACCCTCAGCTTCTGCCTAGTTACAGCTGATGTCCCCCAATCAGACTTTGCCATGCCTTGTTACCCTATAGGACAGGACTATAGATATAAGGACAGAGCAGGAGGTAGAGAGGAAGAGAAGACACGCAGACCATAGAGAGTGGAGGACTACGCGGGGTTACTCAACAGAGAGAGCCCCACTGGAGAGTCCGATCAGGGAGGAACGTTCCGGGGACGACCTGTGTGGAGAGTCAATAAACGCGACCTCTGTCTCTGCATTCTGGTGTGTCGTGTGAGTCAGTTCCCCTGCCGGTCGGGGGTTCAGAGGCCGCGCGGCGCATTTTGGTGGCCCGTACGGGGAGCTGATCACCCCCGTACTGCAGAGACAGACCGCTTTTGGCTTACCACACGGCAGCGGTCGTCGGCCAGGTAAGTTGGGAGTACGCCTGGGCCCTGGGTGGCGCGCACCTACAGGGCAAGTTTCTTAACTCCCCTGGTGTACATACGCCAGGTATCGAGGTGAGCAGATCTTAGCCACCCGAGGGTATCTTTTGATAGAATATGGGCCAATTACCGAGCAAAGAGGCTGGGGATTTAGCCAAGGCCCTTAAGAGACTGTTAAAAACAAAAGATCTTGGGGTAAGTCGTGCCACTCTCGAGCTGTTTATTGCCGAGATTGACCGGATAGCCCCGTGGTTCCTACCCACGGGACGTTTGACTTTGCCTTCATGGGAGAGGTTGGGGGGGGATCTGGCCTCTGCCGAGCTCGGCGGGGACTTATCCCCTTCCGTTCGCCCCTTGTGGGAGATGATACATACCTGCTTAGAGAAGGAAAACGAGGGTTTCCCGCCCGCTGTCCATGGTGCAGGTATCGAAGAGGTGAGAGAAGCCTTCGAACGGGCGAAAGCTGAAAACTCTAGGGAAGGTTCCCTTCGGGAGGAAGACCCCAGGGGGGAGGAATCGGACTCGTCTGATTCCTATTATGAAGAAGCACAGTCCAGGAAAAGCATCTACGGGGGTCTCCGACGCGAGCTCCGCGCCATCTCAATGGGGGACGCGGAGGGAGAAAAAGAGAAGCCCTCTGCTGACCCCTGCTGGCGACAGGAGAAATTACCTTCGGCCCCACCTTGGGACCCATTTCCGGAGGCGGTGCGCCGTGAGGAACTGTGCCACCAGGGGGCGCAGAGTGAGGTTAGGAGACTGGCGGCTACTATCGGTCCCCGCCCATTGCCACCGTCCTATGCTGAGCCGCCTCGGGGTTCAAGATACTTCCATGGCTCGCTCTGGCGTTCTAAATGGTGGGCGGGACCAAGGATGCCGGAACCAGGGATAGACGTGGGCCCCTATGGAGTGTACCCCATACAAGTTGCCCCAGGCCAGGGTAGGAATGTGTGGGAGCCTTTTGACCTTAAGCAGATAAAAGAGTTGAAAAGCGCGGTCACGACTTTTGGCCCCGAAGCTCCATACACGGTGGCAATACTAGAAAATCTCTGCTCTATTCCCCTTACGCCTGGGGATTGGGCCCAATTGGCTAAGGCCTGCCTTCCAGCTGGCAGCTATCTGGATTGGAGGGCTTGGTATGCTGAGTACGCAGCAGAACAGGCAGAGAGGAATGCTGCCGGGGGTCATAGGGGATGGAGCAGAGACATGTTAACGGGGGAGGGGCAATATGCTGAAGATCAAACGCAGTACCCCAGTGCAGTCTACGAGCAGATCAATACTATTGGAATGCGAGCCTGGAAACAGGTAAGCGGCTCTGGGACCGCATCCGCATGCCTCTCTAAGGTAGTTCAAGGCACCGCAGAACCATTTGTAGATTTTGTGGCTAGAATGCAAGATGCAGCAGAAAAGATTTTCCCTAGTAAGGAGACAGCTCTACCACTGGTCAAGCAACTGATTTTCGAACAATGTACTAAAGAATGCAGGGCAGCAATCGCACCACATAAGAACAAGGACTTAAACACCTGGATAAGAATTTGCAGGGAGATAGGGGGCCCCCTTTCCAACGCAGGTGTGGCCGCCCTGCTCGCAGCGGCTACCAATAACAAAATAAAGGCCAGAGAGAGGCCCCAAGGAGGCGCCTGCTTCACTTGCGGACAGCTAGGGCATCTGAAGCGTGAGTGCCCCCAAAGGAATCGCTCCGGCGGATCCGTCCAAGGGGGAGGGGAGATTTGCAGGCGCTGCCGGAAAGGAGCTCACCGTGCTGAGGACTGTCGTTCCATCTTTGATAGTGACGGAAACCGCTTGAGTGGCAGACAGCTATCAGAGACAAAAAACGGCCAGAGGGGGCCCCTCCAAGGAGTGGGCCCCCGGACCCTGAGAATGTCCCCTCGAGACAGCCAAACCTCACAAGAGCCACGCTCGGCTCGGGAGGACTGGACCTCTGTGCCACCACCAGACTTATACTAACGCCTGAATTGGGTACCCAAATCGTAGAAACCCCATGTTGTGGACCGCTGCCTGAGGGGACAGTTGGACTGGTGTTGGGTAGAGCTTCAGCTGCCCTGCAAGGTCTCATTGTTGTCCCCGGAGTCATTGATTCTGACTACACAGGCCGCATAAAAATTCTGGTCCGATCCCCTAACGGAACTCTGGTCATTAACGAGGGAGATAAGATAGCGCAGCTTTTGTTGCTCCCCAGCCTTCACGGAAAATTCCCCTCTCAGCAGAGGATCAGGGGCGGTAGGGGACCAGGCGCGGGGTTGGGGATTTTCGAAGGGCTGCATTTGACACTTGACAAAAGACCCATGTTATCATTGAGAATAAATGGGAGAAAAATTACAGGGCTTTTGGACACTGGGGCCGATCGGTCTATCATCTCTAAGAAGGACTGGCCCTCTAGTTGGCCCACAAATACAGCAGACAACACACTTCAAGGGTTAGGGATGGTGACAGCTCCTCAGGTTAGCGCCATAACCCTGCCTTGGTGTGATGAGGAAGGCCACCAGGGTCATTTCCAGCCTTTTGTCCTACAACTGCCAGTGTCTCTGTGGGGGAGAGACATCCTTACCCAGATGGACGTCACCCTTACATCCAATTGTTCTCCTCAGGCCAAGGGCATGCTTAAGAATCAAGGGTATATCCCCGGCAAGGGCTTGGGCTCTGCCCTACAGGGCCAGACTTCCCCTGTACCTATGGAGAAGAAGGAAGGCAGACATGGCCTGGGTTTTTTCTAGGGGCCACTGAAGAAGTTCTCCTACCCACCCCAATTAAAATCACTTGGAAGTCCCCAAGTCCAGTTTGGGTACCTCAGTGGCCCCTGCCCAAGGAGAAGCTCTCAGCACTAACGGAAATAATAAAAACCCAGCTTCAAGCTGGACACTTAAAGCCGTCGACTTCCCCATGGAATACCCCCATTTTTGTCATCAGGAAGAAATCAGGCAGATGGAGGCTGCTCCATGATTTGAGAGCGATCAATGCGCAGATGCAACCCTTAGGGGCAGTTCAAAGGGGGCTTCCGGCACTCTCAGCGATCCCAAGACATTGGCCAGTCTATGTCATAGACCTTAAGGATTGTTTTTTCTCTATTCCCCTGCATCCGGAAGACACCCATCGATTTGCCTTCACCCTGCCCACGGTTAACCAGGAGAGCCCTGATCTCAGATACGAATGGGTGGTCCTACCTCAGGGTATGGCCAACAGTCCCTCTATGTGTCAAATCTATTTGGATTCCTTGCTGACCCCTATACGAAAAGCCTTCCCCAAGATTAGATGCGTTCATTATATGGATGACCTGCTTATCAGTGCAAAGGAAACAAAAATGTTAGAAGATATGTTAGGCCAACTGGTCAAGGCCCTGAGAAAGGCTAACTTGAACATTGCCCCTGACAAGATTCAAGGGGGAGAAGTGGTGACCTACTTGGGTGCCAAACTGTCCTCTACTCTGGTTTCTCCGCAGAAGGTAACCATCAGAACGGATAATCTCACCACTTTAAATGACATGCAGAAGTTATTAGGAGATATAAACTGGGTCAGACCTTACTTACATGTCTCCAATTCTGACTTAAAGCCTCTGTTTGATCTCTTGAAGGGGGACCCGGACATTGCCTCCCCCAGAGAGTTCACCCCAGAGGCCAGGGTTGCCTTAGAGAGGGTTGAAAAGGCCATAAGTAGAGCTACTTTACAGAGGATTGACCCAGGACAGCCTTTCGAAATCTGCTTGCTGCAGACCAGATGTCAGCCCACGGCGGTGATTTGGCAAAAGGGACCACTCCTGTGGGTGCACCCTAAGGTCTCACCTGCCAAGGTCATTGAACACTACCCGGAATCAGTTGCTTCTCTGGCATTGGAGGCGCACAGTAGAGCGATCCAACATCTTGGTTCCCCGCCTTATGCCATTCGGGTGCCCTATACTGCTTCTCAGATAAAGACCCTGACCGCCTGCCTGGATACTTGGACCATCTTGAGATGCGTGTTCCCCGGGGATATAGATAATCAATTTCCTAAGGACCCCATACTACAGTTTGTTACTCAACATCCGGTGATATTCCCAAAGATCACCGCCTCCGCACCTCTTGCTCATGCAACAACTATCTATACTGATGGGTCGAAAACCGGGATAGGGGCCTATGTAGTCTCAGGTAAGTCTCCGGTTACCATACAGTTTGAACCAGATCAACCACAGGTGGTAGAGTTGTTGATTGTACAAACAGTTCTCCAAAAATTTTCAGAGGCCCTCAATATTGTTTCTGATTCGAAATACGTTGTTAATGCCCTACAGGTCCTGGAAACTGCGGGCCCAATCAAGCCAACCTCTAAAGTAACAAACTTGTTCTTATCTATCCAGGCATTGCTCACGAGTAGACACCATAAAGTGTTTATCACTCATATAAGAGCACATACGCACCTACCGGGGCCCATGGTGCAGAGCAATGCGGCCGCGGATGCGGCTACTCGCCCGCTATGGATTCTCAATATACTGTCCCCACTGGAACAAGCCCGTCAATTTCATGACAAATTTCATGTTAATGCCAGGACTCTTGCCAATACATTCCATATCCCCAGAGCAGATGCACGCGACATTGTGCGACTCTGTGGCTCATGTGACACCCATTCGCCTGTAGTGTCAGTCGGAGTTAACCCTAGGGGGTTGACCCCCGGCGACATTTGGCAGATGGATGTCACTCATGTGGCAGAGTTTGGTTCTCTAAAGTATGTTCATGTCTCCATAGACACCTGCTCTCATATAATCTTTGCGTCAGCGGAAACAGGGGAAAAGGTGTCTAATGTGATTAACCACTGCCTGGCAGCATGGGCAGCCTGGGGAAAACCCAGACATCTCAAAACAGACAATGGCCCAGCATACACTGGGAAATCTTTTGCAAAATTTTGTGAAACCATGCAAGTCCAGTTAAAACATGGAATCCCCTATAACCCACAAGGACAGGGCATCATTGAGAGAGCCCATAAAACCCTCAAAAACATCTTAACAAAACAAAAAGGGGGAATAGGCCACAGCCTGACCCCAAAAGCAAGACTATCCATGGCACTGTTTACATATAATTTTTTGAATCAAAACTGCAATGATCGCTCCCCGGCGATGGAGCATTGTAGCCCTTCTCCCGCCAACAAAGGATGGGTAAAATGGAAGGATGTCCTAACGGGACAGTGGATGGGCCCAGATCCAGTGGTCAGCTGGAACCGAGGCGCGGTTTGTGTGTCCCCACAGGAAAAGGAACCACTGTGGGTACCGGAGCGATTGATAAGAAAGACTCCAAGCCCCACAAAGGAAGAAAAAGGAGAAGGGGACCATAATGCTAAGGACCAACTTGACAACGCAGAAGGAGAACAATGACACCCTAGCCGAGGCACCGAACCACCTACTGCTGGGTGTGGTAATGTATACTCTGGTATTCCTCTTTGGGGTCTGCCTGGGACGGAGCGCCTTCTTGTTTGCTCATGCACCGCGCCCTGTCAACTGGCATAAAATATGCCTGGCGGTACTACTGCTGATTAACGGTGCTTATGCTGAAATAGTATGGGGGGCTACATCCCCCAGCCCTGTCCATTGTTTCAGTTACATCTCCAACCCTCCCGCGAACCTATGCCCACAACTGTACAGCTAGATTGCCATGCCTTCCTGATGCCCCGATTACTTCCCATGAGTTCAATATCACTGTGCCCCTCTCTAATGATATGGTGGTTTTCTCCACCTTTAAGCCCCCAAATGCTTCCTCGCTGCCCAACTGGATCATGTTTACTGAGGAAAGCATCAGTTGGGGACCGAGAAAGACAGGTGCCTCTGGATGGCATCCTTCTTCCCCGAGGAGATGAGTGATGGAGTCAATGACGGGTAAGGCGGGAGGGGCTCTCCCGACCAACCTAAGACAGACCCCACTCTATTAGGGTCCTCTCATGGAGCTAAGTTGTTGGCATTGAGATGCGAGACCAAGGGTACTGCAGTGCCACCCGCCCCAAAGCTGGGGGGAAGGCAGGAATGAATGTCTATATGCATCCAGGTTCGGTTCACAAAAGCCTGGCCCTGCGAAAAAATGAACCACTCACCTCAAGCATGGTCCTAGCGCGAGGATATGCATCGAAATGAGGTGATGCACAGCGGGGTATAGACCTCTACATTCTCTCATGCCGTGGCCTACAAAGTAGGCCCACTCCCAGGTATCTAACAACATCATACCTTGGAGGGACCCTTAGATCCACCGCCTTTAATAAAGAAAAAAGGGGGAGATGTCGGGAGCCGAGCCAGAGGACCTGCCTAAGCAGATGAGGCCTGTAGGAAAGAGCGAAGCCTTCAGTAGATTACCCCTCCCATCGAATGATGCCAAGATGGCGCCCGTTTCCTACTTCCGTATTCTTACCCTCAGCTTCTGCCTAGTTACAGCTGATGTCCCCCAATCAGACTTTGCCACGCCTTGTTACCCTATAGGACAGGACTATAGATATAAGGACAGAGCAGGAGGTAGAGAGGAAGAGAAGACACTCAGACCATAGAGAGTGGAGGACTACGCGGGGTTACTCAACAGAGAGAGCCCCACTGGAGAGTCCGATCAGGGAGGAACGTTCCGGGGACGACCTGTGTGGAGAGTCAATAAACGCGACCTCTGTCTCTGCATTCTGGTGTGTCGTGTGAGTCAGTTCCCCTGCCGGTCGGGGGTTCAGAGGCCGCGCGGCGCACTATGCAATTAATAATAGCACTGAAAGAGAATGTTTGTTCTCCAGGGACAATATCTCTGCATTAGTTGCTTCATTTCATAGGATTAATTTTCATAGGTCAGGGATTAGTTACAATTGGTTCGAAGTGAGAGACCAGAAATACGAGTACACATGAGATTATTAGGCAAATGGTTAAAGAAATTAAAATAATTAGATGAAAGCCAAGAATCACAGGTTTTGCATGTATTCAGATTTGGGACCATGTATAAGATGGTTGACACATAAAAGAGAAAGGGATTGCAGTTCACGGTATTCTTCCAGGGGCAGGGTGGGAAATCCCTGTGAGGAGGGCATATATATTTTTACTGTGTTACAGAGAAGTCAGGTTCCGGGAGCAAGTTAACAAACAAAATCAGCTGATAAAATGGTTGGTTCCTAGAGTCTGGCTCATATGGAATGTATAGGTGTTGGACTAAGCCAATGTTAAAAAACATCGCATAGGGATTGCCTGGGATTTTGACTA
The DNA here is from genome assembly GCF_034190915.1 of Cavia porcellus. Classification (NCBI taxonomy): domain Eukaryota; kingdom Metazoa; phylum Chordata; class Mammalia; order Rodentia; family Caviidae; genus Cavia; species Cavia porcellus. The sequence goes on from NW_026947487.1 coordinate 96,772,822, forward strand.
AGAGAAGGTTCATTTTGAAGTGCTGGCTTCCTTCATTTCCACTGTACTGCAAGTTAATTCTGATAACTGCTGGTCGTTCTTCCCACTATGCTGGAAGAATATTCAGAATAATAGGGATAAATTACAGTATTTAATAACTATTCAAAGACAGATTTCAGAATCAGAAAACCACGATTTTGGGTTTCAAACAGATGAGACTTGAAAAATTTGATGATGCTGTTAGAGCTTTACTTTCCTCACCTGTGAAGTGGAAACGCTTTTGGCCTCCTTGCTTACTCCTGATCCAGATTAGTAAGTGGTACGTAGAATATTTGAAGTAGTGCTTGGTACATGCTAAGCTCCGAATTAACATTAGTGATTATATTTTAACTTTAGCACCAGGTTTATTTTCATTTTTAGGATTGGTTTACTCAGATTTATTTCCAAGTGTATCAGAATTGTAAAAAGACAGCTGCAGTGTAAAAACTGAGGTAATTATTTTTGTTGTTCTGGACATGTAATGTTTAATAAAACTCCAGTTAAGTTCATCCCCTTGTGAAATTATCCTTCTGATGAACTATTATGCAATACAAAATTGAAATAATAGCTACTCTCCTATTCTATGCCTTCCCAATATCAGTGTAGCTAGGCATTTTGATTCCTCTTTTCTGTTTGCTGTAGGTATGTCTTAAGACTATGCACATACTGACTGACTTTTAGCACATTTCTTCCTTTTAACTAGAGATTCTGAATTCAGGGACTGAGTTGAATTGTGCATGGTGACCCTAACATCTGTACTGCACATGTATCATGGTAGCAATGACTCCTTTAAAATGATCAGTGAGTGAAATGCATAGATGAATATTGAAAGAATGAATGACCTGAATAAGTCAACCCTTTTTGTTCCTATTTCCTTTCTAAAAATTCCTCCCATTCCCAAGAAATTTCTCTTTCCAGGATGACTATACGTTCATCCTCCCAAACCATGATAATCTCTATTAAGTGTTTTCAAGAAAAATACCACATTCTTCTTTCTTCTTGAGGAATTTGCATTTTAATTAAGCTTTATAGGCATTATTAATATGCACGATATAATAGAATATTGTATAAGAACAAGCTACAAACTGGGAGATGAACCACGTGTTTGAAGAAATTGTTAAATTTTTCAAGTGTTCCTCAAAAGGTGAATGGTCCACTCAGCTCAGTGTATGTATAAGTTTAACTTTATATTATTTTGAGTTTGTATCCCAGGAATAAGGAAATCGATCTATTTATATATTTGCTTTCATTTTATTGGAAGATACTCTCTTGTACAAACCACAGATATATCCCATCTTCTCAGCCAAGAACCTAATGTATAAGGAGTGTAAGTAAGCATTCTTTGATGAAATCAAAATATTTTGGGAAGTTAGAATTTACAGATGCTAAGGAATCTTAGAAATCACATTTCTCATTCCTCTATGTTCAAATCAGTTTTGTGGATTAAGAAACTTTGGTTCACAACATTTATTCTTGCAAATGTTTTCAAGTAATTCAAAGGAAAGTAAGTTCAAGTGTGATCCCAGTCAATCCTGATAGTAATAGCACTCTAAGAACTGCAAGTAGAGTAGAAACAACAATCTCTACAACTGGTCATGAAGCAAATAAAAAGTTTAGGATTTTTTTTTTAGTTTCATAATATTGACAATAATAATACTATTATTAATAAAGCGACAATTTATTTAGTTGTTGGTATTTTTTACTGTGCCTCAAAAACAGTATCGTTGTGGTTTGGACTGATCTTTCCCAAACTAGCAAGGAGGTTCGATAATCTTGTTTGAAATAAAAGAAACAGCATGTTAGAGGTTAAGTATCTGATATGAGATAGACATTTGATCTCTGTGCACAAGATTCTGCTCTCAACCCGAAGCATCTATGCCTCTTTACCTACAGAAGGCAGGTGATATCCATTTGTAAAACAGAACGATGCTTGTGCAAATTTATCAACATTGTATAGTGCGTCAAAGAAGAACTTTGCAGAGAGAATGTTTATCTTCGGTATCTTAACAATTAACAGTACTAGTGCTTTTTTAGGCTTCTTTAACAAGTGCTTTGGAGGTAGACTCAGCACACTTCCATGAATAGATCCACAAAGCTGCTCGTGGAGTTTCCTTCTCAGTGTTGGCCACTAAATTCCTTAAACAGCCTTGTCTGTACTTTGCAGCTTTCATTACAGTTCTCTTCCTAGATTCTGGAAGCTGAGACTGTGGGAAACATGTGGCCGGGTACAGAGTTAACCCACACTTGTGGCATGCAGGGTCTGCAGAGCCCAGAAAGAGGCCCTACTGTGACCTGCTCTTCTGTGGCTGTACTTGATACCAAAATAACCCCTGCCCACTCCCAACACCGCAGGTGGAGAGGTGTCTAACTCGTGGACTGTTTTGTAGATGCAGCCTTCTGAGACCAGCCCTCTGAGAGTGTCTGTCAGGACAGTTGTCCATGTTTGTAACTGAAATGGGTAAGCTTCATAGTCAATGGAAACATTTTTCTTCTTATTTCCCATTTTGGAAAAATCAATAAATGGTTTATGATGCCTTTCAAACAGGTGGAAAGACTGGAAAGCAAGTTTTTCCCTATTATTATGGAGGAACTGAACACCTTGGGTCTTCTGGGATAAATCCAATTTTAAATATTCTGTCTTGACCCTCCATTGTATACTTGGCTCATAGTTACTGATTTTTGATTACAGAGATATGTTATTTTTGGATAGCAAAATTGAAAAGAATGTATTTTAGATAGTTTTTGCCACTTATTCATAATTAGGGACATATGTGACTACACGTATCTGATGTATAAATACAGTATACACTAAACAGTGTTGCACATGTGTTTATGTGTATGTGTGTATGCATGTGTTTGTATATAGCTGTGTGTATTTTGTCCTCTAGTTCCACTATAAAAATAAGAAAATTGAAGCTCACAAATTTCTAATGGTTACATTGCTTTTGATTGGTTGAGGTGGAATTCCACCTGCCTTTAAAGTGTGTTGCTTTTTTTTTTTTTTTTACAATTTTTCTATATACACAATCTCATTGTTTACCATATTTTAATTTTGACTTTGCTAGAGCTTGAACTGTGTGCTTCAAAGTTTAAGCAAGTTGTGTACAGTTGTCCTCAAACCCTTGAGTTTACTTTCAGAAGCAATATTTCTATCTCCACCTGGGATAATTCCTACTGAAAACATGTTCCTGCTCACTGATTTACTGATCAGATGAAGGGGTCCCCTGCCCAGGTCAGAGCTTTCTGTGTGTTCTCTCCAGTTTCTCATCATTCTTCCCTTCCCTGATCACTTAAATCTTTGCTCCTGGAATATGGGGCATCAAATGCCAGACACCTAAGCTCCTGTCTGCCTGAAGATGCATAATTGATTGCCAGGCACTAATTACCTGGATCGTTTGAGCACAGGGACAAATATAAAAGTGATCACCGAACAATTAAAAAGAGATTTGTCTTTTTGCCATGTCTCTGTCTCTGTCATTTGCAAATGTCTGTGAGTTTCCTTTTAGCCTGTTTGTAAGAATCCTGCTGAGATGGGACTTGGTGGTTTTAAGAACCAAGTGAGATGCCTGTCTTTCTGCAGGTAGTTTAGCAGAGCACTCACATCTGTGGGGAGTTTACCTACAGCTCCCAGGAGCGAAATTATCCATTATATTTCTATAAATATTTGCTTCAGTGACATTAAATTAATTTATATGAGCTTGGAGGATCAGGTTTTCCAGGACCTTATTGCTTTTTTCCCATTATCTACAAGAAAACCATCCTGATCATATTTAATAGCCAAAAACTACACATAGCTTTTATTTAATTTATTTGGCAGATACTGCCATCAGGTATCATCACAGAAAGCTTTCTATCAGAGAAGAAAGTGTTAAAATCAAACTATTTTAAGGAAAATAACCTACTGAGGTTTGCCAGATTCAAAATTGTAAGAGTGACCCCTAGTGACTATGAACTACTTAAATTTTTGCTGAACCTCTGCAAAGTGTTAAATGTGGCCATATGAAGGAAAACAAAACAAAACATAAGCAGGAGGCACTTAATTTGTATCATAAGGAACAGTTTTTGAATTTTAAATTTAGTAGTCATACTTGAAAAATTATAGGATTTTTTAGAAAACATTTATTGCATATATATGTGATATATATATATATATATATATATATATATATATATGTATGTATATTTCTCTTCAGTAATTTCAAACCAAGCAGCTTGTGTGGTGAGCCTACTGTGTACAAAGTGCTGTCAGATTCCTGAGGATGAAGCAACAGAGGCCTCCTTGTGATGTCTACAGTGCTCACAGTATCAGGAGGAAATGACAAGCAAACAGGTTTTGCAAGGCATGAGAGCCCAGAAGGAGAAGTAAAATATGGTGTGGAATAGCAAGAGCTTTGTCTTAGTTCAATTTTCAATTTTGTCACTAGAACCGAATGTCTATGGCTGCTCCTTCACAAGACAAAGGCATCATTTTGTCTCATAGTTCAGGTTCACGGCTTAGGGGGAGTAGATGGTACTGGCCTTCTTGCTAAAAAAGTCCTACAGAACTGCTCAGTAACCCATACTGAGAGACAGGAGCACACGTGTAATATCTCTCCCTTTTCATAAAATGCTTCAAGAATTGAGTTATAGAAAAAAAAAAAAAAACACTGTAATGATTTCAATTCTAATAAAGTCCCAAAGTCCTCAGCTATAAATGCTATGGTCAAGTTAAATTTCTAATCATTTAACACCTAACACCAAGGACTAATTTTCAACACATGAAATCTTCGGGGACACATTCTAATCACAGCAATCTGTGAGAAAAAAATCTTGCTTTATACTTGTGCATGGCCATTCCTGACCTCATGTAAAGGAAGCCTTTGCCTGAGTAAAAACTGACCTCATGTAAAGTAAGCCTTTGCCTGAGCCGGGGTTAAGAGGCAAACATGAGTCCCTGTAAGAACCAAAAACATTTCAGCTGGCAACGACACACACCATCCAGGGCTGCAAGATCAGGCTTCGGCACAGGCGTGTGATAGTTTTGGAAAGGCGCAGGAAACGCTGAGTACCATATTGGGGACCACTGTGCTGAAGGCAATGAAAGAAAGCTTAAATAAGGAAACACCATGCGTAGCATTCTGCACAACTTCTGTCTTCAGAGCAGAGGCTAGGCAGGGAGCAACAAGAACACCTGCAGAGAAAACAAATAGGAAGATCCTAGTATTTGCAATATAGGAAATAATGTTTTCTCTCTTTTTCATGTGAACACAGGAGCTAAATTTGGTGCTTTATACTAGATGCAAATTCCTATTACTAGCCAGTATATTTTTAAAATGTATGTTAATTAGGTGTCAATATTCACTTATTAATTAGCATTAGGTTTAATCTGAGGAAAATGCACAATGCTCTCCCTCCATGGATATGTATGTATATATTTATAAATGATTTTATATCTATAAATTACAAACACATAAAGCAATATGATTTATTAGTGTAAATTTATGTTTTCAGTTAGCTAGACTTGGAAACATTGATTTAGATGTAGCAATTAAGTAAGCCCATGTTTCATTTTAGAATGAAAGCTTTACAATTTTTATTACATGCAGATTTTCAAATGAACTGAAATGTAACTGAAGCAAAAATCCCCTAGGATTTTTAAGTCTTATTTCAGAAATCCAAATATGGTACTATAGGTTTGGATACACAAAAGTATTTATTTGAAATTATCACTGCCTGTCTTACGCGGCCACAACAACAAGCCATACACTGGGTGGGTTAAAGTAAAATTATTAGAGTGAACTTTCTCAAAGTTCTGGAAACTGGAGGTACAAGATCAAACTGTTGGCTGGTTTAATTTCTCTGAGGCTTCTGCCTTTGGCATTAGATTAGTACCTTATCACTGTGTCCTCACATGATCACTGCTTTATGTGCGTGCATTCCTGGTGACTCTATCACATGTACTAAGATCACTCTCTGACCTCAGCTTTCAAACACAATCACATTGGGAACTGGGCTTTAATGTGTGAATGTTGGAGAGACACAATTTAGTTTGTAAATGACAAAAATCTCTTTGATCAGAAATTAAATAGAAAAAATGTTTGTTTCAAAGTTTTACTTTAAGAAGGTGCCTTGAGCACACTCAGAAATAAGGCTTTTGATAACAGGGAAAGTAATGATGTCGAAAATTATAGTAAAAGCTGCGGTACATAGCACAGATGGTGCCTTCAGAATTGAGGCATTCATCTCACCAACTGCTAGTGTTTATTGTTTACAGTGAAATCTCAAAGCTGAGTTTCACTTCCCAAAGGAAATGCCACTGCCTTGCCCAAGGTTTTATTTTTTGCCAGGTAGCAGTTTGACATTTAAGGAATGGTCAATACAGGGTCTGAATACCTGTATCCAAATCTTCATCATGAATAAGGCACCTGGGTATGGAGACATCCAAGTTCTGGATACTTAAGCCTTCACTGAAACTTCATCTACCTCTGCGTAATCCGGCTTTCCACCTTTCTATTCCAAGAGTAGAACCGAAAGCACTAAGCAGAAGTCTATCTATTTCAGTGTCCAGAAAATCTAGCTGTGTTAATTTAAACACTGAATGACAAAAGTGACATAATACATTTTAATGACAGTGAACATTAAAGCTAGGATATAACTCACATATATCTCATTTTTCAAAAAATATTATTTCTCTAATAAATTTTAATTTAATTCTTCTATTAGATAAGCATTATGATAACAGAAATTTTATTAAACTTTTTGCTGAGGCATTACTAAAATGTGATCCAAAACTACTGTTAACATTAATTTTTTTAAAATGGTTACAGTGAATTATACATTGTCAATATTTCTTCTAAAATTATGTCCCTTGCTTGAAACATTCATCTCTGACACCTGTGCAAATAGTTCTGGAAAGGCTTTTTATTTGCTGTTGTTGTTTGCTGCTGTTATTGTTGGTGGTGGTATTTTGCAAGCATACTCTTCCTGTTACAAGTTTGCTGTGCATACATATTGCATTTATGTGGGGAGTCAGTACACATGCATTACACATCTGAATTCTTTCCGTTCTTTTCTTATCCTTGCCTTCCTTTTCTGCTCTTTCCATTTCTTGGTCACCTGCCCATTTGCAAAAGTTCTGTTGTCATAAATTCATCTTCCAATTCTGTATTTCCATTCCCTTCCTTCCCTTCTCCCTTTCCCTCTATCTCTCATTCCACATTCATGTGGAAAAGATATTCCTGCTTAGTATTTATCTATCTGCTATTTCTCTCTCTCCGTCTCTCATGTATATATATATATATATATATATATATATATATATATATATATATAGGTGTATGTATGTATATATGCATGCATATATGTATTGTGTGTGTCTGTGTGCTCAGTTTCCAGTTCAAAAGAAACTACAGTATTTAATTTGATATGTCTGACTTATATCACTTAATGTTATGGTCTCAGACTGCATCCATTTCCCAACAAATCCCTCAAAGCTATCTTTCTTTATGTGCAGTAGTACTTCATTGTGTATAAATACTATATTTTATTTATTCATTTATCTATTAGTGGGTCTATGGGTCATTTACAACATTTAGCTATTATAAATTGTTCATTTATAAACATAGGTATACATATATCCCTGTGATATGATGAATTGAACTCTTCTGCAAAGCTACCTGGAAGTGGAATAGTTGGGTCAAATGAAATTTCTACTTGTAGTGTTTTGTGGAATCCTCATGCTGATTTCCACAGTGACTGAACTAGCTTACATTCTTAGCACAAATGTGCACTTTGTTTTCCCACATTGTTGCCTACATTTTATTTGCTTTGTTACGATAGCCATTGTCTGAAGTAAAATATCATTTCAGCGTGTTTTTTGAATTTGTGTTTCTCTAGTGGCTAGTAATGTAGAAATCTTGTGTCTTAAATTTCTTTTGTTGTACTCTGGCTAGCTTAATGTACTGGATTGATTCAAAGTGTTTACCTATCATGGTCATTGTGACTTTTTGCAAGAGCCAGAAGTCTCACAGTGCAGTATCTCGTGAATTTGGTGGATGGAGACCCAACATAATGTTTTTATTAGACAGAAATTCCCAAGAACATTTTGAATTGATTCAGGACATCAAGGCATCCTGATCATGCCATTCATGAGATCAAATTTTCAGATATGATTCAGAAAATGGCAAAAATGACAGAATAAGTATTCTTAAAGCCAAAGGGAGCATTTTCAAGGAAGTTAACACCTCTTTCTATCTATGAATGTTTCATTACATTGTAGAATTTGAAGCTATCTTTACCGTGACCTGAATGTAACATTCATACTGTGCCTAAAACTGTATTCATTTTCTGTTACAATTGATTTCTAATAACTTTAAACTTTTTATCCTTTTCCTCCTTTAAAGTAAATTTCAAATAATGGAATTTCAAGAATCAGAATAGAGAAGTAAACACACATATATTCTTTCAAATATTGCACCCATATCCTTGCTATTGATCCCCTCTCAGACCAAGTTATCACTCTGACCTCTATCCTGACACTACTATAGATCATGGACACTGGAGAGTTTTATAGCTGCTATCTTTGTTGGCTGGTTTTAGCACCTCAATTCTTAGCAATCCTACTATGCCTAAAACAGCAGGAAGCAGATACATAAAAACTAAACTGTATCTCCAGCTTCATATTATAAAGCAGCAGATCTCCTTAAAGTCAGCAGTGTGGGCTATGCTTTCATTTGACTCTATTTCAGAGCAAGAAGTTCTTGGGCTCTCAAACTACTGTTGTATTCAGCGGAATTTAGCTTGTTTCAGAGCAGTGGCTGTGGAATTTACTTTCCACATCTTAAACGTTCAGTGATCTGCAGAACTCACATCCTGATATACTGTACCCTTGGATATTTGTGACAATAAACTTATTTTAACAGATGGGAAACATTTCTACCTACCAGCTAATTTTTGATTAAATAGATACCTAGATGGGGATCTGGTTAAAAGTAATGCTTTTTTGTGGATGCCTTTAATGACTATCTTGAATTGAAGTAAAGAGGTTTTCATGCTCCTCTATGGAAAAGTTGTTTTGATGCATGCTGCTCTGGAGCAGAGAGAATGTGACCTTTACAAAATATCCTTCCTCATTTTAAGCTATTCCCCTCTTGAAAACTAAGGACTATCTGTTGACAGTACACCCAGTAAGTAGGGACTAAATCCCCCTGGCTTAAGAGAAATATGAACAGGGTTCTTGTGTTTGGTAAAGTCCAAGATCCTGACTGTAGGGGAAAATGTCACAATGCCTTACTATTTGCATGTATATCATAAGAAAATTTCAGTGTGCTAAACTTACTGCAAGAATAATATAATACATGATCTTGGAAGTAACATCAGTTTTAGGAAAAGTTCAAATACTGGTTATGAATGTATAGAAATGGATTCAAGCATATTCATTAGTGCCCCTCCCCACCAGTTTCTCTAGGAAAGGCTGGTAGGTAAGAGATACAAGTTCTCTCCTGGCCTTACATCAAAACCTCTCTATGCACTAAAAAATCTCTCTTCATCTGCACATTAATGTGTATATGTGTGTTTGTATGCAAGTGTGTATTGAATGAATATGATAATCATTAATTTTTAAAATGTGACATGTAGCAGTTTAACAGCATGTGATGTTTCAATCATATTTTAATAAAAGATATTTTGAGAATTCACAGAATTTTTCTAAAAATGAACTTAATGAGTGTTGAAAGAAGGTTGAAAGTGAGGTATATTCATTGGATTAAAAAATAATTAGTTATTTCAAGCATCTGTAAGTAATTTCAGATATTCACAGTCATTTGGAAAACTTTGGAGAAATGGCAGTTTGGTTAAAGTCTCTTATTAGAATAGTGGGAAAGATTGAATCAATAGCTAGTTTACACTAACCTAGTGATAATTTTTATTTTACATACTAAGGGTTTTGTGTAGAGGAACCATGAGAGGAGATATAAATATTGACTGTTAAGGTGGGTTTCCTTTTTCTTTATCATCACTGTGAACTAAATTCACTTTCATTAACATTTCAGTCCTTTCTTCTCTATCCCTTTACAAACTGATTCACTGATGACTCCAAATCTGTAACATTTTGACCAATGTCCACATTCATTGAATTCAAATATGTATTTGAAATCTCGATGTAGATTTCTTATAATCACTTGAATATTGGCCTAGGCCCCAAACAAGTCTCTTATCCTCTATCTTAATTATCTAAATCTATTGTTCACTGGTGCCCCTATTTCATCCACAGATGCCACTTTACTGAAATTGTTAAAACATAAATTTTAAATATTAACCTTGATTCATTACTACTTCACCATCTTACCCTTAAAAATAATGTATTTTCACAGAAGAACTGAAAACATCATACCACAGCAATACATGCACACCCATGTTAATAGCTGCACATTTTGTAATAGCTAAATCTTGAAAAAAAACCCAAATGCCTATCAACCACAGCTTGGATAAAAAAGATGGGCTATTTTTATATAATGGATTATTCTTACATAATGGATTATTATTCAGCTCTTAAAGGGATAAACTGAAGACTTTTAAAGATAAATGAATGCCATTGGAGACTGTAATCATACTGCAATAAATCAAATTTGCATGTGTAAACATCATATTTTTTCCAGTAGATATTGTGAAAGAGAAAGGGAAAGAAATGTCTCAAAAGGAAGGAACAGTTGAGGTGAGAGGAAGGAGAAAAAGAAATAAGAGAAAAGATAGATAATAAATGTTTGATCTTTCATTGTCTAGGGATTTTTTTTGCCTATATCTTTTAATCTGAGCAACTACTTTCAAGATAACAATACACAATATACTAACCATTGTTAATCTCCTATTTCTTTTTTTTTAATTCTGTATCACACTATTGTTTTTTTTTCCTTCAAAAAGTAGTGCAGTAGCCTCCAATTTGTCTTCTTTAATTCTTTTCTGAACCTGACTCCCATACATTTCTCCACAGTAAACTTATCCTTATGTTGCTATTATAAATCAGATAGCATCATTATATTTTCTAATAATCACAATAGGTTTCCAATATCATACATTGTATAACACACCAGTGCCTATCACAGTCTGGCTCCTAATCACCTTCTCCAATCTTTTGTCATTCTTTTGCTTGCTCATACTTCGAGACACACTGTCACTGTGTCATGGTTTATGTTGGGGGCCCCCAGACCTCATACATTTGCATCATGCATCTGTGATTGGTTCATTGTCTAGTCCTTGGATTGATGGTGTCAGTGCCACACTCACAGAGGAGTGGAGCCAGGACACAATGTATTGGCAGGAAGAAGGTTTGTCTCTCTCTTTTTTTGCAGATTTCGACCTTGCTGTTTACAGCCGCCAAGAACTGCGGCCCAGCCATGCCTGCCATGCCAGCCTGCCTTGGAGCCAACTGAGTATGGACTGAAACCTCCCTAAACTGTAAGAAATAAAACTTTCCTTTCCCAACTTTGGGCTTCAGGTATTTTGTCTCAGTGATGAGCATAAAGTAACTAAGACACACTGTTAGTGAATCTAGAATACGAAAAAGAAAACATAAATGAATTCTTACTTTGGAAATATGTTATTGCTGCACCTTCTTTCTGAAATTGTTCTCTCTGTGTAGATCTTGTTTATAAGAGGATCTTGCTGAGTTAATCATTAACTCTAGTTGATGAGTTAATAAGTTACTGTAGTCACTATCCTTTCCATATTTCTCTAATACATTACCTTTCTAGATTTATATAATTATCTCTATAGTATATATTCTCATATTAATTTATTATTTTCCTCTCAAATCAATTGAATTTTTATAAGGCAATACCTTACCTACCTTATTTGTAACCTTATGTTTAGCTGTATAAATAATGCTTTCCCTATTGTAAGCATTCAATTAATATTTTTGAATTACGGAACTTATGACAAACATGATAATAAATATTGTTAAAAATTTTTAACACATAATATGTAGCAGTTGTAATCATGGCTTTATCCTATTTTTATATTGATCTTAGAAGGCATCACAATACTAAAAAGAAAATTATGACATTTAATAAGTTATAGCTTTGCTCTGGTAGAATTTTCTTCAATTGGTTTTAGGAATGATTTTATTTCCCTAGTTGTTAAATAAGTAAGGTCTGAAGATGTTCACTTGTTTTCAAATCTATTTCTCTACCATTTTATGGTGAAAAACAAATACATTAAAGAATTTTTCATAAATTGGAGTACTGTTGTAAAGCCCAAACTTATTATCTGAAATGACAATAATTTACTTACTTGAAGGAAATTAATCCAGCAGAAAATATCCGGGAGTAGAAAAACTTTCAGTTTGATAATCAGAGTTAATAAGTGTTAATCCAAATTGCTTTCTTCTAATAATGTGAAGTATTGTGAAAGTGTTGCCAAATTGTTGTGAAAAAACAATTATGGAAAAGCAACCATTGGTTATAGCATTCCATCAAGCAATACTACCAGAGAACAAAGTAAGATATGTTACCGTGTTTTATTAACGGAAATAATGCCTAGTTTCACTGATAATTAGTCACCACGTTTAATACAAATTTAGAGTATGGAACTATTAAAACCCATCAGAAGTACCTCATTAGATCTTACAACATTGAGGAAATAGTTACAAACATATAAAATAAAACTAAAGGCTGCATCAGGCATTTAAGCATTAAGTAAGTGTTGTCATAGGGAATTTTGAGATATACATATTAGCCATGAATATTTGTTAAAAGAAAAACAAGCCGATTAGATCTTCCAGTTAGCCATGCAAGCAAGCCATGAGGGCCCAAAAAGACAGAAACCAAAAAGCACCTTCTGTGAAAGTACAGGCACTTAAACTGAGAATCAGGAACCCACCACCACCACCACCAAGCAAACAGCTGGTTTAGAGCACAAGCTGAATGGACAGCAAATGAGATGCAAAAAGCAACTGAATCCTTAAATTGTTTGGTTGGCTTTGAAGGCTTGGGGCTGGTGGTCTGAGCATCTATTGGGAGGATAACAGTATGCAGTGTGGCAAATGTGGGTAACTACGAACACACTCAACCACCTTATCTTTGATAAAGGAGCCAAGCAGGTTCACTGGAAGAACGACAGTCTCTTTAATAAATGGTGCTGGAAAAACTGGCTCTCCATTTGCCAAAAACTAAAGCTAGACCCATGTCTATCACCATGTACTAAATTAAAATCTAAATGGGTCAAAGATCTGAATATTAAAACAGAAACACTAAATCTATTGGAAGACAAATTAGGTAGAAACCTTGGAGACATAGGAGTAGGTAAAGAATTCATGAACAGGACTCAAACCGCACGGGAAATACTTCCCAGAATCAATAACTGGGACCACTTCTTATTAAAAAGTTTCTGCATGTCAAAAGAAATCTCCAGCATAGTGAAAAGAAAACCCACAAACTGGGAAAATATTTTAGTGAACTCTCTCTCAGACAAGGGCCTCTTGTCTAAAACATATAAAGAATTAAAGAAACTCAGACCTCCAAAATTCAAAGATCCAATCCAAAAATGGGCACCTGAGATGAATACGCAATTCTCAGATGAAGAAATGCAAATGGCAAATAAATACATGAAAAAATGCTCATCATCATTTGTCATTAGAGAAATGCAAATTAAAACCACACTGAGATACCATCTCACTCCTGAAAGAATGGCCAGGATCAAGAAAACCGACAACAAATGCTGGAGAGGCTGTGGGGAAAAAGGAACTCTCCTGCACTGCTGGTGGGAGTGTAGACTGGTACAGCCTTTGTGGAGATCTGTCTGGAGATTTCTCAAAAAGTTGGGACTGGAAATCCCATTTATTCCAGCTATTCCACTTCTAGGCATATTCCCAGAAGAACTGAAAGCATCATACCACAGTGATATATGTGCGCCTATGTTTATAGCAGCACAATTTGTAATCGCCAGATCTTGGAAACAACCCAAGTGTCCATCAACTGAGGAATGGATAAAAAAGTTGTGGTATTTCTGTACAATGGAGTATTATTCAGCTATAAAGAAGGATCACATTGAGATATTTATCAGTAAATGGGCGCAGCTTGAGACCATACTCATAAGTGAAATAAATCAATCTCGCATGTGTGAATACCGAATAGTTTCCCTAATGTAAGTAATGATTCAAATATATAAAAATATGTGGTAATCATGATTCCCCATTAGGTGGCCTTGGAGCCTTATAAAGTTTTCACTCATTAATTAGAAAGGCTTTATTCTGGGCTTCTTGATTTGAAAATATTTGAAGCTAGAGTATATGAAGTTTTATCCAAATATATCAAGGAAAAAGACACTATGGTAACTACTATTAAGTCAGGTTACATGGTGGTGAAGTACTAGGTTGTTGAAACAGTCATGCTGTGACCTCTATTGTTATATTGTTATGTCCTGTTTTATCTCAATCTCCCCCTTATTGTTTTAAAAAAAATTATTTAGTCATTTCTTATGTTTGTCTTAATTAAAGAAAAAATTAAAAAAATTAGGATATATAAATAGTAACTCTTTTTGATTTCCTATTAACTTGTTTTGAAGTCCTGTAGTACTCCCACGATCTTGTTTTGACTGATTAGACTCTGTTCCATTCTATATGGTAGTATCAAGTTTGAAGACATAGGCAACTACTTTGAAGACAATAAGATTCACTAAGATACCCATTCTGGTTTGACTATTGTCTTCTTTGGAAGTCCTGTAATGTTTACAATGCCTAAGTTTTATTGGTCTTGTTCTCTACTGTTTTGTCCAACTTTATAATATCTAATGAGATAGACAATTCTTTTTAAGGAAACAAGGGACAACGTTGATAACCATTGTTGATAAACTTGTACTCTGTTCTACACCATGTGCTATGTCTATCCTTGGTATTGACTGACAGCTTTGTTTTGCCATATCTGACTGTATTCTTCCCCCCCCCCAAAAAAAAGTAATAAGCACTAAGGAGTAATGAAATCCAAAGTGCGTGAATTTTGTTGTAAAAAAGAGAGGGAAAAAAAAAAAAGAAAAAGAGCTCTAACGGATATAACAGCAAGTGTGTTTAGGGGTGTTAAATAGCTGACTGTATCAATGTTTTTGGATCATTGAACACAGCTGTTTGCAGTCTACCTGTTTGAATGTCCACCTTGTATTCTTTGATACTGTGATTTGAGGAACTATTTTCAAGATGATAATATGTAATATACTAACAGGTGATTTCTTACTGTTATGTTTTTTTTGTTTGTTTGTTTTGTTTTTTTTGTTGTTGTTGTTGTTTTGTTTTGTTTTTTTGTAGTTCTGTATTACGTGTATGTACCCTTACACCGCTTTGGTTTGTTTTGTGTTTTTCTCTTTTTCCTCTTAAATAAAAAAAAAAAAATGTGGGGGATTTCCTTCTGTCTTCTTTTGAAATCCAACATTGTTCTCACTGTTTTGTTTTGTTCCAGTTTATTGTTTTCCTTTATTCAATGTTTTAATGGATATTATTCTTTTTTTGTTTGTTTGTTTGATTTTGCTATGTCTGGATGAATGGAAAACTATTGTGAAGATAACAAGAAATACTATGGTAAACATGGCTAATTTCCTATTATTCTGCTTTTAGTTCTGAATCACTTTTGATTGGATTATTCTGTTTTGTTTTGTTAGGCCTTACTATATTTAAAATAAAACAAAATTTTAAAAAGCAATCATACCTCCCTATTTTAGGTATATAAGGAAGATTTAATTAGTATCTCTAATTCAACTGAAAAAATTAAATTTAATCAAAGTGACAAATGCATAATCAAATTATTGTACAAAATAATTTTGATAAATCCAGAGGTTGCTCATGATTATAGGAAACAAGACTTAACATGGGACGTCTTAGATTTTGTATATAATTTAGCTAAGTAGAGAACATGAAGGACTTAGCTTAAAACTATCCCAACAGTCACACCAAAGAAACTCTGAATTGCCTCAGAATATTATCCTTGAAACTGTGAACATAATTTAGAAGTTGTGGTGTTAGAGGTTTCTTGCCTCCTTATTATGATACTCTTTTGGGTGCATCATCAAAGTCTCTGAGGTTGATAAACTCATCAGAACACCAATCTATTCTGAAGTGTCAATTTTTCTTATTAGGAAGAATTATGGGGGGGGATTTCTGTGTTGATCCATGTTTATTCTTTGCTTTCAAGATGTCATTTAAACTTAAAATGCTTTGCTCCTGATGCAACAGGAATCCTTGCCTTTCTAAAGGCAAACGTTAAAATACTTGTTCTGGTAACTGTCTTTGAAAAGCTTGGCCTTTAAATTTTCTGATTTCTGTCTTCTTGGCCCTACTCAACTATGGTGACTAGCAATATTTTTTTCCTAGTTACGGATTTGTTCCACGAGGATGAATCTGATTTTCACTTAGCTTGTGAAGATTCCCTCCTGTGAACCACTCCCGGCTCTGCTGGGTCCTTGCCAAGGATGCTTCCTCACCTGGAATCTTATTTAGAACTTCAGGCAGAAAGTTGGCGTTTCAGCTGTTCGTAGTCATAGAAACTCTGCAGAAGATTAGGGATGGACCTGTAACAGCACACCTGGATCAATAAATATGAAACTGCTTTTCTTCATTCATTCTTTATCCATTCATTCACAGATTCATTTCCAAAACATTCTTTGAGAATTCCGTGTATATCCTACAGTATATTTGGTTCTAGAAATGCAGGGTTGAAAATTAACAGGACAGGTTCATTGCTTGGTATGTGGCCCCAACATCATTGTTACAGGAAATAGACATTATTATTATTATTATTATTATTATTATTATTATTACTGTTATTTTTTTATTTAAAAGCACTTTTTAAGTTAACAAAAAAGCAAACATAAGAAGCCTGGAGAGGAGAAACAGGAATACTGTTTCTTCTGTTTGTTCTTGCTAGTAATAATAACTAAGATTTGTGATGCAAAAGTTATTCGAAGTGCTTTAAATAAAAATAAAATTCAGTAACTATTCTAAATAATGGATCATATTAACACATGACAGATCAGGAAACCTGGGTATTGTGGAGGTAAACATTACATTCTACATTTCATATTTAGTAAAAGAAACAAGAAATTTCTAGATTTCAGCAGAGGTGGTCTGTCTTCTATGTCAATATTTTAGCTACAGAATTTATCTCATTAGAATTGGTGCTTTGTATTGGTGTATACTTAATAGATAGCATATATTTTAGCCTCTGTAGATGGAATGATGGTCACTGATAAAGATCACCAACTCAATATAACATGCACACAAAGATAGACACAGTCTTCTGTCAGTTTGAATATCAACGTGCTTAAAACAGAGTGTGTATGTGCACATGTTTATGCATATATGTATACACATGTGCAGCTATGACGTGTATGTAAGGGAAGAAACAAGAAAAAATAGGATCATTAAATTGTTATGCACATCATCAAATTTCTATAGTAGAATAGAATTGTATTTTACACAGGGGACATTAACTCCTTTTTTTAATTTTTTTTTTTTCTTTTTTCTTTTTTATCGGTACCAGGGATCAAACTCACAACTGCCTGCTTGCAAGGCAGGTGCTTATGCCACTGAGCTAAAACGCCAGCCCCAGGACATTAACTCTTAAAAAATATTATCTCATTATACAACACTGTTTTTGAGTTGTGTAAAGTGGTTTTTTGGAGCCTCTGATAGACATTTAAATAAAATGATTATGTGTTTGTAAGCCTGTCATAATAGGTTTGTAGTATCAATAGTTCCTTTTTTCTCTTTTTAGGAAAAAAGAATATCTAGATTCCGCCTGCAAGGCACACCTTGTCAAAAATGCTAGACTAAACATTCAGAAATAAAGGTGAGATCCAGGAAATACACGGAAATTCCAAAGGCCAGTTTGTACACCCTTACTTGAGAGCTATTTTTTGACAAAAGATGTCATTCTACAAAGAACAGTTTATTTATTTGGGTTGTCTGCTGCAGGCTTGTGTGATGTGATCTTTCTTTGATTCTTGGTCTTTGTTGGAGGAAAAGAAAGAGATACACACAAAAATGCCTGTCATGTTGATAAAATTCTTACTCTAATCTTGGATATTAGAACTCCTCAATTCATCTAGAAATACAGGTCTGCCTTGACTGATGGTTCTCTGACTTCCATGATTCTTAATGTGGTCTCTACTCCAGTTTTGCCTGCAAAATTAGACCTACTTGGTTCCTGAAATGAGGCTTGCAAAGGTAGGAACACACTAAATGATTTCAATTCATTCTCACCTTAATGAATTTGTAGAAAATTAAGTTATTTAACCATCTAAACCATGGATGGAATCAGGGGACACAACTTTGATAACCAAACTTTTGGTCATGAGATTATCTTTTTCTGTTCTTGTTCTAATATTCTAATTATTGTTGGTTGTTCTACTTATTAATGGTCTCTCTCTCTCTCTCTCTCTCTCTCTCTCTCTCTCTCTCTCTCTCCATCTGTAGCTATCAATATATCATTTTAAAGTATGGATTGTATATCATTGCCTTTATAATTTTGTCCCAAATCCTCATCGGCTTAATTCTGATGTCATAATTATTTGCAGGTAACCTCTGTCCTAGGAGAGTTTGTGAGTATTTCGTCTTTGACTTTTAATTTAGAATTAGGGTATCTGCCTTCATGAATTACACGATCTACTATTTATATGTAGCACTGTGCTCAGCAGTAGGACTATAGTGGTGAACACATCAGATCTCTAGACCCTTGTAAAACTTAGAGGATGGGGATCAAAAAGAATCAGAAGCAAAAAAAAAATTACAAAATGATCTTTAAGAATATGTTAAATGTTATGAAAGCAAAGCTCAGGGATGATTTTAATATGTGCAAGGTTGTTCTAACTCAGCTTGACTCATCAAAGAAAGTATCCCTATGAGGAGTGAATGTAAATGTAGACCTCACCAGTGGATACAGGCCATTCACTTAAGGAAAGAGGAGAGAACCAACTTGAGAGGAGGAAATCTTGTGCAGTTATGACAAAGCTCCTTCTTACATGGTTTTATTTCTTCCACAAAGTTTAATTGCGAACTTGCTTAACAATCAGTGCTATTCAAGATACTGGGGACTCAGACGAGAACTACTTGGGAACTGCAAGTCTCTGGAGCTTAAATGGAACTGGGAAAGACAGACCAGCGAGAGCTGAATAATGAGGAAGCAAGGTGTGTGCAATGAGTGGAACGTTAGGGCTATGCTATGGGTAAAGACAAGAGAGGAGAAGAAAGAGGAGAGCAAGAAAGAGCAAGTTATGGAAAACATCCTTAGATGAAATATGTTTTAACTTCATCAAGTAAGAATAAAATATTCATAAGAAACTAGAAGAGGCTGAGAATAGTTACAGTGAATCAGGAGCACAGAAAATACAAAATTACTCCAGAAAATAGGTGAGAACAGATCCAGCAAGCCTTTTGGGTACAAGTGAATTTTGAGCGTTATTCTAAAAACAATGAACATCTGTGAAAAGTTCTAAAACAGATATATCACATGATTGTATTTGTATTTCAGGAAATGCATAAAGAATGATTTCTTATGGAACAAGAATGATTGTTACTTATTTTTTCCTACACCGCTACCAGGACTATAAATGCTAGATATTGAATGCCTGTACTATTAAAGATGAATATATCAGTACTCAATTTATTCATGAGCTTCATTCCTTGGTACACTACTTAACATATATTCCTGCATACATATGCCAAAAGAGGAATACAAGAAATTGATAGTATCGTTATTTAAACTATCTTCAATCTAACAATAAACCAAATGTTTTTTAAGAGTACACTGGATAATTAAATATGTCATAGAGACATAGCGGAATATTTTTTGAGATTCAAATAATTATTGCTACACAATATTGAGGAACCAGGGAAACAAAATCAAACTGAAGAAGCCAAATACAAAAAAAGACAAAACAAAATCTACTGTGTGATTCCATTTATGTAAATTTAGAATCACTCTATAGTGGTTGGATTGAGTATATAGCTTATCATTAGGAAGGAAAATACAAACAGGTATTTTGTATTCAGCAATGTGGTCCCTGAGGGCTGGTGACATTGCATTTCTTGATTCAGGGAGGATATTACAGTGTGAATTCACATTGTTACAACTCATTGATTTGGACAGTGGGTGATCTGTTACTTTCAACTATGTATGCTATCACTCACATTAAATTTTAATGAAAAAAGAACAAAATTTATTTAAAATGATGGAGGACTAGACATGGCTCAAGCCAGAAGGTATATGAATAAAGAAGCAGAATTCAGTGATATTTTTCAGAACTGAAGAGACTCATGATGGGTAGATGAGGAATAAGAGGTCAGATAACCATTAGAATTGTGCTTGAAATGTATTCTCTGCTTTCTTTTCACATGTTTTTAAAGATGTGTCTATTAACTTGTTTCTGTAATACAGAATACATGTTTAACTTGTGTTGAATTAATTAATAAACACCACTCTGTTTGATGATGCTAAAGTCTTTAGAGAATTAAAAAGGAGGATAAGAAGCAGGGGATTAAGCTGTTCCATGCTCAAGTCTTATTTCAACAGCAGAAGAAATGACTAGCATTGTTTGAATAGCGGTGCCACTGGTCTCCAAAGGTCTCCTAGAAAAAGCAGCGCACACCGGCACAGGGTAGGAAATCATCCAGTGGCAATCAGCCCTGATCAGACCTCTGATCTAAAGGTTTCTGCGGAATGCAAAGATGAAGTAAAAATAGCCTCATATTATCCTAAGTCTGACTGATGGGAAGAGTTCTATAAAGGATTCCTGTTAAGAGCATTAAATATTACCCTTTGTGTGACTTTGGTTTAGTTTGCTAGCCTGATTAAATTCCATTCACTGGAAGAGAAAGTGATTGGTATTTGAATGTCTGGGGCTGTTCTGAGTCTGGCTGTCCTAGAAAATGGGAATATTTTTGGAAAGATAAGGAAAAGAAAGCCAGGATTTAACCATGTAGTTTTGCAGTGTCCCCCAGGAAAAAATAAAAATCATAATGCCATGTGGGTCGCAGTCAGGTTCAGCAGACCTGCCTGCAACTGAATGTGTCACATTGATTTTATTTATTTTGATTTATTTTGTTGTTTTTTTCTCTCACTCCTCAATAAAGTTTCAACAGTTATTTTCAAATTCACTTTTTTTTCCTTATGGTTCCTGGAATAATTTTCTACAGCGTATTTTATGCTTCACTACTGACAATGTGAACACTGAGAGGGTGGCTCAGTGGTAGTGTGTCTGCCTAGTTCATGAAGCCCTAGGTTTAGTCTCTGGCCCTGGGAAAACATTAAAATTAAAATGTGAGTACCTAGAAAAATCACTGGTTCCCTTTACAACAAAATAAACTGTAATTTGTGATTATAAACAATAATTTAGTAGCCTGAAAGAGTGGTGAAGCCAAGGGATTTTGAGAAACTGACTAGGTTTAATGTCTGTGTATTTATTTTGTGGACTACATGTGATACCAACAAATGTATTTGTCATGAAAGGTCACATTTTCCCTAACTGTAAAATAGAATAAAACTAATTCTTTCATCAGTGCACTAATATTGAGATAATTCACGTTTGATGCCTAGACTGATTCCAGGCACATGGAGACACTGCATATGTACTAGGTTCCTTTGTCTCTGTTATAATTCTGAATTACAGTTCACATTTGTGGACAATTTTGTTTACTCCTATGTCCAAGTACATTTGATTTACTTTGAGAAATTGTACTTAATATTAAATTTTGTTTTCAATTACTTCTGTGCCAATAATTAGCAGGATCATTACTATGTGCCAGTGAGCACTAGGGACCCTATTTGCTCTTCTTGTATCTACTGCACAATAACATTTACAGAAACCAAGAGGCAACAGAATCTGTATGTGAGTGTGAGGGGGCCTTTTCTGACCTGGAGCCAGGAGCCAGACTTTCCACCGTCTCTCTTGGCATCTCACACGTCAGCGCTGCATACTTGAAGATTCCTATTGGATACATGAAATCCTTTGTTAGGTTTTTGGAATCTCTCAATTATAGTTTGAATCTGGAATGTCCTATAGGGTAAGATCCATGGTTTAAAGACGTGAACTCCTCCTAGTGGTGCTAAGGGAGGTGGTGGAATGTTTCAGAGGTGAAAGTGTTTTTAAGTGATGGGATCATATAGAGGCCTCCAGGAGAATGACATGTTGGGACCTGGCTTCGCCCATTTCTCTCTTTGCTTCTCAGCCACCATGAAGGAAGCACTTTCCTCTACATTGCACTGCAGCCACTATTTCTTGCATTACCTCAGGCCCTAAAGCCAGAAAATGAGGCCAGAAAATCATGGCCAGAATCCTCCAAATCATGAGCCAAAATAAACCTTTTCATTTTCTAAATTAATTTATCTCATATATTTCTTCAAGTCGTTAATGTTGATTACTACCACTTTCAAAAGTAGCACCTATGTCAAGTAAAAACAAAAGGGCCTTGCAAGTGTGTGAAACAAAAATCCTCATGGTAAGAATATGATGCACTGGGTGAAGATAGATACTCCATTATATTTGTTTGAGGAAGGAACGATGATTCAGACTAGCCTCGTACTTCTACTCTGAATAAAGGAAAAATGCTGAACCAAGTTTCACCAGTCAAGGAATACGATTACATAAGTAGTTTAATGGAGGAATTTAGTTGGCATACTAGATACAAAGATGTTTGGAAGCTAAAAAGTACAAAGAATGTAGTGAGGCCGTTGGAATAGTAGCTGTAACTGGAATGTGAAAGCACTCTTGGATTGAAGGGTTATAGATTATGCTCTAATTCCCAGGATATGCTTCACTTAGTGGGGTCCTAGTCTCAGAGGTAGATCTCTTCCATGAGTGATGCCTATCAAATCAGGGAGAGAAGCAAGTAAATAGTCTGGCTTCTTCTCTTACTGTCTAATATCCTACCAGAGAATGCCATCTCCTAAACTTGCACAAGATAGCTTAGGAGATGTAATTGTTTTGGACAGAGAAGAACAATGGAAAAAGAAGAGGGCAGACGTGTGAGTGAATTCCTATGGGGGCTACTAGTGCTGCATGTCAGGAACATGAAATAGTAGAAGAGGAAGGGGCTGTATCAAATGCTTCTCAAGTGAGAAATACAATTGTATAAAATTTTCATCCTGTGCATACTCTCCCCTTGGTGCAGTCAACAATCAATCCAGAAGGACAAATTAAGATCTAAACATTACTTTCTTTGAAATTTTAGCTCCTAGTATCTCCTTACCTGAGGGGGCACTGAGACTTGGAAGTGTCTATTGGTCTACAGCCTCTTTCCTTGCAATTCCCTATTTTCAAGTATAGATAAAGACACACATTTGACAGAGCACCCAGAAAAGGCAATTAGTTCACTTAAGGCATATTTTAGTATGTTGAATAAACAATTTTGTGTCTTCTGGAGGTCTATTACACTTGAATCTGAGAAGTACTTATTAATAGTTTTTCAGTTAATATGTACTTGAAATACTCTAAGTTAATTTTTCAAAATAAATTTGAATCCAAAGGGAACAGGGCTGGTAGAGACATGATGATGAGAGAAGCTTTCTCTCAGGATTCCATTAGAAAACTGAGGTTTATTGAGCTCTGATTTTGGTGTCTCTGCCGGAGACTTACGATAGCTGCCTAATTTTAACCAATGTATGATATTGCCCAGGACTTTGTAGGATACACTAAATTAGCATGATATTACTGGAAAGAAACCTACCTGGGCTAAGAGTCAGAACACGTTCTTGCATTTATTAGCAATAGGAACTTGTAAATATCATCTCACAGTGCTGAGGATTTGAACATAGGGTAGTGATAGTAAGGGGCGGTGAGGATTTACTAAAAGAGCAAAGACCAAAAATTCTACATGAGGACAGACATTAAATCTGCCTTGTATGTCTCTGCAAACTCAAGGGGACTCAGAGAATGTGCATTAAAATGTAGAATGTGCTGCCAGCAGTTATCAGTTAATCTTGATTGTATCAGTCATGTGTTGCCTTCTCAAGAACAACTTTATAGATGGTTAGAAAGTCTTACAACAGAGCTAAGCTTACACACAGACTTCAGACAAATATAGGTACACACTCCAAGCCCATACTATGTCAGCTTAATGCGTTACAGTGCACTGTTAGTCCTATGTTTCTTACTCTGAAAATGCAAAAATAGTGTGCCCTATCTCAATGCTGTGTGGAGAATATGAGAGCGAAGTCACTAAAGTATTAAATGTTTCAGTATAGCAACTGATGCAAAATCACACTCAATCAGCTGTATATGATTTAATAATTGTGCATTATTAATGTTTTGATCAATTTGTTTATTTGTAATCATGAAACACTCATTGATCTAACCATTTCCTGTGTGAGACTTTCACCTGGACAATATTTCTGTATTTTTGGTGGTTCCAAGGTCTTATACATAAAATACGAACAGTCCTTTATTGTAGCCTATATTAACAAAGACCCAGAGCAAGAAATGCTGGCTCAATCCCACAGTGAGCTCCTGAGATAGGGAGGACTGTACACATATATGAAGGTTAACTGGTGACCCAGACAGATTTCTCAGAGGATGGCAAGAACAACAAGGGTTTCTGTCACTTACAGATTGATGGAGATTCTTTAATGTTTGAAACTTTCCATGCACCAAATAAAATGACATTCCAATTGCATCAAGGAAGTTTGCCTATCAAGAAACACAGGTGATAGCTGTTGAGAAAAAAGGTACAATTGGAACTGATTACAAAGTGGGTAAGAGGAATCATGAGAAATTTGAATACTAAAAGCATCTCCTATTGCAGTATGACTAATATTAGCACCAGATTGGGAGTTCCAGCCACATAGCAAAAAGCCTTTTGTACATTCATCATAATCTCATTTGCTTGGCTAAGGATTATTAGTCCCAGCAGAAGTGGTGAATATATTACTTAACATGTGTGTGTACATACGTTTACAGATGGAGATAGTTTTGAGTTTTTATTTAACAGTTCTTTGCATGATAGGTTTTAACATAAAAGTGGAATATTTACAAACTGTACAGATTTATCTGTGATACAGTGCTTGTTAAATAGGGAAATTTGAGCCAGGCATGGTGGCTTACACCTGTAATCCCAGTACTCAGGAGACTGAGGCAAGGGGATCATTGCGAGTTTGAGACCAATTTGGGCTACAAAGTGAGCTCAAGGCTAGCCTGAAACTGCATAGAGAGACCCTGTCTCAGAAAGACAAAAATAAATAAATAAATGAATAGTGAAATTTTGATGAAATTTAATTTGTTTTACATATTTAATGTCTTTGGAATCAAACAGCATCAATCACTAAAAGTTTGAAAGGCAGGGTTGCATAGGGAAATTCCAAAGGAAAGAACTTCTGTCATTTTCTGGACTGCTAATGACCCATTTTTCTAGCATTACAGAGCATGTTAGTTATGGTGTTACTCCATATATAAGAACATTTTCTCATTAGTATTATTGCCACTGTATTTGCAGAGACATGTAAACAACATATAAAATTTACTTGGGCTTCCACCATAGATTCCTGTCTCAATAGTCCCTGTTGATCAGTTGAATCTCTCACAGAAACATATGGATTTTTTAAAAAATAATATTTGCATAAAAATGGACTCCTCAGTTTCCCATTCATCTGTTCATAGAGTGAGGAAACAGTTGAGAAATATCTACATTCTTGATATCCATTAATAATGACAAGCAAATCAAGCAAGTGTAATAAGCAGGGGCATATAAAGGTCCAGCAGCCTTCAGTCTCATCACTTTCCTCTGTGGAAGAAGAGAATCACGCAGTGGGGTCATCTTGGTTAGTGGGACTCCAACACACCTTTATTTTCATCTGAATTGGGACACAGATAAGCTTGTGGGAAAAAAATGTCATTGAGCTGCTGTCATGATGGCCATTTTATTAACATGATTTATAAGTGAATTATTTGTAGAAATAGCTCTGGTTTTAATCATTCTCCCCTGCAGGAAATGGTCTGCTTTCATTGGCTCGTTTCAAAACTGGTCCAGACACTGTAATATTTTACAACTGTTGGCAGATGCTTTACTTCCAAATGATATCCATCCTCCAGAAAGAATTAGTTCACTTCTAATAACATTACACTCGGGATATGTATTCTGCCCACTCTCAATCTTATTTCATATCCCTTCTTCTAGGGCTTCCAATGTCTCTTAACTTCCTGTCTTGTTTGCCTTTAATTATGTTTCAAGAAAGTAATCAACAACAAATTGTCTCCACAAATTCCACATATGGGAATCAGTCTTTGATGTTTCAGAGCAGAAGAAACTCAAGTACAGAATGGAGGAAGACAGTTTCCTGTTTTTTTGATTCCACATGAGGAAGGTGGGAGCCCCTGGAATCCATCTTATTATGCTTCTGTCTGGGGACTGAAACTTGTCCCCAAGTCTCTGCCTTTACCTCTGTTTTTCCTGGTTCTCAAAATCTTAAAAAGCATTGTGTTTCCTGCTATCAGTTATCCAAGGATTAAGTTGGTCATTTGACATAGTTAAATAAGGATATTAACATTCCAAATAGGTTTTTAGGATATAAGATTTCACTCATTTTCAACACTCCAGTATTTCCTAAATTTGTTTCTTAGGACATGAATCCTACATGATCTACATCCATCACCACACGACTGCCAATAAAAGAAGGAAAGAAAAAGGAATGAAGGAAGGAAAGAATGAAGGGAAAAATGGAGAGAGGGAGAGAGAGAGAGAAAGAAAGAAAGAAAGAAAGAAAGAAAGAAAGAAAGAAAGAAAGAAAGAAAAACTGTATGTTAAATAGGCTTAAGGATTCATTGATACAGTAAATATTCTGAAAGTTCTGGGAGGCCCTATGTTCTATAACTTCTATTTTTAAAAAATTTAATCATGAAACATCTATTTGATCAATGTTTAATTAAAAAAAAACTATGAATAAGGTTTTGGCAAAAGCTCTAAAAGTTTTTGTTCTAGAACTTGTATTCATGGATATTTTTTCTTCCTTATAAATTTATCAATAAGTTCAGGACATTGATAATGTGGAAATTTTGTTTCAGTAATAATTTTTGTAAACTTTATCATTTATTCCTTTCTTCTTCTTGTATACCCTTCTTTCCCTCCTCTATAGTTCCATGTCTTGCTGAGCTCCCTATTTCTTCTGTCTTATGATCACTACCATCACTGTGTCCTTTATCATTATCATGACCTTTAACCAAGTACAAATGTCTGGAAGCAACTACATTTTCACCCATTTAATCTCAAACACCAAGATCAGAGAGATTAAATATCTTGCCTAAAATCGAAGAGCTGAAATGTGTCTAATCACAGTCAGCTCCCACAGTTAACTTTGAAATTTGATTATGAAAGTTTGCTTTGGCTTTATCTCATCCTGTTTCATTCTTTGAGTCTGGGGATTTAAGAGACAAGTCTAAAGCTTCAGACTGAGATAATGCAGAGTAAGGATTAGAACCCAGGCCTTCTGTTCCCCAGGCAGAAATGTTTCCTGAAGGACCAGTGTGCTGTTTCTGGCAACATTCTCAAAAACATTTTCCACCTCTCCTCCTCATTTTAGAAATTCAAATATATGAGAATCAAGTCATATAGTATGCAATATGCTCAGCAGTTTAATGCATTTCATAGCTAAATAGAAGCTCCACTTTTAATTAACTAACATTGATTAGCATATCAGTTACTAAAGCTCATTACAAACAAATTGGAAGAAAAATCTGACCATATGAGCATGAAATAAACACTATTAAATTTCTGTTTGGATAGAGATTCAACTAAACTGCTGGTTCTAGTATCAAAAAAAGCAAAATTATCCTTCAGTATGATTTAGCTTGAAATCAATAATAAAAGCTGCCACTAATTTTCGTTTATAGTTTTTCCATCTTTGTGGAATTTTCTAATCCCTTGAATGGTCATTAAATAAGGCCAAGAGAACCCTAAATTCAATAATAAAATTTTGTCTGACATAAGAAATACATTTACATTTTAACATCTGAATATTTGCCAAGTTCAGACATATAGTTTTTATAGGTATTATACCTACTTATCTTAAAAGCCAATAGAAAATTTGGTGTTGTATCTGACTCCTTCCTACATAAAGCAGAAAAGGCTAACTTCAGGCCAATAAAAACAAATACCAAGAGTTCTCATTTGTATGTGGAAGCATTGGTCTCTACTCCTTTGTACAAAATTAGAATATTGGTTATCAGAGAAGGGGGTGGGTGTGGAAAGAAGAAGGTTAATGTATACAAAGGTACAGTTGGAAAGTAGAAATGTTTCTAAAGATCAGTTTTACAAGAGAATAACTTGTTGACATTTAATAGCATTTTTAAATAGCTAGTAGAGAGGATTTTCATGTTCCAAGTACAAAGAAATTATGAATGTTTGAATAAATGAATAACACAATTACCCTGATCTAATCACTACACATTGTGTGCATGTACTTAAATGTCACACTGTAACCCATATATGTACAATTATGGTCTGACAATTACATTTTGAACAATTAAAATTTTTTTAAAACCCACATTTGAATATGTGCAGAATTTAAGATTTCTTTTGGATATGAAAAAAGAGAATGAACTCAACTTCATTTTTATAAAAAAAACAGATTTAGATAACTCTGAACTAAATTGAGATTTATTTACATTTATTACTAATCCAGTTTTTTAAAGAATGAGTGTGCTTTCTACAAAGAGTAATTATGTCCACCTTTGCATGATTATTTGCCGAAAAGCAGTAAGTGGGATAGACAAAGCTAATCTGTCTGTCTTAGTCATTTTTCTTACAGTTGAGAAAAAATACCTGACACTCAAAGTTAAAGGAGAACAAGTTTATTTAGTTCACAATTTGTAGAGGTTTCCATTCATAGTCGTCTGGCTTCAAGTCATGGTGGCATGGCAGACAGGCATTGCAAAGGAGAAACAGTTCATGATGGGTGGAAGGGAGCAAAACAAGCAAAGGACAGCCACAGCTCTTTCTATTTTATGCAGTGTACTCAGGGACTGTGGCACTCACATCCTCACTCCTAGTTTCCTTGATCCTAGCATTGCACCGTGAATCAACCTTGGAGTCACACACTCCAGATCCAACCATTTCTGAAAAAATCCACCTATGACCAGATGCATCTTTCGAGGGACATCTAGACAGAAGTCATAACACTGCCTAAACAATTCAAATGACGACCAGTTGAAAATAAACTATAGGATTCAGATATGAACATGTCTGAATGTTAATATGGAACTGGATCTAGGAACTTCTACAGGTTTCAAAAAGCAATGGTCTCGACTCCTTTGTACAAAATGGCATACAGTTGCATTTGGTTTATATCCACCATACCATATTGTTTAAACCATCAGTAGATCTCTCATTACCCAATACAATGCTAGTGACAGGCACATCGTTTATTCTTTAGGTAATACTGACCCGAAAATATGCGTACCAGTTCAGTGCAAATAGAGTTTGTTTTTTGCAAATTATTTAGGATATACTCTTGGTTAAATTCATAGTCATAAAACTCACAGATACCAAGGGACAATTGCATGTGTGATTTAAGAGTGTAAAGGTTACATTTCCATTAACTGTTCAAACTTTCATATGGTTATTAATGTTGAGTTTTAAATTCACCTGGAATTTATAGAGAAAATACAGTTTCTTCCTTAGAATTTTTGTCTGTAAATTAAAGGTAATTGATATGAACTTTGTAAGATCTGGTTAACACAGTAAGCACACAATGAACTATCATGTGTTTTGATTTTTCCTTTTTTTTTTTGGTCTTCTGTTTTTTTGAGACAGGATATTGCTATGCATTTCAAACTTGTCTCAAGCTCACTTTGTAGCCCAGGCTGGTCTTGAACTTGCAAGGATCCTCCTGTCTCAGCCTCTCAAATGCTAGCATTATACAGTTGAGATACCACATCTGGATGGTCAAACGATTTACTTTTGCATGAAAAAGGTACTGTTTGGTTAGGTTAGGTTTCCAATAAGTTAGAAAAATTATAGAAAAGAGGCTAGAGATAGAAGGTCTAAGGGTCTTGGTTTGTGTGTGCTTCTTAGAATTGGGAATTAACATCTAAGAAAATCCAGCAATTTGTATTGATTCACTGACTGTAATTTCATTTGTGATGATCAAATTGCAAAACCTGCATTATTTTTATGCCATTACAATTAAGTAAATATATAACTATTATCCATCAGACAATTAAAATTTTTAATTACAGATAAATGTCATTAATAAATGGAGCTGAAAATGAGAAGCTTCAGCAACTTAAATTTTTTCAAAGACATCAAGTAAGATCAATATATGAAAATATCAAGCGACACTTTGCATGGTTATTGCTAAACTATTTAAGCTCTGTAAAGCCCAGGTTCTTTGTTTATATGCGCACATACACTCGCAGAACTACTCTTCAAAGTACTAATTGCAACTATAGGATTATTCGAATCTAAGCTGAGAGCCACACCTATTTGAGTTCTCAAAATAATATTTGAGCAGAATAGGAGTTTCACATCCCCTGTTTTCTTTTAGTCGACACCAACTTAATGTCTAAAAATCAGAGTCCTTAAAGTTGCTGAAAAACAAACACTTAAAAAAGAATTGACTGTCAGTTATAATTTTCTGATCATTTAATCTAGCCAACACAGCCTTGACATATGGTCTTGCAACTGTCTCAGATTTTAGTTGTCATAGTGGTTGTCTGACCTGCCTATGGCATTACTGCATACACACACACACACACACACACACACACACACACACACACACACCACTAACCTCTCATAAAGAGATGTGGAGGTTGCAGTTTAAGAAACATTTGATTCCTTGGGTCTTCAAGTCTGAGCTGACACTTCTAGGAAAAACATCCATCTTTACAATTTAGTGTGGTGCTGGTACATAAAAGGTGATCCTTAGGTTTGTTTTTTTTTAAATTCTTTTTCCTGTTAGTATAATTTTATAGCTTCAATAATTAAAGTTTCAAAATTTCATTGTGTTGTCTGTTCTCTACTTTTGTATTCCGTCTCTCTTTCTCTCACTGAAACATATAGAAAGTCAAGCATTTATTTTTATGAAGTTTTGCATATCTTTTCCTTTTTTTTTTTTTTTTTGGTAGTAGAGATCGAACTCACAACCTTGCACTTGCCAGGTAGGTGTTTACACCACTGAGCTCCCTCCTTCCCCTAGAAAGTCAAGCATTTAGCATTTGTTGAGACCTCATCATGTGCCAGGTGAGGAAAAAACACATATTCTGATGACTTCACTTACTTTTCATAATTATCCTGTAATATGGATGTAATTTTCCTTGCTTGAAAGACAAGGAAACCCAAACATGCAGAGACCATCTTGATAAATGAGTGCTGGTAGAACTTTGAATTTTGAACATGAGTTTTAATAATTGTAAAACTGAGTCTTTCAATATCAGCTCTTTTGAATTCCAGGGAGTCTTAACTCCCTTTTCTATTAACTTCAGCAATGTACAGATTGTCCAGTTAGATTTCGTCATGTGAAGCTTCATTATCTGTTAATGCTGCACGAATAGGATGGGATCATACAATTAAGTCATCATTAAAATTTTTTAGTGAAATTACTGAAAAAGCAGAATAAATATTAAATTTCTGAATTGGGAATTCTTTTGAGAAATTGCCTTACTACACTGGCGCTTATTTTATAACACAGAAAGGGGCTCTCTTTCTAGTTTTTTTTTTTTATCATTTCTTCCATCAAAACCACCAAGCCTTTTCTATAGTGCATCACAAGTCAATGATAGCTATTCCTTCCTCATGATCATGATCGTCATTCTACTGCAGGGAGCTGCAGATTTCCAGGGTTGGGGAAACATAAGCAGACATAGAGTGGGAAGTTTTTCCTTCATATCTTACTGTTCTGAAATTTCCTGGCATTACAAAACATAATTTCCTGCTACAGTAGCAGATTTAGTGATTATTATCAAAAAGATCAACACATTGAATGGTAACTTCTGAAAGAAATGACTTTATTTTAGAAAGTATTATAAGTGCCACACAAATTGGTACATTGACCATAAGTACACATGGAAACACACACACACACATGCATGGTTGCACACATATAGAAAAAAATGCACAATTCTTAGTGATGCCACTTGACGTGTCCTAGGTTTAACCATGCTGAAAAACCTTCGAGCAGTAAAACTTTTTTTGGTATCATTAAAATTGCAATATGAATGCATGGAAAGTATATATTTGCACACATAGAATTTTCTTCTATTCCTAGAATAAGTCTGATTTCTTGCAAAGTCAGTATAACTGCATAGAAAACATATATGAATGTAGGATCTATGATTATCCACAAATTTTAAAGATCTCTCTCTTCCTCTCTCTCTCTGTTTCTCTCTGTCTCTCTCTCTGTCTCTGTCTCTGTCTCTGTCTCTGTCTCTCTCTGTCTCTGTTTCTCTTCTCTCTTTCTCTCTCTCTCTCTCTCTTTCTCTCTCTCTCTCTCTCTCTCTCTCTCTTTCTCTCTCTCTCTCTCTCTCTCTCTCTCTCTCTCTCTCTCTCTCTCTCTTTTTAAGACAGGACCTCATTATGCAATTCACGCTGGTCTTGAACTTATAATGATCCTCCTGCCTCAGCCTCTCAGATGCTGTGATTTTAGGTGTGTGCTACCATGCCCACCTTTTTTTTTTTCTTTCACAGTTTTCTAAACAACATGTGCACTGATCTTTATGTGACAGCAAGGAAGGGAAATGTTTACCTGCTACAATGAGATGAGAAGGTGGGAGAAGTTAACCATCAAAAGAACCATTGAATGAAGATGGAAAAGAAATTTTGTGACAAAAATTTTGAAAATTTAAAACTGACTGGCAGGCCAATATGATATTGGACAAGGTAAGTGCATCCTGCCCACCTTGTAACTAGGATGGTAAAACTAGTCAGCCCTGACAGTGTCCAGTGGTTTTTATTGTTAGCCTGATCCAGATCAGCTTGACTGTGTCCAAAGTCTGTGGTTTCCCACCTAAAAATATATTCTGTTTTCCTAACATATTTCAAAGATTTTCTACCCAGCAACAGATGATGACTAACTGAACCCAATGAAAATTCATCATGCTTTCCAGGCCGTCTACTTCCTGCTTATGAATCTATATAAACCAAATCAGTAATTGACTCAGGATTGGTGATTTCAAACTGGTTCTGACTAGCCTGCCAGTCTTATAAACAGTGGCTTTCCAAATTTGTGGTGCAGAACATCTTACTTTCATTTTGCCAACAGTTCTGCATCAAAGGAACCAGGTCGGCTCCCCTATAAGGAGCCAGGCAGTTTGTCACATGTGTTCTTAAAAAGTTCATTGATATCTGTATTGAACTTGGGTCATTCTCTTAAATACTATTGCCTTGCTTTGACTTCTCTTTCATCACTGAACTCAATTATCTCTACCTCTTCTCTGTTTTTTTTTTATGTTTGTGTATTTTGCATATCAGAAAGAGGTGACCATACTAATTACAAGCTTTGAAGAACTCGGAGTTTGTACTAAGAGTAACCTTTAGAATATCCTTGAGCTAATGGACTATATTTAAAAATCTTGACTTTCAATATTTCTGACTAAACAAACATTTGCCCAAATAATTCCCCTGCCAAATGACCATGGTTTAAATTTAAAACTCATTTTTTATGTTTCTTAGTTATTATGGTCTGGTATTATATTAAAAGTGAATGATACTTAACTCATAAAACTCTTGTGACACCAAATAATAGCATAAATTTGAGAGTCTTACTATAGAGACTGACATTGTACAATCTAATTATAGATGGTAACCCTAGTGGAAACAATAACTGTGTTCTTATAGTAATATAGACTCTGCATTCTTTGTATATGGCAATAGCTTTTTTTCCATTTGTGAATAGTTATAATACCACTGAATGTTCCTGACATGGAAAAAAAAAAGAATTCAGTCTACACTGTTCTAGAGCTCGACACAGATCAGCACAATGATTCACAACAACTGACCATTACATAGAAAAAACAAAAAAGAAAAGAGAAAACTGGGTTAGGGGAGGACCAAGTGCCCACATCTTGTTCACTGCCATACACCCCCATAGTAGAACATTCTGTCAGATCGTTGGTTGCAAACAGCTTTTTCAGTTCTCAACCAACAATTTCAAAACTTCCTTAGAGACTAATTTGAATTTTTATTTTAAGAAATCAATTATATTTCCTTCGCAAGTCAATGTGGCAAAAATGAAAGGACTCGCCTACACATACTAAGCTTAGACAAGGGGAATCATGAGCTGAACAGGCTATCAATCACAAATTGGAAGATACATCAGATCTAGCAATTGAAATAAAGTTACACACACATGCACACACATGCACATACTTGCACCAATAGAAGAATAATTGAAAAAAACTATGAATGTTTAATATAGTGATAAAAACTAACTACAACTGTGTATCATCTGAATAAGCATAATCATAGATGGCATCATTCTCCATGGAATTTAATTGGTTCCAAGACCAGAAAGAGCTCTCTGGTAAACCTACCCAAAGATACAATGTATTCCTTGAGAAGGCAGGAAATCCCCATCAGTACAGTTATTGATGGAGTAAAATATTCAGTTACAAGTAAAATATTACAGTTACAAGAAGTTAAATATCATTCATGGATCAATGTGGAGGGACACACAATCATGGCAGAGCAAGGGGAGGAGCAAACTTTCATTGCCAAGTGGCCTTGAATGCAGGCCCGAAGGGAATGTATGTGATGGGCACTAGTAAAGCCGACCTAGTAATTGTAGTAAATCTTTGTGATTTAATTTCTCCAGTAAGACAATTGGAACTACATTTTCAAATCCTAATTATTATCATAAATTCACAAAATTTTAGAATTGGAAGGAACTTCACAGGTAATCTACACTGAGTTCCAACAAAGTGGTTCTCTATTCCTGGATGCTTGGCATCAGAATTTAGAAAGGAGTTCCTGGTGCCTTGCAAGAGAATGTCTGGATCAAGAATAATATATATAATAGGATAGAGGTTGAGTTGAGATGCATGACAGACATGACAACATGGTAAGCATCAAAAGAAACAAAAAGTAAGCAAATCAACTAATCTCTTCTGTAATGACTTAGACATTGTGCTGCATGTGCTCTAAAAAATTGAGTCACATCTATAATGAATTTGCCCCATTCTCTCAAACACCACAGTGACTCTTCCTTGGTCCTTCAGGTCTGAAAACCAACGATCATTGCCTCCTCTCCTCTGCTTTAATCATTTTTACATAATTTAGTATAACATAAATGTAACTATATTGGCCACAAGTTTTAAAGAGCTCTAGAAATTCTGTGCATGTGACTTTTTTGTTTGTGTTTTGGTGTGTGTTGGGGGGGTGGGGTTCCATGTAGCATTTTTGCCCAGTTCGTGCACATTATGTGTTTCACAAGTGAGATGAGAAATGCCAGAAATTCCCCCCAAGGAAAACAGCTAGGTTGTAGAACAATCCTTTGGTAATGTGTAGTGAAGAAATTGACTTCATTCAAAATTTCGTCTGATTTTTTTTAGCTTTTCTTTGGGTGTATTCTACACCCAGAGTCAGGCTCAAATGCATTAATGATATGTTTAAATTGCTCTGGAAAAATTAGTCTATTTGGCACTTCTAATATGTCAGGTACTATGCCAAACACTTTAACTTGCCATCTGATCCCCATACAACTTTATGAGTTATGTTTCTATTTGATAACTCTCATTTCACAAATGAAGCAACTAGACCAAACGAAGTTAAATATCTTATGCAGGACTGTGAAAGTAACAAAGATAAGATGTGAACTCAGGACACCTGAAGTCAGATAATGCATTTAACTTATTTGTTGCTTTGTTTGTATGAGATACTTGTTTGCCTAACGGCACGTAATTCATAAAAGTCTCTTCACAATATCTTACAGATGTTCCTGGATTTTTTTTTAAAGAACTTGCTGTTGATTATCAAAATGGTTTAAGTAGAAGATAAATGATATTCTCAGCCTCATGAAGCCAAATTAAGACTTCTCAGTTGCAGAAACCACCTTCATAGTCTTGAATTTAACAAAGGGAGAGTTTGGCAAATTGGTGCCTACCTCTTTCCTTTCAGTGTTCACTCATTTTCTTAAGAAGAATCCTTTTAACCCTGCTGTTCTGTGAAAATTATATTTATAAAGTTCTTAAAAGAAATTAGCAAAATAAGCAGTCTACGATAGAAACTTTTCCTTTGTGTAAAAGACGTATGCTTCCACCACAGCCTTCCTCCAAATTGTGTTCAACATGCTAATTACAGAGAACCCCAGGTTTTGTTAAGTATAGGTTTTTAATGAAAGAAACATAGTCAAAAGACTAACTGCAGCTGTTGGTGGAAAAATAAAAATAAAGTTGAAATGATAGGGTTGAATAGAAAAGAATGAGGGAAATAAATCTGCTTGCAATAAGACTTGTGGACCGATGCCAGCAAAGTCAAAGAGGGAGTGTTCCCAGCTCAGTGCTCCCCCTGGTTACATGTATTTACATAAGAACATTCAATCCTTCACTTCACCAGAACACAGAACAAACTCAAACTCATGGGCAATTGAAGCCCGGAGTACAGAAACCATTGTTTCTCAAACAGCATGCCTTTAAGGCTACAGAGTTTCAGGATACTGTATTACAGTGAAAATCATGAATATTTTTGTATTCTATGTATCCTGAAGGAAATACTTAGACAATTTAGAAAACATGGGAATGTATAAATCATCAGGAGAGAGAGGGATAAAGAAATATTTATGGAAGACACAGAAAAGATAAAACATAATACTGCGACATTTTTACTGGCTGTGATGCCTAGGGTTACAATCAAAAGCAAGAAAAAATTTCTCCTTTTGTTCCATGATTACAAATATCTTGAGTTTTCTACATTTTTCAGAATGCTTTTTTTAAACATATCTCTTAGTTTTGTTCTAAAAGAATACTTACCACTCTCATAAACGTCACATATTCATAAAGAAGAGAAGAGGGGAGGAGAGTAGGTTTGGAGAGGGCAAAGGAGGGAGGATGAGGGAAGGGAGGGAAAGGACGGAGGGCGGCATAATACTGATGATGTCTTTCTTCCCCACTGGAAAGTCAACTTAGTAATATCTAGAAGCTGTCTATAAAATTGTTAACTTATTTTCAAGATCAGGAAGAATGCCTTGCATGCAGTAGGTTTGGCATGATATTTTGAATGAATGAAGGTTATTCACAAGTTTGTTATCCTTTGGGATTTTCATCAGCTAGAGCACCTTTGGATTGTAGAAATAGTAGAGTAACATAGCAAATCCTTAGCACCTTACATGGAACCAGAGTTAATGATGGAGGGAAGAGCTAGTTTGAGCTATCATGCCATATTTTTCCAATCAGTTACTTGTTCAACCTGGATTGAGCATCTGCTAGGTGCTACATGTTAGCCACTTGTGGAACAGTGATCCCACTTGTGGAACAGTGCCCACAGTGGCTCAGTAATCATGTGCATTTTCAAGAAAGCAATCATAGCCTTTATAGAGAGAATTTAGAGAATGCTGAGAAAGTACATGTTCAGGGACCACTCCAATGGTGCAAATTCTAAACATCTCAAAGTCTCTAGCAAGAAAGGCTTAGCATACGGACTAAAGACCAAGTCATGATTGAAGACAGATAAATTATCCAAACTATGGAGAATTAAGAAATAAAAAAGAAATAAAAAGGAATATCAAGTTCTTTTTGAAAACTTCTTGGAATGATTGTATAAAGATAGAGTTGGCAGCCTTTCTAAAGCCCAAGGCTGCATCAACAATATGATAGCCATTCCTCAAATACAGTGATTTTAAAATAAATATTAATTAATTTAAATTGAGAAAATAAAACTTCTGTTCCTTATGTCATATGCTCAATAGCCGTATGGAGCTAGTCTTTGCCATATTGGGCAGTGTAAGTAGTCCATGTTCAACGTCTCTCAGATTTGTATAAAATAGCTTTTCTCACAAGAGCCAGGATATGGAACCAGTCAAATGCTCATTAACAGATGACTGGTTAAAGAAAATCTGGCATGCAGACATAGTAAAGTATTACTCAACCACAGGAAGAATGAAATCCTGTTATTTGCAAGAAAATGGGTGGATCTGCAGACCATCATGTAGAGCGATATAAACCAGACTCAGAAAGACAAATACTGTATGTTCTCCAGATGACAGGAAAATAGGAAGGAGAATCATAATAGACAATAAGGAGGGAAAAGGGGAGTAAAGTGGGGGGCAATAGGGGAAATGATGCAGGCAATATTTACACGCTGAATCCTCCCAAAAATGAAGTTGAGGGAGAAGGGAGTCTACGGATAAAATTTATAAAATGTATTATTTGTGCTTTTGAAATTAAATTGATTAATAACATACTCTACAATGCTTTCATCCACTTGAATGGTGTTACACTGTCTTGATATGCTTGATGCTATAGCATATGAAGTTATATTCAAATAATTCCAGGAAAAAGACACTATGGTAACTACTATTTAGTCAGGTTATTTGGTGGTGAAGCACTAGGTTGCTGAAACTGTCATGCTTTGACCTGTATTGTCATGCTGTTATGCCCTCTTTTATCTCAACCTCTCCCTTATTCATTAAAAAATTATTTAATTTATTTTCTTTTTTAAACTAAGGGGAAAAAACTAGCAGGATATATTATAGTAACTTTTTTGATTTCCTATTAACTTGATTTGAAGTCCTGTAATACTCCCACTATCTTGTTTTGACTGATTAGACTCTGTTCCGCTCTGTATGATAGTATTAAGTATCAGAGTATAGGCAATTACTTTGAAGGCAATAAGATTCATATTAATGCCCATTCTGGTTTGACTATTATCATCTTTTGAAATTTTGTAAGGATTACAATGTTTAGGTTTTATTGGCCTTATTCTCTACTGTTTAGTTCAACTTTATAATACCTAATGAGATAGACAATTCTTCTTAAGGAAGCAAGAGGCATTATGGTAACCATTGTTGATAACCTTGTACTATGTTTTTACATCATGTGCTATGTCTATCCTTGGTTTTGACTGACAGCTTTGTTTTATCATGTTTGATTTTACTCTCTTACAAAAAAAAAAGTAATAAGATCTATGGGAGCAATAAAACCCAAAATGTGTAAATTTTGTTGTAATAAAGAGAGGAAAAAAAAGTGCCCTAAGGGATACAACAGCAAGTGTGTTTAGGTGTGTTAAATAGATGACCATATTAATATTTTGTTTGGATCATTGAACACAACTATTTGCAGTCTCACTGTTTGAATGTTCACTTTGTATGCTTTGATCCTGTGGCCTGAATAACCGTTTCAAAGATGATGGTGTGTATTCTATTACCTGGTGATATCTTACTGGTTTTTTTTTTGGTAGTTCTGTATTTCTTGTACCCTTACACTGTTTTGTTTTGTTCTATTTTTTTCTCTTTTTCCTTTTAAATAAAAAATATACTGTAAAAAAATAACATAAAAGTAAAACAAACCAATGCTAGCCTAAGCAGTATTACCTATTCTCCGCCTTTATTTCCTTACCTAAGTTCAGATGATCAATTCACTATGGATCACACTATTCAAAATGCAATAATAGCCTTCAATTACTGATTTACTCACCAATGTGAAAAACAGTTAAATTCCCAAATAAATGATTACTATTTTGTAATTTTTGAGACACAAAAATCACTACAATCTTTTATCTGCTTTCATGGAGCATATGTCTTAATAAGAGGGCCAGGGATAAGTAAGGTAATCCGTGCAGATAGGGTAGAATTTAGATAGTGATATAGAATTCAAAATGACTTAAATACTGTTACTTTAAAATTAGCATGAACTGACCCATTTCACATCCTGATCTCCTTTTCTAGGCAGTGAGAGCATAAGCACCAGAAATTAAATCTTTATTTTTCTTCTGCCCTCAGCATGCATTTCATGTTTTTCCAAAGATCTGGACATTGTGTATATGTAATTTCAATGAGTGTATTTTCTAGATCAAATGATAAGGCAAGTAATATTAAAAAAAACCTTTATCAGTCTATGTTTGTGAAGACATCTATAGAAAATATGAAAAGACAACAGGCAGTTAACAATGTGCTTCATTGTAATTGACAAGTATATCTACATTATCATGGAAATTCTTAGGGTGTTGTATTTTTAACTGGGTTCTGTGCCATTTTTTTTTATTCCAACCTGGAAAAATAGCATCCAAGTTTTTCATCCTAAAAGTGCAAATTATCCTCCAAAAGGCACGAATATATCAATTATATAATCATATCAGTTCCAAGCTAGAGAAAAGAGAGTTTGACAGCAAAGTGTCTGATTAGAAGTAATCGTCATGCTTTAATGGGAGCTTTTGGTTTGCAGAAGAATCACTACATCATAATCTCAGCTTAGCTTTAATATTTACTAACCTTCAAATATTAGACAAGATCTTTGCCATAGTGTCGATTAAGCACTCTTTATACTTTAACAATGACATGTTATCATCATATCATTTTGTTAAAATATAATCTTATTACAGGACATGCTGAAGCAATTATTTTAAACACAGAATCACTCAGATCAACATTCGCCATTGGTTTAGTAGAAAAGCAAGAACTGTACAGTCCGTCCCCAAAAGAGGCTTGCTCTGATC
The DNA here is from genome assembly GCF_034190915.1 of Cavia porcellus. Classification (NCBI taxonomy): domain Eukaryota; kingdom Metazoa; phylum Chordata; class Mammalia; order Rodentia; family Caviidae; genus Cavia; species Cavia porcellus. Next base: position 96,813,419 of record NW_026947487.1, read on the forward strand.
CTCGTTTATTCAGGGTAGTAGGGACAGCACGACAGCTTATTTTCTTTTCTGCCCATCCATAGCTAAACATGGTTTATGTTTTTTTGCTTAAGCAAGATAGGGTTTTCCTTTCAAAGCTGGTAACAATCGAGATTTAATTTTGGGTTGGAAAAATCCTAGTTTTTTCCTGTTGCAGAAAAATTGCTCAACACTTAAATTTAGAATGATAAAGATGGAAGTAAAACTAACCATCTTTTAAGAGCCTTTTCCATCTTCCGATCCCACAGTGACCCAGGTTCAGGAAAATTTAGTAACTTAGCTAATTGACAGTTTATTATTATTTTGTGGGTACTGGGAATTGAACTTGGAGCCTCACTTGTCAGGGAGACACTGTCCACTTAGCTATATCCCTGGCCTCCTCACTATTAATGCTGTTTGCTGCTGTTTGCTAAGATCTGTGCTCATTTTGCCGCCCTCTTGTTTTTGATTATGTTGGGTGGGATAAATTTATCTCAGGTATCTTTCTTAAGAAAGTTGACTCTTAGGTACAGTCTAGTCATCTGGAATGCATTCTGTCATCACTACCTTTTGGAGTGAACACCTACAAAAGTCCTAAGTGTAAAGACTGCATTAGTAGAGGTTCTGGAAGCACCACGGCCTGTGGTGAATGCTCAGCGCACTCTGCCCAAATCCCAGACTGTTCAGGATTCTCCAGACTTCCAGGTGCAGTGAAGTGGAGAAGTGGGTTTGAGGCCTCTACATCCGCCTCCCAATCCCGGCTGCACTTGGAGAACTGCTGAGCTTCCAAGGGGTGGGCAGGCCCATGCTATCCCCAGAGCCCAGCCTGTTTTGGACTGCCACACCTAGCCATCTGTGTGCAGAGGAGGGGCTGAGCGGATCTGGGGCACCTGCATCGGCCTCCCGTGTGTCTGGAAGACTGTGGATGTCTCCGTGGGCAGTGGAGCACCCTGGGCTCCGGAGACCCTGCAGCCTGTGATGAGTGCTCAGAACACTCGGCCCAGAGCCCAGACTGTTTGGGTCCCTCCAGGCTTCCAGGTGCAGTGAAGTGGAGAGGTGGGTTTGAGGCGTCTACATCTGACTCCACATCCTAGCTGCGATTGGAGAGCTGTGGAGGTTCCAACCAGCAGGTGGGGTCACAGTGTCCCTGAGGCCCAGCTTGTCTGGAACTGCGGAGATCTGAGCAGGCAGAGGAGGGCCATTGGTTCTGCAGGCTCAGTGGCTTGGGGTAGCGTGGTGCCAGAGTCTCAGTAGCTGCAAACATAGAAGGGGATTTCCAACAGATCCTGAGGAAGCTTTCAAATAACACTTGAAACACAGAAATATAGGAAAATGACAAAACGAAAGACAAATTACAACCTCAAACCTCCAGCCCATCTCAAGAAACCCTAGGAGCAATGTATATAGAAGAAAATATATGCCATTCACCTCAAATATCAGACACAATAGCTACTGAAATTAACAAGAAAACCCAGGAAGCTTTAAAGAAATTCAAACTTGAAATAATCTCCCAGATAAAAGAAGAAATGATAAAAGAAATGAAAAATATTCTGAATATATCTAAAGAAAACACAGATAAAAAATTGGAGGAACTAAACAAAAAGATAGAATCCCTAGACGAGCAATATAAGAAACAAACAGAATACATAATGCAGATGCACAGAGATATACAGGAAATAAAAAACTCCACTGAAAGTTGTAAAAACCGCCTGAATGAAAGTGAAGAGAGAATTTCAGACCTCGAAGACAGGATTGCAGCTAGTGAACAGGAAAGGAAAGATCTTTTAAAAATAACAAGGAATCAGGAAAGAACAATTCAACAACTTCAAGATGATGCAAAGAAAAATAACATAAGAATGATAGGGATTAATGAAAAAGAAGGAGACAACATAAAGGATGTCAAGAGGATATTTAGAAAAGTAATAGCTGAAAATTTCTGAAGCATGAGATCAGAAACCGACATCAGGATCAGTGAAGCATATAGAGCTCCAAATAGTCATAACCAAAATAAAACTACACCCAGACATATAATAATCACCATCCCAGATTCCAACACAAGAATAGATTATTAAAAGCTGTCAGAGAGAAAGACAGATTACTTATAAAGGAAAACCTACCAGAATCACAGCAGACTTCTCAGCACAAACAATAAAGTCAAGAAGAGCATGGAGTGAAGTATTCCAGATCCTAAAGCAAAATGATTTCCAACCTAGACTGATGTATCCTGAAAAACTATCATTCAAAATTGATGGTGAAATACAATACTTCCATAACAAAGAACAGCTGAAGAACTTCATGAACATCAAACCAACCCTGCAAAAAATATTGAAAGACGGTTTAGATACACAAAGGAAAAAACCACTAAGCAAAGTAGATAATTAAACAGAACAGAAAGATAAAGATGCAACAGCAGAGCGATAACATGTCAACAATAAGCCAGCATTTAACAGTAATAACCATTAATGTAAATGGTCACAATGCACCAATCAAAAGAAACAGACTAGCAGAATGGATCAAGAAACAAAATCCAACCATATGCTGTTTACAGGAAACCCATTTAACCCAGAAGTATACTCACAGACTGAAAGTCAAAGGATGGAAAACAATACTTCATGCAGCAGGAATCCAAAAAAAAAAAAAAAAAAAAAAGGCAGGAGTAGCCATTCTGTTTGCATACAATGTGAACTTTAAACCAACAATGACCATAAAGGACAAAGAAGGTCACTACATACTCGTAAGGGGAAAACTCCAAGAGGAAGAGATAACTATCTTAAATATATATGCACCAAACTTCAGAGCACCCAGTTATATAAAACAACTATTAACAGAAGTAAAAACTCAAATTATCAGTAACACAATTGTAACAGGAGACCTTAATACACCATTGACACCAAGGGGCAGATCAACCAGACAGAAAATGAGCAAAGAAATAACAGAACTGAATCACACCTGCAAACAAATGGATTTGATAGACATATACAGAATGTTCCACCCAACAACATCAGAATACACATTCTTCTCTGCAGTACATGGATCATTCTCTAAAATAGACCATATATTAGCTCACAGAACATATTTAAACAAATGCAAAAGAGCTGAAATCATTCCTTGCATGTTATCGGATCATAGCGCTCTGAAATAAGAAATTAATGATAAAAGATACTGAAAAAATCCCACAAACACATGGAAACTGAATAACACAGCCTTGAGTAATCAGTGGGTCACAGAAGAAATTAAAGAAGAAATTAAGCAATACCTAAAAGAAAATGAAAATGCAGATACAACTTACCGGAATTTGTGGGATGCAATGAAAGACGTCCTGAGAGGGAAATTTATTGCACTGGGTTCCCACATCAGGAAAACAGAACGAATACAAATAAATAACTTGATGCTACACCTCAAACAGCTAGAAAACCAAGAGCAAGTCAAGCCCAAAGCCAAAAGAAGAGAGGAAATTATAAAAATCAGAGCAGAAATCAATGCAATAGAGACTAAGAAAACAATCCAAAGAATCAACAAATCAAAGATTAGGTTCTTTGAAATAATAACTAAAATTGATAAGCCCCTGGCCAACCTTATTAAATAAAGGGAAGAAAAAGCTCAAATTCATGGAATAAAAAATGAAAAAGGTGAAATCACTACATATCCAATAGAAATACAGAAGATCATCAACACCTATTTCAAAAACCTCTACTCTCAAAAGTTTGATAACACAGAAGAAATAGACGGTTCTTAGAAACATATGAAGTACCAACACTAGATCAAGAGGATGTAAAACTGTTGAATAACCCAATCTCTGTTAATGAAATTGAAAATGTTATTAAGTCCTTACCTACAAAGAAGAGCCGAGGCCCAGATGGATTCACTGCAGAATTCTACAAGAAATACAAAGAAGACCTAATGCTGACACTCCTCAAACTATTCAATGAAATTGAAAGGGAAGCAATCCTTCCTAAGACATTCCTGGAAGCAAATATTACTCTAGTACCAAAACAATTTAAAGACCCAACTAAAAAAGAGAACTATAGACTGATCTATCTAATGAACACAGATGCAAAACTCCTCAACAAAATATTGGCAAATAGGATGCAGCAAATCATCAAGAAGATTATACACCATGACCAAGTGGGATTCATTCCAGGAATTCAAGGATGGTTCAACATACATAAATCAATAAACGTAATCCACCATATCAATAAAGCCAAAAATAACAATCACATGATCATTTCTATAGATGCAGAAAAAGCTTTCGATAAGGTCCAACATTTATTCACGATAAGAAATTTACAGAAAATTGGAATAGATTGTCTTTACCTCAATATAATAAAGGCCATTTATGACAAACCAGCAGCCAGTATCATACTAAATGGCCAAAAATTGAAAGCCTTTACTTTAAAATCAGGCACAAGACAAGGATGTCCTTTATCACCACTGCTATTTAATATAGTATTGGAAGAACTAGCCAGAGCAATTAGGCAAGAGCGAGAAATAAAAGGGGTAAAGATAGGAAAAGAAGAAGTTAAATTATCATTGTTTGAAGATGACATGATACTCTACATAGAAGACCCCCTAAACTCCATTGAAAGACTCTTAGATACAATAAATAAATTCAGTAATGTGGCTGGACACAAAATCAACACTCAGAAATCAATAGCATTCCTATACACGAACAACAAAATCACAGAGAGGGAAATAAGAGAAACTACACTCTTCACATTAGCAAGCAAAAAAATGAAATATGTAGGAATTACTCTTACGAAAGAAGTGAAAGACTTATACATTGAAAATTATAACACACTAAAAAAAGAAATTGAAGATGATCTCAGAAAATGGAAAGACATCCCTTGCTCATGGATAGGAAGAACAAACATTGTGAAAATGGCCATTCTCCCAAAACTGTTATACAGATTCAATGCAATCCCAATGAAAATACCATCAACATACCTTATAGATCTAGAGAAATCACTCCTAAATTTCATCTGGAACCAGAAGAGACCTAGAATAGGAAAGGCAATTCTAAGCAGCAAAGATAAAGCAGGAGTCCTCACAATCCCTGACTTGAAGTTATACTACAAAGCAACATTAGTAAAATCAACATGGTATTGGAATCAAAACAGAGCCGAAGATCAATGGAATAGATTAGAAGCTACAACCACAACTACAAACACACTCAACCACCTTATGTTTGATAAAGGAGCCAAGCAGGTTCACTGGAAGAACGACAGTCTGTTTAATAAATGGTGCTGGAAAAATTGGCTCTCCATTTGCCGGAAACTAAAGCTAGACCCATGTCTATCACCATGTACTAAATTAAAATCTAAATGGGTCAAAGATCTGAATATTAAAACAGAAACACTAAATCTATTGGAAGACAATTGGGTAGAAACATTGAAGACATAGGAGTAGGTAGAGAATTCATGAACTGGACTCAAACCGCACAGGAAATACTTCCCAGAATCAATAACTGGGACCCCTTCTTATTAAAAAGTTTCTGCATGTCAAAAGAAATCTCCATCATAGTGAAAAGAAAACCCACAAACTGGGAAAAGATTTTAGTGAACTCTCTCTCAGACAAGGGACTCTTGTCTAAAACATATAAAGAATTAAAAAAACTCAGACCCCCAAAATTCAAAGATCCAATCCAAAAATGGGCATCTGAGATGAATACGCACTTCTCAGATGAAAAAATGCAAATGGCAAATTAATACATGAAAAAATGTTCATCATCATTGGTCATTAGAGAAATGCAAATTAAAACCACACTGAGATACCATCTCACTCCTGAAAGAATGGCCAGGATCAAGAAAACCAACAACTACAAATGCTGGAGAGGCTGTGGGGAAAAAGGAACTCTCCTACACAGTTGGTGGGAGTGTACACTGGTGCAGCCTTTGTGAAGGTCAGTCTGGAGATTTCTCAAAAAGCTGGAATTGGCAGTCCCATTTATTCCAGCTATTCCACTTCTAGGCATATTCCCAAAAGAACTGAAAGCATCGTACCACAGTGATATATGCACACCTATGTTTATAGCAGCACAATTTGTAATTGCCAGATCTAGGAAACAACCTAAATGTCCATCAACTGAAGAATGGATAATAAAGTTGTGGTATTTCTATACTATGGAGTATTATTCAGCTATAAAAAAGGATCACATTGAGAAATTTATCAATAAATGGGCGCAGGTTGAGACCATACTCATAAGTGAAATAAATCAATCTCGCATGTGTGAATATTGAATAGTTTCCCTAATGTAAGTAATGATTCAAACATATACAAATATGTGGTAATCATGATTCCCCATTATGTGGACTTGAAGCCTTATGAAGTTTTCACTTATTAATTGGAAAGGGTTTATTCTGGGCTTCTTGATTTGGAAATATTTGAAGCTAGAGTATATGAAGTTTTATTCAAATATTTCAAGGAAAAAGACAGACACTATGGTAACTACTATTAAGTCAGGTTATTTGGGGGTGAAGCATTAGGTTGCTGAAACAGTCATGCTTTGACCTGTATTGTTATATTGTTATGTCCTGCTTTATCTTAATCCCTCCCTTATTCTTTACAAAAAAATTATTTAGTTAGTTCTTATGTTTGTTTTAATTAAGGGGAAAATTTTTAAAAAATTACAGGATATTTAATAGTAACTTTTTTTGATTTCCTATTAACTTGTTTTGAAGTCCTGTAATACTCCCACGATCTTGTTTTGACTGATTAGACTCTGTTCCATTCTGTATGATAGTATCAAGTTTGAGGGTATAAGCAACTACTTTGAAGGCAATAAGATTCACTAAGATGCCCATTCTGGTTTGACTATTGTCTCCTTTGGAAGTCCTGTAATGTTTACAATGCTTAAGTTTTATTGGTCTTGTTCTCTACTGTTTTGTTCAACTTTATAATATCTAATGAGATAGACAATCCTTTTTAAGGAAACAAGAGACATTGTTGATAACCATTGTTGATAACCTTGTACTCTGTTTTACATCATGTGCTATGTCTATCCTTGGTTTTGACTGACAGCTTTGTTTTGCCATATTTGACTTTATACTCTTCCAAAAAATGTAATATGAACTAAGGAGTAATAAAACCCAAAATGTGTAAATTTTGTTGTAAAAAAGAGAGGGGAAAAAAAGAGCTCTAAAGAGTACAACAGCAAGTGTGTTTAGGGGTGTTAAATAGCTTACCATATTAATGTTTTTGGTTGTATCATTGAACAAAACTGTTTTCAGGCTCACTGTTTGAATTTCCACTTTGTATGCTTTGATACTGTGATTTGAGCAACTATCTCTAAGATGATAATATGTAATCTATTAACTGCTGATTTCTTACTGTTTTTTTTTTTTGTAGTTCTGTATTACTTGTACCATTACACCGCTTTGTTTTGTTTTGTGTTTTTCTCATCTTCCTTTTAAGTGAAATTTTAAAAAAAGACTTCATTAGTAGTTGTAAGCATGGAAAGGGATGTTTTATGTTTATGATTTTCCCCCCTTTGGTTTAGGCTGCTCTTCCATTTCCGCTTTTTTCTGTCTTAGCCAGCATAGCCACTTGGTTTAGCTGGTCATCGCCGTAAAACCTCAGGCTGCTGGTGCCTGAAGGAGGCAAAGTTTCCCGTACTAGTTAACCTATTTTTTGAAACAACATTTGAAGCTTGGTTTTCAGGAAAATTTTTGATGAATAGGGGTACAGACTAGAAATCAGACTGCTTGCTATTATTATCAGCAAAGTAGCTTAAAAGTATGTGGAATAAAAATGATTTTTATATAACCTAAAAAGATAGATAGATCAATGATAAAAATATAGAGATAGACAGAGATAGAGATACAGAGACAGAGAGATACATGTAAAGAAATATACATAGAGAGAGATAGATATGGTTAAGTAATATGCATGATATACACAATTAAGTGGCATGAATGTAATCATGTGTATTTATTTTTGATAATTATATATGAAAGCATGTGGGTATGTATAAAATTATTTATTCACTCACTACTCACTATCTGACATGTTCAAAATTCGTTCATCCATAAATAATAAGGGTGGTCTCAGTAAAGCAAAAGACAGTAACCCCATACTTTTGCCCTTTTAAAGTCTCCTGAGCAGATTATATTGAAGAAATAGGGATTTTCTTGGGTATGTGTCTCAGAAGATAAAATCCATTCCCATACATTTCTTAAAAGACTTGAAAGAAGGAAGTTATTAGGGTTTTCTTGAAAAATGTGGAAGCTTACATACTTGTGGAGATTGTCAGTAATGACATCACATAGACTTAGCAATACAAACTGTATAGCACATGACATGGTCTTGAGTTTTAAGTGATTGGGAAAGACACAGATCTGACTGTGCAGTCATCTATTTCTGTACCCTAATCATTTCAGCATTTATGAAATATTTTCAGCATGTTAAAAAATAAACTTCAATACCTTGAATTATTTCTTCCTTCACTTGTGAGAAGAAATCATCATGCTCCTGAAGATTGGGATTACTTCTTGGATGTTATCACATACTAATAAAAGAGTGCAGTGTTTAAGAGCACAGTCTCTGTCAATGAACACATCTGCTACTAACCCTATTCACTCTCTTACAAACTGTGTGACCTTAGAAAATGTATTTACCTTCTCATTGTTCCAATTTTCTTATATATAAAATGGAAATCATATGGACCTCATATGGTGGTTGTGTAAATTAGATGTGTTAGTATGTGTAAAATGCTTAGAACTCTTTTTAGTATCCCAAATATCCTCTTCAGTGTTGAAAGACAATACGTGCAATATATTATATTACTGGATGATGAACATCTTTAATGGTGAGAGAAAAAGGGAAAGAAAGAGAAAATATAAATCTAGAGTATTAAGAAACACTAGAAAACAGATTCGTGTTCATTTAAGAATAACTGCAATTTTTCACAAGCAGCCAAGTTTGGTTCTAGAGATGACTGTCGTGTTTTTTTGTTTTTTTGTTTGTTTTTTTTTTTTTCCTAAAGTGAAACTAGCATCAAAATTGATAATAAAATTTTTTAAAGCTCTTACCCAAATAAATACATTTGGAAAAGAATCCATCTCTCTGCTTATGTGAGAATAATGAAAAGTTGTGCAGCGATGACACATTTCAGGAATAAATCCGAAGACAACTGCTTCATGCAATTTTACAAAGGGACCTCGGGGAAGGATATTCCGTCTATTCAGTAATTAAGTCGCTTGTCACCCGCACACATTTCCAGCTCTATGGAGATGTCACTTCAGGGGATTTCGTGGCTGCTGTCCCAGGGGAGCCCTTTGCTTTGGGGAATGCGAAGCTGTGCTTAAAGAGGTCATTTGATCCACAGAGACTAAGCACAATCACAGCAGTGACAGGTTTTCTTATTGTTGTAAGATGTGTGCGGTCTTTCATTTATTATCATGTCAAGCCAAGCTGGATTTGCTCTATGAATGTAGTTCTATTTTGACTATTTCAGAATAAGTATTTTATATGCTTTTTAAAAAATAATAGGATAGAATTCAGTGCTAATTTTGTGTTTGCCAAATCCATCCATCAGTCTTACATATCACTGATTTCAGCCAGAGGACAAAAGGAGGAACCTTCCTGGTCAGTCAGGGCACTTACCTGAGGCACACTGCAAGGCTTTCTTTATCAGAGGGTGTAGACTGGGATGACAGTGTTGAAACTGTTTGGTCAGTTGGTGAGGATGGGTGCATACAGGGGAATAACAAGGAGAAAAGGCATCAGAAAGGGATTGATAAACCAGGAAAAAAAGGAAAAAAAAAAAAAAAAAAAAAACATACAGTGTAACCAGAGTAAGGGCGTAGAGGAAAGTCAGGTGGTATTTCTTGATGTTGTGGACATGGCAGGGAAACATTTTCCCTTTGCATTTTGTAGACTGCAAAAAATTCACATAGGTTGGCATTCTAGGTGCACTGTCAGATGCAGATTTGTTTCCACTTTTCTTATCTATTCCATTTTACTGGATAGAGAAAATCATTTTAAGAGTGGTATTGCAAGTACTTTGGAACAACAGCTCCTGGAACCACACAGACCAGATTCATGCTGTCTCTAAAGTTTAGCAATTTGGAAGATTAACTTACTTCCACTCTACTTAGCTTCCCTCTTTTACCAAAATATGGTTGAAAACTACTTACTTTAAAAAGTTAATCAAAAAATAAATCACTGTTTTGTAAGTTCTTAACGTAGAATTCGGTATAGAATAAACTCAAATATGTTAATTATTAAGACCTTCATCACCGTTATTTAAATCCCTACTATTTTACACAGCCTCCTTCTGTTCTGCACCTATAGTTAGTATATGTATAGCTAGTGTGTCTATATAGCTAACATATTAGTACATATTCATGACTAAGTGTATTACTGGATCACAAATGCTTCTGTCTGCAAACAACGCAGTTCCTGAAAGAAGCATTCTTTTCACAAATTCCACATTGACTGACACACAGGACCATGGGCATCTTCACCAAACAAATGTAAGTAGAGTCATCTTCCTCAAAAATGTAATACAAATTAAGGCATGAGGTAGAGAATGAGAAGAGGAGAGGAGAGGAGAGGAGAGGGGAGAGGAGAGGAGAGGGGAGGAGAGGAGAGGAGAGGAGAGGAGAGGAGAGGGGAGGAGAGGAGAGGAGAGGAGAGGAGAGGGGAGAGGAGGAGAGGAGAGGAGAGGAGAGGAGAGGGGAGAGGAGGAGAGGAGAGGAGAGGAGAGGAGAGGAGAGGAGAGGAGAGGGGAGAGGAGGAGAGGAGAGGAGAGGAGAGGAGAGGGGAGAGGAGGAGAGGAGAGGAGAGGAGAGGAGAGGAGAGGAGAGGGGAGAGGAGGAGAGGAGAGGAGAGGAGAGGAGAGGGGAGAGGAGGAGAGGAGAGGAGAGGAGAGGAGAGGAGAGGGGAGGGGAGGGGAGGGGAGGAGAGGAGAGGAGAGGAGAGGAGAGGAGAGGAGAGGGGAGGAGAGGAGAGAATGAGAGAGACAGACAGACAGAGAGAGCTATCTCTATATTTACTTGCATATACATACATTTATGGTACACAGACATTTGTCTATCACTATTATAAATATATAGGTATATATAAAATATGCAGCAATAGTAACACTAATGGATGGATGCTTTTGGAAGATTTTCAGCTCAAGATTGCCATAGCTCTTCTCTAAGGTAGAAAAATACATAACACCTTCTAGAAACAATGTACCTTATTCTCAATCAAAACTCACTAGCCAGCCACCTCAATTCCACATAGAAACATATTTTGTTGGCATAACTAAATGCCTGGCAGGGATTTCTTCTTTCCATTATATAAAACTTTCCACAGACACAACTTTTTAAGTATCTATTTTGGGATTCTGAGCCTGAAAGGACTTCCCACATTTGTGCATTCTCCAGGTGTAGATATAACAACCCTACTGTATGTTTTTGATTTCAAGTCTAAAATCAGATTTAGAAACACTTTCTAATTATAATGAGCATACTGTCCAGATTACATATTTTTTTTCTTATTCCAAAATAAAGGTCCACTTTGTATATTCCCAGAAGGTTCTGACTACTCTCTTGCAAAATAAACAAGGAAATTTCCCTTCATATTTATGTGTAGCCTCTAAGTATTTTTACAAATTTGCTTAGAAAATAAAAATAGAAGCACTTGTCTATATAAAAAGAACTTATTTTATGTTCTACCACATCAATTATTTTGACTACTACATTCAAAATCTAGTCTGTACGATGAACCCTAATTAGTCCTGATTCTTGATCGATTCTTTCATATTATTTGTATTTACTTTTTCATTTTTATTCTAAATTTGTCTTCCATTACACTAATTTTAAAAACAAACAGACTATTAAAAGAGTTATACTACCTGTAATATATTTCAGGAAGCTTCTGTTAATCATTGTTATTATCTTCAAAGTCATTTTCATCCTTATTACCATAGTAATTTCTGTAACAATGAAGATCCCTTATACTGTTTTTGAGTCTATGGCAAGCACTCTTGAGTAAAGTCTTAATAGTATCTAAAATTCTTGAAATACAAGTGACTTAATTTATTTTTAAGTGTTATAGTCAATAGAACTCTATCTTCTTATTTTTCACTTAGGTTTTTCATAGTATATTTTACTCTTTTCAATTAATTTTATGTATTTTCTGTTTGTTATTTTTGCGTGCCATTTACAGATATCTTCATTAAACTGAATTTTATTTCCATATTTTAATTTCATCATTTTGGTGGTTATCATTAAAAATGAGTCAGTTATCTTTTTAAAAATTCAAATTAATTTGACTTTAAAAATTAATATTTAATTACATATTTGGGCTTCTTTCTATGCAAATTGACTAACCGTGAGAAAAGCAACTTAATGTTTACAAGCAGCTTTTGGAATTAAAAGCTGTCTTGATCCAAACCTAGCTAATAACACTTTGGATAAATGATTTATACTTTTGTAATCCAAAATAATGATAATGTCAATTAATAAACCTACATTAAAACTAGTTACAAAGATAAAATTGTGATATATTTTAATGTATTGTAAGGCATATGTAGCAAATTATCTTTAAAATCACCTGTATATTACATGTTTTCATAATGTTTTTCCTTTCATCCATGAAGAACTCAAATGTAGCAGTCTTAAATATCTTCAAAGGCTTAAAATTAGTTTTGTGCTTTTGTTAATTTACAACCATTAGAACCTTTTTTTTTCTAGATTACTACTTTCTCTCACATTATTTTTTAAAATTTTATTTTAAACAGAAAAAAGAATTCAAAATGGATGATAGGAGAGTAACAATGGTCAATACATGGTGTACTGCTATCTATAATTAATTACTCAGAGTACAAGGTACATGAGATTCCTTCCAAATTCTTGAAGTGATTATTTTTCGTATGGCATGAAACTAAACCAAAATTATAAGGTAAATATTTTTGGAGCAGCCATGTAATTATATCGCACAATCAAATTTATGCTTTTTCTGCTCTCAAATACCACGTACTCAACCATTATTTGTCCCTGTTAGTCAAATGTACAACAGTCCTCTACGACTTGCAGGTTTTTTTTTTTTTTTTTTTTTTTTTTTAGCTTATCTATTTATCTTTTTAACTTGTCTGGGAGTTTTAAAATAATGGGTAAATAGAACATGAGATGCTTCTTTTTTATCTTAATTTATTTAAAAGAAAATTGACCTCGCAAATAAAAAGCATAGTAATATGAATTAGAGATTTTAATATGAACCCTGTTGTGTTGAATGGATACACTGCATTATCCTTTTGCCACATTGTGATATTGTTGAATGTGAGGCAGGAAGTGGGAAAGATCAAGAAGAGTAAAATATAAAGAGTTATAATAGACTCTGATGAATTACCAATACTTATTGCTAGTCCTAGCTAAGAAGCCAATAGAGGAAATAAAATAATCACTAAAACCATTCATGAATGCAAACAAGCCATTAGAGAAGCAACACATGATCAAATTAGAAGTGACAAGTTGAAAACACTTTTCATTTTTACTCGGATGTACCTGTGATTTCATGAAAACTAAACAATATCAAAAAATGCAAAGTGTATTATGCTGTGAAATGGGAGGGGATCCTATTTCTCTCTATAGGGAGGATGTTTTATATTTAAATACTAAGATAAAGTTCAATTAAAAGATTTGAAAAATAATCCTTGCATACATCAAGAATAAGAAACTCAGAGCTTTATAAAGCTAAATTAATACCAGACAAAGTATACTTCATGACAAAAAGGATTAAGAGAAAATGTTTCATAATGATGCAAGAATCAATTCATCAGAAAGACACCATGGTTCGGAATATAGTTTTACCTGACAGAAGGCAATCAAAATTCACTAAGCAAGTGTCAGAGATAGGCAGAAACAGGTAAATCATCAAAGATACCTGAGTATTTTGGCCCCTTGTTTTAATAATTAATAGAACTAGTGAGTGAATAAAAATCAGTATATAAAAGAGTTAAACTACAGTATCAGCCTTCTTGACCTAATTGTCATGTACAGAATATCCTAATCAAAGTCCACAGAGAAAATAAACTTTTCAAACTTCTATTAAATGCTTTTCGATCATACTCTTGGTTTTTGGTGTTTTGTTTTGTTTTGGTTTATTTTGCTTTTGAGATAAAGTCTCACTGTATAGCCCAGGCCCGCTTAATTTAGAAGTCAGGGATGTTTAAGTATCCACAAAATTTTCAGATATTTGCAAACCAAACTCATGGCAATTCTTTTGTCTCAGCTTTTGAGTGTTGGGGTTGCAGGTGTGCATCACCACTCCCGGCTATATTCTTGGAGATTATATATATATATATATATATATATATATATATATATATATAACTTTCAATAAATTTGCAAAGTTTCAAATCACGTAAACAACACTGTCTAACCACTTAATTTAGAAGTCAGTGATATTTAAATTTCCACAAAATTTTCAGATATTTGCATCACAAATAAGTTTCTAAATGACCTATGGAGTCAAATGATGGTATTTAAAGGCAAAAATATTTTCAACTTAAAATAAATGCAAAACGCCAACATATAGAAATCTGTGATCTGTGTCAATAACAATCTCTAGAAGCAAAGTAATAAAATTAAATGACCAAATTTAAATAAAGAAATGCATAAAAATAATGACCTACACTTTCACCTCATAAAATCGAACAAAAATAAACTCCCAAATGATAAAACAAAAGGAATAATTAAGAGCAAAAATAAATATACTTGAAGGAATAAATAATAAAGCAAGTTAGGAATGGTAGAAGCCAGATCTCTGAAAGAGAGCTGCATAATTAGTATTTAGTGGGTCGCAGGAATAATTACAAGCAGGAATGAGAGAGAAAACAGTATTACTGATCCTGCAGCATTAAAGGATAGAAAAGAAATGCTATGAGTTGCTTCATGGCTAGTAATTCTACAAGGCAGATGAAAGTAATTGTTTAAAAACAAGATACTAAAACGTGCTGAAAGAAATGAAAGACCTGACTGAACATGAAGATGCGTACTGCAATCCCAGCACTCTGGGAGACTGAGGTAGGAGGATTCTATTTGATGCTGTGCCCAGGCAGTTTAGTAACGTAGATCCTGTCTCCCTGATGAGGATGAATGAATAAATGAATGAATAAAAAAAGCTTGGGATATATGTGGCCCCTGTCAGTTCCCTAGGTTCATTTAAAAAAATCCCAAACCAAACCCACCAAAATAAAACCAATACAAACAACCAACAAAAAACCCTCAGAAAAACAGCAATCAATAGCAAATACCCTGAATGTCTTAAATTCATTAGATCAATCAGAAACATCTTTTTAAACAAAATAACTCACAATGAAATATGAATGTGTAATTTTAATACTTTGAACAAAGAAGGAAGAAATAGTACAGTTCATTCAAACATTTTTCAGAAAAGAGCAATGCATTTTTTGAAAAGAGAAATGTGGTAGGTATTTCTATTCATTTTTTATGAGCCCTGACTGACCTTCCCACCCAAAGACTGACAAGGACAAGACAAAAAAAATCACAATCTGCTCTCTGAGAAAATCTGGGTGTAAACCTTGAATCAAATGTTAACAATTCAAATCCCAAAATAAATATTTATACCTCTGTATCTATGCATGCATCCAAGCTAGTGCTGCATGAGAAGAACATATCAGTCTTCTGTGAAAACTTAGTAATCAAGGTGGATTAACTTTGGCATGTAGACAGTTTTTATTTATCATGCTTCAGTATACTTAACTCATGTGAATTTTACATATATTGAACTATATACCAGCAGGCTGTACACACAAAAAATATATCTTACTAGGTTGGACTTGTGGCATGGTGAAACTTTCCTGTGGTACCTACTTAATAAAAGAATTGGGATAAATTCAGTATTTGACTTTTCTATAATGAAACTGATGTGTCTTTTCAATATTAACCCACCCTCTTCTCAGAAAATAAGACCTACCTAGAAAATAGCATGATTTTTCAGGATGATGATAATGTAAGCCCCATCAAAAAAACAAACTCTAGTTAAGATTGTCAGCCAGAAAAAGATATTTAGTAAATCCATTACAAAACACAAGGGACATATTGGATTATGATGATGCCTCAGAAGATGGTCTGCTGATATTTAAATCAGTCTATTTTTTACATAAATAAATTAGTAAGTGTAGGTTGTTGAACATAAATAAATGCAGACTATTGCACCTTGAAAAATAAGACATGCCTTGAAAATAAGGCCTGTTGTGTCTTTTGAAACACAAATTCATAAAAATCTGGTCTTATTTTAAGGGAAATATAGAAAGTTATTGAAAATGTAAATGTATTTTAAAAGGATATGCAAGAGGAAATAAATTTATTCATAAGACAACTACTAAACACTTCAAGCATTTGAGTTAAAATTTATTGTTATTTTTATAGTTACCAAAATTTGGAAGTAGAATCATAGGTCTTCCAAACCATCTGTTTCCACTAGATTATGGGGATATTGAGTGAGTAGTACTCCGTTATAATTTACCTCGTTCCTTTTTTTTTTTTTTAATTCTAGAAAGAGGAAATGTCTAAGAATGGCATTTTTTCAAGGAGAGGGAACACAAGTCTTCTGTGGATTTAGAAGAGTCTCTTGTTCTTACGTGGGGGGATATTTGGGTGATAACCTGTGTGCAATCTCTACCTTCCTACTGAAAATGACACTTTCACCTTTTTCCCTGGAATGAAAAACAACCAAGGCCCATTTTACTCCTTCATGGATCAGACTTCTTTGTAGGGTTAAATATGGATCAGGAGAGCGGAGTGTGTACATGGCTATTGCTGAGGAACACATCCCACACTTGTGACTCCTCGGTGAATGATTCTCTTTTGTTATCGTAAGAAAGAGAAGACTCTCAATAATTTTTAAAAAGTTTAAATATGTTAAATGACTTATCAAGGAGAAGTTTTACATGAAATGAGCATAGGAGGCTCAAGGAGTGGACTGTCTCATTCTATCACACAAATGGAAAAAGTGCTGTGATTTTCTTCCCTGGAGATGACCTGGATCCTAGATCTGACTGACACAGACATAATCATTATAACACAGAAAAAAGTGTGATTCCAGATTAACCAAGTCTATATTATTAAGATACAAATATGATGGGATGATTATAGTATTTCAGAAGAAAAAGCAATTGCAGGTTTCACAGATATCTTTCAGGAGAGTATATGTCAATCAAAAGAATTTCAATGGTTTCTTCTTTATTAAGTATAAACATGTTTTCAGTGATAAATTCATAAATACTATGTATTTATTATACCTAGTTATCCTCATTTATTTTAACTGTGTAAAATCCTTCCCTTTTCCTTCATGTTTTTCTCCTTTATTAACTTCACTTACAGAATAATAGAAAGTATCTTGTAAATTGCTTCAACCATTCATTTATATATGCATTATTATTCCATAATAGAGTGTAGATATACTACATTATCAATGAAATATGTGGAATATAGTAAGTCTTTCAAAATAGGAATGGAAATTGCACAATTTATTCAAATGTTTTGATTTATGGCCCCAATTCCATCATCCAGTGTCACTGGCTCAGTCACTAATGTGATTTCAATGGATTACATATTTATTTACTGTAAATGTCTAGTGCTTGCTTCCTCAGCATCCATGCTGGACCAAGATACGATCACAGTAAAATATTTTCTAGATAAGCAAGTTTCTGAGTCTATGTATTAAGTGCCAAACTAATTTTTATTTACTGTTGGCCAAACTTATTATATCAAAGGAATGTAATATAAATATACAAAAAGAAACAGGCATCTCTGATGAGAGATGATTTAAAGGTTTTTTCCTTCTCATTTAGCAATATTTTTGGAGAAAGAATAACATTTAAGACTCATGAAATACAAGGTCAGATTTACATAACATTGTAAGTAAAAGGATAAATTTTTCAATTGACCAAATATGTATGTTTTAGTTTTTCACAAATATTGCTAAAATAATAACAGTTTTGAGTGCTTTTTCATCCTAAAATGAAATTATAAGTATTTTTATACATTGTGTGTGTGTGTGTGTGTGTGTGTGTGTGTGAGATGAGTTAGATCTCAAATATCCCCTGAAGTCCTCTTATGTTCAGAGATGTTTGTAGCAAGGAGACGCCATATTCATGAGTGAATTAATCCACTGGTTTGTGTGTTGCTAAATGCGGTGTTAGGAAGAAAGAGACACTTTGCTGGGAGATTTGCCTTCAGAAAATATCTTTCTTGTTCTGCCTTTTCCACTATCTCTCTTTGGAAGCTGCCATGGGTTGAGTAGCCATCGTTTCTCTACGATGCCATTTCTGCCTTGTAGTCTGCGACTGTGGGTTGAAATAACTGACATGTGAAGCCAAGAAAATCTCTGCTCTTTCATTTATGTGGGGCAGCAATTTTGTTCCTTTAATACGGAAGCTGAATACAGTGCGAGTGTGTGCCTGTGTGCGTGTGTTGTACAAGTGGTATAATGCATGAATTTGGAAAGCCCTGACATGCTCTTTGTTTACACAGGATCAAGTTCTCCAATCCTTTTCACTTTGTGATTGGAGATCTTTTCTAAATGAATACAAACACAAACCAAACTTCATAGAAAAAACAGGTATTTGAGGAGCTAGGGGCTACTTATCAGAACTCGTATTTCTGTACTTGCTGTAAGTAGTCGTACAAAGTCTCCCTAACTTTATTCATCCCTTATATTCTTGGGTTGTAATTCTACTGTTCATTAAGTATTTTTGCACTTTGGTTGCCATATCTCTTTCTCAAGGCTGGCCTCATGTCAATCTGTTATGCTATATAAATAACAGCGAAGGCAATGAGTACTACATCATTAGTATAGTCTGTGTGTCAAAAATTGTGATAAATGATATAAAACAGTATTACCATTAGAACATGAGACAGCTAAAACACCCTACGATATAAGCAGTATGAATCACATTTTACAGAAAAAAGATAATGAAGCTACCCATGTAGCTACCAATTATAAAGCCAGGCCTTGTGTTTTGCCTGGCCTCTGAAGAATATGTTCCTAACCTTTATTATATTTTAATGCTCATTGAAATGTTACTGCCCAGTATATGTTCTTAAACTGCTATTCTCCTCATAACACATTTTTGATTTGTTCACTTTATTATTTTTGCTATAAAATTTTGTTCAGTTTTATTTCATGAGTAATGAAGATTCAGTTAATGTGCTTTTCTTTAATTGGGCCATGGCTGCAAATAGACTTTGTATATATTTAAGTTGTACAACATGATGCTTCAACATAAACATGCTTTGTATAATGATTCTACAATCAAACTAATTAATATAGCCCTTACCTGACATACTTGGTATTTATGTTTGTTTGCAAATGTGTTGAGAACACTTTAGATCTATTCCCCAAGCAAATTTTAATACAGAGCACATAATTATTAAATGTAATTACCGTGTTGTGTGTTAAAGCTTTAACACTTATATGGAACATTCATACCCTTTGACAAATGTCTTCTCTTTTCTCCCATTTCTAATTCTTACCAAAAACCGTTCTACATTTTGTTTCTCTAAATTCAACTATTTGAAATCTTCTATATAAGTGATTATTTGAAAGATTTGTCATTCTGCAACTGATTCTTTTTAACTTGATATAGTGTCATCCAAGTTATACATGGCAGGATTTCCTTCTTCATTATGAGCAAGTTCTCATTATGCATATGATATTTAATATTTTATATTAATATATTATAATGTATTTACCCACTCACCCATGGGGTTACAGTTAGGCTGCTTGCATTTCTTGGCTGTTGTGAATATGCTGTGGTGAGTTAAAGTACTTTTTGAGTTGTCAGTTCTGGAGCTGAAAATTGACTTAGCTTTCCATCTATAGATCATTGGTGCCTAGCTTGATTCAAACATTTGTTTTCAGTGACCACTTGTTAATTGTTTCTCTTTTTTGTGTTTGTGTGAAACAAGGTGTCACTATGCAGTTCTGACTGGCTTTGAATCCCCTATGTGCCCAGGCTGGCCTTGAGCTCATGGTGCTCTTCCTACCTCAGATTCCTGGGTGCTGGAAAGACAGGCATGCACACCACACCTGGGTGTCATTTGCTAATTTCTGAACCAATCACAAATAACGTGGTTTTGAAAGTATTTTTACAGTTCTTCCAATTAATCTTAGATTCAGGGTCATTCTCTCTAAATAGGTTTTTACTAAGTTTTATGACTCATGACTAGATGTTCCCCCAAAGCCTCGTGGAGTCATAAGTGGGGCTTTATTAGTGGTGAATAAATCTACAGTGTGTAACTGCCTCATGGTGCAATACTAGGGTTAACGGTGCTGGGATTAAAGATGGGTGGTTACTAAATCAATCCTCTTATTGGTTTGGCCACTATAGATTTGGCACTCAGCAGCTGGGTAAAATAAAGGGGCAGAAAGATGCTGTTAATCACCCACAGCTTGTTGCTTTGTTACCTTCTGCCCACCATGAACTGTTTCTCCTCTGTGATGCCTCTCTGCCACACCACCCTGCCTCAGAGCCAGTCAGTTATCTGCTGAAACCTGTACAAACTGTGAGCCAAATAAACCTTTCTTGCTTTCACTTTACATGTTGAGTATTCTGTCTCAGCAAACAGAGAAAAGTGACATTAAGATACCTTCCCTATATTTACCTTGGTGTGATTATACTTGGGTCACACTTTTTGCTTGGTTCATGATCTGATTTGAAAATTAGAAAAAAAAAACTGTCCTTGTAGCTTCTACACACTCTCTCAAAGAGCCCCTTTGTGGTAAACGTATTTTTCAGCAGAAACTATAAACACAAAAATAAATAATCCTATTAGCTTGTAATTGTCATCTCCTGGGGTTGCTTTTGGTGCCTAATATGGGATTTTTTCCTCTAAGAGAGTTCTAAATTGGCTCTTTTGCCCTCTATGAGCCACATGCTTTAGTAAATATCTCTGCCAGTGATTAATAGAATATCCCACTAACTGAAAGGTGAGAGCCACATTCATACACAAGCACCCTGGCTTTCCAGCAGTAACTTTTTTCTGAGGGAGTTTTTCCAATTAAGCTTTTAAAGGAAAATCAGGTCTCCAAAGATAGCCAAGAATTGGAAAACATTGCAAAAGAAAATTGCATTCTGTTAGCTATAAAAATACTTTTGAAATAGGCACATTTTATTTAGTCCTCTAATCTTATTCTCTAGTCTTCTGACAGGCAGAAATTAAATGATGCCCTTGTCTCTTCCCATTTGCTGACTGTGACATACACCTGGTTTCCAGTTAGTTACACAAGTACATCTGCATCAAAGTTAATATAGCCTGCCAAGTGCCAAACCCTGTGATGATATGTAAAGTATCCAGCTTATGTTAAGGACTTTTTGGCATATCATCAAAAAAGAATGGAGTTTTAGGGGAAATACTATGTTATGTTTCTGAGTGTGGAATAAGTAGGATGATTTACACAATAAAATCTCAAATTAAATAGAGACTATGCTGTTTACTAGTCAGTGGCTTTGAGAAATGTGATTGGCTCACCTGTTTCTTCAGTTACATAGCAAGAGACATTATAGGAGGGAAGAACTATTCTGTGGACTCTATTAGATGTCATTTTTATGTAAGTTAGCATAGCAGTGGGCATGTGGTAAGGGACCAATTGATGCTAGCTGTCCTCATTTTACTTAACATGTGGTCCTCAAAAACTTTCCAGTAAGGTAGGTAGGTGTACATTTGAATCAGATTTTGATGTATAGTGTTTCAAAGTGTAGAGAATGGTATTAGCAAATTTTGGAGAGTCAGCATGTTTAATACTTTATTGGTCATTAGTCTCTCATTTATTAAACATGATAAATTTCTACAGTGAAATAACACATAAGATTTTAGATGTACATCAATAATGCAGAGTAACTTTGAATTTGATACTTTCTTGTTATCTCTCCTATGTCCATCGCTGTCTCTGCCCCTGCATTTCTGTCCATCTCTCTTTCACTCTTGCTCTTCCTTCTTGACTCTTGACTGACAAGCATATTAGTAGAAAAGGGAGGTAGAGATACAACTGAATCTGATCGCAGGTTTTTTTGAACACTTGTGTACATAAGTGAACTCATCTCTACTCTGACGACCATTAAGAATCCCTGCATTCGTGAGAACTCAAGAGCCATTTGTATTATTTTATTAAAGATCTGATAATTTCCTCTTTCTTGCATGCATATGAACTAATTCCTAGTTTGGTACCTGACCTCCAAATAGTTGCTTTCTAAATGTTTGCTGAGTGAGTAAATTTGGGCTTTGCTTTAATTCTTTGCTTGTTAGGTTCATTAAGTTCAAGCCAGTTACATTATTGTCTTAAAAATTCTAAACGCTGCTAATCTCTGATATACATGGTAAACAGGATATTTGTATTCAGCTGGTATTTGGTATAACTTGCTGTCTCTTCAAATTAGGCTTTTGTGGCCAAAGTCCCTTCAGAACAGAAACAGCATTTTTTTTTCCTTTTACAAAGACAATAAAAGTATATAAACTAAACTATCCTTTTTCAGTAAAATGTTTATATGCAAAAGATATTGCTTCTATCTGTTTCTAAACACATATTCTTTAATCCATTAGTTATATATATATATATATATATATATATATATATATATCTTAAAGGTTCTATTTTTCTACAAACTGATCTTCTGACTAAAGCAATTTGTGATTAATAAAATATTGTCCTAAATTAAGGTGTAAATTTAATGTATTTAAAAAATCTAATCAAAGTGAATTTTCAGTGAAAAGCTATCAAATGCATGTTAGGAAGCTAGCAAAAATCCTAACGCAAAAGTGATAGGCTAGACAAACGATAGAAGCACACATAAATAAGTTACAGGTGAATTTCATTTATTAATACAAAAAAGGGAATGTGAAGAACATACTAACAAACCCTTCATACATGTGAACACTGGTAATACAGTGGCACACTCACCAAGCAGTCTTGCACTCTACCATCAAGAGTACTTTTGGAATATTCTTCTAGTTTGAAGTATAGTAAGAAGCAAAAGGACGATGGCTATCTCAATTGGTATATTACAGTTCTCATAAATATTATTTCTTTTGTAAAAGTGTTAATATCTTAATTCCTATTTAATAAGACACTAGTGGCAGTTAAATCAAGAATATATATGAATTTGTAACAATATTCTTTGTTAACATTCTAGAAATTCTGAATAATCTGTATTGAAAGGAATAGATTGAAAAGAGTAATTATAAAATATTAGAACTTATACAATTATATAATACAAAAAGGATGGGCCTATGAATTAATTGTTGATATTTTCAGCCCCAGAAGAAAAAAATAGAGCAAAAAATAGGTCTTAGAACAATTAACATGTAGGATTTGAGGGAACCAAGTGTTCACATCACTGTTTCAGCTTATAGATCAATTTAAAAAAGACAAAACATTCATGTACGTATCAAAACTCGTCAGTACCATTTTTCTCCCTAAATTATACTTTCCTTTCCAATCACAGTAAAAACAGCAGTCAAAGCCAAGTTATCTATTGATCTAACCATCTGTTCAGACTGACAGAAGGAGGAGGAGCAAACGCTGGTGTTTGACTGTTGGTAAGCATGTCCTCAGGAAGCCAAAAGACCAGAACAGTCAATAAGTTTTCACTGCGTATTTTCCTTTCATCTCATTATGTGGCAGGAGTAGGGAGAGAGGAAGTGCCCATATTATGGGGAGAATAAAGAGTTTGAATGTGTCACCCCATAATCTTGCTCTGGATGACATCACACTGAAAATGGATTTTTCAATAGGACATCTACAAAATATTCCCCACATTTCCACAGAGCACTGTTTTATACACAACAACTACAGCAGGGATGCTGGCAATATAGGGAAAATGCCTTTACTGAGATATAGTCCGTAATGCCTTAACCTAAAAATGGTAAAACATTCAAAACATGAGACCTTGAAACCAATGTTTTATGAATTAAAATATCCATAGATTACTTGAGCGTCTTCCATAAAATGTGAGCTCTAACTCCCTTAGCTTTATTGCTGGATTAGTCTCATGACACCCTTTTGGCAAACAGAATCCAACAGAAGTGTGTGATTGGTTGCTCCTGAAGTAACACAAAAAGGGTTTTTGGACTTCTTGCTCTGGAAAAATCTACCATCACACAAAAACTGACTACTGTGACAGGCTCATGCTATAAGGGAACCCAAAAAATATAAAGAAAAGAATGAGCGAGGAGGAGGGGGAGGAAGAAAGATAGGGAAAGGAGGGGAAGGGCAAGGAAGGGAAAGTGGGCCCCCAAAATATCGAGAATCATGAGAAGAGATGGCACCAGAGCAGGTGCAGAATTTTAAACTGACACATGCTGAAACAAGAAAGTCTTGCTATACAATTTCACAGCAATTCCAGATGGAAACAGTCTGAAAATTATGCTTCATGTTACCATGACAGTGTATCAATTATATGCTTAAAAGTAAGTGATAGCATTATATTTCAGAATGGTTGGCTATGTATGAAAAAGGGAAGGTAGTTTCCTGGGAGAACAATGACCCTGTGTTATTCTAGCCAAAGGAAGGACAGAGGGAGACAGGTGAGGAAATTCTACCAATGAGAAAGTCGCATTCAATTTACAAATTCATTCAATATATGTGCTCAGGGATTTAAAAATTAAGACTCATTCAGTAATTATCCTCCAATAATTTATCCCATTAAAAAACAAGAAAATGTCCATATTAAAGGATATTCATCCAATCACTTAATGAATTCATCAATTTAGTTAATGAAATACTGAAATCTCTTGAAATATTCAAGCATAATAATATGACTAAATGTCTTAAGACTAAAATGTCCTTCCCCCATCTGTTCAAAAATGGAGATATGAATGGTGATTGGATCATACTTACCTGTGGATAAACTATGAATGATTTCATATTTTAACTCCCTGACAGTTTACTCAAAGTATCACGAGGGGAAGCACATTTATTACCGACTGTCCTGAGCCTTGCTTGGCGGGTTCATTGCAATCTGTTAATTCTTATATTGAGTAAATTTGGTAACTTTGTTATTTTTATATTTATTCTTATAGTATCTTATAAAAATTAGTGAATAATATGCAGTTTTGTCATTCTTTATTTAAATTAGACTGATAAAAGGTTAATGTACTGCTAAGACAGGGAGCCCAGTTTGAGGACTTGAATTTCTGGGAGAGTGCCTTTGGAGTCTCTATCTCCCTGTCTGTCTGTCTGTCTCTCTCTCTCTCTCTCTCTCTCTCTCTCTCTCTCTCTCTCTGTCTCTCTCTCTCTCTCTCTCTCTCTCTCTGTCTCTCTCTCTCTCTCCCCCTCCTTCACTCCTTCCTTCCTTCCTTCCTTCCTTCCTTCCTTCCTTCCTTTCTTCCTTCCTTCCTTCCCTCTTCCGGTTTTCTGCTTCCTGATTGACATGAGTTGACCAAGTTCCTTCCACTGTGCCCTTCCACCAAGACATTTTTTGCCTAGGATGGCACTCATCATAGGCCACACAGCTCAAAGCAGGAAACAAAACAAATTTCTCCTCTTGAAGTTAAAAATCTTGGGTATTTTTACCCCAGTGAAAAGCTGATTAGCGCAAGGATTAAACTATTATAACTGATATTAAAAATAAATATGGCTAATAATAAAATATTTTCAAGCTTAGAAATAATAATAGAAAAATCATCAAAATAGTATCACCAGTCCTCAAGGATTTATGAAAGTATTAGTAATTTATTTCATATTTTCTTTATATGTTTCCTAGAATTCCATCACATATACATATTTATTTACTTTTATGAATACAAAGGCAAAAAGAAAACTCACTTTGCTTTCACTTAAGGAATCATAGCTTTTAAAGTCCTAAAATTATTTATCTTACAGACAAAAAAAATCCGAAGTGAAAGTCTCATTGTTACCTTTGCCATCATAAAACTCATTCCTCATCTTGAAAAGACTTTATGATAACTTCATTACAAATGTTAAAAAACTGAAATGTTACAAAATAGAAAAAAATAATACAGAATATTTTTTTCCTTTCTCATGAAGGTGTGTCTTGGGAGAAAGCTTCAGAAAATTCATGTTAGGTATTCATCTTTACCTCCAGATAAATAACTGCATATTACTGTCAGTCATATCAAACACTAAAAAATATTAGGGCATTGAGCATATTCATTACACCCCACTATTCATTCTTAAGCTGTAATAAGAAGTAAAAAAGTTACTTATCCAACAAACTCTCATGTGACCCATATATTCTGCAAAATTGGAATTTAAAATTATCCCTGGTTTTTGAGTAAGATCCCTACAAGATTTCTAGGAAATGATTCAACTTGAATTCATTGATATGTTTCATCGCCTTTCTATGCCAAAACTTTCCTGTCCTCTGAATTTGCCATTCAGGATTTTTTTTTTTTAAATCGGTACCAGGAATCGAACTCACGACCGCCTGCTTGCAAGGCAGGTGCTTATGCCACTGAGCTAAATCCCCAGCCCCTGCCATTCAGTATTACAAAGCAAATATTTTTAAAGTTCTTGCTCTCTCTATATAATAGATAAATAGGTAAATAGATATAGAGAGAGCAAGAACTTTTCTATATATCTTTTCTTTTTCTATATATCTACATCCTCAAAATTCTTGATGATACGAGTACAAAGGAAATAGTTACTATTAAATGAGCATGGTTTATTTTGTACTTGTTGCACTAAATATGTAGTGCTTTGTTTTTTATTTGTTTTTGTTCTGTTATTTTGTGTGTGGGTGGGGGTTGGTACCAGAAATTGAACTCACAACATTACAATTTCCAGGCAGGTCCTGTGCTGCTAAGCTATATCTTCAGTCCTTATGACATATGTTTTGTTTTATTTTGTTTTGGTATTTGCCTTTTTGTTGGTATCTTTTAAAAATATTATTAGTTTTGAAGGTCACATTATAATCTTGTCCTTCATAGAGCTCAATTTGCTTTACTTTTATGTTTAAAGGAGTCTGAGTAATTAGGTTAAGACTCTGAAACCCTAAGAAATCAGTCTTATTCTCGCACAGAAGGTCCTCACTTGTATGGGCAGGGTCTAATTTGAAAACTGCCTCATAAAAACCTAATCAGAGCCTGGTGTGTGATTGTCACAGATGAAACATGTTAAGACATTAATTGGTATTCATACCCAAAATGTAGTTAAAAATTTTACTATGGACATTCATTTTGGAAATTAGTTTAAGACCATGCTAATGCTTGGGTATCTTTAGTAATAAACACAGTTTTCCCAGTGTTAGTAGGCAGCAATAATAAGAATGTTTTACTGTCACCCTGAATTTTTTGTGTTTTTAAAATAATATGTGGGTATGACCTAAAGTTGTTGTTATAGCCTTCCTCCTACACAAAAGAGTATCAAAGTTTTTTTTTTTTTCCAGCGAGTTCCTTCCACTGCAAAGGTTAAGCAGATGCAATATCTGTATAATATGAAAAGATCAGAGAATCAAGTTCAAAACACTAGATTACTATTAGCTGATTCAAATGTCTTGAAAATCTTATCCGTATACTTATTTTTGAGTTTGATCATGGATTCCCTTTTGATAAAAAAGATATTTACCCCTTCTGATCCTCAGTTTCCTCAGCTGTAAAATAGAAATAGCCCTCAGTAAGTGTGTGGTATAAAATGTGATCACACTGTTATAGTCAGGCTGCAAAATGGGACTGAATATATAATTGGGAAGAAATCCAATTAGTCTTTCTGTCTGCTTCCTGATACACTAGTTCATGGGATTAGATTTCAAAGATAATATTAGCAAGACTTTCTAATAGATATTGGAAAAGAAAGATTTACTTTAGAGATTTTTTTTTTTAGTAAAATTTAATGTTTGTGAACTGAAGTCAAAACTATTTGGTTCACTGCTTTTTCTTTGCTGGTCCATGGGTAAATCATCATTGCTAGTTTATGAGCCTTGATTACTGTGGGTGGAGAGATGAGGGTCTCCATTCTTTCATTGGTTAGAAATGAAATTTGATTATCAAATGAAGGTTTATTAAAGCATGAGTTTCTTACTAGCTAGCTTCCCACCACCCACAATTTGCCCTGCACTGGAAATGCTGCCTCTCGCAGCCATAGAGACGATGTTAACTTTTTATGTGTATGAAGCTGAAAACAATTTCTAGCCAGTGTATAAAATGTCTGGAAGGAAGGCATTCTTTTATGAAAGGAAATGAGTTTGAAGGGGGAAGAATGAGATTGCAGTGTGACAGGGGTACAATTTCTTGCCTTGAATGAAGGCACAGAGCACCAATTCCTTCCAAGTTGCAGGTGACCCCAACTCTGATGGAGGATACGGAAGTAATCACCTTCCTTCACCATGGAATGGGCTCTTCCTTTTGAAATCAGGCTGGTGTGCTGATTAGTTCTGCTAAGTTACTCTGAAGAGACCCATTTGTTTAGCACTACATGTAATTTTACAGGAAAAGATGTGTCAGCAGCAGCGAGAGAGTCAAATGAGGTCGCTCGTGAAACAGCAGGAGAAACCCACCAATGCCTCTGCCTGGCTTTATTCTATTCCATCTCCACTGACCTGTGTTCCGGAAGACTGATGGGCCAACTAAATGGAACCCTCATTTTCTCATTCCCTGAATGCCCAGACCAGCTCCTCTGTGCCCTCAGAAACACATCGTCATTTCTCTATTTCTGAGCACATCACTGTTAACCCTTGACGGGATAAGACGGTTTTCACTTGCTGGGTACAACTAGTTGTCTCACAAAAGCCCTGTGAAATCACAACTCACTTCTCTGATCAGACTTTGCTCAGTGAAAGTGTACAAAAAAATGGATGCCACTCTAAGTGACACAAAGAAATATCCTGGGGAGTTACTTTTGAGTTCTTCAACAAGCCAACCCAACAAAGAGGAACTCTGCACTGAACTTACTTACCAATTTCTCTTAAACTGAGATTGGTTTATAAACCAGAAAACAAATTACAACTATTTCCTGTTTCAAATAATGTCAAGGAAACTGATCAGAATGAAAAACAAAATAATAATAATTGTTGCATTCTTGAAGTTGATAGTAACTTTTTTTGTATCCAAGAAAAAAAAATGGTTAAGACACTACAGCTAATGGACCCTGTAACTATTTTCTGTGCCGTTCTATAATACTGAAAATGGGCCACCATCGTGGTCATAATCCCCTCATAGAAGACTTCTCTGCTTTAAGCATTCCTTCCATCAGCCTAGCAAAACCTGAGGCTAGCAACCTTCCCTTATTCATCTTTGTCTTCCCAGGATGCTAGAAGGGGTTGGTATATGACAAGCATTCTGAAATTTAAATTTAATAAATATGCAAAGAGTAAGAATAAATATTCGCTATAAAAACAAACAAATTACAGGCACAACAGCATATCCTTCTTTTTACAAAGAAGGATACAAAATGCTCATCTTTTTTTTTTTTTTACTTACCACCTACTGCTTTTGGTTATCAGCTTATACAGTACATATTTCAAGAAGTTTTCATAGGTCTCACTGACTTCAGCCCTTCTGAGCTACTTAAAAGTCTTTAAGAAATGAAAGTTTTGGGAGTGAGGATTATAATTTCTTTCCAGTTATTTGCTTTGCTCAGAAAACACTAACAGATACCATTATGGGGATCTCACAAGTTAGTTTTTGTTTCTTTCTGTGTGGCTTTGATTTTTGTTTCAACATTATGTGGCCCACATGGCTTGCATAAATAAATGGTCAAGAACTTGATAATGAAGGTATCATATTTTTGAGGATTTCCATATGAATTTTACATGCATTATGTGTTGAATTCACCTTACCTAGCTGGAGGGTAAAAGAGACACACACAAAAAAGAAGTAAGTTTGTATCATAAGTATGAAACAAATTCAATACATCAGCTCAGCAAGTTTAATGTAATCTCTTTTGGGACTCCTTTCCTCACACATGGAAACAGTGGTTAATACTTGCTTTATGAATAAAATGTGCAAATTAAATGTTCCAATGCCAATTTATCCATTCATCCGAGTAGTGTCAGCATTTAGAATATTGCAGGCTTTTCCCGTGGCAGAGGGTAATTAGAGGCAAGTAACAACAAGCCCAGAACCTGCTCCTTTGTAGTTTATAGTCTGGTTGTAAAAAAGTTAAATCAGTCAAATACTGCTTAATTACAACTCAAAATACATGACAGAAAATGGAAATACATGTTATCAGAACAACGACTATTCTCACACCCAGAGAACAGTTTCTAAGACTGACTTGTACAGATACCAGAACAGATCCCTTTGTCTTAGGCCAAAGTGAGAAGTGAAAAATGAAAGGAAACTTTCAAATGTTGGAAAAGTAGGAAAAGTGCTTCCTCAAAGGCCCCAGAGTGTGTTGGAGGTGGAGGGCAAGGTGGAGCAGGTCATCAGTGAGGGGTGAACCGATGCTAGCCAGGAGCCGGCACTTACAGATTAAGTATTTTCATCTTCATAAACCTTGTAAAAAATGCTCACACCTCCTTAAATGCACCATTCTTCTGCCTTCAGTTCTAAATGGAACTAGAGATGTAATTCTTGAATCACGTATAATGGGATAGTTTTATCTCAAGTAGATAACCCGGAGCCCAGCATGTCAGTCTAAACTCTTCCAAGGTAATGACTATATTCTCCCAAGGTGGACTAGTCTAGGTTATTTAAACTCCCAGACGTGGCAGGAATGCCGAAGAGACTCCTACCAGGCGTGCTGTTTTGTTGCTGGTATATTTGGAGCACGAAAAGATTGAATCATACACACCTTCCTCATTCATTCCTCTTTACCTGCCAGGTGGCGTTTCCTCTTCCTTTCTCCTTCTCCTCCCCTTTCTCTTTCCCTCTCTCCCTTTTCCCCTTCCCCATCTCTTCCTTTGTCTCACGTAGTCTCTCTCATGGAAACACCTCCATTGTTGCCCTGAGAGTGTAAGAGTAGATCAGTGCTAGTACAGGCATACAAGCTAAGAAGGACCTAAGGAAGGATGTACCCAAAGAGGAATCAACAGTACACATGGAATAACAGAGAAATTATTATTCAAAATGAAATATTATGCTTTCAATCTTAAATGTCTTCCAAAAGCTCCTGTGTTGAAGGCTTGGACCCCAGCCAGGGGCACTGCTGGGAGATGAAAGAAACAGCAGGATGTGAGGCCTCCTTAGAGTCAGGGGGTCACTGGGAGGGTGCCATTGGGATGTCAATCCCTTATTCTGTCTTTCTGCTCTCTGACCACTATGAGGCGACCATCTCTGCACCACAGTAACCTCCTTGCCATCATGTTCTGTCTTGCTATGGGCCTAATAACAAAGGAGTCAGCTGATTCTCCACTTACCTCAAAACTGTAAGCCAAAATAAACTTTTTCCAGCTTTAAAATTGTTTGTTTTGCCCCATCACTGGAAAGTTGACTCAAAAATTATCTCTCTTCCCATCATTATTACGATTATCTCAAGTCATATTTTCACATCAGTTTGTATAATAAAAACTTGGCTCTGCAAAATCAGGTCAGCTATGTTCCTTATGCTCTCAGACCAATCTTTCTGAAATAAAAAACTCAAGCCCCTCTATCTTAACTAACATCCTTCAATAAGTACATCATTTTACACAGGCCAGTATATACAAAGGGATGCTGGGATAGTTTACTTTCTACAGCATAAAAGAGTCAGACAGTCCCAGTGTGTTTCTGACTCTAATTGTTCTTTCTTCTTACTAAAGACCAGTGGTTTGTGGCTTTCCTGCAGAGAGGTCTCAGTACTACCAAGTCAAATTCCATCTTAATGTGAATGATGAACACTGCTGAAAACTGTGTTTAACACTGTAATAAGCACTTTACATATAATATTTTCTTCAGTCATGTTTTTGAGGTATGTGATGCTATTATCATTATTTTATAAATACAGAAACTAAAGATATAGATAAAACTTCCCTCTGTGCATAAAAACTTCACACAAACAGATTCTACACAGAATATACACCCTAACCCCTGCCATGTTCTAGCTATTCTCTTTCTTTTTCTTTGTAGGCAAGTGCACTAAAGTCACAGTTAAGGTGTAAACTGTATTATCAAATGCAAATATACTATCACCATTTTTTATGAATGTAAGATTACTTGTCTTAAATTAAGCCACTTTAAATCTTCAACAACTCTGTTATACTGAAATTTCATTCTGAAATGCCTGCAATAGAGTTTGTAAAATTCAACCATCATTTCAAAAGCTGTCAGTGCACCAAACATATTGATTAGTTTTCATCCCCTGAAAAAATCTTGTTTTAATGCTAATGTTCTGTGCACCAGTCCACAGACCTATCCCACCAGCCCTTTGGGAGTTTTCTAAAAGTCAGACACACTCTCTTCCAGAAGCATTATTGTATGGCCTCAGTAACATGGGCTGAATAAAAATGGATACATTACACAGCCTTGCTTCCTCCAACACTGATTGGAAATAGATCGAAAAAGCTGTGGCACTAACTCAACCAGCCATTCCATCATCAGCTTGTCTCAAGGTAGTGATAAATTTCTTGGTCTGCTAAATTTATGGAGTAGAAGTGTGAGCACAGCCTCTCATTGATACACATGCTTGTGAGCAGGTCAGCAACAGTGGTCTGAAGGTCTGCATGCTGACCATTACAAGTACCATGTGTGCATTCTCCTATGTGCTGTCATTAGTAATTTCTTCTCCACTAACTTCTTATCTAAGAGCATAAATCAAGTAGCCTAATGGGGGTGGGGGGTACATGGAATAGCCTGAAAGTTTCTCTCATGCAGAAGAATAATTTTAAGAATATAACTTTCCAAACACCTCCTATGCCTGTATAATCTACTAGTTTAATCAACAAATGACACTGAAAGAGATAGACCAGTGCAGTTACAAGCCACCTTTCATTTAATCAAGGTATGACTTCTATCTTTGCAAGGCTGGTGATGCCCTGTGTCATAGTAGAAAAAATCCTTATGCTATACGATTTATAAAATTAGTAAACACAGGTGCCCACGCTGCATTCTATATTACAATATAGTTATTTTTAAAGCAAATTGGAAAATAAGGTTGTATCAGTGCTTAAAGTATTGCATTCACTCTATTGCTAAATTTTTAAAGCCCTTATTATATCTGCAACCAATTTTCTGTCTCTGTTGCCTACTTTTAACTGTTATTCTTCCTGCAGCGGACTGCTCGAGAATGCTAAGACTTGCATGCCTAACTCTGCACCTTAACACTGTATGACTGCTCCCTTCAGTGCAGACAGTGTATTAGGTGATACCTGGATTCATGTCATCACTTCCACTTAGCTGCTGTCCCCATGATGGCTAGGACACTGGAACTTGCTGTCAGGGACCTCGGTACACAGGATGATTTGAATATTACAGAAGGAAGTAAGAGCTATTACAAGGAAAAAATGATGAGAACAAATATCTTAAATCCAAGTGTATATACTATCTTTTTCAAAGTGTATGAAGGTAACTGATCATCTCAAAATTTTTTTGTACCTGACAGTCACTTATTTCTTCATATTTTTCTAAAACACATTCCATAATCTTACACTATTTTAAACATTTGCTGGGAACTAAATCTACACTGGTGCAAAAGTCAGAAATAAATGTACTTTATACAAATAATATTTATTTTTATTATATTTCATTTTTTATCTTTAAAGGAAATATATTAATGTAATATATGTATATATATATATATATATTATACCATTCTAAAATAAATAAAATAATATACATATACATTCTATATAGTTTTTAGTAGTTTAAATGTACTAGTTAGTAGTATAAACATAAATATATTACTAACTACTAACCTTACATTTATATCAATGTTTCTGGCAACTTTTATGTTTCTTTCTAAGAGTACAGGAAATTAATCTGTAAGAAAAGATGATTTTTAATTGCCCCAAAATCAAACGAGTATTTTCTTTAGAAATAAATTTTGGCTGGATAGTTGGATCATCAAAATACATAATCTTAAAATTTAGCAACAATAAATAAAACAATGAAACAATTAAAAATGATTTTATGGGCTGGGGTTGATATACACAAAGTAAATTTAATTTTTAAATGGGTAATAGGAATTATTTCACTCAGAGGACCACATCCTTTGAAAGCCATTGCTAGACAGGTGTTATAGAATAAGAGAACCAAACATTAGCTAGTGAAAATTGAAGCTTTAGAATGTTCATTGGGCACAAGCATTTCATGTACGTGTCATGTAGCTGTGTATCCAAGCACAATCTGAAATAATAATCGGGTGTTAGAGAAAAAACTTGGAATTCCCACAGCAACATGTTGAGTAAAAGCCAAATCTATTAAAGTACATCTGGCTTGCTTTCTAGAGAGATAGAAGAAATTAATTTCTTTGTAAAGTAGATTCAATTTCTACTGACTCCATCTATAGAACCATGTTATAACTGATCATAGGTAGCTTTTTCTCATGTAATCTTTACTGATTAGTTACTTGTTTAGGATAAATCAAGAAACAGTACTGTACCTCTTTAATAAGTATTTACTGAGTTTGCACAGGTTTGCACAAATGCACGGTCTGCCTCAAGGTGTGCTGAGAGCTGATTTCACACTCCCAGTCTGTGATCACTCATGTTTAAGAATAAAAGGGGTCACACGAAAGGATCATGTGCCATTCAGCAACAAGCCAGGTATGCTCACAATGTCAGCAAAACCCTGAACTGGGAGTCATGTTCCCGTCACTCAGTGGGTGTGACTCCAGTGTTACAGATAAGGGATGTTAAAGCCCAGTACCAGCAGCAGCAACCCCTTAGGAAAACTTCTGAAAAACGTAAATTCTCAGGTTCCACACCAAACCTCCTGAGATTTTCAGAAACCGCATGAGTGAACTCCAGCCGTATGTTTCTTAACAGGAAAGGACAGGTTTTGTGCTGAAAACTCAAACTGCAGAACAGATCAAATGTGCTCTGTTCCAGCTCAGTGGGATTATGATTCTAGATGCCATTTTTGTTTTAGTTTCTTTCCATTTTATTTAACTTCTTGGTTATAGATGGAGTAAATCTATTTTGGGATTATCAAGGATGCAAGAGAGATCATAATAGGACAGAAAGAACTTTGGAAGCTGAACCTGTCCTCACTAACATAGGAATGGAGGTTAATAATAATGAAAGATAATTTTATTAGGCTTTTACAAGGTGTGAAATTCTTTGCTGATTGCTTTATGTACCCTTGTCTCACTGTATCATCAAAAATAATATAAAATGATATTGTTTCAAACATGTAGAAGCATTGCTGAAATAACAATATAATATTAATGTATTTCAAACAATAACTAATATATATCTTAAATTTAACTTTTAGTCCATCTTAAATTTTACTAGTTATGAGTAATTTTACCTCAATCCAAAGTCTCCATAATCCTGAGAAAAATGGAATAAATCTATGAATTTCACACAAAGTTAATGAGGAAATAGATATTTGATTAAAAGTAGTTGCACAGCACCCATTTTTCTTCTTTCTACAATTCTAGTAGAATAATTCATGCAATTTGAATACACACAAAGTACAAATAAGAGAAAGGTTATCATTGAAGCAAAACTGAGATGTCTCCTGCTTGCTCTGTTTTATTTTTTGAATACATAGCTTGCAATGTGCATTGCATCAGCTTACAAATAAGTATTCTTGAAAATAACAAATGTAGGTTTCAAGACCACAGGGATAAGGAAGCTGTCAATGATCCTTTCCCCTGTGCTATGCCTCTGTGAAATCTCCCGTCCTTTGAGTGTGGATGGGGATTTTAAATTTCTCCTAACCAAAAGATAATTGTAAAATAGATGTTTGTCATCTTGTGATTATCGTACATGCTATTACAGCTTTCACCTTACTAGCATCATCTCTCTGAGGATGTTGTCTCACAAATGTGTTTGGAGGATCAAGCTGCCATGCCATGAGCTCCCCTATGGAGTGGTCCACACTGCAGGAAATTGAGTTTGAGCTCTGGATGACATGAAGGAGTACAGGTCCCCAATCTGACATTTAAGGAGCTAATCTTCCCAACAAACATATGAACTTGCAAGCATATACTTTTCAGTTGAGCTTTTAGCTTATACCTGAGGTGTAGACAAGACTTTACTTGCAGTCTGGTAAGAAACCATGAAAGAGAAGATCCAGGTTAGCTACAGACAAATTTTTACCCATAGGGACCTTTGTGTTTGTAATGCAATAATAGATAATGCAAATAACAAATAGGTTCAATTATAAGTCCCATGATAGCAGTTCCGTGCAAGTTTTTAATTCTCTATGTTTATACTCATTTTTGTAAATAGCATGTTAGAATAACAATATCATTGGATTGTGACTTGATTGACTTGAGAGCTACACGGGGGGATATAAACTACTCTTCTGGATTTGTCTAGGTAGATCATAGTAGCTTGAGTTGGTATTTTACGTGGTTCTTGGCCCCTTCCTTTCTGGCATTACCTTTATGTGGCTCTGATTTCCAGCTGTCATCCCCTAAGCAGCCATGCTCTGCCCAACTTCCACCACGGTGTCTCTCCGTTGGAGCCAGCCAGATGAGCCATTCATGGACTAAACCCCGTGAAACTGTAAACAAAACAAAATCTTTCTTCTTTAAATTGTAGAAGTTATTTATTTGGGTTGTGGAAGTCACAGTCATAAATATGTTTAAATATAATGATGAGTAATTTTTTTAGCATAAAAGAAAGAAAATGATGTTCTTTCGATGCACCAATGAAAGCTGTTGGAAGAATAGAAGGTTACTGATAGGAGAACCATAGGGTCCAAGAAGACTGACTTACAACGGAGCTTAACCTTTGGTTTCTAAGCTGATCAATGTACATCTTGATTGCTCAATGTATGAAAAGCTGGAAGAATTTTTAAAATATTGACCATGAAGCAATGGTAAACATTTGTGAAGACAGATGCAACAAACTATTACACAAATATGTAATTTTTGTTTTAATCTATTAGTTGAAAACGTATTTTAAATTTTAAAAATGAGTATTTTACCAATAGCAATGAAGCTTAGAAGAAAATTTGGAAATTACCAAATGCTATAAAAGTATATTTAAAATCGGTTTATACTTTTACTGTACACAGGTAATTACTATTAATATTTTGATTTTTTCAAGCATTTCACTTGCACTATAAAAATAGTGATATTTCATAATATTTCCCAGCCTGGAATTTTATCACTCTTCTTTAGGGGATGCAAGATCCAGCAAATGTTATTTGCAGCACCTTTACAAAGAAACTTGACCCCTAAATACAAAGCATTCAACCTTGTGCCTTTTGCACAGCGCATGTTTGAGCTCTCCCAGTCAATAACCCAATCATCACACTTACTGCGATTCCTTCTTTGAGAATCTCTAGTTGGGCTGCTTTCTAAGTTCTTACCTGGACCACTATCTGGCTCATGCCTTTCTTGTAATATTCACAGATCTTTTAATTATATGTTCAGTAGATGTTCTGATACATACTATGCACTGAAGATATGAATCTTAAACAAATGAGCCATGCTATGAGCTTATAGGTTCATGCGTGCCTGATGCAGAAAGGGTGGCGCATGTAAGTCACGTCAGTGGCCCAAGGACACACGAGCACGCTACTTTCATTTTTTTGAAGGAGAAAACAAATCAATAGTCTTCAGTGTCTGTCAAATGAATTCAGCACACAAGAACGTTTTACATGTGGAGTGGGCATTTGCAATATTGATGCTCCAAAATAAAATGAAGTATTACCCCCCATCAGAGTGTCTCCCTAACAATGCATTAATACTTCTACTGGCTGAAAGATTCAGCTTAAAACCGGCTGTATTCCAGTGGTAACTCTTCAAAAAAAAATTTACAATATTCTCTGAACTGGATGATCTATAGCAAAGCTGAAGTGGTTTGTTTCACTGACCTGGTGCATTAGTTTTATTAAAGATAACAAAGAGGCAAAGGAAAAGAAATCCTTGGTCAGATTAGAGATTTATTCACACTCTTCTCTCCCTTTGTCTCTCCTTTCTACCCCTGAGTTCAATTTGCTGAAGTATGATTTTACCATCTTCTCCTTGAGGAAGACAAGAAATAAAAACTCTCACTTTTGTGGATAAAGAGCATGAGGTCTCTGAAGTCATCCTAGAGACATACAAGAGCGATTGCCACAAACACGAGAGTGATGTGATCCATCTGCCAGACACATCTTCCAGATGCTACCTTTTGTGCTTGAGAATTGTTTTCTTGTTTGCTTATTTGAAAAAAATGATACTGAATAAAGACAAAAACAATACACACAATGTTTTTGCTTAGCCAATAAAAACCAACAGGTGATTGTAAATGAATTTCCCTGAAAATAATTGGAAAGGGATTAGATAGCTGTGCAAGCTAAAAAAAAAAAAAAAAAAAAAAAAAAAAAACATGACCATTTAGAGGACATTATTACAGTTCTGTGACTCAAAGTTGTCATTTCTTTTTCTGACAGGGTATTACTTTAACCCATAAGAAGAAATACACATTTTAGTTACTTGAGACATAGGCACATCTCTGTGAAACGATCACTGTAACCAAGGGACAAAAAATATTTATTGTCATGAAAAATTTCCTTCTACTATAGTTTCTATGGTATGTGCATGTGTGTGTGTGTGTGAGTGTGTGTCTCTGTGCGTGTGTGAGAAAGAAAGAGAGAGAAAGTATGTATGGGTACGGGGGTGTGTGTATGCGGGTGTCTGTGTGTATGTGGGTGTGTGTCTGTGTTCTTTTTGGTAAGACATTAGTCACTTTTTCATCTATGAGGCAAGTTACTTAACACCTGAAACTTAAAGGAAAAAGAGCTTAGTTTTGGATACAGTTTTAGGGAGAAACTGCATGGCCAAATGGCACAGTATAAGAAAGTCATTCATCTAATGGAACCTAGAAAGCAGAGGAAGAAGTAGAGGAGAAGGATCTGTAATCAGAGTACATCCTTTCAGGTCACACCACTTGTGACTATCTCCCAATTTCTTACAGTATTTTTAGCTATGAACTGATCAATGTGCTAAACCACTGATGAATATATGCACGCTGTATGATTCCATCACATTCCAAAGCTTCACATTGTCACACACAAGTCTTTTGGGGGATGTTTTAGTTCTAAACCATAACATTCCACTCCTGACCCCCAAAAGGCTTAGCTATATTTTATTGTGCAAAATGAATTTAATCCATTTTAAGTCACCAAAATCTTCATAGTTTCTGTATTGCTTAAAAATCCTAATTCAGGGGCAGGGATTTAACTCAGTGGCATAAGCATTTGTCTAGAAATCACTTGGTCATGAGTTTAATTCATGGAAAAAAAATTAAAAATTCATGTCCAAATTATTCTCTGAAACTCAGGGCAAATTCTTAACTGGGAGCCCTTTAAATATCTCAAAAAAGTTGAATACTTCCACCATTCAATGGCAAAGAGTAAGCATCCTTATTCCAAAAGGGATGAATAGGGTAACAAAAAGAAACCAGCCAGAGCAAGCTGAAACCCAGCAGGACAAACATTAAATGCCTCAGCCCATGTCCTGCGTCAGGGTAGCTGTGCTGAGATGTGAGCTCCAAAGGGAGTGGGCGGCCATGCTCTACAGCTTGCTAGTTGCAGCTCTGGTGGCTTCTTTCATGGGCCGGCTCCGCATACTCTTGCACGTTAATGGCATCTCCCATTTTCTGTGTCTCTCTACTTTTGGTTTCACTCTTAACAGCTTCATTCTCAGAAATAAAAAAAAAAAAAAAAAAAAAAAAAAAAAAAAAGTAAAATAAAAAGGAAAACAAGAAACTGCATTTTAAATTGTGTTTTTTAGAAATGACTGCAGCTTTGGAATACAAATTAATCCAAGTTTTTCTTTTTAATATGCAAAAAACCCTAAAGCTTTCTAATAACAGAAGGCTGAAAACTGGGATCTAGACTTATAATTTTCACCTCAGGGAAACAAATATATTCATGGGCCATATATCTCAACTTCAAACACATGTAAATGCTTACATTCTCACATCGCTTGCCAAATGGCTCACCTGACAGGCAGTGGGGTACACAACCTAGACTGCTCATCTTGAAAATGCCCCCAATGCCACATAAACATAGACAACTCCAGATTATACTGCACAGCTCTCTTGTGAGGACCACACTCTATTTCTGTGAGTGTGTACTTTAAATTTCTGCCTAATAATACCTTTCTCATGCTTCATTTAAACCAGTCCTGAAAATTAAATTTCTGTGGTGAGAATCAGTGAATCTCCAAATATTATGTTTAGAATGTATTAAATTCCTGAACTCAGTTTTGGGAGTTGCCTCAAATCCATCCTGGTGACCTTATGAGATGGAAAAAATATAGATAAATTTGTTACTAAAATATAATGCTCCTGGACTCTAGTCAAGTTTCTAATATTGTCTGTTTTCCCAATGCATGATTCATAAGTCTGGACTTTAATACTTGCATTCCTCTCAGCATCTCATTTTCAGAAATCAAAGCACAATCACCCATCATTTTGAAAGTTTATAGCATTATAGATTTTTTTTTTGGCTCAGATCTCTGAATCCCCCCAAACCCTCACACAGTCCAGTTCCAAAGGCTCAGAACCTCAGTGTCATGTATAGTCATGGCAACCCCACTTTTCTACACTAGTGTTCTGTATTATTTTCCTTTCATTGGAACAAAAATACATGACACAGACAACTGAAGAAGAAAGATCTGTTTGACTCCTGTTTTCAATGGGTTTGGTCCACGGTTTGCTGATTGCAAGGGAGAAAGTATATTGCAGATGAGCTTGCTGTAGGAAAGCTTCTTACCTCATGATATCCAAGAAGCAGGTCTATGACAAGAAAGGAAGAACTCGGGATAAAAATATATTTTCAGGTTAACTCCAGTGATCCACTTTCTCCATCTGGATCCCACCCGCCAACAGCACTTTCAGTTCTGAGTTATCAATAACTAATTCAGTGATGAGTAGACCACTCACATCATCCAATACCTTCTAAAAACTCCACCTTTGAATGCATGGGGTTTGGAGAAAACTTTATAGACTAATTTTATAACAGGTTAAAAACCCTTAAAATAAGATTTATACTCGGAACATATTTCGAAGTGTGTTATATTTTATTGGTAGCAATAGGTACTGTGTTGTACTGCACATCTCTAGAACTTAACTATCATGTAAGAAGAAAACTTTATACCTAATAAAAATAATTTCC
The DNA here is from genome assembly GCF_034190915.1 of Cavia porcellus. NCBI lineage: Eukaryota > Metazoa > Chordata > Mammalia > Rodentia > Caviidae > Cavia > Cavia porcellus. Next base: position 96,854,530 of record NW_026947487.1, read on the forward strand.
CACTTTTCTCTTCCTCGAGCCCTTGGCAACTACCATTCTAGTATATCCTATGATTCATCAGTCTAGATGTTTATGGAATTATGTAATATATGTCCTTCTGTGACTGGTATACAAATAGCACATTGTTCTTTATTTTCATTACTCCTGTTGCAAGTGTCTGATTTGCTTATTATTAAGATTAATATTCTAGTGCACATGTGTCTGTGACTGTATTTGTGTGTATCTCACACTTTTTAACCATTCGCCTATGTACAATCATTTCCATTGCCTCTATGTTTTAACTTTTGTGAATAATGCGGCAGTGTAGTCACCATGGAAAAATGTTGATCTGCCTCAAAAATTTAAAAGCAACTGCAATATAAAACAGTGATTTAATTTATGTGGATGAAGTCAAAAGCACGCAGCAATTTTACTTAAACAAATGTACTGCATAAACAATAAGAGACTTAAATCAAATGCCAGAAATATTTGCATTCTAAGTTTGAATCTTGGCATGATCAACTGAAACCTGCATGGTTTTAGGAAAGGCTTTCCATTTTGCTAAACCCCTTTTATCATTTGTAATATACACTTAACTATAGTGCTTAAACTGTGCTAAGTATTTTGAGGTAATGCATTTCAAATTCAAAGTCCATTGAATAACTTACATGAAAATAGCACCCTTTCTAATAGAACAAATAGGGTTAAACATGATAATGAGCATCAAATGAATTAAACATGAGCTATAATCTTACACTGATGACAGAACTAGGAAGGCAAGATTTATTTGTCAGTGTCAGATACATAAAGTGAATCTACAAAACAGTCTTTTGCAACTATTCCTAGTACAACTATATGTTATACAGGATAAATCTTCTATTCAGCCTCCTGAGTGTTCATTTGAAATTCTTGACAGAGAAAAAAATAGAGGCATATTTTATGCAGTCCTTTCAATGTAAGCAGAAGTTTTCCATGCTATAGGGAGGGTTAATGACCTGGTCAGTCATGTCTAATAGGCCATGGGCTCCCCAATGACCTCAGAAGTGTTTACTCAGGCCTATAGTTCAACTTCCTGATCAAGTCTATGATATACTGGGTGGCAATGAATTATGAATGGTTATTTGAATGACTCAATGAAAAATGTAAAGGTTCACTCAGAGTGTTTTCTTATTTTGTGAATTATATTGTCAAAAATGCAGTAACTCTGACCATACATCTACAACAAAAATACAATTTTTGATGTTTAAAAGGAAAATGTATACTAAAACATTTTATTCATTAGATGTACTGTAAGCAATTTAATCTGATTTTAAAATGGCTTTTCTGAAAGTCTCTGTCTATAATTTCTTTAAATTTGTGGCTTATAGCCATGGCCTGAGAGAGTAAAAAATTCCTAATATTTTCTGATTTTATTTTTAAGAATATTTAAAAATATTTATTAATATTGAAAGAACGAATCCAATTGATTTTATTTTTGTTAGTGGTATCCTTTGAACCACTCCTGATGCAGAGTTCGTATCATTTCTAATTATGTGATTTATTTGGGTTTGGAAAGAGTTCCAATGTGGAAGGAAATCCATGATCGCTATGGTCAGTATATAAGTACAGCTTTAACTCTAACAGCATGTTATTACTAATATATGGATATCTTCAATTTTCACCTCAAGAGAACTTTCATATGACTTTTGTCCATAAGGAAATGCTTATAAATTAGCAACCTTTCTAAATTAAGTGACTAATTTCTCATTTTAAGAAAACTTTAGCCATTTGTTTCTAAGTTAAGACTGTTAAGTCAAAATAGTTCTTTGACACTGGAGGATGTATCCTTTTCTACTTTGCATTATAAGACACTTTTGATTTTGTAGACTATTTTGGAGTTTGATATGTTTTATAAAACTTGTTCTACGCATACTTCAGCTGATGGTAAAGTACAGGATTTGGACAGACTCATAACCAAGCTTTCCTCTTCCCCCTTCAGAATATACAACTTCCCATATGGTGCAGTCTTGACTAAGACAGTGTGTCTCAGCCTTCTCATTAACTGAAGGCACTTTTTATTGAGCAATCATGGTAAACTCAATATATCATTAATCAAAAAGGAATATTTAGCCCATTGTTGCCATATATAAAAATTTGAGATGTTAGGATTCTGTGAAACTATTTCACACCAAAGTGGTTTTTGTCATTATACTCTCTGTGTTGTAATTTTTCATAGTACATAGAGTGAAAAGTTGAAAAGTATAAAATAAGAAGGTTCCATGAGTGAAAGTAAATTAATTTTAAGTTAGGATTTGATAACACTATTAATTTTATAAATGATAAAGTAAGTGCTTATGTCTTAATATAGCCAATCAAATTTATCTTATAATGTTTCCTGTGCAGAGTGAGTGATGACACCTCCTTTTTGTATGTAAGCATAGCTGTTATTAATTTTAATGACTCATGTGTTTTTCGGAGAATGTGGGGATGGTTGAAATGTGCATGTTGAAGACTTCAGTCACCTGAGTTGAATGGGAAAAGCATCATCTCCCAGGAATTTGTATGTCAGGTGCCATAGAATAAGATTAGTGAATAGGTATTAAGTCAATAAGAAAATCCATAATCTACAACTGAGTGACACTGTCAATAATTAGCAGATCAACTCTCAGGTGTCTAAAGTGTCATCTTCTCTCTTAGGAAAAACATGCTTCTCACAGACAAGAAGTACAAAAGAAAAATTGTTCCATAATGCAGCACAAATTCAATCATTTGCTCCTCTGATGAGGAGGAAATGATATCCTGTCAAGATCTTAGTGGACGGCTCTTTCATGAATATGCAGTCTCTCAACTTCACTCTTGAAGTACTCTGCTTCCAAATTCTATGGTTGGCCCTGAAACAAGCATTTTTATTGTTTTGCTAGTGCTGAGGATTGAACCTTTGGCCTCACAGATGTTAGGCAAGTGCCCTACCATTGATCTACAGTCTCCAGTCCACTAAAGACATTTTTCAGCAATCATCTCATAGGATCACAAACATGTTTCCCAGGCTTTATATTATGAGCAATAGTTGAAGTTGTAAGGGTATTAATTACCTTTAAACTGTAACTCTGGTCTTTGTCTTTCTTCTTACCATATACAACTCCAACTAACCCTTTTAGGATAGGAATTAGGCAAAAAAATTTATCCTAGAGTCATAAATTTATAGATCAAAATATGCTTATTTTAACCTACACCTTTAAAAATACTACATATTCTCTCATCATTTGATATACTTCTTTACAGAAAACAACATTTAATGCTGGTCATGAAATATAATTCCAATAGGAATTAGATCAATGATTGTTTTCCTCTGACAGAGCATACCTTACCTGAGTCACACATTTCCATCACTTTCCTTCAATACTGCTTAGTCTCTAGCTTGAACCTCATAAGAGACTTCAGATATTTAAGATTTTGGAGCCCTTTACAAAACCCTCTCTTCCTCATAAAAACCACTCACTCCGATGGCAGCAAAGATATACTTGTCCGCAAAGCATATATTTTCTCCAAACACAATTTTTGTTGCCATTTACTTGTCAATTCTCTTCTTTCCTACAGTGCTCATCAAAGGCGAGTGCTCATAATCCTCGGATAAATTTGTCTTTCCTTTAAAACTGTACTCAGAGATGATGCTACTTTCAATATTATAAATTGTTTTCTTTGACTCTGTGTTTCATCACCATTGTTTATTACAATTTAAGATCACTTTTTAAAACCTATCCTGTTATGTACTTTGAAATGTTATTTTTTGAATTTTACAGAGTTCTTGCCATAAATCAATTGTCTGCATATTCCTAAAACTTACTCTTAAGCATATGTTACTTGCATATAAATATAAAAATGCATTGATGACCACATACACTAAATACATTTATTTCAGCAGTACCTTAATGAGCTAACTTCATTTGAAATCACTTAACATCATATACAGATGACATTGATACCAAAGCTTTAGTGAGTGCAGGAACACAAAAAGTAAGTGAAGAAAATATCTTTGTCATGTCTGCTACTTATTTACATCCATTCTGAATTTATCCATAAAAACAAAATTACAACTAGCTCCACGTAGAAACATCAATGTGTTTATGTTTCTCATATACAAGGAACAAAGGTAGGGATTCAGAATCCAGGGAAAGGACTTTCTCAGTAAACACTTGCTGATGGTTGAAAGAATGGATAGAAAACAAATGCATTTTAGATGAATGTGAGTGTAAGCATCAAGGATCTCACATACTAATGAGGAGATGGTCTGAATCACCACGGCCAATTGTCAAATGCTAAAGGGTGCTCTTGTGCCTCCCAATTAATCAGGAAGTGCAACACCTCCAAGCAGATAAATTTTTTAACCTTGTATTCATTAGAGCCACTCTCCTGCCAAGGAGCATTGCCACAGGACTGTACTTGAACATCTTTTCACTTGTCATAAGATTCCATTAGGAGTACAACTTCTACAGCTGTATGTGTCATCCTTGCCTGTATCATGAAAACAGCACAGAGTAGTGCACTGTGGATATCTCAGCCCAGAGAAAATGTCCCAGTGGGTAGGGGGAGATAACAGGGTAAACTCCTCACCCAGAGCCAGGAGACAGTGAAGGTCTAAAGGCAGAGTTGGTTTCTGAAAGAAATAGTAGATGATGAGCAGAGTGTAGCTAGTGCCAAGACATAAGAAGGAATCAAACGCAGTGTATCAGTATGCATTCACGTGCAGGAGATGTGTGGGGAATTCTTGCCTGAAAATATTTGAGCAGACAAAAATTTTGTAAGTGGAATTATCATGGACATTCTAGGATATTATTAGAAACGAGAAAAGCACACAATCAATTGCTAGGAAAGTAATAATAGGCAGAACAACAACAACAAAATCACCCTGGAACAACTTCATGAATATTATGAGGACAACTACTCAAAATCTATGTGCATTGTATGCTTCTTCTTAGGTTTTGGAAATCCATAAGTTGATTTTTGTTGTTATTTTTATGTTACAGTAGCTGAAATGGCACAGCTGGAAGATTATCTACTCTTAAATTGAAGGTAGAAGTGGTGAAAGGGCTTAGCTAAGTTAACACATTTCCTAAGTGTTAGAATCAGGGAGTTTCCAACTGATCTTTGTTACTATCAAATAGGGCAACCAAACTATTCATGAGACAAATCACTGGTAGGCCTGCAAGGTGACTCCATGCAGTGACAGGTCTTCTTTGGTCCAATCAGTTGAATTGAAGGTTAAAGACTCTGGTCCAAACTACAGCTGCTAGGGCACAGGGTTTGCTAGGAAACATGGGCACTAATCATCCAAAACAGCAGGGAGTCATGTCTCACAGAGTCCCAGGCCTCAGGCTAAGACAAACCTTTTTCCCTCTTCCATTTTTTTTTTTTTCTCAGTAAATACTTTGAGAAAAAGATGTATTTGAACACCATAATTTTACCACACTTGTAAACAGTACTAAGAAATAGAAAAAGCAAAAGTGTCTTTCATAATTTTAAAGGTCAAATCACAACACTGTCTGCTGTTAAGGTGCTAAAAAAGTAATAAAGAGAATAAAAGAATGAAAAGGAGAATGAGGTAAAAAAAAAAAAATCCTTGACCTTTTCTCTACTGGGAGCAAAATACTTGTTTATTTGGTTGTGTTGTCCACTTTTTCTTGCTGTTTTTATTTTTATTTTGAGATGGAGATGTCCAGTTTCCAGGGCTGATCTTGAACGTGTTCACTCAAACAACTCTCTTTTTAAATTAATTGAGTTTATTGATAACTTCTGAGTATTCACAATATTCGTTTTCCTCATATGGATTTGTACCTGTGCACGGCTTATCTCAGTTCCTCTTTGTATTCCCACTCACTTTCTTTTCTTTCAGTCTCTCTTCACCTCTTTATTTACTAAAGATTTGCTTCTGTTTTTCTTGTTTTGTTTCCCTTTTCCTTTCCTTTGTCTCCTCCTCTCCTTTATCTCTCCCCTGGACTTTATTTACAATTTCAATTTCTCACATCAGAGAAACACTGTCATATTTACACATGTGTGTCCAATTTATTTTGCTTAAGAATATGACATCCTTTTTTTCATAAATGTCTCAAAGTCATCCTTCTTTATGGCTGAGCGGTACTCAATTATATATTGACAAATAAACAAAACCATATCTTTATCCATTCATTGGTTAATGGGCATTTGAGATGTTTCCACGGTTTAGCTATTACAAACTCTGTTGCTATATACATTGGTTTCCATATATCACTGTGGTATGATTATTTTAATTCTTTCTGGAAAATATCAAGAAAGAGAACAACGTAGTCAAATTGGACCTCTAGCTTTCATTTTTTGTAGAATCTCCATAATGGTTTCCACAGTGACTGTACCAGTTTACACTCTCACCAACAGTGGAGGAAAGTTTCTTTTTCCCCACAGCCCCCCCCCCACCATTTGTTAGTGTATTTTTTGTCATTAGAAATTCTTCCTAGAATGGAATGTCAGCATTGTTTTAATATGCATCTTTCAAATGACCAGCGATGTTGAACACATTTTCATAAATATATTTTCTGTTCCTAATCCTTTCATCTGAGAATTGTCTATTCATTTCAGACATCTATTTTTAAATTGAACCTTTAAATTTGGAGGATCTGATTTATTTTAGCTCTTTGTATATTATAGATTTTAGTCTTATGTCTGAGGAACACCTGGAAATATTTTTTCCTATTCTGTGAGTTGTCTCTTCACTCTGCTGATGATTTCTTTTGCTGTGCAAGTTTTTAACAAGATGAGATTCCAGAGTTTTTCTTTGTGATATTTACAGGGCACTTGGGATTTTGCTTACAGTCTTTGCCTACACCAGTGTCTTTAGAAGTTCTATATATTCTACATTCCAGCATATTCAGTATTTCTTTTTTTAATAAGTACATCTTTGATCTATTGTGATTTTAGTTTAGTGCTTCATGAAAGATATGAGTTTAATTTTTGTTTTAGCATGTAGAAATTCAGTTTCCTCAGCACCAGATATTAAGTAGTCTAGCTTTCTTCCAATGAATATGTTTGAGCCCTTTTGTCAAAGATAAAGTAGCTGAGTATGTTTGGAGTTGTTTCTACATCATCTAATCTGTTCCATAGATCCCCAAATTTTTTGCCAGCACTATCCTCTTTTTATGACAATAGCTTTGTATTATAATTTCAAGTCTAACATTGTGATGCCTCCTGCCTTGCTTTTGCTGCTCAGAACTGTTTTTTATATTCTAGTTTTCTTCTGGTTCCAAATAAATTTTAGGATTTATTTCCCTAGCTTTGTGAAGTATGATAAGCAGAATTTCGACTAAGATTGAATTTAATCTGTGTAACAACTTTGGAGTAATGGCCATTTTCCATATGTTGGTTCTTCCTATCCAAGAACAAGAAATATTTTTCCATTTTCTGGTCCTCTTCAATCTCCTTTTTCACAGTACTACAGTTTTCATTGTAAAGATAATTTACTTCCTTTGTTAGAATGATTCCTGAATATTTCACTTTTTTAATGTTATTGTGAAAGGTGTTGTTTCTTTAATTTCTCTATTAGTGAGATTGTTTATGTATAGAAATATAATTATTATGAATTTACCTATCCAGCTATGCAACTGAATTTCATCATTAAATCTAGAAGTCATTTTTGAATTTTTTTTTTTTTTTTTTTTTTTGGTACCAGGTATTGAACTCATGACTTTGTGCTTACCAGGCAGGCATTTATGTCACTGAGCTAAATCCTCAGCCCCTATTTTTTGGAAATTTTGAGGTCCTCTGTGTAGCATGTCATCTGCAAATAATGATTTTTAAACTTCTTCCTTTCCCATCTTTATTTCTTTCTCTTATCTATTTGCTATGTCTAATTTTTCCATGACTGTATTAAATAGAATTGGTGATAATGGACATCTTTGTCTTATTCCTGATTTTAAAATGAGAGCTTTCTGTGTTTGACCCTTTACTCTAATGTTGGCTGTTGATTTGTCATATATGGCTTTTATTATTTTGATATGAATGCAATTTATTCCAATTATCTGTAGGATTTTTAAAGGAGTGGGAGTTGGACTTTGTAAAATGCTTTTCTTGTATCTACTAAGATGATCATATGACATTTATCTTTCATTCTGTGAATACTGTACATTTCATTTATTGATTTGTGCATTCCTAGCAATGACTCTTACTTGGTCATGGTGTATAACCTTCTTTATGGTTTGCTGCATTCTGTTTGCCAGGATCTAATTGAGGATTTTTGCATCTAGATAAGGACAGAAGGACAGACTTAGAAGATAAAATTGTAGGTAGTGACTATGAAACAGTATTTTTCTAAAAAATCACAAGTGAACATGAAAAATCAACCCAACAGCTAAAAGATTATGCAAAAGAGAACAATATAATATAGATTGGAGTCAATGAAAAAACAAGAGAGAGCAGAAATGCCATAAAAGTAATGTCAGAAAACTTCCCAAGCATGGAAAAAAATTGACATACAGATAAATGAGGCTTATGGAATTCCAATTAGCCATGAACAAAATAAATCAAGACAGAATCATATAATAATCATGATTACAAAAAACTAGTACAAGAACAGACTTTCAAAAGCTGTTAGAGAAAATAAATAAATCACCTATAAAGGAAAGCTCATTAGAATCATATCATCCTTCTTAGCCCAAACCCTAAAGTCTATGAAAGCTTAGAATGTAGTATCTCAAGTCCTGAAAGAAAATAACCACCAACCTAGATTGTTTTACCCCGTAAAACTATCCTTCATGATCAATGGGGAAGCCCCCCTCTCTGGCAAGTGGGGTGGCAGTGTGTCAGTCTGCATCCCTTCCAGGGGAAGAACCAGCAGTGTCTCCTGAGATCCACACTATGTTGGAGCTTAGGACACTGGGAAGCCAAGCAACCACCTCCCCTCCCTGGACACTGGGAAGCCAAGCAAGCACCTCCCCTCCCTGGTGGTGGTCTGGCAAACTGCGGCCCTTCCAGGGGGAGAACCAGCAGCAGCTCTGAGATCCACACCATGTTGGGACTTAGGATGCTGTGAAACCAAACAAACAGCCTGCCTCCTTACTAAGCAATAGTAAACCTACTGATGCTGATGCACAGCCTAGAGCCAAATATCCCATTCCCCTATCCCCCTTCTCTCTGCCCCTCCCCGCCACCGCCCATTAGCAAATGGGAAGCAGAAATCTGAGTGTCTCCTTGGAGGTTAACATAGCAAATAAGGAGGACTTTCTTATACCATCTCTTTGAAGGCAAATATTTTTACTACTGTTTTGCTCTTTTCTGATTAATGGTACTGCTCTCTATTCAGTATTCTGTTTTAATAAGTTCTATAGTGTTCTATATTTCATCTCATTTTGATATACATGATTGAAATAACAACTATTATAAAGATAACAAAATATACTGTGATATCTATTACTGTTATCCCGGTAACCTGCTGTGAAGTTATGTACCAATTACTGTATGATCTTACTTGGATTTATTCTGTCTTGTTCTGTTGTATACTTTCAAAATAAAATTTAAAAAAAGATCAATGGGAAAACAAGATACATTCATCATTAAGAACAATTGAAGAAATTTATGACCACCAAATCAGCTCTGGAAAATGTTATGAGGGGTATTTCAGAAAGAGAAAACAATGATCATAATCCCAAGTGCACCAATAGAAAGAAGCCAATTGAGGCAAGCAGTTAAACAGAAGGGAAACACAGGAAACCAAGAAGAGAAAAATATATCAACAATAAGCCAGTACATATCAGCTATAACCATCAGACCCAACAGTATGCTGCATAGAAAAACATATTAAACTCAAAAAGAAATAAACAGACTAAAAAGTGATGGAAAACAATCCTCCACGAAACAGGAACCCAGGAAAACCATGAGTAGCTATTCTGTTTGAAGACAATATGAACTTCAAACCAAGAATGATCAAAAGAGAAAAGGTTACTGTGTACTTGTTCGAGGAAAATGTCAAAAGAAGAGGTAACAATTGTAAATATGTTTCCACCAAATACAAGAGCACTCAACTATATAAGGCAAATATTAAGAGGAATGAAAAATCACTTGGGCAATTACATAAATGTAATGTGCTACCTTAATACCCCACCGTCACAAATAGATCATTCAGACAAAAAAAAAAAAAATCAGCAAAGAAATATGAAACTTAACCAAATCTGGGAAAAAATGGATATAGTAGATACTTACAGAGTGTTTCACCCCACATCAAAATACACATTCTTCTCAGCTGCAAATAGGAAGTTCTCTAAAATAGACCATATACTAGCCCAGAGATTATGCTTTCAATAAATGCAAAGGAATTGAAATTATCCTGTACATATTATCTGACCATAGTGCAATGAAATTGGAAAGCAATGGAAAAATAAGCCACAAAAATTCCATAAGCACATGGAAATTACATACGTCCTCCTAAACAACAAATGGGTCACAGATGAAATTAAAGATGAAGTTAGTTTTTACAATTAAATACAATGCAAATGAAACATACTGGAACTTGTTGGAGGCAATGAAAGCAGACCTAAGAGGAAAATTTACAGTAGTAAATTCTCACTAAGGAAAATAGAACAAGCTCAAATAAACAACCAATGTTGTACCTCAAAATTCTGCAAAAAGAAGAACAAATTGTGACTACAGTCTCATATGAGGTAGGAAGTGATAGGGAGAAATTCACATAATGTAGACCAAAAAAACAATACAAAGAATCAGTGAATCAAAGAGTTGATTCTTTCAAAGATTAAATAAAATTGATAAACTCCTAGCCAACCTTATCAAAACAAGGATATAAAAAGACTCGAATTCATGCAATTAGGGATAAAAACAATGAAATACTAGTGGATCCTGCACAAATCCAGGTCATCAATAGCTACTTTGAGAAACTTTATTCTAATAAGATGAAAAATACAGAAGAAATGGGCAGATTTCCTGATACATATTGATTATCAAAGCTGATTCAAGAAAATATGATAATTCTAAATAACTCAATACCAGTCAATAAAATTAAACATGTTATTAAAATCTTAACAACAAAGAAAAGCCCAGGACCTGATTCACTGCTGCAATCTACAAGAAATTTACAGAAGATCTAGTGCTGCTGCTCTGCAAACTCTTTAATAATATTGAAAGAGAAGCCATAGTCCCAAAATCATTCCTGAAAGTGACTATTATCCTGAATCCAAAACTAGAGAAACTGTGCATAGAACATAAAAAGTTAAAACATTTCAGTACATCTGTTGTAAGGTTTTTAAATAAATGCAGATGGGATCTGGATAAAATAAATAAATAAAAGGCAAAGAAGGATTCAACCAAACAAGAGAATTAAAGGCAAATGTCCCTAATGTTCATAGACTCAAAGAACCTTTGGCCTTGGTTTGCTGAGTAACTGGAAAGAGACACTCACACTGCCATGCCCTAAACAGTTGTAGCAGAAGCATGTACCACATTTCAAAAGATGTTCCTTTAGCATCTCTTAGACTGGAGCAGATGGCATACAACTGTATGTCCCAGGCACTTCATTCAAGCTACTAGATTTCAGGTGACTGGATTGATATATTTTTCTTGGATTTAGAAAATCTTTCCAATATTTATTAATTCATTTAACAAGATATATTGTGTCTTGGTTTGAAATACTGGTGATGGAGAGACGCTAGCACTTGATTTTAAAACACAAGAGCTTACTTTGGAGTCAATAGAAGCACATGAGTAAATTGGCCATCACAACCCTGTGAGAACAGAATCAGCAGAGAAAGCCTTGTGGATTTAGTCTGAAGTCATGGAACAGGAGACGTTCTGATCTGAATCTCATGATTTAAATCCAAATGATTGACACAAAAGGAGAAGAAATGCACATCTCTATGTAGATGGTTAAATTAATATCAGAAACAGAGTAGTCTGTGCAATAAAAAAAACCTGGACAAGCATGACCACCTTTCCCTTTCTACACACTCAGGGAGAGATTCATCGATTCCCACACTAACTCCATGAATACGTGACATTTATTACACACCTAAAATGTTCATTCCACTAATTGCAAGAACAAAGAATATGGTTCAAACATCTCAGAAGTGGCACTTACCCACCCCACTTATCTGATAAAAATTACAATTCAGAACCTAAATTGAATGCAGTTCATGGAGAGGCGTGCCATCAGGTGCATTAACAGCAGCTTTTGTCTCTAAGTAACTGGTACTATAATTGACTGTGACATGAAGAGACACTACAAGACCCTCGGGAAACATTCAGTACGTGGTGAAGTCAATTCAGGAGACAGGTACCAAAGAGGCCCGCAGAATGAATAGTGCTTCCTGGACCCAGGTTTTTGTTCTGGCCTTAGGCAATGTTGGGATGTGCCGCCAGACAATTTTTTCTTTCCTATTTCCATGTCATTGCATTGCTGCTGGGCAGGATGATCACAGAATAAAATGTTAGCATAAAGGGAGGAAATATAAGGTAAATAAAGCAAGCACTGCCTAATTCTTCCAAACACTACTAACTATATATATTCACAGGGATATTTCCAGTTCTCTAGTTCTGGCTTTATGATCTCAAGGAACTAAAATTTGAGAAGTGGTTTAATGTACACTGAGGGGAGTCACTTGGCTTTTTTCTCTCTTTTTGAGAGAGAGTCTCACTATGCAGTTCAACCTGGCCTTGAACTCACATTTTAGCCTTAGTTGGCCTGGAACTCACAGTGATTCTCCAGCATCAGCCTTGTGAGTGCTGGGATTAAAGTCATGACCACCACGCCTGGCTAGAGCAGAGCTTTGAAGTTTGCCTTTGGGAAGCAAATGAATAGACTCGGGTTCAGACTCAGATTCATATCATGGCTCTATTTCATGTCCTATAAAACAGGAAAGAAAACTGCACCTCTCACACGCTGCTAATGCAAAGATCTAGTGACGATGAAGGTAAAATCATTACGGAATGCCTGCTATTGCATCAGTGCTTTCTGAATATAATCTGTTACTGGTCCTTATTCTCCTTTTTTCTCCTTCTTTTTTTATTCCATTTGCATAGGACGTAGTGCTTTAGTACAACTGATATTATAAAAAATGTAACAATATCTGTACACTCCAGTTATTTTTAAGTAGCAGCATGAATAGGAGGATGGAAGACAGCAAGGTAATGACGACAATGGAGTAAAACTGGAGTAACTCTTACTCTCTATAATTCTCCCCCATAAAATCAAAACCTTTTTTTTTTCTTCCATAGATATCAACTGAGATAGTCCAGGGTCCGGTACTTGGAAGAAGTCTTACCTGTACAATGATGAATCTGACACAGTTTGCCTTCAATAACAATATGCAATATACTAACTAAGGTTAATTTCTTACTATTTTTGAAATTCTATATCATTTCTATACTTTTTATTCTGTTTTTTCTATTTAAAAAAAACAGTTCTGAAGAAAGACATGCAAACAGGTTATTCAGTACAGTAAGAGGTCTATTTTACTGTGCAAGGAGAACATCATCCCACGGTTAAGTACATGAACAATATAGGGTCAGAGAATGAATAGATTTGTCCAGATACATAATAAGACGACAGGAAATGGAACTGCATGCTTGATTACTCACATTCACAAGAGTCAGGAGCAGGAGTTTGTGTATGGGATGGAAAAAGTTCAGTAAGAAAGGAAGAGGTGGAACATGAGGAGACATGAGTAACTAGAGAACAAAGTAATGACCACAGCAGGAAATTCTCCCAAGATGGGATTGGAAGACAGGAGCAGGTACTGACAGCCAGGGACAATTTCTGGAGCATCACTGGATCAGATTGGGTTTTTAGATTAGAAAGAACACCCTTTGGTACTCTTTGAGGATGAAGAATTACTTTAGAAATGGTTTGGGGGGATTATTTGGATGAAAGTTGGTTTGTAATCCTTGGATGGGAAGAAATGATATTTATAATGAGATGAAATTTTGCATTAAAGAGAAACTTAGGAAGCAAAATCAAAAGTATTTGTGTATGAAATTTGAGGAAAACAAAAAACAGCTTTCATGGAATACAGCAGCTGGGCAGAAAAAAAAGAGTAATAGGTGTCACAAAATACATGTTTCCAAGAGAAATTTAGGAAACAAGAAATCAAGCTATAAACTTTTTGTGGTAAATTAAAAATTAGGAGGTGACTACAATTTTAATATTCGATAATTAATCTATTTTCTGTATTTGTAAACTAATAATAGAAAATATTTATGAAAACATGTCCCTTGAATGTTTTAAATATGATGAATAGAAAATTTAAACATCAGATACAGAGCTTAGGATTCTTTTCCTTACTCTTCAATTGTATCATTCTGACAGAAAAATGAAGTGAAATTTTCATTCACTTAAGCCAAATTAGCGATGATATGACCCTTATAATTGCATAGGAAATTTTCCAGCTCTGAAGTTCTATTTAATCAATTTTATGTACTTTTTACTTTACTGCAAGTGAGCTCTGGCTGAATATTTACTCAAAAAGCAGTTTTGACCTCTCTTTGCAACCAGAAAAACAGTTTTTCTCTTATTTATTGCAAACACAATCAAGATTTCTCTGAAAATGGGAATTTTTGGTATTTGGAAATGCTTTGATCAGGTATTTTACTACATTCAATTAAGTGGGACTGGATTTCGGGCACAAATAACTCTGATCTTGCACTCTAGATGGCCCATAAAACTTGGGAACACAGAATAAAGGAAACGGTCATTCATCAACGTACCTGGAGGAGGGGAAGTGATTGCCCAATTACTTCCCCAGCCTACATTAATGCTGAGTTGTCCAGACACGAACTTTTTAACTGTGTTGCTATTCTTGCATTTAGAGGTCATTTTTATATGATGACCTCCAACTCTTTGAAAAATAAATCTTAGCCCCTAGTCTGTAGACAACAGAGTTAAGAAAAAATAATTAAAGTATTATCTGCTATGATAAGGGCCTGCTTTCTCTGATAACAGATGCACTTTTCTGTCTTCTTGATTAAGGCACCTGAGTTCTATCCTAGGTTTTCAAAGTGTGATCAACAAAGTTTCTGTAATATCTTACCATGTGCAAAGCTATGGAGCACTCAGGTTAAATAAGAGGATGTCTCAAGGTTTTGTTTTGTGTTTTGTTCTTTTTTAATTAATGCTAACGATAATAAAAAAAATTATCTGCATGTTTTTGATAGTTTGAATTACTGCATGCTAAGGGTGTAATATCAGCAAGAATATCAAGTGTGAAAATGGCAATCATGAATATTTTGTTTCTAATATTAATAAAGATTATAATGTTAGTTATTGTAATAAAATATATATTGTTAAATTGATATAATTATTTTTATAGCTTGACTGTACCATAGCATGTACCCCCCACTCTGTGAAAGACAAGGTTGACTTTATTTAAAATTTTGATTTAAGTTAAAATAATGTAAGTATGATTAGTATGAGACGAGATTTAAAAAATAAGTATTAAATAGTTTAGGTACAATACAAAATCAGCACGTTAGTGCACGAATGATTGAGGCTTGGAAACATCTGAATGGCTGGGTTACTCTCATGTAGGACATGGGGGACAACAAAAGAATTGACTTAAATATGTCATTGGAATTTGTTTCTGGAAAGATATATTGCCAGATTCATGTTGTTCAGTTTACATATGAAAATAAACTAAATGACTGAAACAATTTGACTGATAATATGTAAGTAACTGAGTCCATTTTCAAAATTCAAAAGACGTTGAGTTTCCAGATCTAGTGGCTTAACTGTGACACTGGGCTAAATTTCCAAAAATGCTTTCCCTTTTCCCTTACTTCCCCATCTAAACATGACATTGCTTTATACCTACAGTCAAACTATCCTGGTCTGGATTAGAAAATCAACTTTTAAATTGATCTAGAGTAAGTCAATATTATGAAATAGCCATATTTATTTTTGTCTCTTTAACTGAGATTTTTTAGTTATGATTGAGTATTGATTTACCATTTCTGTTCATCCCAGAGCCCATTACTTAGTCAGTGGCAAGTTTTGTGTGCTTTCTGAAGTGTCTTGTCTTGGAGCTCATATTAGATCACATATTTTAAGTGACCCTGTGTTTTCTTTCAAGATTACACATTGTCAATCATGCAGAAAAAGTCTCTTTCAGTTTCAGCTGTTCAAGCACATGACAACATAATGCTAAGATAACACAAGCATTCCACAGCCCTTAAAGCAAAACATTTACTATGAATAGTAGGCATTACATATTACTTTATCATTAATACACTGATATATTGTTCAAATGCAGTGAAAAATATACTAATGTGATTTAGAAAGTACAGAAAAGGGATTAAATCATATTTGTGAATATTTAGTTTTTCTCCATTAATAAACTGCGTGGACAAAATACTACATATAGATTAGAGTTCCAATTTCTGTTGTTTCACTGTCACATGTAAGGACCTTCCTACCTTGTTATTATGCTTCATCTTTTTCCATATCCGTAGTGGACGGATTAATAGGTATCATAAGCAATATTTTAAAGATGTTTAACTATGAAAATTAGAAGACAAGTATAAAAATAATTTTAAACTGAAATATATTGTAAAATTGACATGATTTTTAGTTAAATGTCATCATAAAAAATCAAGGTTAACCAGAGTAAGACATATTAAAAACCTGTAATTATATTTTACTGTCTTTAAGTGCTTTAGCACTATTAGTACCAATAAGAACAACAAAAGTAGAAGTCATATTAATGGTACTGTAGTACTAGTGACAACAGCACTCACCATTTATGGATTGTCATTACTAGTAGTTATAACTAAATATCACTAGTTGGTAATACTTGTTGTGCCATTTACTAGTTATCATGCTATCTCTTTAAATCCTAGTTTTTCATCTATTAGGAGAATAATAATAACATGGCAGACATGAGGGTGGCTTGAGGATTTCATCTGCATACGCACAGCAATAGTGCAATCGGGGTGCCTAAGAAGTTTTCAGTAAGCGATGGCTTGTTAGTCAGTTAATATGTTCAGAGAGCATCTCTGCTAAGTGGTTTGTTTGAAACACTTTGCCACAGTGACCCGTTTTGATATACATTATCTTCTTCTATCAGCTAAGTGGTTAAAAATCAGGCTGACAACATGGGTAAGCAGACTCCAACTCAGATGTGAGTGAGCAGAGCATCCGTGGAGTTCTTCTAGCTGCCCGGGCCAAGAATCATTTTATAGCTCAAAATCCATAGGTCTAGGAAAAATGACCATAAGCCTGAGCAACAGAGAGTTTCTGACTTCTTTAAGTGACCTTACCAATGATTTTGGGACCCTTCACTTAAAAGGTGTAGATAAATACCACAGGTGTAGAATAATAAAAGTGAATGAATAAATAAATAATAAAAGGTATGGAAACATATCTCTCTGTTAATTACCCCCCACACACACACACACCTAAAAACTTCTGAAGATGATTCTTTATTATCTGCTTTGTGGAAGACTCTTGAGGATAGATCACGTCAATTAGAATTCACTTACTGGTAGAGGACACATTTCTGCATATTTTCCCTCCATGACTGGAGTCTGTAGTTTTCCGTCTGCTTTGCTCCTCTGGCACATTGATGACTTGCTTTTATAGTCATACAGTGTGGCAGATTTAACTAATGGTCAACTAGTAGCTTTCAATTGAACTGAATCACTGTGCTTCTGGGCATGCAAGACTCACCTGAGGATCATTGCCAACAACACAGAAAACAGAGCTGGAAGGGAAGATGGGGTGCTGTTGATCCTCTTGGAGATGCTTCTTGTGCTTACTTTACTGACATGAACTTGGCTGTTCTCATCTTTAGAGGAGCTCAGGACCTCACCGTCATTGAGGATGGCTGGCTGCTGTTCTTTTCAGGACAGACCTGGTCCTTACTTAAGCATCAATACCTGGCTCCAGTGCAGATCCCTTAGCCTGCTGGCACAGATCCTTAATCCTGCTGGCATAGGCTTTCTAGTTTCCACCACTGACCTTTAGGACTTCCCAGTGTAGATCCTTGAAATAGACTTCCATGAGACATTGTTTTGGGGCTCTGGACCTCAAGCTGGACTTGCAGAGAACATTGCTATTGGCTCTAGGTCTTCAGCTGTACTCATGAAGGACATTACCATTGGATCCAGGCTCTCAACTGGATTCTTTGAGTCTCTAGTGTGTGGATAGATCACCTATACTCTTGCATTTGACTCTTTGGGTAAATATTATATTTTTCTTTTTTTGAGGAGGGTACCGGGAATCAAAGTCAGTTCCTTGTACTTTCCATGCAGGAGATTGTGCTGCTGAGCTACAACCCCAGAACTTTGGTGCATATTATATAATAATCCTATAAATTATATGTCCTGTATTAAATCCTTTCCCTTGTAAACTCTAACTATAACATACATTATGCTGATTTCTCCCATGGATGGTAAAAAAAACAAAACATGAATTTAATTTTTGGCTTTGTAAACTATAATCATGTAATTGGAAACAGCTGTGCACACAAGAAATATAATTCAAAGCAATTTAATTAATACATTTCATTGACAAATTCTATTCATTGCTGATATTATCATGTGATTGTATAATAAAAAAAATAGACATTTCTAAATCCTGATCCTTTCCAGATCATAGGCTCAAATTTTATTCACTTAAATAAATCTGTAAAAGACATTTGATGAGTGACTCCATGTCATCTTCCAACAATCACTGCAAATTCTTTTGCAATTCTTGTTTCTTCTTTATATCTTCAGGCCAGTAAACATTAAATCTTCTTCTAGGTTTGGCTTAATGGTGCCATGGTGGATATGCACGTCCTTGTCCTTTTTGTATCTTAGGTGCTCACTCCTCCATTGCTGTGTTGGTATTTACCTTTAAAATGTCCTTAGATAAAGACACAGTGTCACCTAAGATACAGCCCTACTGGGGGCATTTAGCTACAATAACTAGTCAGTCATGGGGTAGTATAGGCTTTTCTGCTTGACTTTTTCTTTTTCTTTTCTTCTTCTTCTTTCTTCTTCCTCCTCTTCCTCTCCTCCTCCTCCTCCTTCTCCTCCTCCTTCTTCTTCTTTTTCTTTTTCTTGTACTGAGGATTGAAATTAGGACCAAGCTATATCTTCAGCCCTTTTAAAGTTTTCTTGTGTTTTAGACAAATTCTACTATAATTAATCTCCAAGTTTCCCAGGTTGTGCTCAAATTCTTGATCATCTTGCTTCATCCTCCTGATTGCCAGGATATGGGTAAATTCCCTCAATCACAACTCCCTGCTTGTTTCAGTGGGAGCTAACTCAGAAGGGTGATACCAGCTATGGGAATGGCTGTAGCTTTTATTACAACTGTACTGCAAAAGAATTTTCCTTCTTCTGTATCTTGTTTATTTCATTCTCCTAAATACATAATTCAAAGATGCCTTTAATTTCACCTCAACATATATTCTCAGGGAGGCCAACCTGATATGTCTTTGTTATACCTTTTATGTTTACTTAGCCTCCTATCCTTGCTAGAGACTTTTGATAGCCTTCCACTTCTTTGTATCATTATGCTGGACCTTTTCCAATTCATTGTTTTTTCTTCACCCTGGTTAAAAATTTGTCTTTGTTCTCAAAAGTTCTTATTCACTCAGTCTAATAAATATTATTGTTTCAAGCACACCCCTACTCTAAATCTCACCTATTATTTTGTACCAAATCTATATTTCTATTTAATTAGGCAATTTCTTTCCATCTACATTTGGAACATATTTGCACATATTGTGCACACACACACACACACACACACACACACACCACAATTTTCAACAAATCTGAATATCTAAATGTGATCCATCAAAATGCATTTTATTGACTGGGAACTTAAACAAATTCAATTTCAGAGGGTTGCATATCAGTTAATGGAAAATAAAGCAATGATGATAAGAATTAGGCTTTATTAAGTATTTCCTATATTCTAGCTTTGGAAGTAATTTCTTCTCGTGTTTCATTTTAATCTTTATATTAATACAGATATGTATGTGGAATTATTTTCCTTACTCTGTGCATGAAACCCTTTGATAAAGAAGATCTTAGCTGGCATACTCCATCAGAAAAATGGCTAGCATATTTTAAAGTTTTCTTAAATGAGATAATTCAGGCGTGTATCATAGAATCTTTTGTAGATATTTGTTTCAAAATTATTTGAATTATTTTGAATTCTATAAAGAAAAACAATTAGTATTCATTCTTTGCACAAAATCACACTATGAGTATATATGCTTCTGAATAAACATTTGTCATGTAAGCCTTTATGTTTTTGATCCTTTATAATGTAAATATTTTAATTGATCACAATATATCTGCACCATAAACTTTGTCATTAGCTAATACTACAGTTCAGATTCAATTATAATTTCCAATCAAATATCTGAAGTTAGAATGTTTATTGAAATATTTGTGAGATTACTATCCTGCCATCCTTGACAATTCTTGTTTTCTACTTTAGTAGCCTCAAATAAATGAAAATTAATTTTACTTGAAAAAATGACATAGAATTTACTCACATCTATTTTTCTAATCTTAATGTAAACGTTTTCTTAATATTTTCATCCTTAACCTTTACAGCATACTGTGAGCATATTGGCTTTATGAGGAATTCATAGGCAAGTTGAGAAAATTTAAAGAAAGCAAATCTATAATCAATATTTAAGAGTCAGGGAAAAGTAGATATTAAGTTGAGTCGCAAATCAGAACCACAATTAATTCTCTAACCTTAGCAGATTTTTGAGTTGAAAAATATTCTATTCACCCGAGAGACACTTTATTCAGTAATCCTTTGAGTGCTTCTGATTTGGATATTATGATGGGCATCTCATCTTGTAGCTGACAAGCATGACAGAAACTCACATCTTAACTGCCTTCTGACTGCCTTCTTATGATGACAAAATTAACTAACATCTTTCCATTTTCTTCATTTCAATGCTTCAAAAGACATTTCCAACCTCATCTTAGATGATGCATGGCCAACATGATCATACACTGAATTTCTAGCTACATTTCGGATTACAAGTATTCTATCTGCTTGTTCTAAGTGAGACCACATGTTTCCATTTCTGATTGGGTAACATGAGTATTATGCATATTCCATACCTAACCTGTATCCTAAAGTAGAGAGATACTAACAAAAGATTTAAGAAAAGCCTATCAGTAGAGAGAAACAGAGACAGAGAGAAAGACAAAAGAAAGATAGAAGAAGGGGTAGTGAGAGACAGAGAGACAGTTTCCTAAGAATAACTCTTAGAGCACTCATGCTGTACAGCATCTCCAGAAAATTGTGGTCATAGGTTGGTAAATGAAGTAACATCCCTCCATTTCATTGTCACAGTTAAGAAATAATTTACAAAGCTAAGGATGTATTTGAAATGTTATACTTTGAGTGTATCCCCCAATGCCCATGTATTGGAAGCTTGATTCTCAGGGTAGCAGTACAGACATGATGAAAATCTGGAGAAATGTAAACAAGTGAAGGTGTTTAGATCACCAGGGCGGTAGGTAAGGTTATGTAGCTCCTGTGTGATCCCTGAGGGTTCAGGAAGTTAAACTGTCATAAGAATGAGCCTGAGCCACACTCTTGTAATCCCAGGTCTCTGGAAAGGTGAATCAAATGACACCAGTTTCAAGCCCAGCCTGGGAAACTTAGCGAATTAGTGAGATGATGCCTCTAAATAAATAAATAAGCAAGCAAATAAATGACTGAGAATATTCAGTAAGAAGATCCTAGTTTCAAGAATCATTACCTCATTTAACAAAAAAATGGACCCGACTCCTGAGTTATTTTCTGGATTTCTGTTTGTAAGCATGATTTTTATTTCTGCATGCCTCCTGCAATGCCATCTCATAAGGTGACAGAATAAAGGCAGTCCTCCTGAGAGCTGAGTTGATACCTGCAACATGCCTCTGATTTTCCATAATTATGAGTTAAATCTGTTCTCTTCAGGAAGTACCTTGCCTAAGGAATGTAATTATAGTAATGCAGAAGTGATTAACACAGTGCACTTCTGAAGTTTGGTTTCACCAAACAGCAAGCAGTAAAGCCTGGCTTTTGCAAACTGAAGTTTGTGAATTTGTCTTTACTAAAAAGTACTGAGGATTTTTTTAGACAAATTTAATCACATTGAATTAGTACAATATGGATCTATTTCTTCACATCCAATCTCTGACGTGAGTAGGATAACTGTGCTAGGAAGCTTCCCTCGAGAGCATGCATTTCACTATTCAGTGCTCTCCACTCTTTCTTCAGGCCCCTCTATCCTTGAGTAGACCGCCATATTCAGAGAAGCACGGAAATAAGAGAGAAATTGTACTCCAATGCGAAATACTTTAGAAGACAGTGACAGTGATCCCATTGCTGCCCAATTAGGTGGCATGGAACTAACAAAAAGATAGATTGTTAAATACAATCTTTCCATGTGCACTTGAAAAGGAAACTTGTCTTTCAAGGATTGTGAACTCATATACACTGGAAAGAGAAATTCATCTTCTAAATACTCTAAACTCCTATTGATTAGTCAAAATTTTTGGAAGAATAGGCATGAGGGAACTATGACCTTCAGGTCAAATCCAGCTCCGGCTCTGGCTTGTTAACTCATGGTTTAAGTTTTCAGGACAATTTGGAGTACTACTCTGCCATAAAAACAGATACCCATGAGAAATTTGTGGAAAAATAGATGTATCTTGAGACCATGATTGTAAGTGAACTAAATCAGAAAAACTACTTGACATATTACATGGTTTCTGAGAAATCCTAAACAAAAATAAAGAGCAAACAAAAGATAGACAATAGAAATCAGCAAGATAGAATTTTAGTGTATAAGAGTGTAAACTGAGAAATGGAGTGCAGGAGACAGAGAGAAGATAAATGGATGAAAAGGAGTCTTTGTGATGTGATGTGTACATGCATGAAATTCTTATGAGCAAAGGAGTCATTGTGTACTATGAACATGCATATAAGGGGTCCAATAGATGGAATGAGTGGAAGGAGGGCAGGAACAGGACTTAACGAGAAATTAATGTGTCATGCACGTGTATCAACCACAGTGGATGTAAACATTATGTAATGCAAACATATACCAATTAAAATATGTTTAAAAAGTTTTGTAGCATATTGGAATCAAACACCAAGTTTTAAAAACACAAAAATGAAGATATATTTGAATTAGAAAAATATAAGACAGTGAAGAAGAGGAAGAAGGGGAAAGAGAAGGAGAAGACAAAACATTTGCAAGGAGAGGAAAGGAAAAAGAAGGTAATATCGGTCCAGGGGTTCAGTTCAGCGGTACAAGCGCCTGCCAGGCAAGTGCCAGGTCATGAGTTCGACCCATGGGGAAAAAAAAAAGGAAGACAATATCAATGAAGAAGAAAACAAGGATGGCGAAGGAGAAAAAGACGAAAAGCAGAAGAGAAAGAACATGTAGTGTGATCTGTAAGGCTCAACAATCCTTCTACAGAGAAACAATATCCATGAAAGAATTGTGTGAAACCCATCATTGAATGTGTGTGTGTGTGTGTGTGTGTGTGTGTGTGACCACGCTCACGAGCACGTGCTTTTCTATATTTGATCTATAACAAGAGGTAGCTTGTCTTTTACATTTTGTCTTCCATTTACTCCTTTGGGGAAGGAAATCAGAAGGAAACTCTTGGATTTACATCCTTGCTTTAAAAAATGAAATACTGTCTACAATAACCAAGAAATAAATTCAGAAAAAGATCACTTTTATTCTGTGAAGGGCTAGATAGGAAATATATTTAAGCTTTGTAAACCAGAATAATACATATGTTTAATCAATTGAAATAATGAATTTAAAAAAATGAATCAAGAGTCTCTGTGGAAAATACTCAACTCTGCCATTGTAGCAATGTTGAAATGATAGACAATTCTCAAATGAATGGGCATTGATTTTTTTTTTTTTTTTTTTTTTTGTCTTTTTCGGTTTTTATCAGTACCAAGGATCGAACTCACGACCGCCTGCTTGCAAGGCAGGCACTTATGCCGCTGAGCTAAATCCCCAGCCCTGGGCATTGGTATTTTAAAAAATTAACCTCAAAAAAATTTATCAGGAAAAATTTAGTACATAGACTTTGTCATCTCTGACTGCAAAGATGAATATTGTGAAGGAGGCTCAGAATGTGAGCATAATATGAGAACTTAAAATGTATTAAATTTGTGGTCAGGTATCTAAGGGAACGTGTCCATAAACTAAATATGATACCATTCAGTGAAAAATAAAATGTTTTAAATTTTGAAGTATGCAGCATAATGATTCACATTATTGACAATGCAGTAAATGTAAATGGATTAAACAGAATTTTAATGAGAAAGACAGCAAAAATTACTGACACATAATGTGTATTAAATGCATAAAACATAGGGAAGCTGTACTATTAGAGGTATTATATCAGTCATTTAATATACAAAGCAAACCTTTATACAATATATGATACATAAATATTATAATGTGACTTGAACAACAACATGTTTCATAATACAGATATATATAAAGTGTTGTGAAAATTTCAAGTTCTCTTGGCACACTAATCAACCACATTTTTTCCTAATATTCTGGCATTGCATATTAAATCAC
Organism: Cavia porcellus; assembly: GCF_034190915.1. Lineage (NCBI taxonomy): Eukaryota > Metazoa > Chordata > Mammalia > Rodentia > Caviidae > Cavia > Cavia porcellus. The sequence continues at coordinate 96,879,081 of NW_026947487.1, forward strand.
TCCAACTTTAATGCTTAAATAACCCTTTTATTTTCTCTCATAGTCCTATCCGTTGGCTGCATTGAAAGATATGACACTTAAATTATTTGAAGTGGCAATTTAGCTACTTAAAAGACTAGTGGACTCATCTAGGCTTTCTCATCAAATTTCTACCAGTTTAGTTGGGAAGGTTTAACAAAATCTGGAAAAAAAAATTGACTTCATATTTCCACAAATCTTGCTCAGAATAGTTAGATTCCCCAAAATGATGACTCAGGATCTAAAATTCTATCTATTAATACAGAGAAAGTCAAAAATTGCATTTGATTTTCAAAGTCGTATAGATGTAATGTTCTATTATCCAAAGGACTTATGAAGGCATGTCCAGTATACATATAAGTCATTGTCAAAGAGTTTAAATGTTTTCACACAATTTCAGTGCTGTAGATCATAAAGAAATGAGTATGGAATGATCGCTGAACACTTACAAAAATGTAATGTTAGAACTCAAGTATGTTAATTTACAATATTAACACATTAAAATGATTATAGTTTTTTTTCAAATGATGTAGACAAAAATTATGTGATAAAGCTCATTTATTTCTGGCAATGAGAATAGGGTGATTCTTTTGGAAAATTTAGGATAGGACTACATTCATTTCAAAGAAAAGAAATATTTAGATTCAGTATGATCTTATGTAAGAAAGGATAAGAAGCAATGAGTTGGCAATGAGTCAAAATTTACATTATAACATCTACATCTAACTTTGTTTGTTTGTTTTGGTACCTAGAATTGAACTCATGGCATTTTGCTTGCCAGGCAGACACTGTGCCACTAAGACATATCCTCGGACCTACATTTAACATTTTGATAAACAAAAAAAAAAAAAAAAGAAAAAGAAATAATTTAGCATTTAAAATTAGAAAGGACCCAGGACTTTCAATGTTTGCAGGAGATAAGATCCTTTATATCTAAAGATCCCAAAAGTTATCAAGACAAATTGCTAACAACAAATTTGCTTAATGTGTTTAAGCAAAGTATTAATATAGCAAAAGTAGCTGAACGTTATCAAGGAGCTACAAATGTTTACAATACACAGTTTTAAGGACAATGTAAATAACAAAGAACAATAAATACTTGGGTAGTCTTTAAAAATACACAAAATAACTATAGATAAAAATGTAAAATTTCAATTGGAGATGTTTCTAAAGAACTAAGTAAATAAAATAACACTCTATATGTGGACAGAAAGAATAATGAAGATCTTTAATTTTACAGAATGAATATCATAAAGTTATAGAAATGCCAATCAAAATATTAACATGGCTTTATGCTTTTACTTAATTTTCCAGTAGAGTTAGAAAAGTAAAATATAATGACAGCAAGACGCTTCTAAGGAGGACAAAAGAGATATGAATATATAATAAGCCTTGCTTATACCTTGCTGTCTTAGTTACTTTGTTGAGACAAAATGGACCACACCCAAAGTAAAAGGAAGAAAGGTTTACAGTTAGTAGAAGTTTTAGTCCATAGTCAGCTGGTTCCAAGTCCGTGGTGTGGCAGGAAGAAGGCAGCAAGCCTGCCTTTTTCTGTCTCTGACTGGTGCCACCTATACTCAGGATGGAGCCTTAAAGTGTACTAAATTTGTGCTCAGATGTCTAGGGGAATCGTCCACACACATACTGAATCCCAATGTCACACACCCCGATCAAGCATCACACACCTTAGGTCAGGCCATCTCCCAAGATTTCTGTCTCTGAGCACACAGGACTTTGGGAGAACGTCTAGGCACAAGCCATCACACTCGCTAACAGTGTAGATTGCTTCATAACTAGTTTTGAAGATATTTTGAGGTTGTAAAGTTTCTGATCATTCTATTTTGTATAGATATGACAAGACCAGCTGCAGGTTTTGGTAATACCATATGATAAGTGAAGACTGTTCAGGTTCAATATGTGACTTGAAGAAGGAAGCTGCTAGGCTGCTAGACATACTGGATTCAGAAGATAAAGAAAACAAGAATAAACTGCCAGTTTTGGTTATAAGCATCTGGGTGGGTAATGATGTTATTTAAAAAAACTGGAAGTTTGTGGAGGGGTAGATTTAGGGAATGATGCACAATTTAATTGAGATTAATGTATTAGTCTGAAACTGGGAAGGAGGAGGAAGTGGAGTATTAGGAATTAAATTTGAGCTTCTACATCAGTAACTGACATTCCAAATCAGAAATCAGATAAGATTTCTCAGAAGGAGTAGGGAAAGAGAAGGTAAGCTTCAGGTCAGTATCTAAGGTGACTTTATAATGTAAAAATCAGATAAAGGGAAAGTTAGCATCATCAGCCTTTTTCAAGAAGAGCCTGCTTTTTATTTCTTGCCTCATGAACTGCCAAAGTTTAGGAGTAGACAGTGGTATTCATCAGAATCAAGGTTACATCTGGATCCTCTTTATAGGTTGTACAGATGGACAGTAACATTCCATCCCTTCTCCCTAGAACTGACTGCCATCTAAAAACATGTGTGCATTTTTGAGAGTTTATCCCCAGAGGGACACAGAGAACAGAAAGTTACTAAAGAATATAATTATTTAAAATTCCAGACCTTAAACATTGTGATGTCCATGTTTTTCTACTCAAACATCATTGTTAAATTTCCATGGACTTTTACTACGAAGAAAGCCACATCCATGAAGTTTCAGTATTGTAAGAATGTGAGTAACCTTTTGGTTGCTTCCAAACATTCTCTTATTCAACTTATCCACTTTCAACTTTATTTCTTGGTGAATGATGATCAGAAAACCCCAGATCTATCCTCTATTTAATTTACTGTTTCATTATACTTAACATGATTTTAAGCAGAATGATTTGTGCTCTCATTTAACTGCATCTAAAATATTCTTCTGTCATAAAAATGATTCCTAGAATATCTTCTTTTGGTTTAATATGCTTTTTAATAGGTTCCAAATCATAGAATGTTAAATGTGTATACTTCTTAGAAAATGAATTAACATCATTAAAATAGAATATGTATACACTTTAATTGCATTACCTAATTTTACTTTAAAATATATTTTAGGAATTATGTTTCATTTAAAATCTTATTTTAACAAGATTTTTCTCCACTTTTACCTGAGACATCCTTATATATAAGAGAGTTTCTCAAAATTACCTTACAACTAAAAAAACCTAAATATTCCTTATACAACTCAAAATTCTTCAAGTTTTTAACAAATAATCTTTCTAGCCTCTTTTCTTCAATAGTGTATATAAAAATCACAGTTCTCTGCCCTTAGGTAAGTCTTATTTTTTCTCAGTGTATCAGATTCCCATATATGTAAATTTAGAAAGGACAATGCCTGATTTTTATTGCTCTTTTTTATTCAGAAAGATTTCAGAAAAGTCAACAGAGAAACAACCCTCCCCACCCACCACTAACATTCGCATGGTTCACATTGTGTTGTGTTAGAATTTTTATTAAATAATTCAGTTTAAAGGAAGTCTGAAGCCTCCTAGCATGGGATCGCATCCTGCCTACTCACCTCGTATTCATTTCCTTTATTACCAATATCTTGACAAAAATCTCCATTGACCCCTACTCTACCACGTTATTACACACATTGTCCAATTTCATGTAAAGTTGCCCTTCTTTCTTTATTTGGGACGTTTCTGATCAGCAATTTTGCAATTCTCTTGGTTATTAAAATGCTCAGCATCATCTAGGCTATCTATGTCTTGAGGTAGAGAAAGTAAGTCAGTAACTATCCATTTATCTTGCCGGGTAGGTCTAATTTCGATTTTTTTGTGGGAGGTCTTTTTTGAGATAGGGTCTCGCTACACAGTTCAGGCTGGCTCCGAGCTCACTTTGTAGCCCAGGCTGATTTTAAATTTGCAATAATCCTCCTGTCTCAGCCTCTTGATGGGATTGTATTCATGCTCCATCACGCCCCTCCTAGTTTCAATTTATGGTGAGGTGCAAAGTTTGGTTTTTGGAGAATTTTAGGTAATGAAGATTACATGTTAAGCATCTTTAGTACTTAAGCACTGCAGCATGGATGCTCATGGAATTTGATTGAGAGTGTTCTATACATGAATATATGAAGAGTGAATGCTTAAGTGGAGTAACCAAAGATAAACATGAAACGGAATGTTGAGGTGATTTGGTAATAATTATAGTTACTGGAGGAAGTTATTGGACTCTTAACAAATTGCAACTAGGGTTAATTATGGTTATTCCCATCATCAGGAAAATAAAACTTCCAATTTAAGTAAAAGCAAATGTATCTTGAGCTTTATTCTTCGTGCTATATATTTTATACTTGATCAGATTTGTATATTAGTAACAGTTAGACAATTCCATCCCAAGCTTCATAATTACTGGGAAGAGGTGAATAACTGAATTAATAAATGATTACTTTTAACACAAGTATAAATGTGTTGAAATTTGTAACTAGCTAGTAACATTAATTAGACTAAAATTCACATTTTTTCAGTCACACTTTTAAAGCATAAAATCAGTTATCTGGTTTATACTTCTTATTGTGCTTTTCAAAATGACTTAGAAGAATTTAAACATACAATGTGAAAGGAGACAGTCATTTTCTTTACAAGGAGTGGGAAGTGTTTGGAAATTTTATGATATATTTTAATAGACATAATGGTATGAAGAGATCCATTACTTGTAGTATTTACTGCTTTATTACAAAAAATTATAGGGTTTTAAATTGATTTTCTTCATTCTGACATAGAAACTGTTCAAAGATTTCACAATGTATTTTAAGAAATGACACGACTTACATTGAATCATTATTTGTGTATTTATTAAATCTGTGTTTAAACATTTCAAAGTTGTTTAACAACTATTTAGTTTAAAGTTATTGAAGTAAAAAAATTAGAAGGCGGAAATAAAAATAAAGCAATTGAAGCCATCAGGGAGACATTATGTAAATTAATGCATTGTTCTGACATCTTTATTCATTCCTCTGTGTGGTCCTATTATTCTCTTTCTGTCATTTGGTCTGAAAATGACACTGACTACTTCTTCTCTAGGGACTTCAGTCTTCGCTTACCCAGTCTCTCTCTTCCTCTCTCTCTCTCTCTCTCTCTCTCTCTCTCTCTCTCTCTCTCTCTCTCCTCTTTCCCTCTGATGTGTGTTTCTGTGCAATGTCAAAGAATTTTATATTTTATATATTTTTGTAACTTTAATTTTACACTTATTAGTATTTTTCTATATAAAATATTACTTACAATTAATGCTGAAATTGAACGACTGTATACTAGTCTGAGAAAAATGAGTCTATTTCATATTAAAGTCATATCAAAAGTTTCCAAAATATGTGGAGACCTTCACATCCTAAGATAGAATAGGTAGTAAAATAATAATACATAATGAATAGTTACTGAATAATTCAATTGAAAATGTATAAGATTGCATCTTTTTGTAGATTTAATGACATATTTTCCTTGAAGCTGAGTATCTTTTTTTAATATATGACTACTTAATTTTCACTTTCCACAGATTGCTTTTTATATGGTAAAAGTTAAATAATTATAAGTTCAAAACAAATTAATTTTATCCTTAATTAAAGTTAATTTAATATCACAAACCAAAAATATGAAGGGCATCAAAAGAAATGTGACCTTTGGGAAATTGACAAAATATTTGAGAATTCAATACCCACAGCTACATTTTAAAAATGTATTCTAAAGCTGATGAAGAAGCCTGAGGAATATTTACGAAGAAAAACAGTCACTGAAAAGAATATACTCACTAGACAGACTGAGTTAGTTCATTCTATATTTTCATGTATTTGGTCTTGGCTGTTCAATATCTTCCTGTTTGTATTTTTTCTTCCCTAAGAAATTTGGTTGTGATCTGTGAGTTTTGCAAATAAAATGAAACAAAAAATAGTTTATTATATTGTAAGTCAAGTATTCAAAGCTTTTTTGGTAGACAATTTATTCATTGATGTTTATGTTAGGTATGTGAATGTTCATACATAAATATATTTACCCATATTTATATCAGGTATCATTGATGAGTCTATTTAATATACTTATTAGATTATAAGACACAGTCATACTACTGGGACATTTCTCTGCTAATTCTTTTTGATTTTCATTCATTGTAAGTCCTTCTCACCTGCGTGTGATTTATCTGTTCACTATGACCATAGAAGCATTTATTGATTGGAGGATTTTCATGTTGATGTAGTTTATCATTTACTTACTGCACTTTGGTTTTACTCTATTATCTTTGTGCATTGTGTTATTAGGGATTTGCTGCCTGAATTTGGGTCCAAGCCTTTCTTAACCCATAATTCTTGCCTTTGTAATGTATGTAAAGCTTGTAAATATGATGCGAAGGTAGTCTGCTAGCTAGCTTCTTTGAATCATAACTTCAATGGCCTTTGAGTTGCCTACATGGCTGAAAATATTCAACTGACTCCAATTTCTCAGGTGACCCTTCTCCACAAAGTATTGTCACAGGAATTCTATATTCATATGAAAGATTTACTCTTTGGCACTTGGAAGCCTGTGGACAGGAGAGCCTATTTGTTGCCCGAGATGCATTCAAGTCATATTCTGTTATTTTAACAGTAAATATTTTGCTTCTTGCTAATTGTTAACATATTGTTAATATATTGTCAGCAACATTACTTAACTTTTCAGCCTTTCTGATGAAGCAGAAAACATTTGACACCTGCTTTTTGTTCTTAATTATTATAGTAGACTAAGCAAAAGAAGCCAGCAGTACCCATGTGATAGCCCAAACATTGGACTGCTTTGAACTTTACTTTGCTAGATTACTCTACACCTGTCATATCAGTTTCCTACAAAGTTTCAGGACATGGGCAAAATAGAGAAAAATATTCTGCCAGGATGTAGCCTATATGGCCAATAATCAAACTTCCAATGAAATCTTCATTCCTCCTGTACCTGGCCTTTATTGTTTGCATTCCTACCAGCATTCTAATCTCCAAAGCCCTGACCACAGTCTTCCATCAAGCCCAGTGTACAGCAATCTACTGCTTCTGTAGCTCCCATATCCAAACCTTTCCAAAGTCTTACCTCAAAACTGGTTCCAAAAGCTTGTAAACCACTTGGCTGGAAACAGTCACAGTAATGAATCCACTCCTCTGGACATTACATTATGTTCCTCTTGTTTGATGACACATAATACAGGATACAACTTAAAGGAGGAACAATTTACTTTAGCTAACAGATTTCATTAGGTTTAGGCCAGTGTTGGGTGGCAAGCCAGAAACAAATGTTAGAAAGTCACAGCAGAGAATATTTACTTATTTGATGACAGTCAAGCAGCAGAGAAAAGGAGGGAGCTTCTTGCTATAGGCCAGGTAAAGATGCATCATACTGGCCAACAGAGAAGGGGACATATTTGGATTGTTCTGATGCTCTTAAATACATTTTGAAGAATTTTAAAAGAGATTAAGAGCATCCTAGAGCTCCGCTTTGCAGCTTGTATTCCCAGTGTTCTACCTCCCAAACTCAGCAATGGAAATTACCAGTGAATGAATTGACTGTGAAGTACCGCAACCCCTCAATCCAATCACCTTGCGAACATGTAACTTTTGGGTGGCATATTCAATCCAAGCCATAACACCTATAAATTTTGTGAAACCAACTTGGTAATAATGATTTTCTATGTATATGTAGTCCTTTTTTCATAAAAGAAATCCATGTGATGATTGAAGTTAATTGTTAATCAAATGCGTCAAATAATATTGCCCATTTTTGGATTTGTGCTTTTAAGCCAAAACTTGTAGATTAAAAACCCTACTTTGCTTCTTTCTCTTCTTCTTTCTGCACTTTTCTTTCTGTCTTCTTCTTTCCCTTCTTCTTCTTCTGGTCCTTGACCTCCTCTCAGAGAAAACCTGATTTTAAGTTCTTCTCCTGTAGTAGTTGCATTTCAAACTTTTCCTTTTATTCTACAGTTTCATTACTATGTTTTTGGTGCACACAAAATTATTTTCATCCTCTTGTTAGACACAGCTCCACTTCTATTTAATCATTCATGTTTTCTATCATATATGAAAAGAACAAAAATTTTCAAGTATTACATCTTTTAATTTGTACCCCTGTCTTCTGGATGAACAGAATTCTGTGGTGTCATCACCGCCTCTCCGAGGTGTGTCCCCAGCTTCAGCCCAGCAAACTGGGCTTCTGTAATTTGTTATCAGTTTTCCAACTCTACGCATAACAGTGTGCAATATTGCGAGTGTCTTGTTTTTATTTCTATTACCTCATTCAAAAACAATGTGCTTTTACTGGGACATTTTTCTTATCCTCACACAATTTTTTATGATTTCCCATTCTCAATATTTTTAAATCGATGGTACCTCCAATGATCTGTAACTTCATTAGTTTTTACTTATTTTATTTTATCCCACTAGTTCCAGTTTTTGTTTTTTGACTTGCTTAATAATTGTGATTCTTTCCAATAGTATGACTTCCATTCTTTACATGCCTTTATATACTGAAAAATCTCTCTTCCCAATCCTTCCATCCCGCTCTCTCTTTTCTTACTCCCTTCTGTTTTTTTCACCCTCTCTCCTCTTCTATTCCTGCTTTTCTCCTTCCTTTCTTTTAATTACCTTCTGGGTTTTTTTCTGTGAACCTCTTTCTGCTTCTTTGCTCCACAACAATTTGTAGCTTTTCAGCGTCTGCTCAGGGATGGGGACTCAGCGTTTCAGTCTCTCTCAGGGCAACAGTTTGGGTCCAGCCCTGCAAAGCTGTAGTGATCTCACAACCTTTTGCTTGACTAGATCTAATACTAACCCATTCCTGACTTCAGAACACAAATCCCTGAGAGACACAGCATTAGCTCTGCCTTCCTCATTGTTTTCCTACTTTGTGGCCTTTCTGGTTTTGTTTGCTTTTTTCTTTTGTAAAGGCCACTCTGGTAAAAAAAAAAAAAAAATTCAGTACATTCTTCTCAAGTTTATCTTTTGTACTTTATAAATGCTGGGATAGAATTAGCACAGAGTAGCTGATGAGAAGCCTCAAAAGTTTGAATTTAAGATATTCTACCGTCTATAAATCTAGAAAAGTTCTTTAAATATGTTGTGATTCCACTGTCTTTTCCATTGTGTTATGTTAAGTACTTGAAGAGACGCATTCTAATTTCAACATTATAGATAATTTTTGCCACATGTGTTTTTTTTTGGTCTGTATTTTATTTTAGATTTTCTTTAAGACAAATACTTTAGGCTCTCTTTTTTAATAGTTTTAATCTCAGATACCAATTTTTATGTCCATCTTGTTTTGGTTCTATGATTTATTAAAAAAGTAAAGAGAAAAATTATTTCCAGGTACAATAAAAAGGACACAATAATCATCTAAGATTTGTTACCAATTTGCTTGTTTATATATTTATAGGCTCTGAAATTTATTCAGTTGATTAGAGTGACATAAACATCTAAATCTCATGAAGGTCAATGTGTCTACCAAAATTACTTATCAGATAAATCACATTTCATTTCTTGTTTATATTTCCACTCTCTTAAATGCTGAGTTGGCACATATATTGGTTGTTTCTCTTGACTGTATTATTTCATAGTGATCTGTCTATTCGTGTTTCATCATTAAATTTTATGAGATACAGATTTATGATTATTTAAATATTTTAAAGAGTTTGTATTTTTATTATTCTTCTTTATTTTTTTCTTTTTTGGTTTAAGTCCACAAACTTAGACATTTAAATTATATTTTTAGGTTTAATTTTTTTCACATATTTTTCTTTCCGTATGTTTTTAGGAAAAGAAGAAGGGGTCCTTTATCATGGAGTTGTTTCCACAGCTTGAGCTTTTAAGCAAACAATCTGAATTTAGAAATATTTCTTATAATTATCTTGAAAGGTCGATTTTAAAAAAGAGTTTTAGCCAATTTGCCAGTTGATTATGCAGCTAGTGATTTTCCCTCACACCCTGCCCAACTAAGGCAAATGTCTAGCTGCACAGAAATCAAGCAACTCCTTACCTTACCTCTTTGCTCAGCTGATAAGATGTCACTTCTTATGTCGATGGAAAGAACTCTCTGAATCGTTTTTTGTTTGGGGTGCTGTCTAATTCATGAATTGCTCTTTGTTCAAAAACTCTGAAATTTGTATCATCTAAGGTTTTTAAATTATTCATGAACTCTCTTCACATTTACTTAACAAAATAAGAATTGATAATTTGCCTGTTCTTATAAAGGTGACAGCTCTCTATGATTTCAAGTCGTTCTTTGTGTCAGTCATTCTATGAGATTCCCAGACAACTCTTGATAAGTCAGTGACTAGCGAATGATGCTTGTTATTACAAGGGATTCTATGTCCTCTTTATACCTTTCAAACAGCTCTTATTCACATATGTAAGGAAATCCCTGACCTTATATTGAGACTTTTAAAAGTATTTGTTACTGATAGAACAGTGCATTTGGATATTACAAAATAATTCTAAACATGACTGTTTTAAAATTTTATTTTATTCTCTTTTGTACTTTAACACTAGTACTTTCAAATAATGCTGAATAATATAGCTATCAAGAGCAATCACATTTTATATTGCAATGGAAATATTTCAACATTTCACAGGGAAGCATGAAGAATTATTGACCTTTCGATTTTATTAAATGCCTTCTTGCTTCTACTGAGATGAGTATATTATAAATTCCAGTAACAGAATATCTTTCTTATGGTTTTGAATTAAACTTTCATTGACCATGGTATATTTCTCTATTATTGGATTTAGTGTGCATGCAGGTTATTTTTACTTGATGTTCAAAAAATGATTGGTGCCTGGTTTTCCATTTTCCTGTCATTTGTGGAAGTTATTGTTAGTTACTTTATTTACAAAATTCACTTTTGTAAACATTACTTCTGCTCCTCTATATAGATATATACTTTCTTTTGGAAATCAACTTATCCAGAATTAAATGATATGAAATTGAGAATTGTGATTTTACAGTTGTCATAGAATAATTCTTAAAGTAGGATATAATGTTTTGAAAATTGCTGCAGAGACAAACTTTATTTACTCAACTGTTCATTAAAAAAATATTAATATGAGTATTCCGTATGCCCACTGCTGTTTCAGGATCTGGGAACAGGATAAGTGAGCCCTTTCAGAGATAAAGTTTATGCATTCATGGACTTTACATTCGGTGAGGAACAAACATAGTAAACAAGTAAACCAATCTCGCTATACAAAACTGTTAAGACACAAAATAAACTAAGGTGAATAAAAGTGAATGGAAGGTTAAAAATGAAGGATAACAGTCAGTAAATTGTACAGGGTAGGCTTCCAGATACCTCATTTGAGTTAGACTAGTCAAGGTGTAAAATCGTATCACTAAAATAATATTTTATGAAAATAAAATGACAAAAGGGACCCTTAACAGTTATCTGCTCTTGCATTATTTTGTTGCACACAATAAATTTTAAGTTCATTTGGTAATAAATATGATAAAAAAGAAGGAAATGATTTCTAAGAATAAATATTTCTGGTATTCATGCCAGAATCTGAGTATGTAAAGAGCGGAATCCTTCAGAGTGATTCCCTTGGCAAAGACTACACATATTTCAACAATGCAACTATGACTCAATACATTCAAAGATTCATCTCAAGACATTATTCTCACAGTTTATGAGATATAAGGAATTCTTTCACCACTTTGTATTCATGCAACATTGGGACTGCACTTTAGCTTGACAATAAATGTAATTCGATAGTCTTGACTCTGAGAGACTAATTTTAGATTCTCACAAATGTTAGTGGTGTTGTAGCCAAACAATACTGTAATACTTTACATAACTGTTCAGGCATCACAGCATGAGACAAATGCTCTTTCTAGGTACCACAAGAATGACTTTAAAAGCTTTTAAGAGCACCCTAGTGTAGTCCTCCAAAAATAACAATAATTCTAGATGTCAAGCTTGTCAAAGTAAGAACTCGTTTTTTCTTACTCATTGTTTAACACTTTATTAAATCCTTTCTTTGGTTCTCAGAAGATATAGATTCAAAGAGTGAATTTTTATAGTCTTTTTATTGAAAACAGAAGAGTATTTAAGAAGTTTCTGTGCCCTGCAAAGTGAGCTATATTTTAGCTCATTATGTGTTAATATAACATATAAGTACTTATTCAAATTTCAAGTAAAGCACGGTAAGATTCAGGGAGTTCTAGTTGTAAACTTTATATATTTTGGATTTATAATAATATAGTGAATCCCTTTGTGAAGAGAGGTATCTTAAGTTAATCAATATTTAAAGAACATTCATCAGGCTCTGTTCTAGATTTGTGATACATGCCCTCAAGTGACTTCCTTATATTCTAATGTCTTCATATTATTGTCTTGCTTTAACATCCCTGTTGACTATTTGCAACCATTTTTTAAAATTTATTCAACCTCTTTCCATTTCTCTACCTAAAGTTTTCTTTTCAACTTTCTGAAATAGATTGAATGCTCCCAGGAAAATGTAGTGAAGGTTATTAAATATATAAATGATTGCAAAAATCTCATCTTGCTTCTCAGCTAATGATCAGAGCCTAAGCTTTAATATAGAGAAATATTAACCAAGGATTTAGCTCATAGGCATAAGTGCCTGCCTGGCAACTGTAAGGTCATGAGTTCTATCCCTGGTACAAATAGATAGATAGATGATAGATAGATAGATAGATAGATAGATAGATAGATAGAGGTGTTCTCAACAAACTATATAGTATTACAACTGTTTTTCTGTTGTTCCAGGCACTCTTATTCTTTTTGCACTACTGAAGATTCTACTGAGCAGGAAATGATATTGAATCATTGATTTATCCAAACCCTCACAGGGACATGACTTTTACATATGCATTCAGCCAAAAAGTTACAATGGGAGATTTTCTGATGACCTCTGATTTTGGGTCGAATAAGAAGAAAAATGCAACAGATCAAAGAATGATCTTGTGACCGAAGCTGGCATGGAAGCATGATTCCATGAGTCTGTGATCTCTTCTCATTTGAGATTATCTGGAACTAACATCAAATTCCTGTCCATTTGTGAATCACATCATTAAGAATAAGTCTGTTATGCCAACAAGTCACCTCACTGTGACATTTCTTTTTAATTGATTTCTGCCTAGTAAATTTAGATGTTAGATCCACAGTCAGAAAATACAATTTTGTCATAATGGCAGTAATTAATAGAATAGCTCATCTGTCTTACAATTAGCTTAATAAGACATTTGATATTTTTATCAATAGCATCAATCATCATCCAATCTTCCATCTATTCGTGTGTTGAATTTTTTTTCCGTTAAATGTACCTCTCATGCATTCACATTATGTTCACAATTGCTAGTTCCTCTTAGAATTGATTGTTCAATAATGTGTCTTAAGGCTTACTAATACAATCTAAATTTGTATGTATAATTTTGTGTTTCTATTAGTAAGCAAACAAATTTTCTCTGCCCTTCAATATACATTCACATTCTGTATACTCTTCCACAAATCATTTTTTAAATTAGTCATAAACTTGGGATATTTTAAAATATGTTTTTACATTTACATTGAGTATTTGCATATGAAGACCATTTCTCTAGAATTATCACTATTATCGAAAGCTACACTTTGAGACATACTTAAATAGGAAGTGTTTTAGAAATCATCTTTTTTATTTGTCTTGAGTCTCGGTTTCTCCTCTCTGGGAGTTAACTATGTAGTACAGAAGACTAGCCTTTGAATTCATAATTTATCTTTTTCAAGTGTTTATTTTTGAAGTATATAGTGTTCACACTACTTGTGAGATGTTGATATATAGATAGAACATGTCTCACTTCCCTTTATCATCCTCTTTCCCTTCAAACTCCCTTCCTTCTGTCTCTTGATTCCCTTCTCATCTGAGAAAGATTTATCTCCCTACTTCCTATTATCTATCTTTTATTTTGCTGTTTATCATTAATCTGGGTTTTTAATATAAGAGAAGACATGTGAGGTTTAAGGTTGTGTGTCTGATTTGTTTTACTTAGCATTAAGGTCTCAAAGTATATCCATTTTTTCTGCCAATGACCCGTTTCTCTTATGGTATAGTGGTATGTCACTGTATGTTAGTGTCACATTTCTTTATCTAATCCTTATACTTCACACTGATGAAATGTTGGGTTTATAGGGATGTACCAGAATGCTTCACTTGTTTTGAATTTTTTGAAAGTTTAATATTGCTGTTCTAACTTTGTTTTAGTCATTTTCCTAGTTGCTGGGATACATACCTGACACTCTCAACTTAAAGTAGAAAGGTATACTTTGGATCAAAGTTTGTAGAGGTTTCAGCCCATAGTTGGCTGCGTCCAAGATAGAACATCATGGCAGAGGAGCATGGGGAAAGAGAGCTGCTTACTTTATGGCAAAGAGGAAGCAGAAAGTGAAGGAGAATGGGAAGGGAAAATCAGCCTGTCATGGTTTATGTCAGTGATCCCCCCCAAGCCTCATGTAATCATAGAAGCTACCAAATCTAGAGTTCGTGATTGGTTCATTGTCTAGTGCTTGGATTGATGATGTGAGTGCTACAACCACCAAGTATACAGTGTAACCTTGGGAAGAAATTGTGTTTCTTTTTTTGTGTGTGGTTCACACTTTTGTGTGTGGTTTACTGTGGCCCAACCATGCCACTCTGCCACTTGGAGCCAACTGAGTATAGACTGAAATCTCCAAAATTGTAAAAATTAAACCTTTCCTTCCTTCATTTTAGGTATTCAGTATTTTGTTTCAACAATGAGAGAAAAGTAGTTAAGACACAGCCCTTCCAGCCTATGCCCTAGTGACCTACATTTTCCTATCAGACATGGCATCGTAACATCAACTCAACTGTAATCTCCTCATAATTCACTCACCTCACAAAAGCCTCATGAATGATCCCATGAAGCTTTGGGGTGACATCAAGGTCTAAACTATAAGACAGTTCCTTATGTTTCTTTTTAGATTCATCTGGTATCATATGCAGGTAGAGTAATGGGCCAGATGTGCAACAGTTGGCTTTCAGGTTTCTGGAATCATCCTTTAATTTGAAAGCATGATAAGGGAATGAACATTACCTCATTCAAAGGTATATATTGCAGGACAAATCTAGGGCTTGACATTTTCTAAAATTAGTTTTACTAAAGAAAGCTGCTGAAAATCTCACTCTGTGTATTTATTTACCTACAAAATTATAAGAAAGTTCTTGTGGTCAGAGTTGTATTGCTTTATTGCTTATTAATCCATTTTGCTCCTAAATCCTAAACCTAAAACTTGAGTTGAAATGAATTTGAAAATAATTATGAGTGACTATTCATTTGCATCTCATGCTAATGCATAACATATAATCATGTGTGGGAAATTTAATTCACACAGTTGCATTCTATTCACGCTTGAATCTTCCATTTTTCATAAGTCCAATTTTATTTAAGTTGTGTGGTCCACACTTACGATTTTAGTGAAAATATTTAGATTACAAAAGTTACCAAATTGTATTTATTTATTTATTTATTTATATCAATGTTTTCATAAACCAGCACCCTAAGCCTAATGCAGGTATCAGTCATTTTAGGCTTGGAGAACAAAGATTGACTTCTATTTACTAACTGTGTTTTCTGTCACTTTTCTTACAATTTGTAGTGAGATTGTACAAGTTTTGTTTTGTTCTAATATAAGCCACATTCAGAGACAAGTCCTGTGTTTAATATAATCAATATCTCCAAGACAAACTTATTTCCTCTCACTGCCTACTATATTATATTTAAATTCATATCTTAAATCTCCAAAAGAAACATGTGGTGAAAATCTGGTCCCCATGGTGTGGAGCTAAAGAGAGATGTGTCACCAGGAGCTGATGTGCAGTTTCAAACACTTGTGCGCTGAAACCTCTGAAGCTGTAAGCCTACCAAACCTTTTCTCTTTCATCAGTTATAGTTAGTTGCTACAGTAATGGAAAGCTGTCACATTCCCAAAAAGTAACTGATTCAAAAGCCCAAATATTACACTTCTTGGGCTCAGGTGTAAATGGAAATTAGAAAAAGTATGAAGCAATATAACTAAAGTCTTTTTTGTACTAACAAAAGAAATTAAAAGAAAAAGAACACTCAGCCTCACCATATTAACAAACTCATGACCATTCAGTTTGGATTCAATGTCAGGTTAATTGCACTTTTGAAGGCATGTCTGATCATGAGAGATGCAAATTAGACATTTGTATTGTTCTGAGTTTTGTACCTGGGGAGAATTCTGTTTGGATGAAAGAAGCTTCAATTTGATTCTAAACTTTTTAGAACCATTCTGAAACATCAGAATTTTTAGGTTTGTGTATCTACTACTCAATATGCAGGAAGGAAACAGCATGAAATGATTGCTTAATACTCTAATGTCTTTAAATTATAGTCTTTATAAAGCCGCTTCATTGATTTGGTATATTTTTTCATCAATTTATTAGACAGATTAGCTTCCCCGGAAAATGTATATTAAGTCCATAGAGCTAAAATGCTCAACTAGAGTTTGCACAGTGATTATGAATATCCCAGTATCTAATTTAAACTGTTATCATTATAAATAAATCATTGAAATGCCCAAACAACTCTTGTTTATTATACAAATAGTTTTTTTTTTTCTGTGTACTTGCTACATTATTTATTCATTTAATAACCAGAACTTCTAAATCCCGGCATGTTTTTATGAACAATCATAAAATGTTGTTGTTGTGATGCACAGAGCCAAAAATGCATTTCAAGGTTACTGCTTCTCAACAGTTAGCAGATCTTAATTACTAGTTGTGTGAAACAATGTCTTCGATGTGCAAGTTTTTTTGTCAGAATTATTCCATATGTATTCATTGACTCAGACTTTAGCCAAGTGTTCTTACAGGAAGATATAAATCAGTTTTTATGAGCACTATAGAGGATGAAATTGATCTATCTTTTCAAGTCTCTGTGACAAACAAAGCCTTGATATGAGAAATACGCACTATGACAATTTGTATTTATTATACACAAGTGATTCTATTGAATAGCATTTCTTATTCATTGAATATGAACTAATTATCTGCTAATAGTCAAGCATTGTTGCTTTTACATATGCTGTAACATTCAAATCTAACCAATAAGTGAGAAAAGTGCTATTATTTCCAAATACATATAAAAGCCTCCCCTTTTTGTGCTGGGTTTCAAACTCAGGACCCTGTTGTTGCTAAGCAGGTGATATGCTATTGAGTTATATACCTGGCCCATAAAAAAACATTAGTTGAAAAATATCACTTGTTTTGAAGTCATGTATATATAATTTTAAGCTAGCTTTATCGTTTCTGCCCTTTACAACTTTGCAACTGTTAGTTGCATATGCTTATGTGGAAAAGATAAGAATGTTATTCTTCAGGGTGTTGCAAGGATGATGTCACATGTAATGTCATAAGGTAGGCCGCTTTGGAGAATTTGTAACATATATAATAGAAAGTTATTAATTTATGTTACTATCCTCTCATTCTTCCTACTAAGGGTGAAACTTATCAATTAGATGATGCAATGCTCAAACCCACACATGACGTGAAAGGAAGATCTGCAGCAGCAAATTTTCAGTCTAGGATCGGGCTTTCTTCACAGAAATCTTCCGTCCTTTGTGGAGTCATTAGGTCTTTTACTTCAACATTTTCAGTGTAAATGTCTTATATCCTTTCAATCTTTTATTGATCATGGCAATGTAAAAAATTAATAACTTTCAATGAAAATTCAGTTGTATTAATAAAAAATAATATTCAAGGCCACGATTTAGCTTAGTGGTGTAAGTGCTTGCCTGGCAAGTGCAAGGTCATGAGTTCGATCCATAGTATCAAAATAAAATAATAATAATAATATTCAATTTTTAAAACGACAGGATGTTTCTGGTGTTTCTTTTTAATTTTTTACTCCCTTCTCTGTTTCTGACACGAGATGCTGTTTTTTTTTTTTTTTTTTTTTTTCTTTTGTGTGTGTGTACAGGGATTCTAACTCAGGTCCTCTGCTTCTCAGGCAGGCACTGTGCTGCGGAGCTACATCCCTGGTGAGACATTATATATTAGTACTGACTTATTTGCTGTCTAGTCTATCAGTAGGTCAGCATGGAATTTTTTTAAAATAATCTTACTTCCCTAAAAATTTTGAAGAAGAAATAAATTTTTACTAGGCATCACTCCATCATATATGTCATCATATTGTGTATTACTGATATAATACTGCCCCTAAATAATATTCTTTGGTATCCTAGAGTACATACTATCTTTGGGAAGATATTTTATTATAATAACATACATAAAAGTAACAATTCAAAGAAGCAAAGTAAAGCTTCCACCAGTGGCCATATAGATATCTGTCAATATGAATGGATTAGTGATCCTCTCTTGTCTGAGGATGAGGGGAGTTTTTGTTTTTTGAGGGGTTTTTTTTGTTTGTTTTTTTGTTTTTTGATTTGTTTGTTTTTGGAGCAGGATTTTAAACTGAGAATAAGAACTAAGTGGATAAATGACCTGAGTAGCAAAGGTAAGTGGAGCAGAGGTTAAGCAGGTTTAGCATTCTAGAGGCACAGTGAAGCAGAGCATTATGAGAAACAATGATACAGAAAACTGGAGGAAGGTTAGCATGAGGAACACATGAAGAGGGAATGGATGCCTAATGATGCTGGGAAAATGTGTAGGTGCAGAGCTCACAGAGCCTCTAAAGCTAAGATGAGGAGTGAAGTCTTTATTGTAAATGTCTGGAGTGGGAAGATAAATATATTTAAACTATGACTTAACTATTTTTTTTAATTTTTATTTTTAGGTTTGTTATGACTGCTTTCTACAAAAATATTCTGGAAGTTTAAGGTAGAAAGTCTGTTTGGAGTTTGGCAATGATAATGTGGGCTGGATACCTACAGAGGTGGGCTTAGACAAGGAACTGATAGTGCTCGCTAATGAAGAGAAATGTGTGGACTTGACAAGGTAGTAGGTCATGCTAAGAAGACCAAATGAGCAGTGCATTTTTGTTTCTTTCTCTACTTTTTTAAATTTCCAGTTTTGTCACCTGTTGGAAATCATGGTATATTACACTCAACGTTACTACTTCAATGCATCTACTTGTAGGGTAATTGAAATGTTTGCTGTGATTACACACATTAGTAAAAATGTACAAATAATTTAAGTATGAAAAATGTAAATATGTACAAACAATGTAACAGGGAAACACACAAAATTTTATAGCAGTGCAAGGACATGGTAAAATGCGTGTGATATATTCTTAAGTGAACGCAAAACTCATAAGAAAAAAGCACATGGGAAATGATCCCTCTCCCGTTTTTACTTCCCTCCCTACCACTCTTCCTGCCACAAGCACATTGAAGAAAGAGAAAGTGGCAAGGGTGTCTCCACACTGTGATGATGGTTCCCTGGTGAAGAGATCTAGATGATTCCTGCATATTTATTTTTCTGTGTTATCTATATGTTAAATACCTAGAATATATTTCTTTTTGAAAGAGAGTGAATACATACAATATATTATTACCTTTGTTCTTTTGCAGTACTGAACCCAGGACACTTGCAATCAGCTATAACCCCAACCCATTTTTGAGATCTCACTGAGTCTCCTAAAGCTGCACATGAACCAGAAATCTCTATGCCTAAGTCTTCCAGAGTGCTCAGTGTACAAGCATTTACCATCATGTTCATCCATAATGAATGGCTTATTAAATAGAATCAACAATGATTTATTATCAATTATTTAGACTGTACATGTACAAGAGGAAAATAACTATTGTCCTTCGCATGTGATTTTGCTATAGACAGAGCTGCTGAGTCATCATAATTAGTCTTTTTTTTACAATTTTCATCTTTTATTAATGTATGTTTGCAGTACATTATGATGACATTCTTCATGGGGAACTGGTATAGGTGCATAACACATCTCACTTCTATTTTCATCTATTTCCTCTCCCCTCTACCCCACCTCCTTCATCTTCTGCTTCCTATCCCATTTACACAATGTCTACTAGTTCCTATTACCTACCTTTTATTTTTCCCTTTATTTTTATTTATTGTTTTTTGTATAAAAGAAACCACTGAAAAAAGTCTGTTTTAAAAGAATAAGAAGTTTGCAATAGGGACAAAGAGATTTGAGTCATTTTTTAAGAGTTCATCATTGGACTCAAGTAAAGACAGTAAGGATCCCAGGTCTTGGTAAGGATGGGACTGTCAGAGCATGTGTATATTCAGCCGTTATGTAATGAGCATGGACTCAGTGCCAACATCTCTTCTAGTCACTAGGGATATATAAGTGAAATATGTATATGTGTGAAACGCTAACAGAGTCTCCAAATGTTTAGCTCAGATAATGTAAGTGAAGAATCAAGCTGACATCAACATGTAAAGAACATTTTAACTATGTTGAAGACATTTGGATTTTCCCTATATACATTAAGCTAGTCCAAAAATGTATCTTTTAAACAGGCCGACATCAGAACTTTTTAAAACTCTTCTGGGATAATAAGATGGTTGTTCTAATCTTCACATATTTTATGATGAAATTTGGTTATTTTTATAATCAACTAGTTACTTCAGGATATTACTGACAAAAGTTACTTTCTTTAGAGCCCAGAAAAAGCATATCAGAAAGCAAATCTGTACATTAAATTGATGTGTTTAATTATTTATGATGCTACACAAAGTGATGGTAATGGCTACAATTCATTTGGGAAACATTTCTCATAATTGAATGAGTATATGCAGTTTTCCGATATAATTAGATGTGTAATTATCAAGCAATTTTCAGGCTGCCTTGGCAGATACTTTGGATCACCAATATTTTCCTGGTTAAAAGAACAAGTCTATCAATGCCTAGAATCACAGTATTCATCCTCATTATTATCAGTGTTGTTCCAATATTTTGATTCATGAAGGTACCATGCCCCTGGCTAGTGTGGAAACCTCTGTGCATGAATATCAAATCTCTGAATTTCAGTCCTCCTTGCATAATGTTGTTCTTACACTTGAACTGATGTAATATCCAACCTAAAAAGATATATCTAAGAAGATATTTTTCAAGTACTTCAAAAACTCTAAAAGCACAAACTGTATATAAACAAAGTAACAGTAAATTATTATATGGGTACTGCACAGAATTTTATACTTTTTGAAGTGCTTAATTATTTAAAATAAATGTTTTGAGAATTCACACATATCTTCACATTAGATCCTGGAGAATCAAAGTGGAATCACGTTTTCATGAGCTTATATCAACTAATATCCCTAAAGATGAGAGAGAAATCATGAATTACCTCCAATTTACAGAAAATTAAATGTCTTGATCTGTTCAAGGACAAACATATAACTAACAAAAATCTTATCCTGAATTTCATGACGTAAAGCTTCTATTCAATTTCATTCTTTAGCCATATGTTGATTTAATGTAGAACAGTCCCAGTACTGGGTAACTTTGCTCATTAGACAATAATAAAAAGATTAAATGGTGCATTAAAACTGAGGAGCAATGCAATACTACACCTACAAAGCCAGCTTCCTTACTTGATAGTCACAGAATCAATCTCTGTAGTTATTTATTTATTTATTTATTTGAAATAGATAATGAAACATCGTAGTAAGGTAATTAAGCAAGATACAACAATATCAGGGTTTAAATATAATGGATGTAGCTGTGATGCTTTAGTAAGAAGTTTAGGAAATGTGATACTGAGAAAACTCAGCAGATATACTAGGTAAGGAGGAGAAAGTCAGTCCGTTACTGAATTTGTCACATAGCTAAAGAGAAATTTATGTTCCTGCTTGTGCCCACCCAGGCCATTATAAATAGCATACTTACTGTCGCTCCCCAAATCCAATATGGTTCTTGTATTTGGCAGGGATATACAAATGTCTTATGATTTCAAGCAGGGGTAAAAAGAATTAAAGGAGAGTGAATGGATGGAGGAAACACAATGAATTCAAATAACATTTTGAGAATATGGCAAATGAATGGTGCCTAGTAAATCGTGGGGTAACCCCAAATCATTTCTCTTTGCAATGTGAGTACACTGGTTCATCATTTAATTTTATCATGATGCCTACCATGGTCTGCTGACAACATCAGTGGACAGTTTTTTGCTGCCCATTGATTCCCAAATGAAAACTACAATAGATTTCTACAATAGCTCTATAGTATTAGAGAACTGGCACTAGCTTTAGATAATAAAGCAATTAAATAATCTAACACTAAGTTTTGGCTGTGAGAACATGAAGTAAGTATGAAAAATACACCACTTTTTGGAACCTGAAATATGCCATCAAATTAATAGTATATTTCAATGTAGGAAAAAAGAAGTCAAAATCGAGGCTTCCGGTAAAGATGGTGGATAGACAAGGGCAGAATACAGAGGCTCTCTGAAACAGACAACTCAGATGCCAAAATAACACATCCTGGGAAGTCCCAGACAGAAGGAGATGGATTCTCTTGACCCAGGAAGAAACTAAAGAAAAAAGAACCAGTCAAACATGCAGTTCCAGGGCTGCTATGGAGGTAGCTAACATTCTGCGCTCTCCTGCACCCAAATTCTTGCCACTTCAACTCACTGGAACCGCAGTTGCACAGAAGTGCAGTCGCACTGAAGTCAAAGTTGGCAAGCCCAACAGAAAACAGAGCCAGCAAGGGACCTGCATTGATCTGCAGTGACTGCAGGAATAAAAGCTTTCCAAGGGAAAGGGGCATCCACAGGATGACATTTTGGAATCAGGCAGGGCTGGCAAGAACAGCCCAGATTGATGAACCCTGAAAAACTGTCTCTAGAAATTAATGGAGAAACCAATGCTTCCAAGACAAAAAGGAACTGGGGGAATTCAGGACCACCAATCCAACTCTACAGAGAATACTGCAGGACATTCTAGAGAGAGACAAAAGTACCAGGATTCTAGGAACAGTGGCAGAGAGGCCTCAATGAATGGAGCAGAAAGTGGGATGAATAGAAAAGCAAACTAAAGAAAGAAAAAGAGCACAACAGAAATGAGGAGGAGAAGTTTGGCTATAATCTCTATGATAGATGGCCTTGACACACTTGATAACTCTTAGTTAATATCTGGTTTGTTTGATTGCTGTGTGGTATGGACAGAGTTTACTCAAAACTGTTATGGTTGATAGTTTCAAGTCTGAGAATGTAGGTAACTGCACTGAAGATGACACGAAACACTATGATACTCATTCTGGTTTGATTATTACCTGTTTCTGAGGTTTTACACTATCTAAAATGTTTTGTTTTTATTCATATTTTTATGTATTGCTATATTCAATTATTCTATGTCTGATGATATA
The DNA here is from genome assembly GCF_034190915.1 of Cavia porcellus. NCBI lineage: Eukaryota > Metazoa > Chordata > Mammalia > Rodentia > Caviidae > Cavia > Cavia porcellus. Next base: position 96,902,355 of record NW_026947487.1, read on the forward strand.
GCCAATTCTATTGAAGATAGCAAGAGACAACACAGTAACCATTGTAGAACTCCTTGTGCAATGGTTTTATGTCTTTTTCATTTCATGTGTTTTATTTTGTCTTGCTTTGTTTTGTTTCTCCCTCTAATAAAGTGTAGAAATACATGATGTCTCATGCATGCATAGAATCTATAATGAGTTTATGCGAACTGATCTTATAACACATGATGAAATGAACAAATACTTGAAGAAAAAGTCAGTACAGTACCCAGTGCTGATCCCATAGTGTCACGATGTGAAATCCAGCAATACTATTATTCTTCATTCAGAGTGATTTTAGCCTACTATGGTTTATTCAATCTCAACATGAATGAAGATAGATAACTGCATGTACGCTTAAGTGTATAGGATTGATAACCATATTACTAAGGTTTTGTTGGATAGTTGAACAGAACTATTTGCAGTCTCACTGTTTGAATCCCCACTTTGTATGTTTCACTTTTGTATTTTGAACAACTATTTGTAAGAGGACAATGTGTAATCATCAACGAGCGATTACTTTTTATTTTTTCTTTGAGAGTATGTATTATTTCTACACATTTTCTGTTTAGTGTTCTTTTAAATAAAAATTTAAATAAAGAAGTCAAAAAAAATTTAGGTGATGCTAACAAAGATGGTAAAATTTTCCACTGAAAAAGAACTTATTGTAGACCATTCAAGACCCTTGGATCCTAGATATTTGTGACTGAACTACTTATTTCTAGAGGGCCAAGTGTTTCTGTTTACATTTAGTCATGCTTCTGTATTAACTCATGCTTACATAAATACAGATTCTGAAAAAGACTAGAAAGTAACTTCAATTTAACTTAAAGGCTTACTTTAAGAGTTTTTAGGAGTGTTTAGGAGTAACAAATGTTTAGTCTATTTGTAAAAGTGTACCCTTTTTCAAAAAAAAATATGGATCAAATCCATTTGACCATGAGATTTGCCACTAAGAACTGAGATTGAACTAATTAAATCTCATAGTTGTTTTTAAAACTAGATAACACCATAGAAGTTTATATCTACTAAAATTTTAGAGATCAAATACATCCATAGTTACTGAGGCTTCCTCAATGGTAGACAACATGTTTTAGTTGAAAATAATGGATTAAAGCTTTTAAGTACTTAGTGTTTAAAAAACCCTTATTGAATAATATTTTACAGGAAGGATTTCAAAAAATTGTGGAGATGTTTGATATAATAAATGAGATAATTTAGCTCAGTTTTAAGTGTAAGGAATATCGTTGAGATTGTGTTTGAAAACTGTCCTCAACTTGTTTCCATGTAAGAATACTGACATCAAAACAATTTGGCAATGTGATAAACCACTAGTTATACTTACTAATTAAATCTTCCAATCACTCTGCAGAAAGGAATGCAAAAACTTCCAGTAGCTCCAAAAAGAGTGCAATGGTCTGTAGCATAATTTGTCACTAAAATCCTGCCACAGACTGAAGTCCAGAATTTAACTCCTGATTTCTATGAAGTGTATTGCTCATCACCATCCTTGAATTTTCTACACCCACTCTTTCATAATATTTTTACTTCTCCTTCCATTGAAACTATCTAAAGAAGTACAAAATGATCTCTTATTTTCTCAACAAAGTGATACTCCCAGTATCCTATAAAAATCTATTCCTTTAAAATTGAAGGTTCCTATATTAAAAATATACAAATATTCTATACATCATATAAGCTAATAAGGTATTTAATGATAATTATGATTGCTATGTATTCTCTTCTAAGTTGGTTGTTATATGTATGTACATGAACAATATATGTTTTATTGTATGTATATATATGTATATACAATAAAAATATGCATATATATCCACACACATAGAAAACACACTATATATAAACAATATTGTACATATGCACAAATACTTTCACATATAGATAGTTGATTACACATATATAAAATATTCACTATTTTAAAGGTGTTCTTATAATCACAGACCCGGATGATTAATTCTAATAATGTATAATTATGTTAATGCATAAAACAAATATATATGTAAGTATATACTGATATACATTCACAAAGAAATGCTATATAAATAGATATAAATATTGTAAACAGAATTACACTTATCTTTTTAAAATTAACAAAGGTATAAAGAGGTTAAATAAATTTTCTGAAGTTATGATAGCAGACCACATGGCAGAGACAGAAGATAAATGCAGATTTCTGCCTCCAAAATCTGAGAACACTGCCAGTGTCCTGCAGGTGCTGTATCTTGCTTGTTGTAGATTGAGCCCTCTTCCATTGTATGATATAAGTAAAATATTCATTCAGTATGTGTTGAATGGGTGTCATTATATAAATTTCACTATCTGTAGGCCCAATTTCATGAGGCAGTATTTTAATAAAATGGAGTGTCTTTGAATTGGATTAAAATGGGCTTTTATTAAATGTAAATTGCTTAGGAGGAACTTATATTTAATTGGTTTTAGTGCTCTTTTCAGATAAAGTCAGGACATTTGTGCTTCAGTGGTCTCTAGCACATACCAATATTTCAGTATTAAAATACTATTTGCATGCTTTATGGAAATAGTTTACGTTACATAACATATTTCTGTTTGTATGGTAAATTTTTATCAAAAGTGTGACTTGAGATTTCAGACATCTCTCATTGCTTCTCAGAACCTGGTTATAAATCTCATGGTTTTTTCACTTTTCCCTGCCCTGTCCTTTCTTGTTATTCTTCTTTATTTATGTGGATCTTTTTAAATTGAGACCCTAAATAGAAGAGGTAGATCATGCTGTTCCTCTCTTTATATTGGGTTTCCAATATAAACTTCTTGTTTCAGTATATATAAAACCTAGTTCACTTAATCAATGTCAGATTTCCTTGTTACCTTTCCCTTTCAAGGAAACACATTCTTTTGACTGCATGTGTAATCAGAGTGACCCCCATCTGATATACTTTTCTCTTTCAGTACACCAGCCCTACAACCATAGTACACCACTCTGAAGGCATTCCTGCTTCTGTCTTTTCCTTTCTTAATAAACAAAAAAAGATGTGTACATAAAAAGAGGCTTGTTTCTCATGGAGAGAAAATTCTCCAAATTGGATCAGAGTTTCAAGTTGAAACTTTAATTAAGTCTCTATGTTCAAGTATACAGTGGAGATAGTACAAATCTCTTAATCATTTTTTCCTCTAGGGTTCCAAATAGTTTAATAACTTGCTTTCTAGAAAACCTGTCATTGACTGTTGATATTTTAGCTTCCATTGCTGAAGTAACATTTGTTCAGTTGTATTCCATGAATACAAGGAAAGGTGAAAAAACATTATTTAGAAATTAATAATTTTCTCTTGTCTTTTTCTTCCAGTTTCTTTTATTCCAGTTCTTCCTTTGCATGCAGGTTATTTCTTTGTGATATTCCATTATAAATTTTTTGAAGTTCTCTTCTTTTATTATTATCAAAGGGACAAGTGTGTTTCTGTAATATAGTTTGACTTCCAGTGTATCTTTTAGAAAATTTTATTCGCCTTCTGAATGTCAACTTACTTTCTTCTTATTTTTCAGGTTTTGTTCTCCAGGCTTCATCTTTTTGTTTACTCCTCTTGAAAGTAAAGAAATATAACTGTGTTGATAGTTTCTATCAGGTGAAAAGGATCCAGGTTACCCTTTCCAGCTAGATTTTCGGAACCGCAGGAGGGTGGTGAGAACATGAGCCCCACTCTAACATTATGTATATACATAATACAAAAAATTAGACAACTAAAAGATGCAAGTTCAGCTATTTTATATAAACCCTTGTCCCACAATGTTTTATGTATGGTGACTAAATATACTTAGGCAATAAGTAGCTTCACATCACCCCCAATTCCCTTTTCTTCTGATCTGGGTTGAATATTGAGTTATCTGATGTAATGTGGAAGCACTTTATTCTTGGCAGCAGGCCCTTTGTTTAATCTTTCTTGTGGTTATAGTGAGTGGAAAAGCACCTCAAATTTAGTTCACAGGAAGCTCCCAAATTTAGCACGTAACATTATTGTCTGGACTTCACTGGCTCTTTTTCATAAATTTTTTCAAGTATTATTTTATGGAAATTCAAGAGGAATTTTCAGGATTTGCTAGTAAGAATCACCTTTAAACTGGCAGGCTTCAGAAAAGATTTAAATCCAGAACTAAGAACTCAAAAACATGTTTTATTATTTCTTTTGAACTTACAAGAATTTGCTAGTACAATCCAGACGACAGTTTTGTCTTTCAGTCACCCTTTTTATCCTTATTTTAACCAATATCCTGTGCTGTAAAATCACCTCATTCAGAAATGAAGACATAATTGATGGTCAAGAATAAATTGTGAAATTACTGAATTGTGCAGATTTGACTGTCAAGGCTTACATAGAATTGCCTATATCTTTCACTTAAATGCCTTGACTGACTTATTTTGGAAATGTGTAATTATATTAAATGAATTCCTTAAATTTAGGCATAAAATGTATTTGTAGGTCATTTTTAAAAACTTAGAAAACATCTTAGCATTCAGCCTTATTAGAAGTTTGCTTGAAATAATATCTTATTTGGCAAGTTAGAAAGTGACAAGCTGATTCAAGTTTAGGGTTACAGACACAAAACCTGAAGAAAGCATGTGGAACATCACTCACCAAAGGAAAAAACAAAAACAAAAACAGAAAAACCAACACACAAGTCATTCCAACCTCTTTCTACTACATAGTATTAAATATTTCATTCCTTAAAAAGTTGACCTCTCCCAGTGAAGATGCAAAAGGATCAAAAAGCTCTTCACTCTTCTAGTTAAAAGAGGTAGCAAGTCCAAGACAAAATAAAAACACAATGCTTCCTTAAGGACATCCATGTGTGGTAGAGGAAAGAAAACACTGAAGGAATAAATGCTATAGACTATAGCCTCCAAAGATAAGGAGAAAGTCATGTTAGTTTCCAATTTTGGTACCAAACACTGTAATTAGAAAGTTTATATAATGCCTAATATTTCTGAAAATAAGTTTGGAACATTTAGCAAAGCATATCTGATATTTCACAATACATTTATTAAACTGTGAAATAAACAACCACCAAAAACAAATTCCCAAATCTACTTCATAGGTATTATGAGCTATATGAGTATTAACTCTCAGTTTATTTATCAAAATTATGGGGAAAATGTGTGGTCTTTTAAACAGCAACTCTTATTGAAGCTTGCTGATATTCATTTAAATGGTTTATCTACCTAAACTGACAAATTTGAATTATTTGATATGAAAAACACTCAAAGATTCTTCATTTTTGAAATTATTTAATGAAAATCATTAAGGGCCACATTACCTGAGATAATTTGAACTTAACAATCTGGAAAAAAATAGTCACATATGGTGCCTTTGAAATTATTTAACAGTGAACACACTGAAAGTTTTAATACAGATATGCACATGCAATGTATAAGATTATTTAGAGAAACATGCAAGCTAGACTGAATTATGAAAAAAATACCATGTTCCAGGGCACATAAAGGAAGACAAATTTCAAAGAAGAATATTAAGAACCAAGTCAGGCAGAAACTAGGGAACAGGAAATAGCTACTAGTTAATAATTACTTTGGATAAAATATTCCCAGATGATTATTTCGTTTCTGCACCACATCAGAGTTACATGTAATGGGTATCATTTGTATTTGACCATCCACAAAATTAAATAATAGCTTCTAAAGCAAACTTTTCAAGAATTTGGAAATTCTGGCTTTTAAATTATTCATTTTTGTACTTATAAATGGTTTATATAATTCCATTCACAAAAGCTATCAGAAATAAAATTCAGATTAAAGAATATTAACACTAGTAATGCTAAGTGAATATAAGAATATCTTTCCCTGTCAGACCCCAGATTGTTCAGTCAGTGATTTGTTGCTGCTCATAGGTCCATACATGTTCTTGACTAAAGCTTCTTTATTTTCTGCACAATTTTAATAACCAGGTTGTTTTACGTAACTGATGCTTCAATCACTGTGAAGATTCTTTTTTTTCACTGCTTTCAAAATGATTCTTGGTTTTGCTATAATGTGGTTATTATCTATTTTGGGTTTGAGATTATACATTGAGTTTTTCTTTCCTAAATAAACTTGGATTGTCCTTCCTTCATTAACTGAGCATTAACTTCCCTCCTCACTACTATGGTTGGAATATGACCTGTCCCCTTGTGAACTCAAGTTCAGTATCATTCTCAGTGCAGATGTGTAGAGAGGAAATGGGGCTTTTATGAAGCAGTTAGGTGATTACGAAGGACTAATATAGTTCTTGCAGGATTGGGTTAATTACCTGAAGAGTAAGCTGTTATAAAAAAAAAATACTCTGTGTTTTTTTCTCTTCTACCTACCTACCTACACCTGTTTGCCTTTGTGCTTTGCATCATGTTATAAGGACTCACTATACCTTTGCTCATGTAGGTCACAGCTCTTGGCTTTCAGGCTCTAGAACTGTAATTAAGTATTTTTTTTCAAAATTATTCACTCTTTTTTATAAGCCACTCGGTCTCTGATATTTTGTTAAAATTACTAAAACATTTCTCTTTTGGTCATAGATTTGATCTAAAGCAGATATGCTTACATTGCACTGGATTTTATGAAACTCACTTTTTCTTTTTCTGATGCTCCATTTCTACCTTATAATGAATTACTGGTGGCCTTTTCCATCTTTACAGGGTAGCAGAGAGTGGAAATGCAGAATAACTTGGCATTGCACAGTCAAGTTTCTCACCCCTACCAAGCATAGTGGTTCTCTGTGAATTATTTTTTTAAAAGATATCTGATTTACTGCTACAGGTGTCACTGCCTTACTCCAACCATAAGGACCCGCATTGTGATTTTCTCAGTGGAACTTTGCATCAACACCATGTTGCATCTTTCTCAGATCATAAACTACCAACTCAATAGTTTCAAATGAACTGTACGCTCTATGAGACAGAGGTCTTTGCTCCACACCCTGCAGTGACATCACAAACTTCAAGCCTCACTAAAATGATAATGTCCCATACCTAATTATAAGTAGTTTCCCATTCTCTGTAGCACAGGCTAGAACCTTCTGAACATAATGCCCTGCCAGCATGTTGTTGCCAAGGAAACCAATAATTGTGATGTTCTCCATGAAGTTCAGAGGACCAGATTTGTTTGGATCACACTAGAATTTTGAGTGAGAAATTTGGATACATTAATACAAACTATTTTCCTTATTGGTACAGAAATAAACTTTTTCCCCAAATCAATGGCACACAAGGTATCTAAAGTCTCAAGTTTCTCAGGCAAAAATGCAATGCCTAGCACTGCATCCATGACTCCTACTTGTTTAGGATGTTTTCAGAGGACAACCTGTCAGAAGAAATAGTGAGGTCATAGGGTGATTAATGCTGAATCCTTTTCATCTTGAAGGATGTCACTCAACATTATCATGCTTACTTACTCACTCTACACCACCTTAGGATGCAATATATTTTTTGTGCTTATTTCCTTGGTAAATGCACTAGTCACCTTTCCTATCAATGGGTCTCAACACTTGATGTCTATAATTAAAGGAGATGAGGCTTAATTTAGCTCATGTTAATATTAGGTCAGCTAATTCTGTGCAGGAACAACATGGCGGAAGGGCATGGTGGAGCAAAGTAACCCTAATGGCCAGGGAATGAAGCAGGGAAACCATATCAGAGAAGAAGGGGAAAGCACAAAATAAAATGCCCTATCATGCCTCTATGATCTTCCCACCTACAGCCAGAAGTGATGAATGTGCCTCACCAATGCCCAGCCCAACAAAGTTCCCTCAATCAAATAAGCCTCTTAGAAAGGATCAGAAGTGAAACCTGAAAAGTTTCAGAAATTTCCTATTTTGTTCCTTACCCACTAGGAGAGATCATTTGCCCAAAGTATAGGAACTAATGAAAGCTATTCAAAAATCCTAAGATGCAATTTGTCCCACAGATCTTCTTTTTCAAAATCCAGCTATCTTCCCTAACTAGCTATTAAACTATTTTTGAGACTATTAATCCTTCAGTGCAGTTGATCATAGGAAAACTATCTGAAATAATTTATGATTAACCACTGTGTTCAGTAGTTGCAATGACATTTTTAAGATTAGTTATGTTAAGGAATAGATCATTTTCTGCTCTCATAACTGGGCAAGGATGAAGTGTGATGCCTGGTTCACTAGTTTAGCAAATATATGCTTCAGGTGCTTGTAATAGAAATTCTTCTAATTAACTCAGACACATCACTAAACCAAATGCAGGAGTACCTGCCTTTGTGGTTCTTCATCTAACAAAATAAAACAGCTAGTGAGTAAATGAAAACTACAACAAGAGAATTTGTAGTATGGTAGGATCTGATGACTGGAGAAAAATAAACACTACAGGCTTTGGTTTGGATGGGGCTGAGGTTGCTGATTTTCTTGTGAGTGAAACGTGAAGCCTTTGTTAGATTTTGTCAAAGGCCCAGTACAATTTGATTAGATGCTAGAAGAATCATTCAGTTTGCTATGTTGAAAACAAACTTGGGCAAATATGTCAGGAGTAGAAGTAGGGAGTCCTGAGGAATGGTTAGTTGCAAAAATTCAAGCATCTCAGTTGAGCAGTTGGTATTATAGTGACTGAGAAACTGGGGTAAATTCTTGCTGCTTTTTGAAACCAGAGTCAATAGGATTTCCTGCTCGGTAATCTGGAAGAATCTGAGTGTACAAAGAATCCTTTCATTCATCTTTAGCATCTGAACAGAACTGTTACAACTCAGTTGAGAAACATTGAAAGTAGAGAATGAAATCAGGACTTGTTTTTGGGGCAAGTTATGCAACAAACAAATAATGGACGTGGATGCTAAACTCAACCCATTTACCTCCTATTTTAACTTGAAAAGATAGAGTACTTTACTTCACTGTCATTTTGCCTTTCCTAATGATATCCCTGAACTTTATAGAGAGTGAATCAGCAAATAGAGGTGAATAGAATCAGCGATATTTACTACTTTTTGAATATAAATCTTCACATGTTCTATCTGAAGTGAGTTATGAGGTGCCTTACAATTACTTTTTTCCTCCAACCTGTTCAAATATTTGGCAAGAAAACGGTTTAATCAAGTCATTAGGAGACCTTGCTATTGCTGAGCTAATAATAGATTTTTGGAATACTCCATTTAAATGTTGAAGTTAAAAATTTATACTTACTTTCTATGTTAATCCCAAACACATCAGATGATGAGCCACAGGGGAAGCCCATATGTTAGAAGGCATGCTTCATTTAGCTATTGCACCAGGATGGCTTAAGGGTCCTATAGATGGAGTTGCTCAAAAAAAGATTACATCTCTTGGCTTCTGGCAAAGAAAAAAAATGTCATAAAAAAGGCTATGCTAAGGGCTAAGAGCTTTATTAAAATTCAACAGAGACCTCAGAGGAACTGTGAGCTTCTGACTTATCAGGTAGCTGCATTTGGGCATTCTGACACTCTATAATTGAAATTCATTGCTCGACCTTTAGTCTATAAAAATGGAATGCTGTCATTAGCACTGACTGCTTGCTGTATTCTCCTGTCACTCCTCAGAGCTGCTTAAACCATCTCAAATGAAATAGCCTATTTTATGTCAGACCTCGGAGTCTGCCACTATTAAAGTAGAAAGCTAAAGCAATGTTTAGCAATGTAGTAACGACTAATGCAGTAGGGCTGCCATAGAAGTAGGAGAAATTTTAAAAATTCATTTAAAAAGTAATGCTCTCATATAGTGCAATCTCCATTATATTGCTCTTGTCAAGATGAAAATTATTTTTAATCGCATTTTAACTTTTCCGGCTAACTCCACAGTCTACCATACATTTTAAGAAATATTTGCATGTTAGTTAAGCAATAATGAAAATTAATGTAGGGATTATAAGGTAATATTTTGAACTCACAGATGTGAAGAGTTGAAATAATTATGTCTTCCAAAATGAAAGCCATTCTGCCATAGTTTTTTCTGAAATGAATTTGTAAGACAGAAAATTCTGACTTTGGGTGGTTTGCACTTCCTTTATTCTGGGAATGACTGTATTCATCTCATTTTCAAGAGTTTCAGTCAGGTGGCCAGAAAGATGTTTGTTGTCCTGGTTTCTTGTGTTACAACAGCAGTTACCTCATAAACTAATGAAATAGGACAGCCTTGCTATTGTCAGCTTGAATCACTGAACTGTTTCAAGCTACATAAAATGTAGAATTAAAGAAAAATAAAAATCTTTTGATTTAATAAATTAATTTAGGAAACATTTAAAATCACTCTACTTTCCCCTTCCAGTACTGATCTTAATTTTACTTTAAGTAATATGAAGAAATGCTGTTTTATAACACTATTACAATTTTTTTCTTTTTTTGACAAAATCAAAGCACAGAATTTAAGGGCTTGGGAAATGATACTTTTAAGTAAATATTGTATCTTATTCTTTGTTATTCACTAACTTCATGCAACATTACTATTGAAAATGTTGTCTTTTCTATTTTTAAAATTTGGTTAAATATTCCCGAGATGTACTTTCATTTCTACTTTTATTAATGAAGTCAAACAGCAATGAACTGAACATGGAATGCCAATACTCTTGCATTCATTATTAGTGATCATAATGATATAGGGAAATGAAACTCTCAACCTACTTGATGTTCAGTACAAGTTCATGTTCTCAAAAATAGAAGCATGAATTTTAGAATATGGAGGTTAAGAGCAGAATAGATTTATTGAGAGAAAGAAAGCTTCTGTCTGAGAGACAAAAGGGATCCCAAGTGAGTTATCAAGAACTCTGTCTTTTTTAGGGACTTACATAGAGTAAAACCACAAAATGAGGCAGGTCTAAGATGGAGAAAACATGAAAACTTGCAAGTTGGATAAAGTGGAACAACTATGATCAACCAACAAGATTAATTCCTCAGATAAAATTGATTAAATTAGCAACAAATGGGGAAGTGCGTCATGTAGCAAATGTGCTTGCATACAGAGCAGTACTCTTCCTATAGGGGATTGGATTGATGACTCCTGGCTTCCTCAGAGTGATAGGGAACTATTTAGAATATCAATCCTTAGAATGTGTGTTTATTTGCTCGATCCTTTGTCTCGAGGCCTGGCCCACAACAGGAAGTGCCTGTTTCCCAACAGTTGCAATATATCTGGTATTCTGAGATGGTTCTTTGAGGATTTAGCCCTATCTAACTGCCTATCATATTTCTGTCTCACTCGGTTTCCTGTAACTGTGGTGCTCCAGATATGGGGTTCCTTACCATTTGGAGCTCTAGTATCTCTATACTCTAAAATCTGTATCTTGTGTTTGGTATTCTGACAAGTGCAGCTCATTTTTCTGGGCTCTGATCCTTAGAATCACCAGAAATTTTCTTGCATTTGGCTGGTGATTGGTTACTTTGATTCACCTCTCAGATTGCTGGGCAATATGTGAAAGGAGACACAAGGCTTTGAAAATATGGCTTAAAGGAACCCTCTGGTGATTCTGTAAGCATTCGAACAGTGCTGTTTACTGTAACGTCTCTAAAAATGTCATGTTTGAGATAATGGAGATAAAGACCACCAAAGAAGAGCAAGTTTCATAACAAAATGGTCATAGTGCTATGGGCGTTTGCTCTTAAAGAACATGAAATAGATACCATGCTTTGTGGACAGGCTCTTTCAGAAGGGACTTTCAGAAAACACAGAGAGGCTGTGCTATAAGGGTGGTGTCTCTGTGTGTTTTACTCATCCAGAGTGGCATTTGGAGTACAGTCAGCTCATAACTCAGTCACATTTATTACCTCTACTGTCCATAATGGTATTTGCACAGAGTAAGTGTTCAGTGAATGTTGAGAGAAATGAGAAAGAGAGTGAAGAAAAGAAAACAAAAGAAAAAAGTAGAAGGAACAAGATGGAAAGTAAAGGGATAGAGAAAAATATGGAAAGAGAGAGGAGAAGAAAGAGCTTAACAAAATCCCTCGGACATTTCTTTTGAATAATTTACTAATCCTCAAATTAGCAGATGTTAATTTTCTTGGACTCAGTCAAAGAATGGCGCTCTTCTGTTGGTTCTCTCAACAAAGTCACCTTTCAGCTCTTCTTTAGACCATCCATGTTTTAAAGTTTCTTCTGGACTCATCTGCTCTAACTAATCCCATCTATCTTGAGTTCTTCTGGTCTTTGGTCTATGGCATTTTTTCATTTTGTCATCTAGTACTTCCTTTTTTTTTTTTTTTAAACAATTTAGATGCCCAGACTTTTCTCCAGAAAAAATAAAACAGAAATTTGTATGGTGGATCAATAAACATCACATCCTCAAACTCTTCTTTATACTTAGCACTGAATTAATTAATTTAGGCTCTTGATTAAATGATTAAGTTTATGAATTCATCATCCTATAAACTTTTGGAGAGAAAGGTCCCTTCTTGTACTATATCTATGTTGTAGAATTTATATTTGAATATATATCTAGAACATGTAGATAAGTGCTTTTTAATATTAAATATATTTTTATATAGTAGAAATTTCATTTAAGTACACATATTATATAGAAAATAGATGTTCTTTATATGGGGTGGAGACACCAACTGCAAAAGGTACTTTTTAACTTGTCTTCATAAGCTAAGAGAATGCTAACATTAAATAGCCAATGTGAAGGTATGCTGCATCCTCCATCAATCACTATGATCCTGTTAAAGTTCTGAAAGCCTTACCAAGTGACTTTCCAAGTCAATCAGCACTTCCCAGAGACAGAACAGAGCCTTTTGTAATCCATAATACTTTTATATGCTTTTTTATTTTGAACTCGGAATCAAGCTCACTCCCTGGTGCTTGCCAGGCAGGCGCTTGCGCTGCTGAGCTAAACCCCGGGCCCCCTTGCTTTCTTATTATTATAGTTAAAGTTGATCTGTGTAATACAAGAAGCTGTTTGTTTCCAGGTGAGAATGAGCATTTTTTAAACCAAAATCTTACTGTGAATCTTCCACCTGGTAAAGACTCTGGTAATAGGTGCATAAGAAAGAAACAGAATAGACCTAGAGCAACTCCATGAACCACACAGGAAAGGTATGAATAACATTTAAAGATAACTATTCCAAGGAAGAGTATATATATCAAAGAATGTAAGATACTATCATTAGAAATTTTCAAGGAAATGTCTATGCATGGGACATAAAATTTACAGTATTATTTATAATGGTCACCTAAGGAGTCAAACAAAGTGCAGGAAACCTGTCCACACACTAAGACTTAGAAAACCCAGCCAAGGGCTTAGATTCCATGGCAGTGACCTGCATGAGTTCAAGTGGAAACCTAGAAACTATAACAATGACTCATGCAAGTCTGTTTCACGGATCTACACTGAGAAGATCCAAAGGTCAGCAGTGGCAGCTAGTAAGTCTATGCCAGCTGGGTGAAGTATCTGTGCCAATAGCTTTAGGGTTCTTTATTGGAGTCAAAAGGTGAAGCTAAAAATAAGAACCAAGGCTTCCCCAAAATGTACTACAGCCATCCTCAGTGACAATGAGATTCTGAAGGCTCTATGACGAGAATAGCTGAGATCATAACAGGAAGACAACATGACAAGCTTCTGAAGATTGAACAGCACACATCTTTCCCTCTGCAGCCAGGAAGTGATGCACAAGGTAAACCCGAAAGCTCTCCCAAAATGAGTCGCATCCATTCTCTGTGTAAAAGTCCTGAGCTTCTCCAGTGATAACAGCCAAGGTCATGTTAGAGAAGCCAGCATGACAAGCTCCTCCACAAGAACAAACCGATCCAAAAGACCAACCAGCTCCAAGAAACAACAATGCTGTGGAGAACCCACAATGCTACTTTTCCTATCCAGATCTCCTATTTATGCTGGCAACAGTCTTCACGGGGGCAGTTTACACACATGCTAATTCAGTTCAGCTGATGTTTTAGTTGGCCATCAATTTTCAGTCCACAGCATACAGTAATACATTAGCATGTACCAGCAGAGAAAAACTGCCGTACTGTAAATAGTGCAAGTGGTGATTATGGCTGCATTTGGTAGGGGTGAGGGGCACAAGATGAATAGTGGTTATTAATCTTAAATGAAATCTTGACCAGGTAAATACCCAGTTAAATACTCACACATCTATAGTAGCCAAACTTCTGCCTGAATGCAAAATTTCGTTTTGTTTTGTTTTGTTTTGCTTTGCTTTGTTTTTGAGGCAGGATCCTGCTGGGTAGCAGTGAAAAACTGCAGGCCTATCTTTCCTATCTAAAGATATAGACAGGAACTCCCTGCTCTTAAACTCTAGCTCACCCTAGGGTGCCCTTCACCACCCTTTACATCAGGGTTGTGGTAGCTACAGGTACAGAAAAATGTCTGCTCTCTGGGAACACAGCCCAGGACCTTCAGTTCCCCAAGCCTATACCCTCTGGTGCCTCCTCCCCACTCTTAGCAATCCTGTCCAGCAACCTTCAAGCCCTCCATTCATCAGGCCTGAACCAGCCAATGGGGAGGAGATCAGTGGTTTCTCATGCCCTTAGGGTATAAAAGGAGCCTGTGGCTGCCTCTTTGTGAGCTTGCTGTCTCATCTTAAGGGTGCAGCACACCCTTCTGCAGAAGGAAACTTGTCTTGTGGAGACTTCTTGGTGTCTGAGACCACCTGAGTGGGCTTCTTGCCAACATAGCCCAGGATGGCCTCAGACTCACAGTTATCCTCATGCCCCAGCCGTTGGAGTGCTGGAATTATAGCTGTGCCCACCTTGCTCAGCCCACACATATAATATGCCTATAGGTTTAGGCATAATTAACAAACTAAGAATGATTAAGTACTGTAGTACATTTAATAAAGCAAACACAAACCATCATAAGAAAACACCTAAAACTAAAACTAAATATTCTTTACATTTCCAATTATTTCCTCAGCCCTTCTATCCTATAAATGGGCAAAGGTGTCCCCAAGGGAGAGCTAAATAAAACAATTACTAGGCCTAAATAAATGAAAAGGAAGAAAAGAGACAGTACAAGAGTTTTCAGTATCGGTCATAGTGGATATCCACATGAAAAGTAACAGTAATATTAGCAGTGATAAAAATATGAGGGCAAACTGGTGAATGCTTCTATAAAATTATTTTCTGGGACTGAAAAATATCATTGGTTTTCAAATTGAAGGCATCTACCCAGTGCTAATAAATAAATGCTTGAAAGGACTTTTTTGTAAATATTCTTAATGCATAAAATCCAGAAATATTTTACAGAAAGGAAAGACAAAGGAAGATAAAAAAATCAAAGCCACAGTAAGGTAAAAAGAAGGAAAAAAGAAAACAAGAAGGAAAGATGAAAAGTGAACTACAGAAGGACAGAGGGGAAAGGAAGCACAAAGGCGAGTTTTGGTTCATTTTACAGGTATATTTTTATTTGCTTTGCATCATTTTTCCAATTTTTACTATTTGTTACTCCTGCAATTATTATAAAATAAATTTTATTTTCAAAATTAAAAAAATAAAAGGAACAGGACAAAAAAAAAGGAACAGGACAAATGATCATTTATTGGGCTGAAATAGTACTTGCTCCTTGCTCCTCAAGTTCACCTCAGATTGTAGGCTTTTCTCAGCTCTCCTGAGGCAAGACACCCTGTGGGCTCTAGCACAGCAGCCCTGTGGGGAACCTTTTCTCATTTGCTTGATTTATTTTTAAAGAGAATTTTGTCTCATTATAAATAGCTGGAAGCAAGGATCAGAGTCATCCTGGTTGTCCCTCCAAAGTGCGAGTAAAGCCTGGAATGTCTCAAGGTTTAGCATGTCTGTCCCAGGGATGCTGCAGCGGGAAATATGATCATCAGAGTGAAGAGAGAGGCACTGGATGAAAGTACAAAGAAACAGAAATGAGGAACAGGTGGAGTGAAGTCTGAAGGAAATTTCCTTCAATCCTGCATAAAAAGTATAATCGAAAAGCATAACAGAGGGAAATATTTCTAATTAATTCAGATAAATTAATAGCAAAACAAACCTTTTAATTTATACACAATAACTTTGTTTCCTTAAAAACTTTAACAAACATTATTTATTAGAAGATATATGTTCTATCTTATTCATGGAAAAATAAAGAGGAGAAATTTCATCAATGTTTATAACTCTGAATTTAGTGTGTTTTTCCTATCATGGAGCCTGAATAGAAGCTTGTAGTTCACCTGAAGTAGATGGTGATCAGAAAGCTGATGGAGGATGAGGAGGAGGAGGATGGCAGGGATGATTGTAGTGATGGTGGATGTTAGTAATAATTTAAGAAAAAATAAAACCACCATTTGTGGGCTGCTGACATTGATAATATGACAGAAACTATATGGAACCTTCTCCTCCACCCTGGTCAATAGGATGTGACATTTTCCACTGGAAATGAAAACTTGATTTGTTCAATCTCACCCACTTAGCAACTGACAGATCTCAGACTCAAAAGTAGGTCTGCCTGAGTCAGACCGTGTTGGTCCAGTTGCCCACACTGTCTGCTTGAGGGGGTGCTCCTCTGTGGATGACTAATCCCCTTCTGGGGGATTTCTTTTCTGCCAAAATGTTACTTTGGTTCCCTATTTCCTGTGTCAAGTTATAAGCAATTTGTCATTCCTGCAGTCACACTTTTAGCTCCTGTCAGATCTGTTAAAGAGCCACTTTATCAGTGTGGTTTTCCACTCCCTAAGCAACTTGTGGATTTTGTTCTCCCAAGCAAGCAACTTGTCACATCTTCTGTTTTCTCACAAGTTTCAAATCAAATGCAAGTCTCATTATATTTTGATTTAATTCTGCTTTTCATTGAAAGTGTCTCTATATAGTTTGATTATTAATGTTCAAATTCTATCAGTATATCTTTCCTATTTTGACATGAATGATCCTACAACAGAATCAATCATTCTTTTTGAAATTCTTTCAACAGATTTCTTTTTGAATCAAGTATTGAAAGAGTAATGTGGGTAACTGCTGTTTGAGTCATTGACACTGTTTTTGTTTTGATAAATGAAGATTTTATGTTTTTCATCTACAGAACCTCATGACAAAGAAATTTTATGAAGGTGAAATGGTTAAAGATAATCAATCTGCAAAGTTGATTGATTTCTGACTTGCCTTCTTATACACACACACACACACACACACACACACACACACACACACTTCACTGGGCATTTTCTGCAAACTAGTAAGAAAGTAGTAAGGAGACAGAGATAAACATGATGTGAACTCTCTTTCTGAACTAAAATACATATACATTGCTAGTAAAATAAGTTTTCCAGTTTATAAATAATTCAGTTTAACACCAAACGAAGTGCTCTGTTTTCATTC
This sequence comes from Cavia porcellus, assembly GCF_034190915.1. Lineage (NCBI taxonomy): Eukaryota > Metazoa > Chordata > Mammalia > Rodentia > Caviidae > Cavia > Cavia porcellus. The sequence goes on from NW_026947487.1 coordinate 96,919,641, forward strand.
TAATGGCTAAGTTGTTGAAGTAAGTTTCTTTCAAAATTCTTTATTCTGAGATCTAGTCAACCCCAAAATTTCTAAACTAGTTTATAAGTAACAAACATATCAATAGGACATTTAAAGAAATTTACAGCTGTCAAATCCTTCTTGAAATTATGAACACATTTCCCTGAGGCCACTTTACTGCCCTGCAAATAAAATCCTTGTGAGGAATGAAGTTGCATAAGAAAATGCACACACAGGATAACATGCCTTAACTTAAAAAATAATCATAGTACTCATGAGTATTTGTATTACCAGGGACATCAAGACCATGTAAAGGTCTTCGGCAAACAGTTAGCATAGAAATCATGTTTGCGTTAAGATACATTTTACCCCAGAAACAACAAAAGTAATAGAAATAATAATAAAGAGGAAGCAATATAATTGTTTATCAGACTTTTCAGAAATCAAAGCAAATGGAAATACCCTTCAATGAAAGTCAGCTTTTGCCATGATCCAGAAGATCTGAGACAATTTAAACCAGAACAGTATTCATTGTGTATACATGTTTAACCATCTCGGCTTAGCCTCCTGACCTGAACCTACAGTGTAAGGTTGGGAAAGAGATTATGAACAAATATAGCCTTAGAAAATATGAAAATTAAGTTGACAAAGAAGATTAAGGAACAGAAGTTTCTTTAACTTCTTAGTGAAATCAGTAAACTAAAACCAGACATGTTACTTTTCTTGTTTTCAATGAAAAGTTAAATTTCCAAGTTAAAAAATAAAAAGCATTTAACTGTTAAATTTGTAGGTACCTTCTGATTCTATCAATGTTCTATTTTTCACAAAAATAAATGTAACCAAAAAGGACTTTTATACTTACTGCCTGTTAAAATAGGCAAGTATCACAGACAATATGTAATAGTACGAAGTTCTAAAAAATTATCTTTTCAAATATGCAGAAGTTATTTAAGGACTTCAAAAAATGATGCAGTGCATTTAAAATTATATTGTTAGCTCTAGACATTAGTAAAGACTTACCTATAGGGAGAGTATATTAATAAAGTATCAGCATTCAAAAAAAGATATATCAACTATAATAAGAATAGATGGAAGAAAGAAATCATATTTAATAAAACTAATTACCAGTCTCCTAGTTTCAATTATGATCTTGTCTAACACTCACAATAATCCTAGGCTTATCTTCATTCATTTCAGTGGTAAGGATCTTAGAGACTGTAAATCATTAACTTCAAGTCATATAACCTGTATGTTGATGCTTGAAATAATATTCTAGGAGACAACTCCGCTGGGAACAAATATCAAATTTATTTTGATGTTAAAATCTCTCCTATGAAATATGTGTTTAAGGAAAAAAATAAAATTGGCTTAGCTGATCTTTTTTTTTTTTTTTTAATCACTGTTACTACCATTCGTGAATTCAAAGGGGTGATGTGCTCCTAGATATTTTCAAATTTCCTAGGATCACTCTGATGTTGACTATGTGTTCAATTCCTTACCAGTATAAATTTCAGAATATGTTATCTTCTGTAGCTTTTATCCTTCTCCAATTTCCCAAGCAGATGCCAGTTGCATAAGTAGTATCTACAGCCATTGCTCAGCAAATTCTTTTTCAATTTTACAGCTTCAAGTACTTTCCATGTTTCTTACTTATGGTCAATTTTGTAGGAACCGTAATGTTGAATTAAATCCCGAAGAATGTGCATCCACCCCCTTGTACTTCTGTGCTGGAATAAAACTTGAAACCCAGTAATACATTGTCCGTATGTTAGAGTTTCTTCTGGCAAGAAAAATATAGATAACTTTATTGGAAATAGAAAGCCTATTCCACCACATAAGCCAGCAATATCCTTTTCCTGAGACAACTGAGTACAGTGATTACATCCCCATTTATAGTTATTTTTCAACACTGCTAGGAAAGAGAGCTACACAAGAAATATAATGTACTAAATATTGTTATTGGTGCTTAAGACGAATAGCTTTAATAACTTTATATATCTCATAATTATTAACACATAGCACAAGGTACTATAGAAAGGATTAATGAACAAATGAAGGGTAACACTGTCTTGTCTTCCACTGTTCCTTACATACCAATCCTCTTCCATATGTATTAATACTTTATTGAACCTACTCTTGGCATTAATAACTAGACACACACATGCAACAGTTTACATTATACTGGATACCCCAGCATCCACTATGGTTATTATTCTCCCTTTGTCTTCTTTCCATGTATCATTCCTCACCTGGTAATCATTGAACTGAACTGACTAAGCTGTTTCTTCCTACTTTTTATTATTTCTTTGGTAGCTTCTTGCAAATTCTGTGTGTGTGTGTGTGTGTGTGTGTGTGTGTGTGTGTGTGTTCCCAGGGTGACAAGGAAGTGAAGTTTACAATTTAAGTAGAACTTCATTCTGGAGATTTTGCTTTCTTTCTCTATAATAAAACTTGATTGATAGTTCTAGATCCATATTAAGAGCCATAATGGAAGATAAAGTTTAATATAATGGTTACTTGTGACATTACCCCATACAAAGAAACAAGGAAAATCTGATTTTTTAAATCATGAGAGCAAAGGAATATAAGTAAAAGTGATTTGATGACATCTAGTAGCATGGTTCTCCTAGGTCTTTCTTCCTCTTCTGTAAAGTTTTAGCAGACACAGTTTTATTATTTGATGATTACTTTAACAATTGGAAGTTATTTGGTGGATCTGTATTGATGGATAGGGTTTCCCGATAAGATACAAGACACCTTCTCAAATTAGAATTTCGTATTGAATACATAAATAAGATCACTGCACATATAAACTATCAATATTGGACAGAGATATACCCGCATTTGTTGTTTTAAGTTCAGAGTTAACTAAGTACACTATATAATTATTTGTTAACGCTTTAACTTATTTTTCTATTTTTTTTTTCCTTAAGGGGAAACTTAAGCAATGAAATTTATAGAAAATAGTTTGAAAGTCTTGTTGTTCTATATAAAAATAAATCATATTAACATGTTCTTGAACATGTGTTTTGTCTGCAGTTCTCTATATATAAAATAAAAGAATTACCTGAAAGAATAATGAAGAATTAATAAAGGAAAACTCAGGCCACTTACAATACCAAAAGATGGCTACAAAAGTAACTTTTAGAAGAAAAGTTACCCAGAAGGCCTGGAAGTATGAGGTGGGAGCTGAGGTGGTGGCATTTGCGGGATCAACAAGAAACATTCCATTTCCAATCCATATTTATATCTGGTGGGAAACCAAGCCAGTCTTTCCATAGAATAGCTGGGACATAACCCTGGGCCAAGTGAGTTTTTGATAGGATAACTATCCCAATGGTTTACCTGCATGAAATGGCAGTCAATCCATTTTCTTTATGCAGTCTATTTCCATTATGCTCTGTGTGTCTCCCAGTCTGCCCATTTTCACCCTATAGAGTATATCTCTTTTCTGCCATTAATAAATGTACTCTTACTACATGCATTGCATGCCATAAAGGTAGTAAGAGTACATTTGTGTAGGACATCAAGAACCTGGAAATAATCCCACGGAATCTGTCATCAGGTAACTGCCCTTGACCTCTTCACGTCAAAAATGTGCTTCCTCTGTTGCTCAGCTCCAAACACAATCATATTCTCTGAAAGTCTTTATTAAAGCTACAATTTTCTAAGAATACCCAGCGTTTCACTGAGAATCATACTTTTGGGTCTTGCTGTCAGAGAAGGTTAGGCATGTGTGGAGGGCAAAGAAGTACGGAGCACCTGGAGCACGTTAAATGTAGAACGAGCCCCACCTTGTGCCATTTGCTAGACAAAGAAGCTAATAGAATAGATTTAAATGCTTTCTTATTAAAAACTACAGATTAGTACCACCATACTTGCCTTATTCCTTGTATTTTGGAAAGTCAAGTATTTGATGCCTAAGAACAGAGGTAGGCAGTTGATGTCCTTTGCAATGAGAATTAGAAAATAAGCAAAGAATCCATTTAGTGAAAATATGAATCTTTTATATCACCCTTATCAAGTAAAGATGATTCAAAGAACTGGATTCAAAGAACTGAAAGAATAAATACAACAAAGTAATGAAAACAAAAGATTAAATGAGGGTGTTTGAATTACCTTCAGTTTTGCTGGTGTGGCACTGGGTTTTTTTTTCATTATTTGCATCAAAGGACAGTATCTTAACTGTGGAGATTAGTTTGCCCAAGAAAGGACAGAAAATCTTGTGGGGTCCCTAAACAGCATGATTTTAAGCCAAATGCATGCATGTGGGAATAAATGTTATATATATATATATATATATATCTTGCTTGTGCAAGATATATTTATACATGTATAAATTGTATGTGTGTATATATGTGCACTTTGCTTTCTTTGGTTTGGTTTGGTTTTGAGACAAGGTCTTGCTATATAGTTCAGGTCCTGCCTCACACTCCCAAATGCTGGCCGTGTTAGGCATGTGGTACCGCTCCTTCTCTCATGTGTGATTTTAAATATTTTATTGCAATTATGTGTAAAATTATGTTTTTTATATACACCACATCCAAAATGGCTCCAATAAAGTTAAGTTCCTCAAATATCATGAACTGCAGATAAAATAAAACACTGACAAGTCCGTGAAAGCCCAAGGAAACAAAAACAGAATAATTAAGATTTGACCTTTGGAAAGAAAGAGAATAGCAATTAATGAGCTTTGCACAATTTGGCTCTTAATTCTGATAACATGCCTAAGTATGTAACTTCCTACATGACTTACAATTGAATAGAAAAATGTAGACAAATTTCTAGCTGATTTCTTAAGTCAAAATAATTAAGATACAAATTTAACTATTCCTCTTTTGTAAGTGAGACAAATATGACAGACGTAATCGAATTTAACTGTCCATTAAAAAATCTATAAAGTAATATTATCCTGTGACTACTACAAAATATCATTTACAATATCCAGAATGTAATACTACTAAAATAAGAAAAAAAAAAAACATTCAAGATAAAACAACACTGAATCTTAGATGATGAAGATATTTGAAGGGGTTAGAAAACTATACAGTACCTAGTATAACTATGCATGTCATGAAACTGCATTTACAATGAATAAAATGAAAGAAAATCCTTGAAGAGAGATATAACTGTTAAAAATGAACTGAAGAATTAGTCTAATATTAAGAATTATCAAATCAAAATTTTAAAAGTGATAATAATTGAGGTGACAGGAAAAGAATGAACAAGGATCTAAATCAAGGTAAATTGTGTAATCTAAACAGGACAAAAAGTAATTTAAGAAGAATAAAATGAACACATGTGTTCTGTTGGTAGATGTAGTCACTGGTTCCCCTCGCTCTGTTTGGTAAACATGATCATTCTCAAATCTGCAAGATGAGAATTTGGTTCACAACTGCAACTGTGAAACACAATACTGGAGTTTGTCCTTTACATTGTAAATACTCCAAAATTGTAGAGTAAGGCCCCACTTCTGAGTGTCCAAGTGTGTTCTTATTCAATACATTAACACTGTGGCTCCAATCTTGTACTTTTCATCCCACACTGAATAGGTAGATATTTTTAAATGTCACTACGTATGCGTGTATATTTATTTATTTACTTGTGAAAAATATATGCATATGCATGCTATAATGTAAATATATTTATATATGTAAATATTAAAACCCACTTGCACATGCAATAAGAGTATATTCAGTGAGAGCAAATGTTTATTTTTAAGTATTTTAATCTATGATAGAACTCTATGAAGATCTAACTTCAGTTTTATTTTTCTTCATCCCTTTCCTAGTATATTTGAATTTTACAAATGGCACAAGCAAGACTTTTATGCATATATGTGGTTATATATGTACATGATGTCTAAATTATGATGTTCGTGTCTATTCTCTTAATTTTGTAATTGGAAGTCGGGTGAGTTACTCAACAGATGTCAATTTTTATGGCACTAAATAATGTTTGCCTATAAAATCAACAAATTTATTAACTTTATTAAAAGAAAATATGTTCTGAGTTTGTGCTTTCTTTTTTACTGTATTTTATATTTTACCAGAAAGGATTATTTATGAGTCCTCTAAGTATTAGGACATTTTAAAACTTTTCATTTTAATTTTCTTTTTACCTAAATTTCTTTCTAAAAATATTATATTTATCACTTAATACTTATAATATCACCTTTATTTGAAGTGGCTTTCAAATATTCCAAAAAGACCTGATCATCTGAGGCAGAGTGCAGTACAGGAGAAAAGATCATCTGTGATAACATGCAAAAGTATCTCACAATAGGTTGGGAGATGTGGCTCAGTGGTAAAGTTCTTGTCTTGCATGCACAAGGCCTTGGGTTTGATCCCCAGCACCAAAAATAAATAAATAAATAAAGCTAAACAAAAAACAAAACAACATAAAGAAGGTTTCTTCAAATACAGTTAACCTTTGAGCAGGATACTGAACAAATTAGATAAGGATGGGAATATTTCTGAGAAACTAAGTCTCAGGAAAAAGTTTTACTTTACAGAAGTTAGGAAACAATGAGACAAAGTCAGACCCATTTAGGTATTAGTTTCTGCACCAAGAATGAGTCTGCCATAATCTCTTCAACCACCGATACTCTAACTTAATTGTCCCACGTCTTTGATCTCATGAAATCTACTCTTCTACGCTTCTCTTATTGATAGTATTATAATTACACATTTAACTTTTTCTTTATAATAAAGATAACTTGGAACAATATTTGGTCTGCATACTATCCTCTCAAAACCCACAACTTTAATAACTAGTTTCCACAAATATTTATTGAACAGACATTTTAAATATAATTATATCAATAATATTGATAATATAAAATATTTGTCTTAGGAATAATGTATCTTGACAGTACTTCATATGTTTTGATTCATTTAGTGTCTATTAATTAAAAAAATCCAACTATACTGTATAGCAATAGCAAAAAATCGATACAAATATACTCAAATAAAAAAGACACAGATAATAACAGAAAAGTAAGCATGGAGAAGGTGAATTTGTCCAGCGCTGTTATAACATCATCAGGAAAAGTTTTCCTCTATCCCCAATTTATTTTTCAGGTTGATTTTATTATCTTCTTATTGCAAAAAGGTGACGAGAGAAGCTCCAATCTCACATCATCTGATCTGGAATTTTAGTTAAAAAAGTGCTCCTTCTAAAGTGTGCTGGCAAATCTGATTAGACGATCTTTGTCACCAATTCACTTTTTAATAAAGAAATAATTGCAGCTACAGAAATATAACATATTTATTAAAGTGAGGCCTAAATAAGCTATAGTTATATCTTTATGGAAATGAATGCTGCTGATGTAATCAGCATAATATCCTAATAAGAATAGAAAAATAGCATCTCAAACTACATGTCCCATCACGGGCTGTGTTTCTTTGTAATTTTCAAGAACCTTCCAAATTTCTGCAGTTGTGGGTGTTTTTTATTAATGATGTTTTACTGCCAAATATACCATATGTTAATTTTTTTCTAACAACCACGTTTAAGGAAGGGAAAATGAAGAGACCAGCAGGAGACATTTAAATCCACTTAGACTGAAACTGAATTCTTTACTGCCACACAGCTGACACAGACATGTGTCCCAAAATTCCTGTATGAGAGGATGGAATTGTTTTTGACAAATCCTAAAGTTAAAGTAATTTTTATGGTTCCCATGGTTTTTATCTTTCAGATCTACTATGATGTGACAAAAAAATCCACAAGAAAACAAAATTAAAAAAACACAACATAATAAAGTGTGTTCTCGATTGTGTCAACATCATATTTCCAATATTTAAACCCTTTTTTGTTAAATCCTATAGGAAATGTATTGTAAGATTTAATAATTATTTAATGTAACCAAGTATTAAAATTTTGTTTAAAATTAAATTAAAATCTTTACTGGTTAATATCTAACATGAGAGCTATAGTTAAAAAAGTTATGGTGACATTATTATTGAATGTCAGTAAAATGCTATTCAGAGGAGCTCTAAACTGTTTCATGTTGCCTGACTGGAAGGTTATAAAAATTGATTTAACTGCCTATTGGTTCTTTATATTTGACCACTTTACATACTTAATACTCTTGAAATGTGGTATTTATATTTCTATTAATGTTTTTACATTGCTTACATAATGTCTTGAAATTTTATTTATGATATATTTTGCAAAAATTACTTATTTTTGAAAACCAGGAAGTATTTCATTGTATTTTTCATGCCAAGGAGTATTTCATTGTATTTATATGCTATGTGTTCATCATTAATCTATCTGTTAGTGGACATTTAGCTTCTTTCTTTTTCTTGGTTGCTATGAATATCAACTGTAAGAACACAAGATTTCTAATTTTTTGTGAGATCTTGATTTCTATTCTTTGTGATACATATTAATAAGTGGGATTACTGCAATACATACAAAGTAATTCTATTTTAATAATTTTGCATTTTTAAAATTTTGAACCTTTGTTCGTAGGACATACAAATTACATTTTCATAAAGAATTGGTAGATGTACGTAATGAAGCTTAATTCTTTCTTTCATCTCCTTTACTCCCTCCTCACTTCCTACACAGAAAAGAAACCACGTGATATTTAAGCTTAGTTGTCTGATTCATATCACTGAATATTATGAACTCAAGGTGTTCAAAACATTCATTTTCTTATAAATTATTCAAATTTATCCTTCTTTAGGGCACAGTGTCACTTTATTGTACGTAAACACCAAATTTTTTATTCATTCATTTGTTATTGGCATAGAAGCTGTTTCTAAGGCTTACTGAATTGAGGAAAGTTTATACTGATGTTTCATAGGGAATCCCCATTATGAATCTCAATTTATAATATACAAGAATTGCAATTTCAGCCAGGTGGGGTAGTGTGTGTCTCTAATTTCAGCACTCTGAGCAGTTGAGGCTGAAAAACTTCAAGTTAAAGTCCAGTCTGGGCAATTTGGCAGATTAGCAAGTGTCTGCTTCAAAACAGAAAATAGAAAAATAGCCAGAGAACCTCTGTGTGTTGAGATGCACACCACAGGGCCCGAGCTGAAGACTAGCACAGCATAATCCACCTAGATGTGCATCCTCAGTAAGATGCTCAGAACCTTGAGAAGGCCTCACTCAGTGACACCCCCAACCCCTGCTCGCCAAAACAGAGGAGTTTTTAAATGCTCCCAGCTCCTGTTGGAGTCCTGTGACTCCAAACAGCCGCAGAACCTCTGTAGAACAAGCCTTGCACTGTGTGGCTTGAGCTGAAGGCCTGCACAGTGCTTCACCTAGGCTTTCACCTACCAAAGCCTTGCTACATTGCACAGAACCTAGTAGAGCCCTACCCAGTGACACCAAACAGCTGGAGAGCATTGGTACCTAGTGCAGACACTGGTAGAACCCCGCTCAGTTACCCAAACAGACAGGGAGCTCCAGTGCTCTGTGTGGTGGAAGCTGAAGGCCTATGCAGCATACTCCACCTGGTTGTTCAGCCTTGGTACACCACTCAGAACCTGGTAGGGACCTGCGCAAAATCTCAAGTAGCTGGGAGCTTTGGTTTGCCATGTAGAGTGTGCTGAAGGTCCACCCAGTGTACTCCTCCTAATCAGGGATTCTCTGACTGCAACTGAGGACCAAGTAAGGCCTGCCTATTGACAGCCACTCACCTGAGGAGACTCCGTCCAGTACAAAAAAACATCTTCAACCCAGGAAACAACTGAGGCTTTGTATTCAGCTTCTCCATGGAAATACAGAAAAATGACAAAATGAAAGATCAAAATGCAATCTCAAACCTCCAGCCCACCCCTAGGAGACATGAACATAGAAGTAGATATAAGGCACACACCTGAATCTTATCAAAAAATAGCAACTGAAGTAAAGAAACAACTCCATGAAGCTGTGAAAGAACTCAGATCAGAAAAAATATTCTAGGAAAAAGAAGAAATGATAAACGTAATAGAGAAATGCTGAACACATCTAAAGAAGACAGAGTTTAAAGAAATAGAGAAATACTGGAAACAATGGAAAGCTCGAATGAAAAATATAAGCAAGAATTAAACTGATTAAAATATGTTCAAAGACATATCCAGGAAATCAAAAACTCCACCAAAAGCTGGCAAAACTGCCTGAATGAATGTGAAGATAAAAGTTCAGATCTCAAAGACAAGATCACAACTAGTGAACAGGAAAGTAAAAATCTTAAAAATAATATGGAATTAAGAAATAGCCATTCAACAGTTACAAGACAATGCAAAGAAAAACAATATAAAATTTATAGGTACAAACAAAAAAGCGATAACACAAATGATATCAAAAGACTATTTACATAAGTAATAGGTGAAAGGAAACTGATATGCAGATAAATGAAGCAGATAGAATTCCAGTTAGCCATAACCAAAGTAAATCTTCATCCAGACATATCATAACCAACATCCCAGAAATTCCACTAAAAAACAGAATATTAAAAGCTGTTAGAGAAAAGAGACAGATTACCTGTAAAGGAAAGTCCGTCAGAATCACAGTAAACTTCTCAGCACAAGCAATGAAGTCATGGAGTGAAATATTTCAAATCCTAAAGAAAAATGAATTCCAACCCAGATTGATGTACCCTGCAAAACTGTCCTTCAGGATTGATGGAAAAATAAGATACTTCCAATGCACAGAAGAGCTAAAGAACTTCATGAGCACAAAACCAGCCCTTCAAAGACAAAAGGTATTCCAGATAGACATAAAAATAGTTACAACTTCAAGAACACCAATAGAAAAAAATTCATTAAATAAAGCAAACAATAAAACAGAGGGAAAAGGTAAAGAACCAACAGCAGAAAGATAGCATGATAAAAATGAGCCATATGATTATATCAAATATAACTATTAATGTAAGTGGCCTAAATTCACCAATTGAAAGAAACAGAATGGCAGAATGAATGGATCAAGAAACAACGTTCAACTATATTCTTTACATAAGAAACCCATCTAACCCAAAAAGAAATTAATAGACTGAAAGTCAAAGGATGGAAAACAATACTTCATGCCACAGGAGCCACCTCCCCTCCAAAAATAAAGCAGGGCTAGCTGTTCTGTTTGCAGACAATGTGAACTTCAAACTAAGAATGATCAGAAGGAGTAACGGGGTCACTACATATTGGTTAGGGGAAAATTTCAAGAAGAAGAGAAAACAAACTTAAATATATATGCACCAAATATGGGAGCATCAAGTTATATAAAACAAATATTAATAAAAATGAAAAAATCAAGTAAGCAATAACACAATTATAGCAAAGAGACCTTAACACTCCATTGACACAGATACAGATCAACTAGACAGAAAATCAGCAAAGAAATAGCAGAACTGAATCAAACTTGTGAACTTAGTAGATGTGTACAGAATGTTCCACCCCAGAACATCAGAATATGCATTATTCTCAGCTTCACATGGGCCATTCTTTAAAATAGACCATATACCAATCGAGAGAACATGCTTAAGTAAATACAAAAGAATCAAAATTATCCCACGCATATTATCTCATCATAGTGCCATGAAACTGGAAATTAATGACAAAACCAGCTGCAAAAACTCCATAAACACATAGAAATTAAATAATATACTCCTGAACAATTAATGGGTCATAGGCAAAATGAAAGAACAAATTAAACAATATATGCAAGCAAGTGGAAATACAAATGCAACATACTGGAACCCATGGGACACAATGACAAACGAACTCAGAGAGAAGTTTATTGCAGTGAATTCCCACATCAGGAAAATAGAATTAACACAAAAAGTTGGGATTGAAAGTCCCATTTGATCCAGCTATCCTCCTTCTAGGCATATTCCCAGAAGAACCAAAAACAACATATCAGGGTGATGTATGTGCATGCATGTTTATAGCAGGACAGTTTGTAATAGCCAAATTTTGGAAACAGCATAAATGCCCATCAACTGAGGAATAGATTTTAAAAGTTGTATTTTTGTACAATGGAGTACTACTCAACTATAAAGAAGGATCACATTGAGGCTATTTTGGTAAATGGATGTGAATTGAGTACATACTGATAAGTGTAATAAATCAAATTCATATGTGTAAAAACAATACTGTCTCCCTGGTATAAGAAACTGAAAAAGTAAATAAGACACAAAATCTTCAATAAATATTGTGAAAGGTTAAGAAACTGTTCAAAGGAAAAAAAATAACTCAGATAGTTAAAAGGAGAAAAAAAGAAAGGAAAAAGAAGATATAAATTTGTATATATATACTTCAGACAGCTAAGGTGAGTGTACTACTAATGCTTAGTTCTTGGAAGAAATATGATTAGACCAATTTTGCATGCCTATACCTGGTAACTTGAGCAACTCTTTTGAAGATAATTATGCAAAATAACAACTTTTGTTATGTTTCTACACCTTGTTTTGAAAGCTTATATTGTTATTGTTTGGATTTTCTGTTACTGTTATTTATTTGTCTCTTTTGTTTCTTTTTTTGTATATTTGTTTTGTTTCCTTTTTTCTTCTAATACAGAAAAGATACAGAAGTACATGTGTAGGATTATGCATGCTTAGAATTTCTCCTAAAGAGTTTACAAAAATCAATTTTATTATGTGTGAAGATATGAACAGCTACTTTGAAGAAAATAAAACTTTATGGTAGCCATTGCTGATTTCTATCGTCTTGTTTTGAAATCCTATGCTTTTATTCTTTGTTTTGATCAGTTCTAGACTGTTTTTTAAAATTTGATTTAAATATGTGTGAGGGTATGGGTAGCTATTTTGGAGAACTAGAGACAATATGGTAGACATTGTTGATTTTCTATGTCTGGTTTTGGAAGCCCATAATTTCTTTGGTTTTGATTGGTATTATACTATTATTTTTTTTAATTAATTGTATGTGAAGGTATAGACAACTATTTTGAAGAAAACAAGAGGCATTAGCGTAGCCACTGTTGATTTCCTGTTGTCTTGTTTTGAACTCCTGTGTTATTTATATTGTTCTGGTCTGATCTGCTTTGTTCTGTTTGGTTTTGTTTTATTCTATTTAAAATTTTTTAAAAAATGAAATAAACAATGACTAAGGATATAGCTCAATGAGAGGATCTGGGTTCAATCCCAAACATTCCATGTGAAAAGAAAAAAAGGATTCCAATTTCTCCACATTCTTCTAAAAATTGTTTGTTCTGCTGTCGTAAATAGCTGTCCTAGTAGCTGTTTCGAATATATCATTGTGGTTTTGATTTACACAATGAAGATTAGTAATGTTAGTAATTTTTTTGCATGTATTATCTGTTGGCTATTTATATGTCTTCTTTCAAGACCTTTTCAAATCTATATAGCATTTTTAAGTAAGTTATATTTTTTATACATTATGAAGTGTAAGGACATCTGGGTAATTTGCATATTGACTTTTATCAGATCCCACAATGCTTGCAGGAGCAGGATTTTGGAGAAACAAATACCTCCCAATAGGCCCTGCCTCGTAGGGGTTCTTGTGCCTCCCAATTGTACCAATCTGGAGATCAAGCTTTTAACACATGGGTCTTACAGGATGGTTTCTAAGATGTAATCACGGAATCACAAGGGAACTTTTCACCCTGTTATTTGCTTTGTTCTGAAGAAACATTTCTGTATGGTGAGTCTCATCCCAATCACTATTTATCGGTTTTGTTATTATTTTGCTTTTATTCATGAAACCATTATAAAAATCAATATCATGGAGCATTTACTTGTGTTATATCTTCATAATTTACATGTTAAAGCCTTGTATATGTCTTTCACCCACTTGGTGCTGACTTTTCTGATTTTGTACATAATATTATAAAATGCTACAATTTAATTTTTCCAGCCTACATTATGCACTAAGTCAAATTATACTTGAGTACAATTTATCCAATGTGCCTTTGAATTTACTCTGCTAGTATTTATGAATAATTTTTGCATGTCTATTAAATAGAGATATTGGCTTGTAGTCTTCTTTTCTACAGTATCTTCGATGACTGATTTCTGAGTTAAACGATACTAGCCTCAAAGAATGTACTTGATAATATTACCTGTTTTTCAATATTTGGAAAACTGAGAAAGATTATCATTATGTCTCATTAAATGTTTCCAGTAAGTTACCAGGAAAGCTATATGTTTGAGCCTTTCTTGTTCTCATTTTTGTTGGGAGATTTTATTACTGATTCCATCTCCGTACTTATTATTGTCTTTTCTGAAAACAGCATTCTCACTTCTTGGCCTTTTGACTATGAAAAAATGTAAAAGTCAATTTCCAGTGTTATAATTTCGTCTGATATTTCTCTATATTCTCTTGAGTTTCTGCTGTATTGCTTTTTCACATTCTGCTGTGAACTTTGGGCTTAGTTTGTTCGTCTTTGTATAGTTCTTGAGGCATAAAAGTAGGATGTTTATTTGAGATCTTTCACAATTACTGTGCTATTTTAGAATGAAATTTTAGAATAAAATAACTTGAGATTTACAGGAAAGTTACAAAAATAGTAAAGGAATTTTGTATTAATTTCAGATCCTTAGTTATCTACATTGTACTACATTGTAGTAAACTATTTTTCAAGTATTTAAAATTTGTTCCAGTTCTGATGCCACTTTATACTTGAATATCATTCATATATATATATATATATATATATATATATATATATCCAAAACACATTAATGTATTATAAAACAAAAATCAAAATTCATCATTGGTAAAGTACTGTATAATTAATTCAAACCTTGTTAATTGCCCAACACATACATTTTTCTTTTTTTTAATGTAAAGTAGGCTCACATCACTATGAAACCTCAATCTAAGACAGCTTTTGTTGCTTCTCATAAATTTTGGTATATTATAGTTTCATTTTTGCATGTATCAAGAAGTTTTGGAATTTCTTTTTTGACCTCTTCCATTGTTATTTAAGAATATGTTGTATAATCATCAAATATTTATAATTAACCAATTTTCTTCCTCCTGTTATATTCTAGTCTCACTGCATTATGGTTGAGAAACCTAATGGTATGATTTCACCCTTCTTCACTACGTGTGTGTGTGTGTGTGTGTGTGTGTGTGTGTGTGTGTATGAACATGTGAGCTACCCTGGGGCATTCCTCACATGTTCCTGAGAAGCATATATATCTTCCTATTGGACAGAGTGCACTTTATATCTGTTAGATCAATGGCTGTGCAAATAAAGTTTAAAATAGTAAATTGTTCTATCTAATCTATAGCTTGCTTTTCTATTTATCATAATTTTGAATCTTATTATATCTTACTGTATTCCAGCCATGCTAGTCTTTGTGTTTAAAACTCAACAAACCTATTTCTATTTATGAGGTTAAAAGTGGCCCCTTCCCATCATTTAGAATTTAATTAATAGGTTATTTATATTGGAGAACCATCATTAGTGTTTCACAGTACTGTTGTACCTAAGCTTTTCTTCTGCAGCACTTTTATGACTGGGAAGTTGTATTTATTTCTATAATTTTGCGTTTTACTCCTTTATATTGTCATTGTTTCTGTGTTTATGGAGATGTTTATCTTCTACCTCACCTATTTTGAATTCCAGTTTCTAGTAGAGTGCCCAGCCTTTATTAAATGTTGAAGAATTTTTCTCTATATAAATGAATAAAAAATGAATGATCATTTCATGTCATATATTTTCAGTGGGTTTTCAAGTGCAAAAAATATCAAAGGACTATACTAAATATATGATTAAAAATTTTCAGTTAAAAGACTGTGATTTACATACATTTTAATTACATTTGTATGTCTGTAACTTTCCAAAAATGAAAGGAATAAAACTAGAAAATGTTTATTTTTTATAAACTAATAAGTGAGATAATTTACATATAAAAAGAAATGGAAATTCTTATTTTTACAAGCATTTCCTTTATACAAAGCAAAAGACTATGGAATCACACTTTTCCTTTCTAAATAAAGATCTTAAGTGTTTGATTTGTTGAAAATTTTATATTAAACATTTACTATATTTTTGATACTAGATGAAGACCTTCTGTGAGAAAAATTCATAGCACAGACAGGCACAGATATGATAGGGTCTGGATGGATGAAGACCAGGGACTATTTCCGTATAGCAAGAGACTAGAATATAAAGCTCAGGAACACCAGCTTCATGAAGGAACTGTGAAGACACACACATGAAAAGGCAGAAAAGAGATGGGGAAACTTTTGAGGATTGAATTGCAACATGTAATTAAAATTAAGATGAATGGTAAACTATATGAGTCATGCATACATGATGTCACCTGTACAAGTCTGAAATGCACCCTTCGATTCTAGCAGAGCCATGAAACAATTGTGAGATCTTAATGTAACTGATACACAGGTCATCCACCAGCTCCTGGTAGTTTATTTGCTTCATTTGCTGTACACATTTATTGAACGAGTATTTGCTAAACATCAATAATACTCCAAATTCTGCCGTACATGATAGAGGTAACTAATGAATAAAAAGCATGCTGATCCCTGCCCATTGTGCAGCTTGTTTTGGACAGTGGAATTGTACAAGTGGGAAGAGCTCTCAAAGCCTCATGCAATCATGGGTTAGGCTTCTAGAATTTGTGATTAGTTTGCCCAATACCGGATTTATGAGTATGAGTACTACAGCCACTCTCTAGGTATGGCCTACATATAGTATCAGAGACAGAAAAAAATCTTCTCTCTGTCCCCCTCCCTTTTTTCTTCAGTCATTGTTGCTGATTTCTACTTCCTTGAACTGTTGCCTCCTCTGCCACACCACCCTGCCTGGGATCCAGCTGACTATGGATTGAAACCTCCACAAAATGTGAGCAAAATAAACCTTTCCTTCCTTCATTTTGGGTGTCAGGTATTTTGTCCCAGCGATGAGATAAAAGTAACTAAGCTAAGTACATTTATAGGATGGGCCATGGTGGCATAATGGAGGACTCCAGAGAAGAATACTCTTCATTTAAAGTAAATGTCCTCCATGCTTGCACAGAAGCCAAAGACATGGGTTTCTTGGAAATACTGAGAGTCTTCCAAGTTTGTAGCTAAAGTTCGATGAACCATAAGAGTAGTCTTCTCTTCGAAATGTACAAGTACAGTGTCAAGACTTCCTCTCTGACCCTTTTTTAGGCATCCAAGTTCATCTATGAAGACAGAAATAAATACTTAGATGTGCTCTGCTAAGGACATGACTTTTTCAATATATCGGACTAAGAATTTAAGAATTAGGCTGAACTACTAAAGTGGGAATGTCCTGGGATTTGGATTGCATTTATTAGTAACTCAGTAAGAAAATAGAAGAGATGTTAATAGAAGACAATGAAAACTCTGTTGAAATCCTCAAGTACAAAAATCAGTGTTTGTATTTGTAAGTCCTTCTTCCAGAATTTATCAAACTAAATCACATAAATCACCACACTATTTTTGTTTCTCACTATAGGAAAAGAATTGTATAATTTTCCCAATTTCACAATTACCAATATGAATGGCAGTATTTTTTTTCTCTGAAGATTAATATCTTATTTAAGAAATCATCTACTCTTAGATATTTTAGTTGTTTCTGTTTTTTCAAGAGTATAATTAGTTATACAAAGAAAAATTTAATATGTATATTGTATCACTGTATTCACTATTATTTTTAGTATCTTTTCCCAGAATTTGATTCTATAGGCAAAATAGGTTTGCTTCGAAGTTGGATCATCTTCCAATAGGGTGGGTTATTTTCAGTACCACATTCTCAGCAATAGGATGTTTAAAATTTGCCAATTTAAAAAATGCTAAAGAGAACTCATTTATTTTTAAAACTTTTAGCCAATAAATTATATAGTACATTGCAAACTATAATTCACCTTTCATGATGTAGCCGCCCTCTCTAAATTCTGTAACCTGGTGATGGTAACTTTCTCCTCATCCTAGAATTACTGTTATAGAAGAATTTAACTTCAACTTTCATTTCAACTCATACTCAAAGAAGAGATAAAAAAGGAAAGATATTCAGTGAAGAATCTCTTTCATAGTTTCTCTATATTACTTGTGCTTCCATAATTTTACTTTATATTCTTACAGAAGATATTTACATTATTAAAAAAATGATTTGACTTCAGAATAAAATAAGGTATTCCTGTAACAGATTCTGATATTATTATTCTCTGTCACACTCGTTAACTAATAATGTTTTTTGATCCACTTGAGTCCCAATTATTTGCCTTTTCTTTTTCTGGTATCAGAGATCAAACTTATGACCTTGCACTATGACCAGGCAAGTACTTGAGCCATTGAGCTAAATCTCTATTATTTAACTAAAAATTACATAATGAGTCTGTATGGTTTTCAATTTTTTAATTTTTAGTTTTTTTTCTGAAATGATTCAAAATTTATATTTCTTAACATTATATTTATTTCAATACACATTTTGTCAGTACTTCATTCTTTTTGAATAAAGAGAAATCCTTCCATAGGTGTCAAAGGTAACACAAAAAGAGTGAGGAATTAGTACTGATAACATACATTTAAGTCTAGTGTTCTATGCAAGTGTCATCTTATCTAACTACCTACATGACTGAGATTAGATTAGGTATGTAAATGATAATGTCCCATGAGGATACAGTGTAAGTTAAACTTAATTGTTTTCTAAACAAAAGAGGAAAAGTTTATTTTGTTGCACAGTTTCAGCCCATAGCTATTTGGCTTCAAGACAGAAAAAGGTTTGTACTTTCCAAGGCTCTATCATGATACAAGGTTGAAATAACAATACTTTTCATTCACATGTCAAGCAATATAGATAGAATAGAAAACAATTGATAGAATCCAAGCTTTCAATAATGGGACACAGATCTCAAAGATATGTTTATTTAAGCAATCTATCTACCATCAAGTTCTTACTTTTATGCTACTTTAAAAGATTTTATCTGACCTTCCTAAAAATTATTCAGTTTTAAATGTTATAGACTTCAATTAAAGGAAAAATATAAAAATGATATATTTTATTAAAATGAAAACAGACAAAAATACAAGTTCTGTGTTTCTTTAAAAATACTATCAGCTTATAAGTTTGAAGATATGAAAAGCACATTCAAAACACAATTGTTACCAGAAAGGTACATCAGTGCACACACTGATATGTAATATAGCCCAAACCATTCACAAAAAGTTATTAAAGCAAAAAGGGCTTACAATGGTATTTAAAAGAAAACTTATGAATAATTCATTAAGTTAACTGTGACTATTAGTGATAAAAAAGTTAGTGATCAGCCTACTGTTCCTGCCTTAATTCTAAAAAGTTTTAGTTAAGAGTACATTGCATCTTAACAAAGAAACATATCATCTGCCCCTGAATTATTACTACACAGCATCCTTGAATTTTTGTTAGCTTTCCAAAGACCTAAATATATATCCTTTGTTTTTACTAAATGCAGAACACTTTTGTAGTATTTGTGTTCTTACCTACCATTGTCGGTGAAAGCTGTACTTTATGTACAGTTTCTGAAAATATTAAGGTATTATTCGGGACAGATGCACCTTCAGTGCATTGTCTACATATGACCAGACACGCAGGGAACAAAGATAGTATATTGAAGTTTACGAAGTAAAGATTAGCAATTTCTAAATGAACATGTGTAAAAGTGCAATGGTAAATTGTTCTAATGAAAGAATTTCACTGAACTATTTAATGATGGGAATGAATGGGACTTTAAAGTTTCTTGGATAAATTTATAATCATTATGCTTCTAATCTCACTCTTCCTATGAGAGATAAAGTCTATTGAAAAAAGTTCTAAAAACATCAATTATTATAACTTTCCCGACTATGATCTTTCAACACTGTACCCAGCACTTGTCATTATGTTTGTCTTGAAACTTGTACAATCCTTTTACAAATTTCCCTTCAAAAAATGTCTGAATCTTAGCTTCCTTCTCTCCTTATATGACTCTCTAGGTGGGGACCATCTCCAAAGTTCTCCAAAGAGAGTCTGTATGCTATAGTATTGAGAGAAGAAAATGTAGTAAATATTTTTTTTGGCAGTGAAGGACTCTGATAGATAAATAAAGGAGCCCAGATATAACAAAAGGAGGAAATAAGTGTCGCAACAGATGCTTCTGGCTTTGTTGTCTTGATGGGTTTTAAGAGCCTTCCAAACCCTTTTGTATTCCTGGACAGTGATATTTACAATGTTTTGGGAACTGTAAGTAGCATGATCCTATAAGATTGATAAAAGTTCAGAAGAGTCATGATGGAAAATAACATTAGATGGGACGAATAAAAAACCCTGACCTAAATCAAGTACTAAAAAATTATGTGAAAGGCAATTTTAATCTTATATTTCCCCACAAGTACAGGTATTAGGATGCACAGCTATCTACATTAAATGTAAGTACTAAAAATGCCAAAATTAAGATTCATATGCCGAAACATAAAATCATAAAATAATGCATAAAAGGAAGCCTATATGTCCATCAACAGCTGAGTTAATAGATAAAGAAAATGTGATCCGTACACACAATGGAGTACTACTCTGCCATAAAGGATAAATATTACTTATTTTTAAGAAAATGAATACACCTTGAGACTATATTGTTAAGTAAAATAAATCAAATATATATCAGTGTAGATATCATATGGTTTCTCTTATATGAGAAACCCACAATATAAATAAATAGCAAAATAAAAGATAGATAATAGGAAATAGGAAGATAGATCTTTTAATTTTTCCTTTTCTTCTTTTCTTATATTTTTTTTGGAAAGTCTCTGCAATTTTCATGGTGTACAATAGTCTTGGAAGAATGGTGACATTTACATAGCAGCATATTTCTGTTCTGAATCTTCTTCCTCTTCCCTCAATCTCTTCTCCCTTCTCCCTCAGTTCCCCTAATTCATTTTTCATTCTTGTTTGTGTTTCTTGTCCTATTTCTGAGGCATATCTGTCTACATTAATCAGGCCTATTACATTCCTGTGCATGGCATGGCTTCAGAATTCCTCTCTTCCTTACCGCTCCCCTGGTCCCACTGGACACTTTTATATGGCAGGAGTTTGATCCCCTTTCTATCCAGTATTATTTTCCTTGTATTTTGGCTCAGTCAAATGAAAGACACCATACAATATATGAGCTGATTTATTTCACTCCACATTACATTTTTAAGGGCACCCTTTTTCCTACAAATCTTTATAATTTGTCATTATTTATAGCTGAATAGTATTCCTTTATATATGGATACATTTTCTTTGTCTATTGATGGGTATACAGGAAGCTCCAAGGATTTAACTGTCATGCATTGGGCTTCTGTAATCATCTGTATGCATGTATCCCTGTATTATGATGACTTAAATTCTTTGGGGAAGACACCTAGCAGAGTGATACCTGAGTCATATGGAATTTCTATTTGTAGTATTTTGAGAAATCTCCATACTGGAAATATAATGGTTTTGAAAGGGAAGTTAAAATTTTAAATGAGACCTGTCAAGAATTCCTTTCAAAACCAGGTGCACATGTGTGGACAGGCCTGATAACAAAACATTTCTTCCTTTGTGTAACCCTTCTCTTTACTGCCTGTGTATAAATGATGCCTTGCAATGTAATTTAAAATGTAACAGGGCATTTCTTCCTTTGTCTAACCCATGTTTTGTATAAGTGATGACTTTGTAGTGCAACCTGAAATGTTTTAACTCCCTTAGCAACCCAAGGTGGCACCCAATCCCCTAGTCAAGGTGCTCCAAATCTACTTTTTTACCCTCTTTCTTGCTGTCCTCCCAAAAGCCCTGAGACTCCCCCTGCATAGGACTGACTCCTTGGGAGAAATCCCAGTCAAGACCACCAATGTAATAAACTGCCTCTTAAACTTCCTTGGTGCCATTTCTTCATGTGTAATTTCTGTTTTGTTGTAACACTTGTACTAGTTTGTATTCCCTCCAGCAATGTAATGGGATTCCTTTTTCCCCACAGCCATGCCAACATTTGTTAGTGTTTGATTTCTTGAAAATGAGTGCCATTATTTCCATAGTAAGAAGGAATCTTAGCATTGGTTTAATTTCAGTTTCTTTACTATCCAGACGGGTGATAATTTGTATTACCTCTGTGAAGTGTCTGTTCTCTTGCCTATCTCTTGACTAAGTCTGTCAGTTTAGGTGGTTTAGTTGTTTTGAGTTCTGTGTATATTCTAGATATGAGTCCTCTGAGAAGTAGCGGGCAAATATTTTTTTTCCTATTCTGTAGGTTGTCTCTTCCCTCTACTAACTCATCCATTGACTGTTAGAATCTTTTAAGTGTGATAAAGTTCTATTTGTTGATTCACGCTACTATTTGCAGTGCCGCTGAGATTCTGTTTACAAAATCCTTTCCTATATCTACGTCTTCAAGTGTTTCACCTATTTTATCTTCCAGTAGGTTTAGTGTTTCAGTTTTAATGTTTAGATCTTTGACCCATTTTTATTTTAACTTAGTATATGCTCAGAGACAGGGTCCACTTTCAACCCACTTTCCTAGCACCAGTTAGTGAATAGGTCATCTTTCTTCCAATGTATCCTTTTGACTCTTTTACAAAGATCAATATGTCTGAGAAGATTTCTTTATCCTCAGTTCTGTGCCACTAACCCACACATCTGTTTTTGCTCCAGCACCATGCAGATTTTATCAAGGTCTTTTTCAGATAGGAAGGTGATAAAAACAGGAAGTGATGGAAAGTGGGTTGAGGTATGTAATGTGCATTTCCCAACTGCTCACAAGGAATGTGAGGACTGCATACTGCAAGCAGTACTAGTAAAATAAAAACCAGAAAAGCAAAAATGTCAGAAGGAAGGCTAAAACTAAATAAAATGCAGTTCTGAAATTAAAAACAGCTTTAAGTGTACTAGAGAAAATTTTATTCTGTCTCAAGTTCCTTGAGACATAACTTGGTGCTCTTCTTCAAATTTATAAAACTCTGTATATGTTAGCCCCAGTATCTACGTGGAAATCTTAACTTCACAATGATAGTACTAGGCAGCAGGCCCTTTGGAGCTGATTAGGTCATTTGGGCAAAACTCATTAATTGTTGCAGTGTCATTATAAAGAGACCCCAAAGCTTGTTGTCCCTTCCATCCTGTGAGGAGACAGTAAGCACACATCAGTAGGAAAACTGGCTCTCATTAGATATCTTGATCTTGGATTTCAAAACTCCCAGAGCTGTTTAAAATAAATTTCTCTTATCCTTCCTACCTCATTTTTTGGTATTCTGTTAAAACAGCTCAAACAGACTGGCCATCTGGACATCAGCAATAGATAAAAATATCACCTCTGTCAGGTCAAACTGCTTTGATCTGGGGATTTGTAATTTCAGTATATTTGATGGATCATGCAGAGAATGAAGCAATACCATTCTGCAGAGATTTACCTAAAATTTTTGTCTTAAGGACCAGGTTTTCTGCAAATTAAGCTATGATCTTGACACTGGGCTTTGGGAGACACATTAGAATCCTTTACAGGATGTTCCTTAGTTATTTTGGCTTTTGGTAATTCAAATTTGACATAGTGTGGAATAAGACAAAAGCACAAATATGTGTAATTTCTTATTTTTCCTAATTACAGTTTTATCACAGAAGTCTAAATAAATCCCTCTCCTAATATAGTTGAGCTTCTTTTATTTAAACTCTAGTGCATACTAATTAGCAAGTACTGCCATAGAGCATATACTCATCTAGTATCTGAAAATTATCATCTGAATGGGTAATAAAAGTACAAGATCAATATGCTGACATGCGGACTGAGTTTTAAAGGAGAGACTAGGTACACTCTTAAGAAATATGGAAAATAGGCTATTTCAAGTGAAAGATGTACTGCCAATCAAAGTAAGGAAACAGAAAATCATAAATCCTGGTGGAAAAAAGGCAGTTTGAATGGAGAGTAAGCATCAGATGAGAACATGGCAGGACACAAGAACAAATAAGGTTGCAGATTAGGTTGAAAAGAAAAAGGAGAACGAAAGGAAGTGATGTCTTGGTTGTGGGAGTAGTGGATCGCAGCTGTACTGTAGGAATGGTCTGTCTATAGCTAAAAAAGTATCAGGAACAGAGAGTCAAAATTCAAACACTAGTCAGGTTAATCTTTCACTAGCTCAAGTTTTAAACTGTCCATGCCTTGACGCAGCAGTGGGAACTTAGATGAATAAATCTCTAGGAGATGCAATCGGAAGGTGGAAAGTAATGCATAAGGAATATTTGAAAGTGATTCCAGAATCTTTATTTGTCCTCATAAATTAATCCTTGCATAATAAACTTTGTACATTTTGATCTACATATTCTCATCTCCCATAATGCACAACCTGGAGATTGTTATTCTGCTGCCTACTTATTCTGAGTGTGTTCCACATTTTACATAGTTTGATTATTCAGTATTGGTGTTTCTATGCATGCTCTATTTCACTTAGCATAAGGTTCTCCAGCTTTATATACATTGTCATGGATGATGGGATCTCTTTCTTGATTAATGATGAATAGCATTTCATCTTATATCACAGGAATCACATATCATATACTCATCTAAGGACACTAAAGTTGATTTAACATCTTAGTTATTTTAAATAATGATTCCATGCATATGGAAGTGCAGATAATTTTTAAAGATATTGGTTTCATTTCCTTTGGGTATCAACCCAGAAATGGAATTGTTGGATCTCATGGTAGTTGCATTTTTAATTTTTTGAGTAATCTCCACATTTTTTCTAGTGGTTATACTTTTCCCACCAACATTCTAGAAGTGTTTCCTTTCCTTGGCATATGCGGACACTAGTAATTGTGGGGATCTCTATTAATGGATTCAAACAGGTGTGAGGTGATACCACATTGTGGCTTTGAATTGCATTTTCCTGATTAGTGACACTGAACATCATTTCATATATTTGTTGGCTACTCATGGGTCTTTTTTAGAAAAATGTTTATTCAGTGTCTTTTCCTATTTATTACTCAGATTTTTTTTTACTTCAGAATTTTCTTATATTCCTTAAATATTTTAGATATTAATCCCTCATCAGATATATGATTTTCAAATATTTTCTCTCATCCAACATGTTGTCTTTTCACTCTATTAGTCTTTTTATCTGCAAAATCTTTTTAATTTGATATAATCTCATTTTGTTCTTACTACCTGAGATTTTGAAATCATATGCAAAAAAGTATTTTAACCAATGTCAATAAACTTTTCTCCCATGTTTATGCTTATCAGTTTTACAACTGCAAGTCTTACTTTTAAACCTTTAATCTATTTTGCAGTAATTTTTGTATTTGAGTGCAATCATTCTAGATCTGTGTGCTGGATTAACTAATGGGCACTTTGTAACAGCCAGCTGAACTGAATCAGTGTATTCTGGGTGAGGAAGGCCCACCTGAGGATTGTTGACAGCATAAAAAGAACTGAAGGGGAAGATGGTGTGCTGTTGATTCTCCTGCAGAAGCTTGTCATGCTGGCTTTCCCGATATGAACTCAGTTGCTATCATCAGAGGAGCTCAGGTCCTCAACGTTGCTCAGAATGGCTGAAATTCTTTCTGTGGGCACTCTGGTCCTTACCTTGAGTGTCTGTTCCTGACTCCAGTGTAGATCCCTCTGGCTGCTAGCAGAGATCCTCCATTCCGCTGGTGCAGACTTTCCCCATCAAACTTTGGGCCTTCCTACTGAAGATGTCTGATACAAACTTGTAGGAGACATTGTCTCGAGGCCTCCAACTAGGCTAGAAGACATTATCATGGGCTCTAGGTCTTCAGCTGGCTTAGTGCAGGGCACTGCCACGGGATCCAGGTCCTCAACTAGATTCTTTGGGTATCTAGTATGTAGACAAGTCTTCCATAATCTTTTGCATTTGACTCTTTGAGTAAATATTACAAAATAACCCTATACATTATATATCTTATATTATATATTTTCCCCGACTACCACAATGTGGATATTCAGTTTTTATAACATTGTTTTGGAAGTGATTTTTATAAAAAAAAACAACTGCACATAATAGCATGAATATTTCTGGCCTCTTTATTCTGTTGCCTTAGTTTCTGCAGCTATTTTGTATCAGTAGCGTACAATTTTTATTACTGTGACCATTTAACATATTTTGAGATGAGATAGTATGATGATTCCAACCTTATTCTTCTTGGTCTTCTTTTTTCTATTTCTGTAAAGGATCCCATTGGAAATTTGATAGGGACTTCATTGAATGAAGATATTTATTTGGGTAGCATGGGCATTTTTACAATGCTAAATCTTCCAAATAATAAATATAAAATATATTTCCTTGTGTCTTCAACGTCTTTTATCAAGTTTCTATAGTTTTCAGTGTGCAAATTTTTCATTTCCTTGCTTAGATTTATTCTTAAGTATTTTTTATTTTATTTACACTATTGTACAAAGGATTATTTTCTTAATTTCTCTTTTTAGATCATTTACTGTTAGCACATAGAACTGCAACTGATATTTGTAGGTTGATTTTGTATCACATTTATTCATTTGAATTCAGTTCTTAATTTTAAGTCTTCTATGATGTTAACATTATAACTTTCTGGTTATAATAATATATCATCAGGGAATAGAAGCAATTTTACTTATTTTATGATTTAGGTGCAGGAGAATCTAGAATCCTGGTTGTTTTTCAATAGAATAAATTTCAAAAGTCAAAGCAAAAGCCATTTTTTAAATAAATATGTAAGCTGGAACTCCCATTTTTGACAAGTTCAACTTAAGATCTCTAGCAAGCAAGAGGAACACATAAATGATGTTTAATAAGAGGTTGCTGAAATATAAAATAATTTAATTTTTGGTATTAAATAAATTACTCTGCCATTAATCATTCCATTACTTCCAAAATACAAAATTATACCTTTCTAACAACACATTTATGCAATTGAGTGACATACGTGCTTCATTTACATTTCCCTTAACTGAATTATATCAGATCCAAAAATTATTGCCAGTATAACAATGCTACTCATTGTTGAAATGGTCCTATTTTCTATTATTTATGGGATATATTTATGCTTCTGGAGGCAAATATTTCTAGAGGGTAACTCAGCAATATTTTTTGAATAAAGAACAAAAAGTAGCCTTTTAGAAAAAAAAAAAAATGCTGGAAATGGTGGCCCACTCCTGTAATCCCAAGCATTTGGGAGATTGAGGCAGGAGGATAGTTGTGAGTCTGAGGCCAGCCTGGTCTATGTAAGTGAGACTATGACTAAAAATAAAAAAAGGATAAAAGCAGAACAGAACAACAACAAAAGAAAACATAAAGCATATTGTGTAATTCATAGTCTGATATAGAATTGATAACCTAAAAATAATGTTAAACACTCAAATTTTCCTTAACTTTCAGTTGGGTTACATCTGATGAAATGAAAAGCATGTTTAAATCAAAAAAATGTCGCATGCAAATAAGCTGCTAAAGATCATAACATAGAGTATACTGTGGAGTATTATTTGCCCTGGGTCATGGAGCCTATCAGGGGCCATGGAGCCTATCAGGCATCATAGTGCCTATCAGGGGCCTTGAAGCCTATCAGAGGTCATGGAGCCTATCAGGGATCATAGTGCCTATCAGGAGCCGTGAAGCCTATCAGAGGTCATGGAGCCTATTAGGGGCCATGGAGTCTATCAGAAGTCATTGGAGCCTATCAGGGGCCATGGAGCCTATCATCAAGAAACACAGCTCACTGCTGCTGTCTGGCAACTTGAGAGAGAATCATGAACTATATGATGTATTCCAAGCCCAAGAAAGATATAAATTCAAAATTTGAAATGTGGTTTCAATGACAGTAATATTGCTTTCATACCAGTGTAAAACCAAAAGCTTTTAAGGCTCATTGTGGAGAACCACTCTTAAGTCCCCATCACATGCTCAGACTTAACTCCAGCCACACAATCCTGTTCTGTTGCACATCCTGCCTGCTTTCATCCAAGATTTAAAGATTTTAAGTGTGGTACTGACCATTTTCCAGAAAGTTATGGTTTTATTTGTGTCCAGGGAAGCAAAGAATTTCTACCTGTTAACCTGTTTTCTTTTTAAAAGAAAACGAAAATTAAAATTGACAGGTAACCTTTTCTTTCTTAAATAATCTTCAATAAATTGAGAGGATTTATTTTGTGAACCAATAAAGTCAATTTATTTTTTACCAATTATGTTGGTGTTTTGTATAGCATATTGAATCAATTGGCACTGTACTTCAGATTGATCTCAACAGTATTTTATTTTCTGTACTAGTCCATTGCTTAATCACATTCTAGGTTTGATTAATAGGCAATAAAAGATTGCAGGATGTGTGACTGAAAAACTATCATTGCTGAAAAATATATAAATATATATGTCAGGAGATTTCTGTGTCCCGAACCTAAATGCATTCTTATGTCAATGTACTCATTTTTCACATATGTATAAATCAGAGCAAATTTTACCAAAACATAGTACCATGCATTGATCAATATGATAATTCCCATCAAATTAGGAAAAACATGTCTTCCAGGATCAAAGGAAACCTGATCTGAGCAATCATGACACAGAAGATCGTTAAGTTCTTGGACAATGTGTATCTCTCAGCAGTCAAAGTCTTTCCTCTGTTTTTCCTCCCTTTCTTTCTTTCTTTCTTTCTTTCTTTCTTTCTTTCTTTCTTTCTTTCTTTTTCTTTCTTTCTTTCTCTTTTCCTTCCTTCCTTCCTTCCTTCCTTCCTTCCTTCCTTCCTTCCCTCCTTCCCTTCTTCCTTCCATTTTTCCTTCCTTTTCCCTCTATGTAAAGGCATTTGTAGAAAATTCAGCACAAATCCTTATGTCTACTGCTGAGGCGCGCATGGGAGAAAATGATAATTGTTTTAAAAAATTCTGAGTTTTGAGATTTTAAAAGCAAATTTTGTTTTGTTTTGTTTTGTTTTGACCACACTATTATTGGTGACACTTCTTGTCTGTATGCACAGAAAAAGGCAGTGAGTATTTTTGTGACAGTTATTTTCTCTGTCCTTCAACTCTTGCCTATTACAGATCTACCATATGCCAACTATTGATTAGTTACTGAAAAATAAATCATTAGCAAGGGAAAATAAAAACAGAAGTTAATAATGGAACACCCTAATGAGTACCATAACAAAGAGCCCCAAGCTGACACCTAGCATTTTTGAAGTCTAAGGCAAAAGTACACTTGGATGCTCATGTATTTGATTTCTAATTTGCCTTAGGCCATATGTAGAATACGTCTATCACTGCCGAAAGTTCTATTGACAGCACTGAAGCAGAAAAAATTTTCAACAGCTTGTTTTGACAAGAATGTTTCTAATATATTTCCATTCAACTAAATTATCTTACTATTTCTATGATTTTATTTGTTCATAACAAGTTAAAGAGAATTGAGAAAAGTGGAGAAAAAATCATGTTATGATGTAGGAGAAGTCATTAATTTTATGTGTCAGCAAGACAGGGCAATGTTGCCCAGCTGTCCAGTAAAACTCTAGATACTGTTATGATGGCATTTGTAAGGATATGATTAAATTAACATTTGTAATTAGTTAGGACAGTATTCTACCCCCATAAAAACAATGTTTTCCTATGAAGAAGATTCTCTTCAATGCTACAACAAAAAGATACTGGCAGAGTTTCCAGCTTTTGCTGTGAATTGTGACTTACAGTACAGTATTCACTTTTATCTGAATGGTCATTGTGCTGGGCTGTCCCAAGAATTTCATACTTGCCATCTGCACTACAATCAAATGATCCAATTTCTTAAAATTTCCCTTTCTATAGAGAGAGATGGATAGATGATAGATATACAGATAGATAAGTAGGAATCTGTATGTACAACAGACTCCACTTATCAGTTATTTCACTTTCTATGGTTTCAGTTACTCACCACGGAATCAATCATGTAGATTTTCATACAGCCTGGAGTTTTGGACATCTCATACGTAGCTCTATTTCTATATCTGTAGCTACATCTGCAATCTTTATATATAAATATATAAAAAGAGAAACAATAGATTGATAGAACATATACTTTATTATAACTACATATATATTACAATTTCTTTGAACACATTTTTCCAACTTTTTTTTCATATATAACCTTTTTATTTAGTCTTCATTAAACAACTCAGAGGTTTTTATTGGAATAAAGACTATAACATTTAATAGTTATCACAGAGCCCTTCAGTAAAAACTTTGGGATAAAGAAACATCAATTTCCAAAGTAAGCTATCCAGCTCTATGAAATAGTACATATTTTCAAGAATTATCACCCATGAAAAGGAGAATTATCTTTCCTAGTACAGATAAAACACAGAAAACATGAGAAATTTAACTATATAAACTCCACAAAAAAGAGTAAAACTAATAGGAAAAGCACAGGCATGGGAAAGAAATGCTGGGGAAAAAATGAATTATCGTTTTAAAATGTAAAACCTTACCAAGGGAAAATAACTCCTTTTCTAAGACTAAACTCTCTTCTTATAATAAATATTTTTTCCTCTGTAACTTAGATTTTTCTCCTCCAGAGGAATATCACCTTGGGTATTTGGGAGTTTACACTTCTGTTAATTGCTACTTGGACTCTAATATAAATGTTTGTGTCCATATCCTCAAGGCTTAAAAATAAATTGAGTAGTGGATCTAGAAAAAAAAGTATGTGTTAGTGGTGTCACAATCCCTAATGTCATATTCTTTAATAATTGTAAGTGTATCTCATGGGTGGTACTGCTAAATGGCTTAATATTTCTAAGACATGGAATGATCAATAGGCCAATATCAGAGTATTGAATTTATGGTAGTATCTCTACCTACCTGGCCCTCAAAATTCTGCTAAAATGGAGTAACAGAGATATGAAAATTAAAAAGGAGTGGTAAATATCAGGATTATTTTTAAACTTCTAATATTTTTGACCAAATGGGTGCCACATATATGAATGCTAATTATAAGAAATTGGGACTTAACTGAATGAAACTGTCTATTAATGAAAAGCCCAGTGCCATGTGTAACTCATTCATATCAAAATGTCCCTTGACAGTGATTTTTGTCAAGGATCTGAGAGAATTCTGAGAGTCAAATTTAGGGCTTAAAGAGTTCTAAGAACAGAAAAGTATCAAGATATTGTTAGATCTCTTTAGAAGAAATTTAGGCAAACCTGTATTATTCCACAACTATTCCAACGAAATCCTTATAAAAAGTACCAGGCCAGAATTAATGCTAGTCCATAAAAAATGAGATAAATGAAGCAACATCAAAACAGATAAATTCCCTCATTTTTAAAGTAAATTAGCTCTTAAAAAATCAACTTTAGAATCACCAATTTACTCTTCTTGTCAGGTCTAACATTTCAATATGATTCCATAAGAACTATAACAGTGTTTTACACAATACCTATTGCCTATTGCCTCTAAAATAGGATTTTACATTTTAAGTGGTTTACCAAAAATATTTAACTGGGCGGTCAATTTCCTTGTTATATAACCAAATAGTCTTAAAACTTACCACATTAACATTTTAACCAGTCACCTTTTAGTTTTTAAGTGGTTTTCACAGTTTTACTCAATTTTTAAAAATGTAATTAATATATTACAGATGTTTCAATATTGCCACATACTTTGTAATCTTATTTGGCATAATGTAATCATTTGCAGAGTTGTTTTTGCACATTTACATTGACTTGGAATGAACAGACCAACTCCTCCCCCCACCATCAATTAAAGATAAAAACAGAAAAAAGTGAAAATATGAGAAATGTGATGAGTTCTCTAAGAGGGAAACTGATCCATAAAGCCTGAAGATGTAGCAGTCAGCTTCCTGCACTCACATTCTACACCACAAAAGTAACTGTATGAGGCTATGGCCAAACGCTTTCCAAAACCTTTCCAGAAGCTCCAGTGGATTTCTGGATTCATTCTTTTAAAATCGGGGTACTCAGTCTTTGCTCTGAAGGCAGCATGGCAATCTGATCTGCAGCCCGCTGGAGAACCTGCATGATCAAAGCTGCTTTTTCTTGATCTTGTGGAGTTACCTGGCACTGCCCAGGACCAAAACTGCTAGGCTGGCCTCCACCTTGCTTGCTTACCCCCTGCATGCCCACACCCTATATGCTCATGCCCTGCACTCCCCTCCCTGCATGCCTACCTCCTGCAAGCCACCTCCAAGATTCCCTACTCCTGATGAGCCTGAGACCTGTCTAGGTCCCTGAGGGCAATCTGCCCCTATATAAATGAGACCACGTCTCTGGATTTCACCAGGCATAGGGTTTCTAGAACTACATCCAGAGCTCTGCATTTCCAGTCCCCTTGCATCCATACCTCTTGCTTTCATCCCTCTGGTTTCCACAGTGTAAGTTTCCATTCCTGTTCTCTTCACTACTCAAGTTTCTAAAACCTCATTTTCCATCATTTGTGTGTCCATCCCTCGAGACTACTTCCTCTGTCATCCATAAATAAACCCCTTTGATGCATCGTGGGTCCTCTGGGATCTCCTATTGGCAGTCTGGCATCCACAATTGGCCCTCATCTCATATCATGGTTTTCGTGACCAGAGGTATGGTTATGGGAGGACCCTGAGGGGATGGACCCATATAACCTCTGGGTTCTACTTCTCCAGTAGCCGAAAACAAAGTTCCTCCACATGGTTCATTTGGAGCATCTCCCAATAGTCCCTGAGGAGGTAGGCCAACAGCAGTCATGGGTCCATGAGGTATCGGAGCTCTAGGATCTGCCATTTGCACTTATCCCTGCTCTAAAGGGACTGAACCAACACCTGGCATTCCATTGTGTGGCTGCACTGCCCCTTCAGCAATTAAGGAACAGGACCAGGTCCAGGTTCAGCAATGGTAGCTGTTATTGGCCCCAGAGCTGGACTTACACTATGGATCGGAGTCTGCATCAGAGATGGAATGTCTTTCACAGATCTTCTTGCCAAATGCTGAGGCTGAGGGGCTGAAGGATTCTGTTGGTACCACAGGACATTGGGTACCAGGGCATAGGCCAGAAACAGAAATAAGGCCAGAAATTGGACCTGGCCCAGAGATAGAGACAGATTGAGATTTTCTGGGATCAGTGGGGTGACACGTATCTTGCAATGCAGAATTTTCAGGGCAATCTCAGGATCCATGATTCTCCTGACCACTTGTGCCTGCAACAGTACATAAGCCAGTCACAGGTTTTGAAGTAACATGTTTCAAGCTTCCTGATAACTTCTTGGTGATTGTTTTGCATACAGACCTTCATCAGCTCAAACATCTTCTCTGAAGGAAGACTGGCTGCTGCCCTGGTAATCAATTCAGGGGTGTCTTCTGCATCAATGGGATTCACATAAGGAAAGTCAATAATGGGTGCTGCAGGCCCTAGGCTCTTTAACTCCTCCTTATTCTTTTCACTGGCTTCCCTGCCACTGGAAGCACTCTCCCTCTAAACTCAGGCCCACTGAGGTTCTGCATGGCACTAAGCCCGGTCTGCTGGTCTTAGTACTCGCAGAAGCCATAGCCCTTGGGATTTCCCATCTCTCTATCATATACGAGCTGGAAACCGACAACAGGAACAACATCCAAAAAAATGTCCTTTACCTGCTCCTCAGTTAACTCATAGGAAGTAGAGAATTTTTCCCATGACACAGTGACTGATCTAATACTGGATCTCTCACTGACAAACTCAACATGATTCTAGTTTTCCACACAGCCAATAGCAGGTTCTTCCAAGGGTTCTCTCCCAAATTCTTAAAATATTCACACTTCCACATCTCACACAAACACACACACACACACACACACACACACACACACACACACACACAATCTGGATTTCTCTTCTCTGCATATCACTACTTTTAAGTAATTTTTCTCCAAGAAGCATTCTAAGCCTATTAGATTGCAGTAGACATCTTTTATTATTTACTCAGCATGCGCTCAAAGTTCATTATCTTGAAAATAGAGTATGATTATCTCAGATTTTAGGAGGCAACAATTTATTTCTGTGTTTTTCTCAAGACCAGCAATACTAGAATAAAGTAGATTCTCAGTAAATTCATGGTGAGAAAATAAGAAAGTAAATAAATAAAGGAACAAAATTCCAAGAAAAAAATGCAGGACACAAAATAAAGTTAAAATATCACCAATGAAACCAACACATTCTAGAATGTCAGTGAGCTGAATTTATGTAAAGAAATTAATCAAAGACATAACAACACCTGTAAGATGGGAAAATGGTTATGTAACAGAGCAATACTTTTACTAGGATCAATACCTAATGCCTTTTGTGCCCAAGGTACATGTGGTCACTATTCTATTCACTTTAAATAAGTCATTTCATTATATTTTAACCTCATAAAATGTATATCATGTTTATCCAAACAACGATTTTCTCAAACAGATAACAAACAAGAGACACAGACACTAGACACTCACACAGTTATTGGGAGACAGAGTCAGGCATGATCTAGGTCAGACTAGGGCAAGTGACTGTGCCTACAGTGACCTTATACTATTTCTTCTGGGCTACTTGAAAAAAATATTATCTTTGAAGAGGGATAAGCCTTACATTCTCTTTGTCTCTAATCATATCATATGAACTCTTTATGCGGGTGTTGCTAGCTTTTAAATTGCCAACCACTTCTTTCCCAATCAATGTTCCACCAGCAAGCTTCTCTTTAACTCCATTATTGTGACCATCTATTATGGTACTATATACATGAACTTACTCAAGCATAAGAAGTGGTTCTCAGGTGACTTGAAAGGGTAAATGACTGTTCACCAGGAAAACCTTGATCAGTGTGAAATGGACTGAAAGTGGATGTTATTTAGCATGAAATCATGCAGAATGACCCTGAAAGATTTTTAAAAGTAATCAAGAGAATTCCATCTGTTTCCTCCAATTCATAAGTCTGAGTTCAACTTTTAGAAAAATAAAGAAAATTCTAAATTGATAATTTATTTCTGCAGAAATTAAAGGTCTTCATAAAAATTTTTTGAACGTGACTTAAATCAAAATGAAAGAAACAATGGCAGAAGACCAGCGGAGGCAGGGAAACCCGCCCAAGGCCGGCGAACTGTTTTCTCTGCCTGGGGCCCAGGATCCTGCTGCCTGTGAGTTGCCTAAGTCCTGCAGAGGCGTGGAACTCTCCTCTTCACCTGCAAGCCAGGCTCTTCTGGCTAACTGCTGGTCCGGTAAGACCAGCAGAGGCAGGGACCCCTCTCCAAGGTCTGCGAACTGTTTTCTTTGCCTGGGGCCCAGGATTCTGCCTCCTGTCGAAATCAGTGAGTAAGGAGGGAGCAGGGACCTCTGTCCCAGCCTGGCTGACCTCTCTACCTCATTTGGAACAAAACTTGAAGGTCAAAAATATAGGAAAATGACAAAATGAAAGACCAAAATGCAGTCTCAAACATCCAGCCCATCCCAAGAAAGCCTAGGAGCCATGTGCATAGAAAGAAAATATATGCCACATGCCTGAAATACCTGAAATAATAGTAACTGAAATAAAGAAGCAACTCTGGGAAGCCTTAAAGGAAATCAAACTAGAAATAATATCTCAGGTAAAAGAAGAAATGATAAAAGAAATGAAGGAGATACTGAACATATCAAAAAAAGACACAGTTAAAAAAACTGAAGAGATAAACAAAAAGATAGAAACTCTGGATGAACAATATAAGAAACAAACAGAATATATAAAGCAAATGCAAAGCAATATACAGGAAACAAAAAACTCCATCGAAGGTTGTAAAAACCACCTCAATGAATGTGAAGATAGAATTTCAGACCTTGAAGACAAGATTGCAGACAGTGAACAGGAAAGGAAAGAGGTTTTAAAAATAACAAGAAATCAGGAAATAACAATTTAACACCTGCAAGATGATGTAAAAGGAACAACATAAAGTTAATAGGGATAAATGAAAAAGAAGGGAACAGCATAAAGGATGTCAAGAAGATATTTAGAGAAGTAATAGCTGAAAATTTCCCAAACATGAGACTGGAATCCCATATCAAGATCAGTGAAGCATATAGAACTCCAAATAGCCATAACCAAAATAAAACTACACCCAAACACATAGTAATGGCCATCCCAGAAATCGGACAAAAGAATAGAAAATTAAAAGCTGTCAGAGAGAAAAGACAGAAAACCTATAAAGAAAAACCTATCAGAATCACAGCAGACTTCTCAGCACAAACAATAAAGTCAAGAAGAGCATGGAGTGAAGTATTTCAGATCATAAAAGAAAATGATTTGCAACCTAGGCTGATGAATCCTGCAAAGCTGTCCTTCAAAATGGATGGAGAAATAAGATACTTCCATGACAAAGAACAGCTGAAAAACTACATGATCACCAAGCCAACCCTGCAAAGAATACTGAAAGACAGCCTATATGCATCTAGGAAAAAACCACTAAAAAAGCAGACAATTAAACAGAACCGAAAGACAAAGATGCAACAGCAGAAAGATAACATGTCAACAATAAACCATTATATAACAGTTATAACCATTAATACAAATGGTCAAAATGCACCAATTAAAAGAAACAGACTGGCAAAATGGATCAAGAAACAAAATCCAACCATATGCTGTCTACAAGAAACCCATCTAACCCAAAAAGATACCCACAGACTGAAAGTCAAAGGATGGAAAACAATACTTCATGCAACAGGAACCAAAAAAAAAAAAAAAAAAAAAAAAAAAAAAAAAAAAAAAAAAAAGCAGGGGTGGCTATTCTGTTTGCAGACAATGTGATCTTCAAGCCAACAATGATCAGAAGGGATAAAGAAGGTCACTACATACTTGTTAGAGGAAAACTCCAAGAGGAAGAGATAACTATCTTAAATATATATGCACCAAATTCCAGAGCACCCATTTATATAAAACAAGTACTAACATAAATGAAAAACCAAACTAACAGTGACACAATTCTAACAGGAGATCTTAACACGACATGGACACCAATGGACAGATCAACCAGACAGAAAATCAGCAAAGGAATAAAAGAACTGAATCGCACCTGTGAACCAATGGACCTAATAGACATATACAGAGTATTCCACGCAACAACAGAATACACATTCTTCTCAGGAGTACATGGATCATTTTCTAAAATAAACCATATATTAGTTCACAAAACATATCTAAATAAATGCAAAAGGGTTGAAATCATCCCTTGCATGCTATCACACCACAGCGCTATGAAATTAGAAATTAATGATAAAAGATACTACAAAATTCCCACAAACACATGGAAACTGAGTAACACACTCTTGAGTAATCAGTGGGTCACAGAGGAAATCAAACATGAAATTAAACACTACCTACAAGAAAATGAAAACACAAATACAACTTACCGGAATCTGTGGGATGCAATGAAAGCTGTGCTCAGAGGAAAATTTCTAGCACTGAGTTCACACATCAGGAAAACAGAATGAATAGAAATAAATAATGTGATGTTACACCTCAAACATCTAGAAAAAGAAGAGCAAGTCAAGCCCAAAGCCAAAAGAAGAGAATTATAAAAATCAGAGCAGAAATCAATGTAATAGAGACTAAAAAAACAATCCAAAAAAATCAATGAATCAAAGAGTTGGTGCTTTGAAAGAATAAATAAAATTGATAAGTCCCTAGTCAACCTTATTTTAAAAAGGGAAGAAAAAGCTCAAATTCATGCAATAAGGAATGAAAGAGGAGAAATCCCTACAGACCCTATACAAATACAGAAAAACATCAACAACTATTTCGAAAACCTCTATTCTCAAAGGATTGATAACACAGAGGAAATGGACAGATTCCTAGAAGCATACGAAGTACCAAAGCTAGGTCACAAAGATGTAAAACTACAGAAAGACCCAACTTCTATTAATGAAATCGAAAAGGTAATTAAATCCTAACCTACAAAGAAGAGTCCAGGCCCAGACAGACTCCCTGCAGAATTCTACAAGAAATACAAAGAAGACCTAATGCCAACACTCCTCAAACTCTTCAATGAAATTGAAAGGGAAGAAATCCTTTCTAAGTCATTCCTGGAAGCAAATATTACTCTATTACCAAAACCTGAGAAAGACCCAACTAAAAAAGAGAACTACAGACCTATCTCCCTAGTGAACACAGATGCAAAAATCTTCAATAAAATATTGGCAAATAGGATGCAGCAAATCATCAAGAAGATCATACACCATGACCAAGCAGGATTCATCCCAGGCATGCAGGGATGGTTCAATATACGTAAATCAATAAATGTAATGCACCATATCAATAGAGCCAAAAGTAAGAACCACATGATCATTTCTATAGATGTGGAAACAGCTTTTGATAAGGTCCAAAATTCATTCATGATAAGAACCCTGCAAAAAATTGGAATAGATGGTCTTTACCTCAATACAATAAAGGCCATCTATGACAAACCAACAGCCAATATCATACTAAATGGCCAAAAATTGGAGGCCTTTACTTTAAAATCAGGCACAAGAAAAGGATGTCCCTTATCACTGCTCCTATTTAATATAGTACTGGAAATATGGTAATATAGTAATATATTACTATATAGTAATATAGTACTGGAAATACTAGCCAGAGCAATTAGACAAGAGAGAGAAATAAAAGGAATAAAGATAGGAAAAGAAGAAGTTAAGATACCAATATTTGCAGATGACATGATACTCTATATAGAAAATCCCCAAAACTCCACTGAAAGTCTGCTAGATATAATAAATAAATTTAGTAATGTAGCTGGCTATAAATCAATGCTCAAAAATCAATAGCATTCCTATACACTAACAACAAAATCGCAGAAAGAGAAATAAGAGAAGCTACACCCTTCACATTAGCAACCAAAAAAAAAAATGAAATATCTAGGAATTACTCTCACGAAAGAAGTGAAAGACCTGTACATGGAAAATTATATTACACTGAAAAATGAAATTGAACATGATCTCAGAAAATGGAAAAACATCCCTTGCTCATGGACAGGGAGAATAAATATTTTGAAAATGGCCATTTTCCCAAAACTTTTATATAGATTCAATGCAATCCCGATAAAAAATACCATCAACATACCACATAGAACTCGAGAAATCACTCCTAAAATTCATCTGGAGTGAGAAGAGACCTATAATAGCAAGGACAGTTCTAAGCAGTAAAGGTAAGGCAGGAGGTATCACAATCCCTGACTTGAAATTATACTACAAAATGAATATGGTACTGGAACCAAAACAGAGCTGAATATCAGTGGAATAGATTAGAAGATACAACCACAACTGCAAACACACTCAACCACCTTATCTTCAATAAAGGGGCCAAACAGGTTCACTGGGAGTATGACACTCTCTTTAATAAATGATGCTGGAAAAACTGGCTCTCCATATGTTGAAAGCTAAAACTAGACCCATGTCTATCACCATGTACTAAAATAAAATCTAAATGGATCAAAGATCTGAATATTAAAACAGAAACACTAAATCTATTGGAAGACAAATTGGGTAAAAACCTTGAAGATACAGGAGTAGGTAGAGAATTCATGAACAGGACTCAAACTGCACGGGAAATACTTCCCAGAATCAATAACTGGGATCACCTCTTATTAAAAAGTTTCTTCACATCAAAAGAAGTCTCCAGTGTGGTGAGAAGAAAACCCACAAACTGGAAAAAAATCTTAGTGAACTGCCCCTCAGACAAAGGACTTCTGTCTAAAACATATAAAGAATTAACAAAAATCAGACCCCCAAAATTCAAAGACCCAATCCAAAAATAGGCATCTGAGATGCATAAACAATTCTCAGATGAAGAAATACAAATGGCAAATAAATATATCAAAAAATGTTCATCATCATTGGTCATTAGAGAAATTCAAATCAAAACCACACTGAGATTTCATGTCACTCCTGAAAGAATGGCCAAGATCAAGAAAACCAACAACAACAAATGCTGGAGAGGCTGTGGAGAAAAAGGAACTCTCCTGCACTGTTGGTGGGAGTGTAGACTAGTGCAACCATTGTGGAGGTCGGTCTGGAGATTTCTCAGAAACCTAGGACTGGAAGCCCCATTTGACCCAGCTATACCACTTCTAGGCGTATTCCCAGAAGAACTGAAAGCATCATACCACAGTGATACATATGCACCCATGTTTATAGCAGCACAATTTCTAATAGCCAGATCTTGGAAACAACCTAAATGTCCATCAACTGAAGAATGGATAAAAAAGTTGTGGTATTTTTATACAATGGAGTACTATTCAGCTATGAAGAATGACCACATTGAGACATTTATAAATGAATGGACACAGCTTGAGACCATACTCATAAGTGAAATAAATCAAACTCACATGTATAAATACCAAATAGTTTCTCTAGTGCAAGAAATAATAACAATACATAGAAGTATGTGGGAATCATGATTCCTAGTCATATTGGTTTGAAGCCATATAATGTTTTCACTCATTAACTGCAATGGTTTTAACCTGGGTTGTTTGATTTTAGTATCTATGATAGCACAAATAGCTATATTGAAGAAAGCAACACAACAGAAAGACTAGTGCTGATTTAATATCATCTTGTTTTAAAGTTCCATCAAGTTGTAGTACATCTGTTTCCACTGATTTTAACACGTTGTATCTTATATATTTCACTATATGCTATAGTATAAACAAAACTCTTTATAGGCAAAGAGATAATATAGAAACCATTGTTTTCTATTAGCAGGTTCTAAATACCCTGTAATTGTTGCATTCTCTTGAAAGGCTTCACATTGTCTAGATACGCTTGATATTATAGCATGCGAAGTTACACTCAAATAATTTAAGGAAAGAGGCACTATGGTGACTACTATTATGTTAGATTATCTGGTGGTGAAACACAATGATGCTTGAATTGCTCGGTTCTGCCCTGCATTGTTCTATTACAATATCCTCTCTTATCTCAATCTTCCCCCTATTTTTAAATTAATCTATTTTCTCTCATTTTTTTAATTAAGGGAAAACTAAATTAAAGAATAAAGGGACATATTATAGTAACTTTTTTGTTGTCCTATTAACCTGACTTGAACCCCAGTATTGCTCTCCCCATCTTGTTCTGTGTGATTATTATATATTCTATTTTGTTTGATAGTATCAAGTTTGAGGATATAGGCAATCACTTTGAAGGCAGTAAGATATACTATGATGCCCAATATGGATTGACTATCATCTTCTTTTTTTTTTTTGAAGTCCTGTAAGGTCCTCAGTATGATTTTATTGGTTTTGTTCCATATTGTTTTGATCAATTCTATTATACCTGATGATATAGACAACTCAATTTGAAAATAGCAAGAGGCACAATGGTAACTACTTATCACCTGGTATTCTATTTTTGCATCATGTGCTATGCCCACCCTTATGTTCTAACTGACTCTATTTTGCTTAGTCACATTTGTTTTTATTCTCTTCAAAAAAGTAATAAGAACCGTGAGAGTAATAAAACCCTAAAAGTCTAATTGTTACTGTAAAACAGGAAAGTAAGGTGGACTAAGGGATATAACCGCAGGTATGTTGGAGAGTGTAGGATGGAAAACCATATAACTGAGCTTTTGTTGGATCATTGAACAGAACTGTGTCCAATTCCACTGAATGTTCACTTTACATGCTTTAATTTAGTGATATGGACAACTGTTTCTGGGAAGATAACATGTAGCTTGTTAACTGGTGATTTTGTATTGTATATATTTTTTTCTAGAAATACTGTATTATTTGTACCCTTTTACTGCATTGTTTTTTTTTTTATGTCCTTTCTTTTTTTTTCTTCTCTCTTTAAATAAAAAAAAGAAACAATGGCAAGTTTAAAGTTTCTTTGTCATTAATAGAAATTTTAACATTACATGATCTCTGGAAGAGATGAAGTATAGTTATCAAAAATATTGTACTTGGAAATGATATGTCTATAGGAGAAAATATATTCATTAGCATTTTGAATACATTAAATTTAATGTTGAATTTTAATCCATTTTTATTATCATTTATGGTAACTGTATATGTATTTTCTGGATTAAATAAATGCATTCAGTCAAATCATAGGAGAATAAAAATAAACTTAACTATACTGACTTCAATATAGCAAAATTATACTACATTTTAGAATAAAGGAAACAACAGCAAAATCCACAAAATACAGATATTAAAATATAGTCAATTTGAGTATTGCTTGCAAGCATGACTGTAATCTCAGCACTTGAGGCAAGGGTATCTCTATGAGTTCGAGTCCAGTGTGGGCTACATAGTGAGCTCAAAACCAGACAGTAGTACAGAGTGAGACCATGTCTCAAAAAAAAAAATGAAAACAAATCTAACTTATAGTATTTGCAATAAATCAGACAACAGACTAAAACTTTTAATAGGTAAATAATTGCTTACATCCACAGAATAAAATTGTAATGCATTATCAACTATAGATAAATACATGAGTAGAAAATAACCATCTAAACATTGGAATGAAAACACGGCCAAATCCAAAAAAATCCAAATCACTTTTGTATTCAAACTTATTAAAAGTTAGTTCCCATATTTACTTGTCAAATTACTGGTGTAAATAAATATTTGATTGTCCAAGTTTGTCTGGCTCCATTGCAAATCGTAACTCATCATACATTGCTGGGAGGAGTAGAGAGTTGAAGGTTTTAACAAAGATC
This sequence comes from Cavia porcellus, assembly GCF_034190915.1. Taxonomy (NCBI): domain Eukaryota; kingdom Metazoa; phylum Chordata; class Mammalia; order Rodentia; family Caviidae; genus Cavia; species Cavia porcellus. The sequence continues at coordinate 96,962,183 of NW_026947487.1, forward strand.
TTTATAATAATGTATGTCAGAAACTATAAGTTGTCATAACTCCTAAATTAATAGATGATATTCTATTAATATATTCTGAAGGAGTATATTACAGGTTTTGACTAAATATCCATTAAATATTTTAATAATAGTCATAATTGTCAAACAGTGTAATTATCCATACTTCAGAGAACATTTATAAAGTATTTGTTCCAGATCTGTTAATGGGCTATCCTTGATTACCTGAATGTGGCCTAGATTAAAGTTGAGAAATGGATCAATGAAAGCAGGTGTCCAATCATCTACAGGGTCCACACTCAAGATATTCTTGTAACACTGTCTTTCATACAAATAAATTTGTCTTTCAACAAATAAAAACTTCTAAATCAGACTAAGTATTCTCCAGAGACAAAAAGTGCTTAGTTCAAAAGGGAAGAACTATTGAAAGTAGATCTATCCTATACCTATAGTATTTGGCATCCAACTAAATCCAGATGATTTCACCTAAAACATAAGCATGCACATCGAGACAAAGTTAACCAAAGTAAATTACATTATATCATAAAATAAGTGATTAATATTCTGCATATTACTAATCACAACTCCCTGATGAAAAGTGCCCCAACTGGGAGAGTAAACCATCCTAGGAAAGGATGGTTCGTGCTGCCATTTCTTTCACAAAAATCCTACGAAAACACTGGATGATTGGAAAACTCAGGGATGGTGGGAGACATGCTAGTTCACAGTGTTCAGCGAAAGCAAGAAAATCGTTTCTAGTCAATAAATGATGTTTATGAACAGTATTGAAAAGAGAAAATTACCTTAAACTTTAAAAAATCTTTAGTAGATCAGTAGACTTCTTTTGTAAGACCTTGCTATTGATTATTGGTATTTTCTGCCCTGATAGCTTCCTTTACAAATTTTTCCTAATTGACAACTTCATGAAATCAGTTTCTAATTTTAGTAGTATTTATTAGTTTCTTTTTAAATTTTTAATTTAGTCTTTTATAATTATAATATTCTCCATTTATTTATTTATTTATTTTTGTACTAGAATCAAACTCATGACCTTGTGCTTTGCCAGGTAGGCATGCTTGTTTGTTTAAAATTTGTACTTGGTATTCTCTATTTATCCTGAATTGAATTATTTATCATTAATTTTTGCTCATTTCTCCTCTTTGTTTTACATTTAAGCATGCATATCTTCCTTTAAAACTGTATTAGTTGCACTGTACTAATGTTTAATATACAATGTTTTATTTCATGAAAATGTTAAGTTTTCATCAGTGTACTATTTTGCATTTCTAAATGTACACTTTTTATTGTTTTCTTGTCAATTTATCACTTACTATTCTTGTAAGACTTTCTTTATAACCCAGAAAGTAACAAATTTTACATTTTCTGTGAGTACTAAACACACTTCTCACTCACTGTTTGGTTTTAGTTGATATTTTTTTGTTGAACATTTCATAGGGAGTCTGTCTGACATCAATTTTGATGCATCTGAAAATGGATTTTTCAATTCTTTTTGAAACTGTGCAGTATTTCCTTATTTATTTTGTTCCAGTGACATATGTACATATCACTGTACTATAACTGGTTTTGCAAAGTGTTCCTTTTACACTAATCATATTGATAAAATAGTTACTGCTATGAAAAGTTTGCTACATTAAACATTTTGTCAATAATTCTTTGAAACATATGAACTTCATTCTTCTGTCCTGCATTATATTTTCTATTATTATTTATTCTACTTTTTATTTTCCTTTCTAAATCTCTTTAGATTGTTTTAATATCTATTTATCAAATTTTCTTTTATATTATTTTCATATTTAAATGGTAACTTTACATTTAACTGAGATGTATATGATATGTTTCATTAGTCAGTATGTCTGTTTTCTTTCAAATAATGCAAAAATTTTGAGAATGTCTTAAAAACTAAAGATCTTTGGAGTTCTTTAATGCTAAATACCCCTGTTGTTTTTCTATCTGTTAGCTAACAATAATCATTGTTTAACAATAATACAAGTGCATCAATAAAAACAGTATAATCATTAAAAGTTATATTTTATTGCTACTACAATAGTGCTTTCCCTTCCTCTTTTTTGTCTTATTAATTCGAAAACTTGGGGTGTTAGTCAATAGTATATCTGATGCCCGAGGCATCGACAACAAAGAATGTTATTGTATATAGGGAATTTAACAAAATACAAAAACAATGACAAATCAGTATGATTTTAATATCAAGAAGTACTTACAATACTAATTGATATCAATTTTATGAAAAGTATTCCTCTAAAGAAAGTATGTTTCCATAAATTTCTAAAAAGTTTTTGCAATTACTATTGGGTTTAAGTTAGCATATACATGTATATACAGATACTGTTATTACTTTTATTCCACATGAAAAATAATTTGCAGAATTCTAGTTTTGTAATAAACCTTCACTCTAATGAACTCAGTTATGTGCTTTTGTGCACAAAGAATGTTCAAAGTCTTAGAATCATGGTTGTTCTCAGTGTAATTCTAAGCTCATGATACACCATATTTCTGTGTGCAAAATGTAGATAAAAAATTAAGGAGAACATAGCACTTCTCTATATAGAAACAGAATTTATGTTACTTCAATTTTCACACTGTGTGGATATATTTCTGTGAACCATGTAGAATTTCTGTTAGAAAGTATTTGAGGTTTTAACCCTCTTATAAAAAACACATCAATGTAATTAAAACTATCATTCTACTGTGTGTTTCATTTTACGCACTATTAAATTTATTTTTATTTTTTAGGAAATTGTTACACATACAAATTTTAATGAAAGAAATTCCCATTGTCTGCTTTAGAACCCAATATCATTACCATGCAATTTCATGACTGTTACTGAGGCATAGACGAAAGGCCCGTTGCAAACAGATTCACCCTGTGTTCCCAAAACTCAATACAGTGTTAGAGCTGTACATCTGTTAGTTCTCCATCAGGGAGCTTTTGCTCCATTTCTGAAATGTAATGATAGAATCCAGGCTCCCTTGAAAACAGAGCAACTCTGGCATTTTGAGACTGGCAGAGCCAAGCTTTGAAAAACAGAGTTTGTGCTCACTCAACTCCTGTTCTGTTGCACATGTACTGGAATATTAATATTAAGTTTGAAAATTTATAGCAGCATATGATGCAGTGTCAAGACTTTCAAATTCTCATGAAAAGAAATCTGTACAGTAAATATTCTCATAGTAACTTGGAAATTACTTTAGTCTTTGTCATTTGTCTGTCTGAGGTCCACTTTTTATAATATGTTGCTCACAAGGGCATTGTCCTTCAGTTCAGGTCCCTTTCCTATGACTCTGACACATAAGAACTCAAAAATACACTCCTTTCTTTAAAAGGGGACTTTGAATGCCCAGACTCTAGTTTTCATAGTTTTGATTTTGACATTTCCAATGTCTCAATTTCACTTTTCTCCTGAATGTTGCTTGATATGTTTATACCCCTGGTTGGCTATGAACATGTTTTCCTTATGTTAGGTACAGCCAAGTTCATAACACATCCACTTAGGGCAACATGATGTGAACTCCCAGGAGAAAATCCAGATCATAAAATATTTTTTCAAGCAAAAATAAAAAGCAATTTTTTAAAAAATAGATATTTGGTGAAATGTGTTTGTGTTTGCCTGTCCATACCATTAACAGAATCTATCCACTATAATCAACTCAAAATGGTCAACATGAAAAAAAAAAAAACTGTCTAAACATGGGACAAAAAGTAGTAAAAGGCCATCACAAATTCCCAACTCCCTCAAAACAGAGCAATGGGCACAGGAAGAAATCAAAAGCCACATGGCTGTGTTATGGGAAATGACAAAGGAGGAGATAAATCAATAAGGTGCTCCGTAAGCTCTAAGAAGATGTAATTATACAAATAATGGATTTAATAAATGAAACAATCAGCACATTTACAGAAGACACTAATGAAAATCTATCTAAACTAAACAAATAATAGAAAAATATTTAGCAAAAAATTAGAATCCATACAAAGGTATCAAGCAAAAATCAGAGATTAAAAATTATATTGAAAGTATGAGCAGGAGAAGTGACCAGTGTGAGAACAGAGTGGTGGAACTGGAAGAAAAACCATGACAAATTCATCAGAGATACCTTAAAAATAGCAAGGAACAGAAAAGATAGCTCTGGCAGTTGCTAGATAATGCTAACAAGACTAATCTAAGATTAGTGAGAATTAGAGAAAAATCAGAAGATACCACAAAAACATGAAATGCCTGTTAACACAAGTAAAAGCAGAAAAGAATTTCTACAAATGGGAAAGGAATTCAACATACAAGTAGATGAGCATATGCAACAAAATAGCTACAATTAGAAATTAACCTTTCCACAACACATCTTAGCAAAATCCTAAGAGTTCATCACAAGGATAGAATCTTTATTTTTTTACAAACATATAATCTTAAAAGCTCTTAGAGAAAAGCAATATATCACTTATAATGTTAAATACATTAGAATTACAGCAAACTTCCCATGAGAACTAGGAAAGAAGAATTTCAAACTCTAAAAAAAAAAAAAAAAAAAAAATTTCCAAACTAAAAATAATATATCATGCAACTGACTTTCAAAATTAATGGATAAATAAGATCTTCCCCTGTCAAAGAGAAGCTTAAGAAATACACAGCTCCAAACGCACTCAAAACAATTCTCAAGAATGCTCTAGAAAGAAAACAATGCAGCCAAAATTGTCCAAAGATCTAAAAGAATGAATATACCAGATGGGGTGAGCAGTTGAGCAGAAGGGGAATGATTTGAACCAGAGAGGAAAATAATGAAATGGCAGGAAAAGGTCAATGTCTTTCAATAATCATTCTCAATGTGATAGTGTCACTTTCCCAAACAAAAAACACAGATTGGAAGAATGAATCAAGAAACAAAATCCAGTGACATGCTGTATATAAGAAACACATTGAATTCACAAAGAAATTCATACACTAAAAATGAAAATATGCACTGCAATATTCTATACAAAAGGAATCTGAAAGCAAGTATAGACAGGTATTCTGTTTTCATACAAACTGGACTTTAAGCTAAAACTAAACACAAGAGGTAAGGCTGTCACTGGTTTAAGGGAGTAGTTCAACAGGAAGAGGCAACAATTATATATACACTGAACTTCATCACAGGCAACAGCCTATAATTTACAATACTGAAGGAAAAATATTAGATAAACTTCAACAAAGGTATATTTGGTGACCTATATGCCCTGCTGCCAGCAGTAGACATACCAACTAGACAAAAAAATTTAACATAAAATAGCATAGTGTGCCAAACTTTCAAACAAATGGCTAAAATAGATATCTACAGAGTGTTCCATCCTAAAATGATGAGTATGCCTTCTTCTTAGTAGCACATGCACCAGTCTCCAAAATAGATCACATAGTAGCATTAAAACACTTTTAAGTAAATGGAAAAGAATCAAATTACCCCAAACATCTTATCAGATTAAAGTATAGTAAGATTAGAAAACAATGGCAAAACCAATTACATAAATTCTGCAAACATAGGGAAATAAAATTATACAAATCTAGATAATAAGTCACAAACTAAAAGCTCAAGAAGAAATTAATTCCTAGAAGCAATTGAAAATTCCAGCATAATACACCACAATTTAAAGGGCTCAATCAGTGCACCCATTAGAGGACAGTTCATAGCTATGAATGCTAACATCAAAATACAGAACAAATCAAAATATAAAGCCTACTGATGTACCTCAATGTCTTAGCAAAACCAAAGCAGTTTTATTCAAAATTGTTACAAGGAAGGAAGGTATGAAGGTCAGCGGAAAAAAATAATAAATTTAAGATCAAAAGTAATTACAGAGAATCAATTAATCAACTACCTTGTTCTTTGAAAAAATAAAAAAACAAACAATTTTTTTATTCTTAATAATATACTGGCAATAATATCCTTAATATACTGGCAAAAAGAATGGCATATTGTTTATGTTTTTATTCTTAGGTAAATATTAGCTAATCTTGCAAACAATTGGAAATAAAAGTGTAATTAAAAATAAGAATATAAATCACTAAAATCACTGTCAAAAACCAAAAGAATATTAGTAATTATTTTGAAAACTTGTACTCTAATGAATTGGAGAATTCAGAAGAAATGGATACATTTTTACCTATGTATAAATTACCCAAACTGGGGCAGGAAGAGAAAACAACATCTCTGAATAATCCAGGAAAAGTGAATAAAATTGAAGCAGTAATTTAAAAAAAAATTACAAAAGAAGAAAATCCCAGGAATCTATGATTCATGACTGAATTCTGTAAGAACTTCAAGGAAGACCTAATGCAAATACCTCTCAAATTATTTAATAACATTAAATTGGAAGGGATATTTCTACATTCATTATTTTTCTTTTTTTAAAAGTCATTCTTGGAAGGTAGCATTATTGGCTTCAAAAACCAAATAATGACCCAACCAATAAAGAGAATCATAGGCAAAACTCTTTAATGAACACAAATACAAACATCCTTAATAATATACTGGCAAAAAGAATGCCACAAATGATGAAATAAGTCATAAGTGATGACCCACTTAGCTTTATTGCAGGGATGATAGTGTGGGTCAACATATGCAAATCAATAAATGTAATACATCACATAAACAGAGCAAGGCCAAAATTATATGACCATCTCAAGAAATGCTGAAAAAGTCATTGACAAATCCAAACACCATTCATAAAAAAATAAAATATCTTAAGAAAATGTATACAAAAGAGCCTTATTTCAATGTGATAAGGGCTATTTATGACAAACCCACTACCAACAGCATATTAAATGGAGCTGCTTTCTCTCTAAACAAGGAGCAAGGCAAAGGTGTTCAATATCACCTCTTCTGTTCAATACAGTGCTTAAAACATTAACCAGACCAATCAGGCAAGAATAAGAAAAAAAATAGCCCCACTTTGCTCCTCCTTGGAGGGTACCTCCCCACACTTCCTTCCACCTTCACGAGGGCTGCCTCAACTTACCCTGACCTGTGCTGCTACCACTCTTTTGAGCAGCACTGTTGAATAGAAATATAATGTAGTACATGGAGCTGGCCTAGACCTGGCCCCCTCCTGCAACTCCTGTGGACAATCACACAGGACCTAGGACCACTGGACTGGCCTATGTCCAAGCTCCTCCTGTGACTCCCACCATCTCTGAAGACCACCTCACAGGATCTAGGAACTCCAGCCAGAAGTGCACACTGGACTGGCCTAGACCCATGTCCTTCCTGTGACTCATGCTATCGCCACAGACCACTTCATGGGACCCAGGAACTCCAGCCAGAGGTGCCCACAGAACTGCCCCTTCTGCAACTCTGACCTTTTCCACAGATGACCTTGTGGGAACAGGGAACTGCAGCCAGAGTCCCCAGCCTTTCTCACAGAACCTTGGACTACAATGGGTTAACTGTGCTAGCTTGAGAGGAAATTCAGTGACTGCCTCACCCAAAGGGAAAATCTCAGCAGGCTCCAGTCAGTGTGGTGAGTATGACCCTAAAATAGAGGTGTATAGGGGGTAAGTAGGCCAGTATTAAAGCTTCCTCCAACTAACTGAAAGACATTGGTGAGTCTGACAAGAGTGTGGGTCACCCCTTCCTGCACAAAGAAAACATCAGGCAGAATGAAGAGTGTGCCAATAAGGACTCCCCAACTTGAAGAAAATCAAAAGGGTTTAGGAGACAAACAAGCACACAATATGGACACAATATGGCCTCAGTGGACACAAATACTATAGATAGAGAGATTTGGTGACCTGGAATTACCTGAAGATAAGATAAAAACAGGAACAAAAAGTTGACCTACATCGATATTACTAGTATTCACAGCCCAGGAAGAACATAGAACTCAACCAACAGGGCCCTGTAATCAGAATAGGGTGACTGGCCCGCCTATTCATTGTGGGACCCAGCAATTGGACAAACATCAGTCTTACATTAGGGCCCCAAGATACACATGACAAACAATTGACACTAGTGGGATTGAAAGACCAAATATTAACTCAAAAGGGGAAAATTGCAAAGTGAAAAAGAAAAATGTATTCTCAAACATTTGGTCCAACAGGAGCAAGTACGGGAGATACTGAAATAGAGGAATTCAAAAGTAACACACCAGAAATCTCATAGAAGATAGAGAATGAAATAAAGATGCAACTTCATGAGGCTATAGAGGAAATCAAGTTAGAAATACTCTCCCATGTAAAGATAGAAATAACAACCTTAGGCAGTGCTCTGCCAGCTCCAAGGAATAGGGAAAGAGAACTTTTCCCAAAACGGCTTCCAAAATGGCTTTTCCAAAAACGGCTTCCTGCTGCACTGAACCAGCTCAGCAGTGACTGGGCCTGCCTGCACCAACTTTCTGGTTTCCTGCAGTGATTGGCCAGCTCTGGGCAATTGTGCAAGCCTGCTTGCTCCCTGAACACTGGAGACTAGGTGGCCAGGGGTGCATGTCCCCAGAACATCCCAAGCCCCAGGAGGGAGTTTAAGATCTTTGATCCTGCTGGCCAGGAAAATTTCAGATTCCTAACACATTGGATTGGCTCAGCAGGGCTTGGCCCTGCCCACCACACCCCTAGTAACCCTCTTTGAATCTGGGGAAATGGGCAGCCCAAGTTCCACAACTCAGAGAACAGAAGATTTCCAACAGGCCCAGGGGAGCCTTGGAATGATACTTGAAACATGGAAATATTGCAAAATGACAAAACGAAAGACCAAAATACAATCTCAAGCCTCCAGCCCATCCCAAGAAACCTTAGGAACTATCTGCATGAAAGAAAACATATGCCATACATCTGAAATACTTGAAATAATAGCACCGGAAATAAAGAAGCAACTACGGGAAGTTTTAAAGGAATTCAAACTAGAAAAAAATCTCCCAGGTAAAAGAAGAAATGATAAAAGAAATTAAAGAGATGCTGAACACATATAAAGAAGAGACAGTTAAAAAATTGAAAGAACTAAACAAACAAACAAAAAAAATAGAATCCCTGGATGATCAATACAAGAAACAAACAGAATAGATGGAGCAGATGCAAAGACATATACAGGAAATCAAAAATTTCATTGAAAGTTGTAAAAACTGCCTCAATGAAAGTGAAGATAGAACTTCAGACCTTGAAGACAAGATTGCAGCTAGTGAACAGGAAAGGAAAGATCTTTTAAAAATAACCAGGAATCATGAAACAACAATTCAACAGCTGCAAGATGATGCAAAGGAAAACAACATAATATTGAAGGGATAGGTGAAAAAGAAGGAGATAACATAAAGTATATCAAGAGGATATTTAGAGAAATAATAGTTGAAATTTTCCCAAACATGAAAATGGAAATGACATCAGGATCAGTGCAGCATATAGAACTCCAAATAGCCATGAATAAAATAAAACTACACCCAGACATATAATAATAACCATCCCAGAAATCCAACATAAGAATAGAATATTAAAAGCTGTCAGAGAGGAAAGACAAATCGCCTATAAAAGAAAATTTATCAGAATCACAGCAAACTTCTCAGCACAATGAAGTCAAGAAGAGCATAGACTGAAGTATTTCAGATCCTACAGAAAAATGATTTCCATCCTAGACTGATGGACCATGCAAAACTGCCCTTCAAAATTAATGGAGAAATAAGACACTTCCATGACAAAGAACAGCTGAAGAACTTCATGATCACCACAGCAACCCTGCAAAAAATATTGAAAGACAGTTTAGATACACTTAGAAAAAAACACTAAGCAAAGCAGACAATTAAACAAAACAGAAAGAAAAAGATGCAATAGCAGAAAGATAACATGTCAACAATAAATAAATACATATCATTGATAACCATTAATGTAAATGCACCAATTAAAAGAAACAGACTAGCAGAATGGGACAAGAAAAAACATCCAACCATATGCTGTTTACAAGAAACCCATCTAACCCAAAAAGATGCTCACAGACTGAAAGTCAAAGGATGGAAAACAATACTTCATGCAACAGGAATCCCCAATAAAAGTGGGGGTAGCTATTCTATTTGCAGACAATGTGAACTTCAAACCAAGAATGATCAGATGTGATAAAGAAGGTCATTACATACTAGTAAGAGGAAAACTTCAAGAGGAAGAGATAACAATCTTGAATATGTATGCACCAAATTCCAGAACACCCAGTTATATAAAGCAAGTACTAGCAGAAATGGAAAAACAAATTATCAATAACACTATTATAACAGGAGACCTAACACACCATTGACACCAAGAGACCAGTCAACCAGACAGAAAATCAGCAAAGAATAACAGAATTGAATCACACCTACCTGTGAACAAATGAACTTGATAGACATATACAGAGTGTTCCATTCAACAAAATCAGAATGCACAGTCTTCTCAGTAGTACATGTAACATTCTCTAAAATAGACCATATACTAGCCCACAGAACATATTTAAAAAATGCAAAAGAGTTGAAATTTTCCCAAGCATGTTATCGGATCAGCATGAAACTAGAAATTAATGATAAAAGATACTGCAAATTCCCACAACATATGGAAACTGAATAACACACTCTTGGGTAATCAGTAGGTCATAGCAGAAATTAAAGAAGAAATTAAACAACATCTACAGGCAAATAAAAATACAAATACAACTTAATGGAATCTGTGGGATACAATAAAAGCTTTCCTCAGCAGATGATACACTATAAACATCTAGAGGAAGAAGAGAAAGTCAGGCCCAAAAGCAAAAAGAAGGGAGGAAACTATAAAAATGAGAGCAGAAATTAATGCAGTAGACACCAAGAAAACAATCCAAAGAATCAATGAATCAAAGAGTTGGTTCTTTGAAAGAATAAATAAAATTGATAAGATCCTATCCAAACTTATTTTTAAAAAGGGAAGAAAAAGCTCAAATTCATGCAATCAGGAACAAAAAAGCCCAAATCACTACAGACTCTGTAGAAATACAGAAGATCATCAACACCTATTTTGAAAACCTCTACTCTCATAGGTTTGATAATACAGAAGAGACTGACAGATTACTAGAAACATATGAAATACCAAAGCTAGGTCAAGAAGATGTAAAACTGCTGAATAACCCGATTTCTATTAATGAAATTCACAATATAATTAAGTCCTTACCTTCAAAGAAGAGCCCAGGTCCAGACGGATTCACTGCGGAATTCTACCAGAAACACAAAGAGAATGAATGCCAGCACTCCTCAAACTCTTCAAAGAAATTGAAAGAGAAGCAATCATTCCTAAGTCATTCGTGGAAGCAAGTATTTCTCTAGTACTAAAACCTGAGAAAGACCCAAGTAAAAAAGAGTACTACACACCAATCTCCCTAATGAACACAGATGCAAAAATCCTCAATAAAATATTGACAAATAAGATTCAGCAAATCATCAAGATTATACACCATGACCAAGTGGGATTCATCTCAGGCATGCAGGGATTGTTCAACATACATAAATCAATAAATGTAATCAACCATATCAATAAAGCCAAAGGTAAGAATCACATGATCACTTCTATGGAGGCAGAAAAAGATTTTGATAAGGTCCAACATTCATTCAAGATAAGAACCTGACAGAAAATTGGAATAGATGGTCTTTACCTCAATATGATAAAAGCTATCTATGACAAACAAACAGCCAGTATCATGCTAAATGGCCAAAAACTGAAGGCCTTTACCTTGAAATTAGGCACAAGACAAGGATGTCCCTTATCACTGCTACTATTTAATATAGTACTGAAAATATTAGCCACAGAAATTAGGCAAAAAAGAGAAATAAAAGTGATAAGGATAGGAAAAGAAGAAGTTAAATTATCATTATTTGTGAATGACATGATAATCTACATAGAAGACCCCCAAAATTCCATTGAAAGATTCCTAGATATGATAAATAAATTCAGCAATGCAGCTGGATACAATATCAGTACTCAAAAATCAATAGCATTTCTACACACTAACAACAGAATCACAGAGAGCGAAATAAGGGAAGCCACAACCTTCAAACTAGCAACAAAAAATGAAATATATAGGAATTATTCTCATGAAGAAGTGAAAAATCTATATAGAGAGAATTAGAATACACTGAAAAAAGAAATTAAAGAGGATCTTAGAAAATGGAAAGACATCCCTTGCTCATGAATAGGAAAATAAATATTGTGAAAATGGCCATTCTCCCAAAACTGTTATACAGATTCAATGCAATCCCAATAAAAATACCATCAACATACCTCATAGATCTAGAGAAATCACTCCTAAAATTCATCTGGGTCCAGAAGAGACCTAGAATAGAAAAGAAAATTCTAAGCAGCAAAGGCAAGGCAGGAGGCATCACTATACCTGACTTGAAGTTATACTCAAAGCAACTGTAGTAAAATCAACATGGTACTGGAATAAAAACAGAGCAATGGAATAGATCAATGGAATAGATTAGAAGATGTAACCACAATTACAAACACACTCAACCACTTTATCTTTGATTAAGGAGCCAAACATGTTCACTGGAAAAAGGACAGTCTCTTTAATAAATGGTGTAGGAAACACTGGCTTTCCACATGCCAAAAATTAATACTAGACCCATGCCTATAACCATGTACTAAATTAAAATCTAAATGGATCAAAGATTTGAATTTTAAAACAGAAACACTAAATCTATTGGAAGACAAATTGGGTAAAAACCTTGAACACATAGGGGTAGGTAGAGAATTCATGAACGGGAATGAAAGCACATGGGAAATACTTCCCAGAATCAACAACTGGGATCATGTCTTACTAAAAAGTTTCTGCACATCAAAAGAAATCTCCAGCATAGTGAAAAGAAAACCTACAAACCAAGAAACAATCTTAGCGAACTGTCCCTCAGGCAAAAGACTCTGTCTAAAACATATAAAGAATTAAAAAAAAATCAGACCTCCAAAATTCAAAGATCCAATCCAAAAATGGGCATCTGAAATGAATACACAATTCTCAGATGAAGAAATACAAATGGCAAGTGAGTACATGAAAAAAATATTCATCATCATTACTCATTAGAGAAATAAAAATTAAAACCACACCGAAATTCCATTTCACTCCAGAAAGATTGGCCAGGATCAAAAAAATCACAACAAATGCTGGAGAGGTTGTGGGGAAAAAGGAACTCTCCTGCACTGTTGGTGGGAGTGCAGACTGGTTCAGCCTTTGCAGAGGTTAGTTTGGAGATTTCTCAGAAAGCTGGGATTGGAGGTCCCATTTGTGCTAGCTATTCCACTTCTAGGATATTCCAAGAACTGAAGACTTCATAGAACAGTGATATATGACTACCCATGTTTATAGCAGCACTATTTGTAATATCCAGATCTTGGAAACAACCTAAATGTCCACCAACTGAGGAATGGATAAAAAAGTTGTGATATGTTTATACAATTGAGTACTATGCAGCTATAAGGAATGATCACATTGAGATATTTATAAATAAATGGATGCATCTTGCGACCATACTCATAAGTAAAATAAATCAAACTCACATGTATAAACACCGAATAGTTTCCCTAGTGTAATAAATGGTAAGAATACATAAAAGTATTTGGTAATCATGATTCCCCATTATATTTTTTGAAGCATTATAATGTTTTCAATCATTAATTGGAATGTTTTTTTCCTGCGATGTTTGATTTTATTTTCTGTGATGGTATGAACAGCTATTTTGAAGAAAACAAGACATTTTAATAACTAGTGATGATTTAATATCATCTTGTTTTGAATTCCTACCAAGGTTTTGTTCTTCTGTCTCAATTGGTTTTATCATGTTGTATCTTATTGGATTTTATAGTAAGTGATAATATAAAAAAACATTTTATAAACAAGGAGAGAATATAGTAACCTTTGTTCGTTTTCTGTTAGTTGGTTTTGAATACCCTGTAACACTTTCATTCTCTTGAATGGTTTTACACTGTCATTTTATGTTTGATAATATAGTATATGAAGGTATATTCAAATATTTCAAGGAAAAAGACACTATGGTAGCTACTGTTATGTCGCATTGCCTTGTAGTGAAATACTATGTTTCTTAAATTTTTCTGTTCTGACGTGTTTTGTTACGTCCTGTTTTTATCTTAATCTTTTTTGTTCAAATAAAAAAAAAAGAAATAGCAACGTTTGTGACTGAGTTGTTGACCAAAGCTAAACAGAAATAAATTTTTTTTAAAAAGTACAGGAGCATGAGAAACTAATTGAAATCTTGAATGAACAATATAGGAATCATGCAGAATTCATGAAACAAAGTCAAAAAGACATCCAAGAAACAAAAAATTCTATTCAAAGCTGCCAAAATCATTTAAATGAAGCTGAAGATAGGATTTTGGACCTTCAGGACAGGATAACAATTAGTGATCATGAAAGGATAGAACAATTAAAAATAACAAATGATAATCCAGAAACTTCAAGATGATGCCTTGAGTAACAATATAATGTTAATAGGCATCAGTGTAGATGCAGGAGTCAATTCAAATGACATAACTAAAATATTCATTAGAGTAATAGAAAAAAAAATTCCCCAAATTGGGGAAAATACCTGATATGCAGATAAGTGAGCATATAGAAGGCCAAAAAGTCACAATCAACATAAATCTACATCCAAACACATAAAAATTAACATACAACATAAAAACAGAATGCTAAAAGCTGTTAGAGAAAAGACACAACTCACCTATCAAAGAAAGCCCATTAGAATTACAGTAGACTTTGCAGCACAAACCCTCAAGCCAAGACAAGCTTGGAGTGAGGTGTTTCAATCCCCAAAAGAAAACAACTTTCAACCCAGACTGATGTACCAGAAAAAAAATTCATTCAAATTTAATGGAGAAACAACAAACTTCCATGACAAAGAATAACTGAAAAAATTCATGTCCCCCAACAAGCCCTAGAAAATATATTGAAAGACATACTAGACAGAGATAAAAATGACCACAATCCACAGAACAACAGAAGGAAACCACCAGGTAGGATAAACAATTGAACAAGTGGGAAAACAAAAATCAAACAACTGGAACATAACATGACAAAGTCAAGCCAGTACCTATCAGTGATATCCATAAATGTAAATGGCCTCAATTCACCTATCAAAAGAAATAGGTTGACAGACTAGCCCAAGAAACATGATCCCACAATATGCTGTGTACAGGAAACGCATCTGACCCAAAAGGAAACTCATACATTAAAAGTGAAAGGATGGAAAACAGTGTCCCATGAAAAAGGATCCCAGAAAAAAGCAAGGGTAATTGTTCTATTTGCAGACAATGTGAACTTCAAACCTAAAATGATTATAAGAGATAAAGAATGTCACTGTATACTCATTAGTGGAAAATCTCAAGAGGAAGAACTAAAAATTTAAATATATATGCACCAAACACAGAAGCACCCAACTATATAGGACAGATAATAATGGACATGAAAAATCAACTACATAAGAAAACAGTTATAACAGGGAACTTTAACAGCCCATTGTCACACACAGATAGATCAACTAGACACAAAGCCAGCAAAGAAATAGTAGAACTGAATCATATCTGCAAGCAGTTGGACTTAGTGGATGTTTACAGAGTGTTCCACCTAACCACATCAAAATATGCGATCTTCTCAGCTGCACATGGGACATTCTCCAAAATCGACCATATATTAACTCATAAAACATTCTTAAGTAACTTCTAAGGTATTGAAATTAGCTCCTGCATACTATCTGAACATAGTGCACTGAAATTGGAAATTAATGGCAAAAAAATTGCAAAACCATCATAAATACATGGAAATTAAATAACAAACTTTTGAACAACCAATGGGCTACAGATGAAACTAAAGAAGAAATAAAGCAATACTTACAATTCGATGAAAATGCAGAAACATTCACCTGTGGGATGCAAAGAAAGCAGTCTTAAAGGGGAAATATATAGCAAAAAATTATCATATCAAGAAAACAGGACGAGCACAATTAAACAACCTAATGCTTCATCTCAAGCTTCTAAAAAAGAAGAGCAAGTTAAATCCAAAGCTCATGGAAGAGAGGAAATTGTAAAGATTAGAAAAGAAATCAATGCAATTGAAAGTAAAAAGAAAATACAAAGAATTTATGAATCAAAAAGCTGGTTTTCTGAGAAAAATAAAGAAAACTGGCAAACCTGTAGCTAACCCCATAGAGAAAAAGAAAGAAAAATCCAAATTCATGCAATAAGGACTGAAAAGGAGGAAATTATTACAGATCCCATGAAATTCAAACAATCATGAATACCTACTTTGAAAATTTCTACTCACGGATAGTGAAAAACACAGAGGAAATGGACAGGTTTCTAGAAACATATGAACTGCCAAAGCTCAACTAAGGAGATATAGCAATTTTAAATAATCCAATATCAGCTACTGAAATTGAAAATGTAATTAATAACTTACCAACAAAGAAAAGCCCAGGTCCTGATAGATTCACAGCTGAGTTCTGCAAGAAATTTAGAGATTTGATGACAATACTCCTTAGCCTCTTCAATGAAATTTAAAAGGAAGCAATCCTCCATGAATCATGCCTAGAAACAAGTATCAGTCTTATACCAAAACCAGAGCAAAACCCAACCTAAAAGTAAAATATAGTCAATCTCATTAATGAATTCTGATGCAAAGGTTCTCAATAAATACTGACTAATAGAATACAGCAAATCATCAAGAAGATTATACACCATGACCAAGTGGGATTCATTCCAGGAAGGTAGGGATGGTTTAACATACACAAATCAATAAATGTAATATGCCACCTCAACAGAACCAAAAACAAAAACCACATGGTCATCTCAATAGATGCAGAAAAACATTTCAATAAATTCCAACAGATGTTCATTATAAAAACCTTTCAGAAACTCAGAATACAGTATCTACCTCAATCTTATAAAGGCCATCTATGACAAACCAACAGCCAACATTATACTAAATGGACAAAAAATGAAAGCTTTCACTTAAATATCAGGAAGAAGAGAAGGATGTCCATTATCACCATGCCTATTCAATATAGCTCTGGAAACTCTAGCCAGCGCAATCAGACAAGAGATAGAAATAAAAGGAATAAAGATAGGAAAGGAAGAAGTTAAGTTATCACTATTTGTAGATGACATGATATTCTATATAGAAGTCCCAAAAAACTCCATTAAAAGATTATTAGAGTTAATAAACAGATTCATCAGTGTAGCTGGTTACAAAGTCAGTGCTCAAAAATCAATAGCATCCCACACACAAACAAAAAACTTACCAAGAGAGAAATTGTGGAAATATTGCCCTTCACAGTAGCATCTAAAAAAAATGAAATAGTTCAGACTCAACCTAACTAAGAATGTAAAAATGTATATGTTGAAAGTTACACTATGCTAAAAAAGGAGATTCAAGAAGATATTAGAAAGTGGAAGGATATTCTTTGCTCTTGGCTAAGAAGAACTAACATTGTGAAAATGGCCATACTCCCAAAACTGTGATGCAGATTTAATGTCATCCCAATCAGAATACCATTAACATATCTCACAGATCTAGAGAAAACACTCCTGAAATTAATTTGCAAACAGAAGAAACCTAGAATATCAAAGACAATTCTGGGCAAAAAAGGTAAGACAAGGGGTACCTCAATTCTTGACTTGAAACTATGCTACAAAGCCACAAGGATAAAATCAGCATGGTACTGGCAAAGAAATAGACCTGAGGATCAATGGAACAGCTTAGAAGATTCAAACAAAACTACAAAGACACTTAGCCACCTGATATTTGACAATTGGCTAAACATTTGCACTGGAACATATTTACTGGAAGGAGGATAGCCTCTTTAATAAATGGTGCTGTAAAAATTAGTTCTCCACATGCTGAAGACTGAAAGTAGTTCCATGCCTATCACCAAAGATCAGAGACTAAAATCAGAGACTTAAAATATTAAAGATCAGAGACTTAAAATATTAAAAAAGAAACACTAAATCTACTAGAAAGCAAAGTAGGTAGGAGTTTTGGAGACATAGGTGTAGGCAGAGAATTCATGAAGAAAATGCAAACTGCATGGGAATCACTTCAAAGAATCACCAACTGGAATCTCATATTATTGAAAAGTTTCAGCACTTCAAAAGAAATCACCAAAAGAGTGAAAAGAAACCCCATGAAATGGGAAAGAATTTAGCCAACAACCTCTCAGACAATGGGCTTATATCCAAAACATATAAAGAACTGAAAACATCACCTCCAAGTTCAAAGACCCTCTCCAAAATTGGGCATCTGAGATGAACACACAGTTCACAGATGAAGACATACAAGTGGAAAATAAATATGTGAAGAAATGTTCAAAATCATGGGTCATTCAACATATGCAAATTATAACAGCATTGAGATTTCATCTCACTCCAGAACGAATAGCTGCCATCAAGGAATCAACTGATAACAAATGTTGGTGAGGCTGCGGGGGAAAAAGGAACACTGCTCCATTGCTAGTGGGAGTGTAGACTGGTGCAACTACTATGGAAATCAGTATGGAGATTTCTCAGAAGACAAGGATTGGAAGTTCCATTCAATCCAGCTATTTCCCTACTGGGTATTTTCCCACAAAACCTGTCAAGGTCATATCACAGTGATATATGTGCACCCAAGTTCATAGCAGCCCAATTTGTAATAACTAAATCTTGGAAACAACCAAGAAGCCTGTCATCCGCAGAGTGGATGCAAAAAAAAATGTGGCATTATTTTATACAATGGAATATTACTCAGCAATAAAAATGTTGATCTTGAGACTTTCATAGGCAAATGGAGACAGTTTGAGACTATCCTCATTAGTGAAATAAATAAAAATCATATTTCTAAATATTACATTGTGTCTCTAGTGTAACATGTATTAAGAAATGTAGGAGTAACATAAGCCTAAATATGTAATTGCTACTGTAAAAAAGAGAGGAAAACAAAGTATTCTAAAGGGTATAACTGCATATATGTTTAAGTGTGTAGGATTGATAACCATGTTACTAAGTTTTTGTTGGCTAGTTAACAGAACTGTTTGCACTCTCACTGTTTGAATGGCCACTTTGTATGCTTTACTTTTGTAACTTGAACAACTATTTCTAAGCGGACAATATGTAATTTATCAACTAGTGATTTCTTGCTGTTTATTTTTTAAATCATCTATTATTTCTACCATTTTTTGTTTTGTTGGTCTTTAAATAAAAACAGAATAAGAAATTATATATATATATATATATATATGAAGAAAATAGTCAACTTATCATCATTTGTACATGCAAGGATCCTCTAATTAAAAGATCCGAAACTTTTCACCCATAGGCTCGTAGAATTAACAAACACGTTGAGTACTGTAGCAGGACACACAAGTTAATAGAGTTCCTGTATACCAACATTGAACTTACTGGGAAAGAAGGTAGGAAATGATACTATTCACAATAGTATCCAGAAAAATTATATTCTTAGGAATTAACCTGAACAAGAAATTAGAAAATCTCTACAACCAAAATTAAAGTCCTCTAAAAAAATTAGAGAGAATAGTACAAAATGGAAAGATTTCCCTTGTGCCTGGATAAGAAGAATCAATACAGTGAAAATGACTTTAATTTTAAAACTAGTATAGATTCAATGCAATTTTAATGAAAATACCAGTAGCCTTACTCACAGAACTTGAAAAACAACCCTAAACTTCATATAAAATGAGTGCTTCATAATAATGATAGTTTTAAACAAGAACAGCAATGGAGGAGGTATCAGAATCCCAGATGTCCAGTTACATTACAAAGTCACAGTGATAACAATGGCTTTGTAATGAAAGGAAAACAGACATATAGATCAGTGAAACAGAATGGAGGAAGCAGAAATAACACTGAACACATTCAGTTATCTGATCTTTGTTGGAGTTGCCAAAAAACTCGCTGGAGGAAAAATAGCTTCTTTATTAAAAGATGCTGAAGAAATGGGCTACACACATGCAGAAGAGTCAGTGTAGCCCCATGCAATTCACCAGATGCCAAACTAAAATCAAAATGAATCAAAGAACGAAATGTTACAAAGGAGATACTGAACTGGCTGGGAGATAAAATAAGTAAGAGTCTTGAAGATAAATAGGATCATATCATTTAAAAAGTTTCTCCATGGCAAAGCAAACAAGCAACAGAGTGAAGAGACAGCCTGCAAAAGTGCGAAAATATTTGGCCAGCTATACTTTGGAAATAGAACTAATTAATATCTAGAATATATAAAGGACTCAAAAAAATTAGACTCTCACAAAATGGAAGACCAAATCAAAATGGAAGACCAAATAGTAAGTTAAATAAAAGATACTTCTCAAAAGAAGATATACAGATGTTCTGTTGAAATACAAATTAAAATAACAAGCAGGAATGAAAATTAATTGCAGGAAGTGAGAAGAAAGATGATTATCATCAATAAGTCAAATAAGAAAAGTTCCATTGACTTAAATAGTGCCCATCTAGCTGTCTGCCTCCAAAGAGTTAAAGACATAATATTATAGTGATTCATACATACCTATGATAATAGCAGCATAATTCATGACAGCTACATTTTTAAAACTGCTTATATGTCAATCAACACATAAATAAATCTATAAAATATGGTATTTGCACAGGGGATACTACTCTGCCATAAATACTTCAGGTATCTGTAGAGAAATAGATGCATTTTCAGACATTCTGTTAAGGGAAACAAATCAGACTCATAAATTTAGATATTACATGGATTGTCTTATATGGGAAAACTAAATTATAAATAAAAACCTAAACTAAGGAAGCATGGCAGAAGGGCACTGAAGAGAAGGTTTGCTCATGGCACGGAAGGTAGGAAGCAGAGAGAAATCAAGGGAGGAGGCAGGGATACACTTTCCCAGGGTCCACCCCTAGGCTAGGATTCACCTCTGAACATCATAATTATCTATAAACTCAATAGTGGGCCAATCTTCTGATGAGTATTGTTCACTCTCAAAAGAAACACTTCCAAAAGCCCTGAGTGCACGAGACTTTGGGGACACATCTAGATACAAACCACAATGAAAGAGGTGGTGACAGCTGAATGATCACTTTAGAAACACAGGGCCAGGCGAAGGCACATGGAGTTGTGCTGTGTTGGCTTTTTCACTGTGTATTCATTTGTTTTCAATATCTTTAATAAAATAAATTGAAAGAAACCCAACATTGAAATAGCAGTTAGTGTATTTCCTACAAAACACCATTTAGAAAGCACAACTCTCCCAGGAACAGACACTGAACCGTATGGTCAGCAGAAGCCCTGGGTAGCAGCACAGTCATTTTCTGTCTCAACAGGAAGCTGCTGTCTACCTCGTTATGTGTGGCACTTACTCTTGTACTCTTTCATTTGATGAAATATCTTATCCATAATGCAATAGTAAAGACTTGGTATATTCTTAGGAATTTTTAAGAAAATTCAAATAGTACCTTATTTTTCTAATTTCTGAAATATTCACAGAAATAAGAATTAGAGTTTAAGAAGTAGACTACTAGCTGGTATCATAACCACTAGTAACTCTTAGGTATATAAAAGAATACTATATTTTTTTTAAATATTCTCAAATATTTAGCCAACTTGCTAATCAGTTTATTTCAGTATGTGTGCAATAAGGGAAAAATAATAGTTACATTAAAATATACACGTGAATGCTGGGACTGGGAGGACCCAACTAGAAGCAAACTAGCTAGCCTTTCTGGTAAGCCAAGCAAGCCACAGGAGTTCTGGGAAAGAAAAGTCAGATAGTGCCTCCTGTGAGCCTACCAGTGTGTGGTCTGAGAATCAAACATAATCCCCCTACTGTC
The DNA here is from genome assembly GCF_034190915.1 of Cavia porcellus. Lineage (NCBI taxonomy): Eukaryota > Metazoa > Chordata > Mammalia > Rodentia > Caviidae > Cavia > Cavia porcellus. Next base: position 96,984,019 of record NW_026947487.1, read on the forward strand.
CTAGCTCCCCCAACCCCAGTAATTAGCCAGCCGATTTGGAAGAATGGCTGAGTTAATAGCAACTCAGGGACATAAAGTAACTAGATGCTTGTATTGTTTGGTTGATTTTGCAGGCCTGGGGTCAGCAGTGTGAGCATCTCTTGGGACAATGACAGTATGCAACATAGCAAATGTGGGGGATTTCCTTCTAGCTTGTCTTTGAAATCCAATATTGTTCTCACTGCTTTGCTTTATTCTAGTTGCTTTTGCTTTATTCAATATCCTGTCTTGGTTGGTTGTTTTTTTTTTTTTTTCCAGGCTTGATTTTGCTATACTTGATGGAAATGACAATTATTGTGAGGATAACAAGATATGTTATGGTAGCTATTGTTGTTTTCCTAGTATCCTGTTTTGAAATTCTGTACTAATTTTGCTGCTTTGTTTTGATTGGCTTTGTTCTGTTCTGTTTTGTTGGGTTTTACTATCATCACTTTTTTCTTTATTTTCAAGAAGATAAAACCAAGGAAAATAGAAGAAAATCAATCAAAATAAACCAGTATAGGTGATACAGAACTTCAAAACTTAGGAAATCAACAATAGTTACCATAATGCCCTTTATTGTCTTCAAAATAGCTGCAGATACCCTCAGACATAGTAAAAATTGAATAGAAAAGAATACAATAAAACAATAAAAAAAAAACAGTGAATGCTATAAAGGACTTCAAAAGAAGCCAATGGTAAATCCAAAATGGCTACCATAATATGCCTTGCTATCTTTTAAAGAGTTGCTTATGCAATTTGACTTAACATAAACAAAGAAAATAAAAGAATAAAATCCAACCCAACAAAACATGAAAATGATATGATCTTCAGGCAGGAATCATCTCCTGGTGAAGCCTGCTACTCTCCTTCTGTAATCTTCCAGGAATTTATTCTCTTAAAAATATTTAAAAATATATACACATGACTTAAATTATTTGTAACAGATCATAAACACGTCATCCATGTTTTCATACTTGTGCATCTTTTTTAATATGCTTATATTTCAAAGCAAAGCTAAAGAATAGAATGTACCTTCTCAAACCAATTATTTCAGTGATATATAATGTCAGTTATTTTTGTCATCAGATTGGAATAGAACATAAACGGATATGATGGCACTCACTCCAGCTAGATTTTCAAATTTTCAATAAATTAAAAAATTTTAGTGATCTATTTCAAATCTGCAAGTGAATTAAAAATTTATTCCTGGAAATAGGTGATTGAAATACACTTGAAAGTATTTAATGCCATTAATATAATCTAACTTACCATGAATAAAAGCTTCCTTTAATAAAAATGGAACTACTGTGGACAATTACTCTAATAATGATCCCAGTAAGAAATATACTTAATTATATTAACAGAAGTTATTCATTTTCTCTTGCCTGCACCCCTCACCAGTCAACTTTCTTTAAAAAGTTTCACTATTTGGTTCACAGAAGTAGTTTGTTTCCTCTTCTCTTGCTTTAAAAATCATTATTATTAACTGCTATAGATCATCATAGTGATAGCCACTTAGCTATTCTTTATACTCTGATCTCTCTTTCATACCTCAGAGAACTGACCTTTATTGAATTTTAATTTTAGCTAAAACTTAATTTTTTATGGCTCAAGAATGAAGTCACTAAATGAAGAATTCAAAGACACCTTCTGCAGCTGTTTTTGACTTTTGGGAGTAAAGAAAATAAACAATTGTCTTCCTACTTTCATCCTGATTCTTTGTCTGTGTTCCTAACTTGAAAATGTCAGATCCTTTTGTACCCATTTAGTGTCCTCTATCAGGCCTATAAATGACCAGCTTGTGCACACAGTAAACTGTGATGTTGAAAAGTAAGGTTTTTTACTGAGACTATTATACTATTGTCATGGTTTATGTCTGTGTCTCCCAGGCCTCATGAGTTTGCACTGTGCATTTGTGATTGGTTCATTGTCTATTGCTTGGATTGATGGTGTCAGTGCTCCACCCACCTAGGGGTGGAGCCAGGATGTGATGTAATGGCAAGAAGAAGGTGTGTCTTGCTCTTTGCTAGTTCCAGCTTGCTGTGGTGGCTGCCATGAACTGCAGCCCAGCCATGCCCGCCTGTGTTGGAGTCAATTGAATGAACTGAAATCTCCAAAAACTATAAGAAATAAACCTTTCCTTTCCCAACTTTGGGCTTCAGGTATTTTGTCTCAGCGATGAGTAAAAAGTAACTAAGACAGCTATACATACAAAGTCCTATGTGTTTGTTTGTGTATTGGATTTTGGTAGTTTTTCAGCATCAGATAGATGTGCAGGAGAGATAGGTCACTCCAGTGGAAATCTATTAAGATTTGTTTCTGAGATTTTTTCCTCACCAATCCTGCAGACAGAAACAGGTTTCCAGTGTGGGGAAGATAATGAAGAGTTTTCTGAGAGTGTGAACATGATTATCTGCAGTTTAGTTTTCCAAGATACCAGATCATTCTTTTACAAATGGAATCAATGAGCAAGTGAATTATGCAGGTGCCTAGGAGAACATTTTCACACACAAACAAGCTGTAATTGCAGACCGTATGGTTTACAAGGTACGAAGCTATCATGGACGAGTTTTAACACTGCTTTTTCAGTGAGATTCAAATTTACACTGAAAACTCAAAGACCAAGAAAGCATAAATCTGATAAGAGACAACAGTAAAATTACTTCTAGGAAAACTTTCTCTATGTCTGATATTTGCATCACTGAAAGTGACAAATATGAGGGGCAGAGATTCTATTTTGTGTACATTTCCTTTGAAACAAAAGTATGTGTTTAAACTTTCAAGAAGAAATGGTTGTTTATTTCAACATTCCTCAGCACATGTTTTGCATGGAGATTATTATGATTAAAAGGGGACCATGATCAAACATGGAAAATAGGTTTATTGAATCTCTCCCTTGGATAGTAAGCATGCACAATCTCTTATTAAAAACTGCAGAATCCTAGCAACAAGCATATTTTGTTTAACCAGCATTACCTAAACTTAATTATCCACAGAACACTATTTCCCTGAAGTGACTCAACATTTTCCTAAATGTATTCTTCTGACATTTAAGTCCTAGCAGTAAAATAAGACAGTATAAGCTAACATTAATGACATATCCAGTTCCTAGTTTTGATATCTAAATATACCTACAGGTGCCATCCATTGCTTTCTACTGAGAACCCGTTTCCACATTACCATATTCAAGGGCAGAAACGCTTCCTTTAGATCTCAATATCTTCTACTTTAATGCAGATCCATTTCTCTTTTCTAGCTCCACCTTGATCTTTATGAGCCAGTCCTGAAGCAGCACCATATCAGAAATAATGCTTTTAAGTAGCTACAGCCTGAAAATGTCACCTGTCGGGGTTTTTGAAAATAAATATTAGTTTCTGATCCTTCCTTCTAAGGATCTATTCTTCCATCTGGCCATCCTAATTTTCTTATTATAGATATAGAACTTATGGATGGATTATGACAATGAAAATGACAGAGAGTTGACAGTGTGATAAACGTGTAGGTGGAAAAAGTCAAGGAAATAATCTGACTCTGGAATAACCTTTCCAAATTATAACTAACACAGACTACAGATTCTTTACAATATTTTTCTTTGTCTTACTTACATTTCTTGGTTCTGAGGAAAAATACTTGACACCAAAAGTTAAAGGAGGAAAAGTTTATTTATCTCACAGTTTGTGGAGGTTTCAGTCAAAAATCAACTGCCTCTAAAGTAGGATGCCATGGCAGAGGGGCATCATATAGGAGTAACAGTTCACAGTGGGCAGAAAGTACAAAGCAAGTGATGGACCTTAGAGGTCTACCTATTCCTTTTATATTCTAACCCTTTATATTCTATGTGTCTACAAGGCTTTATCTACCGCCTTTATATTCTAAGTATCTACCAGGATTACTTCACCAAACAAATAAATGGACTGATTTAATAATCAACCATTCTTAATTCTAGCACTCACTTTTTTAATTTCAAAGAGAAAAAAATTATAAACTATGAGTTATAGAACAGGTTAGTAGAATAGTTACACTGGTTGATACCTTGCATATTGTCTTCCTAATAGTTATTCAGAGTACAGGATATAGATATGATATCTTATTTAAACAATACTAGTACAAAATATTCTTTTCAAGGAACAGAGAGAATTTAGCTGTATAGCTATCTTAACTATCTTATATACATGTATTTTTTCCCTTTTCCTATCCCTCATTCCCCTACAAAGTTTGCCCTTTCTTTTGAACAGTTTCTTCCCAATTCACAATATCTTTTGTGAATTTCAGATGTAATTTACTTGTTCTGTTTCTCACACTATTGAAACAATATTATATCTACACGCGTGAGTGTGATTTATTTTACGTATGAGTGTGGTCTTAAGTTGCACCCATTTACATATAAAAGTCTCCAGTTTATCCTTCTTTATGGAAGACTAATACTCTATTATATAAAAAAGAAAACCATATATTTGTTTTCCATTTCTTGTTTGATGGGCACTCTAAGATTTAACTATTACAAGTTGTGCTGCTACAAACATAGGTGCACACATTCACTGGTGTTTTTAATTCTTCTTGGAAAATACCCAAAAGGGGAATATGGGTCAAATGATACCTCTAATCTTAGTTTTCTGAGGAATCTCCACACTGATTTCCACAGTGGTTGTACTTGTTCACATTCCAACTCTAAAAGGGTTCCTGCTAGCATTTGTTATTGGTTGATTTCTTGATGATAACCATCCTTTCTGGTGTGAGACACAATCTTAGTGTTGTTTTGATTTGCATTTTTTGAATGACCAGTGATGTTGAACATTTTTTCATGTGTTTGTTTCCCATTTGTATTTCTTCATCTGAGAAGTATGTATTCATCTCAGATGCCCATGTTTGGATTGGATCTTTGAATTTGTGGGACCTGATTTTGTTTTCAATTCTTTTTTTTTTTTTTTTTTTTTTTTTTGGTCTTTTTCATTTTTTTTTTTTAATCGGTACCAGGGATCGAACTCACAACCGCCTGCTTGCAAAGCAGGTGCTTATGTCGCTGAGCTAAACCTCCAGCCCCTGTTTTCAATTCTTTATATTCTGTAGATGGAAGTTTTCTAAATATTAAAACAGAAAGAGTAAACCTACCAAATAGGTAAAAATCTTGTAGATATAGGATTAAACAGAGAGTTCATGAATGAAACGCAAGCAGTACAGGAAGCATTACAAAGAATTAGCAATTGGAATCTCATCTTACTAAAAAGATTTTGCACATCAAAAAAATCTTCAATAGAGTGAAAAGAAAACCCACAGAATGAGAAAAATTGTAGTCAGTTCTAGCATTCTTAATGCTAGCATTGCACTGTGAATCAAATACACACTGTAGATTCAGCCCCCTCTGGGAAAAAACTCACCTATGACTGTACCCTTTGGGAGAACATCTAGATACAAGCAAGCCATAATAGTCTCTAACCTTGTCCATCATGGTTGCTAAGGTTTATGGAATGTTCATTTATTCCCTTCACCACTAGCAGCATTGCAGCTCAAAGCTGAGTACAGATATAGGAAGTAGTGTAAGGCAGATCATGGTCCATAGAAAGAAAACCTTAAGGCACGCTGTTACTCACCAAATGCTCCCGAGGCATCTCATTTTCTGAAGCTAATTGATTGCATGTGACTAACTCTGGCCGCTCATGTGGTAAGAAATGATATATGTAGCTTGGAAACTGTGACAGAAAATCACCATACACAATATTCCCATACATTTTCCTTTATTTCAGTGGCATAGGGTATAACTGCAACATGGGGGAATCTTTGTCACCCAAGATCCCTGGACAACTGCAAAGAATGGGGAACAACTCTTTCACTTATGTGGAACAGGAAAAAATAATCATTTCTAAAACATCACAGCTAGTGTTTCCATTATAGCCTGGCTGATGATACTCTTAAGCCTCACTAATTAAGAATTAATGACAGTTCCATAGTGTGGAATGACAGGAAGGATGTCTTGGCATGATGAATTCCTTAGATGGCAGGGCTCTCTATATTCAAAAAATAGTTTCCAGTCTCTGCTTCTGTATGTGCTTTTGGCTATTATCAATATTCCCATTAACCCCTGCTTAAAGTCCTTAATATTACATTGTAGATCTTCTCACCAGAAAGGTCCCACCTGACCAGGAGTCAGCTTTTCAGTGGCTAGAATGCGATAAGCAACTCTCTTCTTTCCCTTAAATAATTCAGTCCTAACTAGCTTCAGTTCTGTCACACTATCTTTATATAGAGTGGTCCAGCTAAATAGAAATGGAATCATAAAAACATATGTTGCTTTCTCAGTAGGACACTAGCAATGTCTGAACTCTTTATTATAATTTTATTTATTGTATGCATACTATAATATATACATTTCTCAAGAAAAGATTAAAAAGCCCAAATATATTTTTATTTATAGGGTAGCTAATAATGATATAAAATAAATTAGAACCTTTATTCTTTCTTCTACTATTAACTACTTTGAGTAAATTTTCCCTGTATGGAAAATGTAACATAAAATGTTTTTAAAATAACTGTAAAAGGCACATTAGCTTAGACTAGTCCAGCTATTAACATGACTCAGCTCAGAAGGGAGAAAAATACCATGCCCTGATTTTGACAGAGTGTAGGTGAATTCAAGGGGGGAAGAAAAGACATATAAATAACAATCTTTCAAACTTCTGTTCACGAATATTGTTTTTGTCATTGCAATTGCACAATGAAATATGAAAGTTCAATTTCCTCTTCATTTCCTTTTAATAAAACTTCTGTTCATTTCATTTCTGAAAGAAGATTGAATCTAAATTACTTTGACTTCTCTTGGCCTAACTTTGGTGAAAGCTACTAGACATGAAAATGGAGGCTTTTTTGAGTCTCACCCTTAGAAATAAAGACGAACAAGTTCCATCTACATGTTTCACTCCCTCTTGTTCTGTCCTGCCTTGTGAATACTCTTCAACAACCGTGAATATCACAATTGTCGCTCTAACTTTTACAGGCTAGTTGCAAAAGAGAAAATTTACAAAGGTCCCTGATACAAGTTTTTTTTTTTCCCCATTCCATAGCAGATGTGTCTCTTAATAATTGGAGACAGTACATTACTCTTTAGCAAAGTGGTATTTGAATTCATATGTGATGCCAGAAAAAAAAATTTTTTTGATGACCACACAAATAACAGGTTAAGCTGTTTTCAAAATACTTATGGTGAAGCCCTAACCCCTGTACCTCAGAACTGGAACATATCAGAAAAGAGAATTTTTATAGCTACAATTAGGTAAGTTCAGAGGCAGTCATACTAGAGGATCCCCTGAATGAATGTGGATTGGTGTCCTTATTTTAGAAAAGAGGAAATGTGGCCACAGAGTCACACACATTCAGAAAATGTCCCTTAAAAACTGGAGTTGTTCAGCTATGAATGAGCTAAGGAGCTGTCTCAAAGTTGGTGATAGTCCTGGAATTGCTCTTTTCTGTCCTACTTTGTGAGAAGCATGGGTTGCCCACATGTTAACATCATGCTTCTTGTTTGTTCAGCTGAGAAGATAAATACGTATGTAAGTCACGAGGTTTGGGTTATTTTATTATGCTACCCTATCAAATATCATCAACAGGAATACCACAAACCCCTCATGAACTTTCAGTGGAAATATAGTGCCTAAAACTAGGGGGAAAAATGCTCTTTTCGTTAGGTTGTAAAGCTCTTCTCATCTGACTATTGTATACTTATTCAGTCTCACACTTGTTCTGCAAGGATTGACCTTTAGAGTTTTAATCTTTATTTTTATAAGGGTGCCTCATACATTTAATACAAAATTCCATCTTAAAATGAAGCAAAATATGTAATATGAATACCTATATGGCCATGGAAGATTACTATTTGATTACGTTAAATTTTAAAACAGAGCCAAAATGCTATAAAATTCTTCATTAATAACTCCTGTACCAACCAACACTGCATTCAGTTGAAGGACTTCAATATGAAAGCACCTCAATTGCTTTCTTAACATCTAACTTTTATGCAATGTGTGCTGTGTTCTAGAAGAAACAAGGCTAAGTCTTCACTTTCCCATGGGAATTAAGGTTATTAAAGGAAAGTTTAGAGTTTCTGACTTTTGAGGAATTGGAGATAAGCAGGAATAGGATGAAATGTGTAGATGAAGGTAGAGATTCTAGTGTAAAACTGTAAGTTAAAATCTCAGGCACTGTCATCATAAATACAGAAATAAAACAAAAGGACCTTTGTAAAGCTCTTGAGATCCTCAATAATTTTCAATCTGAAATAAACAAAAAGCTAAGAAAAATATTAGCATCAAGCCCTACTAGGACTAAGAAAAATGTAATGTCCTTATGATTTCTTCCACCTAAAACAATTCTACAAATGGAAGAGATCGATACTGACAAGAAAAAGTGAAAAACCAACAAATACAGTAATTGAAAATTTCCATGTTAAAAAAACCAAACCTCTTTTGCTATTTGTTTTTGATAAATATAGATCATTGCTGAATGCAAGTTATTCTTAAAAAGCAATGTAGATCTAAGCCTATCTTGCAGAACAAAAAAGATTTATTGGGTAAGAAAATGAAAACTATTACTGAAAAGTTTCAGTATTTTTATTTTTTTTAAATTTTTCTGTGAAGGAAAACAAAAGAAGGGATTCAACAGATTTAAGAAATTAATAGATTAAGAAACTTTTTTTCTCCATTCTTGTGTTCTTTAAGAAGCTAGCCACTGATTTTGCTTGTATGCTAAAAAAGAGTGGGGAAGAAGTACATGGGCACATAGATGAGAAGGAAAGAGGTTCAGGAGCAGAGTCCTGGACTAGTTATGCAAGAGAAGAATCCAGGGCTCAAACTTGGAGCTAAACTTGAATAGAAGAAGCACGGATCATCGATGGTAGCAGGGGAAATGCAAGGATTATAGTTATGAATATAAATAGGTTGATAAACTTCAGAGTGGGAAGATAACTATAGATTTTCCAAAGACAGAATAGTTTATGTTATTATAGAGAGCAGGAAAAGGGAATTTGAAAGCTTGACATCCTTAATTGAGGTGAGATAAAGAGGTACAAATAAGTACCTGGTAGTCTACAGTGGTTATAATAAACCTCAAGTTGTCTCAGTGACCACAGCGCTGTTTTTCTATTTATTTTCCAGTTGTATTCAGTGGCCCCCGTGTGTCACAGAATAGGACTATATTATACTATAACTACACTTAAGATTTGGTCAAATAATTACAATGAGGGGTATGGATAAGAAGGTGTATTTAAAGAATGATGAGCTAAGACGATGAGCTATGTCTTCTATACTGAAAAGAATGAAAAGGAAAAAAAAAGAATATCTATAGTGGAAAAATACTCGAGTGTGTGAATTAGAGGTTTAAACAAGATAAAAGTTTTGTTTTTTATGAATTATGGGAAATTAGATAAAAGAGAAAAAAGATAAGAAAGTGGTATTACACTGGAAATTAAAAATTTGTGAATGATTTTGCTCATAGTGAGATCTCAGATATGAGTAGAGAAATGTGCCACTGAAGGAGAAAGCAGTTAATTATTAATACATTAGTAACTCATGAGACCAGGTGATTAATGAATGGCTTAGACAAATGTTAAACTTTTTTAAGATTGTAAGGAAACAATGGTGAGTATATAAAGAGTATATAAAGATCACTTGGAAAATATCCTTAACTAGTGATGAGAAGTAATTAATAAGGAAGAAGTTGTAAGTAACATGGTCTAACCTTACACACTTTTAAAGGCTCAGATCTCTAGGAAGGAGGGCAAAAATAAATACTCTAACCAGACATGCAAAAAAAAAAAAAAAAAAAAAGAATTTCAATTCATTTAAAGACCTCTGGTAATCATGGGACATGAATCATGAGACAAAAATCTTAGTGGTTTCAAACTCTCTGAATACCATATAGAAACATAAGAAACAACTAGAGCGCAAAACCACAGATAAAGAATCACCACGAGCACTATCACAGAAGAACTCACCAGAGCCCAAAGCATGATACCTGGTTTGGACACAGCAGAGTAATAGAGGGAAACAGCCACTATGTATCCACTTAAAGAGGGAGGGTCTCTAACCTGGTTAATGTTAGGGCTTCCACCTGACAACTGCTGGGGGGGAGGGACAAAAATAGTGGGGGACATAGAATTTTCACAACAGAATGGTCAGGCTCTCTGGGTGTGCAGAGCTACATACTGAAGAGGGATTTCTGGGAAGGGAGGAGTGAGAAAAGGAGAAAAGCAATGGTGCAAACAATGGGGAAGAGCTGAGAAACTTCAGGGAACAGAATGCCATATTTTGATGAAAGAATAATAAAATGATGTAGCCATTCAAATTTAGAACATTTTTCTAATCTGTATTGTACTGCAGAAATACTAAGCTCTGGACCTTTCTCTTGCCTGGGGGACATGCTGCAGCTTTCTGCCTTTCGGGAACAGTGAGGCTTACCTAGCCATGGGACCTCGTTCCCAGCCTGGCGGACCTCTCTATCTCATCTGGGGGATGCACCACAGTGAGGCCTGAAACAGTGGGGCAGGCCAAGCCACCAGACCCCGTAAAAGCCTTGCCAACCACCCTCTCTCACCGGGAGGGCACTTGGCAGCTGGCCCACCTGAAGGAGGGACCTGGGCCAAGCTGCAGGAAACTGCTCTGACCTTACCTGTGACCTTCTTTTACCCTGGAGAGCACCAGCACTACTGCCACCACCTGGAGGAAGGGGCAGCCCTGCTGAGGAGGGAAGCTTTGCTGCAACAGCGGGGAGCTATATAGCTTGAGGAGGCCTTAGGTCTACCTGAGAGGAGCCTGGGAACCTTCTCTTAATCCAGGACTTCACTGCCCAAGGAGGGACCTACACCACCAGAGGAGTCCCAAGAGTCCAGGATATAAGACACAATTTCCAACAGGCCAAGGGGAAGCTTGGAACAGCCCTTGAAGCTCGAAAACATAAGAAAATGGCAAAATGAAAGACCAAAATGCAATCTCAAACATCCAGTCCATCCCAAGAAAGTCTAGGAGCCATGTACATAGAAGAAAATGCAGGCCACATACCTGAAATACCTGAAATAATAGTAACCGAAATAAAGAAGCAACTATGGGAAGCCTTAAAGGAATTCAAACTAGAAATAATCACTCATGTAAAAAAAGAAATGATAAAAGAAATGAAGGAGATGCTGAACATATCTAAAGAAGACACAGTTAAAAAATTGGAAGAACTAAACAAAAAGATAGAATTCCTGGATGAACAATATAAGAAACAAACAGAATATATAAAGCAAATGCAAAGAGATATATAGGAAATCAAAAACTCCATCGAAGGTTGTAAAAACCACCTCAATGAATGTGAAGATAGAATTTCAGACCTTGAAGACAAGATTGCAGCCAGTGAACAGGAAAGGAAAGATCTTTTAAAAATAACAAGAAATCAGGAAATAACAGTTCAACACCTGCAAGATGACACAAAGACAAACAACATAAAGTTGATAGGGATAAATGAAAAAGAAGGGGACAATATAAAGGATGTCGCGAGGATATTTAGAGAAGTAATAGCTGAACATTTCCCAAACATGAGATTGGAAACTGATAGCAAGATCAATGAAGCACATAGAACTCCAAATAGACATAAGCAAAATAAAACTGCACCCAGACATATAATAATCACCATCCCAGAAATCAAACAAAAGAATAGAATATTCAAAGCTGTCAGAGAGAAAAAACAGATCACTTACAAAGGAAAACCTTTCAGAATCACAGCAGACTTCTCAGCACAACAATAAAATCAAGAAGAGCATGGAGTGAAGTATTTCAGATCCTAAAAGAAAATGATTTCCAACCTAGACTGATGTACCCTGAAAAACTGTCCTTCAAAATTGATGAAGAAATCAGGTACTTCCATGACAAAGAACAGCTGAAGAACTTCATGATCACCAAGGCAACCCTGCCAAGAATGCTGACAGACAGCCTAGATACATTTCATAAAAAACCACTCAACAAAGCAGACAATTAAACAGAACAGAAAGATAAAGATGCAACAGCAGAAAGACAACATGTCAACACTAAACCAATATAACACTTATAACCATTACTGTAAATGGTCTCAATGCATCAATTAAAGAAACAAACTGGCAGAATAGATCAAGAAACAAAATCCAACCATATGCTGTCTGCAAGAAACCCATCTAACTCAAAAGGATACTCACAGATGGAAAGTCAAAGGATGGAAAAAAATAGATTATACAACAGGAACACAAAAAAAGCGGAAGTAGGTATTCTGTTTGCAGACAATGTGAACTTCAATAATCATCAGAAAGGATAAAGAAGGTCACTACATACTGGTTAGGGGAAAACTTCAAGAGGAAGAGATAATTATCTTAAATATATATGCACCAAATTCCAGAGCACCCAGCTATAGAAAAAAAGTATTAACAGACACACAAAAAAACAAATTAACAGCAACACAATTCTAACATGAGATTTTAAAACACAATTGACACCAATAGGCAGATCAACCAGGCAGAAAATCAGCAAAGAATTAGAAGAACTGAATCACACCTGTGAATAAAGGGACCTGACAGACATATACAGAGTATACCACCCAACAACAACAGAATACACATTCTTCTCAGCAGTACATGGGTCATGCTCTAAAATAGACCATATATTAGCTCACAGAACATATTTAAGTAAATGCAAAAGGGTTGAAATTATCCCTTGCATGTTTTTGAATCATAGTGCATTGAAATTAGAAATTAATGATAAAAGATACTGCAAAAATCACACAAACACATGGAAACTGAATAAAACACTCTTGAGTAATCAGTGAGTCACAGAGAAAATTAAATAATAAATTAAACAATACCTACAAACAAATAAAAACACAAATCCAACTTACCAGAATCTTTGGGATGCAATGAAACTTGTCCTCAGAGGAAAATTTATTGCACTGAGTCCCCACATCAGGAAAACAGAATGAATACAAATAAATAATCTGATAGTACACCTCAAACATCTAAAAAAAGAAAAGCATGTCAAGCCCAAAGCCAAAAGAAGATAGGAAATTATAAAAATCAGAGCAGAAATCAATGCAATAGAGACTAAAAAAAAATCCAAAAAATCAATGAATCAAAGAGTTGATTCTTTGCAAGAATAAATAAAATCAATAAGCCCCTAGCCAACCTTATTTTAAAAGGAAGAAAAAGCTGAAATTCATGCGATAAGGAATGAAAAGGGTGAAATCACTACAGACTCTATAGAAGTACAGAAGATCATCAACACCTATTTAGAAAACCTCTACTCTCAAAGGTTTGATAAAAAAGAAGAAATAGACAGATTCTTAGAAACATATGAAGTACCAAAGCTAGGTCAAGAAGATGTAAAACTGCTGAATAACCTAATTTCTATTAAAGAAATTGAAAATGTAATAGTCTTTAACTACAAAGAAAAGTCCAGGCCCAGACTGATTCACCGCAGAGTTCTACAAGAAAATACAAAGACTTAATGCTAACACTCTGCAAACTCTTCAATGAAATTGAAAGGGAAGCAATCCTTACTAAGTTATTCCTAGAAGCAAATATTACTGTAGTACCAAAACCTAATAAGGGCCCAACAGAAAAAGAGAACTACATACCAATCACACTAATGAACACAGATGCAAAATACCTCAATGAAATATTGGCAAATGGGATGCAGCAAATCATCAAGAATATCATACACCATGACCAAGTGGGATTCATCCCAGGCATGCAAGGATGGTTCAACATATGTAAATTAATATATGTAATCCACCATATTAATTAGCCCCAAAATAAGAATCACATGATCATTTCTATAGATTAAAAAAAAGCTTTTGATAAGGTCCAACATATATTTATGATAAGAACCGTACAGAATATTGAATAGATGGTCTTTACCTCAATCTAATAAAGGCCATCTATGAAAAACCAACAGCCAGTATCATACTATATGGCCAAAAATTGAAGGCCTTTGCTTTACAATCAGGCACAAGACAAGGATGTCCCTTATCACCACTCCTATTTAATATAGTACTGGAAATACTAGCCAGAGCAATTAGACAAGAGAGAGAAATAAAAGGCAGAAAGATAGGAAAAGAAGAAGTTAAATTATCATTATTTGCAGATGACAAGATAATCTACATAGAAGACCCCCAAAACTCCATTGAAAGACTCCTAGATACAATAAATAAATTCAGCAATGTGGCTAGATACAAAATCAATACTCAAAAATCAATAGCATTCCTATACATTAACAACAAAATCACACAGACAGAAATAAGACAAGCCACACCCTTCACACTAGCAACCAAAAAAAATGAAATATTTAGGAATTACACTCAAGAAAAAAGTGAAAGACCTATACAGGGAAAATTATAATACAGTGAAAAATGAAATTGAAGATGATCTCAGAAAATGGAAAGATCCCTTCCTCGTGGATAGGAAGAATAAATATTGTCAAAATGGCCATTATCCCAAAACTGTTATGCAGATTCATTGCAATCCTGATAAAAAATACCATCAACATACTTCATAGATCTCGAAAAATCGCTCCTAAAATTCATCTGGAGTGAGAAGAGACCTCGAATAGCAAGGATAGTTCTGTACAGCAAAGGCAAGACAGGAGGCATCACAATCCCTGACTTGAAGTTACACTACAAAGCAACTGTAGTAAAATCAACATGGAATTGGAACTGAAACAGAGCCGAAGATCAGTGGAACAGATTAGAAGATACAACCACAACTACAAACACACTCAACCTCCTTATCTTTGATAAATGGGCCAAACAAGTTCACTGGAAGAACGACAGTCTTCTCTAAATGGTGTTGGAAAACCTGGCTCTCCATATGCCATAAACTAAAACTAGACCCATGCCTATCACCATGTACTAAAATAAAATCTAAATGGGTCAAAGATCTAAATATTAAAACAGAAACACTAAATCTATTGGAAGACAAATTTGGTAAAAACCTTGAAGACATAGGAGTAGGTAGAGAATTCATGAACAAGACTCAAACCGCATGGGAAACACTTCTCAGGGTAAATAATTGGGAGCATCTTTTAATAAAAAGTTTCTGCATGTCAAAAGAAAGCTCCAGCATAGTGAAAAGAAAACCAACAAACTGGGGTAAAATCTTAGTGAACTGCCCCTCAGACACAGGACTTCGGTCTAAAACATATAAAGAATTAAAAAAAATCAGACCCCCAAAGTTCAATCCAAAGACACAATCCAAAAATGTGCATCTGAGATGAGTACACAATTCTCAAATGAAGAAATATAAAAGGCAAAAAATACATGAAAAAATCTTCATCATTAGTCATTAGAGAAATGCAAATTAAAACCACACTGAAATATTTTCTCACTCCTGAAAGAATGGCCAAGATCAAGAAAACCACTAACAACAAATGCTGGAGAGGCTGTGCAGAAAAAGGAACTCTTCTGCACTGTTGGTGGGAGTGTAGACTGGTGCAACCATTATGGAGGTCAGTCTGGAGATTTCTCGGAAAGCTGGAATTGGAAGCCCCATTTCACCCAGCTATTCCCCTTCTAGGCACATTCCCAGAAGAACCGAAAGCATCATACCACAGTGATATATGTGCACCCATGTTTATAGCAGCACAATTTCTAATAGCCAGATCTTGGAAACAACCTAAATGTCCATCAACTGAAAAATGGATAAAAAAAGTTGTGGTATTTTTATACAATGGAGTACTACTCAGCTATAAAGAATGATCACATTGAGATATTTATACATAAATGGATGCAGCTTGAGACCACACTCATAAGTGAGATAAATCAAACTCACATGTATAAATACTGAATAGTTTCCCTATTGTAAGAAATGATAAGTATACATAAAAGTAGTGGTAATCATGACTCCCAATCATATTGGTTTGAAGCCACATAATGTTTTCACTCATTAATTGGAATGATTTTAATCTGGGTGGTTCGATTTTATTGTCTGGGATAGTACAAATAGCAATTTTGAAGAAAACAAGACATCATAATAGCTTGTGCTGATTTAATATCATCTTGTCTTTAAGTTCCATCAAGCTGTTGTTTATCAGTTTCCATGGGTTGTAACATGTTGTATCTTATTATATTTTAATATATGTGATAGTATAAACTAAATCTTTTATAGGCAAAGAGATAATATAGAAACCATTGTCGTTTTCTGTTAGCTGGTTCTAAGTAGCCTGTACTTCTTACATTCTCTTGAATGACTTCACACTCTTAATATGTTTGATGCTATGATATACAAAGTTATACTCAAATAATTCAAGGAAAGACACACTATGTTGACTAATATTATGCCAGGTGGTGAAACATAATGATGTTAAATTGTTTGGTTCTGACCTGTGTTGTTCTGTTACTATGTCCTCTTTTATCTCAATCTCCCACTTTTTAAAATTAATTTATTTTTTCTTATTTTTTTAATGAAGGGAAAACTAAATTTAAAAATAGTGGAATATGTTACAGTAACTTTTTTGTTTTCCTATTAACCTGATTTGAACCTCAGTATTTCTCTCCCCATCTTGTTCTGTCTGAGTTTACTATATTCTGTTCTGTTTGGTAGTATCAAGTTTGAGGGTATACATAAACACTTTGAAGGCAATAAGATTTACTATGAGGCCCATTATGGTTTGACTATTACCTTCTTTTGCAGTCCTGTGAGGCCTCCAGTGTAGGTTTTATTGGTCTTGTTCTGTACTGTTTTGTTCTATTCTAGTGTACCTGATGACATGGGCAACTCTTTTCCAGATAGCAAGAGGCATAATGGTAATCATTTTTGATCACCTGGTATTCTAATTTTGCATAATATACTATGTCCATCCTTCTGTTCTAACTGACTCTGTTTTGTTTTGTCACATTTGGTTTTATTCTCTTCAAAAAAAAGTAATAAGAACTATGGGAGTAATAAAACCCAAAATGTGTAATTGTTATTTTAAAAAAAGAGAGAGGAAAAGAAAGTGGCCTAAATGATATAACTGCATGTATATTTAAGTGGGTAGTATAGAAAACCATATTACTGAATTTTTTTGTTGGATCATTGAACAGAACTGTCTGCAATCTCACTGTATGAGTGTCCACTTTGAATGATTTAATTTTGTAATTTGGAAAACTGTTTCAAGATGACAGTATGTAATCTATTAACTAGTGATTTCTTACTGTATATTTTTTCTTGAATTTTTGTACTACTTGTACCCTTTTACTGCTTTGTTTTTTTTGTTTTGTTTTGTTTTTCTCTTTTTTCTCTTTAAATTAAAAAAAGAACATTAAAAAAAGAAATACTAGGCTCTTAAAACTTAAACACTGAATGTCAAAATTAAGGTTTAAATAAACATGGTACAGATGAATATGGGAATTCTCAAATATTATGCATTAATTCATACATATATGTATGGCATTAATTGTTTTATTAAATGCATATACTGTTTCAAATATCGTGGATTTGATATTCTCCATTAATTTCACATGAAATGTTAGTTTTCAAAAATTTGCTGATAAGCCAATGTTCTGTCCATAAGTTACATATTTTCCCCATTCTCTGTTATAATAATAATGAATGTCTTTAGCATCAAATTGTGCTCTTGAAAAAGCATTTCTTAGAAATAGGAGCTGAGGCTTCTTTGAAAAATCGTCAAGTTCAGTACTGGCACAGAAACTGCACATAAAGCACTGGGAACATCATGTTGCAAAATGTGGGACACAAAATCAGAGAAGACCATTAAGATCATGTCACAAAAGATGTGAAACTCATTTTGAATAGGATCCACTAATCAAAGATGAAACAATTTGAGCTCAATAAGGATCCTAATCACAGTGGACAAAAGAATATGTTGAAGTGCACCATGAATATGTGACCAGCACAATCAGATTGAATTTTATGTTGTATTATTGAGTACAGAATTTGTAATGGAAGGTAAGATATGAGAAGAAATCTGCAGATTAAAGGGAGACTTAAAAGATAAGTCAAATGAAGAAGAACTTTGCATGCAATAATAAATTTTAGGTTCTGGATATACTTATAGGTGTTCAGAAAACTATAAGAAAAGTGATTGATGTAAAAGTCAGTATGCTGAGTATTTACTACAAGGAAGGGACATCAGCATATGGAAGGGGCTTCTGATGTGATTAGCAGGTTTTCTGTGGATCCTGAACATCATTCATCACATATTCATTGCTTTCTCTACTTGTATTTTATTTCACAAAGAAATATATTTTAGATACTTAAGAAAGTTGTAAATATATTATGTCCTGCAGTTAGAGCTCACTTACAACAAGAAAATGAAAGAAACATTTGAGAGCATAAAAGGTGGCAGGAAGGACTTCCTGGAGAGAGAACGGTGTGCTCACAGGGTGCAGAGAAGAGCTGTGCAGAAATTCTCAGCCTCAGTAGGCATCCCAGTCACCTGGAGGGTATGTTAAAACACAGGTTTCTCAGTCTGAACCCACAACTTTGGAGTCAATGGACCTAGGTTCATGTTTTGCATTTTTACCAAGTCTTGAAGTAATATTTATTTGGCTAAATCAAAGATGATTTTTTCAAAACTACTGAGTCATTGTGTCAAATAGGGGGAAAAAATGTAAGTTAGGCTGCTCTTTGGACTGCCTAAGGTCCCATGAACCTAAAGTAAGAGAAATATACTGGGCATAGTAGTGCATACTTAAAATCCCAGCTCTAGGACGGATGAGACAAGAGGACCACTGTGAGTTCCAGACCAATGTGAAGTACATTGCAAGACCCTGTCTCAAAAAACAAAGCAAAATGTTAGCAAAAATATAAGTACCTTGAGATTATTTCTAATGCCCTTTTCTGCACTGATCAGTGAAAATTATTTATATGTTACATGCTAGTTTTTGGGAAACTGGGTCCATGTGGAGCTGGGTGAAATGACTGAGTTAGTCAAAATTAGAGGGGTTCACTAGGACCCTAATCCCTTTTATGGTAATCTTGGACACAGGCCCTTGCATAGTTACCTCGAGTCTGTACTGGATCAAAATTTCTAACCTATTGGTCACCTCTTCCTTGATACAGTAGTAAAAATGCTTTGCTTTGACATGTACTGTTTTGAGGCCACCAGGGCAAGTTTAGCATTGGGAGAGTGGCAGACCTCCCTTAGCTCCTGTAACCTGCTGTGACAAGGATGCTGTTATATTTTCATTCATGTTCATCACAACATTCTCTGATTTCTCTAATGAAATAGACATTTAGGCCGCTATGGGACTATTTGTGCCAGCTTACTAATTGTGTCCTACTAATGCTTGCATATTATTTTTGTCTCAGTTCTCCAGTCTCCCATGTTAACTAGTAACTATTTTCATTATTGATATAACAAACGTGGGTAGAGTAGCACATGTTTGGTTTTTCCAATGGCTTGGATGTTTACAAAGACCCTGAAAAGCAGGTGATTCTATCTTCTTGTGAAGAAATCTAGTTGCATGGAGTGTAATGTGATTGTTAAAGTTCTCTTATAAGATTACTGACAAAATTCTGGTTATAAAGAATGTGCCAGTTTGGTCTGCTTTCAAAATTCATACAGTTTAGGATTAGAAATCAAATAACAGGAAAGCATAGTAGAAACCACAAGTCAGGATATACAATTCTTAATTTATTAATGAAGAATTTGAGTCACAGAGAAGTTATCTGGGTACAGATTATGCATAGACAGGTATATATTTAGATAAACAGGCAGGTACTGAATACCTTTTTTCTGACTGGCATGTTTCTATGCATTTTAATGGAACTTATTTCTGTTAAATCTCACTTTCTGATAAACCGGAGCTAAGTATTTTAAATACTTATCAAACAGAGATAAAGTAGAGAATCACAAAAGTTTATTCTCTCTCCCTACTGGTACAAATCTAAATTTGCATTTACTTTAATGCATTATGAATACAATTGCAGTGATCTCATTTCTAATTCCATCTACTCTTTTCTAACCACACCCTGACCTTTTATCAACTGTCAGCTCTCTGACTTTGACTTTCAAAAAAAATAAAAAAACAAAATTGCCCAAACCTCAGAAACCTAGCTTTCATATACGTACTATTTAAACCTCTAGATCTGTTTTAATTTCGACACTTTCTGTGATAAGATTGATTTAGAGGAGAAAGTTTGGGCATTGGGGAAACGGATTTAAGTAATGCCTCCAAGTTTAATTGCAATATGCTTACTAAAACGAAAGCAGACCAAAGCCAATGAACTCTGAGGAAAAAACAAATCACTATCAAGAACACATCTCAGATGGGAACTGATTTAGACCTTATTGCTGATGTCAACATAATCAATAGGATTTATCTTCAGAAACAGGTTCACTGATCTAGAGTAAGAATGACTTGATTGTAAAGCTCCACAAATTCTCACATTCTGACTTGGGTTCACTGATCTAGAGTAAGAATGACTTGGTTATAAAGCTCCACAAATTCTCACATTCTGACTTCTGAGAAGAGTCATGTTCCCCTTGATACAGAAACACTTAAAGCCAAATTCGTTGGATGCTCCTGGGCTTATAGGTGTCTGCTCATTCATTCATTGGCAGACTTGTGTGGAAAGGGAACAGACTGTGAAGTAATACAGACTAAATGCTAGAGCTGATTCTACCACTTATTATAAACCATATTTCCTTTAGCTCGAAGTAGGTCCATTCCACCTTGGAATCACTATAGGTGTCATAATAAGATAATAAACATAAAATGCTCTCCTGTGATTGTTCAATTCATTGATATTTGCTATCACTGAGATCATTACACATGCTGTTGTGTTATACGCATTTTTGAAATGATGGAATTTTGCAAACCAGATTTTGTTCTCATGGTCTGACTTGCCAGAAAGTCATCACAGGGAAGATGAAAGAAAAAAAAAGTAAGATAAAAATTATTTCAGAAAAAACAAGATGGGAGGCTCTTGAAGCTCTCTGGCTCTTGGCCACTATCAAGGCTTTAGATTACTTTGCCTGCTCAACACCTTTGCTGTGATTAGTACTGAAAGTAACGTTGGGGGCCTCAAAGGAGGCTGCTTTTTCCGAATCCACATTTCCTGTGTGGCTAACTTCCTTCCTTAAGTCTAGGCCTCTGGCCAAAGCACAAAGATCAGGAGGAGGCATGCTTTTATCAGGAAGGAGTGCACAGATGAAAAGGAGAGGGGAAGGGAATATCTGTGGGCTTCTTAATGAGACCCCTCCTTGTTGTGAGCCCTCTGGGCTGAGAAATCACTGTGCAGCTCTTTTTGCTAATGAGCATGGTCATAGCCATAGAATAACCTTTAAATGTTCAAAAAGTTTGGAATTATTTCACGCAGTTCCTCCTCTCATTTGGTGTGCTAAGAAACAAGATGATATATTTCAAAATGCAATTCTGAAGAAAACAAGTTACTAAGCACAAATTTAGCAAACAAGTCTAGGATATAAATCCTTCGTAAGGAGCATGGGCTTCCACCTTTTTTATGTGCTGAAGGTCTGCAGGGAGAGAGCCTTCTTTGAAATCCTCCATAATGGGCAGTTAGCCAACTGAGGCACAGGTCCTCTGTCATAGCCACACGTCCGGCAGTTTTACACCGAGGAAGATTTCCTCCTTTATTCATGGAAGTTCAGTGAACACACAGTAAACAGGATGTGAAACTCATATTCCTTCATCCATCCACCTTCGGTCTCTTTTTCCTTCTTCTTTTAAATTGTGTGCATCTTACAGAGAAGACACACTTAGAAGGAGTATGGTTTTCTCACATTTAGGAAGCCATGAGAACACACAAAACATATTGACTAGATTTCTAAATGTCTGTCCTGATATTGACAGATTTCCCACTGGAACTGAATAGCTGGAGCATCTTATTTCTACTCATTCATTTTTATTAAACACAAATGTGTGCATACATTATGCTTTGACTTTTAATTTTTAAATTTAAGGGAGAAGGAAAGCATTTTTCATGGTTGCTAAGTCCTAGCTGGTTTATCAGCAAATCTTGCACATTCAGTCATGCTTTTCTAATGAATTGCTGCTGTCAATTTAGTTTTCATAAACACACCAGTGCAGTGACATGGAGAGTGGTGATTCCAGAGACCTGGTCTGAGATACCCCAGGGTGTCTCCAATTATTTCCAGGTGGGAGTTGAGAGTGTCCTGAAATTCTCTGACAAAACTAATTTTAATCCACTTGAATTTGCAAAATTGCAGTCCACGAATAACTTTGATTAAGAAGAAAATTTCAGAAAATCAAGTTAGTCTCAGTGGGGTATTACAAATGGAAAAACAAACAAAAATCCTTGATACAAAAATTCATAGCCAATTACATTTTCCCTGCTTTTGTCCACACTGCGTGTAGCAACTCCTATGGTTACCCCAAATCTTGGGTATATACTAAGATACAATCAAGAAAATAGGAACTCTAACACTTATTTAAAATTTGCAATATCTACAGCATCATAAAGGAGGTTTTTGCATACTACATTTAATTACACATATGTAGTAACTTGATGAGGTAGAAACACTGTGGACCATTTTACCTGAATAGAAACTGAAAGCTTAGAGATAATAAATGATAACTCGGAACTCAGAACAGACAAGTTATGGAACTAGTATCTAAACTTAGATCTAACTCCAAAATCCATATATTACTTCTTAATTGGTTTTTGTAAAAACAATGTGGAAACATGCAACCAAAGTATGTTCTGCTTGAGTCCTCAAAGACGTTTGAGAACTCAAGGATAATTAAGTGATAGAATATAAAATAAAAACATAAAATTTTAGTAAATAAGTAAAATTATGTGAGTCATTTATGTAAGCTGGAGGACATAAAGGCACATTTTATGGCCTAGAGTGTGCAACTTCTTGGAAAATTAGTTAAATACAAAGACATGGAGATGAGAAACAAACATGCTAAGAAATGGAGATGGTAGGAGAAAGCTCACTCAGTCATAAGAAGACCGGGTTCCCTAGAGTGATTAGTTTGGAAAGAACAACAATATCTCTTTGGTTAAGTAGAATGTGCCCAGGCTCAAAGAGAAAGGTTAAGGTTAACTCTTGGTACAGAGTAGACAGTTGCCTCTTGCCTCATTTAGTTATCTAGTTGCCTTCTCCCTTTCTGTCTTCCTCACTTCCTTCTTTCCTTTTTTCTTTCCTCCCTTCCTTTCTTTACTCCTTCTCTTCTGCTTTCTTCCTTCCTTCTCCTCCTTTGCTTATGCTGTCTGTCTGTCTGTCTGTCTCTCTCTCTCTTTCTCTCTCTCTCTCTGACACAGACCAATATCTCCATCTCAGAAATTTCATTTTGAGGCAGGGTTTAGCTAAGTTACTAAGATGCCCAGGTTGGACTCAAACTGTGGCTTTCCTGCCACCCGTCCTGTAGAGTTATGTCTGGGATTGTAGGTATGTGTCACACCTCCTTGCTGATTCTGTTTTTAAGTATATGTATTAAATATGTACTTTGCGTCATGATAGGAAGAGACACGTTAAGAGCTCTGCACCAGCAGGAAGTGAAAAAATCTGGGTTTGAGCTTTATCACATGTGACTGAAAAAGTTATCCTCTTCTGATACAAAATTTTATCATACCTTAAAAGGAAACCATAGCATGATATTTATTGCATATGATTGGATTTATAGCCCAATCTCCTCACCAAATTATTTACCATTAAATTAACTGGCTATTTGATAAACAATTTATTAACAAACAATTCATATTTAGTATGCTTTTATAGGACTCTAGATCTCAATTCATACCAAAATAGTACAAAATATAAAACAAAGCTTGATCACTCCCAGTCCTTTTCCATGTCAGTAGGTGCTATCATCATCCATGCTATTCTCAAACCAGAGACCAAAAAGGCATCTTTGATTTCTTTTTGTCTTTTTTTTACTGGTGGATTTTTGCATTACATAATGAACGCATTCTTATGGGGCACTGTTACATGTGCAAATCCACATTGTAGTTGCTTTGCTTTCCCTTCCCCTCCCCCATCTCCCATATCAGGTGTAACTATGGACATGCCAGCTCTGCCTTCATGTTCTGTCTTGAAATTTTCTTTCTTTTTTTGGTAAATTTTTCTCTATCTTTAGCACTACTAGTTCAATTTAACCTT
The DNA here is from genome assembly GCF_034190915.1 of Cavia porcellus. Lineage (NCBI taxonomy): Eukaryota > Metazoa > Chordata > Mammalia > Rodentia > Caviidae > Cavia > Cavia porcellus. Next base: position 97,008,114 of record NW_026947487.1, read on the forward strand.
CTATTGTTCATAGAAGAGGGATCACATCACCAGCTTGGTGACATAATTTTTATTTCATCTTTCAAATCTGAATATGTCTAAAATATATATTCTCCAAAACATAGCAAGATAAGGTACTTGAAAAACACATGCTGTCTACAAAATTTTGTCTACCCTCATTAGAATAAAAGCCAAATCTTGCTTCTTAGATTCAAGCTCTAAAAAATCTATTTCCTTCATTTTATTCAGTATCACTTATTAATCTATTGACTCTATATTTCTTCCTATTCTTAGCTATACTGCCTTCTTTATAATTTTCTATCTAATGAGGTCATTCTTGCCACTTTAAAATCTCGAGGCCCACTGGGACCAGCTGTTTATACTCTTAAAATAGTATTCCCCTGATAGGGTTAGAAGTGCATGTCTGTCACATTCTTGTCACTCAAGTATGACACAAATGTCATGTCCTCATATAATCCATCCTCATGCCCATCCTAAGTTTGACACCTTATTATTGCCTATCATTTTTTCCATCTGTTCGCTTATTATTGTGCTTATCATTATGTAAGATTTTTCTTACCTATTCCTTTTGGATATGTTTATTTTCTCTAGCATCACTAAAGTAAAGTTATATGAGTTCCAGGAAACTTCTTGTTCATCATTTTATCTTTAGACATTGCAATATACCTGTTGCTTAGGGAGGCTCCGTAAGTATTTGCTGCATTAATAAAACAGTCAACTAGTGTTTGAATAGGGTCTTGACATGAAGAAGTTATTGTTTACCAGGCAATTGGAAATAATATACAGGCTTATTTGAGGAAAACATGACCTGAATCCAGATGCAACCTAGGAACTTATACCAGGAAGAGAAAATAAATAAATCCTGTACAATATATACAAAAAGAATGGAACAGACCAAAAAAGATTAAAAAAAAAACCTGAAAATCATAGAGCACTATGAAAATTTTCAGATACTGAAAGGCTTTAATATTTCTCCTTCTCCTGAGAGCTTGTGTAAATATATGAGTAAAATACAAATCAGTTGTTAGGAGTAGGGAAGTGATGCCCTTAGAAGTAACATGATTGATTCAAAGAAAAATATCCTTTGAGCAATCTTTACACCTAAAACTTTGAGAAGATCCAGAATCACTTTTCTATGAATCTAAGTACAGAATAAGTTTCTCTGTCCTTAGGTTTTGTGACCAGTCATGCAACTTTTGTAGGCAATGTGAGGAAATCATATTGGAAATGTGGCCGTGAGCTAAGACATTTCCTCTCACACTTCTGTTCCGCAGCTTAGCTGTTGTTTCCAGGAAGACACAAGTCACAAAGAGGAAAGCTGCTTCTAATTTGAAGCCTGAAGGTAAGCCTGCTTGAATCTAATCTAGGTCAAGCAAACTCCAAACAAGGTGAAGAGATGTGAGAAAGAATGAATATTTACTGTCTTAAGATACTGAATTTTGGAATTATTTCCTTAAGTTGCACTGTGTCAAAGTCTGATGAATGCAATATTGTTAGAAAATACAGAGTTGCACTTACTAAAATAATTGAACTTACTAATGAATGACTATAAAAAACTACAAGTAGATAAGTAATGACTGAATGCTAAAATTTTTAATTTAAAAAGATTTGTGTCTTTATTCCGCCCTATATAATTCTTTCTCTCTAATAATGTTTTTTAAACTTTATTCACTGATTCACTTTAGTGCTAATTAAATTTTAATTATTTAGTGACATAAATAGTTATATGTCAAGATTTTAATAGAAACAAAATAAAAAGTGTCTTATAATTTTGATATCTGGGTTTCTAATGAACGTTTTTGCAAAGAATTCCCAAAATATGTAAGTATATCCTCAGATCATCTACAGTGTTCCAAACCCAGATTTCAAAATGTCAACATAACCTCCTGGGTGTCCCAAACTTATCCTAAACAGAAATAATCCAAACGCTACTTATTAACTTTCTCACCTTTCAACCAGCAATCTAACCCCATTCAAGTTTTTCCCATCTGTAAATCTGTCATCAACTTATTCAAGCCAGGAAGTCTGAGATCAACATCTTCCTTTTTTCCCATTTCCAATCAGCTTTCTCACTCTATCAGGTCGAATTCCTAAATATTTCTTATCTCCAGCCAATTTTCTCAATTAAATGTCATCAGTATTCTTGAGAAGATCTTTCATTATACTTAAAAACCAATTTATTGTAAGAAATATGTCATAGAAAAGAATGTGTGATGAGTTTATGCAGTTATCAGTACAAGCATATCATTAGCTTTTTCATGACTAGAAAATCTATATTCATTTGTTAAAGGACAGTGAAAATACCATCTTTATGCAAAAAATGAGGGCAGCAAGCAGGGAGAACCGAAATAAGTAAAATGCATTACGCAGAAGTTTTTCCTATAAGCTGAAAAAGGAGAAATGGAGAAAACTCAAATAAAATATCTGAACCATTTCTCATTTCAAACCTTTAATGAATAACTCAGACTTTAGAAAATCAAATTTATTTTTTCTTAATCTCTCCTAAATATTTTAGAGTTGTCTGACACACTAATTTATTTGCAAAAGGAAACAACAGACACCAGAACTTCAGTTTTCCTTGTTAAAATGAATAAATTTTGGCTTTGTTTGAGGTTAATCTTAGCTAGAAATTTACATTACCCAATCAGGAGTTAATAAGCCCCATAGGGAAAATCAAATATCCCATAAAAATTCCACAGGAAATTCACCAATAAATCATGGCAAGCTCAGGCAGTATACATAGAGATTTCTATTCCTTCTAAAGTCTATTAAAAACCTTTAAATCCTGCTTTAGACAAAACATAAAGGAGGGCTGGGAGCTCTGCCATTCCTGAGAGGCCTTTCAATTTCCACATACTAATATTTAATCATTGAAAATGTCTGTATATCCAAAATGAAATCATTTAGGCAAGGTATATAGAACACATTAATTTTATATAAACTTTTTCTGACATGGAGTGATTTACATAGAGAGAAATAAAATCCCAGAAAGTGAGCAGAGACCATCCTTCTTCTGCTCATCCTTTATCAAAACAGAGTTGTAAAGTTGGTTTAAAGTGGCCTTTGGAAAGCCATTCTTAATGACACCTTTCCCATCTTTCTGTCAAAACACTAATGAAGACACTGACAGACGTGAGGAATCACGGCTCTGGAAATGACACTTGACTGTCTATTTTACTATCAGAACGTGGGAGGAATTTCTACTAACCTCAAGTCCAAAGGCAAAAGAAAACAAAAATCACTAGAACTATAGCGTGCTCAATCTCTTGCAATAAATGTAAGGGAGTAATACTTACCCCACGGTCAGGCCTCATTTCATGAGTTCATATTCTGTTACACATTGGAGGCTGCACAGGCTGTTCCCTCTCATAAAACATGTAATGCTACTTTGTCATTTGATTATGTGGTTTCCAAAATATTTCTCCTAATCATGAGAATTTTTATTCCATTAATATCTTCATTTTTACACCAAAATGTCTGAAAATCTAAGCATTTTATCTTTTGAATTCATTCAGAGTATTAGAAAACCAGAGGCTGAGAATAGCAAGTGATTGCTTCTTATTAAGTCTGTGGACTCAGAAAGAGGCTTCTTCACATTCATATGAACACTAAAGTATAAATAAATACATATAACCCATTGTCAAATGCCAAAACTTAAACACAAAAAGTACTCTGGGCATTAGCATATAGATAGATAGATAGATAGATAGATAGATAGATAGATAGATAGATGATAGATATCTATCAATAGATATATGAATGGAGAAAGTAGATTATTATCCTGAATAACCAATGAAATGATGAATGGCCCTCTCTTGAGAAAACAAATTTCTGAAGCAAATAAATCATATATATTATATTTGTAACTTTCATGCAGATCAATAGTGATTCTCTGAACAAGAATAAGCTTGACCTCACTAAAGCAGTTTTAAAATAAGATATTTAATATATAATTTGACCCATTTTCATATGATTTGGGTCATATTAAATTACATTTTGTTCCGTGTCAAGGAATGGAAAAAAGCTATCTAAAATCTTAATGCTAAAAGAAGTTTTCGGCACTGTGAATTAGAAGAGCAGAACCACTGTGACCTCTCTACTCTTCCAAAATGCTTTAGTTGGTGCATGCTTGTATAATTTCCAAGGTTTCCCTTCTTTGTATTGAAAATGATACTTTCAGTTGCATTTGAAGTTCTTAAATTGGAAATGAAAACACTTAGATTTGACTTACATACGTATATTTCTTGCTTGGAGTTGGCTACCAACTTTCTCTGTGTATTTGCCCACAAATTTGGAAGGCAAGGAGGGACTTGCTTTGTAGTTTTATCTATGGCCTGTGGAGTTGAAGGTTGGCCCAAAATTCATGGATCCCAGGGCATGCGCCCCATCCTCGAGCTAACATGATACTGAAGAAAAGAACTCACAAGTTGCAGAATTCCTGAGTGTAGTTATCAAAAACTTGCTGGTGGAAGAGCAGTCCTTGATAGCAGCAAGACCAAGCACATCCTCACAATCTTGGTAAGAAGAGTCCTTTGAATTAAAATAGAAATTACCACCCCCAAGACAGAATACATTTGCTTTACTTTCAGCTAATTTCAAAGATTCAGACTCATGACTGGTTCCTGGGGTCTAATCATCAAGCTCCACATAATATTTATGATATGCTGGAAAATTATGCAAGGGAAGTCAACCAGGCTTACTCAGTGGGTGTCATGGTGGTTAAAACTCAACATTGCTACAGTCAAATCAAGCCAAATCCATACAGGAAGTAGCTAAGGTGGGATTTTGGAGAGAAGTGATGAGGTCTCCAATCCCTGTTCTTGCCCTGGAAGCACTTCAGCATTCATTTATTTTACACAGTGGTCTCCTGCATGAAAAAGCATCTTGTAATATTACCTTTTTCTTTTCTTCTTACACCAAAATAAAATCATGAAAGCAAAGGAACATGACATTAAATACTTCAAATTATTCATGTATTAATACTAAGTCAACCCCCTGTACTTCCTTTCAGTGTACAGTCATTTTAAAAGTTTTATTAGTATATTTTTGCAACATATAACATTACATTCACCTTGGAAATTTGGTGCATATGTGTATCACATCTTAATCATTTTTATTTCTTTTTGCCCCTCATTTCGTTGTAATGTCTGTATTTGAAGTAAAAGATAGGACTATCCCACATTAACCTAGTTAATGTAGCGGTATCAAAGGTGTAATGTGGGCATTGGTGCAAGTAAAGTAGTTACAGTTTCCTAATTTTAAAAGTTCAAATATTTTACAATCAGTGTGATAATCCTGAAGGATACTAGCAGTGAATTTTTAATTTTTTTCTGATTTTATTTATGCAAGACATTTTCCTAGTCTTAGAGGTGACAGAATAAAATGTAGGAAAACTATTTCTTTGACTCTGAAAATATTGAAATAAGACAATGGGGAAAAATCAACTGCCGAACAGCTGTGTCACAGAGCATTATATTCAAATGGTTGGAATTTCAAAGACTTCAGAATTTTCAATTTTTAATCATAAATTTTACTTTAATATCCTGATATAGGTGATGAAAAAATGTGGAGTGTAGTTCAAAAGAAATATAGCAGCATGAGGAGCCATTGAAAGATCTCCTTGAGATGTATTAGCTGACGCTCTATCTCCATCAGTCATAAATTTCTGTAAATTTTATTCCTCTTCAGTACAGTGGTAAATAATTTTATGGCTTAGCAACAATTCCTATGCAAACTCTTAGGTATATATTTAAAAAGAACAAAATTTTTCTCTTCCAAAATGTGACAACATTCAGATGCTGCAATGCTGTCTCTTCAATTAAAATAGCCTCTCCTAAACCACTTTGGCTACATGTAGTACAGTGAAGATTTATTTTGAAAGCTGTAATATAACCAAGATGCAAAGCAAAATAAAAGAATAGACAATATACCGAGTGCATGTCTGTTCTATTCCTGGCCCTGTGATAACTACTGAAGACTCAAAGAGTAATCCAATATGACTCTCCAAATACCTCTTCAGACCATACGTGAGTGGCTGGAAATAAACAGTGTAACACATAAGAAATAAGGCACATGTAGAAATAAACATTGGCACATGTTGAAGTACAGCTGATTAGAGAAGTCTAAACTGGCAAGAAACAAGATTAAAATTTCTGAAATGGAGAATAAAATCATAATAAATACAAGAAAGCAGGCTATGGCTTAAAACAAGTCTAAATGACAAAATCCCATTTTGGCCACTTGCTAATTATGTGACGTTGAACAGGTTCTTACATTTTCAGTACTTTAGATATATCATGTATGCAAATAAAAAGAAAGTAAATTTCACCCAAAGATCTTGTGAGGATAAAAAGTTATGGGAATAATTTTTCTTATTGCCAGACACACAGGAAAAAGAAATAATGACCCTGGATAGCTATCTAATTATTACATAATTTCGGCCTTAAACATATCATTGTAATGTTGTAAATCTCAGTGTTGTTTTACAACCATAAAGAATCCAGATGTCATGATTTACATGGACACACTTGAGGTGAGGTTTGATCACTGATGTCTTTGTCAAAGATCTCTGGCTGTTGTGGGAAGTATCCCATATAGGAAGTATTCCATATGGGAAAGTATCATGTTAAGGGAAGTATCCAAGTGTCTATGGCATAAGTTATCATCAAGAGCAAAATTTGAATTTTATGAGATATTCTCTATCTTTTAAATAAACTGACTCCAAATTACAGCATAAATTTAAATAAAATAGCAAAAATTTTTCCTTACTTGGATTGAAATCATGTAAAGTCACCATGGTTAGCTCATGTCAGTAAGATAGCCTGGGGTAAGAGTATGACTTAGAATAATGATCATAGGAAAACTAATTAGCTGTTCCTGAAGTCGTGAGACATAGGCCTGATAAAAGTAGTATTTTTATCATCAAAAACTTTGAAACACCTCAACAAAAATTACAATTAATATCTCAATTCCCTGAATCAAGCAGTCTGGAATTTTTTTCTTAGTTGTAACATTAAACATAAATAAAACAAATTCATGAAGAGGCTCCATGAATTTGTAATTATAGATATTATCGGCAGAAGAATTATGAGACAGTGTAGGACACATGTCACAATACCTTTCAGCAATGCCCTTCATTTCCATTGCTAGACATTAGTGAATATGAAATTTTTAAAAGAACATTTCTTTTGAAATATGCTTGGAGTTAAAAAGGGAAATTTTTCCTGCTATCAAAACTAAAGAAATAAATTACAATATCACTCTTTAAGAAGAGTATAATTTCCCTAAAGATATTACCTTATGAGGTGCTTTTCCTACAATGATATAATCAACCAAATCTCAAAGGGAAGAATAAAGTGAATACACCCTTTAATAGTGTAAAATGAGAGAGAAAGAGAAATATTCACATCACCTGGTTGGGATACGCAAGGCAGTATCACTGTGCCGAAGTACAATTGTCATGTTCTTAATTCAGAGTTCTAAAAGTTTTTACTTTTACAGCATATCTCAACATTATTACAGTTGACAGTGAATATTATCTCTTTGTAGAAAGCTGTGGCAGGAATAAAGATTAACAGAACAGTAGATTTCAAAACTGAATGATAAAAGAAATAGCCAACAGGAGATCTAATTACTTTGCTCCAAATCTAGGTAGTAAAATCCTCTGCTAATGCTGTCACCAGAGGGATCAGAGATACAATCTGCTTTATTAGTTATTAATAAAAAATCAAACTAACTATTTTATGCATACATATTTGGGTTGCACCAAGTGTACCCTGAAATATTTACATCATTCTTGTTTGGGAAGTAGATGCAGATCACAGTGTAGAAAGAAAAATAATGAAAACAGCACTTTGATCATGAAAAAATTGGAAAGCACTTTATACTCTAACTGAGCCCTTAAACCATTCTGTGTGACAACACAGTATTAGTATTTCCACTCTATATATCTGAGGCTCAGAGATAGAATATCACTGGCACCAAAAAGGGCTGGAAATAGTAATTAAGTGTCTTGATTCCAAATACTGAGTATTTCTCTCCAGATCCCATTACACTTCGTCAGCTTTTGCTTTGTTTCGCTTATTTCTCTGAGATCTCTGAGGACCTGTCCTGTGTACCATTTATCTAGCTCTGTATCATGTTGCTTCCGTAATTTCCAAAATGTGTTCTGTTGTGTTTGATTCCTATAGTGGCCCATAAAAAAGAGAGAGAGATTCATGATAAAATTCATTTGGGAATTCTGCATAAAATATTCATTATTTCCTTCTAACAATGTTCTCCAGCTTAACAGAAATTCTGAGAAGTCCTATAGGAAGAAATTATGGTTGAATAAGTTCATACATGCATTTACCAAATTTGTATGACTACAGACAAGTTTTTAAAGTTTCCCCAAGATAATTATCTATACTCCAAAAATACTCCCATCAATCAGGGTAAAATAGTGGTAAATTATTCCCAAAAGCTTCTGTAAATTATACTTAGTCTATGGATACTTGAATATTGTTCTATCAAACAAGTAAGTCTATTTAGTTTGGCCTTATTAAGTAATTAAATCATAAATGACACCATTTCCTATCTGGGACTAGATCTTCAGATAAATGTTTAGATTCAATGCTTGCTTTTATTTAAATAAAATTTAGGCTAATTACCAGGGACACAACATGCAGAGTTTTTAAAGCCACATGGAGAATAATGTCTGTTCTCCAGTCAACAGTGAGAATTCAGGACTCAGATCTATAAATGGAACCATTTCTAAGTGTATAAATTTTCAACTAAGTGAGCCAGAGGAACAACCTCAGCCCACACCAGATGGAAAAGAAAGACCCAATCACTCTAACCTGCATAATGAATCATTTTTGTCTGAAGCCAAAACATGTTGAAGTTGTTTGTTGTATTAAGAATAACTTTTTAAAAATGATGGTTATCTCACAGGGAAGAAGTAAGGGTGATATCTACATTTGTAACTTCCTAGTCACTTTCAATCTAGATTACACTGGACATGGAAAATGATGCCTTCAGGGTTAAAAATTGTACCACCATGAGAGGAAATTCCTGTTTTCTCTATGCTAACACACACTTGGAATGTGCTTACCTTTGGTCATGGTTAAACAGTTTCCATCCTATCCATACCTCCTCCCAAATAGACACTCATCAGAACAAATAGTTCCAGTTTCCCCTGGCCCTGTCCTTATTCTGTTTTTCACTTGGCTCTTTCCAACCAGCCTCCTGTTACTCCAATCAAGACATACACATTACTTTTTTGTGAACCATGCACCAATAAAGTATCCCAAACTCCACTGAAGTCTTAGACATACAGAAAGCCATGGTTATTGTTATTTTTATTTTGCTTTTCATTAAGACTGAAATGCTAAACAATTTAAAGCAAATTAACTATAAAGTCAGACAGTGATTTTAAAAAATAATTCTTAATATGTGTTAGAATGGATAGAACCGAAATTATGAAGGCACAAAAACATATTCTTCAGAACAATCTATTTATGAATTTTTTATCATCATTCTATTTCTAGGCTTCACTTGGAAAAACATATAGCAACATTTTGGAAAAATCTTCATCTCTTTTGAGAAAATTTACACTTTCCTTCTATTCTAATGCAGTGCACTAAACCAACAAATTTTCACTCTAAGCTATTGTTTCTTGGTCTTTTTATGTTCTCTTCTTTTACTCCTTAGCATATGTCCAGGGAACTATGAAAGTAAATTTTGTTGGGATATGGAATTATAGCCAGTAAGAGCTAAATGGACCCATAAAATCTACCTGCACCACATCATATCTCTACTAGAAATGTCATAATATGCATCTTACTTCCCCACTTTAGAAAATATTAAATCAAATGTAGCATCATGCGAACCTGACTCTACCTGTCCCTTTCTTGCATTTCTAACCAGGACCCAGATGCCTATGTAAATAATCCCAATTAGAAATGCATTCATCACATAAAAACTTGCAAAATGAATGCCTACAGGAAATAACACTCCAATAAATCTTGCAAAATGTCTGCCATTCACCATATTTGGAGTTATGAGCATATGGAAATGAACATAATGTTTGCAATTAAAACACTTACTTGATTTCAGGTATAGTAAAAACACTCCTCAACCTTTCAAATGTACTCTGAAACTGTGGAAAAGGTTCTGTAAAAGTTGGAGCGTGTTTTATTATATAGAGATTTATCATTTACTTCTTAAAATTGTACTCCTTAAGTGACTTGCTTTCTCCATCAATGTACTTTGTATGCACATATTATAGATATGAAATCTGAAATCCCTCCATGTATTTCAAAAGGAAATAGGTAATAATATTTTGTTGATGATTATTAAAATCACTGCAATAGCTATTATGAACTGTTACACTCAGAATATTAATGCCCTCTATCCATGATTATTTTAATGAGATAAAATAATCCATAAATTTTCCATCAACTATAATTTCCTTTGTGGTACTTATAAAAGGATGTGTTTCTACAAAATATTTTTGGAATTTAAATCATTTTATTTATTGTTTCCAAGTGGAGATTTGTCACTTTCTAAAAAATCAGCAAGACAAAGTCAGAAAATTTAACCCTTCAGTCTCATTTTGTTCTTTCACAGAAGAGATTAGAAAAACAATATTCTTTAATGGCCAGATGTTAAATATATTAAATATTTTTGGGGGGGAGTCACATAGTCACTCTTTCATTGACTCAACTCTATTTTGTAGATCTAATGCTATATAGACAATATGTAAGTGGAACTGAGTTCCTCCAAAAGAGAAAGAGACTGAGTTTGGTCCTGGCTGCCATAGTTGGCTGATTTCTATTCTATAACATCTTATTCAGATACATTCAATAGTTTTCTTTTGACACTGTGAAGATAAGGACCTCAATGTGTCCTACAAAGTTACTTTTATGTTTCTACATGAGGACATGTCTGATCTCCACAAAGCAAGTTGAAATCATTTGAACAAAAACGTTCAAATTTTTGAAATTACTCAAAAAACTGAAGAGATTCTACTTTCGCAAGATGTTCAATCTTGCCCTCATGTTCTGTTGTTCATTCTCTTTGTCAGGCTCTGTTTCCTCAATTAAACAAATATAAACAGTACATTTTAGTTGCATTCTTGCTATTTCCATCTGAGCCCATTTAATTTGTGAAAGTTCATGTACTGTGATACTTAAAATGAAAACCACTCCAGGTGTGAAATGGCCACACCGCAGCAGAAGCTTTAACCCCCTTATTTCAGATCTTACTTTTATTTTAGGATCATCGCAAAGTTATTGTCTGACAAACTGTGAGCTAACATTCAGTCATAAAAGGTGATGAATTATTTCACCACCTTTAAGAGCTTGTGCAGAAAGAAAGAAAACTGTCACACAAAATGGATACAAGAAGAGAAATAAGCTTGTGTGTGTGTGTTTTCTTTTTTGCAATGCAGTCTTAAAAACACACTAAATTAAATCAGAGTATGGTGACCAAAGGAGTAATTCCTGGTGCCCAATAATCAGAGGGTATTGGTATTAATAAGGGTTACTGTACCATTGTCTATGTATGTGCTTGATGTTCATTTGAGGAGAACTAAGTCTACATCCTGTGAATTACAGTTGTTTAACTTCTGTGTTGCCCATCAGAGCAATGGAGAAGCACATGAATGTACACATGATTTCTTCGTTAGCTGTATCTGCCTAAGGAGATTAATTCAAGGTCACTTGAAATCTGATTGTTTTCTTTATTTCTGTGACCTCTAGCACTGGAATTGTTTCCATTTGTCTCTGTTGCTAAGGCTGGGTCCCAAGATAAGAGTTAACGAACACTCAGACTCTTTTTCTCCTTCCATTTTTCTCCTGTAATTGCAGGCTTCTTCCATCCTCACTTGAACTCTTCTGCTCTGAGGTTAATCCTTAATCCTCACTGTAGGTGCTCAACACATAGACTCTGCATAGATTTAGTGGCACCAAGCAAGTGAATTTGGAACTCTGCGACTCCTGTAAGAAACTTGAAACTGACAGCCCAGGGTTAACTGAGATCTTGGCAGAGCAAGAAAGAAAGGGTGACATAGAGAGTGGAGGCTACATGTAGGGTTTCTTATCTTCTTCAACTTGACATTGCAGGATCAGAGGTTGATACAAGAATATTGTGCACCACCACCTGCACACGGCCTGTCTCCACGTTCTGACAGCTTCTGCACAGTTTAGACCACTCGGCTTGCTGATTACACATCAGTGGTACTTAACCTCACTGCAGCCTTCTCCACATCTCTGCCATTCGTTCTCAAAATATGTCTTCATACTTCTGATGATACTTCTAAAATGTTAGATGTGAGTATGCAAAAAAAAAGTTTTTATGATTTTTTTTTAAAAAGAAAACCCTAAGAATCTGTGAAACATTTTAAAACTCTCCTTGTTTCTCAGCTTTTATTTACTTATTTATGCTGGGTCAGTCTTTCACTTGTTAGACATTTTGTATAAGGCTTTGGGACAAACGAGGAGACTTTGTAGAAACAGGCACGTGAATATCATCAGTCACATTTAAGAGATTCCAGTTCTTTGCTTGAATGTGCAAAGAGTGACAATAATTTGGTCTGGCACCCAACTCAGCAGTGCTGTCTTTGTAATTGCAGGGAAAGATAAGACGTGAGCATATCAAGCATTCTCAACACCTAGTATTACTGCCTTCATTTGCAGCGACTGGCTTTTCCAACCCCTTTTACTACTGTGTTGCAACAGCAAATGCTTAGGACACAACATGGCACAAGTGCACATTTAATGTTCTTACTCTGTCACTTCAGTGTTAGGAAAAGGTCTAGCATTCACTTTATTTTTGCTTGTTTGTTTCTTTGTTTTTTCACAAGAATGGCTATAAGGTGAAATTATCTATGGAAAGAACACTTAAAATTTTACAAATGAATACAACTTTAGACCAGACATTAGCAAGACAGACAAGGACTTTGAAGCATTCCTCATCTCAAGCAAGCCAAGGCATCAATTTGGATAACTATTCATACACAAACATATCTCCACAAAGTACTCCACAAGTACTCCACAAAGAATACAGTACTTTGATGTGGCACAAATTAAACAAAACAAACAATGAGTTTAAGAATGGCTTTATGTTACTCATGTTATCTTTCCCTAAATTCCAGACAGTACATTTTTTAAGGAAAGAGAGAAACTAGCAGAACATTGCTCAGGAACCCAAATCTGTACCCACACTTGCAAAATTCAGTGCTGGATAAACCCTCATGTTTCTAGGCTTCAGAAAGATACAAGAAGTCTGAGCTTCCAGGCACTACCAGTGCCAGGTGGACCCCAACTACCTTCACTCCAGTACCAAGCTAACCCTTGCATATTCAGTCTCCAGGGCCACTCTAGCAACATATGAGCATGGAAATGGGTGGAATAACCCAACTTCAGGCTTCAGGCCTCCACAACCACAAGTTCATTCAACACTGAACCCCAGAAACAAGCTACATCCATAGACACAGGCTTCAGGTCTACCCAGTACAATCCCTAGACACTGATAAACTCCAGCCAGACTCCTACCTTCATTGTCTAGCAGACACAGGATTGTGGCCTGTGACAGCATATCCAGGGTCCAGGATTCATTCTGTTAGACCCCTAGCAGTGATATGGCACCCATGGACTCTGGCTCTAGGCTAGCCCTTGAATCCTCAGGTCATAGATCATTGCTTATGAATACAGGTTTTTCCAGGTAATACTGATGATACTAGGTTCCAAAAGATCCCACCTCACAAAACCACATTCTTTTCCTAGTAGCAGATTAGAGTCAATACCACCAGCTCTAGGATTGAAGATTATTCCACTGGATCTAGAATGCAAGTCAAACTCAGTAGACCCCACTGTATGTCCTTCACAGAGGGAGGCCCTAGGATCATACTCAAAAACAAAGCTCCAAACAAGTTCCTGTGGTTCTAGGACCCAGACCCAATCCTCTGACTCTAGGTCTTCCGTGGTAGAGCTGTGCAGGAAGCTCATTCCAGCACCTAACCACTCGCTGTTGATTTAAGCGAACAGTCCAATCTAGTGCCACATAAGTCCCTGGGGACCCTGGCTTTTCTGTGGCCCATGGATCAATGCCCCAGGCTACCCTCACAGTCTCAGGCTCCAGGCCCATTTCTATGAGTACATATATTTCTCCAGTCAATCTGGTACCCAGGGATCAGGCTAAGTCATCAAAAGTTTCCAGTAGGAATACTTGGACCATATCCATTTGTCTGCGTAGAGTCTCTTATCACGCTGACTAGTAAAGGGCTTTCTAATAAAAAAATAAAAACAAAAACAGAAAAACCTGGTTTTTCTAACTAGGATAAATCCTTACTTCTGCAAATATGCAGGCTCCAAAGTCAACTAACAAGGGCAAGTCCAGTCGTGGAAACGTGGCACGCTCATAGAAACAAAATTAAACGTTAGTAACCAGCCCAAAGAGTTATGGACTGCCTGGAAAAAATTCAAAAACTGTTGTTTAAAGGAAGTTTAAAGTACTTCAAGGAAATATCAAGAAACAATTCCTTGCAATCTGACAACCATAAAAAAGGAAAATATTTAACAGAGAGACCAAAATTCTTGAAGCAGTACACACCATATGCACTCAGAAAATCGGGAACTGAAACATATGCAGATATTCCTTATTCAATGACCTAGTTGCAGTCCTCCAACTAGGTCATTAACTGAATTAGTCGCTAAATGAGAAATCATATATTATACGTTTATTACAATATTAAGAACAAAGAAATGCAAAAGAAAATTTCAACATGATGGCACTGCTTTTATTTGCATAATTCTTATACGCAGTACTGTAATGTATAACAGAACAGATCTATAGAGTGCTATTCTGTACAGTACAATCAGCAAGAACTCCAGTAGTATCTAGATAAGATGTACTGTACAAAAAGGATACCGAGTCTCTATTAACAAAACATGCAGAACTGTACAAAACAAAAAAAGAGGCAGGTCAATAGTGTGGGGAGTCATTGAGGCTGGAGATTGGTCACATGTACAGGACTGGAGCAAATTCAGCCCTTAAAACACAAGAGCCAAAAACAAGCCGTGTAAACAAGCTGTCCCACTCCAAGAAGGCAAGGGCCCCAAGCCAGCCAGGCTAACAAGTTTCTGGGCAGCAGGGTTGAAATTGATATTCTTCTTAGGAATGTATAGAATTTATAAATAAATTTGCTACGGTGGTTGAGCAGTTCCTTCTTTCCCATCAGGAGAGCAAGGCCTCCAACTGACCCCAGCCTTATCTCTTCTTTTAATTTTCTAATCCTCTCATGGCACATCATAAGTCTGAGCGGCAGATCCTATACTGAAAAGCATGCCTCTGTCATAAGTCTGAGCAATCACTAAACAAGTATGTCATTAAAGGAGGGGTTTCTGAGATGGGGAAAAATGGAAACAATGCTGTAGAGGCCCCAACAGCACAACTCATCACACAGATGGAAGGTTCTGTGAACCAGAAGACAGGTTATTTGAAAATAGTCCCAAAGATAGAAGGAAAAAATGATGCAAAGGAATGAAGAAAGTGTATGGGACTTATAGGAGAACACTGTATGCAAACAGGAAATGTTAAATGTATAGAAACTTAATAAAGAAGAGAAAGTGGTAAAGAGACAGAAACTTTATTTAAAGAAATAATAGCAGAAAATTTTTTTCTAATCTTGGGAAAGTTTTTCAGTCACATTTAATCAAAACAACTTTATATCAAAACATAATCACTCTAAAGGAAAATGTGGCAAATATTACTATTATTTCTATACTTGGTACAGGCAAATATAATGTTATTAGTTATATGTAAAAAAAAAAAAAAAAAAAAAAAGCAAGCATGTACTGTGGGGCATGCCTGTAATCCTAGCACTGAGGAAAGCTCAATCAAGAAGACTGCGATTAAAGTCTCAGTAATAAACCAGGCATGGTGGTAATGCCTGTAATCTCAACACTTGGGAGGCTGAGGCAAGTGAATCCTTGCAAGCTCAAGACAAGCCTGGGCTACAAAGTGAGCTCAAGGCCATCCTGAATGCACCTTGTCTCAAAAAGACCAACAATAAAAGACTCAATCCTTGGTTAGACTTAGGCTCAATACAAATAAAAAGAACTAGGAACATGCCTGTGGAAATGTTCTGGGTTCAATTTTCAGCAGGGAAAATAAGTTCTATTAATTTTAAACCAAGTCAAGTGGAGTGACTTGGTTTAAAATTAATAAAAAGAATCTGGATATCTCACAACAAGTTATAGAGAACCTCAAGATTTGGCTTTTCAAAGTGGATATTCAACCTGATGACTCAGCCATAGCTAATAATGGCATTTAGCTGTCACTGTGTGTGTAGTCCATAAAAGATAAAGTGAGCACAGAGAGCAGCTTGTGTTACATTCATTTAAAATGAAAAGAAATTATGTGTTCAAATGAAACAGAGACTTCTGCTAAAAATATAAAAACATTGATGTAGATGGATAGATCTGTACCAATGATGCCCCTACTAAGCTCGAATAAGTTTCAGAATTGCTCCTGAACAAAGAAATACTTCATGACCCCTTAACATTGTATGCTGCACACTTTTAGAAAGACTACAAAATCCTCTCATCATAATCAAAGGATCCTTTGCTTACTGCAGTGAACACAGACATCTTCAAGGGAGTATGTGAGCACAATTACTATCAGTTTCACTTCTTGTCTTAATAAGTTCATAGAGAGCATTGCTTTTTCTGGTCTATGAAAGAGTGAGGGAAATTTTCCTATTTGGAGAATTGTTTGTTTCCAATTCCTTATTTTTGGTATTTTCTTTTCAAATGTGCCAAAAGGAAAATCGGCTTCTTTATAAATGAAACATTAGTTCAGCTATGACTTGGAAATCTACACTCAAATACAGAAAAATACATTAGACAAGACCAAGATAAATGTAATAAAAGTCAGTCTGAATATATATCACCTTATTATGACATTCTAATAGATTGCAGGATTTGGATAATTATCTTTTTAAATTATTCTTTGTTTTTCCTTGTTAAAGAAAGAATTGTTATGCGAAACAAAGGAATATCTCTCCCTATGTAATGTAGCAAAGTTATTTGCCACATTTTTATTTAGAGTGATTATTGGCGTGTAAGGGTTTACTATGTTCATTTTGTTTAATGGTTTATAGTTGTTGTAGGCCATCGTGCTTTTCTTTTTCTTTGTCTTGCTATTATTTTTCTCCAGTGACAAACTTGAATTGTACAGGTATATATTTTTTATATCTTTTTTGGTGTTTGCTTTGAAGTTATTATTAGAGTTACATAAAATATAGTTATGAAAAACTACCTTAAACAGATAACAACAGAATGCAAACAGGGAAATATTATTCATCAGAAAGAAATAAAAAAAAACTGATAAGCATTAATGTCATTTCTTTCTCTTACTTTGTCTCAATGTGATATCCACCACCACTGCAAACTCCTTTCAAGACTGAGACTGACGCTTTCAGTTCTTCTGGGAATATGCCTAGAAGTGGAATAGCTGGAATAAATGGGATTTCCAATCCCAACTTTTTGAGAAATCTCCAGACAGACCTCCACAAAGGCTGTACCAGTCTACACTCCCACCAACAGTGCAGGAGAGTTCCTTTTTCCCCACAGCCTCTCCAGCATTTGTTGTTGTTGGTTTTCTTGATCCTGGCCATTCTTTCAGGAGTGAGATGGTATCTCAGTGTGGCTTTAATTTGCATTTCTCTAATGACCAATGATGATGAACATTTTTTCATGTATTTATTTGCGATTTGCATTTCTTTATCTGAGAAGTGCGTATTCATCTCAGATGCCCATTTTTGAATTGGATCTCTAAATTTTGGGGGTCTGAGTTTTTTTTAATTCTTTGTATGTTTTAGACAAGAGTCCCTTGTCTGAGAGAGAGTTCACTAAAATCGTTCCCCAGTTTGTGGGTTTTCTTTTCACTATGCTGGAGATTTCTTTTGACATGCAGAAACTTTTTAATAAGAAGTGGTCCCAGTTATTGATTCTGGGAAGTATTTCCTGTGCGGTTTGAGTCCTGTTCATGAATTCTCTACCTACTCCTATGTCTTCAAGGTTTCTACCCAATTTGTCTTCCAATAGATTTAGTGTTTCTGTTTTAATATTCAGATCTTTGACCCATTTAGATTTTAACTGGATTTCTTACTGTCTTTTTTTTTTTTGTAGTTCTGTATTACATGTACCCTTACACCACTTTGTTTTGTTCTGTGTTTTTCTCTTTTTCCTTTTAAATAAAATTAAAAAAAGAAAGAAAGAAAAAAGAAAAAGAGATACCCTAAAAAAAAAATGAAGACTGAGACTGACACAAAACTAGATCATCAAGATTTATAATCTGAAAATTGGATAAACTAAATAACTTGACAGAAATGGTTTAAAAACTTTTGGTGATGGATTTTGAACAATATTACTCTACCTGATACAACTTTATATTTGGATGCTTCTATATGACAAGATCAACACTTTCATGCTCATTATTCCTCTTGATATTTGATAGAATTCTACCACTTTGCAAATACAGTTTTATAATTTTCACACATGAGTATGCTGTGGTCCAAGAAAGCATGTGGTAATCACAGAGCAAGGTAAGAGACGTAGACTAGTACTAGGGTTTGAGCCTGAATGTTGATGTCCATTTGTGAATAGATCTCTGGTGTTAATCCACACATATGTTGGTATTTTGTTAAAACAGGCTGATTTGACAAAACATCTGCTCTTATAAAGAAAAGATATTTGCTCCAACCAAATAGTAGTATTCACTGTATAGCCCATTTGATTTCAATATCTCTCTAGTTGGAGTCAGGGGTTTGTGTGTAGTTCTGGCTAATGGACTATGAGCAACATTGTCATGAATTATCCTTAATTCAAAGTAATTAAGAAAGGATATGATTCTTTTATGACTTCTTCCTTTTTCCATTCTTTTGCATAAAGGATAAGCACTACAAGGTCTAAGTGGCTAAAGAGAGACGCCCAAGACCTAACCCACATTTCTAACCTGATTTTGGATGACAGTTCCAAACTTCAAACCTGCAGAAGATTTAATACAAACATCTATGAAGCTAGACAGGAACAATGTAAGCTTTATTTTGCTCTGATGTGTTCAGCTATTGAAATTTTGAAAATATGTGTTATCATAGCATGTACATCCTATTCTACTTAAGTATATACAGAAAAGTTGCCAATGGCTGGCTGATTTGCCAGTATCTAAGGAAAGGTTTGATTTAACTTTTGAGAATCTAGTAGACCATTTCAACACACAATACCTTTCTAGGTTTTCAGCCTCCACTTTAAAGTCCTCATATACGAAACACTTACACTTTTCAAAGCTCCTTCTTTCTTTTGTTTTATATGGGTGAATAGTTGCTTTATTTATTATGCAGTTGGTGGTGGTTATGGAGAATTTTTCTTCACTATGCTTGAGATTTATAGAGCTAAGCTGCTCTTTTATTAGGCAATATATTCAGTTTGGCATTCTTAGGTGCCTAGAGAATTTGGTTTAGATATACTTTTATCATAAAAAATCATCATAATGATTATTATTAGCATACTCTGTTGTTTATCAAGCCACTGCACAAAAAATGCACATGTTGTTTGGAAAGTCTAAGTCTTTTGTTTTTAAAGTAGAACAAAGAATAGCATAAATATTTCTTTGGCTTGGTAAATATACTGCCAGAAAATGCACTAGCTACTAAAATAACAAATAGAGCATTGTTTCTGGCATCCTTGAAACTAAGGTTTCCCTGCTGTATGGTGGGTTTACACACTTGCATTTTCCCACACTACCTGCAGGGCACAGTTACAATTTACTTGAATCTTGATACAATAAAAATATCTACTGATGGGTGTTGGGAAAACAGAAAAGTTCAATTTCTCATCCCTAACATTGTAAAGCTTCAAGAAACATTGGCAGTCACCTAATCAAGACCCTGTAAATTATAAGGAAGAAAGAAGGCAAAGAGAAGGGGAAGCAATTTTCAAAAGGTAACAAAAGCAAGTATAGCCCTGCAACATATGTGCTCAGCTATATTTTCTTCTAAACTTCAGGAACATCTGGATTGTACCTTTGGTCCACAGCGTGGCTAGGTTGTAACATTGTGGAACCTTTAAGTAGTGAGACCTAGTGCAATGTTATTAGTTAATGGGGGCTCTACTTGTTTAATTAATTACTACTAATCTCAAGGAGTTTCATGAGAGTCAGTTGTAATAAAATGAGTTTACTTTGTGTTCTTGGTTCTTTCTCCCTCTCTTTCTCTATGTGGCTGGTTTCAGGGACTGACTGAACTCGAGCTAAACACTCTACAACTCTATACCAGCCTATCCCATTTCTTCAAAACATCAAACCAATTAGATAATTTTTTTCAAGAAATATCTAGTCTGCAACTCCAAGCAGCAAGCAGGGCCTAGAATCCAGCTTGCCCCGATTGTGTGTGTGTTAAATTCCAGCACGCGGGGGAAATTAGAAACTTTGCTCCCAGGCAGTAAGACCACACCCTAGGTCTGAAATCACCCTAAGACATACAGAAGGTACCTGCAGGCCTAACTGGGCCATGCCCAGCCAATTCTAAGCAGCAAGCAGGGCCTGGAATCCAATTCATGGCCCTGACCACTCATGCATGGTGAATTCCAGCACATGGGAAGCCTCAGAACTTCTCTCCCAGGCAGTAAGACCAT
Organism: Cavia porcellus; assembly: GCF_034190915.1. Taxonomy (NCBI): domain Eukaryota; kingdom Metazoa; phylum Chordata; class Mammalia; order Rodentia; family Caviidae; genus Cavia; species Cavia porcellus. The sequence goes on from NW_026947487.1 coordinate 97,028,789, forward strand.
GCCTTGTGTCTGAAATCACCAGAGGACACAGAGTCCCCGCCAGGCCCAATTGGCCCACACCCAGGGAGCTGCAAGAGGCAAGCAGTTGCCAGGAGTCTGCCCCAGGAACCAAAAGTGGGCCAGGTGATTCCCAGTGCATCTAGGAAATAGGTCTGACACGAACCCACACTGAGGAAGGCCATGCTGCCCTGGGACATTGGCTTGCACTGCTGGGAGCTTCCTGTAAGACTCCTTCCAGCCTGGGAATGCATGCTGCCCTAGGACTTTGACTAGTGCAGCTGCCCACTTCCTGCATGACTCTATCAGCACTGAGGAGCACCACACTGCCCTGGGACTTAGCCTGCACCTAGCAGACGCCGAGACCCAAGACATCTCCTGGCCCCTCAATGACACTCCCTACCTCCTGGACCTAATACTGCTGTTGATCTTCCGCTCCCAGCCTTTCTCCCAGAACCTTGGACAACAGTGGATTAACTGTGCTAGCTTGAAACAGATTCAGTAACTGCCTCACCCAACAGAAGATCTCAGGCTCCAGTCAGTGTGGTGAGTATGCCCCTAAAATAGAGGTGTACAGTGGGTAAATAGGGCAAGTAATAAAACTCCCTTCAACTAACTGTAAAACCCTGGTGAGTCTGGCAAGTGGGGGTGACTCCTTCCTGCACACAGAAAATGTCAGGTGGAGTGAGGAGTGCACCAAAAAGGACTCCTCCAACTTGGAGAAAATCAAAGGGCTTATGAGACACACAGGCACAGTAGAGACACACTCGAGCCTCAGCTAACACAAACACAATAGACAGGGAGATTTGGTGACCTGGAATAACCTGAAGATAAAGTAATAGCAGGAACTTAAAGTTGACCTACATCAATGCTAATAGGCTTTTCATCCCAGGAAGAATATATGACTCACCCAACAAGTCCTTCAGGGGGAAGTCAGGTGACTGGCCATTCATTGAGGGACCCAGCAACTGGACAAACATCAGCCTTACATTAGGACCCCAAGAAGAAATAGAGAAAAAGTACAGGAACACAGGAAACTGATTGAAACCTTGAATGAACAATACAGAATATATACAGAATTTATGAAGCAAACTCAAAGAGACATCCAAGAAACAAAAACTTCTATTGAAAGCTGGCAAAACTGTTCAAATGAAGCTGAGGCTAGGATTTTGCATCTTGAGGACAGGATCACAATTAATGATCATGAAAGGATAGAGCTTTTAAAAATAACAAAGCAGTGTGAAGTGACAATCCAGCAGCTTCAAGATGATGCCAAGAGAAAAAACATTAGATTAATAGGCATCAGTGAAGATGCAGGAGTCAATGCAAATGACATAACTAAAATATTCATGGAAGTAATAGAAGAAAATTTCCTAAAATGGGGAAAAATCTGATATGCAGATAAGTGAGGCATATAGAACAGCAAATAGTCACAATCAACATAAATCTACACCCAAACATATAATAACTAAGGTCTCAGACAAACAGAATAAAAACAGAATACTAAATGCTGTTAGAGAAAAGACACAACTCACCTATCAAGAAAAGCCCATTAGAATCACAGCAAAGTTTTTAGCACAAAACCTCAAGTCTGCTCTAATGTTTGCAATTTCTTCTCTTCTATGAGAACCCAGTATCAGAAACCCATAAAAAAAAAAAAAACAGGGGTAACTATTCTATTTGCAGACAACAAGAACTTCAAACCTGAAACGAATAAAAGAAATAAATAAGATCATTACATTCTTGTTAGTGGAAAAATTCAAGAGGAAGAACTAACAATTATGAATATATATGCACCAAATACAGGAGTACCCAACTATATAAAACACATACTAATGGACATAAAAAACCAAATACACAAGAATAAAACTGTAACAGGGTACCTTATCACCCCATTGTCACAAAGAGATAGATCAACTAGACAAAAGACAGCAAAGAAAAGGCCTGGGGATTTAGCTCAGTGGCATACGTGCCTGCCTTGCAAGCAGGCAGTCGTGAGTTCGATCCCTGGTACCAATAAAAAAGAAAAAGAAAAAAAAAAAAGACAGCAAAGAAATAATAGAACTAAATCATATCTGCAAGCAGTTGTACTTAGTAGAGTTTACTGAGTGTTCCACCCAACCACATCAGAACACACATTCTTCACAGCTATGCATGGGACATTCTCCAAAATAGATCATATATTAGCTCATAAAACATTTTAAGTAACTTCAAAGGTATTGAAATTAGCTCATGCATACTATCTGAACATAGAGCACTGAAATTGGAAATTAATGGCAAAAAATTGCAAAACCATCATAAATACATGGAAATTAAACAACAAATTTTTGAACAACCAGTGAGCTACAGAAGAAATTAATGTAGAAATAAAGCAATACCTACAATTCAAAGAAAATGTAGAAACAATGTACTGCAATCTGTGGGAGGCAATGGAGGTGGCCTTAAGAAGGAAATAAATAGTAATAAATTGTCATATAAAGAAAACAGAATTGAGCACACAAATAAACAACTTAATCATCATCTCAAGCTTCTAGAAAAAGAAGAGCAAATTAAAACCAAAGCTCATAGAAGAGAAGAAATTGCAAAGATTAGAGCAGAAATCAATGCAAATAAAACTTAAAAAACAATACAAAGAATTAATGAATAAAAAACTTTTTTGAGAGAATAAACAAAATTGACAAACCTCTATCTAACCTCATAAAGTAAAAGGAAGAAAAAAATCCAAATTCACATAATAAGACCTGAAAAGGGGGAAATTACTACAGATCCCATGGAAATTCAAAAGTTCATGATGCCTACTTTGAAAATCTATAGTCACATAGAATGGAAAACAGAGGAAAGAGACAGATTTCTAGAAACATATGAACTACCAAAGCTCAACCAAGAAGATATAGTAATTTTAAATAACTCAACATCAGCTGCTTAAATAAAAAATGTGATTAAGAACATACCAACAAGAAAAGCCCAGGTCCTGATAAATTCACAGCTGAATTCTACAAGAAATTTAGAGAAGATGTGATGCCAACACTCCTTAAACTATTCAATGAAATTGAAAAGGAAGCAATCTTCCCTAAATTATTCCTGGAGGCAAGTGTGACTCTCATTCCAAAATCAGAGAGAGACCCAACCAAAAAGGAGAACTATAGGCCAGTCTCACTAATGAACATTGATGCAAAGATTATCAATAAAATATTGGCATACAGAATGTAGCAAATCATCAAGAAGATAATACATCCTGATATTTGACAATTTCTAATGAAACGTGTTCACTGGAAGAAGAAAAGCCTCTTAATAAATGGTGTTGGAAAAATTGGTTCTCCCCATGCCGAAGACTGAAACTAGATCGACCTATGCCTATCACCATGTACAAACCTGAAGTCTAAATGGACCAAAGACCTAAATATTAAAACAGATACACTAAATCTACTGGAAGACAACATAGGGAGAAGTCTTGGAGGCATAGCGTTAGGCAGAGAATTCAAGAACAAAATGCAAGCTGCACAGGAATCACTTCAAAGAATCAACAACCGGAATCTCATATTATTAAGAAGCTTCTGCACTTCAAAAGAAATCACCAAGAGTGAATAGAAAACCCACAGAACGGGAAAGAATTTTAGCCAGCAACTCCTCAGACAAAGGACTTACTTCCAGAATATATAAAGAATTGAAAAACATTAAGCCCCCCAAATTCAAAGACCCTCTCCAAAAATGGGCATCTGAGAGGAACACACAGTTCTCGGGCGAAGATATACAAATGGAAATTAATATATGAAGAAATGTTCACCATCATTGGTCATTTGAGAAATGCAAATTAAAACAGCATTGAGATTTCATCTCACTACAGAAAGAATGGTAGCCATCAAGAAATCAGTTGATAACAAATGTTGGCAAGGCTGCGGGCGGGGTGCGGGGGGACACTGCTCCACTGTAGGTGGGAGTGTAGACTGATGCAATCACTATGGAAATCAGTATGGAGAATTCTTGAAAGACTAGGATTGAAAGGTCCATTCAGCCCAGCTATTCCCTTCCTATTTTCCAAAAAAATCCTTAAAAGGTCATATTACAGTTATATATGAGCATCCATGTTCATAGCAGCACAATTTGTAATAGCTAAATCTTGGAAACAACCAAGATTCCCATCAATTGCACAGTGGATGAAAGGGCATGGTATTTTTATACAGTGGAATATTACTCAGCTATAAAAAGGATGATCTTGAGGCCTTCATAGGCAAATGGGGACAATTTGAGACTATCCTCATAAGTGAAATAAATAATAACCATATTTCTAAATATCACATTGTATCTCCAGTGTAAACAGTAGTAAGAAATGTAGGAGTAAAAAACCCAAAATATTATTATAAAATATTATAAAAAAGAGAGGAAAAGAAAGTGCTCTAAGGGATATAAATGCATGTATATTTAAGTTACAGGATTTATAACCATATTACTAAGTTTTTGTTGGATAGTCGAGCAGAACTTTTTGCAGTCTTGCTGTTTGAATGATCACTTTGTATGCTTTACTTTTATAACTTGAACAACTATTTCTAAGATGACATATAATAATCAGTTAGTGATTTCTTACTGTTTATTTCTAGCCTTTTTCTGTTTTTTTTCTTTAAATAAAAAATGTAGCCTCAGATACATTGCCCTACAACAACAACAACAACAACAACAACAACAACAATAATAATAATAATAATACAAAGGTTGTACAGATAAATTTATGGAATTTAAACCAGAAAGGTTGTTTATCTTGATTCTCAAATCATAGTCAGCTGAGTAATGGGAAACCTGGGTATTTAATTTATAATTGAGACTAAAAAAGATGAGGTGTCCTGGAGGACAGAAATGTAGAAAAGAATTATTGGATGTTATCTTCAAACCAAAGGCAAAGAAAAGAAAGAAAAGTAGGAAAGTAAGGAATTACTTCCCATTTATTTAGCCAACATTCATTAGTCAACTTCTCCACAGAAAACATAACCATGTAACTAAAGAGCATAAAGGGACAAAATGATACTATAACTTTATCTTCCTGGGATTCCCACATTATTTTGGAAAAATATACCTGAATCATAAAGTTCAGAAGAGATGGATGAAAGTATAAATTAATTCCTATTGGAGGTAAAAAATAAAACAGAGGTGATCAATTGCCTTCAGCTTCTTTAGTCATAAGAAATTTTGTTGAGAAAAGCTCAAATCTTTAGAGCTCATGTAATACCACCACCTAATGAATAAAATATAACTACAGGGAAAATGATTAATACAAAAACAAAAGAGAAAAGTGTTGGACCTTTCCTTCTCCACCATTCTCTGTGCACACATCTCCTATAGAATCCCCATATGGGCTCTCTTTCCATCCAAGCCTGCCTGTATGCTCAGCATTACCAATTTCACACTTACTGATATCTATCAGCCATCTGCTTACCCCAGGAACACCATTTTACATGTGTTCCATCAGTTACCATTCTAAATAGCAGACACATGATATAAATAACTCCATTTTGTGGTGAGAAGATGAGGTGCAGAAATTTTTAAAAGGTTTTGTAAAAGTCATACAGCTGGAGTTAATAGGAGTCTAAATCTCAAAATCAAAGCTATAACTCTAAAGAAAAGAAAGGTCAACTAGAATACAGTAAAATTTAAAATATATATATAACTACCTATCATTGAATGAAGAGTATATGTTCTTTGAAAACATCCTTAAGGGTTTACCAGTGTATGAACATCATATAGTGTACAGACACAAACCTAGATGGTATAGTTCAATCACTTGATGTATCTACTTTGTGTAATCAGGAATTGTAATAAACACAGGATGCTGAGACTATTGCAAAGTAGCGGCGTACTATTTTACAGTAAAAAATCTTAAAAAGTAGAAGTACATTCTAAAACAATGGATAACCAATGCAGAAGAGTAAATACAGGAATGAGAACATAAGCATTTATCATTGTTTATTTTGTAACCTTTTACTGCGCTCAGAAATACTGTAGATTACTTATACCAACATCACCAAAATTATGTGAGTGATGCATTTCACAAAAACGTTTGGACAGCTTTCACATCATTAGATTATAAGAATTTTTCAGCTCCATTATAATCTTATGGGACTGTCATAATATGTTGTCTATTTTTGTCCAAAATACTCTGTGATACTGGATTATATTCATAAAATCCATAATTATATCTGTCTATAGATATATGCACATGATAAATATAAATAGATCACTTATTATTGCTACACATTTTATTAAATAAGATACAAACATAATTTGCATATTGTTCTCTCTTTCTCCCTCTTTCTCTCTGTCTTTATATATAATACATATATATTTCTGCTAAGTATATAAAGACACTACCCTAAAATTTTCCATTCTTTTGGCATCAGTAAAAAGCCAAATAACTGATTAAATTTTGAATATTTTCAGTGAGTAGAATTAAATATTCAGAAATATCTAGTCCCATATTCAAGACTCCCTTGCTCATAAGTTTGTAGATGTTACTTCAACTCCTGTAACTTCTTTTTAAAGTCTATAAAATGAAAACTATTTTAGATGGTTACTCAAACATTAAACAAAATCATATATTTAAAATACTCAACATATTGATATATTTCCTAGCCTCTGACAATTAAATTGAATCATGGTTTATTTCTGCCTTATACTAGTGACAATTTGCAATTACATAAAGCAAGAATACTGTCAGCTTCATTTTAGCCCTGTATTGAAGAAATAACAGAGCATCTAAGAGACTTGTAGGTATAAGGCTCATGACCCAAAAGTGAAAGAAGGACTTAAAATATATTAAGAAAAATAAATAGCTGAGTAAGTTCTAGATCCATAAATAAATGCACACAGGTGAGTCCCAGAAAATAACAGAACCAAGCACAGTCATCAGTGGTTTAAATAGTCTCTGGTTCTGAGTAGCTTTGAAAGCTGACTCCTCATTATACTGTGAAGCCTTCCTGACCTTACTGGAGGTCTAAGTCCAATCATCATGGGAATTTGGAGGACTGGGTAATTCTCTTCTATGGCATCCACTTTCTAAGACCCAGAATTGCATCTCAGGTCATTGATCACTTGTTATTCTGTGATCATTTCTAACACTCTCTCCCTCCACATGGCTATTCGTGTGAAGACAGGGCTATTTCTCTCTTGTCTACTACTTGTATCTTTGTCCATGTAACAGGCACAAGACAGAAGTAAAATCTTATGAGAATATACAAGAGAGTAAAAGTGAGAGAAACTAAAGGTGAGGAAAGGGACAGAGAAATGGGAAAATAAAATGATGCTGGGGCTTAAGTTAAACCTTCCAAAGTCAAGGTCAGATTCTTTTTATTATACATGGCTCCATTCTTCCTCACTGTTTTTATCCATCTTTTTTTTTTCTTTAAAACTGTAATTAATGTGAATGGATGGTGTTGCAGCATCTGTTAATCTCTGGGGTAGCTTCTAATATTGATTGCCTTGGTGTATAATTTTACTAACACATATTGAATATGGGCAGTGGCATCACTGGCCTAGTGAAGACATAGCTAGAAATGAAAGTAATTAGCTAGGCGACCACCAATGTCCCTCCCTCTGTGGTTAGTAGATTTTAGATCTGCAACACCGCATCCAGATTAGGAATGAGTGGTTTACAGCCTGTACTCTTGGGTCCCAAATCTGCTGCAGTCATTGGTCACCTGACTTTCCCCTGGCAAGTTATCCTATTGTTTGGTGTCTGAACCAGATACATCTTTACAGCATATTTAAATTTTTTTTTTCCAGGAGTGGAACATCACTTTCACATTTCCTCTTGCTCATGTTGCTGACAAGAGCCAGTCTGTCTAGTGCAACCATCTCCCCGATTTATCAGGTGGAGGCCTGATTCCTACTAGATAGGTTTCAATACTAGAATCAGGGACAGAAGTACAAGAGACTTCAGAGAAAGGATCATCATTTTTTCTCTCTCATTTTAAACAACGATTGAACTAAGACCCACGGTGGGAAAGAGGCTTGAGTAAGGTCACACGATATGCCACATCATGAATAAGCAAAAGCTAGAACCGGATAGGCTTCCCTCGGGTCCTCAGTATCACTGTGAATCGGTACCGGGAATCGAACTCACGACTGCCTGCTTGTAAGGCAAGCGCTTATGCCGCTGAGCTAAACCCCCAGGCCCTTTCTTTCTTTCTTTCTTTCTTCCTTCCTTCATTCCTTCCTTTCTTCCTTTCTTCCAACTTTTCTTCCTTTCCTTATATCCTTCTTCTTTCCTTTGCTTTCTTTTCTTATTAACTCTTTTAGGTAAAGGGCAGCCCCAGTAGCTAAGCTGCTTTGAATATCCACATCCTCTTTACAGAATGCCACTGATCACCTCACACTCCTTCTTCTGTGGAACCAACAAAAACAGAAGAAGCTGGCTCTCCTCTCTTCCAGCCTCCAGTATTGTGCTCAGCCTCAGGCTCAGGGAACCTATGCTTTTCCTGGAAGCTCATCAATGTATTGATTTAGATTAAGACTTGAAGTCTATTGACCAACCCACTAAATACAGCACACAGTGGATGGAAATTCTTTACATCTTTGACAGTTCGTAATGCAAACTTAGTGCTCACTAAGTGGTACCCTGAAGGCAATGATACCACTCCCTTCTTTGGGCGAATCTCCTTCCCAAACATCTTGGAAAAATAAACAGAGAGAAACAAGACCCATATTTTTCATGCCTATTAAACCTGTGACATGTGGTAACCATGTAGGTTACTGTAATAGGAAACCGTTATAATTAAGCCCTTTTTTCCCTCTGCCAGGCTGGAGCAGAAAGTCTGCCGAGAGCGATAAGCAAGTTCTGTTCCACTGAATGTTTTGACGCTGTCTTTTGAAATTTACAGCTATAGAATATAAACCCTTTTTTATGTGGGTTGTGGGAGGTGGAAAATTGTACAAGCAATTATATGTGAATTGGAAATGCAATATTTAAGTTGAACAAAGGGTATATTTTCTCTTAATTCCAGTGAAGCTGGATTTTTCTAATGGACTCCCATGATTCAAACATATAAAAAGAAAAAAATAGCCTTCAATCTTCCAGTCAGTTATAAGACCCTGGTGTACAGAGAAACTTTACAGCAGCATGGAAGTTTATAATCCCCTAGCAGGAGGATTAGAAATTTGCAATGAGAGAAGTCCTTAATCTTGATCTTACATAATTGAGCATTTTTTAAGATTTAAACTGTACAACCCAAAAAAATGAAGATCATTTTGTTCTTTTCTACAGGGTACTCATAGATAAATGATGAGTGGCTAGAGACTATTGAACATTTGAGCATTTATAGAATGTAATTTATTCATGCTAAATACATCAGAAAAGTAACTCTAGTGTTAAATTACAGTGTTACGAAATTAAAAGGAAGCGGGCAGTTGGCTTTAAATGAATACTCTGAGGTTTGTAGAAAATGTCAAAAGAGTTCAAATGTTCACAATGTGAAAGTAAATATTTGGGCTTTACCTGCGTAAGGCTTTATCCCAGTGTAAGATAACATGGTTCTTCATGGGACATGTCAGAAAGAGAAGACTGTTTAGTCTAGCTCATTTAATTTCCACATATTTTATTTATACATAATTATATATAGATGATATGGCTCTTCTCTCTTTCCATCACGTTCTGTAAAGTTTATTCTCATGTGAATCATGCCAAACATTGCCTTATTTTTCTTATTAATTTTTCTTCTTCTATCAGAAAATTTACTGGATCCAGGTAACTTTCCTGGAGTGCTTAAAGATGGAAGGACTACGTGGTCAGTAGCATCCCACAGCCACAGGGAAAAGAAGAAAAGGCAGGCAAGATATTCCTCTGCACATGACTTGGTTCAATATTAATTTCATCTCAGTAAACTGAGCTGGATTACATGGGCAACGCTTTTGCCATAGTGGAACATTTTAGATAATACCTCTCCTGAAATGTATACTTACATTGTAAATTTGCCACTTCAGTCATTCTAAGATAACCATATTAAACTATTCAAAAACTATCAGAATAAAATAAAAACTAAATAAATAAAGCCAAAGAATAAAATCAACCAGAAATATTTAAACATTAAAGTAAATATTTATTTCAGTGACTTAAGCACCTGCCTGGCAAACATGAGGTCATGAGTTTGATCCTCAGTACAAAAATAAAAAATAAAAAGATAAACTTTGAAGAGCCAAATAATATGTCTACATTCTATTCAGAAATTTACTGAAAATGCTATAACTTAAACCTAAAATATCCTCCAAAGTCACATATTTGAAAGACTTATTACCCATCTTTATGTGTCTGGGGGTATGCAACAGTTAAGGAGAGCAGTCTAATGGGAGGAAGCTGAATCACTGGGAATCTGCTTTTAATGGTGACTGTGGAACCCAGATCTCTCCCCGTTTTTCTACTTCATGTTCCAGCTACATTAGCCAGCTATTCTGCCCTTAGACTAAAAACATGCCATCCACAGCCAAAAAGAAGAAACGATTTTTTGACTGATGGTTTTAGAGGCTTCAGTTCATGGCCTGCGCAAACTAATTTCTTTCTTTTGAATTGTGATAATCTTCTCAGCAATCACACCTAGTTAGGTGTTACCTTTACAAGTAGTTCCTTGTCGTATATAACTTAATGTTTTTTAATCCTTCTGCTCTGATTTTTCCCCCAACTTTCCCACAAATCTGGCAAATGTGGAGAGGACTCAGTTTGGGGCTGTTTTGAAATTAAGTTCATTGCCCTTGTTCTCAGTTTCACACAGTCTCAAGAGATGGGCAAACTTAGACTATTTCATTTTATCAGAGTAAAGCACATGGCATCCAGGCTAATTGCAAATATAGCCAAATTTGGTCCTTATGTTCAACTGAAACTACTAAGCCTGACCTCTACCATCTAGATTCTTATCAGGATTCTGATCTCCTGAGTTCCAATGAGATTTGAGCTATGCCTACCACATTCTAGGAGTTCTCCAATCTGCTTCTCTGACATATTCCAAAATTGTTCTGCAAACCAGTTCCAAAGCCTTCTGCACCAAATGATCAAGCATTGTCACAGGGATTGGTCCCACTCCTGATACCAACTTTCAATATTTTATATAGCTTTCCTGTCATTCGACAAAGTGCATAACACCACTAAAAGGAGGAGAGGTTTATTTGACTCAGTGCTTCAGGGAATTCAGTCCATGACTGGCAGCCTCCAACACAAGAACCTCAAGGAGATGATATTTAGGGACAAAACAATTTGGTTCTGGTGGCTGAGAAGCACAGCGAAGGAATAGAAACAAACAGAAAGAGGTCAGGGACCAAATAAAGTACCGAAGGCTATGACTCACACAGGTACACCCAGAAGGATGCTTTAATAATACCCTGGGGACTCCACAGCCAATCATATTGATAATTAAACTTAAGCTGACACTCATACTAGCCATAACACAAATATCCTCCTCCATCACGTGCTCTCTCCATGATGTGTTGTGCTACCAGGGTCTAAAGCAACAGGGCCAATTGCTCAGGGCTTGAAACCTCCAAAAGAATGAGGCCAAGTATATCTTTCCTTTTTTTCCCCATTGAATTATCTAAAGTATTTATCACTCTAATAAAATCTCAGGAAGCTGCAGTATCCAAATGGCTACCTAACACACTGAAGAATCTGACAATAGGATCTTTATACTTCTTCCCTCAAACTGAAGTAGACAAAAGCTTAGAAAAAATATATCCACAGCTTTGGGAACAGACACTGTTTTCTTAACTAGGACACCAGAGGCTTTTCAAAATATTGGAAAAATCTGGGCAGTAATAAAATTTAAAATGGGCATTTATAAATACACAATTTTGTATTTAATCTATTTAGGTGAAAGAAAAGGGGACATACGTATATATAGTAGTCAACTAATATTTGAAAGAACTTCATGAAGGAAAACTTTATGGTTTTGGGTGTTTGCAGCACATATATCTTTTAAAAGTCTCTAATTTACAACATATAAAGAGATCTTACATAAAAATGCAAGGATATTTTGTAAAAGGGCAAAGAATAAACAACCTGAAATTTATTAGCAATTAGAAAAATGCAAGTGAAAGAAAAATGTGATACAATAATACACCCAAAACAACAGGAAAGATAAAAGAAAAGAGAGAGGGAGGGAATGAGAAGGAAGGGAGAGAGGGAAGAAAACACGAGAGATATTAACAATAAGCAATGATAAGGTTTAGAGTAACTCTGTTTCTCTTAGGAATGTAATATGGTGCACCTACTTTAAGAAACTGCTAGGCAGTATCTTCTTAAGCTGAACTTGTTATATTTATTTACCCAAAATTTTATTGCAAGCTTGAAAGTACCACTTACAAGCATGTATCCCAAAGTATCTACAGAATCTATATTCTCAAAATATTCAGAGAGACCCAATTTTTCATAGTACAAAGCTAAAAATAATCTAAATGCCCATCATCACTGGAACAGAAAAATCAATTATGGTGCATTTGCACAATAAATTGCAACAGTAATGAGAATGAAAGAACTTCAGCTATACAAGACAAATGAATGGATCTTTCGAAGGTTAAATTAAACAAAAGCATTTCAGCAGCAAAGTGTAGAATAGCATGCTATTTACATAAATCTACAAATGAGCAAAGTTAACTCAGGACATGAAAACCACGTGTAAGCACTGATTGGGAGGGAGTAAAGGGAAAGCTTTAGAGAGAGAGAATGTTGAGAATTCTCTATTTTTTGCTTTTGATAGAAAAATGAATTCAGTTATTCTAATTTTATAAAAAAAATCATTGACTTTAAGATTAATAAAATTTTCTGCATGAATTTTATTACATCAAAAAATTATCTTAAAACAGAATTAAATGTACCGTAAAAAGACCTTGTCCCCCTGAAGCATGTTTCTGAAGTTTACATGTGTAATTTTATAAAATACAAAGATATTTCTATTTCAATGTAGGTCTAAGGACTCACTTTGTAGACACTAATGTCAATGATGGTTTAAAAAAATAGTCTTTTGTTCTAAACATGTTTTCAGTTGCTGTTTTACAATAGTGAGTTTTTTAACTTAAAAAATAAACCTTTTAGATTATTCCCACATTTTAGATTCCTCCTATTATTATTAGTCTTTTTAATCCAGTTGGAAAAGAACTAAATGTAACTGTTAAGGTAATTATTATAGTTAGTATTTGAAAGAGAAACAAATTTAATGTAGGACATAGAAATTTACTAGAGTAGCTGACAGTATCCATCCAGAGTTAAATGTAAAATAATGCAAGAGATTTGCTCCCAGGTTAGCAAAGTGAAAAATCCAGACAAAGGCCTGAAGCCCAGGACAAAGCCTGGTACAAGTCACTGTGAAGAGGCTGAGAGATCCGTGATGGAAGACAGCACGGTCTGTGCCACAAAGCCCAAGGGCCAGTGCTGGACTACAGAGTCTGCATCAAAGGCCAATGCATAATGCCCAAGGCGAAGACAAAGACTGGAGCTCCTCCAAAAATAGCGGCAGCCAGCCTTGGGGAAGGGGAAGACCAGGACTCAGCTGAAGGAAACAGCCAAAGCCACACTGAAGAAAAGCAGCCAGAAGGAAACTCTCCCAAAGAAAATTAGCTGAAATCTTTCTCTCTTTTTTTATACTGTTCTGACAGCAGTCTTCCCTAAAGCAGGTCCTCCAGGCCGGAACCATGCTGCTTTAATTCAGCTGGGCATTCTCACTCAGGCTGACAATAACTCAATTAACCAACACAGCAAGCTAATATAAACCCTTAATGTTAAACTCTGGAGACCTTAAAATAGCAAAATTAATTTCTCCCTCAGCACTTCCATCCACCTGGCCCATCAGAGGATTCCGTTTCTCTCATCCTGTCATCATATCTTGACCATTGAAAGAGCCACCAGTGTGAGAAGCCACTGTGGCTAAGGAGAAAGGGAGTATACTTAATCCTTTACTTCTGTATTTTCTCCTCACAAAACAAGTCAGCTTTTATCATGAAAGACAAATTAGAGAGTCATACCCAACACAGTGAGGGAGGGACTGCAAGTCAATCCTCTGAGAAAAAGAAATCATTGATTATTGGAATCACACTGATCTAGTATCTTCAATGTGTTTCACATTTATGAGCTTAATCAGCAGGCTTTGAGAGTGAGATGTCAAAGACACTGGGGACACACCACAGATACAGAGTGGGATAAGTGAATCCACTTTTCCTGTAGCTACACACCTAATTCTTTCCAGAGTCCCTGGTGTGTGACATGCTTTCTCTAAATGCTTGCTGATTGAAGAAGGCAACTGAGAGTATAAATAATTCTTCGTAATGAAAAGCAAATGTTTCTTAGATAAAAGATTTAAAAAGCCTTAAAAGGGCTGGTAAAGCTAGTGATAAGATACAAGCAGGGAGAAGTGTTAAAGAAATATTATCAATAAAAAAGAAGGTGGAAAGGAATAAGATGGACAAAGTCAAAACACTACATGTCAAGTATGAATAGTAAATGAGTAACAGTCCCAGAGACAGGACAATAGGGATGGGTAGGGAGTGTGGCAAGAGCACAGTGTCTTCCTCTTCTGTAGGTGTAAACCACTGCTGAATTCCAGCTAATATTCCTGTGCAAGAAATTGAGCCCACTGCTTCAGACCTTCCAGTGTTAGAATATTGCCAAACTTCTAGCTTTTGAAATAAGCTATATCAATTTTCAAACACACAATAGGGCAGTGAAAATATATTCAGCAGATTTTACCTGTGACATCGGATGTGTAACTATCTCATTTGTGCTACCAGTGAATTGCAGAGAGCAGTGATCATGGAGAAGGTCGTCCTCGTGGAGCTGGAAGCTGAAATGTGGAGAGGAGCTCACATTAATAGTCTTAAGTATTTTGCTCCGAAATTTGTAGAAATGTTAATAAAATCAGATTCAGTTTGAAAACTTACACAGGGATAGATTTTAATTGTTCCAAAATTGACGCTGGGTTCAAAAATTCCCAGTCATTGATTCCTGTTTCTATGACAAGAAAGAAATTGCTTTCGCCACTCACGACTGCTGACTTTTTGAGATAATAATTCAAGGACATCGTCAAAAAAGATGGAATTCAAACCACAAGTGTTTTGCTGTTGCCCCTATGGGGAAAAAATTCAAAATCCTTTAGCTTTCATTGTCAGGAAGGATTTATTGAGCAAATATATCGCAAAAGTTTCAGCACAAGTGAGTAGATACAGTAAGGTCAAAAATGTCCCCATAACCTAAACATTTTAGAAGCAAAGCAAAAAGCCTCTCATTAAGTATTTAATTTAATTATTTTTCAGTGCTTGGGGCTAATGGTGCCTGAGCACATAGTTCTCCTTAATTTCATTAGCAGGCATTTATGAGTCCCTGCTGTGGGTGGAATGGAAGAAATATAAACTTTAGGGTATTTTTCTTCCTTATTAAGATAAAATGCAAAACAATTCATAGTAATTTTCAAGGTCAAAATGGAGTTATCTTTTTAGGCTGCCTCTGGGAATTATTTGTCACCTTCTCCAACAGGAGACATTAGTCCAAATTTTTACAACTAAAATTCATCCAGGGAACATATTTTAATTTGAAGCATGTTTTAAAAATTCTGGAATATTAACTCTTTCCTTCTAAAGAGAGCTCAAGAGCAACTCACCTACCTGAATTCACCATTTGTTTCCATTGGATCCACATTCTTGCCTGTCTCTCTCTCTCTCTCACTTGAAGGCATTATAAATGGCAGAAGAAGATTGAAAGAGTAAAATATTCTTTTTTTTTTTTTTGCAACATTCATCCATCCTTTATAAGATGTTATCCTAATCTACATCCACATGTTGGTCATTTTGTTTGAATGGGAAAATGTATTGTGGCTATGAATGGAGATCACTGCTCTCATTTTTTACCCTTAACTTGTAGCACCTTTGAAAACCTGCAAGGTATCTGCCAACACAAAGCTCATGTCCATGTTCCAAGGCATACTGGGGACTTTCCCTCTAGATTCTACAGATACAGTGACGTTGGAGACAAAAAGAAGTAAAGATGATACTGATCACATATGGTAGCACCTTCAGGCAATAAGAGCTTACAGATTCAGCAGTGCATTCTTATCTATATACTCTATGGTATGCTGAGTACATTTTAGTGAGCAGGAAATGATGCATTCTATGGGGAACATAATGAAGAGAGAGTTAGCCAACAGACGGGTAGTTTTCAGAAACACTCCTACTTCCACTATTGTTGCACAAATTAAAAAAATGAGAATAAAGGCCTTGATAATGCTCTGATGTTGTCTTGATTTATTTGAGCTCTGGCATTAGAGTAAATGAAATTAAAATCCAACTTGGTCTGGCATCAGTTTAATTGACATTGTGTGAGTAACTTAACCTAATTGTATATTAATTTCGCATCACAAATAAAAACAGATTAAAATAGTACCTGTCTTGTAAGACCATTGTGTGAAATGAGAGATGGTTTATTAAATCACCACACAGTACTTGCTGCAAGTAAGAACCGCTGTTTCTGTTGTCATTGCTTTAATTGTTGTTGTTTACCGTGTTTCCAGAATAGAAAATGGTTTACATCTATGAATTAAATTAAACTTGGAGATTTCCTTGAGTATCTTTATTTCCTGTTTTTATTGAGAAATATAGTTTTATTTACAATAATCTTCAGGTTTTCTCACAACTAACAGAGGTTCATGCATTCTTTCTTGGTTTCTGGAGGTTTTAGAACATTACTAGATTAAAGGTGCAAGTGTACACACACACACACACACACACACACACACACACACACACACCTGCAGCCCCCTGGCTCTTTCTAAGCTTGCTCATTTATGTATTTATTCTAGAAATGCCTATTTGTAGGCAGTGGCTGTGTCAGGTCTTTCAGATTTGTGTTTACTGTAATCTCCAAGAGAGGAGTTTTGTGTGCCTTAGATGCTTGGTGTACATGTGAGGGGATATTAATAGATATAAACTCTAGGACAGCCCACTTTCAGAGATAACTGCAATTAAACAAAGTCTACGGAATGAAGTGAAGGCTTAATCCTTGCCTAACTCTCCAGTCTCTACTGTGACTTTCTTTCTGCTGGTTGGTACAGCACCGCAAAGAACAATCTGAAGTCAAGATGATCGATACCGGACTATGTAATTTTTTGCAAACAAAAAGGCCACAGTCTTCAAACATCGTCTTCTGTATTTGTGCCAAAATTTTGGTCACCAGTGCGTTAGCTTTGCTTTTTGCCACTGGTCTAGCCTGGGTTTGCCCGGTCATCTCCATGCTTCCTGATGGTGGACAGTGCTCACTCATAGGTTTGCTTCTTGCTACATTGATTGACATCTGGTTTTTCTTGCAGGTTTTGACTAACAGTCTTTCTTTAACTTGAATTCAAGTACTATTCTAAGAAGTGTAAGTGTCTTACAGATACAGTTTACATTCGGTGCTTTCTCTTCAATAGATGAATTGCAAGTCAGTGACACCTTGCAGTTATTGGTTTCTAGATCTGTGTGTCTAAAGATCCTTTACTGGACAAGAAGCAAGTCTGGTCCTTCCTTACTTGAACTCCTCTCTTATAT
Organism: Cavia porcellus; assembly: GCF_034190915.1. Taxonomy (NCBI): domain Eukaryota; kingdom Metazoa; phylum Chordata; class Mammalia; order Rodentia; family Caviidae; genus Cavia; species Cavia porcellus. Next base: position 97,046,315 of record NW_026947487.1, read on the forward strand.
AAATTTTCCTAGAATTATTTGGATTTAATTAAAAGAGTCATATTTTTCCATAATTACCGATCTACTGCATGTGATGATCTCCTTCAGTGCTCATACCTAGGAGGCTATTAGATGAGTTTAGTTAGTGTCTGAACAGTTAGTAGATCGAATTTTGCCAATTTTCATTTTATATAACTTACTTTTCCTTAGGGTTGATGCATTTTTTAAAAATAATGTGAACTGATTATCATTTAACAGCTGTTGTGCAAACCATTTATGGAGAATCACTTTAATTTTCTTTACCAAAACACAGCTCCTTTATTGGATGCCTATTCAATCATCCCCCTGAACCTGATTATATCAAGAAGCACTGACATTGATTACCCCTGCTCAGTAACAAAAAGACAGTGCAGCTGAAAAATAATTATGGAATATGTAGACAAATAGCCCAGAATTCAAATTCTCTTTTTGCTCCTTTTAAACTATGGGATCTAAGGCAAATTTCATAGCCTATGGGCATCTTTTAAGTGCCTCAACTACAAGTTAAATATTGAATCTACCTTGGGGGTTTATTGACTATTAAATTATATAAGTACATACACATAATTAAATTGTACTATGTAAGGGGAGAGGAATAGGGTCCTAGTCAATTTCATATAATAGAACAGGTATTGTTATTATGCTTCTTGGTAGAAAAAGAGAGAATATCATGGGACAAAATAATATAACCCTGGTTTAAAAATGGCGTTAAAATGCTAAATGTTAAGGAGACAGATGAAACTAATTTTAAAAATTACACAGACTGATCGATGCAAGCTTTCCTTATAAAATCACCACCAACTCCAAGACTGCCTGGGGCCATCAACTGGGAAATTTTGCACTTAATGTGACTGCAAGTCTGTGCTGTCCCTAGAACCAAGTGAGAAAGAAATAGGCCTGGAATTTGGCTTCTTCTTCCTGCCGCCTTGCTTCTATTTTGCATAGAGTCTAGTAGCTACTGGGCTTGAAAGTACAGCCTCTGAGGATTTGGGGCTGATCTTGTTTATCCCTGTAATACTGCTGCCAGTCTCCTGCCCAGGCCATCTCTGTGGGGCTACATCAAGGTTCCCTCTTAAATACACCTTCAGCTCCACCAAAACATTAATGCACCCTGTCACTCACTCTCAGCCAGGCAACCAAATATAGCCTCTGGTGTTAATTGCTTACTAGGAAAAAAAAAAAAAAAAACACAGAATTGAGAAAGAGAACTAACTGCCCCTTCCATCCAGCTGCACAAGTTAATCTTCTAAGGAATAGCATCTTTTCCTCAGGCATCATCCTGTGCCCTGGAGGGTTTGCCTCTGCTGGTGGCACCATAGCCCATGCCACACTTCTGGTCTTTCCGACTTGATGTTCCTCTTTGCTTCTCAATCTTTTCCTGTAAGATGGGAGAATTCAATTCATTTCCTTTCAGAGAAGACGAGGAGGAGCTTTCTGATACCAGTTTATTAGGAGCACCCCGGTGAAGCAGAGCACCTCATAATGACAGACTGAGTTTCAGGCTACACATTTTGCAACATATTCCTTATCATTTATAAAATAAAATAGAATGTGTATTGCCAAACAGGACCATTCCATAAAATGTTGATGATACCTTGGGGGTTTACTGAATATTAAATCATAAATGATTTTGATGTTTAAGGCCCAAAGCAATATGAGCCTAAATTCATCTTACATCTTTTTTACTCTGTCTCCAAATTCAGGCCCCAGACTCTGGTACCATGCTGTGTTCTGGACACACAAATTTTATTTTATTTGGCTTTATTTTATTTTATTTTTTGCCTACCTCTCCTATACATTGCTATTTCCTCAAAATGTTTAACTGTTCCTGAGGAGCCCAAATGTATGTCTTCTCCTTATATTTGCATTTTTACAGGCATATTGTTCTAGAAAGTCATTTATTTCAAAATTTACCATGAGATTTATATTTTGCACAAAATGCCACATTTCAGGCCTGTCTGTCCATTTACTCATGATGCATATTAATATGTAATTATTATTATTATCATAATACATGGTGATAATGATGTTTATTATAATGAAAAAATAGATTTCCTGTAATTAGTATTATAAAATGAAGTTCTTTGAGAAAGAACTGAGTATTTTTAATATTCTTGCCTCTTCCACACATACTGAAAAATACTTCACAGGTATTTCAGAGGACATCAGACTAAGTAATACATAGAGAAACTCAAAGGAAACAACCAATTCTTTTGGCACATTTGGTGTTTGTTCTTTTGACCTTTCCTTTATCTTTCAAAAATAGACCGTATCTCTGGAAGCTACTGAGGTAAAGGTAATTGAAGACTTGCAAATGCAAGAGACGCAGGCTTTACATTTTAAACCATTTCTTTACATTTTTGTTGTACTATTTTATAGGTAGTATGTCTTATCTATGACAAAGCTAAGAGCATATTAACCTGAGATTACTCATAGGCATTTCAAATCCCATTTAGCGTTCAGAATTCGGATTATTTTTTTTCTATATGGAACACTGTTTCTGTCTTTAAAAAGTAAAATAAATGTAGCACGAATCACTCCTGTGAGAGAAAAGAAAGGAGTGGGTGTCTGATAATAATTGTGGTCATTAAGTTGCCCAGTGTGTTGCATCATTTGTAGTTTCCATGAATTTTTAGCTCTAGAAAATCAAAGCAAAGTAATATGACAAGGAAGGTCAATTGTTTCTCCTCTGTGCACCAAAGCATCCCATTTCCAAATGTGGGTGGAATGAACTAGCAACCAGTTAAGATATCACAGGGAAGCAGAACAGGAAGAGTGACCATGGAAACAGAGTCTGATATGTGCCACATGGTGCCTAACTTCTATAATAAAGTGAATAGAGTGTAATATCCCCCAGCCGAACAAATAGAGCAGGGCCTGTGTGTCTTTTGCTCCTGTTACTTTGCACTAAAATTTGGTTTCTTGAGCGTAATAACTTTAGAGATTATATGCCCAGATAAACACTTCAGAGAGACATTTTTGTGGTGTTGGGACATATATTCAGAGATTCAGGGTTTTAGGGAGCAGTGGGAGAGGGGGCTCTGCTTGTTTTCATGTCATTGGGAAGGAGTGATTATCCTTACCTGTCTCAGTTACTTTTTCTCATCATATAGACAAACTATCTAATGCCCAAAATTAGAGAAAGGGAGGTTTATTTAATTTACAGTTCTTTGGAGTTTTCAGTCCATACCAAGCTGGCTCCAAGGCAGGGTGATTTGGTTGAAGGGTAATCATTCATAGCGGCTGCAAGCTGCAGGAGCAAAAGGGCAAAAGAGGGAAAACCATGCCTTCTCACCTCCCTTAAATTGTATGCTGGCTCTGTGCCTGGGCAGGTACAGCACTCACACCACCAATCCCAGCACTAGACAACAAACCAATCATATATCCTAGATTCAGCCACCTCCTTTACTACGTGAATATTGGGGGACCACCCAGACACAAACCATAATATTACCCTTACCTCTTTTCCTCTGCCATGCTCTTCAAGATTACCTACAAATATACTGGAAGTCAACAAAAAAGGGTACCCACAGACCACATGCTATTTTTACCATAATGTTGAAAGGAAACAATAAACATCTGAATACCTTAATATTATGTGGCACAGTGGATCTGTTTTTTTTAAGATTATGATACATCCCTAACAATGAAATATTATACAATATTTACATAATATTTAATAATGATTTGATACTCACTAAAGTAATTTAGAGCTGACTAAAAAGTTTTAAATAGCTGGCCAATAAGTTTTACATCTGTGCAGCTTTGGAAAATACCTGGGGTAATATTTTGATTCACATGTCTTGGGGATGATATTGGCATTTAATGCATGATGCCAGGAATAATGGTAAATATTAAAGTGCATAAAGTACTCTACCAAAATACATATCAAGTACTCATCCAAAATACTTGAATCAAAATATGAGCAGTACCCTTGTAGACAACTGTGGTCTACATTCATCTAACTAATGGCAGCCCAGGAAACAGAACACCAGCAAAATTTGTGTGGTTAAAACAAAGCATAACACCCTAGGCTGAGTAATAGCACTTAACTGTACAGAAGTATAGTGGATACAGACTTTCCTACAATTTGAGAAGCCTCAGTCTAGAGGGGTGCTTCTCTACACTTATTGGCTCACAGTGTAGCCTGAATAGCTCTCAAATAAAAATATAGACTACCTGCATCTTGTCATGCCCTGGAGATGCTGTTTCACTGATCTGTAGTAGTGTTCGTGGCAGGAATAATTTTTAGAAGTGTCTTCAGTAACCAAGGTTGAGACCTACTCATTTTCTGTAACTCAAAATAGGGAAACCATGTCCAGACTGAGCAAATATCTTGGTATACTGGGGGAAGTCCAGTTTATGCTTTTGTTCCAGAATTTCATAGCACCACTTTTTACTCTCAAATGTGTCCTGAGCTTAGAGTTCTTAAACAGTAAGAAGTGTTATTCATAAAGAATAAAGACGAATTAAATTTTATTAAAATCAATAGCTATTCATTAAAAGACACTATTAAAATGGAGGAAAACCAATTTATAGAATAGCAAGAGGTATTTCCAGTGCAGATACACTGAATATAAAAGAACTCCCCCAAATCAAGATGAAAGTGATATAACCTAAGCCCGCCTAACTATCGCACCGTGAGGCCTGTTCTGTATAAGCGCCACCTGCTGCTTCCACTCCCCTTCTCCCTTCACATCTAACTAGGTTAAGTTTTAACTTCCTGAAAGGCCATAAAACAAAGGCCTGAGGTAATAGCTCCTGACAACCCCCCTCCCTAACCAGTGGCCCATCACAAATTGTGTTAATTACATTAGATTGTATTAGATTGTACTATTCTTCACAAAAATAGCTTCATTATATTTGTATCATAGCAATACCTATTACTTGGCCTTACTGTATATCTGTTTTCCTTTTCCCTCTTGGTAAAGGATTGATACGTTAATCAGTGCTCTCCTGTGTAAAGACTTGTAAAATGTTACCTAGTTCACATGTTAACCATTGTTGCCCTCTACAAATAACAGTTGTGGTGCTAAAGTAAGTTAACTAAGGTTGTTGATTGCTGTTGGACTTCTTTATTCTTTGCTAAGAAAAACAAGATTTCTTCTTATCTAAACTTGCTTGTATGCAGGGAGACTTGCTTGTTAGCACAACCCTTACCTGATCTTGCTCTTCCCAAGACATGTAATCTCCGTTTCTGTTTGTACCACACCCCCATCCCCTTCCTTACATTGTGTGACCAGCAGTTGTTTGTGGATTTACAAGAGAAAAGCCCTGACTTTTAGCTGTCAGGTACGCAGTCTCCAAATTGGCTCTCCAAATTGGCTCCCGGAGACTCGTCACCAGGCCTGGCCTAATAAAGCCCTTGCTCCCTAAATTTTAATTTGTTGCTTCCTTGGATTTTATACTGGGGTCCAAGTTATCACAAAAGCAAGAAGATCTACTGGGGCAAAATTTGAATGGGTTTGTTTATAAAATGAAAGTTCTGCAATTAATATATTTTCAATGTTGCATTTGCTGTTCAATGTTACACTAGAGAAATTGTGAATTTAAAATATAGTAAACTGTCAAAAAAACTTCACAACTTCTATTATAAATTATTGTTGCTCTGCAACGTTTTATTTACAAAAAGCCCATCACAATTTCTAAATTTTAAACACTGCTGATGTCAAATATCAGTGATATATATAACAAGGTGAATCTAAAATTTTACTAATGTAAGAAAAAGTTTATACAATTACTTGCAAAAAGTTTCAGTGGTGATACATTTTCTATTACTATAACAAAATGCCTAAATATTAAAAATATAAAGAGAACAGTATAACACTCAATTTTAGAGGTTACAGTGTCATTAATCTCAGCCTGTGTTAAGGCCATATATCAAGATGGGATCATTGGATTTAGAAATATCACTTACACTAAGAAAATGGGAACAAAAAGAGAAAAAAGAAGAAACTATGATGTCATAATCCCTCTGATGGGCATGGCCCAAATGACCTAAAGACTCCTCAATTCAGAAGTGTTCCTCCACCTGCCACTTGTGACTCTTAAGGATTAAGACTTTAATATGTGGGTTTTGGAAAGGGAATGTTCAATGTGTAAATTATTGTATATACTGAAGCTCAAGGTGAGCATATTTGTGCGAGAGACCAATAATTCCACTCTTAGATATATTTTCAAAAATGCATCCATATTTCTACCAAAATCCATGCTAAATTTCACACAGTAATATTATTCTTAGTAGTCAAAGATTGGAAACCACATGAATGCCCAATGATACAGTGAGTAAATAAGTTATGATATATTCACAATAAAATTTGCAGAGCAACAAGAATGAGTGGACTCTAAGTGTTATGGCAGAAATGAGTTAAACATAAATGCAAAACATCCAGATAAAACCCAAATCATTTCATTTGTTCTATGCTACAAGAAATCAGAACACTGGTTACCCTTGAGGGAGGCATAGCCGAAAAGGAAACAAATAGATTTTCATTAGTTCTTATATTCTTTCTAACACAGGGATGGGGTGTCATGAGAATGAGTGTATAAGACATTCTTTAAGCTGCATACATATTGTTTTCTTAAATATTTATACTATTCTGCAGTTATTTTTAAAGTACCCCATGATGAATAATAACATTCATTTTGACCAAAGTCTGACTGAATGATCCCCAGTCAAAACTGTAAGGTCTGGAGAACAATGACCCAAAGTCAATGGCAGGAGTCTCTCTGAATACCAAAAGAAGGCAAAAAGAGATGTGGGATTATTTCTCACTACCTTCACTCCTAGTCATTAAACCTATGCTGCACATCAGTATTATCTAGTAAGTTTTAAAGTTTTTACAATTTAATCAGTAACTTTTCAGGCTCCCTATTGATGCCAATGTGCTTAACTCCTGCAGCCACATGAGGCTGCTGATTCAGCACCGTTAACTGGCATCACCTGACATCTTGGGTTCCTAAGACATTCCTTCACTTGTTTTCTTTGTCAATAATTTGCACTATTTACTGAGTCCTGTGTTAGGCGCTAAGTGCTCAGCTGAAGGTTTTTTTTTTTTTGTTTTGTTTTTTTAAAGAAAGCAAGGGCTGGGGATTTAGCTCAGCAGCATAAGCGCCTGCCTTGTAAGCACGCGGTCGTGAGTTTGATGCCCAGTACCGTTTTAAAAAAAGCAAGCAAGAAAGAACAACATCAACAAAAACAATTCTCAAGCCTCGGGGAGCAAAGACCATACTTTTCTATTTCTGTACTATAATTTCAATGCCAAACACTGTATTTAAATTCCTTCTAGGAAAAACTCTAGGTAATGGTTAGCAAAACAAGGTTGAGAACTTTTGTAGACAAATGTAGCAACATTATAAATGTGTGGGGCCAATTCTTATCTTATCTTGATCTCCTCGCTGGGCCTACCTTCCGGGCCTATGCTGAGGACCTTGAGAATCTCACCAATTCCAGAAATGGAAGCTGTAAGCCCAACAACAAGTATAATAATGATAATAATTCTGTGATAAGCGCAACTAGAGTCTGCTTTAATTTTTATTCTCTTAGCCTTTTATATGCAGGGCTTCACATGATACCAGAAATCCTAGGTCTGATCAGTAGATATTTGTTGAATAAATTATTAATTGAACACCTCAATGAAAAAATTATCTTGGGGAAGAAAGGATACATTTATGTTTACTGCATTCCAGATATGCTTCTTCCATGTGGTAAGCACCTCATATTCTTGGATCATTTAATAATCATAGTACATTATAAGTAGTAGGGATTATTATCTCTATCTCAAAGCTTAAATAAAACATGAGAATTAGAGAGTGTAAGGAACATACAAGGTCACCCAGGTACCTGGCAGCACATTCTTCCAAATTTTCATCTTCTACAATTTTCCTTGCTCTGGGAATCACACACTACAACACAGTAGAGGGGGAAAAAAAGGTGATCTCAGGCAATGATCTGTCTTGGTCCACCTGGCCTCTGATCTCCTCTGCACCTGATTGCCTACCTCATGTACCTCCCTACCACCAAGGCTTGCATCGCTCTCATCATTCATGTTTATTAAGCAGAATTAAATTATTTGTTCTCAGCATGCTGATTAAGGAAAGATAAAAGTGACACCATGGCATCAGAAACATTTCCATGAAACCTGAGTGCCAACTCTTTTCTCCCAAGTCCTACAGGTTTGAGTTTTCTGAAAAAGAAGCAGGAAAAAATGAAGAAGAAAAGGAAAAAGAAAAAAGAGGAGGAGGAGGAGGAGGAGGAGGAGGAGGAGGACGAGGAGGAGGAGGAGGAGAAGGATAAAAACAATATTTAGAATAGCAGTTTCTTGTAGAATATAAATTCTGAAATTCACAGGGAAAAATGAGTGGAAAAGGGTCTGGCACTTGTTGGATTTTTCCACCTTCTGCCTTTTCCTTGTCCAATTTTTCTCCTTTTTCTCCACTTTGTTCTTTTTTTGCTGCTCCCAAGTTCTCTGGCCCCTCTCCCTCTTATAACACTTTCTATGCTGACTGTAGATATGGACATCACAGTCTCCTAAAGTCACTTCAGTCTGATTGAGAAGTGATAGACTACAGAACACTTATTGGAATTTCTAGATTTTCACTGGATACAGATCTAAACTAATTTAAGAATTCTATTATATTTTAGTAGAATTGGCTCATATGCTCATGAAGGTTGAAAAGCACCAAAATCTGCAGCTGCCAACTAAGAATACAGAAGGATATAAGTGTAGAGTTCTAGTCCAAGTTCAGGCCCAAAAGCAGGAGAACAACAATATCCCAACTTCAAAGACCATTAGGCAAAGAGGAAGAATTCTTTCTTATACAAGCTATTATTCTGTTATTCTTAAAATAATCAATGAAGCTCATTCAAATTGAGGAGAATAATCTGCTTTATCCAGTCAATCAACTCAATGTGAATCTCATCAAAAACATCCTTAGCTACACCTAGATAAAGTGTTTACCTAAACATCCAGCTACACCATGGCCCAGTCAACTTGACAAACAAAATTTAGCATCACAATTTCCATTTTAGCACTGTATTCCCTATCCTTATAGTAATTTCATTGCAAATATGATGGACTTGTTCATTGCCTACAACCAGATTTCCTAACTTCTATCCAGATCAAAGTCCTCCTTACACATGCACACACACACACACACACACACACACACACACACACACACACAGAGAGAGTCTTGCTCATCACTGAGGAAGCCAAGCAGTCCACATTTACTTCCTTTCCATCAACCTCTTGTGTCCCCTGAATAGGAATAATTCTCTTTCCTTCATATCCACTAGAAAGGCTAAAATGTGATTCCCACAACATGTCCAGACTATGATTGACTTCTCAGTAAGGAGAAAGTAACACTACAGGAAAACAGGCTGCTGAAGAGGTAGATAGATATAGGCTGATCATAAAATAACTCCTTGTTCACAGTATTGAGAAATACAAAATATCATAACTTTGTGAGTTGTTAGGATTTATTTTACTTTTTATAATGGATATTACATGGTAAGACCTCTGAAAGGCATGAGTAGTGGTTGAGTGCTCACATGTATAAACCAATTTTCCAAGCAAAAGAAATACCCTACAGTCTATCCACAGCCTTGACATACTAGGATTCAACCAATCACAAGTCCAGGGTGTCTGAGGAAAAAATGTACTGAAAATCTACAGATTGTATTTTCTCCCTACAAATTGAATATTATAACCTAACAGTTTGTATGGCATAGCATTTTATTTTACATAGAGGTGATTTAAAGTATATGAAAGGTCACACATTGTTTGTATACAAATACCACAGCATTTTATATAAGTCTTGATTATAACCAGACTGAGTAGAACTAGTAGTCTGAATATGAAGCAAATATCAGGCAATATTTTCTTCATCCATCAAATGTGAAGTTATCAGAAAACAAATATTTTTAAAAGAAGTATAGCATTCTCCAAATAATAGGAAGCTCTGTGTGATTATTATACGTAAGATCCATGTCACAAAGATAGCACAATGATTTGAGGTAAACTATACCATGGAATCTTTTAGTAATAAATGGGTTTAACTGAGCTAATGCTGGAGATGTTTCCAAATTTCTCTCAATTGGTTTTTCTGATTTTCTTGTGTCACTGTGAGGGGGAAAAATTTGATACTGAAGCAAGTGGCAAAAGGTTACCTATAATTTGTGTGAGAGTATATTATAATTATCTTTATTATAATTATCATTTGCATCCTGTTCAGACAATTAAACATCTCACTTTTTCTTCTTCAGAGCTAAAATTAAATGCAACAATAGCAGTATGCCTATGCATTTAGAGAATATATTGACTATAATAAGTATGATTTATATTCAAGTTATTATCTAATAGTAACACCTAAGCTTGTTTTGTCACATAAAAATACCTTTCATGAATGGTGTCTTCAAGTTTTATTTCTTTTTTTAATGTAGGCTTATGAAGAAAATCTTTGCTTTTTCTAGGCTATAATTTTCCAGGATACTGTATAGTCTATTGTACATGTCTACCTGAAACATTCATTAAATAACTGAACATCAGGAAAAAATTGTTTATCTCCATATGAGCTAACATATTTTTTTCTTTCTATAGGCTACGCATTAATCAAAATATTGACTGGTCCTTTTGGCCTTGATATCTAGAAAGCTCAGAACTAGATTTACTGCTAAAGTCACAATATTAATTTTTAAGGATACATTTTCCCTCCATTTCAATGCTATTTTTCTTTATGCCTGCTATTTTATCATATGTCACTTCAAATCAGCCTTGGAAATGGATAGAATATAAATGAATATATTAGCAAGCAACAGCATAAATAAATGGGAAACAAGAGAGAGCAATATGGAAATTTTGAGATCCAAAAGGGTAATTCTTCCTGTGTAAATTACAATCAGCAAATATAGCCAGTGCCCCAGAAGGGATGTATTGTCCTAAAACAATGATTTGAAAATAAAAACAGAGATTTTTTCAGGAATTATTAAGAGGTGAAGGAAAGTGGAATGCATTAATAATTTGCTGTGGAAAAACACCAGAAATTGTTAAGATGGCATAGTTTACTAATATCACTGGGCACATTAGAGCAAAATCATTTAGTAATGCTATATTTTGACCAACCGGGGAAACAGATACTGCTCTGCAAGTTAGATGAAATGAAAATTGGTGCAACCATTTTGCAAGTCAATTTAGCAACATCTGTCAACATTTCAAACACATATATCTGTGACCCAGCTGCATTTATAAATCTGCATAATACTTTCACATTACCAGGTATATAAACATGTTCATGAAAGTATTTACTATAATAGCAAAACCCTAGATTTCTAAAAAGACTACCAAAGAGACTTATAGTGCATTCTCTCTCTCTCTCTTTCCTCACTCTCTGAATTTTAGCAGAAAGGAGAAACAATCTCTGTGAATAAGTAAAGGAACTTAAAATATTTTTTAAAATGCTGAGTAATTTTGCATATTTCTCAGTATATTTGCCTACGCTACATTTCTCTTCTACTTAGTGATGTAGACTACCATGCAGATGAAGAAGAGAAATTAATAGGTTTTTATATGCAAAATACGCAGAATAGCCAAGCTGCTAAAGATGGGCAAGGATAAGTGAAATCATACAGTGAATTTTATTTTAGAATTCATTTCCTTTCTAAAGAATTTAAAATTTTTCCATATATATATATATATATATATATATATATATATTACAAAACTATTTTTTAGAAAGAGTTTTTAACCAGCATATGGACTGCAAAAGACCAAAAGGAGCTATATCATACCACATCTTCAACAATGTCTTGGGTATAGAAGATTGATTGCTCATGAAATTGACCAACATATAAATACCGTGCATATACCTAACAATGCTGTTGGAAAATATAAGAGAAACCTAGTTAACTCTGTTAACTCTACAGATGTTCGACTAAATAACAAGTGATATAAAGCATTTTTGTGAAAAGACTGTTCTTTCAGTTTCACAGAATGAATGCAGCCTTGCAGGGAGGGAGAGCTGTTTAGGACAGCATAAGGTCACTGGACACAGGCTCCTGGAAAAGCCTCACTGTCTTCCCCATAAAGGTCTCTGCCCTGCTCTTCCTCTTCATTCTCTTCCTACTTTCCCCCTCCCTATCTCACTTGTGCCCCATTTCATTTTCAAAGTTCCTGCTGTGTAAATATTGCAAAACATTAGAAACATTTAACACCTTCACTACAGAGGGAGGCAAAACACAGCCAATTCAAACAAGCAAATGATGATTTGGGACTCTCCTCTAAATACCTATTAGAGAGGTACATGTTTAAAGATGGTAATATGTGCATACACACACATACATACAAAACACACACACTAACACAAACACAGACCTATACGCTGACACACCTGGCAATTTACCAGTACACTCTCAGGGAATTAGGAAAGGGTGCCTTATCTAACCATCCCTGATTTTACCCCAGTCTCAACTTTAGAATGGAATAGAATTCTTACAAAGCAATTGCTTAAAGGAAGATACATCTTGAAGTGAACTGACATTATTCAACATACCAAGGCCTTTGTGAGCAGACGTATTTATCATAAATGCTCAGTATCACCAACACTGAAATGAGCATAATAACATTGAACATGAGGAGTTGTTTAACTGATTAATGAAGTAAACTCTGCAGTAAAAGTCTGGCTCAGTTCAGGGCCTTACTCTAAGATTTCTATCCTAGAAGCTACCCATGGGAGGAAAATTAGTGGTCCTTACATGAATGTAAAAATGAATAAGCCCTTTGATAATGTGAGGGAATGTTCTGCAGTTCAGCATCTTTGCCAAGAAAAAGTCCTTGAACTTTATTAATTATTCAAATTTGTCTGTATTTATTCTTATTTTAAGCAACTTGTCTTATATAGAAGCTATAATTGCTACTGGTAATAATTAATTTAAGTTCGAAAACATTTCCACAATTGAACTATAAATAAATAATACTAATATTGTCACAGGCAACTGAGTTAGCAATATTGTAGGCAGTCAGACAGGGCTGGGCTCTCAAAGAACCAGTGCAGAAGGTCAGATACCTTGTAACTGTGGAAAAGACAGACACTCCCCTGTGGGTCAGACCGCAAGACAAAAGATAAATTAAATGCACCCAGATACTTGCTAAGGATAAGTATCAGCAATTGATATTCCAGATATGTCTCTATCACCCTGAGGAAACCAGGAGTCACCAGCCCAATGTCCAAAGAGTCACTGTTCTGTATTTATGCCTGCTTGCTACCTGACTCACTTCTTCATTTTTCCGTGATTTAGTCATTTTACCTGTGCAGCTAATCTCATTGGTTGAAATAGTTTTGCCCTGCCTCATGCCCACCTTGGGAGTTCCCATGTTTTCCCTACCTTTAGACCTGCCTTACTTTGAGGTTCTGCTCTATAAAAGTCCTCAGAGAAGACAGAGAATTTGAAAACCCACTCGACACCCTTTCTCTCTCTCTCTCTCTCTCTCTCTCTCTCTCTCTCTCTCTCTCTCTCTCATACAGAAGCTTTCTTTCTCTCAATAAATATATTTTGGTCTTCTGTTGTTCATAAAATTCATTCTTTGGTTTTAGAGAACACGAATTCGTACCAGATATACAGTAGGATGGGAGTTTCATTCACCTATATCAATATCATAATTGTTAATATTCATTTATTTTCTTATGAACCAAAATTTAAGAAGGAATCACATTTAAATCATTGGATGCTTCCCTTTCACCAGGTGGAATGTTCTGATTTCTTATTACATCAAATCTTACAATCTTTTTTTCACTGTTATACTCAAAAAGGAGTCATTTCCCCCAAGCAGGCTAATGAGATCTGCTTAACCTATGGCTTGGTCTATTTATGTTGTTGTTTTATGAACAGGAATATTTTTTTAACTCAAAATAATGTTATATGTAACACAGAGAACATACACTACTTCCTCTGCCCACACATTGTCTACTTGGCACTGTATGGTTCTGATATAAATAAATCAACCCCTTTTTACAAACAACTTAGAGACTTGAATAAGTTTTTTATGCATATCATCGTAATGGGAAGGATTATCTAAAATCATTAGTCCTAAAATTTAGGTCCTGTGAACTTTGAAGTCAAAATGGCCACTTTGTCCACTGTTTGATCTTTTACTTCTACAAATTAACTGATCAATCTCATGTCAACAGAACAGAGATAAATGGGAGGCACTTTACTATATAGAAAACTCCACATGAAGGTAAATACAATGTTGTGCTTCATTTAATCTGCAGTTATTTCTTTGGAACATTCAAGGTGTTCTTTGCATGTAAAGGAGAGTCAGAAGCCTTTATATGCATGGAAAAGTAGCTTTTTGCTGATTGCTTTGTCGCATGTTTAAGAAGGTAGAGCAGTAAACTTTTACTTGGAATGCAAATTTAGCAAAGAACAATGTTTGAGGTTTCTGACCAGTCCACACATTTCTGAAACTTACTGACGTGTGTGCTGTCTAAATACAATCCTTGTTGAATTCTCTTGATTTTTTTTCAATGAATACAATGATAAAACTTGATCTACAGTAAGACTTTCCCACTAAATAGATTTCGGTAGAGTAGCTATCCTAGTTACCTGCTGCTCTATACAAAACTAACCCCAAACTACTTGGCATAAATCAGCAACCATAAGGTTATACTGCATAAATTAGCAATTGAAAATGAATGATAACAGTATAATTAGCCTATCTACATTTAACTAATAATAAATTGTAGAGTACAATACACCTCCACTTCCATTTCCAGTGCCTTGAATGATCCAGTTGGATGGTCTGTTTTATTGGCTCAGCTGATATGGTTACACAAAGCACTTACATGTAGGCTTTCCACTAGACAATAGCAAAAGTCAAAGTTTTTCATCATCAGCTCAAAATTTCCAGAGTCTCAAAAATGCCATATTGGACATTGCAATAGTTCTTAGATTCCAAAGTAACCAGTGGTATTCTTCAGGCAAACCAGTAGACCATTTCAGGCTCCAGATGTCAGACACTAATCTGCACTTGATAAAGGGAGAAGGAAAGGTAGCTGTGTCCATCTATAATCTGCTGCATTTGTGTATTTTTATTCATCAAAAAGGCAATTATGAAACCTTACTATCATCATCCAAAGTTTCAATGATATTTGCTTAAATTTTCAGTAAGATAAGCCAGGAAAAATCAGAGGTGCTCATTTTGGGGACTATTAATCAGAAATCTACAGTGAGAGTTGCTTAACTCTCAGAAATTGTGATTTAGCAAATACAGTAATTTTTCATCGATAAAGAAGTGGGAAAGTTTTATGAAAGAAATTCATAAGATTGCATTTTTTTATTTGAAACTAACCTCCCCTCATTTATTTTAGAAAATGGCTATTTTCCCCATAGCTCTGAAAGTAGAAAATTGCTCTGATAATTTTTATTGGTAGTCTGAAACTAATATATTTGTTAAATTCTTGGTTCCAGTTCAAGTTAGTTTAGATTTCAAGCAGCCTGTCTATTATCTTAGACTGGGTGTATACCTTATAGTATATTGAACTTAACATTTCAGTAACTGGATTCAATTCTTACTAGAAATTGGGAAAAGTGGAAAATCTTCCATTTGTTAGCTCTAAATATTTGTTGTACTAACTTAAATCATCATTAAACTTAGACTATATATTAGGAGGAAAAATAACATCTTTTCATGAATTCAGTGTTGCAATTAATTTGCCTAAGTTTAAATGTGAGTGAGAAAATTCTCCTTACACTCAAATTGGTATTTATTACATATTATTTTGCCATATGTATACTGTTCTAACTTTGTTGTCTTCTATCCCACTATGCTTCAGGCTATGCTTAAAGAACTGAAGTTAAGACAATTTATGAAACTATTTATTCACTAAGTCAGTACTGAATTAAATTCAGTAATTTAAGTATTCCAGTATTACTTGGCATTTACCATGGACGAAGCACTGGGATCTACTGATCATCTGAATGTGATGCTGGCCTGCATTTACCTATCACTTATCCATCTACCCCTCATCTATCTCTTTACCTATCAAAAGGAATTACAATATAGCAAAGAAAAAATTGGGAGTGAAGAGCTTGAATAGCAACAAAGTTTGGAGGCTGAGAAAAATCTACACAAATTTTCATACATATAGATTGAAACTAGGATCAGTGAATCCAGTGTCTGATTTCATACTGTTAGCGTGATGGCTTTTTATTAGGAGCACCTACCCTTAATGTTTTTTTTTTTTTTTTCCTACAAGAACTAAAAGAGCCACCCATATCTCAGAAATTATCCAATAATTACTCATCTTTTTAAATGTTTGTGAAGGCTCCCCTATCATCATAAAGGTCAAATACTGACTCATAATTCTCACATAACTTTTTCTCATCTCATTGAGAACAGCTAAGCCTTGAAAATTCATTGAAATCTCCTTTCTTCATTTGTACTATGTCTACTAGTAAGACCAACCCTCTCTTTGCTTCCAGAATAAGAATGACATTCCCACTCTTGAAAAGTTAACAACTGCAGTCACATGCATTGCTGCTGTTTGGTGAGCACTTCCCTCATTTGCTTCTGTGACACAGATAATAAACAATGACCTCCTCTGGCACTAGGTAACACCATTGTCTACCTTGTTGTATTATTCAGTGTTTAATAGAGTCAGATGTTCAGAACGTCTATTTGTGCCCTGGAGATCTGAAGGATCCAGTCAAGGGCTTGGAGCCGCAGCAATGTCCCATGCAAAACTGATTCAAAGAATCTGCAGTGGAAGAGCCCAACGGCCAGTGGCTGAAGTCAGAAAGAAGGTAATTAGAAAGTCTGGCAAGGTAAGGATCTGCACTAGAAGCCCAGAGACAACATCCAGCATAAAGAAAAGGATTCAAGAAGGACTGAAAGAAGAAAGCAGCCAATGCTCCTCTGAAGAAATAAAACCACTGAGAAGCAGCTTCAGGAAAATCAGCAGCATGCAACCTTCCCCTACTGTTCTCTTGTTTATTCAATTCCAGCAACAATCCTGGAAGACAAAAAAGCTAGAACTCCTAAAGACATGGTGTAGGCAAAGACTTTCAGAATAGAAAACCTATGTCATAGGAAATAGTACAAAGAATCAACAAATGGGATCATACCAAATTAAAAACCTTCTGCACAGCAAAAGTGTCAACCAACAGAGGGAGTAAACAATCTACTAAATAGGAAAATGTTTTTATCTATCCCTCAGACAGAGGACTAACATCTAGACTATATGAAAAACTCAAAAACTTCGGTTTCTAAAATAAAAGACTCAATCAAAAATGGGCAACTGAAATGAATAAATACTTCTTAGAGAAAGTATAAACAGTCAATCAATACATGAAACGGTATTCAACATCACTGACTAATAGACACATGCTTTTTTTTTTTTTTTTTTATACCAGGGATCAAACTCATGACCTCAGACTTGCAAGGCAGGTGTTTATGCTGCTGAGCTAAATCCTCAGCCCAACAGATACAAATTTTAAAAACACTGAAATTCCATGTTACTGCAAAAAGAATGGCCACCACTAAGAAATCATAACAAATGCTAGTTTGGCTGTAGGGGAAAAAGCAATATGTTTAGGTTTTTGTTGGGAACATAAATTGGTACAATCAATATGAGATGAGTATGGAGATTCCTAAACATCTAAAACTAGGAATTCTACTAGATCCAGTTGTTCCGCTTCTAGGTATCTTGACGAAAGTGTCAAAGATAACATATTCAATTCATGGTAGCTAAATCTTGGAGGCAGCCTACATGTTCATAAACAAATGAAGAGATAAATAAAATATTATTTCACATAATGGAGTACTACTCTACATAAAGAAGATAAATTTGAATTATTTGTAGGAACAAAGATACACTGTAAGTGATATAAATCAGATATAAAAGATCAAATACTGCATTGTCCATCTTGTGAGAAACCCAAAATATAAATAAGCAGTTAAGTAAAAGGTAGATAATATCAACAGAGGAGAAAAATACTTTTGAAATGAAAAGGACCAAGAGATGAAGAGACAAGGTGCTATGGCAAGAAGAAACATCAATGACACCAAGGGTCAGGATGCAAATTAATTTTATGTTCACAGGCACTGACTGGGATCATTCCCAAAATATCAGGCCTTGATCTCTGGTGACCTACAACTTATATAAGACAAGAAGGCAGGAAGTACAGAGGCAGAATGAATTGCCAGTTGGGAATTGGTTCTTATAATATGCATGGTAGTGATCAGCTATGCATCACAGCAACAGGTCATTCCTAAGAAGCAAAAGTAACAGGACATGGGCAACCAACCACCTGAAGTATACTGAGTGCAGGGAGGGGCAGCTTCTGCTACAGCAGGAGAAAGGGGCTGCAGAAACAGTGGGAAATTAATGGAACTGTGTTATGTAAAAGAATAAATGAGATAAATTCAAGAGAAAAATTTGTTTCCTATAGTTCACTGATGTTCTTGTCTTGCTTTAGGAGAATCTGAATGTTTTAAGTCGGAATTGCATCTCTGCAGTTGACTAGTACACAACTGTTCACAATTTATAGAGCTGCTATTTTGCTATCTCGGAAGAGAGGATAACAATGAATATATTTGCTGCATGCCTTAAATAACATTATCTTTGGCTTTAAAAGCACCTGGGGTCTTGTACAAAGGGACTGTGACCCAAAGGAAGAAGTTCTGAGAGCCTGTATGTCGCACATATGCGCAGGTAAAGCAGATGCTCCTGACTCATGGACTGCAGCTTGAGTAGCAGCATTATAAAGCATCTAACATTATTTTCCACTCAGTAACGGTGCCCCATCTACCTGCCTTCCATCTCCAACTAGAAAATTCCAGGAGACAGGAATAGATTTGTATTTGATCCAAATCTCCCATTTAATGGCCTCACAATTGTGCTCCGCATTTGAAATATTGTGGCTCCTGCACTTTGTTTAACTCTCCTTGACAATCAGTGATTTGTGATTCTACTTTTTCCTGAGCGTGTTTATAAAACGATGACCTTGGAGATGGAGACGCTGCTGCCCAGACACAGCTAGCAGGTTTTCTGTGGAAGAATTGTGAATGGTCATTTTTTTTTCTTTTTCTCCCACTCTGTTTCATATGCTAATAAAGCCTGCATCCCCATTTGCTATTTTAATGTTTCTTGGGGAGCTTTATGTCAGAACTTCCTATGGTTTTTATGCTCATTATCCTTCTAGGTGAATCGGAGATTTCCTGTTATAACACCATGAAGTGGCTCAATAGACCCCCTTGGCTCCAGTGGACTCTTCTGAATGACTTTATTATAACAAAATTGGCTGAGAGCCAGAGGAGGCAGATCTCCAGTGTTGGGCTTTCTTTAGAATTTTATGGGTGTTTCTCAGGATTTTAAAGCAAGTTTAATGAGATTTTATAGTTAGTAATACTCAACACTCTAGCTGCTCTCAGAAACATGTATCTTAACAATAACTTGACCTAGGTAAATTCATGGTTAAGTTGCACTGAAAACTAATGCTACTTGGCCATAGTTCGTAACTTTTCAAATGCACATCATTTAGAATGATTGGTGACTTTAGCCTTGTAACTCTTTCAAGGAGAAAGACTAAGAACTTAAATCACTACATTAAGCTGACAGTGAGGCTCATGTTTTCTGAGCTAAAGATATATTTTTATGACCACATAGTGGACTCTTGTTTATCACTCATCATAAACCATAGAAAAGCATTTTTGTTTTAAACTAGGCACTCAGGATTTTGTCCTGTAATCTGTTTCTTTATTTCCCCCTTTCACTTCTGTTGGTCCATTTTCAATAACTCCCATTGGTCTCCCATTTCCGGAAAATGGCTCATATTTTATAACTCAGCTTCTTTGGAGATATTTTATCGTGGTTGAGGGCACCTTAATTTACACCTTAAATTACAGTTCCAAAGCCAACTTCTATGCTGCTGATATTGAATAATCCTTCTAAAGAGCCCAATTTTAAAATAAGGAACAGTCTTATCCTAAATTACAGGCTTATGAAACCCACAGACTTTGCACATCCCTTTCATACTTGTACTTACTGAATTATGCTTCTCCCCTTTCTTTTAGCCACTTAGTCAGTGATGCTTCATTTTAGTTCCTAGACCTGTTCTGAAGGCTGCCTCTTCATACAGACCTCAATAAGTAACTATTTTTTGAACTAGGCATTGGCCCCAAATCACTTGCAGGTGGAAAATAGACAGTGAAATTTGGAGCTGCATGGCTGTTAGGCTACCTTGATTATGCTTATTATAATGGAAGGTCTCCTCAGATTAGATCTCTGCCTGTCTCTCTTTGCCTCCCATTCCTGTCATCTCCATTGATTCTTTTCCTGCTCATGTAGCCCCACATTTTGGTGCCTGATTTTGCTGTAAAGTAAGAGACATACCATGGAAAGCTATCACAGCCCTGCAGTTGCGTGGGGAGAAGAAACAAACATGGTGGACACAGCAGTTTCATTCATGAAAAATACTATACTTTCGATTTATGTGGGAGTTTAAAGTTATGTAATAATGAGAGGCATCTGTCTATAAGTGGCCAAAGAAAGAACAGACATAGACTATTGCATCATGCTTTAAATGATTTTTTCTTAATTTATAAGACTGTATTAGGATAAAGTTTTAACACAATGTCTTCTTACATGAATGAATACGGAAATGATTCTACTGCTAACAGGAGATGAAACTGCATGTTTTGCTGCTGAGTGCTCAGAAAAGTGGACTAGTCTCTGTGCTCCATCATTTTTCTATTCATCTATCCCTAAATTGCTGTTGTTCACATGTTTATTTTGCCTTCCTAGACTTGAATAGTCTTATGCAGCTGTTAGTCACACATGCCTGTGTAGCACTCGAGCTATGACAAGGCCACATTAAGAAGTCCAAAACCTACTCCCAAAACATAGTGAAAAACATACAGTAAGTCATATTAATTACATATTGAAATGACAATATCTTGGAATTATTGGGTTAACATAAATTCATATTAGAATTAATATCATGTTTATTTTATATTAATAAAGATATCTAAATTACATATGTGGTTGTCATCTGAGGAATTATATTTCTACCAGAGGGCACAGTTTGGAGGGGACAATGAACTCTTTAAAAGCTAGAATAATCAATGCCTCATAAATTAAAGCACTCCCTAAACAATGACTATCTGAGAAAGCCCTCATGAAACAATTAATGGGTATATTAATTAGTAATTATTCCAACTTAGACTTCACTCCCACATAGAACTATATGCTTCCTATTTTATTACATGTGTAATACTATTTTCTATGTCCCACTCAGAACTTCTCAGTTTCTGGAGTTTGGTATAAAATTGAGTCCAGACCATAAAATTGATTCCAGTGTCCCTGGAGGATGCCTAATAGGACATGGAGCTCTCTAGGTCTCTAAATCCATCGCTTCTCACCATAAACTGCCTCCTCCCTTTAATCCAGGGCCTTATTCAATCATTACTATTGGTTGTGTTTATCATGCACGAAAATGGCTGAGAAATGCCACCCGTACGGTGGAGAGTAACTTTTTTGGGGGTCGAAATCAGAGAGTTAATCTTATGTTAGAATGTTTTAGGATGATGATTATTTGAAATTGGTATAAAGCTTTTTTTTTTCCCCTAATCTCTCTGAGTGTGATAGGTACAAACAGTACTGTTCTCTGTGGTTTGATAAAAACATTTTGAACAACAGAAATCCAATTCAGTGGGTACTCTGATACAATATAGTGTTAGAAGTTTGGACACAGTCCTTATGTCAACCAGACTGGGAGCACACTATTACACTTATTTTGCAGCAAGAGAAATTAAACTTTGACTGGCTTACCCCAATTCACACAGCTATTTACTAATACAGCTTTGGGCTTTGAATATTAGTCCAACTCTCTAATAGGACAGGGGATGCAGCTCAGCAGCACAGCACCTGCCTGGCAAGCACAAGGCCCTGAGTTTGATTCCAGGTACCAAAAAATAAAAAAATCTCTAAAATATTTTGAAAATGTGTCTGTTTCTTCTTGTGTTTTTTTTGAAATTAGTGTTTTATTTTCTGTCAACCTCATTTCCATTTTTCTTTCTTTTTTATTTAGAGAAAAAAGGAAAACAGGAAAAAAAAGGTAGAAATAATACAGGATTAAAACAGAAACACAAGAGTCTATAGACTAGCTAATGGCCATTCAGTGGTGTTTCTACTCCCTCAGTAGGCTGAGCAGTAGGATTGCAGACCAGTCCTCTGTGGCCAGATGAACAGCCCAGTCTTTCACAGGGCACTTCCAAATGGGCACTGAGGGCCCCTGCATGCCTCCAGATCAATCTACAGCTTCACACTGAGGAGCAGTGAACTCAGAAACCGTTTCAGTCCATTTGCCCTAAAATTCCTATGTGGTCGTAGTCTTTTCAGCAGCAGCCCTGGAGAAGAGTAAGCAAACTAAAAGAAGATTCCTTTCTGGTCTAATTTATTGTGATATACATTTACTTTAACTTTCATGTTTCCTCCCACTTTTTCCCTTGTTTCAAAAGATTCCACAAGCTAGAAACCATTTGTTGAAATCAAAGTCTGTTTTGAAACTCTGCACAGATATCACCAAGTTATTAATTGAATGATGATTGATCTGAGCTGAAGTTCAAGCCTGGGATGTTGAACATACTACACACACACACATTCAACACTGAGCTGCATCCAAGTTTCATAATGGAACAGCAGAGACAGCAGGACACGAAGAGCAGTAAGAGCTAAGATGGGTACCTGACAAATGGGACCACGGGCTTGCCTGCCTTTCAGCTGACAGGAGGTAGCAGAATGCTAGCCCTAAAAACTAAAAGTCACTATTTGGCAAGGTAGAAAAGAAAGTGTGCTGTGGATACAATTTCCCGTGGGACCATCTGTAATGCTGTTATGGACCATCAGCAGTGTAAGGCAGATAGTTGGAAATTCGAAGGCCTGAGGGATGAAGAAGCGTTACAAAATAGTGTTCATTGCCAGTTAATTACAGAAAGACCTCAACATGTAGACACCTACACATTACATCAATTTATAATCATATGTTAGTTCTCAGATCTAAAATCATGTTACAAACACATCGATGCTTTAAGGTTAAATGCTGTGCACATTCCTTCGGATATCTGACTACCCCTTGTTCTATTTCTACAAGGCCCTTTGCATTTGTGGACAACATGGCCTATACCCAAAGATATTAGAAAAGAGATCATTTATCCAGTTTTGGGGCAGGGAGCTGATTTAGGTTCTTAAATGATGAAGGCCACTAGGGACTAGCAACCATGTAAAAGGAACAAGACATTTTTGAGACTTCAGTGTCCCAAGTAAGTCCAAAAAATATTGATAAGCATGATAATCATTATGGTTCCCTGAACCCCACAGTAATTTTTGGGTGCATCAAAAAATTTTCAAACTGAGGGCAGATGCTGCCCACCTTCTCTATTTCACAATGAATGCTACCTATGCTTCTTCACTGCCTGGGTGTCTTGATGGAATCCTTTCATCCAGGGCACATAGATCGCAGGAAGGAAATCGGGCCAGCCTCTCACTGCATCAGGATGGCAGGAGTGGCGATGAAAGAAGAGGCAGCCCTGGCAAAGCAGCCCCTTCATTCTTTAAGTGTTTTCTTGCATTCTTGATGCCTTTTTAAGAAAAAAAAAAAAATATATATATATATATATACTGTTAGCAGATCAATGAAATCAAGCTAACTTAGGCATTATTTCACAAACATATCACTTATTTGTGATGAGAACACTTAAAATGTACTCATCCATTAACCATTGCTATTATTAAGTATAGTCTCCATGTTGTACAAGGATCTCTTAAACTAACTCCTCCTGTTAACTCAAATTCTCCTGCTGCACCGTTAGACATAACTCTACTTGTGTATATACCAAGTTGCTTTAGACTCCACACATGAATAATATAGAATCAACCTAATTTGATCTTGTACAAAACTTAATACTATTTAGTCTTTTAAAACAAGAGAATTTTGTCACTTGCTATGACCCAGACAACATTCTTTTAAGTGGCATACGAAAGTTGCCTTTCACAGTGCAAAGCAGTTCCAACTGCAGTATGAGAGCAAAATGGAGATCAGAGCCAGCCAGATTCCAGTGTTTGCCCTTCCAGTTGCTGGTTCCATAGCTGCCTAACTGTTTCCCAGTTGACATTCTTGCAGACTTCTGGGAGACAGATGCTTTATCTCAGAAAGAGGAGCACTTACTTATTCTTTGGAAGCAATGATATAGATAAAGATGGGGCTTTCTGATCTCATGAAATACAGTCCTTTTCAAGTCAGCTACTTCTAGCTCTGTGCCTTTTCCAAGAGTTTTGCAGTTTATCAAACTTAATTAAAATGAGTGTCAGATACCCTGATAGCAGACCAGGGTTAGTACTGCTGGTGGGGCAACCACTTTTGAAATGTCAGGTCTGGATAAGCTGTATTTACATTTCTTTGTGTTCCTGGCTCACAAAAGATTTTCATCTGCCACATCAAAGGATGAAAGTGAATGTTATTTTAGTATCCATCCAAAAGGCATGTTAGCAGTTATACTGTCTCTGTACTTTTTCCAACTTAGGAACTCCTATCTTAGGATAGATAACCTTCTGTAAAGCAGCTGCTAGAAGCACTATGAAAACTTTGTCTTGTAAGTACTGATATCTTTTAAAAATTAAATGAGGTCACCAAGATGTGCTTTAATCAGTTCAAAGATACTATCTTTATTATGCTATAATATAAAGCACAGGTTCAATTCCAAGCCAGTTGAACTGATGGCACCCATGCTCTGTTACTTAGCTTGCATGTTTCATGGAAGACCTTTGACCTCTTTGGAAATAATTCATGGTAGGGTATAAAGGAGAAAATAATGTGTTCTTCTTTCTTAAGAATTAAAGTGATGTCTTGGATATACAATGACGGTGACAACTCTCGCTCCTTGCTACATACTAAGTATTTCAGAAAACTTAACTCTCTCCCTTTCTCTCATTCCCATTTTCTCACCTTAATAGGGGAAAAAAATTATCCTGGAAAAATCTAGTTCATCTCAGCATATTTAGCCCTAGGTATGATTAAGTACTATGCTCTGGCTGGCTACTGTGATTTAATACCTCAATTTTCAAAATGTACAAAGTGTAGAACTTGGACTGCCCCTTTAGAGCTAATTAGAAATATAGACCCCGGGGTTTCTCTAGACCTGTTCATCAGAATCGGCATTCCAGCAAGGCTCCTATGCAATTCCTATGCATATTCAGCACTATTTAATGGAAAGAGCACTGACTTAGGATTCAGGATACTGGCTTACTAATTGCATAAAAGAGGGTGTTTTTTGCTATTTCTGGAAGGGTCAGATAGGATCTGGAGGAACAAAAGCAAACTTTGACTTTAACTTTGTATTAAAAATAATATGCATATAATAGTTTTTGGATTTAAACTATCTAGATAATAACACATAAACTAAGAGCCCATACACATGTACACACACATGTGTACACACACACACTCCTAATTACCAGGAGCTGTGTTACTCAAGCAAAGAGAGAGAAAGAAAAAGCAACAAAGCTCACCCCTGTGGACACTTCCTATAACATTTATCACTTGGCTGATGTTTTTGGCCTATTTCCCTACCAAGAGAAAAGTATTTGCAATTCTGTGAAGCTGCCCGTTGTCTAGCACTGCAAGGATGGAGAGAAAGAAGAAAGGGCACTGAGTCTCCTTGGTGCAAGGGACCCTGGGTTGAATCTGTAATCCAGCCATGTAATTGGGACCTATTTGTAAACACCACTGTTGTTTGGGGAAGGGTGTTATTGTAGAGGGCACTTTTGAAAACATTTTCCCAGAGGACAGACTTTTATCATCTTAGAAGTTGAGACAATGTTTTGTTTCTCATCTTTCCTTATCCAATTTACTTTCATTCTTCATTCTTTTAGAGGTTTACATTGCATATTTCCCTCTGTGGTCAAAATAGCTGCTCTCCTAATTTGAAATGTTTCATCATTAAAATTATATTAAACTTTCGACCATCCTCAGGAAGACTTAATTTCCATTTTCTGCTGCAGTCAGCATGGTTGATGTTTGGTCTTTCCATAAACCTGGAATCTATTTAAAGGTATTTCCATAAACTTTGAATCATCTGATACCATTTCATAGTCTTTCTAACCAACTAACTACCTATTTTTAAAAACTAATAAAATTGACCTGATTTCGGCTGAACAAAAGGAACACATTTAAAATTCTGCAGAACCAAGAAATTGCAGAAAGACGTTATTGAGTGAAAGCAATAAAATTACAAAGTGCAAACATATAGGAGTAGTAGGCTATTGAAGCTGAGTTTAGGAAATACGTGAGCTGAACAGATGAAGCAGACATTCCTCAAAGGGAATCTTTATAGCTGCTTTTATGCCAGACATACATGTCACCCCCACTAGCATATTTTTGTAGGAAAATATTCTTGTTATTTCTGATATTATTTTTCTGTTTATAAAATAACATGTACCCAAGTAAAGAAAACTTGGAAGATAGTAAAATCTTAGAGTTAAAACATCTCTGGTTAGAAGCTACATTCTCTTGATGTGTTTCAGTTAAGTATCTTCCCTTGGATAACCTATAGTGCCTGCTATGTAGTTACCAGTTTCCCTTTATTCAATTAATGTATGAACCCTTGATAGGCAATGCAGTGCCACACCAATATCTTCCTCATTATATCCCAAGCAATGCTCAGACAGCTTAAATGGGTGCTCTATTTGTTTGCATTCTCAACAGGGAAAAGTCCTGGTGAGTCTCCTCTGCAGACTCTACAGACTTTGTAAAGAGGTTGCTCCTCTTTACAAAACAGCACCTGTTCCCTTACCCATCAACAGCCTGGCCAGGTGAGAATATAAACTGATACAAGTAAGATGGAAATCATTAACTCAGTTATTCCACTTCTTTCTTTCTTAATTCTTAATTTCTTTCTTTCTTAATTCTTTCCCAAAAGAATTAAAGTCATCCTATTATAGGGGTACATCTATACCCATGTTTATAGCAGCACAATTCATAACAGATAAATCTTTAAGCAGCCATGTAAAAAAAGGCCATCTGAAATCATATGTAGGAACATGAAAGTGCCGTGTTATCAACGTGTATTCATTTTCCTACAAATGAACTTGTTTATTTTTCTTAATGGGAAAAAGGGGCCAATACCACACTTTTTTTATCCATTCATCTCTTGATAGACACATTGGCTTCTTCAAATATTTAAAGACTTAAATGAAAAATATATAATAGGAAGTAGAAAAACAAATTTATCTTGATGGTAATGAAAATCAAGAGGTGGTGGGGAGGTGGAAGTGAATGGGAAAAGGAATTAAAATATATTATGTACATATTCCAACTCTACATAACAAATACAAATATTATGCAATGCTAACATGTACCAATTAAACACACACACACACACACACACGCACACACACCACAGTGTATGTGCCAAAGAGGATGCCTTGATGGAGATATGGACATTGACTTGAGAAGAGGTGGTCCAAGGGTAATAAATTGTAACTGAGATCTGAAAGATGATAAAAAATCTCCCCCAATGTTGTAGGCTATTTTTAATCACAGAGTATCCTTCTTCCTTTTCCACATGCACAGATTTCAACCAACCAGACCCCCCAGAGACAGGCCTTTCCCTTGAGAATTGTGCAGAGACAGCTGTAACTCCAAAGCAGAGTTTTCTCTAGTGAATCTAAAGCTTATCTAGGGAACCTTAAAACACTGACTGAACTCTAGCACCTAACCAAATCCATACAAAACCTGACTGGGGAGTAACTGGGTATCAGCATTTGTGAAGCTCTCCAGAGGAACTTAATATGCTAGGAGCTTTAAGAAGACATTCTTTCTATAGTTCGCCAGCTAGAGGAGCCCTTAAGTCAGTAAACACATCAATAAGTGAAGACTTATCTATGGAATAATAAATATATAGTTTATAGTGTTGTGAAAGGAGGACAAAAGCAATTTTCTTGTCCAAATTCAACATTTTGTAAATGATAAAAATAAGGACACGGTAGAATAAATGAACTTGGCCATCTTCCTCCTAAATTGGTACTACACAGATTAATCTGTTTGTACTCTTTTCTACTGTAAAAGTAAATACAATAATTATCCGAAAGCAACATCACAGGCAGATATTATAATAGAAAGTGTAAGAGATGTTGCTTGCATGTTTTGCAAAAGCAAATTGGTATGTTCTTTATCTCATGAGGGTTTTGCCCAAATTAAATATATTTTGCAAACATTTGAAATATAATGAAATAAATAAGGAGAAAAATCCCTATAATAATACCTTCCACTGGTTCCACACTTTAGCATCAGATTTGTTTTTATCTTTTGATATGGCTTTGATCCTCCTCCATAATTGTGCATATTTTATATAATTGTATTTTAATGTGGGTGTAATTTTAATTTTTCCTAAAATATTTTACATTATCATGCTGGGCATGTAATTTGTTACTTTATACATTGGAAACTAGTACACCCATTTGAAGATTTCCTTTGTGTTTTATGTTGAGTGCAATAAGCAACCTCTACAGACAACACTTACACAAAGATATAACACAGTCATTTTGGAAAGATAAATGTGGGTGGGAAGCTGGAATAGAAATAGGAACAGTTCTAAGAGAGGAGAGATTTCATTGACTGATGGAATATTCATTCATGTTTTTAGTTGTCACAAGCCAACTAATTATGCACACAACATTGTGCAAAGCATGAAAATGGAATTCAGAATAGATTTTGTAGTCATGAAACCGGGGATTTAGTGAACTGGTTGTGCGAGCTGTACAAAAATAAAAGGAACTGGTAAAGAACTAGACTGAACTAGTAGTGACAGGAAGTTAATTTGCAATAGGTTTCATGTTAGAAAAGTCCTCTCTGTAGTGAGGACACTTAGGACATAATTTCAAGGATGAGAACATGTAGGAAATGAAGGAAAAGAAAGAGCAGAAGTGTTGGCAAAGAGAACACTATGTTCAGAGGATGTCTTGACATGAAAAGACAATAAGAGCAGAGTAGCCAGGGCATTGGGAAGAAAAGATTATATGTAAGGAAAGAAGAGAGAGGTGACAGAAAATATGAAAATATGATGACCAGTGAAGGCCATCTTATGGTCCAAAATTGAGAGTATAGCTTTTACTCTAAGCATGATAAGAACCAATGGAGCCTTTTAAATAAAAAATAATGAAATTTTTGTTTTGCAAACTTCATCCCTATTCTGCATTCACAATAAGCAGCAAGAGAACAGGGTGATGAGGGAGGCTGCAACTTCAGTATTTTAAACATGAATTAAATCTTGAAAACAGGCTCTCTGTCCATAAATGGATAGATAAAGCAAAAGTGGCATTCACATAACGTGTAAAACTACTCTTCCATACAAAAGGATAAATTTGAGGAATTCATAGATAAATGGAGGGACCTCGAGATCATAATGTCAAGTAAAGTAAGTCTGGCTCACAAGTTTAAGTATCATGTGGTTTCTTTTATATGAGAAACCAAAAGTATAACTGAAGAGCAAAATAAAGTCTAGATAATAGGAAGTACGGAGAAACAAGAAATGGAAGGGGAAGGGAAGGCAGGGAAAAGAATTCAAATAAGAATCTAAGGGCCATTCACAGACTGTGAGGAGAGAGAACAAAGCGTCATCAAGCAGCAAGCACCCACTGCAAATCAACACCATGTGCAGGCTGCCAGCATGGGGACAGCCAGACCCCAGCCTCTTAAGCATGTGGGCAGGCAAACAGGAAGTAGAAATATGCCTGTCCCTGCCCAGTGAGTGAGCAGGTGATCTGAAGAAACACAGGCTGAGATGATAGCTATTGAGGTGAAATGCAAGTTAATGCTTGTGGTTTTTTGGTGTTTCACTGACCTTGCAGTGCCAGGGCCAGTGGTATGGTCATCTATTCAGAGGATAGTGGTACGCAATGTAGCACCTATGAGGGATCTCTTTCTGAAGGTGGTAGCCATTGGTGATACCCGATTGTCTTGTTTTGAAGTCCTACATTATTTTCATTGATTTGGGTTTTGTTCTTTTTTGTTTTGTTTGATTTTGTTATATCTGATGTCATGAGCAGCTATTTTAAAGATAGCAAGGTATATTATAGTATCCATTTTGGATTTACTATTGTATTATTTTAGAAGTCCTTTACTGCATCCATTGTTTTGTTTATATTGTTTCTATTCTATTCTGTTCTCTTTGATTTTTACTGTTTGAGAATATTTGCAGCTATTTTGAAGACAATAAAAGGCATTATGTAACTATTGTTGATTTTGTAATGTTTTGAAGTCCTGTTTCACACTGGTTTATTTTGATTGATTTTATTTGTGCTATTTTCCTTGTTTTTATACTCTTTTAAAAAAAAGAATCTAAGTAAAATGGAAATAGAGCAATTTCAAATGAGTAAGAAATTAATATTTGGAGGAAATAGGGAGGGATGTGAGAACAGAACAAACACAATCGAAACATGTTATTAACATGCACAAACTTCCATAGTAAATGTAATCATGATGTATTGTGAACATGTACTAATAAATATAAATGAATAAAAAATACCAAGAGGCAAAAAATCTTTTAACAATGAGTTGATGGGGCTTAAATTAAGGTGATAGAAGTTTTGGAGGTTGGCCTAGAGGTTCAACTTGATTTGCTTTGGGATGTGGTGGTGAGAAAAACTTCTGAACGTGTCTGGGTGGCTCATGGAGGTGTGGCATAGGAATTTGTCTCTGTCCTTGCTGATTCCCCTCAGCACTGTTTCTTTCCTCTGCATTTTAGATGCCATGAAATAAGCAGCTTTGTTCAGCTATGCTCTTTTTTCTTGATTTTTTGCCTTAAAACCAGTTGACCATGTACTGAATCCCTTGAAAACATGAGTCAAATTAAGCCTCTTCTCCTTTAAATTGTGGGTGTCAGATATTTTGTGCAGCAGTAAAAAAGCTGATTAATTCAAAGTAATCATATATAGAAGGTAAAATCTAACATATTCTTCAGAAAAAAATTGATAATGCCTTTAGAATACAGGCCATGGTTTCTTAACTACTTTTTGCTAAAACAAAATACCCAACACCCCAAGTAAAAAAGGGAATTGTTTATTTTGTTTACAGTTTGTAGAGGTCTCAATCCATAGTTGTCTGGCTCCAGGACAGAGTGGAACATGGCAGAGATTCAATGCAGAGGAGAAAAATAGTTCATTGCAGTCAAAGACAGCAAAAGCAGTAAGGGACTTTAAAAGAGTTTTTCTGGCCCTTTAATTTTATCTACACTATCTAGGGTAGGTAGCACTTACACCTTTAATCCTAGTGCCCTTGAGCCTAACACTGCATCATCGATCAATTCCAACGTTACATAGTCTAGATCCACTCACCTATAAAAAACTCCCACATATAACTACATAGAGGTTTGGAGGACATCTAAATACAAACTGTAACATTCTGCCTCTAATCTGTCAAATACTAATGCACAATCTTTAAAGAAGAAAAAAAATTCAGTCCAGCTTCAAGAATTACCAAATTCCTAATAGTTTCATCATTACTGAATAGTACAAGGTTAAATCCTCATTTGAATTTTAAGGTAAACTCATAGTAGAAAGCACCTGTATAAATGAAGAGAAAATAAAACATTTCCAACATTCAATAGCACAAGATAGACATTTTCATTCCAAAAGTTACAAACGGGAATACAAAAGAGTGGGATCAAAGCAAGTCCAAAAACCAACATGGAAAACATTGAATCCCACAGTTCTGCTTCCAGCATCCCCATTAATCTGTGACAAGTTGTGAACTCTAAAGGACTTGGATGGATCTGCCAGGGGTTGTAACTCACATGGCTTCTCTCTTAGGTCCATTCTACTCCTTCCTCACAGTTTTCCTCAGATGATCCAAATCCCTGGGATTCTACCGGCTTTTGGAGTCTCCACTGCACCTTCAGTTTCACAGTCAGCGCTTCATAAACTTCCTTCTGAGGGGCACACTTCCAAACCTCCCAGGGCTTTTTCTGAAATTTGGATGGAAGCCTTCCTGATTTCACAACTCTTGCATTCTGGGTGTACCTAAAATGAGTACCATGTGGATGATGCCCAGGTATACTGCCAGCAGGAGCAGTAGCCAGAGCAGTATCCTTCTCTCTTAGCTGTAGGGGTTCTGTGCCTATAAACCAAATCTCAAGGAACAACTTTCCTAGGATGCAGCCATTCTAGAGGATGGTGCTCTGGTGCTTTTTTCTCAAAGCCAAATCTCTCTCACTTTGGCAATCTTGAGGCTGAAAATCGTGGTGTCCTGCTGCTTCTTATGATGCCTTCAGACAATTTTTTCTACTCTTCTGTTCCTTCTCAATGATTAGAATCTCCTTTGCTCTATCTTTGAAATCCATAGCTTTTCTGGACCAAGCTGTCAACATTTTAAATCACCCTACCAGGCTCCTTGCACTAGAGTCTCAACACAATTCCGATAAAAAGCCCCCAACAGTAGCCACGTTAGCACCTCAACATTAGATTGCCTTGAATTTTTTTTTTCTTCCAGATTAATTATTCCGCAACCCTTAGTCTCAGACAACGTTTCTGGACATGAGCAAAATGCATACAACCTTTCTGCTAAGATATAATGCACAACATCTGGATTTCAATTGCCAACAGAGTCCTTTTCAGCAGAAATCTCCCAAACATGGTCTTTACTGTCAGAATTTATACTAGTATTCTGGTTTTCTGAGCTCTGACCAGAATCTCCCATCAAGTACTGCCTAAGACATTCCAGTTCTACACTTTCAGCCAGCATCTAGAAACCTTTCCTAAATCTGTCCCTTCCCATAAGCCAGTTCCAAATGCTCCTGAACTACATGGTCAGGCATAGTCACATCAGTCACACCACTTCTCTGGTACAACCCATCCGGTAAGCATTTACCCTGTCCTAGAATGTTTAACTGGGGTAAATATACTTAGCACTTGGCAGAATTCTCACATTGGTACACTAACCTGTGGTGTGGGGGATATTATAGTTGGAATGGCCAAACAGAAGCCATTAAAGTTGCGTTTGCCTGGTAAAATAGTAAACCAAAAGAAGTATCACATCCCTTGAGTGATTTCAGAAATTAGTGTTACTATCAGACTTAAAAGACAGCAGGGATGGTGGCCACAACATCTCCATTCAATTCTCCTATTTGGCCTGTACAGAAGATGGATGGGTCTTGAAGAATTATGGTAGATTACTGTAAACTGAATCAAGGGGTAAATCCAGTTGGATCTTGTACCAAATGTGGTGACAGCTGGCACCAAATGTGGTTTCATTTCTTAAGCAGATGAACACATCTCCTGGTACTTGGTATGCAGCTATTGATTCACCAATGGCTTATTTTACATGTCTATCTGTAAGTAACAATTTCAGAAACAATTTCTTTCATTTGCGAAGGCCAGCAATACACCTTCATTGTCAGACCTCAAGCTTAAATTAAATCTCTGGCTCTGTACCAAACCTTAGTTCGCAAGGATCTTGATCACCTTTGTTTTTCATAAAATATCATTCTGGTATTACTGATAGTATTATGCTGATTGGGCCAATTAATTAGGAGGTACAAACCACTCTAAATTTGTTAGTAAACGTTTGAGGGTCAAAGGATGGGAACTAAATCCAATTAAAATTCAAAGTCCTTCTACCTCAGCAAAATTTGTAGGAGTTCAGAGATGTGAGGCATGTACAGATACCCCTTCTAAGATAAAAGATAAGTTGTTGCATCTGACTCACCCTACAACCAAAAAAGAGTCACAATACATAGTGGGCCTATTTAGATTTTGGCGGCAACACATTTCTGACTTAGTTGTCTTACTCTGGACCATTTTCCAAGTGACTTGGAAAGCTGCTAGTTTTGAGTGTTTCTAATAACAAGAAAAAGCTCTACAAGAGTTTCAGGGTGTTGTGCAGCCTGCTCTGCCACTGGGGCTACATGATATAAGGATCTAATGGTACTTGACCATTAAGTGTCAGTAGCAGGTACCTGATGCTGTCTGGAGTCTCTGAAAATATCCCACAGGTGAATCTCAGTGGGGACCTTTAGATTTTTGGAAAAAGGTTCTTTCATCTTCTACAGACAACTACTCTCCCTTTGAAAAACAGCTGTTCACCAGCTTCATTGAAAACTGAACACTTGATTGACACCAGGTCACATGTGGCCTGAATGGCCTATCATGACATGGGTATTATCTGATCTACCAAGTCATAAGGTTGGACTTGCAGGGCAACAGTCTATCACCAAATGGAAATAGAATATACTTGGTTGAGTAAGATCAGGTCCAGAAACTACAAGTAAATTACATGAGGAAGTTGCCCAGATGCCTATGTCTCCTAACCCTGCTATCTTGTCTTCTGTTTCCCAGCATGCACCTATGTCCTCTTCAGGGGTACCATATGATCAACTGTCAGAGGAAGAGAAGGCTAAGGCCTGGCTTAGGGATGGCTCTACATATTTTGCAAGCACCACTCAAAAGTGGACTGCTGAAGCATTAACACTGTCCCCTCTAGGATATCTCTGAACAACAGTAGTGAAATAAAATCATCACAATGGACAGAACATCAGACAGTGCACCTGGGAGCATATTTTTCTAGAAAGAGAATTAGCCAGATATGTGACTGTATGCTAATTCATGTTTATAGAAAATGGTATAATCTGATTGTCAGAAACTTGGAAGAGGCGTAACTAGAAAATTGATGACAAATATATTTGGGGAGTGTGTATGTGTGTAGATCATTCTCTATGGGCAAAAGGTGTAAAAATTTTCTTTGTGAGCACTCACCAAAATGCAGCTTCGTCCATAGAGGATCAGTGACACCAATGTCAGGGGTGATTGACCCTGACTACCAAGGAGAAATTGGACTTTCCTCCACTGTACTGCTCCACAATGGAGGAAAGGAAGAATATACTAAGAGTAGCAATTTCTTTGAGTGCCTGCTACCATTTCCATGCCATGTTATTGAAGTCAATGAGAAATTATAGCATCCTAATTGAGGCAGAATGGCAAATGCTCTAGAGACTTCAGGAATGAAAAGTGGGCCACTCCACCAGAAAAAGAAGCAAGAACTGCTGAGGGGCTTGCTGAAGGTCATGGGGATACAGAACGTTCAGGAGAAGAAGATATTTCTTAATACCAGCTATAATCCCATGATCAGTACAGAAACAGGAATTGTAATTGTACTATGTTTCTCCTAATATGGTTCTA
Organism: Cavia porcellus; assembly: GCF_034190915.1. Lineage (NCBI taxonomy): Eukaryota > Metazoa > Chordata > Mammalia > Rodentia > Caviidae > Cavia > Cavia porcellus. Next base: position 97,081,556 of record NW_026947487.1, read on the forward strand.
ATGTAATATAATTGTGTTAGACTTAATATTGATTCTTAAGAATAGTTAAACTCATGCTGTTCAAGTTATGAAGTGTTATGAGTAAGCATTCCACACACACAAAAATTTACCTTTTACTATAGGAGAGGGAATTAATGCATTTCCATTTCTATGCAGAAGTTATAGTTTATTAGGCATAATTATGAGCTTCTCTTTGTATCTGAAGACTAGTTTAAAGAAATGTGTCTGGTTGTCAAGTTGACAAGGGGTGAACTGCAATGGTTGATTGTGTCAACTTAAATAAGAGAAACTTAACTAAATTGGCTCAGCAATTTCATACTCTAGGATATGGAGGATCCATCCTAGAGTGACTTGACACCATGATAGTATACAGGGGGAATGAATAAGGATGAGAGTATTCTTCTATTGCTTCAGAGGAGCTCCAGTCCTCACCGTCAACTTGGATGTCATCTCCTGGCTTCCAGTGCAGACTCTTAGTCTCTGCACTGCAGATCCCTCAGTCTTCTTTTGCAGACTCTACATCTTTCCATGACAGACTCATCAGCCTTCAGATATAGACCCTAGTGTGTACTGCAATGAACTACAGATGTTCAGGTGAACTCTCGCGTCTCCAGTGTTCACACAGAATCCCTGTACTCTTCCTCATCCAACTCTGTGAGTGGCCATTGTAAACTAATCTTGTAAATTCTTCTATATTTGTATATCATGTGTTATTTCTATTTTATGGTGAACACTGACTAATACTTGGGTTAGGTGAAGCAAGGCAATAATTAATGAGTCTTTTGAAATGACTTATCAATTATAAACAAATCATTCCATTTTAAATATAGATATTTCACAGTAATGTTGTATTCATTTCCAATAAAATGCATACATTATGTATTTTATTAGCCCTTATTATACATTTCTATGATTATTGGACAGAATGTGTCTTTTAAAGTTAAATGCGTTTCCTCTAAATACACTCTTTTCTGTGGCTTTTTCTATTGGACATATGTTGATATTTTTCATTATTAATATGTTTGTCATCAGATATAAAAATTACAATAAAAATTGTCAGTTAAATTTTTGTTAATGTTTGATCTTGCATATTTATCATTGATTTTTTCTTATTGTTTTATAAATGAGTATTTGCAAATGATACAGTATTAAAATCAACACCACTTTTCTTATTTTCCCTATTAATTTAAAGTTTAGATTTGTTATAAGATTTAACTCTATTTTATTTTTTTCTGTTTGTGTATACTTAACAAACTTATTGACTATTTTGGCATACAGTGTAAAGTGTATTAATTAATTTTGACTCCTAAACTGCTGACCGTTTTTTCTAATATCATTTGTTTAATGGTCATTCTCCTCCCTATTATCTGGAATCTTAAACAACTGTAAATTAAAATCTTTATATGCAATCAGACATTTCGTTAGATTTGAGTCCTTTCATTCAGATTTTGATGCCTGTATTCAAGAGGGAAAGCAGTCCAACATGGTGTTTGTGTGTGTGTGTTTGTGTATGTGTGTGTTTGTGTATGTGTGTGTATGTATGTGTGCTCCCCATAATCTTCCTCTTTATTGCTCTCAGAAGACTTCTGCTATAGATTTATCAAAATCATATTTACTAAACAGACTGCAGTTATTGAGTTATTGATTCTTCAAGGAAAATACGCCTCATATATGTAGTTATTATTTAGCCAAGCATGTAAGTATTTGGGGTAGACTAATTACTGGTCAATTTGTAACACCAAGCTGAACCGATGCAGCATGCTTCTGGATGTGGAATGCCTACATGAGGGTTATTGCCAGCAGCATAAGAGCAGATCTTCAGGGGAAGATGATATGCTGTTGATTCTTCCAGAGAAGCTTGTCATGCTGGTTTTTCCTGATATGAACTCAGTTGGAGGTGTCAGGTCCATCCTGCCACTGAGGGTGGCTGAGGTTCTTTTCTGGGAAGCTCAGGTCCTTTCATTGAGCATTGCTGTCTCCTGGCTCCAGAGCAGACCCCTCAGCTTGTGGGCAAAGATCCTTCATCCCACCAGTGTAGACTTTTAGCTTCCACCAAGGACTTTCTCAGAGCAAGTCCTTGATGTAGACATGCCTGAGACAGTGGTGTGGGCTATAGGCCTCCAACTGACTCATGGAGGACATTTGCATGGGCTCTAGATCTTCAGCTGTACCATTGCAAGATACCGCCGTGGGATCCAGGGTCTTAGCTGTATTTGTTGGGCCACTAGTATATGGACAGATCTCTAACACTCATCTGCATTTGACTTTTTGAGTGAATATTATAAAAATAATGGCATGTATTTAATCTATTCCCATGTACACCATGATTACAAGAGTATTTAAACATAATGTTAAAGACTGAAGATTTCATGATCGTTGAGGATCCACTTTGTTTTCTTCTACTGATTCCCAGCACTCAATGCAGAATATACCACCTTCTAAGCTTTACTAATATTTTATAAAACTCTACATGTTACTTAACAACATGGAAAAGATAACCAAAATTAGTCTGAGTTAGCAATCTTCATATTATTCAGTTTTCTCATTCAGAAACATACAAGACATGATTGAAACACACAGTGTGTATTTACATTTTGAAAGGTTGTTGTAGGAAAAGATGTCACCATTTATCAGCCTCAGTATCCTCCTCCAACTTTGAACACACTAAACAATCACCGTAACCATTTTCAGAAGCATTCCGGGAAGCCCCTTTATGAGTGTATTTTATGATGTGATTGCTCCAATGTACTGAATGAATTAAAAGTATTTACCTTTCATGGACATTTTGACTTTGGGAAGGAGCTATACATCACATACATATTTTAGCAAATAAGATGAATGAACACACACTGTAATGTTTTTAGGGAGCTGCCTTTTTATTGGATGGTGTTTGGTGATAGAATTCATGATAATTTCTTAATCATATCTTGTAAATAAACTCACTAAAGTGAAGCTTGAGAAGTGCTTCAGAAAGGGCCAAGATTGATAGGATAAATGTAGTTAAGGTGAAGGGGAATAGTTTAGGGAGATTAATGCCAGTTTGAATTTTATTATAAATATAATAAATACATGTTTTATATTTGACAAACATATAACATTTAAACAGTGATCATATATTTTGCTCACCCTTTAGGTTGTTTCTTTTATTTATTCTAGGTTTTTTTAAACTATTTTATTTGCTAGTTTAATTTACAAATATTTTATTTTTCTCTAAAAGTATCTATTTTTCAGTATTGAAGATGTAATTTAATTTGAAAGGAATTTAACAATTTGACATAGTAAATAGACACATAATGGTGTGACTCATTTCAGTTGCAGACTTCTTTTAAAATGAAGCCTAATGAGAATATCATTTAATGGTTTCTATCTAATAATTTGCACTGTGCTCAAATAACCTGTAACACAGGACATGTGAAGAACAGAAATTTTCTTTCTTTCATACCTATTTTATAGATCTGACAGCAATTTCAAAAGTGTTAATAAGTACATATTTTTACTAGAAAAGCAAAAGATCAAATTTTTATTTAACAAAAATATACTTATTGTTCACAATGGAGACACAACAGAGCATACAAAAGTTCCACACTGAGCACAAGGAAAATATATGTATTAAAATTTACCATAAGAGTAAAGTATCCACAGTATTCCTTGTGTGTAAATTGAACCAAGGTAGCTACATCACCATAATTGTGAAATTTTAGGTAGAGTGGTTTGTCATCAAGGCCCCTCTTGACCATTTGTATTGTTGTTGTTTTTGTTTTCACTTTTTTGTACCAGGAATCGAGCTCACAACCTCTTGCTTGCCAGGCAGGCACTTACGCCACTGAGCTAAATCCTTAGCTAGATTGGTTTCTTTACAGATGAACCTATTCACAGGTACATTCTTCAATCTCTGCAGGTGGTCAGAAGGGAACAGAGCTTAATTCCAAGCTGTTGCTGCGTATGTGTATAGATGATGATATATAAGAAATACCTGCTTCCCTTCCATAGATACGAGTACATTGTAACTATCTATACTAGATGCTTTAGGAACAGGACACATGGAAATTCATACTTAAAGTTTCATATTATATTTGTAAAATTATTAGATTAGTGTTTGGGGATTTTGCTCAGCAGCACAAACTCTTGTGTGGCAAGTACAAGGTTGTGAGTTTGATCCCCAATGTAATAATAATAATAATAATAATAATAATAATAATAATAATAATGGTGGACTAATATCATCTTCTGTATCAGATTGAAAGGTCCATGCAAGTGCTTTGTTTAATTTTAGTGTTTGTTTAATTTTATCCCAGAAGTTACAGTTTCCCAAATCTGATGGTTGTTGTTGTTGCTGCTGTTTTGTCTTTATTTGTTCAGTAGCTCTCATGGTGGTTGTTCCAAAGAACACATTTCTGGAAAATGTTTCTGTAAAAGAAATTATTTCCAGGTTTGCCAACCTCTCATGTACACAATGTATCAAGAAAATGGTGAATATTTAAATATTAAAAATATAGTAAGTAAAAATACAGTGTTTGCCATAAACTCTCTTCAATAATTCCTCTGGCTTCTAACACACTTCTCCTGTTGTTCTTTCAACCTTTTAAGGCAGTTCTGGAAGTTCTCTCATGAAAGAGTGTTTTTATGAGGTGTAATCAGAAATACAGTGAACATTACAGGCAAGTACCATGCAACAGAAAGGAAGGATCTTAAAACAATTACACCGTGTCCTCAATCACTGGATCTGGCACCACGTGCTTCTGTCTCTTTCTGAAAGTCAAATGACCATGAAAGGTAAAGGTTTTGAATTGATTGAAGACACTGAGGCAGCTAGGAGAGCATGATTAAATGCACTAATAAAAGAGGATCTACAGAAGTGCTGCAGAATGTACAAAAACAATGGGATAATGTGCAAAGTGAAGGAGAGGTTTTTGAGAGAGAGTAACAATAAAAGTCTTTTAATATAATAAACTATATTTTAAGTTAAGCACTTAGCTTATTTTTAGGCCATATCCTTTATTTGCCAGGATTTTCTCATTTGATTGAGATATTCAGCTCCTCAGACAAGCAAACAAACAAGAAAACACACTCACTTAAAATTAAGCTTTTCAAGTGGATGATGAGTGCGTAATCATGACTCCATAATTTCCAATTCTTGTATTAATTGTTAAATTTCCATTTGGTGCACAATAATGGAAAAGCATATATTATGCATAAGACGCTTTGTACAAAAATACAAATTAATACACATTTGATGTTTAGTATGTGTAAGAAGTGAGAAAGTTGCTAGAAAATATTGATAAGACAATAATGTCTGGGTTAGTTTTGGCTTTCTGCATCTTGCCAAATCTTGGGGAGCTGGCATTTTTTTTATTAAAGTTCAAACATAGCTTTTGATGTTATTAGAGATGTCTTTTCCTTCAATCTCTTTTATTTATCTCTATTTTACCCTCTGGCATCTATGATGACTTGCCTTGAGGTATTTCTCTCTAGTATTGAATCCCCAAATGGAGCATGGTGCCCCATGCTGTAATCTCAGGACTGGAAAGACTAAGGCAAGAGGGTCTTTGCAAGTTTGAGACCAGCCTGGGCTACAAAGTGAGCTCAATCCAGTCTGAACTGCATATAGAGACCCTGTCTCAAAAAGACTATAAATACACACACACACACACACATACACACACACACAGTGTCTTAATTTTTTGCTTTCTTATGCTGTCCTTATATTCTCCTCCTACATAATCCTATTGGTTTCTAAATTTTATTTAAGGAGAAAATGAAAAATAAACAGAAAAAGAGTACAAGTAATACAGAATTTCAAAAAAATAAACAGTAGGAAATCACTAGTTAATAGATTACATATTGTCATCTTAGAAATAGTTGTTCAAGTTACAAAATTAAAGTTTATAAAGTAGACATTCAAACAGTGAGACTGCAAACAGTTCTGTTCAATGATCCAACAAAAACTCAGTAATATGGTTATCTATCTTATACGCTTAAATATACATGCAGTTATATCCTTTAGAGCAGTTTCTTTTCCTCTCTTTTTTACAATGACAATTACACATTTTGGGTTTTATTCCTCATAGTTCTTACTACTTTTTTAAAAGAGAATAAAACCAAATATGACATAACAAAACAGAGTCAGTCAAATCAAAAGGATGGACATAGTACATAATGTAAGAACAGAATACAAGGTGATCAACAGTGGTTACCATAATGCCTCTTGCTATCTTAAAAAGAATTGCCTATATAATCAATTATAATAAAATTGAGTAAAGAACAAAACCAATAAAACCAAAACCTCAGAGACATTACAGGACTTCAAAAGAATATAATAGTCAAACCAGAATGGGCATCACAATGAATCTTATTATCTTTGCAGTTGTTGCCTATACTCTCAAACTTGGTACTATCAAGCAAAACAAAATAGAGTAAAATCAGTCAAAACAAGATGGTGAGAGCAATATAGGGTTTCAAATCAAGTTAATAGGAAATCAACGCGGGTTACTGTAATACATCCTGCTATTTTTTATTTATTTTTCCCTTAATTAAAAAGATAAAAATAAAGTATAAATAATAAAAAAAGAGATTGAGATAAAAGAGGACATAACAACAAAACAGCATAGGTCAGAACACAACCATGTAAGCAAAATAGTGTTTCACCACAAGATATCCCGACATAACAGTAGTTACCATAGTATCTCCTTCCTTGAAATCTTTGAGTATAACTTCATATACTGTAGCATCAAACATATAAAGACAATGTAAAACCATTCAAGAGAATGACAATATTACAGGGTATTTAGAACCAACTAACAAAAACGGACAATAGTTCCTGTGTTATCTCCTTGTTAATAAAAGTTTTTGTTTATACTATTACATACAATAAAATCCAATAAGATACAACATGTTACGAGCGACGGAGACAGAAGAACAAAAGCTTGATGGGACTTTAAAAACAAGATAATAGTAAGATCAGCACTAGCTATTTTGATGTCTTGTTTTCTCCAAAATAGCTGTTCATACTATCCAACCTTCTCTGCCTCATTTCTATTTAGCTCTTTTTCTGTCATTAGTTCTCAGTTTCTTTGCTTCATTGCACTTTCTGCTCCATTCATTGTAACCTCTTTGCCACTGTTTCTGGAATCTTGTTTTTTTTTTTTTTTTCTCTTTTAGAATGTTTCTGCAGTATTCTCTGTAGAGTTGAGTTGGTGGTTGCAAATTCCCCTAGTTCCTCTTTATCCTGGAAGCACCTTGTTTCTCCAGTAATTTCTAGGGAGAGTTGTGCAGGATATATCAATCTTGGCTGGAGGTTATTGTCTTTCAAAGCTTGAATTATTTCGTCCCACACTCTTTGTGATTTGATGGTTTGTGGCAAGAAGTTTGCTTTAATTCTGATGGATATTCCCCTGTAAGTGATCTGTTTCTTGTCTCTGACAGCTTTTAATAGTCTGTTCTTATATTGGATTTCTGGAATTTTGATTATTATATGCCTGGGTATAGTTCTGTTTGGGTTGTAAGTGGCTGGGGTCCTGTATACCTCATAGATCTGAGTATCTTTACCTTTTCCCATATTAGGTAAGTTCTCCTTGATTCTTTCTGAGAATAGCCTTTGCAGTTCATTTGCTTTTATCCCTGCTTCTTCCTTTACATTCTTAATTCTTAAGTTATAGATCCTCTTATCATCTTGTAGCCTTTGTATTGTTACTGCTTGTTTCCTTGTTATTTTTAAGAAGTTTTTCCTTTCATGCTCCCACATTACAAATCTGTCCTCCAGTTTAGATAGTCTATCCTTAGTTTCTTTCAAGCTGTTATGCCAGCTATCAATAGAGTTTTTAGTTTCCTGGTAATCTCTTTGAACCTGCTTCATGTATTCTATGTTTTCTCTATTTTCTCCATCAAACAATCCCCCCCCTTTTTTTTCTGTTCTTCCATTTGACCATCTGTTTTTTTCTTAGGAAGTGCTTAGCATTTCTTTAACTATTCTACTTATATCTTGCTTTATTTAAGTCTATGAACTCTTCTATGAGGTCCCAGAGATATTGCTTTATATCTATTGGTGCGTGCCTGATATTGCATGTTTTCTGTCCTCATTCTCCTTTGCATTTACCTTTCCTAGATCAGTGTTCTCAGGAGTGGGAACTTGTGGCTCCCTCTTTCCATACTTTTTGTTCCTTCTATACAAGTGCATATAGGAGGCCTAGTTTCTTTCTTTGTCGATTACAGTTTGCTTGAATCATGCTGGCTAGGGGTTCCCACCCACAGCAGTGTACTAGAGAGACACAGACATAGGAAGCCTATGCTGAGCCCTCCCCTCCAGGTCAGTCAACCTCCTGAAGGCTTCACTTCATTAGGGTGCACTGCCAGGTGCAGGGGCCCAATTAGGGCTATCCTACTTGGTTTTAGTCCATGGCATCACCCAGTTCAAGCACTCCCCACCAAGCCTGCTTGAGAGGGTTATATGTGACTGAAGTCACTGCACTGTCCTGTTCCAGCTAGTCTGTCCAGTCCTAGAATGTCCTCTGTTGGAGCCTCCTAGTCTATGAAAGGGTCCTTGTTCCTTTCACTCACTGCAGGTTAATGCAGGGCTCCCCACCAGCACTGCTCTCAATTCAGTTTGCCAATTCCCACTCTGAGAATTTTTGCATCTCTATCCCTGCTGTGCTGATTCAGATGCAGCAGCGGTGGCAGGAAATTCAATCCTCGGTTTCCAGAGGTGCAGGTTCCAGCTTCAGCACTGAGGCTTTAGTTGTTCCAGTCATAGCACTGGGATTGCATTTCCAGTTGGTTTCTCTCAGTTTAGTTCGTTCCTTGGTTGGCAGGGTATATGTCCCCCTGCTTAGGACTCCCCACATTGCACCATTCCTGGAATCTAAGTTGGCTATCTCAGAGAGCCTTCATAACTGCTGTTATCTATCTACCATGTTCTCCCAGAACATCATATCAGTTTCTGAATTAACATGTATATACTAATGACACTCAAATTCATTTATTACATGCTTAATAAAACTTTGCATTCATAAGTTCATGTCAAGAATTTACTGAATTTTCCTGTTACTTACTAACAAGCCTGACATATAGGAAATTCTTAATGTCTTTTAGAAATAAGATTGTTGTATGACTATTTATTGAAAATTTCTTAATATCAGTGTTGTGCTCTAGATTTAGATAGAGAATTTTCCAGTCTTCAAGATGGTGGGGGAAATAGATGTCAGTAAAAAAAAATGTAATTCCTACAATGATAGCAGAAAATAGATTGTTCTATTTCACTCTGTGGCAAATACTGTAATTCCTTTATAAGCTGAATAGGATTCCACTGAATGTAAATACCACGTTATTGTTAAGTAGTCATCAACTGACAGACCCTGGGTTAATGTCATAACTAAACTACAGTATTTAAGTTATGAAATTGCTGCATTGAACACGGAAGTACATATGTCTTTTTGATCTGCTTCTTTCCCACTATCTGGGGATGTACTCAAAAGCTGGATTGTTGGCTCATATTATATGTTTACATTCAGTCATTTTGAGGAATATGTATACTGTGTTCTGTAACAAGCATATTACTTGCATTCCCAGCAAAGGTGTTTAAATTTACAGCAATCAGATTGTGTAGAGAACTAGCTGCAGCTTGTCTCAAGTGCAAAGCTGAAGATAGACTCTGGGATACATTGGACAACTACTCAACTCCCCCAGAAAAATTGGAAAAAGTCAAAGTTTCTTCCCTATAATTTGGCTGCTTACTTCTGAAACTGAGGAATCCTAAAGAACTCAGAATGCAGAGACTCTTGTTCTTTCTGCCTGGGGACCCAGCGGATCATTCACTGAAGTCAAAGAGTAGTAGGGCCACAGGCCAGGACAATGAAGCCCAGAGTCAGGTTCAACAGACACTCTTATTTCTGAAAGTGATTTCCAATGGATTCTAACATTGCTGTCCAGGCTGCTCATAAACTCGTGATGCTCCTGCCTCAGCCTCCAAGTAGCTGGAATTGTAAGCATGCACTACCACCACATCCAGGTTAGTTAATACCATTTACAAAAACAAAGAGCAGTACTCCAAATACCAAGCATGCACAACCCCATTAAACTCAGATGCACAATATGGATTTTTTACAATAAGATTGTTCAGATTGCTTCCAATGAGCACCAAAACTTCTGTGTTGTTCTTAGATAGTCCCTCATAGCAGAGTAAGCCAGCCTGGTTCTGGCTTTCCTCCTCTTAGAGTTATCTTCATGTTGGTTTTCTCATTATTAATCCTTAACATAATGAAAAGGGTGACTATTACTGATGCAACAAAATTGGATCAAACAATGTTCGTCTGTTTGTGTGTTTCTTTGAGAATTCACTGCTATACAGATAGACATCAACTATCCTTTCAGCTCACCTTGTGCTTATGGTGGCAAAAATGCAAATGCTAATACTACCTCATTTCCTCTCTTTTCTCTTCCCACTCTTTCTTAACAAGGGTAAGCCCTTGTGCTTCCTCCTTCAACTTTTCTAACTATTCCAATTTTTCTTTAAAAAAATTATCACTCCACAAACTATCTTTGAATTGCACACTGAAGAACTCATTTTATGCCTGACTCTGCCCCTTCTGCCTCCTTTCAGTTCTTTGGATGAACACAGTTTGAGTTGCCTGACCAACACCTTGCATACTTCTACTTCAGTTAACTCCTATTCTTTGTTCTAAAAATAATTTCCACGAAATTACAGCATTTGTGTTGCTTCATATTGTTCTCATATATTTAAATAAATATATGAAAATTAAAGCCTCGTCATTTAATACTGCCTAGATGTCCTTGCATGGTCTACTTGAAACACATTCATATTTTTCCTCATTTTTAGACGTTATCTTTGTGTAAAATTTCCTCTTTCTTATTTTTCTTTCTGTGTCTCTCTGTCTCTGTCTCTGTCTCTCTCTCTCTCTCTCTCTCTCTCTCTCTCTCTCTCTCTCTCTCTCTCACCGACCCCTGCTCTAGCTCGAGCTAGAGTTCTAGTTCTAGCTCTAGCTCTAGCTCTAGCTCTCTTCATTACAGTGATGAACTTGGGGAAGTTTCTCTTAGCAGATTCACATATTATACTGCGTACTTTCCACTCAGTCATTCTAAAGTGGTGAACTACAAGCTACTGGGCAGAACTCGCTACACTATTCTGTGGGGTTCTCTTTTTTTTTCCCATGAAGTAACCATCCCAGTTTTGTACTTTTTATTTAATCTTTCAGAATTTAATTTTTCAGAATTCATGTCAGATAATACCATCTTTTGTAGAAAAGCTACCTTGGTTTGCAGTCTCACTCCAAGCTTTCATTTAACCTCAGGGAACACCTATGAGAATAATTATAGAGCTATGTTTTTATATGAATACATAGAACATCACTTGATTCAGCCAAACAGTGCCTCAGAAATTCAGAAGTTGTTTGTCACATGCTGGCTGGTTCCACTGTTAGGGGCTGTCTAGGAATGTACATAAGAATGTGAACAATCTAATTGTGAAAAATTTGTATTGTGTATTTGAATTTACTGGGGTTTCATCTATTATATGAGATACAGAGAAGCTAATTGTCTATAAGCTGATTTCGGTTACATTTTCTTTATTCTCACACTGTTCTGCCAGAAGGAAACTACAATTATGTTCTTTAGATAACATTCTAAACTGTTTACACACATGATCTTGAGATTCTGAATAACACTTCTCCTACGTTCTTTTGCTATATTGTTGTACCTTCACAATGTAACTATTTGGAGTGGAATACTTGAAAGTTGTATATGATAAAGAAATACATGAAAAGTACCCCCTTCCAATGTTTCTGCTTTTGTTGTGTTTGATTTTGTTTTGCCAAACAGATGAAAAATTATGATTTTTCAAAAATGATTATAAAGTTTTTTACAAAAATTTTTGATGTGTACAAAATTTTTCTCGTCATCATAGACTTAGTTTTCTTTTTTTTTTTTTTTTTTTGTCTTTTTCATTTTCATTGGTACCGGGAGTCGAACTCATGACCGCCTGCTTGCAAGGCAGGTGCTTATGCCACTGAGCTAAATCCCCAGCCCCCCAACTTAGTTTTCATGATATTGACTGTACAATATGTGATTGCTTCCAAAAAAACAGAAACTGCCCCTGATTTCTTCATGAGTTTTCTAACAGTAGAAGTGGAAGGCCATGAAGCCAAGGAAACTGCAGTTATGGATATGTGAGTTTCTGACATGAACTGCTTGATCTGGGATTGGTCTGCTCTCTGAGCTTCTAAGCTGTTTACAGCATTTCTGGTCCCTTATAATGTTCATCTCATATGCTTGACCACAAAATACCAAAAACCCTTGAACACTGTTTTTCTTAATGATAATGCGGACTGAACTCAAGGCCATTGCACTGAGTTACATAGATAGGCTTTTTGTTTTTGCTTTATTTTGAGACTATGTTTCACTAAGTGTGGATTTGTCAGGCTGGGCCCAAACATAACTTTTCTGCCTCAACTTTCCAGAATGCTGGGATTATAGTATATACCATCATACCTGGTCCCTTGAAGATTTTACCCTTTTTCAAAAGCACACTAGTAATACAGGCCTGTCTACCTGGTCTGTCTTTCCCTACCTACTCTCCACTTTAAACCTTTGGTTGCAAACTCCTTGCTGAACCCGTGTGTCTCTATGTAATTATGGTCACAAGTGACAGGGTGAGATGCCCTAAACTAAGTTTCCTAATGTGGGCAATTTTAGCTATTATTTACATTTTTTATGTCTCAGGTTCTCCAATTATGTTTAATTCAAGTACATATTTGGGGTCTGAGATTTAGCTCTGTGGTGCAATGCTTGCCTGGCAAGGATGAGGTTATGAGTTCAACTCCCAGTACCAAAAGAAAAAAAATTAAATAAAATGTTAATTTATGAACCATGCCCAATTAGCATTATATTTCCTATTGCTGCTGATTTAAAAAAGAGTAAAAAGTAGAAAACCATTAGCATTTATTCTACAATTTATTTTCATGCTTATAGAAATTTTATTGTGCTGCTATTAGTTAATTTTGTTATTTGTGAGCTATGAAAGAAGAAACTGAGGGTGAGTGAAGTTAAAATTTTATGAAAGATTGTAATACTCATAAAAACCACAACTCATGATTAAAACTCAGGTCTTTTTAAATCCAAAACTTCAATGATTTTTTTTTCTTATTCCTGGGATGCTTTTGGCATATTTTTCTTCTAGTACCTGGTCTATGGCTCTTCAGTTTGTCTGTTTCTTTATCAAGATCTTTCCTGTCCAGAGGCTGGAGAGCCTTGGATCCCCTTCATTGTCTGGACCTTGCTAAATGCAGAAGGTGGGGAGATAGAAACTATCAATACTCAAGCAAGCTTTTCCCATGTACCCCTTCACAAAACACTGAGTCATTTTGTGTTTTCAAGAATATTTCCCTAGACAGTTTCCCAATGGGAAACTGGAAAACTTAATAGAAAAAAAAATACTTAAATATGCTGACATTGTTTGGCTGTCCCGAGACCTGGTGACCTACCCAGAAATGATCAGGAAAGGGGATGGAGACCAGTCTCACTTGGAGTAGACAGTGTGGTTTTAGAGAATCATTGGCTTGCCATCAGCCACAGTTTCTTCAAATTTGATATTCTCTCCTTTCCCTGGTTAGCTGTGAACAGAAAAGAGGTGACAACATACCACAGTCGCTCCATGAATACCTAGGACTTTAATGATGCCTTCTCTACCATTTTATCCCCAAATCTATATGAAGGTTCAAATCAGATTAGGCCTCACAGTTGAGTGGATGCTCCAAAATTGGCATCATGGCTATCTATGTACAGCCCTGCAACACATTTCACTCGAGTTGCCCACTGAGTCAATACCACACTTTCCCAGGGTGCATTTTATAGCTGCATGCATTCTACAATATCAAATCGCCTTTTTCCCCCACCACCTTAATCACTTTTCACGTTGCTGAAACACAGTACCCTACAGTCACAACCATGGATCACGGCAGCACAGAGGATGGAAACATTACTCAGAGATGAGACTTGCTCTAAACACCAAGATGTCTAAAGGGGCTGTATTACCCAAGGGCATCCAGCATTACAGAGACTCTCAGGAACAGTAGCAAAGCCACAAACTCTGTGGTTTTTTATCAAGAATATTAGTATAAGAGAAAACAAAACAAAAATATTGGCTAAGAGGCTGTCTCAGGCTAGGCAGTTTGTCTGGGAAAGGAGAAGCATAACAGACACACATGTTTCTCAAATTTAAGCTTATTGTTAATTAACCTACCCTCTCCTCACAAAACCTGTTGCTTCTGAACCTAGTTTGAACCATTCATTCTTCCTCCAAGTCCCCCACAACTCATGACATGAAGTAGGAGAGCTTTATTTAATTTCACAGTTTAGTCCACAGCCTGTCACTTCCAAGGCTGAAAAGCACAGCGGAAGAAATCCACTTACACGTGACTGTAGACAGGAAGCCTAAAAGAAGGGAGGAGCAGGGGAGGCAGATATAATACCCTTCCAGGTCACACGCTCAGTACCCTGCCACTTCTAACCGAGACCCCAGCTCCTAACAAGTCTGCAATATCACTGCATGATTGGGTCACCTTCCACAAGCTCAGCTCATGAGTGCATGACTTTCTTGAGAGACATTCTTGACCTGAATCGTAACATCCACCTTTTGAGAGGGTCCAGTGATTGTAATTTAAAAAGACAGACTTGAGATGAAACAACCCAGTGATGTTTTCCCTTAATGAAAATAGGCTTTGATGAAAAGATTGAATACATATTTACACACCAAGTTTGAATAAGTATTTTGACACTAGCATATGTCTGGCATTCCACTAGAATGCTACATGTTTATGGGCTCATTTAATGTCAGTGAGTTTGGAATTAGCATCTCCAATTTATCAATGCAACTATGAAAACTTGGAGCAGTTCTGAATTTACACCTTCATTTTACACACTCAGTCAAGAGTCTTGTGACATCCTGCCATTCAAGAGAAGCTGATGAAGAAACATATTGTGTGAGATCACATACTAGGCCTGCAACTTTGAGAACAACAGACCTTTAGGTGCCATTATTTCCTCCTCTCTCAATGGGAATTGAGCTTTTATGAGATTTAAGTGGTGCAGAATTAAAAATATTTAGGAAATGGCTGGCATACAGTAAGTAATCAAAACATCTTCACCATTATTCTTTTGAAATACAGTTCTGAAGTCTGAGACTTGTTAAGAATTGTTATGTACTGCACATATGTGCTAATGAAAATAGAAGTATTTAATTTTTTAAAAAATCTCAAAAAAAGAGAAAGATATCTGAGAAATGGAAGTCAGATTTAGTAATTATTTCACAAATGAACAAAATTTAGCAGATCTTATGCATTTGTAAAGCCTGGAGAATCAGCTTTGTCAGGGGGATAGGAACCTCAAGGTCTAAGTGATCCCAGGATTAGCAGGCTTCGAGACTTCCTGGCTTCCTCACTAGTACCCACAGGCATTTGCAGCCCACAAGACAGGCACAATCCTTGTCTAGTCCTGCTATTAAGGGATGCTCAGTACATGGCCTAGGCAACTGTATGGAATCCACTTAAAGAACACCCTGTGCCCAGAATTATCTTCAGAAAAGATGTAAAAATGCATGCAATAAATCTGTACTGATTTCATAAAAGCTCAGCAAATCACTTGTTAATGGAAAAAGAAAAGAAGCGAAAATGTGTGAAACAGTGCCTCATAGATAATCAGGAAGTGTAGTCTTATACTTACAGGGCCAGGGATGCCTTGCCTATCTTTAAAGCTCACTCAGAGTTATATAAAGAAAGACAGGACAAGTCTAACCATCACAGATAGCAACTCACAACTCTGAATACATCCTTCCATTGTTTTTCATCTTAAATAATGTTCTTGGGGAGGAAGGAAGGATGGTTTCTCTCAAGAAAAGATCACTGACTTAGATTTAGAAACAATATAACTTTGACTTATGAAGCATCCATCTGTGTTGCTTCCATTTTAACATCAGAAAGAGAGACAGAGAAAATAGGTAAGGAGAGATTAGTCATGTTCAGTTACAAGGAACAAAGGAGACAGAGTTCCTCTAAAAAGTATGAAATACCAAGCAGGAAACACTCACAGCATACCAGCTTGTGCTCAGTACCTCATCATCTTTACTCATGATCTTTTTTTCCATGGAGTTTTATTCCAGGAGAGAAAGGTACAACTTTTTCTATTATCAAAATGTAAACACTGGGACATACGTAAAAGGAACATACTCACAAGAAAGAGGCAAAATCAGAAATCAAAGTCAGTCAGCTAGGTTCTGCAAGCCATGTTTTGAATAATTATTGTGGGTCCAGGTCTCTCAGATTCTCTGAAAATGTATCAGGTTTAAGGAATGAAAAGAACATATTGAAGAAAACCAGTAGAAAAGTCTACACATTTATAGAGTCTATACATGATGTCTAAGCTTTCTATCTAGTATCTAACGGAGTTTGAGATTCTAGCTCATCTTTCTGACATTGAATAGAAAAGTTGGAGGAGGAAGAGGGGGTAATTTTTAATTTAGTTGGGATAAAATTTTTCTCCTATTAACTGCCTGTTTCATGGCATGCAAAGTAAAATCCTATTATTGTCAGATGTCTTCACTATGATTAAATTGTTCTCAGTTAAATAATCTTCAAAAAAGTAGCAGGTCATTACAGCTTGGAATCTAAGGACTTGATGTAGAAACAACTTTAAATTAAAAATGACAGTATTTACCCCCAGAGCTGCTGCAGAAATAATGCAACAATGTTTGCAAAGGCCCTATTAGAGAATCTGGCACAGAGTAGGCACTTTCTCAATGTTCTTATCCCTTTCTGTGAAAGTGGTGTAATGAATATTGTAAGGATTAAGAGAGAACAGAATGTAATAGATGGTGCCATTGAACACTATATTTAACTTAGGAAAAATATCTTGTTAGGAAATGAGCGGAAAATGTTTCTACATTTGCAATAGAGCAGAAAACAAGGCAATTATGGATATCAAGAATTGACTATAATCACCAATCACAGAAGAAGAATTACAACATCAGTTCTAGAAAAGAAAGGAGAGAGAGCTGGATTAGGGTTGAAATGTATCTGAGGAGACTGAAGAGAATATGAAAACTGTTTTTCGTTACTACAGTAGAATGTTTAATAAATGTAATAGAGGAAAGAAGGGTTATTGTAAAGTTTCCTGAGACAGGTTTTGGAAAAGTTAATAGATAAATTCCATGAATATTTTATCACTACATCGCCATCATTGTCAATATCACACAGCTCTTATTGATTTTTCCCAAGTTGATAGAACTGTTTAAATAACAATTCACTAGTAATTATTTTGTGACAGACATTGCAAATATGTTATCCTACTAAATATTCATAACAATAAATGTAACAATTAGTCCCATTTTATAGACAAATACAATGAACTGAATATTGCTGTTCAATACTTCCAATATAAACATAGCCAGTATGGGCAATAACTCACTATTCCTTAAACAGCTAATATATGCCACCTTTTTGTATGGATAATATTATTTGATCCTCAAAATAACCCATGAATTAAATGTCATCATGTCTATTTTACATATTAGACCACTGAATTTCACTAAATTTGCCCCAGATCACACCCTTTAATTGGTAGATACAATGCCTGGTTTAACTGAGTCTGCTGAGGCACTACACAAGACACCAGGCAAATATCTCTGATAACCATGGATACAAATTCTTAGTTTATGAACATCACTCTCATGTGAAAATCAAGATCAAAGTGTTGCCCAGTGACTCAGTCTTTTTCTTCCAACATTTCTTCCTGAATTTATTTCATTTATGGTCATTTGTTGAACATAATCAGCAACAACCTGCCAGGTAAACAGCTAATTATTTCAGTTCTGTTGCAAGCAAGTGAATGTCCCTGCCTGCAAAATGACAAATGGGACCTGATCAACAGAGTAACAATTGTTTCAGGCTTGCAAACTCCCAGGAGTCTAATGAACAATGGCTTACTGCATGAGCAATTGCACAACAAAGAAATCACATTAGTGCGGTTTGTGTAGGAACTATTGACTGTAATACCTTTGCCATAGTTGTGAATTGAGCAGTGGAGAAAGCATGCCTGGAATGCTCATGTCTTTCATAGTTCTGCCCTTAACACCACAGCTCTCCTTGGCCCACCAGAAATCGCTGTCCTCCTGGAAGGCAAGAACACAAGGAACTCTCACCCAATCCTACTCCTCTAATGAAGAGCAACACTGTTTGTAACAGCATGAAAACTTTCCATGGAAGCACATATCATTCACTTGTGCTTTTGAAAGGCTGGAGCAATCAGATTCTATGACAACTTGTTAAAGCCATAGATGTGGCCCCAAATGTGTGAGAAAATGAGCTTTATACTCAATCAAATCCAAATTTGAATGCAGCCCCTTATACTACCAGCTGTGCAATTCTGGAAAAAGGAAGGCATCTCATTTATAAAACAGGAAAAACAATTTGTCAATTTCAAGATCCTTGTAAATATTAACTAAAATTACAAAGAAAGTGAAACATTTTACTGATGACTATGTATTTCTGTGTGTGCATGTGCGTGTATATGTGTGTGTGTCTGACTTTGATAGTAAAAATCAAGTTTGTTGGCAGTACAATGTCGCCACAAAGTCATACCACCATTCCAGAGTGCTCCTTTGGATTTGTAACTTGCCTGAAATTTTTATAGGATGAGGAACTGGTGAAGGAGGATCAAACAAAGAACAGAGTAAATAGAGCTAAAAGGCTTTGGGCAGATTCCACTATGTTCTTGTAAGTAGCTTATTCACTCTAGTTTTAGGAAAACAAGAAGTAATAAGATTAAAGATCCAAAGCTCAATTGAAAACATGTCATATCTAGTCCAAGTAGGATTTGGGTTCCAAAGAGAGACTGAAGTACTTCATTAAAATTAAAAAAGATGAACAGGCTTGTAATAAGTCTGAAGAACACACTGTCACATATTTTGTAAATTCCTAATGGAGTATTACATAAAAAATAATAAATTGAGAGAGTTTCTTTAGAAGTCCAGTTCAGAGCAGGAAATACAAACCAGATATATTCAGGATATGAGTACTGAAGAATCACACAACGTTTAGTATGATAGAATTTGTAAGGAGTGGAAAAGTGCCTTTTGCAGGCTTTTTGACCACAGTGCTCTCAACAGGAAGAAAAAAAAAAATCCTAGACCTACTTAGCAAGCTCATCCTCATTTGAAAATGCGTAAGTACAAAGAAAAAGTTGGAGAGAAATCTCATACATTGCTTCTTACTTCTTTCAGTTTTTATCTGTGCAAAGTTTTTCAAAAATTTTTTGCTATGCAACAAATAATTCTAACTTTTAAACAATTAGTCTTAGTCATACAAACTAGTAAAATTTTTAGATGCTGTCCAATAAACATTTTTTAAAAATCACTGTATGATTTCATGTGGAGTAATCATGGACAATCGTTTGAGGCATGAATATAAGTAATAGTGTATTTAACTTATAGTTCATACATATGTGAATGTTCACTAATAAGAAAGTTATAAGAACATTTTAAAAATATTTGTTACCTTTTCACTGAGGACAATTGAAACTCACAGTGAATTAATTTGTGAATGAAGAAATTAAAGTAATGGTAACTTGTACTGTAAAGCAAAATGCCATAAATCTAATAATCAATTCAAGGTAAGAATGATGTTGCAGCAGTGATGAAGTTATTTCTTCAAGTTTTAAATTTTCTAAATCTTCTTGTAATTATGTACCATATTAGAAATCCAGGAACTTGCAAAGAATTATGTTATTCAAACTACAAAATTACTGATAGCACCCAGTAAATTTCAAGTTGGTGAGACATTCCTACTTTTTTCAGAGCTACTACAAATACATTGATTAAATTAATAGAAAATAATATTTAATTTTCTTTTTAAGATAAAAATAAAGTTCAATTGTCAACACATTGGTTAAATTATAGGACATTAAGTAAATATAGGCACTAATGGGTATTTTGTTTTGTTTTGGATCTGAGTATGAACCTAGAGCCTTTGCACTGGACTACATCCCCACCCATTTTTATTTTTATTCTGAGGCAGTATCTCACTAAGTTGTTAAATTGATCAGGCTATCCTTGAACTTTCAATCCTTATAGTCACTTATTACTTATCAAATACTGATCTAAGTGACTTGTATATATTTGTTCATCATAATATAAGATCTACATTTAATATAAGATCTATCCTCTAAATTTATACTTGCATATTGTTAACAAACATTTAATATAAGATCTATCCTCTAAATTTATACTTGCATATTATTGTTAACAAAAGGCCCAGTGGTACCATTATTTGGCCTTAATGCTAAGATCAAGCATAGGCACAATAGTGTAGACCATCTTTGTGTGGAGTTGGTACAGGTATAGAAGATATTTTAAGTTTTTTTCTTTCACTCCTCTTCTTCCCCTCAGCTGTTAATCTCATTCACATTTGAGATAGATTTGTTTCCCTACTTCCTGTTATCTGTCTTTCATTTGCTCATTATTTATATTTTGGATTTTTAATATAGGAGAAATCATGTCCTGTTTAAGCTGGTGCATCTGATTTATTTCATTTAGCATTGTGGTCTCAAGGTGCATCCATTTTCCTACAAATGACCCAAGTGTAACTTACTTTATCACAGAACAGTGTTCCACATTTCTGTATTCATCCATTTTTGGACATATAGATTGCTCCCAAATTTTAGCTATTATGAATTGTGCTACTTTAAAGCCATATGGGTGTGCATTTGATTAGGAAGTCATTTTCCCCACCTGCAAGACCATAGTACCTGGTGTGCCACTCTGATTTTATGTAGTATTTTTTTCCTTTGTGATTGACTATGCATTTTGGTTAACATTACATCCTCTAGGCTCATGCTTATTGTCACAAACTAAAGGATGCCATTCTTATGGGGTTGTTATATCCCACTGTATGTATATACCATGGCTTCTTTCTGTGACTTCTAGGTGGTTTCCACATCTTGTCTACTGTGAACTGTGCTGCAGTGAACATGGCAGGTTAAAAATTCTGGAGATTTGATTTCTAACTTTTTTTTGGATAACATCCAGAACTGAAATTCCTGTGTCATATTCAAATTCTGTTTATAATTCCAGGGGACCCTCCACACTGGTTTTCACAGGACCTGCACTATGTTCCCATCTGGATTACAAGAATCTGCATTTTCTGAATCTGCTTTCTCTGAATTGTTCTTCTTTTTGTGTTTGATAACTCACTCTTACTGGTTTGAATTAGTATCTTTTTGCAGTTTTATCCATATATCCCTGATGATTGATAACTCTGAGAATCATTTCACATGCTTGTTGACAATTTGCAGATGTTCTTCAGTTGTAGGAGACCCGTTCATAAGTTTAAAATTAATTTATTAAAAAATAGAAACTAACAGCATATTATAACATTCCCAAAGTTGACATTTTCCTCTGGAATTTTTTTTTTTTCTTTTCCTCAATAGAATCATTTTAGTTAAAGGTGGTAGTACTTTATTATTTTTATTTCTTTCTTTATTTTAGCTCTTGTCTTCTGTTTTTGCTAAGCAAAATCCTGTCTAGATCAATATCATGAATGCCTTTCTTCTACTCTTATAGTTTTAGGTCTTAAACTTAAATCTTTACTTCAAGTTAATTTTTGTGAATGATGAAAGTTAAGGGTTCAGTTTTGTTATTCCACATATATCCAGCTTTCCAAAATCAGTATTGATGAGTAAATTTTACTGTATATTCTTTACCCCTGTTTAAAATCACTTGATCAGCTAGAGATTTCTTTCTGGCCTTTCTCTTCTGTTCAGACTTCTGTGTGTATTGTTTCACGGCCATACTGTTTTAATCATTGTAGATTTGCAATACAATTTAAAATTAAAAAGTGATATCTCTAGCTGTCTTCGTTCTCAAGATTGACTGAGTTTTGGGGTTCTTTGTAGTTGAATATAAGTTTTGATACCTTTATTATTTTAAAAGTGTCACTGGAGTTTTTATATGAACTGTATTGAACCTGTAGATTGTATCTGTAGCTTGCAATTATAGCAATACTGTTTTCCGACCCATAAACATAGAATGTCTTCCTATTTGTTTGCGTCTTATTTAATTTAATTATAAATATGCACTAATCTTCATCTCCTTAGTTAAATTTATTCCTAAGTACTTTATTTATTTTGATACTATTATAAATTTCTTTTTCAGATAATTAGTTTGAGTGATGTTAAAAATCTTTAATAACATAATAGAGTAGATAGTGAAAGCAATTTATTTAAAATACAGAAAGTATGAGATTGTATAATTGGGTCTGAATTGTGAAATTTCTAATTTTAAATCCTGACCCTTCTGATTATTTTTGACTATCACAAGTTCAAAATTTCCCTGGCCCGTGTTTCTACTTCTGTCAATATCCGCATTAAAAAAAAAAAATATATATATATATATATTATATAATTGTTTTACTTAGAGCCAATATATATAATAGGTCCTTAAAAATTTTATCTAATCTGCATTTGAAATTCAATTTGATCAGAAACAAAATGAGAAAATAGTCTCCAGCTTCTCCTTTTTATATTTAACTAAATAAGAATACATTTCTCCCATGTGAGTCTCTTGAGTTTTACATTATGCTTGGCAGTAGCTTTAATCTATTAGAAAACACTTGCTGTATAAATACATATATAGATATTCTAAAGCATAGTTTATGTGTAGGGAAAGTATTTCTCCTACTAGATCACACATAATTTTAATTCACCACAGGAAATTAATGAAAGATATCTATAGATACTTCTATGTGATTTGATTATTATTCATTGTCATGTTAAAACTTGTTTATGTCCACGATATTGCCCTTATAACAAAAACCATCAGGGGAACATTGGTCACAAAGTCAGGACTACATGTATTGATAAATTCAACTAAACTCCAATGTCAGCTCTTCACTCTAAAGTCACAAAAACCATATTTTAGCAATGTACCTGAATATAATTGGACTCAGATTGTCTCCAATTAATCAAGCCTCCAAATACTAATGGACAACATTTCAAATAATTAACTAAAGCAAGCATGTGGGTCATTATTTTCTTTGATTTTAGATTTTCCTTCAAATAGCAAACAATAGATATTTTATACTAATTCACTAATTCATCGATTCATTTATTTAAGATGTTGATCAATGCACTTGGCACACAGCATTGGGAAAACGTTGATATTATAATTGTTCTGAGATCTATAGACCAGTTGAAATGTTAGCTGTACTACTGTAAAACTACACAAATAAGTGCAAAGTAGCCCACGTGCAAAAGTCATAGCAAAGCAGATGCCACAATACTATGTTGCTCTCAAATTCTTAAAGCAAGAATTCAACAATATATTGAGCTACTTGATCTCGGCAGCAAAAGTGTAATAAACACATATTTAAATTTCCTCAGAGATTAAATAACATCTTATTTAGGCCTCTTATTTGGAACAGGAAAAAGTCTGAGTTTGCATTTGTTAAAGACATGTTTGTAGTTTTCTTCCTTTCCTTTCTCTTCCTAAAATTATGTAGTGTCATTTTTAAATCTTTTTGTTTTATTGACTTTGATTAATAAATTGCTTACTTAACTGTGTGGAATACACTATAATCATATCATGCCTTGAACTTAATATGATTGAACTTTGATGTGTTTATCTTAGATTATACAGAAAATGTCTGTTTTTCGAAACTGGCCCTCCCTCCTCTCTTGTCATCCTCCTAATTGATATGTTAAAAAATCAGTTAGGCTACAGTGAAATGTCACATCTGTGGTGTTCCTGTCAAGGTACTCCTGGGCAATTGTTTCAGACAACTAAATTTACCCATCAGGTAGTGGTTTTATTAGGGTTAGCGACATCCTGCTTTTTGGGGTACATTTCAGTAACGGTGTTACAGCCACATAAGCGTGGCTGTAAGGTTAAGAAGAATGACTAATGGTCCTTCAGTTTCTTTTAATTGTACATTGGGCAGGCTGGGTACAAAAGGCTTCCAAAGACAATTTCACAGAAACTTATGTGCTCGCTAGTTGATTCCAGGAACTGTCTATTGGTGTAGCATATTAACTGAAAGGTCAATGAAAAAAATGAATGAAAGAAAACAATACATTAATAAGTCCCCTGGGAAAAGGCAGGTAGCTAAAATTCATGGGAATTCTCAGAAGGCAACATCTGACTTCCGCACTCCTTCCCTACCTTTTGATGAAAACTAAATGCAGCACCAAAAAGAATGAAAAAGTTAAAGTCCACAGACTTGTTCTCCTATCAGTGGAAATACACGTTAACCTTAGGCTTCAAAGAACTAGGGTCCGTGACACACTGCCCAGATCACATTTCAAGTACAGCTGAGTACTTTTCTATCAGTTTCCCCACTTTTGAACATATTTTAGATGTCAAAACTAAGGGAGTGAGTAGCTGCAAACTTTTAGGAAACTGGTACGTAATATTTTGGTTAAGAAAAGAAGAAAAAGTTCTTTCTGAAAGATATAGATGTTTGCAAATTATCCCTTGCTGAAATTTGTCATGGAAACAACCAGGTCATTCTAACTAAGTTTACAAGTCTATTGTTATAAGGAATAGATGTTACTCTGTAGAGGAAATGGTACCCAGCAATTCCAGTCTCTCATGATCTGCAAATATAACTCTTTAATTGACTGTGGAGAGTAGTAATAACATGATTCAAAACATAAAGTTGGCACCAGAAAATTTAGTATAAAGGATGAGTCTGCAGGTTGAGCTGTCAGGGGAGCAGCCTGTTGAAGTTTTCACAGCTAATTAAAATGAAAACACTGAGATTAAAAGTGATAACACAGTTCCAATGAGACAAGAATCTCTGAAAAATTAGATTGCAGCCTTCTTGTGACCATAAAAGCCATATTGTTCTTGACACTGCTAAATCAATCAATGCAAGAAAATTATCTTCACAAGTTCGACTAACTGTTCTTGTTTGAATCTATAAGGTATGGCCTGCTTCCTATGGTTAAGAAATAGAAGTGGTGAAGAGGTGTTTTTTCTTATTGTTATTTTGTTTTGTTTTTGTTTTCTGGTCTGGAGAGGAATGGATGCTTTACAAGCAACTTGTGACAAAGAAATCACACTGTTCCCTGTTATTTCAGCAAAGATATCACTTAATATAAAGAACAAAAAGTTTGCAGAGTCTTGAGTTGTGAAAAGTGGTGTCTTCTAAACTTGTCATTTGGCCAATTATTAATATTCAGCAGTAATTTGTTAAAACAAAACAAAATATGGTGGCTGAAATATTATTTTTGTGTTTGTGCAAAATGAGTAGCTATTTCTTAACACTTTAGCTTATGTCTCAGCAATTTCAGACAGCCCTGATGAATAGTTTTCATTTGAGACATTGTTTTCCATGTTCTGTGAAGATTTATTTTATTGAGAGCTAGTGTTCCTGGCCTGACTGTACAGTAGGACAACAAAGAACAATGGAACAATCTTTTTTATACAAATAACAAGTTCTAGGTGACAGATTTAAGACCATGCCATCTTGACCAATGGCTGCTTTCACACAAAAGTATACAATAAGATTTCAGACACATTTCATGAGCTCTGAAGCTGAACTATAGCATCATTTTATTCCAGTAGTATATGTTTGATAAAAAAGCCCTCTTCCCTAAATTCATTCTGTTTAAAATGATGTAACAATTATGATAGTGTTGGCAGAAAATACTGAGGTCACTAAATAATAATTAGAACATTGATATTAAAATTAACATAGTCACTAATATTATTTGTATTTCAAAACTATATCAAATGAATTAATGATCATTTTAAAATATTGCTTCAATTAACATCTTTTGGAGTTTGCTGTTTCTTCTGTCTGAAAGATCTTCAGTTACTAATGGTGGCCTGATAAATAGTCTTACAAATCTACTTCTAGTTAATTCAAAAGTAGTGAATGAGTAGGAATGATTGAGTCCTAGCGCTACTTTTTATGGCATGCTGATTGATACTATTGTCCTTCCCACTATTGCTTGAGCCTTATAGGAGCGCGGATTATTGAATGTTTCACTCGGTATGCAAACTTTGGTTGGCTTTTCTCTTTATGTAACACAGACTAAATTCCTTGAGAAAAACCGCAGACTCCAGCATGTAGCAGACCCTGAAGTATGTCTTTTGCTTTTTAAAGGTATCAAGATTTTATATTTATTAAAGGTGGGAAAGGAAAAAAGCTCTTCAGAGTGAGTTTGGGCCACATAATGTAGGAAAATGTATGCTCTACAGTTTGAGAGCGGACCACTGTGAAAACAAAACGTAATAGCTGAAATATGCCTATTGAAGAGATCATCTCTAAGGAATTTCATTATTTTTTAAAACCTATTTTATTTTTTAGAAAAAATTTTAGAAGTAAAATTGACATGCAAGTATAGTCCTGACATACCCTCTTCCACAAATTCTTGTCATATATACCCTTCCAGACTATCAGTCTCACATCATAGTATTATGTTAGTTATAATTTTGAACCTAAATTGATACACTACTATCACTCCAAGCTCATACTTCCCATTATGATTCATTTTTCACTTTGTACTTTGTATGATTTGGGCAGATTTATAATGGCGTGTATCTAACATGTACATAATTATATCAAATTAATTTCATAAAATTCCTAGTTTGTCCTAAGCTCTTTGTACTTTGTCCTTTGATCTGTTCTCCTCCTACTCCTGCTGACCAATGATGTTTTCCTCTCCTCCATAATTTTCTTCTTTATTATAGAACTAGATTCATACAGTTTGTGACATGCTCAAATTGGCTTCATTTACTTAGCAATATACTTTTAAGTTTCCTCCTCTACTTTTCACAGACCAGAACTTTCTTCTGAATGATCTCCATTGTCTGGATGAACTCTAATTTATCCCCTCACCTACCAAAGGACAACTGTTTGCCTTAAAGTGTGACATTTATGAGAAAAGCTATTATAAACATCCATGTGTGTTGTGTCGATATAGGTTTCCAAATCATTTGGATAAATACCAAGACAAATGTTTGCTGAATTTTGTTGCATGAATATATTTAGTTTTATAAGAAGCCTTAAAAATGTCTTAAAATAACTTGTTTTGCATTTTTACCAGCAATGAATGAGAGTTTCTGTTGTTCTATATCTTTGCAAACATTTGGTGTTGTGAGTATTTGAGATTTTTGCCATTCTAATAGGTGTGTAGTGTAGTTTTGTTTTTTGATTTGCATGTCCTTAGTGACATATATGTCACTGAGCATCTTTTTATATGCTGACAGACATCTATGTTTCTTTTTTGATGAGGAATATGCTTATGATTTTTGAACATTTTAAAACTGAGTTCTTTGCTTTTTCATTTTTAAGTTTTACGGTTTGGAGGATGTATGTGTGTGTGTGTATGTGTGTTCATATTTTAACTATCAGATTTGTCTTTTACATCTTTTCCAATTCATGTATCTTTTTTATTCTTTTGACACTGTTTCTTTTAGTCTAGATGTTCTAAATTTAATAATGTGTGACTTATAGTTATCATGCCAGAAATCACCTAGACTTTATCTTATATTGTCTTGCAGAAGTTTCAGAATTTTGCATCACATTTAATCTATGATTCATTTCACTCTTGTACTGTGGACTGAATTACCTCTCTCTCCAACACTTATAATATGAAATCTCAATCACTAATGTGATTCTGTTTGAGATAGATTCTTAAAAGAATTAAATAAGTTAAAAATATTGTCATCAGAATAGGGCCCTAATAAAATAATTCTCCTTCTATTTTATGAAAAATGGATGCCAGACATTCATTCATAATGAAAGTTCACATGAAGCCATAGAAAAAGGGCAGCCATACAAAAAGACAAATCACACAGAGAAACCAAACTCTGACAATTTGATCTTGCTCTTCCAGGCTCCAGACCGAGAAAATGAAAATCTGTTGTGTAAGCTCTCCAGTCTGTTGTGCTCAGTTATGAAACTGTCTTTGTCTAGATTTATTTTTGTCTCACCAGTGAAGTCATTCCAGCACCAGTGTTGGAGAGCCTACATCTCCCCATGCATTGCTTTTGAGCCCGTGTCAAACTTGAGTTTACCAAGTTTAGATAGGTCTGTGTGGGGGTGGCATGGTTTAGACCTAGAATGTCTCCCCAAAGTTTCCTTCATTCAGAGACAGAGCTTTTGGAAGGTGCTTAAGCTGTGGACCACTGTGATTGACTTGCTGTGAGGAGGTGGCCTGGTCAGAGAAAATCACTGAAGATGTGACCTGAATCTTCCCTGTTCTTTCTTCTTCCTGACTGCCATAACACGAGCTTCTGACTTCCTCAAGACCCTCCTTCTACCACTCCCTTCCTGGCCTGGCACCAGCGGACCGGAGACTGTAACCTAAACATCTTGAAACAAAAGGAAACTCTCCTCCCATAAGTTGTGAGGCTTGTATTACATCCCAGGCATGCGTAAGTGACTAAGATAAGAGGGTCCTATCCCATTCCAATGATTTATTTGTTTATTCCTTTAGCAAACCCAAACTATCTTTATCATTGCGCCTTTATAGCAAGCCTCGAAATCTTGAAGTTGGACACTGAAAAAACTCCTTCAGTGTTGTATTGGCTATTCTGGTCTTCTGCCTTTCCATATAATCTTTAAAATTATTTTGCCAATATTCAAAAAATAACTTGCCGACATTTAAGTTGAAATTATATTATGTCTATAGATTAAATTGGAAAACAAATATTGAACATGCTGTCAGTCTATTCATAATCAAGCTATCTCTTTATTTAGTTTTTATTTTCTTCCATCAATATTTCATTCATTTCTCCATGTAGATAGTACACGTATTTTGTTATAATTGTATCTAAGTATTATATTTTGTAGGATTCTAGTAAAAATTACTGTGTTTTTAATTTCATATTCCATTTGTTCATTTCTGGTATATAAGAAAGAAACTGATTTTGTCAGTTAATTTGTACTCTTTAACATTGTTATAATTGCTTATTAGTTGCAGAAGTATTACTTGTTAATTGATTTGGATTTTCTATACTTAAATCTAGAATATAGACTTTTAGTTTCCTGTTTAGCATTGGCTAGTACTTCCAGTAAAAAGCTAAGTAAGAAGAACAAAAGGGGACATCCTGTTTTCTTCCTTATCTTAATGGGAAAGAGTTTCATTCATAGGCCATGTATACTAGGACAGTGTAGTACATTCAAAAGTGGCTGAAGAAAATACTTTGACTGGCTTGTGAAAAATAAAGCTTACTAAGGCAAGAGAAGGAAAGGATAGAATTCATTGTGATTTACTAGTGAGAAAATGTCCACAGAAATTATATATGTGTACACAACCCTATTTGGTAAAATCACCTGAGAAATGCATATTTGATGAAATCTTTGAGGAACACGTACCTAACAGTATCACTAGGCAGGTACAGTAGTAGTCAGATAGATGAATCACTTAGTAGCAGATTAGTGCAGGTAGAGGGTAAAGGTAAAGATTAAACTACATAGCAATGACATCATGAGCTTTCTTTGTTCTACTATGGGACAGTCTTCCAAGAAAAAGCTGACTCAGTATAGTTGGTTGGAGAGGCAGTTCCTACAGATGTTACTAGTTTGACCAGTTCCCAGTGTTCTTTAAATTATATTCATCTGCATATTCCTTTCCTGTCTGCTTGCAGTCTTCTCTTGATTTAATAAAACACTTGGGAACATGAAATACATGGAACTAAGAGCTCTAGTTATACTCAAGACCGAAACGGAAAACTTCTGCTTTCTCCTATATTTAAACTGTTTCATAATGTTTTATGTGTCATTTATATTTATTGTAAAGACATTTCAAATTTGATTTTATTGATGTGGTTTCAAGCAGCTAATTTTATCCATGAATTACTACTTATTTTTATGTGTGACACATTTAGAATCTCTTTGGCTTTGCTAGAGCCTATTTCCTAATGACCATTGATTCCAAGTAAGCATGGAGTTTTCATTTTCACCAAGTTCTGTAATATGTTGGCTTTCAAGAACTTGATCATTGCATTTGTGTGTATTGAAAAATCTCCCTTCAGGATAATAAAACATAATCTAACAATACATTTTCTCCCTTTCTATAATGTAAACTAAAAATAGAATAAATTATAAATTAAAAGGTAAATCAGGTACACCTTGATTCAGTGCGTCTTTCCTGTCAAAAAAAAAGAATGATATGACTGAAAATTAATCATAACCAATTTTAGTGTCATTAATTTGCGAAAAAGTAGTTAAATTTATGAAGAAAACACCAAAATAATCACAAAAACTCTGTCTTTTCTCTGTCTCTCTCTCTGTCTCTGTCTCTCTCTCTCTCTCTCTGAGAGAAAAACTGTTTTGACCTAAATTTTAAGTAGCAAAAATAATCTAAAATTTTTAAATTATTGTTTAAATCTTCATATTAGATATGACATTTAATATTAACTTATTTGGTGTAGGCTATAATGTAGAAAATACATTTCTATACGTTTAATCATTTTAAGATGTTCTTTGATAAAGAAGTTGATCTTGTATTCTATCCATCATAACTAAAACGTTTGACAAATGTCATAACATATTTTAATTGTTAAAGTATTATTGAGGCTAATATCAGCTATCAACTTCACTACATTATTGAAACTTGCCACAGTTATGCTCAAACTATTAGAATGTAATTAAAAACACTAAGTTAGAAACTTAATTTTTTTACTCTAACTTAATTGGCTATATAAAATACAAAGTGCATATTAACTGCAAAGTGTGTGTATATCTTTGACTTTCCTGTTAGAAAATAAAACCTATAATATTAACTTACTTTAATTTATTTTCATTTAACTTCAAGAATAGCTTTTAAGTTCCATATTCTTTAACAGAAAGATATTTATTTCTGATCTATCGCTATCTCCAGTAAACTTAAGAATGTAGTCCTACAATTGTTAAAAGAGCAAATACATCTTTTTGATTGTTTCTTTGTTTGCATTAAACTGCACTAGATAATTTCATCTTGAGTGTCACCTGCATTTGGTGGTAAAATTCCAAATGTGATCTGAAAAACCGCCTTCAGTGTGTGACTGGGTTTACTATGTAATTTTTCTCATCAAATATGTTATTATTGCAGTCTCCCTTCTAAACCCTAAGCATGCTGTTATTAACTTGCTTTTAAGTTTCTCAATAAAGCACCATTAGGATGTACTTTAAAACACTGCATCTTTTTTAAACAGCCTTAGAGGAAGAAAAGGTTATTTTAACAGTCATATAACAGTGTGGTTCTCTGGTTCTATTCAATTAGAATTGTTCAGCCAAACTCTTTAAATGCTAACGTTGTACTAACATTGTGTCCAACTGTGTTTATTAATATACTTTTGATACATTTTCTCAATATCACAAGTCTCTAGTCAGAACATGTTTTAGATTTTTATTCAAGGTAAGTAAAATCTCTCTCTCTTTCTCTCTCTCTCTTTCTCTTTCTCTTTATCTCTCTCTCTCTCTCTCTCTCTCTCAGTCTGTCTCAAACACACACAAACACACACAGACTGTTCTGTAAATATATATATATATATATATATATATATATAACCTTCAAATAAAGAGACAGACAGGTATAGATGATACATTCATGTATAAAGAGACATTAAGTAGGTCAATGTTTCTACATCTGTGGTGACATAGAAAAGAAATTTGGAAGTATTTTAAAATTTAACATTAGTATCTCTTGATGAGTAATGTGGATGTGAGTAAATTTAATAAATCAATAATTACTCTAACTCACAGTTTGTATGGCACAAAATTTAAGATCTACAGTATAGAAGAATTGGCTGGGAATTTTAGCTCAGCGGCACAAGTGCCTGTCTGGTGAGCACGAGGTGGTGAGTTTGATCCCCAGCACAGGAAAAAAAAAAGACAGTAGAGAAGAATTAGCAGTTTCACAGCAAATATATTTCAATATACCTAAATTTTACTTGAAGTGTCGTATATGACATATATAGTGCTAAAAGCTTTGTATGTATACGCTCATTTAATCCTCAAAGCACCTTTAGATATATGAAAACTGAGACCCAGAAACTTATCAGACACATCAAAGGTGCTTTCTATTGAGTTGTAATGCATGGCCCCACATTCTGACACCTCAGTGACCACCATCTTTTGGCATGCTGGGTTTGTGATATCTATATTTGGTTCCATGGAAGCTTCCAACAGTATATTGTATATGGCATCCTAAAACTCAGGAAGACAGGCTTTGGTATTCAGAAGAGTTACACAAAGACAGCACAAGTGTACATTAAAATAGCAGCCCATATTAGGAATGATGGGAAGTGCCACTACTTATAAAAAGGACTGCAAGGTGAGAATTAAAGCAGCAGGCATTCACAGGAAGGGCAAGTAACTCAAACAAGGCAGAGCTGAGACTAGCAGAGAGAACTAAGAAAAAGAAAAGGACCAGCATCAACGCCTACTGCAGAGAACTTGGTCATAGAAATGAGATCATTTCCATAGTGCAGAGAATTTTAGGAGAAGAGATATTTCCAACCCAAGAGCAGTTTTAGCAAAGGAGTGGGGAGGAATCAGAGGATCATGCTGGCGACCAGGTCAGCTGTGAAGTGTGGGGTTGCAGTGAGCTGAAATTGTATAATTGCTCAGCAAATACTCTTGCACCTACTGTGATCGCTGTAAGCGTTATATCGGTTTATGTTTTCCTTTGTGACCGCAGTAACATACAGAAATCTAATGTTGCTAGAAATAGCCTAGATCATAACCTCTAAATGTTTAGCAATGGTGGAAAGACTTTAATAGAATGATATTTTGAAAAATTTTTATTTAAACCCAACAGTATGCAAGAGATATATTTAAGTCCACCAAAAGAGCCTCATTTGGTAAAGCAAAAATGCCACAATCTTTTAAAATTGGTACTTTTTCTGAAACTGAAAACTTCACACATTTTACATTTCATTTGCTAACTTTCACAGCAGGTTTCCCGAAACCCAACTTCCTACTGAAGTGTGTTTCCAAGCAATTTAATTTAGAAATTGAGAGTTATCTTGACCTTTTCATGGGTTTTAGCTCTGTGTCCTAAAAGACTTCAAGGCGACACTCACAATGTGACCAAATATTCCAGAATAACAGGATCCCCGTTTTAAGATAGAATTTTCCACGACTAAAAATAATAATAATAATGATAGATTACTTCAATCTGTTTCCTCTTAAAAGACCTTCTGGGGAGAATTACTTTTTACATTTGAATTTTGCGTGGATGGCATTTACCATTTTGTGTGTTTCATTAACTGTCATTATATGGCCTTTTACATCTAGCAGGATCTGGCTCTACAACAGAAAACTCCTGTTGTTTGTGACTCAGGACTCTGTATCAAGTATCACAGAACTATTCAAATATAACACTTTAATATCATCTGTGCTCTTAGAACACTTAGCTCGTCTCAGAAAGTGTCTTGTCAAATAGCAAAGATGTAGAAACCATCACCACTTTCTTTCTTCATCATACTCATTCAAGTGTCTTACAACTTGCTTTGTAAATTTTTTAAAAATATTCTATAAATGATTTTTAACAGCATGAATCTGAATCAATAGCCTCATTTTACAGCTAAAGGAAACTCAAACTCAAAACAAGTTTATTGCCTGAAATCACACTGCCGATTATCCGAAAGAGTATGTTAATTAAGGTCCACAGGGCCACAAACTAAAGAAAATAACTTCAAGTTACTCAAGAAATAATGAACCCTTGGTGGGAAGAGACTAACTTGGCTGAGGAGTCACAGTCCAACTGTGGATGGGCAAATTCTGTGCGGCTTCATGGGCAACATTTTTCGGACCTTCTTTCTAGAATGTGGTTGAGGGGAGATTCTGCCTGCACAGCCTCAGTTGATGGAGTCCAGCCCAATCTCAGGTTTCAAATTCCAATGGAAAATCTGATTAATCTTGAGTCAGGTCTATCTCTCTCCAATGTTTGAGAACATTGGCTTGGGATTAGCAGAGCCTCTGGTCTCTGGCGGGGTATTTATAAACCTCACGCTCCACTGTGGCTTAAACATGACACGGGGTTCACGTTGCCTGGTTTCTTATTTATATTGTCTCGAGCTATTTCAGTCCTACAGACAGATACTGATTTACTTGTGCTAAATAGGTCTGGTTCCTGTTTGTTTATTTTTACATTATACTTTCAAGTGATTCTGATGTGCAGTGAGATCTGAGGCCCCGAGTGGGATAATGCTGCCTTCAGAAGACAAGAGAGGAAGAAATGGTGATGGCTTTTATTCCTTCATGTGAGTATAAAACAGAATAATCAAGAAAAAAAGTAGTATAAACAAGATTATATCTTGTTCCAGAACCACTGAATCCCTGCATTGTTAAGCTTTTCCTGCACATCTCTCTCTCTCTCTCTCTCTCACACACACACACACACACACACACACACACACACACCCAGACCCCTCTCTTGGTTCTGTCATGGTGTGGCAGTGATCATTCTATACCAGTGCTTCTCAAACTACAACACCCATCAGAATCACCTAGAAGGCTTGTTAAAGTTGATTGTTTGGGCCAGCTTATAGCTTTCTGATTCAGTGGGTCTGACTGGGACGTAAGAACTTGCATTTCAACCAACAGTATTGTAATGCCCGTGCTCCTGGTCTAAGGACTATATCTTGAAAACTGGCTTTAAGAAATTAGAATTTATTTTCTTATGGAACCCTGATTGAGAAATGTACTAGAATGAAATACATGACAGTGATCCTGAGGTAAATAGTGAATAAAGAGTTACTTCAGAGGTGGAGGGAGACATCAGGCCAGTGCAAAAGGAAATGGCTCACACGTGAAAACTGCAGTTGTATAGCACAGTGAGGAATTAGTAAGCCCACAGCCTCTTGCCCATCATGCCTTGCTCTGATCTAAACTTGTTGCTGTTGCCAGCATCTGACACACTGCTTCAAAAAGGAGCTCAAGTGCATATTGTTGCACCCTTTAAAGATAAAACTAACACTTTGGGGCATTTATCATAGCCTTTTTATTCTAAATACCTATTAAAACTTCTTGCTGTCCAAATGGACATTAATTACACTATACATTATTCTAAATCACGCATTATAAGTGTAAACAATTATAAACCATTCATTATTTACCTAAATTACTTGTCATGTTGACTTATTAGCCTAAACAAATGAACATGAAAAGGACAGATTTGCTTTTTCATACTAAATCACCTGTGTATACATATATGCATTGGTTACACACATATATTTATACTCCAGTATAATGAATCATAAGTAAAAGCCTGGTTAATACTCTATAGAGACATAGACTTTGGAGAACATCAGACAAATCTTCATATACATTGGTATTTAAAGATAAGTAAGTTGCGGATGAAGGACTCTTCTTTCCTTGCTGATGAAAAGTTAACTCTTAGAATGAAGAGAAAGCTATAATGAAGCAGGAAAAATTGGTGCTTAGTGATAAGACAAAGATAAGTAAACAGAGGCCCAACCCTGGGAGTATTCACAGCCCACAATAAGGGTGTACAGAGATACTAAGGATTATTTGTGTAGCGTTATATCGGTAGACTTCAGACCTAATGTTAGAAACACCTGGAGAGTTGTAAAATAATACTTGGTCCCTAATCCAAATTAATAAAGTTGAATAATTTTTGGATGCTTTCCTGCTGAACCAAATATTTAATGATGACAAAGAATTGATGAAGAGGACCAGAACTACTTGTAGTCAAGATGGTTCTAGCATGTGGTTCAAGGGTAGACTGAAGTAGGCAAAATTG
This sequence comes from Cavia porcellus, assembly GCF_034190915.1. Classification (NCBI taxonomy): domain Eukaryota; kingdom Metazoa; phylum Chordata; class Mammalia; order Rodentia; family Caviidae; genus Cavia; species Cavia porcellus. The sequence goes on from NW_026947487.1 coordinate 97,117,310, forward strand.
AAAGTAAGAAAATGAAAAGGGATATTTCGTAAGAGTCCTGGCTTAAAAAAAAAAGCAAGTTTTAAACTTGATACTTCCTGTGGAAATAGAGAACAAACTTTAAGAGAAATTTTCCAATGGCAGAGTTTTCAGACTGTGTTTTTTGATAGGAAGCAATTGGCCAGGGACCTGCAGGAGGCTGAGAGCATCCCAAGTCCCTGTCTCAGTCATATCTCATTTATCTTTCTCTTCATATTTATTCCACAATGTTTTCCTGCACAAGTTCAGTGAACCAGACACAAAATGAACAAGACACTGCATTTGTGTATTCTAAGCATGATCATATCCCCCGAGTAATCATCCGTATACAAAGGTTTTGAGGAACATTCCATAGACTTTTCCATCCAGTTTAGCCGTTATGCATATTTTTATGGCAAATACCAATCGTGTTTTGGCAAAGACAGCATTTATTTAAAGTGGAGCTACTATGATATTTTCCTTCTATTTCAGTATAACTGGGAGTACTGAAATTTAAGGCATGGTTTAATACCTCCATTTATCAAAGTGTCAGTTGCCAAGCATCACAGACCAGTGCTGTTTCTATGGATAGAGAACTTGCCAACTCAGAGAACAATGTTTTTGAGAAGAGTTCTAAGTAGTGCCCAAGAGTGAACTTTTTTTTTCCTGAAAGGTGATGTCTGTCCAGGGTAGAGTGATAAAAAAACAGGATAGGATTCTAGTGGCTTCAAAGAATGATTGTGAAGTTGGAAAACTTGGACTGATCTTCCTGTCTTTATAAATGATATTTCTAATGATTTTTTTCTGCAAAAACAATAAATTTGGGAGACATAACTTATATTTCTGATACTGTTGCAACACCATCAACCATCACTGTCACAGCAAGTGATGAGGAAGGGACTCCTATGTGTTTGTTTTTTATTTGAATAATGAAAGAGCTTTGGTTTAACCAGCATCGCCAAGTTGAGAAGCCAAGAACAGAACCACAGGCTTCTGATTCTAAGTCTCAAAGTCTTACCTTCATCCACTGTCTTAGATTGCTTTCTGATGCTATACTATGATACTATACACTGAGTAATTAGTAAATAATAGGACATTATTTCTCTCATGTTTCTGGGAACTGAAAAGTTTTAGATGTATGGGCTTCATCAATGCAGGCTTGTTCTCTGGGCTAGTATATAACAAATGACATCATGATTCCATTTCTAAGAGCAGTGCTTTCAGGACTTAATCGTGTCTTCTAGGTATCCCTTTTCAACACTGTGGTTTTAGGAATTGTTTAAAATGTGCTAACTTTGAGAGACATATTTGAACCTTAGCACCTGCCTTTCATCTCTATCACTGTAACAGAAAATGCTCCCTCACACCAGCCAATAAACTTTAGTTGCCCAGATAACAGTTCCAATTCTGCCTGTTTCTGTCTCTTAGAAAATGTTGGTCAGTGTGATGCACATTGTACAAACCAATCCCCAGCTGACAAACCATTCTGCCACTGTGCTCTCTGCTTGCTTATACCATATATAAGTCCTAGACCACCAGAGATCAGGGTCTGATAATTTTGAGAATGACCTGGATCAGCATCCATTGATGTAAATAAATTTGTCTCCAAATTCTAGGTGTCATTTCAGTGTTTCTGCTTGCCGCTGTGCCACTATTCATTAGTAGTCTATTGTGGAAAAACCCTTGAAATCAGAAAAACCTTGAAATCAGAAAACAAAAAATGTTTAAATCAGAACATTTCCATCAAACTGACTTTAGACTTCTTATCTCCCTAAGGCTTAGTTTCTTAAATTTTCAATTTAAATAGTGATATACAAGCCCAGGATACTTTTGGGGACAGTAAGATGATACCAAATGCTCGCCTTATACACAAACAGAAACATACACACACACACACACACACACACACACACACACACACACACACACACTCTATCACTCATGAGATAGGAGACCAATAACTATGCCCTTGTTCCTGCCTTGTATTGAAATGTTATTATAAATATGAAACAAAGGAATTGATAAAATAATTGTCAAAAACCTGAAAACAGTTACAGATTATTTTACTCTTCTATAATTTTATTTTCTACATATTTAATTGCAGAAGGCTTTCAAGACCTGGTTCCTTAGCCTCCTTTGACACACAGTCCTCCAGTCACCTGATCAGAAATGAGACACACAGGATGCCTGCTTAGCCACAAGGGACAGCTGGTATCCAAGATGGTATGTAAGTAATAAATTTAGCATTTGAAAATCTCACATAGGTCTTCTGATTTTATTAACCTAGACAACTTACAATAATTATGATAAACAGACATTGTCATTAAATATAGCAGCTATTTGATAAGATTAAACATAAAGCAATACATCTTCCTTTCCTCCAATTCAGTATAATAAATTACCCTTAGGTTTCTAAATGAAGCATTTTATAATTGAGCAAAACAGATCGATTTTTAGGGGTCCTTATTTATATGCAAAACAGACTTTTTGAGGATGGTAAACTTGATTAAAATCTCTCTAAGTGCAAATCACAAATAACTTCTCACAAGCTATAACTATCTTATTAATGTATAATTTATTGCATGCAATAATTATAAAATTCTAATGTGCTTATAATCCAGATGGAAGAAAGAGTTAAAGAGAACACAACAAGTCATATAAATTGGATAGAAAATGGAAATGAAATTGTGAAAACATAGCATGATATTAGTTTGCAGCTGGTACACATACATGCCACACACACACAGATCTCACACAAAGACACAGATCGCACATACACATACACATGCACACGCACATGCACACACACACACACACAATGAGGGAGGTCATAACAGTGGAATCAGTATCTGGAGAATTTTAGATTCCCATTAAATTTCTAGATTTATGTTAAGGAAATCCTCAGGAAAATGAATGAACAACTCATTAGATTTGGAAACTAAATCTGAATGTAAACTCTTCAGAGAGTCTGTTTGGGAGCCCATAGCTGGGTCTTACATCTCTTCTGGCAGTAACCCAGAAGAGGTGGGGTGCCACATGAGTGGCTTTTGCCCAGCTGTGTGCTGTTTACAAAAATGGAGACGCATGACTTTTCACCAAAAGGACAATTTCGAAAAAGATTAATTTATGTACCAGCAGAAAAACAAGGCCAATGTATGTCAAACTTGTCTGCCCGCCCCTCAGCTGATTCCATGTCGTGGCCTTGGGTCCTACTTAAAAATATTTTCTAAAGATTTGAAGCCTCTAATTCATAACTTCCGGCCAGTTTATTTTTGAATACACATAAAATTAGTTCTATTCCCTATTCAGAATTAGAAGCTACTTTTAATAGGTTTTGTTAGTTGTGAGTCAGAAGACATGATACAATTTTTCTCTAATCAAGGTAAGCTTTCAAAAGGAGCTCCGGATACCGCATGCTTGTGGGAAGATACATATACAGTGGGGTGGTCTTGCATGTTCATTGTCTTTTCTCATGAATTGAGAATATCACACTCTTCATGGTATATCATTCATCTATTCCTTTAAAACTACTTATTTGTTACTGATGTATATATGGAATCAAGTCATGTGTTGAGAAAACTTGGAAACTTTATTTTAAAAATTTTTTTAAATTATGCAATATTTCAAATTTACATAAAGAAAAATAAACATAACAACCACAGTTCAGATGAATTCATTTTGTATAAGATGTACAGATTAGGTATAGGGCACCCAGCTCTACGGCTCCAGTGTTAAAGAAATGAACAGAGTCCCAGCTTTAAGACAGACAATTAAAGGCCTGAGATTTAGCTCAGCAGCACAACTGCCTGCTTGGGCAGTGTGAGAACATAAGTTCAATCCCTGGTATGAGAAAAAAAAAAAAAAAAGAAAAGATAAACAATTAAAAAAGATGAATAGAAGAATCTCATAAATGGCATGATATGCAGGAAGCATTCCGAGAGGGCAAAATTGAACTGGGCCAACCTAATATATTTCTGTTTGTTCTAAAAGTCCTTGTAATAAATTATCCTTAAGCTGAAGAATGGGGAATTTCATAATAAAATAAAACAAATCAATTCAGAGTCTTATGTTCATAAGTGAAGTTGGATTTTTAAAGCTGACTTAGGCTGTTGAAAAATGCTTCAGGATGAGAAATTTGCAAAGCGAAACCACTCTTATTACTGAGGGATGTCTTAAGTAAATGAATATGTAAAAGGTGCCTAATGATCAGCCTTGCCAGTTTAGTCCACCCTCACACAGAGAGGGTGCAACACAGGGACAGGTGCCATGAGCTTTACTGATGTTTTTGTTGTTGTTGTTGTTGTTGTTGTTGTTGTTGTTGTTTTCCAAATGAACGCATTTCAAAATAATTTCACTGGCTAACAAGCTCAGAACATGACACTTTGGTAAAATGCATCAGTTTCAATTTAAATATTATCCCAGAGCACTTTTAAACTGAATACTATTAATTTGACTGAAAGCAACAAAGTATAGCAAGGTGATATGTCTTTGAACTGTTGCAGGTTTGGGGAGCTTTCTGCAAAGGGCAGGTTGTATTGGTGTCAGGAGCCTGTGAGTTGCAGAAGCAGAAGTAAGAGACAGGGAGAGAGCAGGGTCTGCATTCAGAAGATTCAGATTAAAGTTCTCAGCCAGGTATCCATATGATTGAGGCACAAGTACTTACTGCTGTTACTGGGAACAAGCCTGAGAGTGCCCGTGTAGGAACACAAGGCATCAGATGAGACAGCTTCCATGCTATGTACTGTCTTATCATCCACAATAAGTTCCTTAAGCTTTCTTCTAAATATGTGGCTCAGCCACTGTAGAATTTTGTACATGAGAGAGAGCTGATGGTATATTTATATCTCAACATTTTCAAATAAAAATGGAAATTTCAATGCATGGTACAGAGATTGTTCAGGCACCCATCACTTAATACTTTACGATGGTTTTGTTGTGTCTACCCAGCCACCCTTTAGTCATAAAGGTACCTTGTTTTTTGTTGCACTTCAAATTGTTTCAGATATCAGTGTTATTCCTCCCAAGTATTTCAGCATAATAATATTAATTAAAGTTTAATAATCTTAAGATTCTTTCATTTGCTAAATTTATATACCTGTGCAATCAAACTATCAGCATGTTACATCACCAACGAAAGTTTCCCATGCCCTTTTACAGTGTACACTCATCAACTTCTAGAGTCAACTTGTAACTCATTAACTCTACTTGTACGTGTATATCCAAGAAAAATTACAATATATGTGCAAAAAGACTTGTTCAAGAAAATTTAAAGCAGTTTTATTGAAAATGCCCTAAGCTACAAATAATTTAGTTATCCACCAACAGGTAAATCCATTTTTTACAAAAGTGGAATATTGGAAGAAGCATAAACATAATCAAGTGATAAGAATCTGAGGGGTTTGGAACAGAAACATCACTAACAGACTGAGGTGAGACCATGCTAATCAAGTAAGATTTCCATAAATGTATAGCTAGGATTAGTAAAAACGTGTTTATCAATGTTGTTTAAAAATTTGTGATACCTGGGCCACCGTTATAGCTCAAGCACAATGCTTGCCTGGAATGTGCAAGGTTCTGAGTTTGACTCCTATTAAAAAAAAAGAAAAAATGCTCAAAAAAAGAAAGCCAGTGAGAACATATGTGAAACCCACATAAGAGTTTGACAAGCATGTACAGATGTCATATGTGTTATAAGACTTTAGAGTTTTTCTTTATCATACATTATATTTGAGAACAATGCCACACGATAGGTTCGGTCTTATAGAAGTTTTCTATTGTTTTTAAGCTAGACTGAGGTTTTTGCCCTTAACTATTCACTTGTATAGGAGTGAAATAATACATTACCACCCCCAAACCACACATAACCATGTTCAATATTTAAATATGCACTCGTTTTGTTGTTACATATAAAATCATATTTTATAAAATATTTTAAGAAGCTTGTTCTTGTGTCTAACTGATATTGTCAAATTTTTTTCAAATAACAGTATAAATCCACATCATCACTTTAATTAAATATTCAATATGCCATGGGTCAAATATCACACGCTTCATGGAATCAGTCACCTATTGGTGTTGGTTCAGGTTGTTCCCATTGTCCCTGTAATGAAGTAGCCTTCTTAACTTTGTCTGAAAATGAGATTTAGCTAGATTCTTTCTCCTGAATTATTTCTTCCCATTTAAACAGTTTGTGCCCTCTAATAGAAATTTATAAATGGTGCTACTTAGTTAATGGAAAAGTTTTCTGAAAGCTCAGGTGCTATGTCGCAGCTGATGCTTGCAGGATTGCAGCTTGTCTGATGCAGAGCCCATTACTCAATGTGCAGGGAATAGTTTGAGGGAAACTACACCTAGCTTAGAGTGCAGGTAACCAGTTATTGTTAGCTTGTGATCCTGAATAAGTTATTTTGCTCTTCTAGAGTTTATCCTCATATCTACCAAGCAGATGTATAAATCATTTGTTCTCAGGAAGTTTTTGAGGAAATTGTGTAATAAGGACTGTGAGTAAGATTAAATTAAATTTCCAAGGTTATAGTGCTGGGGATTTAGGTCAGCGGCATAAGTGCCTGCCTTGCAAGCAGGCAGTCATGAGTTCGATCCCTGTTACCAATAAAAACGAAAAAGACAAAAAAAAAAAAAAAATCCAAGGTTATATACTTATTTATAGCTTTGTTCACGTTTTCAGATATTTGTGAGGAGATCCGATGGCATGTGCTAAAACTTTTGGGAAAAGATAAATTTACTAAACAACCAAAAACACCCCCAAATATATGGCACGACCATAACATGCGAAGTCAATGACTTCCTGTGGGGATTTAGATTTTCTCTGGGAGCTGAGCCTGTAAGGATTGCTCCCGACAAACATACAGGAAGCTTTTCTGAGCTTCACCCATTACACAATATGGATTAGTTCCGGTACATAAGGAGCAAGCTTAAGCTTAAATCTGCAAAAAAAGAGCAGACTCGAACATGCAGAAAGGGCTCAATTCAAAGGAGGAGAGGGGGTCTGAGGAAAGAGACGGCGCTGCGGAGTCCCTGAGAGAGGCAGGTCTCATGAGGCCCTGATTTTCTGCTGCGCGGTGATCGAGTGGATCACACTCAGTGATTTCTCAAACTGATCTGAACTAGACTGCTTGCTAGGCAGAACCAGAGCTCCTCCACTGATCCTTAAACTTAGTGCCTTTTAAAGAGCCCCAGGTCTTTTTAGGATGGAAATACGATGATGATGAAGAGTTATCAAATAATCATGTGTGTGGAATCTGCTACAACCACGGTGCTGAGGACAGCCGTCCGTTCTCATCATTCATTTTCTTTGTTTTTCTTGAAGCTAGCTTTAAACTTTGTGTTGATTTTTATAGCTTGTCCAAAATGTTTCAGACACTATCTCGTTGAATCTTCGCTTCTGTGGTACACATCTGTTATTACAGTCATCGAATAAGGTCCAAAGTGAACGCACAGCTGGATTGTGTCTCTCAATTTACCTAATATGGGTGTTAATTTTTTAAATAAAAGTCTTCTCATTACTGCTTTTTTCACTAAGTTTATTGATATGTTCAGATACACATAATGATTTCATTCATCACAGGGATTTCTATCTGTACAGACCTTTTTCAATAATATTTAATTGGTATGTTTTAGATACACACAATGATTATATTCATCAAGAATTTATACCTGTACATGACATTGCACATTTTCTTTTTTCCTTTCTCCTACCTTACAAAAGCTTTGTTTCCATATTTTCCTTCTTTTTTCTTTCCTACTTTTTCTCTTCTTTCATTTCCTCCTGCCTTCTCCCTTTTTTTCCTCCCTATTTGAACATTTTCTATTTCACAATACCTATTATGCATGTTGGTCCTTAGGTACACATTCGATTTCTCACACAAGAGAAATGATGCAGTATTTATGCCTACGTGTCCAATTCATTACCGTGAAGAGTATGGACTCCAGATGCATCCATTTTCCTAGAAATATCTCCAGCATATCCTATTTTATGACAGAGAAGTGCTCCATTCTATTAAAAAAACCACATCTTCATCCATTCATCAGTTGATATGGCATAGTCCTTCTAATTTTTTTATAATTAAAAGCAACATACCACAGATATAGACACACAGACACACAGACACACACACACACACACACACACACACACACACACACCTTTGTTTATAGTCGGACAGTTTGTAATACCTAAATCTTGGAAACAATCCAAGTGTCCATCCACTGATGAATGACAAAAATAATGGATTTTTGTACAATGAGGCACTACTTTTTTATAAAGAAGGATATGCTTGAGACATTTCTAAGTAAATGGATGTGCACTGAGACCACACTCTTAAGAGAAATAAATTGGACTCACATGTGTAAATGGGTGTTAAATTTGATACTATTTGTACTATGAAATGCTATGACACATCCTCTGGAATCTAAGCGGATAGATGATTTTCAGAGACTTATACCTTGCCCCAGGCACTGAGAAGGGAGTAGTTGAACAGGTTTCCCTTCCACTTTCACAGGTGAAATGCTGCTTCTCACTACTTCTCTAACTTAGGGAAAGTCCTATCTAAGTGACTTTACTTAAGTCTGCATTCTCATTCCTGTTTGGTGCACGTTTAACCAAAAGACACCATGAGTCAGAAGCCTGTGACCCAGCCTTGAAGTAGAACACCAGACACACACATCAGCACAATCAAATTCTGCTTTGGGTGATCCAAATTGAGAGATGCAAAAATCAATAGTTTCCAGTTGGTTGCAGGATATGCACAGACAGGGCTCAGGTATGAATGTAGCAATGAGGGAAGAGGAACGTGAGCTTAAGGAAGCCATTGCGGGGGAGGGACAAAAGTCTAGACTGAAAGAAGGGCTCCACAAGGAAGCTTAACCTGCCCAGGCTGCCAAGGTCAAATGGGCAGGTTTCAGTCTGGAATGAATTACAACTGAGGACATCAATACATTCCCTAAGACATCTTACTTAAGTTCTAGTTTAATAACTGTATATGTGTGAACTGAATTCAGGTTCTGTACTCATTACACACACACACACACACACACACACACACACACACACAAAATTGCCCTACTTTCGGTTTCTTACAAGAAAAATAATGTAAATTATTTACTGTTGTAATTATGCTAATTACATTACTTACAGCGTTGTTTAATAACAAGTTAAATGACCATCAGTATGATCTATGTATGTAAACTTCAGTATTACATTCCATTGAAATTTTAATAGAGCAGCATAGAAAAAATATTTAGTTTTCACATAGTATCTACCAGATTCTTTTTCCTGCTCTAGTGCATTATATACCATGATATTATGTCTATCATAAATACATAAATATATGTTACACTTACATTAATATACAATATATGTATTCAGCCATATATATTTCTCCACACATACATTCATCTTAGCATTCATTATTTTCCATTGGAATAAAATAATTTTGTCATTATAAAATGTGATATATCTCACATATCTGTGAGTATATGTGTGTGCCATATTTATGTCATGGATTGTTAAGTGAAACAAGAAAGTAATATTATGCAGAAAATAAAACCTAACGTTTATATGTATATGTGTATACATATGTTTATATAAGAGCTATAATAGGATTAGAAGGACATCTATCATATGGATAATAGAAGCCATCTCCTGGGAAAGAATTTGAAAGGAGATGAATTGATATGTATTTCTTACTGATTCTCTTTTTTCACTGACCATAAAATGAATTAATTAAGATCTAGAAAATGTTTTAAAAGTGAACAATCAAGTGAACCACGAATTACCTGGTTTGTGTTTTGTTTCACGTTTTTCCTCCTCCCATCCACCAGAATCAGTATGTAAGGACAAGGTCACTTGGTGGTGAGTTCTTGCCTCGGTGTTTTATAATAAGGCTATAAAAGTAGAGTATTAAGCTACTTTGAGGTTTGCATCTGCTGCAATTCTCGCTTTTTTAAAAATTTTCAAAAATGTGGTCATGGATAAAAATAAAATACAAAGCTGAGTCTTTAGAGTTTTATCAAAATAATTCCAATTGCAGGTTCTTTTTCAGGCACAATGACATAACAGTACTTCTTTATTCTTTCTTTTAAATATTCAAGCATTTTTAAAAATAGTTTTTAATAACTCTATCAAGAACAAAGAACAGAGGTATAAAGTCTAGTTTGTTGCACATTCTGTATTTTTGCTGAAAGCGTATGTGCATCAGAATCTTTACATAGATGAAAATTTCAATACATTTGAGTTAGCAAAGGAGAAATCCTCAGGGACGTAACGTGCCAATTTAACAAGATGTTAAATTTAACAGTTTAAAGATTGTTATTTTCATATTATGCCATATATGCATAGAGACATTATTTTTTTTTAAAAAGTTACCCAGTAAAGGGTAACTTTTTTAAAAATAAAAACAGGAGATCAAAAGTTGAAATGGTTAAAATAAAAGGTTTTGTTGTAGTCAGGATTTACATTACAGGATACATAATTTAAAGAATTATTTTATAATAGTCTTATATTTAACTCCAAAGAGATGGAGTTAAATATAAGAAGTGCAGGAAATATGTTCATGCAATGAAGACTCCAAATAACCCAAGTGAGGGCCTGAATCCCATGAGGATGTCCTATATGAGCCCAGCTAAAGACCTAGAGCCCGTGGCGATGTCCTGCACGAGTCCAGTTGGAGGCCTAGAAGCCAAAACAATGCCTTATGCAAATCTGTAGCGAGGATCCACCCTGGATCCAAAGGTCGATGGAGGAATCTATAAAGTCTATGCCAGTGGGATGAAGAATCTGTGCCAGTAGGCTGAGGATTCTGTACTGGAGCCAAGAAACAATGCTTAAAATAAAGACCAAGGCTCCCCTAAAAAGTACCATGGCCAACCTTAGCAGCAATGAGGTCCCAAGCTCCTCTAACCATGAGAACAGCTGAGTTCATATCAGGAAGCCAGCATGGCAAGCTTCTCCTGGAGATGGAACAGCACATGTCTTCCTCTCCAGACCTAGGAAATGATACTCAATGCAAGGACCAGAGCTCCCCCAAAGTGAACTGCAGTCATTCTCAGGGATGAGAAACTCCTGAGCTCCTCTGATGATGAGAACAGTCAAGTTCTTATCAGGGAAAAAGCTCCACAAACATCTCCAGGTAAAACAGTGGCAACAGGAGAACCATCAGCACCAAACAACACCACTTCTCTTCCTTTCCAGGTCTCCTTTTTATGCTGGCAGCAATCCTCAGGTGGGCCATCTTCACTCAGCACCACACTAATTCAGTTTAGTTTCTGTTTAAATTGATCATTGGTTTTCAATCTATCACAGGTTTTTTTGGATATACAGCTGTATTTGTAATAGATATTAAACTATTCATTAAAATAATACACTTGCATAAGTTTTTAAAATGATGTATTTAAGGACAGTTGACGAGTTTCAAACCTGAACTTTCTACGACCTTAGAAAAATGGACCATGATTGTCAAAAGAAGCAATGTGAACTCCAGTGGTCAGCGCTGAGAACACAAACTCACTCTGCCCCGGGAATGGAAACTGGAAAGAACCTCTGAGATGCTCCATGTTACTATCCAAATACACAATCGGGGAGTATGTACATAATGTCACCAATAAGGAAAGTATAGATAGCCTGGACCACTCTTAAAGTATCTGAGAAAAGCAGATTCTGTTTGGATTGTGTAAGAGTATGGCTCAGACTAAGGGCAAAAGGCTAACAAGAAGTGGTAGAAAAGTCTCGTTCCTGACAAAATGAAGGCAGAAAGAGACAGGGCTAACCAAGCAGAGATTTCATAGTATGGAGAGCCTGTCGGTGGTCCAACAGGCTGTCTCGTTTGGCCAGTGCAGCAGAGGGTGTACATCAGTATCTTGGAGTCTGACAGTGATACAGCCTCATGGTCATTTGTCTACCTCAGGTCCATGGGGAAAATTTAAAGAAACAAAAATATTGATACAAAGGACGCCACATAAGGGACAAGGGTTAGTCATGTAATTTTACCTTCTCTTTTTAGTAATACAGTATCTTAATGACAGATTAAGACAAGTATTACTGGTGGGTTCCAAAGAGGGCACTTGCAGAAAACACTGATACTAATTTAAGACTGCATCTAACATTTGAACCATGGATATAATATCTGCTACTCCATTAATACTGTTACACATTCATAGAGAGGGCTGGCAGTCTAGTTAGCAGTAAAAATAAATCGCAATCCAATACTGCCTCAAGTGGGAGGACTCCCATTTCAGAGTTTTCTTCAACATTCGGGGTTTTAATCCCCATTTCCCAGAGCGTCAAAGGCACTAATAGATATTAAACTCCATAATGTCAAAAGACAAATAATGGCTGAATTCTGTGATATTAGACTGAGAACTTGGATGCAAGTTGAAACTCCCAAGATAAGCTTCTTTAGACTTGATATTGTGACTTTTCTGTGGAACTTCTGTCTACCACCTCCCTTGTTTAGTTTGATTATAGTAGCATGATGTTGGAAGATACAGCTCAGTATTGATACCTTAAGGATTTTCTAAAATAGAAAAGTAGTCAGTTCCCTTAATGAATCTCCATCAAAGTCATCTCCCTCCAATGTTGATATTTGCAAAAATGGCCACCCTTCATAAGGTTACCTAGCTTTATTCTGTATGGCATTATGGCTTGCCAAATTCCCAGGCCTTACATCTAGATTCTAAAAGACACTGAGTAGCCAGCAGTTTCAGTACATGTTTATCTGACTCCATCCTTATGGGATTATGTGCAGCAAAACATCATGACAAAAAGATGTCTCACAGAAAAGCTCACCACTGATGGTGGTCATAAGCAGAGAGAGTGAGAGCCAGAGAGAAAGAGTCCAGTGACAAGATATCATCCCCAAGAGCATGCTGTTTTGGCTCACTTCTTTCAACTATGGCCAGCTCTAAAATTTCCATCATTTATAAATAATGTTATCAAATTATGAATCCATCGATAGAATAATCTACTTATGAAGACAAAACCCTCATGATCCAATTTCCTTCCAAAAGTCCCATCTCTGCACATTGCTTCTTTGGGGACCAAGCTTCAACAAATAAGCTTTTGGGAGATAATCCACATCCAGATGTTTTCATAACTATTCATGTAAATTGAGATTTTTCTTTTGGAGTCAATTCCCTGTATGCATTGACCTTTTATCCCTCTTTCTTTCTTTCTTTCTTTCTTTCTTTCTTTCTTTCTTTCTTTCTTTCTTTCAATAACTTCCTGAATAGCTAATGAACCTGCTGGGACCTAGTAAAATATATTTTTGCAATACAATCACCATGCACTTTTAGATCATGAATTTCTGTATTATTTTCCATGGCTGACATTGCAACCCAAAAAGTTATTATCTATTCAATCTCAATTCTAACCTGCACGCAGATATGTCTGAGGAGCCAATTTATTACCGATGTAACATCACCAGGGAAGATGAGTTTGCTTGTTTAAAGAGATGAGTGGCATTGGCAGTGCTATCAATTTTCACATGCAGAAATCCTGTACATGAGATTTTTTGTAGTTATTAAAAAATCATGCCTAGCAATGTTTCTGTCTTTTCTTGTGCATCTGCTGGAGGATTACACATCCATCATAACTTGTTCTTCTCTAAATGAGCTTATAATCAGAAATTGGTGGCTTTGTACAGTTTTTGCCAAATACTAAGTCATGAGAACAGAAAAGGTATCTGCATCTGGACCTGTGTTTTGGGATCACATGATACCCTTCACATATAACTTACACTCCTATGTATGGAGTTGACCTAAATGTATTAACTCACTGGTTGCATCAATTAGGTGTACTTCCAACCTTACAAGCTTGGAAAGTACATAAAGAACATAAAGAACAGAATGACAATGCTGAATGAAGAGTGCTGTAATAATGACAAAATGGTGTATATGTGCGCAAATGTAAACACATATAATATATGTGTGAATGTGCACACATTTGATCAAATGCATAAAATTTATTAAGTCGGGCTTGAATTCTAACCCTGATGTCTGCTTACCTATTATAAAAAGTTAGGTAAGCTGATTAAATATCTCTGAACCTTTGTTTAATCTATAAAAGCAAACAGTAAATCCTCTAAATAAATGCTATAATTATTAGATAGCATATACATCAGTTAGAATTGATCCTAGGACATTTCATTTATAGTTAGTAACATTTAAATTACTAATTGTAACACCATTAATGACAAATAATTCAGATATTTTTTATTGAAAATGGATGAACTAATATTGGATGAGAGAACTACAGATATATACAGCTGATTAACTGTAAAATCAGGAAAAAAGGAGAAACTCTCAATAACAGGAGAAGGAAATGTACTCAATCAATGACCTCTAGGTAAGATCATAGGAGACTCTTATGAAAAAGTACAAACTGAGTAAGATTTTGAAGGCAGGATTACTGGATTCTTTGATTTGCTATCGAGAGAAGCCAAATGTCAAGTTAAACCAAAGGGGAAATACTGGCTCACAGAGCTGAGAAGTCTAACATCTGGCTGGCTTCAGACTCTACTGGATCCAGCTGTTCAAAAGTAGTAGTAAATCCTTCTGTGTTGTGAAAATAATAGCATACTCAAGGTTAGAATTTATGACAATACCTAAGGGAGAAAACCCTATTTCTTCTTCTTTTTTTTTTTTTTTTTTTTTTTGCCTTTTTCGGTACCAGGGATCGAACTCACGACTGCCTGCTTGCAAGGCAGGCGATTATGCCACTGAGCTAAATCCCCAGCCCCGAAAACCCTATTTCTAACAATATATAAGGTCGATTTTAGGGACAATTATGATTGGTGGTGTTTGTATCAAGTGTCTTCCTTGAACTAATTGTGAAATAAAGAGTGAAATGTAGGGTGCTGGGATTAACAGCTTCCCCAGAGCCATCTGGGCCAATGGCAGCATGGTGTCAGCAGAAAAGTGGAGTTGTTAGAAGATGGAGGAGAAAGAGGAGGACAAAAGGCGAGGGATACTGAGATGATAAATTTCTATTGTAAATAACGCCATAAGGCAGATAGAGATCCAGTGTAGGGGAGCTATGGTATAAGAAAACAATGCAAGGACAGCTGTTGAGGAAGAACAACTTTGCATACAGAGCACAGCCAGTGATACCACATACTCCACTGAACTACACATTGTCCAAAAACTTCCCTCAGCCAATAAACAAAGCTTCCTTCAGCCACCAGCCAATAGTAGATAATAATAAATTTTGCTCAATGAATGAATGAATGAATGAATGAACAAATGAATGAAATGACAGATGGCTGGGACAAATACATACTTTTTAACCTTAATATTGTTTAATTACCATTTTGCAGATAATGAAACCAACACCTAGTTGCTTAGTGATTTGTGGCAGACTGCAGTTTGGAGCTTTGCAATATTTTTTTTTTTTTAAATCTTATTCAGTCCTGACTTTTTGTTGAGTTTTCTTGCCACCCCCACACAGACTTCTCTTTTTCAAACCGTAGCTGTTTCCCAGGCTGACACATACAAACCTGAATTCACAGAATTCCTGAGCCAAGTTTTATTTCCTATATTTCTTTTGTCCTTCGACTTTTTTTACGTAGGACTTTGAGCTAGATTTCATTTGTTTCCTAGTGACTCACAGACTTCTGGGCGTTTTTGAGTTAAAGGGAATCTTAGAAACCATCTAGTCAAAGGACATTGTGAAGTGCAGTTAAGTGTCAGAGGATGAAGGATGGAGCAAAGGTGTCCTCTCTTCCTTGGTCTCAGGTGACTGAACTACTATTCTTTTCTGAGGGATTTCTGCAAACACAGCTCCATCAAATACCCAAAAGGTTTTCACTGGAGGAGAGCCAAGAGAGTTCAGAGAAATAATGAAAGAACACCCAGCCTCTCCCCCAGTACAAACACAGGAACGCAGTTCTTCTGGACCCAAAGAAGCTGCCAGACACTGGGGTCTGATGTAGAACTCCCACATTTAAAAATAACAAGACCAAAGACTGCTGTATTACTTTTACTACTCCCATTCTAACCCCCTCTTCATGTCCTAAATCCTCTCATCCTTTAATAAAGACGGCCACCTGTTTGGCTTAGCAATGTGAGCCAGCTTGGCTGATGTTGAAACAGATGGAGGGTGGTATGTGGACCTGGAAATACTCTGTGTGTGGTCTCTCCTACCCTCCCCTTAAATTAGCTAAAGACAGAGGCAGTTGGCTGCTTCTTCCTTCTTGGCATCAACCTGAGTTTTAAGGAAATCTCTACATTTTCATTGCTGGCTATCAATTTATGATTCACCAGCTTTATATTCAAATGGAGACTAGGGAAACCATGTGCCATGCAGCTCCCATTTCATCAAAAATTCCTAGGTTAAAAAATTCCCTGAGTGCTTGATAAACACTCACACTTCAGAAGCCCGCTTGAAATCTTCTGAAATACCATCTATGAGCAAACTAAAATATGTTCCATCTCCCTGGGAACTTTTATGGCAAACGAAAGTGCCAAAACCTTGGCCTCTTGTTCCTCTGCAGTTTCTTCAGTGAGGAGGAGACTTTTCACACAGCAAACCAGAAGGAAGAACTCCTTAGGATGACACCAAGCAGTGTATCTCAGGAAAAATGCATGCAACAGGCTACAGTCCTAAAATTCTGTGTTAAACTTAGGACTAAAGGCAAACTTCAAAGTTGGATGTAATGCAGCCTGTTCATAAGGGTCAGAAATTCTCCAGGGATGCGGGATTAGTCCTTTACTTAGATGAAATATTCATTACCTGAAATTCAATGTGCACTTGGGTAATGTCTTTCATCCTTCATGACTATTTATTTCCTTCTTTCCTTTGTTTCTCTTTTCCTCCCTTCCTTCGTTCCTCTTTCCCTCCTCCCACTCTTTCTTTGGTTCTTCTTTTGTACTGCTGATTGAACATGTGGTAGACAAGAGTTCTGTCACTGAGCTCCATCCTCAACCCTCTTTAACCTTGAGATCATGTTTCACTAAGTTGTCAAACTTGCCCTTCTTTAGTGTCAGCCTCCCCAGTAGCTGGAAACACAGGTACCGGCCCCCAATTCCCATTCTAAGGAAATAAACTTTGATCTTTCCATCAAGATTTACTCATGAGCATGAAATCAGTTTAGTGGATCATGGACATTTTTAAAAAGTAATTCAATATAAAACATAAAGATCTGAAAGTAATTTGCATTAGAAGACTAAGAATTCTTGTCTAAAAGTTCTCTTTCAGTTGTACATGTTTCCTGGATTACAATTTTAAATATATTTCTTAATATAGGTGTTGTAAAAAATGTTAAGACTTATTTACCTAGGAATTTTGAATACCATAGTACTTAGTTTGCTTAAAATGATTCTTTGTTAATCAATGGGTCCCATTTTAAAAATGGGAAAATTGATTTTCAAGTACAGTGGTACAGTCAAGGCTCAGAAGTATTTCAGTAGGGACCAACTGGCTGAAGACAGAGGTCCAGGGAGAAAATAAATGCTGGCTCACTCTCAGTGCCTCCTGTTAGGCTTTCATTCACCTTGCTTCTATGCTGAAGTGATTCGACCCTCCCAGCATCTCCTCCTCATCCTGGCCTTTTCTCCATGGTGCAGCACATGAGAAATTTGACTAGAAACATCTTCACAATGATTACCATGCAGTGTTGTACTTTTGGTGCTATTTGACAGGAACCTGTGAAGAGTTGATCGAATCTTGTTTGTCCAGCTTCTACTGAAGTTCAGAACTAAAATGTCCTGTCCTTCCTGGAGAGCTGGCATTAATATTCTGGTCCTTTCTGGAGTATCAATAGCTCCTTGTTGAGGGCTTTTCCAGAGGCCTTCAATGGCAGCTTTGTTTATTTCTTTAAGCATCTCTTCAAAATAATCAACAGATATCTATTTTATATATGAGACTAGGTTGGCAAAAATGACACACACACAAAAAAAAACTAGGCTCAAACTAGTATTGTCGGTGTCGCTCCCGGCCGGCAGGAAAAACACACGACAGATTCTGACGGTGTGCAACCTTGTCTTTATTTGTCTCCGCGTGGGCCCCGCGAGGCCTCTGCTCTGCCACCAGCCCTTTCTCGCCGGTGGACTTTCTCTATCTCTCTCTGTGCTTCTCTCTCGTGGCGGGAGAGGCACTTACTTTTATAGGGTAACAGTGGCCAATCAGTTCAAAGCACGCGATGCGGGCTGATTGGCTAACATCAGTTGTTGCTAGGCAGACTATCTTACAGAGCGGGTTGTTTAAGTCGCCAGGGCAATCAGGGGGCAGGAAGCAGGCGCCAACTTGGCTCACTCGATGGGAGGGGTAATCTAGCTCAGGCTTTGCTCTTTCTTACAGGCCTCACGTCCGCCAAGTAAGGCGACCGGTGTCGGCCGCAGCTCCCAACATAGTATAAGTAGAAAGATCCTTATCTTCAACTAAATTAACCACAAGAAAGAAAGCTGGGTAGACTGAGGCTTAGGATAGACTGAACACTGAGGCTGCTGTTGGGATAGAATTTCCCTCCTCCATGTCTAAGCTCTGCATCTTCTCTAGTGCTTCCACTGGAAAAGATGCTCACCCTGATTGATTACAAGAGCATTATTCTGGCATCCCCCACTAAGATGTAAACAATCTTGATTCTCACTTTTGTTTTGAGTGAGTGACTGCTTGTCCCTGGAGAAATCCCATAATAACATGCTATTCAGCATGATATATTGACTGATGGGACTCCATATTCACAAAGTATAGTGAATTAAGGTTGAATATTCATCTCATCCCATACAAATATTAGCAAGTAGTTATCAGAAGGTCCAATGTTTTCTAGAAGCCAAAATTTCAAGCATTATGTTAGAAACCATTAAAAGTAGGACTTCCTGCCTTCAAAAAGTTCATATTTATGGAGCTGGTAAATCAGGGTGTCTCTCTCTCTCTCTCTCTCTCTCTCTCTCTCTCTCTCTCTCTCTTTCTCTTTCTCTCTCTCTCTGTCTCTCTCTCTCCCCTATGTATATTTTCAGATGCTGACACTTTGGTAGCCATCTGAACAAATGTCAGCAGTTCTTCCGAGGGAGACTTCAGACTCACATCAGAGACAAAAATGTGCGGCATTTATTTCATACATTTAATGAGAAACACAGTGAAGTATAGAGTAGAAGGGTATCACAAGGGGAAAAGGAAGGAAGGAAAGACTACAGAAATTTTGGATAACAGCTATCAAAATGTGTCACCTATGGTACACAGAAATGACTGCAATTAACAGCCATTTATTATACCTTTTATAAAGAAATAGGAGAGAGATAGCTGAAGTTTCCCAACACAATGAAATGATTAATGATTAAGGAAATGCAAATACTAATGATCTGATTTGATCATTAGACATTGTATACATATATCAAGTCATTAATGTCTACCCCAGAAAGATATGCAATTACTTTGTCAAAAAATAAATAAATAAAACAGATGAGTACCACTCATTTTCCTCTCTAGTGTGAGTAAGGAGGACCACTTGAAAAAGAAGATTGGGAGGCCAGAGTGCCAGCTCTGTGTGTTTAGACTTAGAGACTGAAGTGGTGTATGTCAAAGGTTTACAACACGGAACCTAGAAATAAGCCATGAAAGTCACAGTATGGAGAGATATATTCAAGAGGAAATTTTTTCTTTTATATTACAGATTATATGAACAAATTACAGGAGTAAGGCAGAGGAGGAAGAAGGAGAATGATTACAAATAAGATGTCACACAGATGATTGCATAATGTGTGCTGGCCATGAGTAGCAAAGGCATGGGAGGTACAAAGCCAAATTCTACACTGTCGGATTGCAAAAAGGAGAGACCCCTGAGTAGCATCTGTTCAAAGTGAGTGCAGTTGGGAGCAAAAATCCTCAGCCATTCTCCTGGTTTGTCTGAGTTTGACGTTCGGTTGTGGAAGAAGGGGGTTGCCTGGAAGGACTGTCACCAAAACAAGTTAGCCCGCGGCTTGAAGAAGAGCTCCTGGTACTTAGAGCTAGCTGGCCGCAATATGGACCCACTTCTTTCAGGTCAATAACTTACTGTAAGTTTCCTTTCTTGAAAATTAGTCTAATGAAACCAACATCTTAGGAGCCTCTTGAAAAATAAATGAAATATACACAAGTTTTACTCAATATATATTATTGTTTAATTTTTAGAGAGACACTGAAAGGATATATTGATAATACCTTCATTTTGTGTCTCATAAATAAACCAAATAGGAACAAAAAGTGAGAGAACAAGATTTCATTAAGATCTTTATTTTATTATGTATTTAATTTTGGTACCAGGAATCGAACTCACAGTATCATACTTGCCAGGAAGGTGTTTGTGCCACTGAGCTATATCCCTGGCCTCATTAAGGTCTTTGCATCTAGCAAAACTTGGTTTTAGACTCATGTGTATCTAAGAAAGATGTCTGAGTCATATCTACAGTTCTTTATTCATTGGAAATGACTTCTTAAATTATACAGTTAAACTACAAAACTTTGATGGGTCACTTAGATATTAACACATGCTGGGGTTTAGCTCAGCAGCATAAGTGCCTGCTTGACAAATGCAAGGACATGAGTTTAATCCTCAGCACAAAAAAAATTAACATATGATATCAGTAATACACTCAAGGAATTAGGTATCCTACACATATTGGTGATCACTCAAGGTTTTTCAATCAGACATAAACAATAGCGATATGAATTAATAAACTTGGTGGATGCATGTTACTAACAGTTTTAATGGACAGATGCCCCCCGGTTGGAGAAAAAACATACTGATTAATATTGCCCACAAATCCTGGGTTGAAAAATGAAAGTGTTGGCCCAGGACTTTATATCCACAGCATTAGTGCCTGCCAGGTAATCGCAAGGTCGTTAGATCCCAGGTACAAAAACAAACAAACAAAAATATTGTACTATCTACTCGCTGGCCAGCACAACAAATTAGATTAAAGAAGGAATGAGAAACTCTCTCTGGAGGCTTAATGAAAGATGGATTTAGTGGAGAAGCTAGTGAGAATTGAGCTTCCTCAAACAGACATCTGTTACAGGATAATATTTTTGTTTTGCTCCATCTTCTTTTTACTATTATTATTAACCTTAGTGGTGAACCAACATTCTTGCTGCTATCTTTGGGCATAAAACAAACAACATAAAATAGTTGTCATCAAAGTAGATATAAAACTATGAGAAAAGAGAAGAAAATAAGTGGAACCAATTAAAACAATTTGCAACCATCAAATTGCACAGGAAACATGTGCTATAACGTCAGAGGGACCCACACAGTTAAACCATTCTTTTAGGAGACCAGGGTTTGGAATATCTCCTGCTTACATTTTGCTTATGAATGGCTGAACTTGATTTTTGCAAAGAGAGTCCACCACCTAGATTACTGCACCAGGAAAATTTGAAAGGCATTCGTGGGTCTTCATGTTGTACTGTAATATTTTACCTCACTACAAAATTTACAATAAAATCAACTCAGCGTCTCTCACATATTTCTTCTTAAATTCTAACTTCCTTCTTTAAAGGCTTAATAGTAATCCATTATCAGGTAAATTTGAGTCAGACATTTTTGACTGTTCATACAACACTGCGTAGTCTGGTCTTAGCTTTTCACACTGATATCATATCAGGTTCCTGCTCACTTACTTTCCCTTCCACACACTGACCAGCTTTCACTTTCTCTGCCACAGGACCTTTGTGCACACTATTGTCTCTGTGTAAATATTTCCTTCCTCATGTTTTTTGCTTGGCTCTTTCCTTCACTTTCAGGAATCTCTTCGGGCACATCTTTTCTCTAAACCACTGCCTTCTACTAAACTCATGTCACTAACAATTATTGATTACTGTACTACCCTGCATACTTCTTTCGCTTTCTTCTTCTAATTATTAAGTATTGTGCGATAATCCTTTTGCCTTATAAACTAGCTAAGACTGATAGAACCCTTATTATGTGTTTACCAATTTCCATGCACATATTTATGGTTACTATAACTTTGATCTCCAGTAAACCAGCATGGAATAGATAACATAATTAACACCCACCCATAGGCCAAGAAATTATGTTTTGAAATTGCTTCTTTTAGGAAAGGCTTCACAGCTGGTAAGTAGAAGGAGCAGGGTTTGAACCCAAAAAAGTCTTGAACTGAAATTTAAGCTAATATTTACAATCCTATATACTTCCTATTCCAGGATATTAATCTTGCACATTTAAAATTTTAAAATTCAGCAATTACTATACTTGCGTGCGTTATTTCATTGCATCTTTAATGTGTTTATGTACTCAGTCATTAACAAATTTGGGCTTTCTCAATAGATAACTTATATCTACTAATTAGAGAGTAGAAAGATATACCTAACATATGACTGACTTAATACCAGGAGCAGTTTTATTCACATTAATATTCATAAACCAGAGCACAAGGGCAGAGTAAAAATACAACAGAGTTTACTGAAGAGCATCAAATGACTACAGACCTACAAGCAAATGTTCAGTCTTACTAATCATTAATGAAATAAGATGCCACTTCTTATCTCTCTAATTAGCCAAGATTAAAAAATAAATAATATTCACTGTTGGCAGAAGTACAAGGAAAGGATTTTACCAGACTTAGTAGGAGGAGGAAAGTGTTTACAGCCTTCATGCAATGCAAATTTGGCAACATGTATCCAAGAACTGCAAGTTTACCTTGGCCTCTGATCAGAAAAGTTTCACTTCTAGTAAATGAATTTTAAAAAAGTAAAGACATAGACTTGGATTGTAAGATTGGGTTGAAAAATTTTCATTGTAGGATTGTGCATGTCTGCACATGAAAATGACAATTATAAGGTGAATATCCAGCTGTGATCAGCAGGTTCTTACTATGTGTGAGACCTCAAGTGGGTCCTAGAAGTGTGATGATGCAAGAGTGAGGTGGGATACTGTGCTGACCTTGCTGCAGAGCAGCGCCAAGGGAGTTGCTTAAGGAGACACTGCTGGATTAACTATGTGGACTGTTAACTGACTTTCCTCATTACATTATACTGAGGCCATCCAAAAGCTTGTGTTCGGAAAACATTTAAGTAATAGTGATCTAAAGATCTATGAAATAGATTAATAGTGAAGTGAGGTAGGAAGCAAAACTAATTTTGCATGATGTGAACGATGTCAGATACATGTACATAAAAATATAGAGCAATGAAACCATAAAAAGAAAATTATCAAAATAGAAACAGTGATTCTCACTTGGAGGTAGAAATAATAAGTTTATGTCTTTTGTCATTGCTTCTGCTTTGATTTCATTCCTCCAATATAATAGAAGCATAATCTCTTCCTAAAACTACCACACATGCTTGCCTGTCTGTCATATTAGATCATCTCAGATCTTAGCAGCTGCCCCTTTTGTGATAACCCCCTTCCTGCATCCTTTTAGTTTCCTCATTGTTGTGGGCTGTTTAAATGTCCCCTCAAAACCTCATGCAATCATGGAGGCAACTGAGTGTAGCATTTATGATTGGTTCATTGTCTAGTGCTGGGATTGGTGGTGTGAGGCTGCCCCCACCCAGAGGTGGGTAATTAGCATACAGTATAAGGGAAGGAAGGAGGTGGGCTTTGCCTTTTGCTCTTGTCACTTTCTGCCACCAAGAACAGCTGCCTCTCAGCCGTGCCACCCTGCCTTGCAGCCAGATGAGTATAGACTGAAACCTCCAAAAACTGTAAGATAAATAAACCTTTCCTTCTTTCATTTTGGGCATCAGGTATTTTGTCTCAACAATGACAAAAGCAACCAAGACACTCATTCTTCTCCCCTACTCTGCTGTGAGCCTCTCAACAGCATAAAAAAAAATCATAGTCATATTTGGTACTCAGAGTTTATACAGTTAGATTAATTAGTAACTAGTAATATTTGAATGTAAAAAAGACTGAAACCAAGAAAATTGTTAACTCATGCAAAATAACACATCACTAAAACAGGTAGCTGTACGTAGTGGAAACACATTTAGACTCTGGAATCTGACACACCTGGGTCACACACCTGTCCTCACCTCTTGGCTCAGTGACCTTGGGTAAGTTGGTGATGCCTTTGAGGTCTTAACTTCCTTTTATTCAAATTGATTCCATAGTGGTGGTGAGTATACATTAGATAACAGGAGTAAATTGCTTGGGGCAAAGTTAGCACTTAAAGCAATCTAGTGTGATATTTTCCAGTTTATATTCACCTTAGGAAATGTCTTCTTGTAATTTTTCACTACCACTGTGTTTCATTTTGAACTTCTAAATTGAAACATTGATATTTCTTTGACCGGTTTTTAAGTATGTATGTCTGAAAACTTTGTAGTCCACAAGTGCTTTTAAAATTACAAAATAGCCAAAAGTTTCAGAAAGATGTTGACTATGTGTATATGTATGATAGATATTTTACTTGCTCATTTAGGAGTTTTACTGTCAAATAATATTCTCGTAGAATGGAACCCTTCTTTTATAGTTAATAAAATGGACAAATATGGAAAAAGAATTGAGAGAAGTTAATTAAAATATTCTGTAGTCATGTATCTCATCTACAGTTTCCTAATGTAGTATTTTTCATTATTTGTTGTTTTAAAGAAAACTTTGGAAGCATGAACAGGTTTAGGGGCAATGCTGGAGTCCTAGATTAGTTAACATGAGAAGCTTCATTCAAATTCAGATCTGTCTGTGTTCACAGTCAATCCTGAGAGAAGTGTAGCTGAGCCAACACCCTTGCTTCCAACCCCAACCTCACTGGCCTTTAGGTAACATGGTAGCACCGAAAATTGACTCCACTCTCTGCCCATCTGCTGACTAGCTTGTTTGTAGACACCAATGCTTCTGTAACCCATTGTGAAGCCATGTCATTATTGAGATTCTGGGAACAAACGAAATACGTGCTTTCTCCTGAAACCTTGCCACAAGCTGCCTAATTGGGATTTATGAATGGCCCTAATAAAATCACTGTATAATAAAAGCCAGAGTTTTCTTTTCAACTTTTAAATAATACCCAAATGAAGCTTTAGGACTAAATGAGTAGGGCAAATATGCTTCTATTTTATAAGAGTATGGCATGTGTGTAGATAGGCAGGTATGGTGGGGGAGAGAAGAGTCTATACACTAATTTAGACTAACATAATAGTCTGTAACTACAAGTAATGTCTGCCCTTGGTTAGTTCAGACATAATGGTGATTAAGGTCAAACCTTTTATCTAGCAGCATTCAGAGCCATTCACTGGGCATACAGAGCTGGGTGCCTTGTCTCTGCAAG
This sequence comes from Cavia porcellus, assembly GCF_034190915.1. NCBI lineage: Eukaryota > Metazoa > Chordata > Mammalia > Rodentia > Caviidae > Cavia > Cavia porcellus. The sequence goes on from NW_026947487.1 coordinate 97,142,522, forward strand.
TACTCTCTTCATTTCTGACAACAGAGCCTATTTCACCTCATAAGCTCAACACTATGGTGCAAACCCAGCTGAATGCCATGTCATTCCACTGTAGTGAGAATGATAATTCAAAATAATGTCATTAACTACAACAATAACAAGAAAAACTCATCATCTTCCACTTGCATTAACAAAGTATGAAAGAGCCTTAGATTAATTAAATCCATATCATTCAATCATATAGAAAAGTAGCTCAAATGGATGTAACAAAAGTAATGCTCAGAAAGTGGGATCAACTTTCCCAAATCCAGAGAGCTAACTTTTAGCACAGCAGGATACAGATGGATGCACTTGTTTTCTGAAGGAAGTGTCTTACCATGACTTACGAATTCCAACCACATGCATGTACTAAAATGTTTATTGTCATAATTATAGACAGAGGTAGCATAAAATGTTAAACAGGGAAGCTAGAAGACCTCACAGAACAGAAAGGACTTGAGGTTGGCTTGGATTGCCAAGGAGAAACTCAGGATATGATGGCCTGGGAGATGGTTGGTGGAAATGATGATTAAAGGTATGAATGTCTGCCCACATGTAGAAAAGCCTGTGTTGTTAGAGTTTATTTCATTGAAATACCTTCCCAGATCATCTTTCCTCATCTGACAATGCCATAATCCTCTCCCTGGTCACTGACACCAAGTCCCTAGGAGTCGTTCTTAATCCCTCTCTTACACTTCCAGCTGCAGCCATCCACCCGGTACCTTGGCCAGTCTACAGCCAGGTGTGGCCCACACTGTCTTCCTTCCTCTGCCTGTGCCACCTCAACTCACAGTCCACTCTTTGCAGGATTATGGGGTGAGGTTTCTAGCGTGTCTTCCAGATCACTTCACTCTCCTTCAAGCTACCCGATGTAGCTGGTGTTTCCCATAACTGTTGTTCATTGTAGGAATAACGAATATAATTTAATATCCTAAAAGTAGCTGTCAAACTTAGGATATTAAAAAACATAAATATCTAGGTTTGAAATTTTATAACACCTAGGATTTTCTTCACAGTGGGGAGAAGAAGTGGACAGGGATATAAACAAACAAAACTAGTAATAAGAAGCACAGTTCTTGATTACATTAACACGGAAATGCATTGTACTGTTTTATAAGCTTGATTTTTAAGAAAAAAAATTGGTGGAGCCTCATGAAAACCATAAATTCCTCAGCAGGACCTACAAAGCCCAAATTATAACCAAACCTCTGAAGCCCTGCGTGAAGTGGGTCCTGTCTGTGTCTCAGCTTAAATTTATGCACCTCTCTTTTCTCACTGTTCACTCTGAACCAGACCCACTGACCTCGCTGGCCTTTGAAAATGTCAGGCTCCTCCTGTCTTCAGGTTTTTGAACTTGTTTCTGATGGGTGTTTTCCTGCTCTTAACCTTGAAGTGTCCATGTCCTCTCAAGTAAGGTTTCCACTCAGCACAGACTCACTCCATAAAGAGAACTTTCCCCCTCATTTCAGACACACATGCAGCGTGTTCCCTTCACTCTCCCGTGTGTATTCTTCTTTTATCTTCTGTAGCACTGTACGGTGCTTACTCATTTATATACTATGATTTTAATATAATAAATTACACTGGGGTTCCCTTAAAAGCAGAATTGATGTTTCCTAATAATTTGAAACACACATGGAGTATTTACAGATTGATTGTAACAGAGTCTCAAATGCAGCAAAGCCAAGTATTTCAATCTGAATACTGCTTTCAAAATGACCAGGCAGTTTCGCTGGCAATAGGATTCAAAGAAGTGAAGGAGCCATAAGTTCATGCCAAGCCTGGACTAGTGTCATGATCAGTGATGAATTCGACTGACCCAAATTCTAATACCATGCCATTGAAAGCCCTGGTGCCAGAACATGGCAATCAGCAATAGTAAGACTGCTGGGGAAGTTTGGTGTTGCAGGAAACACTGCAGAAGAAAGAATTGGAGTAAGATGTCATTAGGTATTGGAACTTTATCTTGGAGAGGCATACTGCCTTACGGTGGTATTGTAACACCTAACAAACATAATGGTTTAAATCTGCACAAATGTCTACCCCTTAGTGGTATAAGTCAGATATCTAGATGGCCCTCTGAATAGTGTCTCACAAGACAATTGTCAAAATATTGGCTAAACTGGGTTGTTACTCTGGCACTCTGGAGGAGAATTCATTTCCAAGGTCCCATGGGTTGTTTCTTGGATTAAATTACTTGTGTTTGTAAGTCTGTGTTTCCTTTAGTGGACCCCACAGTCATTGTAAATATAACTGGCCATTTCAAGCAACAGAAGTCAAGTCCCTTTCATGCTTTGAGTCTTTACCATGTAAGCCAAATTGTCTAACTCCAGCTGGGTAAATTTTTTTATATTTTTTTTATTTTAAAGAGATTAAGACAAAAGAGGACAGAACAAAGCATACGAGAACAGAACAATGTAAGCAACACAGTACTTCACCACAACACAACTTGATATTAATATTAGCTACCATAATGTCTCTTTCTTTGAAATAGTTGAGCATACATTCACATACAATAGTATCAAACTTAACAAAATAGTATAACACCATTCAAGAGAATGAAAGTATTACAGGGCATTGAGAACCAAATAACAGAAAACAAACAATGGCTACTATATTATCTAATTTTCCATAAAAATGCGTTTATACTATCACACATAATAAAATCCAGTAAGGACAATGTGATAGAACCAATGGAAACAGAAGGAAAGAAGCATGGTAGGACTTCAGAGTAAGATGATATTAAATCATCAATGGCTATCATAATATCTTGTTTTCTTCAAAATAGCTCTTCATACGATAACAGATAATAAAATCAAACATAACAGAATAAAACCTTTCCAACTAATGGATGACAACATTATACGGCTTCAGCGCAATCTAATGGGAAATCATGATTACTATAAAACCTTATGTATTCTTACCGTTTCTTATACTAGTGAGACTATACAGTATTTTTACATGTGAACCTGATTTATTTTGCTTATGAGTATGGTCTCAAGTTGCATCCATTTATCTATAAATAGCTCAGTTTGATCATTCTTTACAGCTGAGTAGTACACCATTGCATAAAAATACCACAACTTTTTTTTTTCCCTCTCTTTTTTACAACAAAATTTACACATCTTGGATTTTATTACTCCTTAGTGCTTATTACTTTCTTTGGGGGGGGGGGAAGAATACAGTCAAATATGGCAAAACAAATCTGTCAGTCAATACCAAGGATAGACATAGCACATGGTGTAGAACAGAGTACACGTTTATCAACAATGGTTATCAACGTTGTCCCTTGTTTCCTTAAAAAGAATTGTCTATCTTATTAGAAATTATAAAGTTGGACAAAACAGTAGAGAACAAGACCAATAAAACTTAGGCATTGTAAACATTACAGGACTTCCAAAGAAGACAATAGTCAAACCAGAATGGGTATCTTAGTGAATCTTATTGTCTTCAAAGTAGTTGCCTATGTCTTCAAACTTGATACTATCATATAGAATGGAACAGAGTCTAATCAGTCAAAACAAGATCGTGGGAGTACTACAGGACTTCAAAACAAGTTAATAGGAAATCGAAAAGAGTTACTATTTATATATCCTAATTTTGTTGAATTTTTTCTTTAATTAAGATAAACATAAGAAATGACTAAATAATTTTTTTTGAAACAATAAGGGGGAGATTGAGATAAAACAGGACATAACAATATAACAATAGAGGTCACAGCATGACTGTTTCAATAACCTAGTACTTCACCACCTTATAACCCGACTTAATAGTAGTTACCATAGTGTCTTTTTCCTTGAAATATTTGGGTAAAACTTCATATACTCTAGCTTCAAATATTTTCATATCAAGAAGCCCAGAATAAAGCCTTTCTAATTAATGAGTGAAAACTTTATAAGGCTTCAAGGCCACCTAATGGGGAATCATGATTACCACATATTTTTATATATTTGAATCATTACTTACATTAGGGAAACTATTCGGTATTCACACATGCGAGATTGATTTATTTCACTTATGAGTATGGTCTCAAGCTGCGCCCATTTATTGATAAATATCTCAATGTGATCCTTCTTTATAGCTGAATAATACTCCATTGTATAGAAATACCACAACTTTTTTATCCATTCCTCAGTTGATGGGCACTTGGGTTGTTTCCAAGATCTGGCGATTACAAATTGTGCTGCTATAAACATAGGTGCACATATATCACTGTGGTATGATGCTTTCAGTTCTTCTGGGAATATGCCTAGAAGTGGAATAGCTGGAATAAATGGGATTTCCAGTCCCAACTTTTTGAGAAATCTCCAGACAGATCTCCACAAAGGCTGTACCAGTCTACACTCCCACCAGCAGTGCAGGAGAGTTCCTTTTTCCCCACAGCCTCTCCAGCACTTGTTGTCGGTTTTCTTGATCCTGGCCATTCTTTCAGGAGTGAGATGGTATCTCAGTGTGGTTTTAATTTGCATTTCTCTAATGACCAATGATGATGAGCATTTTTTCATGTATTTATTTGCCATTTGCATTTCTTCATCTGAGAATTGCATATTCATCTCAGATGCCCATTTTTGGATTGGATCTTTGGATTTCGGAGGTCTGAGTTTCTTTAATTCTTTGTATGTTTTAGACAAGAGGCCCTTGTCTGAGAGAGAGTTCACTAAAATCTTTTCCCAGTTTGTGGGTTTTCTTTTCACTATGCTGGAGATTTCTTTTGACATGCAGAAACTTTTTAATAAGAAGTGGTCCCAGTTATTGATTCTGGGAAGTATTTCCCGTGCGGTTTGAGTCCTGTTCATGAATTCTTTACCTACTCCTATGTCTCCAAGGTTTCTACCTATTTTGTCTTCCAATAGATTTAGTGTTTCTGTTTTAATATTCAGATCTTTGACCCATTTAGATTTTAATTTAGTACATGGTGATAGACATGGGTCTAGCTTTAGTTTTCGGCAAATGGAGAGCCAGTTTTTCCAGCACCATTTATTAAAGAGACTGTCGTTCTTCCAGTGAACCTGCTTGGCTCCTTTATCAAAAATAAGGTGGTTGAGTGTGTTCGTAGTTGTGGTTGTATCTTCTAATCTATTCCACTGATCTTCAGCTCTGTTTTGATTCCAATACCATGTTGATTTTACTACTGTTGCTTTGTAGTATAACTTCAAGTCAGGGATTGTGATGCCTCCTGCTTTGTCTTTGCTGCTTAGAATTGCCTTTGCGATTCTAGGTCTCTTCTGGTTCCAGATGAAATTTAGGAGTGATTTCTCTAGATCTATAAGGTATGTTGATGGTATTTCTATTGGGATTGCATTGAATCTGTATAACAGTTTTGGGAGAATGGCCATTTTCACAATGTTTGTTCTTCCTATCCATGAGCAAGGGATGTCTTTCCATTTTCTGAGATCATCTTCAATTTCCTTTTTCAGTGTATTATAATTTTCACTGTATAAGTCTTTCACTTCTTTCGTAAGAGTAATTCCTAAATATTTCATTTTTTTGCTTGCTAATGTGAATAGTCCAGTTTCTCTTATTTCCCTCTCTGTAATTTTGTTGTTCGTGTATAGGAATGCTATTGATTTCTGAGTATTGGTTTTGTATCCAGCCACATTACTGAATTTGTTTATTGTATCTAAGAGTATTTCAATGGAGTTTAGTGGGTCTTCTATGTAGAGTATCATGTCATCTGCAAACAGTGATAATTTAACTTCTTCTTTTCCTATCTTTACCCCTTTTATTTCTCTTTCTTGCCTAATTGCTCTGGCTAGTACTTCCAGTACTATATTAAATAGGAGTGGTGATAAAGGACATCCTTGTCTTGTACCCGATTTTAAAGTAAAGGCTTTCAATTTTTGGCCATTTAGTATGATGCTGGCTGTTGGTTTGTCATAAATGGCCTTTATTATATTGAGGTAAAGACCATTTATTCCAATTTTCTGTAAAGTTCTTATCATGAATAAGTGTTGGACCTTATCGAAGGCTTTTTCTGCATCTATAGAGATGATCATGTGATTCTTATTTTTGGCTTTATTGATATGGTGGATTACATTTATTGATTTGCGTATGTTGAACCATCCTTGCATTCCTGGGATGAATCCCACCTGGTCATGGTGTATAATCTTCTTGATGATTTGCTGGATCCTATTTGCCAATATTTTATTGAGGATTTTTGCATCTGTGTTCATTAGGGAGATCGGTCTATAGTTCTCTTTTATAGTTGGGTCTTTCTCAGGTTTTGGTACTAGAGTAATATTTGCTTCCAGGAATGACTTAGGAAGGATTGCTTCCCTTTCAATTTCATTGAATAGTTTGAGGAGTGTCAGCATTAGGTCTTCTTTATATTTCTTGTAGAATTCTGCAGTGAATCCATCTGGGCCTGGGCTCTTCTTGGTGGGCAAGGACCCAATTACATTCTCAATTTCATTAGCAGAGATTGGGTTATTCAACAGTTTTATATCCTCTTGATCTAGCTTTGGTACTTCATATGCTTCTAAGAATCTGTCTATTTCTTCTGTGTTATCAAGCTTTTGAGAGTAGAGGTTTTCGAAATAGGTGTTGATGATCCTCTGTATTTCTATTGGGTCTGTAGTGATTTCTCCTTTTTCATTTCTTATTGCATGAATTTGAGCTTTTTCTTTCCTTTTTTTAATAAGGTTGGCTAGGGGCTTATCGATTTTATTTATTCTTTCAAAGAACCAACTCTTTGATTCGTTGATTCTTTGGATTGTATTCTTAGTCTCTATTGCATTGATTTCTGCTCTGATTTTTATAATTTCCTCTCTTCTTTTGGCTTTGGGCTTGACTTGCTCTTCTTTTTCTAGCTGTTTGAGGTGTAGCATCAAGTTATTTATTTGTATTCGTTCTGTTTTCCTGATGTGGGAACTCAGTGCAATAAATTTTCCTCTCAGAATGGCTTTCATTGCATCCCACAGATTCCGGTAAGTTGTATCTGCATTTTCATTTTCTTTTAGGTATTGTTTAATTTCTTCTTTAATTTCTTCTGTGACCCACTGATTACTCAAGAGTGTGTTATTTAGTTTCCATGTGTTTGCGGAATTTTTGCAGTATCCTTTGTCATTAATTTCTAATTTCAGAGCGCTATGATCCGATAATATGCAAGGGATGATTTCAACTCTTTTGCATTTGCTTAAATATGTTCTGTGAGCTAATATATGGTCTATTTTAGAAAATGATCCATGTACTGCTGAGAAGAATGTGTATTCTGATGTTGTTGGGTGGAACATTCTGTATATGTCTATCAAACCCATTTGTTCACAGGTGTGATTCAGTTCTGTTATTTCTTTGCTCATTTTCTGTCTGGTTGATCTGTCCCTTGGTGTCAGTGGTGTATTAAGGTCTCCTGTTACAATTGTGTTACTGATAATTTGAGTTTTCGTTTCTGTTAATAATTGTTTTATATAACTGGGTGCTCTGGAGTTTGGTGCGTATATATTTAAGATAGTTATCTCTTCCTCTTGGAGTTTTCCCCTTACGAGTATGTAGTGACCTTCTTTGTCCTTTATGGTCATTGTTGGTTTAAAGTTCACGTTGTCTGCAAACAGAATGGCTACTCCTGCCTTTTTTTGGATTCCTGCTGCATGAAGAATTGTTTTCCATCCTTTGACTTTCAGTCTGTGAGTATCTTTCTGGGTTAGATGGGTTTCCTGTAAACAGCATATGGTTGGATTTTGTTTCTTGATCCATTCTGCTAGTCTGTTTCTTTTGATTGGTGCATTGAGACCATTTACATTAATGGTTATTACTGTTAAATGCTGGTTAATTGTAGGAATGTTATCTCTCTGCTGTTGCATCTTTATCTTTCGGTTCTGTTTAATTATTTGCTTTGCTTAGTGGTTTTTTCCTTTGTGTATCTAAACTGTCTTTCAATATTTTTTGCAGGGTTGGTTTGGTGTTCATGAAGTTCTTCAGCTGTTCTTTGTCATGGAAGTATTGTATTGCACCATCTATTTTGAATGATAGTTTTGCAGGATATATCAGTCTTGGTTGGAAATCATTTTGCTTTAGGATCTGGAATACTTCACTCCATGCTCTTCTTGACTTTATCGTTTGTGCTGAGAAGTCTGCTGTGATTCTGATAGGTTTTCCTTTATAAGTGATTTGTCTTTTCTCTCTGACAGCTTTTAATAATCTATTCTTGTGTTGGATTTCTGGGATGGTGACTATTATATGTCTGGGTGTAGTTTTATTTTGGTTATGACTGTTTGGAGTTCTATATGCTTCACTGATCCTGATGTCAGTTTCTGATCTCATGCTTGGGAAATTTTCAGCTATTACTTCTCTAAATATCCTCCTGACATCCTTCATGTTGTCTCCCTCTCTTTCATTAATCCCTATCATTCTTATGTTATTCTTCTTTGCATCGTCTTGCAGTTGTTGAATTGTTGTTTCCTGGTTCCTTGTTATTTTCAAAAGATCTTTCCTTTCCTGTTCACTAGCTGCAATCCTGTCTTCAAGGTCTGAAATTCTATCTTCACTTTCATTAAGGCGGTTTTTACAACTTTCAGTGGAGTTTTTTATTTCCTGTATATCTCTGTGCATCTGCATTATGTATTCTGTTTGTTTCTTATATTGCTCGTCTAGGGATTCTATCTTTTTGTTTAGTTCCTCCAATTTTTTATCTGTTTTCTTTAGATATATTTAGAATCTCTTTCATTTCTTTTAACATTTCTTCTTTTATCTGGGAGATTATTTCGAGTTTGAATTTCTTTAAAGCTTCCTGGAGTTGCTTGTCAATTTCAGTGGCTATTGTGTCTGATATATGAGGTGGATGGGATATATTTTCTTCTATATACATCGCTCCTAGGGTTTCTTGAGATGGGCTGGAGGTTTGAGGTTGTAATTTGGTCTTTCGTTTTGTCATTTTCCTATATTTCTGTGTTTCAAGTGTTATTTGAAAGCTTCCTCAGGATCTGTTGAAAATCCCCTTTTATGTTTGGAGCTACTGGGACTCTGGCGCCGCGCTACTCCAAGCCATTAGGCCTACAGAACCAGTGGCCCTCCTCTGCCTGCTCAGAACTCCGCAGTTCCAGACAAGCTGGGCCTCAGGGACACTGTGCGCCCACCTGCCCCTTGGAAGCTCCACAGTTCTTCAATCGCAGCCGGGTTAGGGTACTCACCACAGGCCGCAGTGGTTCAGGAACCTGGTTGCAGAGATATCCACAGTCCTCCAGACACGCAGAGAGGCCGGTGAGGGCACCCCAGATCTGCCCAGCTCCTCCTCTGCAGACCTATGGCCAGGCACGGCAGCTAAACAGGCTGGGCTAGGCTGGTAGTGTGGGCCAGCCCACCTATCGGGAGCTCAGCAGGTCTCCAAATGAAGCCGGGAGTGGGGAGGCTGATGTGGAAGCCTCAAACCCACCTCTCTCCTTCACTGCACCTGGAAGCCTGAGGGAGCTCCAGCAGTCTGGGCACAGAAATCCTGAGTCCTCCAGACACGCAGAGAGGCCAGTGAGGGCACCCCAGATCTGCCCAGCTCCTCCTCTGCAGACCTATGACCAGGCGCGGCAGCTAAACAGGCTGGGCTAGGCTGGTAGTGTGGGCCAGCCCACCTATCGGGAGCTCAGCAGGTCTCCAAATGAAGCCGGGAATGGGGAGGCTGATGTGGAAGCTTCAAACCCACCTCTCTCCTTCACTGCACCTGGAAGCCTGAGGGAACTCCAGCAGTCTGGGTGCAGAAATCCAGAGTCCTCCAGACACGCAGAGAGGCCAGTGAGGGCACCCCAGATCTGCCCAGCTCCTCCTCTGCAGACCTATGGCCAGGCGCGGCAGCTAAACAGGCTACCACAACTTTTTTTATCCATTCCTCAGTTGATGGACACTTAGGTTGTTTCCAAGATCTACTTATTACAAATTGTGCTGCTATAAAAATGGGTGCATGTGTATACCACTGTGATATGATGTTTTCAGTTCTTCTGGGAATATGCTTAGAAGTGGAATAGCTGGGTCAAATGGGACTTCCAAACCCAGGTTTTTGAGGAATCTCTAGACTGACCTCCACCATGGTTGCACCAGTCTACACTCCCACCAACAGTGCAGGAGAGTTCCTTTTTCCCCACAGCCTCTCCCAGCTGGAGAAATCTTCTAACTCCTTACTTCTAAAGGCCATCTAATGCTTTAAGGCCACCTGGACCACCTGGTTCCTCTCTTCATTTTAAAGCCTGTAACCTTCATTGTATCAGACAAAGCCCTTCATGCTCATTAATGTAACAGTCACAGGTTCCAGGGATGGAGGCATGTAAACTTTGAGGCACTTTATCCCTACCACAGCCATCATTTGATGTTTTTCAAAAATGTAAATTGTGTTACTTAAATAATTTTAAAAATCTATTTCATTTTCTGTGGCTTTCTTTTAGCATTAGGCTCCTCTCTTCTCTAGGAGCTAGGGCAGAGATGCCTGCAGGGCCTCTGCTGGGAAAGCCATTATAAGCCAGCAGCTGCACAGCAGTCCAAGTGGTGCTGTTCTCCTGATCCAAGCTGATAGAGCAGAGAAGAAGGGAGTCTGTCTGCTTCCATGAGTGGTGGGTCTCAGCTGTGTCTCCATTTCTGGGAGAATTTATGAGTGGAGCACATGCCAGTGGGCATGGAGCGCGTCTCTCCCAGGAGCAGATGCTGCTGATACCCACACTGGAGCAACCTCTCTCCAGCTCTCCCAGACACTGCTGCCAGATGGCCACAGCTGAATCCACAGCTGAATGGAGGTCTGCTATTGGCACCAAATATGCCTCTGTGGGACTGATTATGGACCCGAGGTGGTATGGCAAGGCATCAAGTATACATGAAAAATAGAAATGCTTAGGGTGTATCAGGCATTGTGCTGGGCACTGTGCAGGCATTCACTCAGGCTTCACAATGGACTCCTGTGGTGGAAACACCAAGGGATAGAAAGGTCAAATGGCTTCCCAAAGGTTGTGCTCTCTGTGAGCAGCAGAGCTGGATTTTAAAGAGAGGCAGACCTTATTCTAGTTTCTGTGAGGTTTTTCAACCCTCTTCTCTCTTCCCATGTTCCATGGCATCTAGTGTCACCTTGCATCAGTTTTTATATGTCCAATTCCAAGAAGCTTCCATTTGATGAACTGCCCTTATTTAGAGGTCCGTGAACAAGAAAAAAATATCTGCCTCCTGTGCAATGACACTCAGAGCTGGTGAGTGGAAAACTGAAGTTGAATCAAAAATGGTAACAGGAGCCAACAGTTTGGAGAGTTAAAACCAGACGTAGAAATAGAGCAAAAGTTGGAAGCCCAATGGGGTGAAAACACCTCAAACTGAAGACTCTTCTTGGGAATATTGAGCACTTAATAAGAGTATGTGGGATGGCACAGACATATGCATGCCCACTATAAAGATGGTCTCATTTAATTCTAACATCATTATTGTAGACTGATCAGATCCATAACCTCCCAAATGAATCAATGGTGAAGGCTTAAACAAAAGAGTCAAGTGGTATGATTTTAGGGCTTCAGCTGGGTCAAAACCACCTAGCAGCATTCAAGATTCTCTGGGGGCTGTGATTTATTTGATTTTCAAACAAAGGAAGAGGTTAGAGAGGAAAGTGCAGGAAACTGAGCAGGACCTTGGGGGTCAGTTCAAAGACTTTCCCAAGTAGTAAATTATGCCAATCAGGAAAGCTATTTTATCTCTAGGTGGAAATTTATTGCAGAAATGTGAAGCCTGCTGCTAAGTCTCTATTTAGTTCATCGAATTTGGAGCCAGATATTCTCAGCTGCGGCCTTGTCTTATCCTTTGAGGCATCCTGGTATCACAAGCCACTATAGGTCTCAGTGGGGACCAATGATTCTAGAGATTCACTAGGAATCCGATGTCCATCTCCAGACAGGGGCTCTAGGCTTGGGACACACTCATAAATACAGATAGAAAGCCAATTGATTAATTTTAAATCCTGCTGAGAGCCACTTTATAGTGGTCTCTGTCATATAATGTCTGAGAATAGTTATTTCCCATGGTTTATAGATAAAAGTACTTAAGATTGAATGATTTAAGAGAAGTAACCTACTCCAGATGTCATGGTAGCTAAAAGGCGGTTCAGAGATTTAAGCCAAGACAGTCAGCATGACAAATGACTTGTGAAGTCTTCTATTTTCTGTTCCAAAATGTGACAGTGACTGCGGTGGGTAGTGTCTTGACTTAGAGAAGAAACATAGTCTGTCTTGGCATGACAGTGAAACTAGCATGAGTCAGATGAGAGTATTTTTTACGGAATGGTGCCAAAATATTAAGAGGTATTCTGTGTTCTATGACAAACAAAAATGCATTTAATAGCAGATTATTGAACGAATGTCTTGAATCAATCAGTAAAAACCCTGAAGACATAGATCTATGGTTAACTTTTTATGTCACAAAGACAGAAATCCATGACAAGCAGGTGTATCATAATGCAGATTTAATGATAAGATATATCTTGATTACACTTTGCTACGTCAAGTTAAGGACACTCAGAGTCATTACGAAATATGAGGGTAACTTGCTATTACACTTGCTATTACTCCTTACACTTGCTATTAGATGTTTACTATAGAGTCTAGTACAGTAACTGAGAAGTACCAATCTTGGCTGGATATATAATATATAGATATAGATAGATTATGGATATAGATATAGATATAGACAAGGGCATAGACAGACATACATAGATATATAATCTATTCACCTATCTATACTGGAAACTGAAGTTTTAGTAATACTGAGAAATTGAGAGCAAATATATAAATTTTGTTGCATGAAAATTTGAGATAACACATTTATTTTATGCAAGTACGCTTGATATGAAGGAGGTAGTATATATAAAATTTGAACAAGTATCTCCAATAAAACTTAGTAGGGATTAAAAGCTAATTTTCTTTTCTTTCTTTCTTTTTTTTTTTTTTTTTTTTTTTTTCCTTTTCAAATGCCACCTTGCTCCAGTTACTGTGGCTTAATCAGAACTTTAAAGGCAGGAAAAAGCATTTCCCTCCTCTGAGATCTGTGATTCCCAGCCTTCCTTGAGTCATCACCAGGGTGGGCTGTTTCTGCTTAACAATGCCAGACCCTGGAAGACTGGGACTAGATTCCTCCACAAGCCCCCTGAATCCTGGATCTGGCAGTCAGTACAAGCTGTGCACTGACACCCTGGAGACGGCTGTCGGCCCCTATACAGACAGACTGACTCCCTTGTGACCTGGGCTTCTTTACAACATGAGTGTTTCATCTCATTCAGAAGCACCCCGAGGGGGAGACATGTTGTAAAACCTTCCTGCATTCTGTTGGTCAGAGAGCAACTTTTCCGTTTCCAGGGAAGAACAAATGTCTCCCCCGTGTGGTAGGAAACAGCAAGTCTCTGGAAAAATACACCCTCTGCCTGACATTCAAACCCCTTGGGTGCCATCAATTTGATTTACTACATGAAGTAGCTGGTAAAATAACTTCAACAGATACTCTTGTTCCTGTATTCCAACATATAAATCTTGACACAAAGATTTCTGAAATTCTAAACAAATCGGGTTAGGCATATATCTCTTTGGTTTTCCATTTCAATGTCATATACATGCCTAACTTTAAAAATTAAAAGTTTAAAAGGATAGAATTTTATTTAAGCAAATATAATAAATCCTGAATCAGTCTTTCTACATAGTATACATTTTTTTTTGTTCCCTTGTATGTTTAGTTATTCAGAGCTATGCTTTCTTTCTAATTTGAATAACAACATTTAGGGAAAAATATAACTGGTCTCTCTTTGACCTAATTTTCTCCTCTGTAAAGTGGGGAAGAGCAGGACAGACATGCGATTAGCAAAGTATCCTTTTTGGTATGCTAATTGTGATAACACAGAAAGGCCCGATAATCAAGTAATTTAGACAGAGAACAACAAGATTTTCAGATCCTTTAATACTTTCTTTGAACCTGTTTTTTTTCCACCATGGATTTTCTTTTGAAGATCACCTTAAGAGGCTGAAAGTCCCTGGAGTGCACTTTTTAAAATGCTGGGATGGGCCAGTCATACTTAATTTGTGTTTCAGTAAAACAGAGTTCAGTATAAACAGAGAAAGGAATTGGTTCTCCCAAAAGACAAAGAGGAACAAATGAAGACTATTTACTCTATTTTGCATAATGGCCTCCTTCTTTATTTCTAATCATTTTGGGATCTATTATATCTTCCTTTTAAAAATCTATTCTAATACGGCATTTTCCTGATCTTGATTTTTAGTACTGACAAACTGCCATCTGCTTTTATTATCGAGACCATTGAAAGGCTAACACTAAGTCAAACCATGTGCCTATGTCACCTTATTTATTTGTCCTAATGACCCTAAGCAAGAAGGAATATTACTATCCCCATTTTCCAGATGATCAAACTAGTCAGAAATGTTAAAGAATACATACAAGATCACAAGTAAAAAACAGGCAAGATCTCAAAGCAGAGCTCCCAGCAGCCTCGCCTTTTTATCACACAGCCACCAGTGCAAAGTCATAGACCTTCCTCTTCCACAGATGCCTCACATTGCTAGAAATGAACCTTTATTCTAGATCTTCCCACACTCCAGTTACTTACCCACATCCAAACTTCTCAGACTCAGCCTTTGAAATGAACACTGATACTGCTGTTATTACTGACAATAACAACGGTTTACTCTATTATTTAATTATTACTATTACTATTATTGTATTGTTGTCTGGAAGCTCTAGCTTTTGACAGTGTTTTTCTAGTTTAGGTTCTGGCTTCCATTCTCATGTAAAATTCAAACTCATTCTCTTGTTAAATGGGTTTTTGAAGATCTGGGATGATGCCTCATCTAATCCATTTAAGCCACAGGACACTTCCTGCCCATGCTGGTCCTCCACTATGGTGCCTTTGTTTAGATCCAATGTAGCATTCAGGCACAGTTTCTGTTCCAAGTGCCCATGAGGACATTACACAAGGCATGGCCGCTGATGCACAGTGGCACCAATTTACATTGCCAGGGAAACAGGACTGGGTGTCAGTCAGTGCTAAATAATTAACTCAGTTACTATTCATTGATTGCCTACTCTATGATGAGCACTGTGCTGGGAGTACACTGCTGAGGGTCTGCGTCTGTCATCCATTGCTATTTGATAGTTCCGAGCTAGGTAATTTACAAAGAAAAGATATTTGACTCAGGACCCTGGCCTCTAAATATTCCAAATAGCACATCATCAGCCTTCTGCTGAAGGTCCCCAGCTGAGCCACACATGGTAGAAAAGTAGAGGGGAACTTCTAGGTACAGAAGGTACATATGGCCCAGCAAGTCAGCGAGCATCAAGGGAAGACACCTGTACGGGGAACAGGCAACCCCAGCACTCTGGAAGGCTGAGGCAGAAGTGCAAAGATGAGCCCAGACTGGGGAACTTAGCAATTTAGCAAGACCTTGTCTAAAATACAAATGGGATAAAGGAGACCCTGGATTCAATTCCTAATATTGGAGGTGGAAAAAAAAAAATAAGGAGAAGAAGAAGGAGAGAAAGAAAAGCGAAAGAGGGCTGAGCCAAGACTCACTGTCAATTACAAGCCATGTTTGAGGAGTAACCATCTCTTAACCATCTCTTATGTGTGAGCTAACACATCAGTGAGACCAGCATTGATTCATTAATGCAAATGGTGCCCTTCTGACCTATTTATATTCTACTAAGCCCTCCTCCTTAGGTTTACTGTACTGTAACATCTTACATTGATGATCAAGTTTTTAATATGAACAAGTCTACAAATCACATCCAAATTACAGCGGTGAGCAGGAACAAACCTGTCTCTCTCCTCAGAAAACCAGCAGACTAAAAACTAGCAGAATTACAACTGTAATCATTAAGTAGTATTTCCAATAGAAATATTAATTTGTGTACAGATTTGATTCAAAGTTGTGTTATATTCATAAGCTCCTCTATCATTATGGCTAAAATCCAATGCAATTCCAAGGTACCTCAATCAGTCAACTTTGATATGTGCATATGCAGGCACGTAACTACAGGCAGTGTTCAGAAATGAATATCATATTCGTGCAGTGGAGACTGATATTAGTGTCATACACATGCAGGTGGTTTTTTACAAGGCATTGGAGATAAGCAGTGTGAGATAAGGAGCAGGTAGCCCTGAGCCTGGAAGCCAGTGGAGAATGACTTGCTTTGCAGAAGAAGGTGGTCAACGGAATCTTGTTAGACACCATGATTTTCTGGCTGAGATCACAGGACAAGTCAGTGAGGTGTGTGGTCTGCATGCTAACGACAGAGCTGCAGCAGCCTGAAGGAGACCCAACGATGCAGTGAAGCCTGGATTTTGGAGCGCAGAATCTATCCAGTGTGGCGGGGACCCAGGCATATTTTCACTTACCTCTACATCTGTGTACAGGGCCTCACAAGCTTGTAAAGGGGTATGTCATGAGAGCAGTGGATTTCCATGAGGGTCCCAAGTGGAACTGAAATTAGAAGCCTCAAGGGACAAGGGGAGAGAGTCAAGGTGGACATGGAAGATGTTTTTACCACAGTTAGGTATATGGTGACCGTTTATCTCTAAGGGCCTCGCATATTCTTAGATGGTTTTATGGTTACTCATCTGAAATTGTAGACATTAATATGCTGCATTTATTAGAAGCAAACACGAGTTTCACTGAATTTTTAGACCATTGTTTATGAGATAGATTTTATTTGAAATTTGACTGGTTACACTTTCAAATTGCCCTATAAGTAGAAAAAGCTTCACTGATTACAATGATTAAAGAAGTAGCCCAACTGACCAATTTTTTGAAAAACCAAGCTATCATTTGCCTCTGTGTGTGTGTGTGTTCTAGTTTTCTAGTTTGCACAGTGGAGATGCCTCTGAAGAACAATGAAGTACAATGAGAGAAATATACATTTTTTGGAGACCATGTCCTCTATTCAATTACCAGAAAAGCATTTCTTGGAAATGTTTCTGAAGCCCTTATTAGGAGTTCAGCACTACCCTGGCCTCTGGAATATACTGGGATGATGGTATGAAATGAATTAGCACTCACTCTCTTTTTCTCTTCATCTTTAAGAATTTAATTTTGTTAGAAAAAATGAAGTTTTCATTATACAAAGATATTACTTTTAATTCCAGCTCTGTGACCTAAAACAAGTTAGCTTTCTGAGATTGAAGTGCTTTATCTGTAATGCAAGGGAAATAATGTGTAAGGATTTAAGGAATAACGTCTGATAATATTCTAAGTATAGAGATAACTTCTTCAATCACCTAGCACGCTATCTCGCACTTGTTTCTAAAATAAGGATGATTCACCTTCTCCAAGTTAGATTTTACCAAAGTAATTTTCTACATTTATATTCATGTTTGGTAACAATTTTAATGACTTCACTAATAATGCCATATGTACTTCTCTGTGTGGAAGATACTCAAAAGTTGTGAATATTTTAAAAATTCCTATAGCTAGAAAAACCAATTTTCACTTATGATTGTTTCCAAATTATGACACAAAATAGTTTTTGTAATTTCTGGGCCAGGATTTTACTCATTTCCTTCTTGCAATCTTCAAATCTAGGATGAAAATATGTGTATAGATACATATGCAAATACGTGTATTTTTTTGTATGCATATATATGTGTATGTATTAAAAATCAATATGCCTATATGTGTGACTATATAATTCACATATAAATATGAATAAACACACATCTTGGCAATGTAAAGGATGTCTCCAACATCTGCTCTGGTCTACATTTTTGATGTATTATCAAAGTACTAAAGTAATTTCTGTAGCTTTGACAGAGTGATGCTGCTGGTAATTTAATCTTTATCCACCACTTCTTCCCCAGGCTATAAAAAAGCAACATTGTTCATGGGTAATTTCCCACTTCCCACTGCTGTTAACAAAATGGATATTTTCTTTAAAGTAGAAAGCTCAATGTCCAGCATTACTCACTTCTATTAGCAAAGGGTTCCATGTCCTGAAAGTCACAGCCTGCAGCAACCTTCGAAGCAAAAGGCCCAGCTGTATCTAATTCACAGGACTGTGACTACTGAGGTTTTAATACACTTACCTTCTGCTGCAATAGGTTCTGCAAATATTGTGTATTCCCAAATATAAGTCGATTTTCCATTTTCCCAATGTGAAAACAAAAAGGAAGTCACTAAATAACAACTATTTCTTCATTAGAGGCAGTCTTTTATCTTTTGAATGAAATGTCTAATTCTTTTCATTCTCCAACATCAATTAATTGGTCTCCAATACACTGGTCTCCAGAGCACCCCACTTCCACTTCTGTCTGTTATTGCAGCCACAAGGATTGTGAATCCCCCTCTAATAGTCCAGTTGCTCTCAGTCAACACTTCTACTCCACTCTGTTCGGCTTGCCATACTTTTCCATGCATCCTGCAAGCATAAATATGTGACCTCTGTAATGTAAACACTTAACTCTATTTCTTTTTAAAAGTCATATCTAAAGAGCTAGTTTACAGCCACGTCTAAACTTGCATTTCTGAGGTCAGAGCCCCAGCAATAATTATTAACCTGTATTAAACTCCTCTTTTTTTTTATGTTTAACTGATTTTGCCACTGACCTGTTTAAGCAATCCAAACTAGTATTGACTGTGGTCTTTTCAGGCTAATGTGAAGTTCTTTATTCAAGCTATAGTAATTGAGAAAGTACAATATGAGATATTTTATTGGGATTCAAATATGAGGCTTTTTTCCCAGGAGAGTAGGGGGTGATATGCCTGCAGGAAAAGAGCTTTGCTTCACAGGCAAACATTTATGGCTCCTTGCAAAACTGTCACTGTGCTTTCTTCTGACGACCCTGGGTGTGCACAGTCCTCCGTGGTAGTCTTCCATGCTGAAGCCAGTCCCCGCCTTCTGGAGTGCTGCTTTGTGAACCCTTCTCTAACACACTGCTCTGTGTTATCTGTCTTTAAATGTATCTGTTTTTAAATTTCATTGAGTCTACACGAGGCAGACTTTTTTTCCTTCTTCATTATGCAAGTGAGAAATACTGAGGTTTAATGGAATTAAGTGACTTAGCAAATATCAAACAACTGATCAGAGGCTCAGTGGAAAAGCTGAGTGTTAAACTTCAGTCTGGTTCCAAAATATTGTGTTTTATTTGAAGACAGTATATATGGACAGTCCCATCAGATGTCTAGAAAAGAAAAGGTTTTAGATATTTCTTAGATAATGATTTTTTATAGTGAGGTGTAGTTTAATGTTGTTCTGTTCCTACAACTCAAAAACTCGAGGAGACCCCATACTTTCACTGTTAGTTATATAAATAAAAGAAAGGAAAACAGGCTCGCATATAAACCTGTACATAAGTGCTCATGGTAATTGTATTCATAATAGCCATAATTGGAGCCCACCCAAATATCTACCAACAAATGTATTATTTAACAAATTATGTTCTAGTACAAAGGAATATTCTGCAGAAATAAAACAAAGAATGGTTGAAATATTGTCTCATCCCTACTTTCTGGCACCCACAGTAGAGATGAATCTGCGAAACATCGTGCTGAGCAAAAGAAGCAAAGCACAGAGCAATACAAACAGAGCGGTTCCTCACATGGGGAGTTCAACAACAGACAGCATTTGGACGTACAGACGGAAAGCAGGTCACTAATTACCTGAGCAAAGCATTGTGGTTGACTGAAGAAAAGCTTCGGAAGCCTAGCGAGATGACAGAGGTAGTCTTTGCTTCATTTTGAGTGTTGTTTACAGTGATGTGTTCACGTGTTAGAATTCTCTGCACTCTTCAGGTTAAACAGACACATTTTATTTTATGTAACATATAATTCAATAAAGTTTGTTATAAAGTCAAAGAAGAGCATTTAGGATTGTAGAAGACCACCTGGAGGACTCTCCTTGACTATAGAGCAATTACCTCCACTTTGGCTAAACCTGGCCCTGTCTCTATGTACTGATATCTACAGAGCTGGTAGCTATTTCCCTTCCCCTTCAATTGGTTATAAGCAATGTAAACAAGGCTAGCTGAGGTGCTGATGCATAATCTTTGAAGCTAGGTGACCATCACTGTGTCACTGCCTCACTATCTCCTTAGACATGGTTGAGTCAGGCGATGCAGAGCCACCACTCCAGGGCTATCAACTGGATTGGAGCCTCTTGATGAGAGGGTATGACTTCCCAGGGGACAAAAGTTTGCATCCATCCTCAAGCCATTCTTTTCTTCACAAATTAAAAATATCTGAGCTAAGCCGTGGGTCAAGGCCTTTGTTGCAATAAACATGCATCAGGGTTTGACTCAGGACCCCCTGGCCCCTCATAAATGTAAAGGTATCTTAGCATGTTTATTCTCTCCATGAGTTGCACTGGAAGTGGAGGATTGGGATTAATTCTCTAGAATTCCAGTAATTTTTCCATGGAATTACAAATATAAATTTCCTGGACCATGATAAGTTTGGGAAAGAGATCTCTATATAAGATTGAAAGTAGAAAAACTTATTTTTTAAAGACTAATTTGAGGGCAAAATAATTGAGAAGTAAGAGTAAATACACAAAAACAATAAAAGAGAAATGAGGGACATTTTGTTTTGAAAACTGATGATTTGAGAAAAAAATTCACCATCATAAATACCAGACACAAAGTTGTAATTAATAAGGAAGAACATTCAGCCCAGGAAGGGCAGGGGAACTTGATATCACATCAGAGCTTTCTATCTGCTACACTTGCCCAAACAAATGGAATGTCCTATGCAGCCATTAATAGAAATATTCAACAGAAAGAGAGGAAACAACTAAAACCAACAATGTCCACGAGATTCTTAGCATAGAAAAGCTATAAATCTATTAAAGATTCTATACAGGAGCTAAAAACCCACACTCATTTAAGGAGTCTATAAAGTCCAGTGCAATTTAAAAAGCAAGTGTGAAATCTTCAATTCAGAGGACAGCTGTCCAGGTGCCAACGTTTGAAATGGTTCATTAACTTAACATGCACAGAAAATTGGCCTGAATTCTAAGAAGATATTTGGGCCTCCTTTATAACTGAAATATGATTGCTTTTTTTCCCCTCATCTTGATGAAAAATTAAATTTCAGCAAATTTTAGGAAGGTCACAATAAAGACAATAAAATATTTTACTGGTCCTGGGACTACATATGTGTACAAAGAATATCAATGTTAGTAAACTTATATGGGAAAGGCCCTGCACATGGTTCTACAGCCAAATACAAGCCTAAAGAACACTAAATACCAATGTATTTCTAGGTAGAGAGAGATCTGCAGTTTCCCTTGCTGTTTCTTGGGTGTTCTCATCGACTATGTTCACCAAGATATGTGTGGCCACTCAGAATTACCATGGTGCAAAATTACTTGATTTTCTGCTGCATTCAATCTCTTCTTTTATACTTCATTAAGGCAAACAGCATAGTAGCTACTCCTCAAACCCAAGTCTGAGATATTCTCTTGGTCCTTACTCTTATCCCATCCAGTAAACTGAGTTTTTTCTGATTTGTATCTTCAGAATTTCTCATACCATTCCTTTTATGTTATTTCCTTTGGCCAGCTCATCATCAGGTCCCCACAGTTAATGACTTGACTTACTGCACTAGCTATTTAAATCAACTCCTTTTGCTCAGAGTACCTCTTCCATTTAGGGGTGCATTTTAGAAAAGTATGCAAGCCCCTGTATAATCTAACCCTTTCTCACCTTATTGTCTGATCCTGACTTTCTGCTTCCCTATTAGATTTTCTGCTTCAACAACTGGTTGAAATTCCCTCCATGGGTTCTTGTTGGCTTTGAGATCACTATCTTTTGCTACATCTATTCTTTTTTTTTTTAAACAAAACAGGATAAAAATGATACAGAATTTCAAAATAAAAAAGTACAGAATTAACACTAGTTAATATATTGCATATTGTTGTCTTAGTCTTTGTTGTTCAAAGTTACAAAATCTAAACACAAAAGGGACCAATGAAACAGTGACAGCACTGTTTATTTATTTATTTATTTTTTTGATGAACTAACCAGGATTAGTAGTATAGTTATCTATCTAGTATACATGCATTCATATATGCTTACCAGCATACATATGATCTTCTCCTTTTTTTCCTTTCCAGTATCCTAGTTGTTCTGTCCTTTTGAGCACTTTCCATTCTTATTCATTTTTAATACCTTACTTTTAATCTGAAGTCTACCAAAGAGAAATTTTAAACAAAAGAAGCCAGCATGCACACATGCACACACACACACACACACACACACACACACATCATCATCATCATCATCATCATCATCATCATCATCATCATCATCATTATCATCATCAACATCATCATCCTCACACCTGGGAACAGAGAAGTTCATCCTGTGATTGAGTTTGTATACATGAATCTCTTCCTGCAGAGAAACTTAGAGGACAGAGATTAAAAGAATGAATTTCAATTCTAGGAGCTACACCTATCCATTTCAAATTTCATCTCTCAGCTGCCTCACTTGATCTCACTTGTGAGAAATGGAAGCCCATGATAACATTCTCAGACAGAGTCACTGGCCCTGTCCATGTAGAGTCACAAACGAGCAGCACACAACTAGCGAGCAAAGTCAGGTAAGTTCCCATGGCTGCGCTTCTGTCCCCACTCTGCATCAACAGTCCCTTTCCTACTGCGGACCAAGATGAATCACAAGATGATTCATCTGACAAGATGACTATTTTTTTTTATTGCTTATTGGATATAAGTAGCCCAAAGGGCCCCAGTAACAGTCATCATTCTCAGTGTGACATGAACATGCGGGGTTTCCTGAAGCAGAATGACTGTTTGTTGGACACCAGTATCTGTAACCCAGCAGTCTTGAGTTTCAGGGATGTAAAGTGCAGAAATGCCAAGAGACTCACTGGGAATAATACTTAATGGCTATACTTCTTCTTCTTCTACCCTTTGTTCCCAGTCACGTGTCTTCTTCAAATGTAAAACAGATCACCATATAAATGGCTTCAGTTTAATGGATTACCACGTCATGAAGGACAGTTTTTCATATCTTCAGAGTGCTCTTTTATTTATTTGTGGATTTATTATTATTAACATCACCATCATTTTCATAGTGGGCAGAGTATTTTTTTAACTAAGCCTGTGGCAAGCATTTCAATATTCAGTCCAGTTACTCTGTGAAGCCTGCTAAGTGGGGCATGGCAGTAGACCCTACGGTGGTGACGGCTGTTGGACCTCCTTCATTGTAAAACACTCCCTTTCCATGACTAGCATAGGAACAGAATATTCACCCAGTCAATGACCAAATACTATGAAAATTTACTGATCCACTCCAGAAACTATTTCATCCCATGCAGCCATTACAATTGGGACTATTGTCTCAGTTGTTGATGGTCCAGGGTCATTCAGTTTCAAAAAAGACCATAACAGTCAATTAGGAAACTTTGAGAATGGCACTTATCCCTACAATCTACCACATCATTCCTCACAAAAGACTGATTTGATATCCTTTGGAGGCATCCACTTGGCCCTCTTATGGTAATTTTATCCCACAATCCATAGTCATATTGTGTATGATGCTTAGTTTTCTGTGAATGTCAACCTCATTAAACATTAATGGACATAACGTCACTGGGTGGTCCAAGAATCAGAGAACCCACTGCCCATTGTGAGAAAGATTTGGGGTAGAAGTCTACGTGTTATTTTATTCCCAAATGACCTCACACTTTGATTTCTTATTACCAGTACTGAATTGGAGAATTTGTCCATCTATCCTTAATATACAGGAGTTGCCTCATTTTTACAGATTCCAGTCACTTAAGTAAATTTCATAATTTCCTTGCAGAAAATCATTTCAGTACTTTTTTTCATCTTGTTACGTGGTCCTACCCTTTGGGAACCCAGAATGTTTGCTAGTGGGAAATTTAGGCAAGGAATATGACATTTATCAGAGCAGCCACATGCAGCTGCTTTCCCTTGCTTTTCTATACATTTGACAGAAATGCTTAGAAAGAGAAAGAACTGGGGGGAAGTGGGATGGAAACAGAATAATAACTTTCCTGCTTTTTGGCTATCCATCAGTTTCACTGTTAGAAATTATGCATTCCTATTTACTTTTTCCATATTTTTTTTAATTCATCCTATCTGTAATTAACAGATGTGATCATTGCAGTCTATGGGCAGGTAGATAAAGGCCACAATTTGGTTTTCATCACTGTGTCCCTGTCATCTCATTGCAATCAGTAAGTTAAATTTTATGACGTTCTTTCTTACTATCAGTACGAGACTGTGGGAAGAACTACTAGTGAATTTGTGCTATTGATGCTACACCCCAGGCTATTCCTTTTATCTTGGTGAATGATATATAAAATCCCTAAGACAGACTCCCTGCTGTCATCCAAATGTTTGTGTATACTCACAAGGCCCTGGACTTAATCTCTAGTACTAATATGTGAATAAGAAGACTAAATGTTACCATTACCTTGTATCCTCTTTTTTCAGGTTTTAATAATATTTCTTGAAGTCTTCTATAACATATTGGGCATTTCAACCTTATTTTGTATGGATATTAATTTTTCATGATTTTAGGAGGCATGGGAGCAGCAGGGAGTTTGTAGCATCTCCTGGGATTTTCCTGGGATTTTCAGTCATGACAGAGAACCCCCAAATCAATGAATTCCTTTGTCCAATCTTATTCTTTGGGGCCTTTAATCTGGCCCAATGCCCTGTGGATCACTTTTCCTGGGTGCTTCCCTGGTGCTTGGCAGTATTTGCCAGTTAGGTCTTGGAGATTTGGGGAATTGTTGTCTTCTTTCTTTCATTAGAAATCTCAGATATTTGTGATTGGGGCTTCACTGTTCATAACTGGTCAGAGACCTGGTGCCCATGATAAGAATATCCCTTATGAAGGTCAGTGCCTGCTGTCTTGAGAGGAAAGAACTTTCATCATTTCTCCGCCTGTTGAAATGGTAACTCCCGATCAGGAGAGAGGTGGTAGAGGCCCTCATTTAGACTCAGAAAAGTTCAGAGAAGTCCAAACTGTTACATACTTTGAAGCAAGATCTCCACTCAAATATCTCCATCTCACAAGCCAAAGTCCCAGGTTTACCCTGTGGGTCTTATTTTGTCACAACAGCCCCCCTTTGTTGTCCGAACTACTCTCTTTGATGTTTGAGCCATGACTATTCAACAGTGAGCTTACTTTTCATTTATTTCCTGATTGCCCTCTACATAAACTGAGGGATCTTGTGGCTCACACTTAGTTTTCAATTGTTTGAGTCTCTGGCTTTCCGTCTTAGATTTCCATTGTTTATTACTTGAACTTCAAGTCTTATTATCCATTAATGGGAAGCAATGTCACTCAGCAAATACTGTCTGCATCCATTATCTTCATATTATCCTACCTCCCAAAACCTAAATCATCAAAATGTTTAATTTATTCTCTTTGACTGGCACAGTGTCATAAATCATCATTAGTAAGATTTTAAAACCTCGACAGTCACCTTGTAACAGGGGCTCTTTGGGTTCCGCCTACTCTATTAGCTATGTAGTAGTCCTAACCCAAAAACTTCATCTTACTCCTTGATTTTCATGACAATTTTAAGAGTGAGGGTCTCTAGGAAACATTCGATGAGACAGAGCCAGGAGGGACAGTGTTGCTGTCGGATAACATCTATGAAGAAACTATTGGGGAGCATGTTTGGACAAGGAGAGGAGTCAGATTGGATGCAAATTGGATAGTCTTTGCTAGTCTGTGAGGAATTTAGGAAGCAAAGAATGGAGAATATAGCAGTTCTACAATAAGCAGATAAAGTTAAACCCTTTTAACATCACCTTCACTATCAGTTTTTTATGAGACTACCTCAAAAGGTCATATCATAGACTACTACTATATCACTTGGTTTTTGGCCAGGGACCATCATGAGAAACTGACCATGGCTTGAAGTAAATGAAACCCCTACAGAAGCTATAAGAGGGACAATCTCACAAGAGCCCCTCCCCTTTTGGAATGGAATCGCGTAGAGAGCTGTAAAGGGAATGGAAATGCAGAAGCAGGGAAGCAGATTACTCTTCACACTTGCAACACCAGAATCTTTTCTGCTATCGCATGAAAAGAGATTCCTGGTCCACTCACAGCATCCAATATCTTCTGCATTGCATTCTCTAAGACACAGTGCAAACAGAACAGTTTCTCTCTCATCTTTATGTTTAGAATGCCGAGTTTCTAACAATTTACTGAAATTAGTTATTTCAATATTCTCTTCCTGAAAGAAAGGCTCCTCACTCCAGGGGTACTAGCTTTTTCATTTCACATCTTGAACACATTGAAAAATAAATCCAATGTTTGGAAATCTGAAATTCTCCAGAGAAAATATAATTAAGAATGTTTTGAAAGTTAAACCCTACCAAAAATATATTTATTCCAGAATAACAGCTTTAAATCGAATTTCATCTGCAATAGCAATGTAAACCAGAAATTAAACTAATTTTATGAAATGACACTGGTGTTTCTGTTATTCTTGATATAACACCATGGATAAATCACTTATCTCCTTAACAAAATTGTTTCCTCATCTGTAAAGACATAGATTTAAGTATGAGAGTTTCCGTTGTCCTCCAATACCTGTAACTATCTCCCTCAGATGTTAAAGAACTTATTTGAGAAGTTTTTAAGAATTTGTAAATCCTCTAAAACAGTGTGATTTTAATGAATTTTCTTACACACAGTGTACATTTACACATTTTTTCCTTTATCACCACACATTCCAAAGTATTTTGTATTAATTTTGAATCCCTGCACATTAAAAAAAAAAAAAAAAAAAAAAAACCCTAGGTGAAAACTTAGCTGTTCAAGATATCTTGCCATTAGGACTCAAAGAAAAGTAATTTTTAGGCCAAGATTTTTCCTTTGCTATCTCATCTTTCTATCAGAGGCTGCATTTAGTTTGTTATAGAATTGGAGCAGTGCTTATGGTTGCACCTTGCGTGGAGTATGAAATCATTGTCCATCTCTTTCCAATGTATTTGCACACAAAGGTCTGATTTAAAGGTTAAGGATCCATCTTGATATTATCACTTGGGTAATCAAAGTAGTAATTACAAAAAATGCTGTTGGAAGAGAGGCAGCATGATTCAGTCTTGGAAAAGCAATTTATTTGCTTTTTTAAAAAACAGACTTGGCAAGGCTCTGTGATTAATTTAACACTTACTCAACATGGCAATGAAAAGAGACTTCTTTTTATTATAGACAAGTTGTTGCAAACAAGTTGATAAATTATTGAATATTTAAATGCGATTATATCATAGTTCATATGCTGAATAATGAATTACAAATAAGGGCAACTCTAAGGCTTAAGTACAGCACATATAGCGTAGTAATTGTTTTTTGTTTAAATTTTTTTTGATGAATCACTTCCTACTAAATCATAAATTGTGCCTTTTGCTATTTTTTTAAAGAATTGCCAATATTGTCAGGTATAATAGAATTGATCAAAACAGTACAGAACAAGACCAATAAAACTTACACTGGAGATCTTACAGGATTTCAAAAGAAGATAATAGTCAAACCATAATGGGCATCTTAGTGAATCTTATTGCCTTCATAGTGGTTGCCTATACCCTCAAACTTGATACTACCAAACAAAATAGAATATAGTAAAATCTGACAGAACAGGATGGGGAGAGCAATACTGGGGATCATATCAGGTTAATAGGAAAACAAAAAAGCTACTATAATATATCCTGCTATTCTTTAATTTAGTTTTCCCTTAATTGAAAAAAATGTAACAAAAAATAGATTAATTTTTAAAAAGGGTGGATTTAGGTAAAAGAGGACATTGTATTAGAACAACACAGGTCAGGACCAAACAATTTAAGCATCATTGTGTTTCACTCCCAGATAATCTAATATAATAGTAGTCACCATAGTGCCTCCTTCCTTGAATTATTTGAGTATAACTTCATATACTATAGCATCAAGCATATCAAGTCAGTCTGAAGCTATTCAAGAGAATGAAGAAATTACAGGGTATTTAGAACCACTTAACAGAAAACGAGCAATGGTTTCTATATTATCTCTGCCTATAAAAAAGTTTTGTTTATACTATCGCATATACTAAAATATAGTAAGATAATACATGTTAAAATCAGTAGAAACAGGTGTTCAACAGCTTGATGGGACTTCAAAACAAGATGATATTAAATCAGCACTAGTTTTTTATGATGTGTTGTTTTCTTTAAAATAGCTATTCGTACTATCACCGATACTAAAATAGAACAACCCAGGTTAAAACCATTGCAATTAATGAATGATAATATTATATGGATTCAAACCAATATGAATGAGAATCATGTTAACCACATACTTTTATGTATTCTTATCATTTCTTACACTAAGGAAACTATTCGGTATTGAATCATGTGAGTTTGATTTATTTCACTTATGAGGATGGTCTCAAGCTGCATCCATTTATTTAAAAATAACTCAGTGTGGTCCTTCTTCATAGCTGAGTAGTACCCCATTGTATAAAAATACCACAACTTTTTTTAATCCATTCCTCAGTTGATGGACACTTAGGTTGTTTCCAAGACCTGGCTATGACAAATTGTGCTGCTATAAACATAGGTGCACATATATCACTGTGGTATGATGCTTTCAGTTCTTCTGGGAATATACCTAGAAGTGGAATAGCTGGGTAAAATGGGGCTTCCAGTCCCAGCTTTTTGAGAAATCTCCAGACTGACCTCCACAATAGTTGTACTAGTCTACACTCCCACCAACAGTGTAGGAGAGTTCCTTTTTCTCCACAGCCTCTCCAGCATTTGTTGTTGTTGGTTTTCTTGATCTTGCATTTCTCTAGTGACTAGTGATGGTGAACATTTTTTTTTCATCATTTGCCATTTGAATTTCTTCATCTGAAAATTGTTTATTCATCTCAGATGCCCATTTTTGGATTGGGTCTTTGAATTTTGGGGGTCTGATTTTTTTTAATTCTTTGTATGTTTCAGACAGAAGTCCTTTGTCTGAGGGACAGTTCACTAAGATTTTTTTCCCAGTTTGTGGGTTTTCTTTTCACTATGCTGGAGATTTCTTTTGAAGTGCAGAAACTTTTTAATAAGAGCCGATCCCAGTTATTGACTCTGGGAAGTATTTCCCGTGTGGTTTGAGTCCTGTTCATGAATTCTTTACCTACTGCTATGTCTTTAAGGTTTTTACCCAACTTGTCTTCCAATAGATTTAGTGTTTCTGTTTTAATATTAAGATCTTTGATCCATTTAGATTTTATTTTAGTACATCGTGATGGGCATGGGTCTAGTTTTAGTTTTTGGCATATGGAAAGCCAGTTTTTCCAACACCGTTTATTAAAGAGACTGTCGTTCTTCCAGTGAACATGTTTGGATCCTTTATCTAAGATAAGTTGGTTGAGTGTGTTTGTAGTTGTGGTAGTATCTTCTAATCTATTCCACTGATCTTTGGCTCTGTTTTGGTTCCAGTACCATGTTGATTTTACAACAGTTGCCTTGTAGTATAACTTCAAGTCAGGGATTGTGATACCTCCTGCCTTGCCTTTGCTGGTTAGAACTGTGCTTGCTATTCTAGGTCTCTTCTCACTCCAGATGAATTTTAGGAGTGATTTCTTGAGTTCTATGAGGTATGTTGATGGTATTTTTACTGGGATTGCACTGAACCTGTATAAAAGTTTTGGGAGAATGGACACTTTTACAATATTTATTCTTACTATCCATGAGCAAGGGATGTTTTTCCACTTTCTGAGATCATCTTCAATTTCATTTTTCAGTATATTATAATTTTTCCCTGTATAGGTCTTTCACTTCTTTCATGACAGTAATTCCTAAATATTTCATTTTTTTGGTTGCTAGTATGAAGGGTGTTGCCTCTTTTATTTCTCTCTCTGTGACTTTGTTGTTAGTGTATAGGAATGCTATTGATTTTTGAGTATTGATTCTGTATCCAGCTACATTACTGAATTTATTTATTATATCTAAAAGTCTTTCAATGGAGTTTTGGGGATTTTCTATATAGAGTATCAGGTCATCTGCAAATAATGATAATTTTAACTTCTTCTTTTCCTATCTTTACACCTTTTATTTCTCTCTCTTGTCTAATTGCTCTGGCCAGTATCTCCAATACTATATTAAATAGGAGTGGTGATAAGGGACATCCTTGTCTTGTGCCTGATTTTAAAGTAAAGGCCTTCAATTTTTGGCCATTTAGTATGATATTGGCTGTTGGTTTGTCATAGTTGGCCTTAATTATATTGAGGTACAGGCCATCTATTCCAATTTTCTGTAAGGTTCTTATCATGAATGAATGTTGGACCTTATCAAAGCCTTTTTCTGCATCTAAAGAAATGATCATGTGATTGTTACTTTTGGCTTTATTGATATGGTGGGTTACATTTATTGATTTATGTATGTTGAACCATCTCTTAGTGCCTGGGATGAATCCCATTTGGTCAGGGTGTATGATCTTCTTGATAATTTGTTGAATCCTATCTGCCAATATTTTACTGAGGGTTTTTGCATCTGTGTTCACTAGGGAGATTGGTCTGTATTCATTAGGGAGATTCTCTTTTTCAGTTGGGTCCTTCTCTGGTTTTGGTATTAGAGTAATATTTGCTTCTAGGAACGATTTAGGAAGGAGTGCTTCCCTTTCAATTTCATTAAAGAGTTTGAGGAGTGTTGGCATTAGGTCATCTTTGTATTTCTTGTAGAATTCCACAGTGAATCCTTCTGGGCCTGGGCTCTTCTTTGTAGGTAAAGATTTAATTACGTTTTCAATTTCATTAATAGAAATTGGGTTATTGAGTAGTTTTACATCTTCATGACCTACCTTTGGTAGTTCGTATGCTTCTAAGAATCTCTCTATTTCCTCTGTGTTATCAAACCTTTGAAAGTAGAGGTTTTCAAAATAGGTGTTGATGATCTTCTCTATTTCTATAGAGTCTGTAGGGTTAGTGTTAGGGTTAGGGTTAGGGTTAGGGTCTGTAGTAATTTCGCCTCTTTCATTCTTTATTGCATGAATTTGAGCTTTTTCTTCCCTTTTTTAAATAAGGTTGGCTAGGGGCTTGTCGATTTTATTTATTCTTTCAAAGAACCATCGCTTTGATGCGTTGATTTTTGGATTTTTTTTGTCTCTATTGGATTAATTTCTGCTCTGATTTTTATAATTTCTTCTCTTATTTTGGCTTTGGGCTTGACTTCATTTTCTAGATGTTTCAGGTGTAACATCAGGTTATTTATTTGTATTTGTTCTGTTTTCCTAATGTGGGAACTCAGTGCAATATATTTTCCTCTGAAGACAGCTTTCATTGCATCCCACAGATTCTGGTAAATTGTATTTGTGTTTTCATTTGTTTGCAGGTATTGTTTAATTTCTTCTTTAGTTTCCTCTGTAACCCACTAATTACTCAAGAGTGTGTTATTCAGTTTCCATGTGTTTGTGGGAGTTTTGCAGTATCTTTTATCATTAATTTCTAATTTCATAGTGCTATGGTCCGATAGCATGCAAGGGATAATTCGACCCTTTTTCATTTATTTAAATATGTTCTGTGAATTAATATATTGTCTATTTTAGAGAATGACCCGTGTACTGCTTAGAAGAATGTGTATTCTGTTGTTGTTGGGTGATATACTCTGTATATGTCTATTAAGTCCATTTGTTCACAGGTGCGATTCAGTTCTTTTATTTCTTTGTTGATTTTCTGTCTGGTTGGTCTGTCCATTGGTATCAATGGTGTTTTAAGATCTGCTGTTAGAATTGTGTTACTGCTAATTTGGTTTTTCATCTCTGTTAGTACTTGTTTTATATAATAGGGTGCTCTGGAGTTTGGTGCATATATATTTAAGATAGTTATCTCTTCCTCTTGAAGTTTTCCCCTAACCAGTATGTAGTGTCCTTCTTTATCCCTTCTGATCATTATTGGTTTGAAATTCAGGTTATCTGAAAACAGAATGACTACCCCCGCTTTTTTTGGGGGGGGCGGTTCCTGTTGCATGAAGTATTGTTTTCCAACCTTTGACTTTTAGTCTGTGAGTATCATTTTGGGTTAGATAGGTTTCTTGTAGACAGCATATGGTTGGATTCTGTTTTTTTTTTTTTTTTTGATCCATTCTGCCAGTCTGTTTCTTTTAATTGGTGCATTGATACCATTTACATTAATGGTTAGAACTGTTACATATTGGTTTGTTGTTGACATGTTATCTTTTTGCTGATGCATCTTTATCTTTCCACCCTGTTTAATTGTCTGCTTTGTTTAGTGTTTTTTTTTTCCTAAATGTATCTAGGCTGTCTTTCAGCATTCTTTGCAGGGTTAGCTTGGTGATCATAAAGTTTTTCAGCTGCTCTTTGTCATGGAAGTATCTTATTTCTCCATTGATTTTGAAGGACAGTTTTGCAGGGTACATCAGCTTAGGTTGGAAATCATTTTCTTTAGGATCTGAAATACTTCACTCCCTGCTCTTCTTGACTTTATTGTTTGTGCTGAGAAGTCTGCTGTGATCCTGACACGTTTTCCTTTATAAGTGATCTGTCTTTTCTCTCTGACAGCTTTTAATATTCTATTCTTTTGTTCAGTTTCTGGGATGTTCATTATTACATGTCTGGGTGTAGATTTATTTTGGTTATGGCTATTTGGAGTTCTATATGCTTCACTGATCTTGATATCAGTTTCTAATCTCATGTTTGGGAAATTTTCAGCTATTACTTCTTTAAATATCCTCTTAGCATCCTTTATATTGTCCCCTTCTTTTTCATTTATCCCTATCAACTTTATGTCATTCTTTTTTTGCACAGTGTTGAAGGTGATGAATTGTTATTTCCAGATTTCTTGTTATTTTCAACAGATTTTCCTTTCCTGTTCACTAGCTGCAATCTTGTCTTCGAGGTCTGAGATTCTATCTTCACATTCATTGAGGTGGTTTTTACAACTTTCAATGGAGTTTTTGATTTCCTGTATATCTCTTTGTATCTGCTTTATGTATTCTGTTTGTTTCTTATATTGTTCATCCAGGGATTCTATCTTTTTATTTAGGTCCTTCAATTTTTTAACTGTGTCTTCTTTGGATATGTTCAGTATCTCCTTCATTTCTTTTACCATTTCTTCTTTTACTTGAGAGATTATTTCTAGTTTGAATTTCTTTAAGGTTTCCCAGAGTTGCTTCTTTATTTCAGTTACTATTATTTCAGGTATTTCACGTATGTGGAAGGTGTTTTCTTCTATGCATGTAGTTCCTAGGCTTTCTTGGGATGGGCTGGATATTTGATGTTGCATCTTGTTCTTTCGTTTTGTCATTTTCCTATATTTTCGAGCTTCAAGTGTTGTTCCAAGTGAGGGAGAGAGTTCTCCCAGACCATGTCTAGGCCCAACTGGCTGGGCCCACAGGGAACCGTGGCCTGGCTCCTCAGGAGATGAAGAGTGTTCCCCAAGACGGGGACAGAATTCTGTGCCTAGGCCCGACTGTCTAGGCCCGGCAGGAAACCGCGCACTGGTCCCTAGGTGACAAAGAGAGTTCCCCTAGGCTGGGGTGGGATTCCGTGCCTACCTAACTCACTGGTCCTGGCAGGAAACCCTGTCCTATTTGTTCTTAAAACAGTTTTCAGGATGACATTTTCTGATTTAGACAAAATTATTTATCCTTCTTGTGTTCATTCTGCACTTGAGTGTGTTGTTTAGAGACATTTACAAAGATTTAATTATGTCTACAGCAGATTATGTTCACCATGTTGCTAACTCAGAAGTGAAGTATATTAGTCAAATTAGTGAGAGTACAATGAAATTACTGTGGCTGCAAAGTTTAGAAAGAACAGAAAGTTTTTTAAGACACAGTTTCAAAAGCTACAAATCCAAAGAACTTAGCTCAATCTCTTGTGGGTGTCTCAGAATGGAGGGTGGAATATGAAGGCGAGGAAGAGACAACTCTTACATCAAGAAGAAGAGAGTTACTCAGCCATCAGGCTCTCCGAGCAAGTCACCCCCGGGAGAACACATTCCAGGAGGCCAGTATTCCTTTCCAAGAGCAGCACCTCAGTTGCCCACATTGTGTTCCAACTCTTCAAGATTATATCACTCCTATTATCACCATTCATGGTACCAAATCCCCAACAATTGAATCTTTGCAGAAATGTCTAACAAAAAAATCACAGCCTGAAGCTGCAGAGGTGAGATATTTGTAAGGGATCCTTTTGATGCATTGGCTGGGGAAAGCTAGGAAAGGGCTCAGAGGAGAGTCAAGCTGTTCTACTCATGCAGAATGAACTCCTCAAAAGATCTAGAGCAAAAGGGAACAACCTCTTTAGCAAGAATACTCAGAATCCAATTCTACAATGCTGCCCCAACTTATTTTACTAGTCTGTGTTTGTTATCGCTACAGGAAATAGTTTCTTATTTCTCTAATCTGGTTTAGCACACATAAAGCCTTTACAAGCCTAGTATCCAGCAGAGGAGCAAAATTATATTAGTGGGAAACTCTTTTGATGGTGTGGAGGTAATGTCTCTGATACGCATTCAAGTAAGTGGAACATGCTAGCTTTTTAACCCGGAGCAATTTTTTTTTTTTTTTTTTTTTTTTTACTGTGGACACCACTGAAGTCTCAAAGTTTCAGAGCAATGTTGGAAATTAGGATTTCAGGGTTAGCCAATCTAGATATTTCCATCTGATTTTATCTCATCCGATGTTACTTGTTCTTTAAGCTTAATATTGAATATGTCTGCTATGCAACAATGATTCTAAACTGTAGATCTAAACTTGCAGATCTGCTTTCTTTCACTTTTGTTTTGCAGGGCTAGGAACCAAGCTCAGAGCCTTGCAAGTGTCTTATTACTCAATCATGCCCCCAGTTCTTGCTTTGGTTTTTAAGTTGACTCTGAAGTAAATCCTGATCTTGTGGCATAGCTTTCTTTGCTGTCTTAATGTAAGAAATGCTAACTAGGGTACCTTCTGACTTATGTATGGACTTTCAATGTCTATTAATCACTCTCAGTACTTTGCAGTACTTGTTGTGTGGTACGAACCCTAAAATAGAACCTTAGAAAAAATAGAACCTAGAATTTTTTATAGGTGCTCTCCATCGATTTATAGTCAAAGGCCCAACAAGGTAGCACATTCCTTTCCATTACTGTAAAGCGCAGTTCAGTAAATATTTACCAGATGGACCACAGGTTTGTATCAGAGATCACTTGTGCTTCACTCCAGGAAGTGCTCCACTGCTTCACTGCCAGCCAGGCAGCACAAAATCCCGGTCCAAAACACTGCGTCATCAACTGCTAACTCAAGCCACTCCAAAAACCATCTCTATAGGTTTGTTACTCTCTAAGCAGTTGTATATGATAGACTTCTCTTAGGACCAGCACCTGTGGGAGGCAGGGCAAAGAAGTAACTTGGAAAGAGGGGGAAAAAATCACACTAAAATGTAAACCAAAGTACAGCTTTGAATGATTTTGTGCAAATTTCTGTAGTTGAAATGGTGTGTGAGAATTGTTTCATATTGAAGTGTACTAACTTAACCTTTATATTCCAGCCTCAAAAAGGCAAATTGATGTGAGCTACCTCAGGAAGGCTGTGGCCATGGGCAAAGTACTTTTGTGCCACTTGTTGCCTATGTTATTAGTTATCCCATTCAAAATTTTATTGTCATTTATTTTTATTAACATGTTCAATTATTCAGAAAAGTCAATTAAAAATGTATAAGTCACTCAGCAAACCCTAGAACTTATGAATTTATTTAGGCATTGATGGTCTGAAGAAAAATGCCCTATGTTGCTAATAGTTTCTGAGATGCCCTGACCTTAGTTTCGATTTCAGCCAGGCCACTGAGGACAAAAAGTCAGTCTGCACAACATCACCACCCTCTACACAGCAGCACTGAAGAGGCACCTGGGGTTAACATGCTCAGACTGCCTCCTTCCTTCCCCTCCATCATCTCCGTGATGACAACTGCAACTACCAACCACTCGGGTCCCAGACTTTGGGATGGCTCTTAGCTTTCGTAGTTCTTTCATGCTTCACATCAAATCTTTCATAAACTCACGCAGGCCAGTTTGCAAATGAAGCAAGAATTCCCCCACCTCCCACCACATCCAGCACCACCTCCCTGGTCTAGATCACCAATACCTCTCACTTTATTTTTTAACTGCCGACAGCATGTTCCTAAATATCCACTAAAGTGATAATTTTATAATAATGAAAATCTGCATAGGATTTTCATTTTACTTTGAGTGCAATTTAAAACATTTTTCATGACCTACAAAGTCCAACTGATCTAGCTTCTTCTATCTGTGTGACCTTATTTTCTCATATTCCCCTGCTGGCTCATTATGCTTCTAGCATCCAAGTTAGGACATCACAGGTACGGAGCAAGTAGGAAAGAAAAGCACCGCTGGATGGAGCAGAGTGCAAAGGGTGTTGTTCAGTACAGAAATATGACTGAACGTTTTGCTATTTAAGAATAGTGGAGATCAATTGACATGGTGGTACACACTTTTAATCCTAGTACTTTTGAAGACTGAGGGAGAAGAACACATATTCAAACCCTCCTGCTTGGGTAACTGAGTGACTTAAAAAATGGGCACTGGATGTAGCTCTGTGCAAAAGCCTTGGCTTCAGTTCTCAGTACCCCCAGGAAAACAACAACAACAATAATAATAGAGATCCTCATTATATTGAAAAAATCCAAGCATAAAAATACAGAAATATCACATGATCTCATTCATATGTAGAATATAAAAGAAATTGATCCAAGTTACAACAGGAGTGATCATGGCTTGATGGGGAGGAGTGAATGACCTATAGAGAATAACAATGCGATATATATTTTCAAAGCTAGGAAAAATGATTTTGAATGTTTTCGTCATACACAAACATTAAATATTTGAGGGGACAGAAATATTTAAACGGATTAAAACATTGCACAGTGAATATGTGTGGCAAGGATCACAGCATCCATCAATATATATAATATTTTTACATTTTTGTGTGTCATTTAAAATACATCTAATTTAAAACCAAAGAGAAAGGAGAAGCCCTTGGAGAAGTTGAAGCAGTAAAGAAAAGTAAGTCATGTATTTTGTGAATATAACCTCATAGCGTTCATCAAGGATGGGCCGGGAATGAAAGCCAGTAAATAAGGAGGATAAAGGTGTTCTAGTAGCACAGATGAAGAGTGATAAGAGCTAGGAACAAAGATGTGAGAGACAATACAGGCTTGTCAGGCTCAAGTGTACACAGATTCCACGGCCCTCTGATGAAATGGCTGACACTCTTCCTCTGTGGAAAAAAGGGGTTTTCAGCATGAGGAATGCATAGGTGAAGGCACATGGATACCTTTGCAAAGCTGTGAAAAAAGAGGAACTCAATGGAGACTATGATCCTGCTGTGTGTTTAGAGTACTTTGAGCTGAATGCACCACATTGCCTCACGAATAAGATGCTTGAGGAAAGAAAAAAATGTCAGTGTGAACACAGAACTTATAGAACTGAATAGCATGAAATAAATCAAATCTGGATGTATCACTACATTGGCAATGTTAAAAGAAATACATTAAGATAATTAACCTTACAGTGATTGTTTGAACAAAGAACAATTCAAGAATCATGCAGCATTAAAAAACCTGAAGAGGTTCAGAGGGCTCAGCCTTGCTCCCAGAGGAGAGAGTCATTATAAGCCAAACACAGAAACAGAGAAATTACCTGATTGGCTATAGTCTGGCTCCTTCCTTTTGTAGGCATGGTGTGTGGAGCTGGCAGGTTATAACTGGCCGAGGCCCAGCTTCTTGTTATTGGTTTTAATTCCACTATTTTATCTCTGAAGTAGACTTCCATTGGTTTATATAGCAAGTTACATAGGATGCAGTTTATTACCTAGAGACTCAAAATCCAGAGGAAAAGAATGATCTCATTTTTATTCAATTAAATAAGGGTCATTAAAGAATGGTACTTGAAATCATGGGGTATGTTAAGAATATCAGTATTCAGGTATAAATAACGGATGATTGACTGAAAACGAACAAGACAAAACCCTGAAAGTCTGCAGTACAAATTAGTAACGTTTGACTCTCCAAGTTCTAACCAACAGTTACAAGATAAGTGAGGGGAGTAGATCAAATTGCTTGAGTCCTGAAAACCTTTCAAATATATTTATCCTCAGAAAAGTTAAGTTTGTTTAAAATGTTCCTGTGTGTTTCCCAATACACCAATAAACTTCTGCTATATCTGGTGGAAGACTGAAGGCATCAGAAGAAAGAAAGCAGCAGACTATTTTTCCTTTCTCTGTGATTTGGATAATGGCTGAGATTCTCCAATGGCTGCAGGATCTGTGTGCTTTCTTTCTCTGCGGAATGAAGCATTTGGCCCTATCTTTGATTCTGTCTTCCACCAGCGAGGACCTTCCAGGGCCACTTCCTTCTAGAAGCTTCCCAACGTTAGTGAAATTTTTTTTTTCTTTTTTACTAAGCTTCACTTTCACTTGATTTCTCAACTGTTTCATCACTTGGGTAGCCAATAACCTGCATTACATTTGAATTATTTACTGCAAGTTTTCTTAAAAGGATGTGGTGTTGAGTCTTATATTTTTCAAATATATCTAAAAGTAAAACTCAAATATTAATTGCCACTGGCTAGCTCTCTTTCTCTGACAGTAATCACAGAAAAACAAAAATCATTCATTTTTTGCTATTTCTAACTGATCACTCTATCATAGAAAATAAGAAAAATAAAAAGACCAGTGGGAGGAACAGGAGGATTTTCCCTTGTGGACAAGGAGTAAAAGTTGAATTAATCACATTTGTGGACAGTGTGAAAGAGTCATGCATAGTTTTAGTTCTGAGAAATTATTTTCTGGTAAATAACAGCCAGAGTCTGAACTTGGCACTCAGACAAGTCACTCCCAGGGTTAGCAGATCTGTCCTTTACATTTTGTCTATGAAGAATAAGGGTTAGGAGAGCACCTTGTGCTCATTACTGCACCGTCTTCAAAGGAACAGGATAGAGTGGCTGATATATTCCTTATATTGAAACTTAGGGCTAGAAAAATTAATCCTTTCCTGAAAGTAACTGGAAAACAGGAAAAACCAGTATGATTGAGTCCAAAGAGACAGTGAACTTTAAAAGAGGGAAAAGTCCATAAGGTGAAATGCTCCAGAAACCCCAGGTTAAGATGGAAATTGAAAATTAGTTATTGGATTCACCAGCTAGAGCCCTTGATGTGTTTTGATAAGCAAATTCAGAGATATAGTAGAGGCATTAGCAAGGCACACATGACCTGGAAACCAATAGTAAAGTTTGATTCCTATGTAGTTGGAAACTTCTTTCAAACATTTGTGAAGATATATAGGGTACACAGAAAACAAGTAGAAATAGTTTAATTGAAAACATTTCATGTATGCTCACATTCTTTATCTTCAATAGAGACTGAAGATACAGACAAAATATACATTTATTTCTAAAGCAGGATTATGTAAGGACCAAGGCAAAAAAAAAGAAAATGCCGTGTACAGGTAACACAGCAGGAAAAAGCTTCCTTCTTTTGTTATGAAGACATTAAAGGGTGTAATTACTAAGAAATTACTTTAAAAAGAATTCCATAGTAAACAATTTTTTTTCTTTTCTTAAAACTATATTGAAGTACTTGTTAGCATTTTAAAACAGTTCTATAAAATGCAATGTTCACCACCATCACTAGATGGTAGAGGATTCTGGCAGTGGTGATCACACAGGAAATGAGTTCTAGGTAATGTCTCTTGGAACGCCCACCCCTGCCTCTGCAGAAAGTCTGGAAGAAAGAAAGAAAGAAAGAAAGACAGACAGAAGAGAGAGAGAGAGAGAGAGAGAGAGAGAGAGAGAGAGAGAGAGAGAGAGAGAGAGAAAAGAAAAGAAAAGAAAAGAAAAGAAAAGAAAAGAAAAGAAAAGAAAAGAAAAGAAAAGAAAGCCCTTCTGAGGCCTTGCTGGTAAAGTTTCCGTGATGTGAACATCTGGCTGCTCTATTTCACTGACTTCTTAAACTTAGTTCTCTAAATCAGCATTAAAACTTCCACACTGAAATGCTGTAAAAATGAGCACCTTGTCAATAACCAGATAAAAGCAGAGATTTGAGCGTGAAAACTGCTTCCTACCATCACCACACAAAACCTACAATTCAGATGCACAAAATGCAAGCAGGCATGTGGAACAACAGGAAACCCCATTTGTTGTTGGGCAAAATACAAAATTTTCTTGCCAGTGTGAAAGACAATTTGGCAATTTCTTAGGAAACTAAACATAATCTTCCCATTGGGTTTATCAGTCTTTTTATTTTATATTTATTTTCCTAAAGCAGTTTATGATTCATATAAAAACCTGCACTTAGATATTTAAAATAATTTTATTCATAACTGCATAATCTTGGCCTCAACCAAGATGTCCTCACATGGGTATATGAAGAATTATGGTACACTTTTTGCAGTCATTTCTCCAAGCCAAACAGTGTCATTAACTTAGAGTATAATCAGGCTCCTACATTCTGAGCACCTCTAAGTCCTGTAGTCTTTATACTGAGCATACACCAGAGACCTGAAAAGAAACTCAGCCCTCTTATACACGAGTCACATATTTGGCACATGTAATACTACTTATCTTACACAAAAAAAATCATAGTCCCAAAAATATCCCGGTTCTATTCTTACCTGTCTTATTATTTAATTAGAGAAAGTAAAGCAATTCACTTATATTTTTTCTCATTTGAAAACTGAAAGATTTGGAAGAGATTACTTTCAATTTCCTTTAACTGAAAAAAAGTTCAATAAAAGCTATGATTCCATTACTTTATTTTTGAAATAGCCTCTCTATAATTATGGCAATGCATGACACATTTTCTCCTTTTTCATTCATTGCAAGCTAAGGAAGGCAGGATATTGTTAAAACTTAAGGACATTCTGTGAAAGCAACTCAAAGTATTTAAATTCTTGCAATCCATAAAAGTATCTTATCTCTTTATTGCAGTATGCCAAAGGATTTCCATTTTAAAACCCAACTCCAGTCTGACACCTTCATTAACCACTCAGATGTGTTGTTTGATGTGTTATTCGCTTCCAAAAACTCCCAGCATCCAATTGCGCAGGAAAGACAGATCGAGAGTGAGCCAAAGCATGAATTTTATTAATGATTGCTGCCTGGTTTGTGTACATATCGCAGCTCACATCCTGAGAAATTCTTTTTCACTCAATCCATTTCTATTGCCATCTTGTATTGTGTAACTGCCTCATTATCTGTCTGAAAGACCATTCAAACTGAGGTTTAACATGCTGAGCATTTGGGCAGCAAAGAAAGAGAGATTTTTTTTCTAGCAGGAAATTCCTGGGAGGTCTCTGGTCACTTTGTTTTTATCACTGACAAGTTGGTTTTGATATATGAGGATGTAGAGATCAATACCAACTTAGCCATCAAAATGACTCAACAAAAAAACTCTCTAATGTTGTGCCAGCAAAATATACCCTATCTTAAGACCCATGCTATAAACGTTTCAAAAAATTTCCAGATGTCCCCACAGGAGATCCCCTAAAACATCCTTAAGATATTAAAAAAGGGCCTTTTCTTACCCCTACTTCTACAGCAGAACTAAGCCTGGTTCTCAGAACAGAGCATGGATGTTATCAAGGGAGCGTTTGGGATTCAAGTGATGCTGTTCCCATTTTGCATTGCCCACAGGAGAACGGTATCTTAGAGGCGTCATTGCTGGAAACTTCTAACAAATCGCTTTGATTGTGTTAAATCTGTCACTCAGATCAGAAGCAGTGATTGGAAAGTACCTTTCAGTTTTAAAAATCTGTGAGAATGAGTTAGATGTTATTAGATTATTTAACAGGCTTAGTTTAAAAGTTATCCTTCAGCATTGTTTCTTGATTCTGTTGGGGGTACTTGTCAAAACATATTCAACTACATAGACACTGAGAAAGGTATATTTTATCCAGTTGTCATGGAGATACACACCTATGATCTCAAGAGTCAAGAGGCTGAGGCAGGAAATTTGCCAGGAGTTAGCAACCAATCGAGGCTACATAGTAAATTCTAGCCAGCCTAAACTAAGTATCAATACCCTGTTTCAAAAAACAAACAAACAAATCATGAAATCAAACCACTTGTCAAAAAAGGTACACTTTATCAAATAAATGGAAAACAAAATTCCTTTCAAGTTAATCCTTTCAAATCAAAGCAGGGGTGATACAGGGGAGCTTTAGAACTAAGGTGGGATCCTGAAAAGTCACTTTCTTAGAGGGATAGCAGACTGCTTGGTTCTCACAGAACATGGTAAAAAGAGAGTATCTTGATTGGAATCGAAGAAGTAAAGTATCTCAACAGAAAGAGGTTCCCTGATGTGGTCACAAGACCAACTAAATACTATCGCCCAGTTATTTGTAGGGAATAAAGACAGAAATGATCACAAGAAACAAAACTCAAAATCTGATGTCACAATTGATCTTTCATGCTAAGGGGATAAAGCAAAGATGGCACAAGACAGAGGCACAAGATAGAGTATCTCCAGGGAAAGCAAGAATACGCAGATGCACAGCCTGATGCTAAGGTCATAAAAAAGCCAAGGCTGGATGTGTTTTATTCTATTTTTAAAATATCACTTCAAGTTCTAGCTCCCCACTGTGAACTCATAGAGTGAACTCATTGAATGTTTTCTTAGCACCAAATGTGAAGACTGGGGTGGATTCCCTTTCTAGTTCCTTCTGATTAAGAAAATATGTGAAATTAAGAAACATATCCCATTCTTCTATAATCATTGTTTCATGTATACATGACATGCAGACATTGTTAATGTGGGCCTACGCAAGCATTTTTTAATTGAAAAAAACCCACTCACTTATTACTCTTCAACCTGCTTTAATTTCTCTCTGTGAATCCATAGAGATACTGAGACTAGATGAATCTGCTTTCTACGTTTTTTACTTGTACCATTTTACTTAATTTTGAAAGTGGCCGATGAAAAGTTGTATGTGTGTTTTAGACAAATTGGACCAGTTCTGGGTAATACAGTTGTTAGAATTAAGCACTGATATAGTCAGCTTTACAGATGCTGTGATGATGTATATCTAGATGTCTCCCCAAAGCCTCAGGTGCTCACAGTTGTGTGGGGCTTTAGGGAGGGAGCTGGGTCATGGATGTGTGATACTGGATTATTTCACAGAAGGGTTTAGAGCTGAATGTGATGTTGGGAGGTAAAACCTGATGGAAAGGACGGGTCACTGAGGACATATCCTGAAGAAATATATATCCCTCATTCCCCCATGCTTCCTCCCTAGAAACCCATGAATAGTTTTTCTTCCACCATGACCCTCTGCCATGCCACTCTGAGCTGGAGCCAGTAGACTACGGACTGACACCTCTGCAAACTAAAGTAAACCTCCTCTCTTTTAACTTGTGGGTGTCAGATATTGTATCCCAACAACAAGAAATTAACTAAGACAAATGCAGAGCAGGTAACTGGGAAGAAATGAAGCATGGCAGTGAATCATTGCTTCTGTTAATATCTGTGCCAAGGACTTTTATACTGATACTTCATCCAATCTTCACAGATAGTCTTTTACACAAAAGTAACCTAAAGCTCAGAACATTAAATTTCTTGCTTCAAAAGCTTCTAAGGGCTAGGCATTAACCCAGAACACAATCCTGAGAATGTGGGACTGTTTTAGGCAAATCCATAGATATAAGGTAAGATTGAAGTCCTTGAAACAAGAAGCACAAGAGAGGCCATAGTCCTGAGAATCGCCGAGACAGTTTGGGAATTGGGAGGATCTTCAGACCCTCACAAGATATTTTAGAACTACAAGAGTGAAATAAAGCCTGAGCGTAATAAAGGCATCCCTTGGTGTCCACTGGGACTGGTTTCAATAATCCTGAGAATACTAATGTCTGAGGATGCCTAAGTTCTCCATATAAAATGGTATAGTATTTTTATGTAACATACCTATATCCTCTCATATTTTAATTCATCTTTGATTACTTATTATACCTAATATAAATTTAAATACCATGTAAATCATAGTTTTTTTATTATATAGTGAATAGAGACAAGGAAAATGTCTACATTTTTTCTATGAACACATTTTTTAAAAATTATTTTTGATCTGTGGATATCTGGATCTGAAGATATGGAACCCACAGATAGCAGAGGAGCAATTGTAATTCTGATGCAAAATTTATAATTTTGCTTGAAAAGAAGAGATATTTTATCCAGGCCACATGTAATACTTCTGTCTCATTAAAGAAAATAATAAGGTAAGTAGGATGTGTTGCTTCAAGCCTGCAATCCCAGCACTCAGAGGATAAGTTAGGAGGATTCAAAGTTTAAGCCTGGAAGACCATGTCTCAGCAAAAGTGTGTCTCAAAATAAAGAGATGTTAAATAGATGATGGATAGCTACATAGATAGTTACATTATTGAGGATGTAGCTCAGTGTGAAGGCCTAACTTTAATCTCCAGGGGGACAGAGAGAGAGAGAGAGAGAGAGAGAGAGAGAGAGAGAGAGAGAGAGAGAGAGAGAAAGAAGAAAAGAAGGAAGAGGAAGAGGAA
The DNA here is from genome assembly GCF_034190915.1 of Cavia porcellus. NCBI lineage: Eukaryota > Metazoa > Chordata > Mammalia > Rodentia > Caviidae > Cavia > Cavia porcellus. Next base: position 97,187,023 of record NW_026947487.1, read on the forward strand.
GCAGAAGCATAAATGAAGTAAAAGGAAAGGATGAGAGGAAAGAGGAGGAGAAAAGGAATGAAAAAAGGAAGGAAAGGATGGAAAGAAGGAAGAAAGGGAGAAACAGAGAAAAGAAAAAATAGAAACCAAAAGAAAAAAGAAGAAAAAAAAAGAAAGAAACAAAGACACAAAAAAAGAAAGACAGGAAGTTGCTGAGTTATTTGGAGCTACAGAGAGTGGCATAAAAATAGAATTTGTAATAAACATTCTCTTCTACAGTATGTCTGTTATAACAACTAAAACCCCAAATGTTGATAACACTGAGTAACATCAAATATTTGAAAATATATTGCAAAAATAAATCCCATTTATTCCTCAGGGAAACAAAATGTTGTACCTACTTGGGAAGACAGTAGGTCAGTTTCTTCACAAATAGTGATCACGAGCTCAGCATACAACCTAGAAATTACACCCCTTCATATTTTCTCAAGTTTAAAAGTGATGTCTACATGAACGCTTGTACAAAAATACATATGGAAACTTTATTTATAATTGTTAAAATTTGGAAGCACTCAGGAAGTCTGCCAACATCTGAAAGAATAAACACAGGAAAGTGCAAGTATCTGATGGAATATTATTTATCAATAAGAATTACTAGCTAACTAGTCATAAAAGAGGCGGGGAAATCTTAAATTCTGTTAGTGAGTGAAAGAAGTCATAATATCAATTACATAGCATTTTGGAAAAGGCAAAATTAGCCTTTGCCAGGGGCATGTGAGGTATGAACAGATGGAACACTGATTATTAGTGCAGTGAAATCATTCTGTCTGATGCCATAAGAATGGATTCAGGTCATAAAATTTTTGTAAAAATCGACCCAATAGCAATAAAGCAAGTTAACCTTGATGTGAACTATAGACTTTAATAATGTCATATCAATATTGGCTCATCATTTGCAACAAATGCGTTAGACTGATGCAAAATATTAGCAGTAAGAGAAACTATGATGGGGATGAGATGCGGGAATACATATGGAAATTTTACTTTTCATTTGACTTCCTATAAATCTACAAATACTCCATATAAGCATAGTCTGTTAACTTGCAGAAACAAACATTGAGATTATAACATTTAAAAACCTACCTTGCTTACCACCTTTTTCTCAAGTTTCAGGGGTGTCTGCCTACGACGCCCTTGAAGTTTGTCTCAAGAAATCTTAGATTATTCCAGCTCTGGATCCCTTAGAGACCACTGTGTGAAAACCCCACTAGTCAGATCCCTTTCCAAGAGCAATGAGCTTTCCCACTGGCTAATGAGCATGTACTAAGTGTGTCTCTCCAGTATCTTTCTTCAGCCAGCTGTCTTTTGTAGAAGTTTTGATGGATTTGCTGTGTACCGGGATTGCCATTCATTCCCTGGTGTGCACACACTGGAGACTGGTCCAAGGGATAGTTTTGCCCTAAATTGGGTCTATCACACAGCTCTTCTATGAGACATATGTGGAAAACTGAGAGAGGAGACACATATAAAGAGGAAGCAGAAGAGTTGGAGAAGAGTAGACAGGAATAAAAAAAGAAGAAATCTCTCTTTCTTTTTTAAGATACAAGGCTGCAAAAGTGTTTCATGCTAGGAGGGCCTCCTAGATCCATTTTTTTGCCTCCTCATCCAGACAATCTGAATGACAGCAAATCTAATAACAAAGGACGAGGAGAAATGGAGAAAGGGAGAGAAGAGGCAAAGAAGGAAGAGGAAAAAAAAATCATTTTTATCACCGTGAATTTTAAAATTACAGTAAGCAATACAGCTGATTTTTTTTCCCTGTTAGTACCTAGGTGTGAGTTTCTGTCATTTTCAGTAATCCTACCAATACATGGGCAGCGCTTATTCCCTGGGTACATAATTATCCACAGCCTTCCCATGTCTGAGATCCCTGCACAGGCTGTGCCTGACCGCGCTCCAGCACTGTACAGTTGGAAACAGCCACCAACTTCTGTTCCCGGCAAAGGAGAAGAAACAGGTTCATTACACCTACTGGGAAGACACGAAGAAACTTTAAGTTTCACAGATTGAACAAATGGAAAAATACCATTACCACCTAAGAAGCGAATGCAGATGATGATCAGAAAGTCAAAGAGTTCAGGGCACATGGTGACCCGAAAGGGTAGTGAGGCTTAGACAAAAGTCAGCCTGGTAGTTGGACTCATATTGAAGGAGGCTGTTAGGGGAGAGATGTCGCTAAATAAGGGGCAGAAAAGGAAGGACATTGCAGAGCAGAGAAGGAAAGCTCACACAGAGCAGAAGAATAAGCACTGCTTATTTTCATATACACTTTTAATTTTACTTTTAAATCGCTCACCTTTAACATCTCAGCCTTGTTTTACATATGATGAACTGAAGGTGATGAGGCGGGGGAACTTGCCGTACAAATAGGGAGGGAGATCAATATGCTTCATTTGATTTAGCTGAATTTCAACCTGCATATTTATTAACATTTTTAATTTTAAAGATAATAAAATCCAACCAAAACAAAACAGAGCAAAGTAAACCAAAACAAAGCAGCAAAATTGGTGCAGAACTTCAAAGCAGGATACTAAGAAAACAACAGTAGCTACCATAGTATATATTATAGTCACAATACTTGTCCATTCTGTCAGATATAGCAAAATCAAGTCAAAACCAAATAGAATAACATCAATCAAAACAATAAATCAAAAACAATCAGAACAAAGCAAAGCAGAACAATATTGGATTTCAAAGGCAAGATAGAAGAAAATCCCCATATTTGCTATATTGCATACTGTCATCTTCCCAATAGATGCTTGATGCTCAGGTCTGCAAAATCAACCGAACAATATAAGCATTTACTTGTTTCTTGTACCTCAGTTACAATCAACTCAACCCGTCCTCTGAACCAGCTGATCTCTTATGGTGTAGGAGGATGGGGAGTGATTCCGGTAGGAGGCGCTGTCTGACTTTGCTCTACCTGAAACTCGCACAGCTTGCACAGCTTGCTTGGTTTACAAGAAAGGCTGGCTAGGCAGCTTCTTGGTGGGTTCTTCCCAGCCCCAGCATGGCCGGTTCTCAGGAGGTGCTGACTTTTCTCTCCTGAAACCTGCATGGCTTTAGCCTGTATATTTATGACTATATGCTGGTGCGGTGAGGGTTGATGGCAGGTAGCTTGGAGAAAGCTTTTCTCTACTTCTGGATTCATTGTTATGAAGCAAATTTTTCCTAGTTTTTCTCTCTTGTTTACACTCATTCTTACAATCAGCAAACTATTCTAAAGAGGTAATTATGTGTTCAGGGTAGAGGAGCTGGGGGAAGAAGAGGAAAAGGAGGAAGAAAAATGTTTTTTGGCTTCTCTTGAGGACTGACTGCCTCACATGAAACACACACACACACACACACACACACACACACACAAAATTAGGACGGCACGCTGTGCCCAGTAATGGAAGCAGATTCAACAAACCAGCAACATAGAAGTACAAATGATTTGCCTTTGGTGGAACATTTGCTGAAAATTTCACACGGGAAGTTAAATTTGCAGTTGTCTTCCCGGGCCTTTGACAAGTGGAGAAAATTCGACTTCTTATGTATCTAGTGTTAAAGAAATTTGGGTCTTTTGGTAACGAACAATGTTGTTGTTTGTCCATATGGTCTCTGTCTCTGTCTCTGTCTCTGTCTCTGTCTCTGTCTCTGTCTCTGTCTCTCTCTCTCATCTCTCTGCCTCTGACACTCCAAAAATTTGTCTTTTAGGAAAACCTAACCCCCTTATTCTTTCAGCACATAAATGTTACTTCTTTTTGACCCCTGCTGATAAATCAGAGTAAGACATTGATTTATTGAGAGATTGAGGCATAACTCAAGTATGACTAAGAATCACATTCATAATTTTTGCTTTCATTATATGTCAGAGAATAAGGACTTTCTTCGAGCTTTTTATCTGGGAAAATGTGGGGAGGGTTTCGCTAAGAATAAAGTCAATTAGAGAGGGCACAAAGGAAAAAAAAGAATTTTGATGACTTTTTACATATGTGAATCTATTAGCATCAGTTTTAACTCTACATTCCATAGGCAAGTTAGCTAATAAAATTTTAATTTGAAAATATTCCATTCTAGAGAACTGGGGATTTATCTCAGCGACCTAAGTACCTACCTGGAAAGCTCAAGGTTGTGAGTTCAATTCCTGGTACCACAAAAAAATTTTTATTTATTTTTGTACACTTTGTATGCTTGACTTTTGTAACTTGAACAACTATTTCTAAGAGGACAATATGAAATTATCAACTACTGATTTCTTAGTTTTTTTTTTGAAATTATGTATTATTTCTACCCTTTTCTGGTTTTTTTATTTAAATAAAAAATTCCATTCTAATGTGATAAATTCTTTTTCAGTAATACATATATTTTATACGGAATTGTCTAGGGGTACCTTCTTACACATATTTAATGGTAATTCTTTTCTACATGTAGTAAATCTTCAAAAATAACTTGTTAGTCAAATCATGGACCATCACCTGTTGGACCCACTGTGTATGAGGTGCTGTCTTGACCTCAGGATGTAAATCAGTATCACGGAAGCCCAGAAACTCCAATCCTGTGTGAGGCCCGTTAGATTGGTTTAAATACATCTGAGAAGTACATTGTAGTTTAGTGATGTCTCCATGTAAAAAGTAGGTATTCGGATAAAAGGTTTTGAAACAAGAATTTACCTAGGAGTGTGGCTCGTTGGTAGTGTTTTCCCAGCATATGTCAGCTTGTGGGTTTGATCTCCAGCTCACACTGCTCACACAAAAGAAATAACCAAAAAACAAATACTACATTTCTCAATTACAAACTTTAAAGGTGCATCCAGTGGTAAAAGGCCTGACAGGAAGGGTGGCAGAAGTTGTCTGGAGCCAGGGTTTAAGCACAAGGGTGACTGTGATAATCAGAAGAGCAGAGGCTTGGGAGATCTGCTAGAGTCCTAATTGTGCTAAGAAGATGAAGGAAGAAGAAAGAGAAGGGAAAGCAGAAAGGGGATGAGAGTGTGACAGAATACTAGGTGGGAAGAGGGGGATGATATTTATTCTTTAATTCTGTCCACAAATTCATCTAACTTGCCAGGAAGTAGAAAACTTGTGTGATTTGACCCTGATGCAACCAAGGAGGAGCGCTCTCAGGGGAGGAGTTTCTGTAACAGGCACTGCTTTTGAAAAAGTTCACAGGGAGCCTCTACTATATCCATATTAACCAGAAATCTTTCCTGAAGGCACCGGCCAGTTACAGTTTTTGTACAGAAATAACATAAAAGTCTGTCTGTCAGTTCAGGGTCCACTGAAGTGTATAAAGAGGATCGTGGATATGGTCTCACACGGTTCCCATGACTGTGCTAGGGGTGGACAATGCATCTTATTCCCATTATGTAAGTGATGAATATCAGTCTTAGCACAAGTTCATATGCAGTTTTTCTTTTCTTCTACTAAAGTTATCTTGCGTATGCATACAACCATCTTCAAAAGTCCTGGAGAAGCACCTACATTTTATACGATGATTAGAATCATGTCATAATGGTTAAATAATATTCAGTCCAATATATATGACATCATGTCCTTGGGGGAATTTGTATTTCTTTTATGATATTGTAAGTAACATTGTTGGAAGCATCCTTATTTATGAAACAATGAAACTCTTCTTCCTCTTAGGCAGTGACTTCTTAGAAATAGACATATCGATATGAGCCATGCCTTTGCCATAGAAGTTTTCTCCAAATTTTGGAGATTTGAAAAATTTGTGTTGCAACTTAGTGATATTGTGGACAATCAACTTTTAAAACTGGAAGAAAATTTCTTGGTTAATGACATAAATACTTGTGTTGTGTTTCTTATTGATTCAAGTGAATTTTTCTTCTAATCATCATCAAACTACAGGAGAGTCCTATTTCAAGAAATAAAAGAGTTTGAGAGCACAGAACAGAGATAGGTAAATTATTTATTCTTTAAATTGTGAATCCTCATTTATTTTACTTAAGTAGAATGTATGGTTTTACTGTGAATATTTGATAGCTTTGTAAGTCAGGTGAATTGTTTTAAATAAAAAATCACATGACAAGGAAAAAACCATGTAATCATTCCATAACATAAACTTCTTTCAAAAAGAAGTTGCTTTGATATCTTCATAAGTTAAAAAATATATATTTAGAATGAATTGCATCACAGATGTAGAAAATGAAAATCAATCTTTAAAATAGTTTTCTTTGGTTAAAATTTCATATGTTATAGTTAGTTGGCATTTTTTTTCATTGCCAGGATTTTTGGTTTATTTTTTAGTTATACATTCTCAGTTCACCTTGAATTCTTTCTAGCTTTAAGGGAAAATTAAAATTTATAGAAAAGTTGCAAAGATTTAATATCAATTACTTCTATAACACTTATCAAAGCTAAGAAAAAGCATCCATAGATCCCTATTAACTAATCAGAGTTTATCTGGGTTTCATCCATTTTCCACTAATATCCATTTTTCTATTTCAGGTTATAATTCAAAATACTATATTGCATTTTGTCCATTTTTGACTTATCTAATACATTACAGTTTTGACGGAGTTACTTTTATCACTTGAGGTGTGGCTGACACTAGCTCATCATGAATAAGAATTTCTTCTCTTTTGTTGTTATTGTTGCTTGTTTTATTAGCATTATCTTCATCATCTTTTTTTTCTTTTGAGATTTTTTTAATGCACATCTTTCAAAATTAGCTAATTTCATCAAATCCATATTAAATAATTTACAGTTTCACTTCATTGAGCAGCTCTAAACTGGGGGAATTCACTACACAATGGTAGTGGAAGGACTACACACACACAGAGTTAGAGAACTCTCCCATCCTGTAGCCTGCATGAAACATTTTTTAAGATCTGAGATCCTGAAAAATGGAGAGTCAAATGATGTCAGCTTCAATTAATGGCTCAATACTGTGAAAAAATACTTTTTACTACAAATGGATATAAATTCATTTGTATATGTGAATATAAATATACATTCCAGTATGTCCTTTCTCTCCAGAGATCCACTTATGTGCTCAATAAAGGGAACTTGCCCCTGCCAGGTGACTTTACTGCTTCTGCAGGGCCCCAGTGACACTGGGAGGAAGAAAGTGCAGGATGGGGTACCCCTACCCCGTGGCTTCCTTTCTAGTCCTCACCACTCAGGAATGCATCCTTATTAAACCAGGCTCACAAGCTTAATGTGTCTGTCTGAGTCACAGCAAACGCTCCTGAAATATGACATCTGTAGTGTTCAGGTGAGCAGGACTTTGTTGTGTGAGTTTTAAACTTTCAGCAGGATCATACAATGTCTGTTATTTCAAGTTGGACTTGATTATTTTTTAAGCTGCCAGACTTGCAGACCATACAATACCAGCTTTCTTCAAATGTAACTCTTTAGCTCCTTTTATGGTAAAGTTTAATACTGTGAACATATGGAGGGCCTGAACGTCTGCCAAATGTTTTAAAAGACAAGGTTATAAATACCCCAGCAGTGTGCTTTGTTCCTTAATGTATGGCTCTGTTACTCCAAGTCAACATGAAAGATAAATCAGAACATGGAGCTGGCTCGGGCATTAACTTGATATTTCTGGCAAGTATTCATGGCATTTCATTTGAGGGAGAGAAAGAAAAGTGGTTCTTCTGAGGTAACATTAAGAGACTACAAAAAATTAAACTTTATAAAAAGGAATAGGCAGAATAAGAGCCTCATTGAAATGTCTAAAATGTAAATACACAGTCTAATTTTCTTACCAGCAAATTGAGTTTTAAGAGTCATAATAACAATGTCTGCGGAGCTGGTGACTATACATCCCCCCCCCCTTCATTTAGATGTGGAGCTGATATATCTCTGATATATCTCTCAATTTCTGATATATCTCTCAATTTCTTTGGTAGTAAATATCTTTATCCCAGCTCAGCTGAGCTCTTTGTTGTTTTTTTTAGTCTGATTCTCAAGTTCTTCTCCATCCAAAGATGGGCTCCTTCCTGCTTGTCTAAGCCCAGGACTCACTCACTCCTGCCATCTCTCGGGCTTTGCCATTTCTGTCCCCTTAAGTGGAGATACTTTGACCTGCCCCTTCTTACCCCAGTTCTGACACCACTGGTCCCATTTGTCTCTGGGCTGACAGCTGGCTGGGATCCTAACCACTTTGACAGCAAGAGCGTTGGCCTAACACATCTCTGAGATAAAGTGTCTGCGAGAAATAAACTGTAGCTTAAATTGAGGAAGTCCCTCTGCATGGACTTCCCAGCTCACTAGGCTAGTGTTTAATAATTCATGTCCTCTGCATCATAAATCCACTTTGTATTCTGAATGGTTTGATGTAGCTTCTAAAAGGTCCAGGAAATTCTAGACCAAATTCATTTATGTAACAAGGTATGATTAAGGACAAAGGGCTAAAAGAAAAATTGTGAGAATCTTGCTAAGATAAGATTTTTCCATTTCCAAGATAAAAATCTTTTTTTGTACCCTATTAAAGATGATTTCTTGATCTCTAAAATGGGAGTATTGAAAAATATGATTCTCTCCATGTTTTATTTTTTTAGTCTATGTTTATAATACATAGCGTTACAGTGATTATGGAGTTTTTTAGAAGATTGATATGCAACTCAAACATCATAATGCATGACCACATTCATGAAATTACCTTCTTAGTATTTATGTTAACATGCTAGATTTTGCTATTGTAACAAGGAACTTTCACTAGCATGCCATCACAATATACTGTTATTTATACGGCTGCTGGCTTGCCTCTCCGCTCCAACTTTCTTCTTCTCTTCACTACCCTGGGTCACACTCTAGCTGGGATATTGTTTTCTGAGAATAAGAATATACAGCTTCAGTGGAAACTCATGATGCTTCTTGAACCTTCTGCTCAAATATGCCTAGTTCACTTCATCTCAGAGATTTTTTAGCTAGAACAAGTCACATGAACAAATCTGACTCTGTTAGGTAAAATAGTTCATTCATCTCACAGGGCACATTCCTAGGAAATGGTCTTAGGAAGACAGAACTACTACTCTTTATTTCTATGGAAAATCAATGACGATTTTGAGTAAATAAAAGCATAAAACATGGAGTTAAGATTCAAGCACGTGTCTTGGAGATGTTACCTGGTTACTAGACATCTTATTTAAAATAAAAATGCAAAAAGTCAAACAAAGCGTTTCTCTTTCTTATTTTACCTTTAGTCCTTAGACAGCAACCTTGAAACACCACAGGAAGAAGCAACTAGTCAGCAATAAAAGCAGCAGGAAAGAAAAAGACGACAATGAATTTAATGTAGAAAATTAGAGAAAAATCTAAGATGTGAAAAGAAAAAAATGAAAGTCCTAGTGATACAATTCTGGGAATCATGTTTTATTCTTTCATTTTTTTTTTTGGATGTGGCATATATTATGATCTCTCATATTCCATTAGTTAAAACACTTCACATTTCCAAATGAAAGTTTAATGAGTGGTATACTTCTTTCATGAAGAAGGGAGTTTATTACAGTTCTCCAGAGGGAAAAAAAATCCATTTTCCTGTAGAGAATTCTAATATTTATTAAATTGGCTCACATGATCACAGAGGCTAGGAAATTCCTCATTGGCCATCTGCAGGCTGGAGAACAGAGAGCCTCTAGCTGCTCAGTGCAAGAAGCTGGAGACTTCAGAACCAGAGAAAGACTGAGAAGTCTGAGGCTGAGGCCTAACAGCCTCCTACAGAGCCGCTAGTGTGATCCATGTTTGAAGCTGGAGAACTTGGAGTCTGATGTCCAAAGGTAGCAGTAGCAGAAGCATTCACTCATTTGGGAAGGAAGATTGTGCCGAAGAGACTTGTCTTTTTTACTTCTTAGTTCCAACCAGTTTGCTCACCCACATGCCATGCTTACCTGGAAATATCCTCACAGGCATACTCTGAAGTTAATGCTTTACAATTCTCTAGGTATCCTTCGATCCAGTTCACTTGACACACAAACATTCATGTCACAGAAAGATAAAATCTGCCAAGAGGTTTCTTTTCATCCAGAAACATTTCTGCCAACTCTTTGATAATGCTTTCCTGGAGCTGACTCTCCTATACATCCAGGCTTCGCTGGTTCCCCCAACTGCTTCTTGACCTGTTAACCTGTTTTAGTCTTCTGAATAACTTTTTCACTTTTTCTCTTCTCAGACAATGGGATTTCAACTTGGACTAAAGTTTCAGTGATCCTGAGTAGGTTGATGCTTCTCTTTTGACAATCAGCACTGGGTCTCAGGTCTGAGGAGTGGTTAGAAACACTTTTATTCTGCTTCCTATCCTGCTGCAAATTATGTGGCTATGACACCATCAGAAACAGACGTTCTGGCTCTGCTAGGTTCTTTCCTTCTCACATAGAGCTTATTGCTAAATAAGCCTTTTTGAGGAAGCCATTATCATCAGTTGATTCCCCTCTTACAGACATGGCTTCTTGTCCCTTTAACTCCTTTGTGACTTATGTAATGGCTCTAAAATATCAGAATCAGTTGAGAGGTAGAAAAGAGTAAAAAAAAGATTTAAGTAGTGTGGGTAAAAGAAGCCTGAAGTGCATGAAGTTTGAGAACCAAGCCTGACTTTTCAAATGGGCAGGATTTTGTATCCATTGAAAAAATTAGAGGTTTGCACCTCACTCCTCACCAATTTAGGAGGAAGCCATGGTGCACCCCAGAAATTGGTACCTAAGTTGCTATTTTTAAGACAAAGGCTAAGAGCAAGTGGTTGGTACTTACTGTGAGGTAAGTATGGCAGGGATCTTCTCTCCACCATGTCCTCACTGTAAAACTTTCAAGATCTTTACATGGCACAAGGAAGGAAATTTCAATAACATCTGAGATTGTGTGTCTCTTATCAGAAGTGAGTAAATTGTTCTGCTCTTGTCAGTCTCGGAAATCAGACTCTAGGTTCTTTATCCTTTGAACACAGATTTATACCAGCAACTACCAGCCCAGCAGTAAGAGAAATATCTAAAGTGATCACCTCTGTTTGAAAATGACAATCAGTATGACATTTCCTGCAGCTCAGGCCCTGGGTGGTGGTAGAGGGCAAAGTGCTCACAGTAGTAAGGCTCTAGAACACCACTCATGTCATCCCTTAACTACTCATTCTTTCCTTATAACTCTAATAACATCTCAAAAATTTTATCCTCTGCGGTTTGTCTTTGAGGAAACCCTGCACCACGGTTGTAACTCTGATTTCTTCTTGCGGAAATCCATGGTACAGAGCCTGTCCAGACTCTGTTTCTACCCAACCAAGATGACCCATTCCCCTGGTTGATCTTTCTGATCTTTTCATAATTATCATCTCTACTTGGCCTTTTTAGCCTTCCATTTGGATTTCAGGGAGCCTCAAAACTTTCTTTTATAGGCCATAAGGTGCATGAAACTTCATAAAAACCACCTACGTAAAAGTTTGCTACAACCCCTTCTAAAATGTAAGTGTCCACCATAAGAAAACTGAAGTGTAGGAATAGAAAAGGTGAAAAATAGGAAGTTTAACAGGTTTTTGTTTGGAAAGTATTAGACAAGAGAAAAAAATTAAAGGAATGTTAGCATCAGAATTCCCTCAGCTGATACAAAAAAGCAGAAATGAATTACATGTTTCAATGGTGGTCCATACCCCCAACTACTTCTCAGTGGTTTTATTATTCATGGAAAAAGACATATTTGGGCATATTTAGTTGAAACTGAAAAAGAAAAAGAGTTTAACTGTTCCCAACTTTAAAAAGACCTTGGAATTTTTTTTGTATAGCATTAAATATTACTATTGACAGGTATAAAATGCATTCCTATTGTATTTTTTGAACTACTCTATCTAAGTTTGTTTGGTTTTCCAATAGTTTTTAAGCCTGAGAATGTATTCTCTCAGAGAATTTTGAAGAACCACTCTCCACACTGGAGAGTTGGTGTTCTAAATCAGAGTTCAGAAACAGACCTAGGGTTTGGCTTACCGTTAACAACTGAAGTTCCAATAGTCTATCCTCCATATCTGAACATTTCTGATCAAACAATTCACTGTTTCTTCATCTACAACATGGTTAAAAATAATAATATAATGGATGAGTTGGTGAAATAAATAAATGGTATACGTAGTTAATTAATATTGAGTATGCCATTAGACATACTAATCACAATAATATTAAATTATAATGCTAAATTTTAAATTAATTAAGATTATTTAACTCTGTACTGATTGAGGATCAGTTTTATTGATCCTTAGTTTTAGTGATTTTTGAAAATAAACAATAGAATATGAAGTTAGCAACATCAGCAGCAGCATTTTAATTCCCTATCTATCTATCTATCTATCTACCCATCCTTATCATTCAAAAAGAAAAGATGTAATTGAATTTCCATAAAATTTCCTAATTCCATGGAAGTACCCACTTGAGCCAGAGAGTCACCATCCACCCAATCTCTACGGATAAACAAATGAACCAAGCCAGTGTGAATACCAGAAGCATTCAAGATAGCACTTTAAAAGCCAAATGGGAGCTGTCAATGGAACAGGACAGACACAAACCAGAGATATACTGGAAAGTTCCCATAGATACCATGTTTGTTATTGCGATATATTACTTAACATCAATAATGATTTTTATCCTTAAACAACACCAATGACATTGAAGTATCAAGTAGCCATCTCTCTAACACTCACCCATTAAAGTGAGCTTCCCACACCAGATTCATGAGTATGTCAGGTTTTGAGGAGCATCACTGTGTACTCTACCAGCACAAAGGTCAGAGGGGTCTGGTAGATGTATAATATTGCTCTTTGGTCAAAAGGATGATCCTATAGAGCATGAACTCTCAAGATTAATAAAATATCACTTTAATCTCATATCTGTTTGCCCTGGCCATGATAGGAATTGCAAAACTTAACAATTATAATTTCCTATGTATATTAAAAAATTAAATGAAAAGTAAGCTAGGTTATAGTGCAAGTATTATGGAGAGAAATTTATTTTTAAAATGCATCAGTGGTTCCCAAACAGTTAGCCCTTAATAAATGTTTAATGATGGCTATAGTAGTTTACTTCCCATAATGGTTTCTGCCATTAAAATGTACTTCTACCTTCTGGAGGAAGATAAGTGATGCCTTGTTGTGAGCAAAGGAGAAAGGTGAAAACACTGGAAAAGAATGCAACTAAAATGAGGGCAAAGGATGTCTTCTAACAAAATAGGAATTTGCACTTCTGGATTCGTTGTTTAGTCACACACATATTGTGTAGAAGGGATTTCAGGTCTCAACCAGAGGCATCTACCACTATTGTATTCTTATCTTTCCTTGTGTTGTGCTTTGAGTAGTCAATGAAAGAATCAGTTAATTATGCATACATGGAGTTCCTGTGAACAAAAGAAGAGCAAAATTAGGAAAGATTCTGTCTTAAGTTTTCACAACTGTTGTATTATTGGCTCAAATAGAGCCAACAATTTGGATTTAACATACAAAATTTACCTACATATTACACTTGTAGTAAAAATATCAGAACTCACTTTCAGAAGTAGTAATAACATATATAGCTCTTGCAACAGATTGAATTAACATAGTTAGTCATTTCAACAATTCTGTGAGGTAAGTACTTGTACTAGTCCATTTTCTATTGCTGATTTATGAAAACAAAAGGTTTATTTAGTTTGCGGTTTTAGGGACTGGAAGTCCAGGGTTAGGTAGGCCCACTGACTGGGTCTACAGGGAATGGCAAAATGGAGTGAGTGGATGTGACAGTGATCACATGGCGAAAAAGGAAGCCAGAGACCTGAGAGGGTCTGTCCTTCTTTTCTTCAATGACCCACTCTTCCTGAAGTGGGCCTTAACACTCAGCTATTCCCCTTCTTGGGGAAGTCAGCCTTAATACTTTTCAAGAACCAATTACTGTTTAACAGATCCCATACCTTTAAAGTTCCAAAACCTCCAATCATTGCCATACTGAGAGCATACTACCAACATGTGACTTTTCAAGGACACACAAGCCACAGCAGTACAATTCTTAACCATATTAATAGGGATAAAACTACTTAATTTCATTTGAAACCTTTCATCAAAATTATTTGTCAAGATGCAATTCATCATCATTGCACACTCAGATTTAGGGTCTACAATGAATTTTCTAACCTTAGAATAGATGGGAATTTACAGAAGAAAGCTAGCAAAAAGTAGGTATTAAATACATTTAATTTTCAAACTTTCAGTATTGCATGAAAAGTATGAATCCCTAATTTGGAACCTGTTGTAGTTGACCTGAGAAATGGAAAAATTAGGCAAAAATACTCTTCAAAACATTTTTATTTTAGATTCTATGGTGTATAGAACTACATTCCACTAGCACCGACTGGGCATTTTTGAAACTTTCATTTTATGCAATCTTGAATACTATTAAAACTGTCTCAAAATTAAATCTCAGGGTCTTTCTCAAAGCAAGGCCTTAGCTGTCACTAATGACACACTATAGTATCACAGAAAGTGAATTTATTTTCTATCCAAGTTGCATAATATATGTCCTACTGAAATAAATACTTTATAAAATCTCTTTCTAAAGCAAACACTTTTCTTTATACTTTCAGTTTCTCACACCAGAGAAAAAGCATGATATTTAAACATGTGAGTCAAGTTTATTCCAGTTAAGACTGTTGTCTCAAGTTGCACCTATTTAGCTACAAATGTCTTCAGTGTATCCCTTCTGTGGGGCATAGTAGAACTCCACTGTTTATTAAAACAAACAAACAAACAAACACATATTCTGTATCTATTCATCAGTTGATGGGGATTTGGACTGTTTTCAAGACTTAATTATTAAAAACTGTGCTGTTGTAAACATGGGTGTGCATATGTCACTGTGGTGTGATGCTTTTAACTAATTTGGGAAAATACTAAGAAGGGGAATAGTTGTGTCAAATGGACACTAGTCAAAGTTTTTTGAGAAACATCCACACTGATTTCCATACAAAATTTATAACACATATTGGGAAATGAGAAGAAAATGTTCAAATGAGAACATTTGAACAAAAGGGAAGAGGGGAGGTGAAAGAAAAGAAGAATGGGGGAAAGAATAGAAGAAAGAAAAATGGAAACAAAGCTTTTGTAAACAAAGAAGGGAAGAGGGGTTAAAGGAAGGGGAGGGGAATGGGAAAGTCAAAAAGAAGAAACAAGGTGTATCATGGACAGGTACAAACTCCCTGTGATGAGTGTGTTCATTATGTGTACCTAAAACATACCAGTCAAGAGAGAAAGAAAAGAAAACTACCACTTTCCTGGAAATGTGTATCACTCATGTAAATCAGAAAATAAACGTTTCTGCAAACATTTAAAAAGAGCAGCTATAACAACCCTCATGGAAAGACTGAGAAAACTAATTTCTGAAATTCTGTTTCTAGTTATAATTGTCTCAAAACACTTTGTCCTGATATTGTTAAAAGATAAAGACCTGAGAATGTTCTCTGCTGAGAGCATCTCATTCATTCTCCTAAAATCTATTTTTACTGTTGAAGTAGTTATTAATAATGTTGCCATCACAGAAGGTGTTAAATTAACAAGGAAGCCAGTATTTGAGTGTGTTAATAGGTCAACAGTCAAAATTAGGGCTCTCCACCTGGCATATTCACGCCTGCTCTTCCCACGCAAGTTCTACCACACACTATAAAACCAGGAAAAGAAGAATCACAGAGAATAATCCTGCCTCTGATCTCAGAATATGTTGCACATATCACGAAAAAAAGCTTAGAATAAAAGAAAAATAAATAAGAATTCATGAACTTGTTGTGCTATAGGTTACTAGCTCTTGGAGACCATAGAGAAATGTTTTTCAACTGACAAATTAAATAAATGAGCTAGTCTTTTCTCTCTGAAAGAATCGCAGAGGTTCAGAACTTTGGCTTTCTGGACAACACAATTTGATCATTACCAGGTTGATAAGAACATCTTATTGGAAGGCAGAGCATATCTATTCAAAAGCATGGGATGAGGTGATCTTCAGTAGAGGACTAGAAAATGTGATCACAAAGGCTGTGCTGAAAATGTCTATATAATAATGTCTGGAAGAGGAGTAGCCCTAATTGGTCACTGCCCTTTGAAGATCTTCGGGTCAGAACAGCAATTCCAGAATTCAGTGGACTTCTTCAAATGAAGCAGATAACAGGACCCAAGGAAATGGAAATGGCTACAAATCCAAATGATCTCTTTTCTTTTTCTTTTTTCTTTTCTTTAATACAGAAATGTACATTTCAAAGTAGAAACTTTAAAATCCTAATATCTAATCATGAATAAAAGTCCACAGTTCAGCTCTTGCAGAATTGCTCTCACCAGCTTGTTTTAGCAGTAAGAACAAACCATTTTCATCAATACATTTGTCTAAAAGCCAGCACTTTATGCTGAGGAGGGCAGGAGCACTTTGAATCCCAGAGGAAACTTCCCTGACTTTAATTTTTAATTAAATCTTTGCTTGCCAGCAATAATATAGTTTAGGAAAAAGGTCACCCACAAAAATTGTGATTTTTAAGTGGAGCCAAGAGAGTAAGGGTAAAAAATGTTTAAACTCTAATTCTCTAAAGTATTTTTGGAGAGTGATGCAATGTTTGATTGAAAGATACCAATACTTCTCAAGTACACACTGTGTTTCAAATACTGAGCCAGGTGTTTCACAAATTTAATCACTTATTATCATCTCAAACCCCTACCAAACAGATTCTAGTTTTCTTCTGATTTTCCAGATAAGGAAGTTAAATTTGGGGAGCACAGTATTAAGTAATATGTTTCTGGCTTTACACTAGAAAGAAGGCTGACCAAAAGTTAAAACTTAGATTTTAGAATTTACTGTCCAATTTCTCAAGCGTATTGTTATTGGTGAAGGATAAAAGATGAAGGAATCTCAGAAAAGACACACAGAACACAGGAACATGTACACTCAGATACTGATAGAAACAATTTGTAGACCATGAGGTCTGCCCACCCAAACACCAGCTCTGAGGCCCACAGGAACTTGGAGTCTATGTCCAAGGTCCTTCAATCATCCATAAACTCTTGGTGAGGGTCCTGGGGACAGAGAAGTTGCACACAGGGGCCCACCCACACCTGGATAGCATCTTTGAGGGCTGCAGGGACTGGGAGTCTCTACCCAGGTTCGCATAGTCATCCAGAAACACTTGGTGAGTCTCACAGGGACTGGGAAGTTGCTCCCTACAACCCACCCACATCTGGCAACTATCTTGGAGGTCCCAGGACTGGGGTCCTGTGCTTACCAGTTGGCATCTGTAAACCCTAAGTGAAGCCTGGTAGGACTGAAAGTCTGTACACAATGAGCCATCCACACCTGGAAACCACCTCTGATGCCCACGGGGACTGGAAACCTACACCCAGCAAACTTCAGTCTTCTGGAAACCCTCAGTGAAGCCCATGGGGACAGGGTATCTGTGCCCAGTGACGCAGCTCAAACAGCAACCCTCCATGAAGCCTGCTGTGAGACAATGCAGTAGAATGGGAAGCAACTAGGACTTGGAATCTGACTGATTCAAGAGGAGAAACAGGAAAATATCAAAGTAAAAGAACAAAATACAATCTCAAGATTCCAGCCCACCCAGATCAAGTCAAGGAGATATACATGGATGAATTTAGATATCAAATACTGAAATCTCTGAAATGATAGCTAGAAAGTAAAGAAATAACTCCAGGAAGCTGTAAAGGAAATGGATCAGAAAATATTGCTCATGTAAAAACAGAAATGATAAACATATTGAAAAAATAGGTAATTATATCCAAAGAAGACAAAGCTTTTTTAAAAAAAGGAGTATAAGAAAGTGATGGAAACCTTGAATGAACAATGCAGGAAACAATTAGAATACATGAAAAGATTCAAGGAGATATTCAGGAAATCAAAAATTCCATTAAAACCTACAAAACTACATGAATGAAACTGAAGATACAATCTCAGACTTTGAAGACATGATTGGGACTAGTGATCATGAAGGGAAACAACTCTTAAAAATAACAAGAGACCAGGAAATAACAATTCAACAGCTGCAAGGTGCAAAGAGAAATAATATAAGGTTGACAGTTGTCAATGAAAAAAGAGACAACACAAATGACATGAAAAGACTATCTGCAGACACATTAGCAGAAAATTTCCCAAAACATGGGAAAAGAAACTGACAAGCAAGCTATATAGGACTCCAAGTACCCATAATCAAAATATATCTATATCTAGATATATAATAATCAAGATCCTAGAAATTCACCCTAAGAACAGAATATGAAAAGTTGCTAAAGAAAAGAAACTGAACACCTATAAATAAAGGCTATCAGAATCATGGCATACGTTTCAACACAAACCATCAAGTAAAGAAAAGTATAGAGTCAAGTATTTCAACTACTGAAAGACAATGTCTTCCAACCAAGATTGATGTACCCTGAAAAACTGTCTTTCAAAATAAGTGGAGAAATAAGATGCTTCCACAACAAAAAACAGTTGAAGAATTTCATGACACCCCAGCCAACTACAAACAGTATTGAAAGGTAGTCTAGAAAGAGACAAAAATGATCAAAATTCCAAGAACAATGATAGAAAAAAATTCAACCAACAATCAAAGAGAGATAAAAGTAGGGAACAAACAACAGAAAGATTACATGACAAAGAAAGGCCAATACATGTCAGTTATAACCATTAATGTAAATGGCCTTAATACACCAATCAAAAGATACAGACTGGATTAAGCAAGGAAATCTGACCATATGCTGTCTACAAGAAACTTGTTTAACTCAAAAAGAAGTTCTAAGTCTGAAAACAATACTCCATGTGACAGGAACGCAGAAAAAAAGGAGGGTGGTAATTCTGTTTGCAGATAATATAAACTTCAAAACAACAATGATCAAAAGTGATAAAGAACATCACTATATATTTGTTAGATGAATACTTCAAGAGGTAGGGATAATAGTCATAAATATATATGCACCAAATTTAGGAGCACCCAGATATGTAAGATAAATATTAATAAACATAAAAAATAAAATAAGCAATAGTACAATCATAATGGGGGACCTTAACACTACATTATCACCAAAAGACAGATCAACTAGACAAAAAAGGCAGCAAAGAAATAATAGAACTGAATCAAATTTTTTTCTTTCTTTTTTTTTTTTTTTCTTTTTTTTATCTATCGGTACTGGGGATCGAACTCATGACTGCCTGCTTGCAAAGCAGGTGCTTAAGCTGCTGAGGTAAATCCCAGCCCCTGAATCAAATTTTTGAATGTATTGATTTAGAGGATGTGTATAGTATTTTACCCAATGACTTTATAATATACATTCTCCTCAGATGCACATCACACATTCTCTAAAATACACCATATACTAGCTTATAGAACGTGCTTAAGTACATGCAAAAGAATGGAAATAATCCTATGCCATAGTGCCATGAAATTGGAAAATCATGACAAAAAAATCACAAAAACTCCATAAACACACAGAAATTAAATAATATCTTTGTGTATAATCAGTGGGTCACAGAAGAAATTAAACAATATCTATAATCAAACAAAAATGCAAATTCAACTTACCAGAACCTGTGGGACGCAATGAAAGCAGTCATAAGAGGGATATGTATTGCTATTAATTCTCACATCAAAAAATCAAAACAAATACAAATAAGCAATCTGATGATGCACCTCAAATATCTAGGGAAAGAGTAAATGAATCCCAGTGTCCAAAGAAAGGAGGAAATTATAAAGAGCAGAGAAGAAATTAATGCATTTGAGACTAATAAAGAAATACAAAAGATTAATGATTCAAAGAGTAGGTTCTTTGAAAGTATAAATACAGGTGATAAGCCCCTAGCTAAGCTTATGGAAAAAAAAAAAGGAAAGAAAAATTCAAGTTCCTGCAATAAGGAATGAAAATGGTGAAATCATTACAGACTTTGTGGAAATACACAAGATCATCAATACCTACTTGGAAAACATTTTGACTGATAGATTTGATAGCATAGGAGAAATGAACAATTTTCCAGAAACATATGAATTACCAAAGTTGGATCAAGAAGGTATAAAACTGCTGCATAGCCCAATTTCTCTTAAGGAAATTTAAAATGTAGTTAGAATCTTACCAATAAAGAAAAGTCTAGGTTTTGATGGATTCACTGTTGAATTCTATAACAAATTTAGGGAAGGTTTATTTCCAACACTCCTCAAACCCTTCGACAAAATTGAAAAAGAAGAAAGTATCCCTAAATCATGCACGGGAGCAAGTATTATCTTAATATCAAAACCAGACCAAGACTCATCCATAAAAGAGCATTAAAGGCCTATCTCCCTGATGAAAACAGATGCAAAAATCCTCAGTAAAATACTGGCAAACAGAATGTAGCAAATCACGAAGAAGATTGTATAACAAGACCAAGTGGGATTCATCCCAGAAATCCAGGGAGGGTTCAACATATGCAAATCAATAAACATAATACATCATATCAACAAAACAAAATACAAAAATCACATTACCATCTCAAAAGTGAATAAAAAGCACTTGATAAACACCTACACTCATTCATGATAAAAAAAAAAAGGCCTACAGAAAATCAGACTAGATGGTCTTTAACTCAATCTGAAAAAAGCCATTTACGATAAACCAACAGCCAACATCTTACTAATTGGACAAACACTGAAACTTTTCTACCTAAAATCAGAAACAAGGCAAGGACATCCACTATCACCTCTCTGTTTAACAAAGTTCTGAAAACATTAGCACGAGCAATTAGACAAGAGAGGGAAATAAAAGGAATAAGGATAAGAAAGAAAGAAGTTATATTATCATTATTTGCAGATGGCATCATACTCTACATAGCAGACCCAAAAAAGTATACTGAAAGATTTCCAGATCTAACAAAGAAATCCAGTAATATAGCTTGATACAAAGTCAACACTCAAAACCCAATAGCATTCCTGTACACACACACAACACACACACACACACACACACACACACACACACACACACCACAAGCTCAATGAGAGACAAGTAAGGTAAGCCACACCCTTCACAATAACACTGCACAAAATGAAATACTTCAGAATCAATCTAACAAAAGATTTATACATTGAAAATTAATTACTCAGGAAAAAGAAATGAAGAGGGTTTCAGAAAATGGAAAGACATTCGTTGTTCATAGATAGAACAAACATTGCGAAAATGGCCATTCTCCTAAAATTGCTAGACAGTTTTAATGCAATTCCAATCAAAATACTATTAGCATACATTAAAGATGTGGAGAAATCATTTCTAAAATTCATCTGGAACCAGAAGAAACCTAAAATAGCAAAGGAAATTCTAGGCAACAAAGAAAAGGCAGTAGGCATCATAATCCCTGATTTGAAATTATACTACAAAGCTACTGTGACGAAAATCATCATGGTACTGGCCAAAAACAGACCTAAAGATCCATAGAATAGCTTAGAAGATAAAGCCACAAATACAAACACACTTGGCCATCTCATCTTTGACAAAATAGCCAAACAATTTCACTGGAAGAAGGAGTCTGTTTAATCAGTGTTGCTAGAAAAACTGGCTTTCCATATGCTGAAAACTGAAACTAGACCCATGTCTATCACCATGCAGTAAAACTGAAGTCAAAATGGATCAAAGATTTAAATATTAAAAAAGAAACAATAAATATTCCAGAAGACAAAGTAGGCAGAAATTTTGAAGACATAGGGGTAGGCAGAGAATTCATGAACAAAAGTCAAACTGCACTGGAAATACTTCCTAGAATTAATGACTGGGGTCTGGTCTTATTAAAAAGCTTTTGCATGTCAAAAGAAATCTCCAACAGAGTGAAAAGACAAGTCATGAAAAAAATCTTAGCTAACTGTCCCTGAGACAGAGGAATCCCATCCAGAACATAAAATTTTTAAAAATAGGGCTCCCAAAATTCAAGAACCCAATTTAGAAATGGGGATCTGAGATAAATACAAACTTCTCAGATGAAGAAATACAAATGGCAAATAAATACAAGACAAAATGTTCAACATCATTTGTTATTCAAGAAATGTAATTAAAACAACACTGAGATTCCATTTCACTTCCGAAAGAATGGCTATCTTCAAGATATCAACAAATAACAAATGCTGGCGTGGCTGTGGGGAAAAAATAACTCTTCTTCATTTTCGATGTTGCTGTAAACTGGTGAAACTACTGTGGAAATCGGTATGGAGATTCCTCAGAAGATTAGGATCAGAGGTTCTATTTGATCCAGCAATCCTGCTTCTGGACATCTTCCCAGAAGAACTGAAAACACCATACCACAGTGAAATATGTACACCCACATTTATAGTAGCACAATTTGTAAAAACCAAATCTTGGAAACAAACCAAACACCCATCAACTGAGGAATGGTTAAAAAGGGTATGGTATGTTTATACAATGGAGTACAACTCAGCTATAAAGAAGGATTGCATAAAGGCTTTTATAGATAAAGGGATGTGATTTGAGACCATACTCATAAGTGAAATAAATCAGACTCACATGTGTAAATACAGTATTGCTTCCCTAGAGTAAGAAATTTTAAGAGTTAAAAAAGATACAAAATCAACAATAGATTTTGTCAAAGTGTAAGAAACTGATCAAGGGGAAAAAAGAACTAGGATAGGGAAAAGGAGAAAAGGAAGGGGAAAGGAAAAGATATAAATTTGTTTATATATACGTAAATAGCTAAGATGATTGTACTTCAAATTCTATTACTTCTTGGAAAAGAAAATATAATACTTATATGATTAAATCAATTTTGCATGTCTATACCTTGTAATCTAAGCAAATCTTTTGAAGATAACAATATGCAATATTAGAACCATTCTTAGATTCCTATCATTCTGTTTTGAAATCCTACATTGTTATTGTTTTGGGTTTCTTGTTCTTGTATTTGTTGTTTTATTTGTTTGTTTCTGTTTTTTCTTCAAAATGAAAAAGAAATGCTTTCTATTTCATAAATAATCTAGTAAATATTACATTCACTCTTATCCCTGTTTTACAAAAGGAAAGTATAATTCTCTGGATTAATAAAAGTTTTATTTTACTGGTACTAGATTTATATTTTTCTCAGTGCATTTATCATTCTTGGGTACATATAAATATGAATGTTTAACTTTTCCTTCAAAAACAAGAGAACCAATACCCAACTACTTAAATAGCCCAAAGTTGTTACAAAGAAGATCTAATAGTGATAAATGCTTTCTTTTTTCTTTCTGTCTTTGTGTCTTTCTTTGCTTCTTCCTTTCTTTCTATCAGTGTCAATAATGCTATCAAGATAAAATAATTTTTGTTTTGATGTGGAATATCATAAAATATCACTGTTAAATTAGAATGTAAAAAACTGCTGTAGTTGCCACTGAGGAGTGTCTAAATATGTAGAAACTAATCATGTCTAAATATGTAGAAATTAATCATTCATTTAAAAGGGAAATTTTCTTTGCAAGAAAGATATATAACATTCTAGGAATTTATAAATGAAAGTCCAAAAGAAATTAAAATACTTATGCAACTAATAAAAATGCTGAATAATTATCTGATTATAGCGATTTTGGAGCACTCAGAAACCTGGCAATCACTTAATACATTAATACGAATATCATACACCAACAGGGTGCTCCTTGTGAATTGCTTTTGTAAACCAATCAGGACAACAGTTATCCTCAGGAAATGAAAAATAGTAACAATATCTGCAATTCCAACAGAGTGTTTGTATTTTTAAGAGTCTATAATTTCATTTGTCTTAGCAAAATCCCTTGAAAGGTAGTATTTATCCTTCTCCAGAGAAGAAAACAGAAAGCCAAGGCTCTACACTGACTCTCTAGCTGGACTCTGCTAGTGGGTGGCAGAAATTTGATTTATAAAATTCACATTTCTGACATTAATTCTGCTACGACATCATAACATAATATGAACCCACATCATGATTCAGGGAATAAGACAGAACAGTTCTGTATGTCACAGTCATCAAGTAGGTAAATGAGCAATGGCCCACCACATGCACAATACCGTGCTGAGTATAGAGAATTGTCTATGTTTAGCAAAACTTTTCACCATTTAAAGGCACACAGCTTACAGGTATCACAGTTTCCCTTATATGAGAAACTAAAAGTATAACTAAAGAGCAAAATACATGATAGATAATAGGAAACAAGAAGATAGAACTTGACAATTGGGAAATAGACATAAAGATAGAGGGAAAAGGATAGAAGGGAAGGGGAGAGGAAGACGATTAAAAAACAGAGCTAAGATTCATTACACCCATGTACTGACTCCCCATAATAAATGTGATTATTATGTACTGCAATTTAGGTATCAATAAAACATTTACCAATAAAAGGTTGATGTTCAACCAACACAACCTGCAAATATATCTATACAAATAGTCTGATCATAAAAATATGGTCTGGTAAGAAGCTGATTAAATCTTCCTAAGTCTACAGAAATAAGAACTATTTGGTTGAGATTTGAAGAAATTCAGAAAGCCATGGATATGAAATGTGTGAGTTTCAGAATGTTTTAGACGAAAGGGACTGAAGGTGCCAAGATACTGACTCATGAGAGATGGAGAAGCAGGTGGAAATCAGAACCTAACTGATCCTTCAGGCCATTAAAATGCATTGTACATCAAAACCAGTAGGAGGCAACTGCAGCTGATACCAGTTCTCGAAGGGAGGAAGGATGATATAACTTCATGACAGACTTCAATCTGAGAATATTCCAAGTTAGCATCCAGTGAGGGTAGCACATGATATCATTGTCATACCTCAATTAAAGTTTTCACTGTGCCATGAAACATTACTGGGTCAAAAATGAAGCCCCTCTCTCCCTTTTTAACAATAATTCCTCTCTGAGTACACAAAGGCTAGGGGAAAGCCATGGTATTTCCTACTAAACTCTAAATGTCAGAGGTACAAAAAATTGCATATGATTTCAAGAGTGAACACAATCACATAAAGGTTGCAGTCTTAGCCCTTTAACCTTCCAGGCAAGGAAACTGAGGTGGTGAATTATCAGAACTCACAGAGTAAGTTAGTGTCAGGAGGGTGATTTCTCTGGCTGCTTTAGCATTTTCCATCACTAGAGAGATGAGAGCAATTTTCCAGGGGGACTAATCGCCCCTCTTCATTCTGCAGTGTAGGCAACCAAGATGATATGGCACTTTCAGATAACAAAGAGCAGCAGCTCTCAGATGACTGGTAAATATCCATTTCAGTAGCAGTGGGAAAATTAAATGCAAGAGGCATGCACACATTTATGTATTTTCCATATCAGAAAATGACCTTGTTAGCTGTCATCTTCCTATTGAAGAATCTCCCTCAGCGCAACATATATTAAATTTATGGATTCTCTGTATAAATATAGTTACTAACCATTCATTCAGCAGCATGGATTAATCACTCGAGTATACGAGGCTGTAATTCAGTTAAATTCAATTCTCTTTTACAATTATTTGGAAGTAAGCAAGAGAAAAACTCACCAGATGCAATTTTGAGCATTGGTTTCAATACTTAACAACTCTGATATTACTGGAAGCATGTAACCCCTGAAGTTTCCTTTTCTGCATCAGTTAAAGCAGGACGACAAATCATAATGGACTTGGTGTACATGACTGTTAGTCAATGAACTCACGCTATATATTTGACACATGGTGCTTCATAAATGTCACCTGAATATGTGAGCAACTAAAGAAACTCTCTGGGTTGGTATTTTGTTGCCTTTTCCTTTTGATGGTTGTATTTCTCTACAGGTACTATGGAGACTTCTCTGCTTGAGGACTCGTGGAAAAACGAATACATCCATTTCTTCAGGGTAGCAAAATGATCCATTTACTGTAAATTATTCTCAGGGACTATGAATTCGCATAGGCAGAAAGGCTGGGCTGTGTTTTGTCAAACATTAGAATATTTTTCAAGCAGGATGGAGACAATGGTACTCCTTTCACAGGTGCTGAGAAATTCTGTTTAAATGGTTATATATTTATCATTAAATGAAACTGATTAGAAGTCTTATTTACTCTATTCTTGCTGCACAATGATTTGGTCCAGTGGTAACTGCTAATTGGCTACCCAATGGGACTTTCTGTGACCTAGGACTTAGCTCAGCTAGAGAAGTTGTATTGTCTAATTACATTAACCATCACTGCCAGTGACAAGGATGGACTCCAGGACCTGCTGAGACAACTATTTGTGAGCCTTAATTCATTGCTCATGTGCCAGTTTCTGTTTGGATTTTGGGATATACTGACAGTGCTCACTTTTGCAGTAGGGCAGAGTTTCATACTGAATCATGGTATTTGCTGTTTGAAGAGTTATATTCTGTCATACCTTTAAAACTATGGCATCATGGCATGTGCACATACACAAATAAATGGTCTGGTGGTGTTTATAATAAATGAGCTTTATAAATTCCACACAATGAGATAGTGGAGAAAACACAGTGATCAGAATTCATTCGTTGGATTGAGATTGACCCTAAACTCAATCTCTTGCCAATTCCATGGGTTTGAGAGGGTCCCCTTTGAAAGTCAGATATACAGCGGTACAAAGGAGGTACCTACAGTATATATATTAAGGAGGCAAGACACACCCCAATATTACCCTTCAGTATTGCAGCGTGAGCATCTTTCTTACCTCACGCTTATGCTGGCTCCGGTTCTGAACCTCAGGATCATATGAGCTGAGATATTTAAAGCACTTGCTTTTCTACATAACATGGACACCTAGTAAATGAGGCCTTTAAAACCAGCAACTTTCACAAACACAAGCTTCTGCTACAGTTGAACCCTGTCCAGATACCTGATGCTCTCCTTTCCAGGACAGAGTGGGTGTCTGTGACCACATAGGATCCCACTAAACAGCAACCACGCACCACCAGGAGAGTCGCTAAGACTCACATTCCACAGTGTGATGGTTCCTATTCAGTGATAACTTGATCAGGATGAAGGAAGCCAAGGAGAACAAAAAAGAACATGGCCAGATATGTAGGTGGATCATGAGGAGATGACTTTGGGGGCTGTACCTGCTGCTTGATCTCTTTATCCAGAGCTGTCCCCTGTTCTCTGCTTCCCATGTGCCATGAAGCGAGCATCTGTCCCCTGTCACATGCTTCTACTGTGGCCTTTCAGCTGTGGAACTAGATGAACATGAACCAAAGTCTCTGAAACCATAAGCCAAGTTAAAACTCTCCTCCTTTAAGTTGTGGACGTCAGAATTTTACCTCAGCATTGGAAGAGCTAACTGATACAGAGAGTAACACATGACCTACTGTGGGCAGTCCTGGTAGGCCAGTCCACCCACAAGCAAAAGAAACCCCATGGACAAAAGCCAAGGAAATCCAAAATAACATTAAAACTATTTTTCCTGCCCATTTGAGTGTGTTTTAGGTAATAAATTAAATAAGAGCAACAACCCAATATTCCACCGCTGAGAATCACTGTTCGTTTCGGAAGCAATTTTGTTCTTTGTTATTTATCTCCACCTGTAATTAGGATTGCATCCCACCCAAAAGCTTCTTAGGACTGCATCATGACTGCTTCTCCATGTCATAAAATGTTCTTAAAATGCAATTCTGAATAGCTGAAAAGCAGGCCATTTCACAGATAACATAACTGATTTCATATTCATGAGTTTTGTGAGTGTGTTGTAATATTTTGATAACTGCCATTTGTCAGTCCATATGTTTAACTGTTAATATTCATAAATTGATTCATGCATCAAACATCATTCTTAAGATTTCTGATGCAAATTGCTAAATATTTTTTCTGGAAAAGCATCAGTTTACATTATCCATGGTTGGTATTTTAGTATGTGTCATAAAACGACATTGGCACTGTGCAGTGATTTGCAACTGAAGGAAGAGCTTAAGCTTTAAATTTTTAACCCGGGACAAACATCATACCTGTCATGATTCATGCCCCATAGCTAGTCTTCTTCTCTTTGGGAACTCTACTTCTATTCTGTATTCAGAGATAATATATCTAGATCTGGCCAAAAGAAGGGTATTATCTTCTTATGTTTTCATCTTTCAAAAGCAAACTAACATCTTGAAGAGCAAGTAAGATGTGTTAGGTACGAAGCAATGGAAAAGACATTATAGAAACTGAGCTGTGTGTGCTGCAGTCAAGCAGAGCTGGACAAAAGGGCAAGAACTTTCTGAGAATTCCTTGCATATAATAAGCATATTCTGCATCTCTAAGACTGAAGAGAAAATTAATTCAGAGGTTTATCTGGATCCTTTTTTATTATCATTTATTAAGCACATCCATTTTACTTTGTTAATTTTTATTGAAATCTGTTATGGTTGATAAATTGGGTCAACTTGAAAAGATTAGAAATTTAACTGAGAGTCTCAGCAGGGAGCCAGGATACTTACTTTGTAAATATCCTCATCCTGTGCAAGAGGAGGGCATGCAGGTGGCGTGAGTGCTACCCTCTCCCTGGGGGGCAGGTGGCATATGTATAATATAAGGGAGGGGAAGAGGCTTGATTTCTTCCTGTTTTGTTGTCTTCTGCTCTGATAATGTCTGTTGCCCCTGTGCCATGCCAACCTGCCTTGGAGCCAGCTGATTATGCACTGAAACCTTCACAAACAGTGAGCTAAATTAACCTTTCCTCCTTCATTTTGGGTGTCCAGTATTTAGAGAGAAAAGTAACCAAGACAGAATCTTCAAAGACAGGCAACTGTTATTTTTCTCAGATGAGAGAGCAGATTCAGTGAAATTCACAAATGCTTGCAAGAATAACCAACTAGTTAACAACGGAGTTGGATTTCAGACCCTAGCCTGACCCAATGACCATCTTTTCTAGCAACATCCTCCTTATCTCCTGAAGAACCTTTAGCCCCAGGAAAGCTAATCTGGATATTGGACTTAGCAAACAGATGTTTTTAATCTTCTGACACTACACTATTTTGACATTCTTGTATTTATCTTTGATGTTCTTGCTGAAGTGCTTATTTTGGCCTGAGTTCCTCTAAAATTAATAATTGGTAAGTTGATATTAATATTTTCTCCAACACTTTTACTTTTATGAAGTTGTTTAAACTTCCAACAGTCCTCACAGGCTAGGTGCCACTATTATTTGCATCTTACACATAGGCAGGAAGAAACTCAGAGAGATTTAAGAAGTCAGTCTACAGCTGCACAATGTTTGCAATAGGATAATTGATTTTCTTACTCATATCTTTATAATTATGGTCTCCAGGAGTTTCCTGGTAGCACCTCATCTCCCATGACAAGTGCAAAAGAAGTGCCTAAATGAGACCCCTGGGTTGTCCTGATAGCATGGTGGCACGAGGTGATGGTCCACAGCAAGGTGGACTCTGGAAAGGAAAGATTATCTATACAAATAAAAACTCAGTTGCCACTGTATCACCTTGTACTGAAAGCACATTCAGAACTATCCAAAATTATTTTTTATCATTTTTTCTGTACATAGTTCCTTAAGTTTGATCTTTAGACACAAACACACACACACACACACACACACACACACACACACACACACACTCACTCACATATTCATACTTCCAGTGTGTCTGTGACCTCCACCTGGGCCCTATGGCAGGGGCACATGCTTGACATTAATTGCCTGAATGATTTCAGCCAAAGAATAGCGGATGAATTTAAGCAAACAGCCATCCAACAAGGAAATTTCTATTAATATTCACAATACTAAGAGTGCAGTAAAGTACAAAGTTAAATTGATGCTGATTTTAATCTAGTGGTGAATATATTTCACTGCTTCTTGGTATTGTGGGGAAACGAGATAATCCCCTGATAAAACAGCAAATCTGTGCTCAATTATGGATGCCACCAAACTAGCCTGGAATACACCCTTCAGATATTCTCTTTTTTAGGTATATACATGTTTCAGTGTCTTCAGAAATTTGGCAACTTTAACAGAAAAAAAAATTACAAGGAACACATTATATGTATCTTTTTACATCCATGCATTTTAATGGGGCATATCAAATGGTGTACTGTAGGGATCTTCTTCTGGTTTGAATGAATAACCTATGATCATTCTTCTGTGTTCTCTAGAAAAAAAATAGCTATATACCACAAAATCTCAGGGCTCAGGTTGCTCCATTTGACCATAAACAAATTAAGTGTGCTGTCTGATTGAAAGAATAGATATTATGTGTGGTAAGAGGGGAGACAATGTCATTTCTTTTAATGTGTGGAAAACTGGAAGTATGCAAAAAACAGAATGGAGCATTTTGGAAAGACAAAAATCATACAATTTTGTATTAATTTAGCATCTGTATAACTTTGAGAAAATGTTAGAGAAGCTTCATGAACTTTGCTATGACTACTTCAGAGGCTAAAATTCCATTTGCGACTGGTGCAATGACATATGCAAAGTCCCTACTAAAACAGGGTATTTTATGTTTGCCATTCACTTTACAGCACACATTGTTCTAAGTGGACTCAATCACATCATTTCAACACATATTAGCTAGGGATTACTAGCTTGCAGAATAGGAAACTGGGTTCCAGAGGGTAGACATATTTAATTTGTAAATGACACATTTGAGAATCAACATCCACCAACTTGACCATAAAGCAAAGCTCTTAATCATGATAAAGTATTGGTTCTAAGTCATCATAAATGATTTATACCTTACTTCCATTTCAGGACTACCAATTGGAGAATTGGCCAAGTTCTCTTACTAAGTTCCTCTCAAACGTAATACACGATCTCATGAATGAGATCCCTACTAGTGGTACAAAATGTTAGTCTTGTGGTCTAAACACTTAGGGTACCTCAAGCATGATTTACTTGAAAATGTAGGAAATAGCAGGACAGAACTGGAGAACATGAGCTTGGAAACAACTCTACATTGGGGCCTGAATCCCATTTGACCTAGTAGCTGACAGGCACCTGAAGAGGCCAAACTGCTCATCTATGTGTCATAGTGTGTAATTAGCACCATAAAAGTAGCCCAAGAAAATTCAAGAAATATTTCTAATTGTGGTGCTAGAGGGCACACCCATGGCTATAATAATAATAGTAGTCTCGGTAATAGCTAATGTGACAATAAAAACCATATTTGCAGCAGAAACTCTGACCCATTAGTCTGGTAGCGTTGCTGTAATAAAACACCACAGATGGTTTAAACAAAGGATATTTATCTTCTCACAGTTCTGGAAGCTATGAGCCTGAAGTACACATGTTAACATGGTTAATTTCTCCTAAGACTTTGCTTTAGAAGGTCATTTTCTTTCCAGAACTTTACCTGGTTTTTTTCCTCCCCATGAGTCTGCATTTGAATATACTTCTCATTAAATTTTAGATTGAGACTACCTTAATGGCCTTATATTAAATTAATTATGTCTTTGCAGATGTCTGATTCTAAGACATTAGAGGTTAGAACTGCAACATACAAATATTGGAAGAACATATTTCATTCAAAATAGTAAGCTTTGTACATATCAATTTCTCACGGGCCAAGAATCTATCAGAATGTCTACCATTATGGAATGTAAGACTCTTTGCCTTAGAAATAGTGAGATGTGTGATGATTCAAGCAAGACTAGAGCTTAGGTTCTCAATCTAAAAAGTTTCCCAATATTAATGTGTATATTGAAAACTTCACAGAGAAATTCACTTATGTGTGTTTCAAGGATGATAGTTCTAAAATAATACAAGGATTTCCACTGAAGAATGCAGTGCAGAAATGGTCCTGTACAATGAAAAATTATCTTGCATCCCACGTGAGTTTTGAAATTCCACCAGATGTTCACATGAGCTTGAGACTTTATAATCTGTCTAGATTCAAGTTCATTTTACATATGGGCAACTGAATTTATTTAATTCCTTTAAAAGGTACTGAATCTTTCAGGAATACAACTTTGGTGTAAATGGAGAAAAAGTAGCCATATTTTAAATTTTTCCAAAAGTTTACCTTTAGAGAAAATCATAGCAGTTATGAAAATATCCTTATTGTCATGTATATATATCTGGGTACATCCTTTTCTGTTTTCAGCAGCTGTATTCTTGATAATTTTGAATATGTATATAGGACTAATTTACTATTTTGTTATGTTTATTTATTATATAGTGTCATAATTTTATGGAAAATATTATTTTTAAGGCTTCTTTCTGTATTACTACATTACGTTGATTTCTAAGTTATATATACACAGTTTACATTACAGTAGAACCTTGGTTTATGACTTGCTCCCTGATTCTGGAGATGGCTGTCATCATGTTTTTTTCCAGATGTAGAGTTCACAAAAGGAAGCAAAGTTAGCCAAATGCTTCTTCTAACTGAATTGCTTACAAGCAGGTATTGGTTAACTGAGATATTGGTGTATCTCTGAGCTGGAATTCGAGGTACTAAAAGGAATGTTTAAAAGATACTTTTATACTTTTATAACATAAAAACAAGCAGTAGGTCGGTAGGATCCCAAGCAAACACTCTGCCAGTGCCCCCTACATGTGTCTCACGTGTCAAATGTTGGACCGCTGTCATTGAAGTCAAATAAATCAAACTAGAAAGGGAAACTAAGGTCTGAGAAGACAAAAAGCCGGCCAAGGTCATCATTAGAAATGTACAGTCACATTGCATTGCAGAAATACATAGCACTTTAGAAACTTGATTCTGGATGGAGCTTTCCCATGGGTGTGGCAAATTATGTACTCTAAACAAATTATGATCAGCAACAAAATCTTTGAGTTTGGAGAAGAAAAGGAGAGTGAACACACAGAGTTTGAGGGTTACTATGATTCTGAGTTTCTTTCTGGAAATTGACGGCATTGTTTGTTCATGGCCTTAAATTAATTTTTCAAGTTTACACAGTCAGTTTAGAACTCTATGCAGGAAGTAGATAAAGCACAGTAATTAGCTTATTGCCCTGCAATTATTTAAAGGCTATGATGTCAGTCCCCATAGGAGTCTCCTGTTTGTGTAGCAGTCTTGAAAGGAAATGCCGCTTTACACTTTCCTTTGCATATTTTATGCTACATCTCATGACCCCCTCCACACTTTGAGGGGAGCAGCACCCCCTTCACTCTAGTGTTAGACTCATAAACTAAGTCTGTCAGCTTCGTGGCAGTCAAGAGAACTCAGAGAAATTAAAGCCACTGCACAGCACATTTTTCTCAAAATCTACAATAGTCCTCTAATGCATAGAAGATAAAACCCCAGATAAAGACATTTAAATTTTACCCCGGTGCAATTTCTGCATTTCTTCAGGTTCATTTCCCATCCTATTTTTACCAAGCTCAGCAGGCCCAACCACCAAACTGCAAGCTGCTGTGACTTGTCACTAAGCCTTTCCTATTGATCAGGTTTCCTGATCCCTTGGTGCCTGCAAGCCCAAAGTTAAAGACCTGCCTCCAATCAGAAGCAGTCCTATTCCAGCACCTCCCACCCCTT
This sequence comes from Cavia porcellus, assembly GCF_034190915.1. Taxonomy (NCBI): domain Eukaryota; kingdom Metazoa; phylum Chordata; class Mammalia; order Rodentia; family Caviidae; genus Cavia; species Cavia porcellus. The sequence goes on from NW_026947487.1 coordinate 97,220,413, forward strand.
CCCCTACACATTCCACTTCCCTAGCACAGCACAGATGATCCTAGGGTGTCATTATTTGATGAACCTTTTTCTGGGACTTTCTACTCAATCAAAATAGAGTTGTTTAAAGCAAACACAGTGTCAGTGTTTATTTTGTAATCTCTAGGACAGAACTTGGAACACTGCAGCCTAGTTATGCTTAAGGGATAGAATAACTGATATATTCAATAATAATTGAAATACTCTTACAGAAATTGTTTATTCCTTTTAGACTGAGCTTTCTCATCCACTCAGAGCCAAGAAACCATGTCTTTTTAAGTACAACTAATCAATGAGGTGAAATCTACTTAGCTCCATATAATTGTAGGCATGGTTTTACACTAATGAATCAGTCTCTCTCTCTCTCTCTCTCTCTCTCTCTCTCTCTCTCTCTCTCTCTCTGTCTCTCTCTCTCTCTCTGTCTCTCTCTCTCTCTCTCTCTCTCTCTCTCTCTCTCTCAAATCCATCACTTAAATTTGGCATTATGAGAAGTAGTACTAAAGAACTTGGAGCAGTTAATGACAATTGTTTAAAGAATCTTGTGCAAATGATTTTCAGTTGAGAGTACAATTTTAGCAAAACCTACGAGATTTTAAGTCAACTTCAGTGACAATAATGTTTAATTTGGGGATTCTTCTTGTGCCAGGAATGGATGCCTTCCTGTAAGGCCATGGTCATGGTTGCTACAGTGGTCTTTACTGCTGAAATCATCAAAGTGATGGGGAGAGGTAAAAGAGACTCTCCTGTGATGTGGACAAAAGAAAGATGGGTTGGAAAGTCACAAGGGTTTATAAATAGAATATTTTATTAATAAATACATGACTATATTCATGTTAGAAATGGTATTAGGAAATGAATGAAGAAGAGGCTGTATATGTAACAATAAGGATAAAGTCAAATAAGTTATAGAACACTGACATGACAAAATAGTGTCTAATAATGAAATGATTTAGTTATTAAAAATAAGAATATTTTAAAAACTACACAGAATGCCAAGTTTGAAACATCAACTAAATTCAAAATTTTATCGAGTTTGTTAATTATTATCATTCTTATTTTACAGACAAGGAAATTAGACTAAATAGATGTTTAAAATATTGCTTAATATTACATAGCTAATAAAAGGTAAAACTGACATTTAAAATTAGATGTGTTAAATTTAAAAGATTGCATTCTTCCTACTATACTTAATGGTATGACAGAAATGGGGTCAGAGTGTGATATAACAAGGTGATAAAGATGATCATGGATGGTTGTGTTGCATTAAGATGCAGAAGGGAAAATAGGAAAAGAAGAGGGAGAAAGTAACCAGTTTTGGTCTAGTTGTATTCATTGTACTCTTTTCATTTTTCTGCTCTTCCTAAATGTCTTAATATGAGCATGTGATATTGATATACTATTAAAAAAACATAAGAAAAAGAAATATTCTACTTTTTTGTTTGTTTCTTTGTTTGTTTACAATTACAAAGATATATTGGCATTCACCTTTCATTCTCAGGCACCATCTTGAGAAATCTACCCAGGAACCTAGACAGGAAGCCTGGTTCTCAGAAGGTACTTCAATATCGCTTGCTTCTAGCAGGTTCAGCTGCTTTTATAACAGCATCACAGAAGGAAATGAAGCAGAACAGGTTATTGGGCAGTCAATGTGACAAATGATCCAATTGGGTCAAAGGGAGTAGCAACAAAGAAAAGCCATTGGATTTGGAGATGAGAAGGATATTGGCAGCACATGCTGATATCAGTGGGACATCACGGTCCAGAGCCAGACCATGAGTGTGAAATGAGACCTAGAAATGAGAATGTCAGCAGGTAGGTGCCACTTTCAATCAGTGGGAGAGTAATAGCATGTCGAGTGAAGTGTACCAAGTTTGTATGAAGGTTGCCCGTTGTGATTCAGCCATCATTTCAAATTTCTCAACTACAAATTTGAAACCCATGTACTTTGACAGGGAGAGGAGGGTAGAAATGGGTGCCTGTGAAGTTCTAAGGAAAGAAAGAAGCTATTTTGGATTGCTGGGTTAAGGCTATTACTTTCTACAATACAGGAGCTATCTATTGTCTTGAAATAGTCTTATCTTAAAATGGGGCTCTCGGTGCCATTGGAGACTTAGTATTAACAATTGCTCTGAATCCCTGTGAACTAAACATTCTTGTTCCATGTATATTTGTAAGAACAGAATAGGAAAAGCAATTGCCATTAGCTCGGTTTGCCTTCAGAGAATTTAACGAAGAGAAAGAACCTGCGGAGAAAATAGCTATTTTTTTTTATAGATAAAAACCTGGATACCTCATTTCTACCAGCTTCCCCATCCTCACTTGTGTTAAGCCAGATCCATTTTTTTTCCTACACCCAGCAAGCCTGCCACTCTGCTTTCTTTTTCTTAAGTGGCTGCTTCCAATTTCACATATTTATTGGTGTTCTCAAGTGAGCCTTCAACAGAACTCAGCCATTTAAGGGTTTGCCCTCATCTTCTTATAAATTAGTTTTGAATATCTCTCAGTATGCACAACATTCCTCAGCTACCCAAGTTAGAACTCCTTATTAGACTAGGAAGAATTTGTGTTTTAATTAGTTTTACCTCTGGTGTACGAAGCCCACTGAGATTACTACACTTAGTAAAATTTAATTAACTTGACAAAAGATCCTAATTGTTTTCGTGCCATTGGTCCTTTGCAAGGCTAAAAATAATGCCCTCCAAATTAAGCAGCCACCAGAAAGCTTCATTTTGCTTGTCCTATATTAAAAAAATTATAATTCATAAGAAGGTTTTTTTTCTTTGTCACACATTGGGATTTTGTTGCAGAAGCAGAAATTTATAATCCCTTTAAGAAGGAATATATGGCAATCTGGATAGGCAGGGAAGAGTGCAGGGGAAGAAACACCCCTCTCGCTTTCACTCTTGTGGAAATGAGATGAGGAACATATTGATTTGCTCAATTCCTCAAAGACACAAGCCGACATAATACATCATGTGAATTAATAATGAAAGTTTATAAATGAAAATGCTGAATGAGTGACCATTCATTTTTTCATTTAGCACTCATATTACTCCTTTAATATGCATTTCGAGAGGGCAAATTTCGGAGGTAAGTGTTCACAATGACAACATTCATTCCAGAAGCCTCCAGTTGTTTGCAATATCATTTCCAACATAGGACTTCCTTTTCCTCTGCTTTCTCCAAGTAGCATTACACAGCCTTCAAGACCAGAAACACTTCTGACTACGTTTTTTTGTATTTCTAAAGCATTTCGTCTTTAACAGTACTGCTTTGGAGGGAAGTATTTTGGCCTACTGTATTGCTGCTAGGGGCTTTTTTCGATTTCTTTGTGATGCCATAGCCAAAATAGGCTTTCACTTTGACATTGACCTTGCAGAAGAAAGTCTTCTCAGTGTTCTAGTATTCTCTTGTAAGTGAAAAAATTATAGTAGTTTTGACATAGGAGAAAGAAATCCCCAATCTGCTAAATGTCCAAAACACCAAGCTACTATTTTCTAAAATTGAGGAATGGATTCTAGGAACAATAGAGTTTAAAAGTAGGGAGAATTTACTGGAAGCAAGAAAAGCTTCTGTCTAAGATGGACAGGAGGAAGTCTGGAAATTGGCCTGTCCACTGACTCTGCTTCTCAAGAGTGTTGTATTGTGCAAAGACACAAGCTGAGGTGGGTTCAAGGTGGGAGAAAAGTATGGTGAACCAATAAGATTATAAGTATAGTAACTTAGGTAAGACTGATTAAATGGGATGCAGGTTACACAGCAAGTGCATGTGGAATAGACAGGGACTTTCCTGGAAGGGACAGATTAAGGAAGTTTGGTCCTCTACCTCAAGGTGATTGATGCTTATTTAGAATATCAACTGCTGTTCTTCACTAGGGGAAGTATGTAGATGTAGTCACTTCTCTATCCTGATGCCTGACGTTCAACAATGCACCTCCGTGCAGCCTCATCGTCTTCTGCACTGACCTCTTAAGGGTGCAGGCTTGTCCAACTGCCTTCAGTTATTTCTAAATAACTTAGTGATCTATGATAATTTCTCTTGGTGAAAGATTGAACCCAAGTAAAATAAAGCAAATGGACAAAGTTTCAAATAGAGTTGGTGTTCAAATTTGAATTTCACTTCTAAGATCCAATTCATTTAACATGACCCTGATCCTAGCAAATCTAATATCCTTACCTTTATTTCTGAACTACTACACAGTTAAAGAATGCACAGGCCTCTGAGTCTGTCTCATCAAATCTGAGAATCTGATCACTGTCACCTTTTCTATTTGTATAACAAATGAAAACTCACATCTATCAAATTTGATGTTTTTAAAAAAATGTTTGATACTGAGGATGGGAGACATTTCAAACATTTCCAGTTTTGCTTTACTGTAAAATCAGACCATTCTAATGCATAGTGGAAAAGTATAGATATGCTCAGAGTTTTACCTTTTTTCTCCCTTCTTCTTATAATTAAAAATGACACTGAAAATGTGATTGTGCATCTCAGCACTCAATATGTGAACTGTCTAGAAGCAACTTTCTCAGTTTCTGAAACACCAAGCTCCTTGTCATCTCTGGTTTAGTGAGAGCCCCCAACTCCAGACATTCAATTTGGATTCTGCCACTACCCTATCAGTGTAGCTATACTCAGTTTCCAGCCATTGTCTCTGTTCTACCCAGTGAGTCTACAACCTTGGACACTCAGGATACTCTCACCCTTCTGCCACAATGTCCACACAGTGATGCCTGTCACCAACCTGCACCGAAAACCTCCTTTGGTTGTGTGTTGACTACATAAATTCTCTACTTCCTTCAGGCTCAGACAAAAAGGCCAGCAGATACCTGGTGCTAGATGGCTACGTCTGTGTGTCTGTGTCACAGATACAACACAGAGAATGCTTCACTCTTAAGAGAGAGAAAGAGAGAGAGAGAGAGAGAGAGATAGAGAGAGAGAGAGGTTAAGAACACCCATTCAGAACATCAACACAAGGCATGAAAAGAGGGAAAGAAAGAGGGAGAATCAGAGTGAGGGGAAAGAGGAAGATGAGAATCTTGAAATGACTAGAAACATTTGCTTGCAGATCTGCATGTTTTCATTAGGTGAGAAAGTAAACAGTTTCTCCCTCTTTGGTAAACTTGAGTCAGATCTCTGCTAATTGCTGCCGAAAGGTCTGCTCCACTCCTTCGTAATTTCATACTCTCTCCCCCTTCTAACTTTGATTGCCTGGTGTTTCTTCAGCAATCACATGACCAGCTCCAATGTCTAGCTGGGGCCAGCACACTGTTTTGTAATGCCCATGAGCAGTGCTTTCTTCCACCCTGCCACCAGCTTGTGTGCCTAGCACACCAGAAGGGAAATAAGTTTCGGGGCTCACAACATGCACATGGATGGGTCAGTCCAGAGAATCTTGGCATCTTTCAGACCTGAGATCTTTAAAAATGCAAAAGATAGCTGGAAGAAAAAAACTTTCTTCAAACAACTAAGCTATGCAAATCAGACCTATAGCTCAGAAAGAAGCTTCTTTCTCTAAAAGGAGGTAGATGTTCTTGGCAATTTCCTCTCCTACTGTAAGCATGGATTTTGAACCATGCAATAAACTAATACCTGCTATTCAAATATCATACATCTGGGGCTGGGGATTTAGCTCAGTGGCATAAGAGCCTGCCTTGCAAACAGGCAGTCGTGAGTTCGATCCCCAGTACTGATAAAAAGGAAAACGACAAAAAAAAAAAAATCATACATTTGTAAGGTCAAGCATTAGCACAATACTATGAACAATGATAAGCACACACTCTAGAACAAGAGAAAAAATGTGTATGTGACTGATAATTATATCTACGTCCCTATTCTAATTCAGTATCTATGTGGACTCTTCTAAGGAGACCTTTCCAAATTTCTGAGAGATCAGATCGTAATACTAAAGTGATTATCAAAAATTGCACCAAAAACCTTGTTTAGACTGTCCACAATTACTATCATTCAACATATATTTAAGAATTGCTTATTATGTATTGACAAAACATGAGAGAAAAACAGTAAAAAACTTACCATTAATTTTTGGTGTGTGCAATCTGCCCACCTCTTCAGTAGTAATAATGCCTATAATTTTGCTCTTTCTGCAATACCCTTTGCTTCCTCATGTGTTCTTTCTAGGTTCTTCACAAACTTCCGTATCTATGAAACAAATCACCTCTGATGTATGCGATTGTGTTTGGGGGTTTTCTTTGGTAATCAAGATTCTCATAGCACATTAGCTATGTATTTCTTTTGGCATATAACATATTTAGTAGTTATGAACACATATATGCATAGAATATCTACAAGGTATGCACAGAATATGATAAAAATGAGATTGCTTAAATTTTAGAAGCTCACTATGGGAAAAGATACACTGTATTAATCCTTTCAGAATGTTCCCCATTGCTTCAAACATATTCCCTTGTTCTTGCTGTCTCAGGTGGTTCTGAAAACCTTCTCTTGCATCTTTAGTGGAGCTGTTGTGGCTGCCTCAAAGTTCTGAATCAACTCAAAATATCTTCCTTTCATGGTCATTTCAGCTTTAGGGAAGAGGCAGAAATCACATGATGCCAGATCCGGGGAATGAGGTAGATGAGAACATAGCGTCATATTTTTATTTGACATAATTGTCATACCAGGAACAATGTATGACACATTGTCATGATGGAGAATGGCACTGTTTTCTCAAGCAAAGGAGGATTTTAGAAAGGCTTTATAAAGTGGCAAGAAGAGCAGGATAAGTGTGTTCAAATAAGGAGTAGTTTTTTGATGGGGATAAGTGGTAGTGTGTCCTTTGCTGTAATAAGTACTTTGTTTATTTAAACATTCATCAAATTTCAAATCATCCTTTGACTTTTTGTGTACATATATCCTATAGTACTTTCTATAGGCACTAAATTTGGTACCTAGCCTGATGCATTGTAGGTGTATAAGGAAATTCTAAAAACATGTTTAATGCCTATAAAAATGACTGACTCAAACTCCTCTGGAGCATAGCATCCGTCCCATTAAGATCTATTCATCAGAGAAAGAGATGTTTAAGAGTGTTGCATTTTCAATGAAAATACCGAGGTCTGTTTGCACTGGACACAATGAATTGCTTCTCCTGACTCAGGCATCCCTTTGCAGGGTAACATAAAGAGTTCCTGTAATGACCACCAAAAGGATGGAATCGATCTCTGAAATTCGCACATACATATTTTATAGATGGAATATTCATTTAAGCAAATTACAACAATCAATAGCTCAAGGGTCATCAAGAGAGATGGCAGGTTGTAATTTCATTATATGACCTGCCACAACTTAATGAAAATGGTAAGAGCCCATTTGTCATATCTGGGTGATAAATCTTCCATGTGCCTTTGTATTGAATATAAAGCCATGCCAGCATTAGTCACTGAGTCTGCTCATCCTAATCTGAGAAGTATGGAGAGGATTAGTTTATTTATCCAAAGGTCTACCCAGAAGGAAAAGAGTACTAGTAGTATTTGTTTAAAGCATTGTTTGACACACTTAGAAAATAAGCTTTCCTATAAATGCTATGGAATCTGATAGTCAAATGAGGCAAGTGACGCTATTTATGCTGGGAAAACTGGATCCTGAAGGAGTGATGGGACTTAGCAAGGCCCAATAGACACAGATGGAAATTAAAATGGGAAAGGAATCCGACAAATTCTGAAGTCCGTATATCACCACTCACTAAGCCATATGGGACAAAGGTAGCATGAAAGAGTGCATGTCACCTAGGCTGAGCCACAGAAATTTTACCTTGACCTATAACTGGACCCACCACTTTCCTCTGGGCTGACATTTGGGCAATTCATTCTCTCATCCCCCATTTTCTCATCTATGAAATGGGGACTCTTTTTTTCATTTTTTTATTTAAAAAATTTATATATATATAAAAGGGGGAGATTAAGATGAAAGAGTACATAACAACAGAGGTCAGAACAGAACAATTTAAGCAACATAGTGTTTCACCACAGGATAACCCAACATAAAAGTAGTTACCATGGTTTCTCTTTCCTTGAGATATTTGAGTATGACTTCATACACTATCAAACATAACAAGACAGTGTAACCATTCAAAAGGGTAAAGTATTATGGGGTATTTAGAAACAACTAACAGAAAACAAAAAACAGTTTCTATAGTATCTCCTTGACTATAAAAACTTTTGTTATTCTATCACATATAATAAAATCCAATAAGATATAACATGATAAAACCAGTGGAGACAAAATCAAAAGCTTGATGGGGCTTCAAAACAAGCTATAAATCAGCACTAGCTATTATAACGTCTTGTTTTCCTCAAAATAACTGTTCATACGATTGTATGAACAGAAAATAAAATCAAACACCCCAGAATAAAACCATTCTAATTAATGAATGAAAACATTCAAAACAATATAATGGGGAATCAAGATTACCACATACTTTTATGTATTCTTACCATTTCTTACACCAAGGAAATTATGCGGTATTTATATATGTAAGTTTGATTTATTTCACTTATGAGTATGGTCTCAAGCTGTGCCCACTTATTTATAAATATCTCAACGTGATCATTCCTTATAGCTGAGAAGTACTCCATTCTATAAAAATACCACAAGTTTTTTATCAATTCCTCAGTTGATGGACACTTAGGTTGCTTCCAAGACCTGGCTATTACAAATTGTGCTGCGAAAAACATGGGTGCAAATGTATCACTGTGATATGATGTTTTCAGTTCTTCTGGCAATATGCCTAGAAGTAAAATAGCTGAAACAAATGGGACTTCCAATCCCAGCTTTTTGAGAAATCTCCAGACTAACCTCCACAATGGTTGCACCAGTCTACACTCCCACCAACAGTGCAGGAGAGTTCCTTTTTCCCCACAGCCTCTCCAGCATTTGTTGTTGGTCGTTTTCTTGATCCTGGCCATTCTTTCAGGAGTGAGATGGAATCTCAGTGTGGTTTTAATTTGCATTTCTCTAATGGGTAATGACGAACATTTTTTTTTTCATGTGTTTATTTGCCATTTGTATTTCTTCACCTGAGAATTTTGTATTCATCTCAGATGCCCATTTTTGGATTGGATCTTAGAATTTTGGAGTTCTGATTTTTTTAATTCTTTATATGTTTTAGACAGAAGTCCTTTGTCTGAGGGACATTTCACTAAGATTTTTCCTCAGTTTGTTAGCTTTCTTTTCACTATGCTGGAGATTTCTTTTGACATGCAAAAACTTTTTAATAAAAGATGATCACAGTTATTGATTCTGGGAAGTATTTCCTGTGGGATTTGATTCCTGTTCATGAATTCTCTACCTACTCCTATGTGTTCAAGATTTTTACGCAATTTGTCTTTCAATAAATTTAGTGTTTCTGTTTTAATATTCAGATCATTGGTCCATTTAGATTTTAATTTAGTACACGGTGATAGGCATGGGTCTAGTTTTAGTTTTCGACGTATGGAGAGCCAGTTTTTCCAACACCATTTATTAAAGAGACTGTCGTTCTTCCACTGTACATGTTTGGTCCCTTTATCAAAGATAAGGTGGTTGAGTGTGTTTATAGTTGTGGTTGTTCTTCTAATCTATTTCATTGATCTTCTGCTTTGTTTTTATTCCAATACCATGTTGATTTTACTACAGTTGCTTTGTAATATAACTTCAAGTCAGGGATTGTGATGCCTCCTACCTTGCCTTTACTGCTTAGAATTGTCTTTGCTATTCTAGGTCTCTTCTGGTTCCAGATGAATTTTAGGAGTGATTTCTCTAGATCTATGAGGTAAGTTGATGATATTTTTATTGGGATTGCATTGAATCTGTATAACAGTTTTGGGCGAATGGCCATTTTCACAATATTTATTCTTCCTATCCATGAGCAAGGCATGTTGTTGCATTTTCTGAGAACCTCTTCAATTTCTTTTTTCAGTGTATTATAATTTTCTCTATATAGATCTTTCACTTCTTTCATGAGAATAATTTCTAAATATTTCATTTTTTTAGTTTCTAGTATGAAAGCTGTGGCTTTTCTTATTTCTCTTTCTGTGATTTTGTTGTTAGTGTATAGAAATGATATTGATTTTTGTGTATTAATTTTGCATCCAACTACATTCCTGAATTTACTTATTATATCTAGGAGTCTTTCAATAGAGTATTGAGGGTCTTCTAGGTAGAGTATCACATCATCTACAAATAATGAAAATTTAACTTCTTCTTTTCCTATCTTTCCCCCTTTTGTTTATCTCTTTTGTCTAATTGCTGTGACTAGTATTACCAGTACCATATTAAACAGGTATGGTGATAAGGATCATCCTTGTTTTGTGCCTGATTTTAAAGTAAAGGCTTTCAGTATTTGGCCATTTAGTATGAAACTGGCTGTTGGCTTGTCAAACATGGCCTTTATTATATTGAGCTAAAGACCATATATTCCAATTTTCTGTAAGGTTCTTATCATAAATTAATGTTGTACCTTTTCACAAGCTTTTTCTGCATCTGTAGAGATGATCATGTGATTCCTATCTTGGCTTTATTGATAACGTAGATTACATTTATTGATTTACATATATTGAACCATGCTTGCATGCCTAGGATGAATGCCACTTGGTCATGGTGTATAATCTTGATGATTTGCTGTATTCTATTTGCAAATATTTTATTGATGATTTTTACACCTGTATTCATTAGGGAGAGTGGCATGTAGGTCTCTTTTTTAGTTGGGTCTTTCTCAGGTTTTGGTAGTAGAGTAATATTTGCTGCCAGGAATGACTAAGGAAAGTTTGCTTCCCTTTCAATTTCATTGAAGAGTTTGAGAAGTGTCAGCATTAAGTCTTCTTTGTACTTCTTGCAGAATTCTGCAGTGAATCTGTCTGGGCCTGGGCTCTTCTTTATAGGTAATGATTTAATTACATTTTCAATTTCAGTAATAGAAATTGGGATATTCAGCAGTTTTACATCTTATGGACCTAGCTTTGGTACTTCATATGTTTTTAGGAACCTGTCTATTTCTTCTGAGTTATCACACCTATGAGAGTAGAGGTTTTCAAAATAGGTGTTTATGACCTTCCATATTTCCACAGAGTCTGTAGTGATTTCAACTTTTTCATATTGCATGAATTTGAGCTTTTTTGTTCCTTTTTTAAAATAAGGTTGGCTAGGGGTTATCACTTTTATTTATTCTTTCAACTAACCAACTCACTGATTCATTGATTCTTTGGATCATTTTCTTAGTCTCTATTGCATTTATTTCTGCTCTGATTTTTATAATTTTCTCCCTTCTTTTGGCTTTGGCTTGACTTGATCTTCTTTTTCTACTTGTTTGAGGGGTAACATCAAGTTATTTATTCTGCTTTCCTTATGTGGGAACTCAGTGCAATAAATTTTCCCCTGAGGACAGCCCTCATTGCATCTTACAGATTCTGGTAAATTGTATTTGTATTTTCGTTTGCTTGTAGATATTGCTTAATTCCTTCTTTAATTTCTCCTGTGACCCACTGATTACTCAAGAGTGTGTTATTCAGTTTCCACGAGTTTGTGGGATTTTTGCAGTATCTTTTATCATTAATTTCTAATTTCATGGTGCTATGATCCAATAACATGCATGGGATAATTTCAACTCTTTTGTATTTATTTAAGTACATTCTGTGGGCTAAGTATGGTCTATTTTAGAGAATGTCCCATATACTGCTGAGAAGAATTTGTATTCTCATGTTGTTGGATGGAACACTCTGTAGATGTCTATCAAGTCCATTTGTTCATAAGTGTGGTTCAATTCTGTTATTTCTTTGATAATTTTCTGCTTGATTGATCTGTCCCTTGGTGTCAATGGTGTGTTAAGTTCTCCTGTTACAATTGTGTTACTTTTAATTTGGTTCTTCATTTCGGTTAATACTTGCTTTATATGATTGTGTGCTCTGAAATTAGGTGTATATATATTTAAGATAGTTAACTCTTCCTCTTGAAGTTTTCCCCTAACCAGTATGTAGTGACCTTCTCTATCTCTTCTGATCATTATTGATTTAAAGTTCACATTATCTGGAAACAGAATAGCTACTCCCACTTTTTGGGGGGTTACTGTTGCACATAGTATTGTTTTCCATCCTTTAACTTTCAGTTTGTGAGTATCCTTTTGGGTTAGATGGGTTTCTTGTAGACAGCATATGGTTGAATCTTGTTTCTTGATCCATTCTGCCAGTCTGTTTCTTTTAATTAGTGCATTGAGACCATTTACATTAATAGTTAGAACTGTTATATTTTGCTGCTGTTGCATCTTTATCATTACATTCTGATTGTCTGCTTTGCTTAGTGGATTTTTCCTAAGTGTATCTAAACTGTCTTCAATATTTTTTGCAGGATTGGCTTGGTGACTATGAAGTTCTTCAGTTGTTCTTTGTCATGGGAGTATCTTATTTCTCCATCGATTTTGAAGGAAAGATTTTCAGGATACATCAGTCTACGCTGGAAATCATTTTCCTTTAGGATCTGAAATACTTCACTCCACACTCTTTTTGACTTTATTGTTTGTGCTGAGAAGTCTGATCTAGTTCTGATAGGTTTTCCTTTATGGGTGATCTGTCTTTTCTCTCTGACAGCTTTTAATATTCTATTGTTATATTGGATTTCTGGGATGGTGATTATTATATGTCTGGGTGTAGTTTTATTTTGGTTATGGCTATTTGGAGTTCTATATGCTTCACTGATCCTGATGTCAGTTTCCATTCTCATGTTTAGGAAATTTTCAGCTATTACTTCTATAAATATCTTCTTGACATCCTTTATGCTGTCCCCTTCTTTTTCATTTATCCCTATCAATCATATGTTGTTTTTCTTTGCATCATCTTGCAGCTTTTGAATTGTTATTTCCTGATTCCTTGTTATTTTTAAAAGGTCTTTCCTTTCCTGTTCACTAGCTGCAATCTTGTCTTCAAGGTCCGAAATTCCATCTTCACTTTTGTTGAGGCAGTTTTGTCAAATTTCCCTGGAATTTTTGATTTCCTGTATGTCTCTTTGCATCTACTTCATGTATTCTTTTTGTTTCTTATGTTGTTCATCCATGGAGTCTACCTTTTTATTTATTTCCTCTAATTTTTTAACAATGTCTTCTTTAGATATGTTCAGCATTTCTTTCATTTGTTCTTTTGCTTGGGAGATTATTTCTCATTTGAATTTCTTTAAAACTTCCTGGAGTTGCTTCTTTATTTCAGTTGCTATTATGTCAGGTATTTCAGGTGTATGACATGTATTTTCCTCTGTGTACATATCTCCTAGGGTTTATTGGGGTGGGTTGGAAATTTGAAATTGTATTTTACTCTTTCATTTTGCCATTTTCCTATATTTCCATGTTTCAAGTGTTATTCCAAGGCTTCCCCAGGGCCTATTGGAAATCCTTTTCTATGCCCTCAGCTTCTGTGATTCTGGCCACCCAGTTCTGTGGATTGAGAGAGGATCACTGGGGGTGGAACAGGCAAGCCCAAGCCCTGTGGTGCAGGTTGCGTGTGGCAGGAACCTGTGAAGTTCCTTGGCTTCTGGGAGCAATCATCCTAAACTCCCTGTTCCAGTGGATGGTGGGGGGACACTCACCACAGGGCACTTAGCCTCTGGACCTGAGGGGTCTGGCAGGCCAGGGACCCCAGAGTCTGCCAAGCATGGCTTGGAGCATGGCAGTTGTTTCAGTGGGCTCAAGATTCCCTGAACTGATCCAGTGCAGCAAGAAGCTGCAAAGTTTCTTGGCTGGTCCCCAGCGAGGATCCCAAACTTCCTTGGTTCAGGGGATGGTACAGGGGACATTCACTGCAGGCCGCTCGACCTCCGGAACTAAGAGCTCCCGAAAGGGGACTCTTAAGATGTGTTAGAGAAGTACGCAAACTCTGGAAGACCCTTGGTGCTTCTATCACCTTTTCAAATGTCAGAGAAATTTATTTACACTTTCAAATAGGAGAATATTTTCACAGTAACGATGAGGACTGTATTACATATTAGACAGAGGCCTCATTGTTTTTATTTTGTTATTCATCTAGTTAATTCATTTATGATCCAGTCCATTAACTTTAACAATACCACTGGGAATATAACCCTTTTTCATTACATGGAAACAATGGAAATAATTTCAAATATTTGGTTTCCCCTAAATCCATGCATGAAGTGTCCCTTACAAATGACTGTTTCTTCAGCATTTTCTGAGTTGTCCTTGAAAAGAGAGTATAGTAGACAAAGGATTTAGACTGAAACAGAGCTACAGATTTAAGACTTTCATGTAAAAGTTGTGTGAACTAAAATCATCAAGTGAATTCACCTGTAAGAGGTGCTTTTCTTAGTCTATCAAATGTGTCTTTATGTAATGTATAGTTTCATTTTAGATATTAAAAGTGATCTGTGTAGAACTCCTGGTCTGTACTTATGAAAGTCACATACAAGGTAAGTGGTTCATATTGATTGTGACGTATTAACACACCTGAGTATATGTGGTAAAACTGAATCAATAATGCCTTTCTGGAGTAGAGAATCCTCTGTTCCTATACAAACTGACTTTAAACCAACTGCACACAAACAACAGCCCAGAATAATGACTTATGCATCCAGCATGCAACCTTGATGGCAGCAAAATTTTCTACAGTGCCCTTTCTTAGTCCCTAGGAAATACTTAAGACAAAAGGAAATGTGACAGCTATGAGGAGAAAAATCATATAAGCACAAAAATTGCATTGCCAACCATGCCAGTCTTTTGTGAATACTGTCCTTTCCCAGATAACTCTCACACTTTTTCTATGGCAAAAGGTACATTATCACTCATTTGCTTGTCACTAGCCCAAATAATTCACAGACTTTCCTTCTTCATAATAATGTTAGAGATGCAGTTGAGGATACAGTGACAATATTCTACTCATGTGTTCTTTTCATTGGGAGCACATACAAATGAGCACTTCATGCTTATGTTGGGGAGAATAAAAATGAGAGCAGTGCCACGGAAGCTTCTCATGTTGCTCATGGCCACAGAATTGGTTCTGGGAAGTCAGCTCTATCTTTTATCTGTGATATGTGGAACCCTATCAAACTGTGAATTGAGAATAACCAACTTTAAAAAGCAAATAGTCTGTGTGTGGCTGAAGAGAAGACAATAGGACACTGAGATTACATGTGTTAAACTCTTCCTAGGAGATTATTTAACAGAATTCTGGGAAAAACGTTTATAAGCTCTGATTTAAATGCAAGGAGAAAAATGCTGCTCACAGATGTCAAGCAATCTACAAGGATACACAGCTCTTCTAGACAGATCTGAAGGATTTTATGACATGCTACACCAAGGTTTGGGGAAAAGTATTCTATCCCTATTCTTATATACTTAAGAAATGTCAATCCCGCTGTAATTATGGTCAGCAGGCCTATACATATTTTAAACAGAATGGGAATATGAAGTCTGAGAGAGGAGTAATTTGGCTTGCGTAAAAGAAATATGGGAAATGGGAGAAAGTATTTGTCCTTCTGTAAGGGGACTGACTAAGGCTATGTGATTTGGAGAGTGAGAGTCTGACTAAGCCTGAGCTGAGACTATAGAGGGAGGTTTCTGTTAACACTTGTTAAATAAATGAGCAAAAAGTAATTGCAGTGAAGGAATTTTTGAGTACACAACACTGTTCTTGGTGTTCAATTACTAATGTCAAGAAAAAGATTCCCCTCTTGCAAAGGGAGGCCAGGAGAAAGCCAGCAGCTCCAAAAGTAGGTCCTAGATAAAGGCACAGAAGTACATGTATACATGTCACAATCCTGACAACTCAAGTGAAAGACACAAGTCTCCTCCCCACCAGTATAGCGTGGACAAATCATTGGGACTGTGTAAAAATCAGAAGGCAGGAAATCAAATAATATCTGGAGAAGATGAAGACGGGTGTCACACACATCGCTTCCAGCCCTGTGCTGTGTGTTGCATTGTTACATCTTTGATTTGCCCGCATATTACAAGGCGAATTCTCTATTCCTACAAATGAGATCACTGAAGCACAGAGAGTTTCCTCCAAATTTAAGACCAGGAAAATAGAGTCCTGGGCTTTCTGAGATTGCCAATATGCTGTTGAGGGCTACAGATTTTCTCCCAGCTCTGGAAAGTCCTAGAACTCCCTATCTTGATCTAATTTGCCTCCATTCATTTTAACAACTTGAGGTAGTGGGAAAAAGCCATAGACAATAACCACACTGTTTGGCTGATAAGATATGGAGAGGGTGTGGAATCCAGCCTGAGTTCTCTGGAGATGGATTTCTAGGAAGGAGGCAGTGCTTTTGGATGCAGAAGCTGCTGTTACTGGCAATCTAAGGGGAAATGGGTAGATAAGATGGTGAAAAGCACCAGTGCCACTTATGACTCTTGCGGACATCACCGTGGGAACAGAGCAACACTCACAAAAAGCCTTTCACACATCTGCCTCATATTTCTGAATCGTCTACTCTGAGTCTCTTTGGTAACACTGGCAAACCTGGCTTCTATAACAACTGATGAGGATCACAGCTCATCCTCCCTTTCTATCTTTGCCCTCTGTGTTAGCCCTTCTGCATTTTTAAGATACTAAAATATTGTGTGTCACAGCATTTTCTTTAAATAATATATTTACAGCAGCAAAATTGGAAGAGCTTTCAAAGCACATTTCTTGAGATGAACCTTGGCTTGATGTATTACAACTATTCTTCAAGCAGGAATTTCTCACACAAAGGACTCATTGAGACTTGAAATGATAAGATACTTACCAAAACAAACAATAATAGGAAAGGCAGCCCCCTGGCTGACCTCTGGTTCCCACCATCAGTACTAATTTTCTTTTTTTTTTAATTATCCTCAGTGTGTGCCTAATAACAGGTCTTCCCCTATGAATTTCCATCAGAAGAAAGCACGGGAATAATGGGCACATCCACATCGGGGTGCATTCACAAGTGTATTAACAGAGCAGAAAAAAAGGGCAAAGCATCATATGGCACATGCCTGTTTCTAAGGAAGGGACATTAGTAGTTTTCAAATTCCACTTATCAGGAGGGCAAGTGAGATGAAGGGTGTGATTCTCTGTTTCAGGTTTAGTATGTGGGCGAAGCTTCAGAAACACTTCTCAATTGACTTCATAATACATTTTATGCAGCAGTCAGACATGGAGAAAAAAGAGTAAGCATAATTGCTACACCTTTTGGAATCATATACATTTTTCTAGTTGACATCTTAAAGTGGAAGTGGCCTTTTGGGCAAATTCTAGTTTCTTAATTTCATGCTATATCACTTTTAAGTCACCTTTTTTAAGTATCATAATAACCTATAATTGATTGGTTTAATGAGTCGTATCTTAATTGAAAAATATAATGTCTAAAATCTATTTTAATTAACTGTTAAACAAGCAGGTAGCAGCCAAGCTACGGAAGATATAATAAAAATAAATAAATGAATGAATACACAAGTTGCACAAATGATACACCAATCTTGTTTGCTGACATGTGCTATTTCAGGATGCAGAGATGTGGTTGGGGCTCAAGGGGCACTTAGGGAAGACTAAAAGGGGCCTGGCTCATATGACTTGAATTGCAGTCTAGCAAAATATGGCAATTTGAAGAAGTTATCATGTGCCATTGAATTTCCTTCATTCATTTGTGCAGCTGCAGTTTCAAAAATAAGGTCTTCTGAGAGACATCCTGGCAGACTAAAGGCAGCAGTGCTCAAGAAAGGCTTGGCCTCATCAGGATTTGCAACTACTCAGAAAGGGGAATGGGGGAGGTGGAGCTTAAAACCCAAACAAAGGAAGGCAGTTTAAAAAGCAGTCCACTAGATTCATTCCAGTACCAGATTTGTTTAGAGAAAGAAGCAGGGCTTCCTCCTGAGCCTGGCTCTGATTACAGGCCAATCCAATAAATTTATCATCTTGCAAAAGGGTCAAAAGCCTGAGGGAAGAAGTCAAGTTCACAGCAGTACCGAGTCTAGTGGGCACCCTCAGCACTCCACAAGGGGAGCCCATCACTGAAGATCCTTGCAGGAGAGAGGCTTCTCAGGTGAGGGAACTAAGGAAGGTGAAGGCCAGGTTAAACATCACACATGGTGACTAAGTTGGCTTCATTCAGGGGTATCAGAATGCCTCGACACATATAACTCAGTAATTGTAACACACAAATAAACAGAAGTGAGGATAAAAAAAAAAAAAAATCAGCGTGTTCATCTCCATAGGTGGGGGAAAATCTGACAAAATCCAATTGTTTGTTTGTGGTAGTAATCTGTAGAAAATAGGTATAAAAAGATATTAAGTCAAACTGGCAAAAGACATATGACAAACTCATAACCAACATCATACTAACTAGGGAAAAGTCCAGTAAATTCCCACTAAAATCAAGAACATGGTAAGTGCGTCCACTATCACCAGTTCTGCACAGTATATCACTTGACACTACCCAGAGCAATCAGGAAAGAGAAAGAAAAACAAAAATAAAAAAGAAAAGAAAAAATAAAAAAGGAAGGAAGAAATCAGACTGTCCCTATTTAAGAATAAGATTCTTTCTGCAGATGATCCAAAAACTCCACCAGAGGACTCATAGAACTAAAACAAATTCAACAATGTGGCTGGAAATAAAATCAAGACACAAATACCCCACCAAAAACAATCACATCAAGGAAAAAAAAAAAAAAACAGGAAAACAATCCCATTCATAGTATCTATACAAAAAGTTAAATACTTAGGAATTAACCTAACCTAGGAAGTAAAAATCTGTCTAATAAAAACTATAGTACTTTGTAAAAAGAGATCAAAGCAGACATTAGAAAATGGAGATTCTTTACTTGTTCCTGGAAGGCAGAACCAGTATTTTCCAAATGGCCATATGAATAAAATGTTATATAGATTTAATGCAGTTCCTACTGAAATATAAACATTTTTCACAGAAGAAGAAAAAATATTTTAACATTTAAATGAAATTCTAAATTTAAAATTAGGAAAAAAAAATAAAGAAAATTAAAGTGTTTGTGGAACCAGAGAAGATCCACAATAACCATACCAACCTCTGCAATGAAAGCAAAGCAAATGACAGTATAATCTGAAATTTCAAGTTATACTACAAAGCTACATAGAAATAACAGTATGGCACTGTCACAAAATTAGACATTTTAATGAATGGAATGGAACTGAGAATGACAAAACAACCACATGCATATTCAGACATCTGATGTTTCACAAAGATCAAAAACATACACTAAAAAAATAAGTAAAGAAAAGAAGAAGATACCATCTTTAACTGGGAAAGCTGGTTTTCCACATGAAGAGGAGTACCTCTCATTCTCTATAAAAATAAATTAAAAACCTAAATATGAAAACAAACACTAAGTCTACAGGAAGATCAAGCAGGTAAGACTCTTGAAGACACAGGGTTAGGTAATGATTTGCTGGACAGAACACCAATTATACAAGAAATAATTCCAAGAATGAACAAATGAGATTATAGCAAGTTGAAATACTTCTGCACAGCAAAGAAAATAAGCAACACAGTAAAGAAACAATGTACAGAGTGGGAAAAAGAAATTTGCTAACTCCCCCTCTGATATAGGGGAAATACACGCTCCTACCTGTTAGATGTCTGATACAAGTTTGTGTTCTCTAAAACTGAAGAATAAATTCTAGGAACAATGGAAGTTCAGAGCAGAATATGTTTATTAGGGAAATAAAGATTCTAAGAGAGATAAAATGGGTCCCAAGTGGGTTGTCAAGAATCTTGCTTTTCTAGTGAAACTTAGACAGCAAAACCACTAGAT
Organism: Cavia porcellus; assembly: GCF_034190915.1. NCBI lineage: Eukaryota > Metazoa > Chordata > Mammalia > Rodentia > Caviidae > Cavia > Cavia porcellus. Next base: position 97,240,173 of record NW_026947487.1, read on the forward strand.
AAGGTGGGTCCAAGGTGGGAAAAACCATAATTAACCAATAAGATTACAAGTATGATCACTTAGGTAGCATTAGTGCAATAAGAAATCACCAATAAGATTATGAGAATAGCTGTTTAGGTAATATTGGTTAAATGGCAATCAATTAGAGAAACAAGTCACATTACAAGGGTACATGACATACAATGGGCTTTTCTTAGAGGGGATGAGTCAGTGGCTCTTCCTGGCACCCCAATCCAAGGTAACAAATACCTGTGTAAATGGTCAGTCACTGCTGTGGTGTTCTTCCCAAGTGGAGGTATGTGTTTGTAGTCATTCTAACTTTTGTCTTGAGGTCTGGATCTCCTTCACAATTACAATGTATTCTCATCTTCAACATAGACTCTTGAGGGCCTGTCCCTGTCTGACTGCCTATAATATTTCTACCTAACTTAGTTGATTAATACTCAGAGGACTAATATCTAATGTATATATAAATAAATAAATAAATAGATGGTTCCCAAAAGGATTTAGTCAAAAATGGGCAATTTAAATGAAGACATATATCAATAGAAGCAACATATAAGTTTATAAGTATATGAAAAAAGGTATATGAAAAGCATATGGCTCATAAGTATATAAAAAAAAATTTAGCATGGTCATTAGAGAAATGACATTCAAAATGACACAGAGAGTCCCTCTGATTCCAGAAAAAATACTTACCATCAAGGACTCCAAGAGCAACAATTGTTGGTGAGGTTGTGGGGATAAAGGATGGATCCCTTTTATGCAGTTGGTGGAAATGTAAACTAGTACAACTATTATATAAATGAGTATGGAAAGTCCTCAAAGCACTAAAAATAGAAATTTCATTTGGCTCAACCATTCTTACTTTGGCTATTTTCCTGAAAAAGTTAAAGGTATCAAATTACAGTAATTCATGTGTATTCCAAAATCTGAATCATGGAAGTAGCCTACATGCCAATCAGCAAATGGATGCTTACATACAATGGAATACTATTGAACCATTAAGAAGAAGAAATTTGAATCTTTTTAGGACAATGGATGTATCTTGAGACCGCAATGCTAAGCGAAGTAAATCAATAACAGCAAGATAAGTATCACATTCTTTCTTTTATATAAATGATTTAAAGAGCAAAATAAAAGAGAGATGGTAAAAAAACATTGAGGGAGAGTGTGTGGAGATGTGTCAGCAATGTGAGGAGGAGAGGAAAGGAAAGCATGGCGAAAGGGAAGTAAAAATGGTCAAGATGGACACACAAACACAGATAAATGCATTATCATCTGGCTCATACTGAGTTTGGATTCTTTAAATTGAGTTATATGTGCATGCTTATTTGGAGAGGAATGGAGATCTCAAACATGTATAAACCACACACTTCAAAGTCCGTTTTTAAATCTTATTTCTCTCAACTTAGATCACAGTTATGACAGAAATACATTTGTCAGAAATCATACAATTTCACATTAAAATATATTTGTTGTATATAAATTATACTCAATTAAAATAAATAAATATTGGCCTAAAAATGTCCAGTCTACTCAGGTTTCCTACTTAGGTTTACACTTTAAATTAGTGCCTGATTACTCAAAGAGAAAGGGTTTTTCCTTCTGATTAAGTGAGGAACTGAATCGCTAGTGAAGACTTTTTCCTGTTTTATATTTAAAATCTTATTATCATATAGTATCTTCAATATTCGTGGCATTAATTGCCAAATGATCCAAGCAAAAGTGTCTCAAATGGAAACCATCTCAAAGCCAATAACAAGACATTGCAGAACTTTAATTTTTGTGGAAATTAAAACAGAAAAAGAAAGAAAAAAAAAAGAGAGGGCTGGGAGTGGAAAGGAAAACCTGTTTATAATATAGTTAACCAGCCAATTACGCTGTTAGCCCACAATGACAAATTTCTCTCTGAATACTGCTTAGCTATTCCTTGTTCTTGGCACTAATTTTCTTCCAATTTGCCACTATTTCATAAAGTTTTGTCAATCATAAGCATTTTTTAAAAGATTGAAATGGCAAGTTAATGGTTTACACTAAAAGAGACAAACACGGGGAAAAGCAGCTGCAGCGTTTCAACGCTGATGGAAAATGCCAATGTAATGTGGGAGCAAGCGGGCAATTAAAGAGAAGGAAATGCTCCTGGAATGAAAGTCTAAAGTGGAGGCTCTCTAATTTGTAAAGCTATGGAGGATTGCTTAAATATGTTCCATTTGATCAATCAAAATCCTAATGGCTGTTTGCATTCCTAGTGAATGTCCCTAAACCGGCATCTGCTAGCTCAGCAAAGTTGAGCACAAAGGCATTCAAGGCAAACCCAGGCTACTAGAGTGTGCACCATACTTGCAAAACTTTGAACTCAAGAGCAGAAAGGATGTTAAGTCTTAAAGATAGCTACTCGAAAAGATGAAGAGAAATAAAATGTATCTTCGAATGATTCTACGTGGATTTTTCTACTCAAGTCTTTTTTTTTTTTCCCCCTGTGTAATTGAAAGAAAGGTGAAGAGGGTTACTAAAAATGAACATCAGTATTTAACTCTCTACTGCAGGGAGCCTGACACATCTGATATGGATTTGGGGAAGAAAGGCATATCTGCTACAATATACCCTCCAGGAATAATTTGTCTATTTCTTCTTGTTTATTCTGAATCCTTCAGATGATTGTGTTTGTTCCTGACAGCATCAAATAATTACTTTCTCTGATGCTTGTTTTAAATTCTGCAATTTCTGTATTAAATTATTTCTCATGTCTTAATTCACGTGCCTTTCCTAAAATTTTCTCATTCTTATCACTTGATGGTCTGTGTGTGTGAGTGTGTGTGTGTGTGTGTGTGTGTGTATGCATGTGTGTCTGCACATGTGTGTCTGCATGTGTGGTCTCATTAACAATTTGTTAATAAGATATCTATTTCTGAGCTGTTGGACTAAGATTCCTTGTTTGCCGATTTTTTATTATCTTTAGCATCATTAAAAAAAATCCTTCCAGAATTTTGATCTTACCCTTGTACATCTCTTTGCAGGATAACTTTTTCCTTTGTTAATCACAGTAAAACATCCCAGGGAATTTTATAAACAAAGTACATTCTCACCCCTTTGCAAGTGAAGGGAAACTGGGTCAGAATGGATGATTCAGTTGAAATGACAGCTAAGAAGAAAATGGTTGGTGACTGGGGGATCTTGGCACACTCTCCTTCCAAGTTGAAAAGCAAAGGGACAGTAGCGTGGCCTTCTACCTTCTTTGATAAAAGGAAAATTTAGCTCTGAGATAGGCACTGGCATATTTGCAGCAAAGTTTATTCTCTCTGGTGATAGGAGGGTAGACAGGAATTAGGTGATTTCTTTCCTTCATTTTAAAAAGCACTTAAAAGAATCTGATGAGCAGAACTTTCCACAGACTGCAGACTAGAGAACAATGACAAAAAATTGTTTCTCTGGACCTCTGCAGTTTGGAAACTCGAGGACAGATTAATCCAGATGATAAAATTTCTAATGCAGTTTACATGTTTCATAGTTGAACACACATCCAGTATGAACTCAAAGAACATCTTCATTTGCAAGTGCATTCTACACCAGTCCCAGCACTAAGCGCTAGGAATAAAGTGATAGAAAGATGTGACTGGTACCTTCCTGGATCTTAGTGGCAGAGACAGTTATTAGATTGTTCAGACAATAATAAGTTTTATTTTGTTTTGTCAAATGTGTGGAAAAGAGTTTATTTTGATTTTCAAAGTTCAGATTTCATAACTATCTTTTTGGTGATGGAGGTAATACACATTCATTCATAAAGATGGGAATCTCACAATGGATGCTGTTCTCAAACCTGCCTGTGTCACTCAACAACATGAGAAGTGTGTGTTTCAATGTCAAAATAGGCTTTCTGTCATCAGATTCCAATGGTCATCTCAGGAATAAAATGTTTTACCTGTTTTTAAGGCATCTCATTACATTATAATATTTCTGTTTATATATAACTTTAAATATGCAGTTTTGCTGTCCAGAAGCAACGTAGACAAAATGTTTGAGATTATATTTCTAACACATTGCAGATTATTATTTTTCTATTCCTTTTGTTTCAAAAATGAATTGATGCATATAAATTCTGATGAAATCCTGGCTGCACCAATCAAAAGAAATCTTTTTAATGTATCTGAATCATACCAGTCTCCGCATTCATAAAATGAGAGTATCAACGGCTCAGAGTTCTTTTAAAGAGTGAAGTTCCCATCAGCTCAAAGTTAAGTCCTGTACCTGACATGCAGTAAACTGCCAGTGTACATTAGGTGTGTTCACTGTTACCACCACTTGGTCTGGGATCATTATTTCTCTTACAGTTTCTGCTGTATTGATCTCTCCTCTGTCCAATCTGTGTCTCTTCACCATAAGTAGATATTAAAAGTTCATATGTGCAAAGTCACCTGATCTTTCAATAAACTTTAGGTGAGTGCATGATCATCATCATCTTCCATATAGAGAAGTTTAGAGAAATTAAATACGTGGTCCAATGTCATCTTAGCTATAGACAGTTCTCTATGGTGATGCTCAAACCAACAGAAGGAAAGTCATGGTTGAGAGTGGGTAGGTAGCAAGGGACAAACAACAAAGAACATCCTTTGCACTGTAATATGAAATATGAGTTCAAAGATCTTGGCCCCAGTAAAACAAATAATGGGGACTAAGTACATAGAATCATCCCATGAGATGGAAGCAAACATGTCAAATGCAGTGCAGAATGGCTGAGACTCATAACCATGCCACAGTGGCATGAAACCATGATAATAACACTGATTCTTTATTGTACGTATGTACATGTGTTGTTAGATTTGGAGACAGAGCTAAGTCTGAATAAGAACCACACAGGACTGCAATCCCATCAGCTGTCTGCCTCTCCTTTACTCCTATGTGAACAACAGCACGTTTATGATTCTCAAACAGAAAAGTTAATTGTAGTTTCTTTGATTGGAAGTCCCAGCAAAAAAAGAGAAGAAACTGAATTCCTGTTTATTCCTGCTACCCATAAACCTGTCTTCGAGTTTATAGACTTAAAAATTGTCTCCTGCATATGTATCACTTGTCTCAGAACTTTTGAAGAAAGACAAATGCTAATATAATGCAGTCATGTGTGCCTGAGTCACTTGATATGAAGTCAGGGGAAGTCTATATGTCATGACAGAAGGGAGTCTAAGGAAGGAAAATTTGTTTGCAATGTGATAACTTCTGCTTTGGATAATACATTAAAAGGCAATAAAAAGTCCCTAGGGAGTGTGGTTTGATGGACTGAGGTAGAGGAAAGCCCCACATAAATAGCTCATTGTGTATGAGATCACATCCTAAAGAGTTATTTTCACTAAGACTCAATCTCTTAACCACCCGGCCCATCTGACAAAAGAATGGAATAGATCCTTTGTAATGCATGTTGCGTGATTAGGGGTTCGCTGCCAAAGGACCCCAAGGTAATGCTGCTGATGCAGTTTCCGAGAACAGTATTATACTTTGTCCTGAAAGATTTTGACTTACAGAAATGCAGTTTTTCCACTTAACTTACCTCATTATCATCAAGAAATATCTTCATATTTGATTGCATTTTAAAATGACTTGTTAGCACTGTTATGAAAATTTTATAAATCATTCTAGTTTATTTTATCAGGTACGTATGCTGGCAGAAAAGTGTCCCATTTTTCTGGAATTGCCTCTTTAAAAGAAGAATCAAAATTTTCAAGATCATCCCATGTTTTAATGTAGAATGGTGAATTTTGTTATTTTGTATTTCTGCCCTGACATTGTCTATGTCTGACACCAAAAGTTATCATTATTGAGAAGATCCCAAGTTAGCAATTAGAATTTATGTATAAAGCCGGGTGTAATGGTGCGTATCTGTAATCCCAGCACTCAAGAGGCTAAGGCAGAATAGATCCCAAAGCCAGCCTGAGCTACATAGTAAATTCATGATCAGAATAAACTATACAGTAATACACTGCCTCAAAAAATTATTTATTTATTCATTCATTTATTTCCCATTGTTATAACAATGCTGCTAAGAATTTATACACAAACATGATTAACACCTGTAATAGTTTTGCCATTGCTAGACAGTACCTAACACCCACAATTTAAAGGAGAAGTTTGTGCTGTCTCACTTTTAAGGTAATTCAGTCTTTAGTTAATTAGGTGTGAAGCAGACACATCATGGTGGAAGGATGCTTATGTCATGATGGCTGGGAAACATGGCCAGGAACACTGTGAGAGAGGAAGACATGAAGACCACACACATACCCTGAGGTCATTTATTCATGATCTGCCAGACACAGCCAGAATAGTGTTCCATCAGTCTCCCCAGCAGACCCCAATGCCAATGAAGTTGACATTCCTCCTTAACTTCCACAAGAACTTGTCAGCAATTCCAAGGTATAGAAAGACCCAGGCAGTATCTACTGCAATAATTATAAGGCAAACTCTTGAAGACGTAGGTGTAGCCAAAAACTTTCTGATCAAAACCTTAATGGCACAAGTAACAATAGGAAGTTTCAACAGAAATTTCGACATCAAGTTAGAAAGCTTCTGCAGAGCAAGGGGAGCAACCAAAGTCAGGGGGCAATGCAGATTACAGGGAGGGAAAAATTCTTCCCCAGCTCTTCCTCAGACAGAGGACCAATATCTGTAATACATAAACAGCTTGAAAAATAAAGATAACATAAAGAACTTAAAAAACCTAAATGAAAATGATACTCCTGTTGGATCAAAGATTGAATGCAAAGATGAGCAAATGAAACCAATAGACACTTCTCAGAGGTGAACAAATGACCAATTAATACATGGAGTATTGTTCTACACTGCTGGCCGCCAGAGACATGTGAATTAAAACTACACTGAGACTCCATCTTGTCCCAGAAAGGACGGCTGTCACCAAGAAAGCAAATAATAACAAATGACTGTGAGGCTGAAGGGGAAAAAGGAATATAAATTAGAAACCCACTGTGGAAATCCGTACACAGATGTCACAAAGAACTAAAACTAGAAATTCCATGTGACCTAGCTATTATCCTTCTGGACATATTCTTTAAAAAGTTAGAGACACTCTATTGCACTGATACACGCATACCCATGTTTGTAGGAGTACATATGCTGGCAGGAAAGAATCCCATTTATATGGAATTAAACATTGGAAATGGCCAATATCTTCATCAACAGATGAATAGATAAAGAAAATGTGATATTTATACACAACAGAGTACTACTCTACCACAAAGAAGAATGAACTTGATTCATTTGCAGGAAAATGGAGGCACCTTGAGGCCACAGGTGAAATAAATCAGTCACATAAGCTTAAGTAGTACATGGTTTCTCTTATAGGAGAAACCTGAGATGTAAATCAAAAGCAAAATAAAAGATGGAAGTAGAAAGTAGGGAGATAAATTTTGCTCAAATGGAAAGAGATGCAAGCGGAGGGTAGAGAAAAGGGAAAGAAAAAATTAGAGAAATAAATTAAGATGTGTTATGCAAATATGCCACTGCTCCATGAAGAATGAAATTATTATGCACTGGTAAAAAAAACTGAAAAAAATTAAATAAATCACAACTTACCTTCCCTGTATCAATGCTCAATTGGTATTTTCCTTGATCTCTTGGTGCCCATTAGTATTGACTTAGGGTAAAAATTTGGTATAATTACTTCCATTGTATAAATGAGGTGACAGAATCAGAACTACAGAAGTTAAGCCAGATTTAAGATTTTTGTTCACCAGCTCCGAAGTCTCTCCTCAGTACTGTGTTCTCTCTTGTAGCTCTAAATCCAGAGTGGCTCTCTGGAAATGTTGCCATCCTCTGGCTTTCCCTTTTCATACCATTCTTCGTGATATAATATACTCATGACAGTTGTCCTGTCACATATGTAGGAGGGTGCTCTAGTACAACAGAAATATGAAAAAAAGAAAGAGAAAAAGAGATAGTGACAGAAAGACAAAAAGAAACCATGGCAGGGGTAGCATCCCTGAGAATTCCCAGTGTGACCTCGTTCTCCACCAGTGTGCCAAGGACACTGCTATTCTATCAAAAAAGTCTTCACACACTAAAGAAGAAACCAGTCATTATAAAATGTGTGTCATTTTCCTCTCCATTTAGAATAATTTAGCTACTTAAACTTCCAGGCAACATTTCAAAGCTCATTTATTTATTTTTAATTTTTAAGACACTTAAATTTATATTATTACATGTTTGCAGCACAAAGTGATCACATTCATCGTGGAAAGTTGGTATATGTGCACAATACATCTTAATTATTAACACTGTTTTTTTACATTGCTTTTAAAACATCCAGATACAGGGTACTTTATTAACTGCCACAACAGTGAATGTGATTTGCTACACAGAAATTTGTTGGAAAGTTCTTGCTTCTGTTGAGATGCAAGCTATCACGCCCAGTTCCAACTCTGCTCACAATGTGACTCCTGTTAATCACAACATACATTCAGGAAAACAGTGGGGGCCTCGTTCTTATTTTGTTGATCCTCTCCCCCCACACTCACCCCACACACCAGGTTTGCTCTCAGTCACACAGTAAATTCTTCAGTTTCTTAGGGTCTGGCTTCAGTGGGAAGTTACAATGGGAAAAGTTCTCATGAAGTAAACTGGAAGGCTGGGGATAGAGCTGAGTGGCATAAGCACCTGTGTGGCAAGTGCCAGGTCCTGAGTTTGATTCCTGGTACAAAAAAGAAAAAGAAAAAGAAATAAAGAAAAGAAAAGAAAGTAAAGAAAAGGAAAAAGAGGTAAACTGGAGAGAATATTCAACAAAGGTTAAGAAGAAGAAAATGAGCACAGGGTTTCCATGAATGTTTGGGTGGGAAAGATACTCGACAACTTGAGACTTTTAACACCAGGATGGATGCTCCATGCAGGTGACTTCTCTTATAAGACCCTAGTGATGAGGCAGACAGGCATTCAGAGTAACCACAGTGCCGATAAGAACAGTGCTCCCCCTCCAAACCCAGCACTTAAACTCCCTTCCTCCTGTACTTTTCTGATTTTCCAGCCATAAATGTTTAATTCTCCATTTGCCATCAATCAGCTCAGTGCTCTGGGATGGGTCTGTGGATATAAACTGCCCAGCACAGTCTGCTTAGACCTCCAGAAGCATGCAAGGCACCAGATAGCTTCTAAAGAGCTGATGTCAGGACCAGGACCTTGATTAATGGTTCCCTTGGACATTCTGACACTTTTGCACAGATGGGAGAGATAAGAGGCTCCAAGGCTGCCAGAGGAATGAGAGACCTGCTTGCTTGAGAGAAATGAGGTCAAGGTCACAGACATTAGAAAACTCATCCAGAAGCCTGGGCCTCAGTTATCTCTGAGGACAGCGTAGGGGCCAACAGAGACCAGGAAGAAAGCAAAAGATCATTTTGCAGAACTGGATGACAAATAAGAGACAACAAATTGGTTTGTAAAGGGAGATCAGAGATCAGAGAGTCTTCAGATAACAGAGGCAGGAGGTGTCTGAGAATGTGTGACCCCCTTTATCAGAGGAAATCTCCTTTGGTGTCTCCGGCCTTTGGTTCTGCTCCACAGAGTCGGGAGTCATCTGCTCATCCCAGGACACCTCAAAAGGCAGAACTTCTTCATTAGGTGCAGTTCTAAGTTTTAAATGAATAGAAACAACATTCTCCAGAGTTTGTATTCTCACTGAGGAAAGTTCTCTGGATACTCCGTTAAAGTGTGTGCCCAAGACCAGGTACAGTGCTACCAAAGCCCCTCAGGCACAGGAGACTCTCAGAGGAGGAGAGCAAGCATATTCCTTGAATGGCACCTCGATGTCTCTCCAGTCACAGCCCTTCTCATCATGTGGCCTCAGTCGCTTGGTCACTTTTAATTTAAATTACCCCAAGAGGTTTCTGACATATCTGCCTAACATCAGTCCAGGTGGTCTCTTACTTGGTCTCCAAAATCAGTGCTTCTCAGAGGTCAGCAGCGTAAGTAACAGGGGTGGGAATAGAGCACCAAAATCCTTGGAAACTGAATTTTATAAAAATCACACACATATACATAAAAATGCACGTGTTCTGCACCTGTGTATGTGTGTGAATATGTTGGTATAGATTGAAATTGATCTATAGATAAATCCATTGTTTACAGTTGTGTTTAGTCCAGCACAGTGTCTGTCTAATATAGACAACCAGTATGTCCTTATCCCCCGGTTCAGCAACCCTGGCCCCATGTGACTTCTGGCTCTACCCCAAAGTCATAATAACCATGAAAGCTACATGCTTTGAATAGAAAAAACACGTATGAAGGAAAACTCCCAGGACTGGCTCAAAAAGTGGCAAGAACCGTAGAATAAGTGTGCTGAAAGTGAGAGAGAGTTCTTTGAGGGGAACTAATGACATTTTGTCATCTATTGCTGTAGTGCACCATGTGACTTTATAAAGTCATATCATTCATGGGCATTCATAAAGTTTTTGAACATAGAATTGCTTAAAAGTCCCTCTTATATGTCAGTTTCTTTTGATCTTTTGTCATTTTGCAATTTATTTTTTGCAAGAGGCAGACGTTGTTGATCCTTTTTGTCAGAATCTCAGAATCCTTAGGAATGAATTTCATTCATTTATTCACCTTTCAGTGCTTTATTTAAACTTGGGCACTGACTGAGACACAGGAATTACAATGTTCAAAACAGTATAGTGTCTGTCCCCAGAGGTACCCAGTTTATTAGAAGATAAAACCAATGAGATATGAAGACTTTAATATAATGGGGTAATTTTTATAGCATAGAGAAACTCCTGCCAGCAAAAATCCTAGTATATACTCATTTATGTATGGCAAAGGAGATATAAAAAATAAAGTTATTTTAAATAGTATTGTTAACAAAATTAATTGTATTAGCACAGCATTTAAAGCAAACTATTAAGTGTATTTTGATCTGCTTTGGAATGTACAGCTTTCCTAATTTTTGCTACATGGTAACCAGACTGAATAAGCTTCCGTTGGAATCTGTGAATGGGAGAGAGGAATCACTTCTAGCTTAGCATGTGAAGAGGGACAAGCCAGCTGCACTTGGATTGTTCCTGACTTTCTACCCAAGGTGGAGAGTCACTAAGAAAACCTCAAGAACACCTAAGGTCATATACATCTTAACAGAAGCACGTTTGTATAGCGTTTTCTACTCTACCAGTAGGCCGCAGAGTACACAAGGAAAGCCTGCATTCCATAGCTTGTGTTAAGCCACTGAAGCCACACAGACCACAGTCCTGGAGCCATTACATGCACTAGCTTCTTGTGACTTGAGAAGAATCCCAAGCAATGAAATCAGCAGGAGGCAAGTGTCTTCTCACCCTTTACTGTAGTCAAGAACACTAATGATACATGTGAGACTGACTTAAAAATTAAAAAAAAAAATAATAATGAATTCCCAGTGAGACCCCTAGTCTCCTAAGATTTGGGGCAGCAGGAAAGTCAAATATAGAAATTACCAGACCCATGTTTAGAAGAAATATTGAGATCAAGCCTGTTTTCTAGTTCATAAACCGTACATCCACTTACACCAGCTGTAAAGGGGAAATGGTGATATATATAAAGTACAAGTGACATACTGGGAAGAAGAGAAGCATGGTAAGTGGCAGCCCAGCTTTCCTCCCATCAGGATGGTACCCTACCTTGTCTGATTTAAACCTTCTGGATGAGGTTCTATCCTATTCACTTTTGATGGTCTTGTAGCCCCAGCTTCCCTCTCTCTCATCCAACTCACTTTGTCCTCCTGTAGAGGAAGCAACCTGATCCTCCCACTGCAGTGGCTCCTTCCTAGTAGTGGGTCCAGCTAAGTAAGGAAGGAGGAGTCCTGACCCCAATGGAGCTCTGAAGGAGCTGAGTCAACACTCACCCTGCTGCCAGACAGGAAGCACATCAGACAGCTCTCTATTCCCAAGGGAACTTGACTCACCAGGAGCAGAGATTCCTGTCCAGAGCCAAGGGTCAGACACTTGACTGCTGGGGGAATTTTTTGCTGCTTTATCATATTCTGAGCCAACGGCTACTCCTTCCAGAGGTACAATCAAATGTCTTCAGTATTTAATGTCATTGTGAACCAAAAAATTATGACAGAAGGAAGAAATAAGGCTTTTTGAGAAGCAATGTATTATGGTTGGGAAAAGCACAAGACTATATGACAAAAAAAAAAAAAAAAAAAAAAAAAACAACCCGATGTCCAAAAATCACATAAAATTTTCATTAGCTTTTCTGTTGTTCAAATGCATGGATGTTAATGCAAGATGTGATTGGGCTTTCAATTTGACAAATATGAATGAATAAAAGAATGAATTTATGGAAGAATGAAGGGCACTGTACCCAGTGCTGTTATCAGTAAGTAGGCTTCTATAGTGTACAGGAAGAAAATTATATCCTTTAACCATATTAACATTGTGTTTGAAAATTTTTAAAGTATGAACCATGCCCATCATAACTAGGAATTCATATTGAATAAGTCATTGGTTAAATATGCATAGATATGCACTTTTTAAATTATCTCAGAATCACTTCAGATACTAGGAATCTTTAAAAAATGAGATTTTTTATTTTTAAAATGGCTTACATACAGACTTTACCAACAATAGTGCTGCTCTATTGATATTTATCATATAGGAAATTATTAATATTTATTAATTGAACAAAAATCACTCTCTGTATAATTTTTCCATGCATAGCAAATGTAATTTTTCTGAATGGCATTGTTATGAGTGCTTTTTAATACTTTTTAGTGTGTTTTAAAATTTGAAACGTGTTGTTTATATAATGGAAATAAAATCATGACAACTGACATAAGAGATAAAGAATATCTTTTATCTGATACAGAAGTTGAGTGTACAGCGGTAGTTACCAGAGGCTGGGGGTGTAGAGGGAGGGATGAAGAAAGGTTGGACAATGAAACCTAGGTCATTAGACAGGAACAAGAAGCTCTGAGGTGCTATTGCTCAGGAGGTTAACTATGGATCACAATAATGTGCTGTATGTCTCAAAAAGGAAGAATAAATGACTTTGAATGTGTTTATCATAAAGAAATGGCATACATTTTGGGAAAATACACTAGTTTAAACTGATTTAGACAGCATATAATGTACACATGTATTGAAACATCACATGGAACCCATTCATATATACAATTTTTAAACATTTTATGTACTTTGAAGCAGCTGGCAGGGGCCTGAATTAAGTGCTGGGCCCAGAGTGTGCACAGGTTGAAACCCAGCACACAGAAGAGACTTGGAACTTTGCTCACAGGTGGTAATACCATGCTCCAAGTTTGAAATCACCCAAGGATGCCTAGGAGACCCAAGGGGGCCTAATTGGGCCATGTCTAGTGACCTCTAAGCAACTGACAGGGGCTGGAATTAAGTCTTAGGCCCAGAGCATGTGTGAGTTGAAATCCAGAACACAGGAAAGACTTATAACTTTGCTCCCAGGCAGTAAGACCACACCCCAGGTCAGACAGGAATACCTGAGCGCCTAACAGGCCCATGTCCAGCAAATTCCACACAGCTAGTTATTGCCTGCTGTCTGCCATGGGAGCCAAAAGTGGTGGGCCAGGTGATCCTTAGTGCATGGGGGAAATATTGAAACATTGCTCAAAACCCAGAAACATAGGAAAATGACAAAATGAAAGAGCAAAATGCAATCTCAAACTTCCAGCCCAACTCAAGCAAGCCTACGAGACATGGACACAGAAGAAAATATAAGCCATACACCTGAAATTACTGAAATGATAACAAGTGAAGTAAAGAAACACCTCTGGGAAGCTAAAAAAAGAACTCAAATCAGAAGTACTGTCCCAGGTAAAAAAAGAAATGATAAATGTAATGAAAGGAATGCTGAAAACATCTAAAGAAGACATAGTTAAAAAATTAGAGGAACAATGAAAAAAGATTGAAACTCTGGTTGAAGAATACAAGAAACAAACAGAATGCATGAAACATATTCAAAGATATATACAGGAAATCAAAAATTCCACTGAAAGTTAGTAAAACTGCCTCAGTGAAAGTGAAGATAGAATTTCAGACCTGGAAGACATGATTTCAGCTAGTGAACAGGAAAGGAAAGCTCTTTTAAAAATAACAAGGAACCAGAAAATAACAATTCAATAAATACAAGATGATGCAAACAAAAACAACAAAAGGTTGATAGGTATAAACAAAAAGGAAGGTGACCATACAAATGACATCACGAGGCTATTTACAGAAGTAGTAGCTGAAAATTTCCCATACATGAGAATGAAAACTGACATCAGGATCAGTGAGGCATATAGAACTCCAAATAACCATACCCAAAATAAAACTACACCCAGATATATAATAATCAAAATCTCAGAAATCCAACATAAGATCAGAATATCAAAAGCTGCTAGAGAGAAGAGACAGATCACTTATAAAGGAAAGCCTATCAGAATCACAGCAGACTTCGCAGCACAAGCAATGAAGTTAAGAAGAGCATGGAGTGAAGTATTTCAGATCCCAAAGGAAAACGATTTCCAACCCAGACTGATGATGCATCCTGAAAAACTGTGCTTCAAAATGGATGGAGAAATGAGATACTTCCACAGCAAAGAACAGTTGAAGCATTTCATAACCGCCAAACCAACCATGCAAAGATTAATGAAAGACATTCTAGACAGACATAGGAAAACACTACTAAGCAAGGCAAACAATTAAACAGAATGGAAATGTAGAAAATCAACAGCAGAAAGATAGTATGCCAAAAGTAAACATATATATATATATATATATATCAGTTATAACCATTAATGTAAATGGCCTCAATCACCAACTAAAAGAAATAGACTTGCAGAATGGATCAAGAAACAACATCTACCCATATGCTACATACAGGAAACCCATCTAAACCAAAAAGAAGCCCATAGACTGAAAACCAGGAGTAGCTATTCTGTTTGCAGACAATGTAAACATCAAACCAAGAAAGATCCAAAGACATAAAGAAGGCCACTACATACTAGTTAGGGGAAAACTTCAAGAGGAAGAGATAATAATCTTAAATATGTATGTGCCAAATTTGGGAGCACCCAGTTATATAAAACAAATATTAACAGAAATAAAAAATCAAATAAGCAATAACACAATTCTAACAAGAGACCTTAATATGGCATTAATATCAAGGGACAGATCAACTAGACAGAAAAACAGCAAAGAAATAACAGAACTGAACCACACCTGTGAACAAATGGATTTAGTAGATGTATACAGAGTGTTTCCTCCAACAACATTAGAATATACATTCTTCTCAGCAGCACCTGGAATGTTCTCTAAAATAGACCATATACTAGCCCATGGAACATGCTTAAGTAATGCAAAAGAATTGAAATTATCTCATGTATGTTATCAGATCATAGCACCATAAAACTAGAAAATAATGACAAAAGAAACTGAAAAACCCCACAAACAAATGGAAATTGAATAATACATCCATGAGCAATCATTGTTCCTAGAGGACACTAAAGAAGGAATTAAACAATATTTGGAGACAAACGAAAATACAAATACATTTTACTGGAACCAGTGTGAGGCAATGAAAATAGTCCTCAGAGAAAAATTTATTGTGGTGAACTCTCACATCAAGAAAATAGAATGACCACAAATAAACAACCTGATGCTACACCTCAAACATCTAGAAAAAGAGGATCAAGTCAAGCCTAAAGCCAAAAGAAGACAGGAAATTCTAAAGGTCAAAGCAGAAATCAATGCAATAGAGGCAAAGAAAACAATACAAGGAATCAAAGAGTTGGTTCTTTGAAATAATAAAATTGGCAGGCCTCTAGCCAACCATATTAAAAAAAAACAGGAAAGAAAAAACTCAAATTCATGCAATAAGGAATGAAAAAGGTAAAATCACTACAGATCCTGTGGAAATACATCAGATCATCAATACCTATTTTGAAAACCTTTACTCTCATAGACTTGATAACACAGAAGAAATGGACAAATTTCTAGAAACATAAATTACCAAAGCTGGGTCAAGAAGATGTAAAACTGCTGAACAACCCAGTTTCCATGAAAGAAATTGAAAATGTAATTAAATCTCTTCTAACAAAAAAAGCCCGGGTCCAGATGGATTCACTGCAGAATTCTACAAGAAATTCAAAGAAGATTTAATGCAGACACTCCTCAAACCTATCAATGAAACTGAAAGGGAAACAGTTCTCCCTAATTCATTCCTGGAAGCAAACATTAATACCAAAACCTGAGAAAGATCCAACCAAAAAAAAAAAAAAAAAAAAAACAAAAAAAACTACAGGCCTGTTTAAAAGAACGGCTTCTTTTAAACAGGTGTGGGGATGCACACCTGAAATTCCAGCCCTGGACATGGTGAAGCAGGAGGATGGAACTGTGGTGATTTAGAGGCCTGGTTTCACGGTAAGTGCAAGGGCAGCCTGGACTAATAGGAAACTATCAACAAAGAAAGATTAAAAGGAAAGGAAAGAAACCCTTTCCCAGCATGCTGGCCCCACTCACATGCACTGAAAGCCTGGAGCTAACCTGGACAGTATTTGTACACTCACTTCCAACGTTTCCCTTATTTTCCTTCTTAAGTGTCATCCCATTCTCCAAAGGATATTTGGAAGTTTTAATATTAACCAATTTAACATGTTCCATGATATAACACTTTTGACTCATGTTTTAAAGGATTTTCATATCGCATTGTAATATTTCAAAATGTTTCATATTTTATTTCTCAAAAACAATTCTACTAATTTTATTGTCCTAATACATAATAATTTGCTAGCTCACCACAAATTTAATTCATCAAATTATTCCATTTTTCTACATTTAATAACTGTAGCAACCAAAACACTATATATTTCCTCATTTCTGATTGCTATTTATTTTTCCCTATTTTAAAACATTTTCTTTACTAATATATCTACTCAAATTTTAGATGTTTATTATAAATAGCCATAATTCTCTAGCTTTAGACACAATAGCTTGCATGTCGATTTTAAGCATTTTTCAGCCTGCTTTTTAAGTTGCTTTGGTTTTATTTTACTGTACAGTTTCTGTTTTTGTTTTATGAGGTAAAACTGTCATATTTTTTAAAAGTTATTACTTCAAAACTTTGAAGTATTTTCTCTGCCAAAAATCTCATAAAGTGTTAATTCTGTTTTAATTTTCTACACTCAGATTATTACATACATATATAAACTCTATCCATTAGGGACTTCTATGGGTATGTAGATATGAAGGAATTATTGAAATTTTCATTCCCTCAAAGATTAGCTAATTTTACAACTATCATTTGTACAATAGTCCCTTCCCTCCAATTACAGAACAACACCATGAGATTATGTGAGTGTAGACATGTACGTGTTTCCCATCAGTCTCTCTGATACACCTGTCTCACTTTATGCACTCCCATGCTGTGTTAATCTCTGCTGCTACATAATATCTTTTTATATCCATAAGAGCAAGCTTCCACTAATTCTTTATATTATTTGATATTCATACATTAAAATATAGCTTATAAAAATTTTAATTTGTTGCATGGTATTTCCTTTTGAAATTTTATTTATAATTAGATGAAATATATAAACGATTAGTGAACAATAGCTATATTAACTATATATGGCTCTTTTTGAACACCTTGAAATTTCATCCTATAGTAACTTGTTACAGGTCAAAGCAAAGAGTGGTGACTTTGTTCCTCTCTGATAAAAGCTTAACTTCAACAGAGCCCACTTAGGGCCAAGTTTCTTGTCAATCAGATGTCTGCTTTTGATAATTATAAAGAAAATCCCAACGTTTTTCTCTCCACTTTCTGACAGTGGCATTAAGCAAACAGAACAATAGAAAATCAGTGGTTGGTATTGGATTTAGACTCTCCCTGCAAACAAAGCAAGCAGTGCCATGCTGAGCTTCTCTGCATTCTCTTGCCCTGTGAACAAGAAAGAGACGAAGCTGATTATGCAGGGTGGTCATGTTGGGGTGTCAGCTTTACTTCTTTCTCAAATACTATTGTCTTTAAATGTTGGTATTGTAAGCATACCTGCTTATTAAATCTTCCCTTTCCTGAAACATTTCAGGTAGACACCCTGAAACATGATATATGTATATTTAAATTTTAATGAGAACTCTAAGCACAGAGATGATTCTGTTAGACCTAATCTGTTTATAAGAAGAGAAGTAACTTTACCTGAATTACTATACATCAGATCTGAGTCAGGTACTTGACATATAATACCACATTTGGACTCTAACTACACTCCAGAAGGGAAGGATGTTTCCCAGTCTGATCTGGAGGTCAGGGAATTAAGCTACTGAAGTCTTTGTAGGATACTTAAGCCAGTTCCTTGACCACTAACACCTTTGATACCTTGATAATGTCCCAGGAAAATCTTTCTGCCTACATATATCTAAATCCTTTTAAGGATGAGTGTCGTGAGTGTCTAGAGCACTCTGAACTCCGGGCAAGGTAAACACGCACGCCTTGTCGGGACACGGGGGGTACAGCGCTTGGAAAAGAAAGACAGGAGAGACACCTTTGCTGTCTGCACCGCGTTACACTGCACTGCACTGCACTGTACGCACAATCTTTATTTTAGGATTCATATATAGTAAACCCGATCAATTCACAGAGCCCAGATAATTAAGTAGTGAAAAGGCATTCTTTGTGGCAAGCTACAACGTGACAGACTACAATGTTTATTCTAAAACTATCTAAGTGAAGTAAATAATCACAACCAGTTCTCACAACTTCTCTAGCCCAGGAAGAAATTCATTAGCTCAAGAATGTTGTTAATTTGTCTGCTGTTAGTGTCACAAAGGGTGGCCAGCCACTTCCTCAAGACTTCTGCAAAACAAAGCCAGCTCACAGTATGGATTCCAGAGGGTGAGGGCTCACTGAGAACAGGCATTCCCGTTCTACCTCCTTCTCGCATACCAGGGCGGCTATTGTAAATTGCAGGTTAGAGGGGGTTGGGCCTACAAAGTGACACCTCATCCCCCACACTTCCTTCCTTTTTATTTTTTAACAATAATTTCCATAAGATCAGGTTATTAATAGCATTTCGTCTTATGCAGTAAAAATACACAAGAACTATGGCAATGAGAACTATAATTAAACTAAGTCCCATGCCACTAAAAGTGTGGGTAATGCTCTGCCAGATTCCTTTGGAATCTAATCCTTTCAAAGATTGAGCAAGCAATTGCGCGAATTGTGCTAGAGATTCATCATCATTTTGCTTTGCAAAATCCTTGTCAATTTGATTATGCAAAGATTCTATTTCCTCCTGGGCAGAGGTGTTTCCATTTAAATACATTCTAATCATTTCCCATTCATGTTCTGTCTGATTATAAGGTCGTTGGGTTATACAGAAAGTAGTTGAATTCCAATCACATTTTAAAAACACTTGATGCTGAAGAGCCAATATTTTTCTACCCATCCATTCAACTGTTTGTTTAAGGAGGTCTATTTGTTGTTGTAGTTTGGCGTTTATTTGCCACTGAGTTAACCAAAGTTCATGAGAATTCTCATGCCATAATTCGACAACATGTTTTTCTTGCAAAGAGGTATGTAAAGCTACTCCTGAGACTGCTGCTAGAGAGGCTACAGTTATCAGACTTAACAGTACAGCAACCACTATTCCAATAAATCTTTTTGTACGTTTTAACAGATGTTTAAAAAATTCAGTAGTAACAGAAATTACCGGGTCTTGAGACCAAGGTCGAGTTAAATTTACAGGCAACCAAATATGAGTTTTTTGTTGTAACAGCATAACTGTATAAGGCTTAGTGAAATTTAGTGTGCTATTTAAGCATGTAAACAATTGACAATTTAAACAAGTACAAGAAAAATGTGTAAAATTAAAAGTTCCCACTAAAAAGACATAAGGTAGAGGTGCACAAACAGTAATATTATACATTTTAAACCTAGTAAAATTATAAGTAGTAGATACAGATCGACTAGTCCCTGAATATGAAACATTGTACAAGGTTACAGGTTGCATAGCGGCTGGGATCTTCCAAATATGATTTTGAAGGTGATGAGGGTATTCTTCGGCTGCAACAGCAGGGTTAGCGATTCCACCATCTCCCCACCACAAGAGAGCCGTCTTTTGTTGAAATATAGGAGCTCCGTCAGTTATTTTCTTTGGATCTGGAAGACTATACACAACAGAGAGATTACATCTTGTCTCATTCCATTCAGCACATCCATTAACGAATTTTCCAAATGGTCCCCAAATAATATACCCATCAATATTTTTAGCAAATTTTCCCATACATAGTTGCCAAATTATGGGATTATAAGAAATATTTTTATAAGTGAATTCAGGGCATACAGGAAATGTATTTGTATCAGGTGCTGTTAAATTTTTCCAGGTAACATTAAAGGTTTGAGCAGCCAAGGCTTGAAGCCTTGTCCTTTTGTTGCCTGCTTTTATTCCATGTTGAATCCAATACTGCCATCCCAGAGGGATGCAAGGCGGTTCCCCAATGCAAATAGGCCTTTGATTACCATAATAAGTAAAATTGAATAGTGTCCCATCATCTTGATTGTGGGGGGTTAAATCAGCCCACGGTGCTGACAAAATTTCTCTAGGTGTGGTATAAAGTAAAATATCACTAGTTCCCCATTTTACAGGTTCTAATAAAGGGGGGTTTGGAATATATGCCCAGTACGAATGCGGAGGTACCTCAGTCCCCGATGCAACGGTGAGCAAGGCACATAAAGCTAAAAACAAGTTTTCGGGGTTTAAAGGCTTTCCTGCTTGAAGGACAAGCCGTTGCCCTTCTATGGTCAATTTCTTTAATTGTCCCCATGTAGGGAGGGGATTTAAATTTGGTCGCTGTGAGCGGCGGGATTTTCTTAGCTGTAATCTGGCCATGGCTGCGATAGGAACAAACTCAGCATCCTCAGCTTCTAGCTGGTTTCGCGCTCGCTTCTGAAGGCACGGTTCCGGTTCCTTGGGGAGTTGTCTCCGGGGCTGGTGAACAGGATCTGGAGACGCGGGTCCTGATCCATCGTCCAGGGACCCACTGCTGAATTCCATTTTCTGTGGAGATATAACCAAAACCTTTCCCCCTATAGAGCAATGTGCCCCTCTCCCATTCAGCCTCTGGAGCTGTTTTAGTCCAAATAGGTTCATTAATCACAAAAGGCTGTTGTTGCTGTTCAAAATGTTTTTCAGCTCTTGTTAATATTTCACCTTGTGGTAAATTGAGAAAATTTAAAATAAACAATGCTTGATGCAGTAATGTTTTTGGACTGTTTTGCAATTTAAACAGTATTGGTATCTGAATATCCTCCTGACTCCTCCTTTTTAATTTTTTAATTTGCAACTTAAGAGTGCCATGTGCTCTTTCAACAATAGCTTGACCCTGGGGGTTATATTCAATCCCTGTAATATGAATAATATTATGGAGATCACAAAATTGTTTAAATGTTCTGCTAGTATAAGCAGGTCCATTATCTGTTTTGATTTTAGAAGGAATTCCCATAACTGCAAAAGTCTCCAATAAATGTACAATAACATTTTTAGTGGATTCTCCCTGTTGAGCAGTAGCCCATAGAAATGAAGAATAGGTATCAATAACTACATGTACATAAGAAAGCCGACCAAAAGAAGGTACATGTGTAATATCCATTTGCCATAATTCATTAGGTTGAGTTCCTCGAGGGTTGACACCTGCGGGAATAATTCTTAAATGTAATGGTCTACAAATAGGGCAGGCTTTTACAATCTGTTTAGCTTTTGTAAAAGGTATCTTATATTTAAGATGCAAATGTCCTGCATTTGCATGATTAAATTGATGTTCTTCAACGGGTGTGGTGAACATAACTAAGGAATCCACTGCATTGTTACCTGATACTAATGGTCCGGGTAACTGAGAATGAGAACGTAAATGAGTAATAAAATAAGAATGATTTCTTTTTTGAACATGTGTTTGTAAATTTTGAAATAAAGACAATAAAGCAGGCTTATTAGAATATAACACAGCTGAATAGATATTTGTCACTACTCCAACAGAATAGGCCGAATCGGCTATAATATTAATAGGTTGGTTATGAAAATCTAAAAACACTTGTAATATAGCAAAAAGTTCATTTTGTTGTACAGAGTTAAAATTTGTCTGACGTACCCAGTAAGATTTTTGAGTCCAATATGCAGCTTTATTTTTAGATCCATCTGTAAATATAGTCAAAGCTTGTGGAATTGGCTGTACAGCTAATAAGGTATTAACCACAAATTGTTGACGTCTAAAAAAATCCCATAATTTACTTTTAGGAAAATGATATGAAAAAGTTCCCATGAAATCTGCTAAAGCAATTTGTAAGGTTTCAGTAATTGACAACAAATATTCCCATTGTTCCTTAGTTAAAGGGATAACTATATTGTTTATATCTTCTCCTATCAAAGTTATAGAACGAGCTCTACCATTCATAATTAAAGCTGCAACCATGTCAATATAAGGCATAACATTTTTAGATTGCTTAGTTTTAGTGAATACCCATTCTACTGGCATAGCATTTTGACCTAAAACTGCAGAGGGATATTGAAAAGTATTAATAATATATAAAGTTAGAGGCAATTTAGGATCAATCCTAATTAAAAATGCATCCTTAATTCGTTGTTCTACAAACTGTAATTTTTGCTCGGCTTTTGTTGTTAAAGAACGAGGGCTGGATGGATCTGAAGAGCCCTGTAGAGTAGCAAACAAATGCTGTAATGCATGGGTAGGAATACCTAGTGTGGGACGAAGCCAATTAATATCCCCTAATAATTTTTGAAAATCATTTAAAGTGGATAACTTATCTCTCCTAATAGACATTTTTTGTGGAATCACCTTTTGTCTAGTAAGAATATATCCCAAATAATGACTAACTTCTTCCTTTTGAATTTTATCCTGTGCTATTACAAGTCCAAACGGAGAAAAATATTGAGGTAAAGTTTTTAAAATATCTTCTAAAACATTTCTATCACTATATGAGAATAAAATATCATCCATGAAATGAGCCGTATAAACCTGAGGCCATCGTGCACGCACTGGTTTTAATGCTGCATCAACATAAATTTGACATATAGTTGGGGAATTTTTCATTCCTTGGGGTAAAGTCCTCCATTGATATCTTTGATAAGGTCTTTGATAATTTGTTTGAGGAATTGAAAAAGCAAACCGTTTTCTATCTTCTGGATGTAATGGGATGTTAAAAAAACAATCTTGTAAATCTATAACATATACAAACCAACCAGCAGGGAGCGCTGAGGGTAAAGGAATGCCGGGCTGAAGGGCTCCCATTTGAATTAAGGATGAATTTACAGCACGTAAGTCCGTTAAAAGTCTCCACTTGCCTGATTTCTTTTTTATCACAAATATTGGAGAATTCCAAGGAGATGTGGATGGTTCTATGTGATGTAGAAAAAGCTGTTGATCAATCAATTCCTGCGCTGCCTGTAACTTTTGAGTAGTCATAGGCCACTGATCTATCCAAATTGGGTCATCATTTTTCCAATTAAGCTTTAAAGGATTCATTTCCCTAGGCTGTAGAAACATGCAAAATATTAAAAATGTATATAAGCTCCCCATTGTTCTAATACATCTCTTCCTAAAATAGAAACTGGTACCTCTAAGATATAAGGTTTAATAACAGCAACTTGACCCTCTTCATTTTTTATATGTATATGCATTGTGGCTTGTCCAATTGTATTTACTGGAGTTTTACTTACTCCTTTTATATTACATGGAATAATAGTATAAGTAATAGGAGAAGGCCAATCAGTAGGTTTAACAATAGTAATATCCGAGCCTGTATCTATAAGAGCCTGAATTTTCTTATGCTCAATAAAAATATTAATAAGAGGTTGTTGTTGAGATAATTTAGCTGTCCACATTACATTAATAGGGTTAGTGCTGCCGAACCCTCCTGTTCGCTGAACAACAGAGGATCCTATTGGGATATAAGGCAGTAAAATGAGTTGAGCTATACGTTCTCCCTTTAATAATTTATAATCTGTAAGTGAGGACATCAGAATTTGAATTTCTCCAGTATAGTCTGCATCTATAATTCCTAAGTGAACAGTAATGCCTTTTTGATTTAAACTAGATCTACCCGTGAGCAAGCCAAAAGTTCCCGCAGGCAGAGGACCAAAAATTCCTGTAGGAATTCTCACGGGAGATTGTCCTCCTCTTAATTCTACATCTTTTAAGGCTGGTATGTCCACTGCGGCACTGTGTTGGGTGGCTGGCTGTAGGGAGAATACGGTAGATTTACCCCATTGATTTGTCCGGGGCCCGGGGTAGGGCCCGTTCTCCCGTTTCCCTTTTGTTCAGCTGAATTAACTTGTTTACTCCTGCATTCACGAGCCCAATGATTTCCCTTCTTGCATTTTGGACATAAGCCAGGAGCTCTAGATCTCTTTTTTTGATCATTGCCTACAAGTTTTGGACAGGCCCTCTTTACATGTCCTATCTGACCACAATTAAAACATTTTAAAGACTGTTCCTTTTTAGATTGCCAATTAGTCCACGTGGTTGCCATGGTCTCAGCAAACAGTTGCATTTTCCTAGATTCTGAATTTAAATCTTTACATTGTTTTATAAAATTGTCAATCGTTCCAGTATCTTTTATTGGAATTAAAGCCCTTTTGCATTCATCATTAGCATTTTCAAAAGCTAACATTTTTAAGAGATGCTCTTGTAAGTCTTGTCCCACTACTGTTTTTTCTATAACATTTTGAAGTCTTGCAACGAACTCAACATACGGTTCATTGGCTCCTTGCAGAACTTTAGCCCAAGATCCATATTCTGATCCTTTAGGCCGTATTTTATCCCAAGCTTTTAAAGCAATATCTTTTAATTGAGCATGAATCTCTCTTGGAGCTCCTGCCTGATGCTCAACAGTATCAAAGAAACCTGTACCAGAGAGCATGGGATAAGAAAGGAGTCTAATATTCGGATCTCGATCGTCAGCATTTTGTCTTGCCTTTTCCGCACAACCTTCCATAAACCACATGTGCCACTGTAAATATTCTGGCTCCTTTAAAAGAATTTTGGCCAAGGCTTTCCAATCATAAGGAGCAAGATTACCATAGTGATCTGCTACCGATGTTATTAATTCTCTAGTGTAATTAGCCTGAGGGCCATAAAGGGTTACAGCCTTTTTTAATTTTGCTAAATCATCCATATTAAATGCTTCCCATCTAGGGGGAACTGCCTCTCCATCTATTGGCTGAGGCCTGATTACAGGGAAAGCAAAGGCAGGCTTTTCCTCATCAGAATCCCCTAATTTTGGTAGATCAGCCAAAGCTAGCTTGGCTTTACTCCAATTAGGGTTAGATGGAGGAGGTGCAGAGGGAATTATAGGCGGGTTTTGCTTAACGGAGAGTTGTTTCACCTCTTGTGTTAAATGTTGTATAGCCTGTAAAATTGGGCGATTGTCATAATTTGATATTGCTGCGGCAGCTAAAGCTGAGTCGGCTGTAGTGGATTTTACTTTTAGTTTGGACGCCTTTTCACTACTTAAAGCGATAGCGTCATTTTGAACTACATTCTGCTCCTCCTCTGTGAGGGGCAATTCCTGAATAACTGGCTTAATTTCTAGTTGAAGATTTTCTACAATATGTTCATCTTCCATAGCTTTTAATAAAGAGTACACAACCGACCAAATAGCCCAAAAACGTAAAGGAATCTTTTCCTCCTGTTGCATAGCCCTTTCTATACTAACCCTTGCCTTCCTCCATACTTCTACATCCAAAGTTCCTTCATCTGGAAACCAAGGATTATATTCTTTAATTGTATCAATACACATATCCAAGTCAGCTGACCTGAGCGATATGCCATATATAGATAATAAATGTTTAAGAATTTTTAAGAAAGGAGAGGAAGCAGATTGTCCCATTTCCCCGTAATAAAATTATACTTACCTTCCTAAGCGACCTTCGGAGTCCCTGAATTCGGGCGCCACTTGTCGTGAGTGTCTAGAGCACTCTGAACTCCGGGCAAGGTAAACACGCACGCCTTGTCGGGACACGGGGGGTACAGCGCTTGGAAAAGAAAGACAGGAGAGACACCTTTGCTGTCTGCACCGCGTTACACTGCACTGCACTGCACTGTACGCACAATCTTTATTTTAGGATTCATATATAGTAAACCCGATCAATTCACAGAGCCCAGATAATTAAGTAGTGAAAAGGCATTCTTTGTGGCAAGCTACAACGTGACAGACTACAATGTTTATTCTAAAACTATCTAAGTGAAGTAAATAATCACAACCAGTTCTCACAACTTCTCTAGCCCAGGAAGAAATTCATTAGCTCAAGAATGTTGTTAATTTGTCTGCTGTTAGTGTCACAAAGGGTGGCCAGCCACTTCCTCAAGACTTCTGCAAAACAAAGCCAGCTCACAGTATGGATTCCAGAGGGTGAGGGCTCACTGAGAACAGGCATTCCCGTTCTACCTCCTTCTCGCATACCAGGGCGGCTATTGTAAATTGCAGGTTAGAGGGGGTTGGGCCTACAAAGTGACACCTCATCCCCCACAGATGAGGAATACCAGTTTGCCCTTTCAAAAATTCCTCAATCCATTGTTGAGTGCTTCTGGTCTCACCAGTTAAAGGCAGATGCAAAACACAGCACTCTATATATCAAATTAGATCCCATTCCTTAGAATTTATGAGTCCTCTGACATGAGGAACAAAATGTCTTATGTCTGTGCTTAGACACAGCTCCAAGGAAGTAGAAGAACCAGTAACAAGTGGCATGGTAAGAATAGCATCTTCACAGATAAGAACTCCTCAAAAAGTGTCTCTTTTTCAAGGGGCCATGTCCTTCAGGATGGGAAAACAAAGGAAAATTGTTTTCCTTTCAGTTGTCAAGGATTTTGCTGAAAAAAATCCCTGGACTACATCCTCCAACCAGAGTAAGTGGCCCCTTCAACATTCAATTCTTGTATCATTGTGTTCCTTGAACACGTCACCTTTCCATTTCTTGGAAAGTGGAAAGAAACCAGAATTGTTAAACTGCTGGGTTTTTATAAATCTTCTCTGCAATTTCTCAGGCTATAGCTGTTCACCATTTGGTTTGATCCAAATTTAGTCCTCCAGAGAATGGCTGGTCCCTTAGCAGGTCTTCCCAAAATCTCATTTCTCTTGATTTTGCTTGAGAGCCGAGCAAGAGATCAAGCCATTCAAGGTTACACCCTCTAATGAGGGCCTGTAGTAACAGGACCGGCTAAGGGATTTGATGTCAGGAGCTATCAACATCCAATCAGTACAAAATTATTTTCTGGCTCCAGCTGACCATGCACTTTTCTTTGCAGCTGCAACTTCATTAAATGGAGGACTGAGTTTCCAACAAGAAAAGGTCAACATTTCCATTTGGGCATTCAAACATCTCCAAGATGGGTTTGAGGCTTTAGTGTTCTATTGATTCAGCCATCCCCATGCTGAGCACAGAACTTTGCCCAGAATAGATGGGCTATGTCAATCAAAGCTCACCAGTGGGGCTATTTATTTTAAGCTTGATTCACAGGGCTATCAAATGCTGAAGCTGAAGGAGACAAAGGTAATTCTTCTTTAGGATAAATTTGTAAATGAAGCTTTCATAACCTATGCATTATGGAAGCTGAAATTTATGAAAAAAGCTTTGAAATAAAAATTTTCCTACTTTCATTTTACCGAGGTTACTAAACACTCACTGAATATAAAAACACTGAAGTAGAGACCTTCAGGGGAGGCACAGACACTATCTTAAAATGATTGTAATTAAATGCCAAGTGACATGGAAATATAAAGCCTCGTTGATCATAGAGATGTTTTATTTAGAATGTAGCTGAGATTAAAACTTTTGCACGTGCAGAACTAAAGGATCTCCTGGAAGAAAGAACAGTTCATCTTGGTGATAAGTTTGTCTTAGTTTTATCAATGATGACAACAGATTCCTAAGTCCATTTTACATTTTTTGTACATTTTATGTCATTTTATTGCATACTAATAATGCTTTTATTTGTAAAGTCTATTTCATATTGTGTGTTTCAGCTTTCCTCAAAGATATAAGCTACAGGACAGATGCTGCTTTTCAGTTTGTTATCAATGCTACAGTATCAGTTTTGGTTTTCCTTCAGGTTTCCTGCTCATCCTCACAAAATAGGTTTTGCTCCAGGATGGACAACATTATTTTCCTACATTCACTTAGAAGATGCAAGACTCTTTGCTGTTTCAAAGTCTTTGTTCTCCAAATTTGCCTTTATATTTCTGTTCCTGGATTACTGGCTTTAATTCTAAACATATTTAATTAGCAATGAATGTATCAAATTAATACTTTATAAAATGACTCAGTCACCTATAGTCATATTATCAACTAAAAGCCTTGTATAAGCCTTTTAATAAAATGTTATCACTTTGCTTTGCATATGTGATCAGATTTCTCATGTTTCTTTATCTCCAGCATCTTGGCCCATTGATTTTATAGGTTTAATATTGTACTTATTTTTTGTGAGGAGGGATGAGGGGTCATTTTTTTCCTCTTGCAGCTTCTTGGTTCTTGTATTCTTTGAACTTTTCATGATAGATGTCTGAGTTCTTCCTTTTCTGAGTCAGAATTTAATACCTACACCTGGCATAAATTATGTATAAATTCTCTTTACATGAAAAATGCATAAATATATAGTGAATCTATATAGTAACTGTGAAAAAAAACTCGTTAAGGCCTTGTAGGTGAACATCTTGTAGCCCCAGAAGAAAAATATGAACAGAGTAACTCATTTCCCCCTTTGGCTTGGCCATGTGACATGAATTACAGTGGCAGCAACTCCTTCCATATTACATGAGTTATGACTAATAACACCAGGAGCTCTTTCTGAGGGGTCTCCATGGTGGCACCTCAGGAGCAGATCTGTTGTCTTTTCTGTATCTCTTTATTTTGCTGGCCTTGCCCACTTTCCTCTGCTGAGTGACTTCCCGGATTCCACGTTGCCTCTAGATCTGATGAGGTCGTGTCATCTGTCTGCTCCATTCAGGCTTCCTTTACTCTAGTGCTGGAACAAGCACTTTCTCTGAGATCTGGAGAGAGCCATATAGAGATGGCAGCAATACTTGCAAAGATCGTGCTAAAGAGTCCATTATACAAAAAGGAAATACAGTCTGGTTGGGACACAGGTCATAGTGACTTGGCACCACAGAAATAAGCCAGGTTCCTTAATTTGATTATATCTTACCCTGTATGACGTCCTCTAGGATGAGTAACAGCTGGATACTGGCTCCCACTCCACTATTCTCAGTACCACCTATAGCACTGTAATCTGTCTGTGACCCTGCCCTGGACCCTATCACAGTGCACAAACATCACACATTTCTCAAAGTAAGAAAATGACTCAGTGTTACATCCCCAAATGGTGGAAGGGTAAGTTCAGATTTCTAGTAGCATGGATACCCCATTGTTGCTGTTTCCTTGTTATTTACTGCAGAATATTTTCAAGCTAATTTTTTCCCCATCATGACCAAAGAGAAAACAAAGCTTGCACGGTAAACCTAATTCTTAACTTCTTCTTGCCCTCCCCCATATCGATCCCAACTCACCTTTCCCCTGGCTCCTTTTCTTCTCCTATGCCTCTGGCCTTTTCATGAGCACATCAGATTCGCAAACATTGTTCAAATGCCTGCAGTGAGCCTGGGGATGAGCAATTTCTATGGACAAAACTAACTGAAGCAAGAGGACTCAAAGTGCTTACTGAGGTATCTGTGAGGAATTCTAATATCTCATTTCTAGTAGAGGAATGTGAGAAGGCTCTGCAGAGGCAGTCTTCGAAGGTGAAAAGGTGGTAACTTGATAATGAGCACCCACTTATTATTCAACTAGATGCCAAAGATATTCTTTAATTGTACATCATGATAAAATTTTATTTTCTTCACGTCTGAGGTGATACACTGCAGCTCATTTCATTAATTCTTACCTAGAGACTCTGACATCTTCTCTTTCATGTCTTAGTATTTATCTTTCTAAGAACTCTCATTCTCTGCGAGGGAATGTAAATTGATGCAAAAGCCTTGCAAAGCAATTTAACATTAATGGATTGGGAGTCTTAAAAATGTTCATACAGGGTTATTATGATCCAGCAATTCCACTTTCAAAAATCTATCCAAACGAAAGAAGCTAAGACATCAGGGAAAATAAATACGCATAAATATATTTGCAGAAATATGTTTATCACACCATAGTTTCCCATTTTGTTGATATGATAAAAATAAAGAGATAATAAAGGAAATTATTAAATGATAACATCCATATGATGGACTGTTATGCAGCCATTAAAATGGTGCTTCTAGAAAATTGGTAACATAAAAAATGTGTATGATATATTATTAGGGGAAAGATGCAAGGTGCAAAATTGTGCATAGAATCTGATCACAGTCATGTAGAACTTGCATATAAAATAGGCCAGATGAAAAAGAAGCAGATTGGGAGGGAGGAAATGTGAACAATAGGATTGTGTGTAATATTTTCACCCTTTTTATCTAATTTGCCGAATATTCTAGTTAGTCCTGAATGATAGATTTTTTTTCTTTAACATATAATATCCGCTAATGTTTTTAAAAGTATGTTTTAATTAAGTTTCTCTTCCTTTGTGCCAGGTAATATTTTGTGCACACTCAGACAGCTCAGATGTCTCCATTTGCTTCCCTTGCTTATCAGATTTGATACCTCATAAGTTTCTCATGTTTAAAGCTTCTCGGCCCACACACCCAACATCATATACAGAGACAGACTCTCTGCCTCTTTCTTCAACATCACTTCCACGCAGCCCACCCACAGAGCATGGAGTCTGGCTACTTTGATATAAAACAAACATACATATTTGTATAACTTGTCTGGTGCTCCTGACCTAATGTATTAAAAGTAAATTTCCAGTTTATTCAATACAAACTCTATTCTCAGTTCTCCTGCTGCTTTCATCTACAGTGACCCTCTCTTTTGGCTACATGACTTGATGACCAAGAAGTGAGAATATAACCTCTTGCTGTCCCACAAAATCCTGGTGCAAGATTTCCATAAACTCCTGCAACACGTATTCAGCAATGCCCATGAATTCTTCCCATCTCACTGACCTTTTTGTCACATGTTACAAGCATTGATATCCCAAGTCCATTACTCCCTGCATGCCTCATGCAACTCTGATCAATCAGCATGACATTTTGTGCAGGTAATTCAACAAGATTGTCCATAAAGCCCCCCTACAGACTGAGCTGCTGCTAAACAATGCATAATAAGTTGGTGGAGTGTTACTTACCTCATTCTCTCATGTTTCTGTCCTATAGAAGAACCTCAGCCTCTAACATTTCATATAATACATTTAACAAATAACAGACATGTACTGAAGACATGGCATGTGAAAAGTTTAGTGACAACTTCATGAATAAAACAAAGGCAAAACACATGCCCATGTATCTTTCTCTCAAAGACTAAAGACTCTTGCAAAGAACATAGAGAGGTTTGGTTATCACCTGAACCAAAAGCATAGCATATTAATTGACACTGAGGGAAGACAGAGGGGTGGTTATGTTTATTAATGCTCTATTTTATGCCAAACACGTACAAATCTTCTATGGAGTAATAAAGAAAAATATTTAAAGAAGTTGGTAATTGCTTCCAAGCGTACTTATTTTCTCAAAAATCTCAGAAAGATAAAGTTGTGAGGGGAGGGAAGAAATTGGGAAAAAACTTCAGAAATATAAGCTTAAGGAACAGAAATTTATATCAATAAAATAAAAGTGAGGTACACAAACAAATGCCACATGAGGAAAAAAGCATTATTTCATTCCTAAGGTGTACCATAAACTTGCTGCATGATGCAAGTAATTTCAGGGTTTCAAAATGTTGATAAGTGTCACTTGACCAGGTCTGAGGAGGTCCCCTAAGATGTTCTAGGGACCTCAACTCACCTCTATCCACAGAGGTAGGATAGGTTTACAAAAAAATTGCTCGATGCATCCGGGAGAGGAAAAGGCACCTTAGACAGAGCTAAGGAAGTACCCAGAAGTGAGTACAGTGCTCTCAGAGTGAGATGCAGTATGATCCAGGGCTGGGGAGATTTACACGATCTGGGGTGTGTTCAAGGCATTTACGCTATGCATTACTAGTGTTGGTCTGGTTACCCATTTAATGAGCTAGATTAGAGAGCAAACGATTTCCATGCGCTTGAAGTTTAGATATCTGCTATCCACTTACTTACCGGTGCTGTTTCCCTGATGATGGAAGTTTATGGGAGGTAAGAGTCAATTTAATTTACACTTGAAAAGCATGGGCCCAATGTATAGGCTTAGAAATGTTTTTTGAATGAGTTTCCAACAAAGGAGAAAAAGCAATGTACCTTCAATAACTTTGCTTCTGGAAGCTGCAATTTTCTCCTTAAAATTAAAATTTCATAATTACATTTTTTGTTGTCCCTTCGGACCTATTTGTGTTTCTTTTGTCCTACTGCATAAGGATTCTAGCAGATACTTTCCCCAGCCAAAATAATTAACTGATAAAGATTGTAAGCAAAACCATTATTTTAAGTGTTTGGAAAATGTCAAAAGGCCACACTGAAATAAAGAAGTATTTGTTCTAAAAATTTTAGTAAATTTTTATAAGAAAAATGAGTCAGTGACATATAAGCCATGACCTGCATTGAGGTGGTATACTGAAAAAGATGGAGGCCCATCACGCCTCATTTCATGGCCTGGTGAGTCACTTCGGAGTGTAGGTTGCCTATATTTTTCATTCCCTCTCATTCCACAGGCCCAGGCTGCAAAGGTTTTATTCTAGTCAATAACAGAGAGAGGTATATGACCAGCTTGCTTGTTTGCTTTCTCTCTCTCTCTCTCTCTCTCTCTCTCTCTCTCTCTCTCTCTGTCTCTGTCTCTGTCTCTTTCTCTCTCTCTAATTTCTGGTTGTCATCAGATGAACACCTTGCCTGTGCCATGGCCTAGCACCATCCACAAGGCCATTTCTGCCTTGGATCCAGTCAACCATGTGTGTAGTTTAACAGGAAGCCAAAATAAACAACTTCTTCTTCATTAAGTTACAGGTGTTGAGCATTTTGTCCAGTGATAGAGAAATCTTTCATACAGGGGATAAAAGGCTACAGACCAGGAGCAAGACAGGATTTGTGGACAGAGAAACTCCACTGCGTCTCAGGAAACTGATTTGAATTCATCTGAATGTGGCAAGCTCTATGCCTATGGTTGCTGAAGGGAATATGAAGACCAAGAGATGAGGTTAGTGGCTCTATAATACACATAAAGTGAAAAGAGCTTATAGAAATTCAATAGAATTGAAGAAATGGGAAAGTTTCGTGTGAGTCCTGCTGAGATTACAGCTCTGAGAGTCAGAAAACTATTCATATGTGCTAGGTTAAATTCACTCAGGAGCTGGCAGAGAAGGACTGAGTCAAGAAATTTCCTTTCATGAGTCTTTCACACAGTTTTGACTAGTTACTGACTATTCCAAGAGAGGCAACCTTGTGGAAACTAGGCTTACATGGAAAATATTACTTATCCCAAGTCAGTTCAGAAGGCTGTGTGGATTTCTGCACCCTTTCAGAAATTAGAGTGAACATCCAATATGCTCTTTGATGACTGTATAGGGAGCAGAATGGCATCAACTTTTCAACCTGTGATAGTCTGCAAGCTAAATGGTAAAATATAAAACAAATTTTGAACAAAAACTGTATGTACAACCTCTGATTAATAGGTAGCCTACATTCACCAAACCCCTAACTGCATGCTAAAGATAAACACGTGCTAAAGATAAAAACAAAGATAAGAACAAGTACTCAGGAGGACATCACTGTCTGGATAGTGCCAGGGATACAGACTTCACAGAATTGTTTCAGCCGTGTCACAAAACAAATAACCAATCAAATGGATGTCCAACAACAATAAATCTCTGAGGGATCAGTATCTCAAACCACTACATCATTTAACACCTACTTTGCAATAAAATACACACAAAATATGAGCAATGATTATATTTATACAATGTTATCTAAAGTGTTCTCTTTTTAACAAAAAATGAGACAAAATCAATTGTTATATACAATCACATGTTGAAGAAATTTATGGGAAACAATCAGATTTGGAAAATCCACAAAGAGCTAAAAATATATTAATGGTTAAAAAGACCTGGGATGAGGTCAGAAGAAAGGTGTCATGAGTAATAATAAGCCCACTATTTCTTTTAAGAAAAATATTCTAAAACTAGATGATGCTGATATTTACATAAACTTACTAATACATTTCTAAAAGGTATTAAAATGTACACTTTAAGTAAATATTTTGCATAACTGAAGTTTCTTTTAAAAAGCTGGCTGTAACTCATGCTAGTTGCATTACAAGTAGCTGCATGATTCACTGTTAGAAGGATAAGAATTTCAGGGAACATAACTAAAGATGAAATAAAGGCCAGGCATGTAAAAATATTTTGTTAGAACAAAAATCTTATTCTGGGATTGGGGAAAACTTTCCACGTTAAGAGATCTACATATTCAAAGACATTAAGATGCAAAAATTAGAGCCTGGCCTGTGCTTAGAACTTCTAAAGGATAAGCTATTCTTACCCTTGGTGCTGATTGGAGAAGAGGTTGTATGGAAATGATTCAGAATCATGAGAAGTATCAAATACCCTGAGACAGATTTGCTTTTCAATCCACATGCTGTCCAAAACCATCAGGAGTATTACAAGGGCAATCAGGATTAAATTTGAATTCCAGAAATATTTTTCTTGAAATACTATGAGAAAAAAATTGATGAGAGTAGATTAGAGGCACACAGAGAGTTAAGGAAGGTATTTAAAAAAATCTCCTCACCTAAAATGATTGACAGTTGTTACGGAGAAGAAACAAGAGACGTCATAAAAGTAAAACAAATGTTTTAATGAGCAACTACATATGAGAGAGAAATAGGAGAATGGTTAGATAAAAAATTTTTATCTTAAGTGTGATCCAGGCCAGGCTGAGACTCCATGTAAAATTTAGACCAGAACAATAAAAGTCACAATATAGAGTAACCCAAATCAATTAAAATGTAAGCCAGTTTCTTTCTGTTATATTTTGAATGCAGATCACAGCAACACAATTTATAGCATGATTTTTTTCTGCCTATTATATTTACAGAGTCTAACTTGTCCACCACTTCTCTCTTCACATGCCCTAAAAATTTTCTCTCTTGTCCTATTCCAAAAATTTTACTTCTCTTTAGCACCCCATTCTCCCATTGTTTTTGTAACCCAAGTGGCCCCAAAGAGCCAAGAAGGGCATGCAGACCTTCATTGATATGTCACAGAGACGCAGAATCAGACAAGTCAAAGAAGGAGTCTTTTCACTGAGGGCAAACACTTGATAATTTGTTTCATCGCACAGGATTCTGACATCAGTTCCAATCCTCCCCTGGAACTATATAATAATGATAAGTTTCACAAGTTCCACTTTCTGGACCACAAAGCAAAGGCAGCAGCCATACTAAAATAATTCATTTGCTTATTTTTAGGAACAGTAGCAACGAAGATGCGAGAGCATTTGGAACCTATTAGAAAGCATTTTTGTCTGCCTGCATCAAGAACTCTTTTCCAGCAAGGAACACTTGAGAACAGTCTATCACCATGGAGTGGAATTGCACAAATGGATGAAATATATTTTATCAGACATATCGGCATAATTTTCTGTAACCCTCAGAAATACTACATGAACCTAGGATTGATGAACAGATATCAAGAATAAAAGATTCCCTATCACACTCAGACTGCAGGTGACTTCCAAATAGCCATAGTTTGGCATTAGTATCTTCAGCTGCCCATTTCCTCAGTTTGAATATTTTAAGCAAATTTCTCTCCAGGAAGTACTGGTCTAACTTGCTTAGACTATGAAGCAGATGGAGTGCCATTTATACTTCAATCAGGAATCCAAATTAAAATCATTGGCTTGTTCTTAATGGGATTAATGGGACCTGTGCAATATATCCTGGCAGCTTGAAAAGCTGCCTCTTATTGGCAAGAGGTCCACGCTATGCCAAGTACACATGGGTATGCCAAGTGGCTAGGTTTACAAATTCTCCACACCAGAAAGTCCACTGTGAAGATGGCATGAGCTGGTGACACTTTTGTTTATTAATGTCAAAAAGTTCTGTAACATGTTTTTCCATTTATTTTATGAAAGTATAAATTATATGCAGATATATCCATATATATGTATATGGATTGAGTGCAAGGCTTTTGCAATAAGCTACATCTACAGACATTTTATTTGTTTAGTTTTGAGGCAGCCTCTTTCTACATATCTACATTGCTCTCATTGGTCTGGAACTTGAAATCTGCTTGTCTCAGGCTCCCAGTCACACACATGTGACACCACAGCTAATATTCATACATTCATGTGCACCATTCTAATTTTGACAAATACAGATAATCACAACACCCTCATAATCAACACAAAACAGAAAATTCTTCTCTATAATTGTGTGCTCAAGTTACTTCTTTGTCTTTAATCTTAAGCAAATATTGATCTGGTTACTGTCCTTGTACTTCTCTTTCTCTGAAAGAAGGTCATATGATGATATGGGCAACGGTTGATATATTGTGTCTAATTGAGAAGTTTAGAAATGTAACTAGGTAATTCAGCAAGGAGTCAGGGTCCTTGCTTTGTAAACATCCTGATCCTGTGCAAGAGGAGGCACAGAGATGGTGTGAGTGCTACACCTACCCTAGCGGATGGTAGCCTGCTTACTACCTAAGGGAGGAAAAGAGAATTGCTCTTCCTGCTTTTTGCTTTTGCTGTTTTTACTGTCTTTTGCTGTACTGAAGTATTGTCTCTTCAGTCCAATTATGTACTGAAACATCCACAAACTGTGAGCTTAATAAACCTTTCTCTCCTTAATATTGAGTGTCAGGTATTTTGTCTCAGCAATGAAAGGTAAGTGACCAAGACATGATGCATATTACTATAATTTACATCTAGAATTTCTCCTAAAGGCCTGTCTGTTGATGTCTTGGTTTCTGTCTTGATGTTATGGATTAGGTCAGAAGCTCTCCACACAAAAGTCTCATGCAACCATAGATGTGATTGAATCTAACATTTGCGATTGCTTCATTTTCTGGCACTGGGACTGGTGGTGTGAGTGCTACACCCATCCAGGGGTGGAGCCAGTATACAGTGTAATGGTAGAAAGAAGATGTATGTTTCTCTCTTTTGCTGTTTGTGCTTGCTTTTGTGGTCACCATGAACCCCTGACCCTCAGCCGTGTCATTTTGTCTTGGAGCCAACTGAATACGTACTGAAATCTCCAACCTGCAAGAAATCAACCTTCCCTTTCCTAACTTTGGGCATCTCTTTGTAATAAATTTCTCTAAGCTGTTTGTATTAGTGATAGAAAACTGACTAATACGGAGGCAGTGTGCAGGATTGAGGGTGGCTTATTTTGCTGAGCAAAACAATTTGAAAAGAATCTATTTAGTTAGGTGTAACAATTCTTCCACCAATTTGATATACCACAGTTTATCTATTTCTTGGTTCATGAACATTCTAATCTGTTCAAAGCTTTTAGTGATTATGAATAATCACTACTATAGCAATTATATGTGAATATAAAATTTTTAATGTGACTAAATATCTCAGAGTGGATATTTATAACCTAATTAAAAATCTGCCTAAAGATTTTACAAATGTGTTGTAGTATTTTGCATACAACTAAGAATATATGAGCATTCTAGTTGCTTCATGTCCTTACTGACACTTGCTTATATTTTATTATATTTTATGTTACCATTTTAACCTGGAAAATAGGTTTCATTGTTTTTCCCTAATGACTAATTTTATTAATCATCTTTTCATATATTTATTTGCTATCTATATATTTTCTTTAGTGATATGGCCACTCATATTTTTTCAGCTTTTTAAAATACAATATTCTAGGGTTTTTTTCTTTTGTCTTTGTTTTATTTTTCTTTGTGCTGCTAGACATAAAACCCAGAATCTAATACGTGTTAGGCAAGTACTCTAACACTAACCTCCATTCCGAGGTCCAAGTTTTTAAATTAGGGAAATTTAAAATTGTTTAGGTTTTACGGGTACAAAACCTGTAATAAATATGACTAAGAATATTTTCATGGGGGCTGGGGATTTAGCTCAGCGGCATAAGCACCTGCCTTGCAAGCAGGCAGTCGTGAGTTTGATCCCTGGTACCGATAAAAAAGGAAAAAGGAAAAAGGCAAAAAAAAAAAAAAAAAAAGAATATTTTCATGGTATGGAATATTTTCATGCTTTTTCTTTCATTAATCTTGATTTTTCAGAACAGAACAATTTAAGCAACATACTGTTTACCACAAGTCAATTTGACATAACGGTAGCTATCATAGTGTCTCTTTCCTTGAAATATTTGAGTATATTTTCATATAGTATAGTATCACATATAAAAAAAGACAACGTTCAAGAGAATGAAAGTATTACAGGGTATTTAGAACCAATTAACAGAAAATGAACAATGGTTGCTATAAAAAACAATGGTTGTCTATAAAAAAAGGTTGTCTATAAAAACTTTGATTATACTGTCACATAAAATAAAATCCAACAAGATACAACATGATAAAACCAATGGAGATAGAAGAAAAAAAGCTTGATGAGACTTTGAAACAAGATGATATTAAATCATCACTAGCTGTTATATTGTCTTGTTTTCTTCAGAATAGCTGTTCATACCATCACAGACAATAAAATCAAACAACCCAGAATAAAACCATTTCAATTAATGAATGAAAACATTATAAAAGTTCAAAGCAATATAATGAGGAATCATGGTTACCACATACTTTTATGTATTCTTACCATTTCTTACACTAGGGAAACTATTCAGTATTAATACGTGTGAGATTGATTTATTTTGCTTATGAGTACGGTATCAAGCTATGTCCATTTATTTATAAATATCTCAAAGTGATCATTCTTTATGGCTGAGTAATACTCCATTGTATAAAAATACAACGTTTTTATCCGTTCCTCAGTTGATGGACACTTAGGTTGTTTCCAAGGTCTGTCTACTACAAATTGTGCTGCTATAAACATGGGTGCACATATATTACTGTGGTATGATGGTATTGGTTCTTCTGGGAATATGCCTAGAAGTGGAATAGGTGAACCAAATGGTCTTCCAATCCCAGATTTCTGAGAAATCTCCAGACTGACCTCCACAATGGCTGTACCAGTCTGCACTTCAACCAACAGTGCAGGAGAGTTCCTTTTTCCCCACAGCCTCTCCAGAATTTGTTGTTGGTAGATTTCTTGATCCTGGCATTCTTTCTGCAGTGCAATAGAATCTCAGTGTGGTTTTAATTTGCATTTCTCTAATGAGTAATGATGATCATTTATTCATGTATTTATTTTCCATTTGTATTTCTTCATCTGAGAATTGTGTATTCATCTCAGATGCCCATTTTTGCATTGAATCTTTGAATTTTGGGGTTCTGTTTTTTTTTAATTCTTTATATGTTTTAGACAGAAATCCTTTGTCTGAGTGAGAGTTCACTAAGATTGTTTCCCAGTTTGTAGTTTTTCTTTTCATTATGCTAGAGATTTCCTTTAACGTGTAGAAACTTTTTAATAAGACATGATCCCAGTTGTTGATTCTGGGAAGTATTTCCTGTGTGATATGATTCCTTTTCAGGAATTGTCTACCTACTCTTATGTCTTCAAGTTTTTTACCAAATATACCAATATTAATAATCTATATTCCAATAGATTTAGTTTTTATGTTTTAATATTCAAATCTTTGATCAATTTAATTTAGTACATAGTGATAGGCATGGGTCTAGTTTTAGTTTTCGGCATATGGAGAGTCATTTTTTCCAACACCATTTATTAAAGAGACTGTCATTCTTCGGGTGAACATGTTTGGCCCCTTTATCAAAGATAAGGTGATTGAGTGTGTATGTAGTTGTGGTTGTATCTTCTAATCTATTCAATTGATCTTCTGCTCTGTTTTTATTCCACTACCATACTGATTTTACTACAGTTGCATTGTAGTATAACTTCAAGTCAGGGATTGTGATGCCTCCTGCCTTGAGTTTGCTCCTTATAATTATCTTTGTTATTCTAGGTCTCTTCTGGTTTCAGGTGAATTTTAGGAGTGATTTCGCTAGATCTATGAGGTATGTTGATGATATTTTTATTGGGGTTGCATTGAATCTGTATAATAGTTTTGGGAGAATGGCCATTTTCACAATATTTATTCTTCCTATCCATGAGCAAGGGATGTCTTTCCATTTTCTGAGATTTTCTTCAATTTCTTTTTTCAGTGTATTATAATTTTCCCTATATAGATCTTTCACTTCTTTCATGAGAATAATTACTAAATATTTCATTTTTTTGGTTGCTAGTGTGAAGGGTGTGGATTCTCTTATTTCCTTGTCTGTGATATTTTGTTAGTTTTTAGAAATGCTGTTGATTTTTGAGCATTTATTTTGTATCCAGCTACATTGCTGAATTTATTTATTATATCTAGGAGTTTTTCAATGGAGTTTTGGGGGTGTTCTATGTAGAGTATAGCATGTCATCTGCAAATAATGATAATTTAACTTCTTATTTTCTTATCTTTACCCCTTTTATTTCTCTCTCTTGTCTAATTGCACTAGCTAGTATTTCCAGTACTATATTTAAGAGGAGCAGTGATAAGGGACATCCTTGTCTTGTGCCTGATTTTAAGGTAAAGGCCTTCAGTTTTTGGCCATTTAGTATATTAGTTGTTGGTTTATCATCGATGGCCTTTATCATATTGAGGTCAAGACCATCTATTCCAACTTTCTGTAAGGTTCTTAGCATGAATGAATGTTGGACTTTATCATAAGCTTTTTCTGCATCTATAGAAATGATCATGTGATTCCTACTCTTGCCTTTATTGATATGGTAGATTACATTTATTTGTTTACATATATTTAACCATCCTTTAATGCCTGGGATGAATCCCACTTTTGCATGGTGTATAATTTTCTTGATGATTTGCTGCATCCTATTTGCCAATATTTTATTGATGATTTTTGCATCTGTGTTCATTAGGGAGATTGGCCTGTAGTTCTCTTTTTTAGTTGGGTCTTTCTCAGGTTTTGGTACTAGAGTAATATTTGCTTCCAGGAATGACTTAAGAAGGATTGCTTCCCTTTCAATTTCATTGAAGAGTATGTGGAGTGTTACCATGAAGTCTTTCTACTTCTTGTAGAATTCTGCAGTGAATCTGTCTGGGCCTAGGCTCTTCTTTGTAGGTAAGGACTTAATTACATTTTCAATTTCATTAATTAAAATTGGTCAACCGTTTTACATCTTCTTGACCTAGCTTTGGTACTCCATGTGTTTCTAGGAATCTCTTCTGTATAATCAAACCTACGAGAATTGAGGTTTTCAAAATAGGTGTTGATGATCTTCTGCATTTCTACAGAGTCTGTAATGATTTCACTTTTTTCATTCCTTATTGCATGAATCTGAGCTTTTTCTTCCCTTTTTAAATAAAGCTCCCTAGGAACTTATCAATTTTATTTACTCTTTCAAAGAATCAACTCTTTGATTCATTGATTCTTTGGATTGTTTT
Organism: Cavia porcellus; assembly: GCF_034190915.1. NCBI lineage: Eukaryota > Metazoa > Chordata > Mammalia > Rodentia > Caviidae > Cavia > Cavia porcellus. The sequence continues at coordinate 97,281,741 of NW_026947487.1, forward strand.
CTTAGTCTCTATTGCATTGATTTCTGCTCTGATTTTTATAATTTGCTCATTCCTTTTGACTTAGGGCTTGATTTGCTGTTCTTTTTCTAGATGTTTGAGGTGTAGTATCAGGTTATTTAATTGTATTCTTCGTTTTTCTGATGTGGGAACTCAGTGCAATAAATTTTCCTCTGGGGACAGCTTTCATTGCATCCCTCAGATTCCAGTAAGTTGTTTTTTTTTTAATTTTATTTAAGGAGAAAAATTTAAAAAGCAGAAAAAGGGTACAAGTTATACAGAATTTCAGAAAAAAAATAAACAGTAGAAAATCACTAGTCAATGGATTACATATTGTCTTCTTAGAAATATTTGTTCAAGTTACAAAATTAAAGCATATAAAGTGGACATTCAAACAGTGAGACTACAAATAGTTCTGTTCAATGATTCAACAAAACTTAGTAATATCATTGTCTATCTTATACACTTAAATATACGTGCTGTTATGTCATTTAGAGCACTTTCTTTTCCTCTCTTTTGTACAATGACTATTACACATTTTGAGTTTTATTGCACGCACAGTTCTTATTAGTTTTTTTGGAAGAGAGTAAAACCAAATGTGACATAACAGAAAAGAGTCAGTGAAATCAAAAGGGTACACATAATAGATAATGTAAAAGCATAATACAAGGTGATCAACAATGGTTACCATAATGCCTCCTGCTATCTCAAATAGAATTGCCTATATCATCAGTTATAATAAAATTGAACACAATAGTAAAGAACAAAACCAACAAAACCAAAACATTGGAGACATTACAGGTCTTCAAAAGTAGATAATAGTCAACTGGAATGGGCACCATAATGAATCCCACTATTTTCACAGCTGTTGCCTAAACTTTCAAACCTGGTACTATCAAGCAAAACAGAATAGAGGAACATCAGTCAAAATAAGATGGTGAGAGCAATACAGGGCTTCAAATCAAGTTAATAGAAAATCAAAGTGGGTTACTATAATATATCCTGCTTTTTTTTATTTTTCCCTTGATTAAAAGGGTAAAATTTTAAAAATAAATAATAAATTGGAGATTGAGATAAAAGAGGGCATAACAACAAAATAGCACAGATCAAAAGATAACCATTTAAGCAAAATAGTGTTTCACCACAAGATAATCCCGACATAAAAGTTCTTACCATATTGTCTCTTTCCTTGAAATCTTTGAGTATAACTTCGTATACTCTAGCATCAAATATATCAAAACAATGTAAAACCATTCAAGAGAATGACAGTGTTACAGGGTATTTAGAATCAATTAACAGAAAATGAACAATGGTTTCTGTATAATCTCCTTGTCTATAAAAGTTTTTGTTTATAGTATCACATATAATAAAATCCAATAAGATGCAACATGTTAAGACATATGGAGACAGAAGAATCAAAGATTGATGGGACTTCAAAACAAGATGATACTAAATCAGCATTACCTATTATGATGTCATTTTCTCCAAAATAACTGTTCCTATCATCCAATCTACTCTGCCTCATTTATGTGGAGCTCTTTTCTGTCATTAGTTGTTAGTTTGTCTTCTTCATTTTGTTTTCTGCTCCATTCATTGTGGCCTCTCTGCCACTATTTCTGGATTCTTCATATTTTTCTTTTTTAGAATATCCTCAGTATTCTCCATAGCATTGAATTGGTGTTTGCATATTCCCCTAGTTCCTCTTTATCCTGGAAGCACCTTGTTTTTCCATCAATTTCCAGGGATAGTTGTGAAGGATATATCAATCTTGGCCGGAGGTTATTATCTTTCAAAGCTTGAATTATTTCCCCCCACACTCTTCGTAATTTGATGGTTTGTGCCAAGAAGTCTGCTGTAATTCTGATGGGTGTTCCCTTGTAAGTGATCTGTTTCTTGTCTCTGATGGCTTTTAATATTCTGTTCTTATATTGAATTTCTGGTATTTTGATTATTATATGTCTCAGTGTAGCTCTGTTTGGGTTGTAGGTGGCTGGGGTCCTGTATTCTTCATACATCTGAGTATCTTTACCTTTCGCTAAATTGCGAAAATTCTCCTGGATTATTTCTGTGTGTAGCTTTTGTAGTTCATTTGTTTGTGTCCCTACCTCTTCTTTTGTGTTCTTAATTCTTAAGTTATAGATCCTCTTATCATCTTCTAGCCTTTGTATTGTTGCTGTTTGTTTTTTTGTTTTTTTAAGAAGTTTTTCATTTCATGCTCCCATATTACAAATCTGCCCTCCAGTTCAGATAATCTATCCTTAGTTTCCTTCAAGCTGTTATGCCAGTTTTCGATAGAGTTTTTAGTTTCCTGGTAATCTCCTTGAACCTGCTTCACGTATTCTATGTTTTCTCTATTTTCTCAATCAAACAATTCTCCCTGCTTTTTCTGTTCTTCCATTTCACCATCTGTTTTTTCCTGGGTGGTGCTTACATTTCTCTTACTATTCTGCTTATGTCTTGCTTCAAGTCATTAATAACTTCATTCCTGAACTTGTCTATGAGACTCTGAAGATAGCACTTTATGTCTATTGGTGCCATGTCTGCTATTGCCTGTTTCTCAGGATTGGGGGCCGAGGAGACTTTCTTGTTGCTCCCTCTTCCCATATTCTTTGTTCCTTATATTTGCAAGCCTATATAGGAGGCCCAGCTTCCTTCCCTGTAGGCCACAGTCTGATTGAATTGCTATGGATAGGTGTTCCCGCCCACCGCAGCGCACCAGGGAGTTGCAGACTGTGCAACCTATGCGGAGCCCACCCCTCCAGGTCAACCTATCAAAGGCTTGACCACTAGGGTGCACCTCCAGGCGCTGGCACCTGGATTGTGCTAGCCTACTGGGTCTCAGCCAGCAGCATCACATAGGCTAGGCACTGCTCACCAATCCTGCTTGAGAGGGGGATATGTGACTGAAGTCACTACAGTGTCCTGTTCAAGTCTGCCCAGTCCCAGAATGTCCTCTGTTGGAGCCTCCTACACAGTGGAAGAGTCCCAGTTTCCATCAATTACCTCAGGTCAATGCACGGCTCCCCGCCCGTCCCACTCTCAAATCCATTCACTGATTCCTGTTCTCCGAGCTTTTGCGCATCTCTCTCTCTGTCGAGCCGATTCAGACACAGCAGCGGTGGCAGGAAACCCAAATCGCAGCTTCCAATGGCACGGGCTCCAGCTTCCACACTGAGGTTTTATCTGTTCCTGTTATAGCACCAGGATTGCATTCCCAGTTGGTTTCCCTCAGCCCAGTTTGTTCTTGGTTCAGCAGGGTATACCTCCTCTTGCTTAAGATTCCTCACCCCGCACTATTCTTGGATTCTAAGCTGGGTCTCTCAGAGAGCCTCCGTAGCTGCTGCTAGCTGTCTGCAATGTTCTCCCGGAAAAGATTCCATTAAGTTGTATTTGTGTTTTTGTTTGCTTGTAGCTATTGTTTAATTTCTTCTTTAATTTCCCCTGTGACACCCTGATTACTCAGGAGTGTGTTATTCAGTTTCCATGTGTTTGTGAGATTTTTGCTGTATCTTTTATCATTAATTTCTAGTTTCATGCTGCTATGATCCAATAACATGCAAGGGATAATTTCAACTCTTTTGCATTTACTTCAATATGTTCTGTGGACTAATATATGTTATATTTTAGAGAATTTCCCATGTACTGCTGAGAAGAATGTGTATTCTAATATTTTTGGATAGAACACTCTGTATATGTCTATCAAGTCCATTTGTTCACAGGTGTGATTCAATTGTTATTTCTTTGCTGATTTGCTATCTAGTTGATCTGTACCTTTGTGTCAATGGTGTGTTAAGGTCTCCTGTTATAATTGTGTTATTGCTAATTTGGTTTTTAATTTCTATTAATACTTGCTTTAGATAACTGACTGCTCTGGAATTTGATGCATACATATTAAAGATTATTATCTCTTCCTCTTGAAGTTGTGCCCTAAGCAGCATATAATTACCTTCCTTATCTCCTCCAATCATTCTTGGTTTGAAGTTCACATTGTCTGCAAACAGAATAGCTAACCCACTTTTTTTTTGTTTGTTTGTTTGGTATCCTGTTGCATGTAGTATTGTCTTCCATCCTTTGACTTCCAGTCTGTGAGTATCCCTTTGGTTTAGATGGGTTTCTTGTAAAGAGCATATGATTGGATATTGTTTCTTGATCCATTCTGCCAGTCTGTTTCTTTTAATTGGTGCATTGAGACCATTTACATTAATGGTTACAACTGTTTTATGTTGGTTTATTGTTCACATGTTATCTTTCTGCTGTTGCATCTTTATCTTCCCATTCTGATTGTCTGCTTTGCTTAGTGGTTTTTTCCTAAATGTATCTAAACTGTCTTTCAGTATTCTTTGCAGGGTTGGCTAGGTGATCATAAAGTTCTTCAGCTGTTCTTTGTCATGGGAGTATCTTATTTCTCCATCAATTTTGAAGGACAGTTTTGCAGGGTACATCTGTATATGGTGGAAATCATTTTCCTTTAGGATCTGAAATACTTCATTCCATGCTCTTCTTGACTTTATTGTTTGTGCTGAGAAGTCTGATCTAATTCTGTTAGGTTTTCTTTTATATGTGATCTGTCTTTACTCTCTGACAGCTTTTAATATTCTATTCTTATTTTGGATTTCTGGTATGATGATCATTATATGTCTGAGTGTATTTTTATTTCGTTGTAGCTATTTGGGGTTCTAAATGCTTCACTGATCCACAAGTCAGTTTCCATTCTCATGATTGGGAAATTTTCAACTATTACTTCCTTAATATTCTCTTCACATCCTTTATGTTGTCTCCTTTTTTGTTTCTCTCTGTCAATCTTATGTTGATTTTCTTTGCATCATCTTGTAGCTGTTGAATTTTTATTTCCTGATTCCTTGTTATTTTTAAAAGATCTTTCCTTTCCTGTTCACTAGGTGCAATTTTGTCTTTGATGTCTGAAATTCTATCTTCCCCTTGATTGATGCAGTTTTTACAACTTTCAATGGAACTTTTGATTTCCTGTGTATCTCTTTGCACATGCTTCATGTATTCTGTTTGTTTATGACATTGTTCATCCAGGGATTCTATCTTTTTGTTTAGTTCCTCCAATTTTTTAATTGTATCTTCTTTAGATATGGTCAGCATCTCTTTCATTTCTTTTATCATTTCTTCTTTTACCTGAGAGATTATTTTAGTTTGAATTCCTTTAAAGCTTCCTGTAGTTGCTTCTTTACTTCCATTACTATTATTTCAGGTTTTCCAGGTGTATGGCATATGTTTTCTTCTATGTACATAGCTCTGAAGGTTTCTTGGGATGGACTGGAGGCTTGAGATTGTATTTTGGTCTTTCATTTTGTCATTTTCCTATATTTCTGTTTTTCAAGTGTTATTCCAAGTCTTCCCCAGTGCCTGCTGGAAATCCTCTTCTATGTTCCCATACCCTGGGACTCTTGCCACCCAGTTCCCAGGATTAAGAGAGGGTCACTAGGTGTGGGGTATGCAGGCCCAAGCCCTACCGAGCTAGTTCAGGGTGGCAACAATCCTTGATGTTCCCTGACCTGCGAGAGCAAGGATCTTAAACTCCCTCCTGGGGCTCAGGATGGTGTGGGAACTCTCACCACAGGCTGCCCAGTCTCCAGAATTGAGGAGGCAAGCAGGCCCAAATCCCCAGATTCTGAAGAGGATGGCAGGAAGCTGGGAAGTTGGTACAGGCAAGCCCAAGCCCTGCTGAGTAGGTTCAGTGCTGCAGGAAGCCATAAAGTTCCCTGGCTGGCAGGATCTAGGATCTTAAACTCCCTCCCTGTGCTAGGGATGGTGCAAAGACACTCAACCCAGGCTGTCCGATCTCTAGAATTGAGGGCACAGGCAGCAAGTACAAATTCCTCTTAATCATTTTTAAGAGTTCTAAATTTTGATGGACTAAAATTGATTAAATGTTTCCTGTTATGAATTAAGTTAAAATATTTAAAGAGGAAAACTTAAAAGCTTAGTTTACATTGATTTTTCCCATAAAGCAATTTACCACATTAGAAAGAATGAAATTGACCCCCATCTGTACCACACACAGATTAACACAAAAGCAACTGAAGACCTACATGTAAAACTTGAAATTGTAAAATGCCTATAAGAAAACACAGGGGAAGAAGGCTCCTTGATATTAACTTTTATATTAACTTTTTTGGATCAGGCAAGAAAAATAAAAATAAACAAGTAGGAAGTTCAATGTAAACCATTTTCTCCAATAACAGAAACATCAAACTGAAATGGTAGTCTATAAGTTAGCAGAAAATATTTTTCAAACTGATATATTCATAAATTTGATAAGAGCTTAATGTCCACAATATATAAGAACTTGCACAACTCAGTAGTAGCAAAATAAACAAATCAGTCTTTCATCCTTCCTTGCTTCCTTCCTTCCTTCCTTCCTTCCTTGCTTCCTTCCTTCCTTCCTTTCTTCCTTCCTTTCTTCCTTCCTTCCTTCCTTCCTTCTTTCCTGCTTTTGTGTGTGTGTGTGTGTGTGTGTGTGTGTGTGTGTGTTACCTGGGATTGAACCTACAGTTTTCTTAAGTCAATCAAAGCTTTCCAACTTTTTTATCCAATTAGAAAGCTCTGTGATTCTGAATTTTCCAAAGTTCTAGAGTCTTTTTGCAAGCTCGTAAAAATAATGAGAGCCTCAGAAAACTCTTATACCTGTTCTTATACCTGTTCTTGAGCTACATCCCCAGCCTATTTTTTTTTTTTTTGGTGTTTTTTCTTTTTTTTTTTTTTTTTTTTTTTGTGTGAAAGGGTCTTGCTGAATCACTAACTGTGCTTACCTAGTTGTAATTAAACTTTTGGAGTTGTACTTATACTTTTGTAATTTATTTATAATCATTAGTCATTTGTTTATTAATGCTTTGCTGATTTATATAAGCCAACATGATGTCCAAGATGTAACCCCTTTTGCTGCTCTCTCTCCTGCAAATATTTATTGTCCTTTCTTTTAACCTTTCAATTTCATTTGACTTTATCCTTACTGTCATGTGATTTAAATATCCACACACTACATATCTGCATGATCAGCTACTCACACTTTCTAAGACCATTATTCAAAAATCCTTTTCTAACCCAGACATTCCCTGGATGAAACATTCAAATCATAAACAATTTCTCTCAGTCTGGCAATCATTTTTGCAACTTCAGTTTTTTACTACTTACCACTGTATAATTGCATATAATTTTTAAGCATTACTATGTACTTTGGTATATACATATATGCATATATATATATATATATGTGTGTATATATATGTATATATTTAAATGATTAGTCATGAAGAAAAATTTTATTACTTCTTCCTTCCCTAATGAGATGATATTGCAGTACATTTTTGTTAAATAATAATGGAGTTGAACATTCTTATATTTTCTATCTCACTCTCTTTAATAAAAAGGCTACCAAGATGATGAGAATTTCTAACTTCAAGAGTATTTACCCTGCAGAAAGTGGACGTAGCCTGAGTTCAAATGACTTTTCAGAGTCCACATGAAAGATTAAATCCAAATGAAGAGATAGTAAAGTGAATAGGAAGACATTTACTACTCCACTTCCACTCCCAAGTAAGACAAGGACATGCTGTCCATTATACAGAGCTGATCCACAATTTACTCTTGGGCAGGATCTGAAAGTACTGGGCTTGTGTTGCACTGGGCTAAGTCAGGAAGCACTCAAGAAAGGACATTTTGTTTACTAACTCTGATCCCTAAGGGGTACTTTTGCATCCAACTGTGGCAAGCCTGAGTGAGGACCTGAAGGGAATATTTTAACAGAATACTAAAGCAATTACGCTGAATACAAGTATCCTGCATGTAACATAAAAACATTCACAATTTAAAAGTTAAATAATGGGACAGCATGCAAAATTGAATATTATTTAACTACCTACATTAAATATCAGAAAAATTATATTTCAGAGCATAAAACAGCACTGCTGAACCTATGGTATGCATATTGTTATGTTTTTCTTTTAAGTAAAAGTATGTTAAGGGAAAAGTGTTTGTTTGTTTGTTTGTTTGTTTGTTTTGAGACAGGGTTTTGCTTTGTAATTTAGGCTGGCCTTGAACTTCCTGTGTAGCCCAGGCTGGCCTGAACTTGCATCAATCTTCCTGCTTCAGACTTCAAAGTGCCAGAATTACAGGTACTTCAGCCTCACCATATCCTGCTGTAGAGTTGTCTTTTCCCTAAACTGAAGCCTCAGTATTCAGGTTCAATTGCAGCATTGTTCCTTTGAGATAAGTAAGTGGGTTTTGGGTTGCAGTGTGGCACTCAGTCTCTCAAAACTTTGCCATTATGAACAAAGTGTTTAAAAAGGTATTATATTATATAGGTATATTTAAGAGCAATAGTACAAGCATATACCCAAGAACTTGAGGAATATTTAACAAGATACATAAAATGTCACACCATAAATAAAATCACAAAAAACAAATCATTTTATTTGATCACAAAGTAACAAAGTAACACTCAAAATTATAAAGGTACAGCTTGGTGGTAGTGCACTTGTCTACTATGAGGGAGGCCCAGGGTTAGATCTCCAGTTCTGCAGAATAGAACAGAACAGAATAGAGCAAAGCAAAATATAACAGAACAGAACCTAACTAAAAAACAAAACAAACACAAAAAAGAAAACAGAAAATTCTCAGTATCTGACATGGGATAAAGAGCAAATCAAAAAATAGTAAAATAATTTAATCTGAATGAAAATGTCAATCTAACATATCAATATCTTGGGTGCAAGTAAAGCAAATCTTAGATGGAAATTTTTAGCTTTAAGTAGTCCTAAAAAGACAAAAGAATGTCTAAAATGAATATCTTAAGTTTCTATGTTAAGAAATCTGATAAAGAATATCAAAAGAAGTGTAGAATAAGTATAAAGGAAGAAATAAACATACAAGACATCAACGAAATGGAAAAAAATAAAGTCCACAAAATCAAGTTTTACTTATTAAAACAAATTAAGTTTCTAGACAGGCTGTTGAAAAACAAATACATCTGCTAGTGAAATGACACAAAACATCAATATTAAGAATATAAGTATGGACACAAGTCCTATGAATGTCCTACATGCATTAAATGAGAAGATATTGTGATACCCTCATCATTAATCTAATAATATGGATAAAATAAACAAAAGCTTTGAAAGACATGGACTGTTAAAACTTTCCCAATAACATATAAGAAACCTAAACAGATTAGTACTTAGTAAATACTCAAAACTGTAGTAAAACTTTCTCAGATAATAAACTCCAAGCTCAGGAGGCTTCACTGGTTAATATTAACAAAGTGGAAAGAACACAAATTCTACATGAGATCTCCCAGAAAGCAACAGAGGAGGGACCATTCCTGAAATCATTTTAAAAGTATAGAATCATTCTTATCCTGTATGAACACAAGATTTTTTTTTTTTTTTGTCTTTTTGAGACAGGGTCTCGCTATGCAGTTCAGGTTGGCCTTGAGCTCACTTTGTAACCCAGGTTGGTCTCGAACTCACAATGATCCTCCTGCCTCAGCCTCCCAAGTGCTGGGATTACAGGCATGAGCCACCACACCCGGCTCTCACACAAGATATTTTAAAAGTTCAAAGGAAGTCCCATGTACTTCATCAATATCAGTGCAAAAATCTTCAATGAATTTTACTAATCAAATATAGCAACACATAAAATGGGTTACTCTATATCATGATCAAGTGGAATTTATCTCAAGAGTTAAAGTTTGGTTGAAATTTAAAAATTAAATAATGAAGTGTTTTAGTATGTGACTTCAAAATGAGAACCCACAAATAGACTTTTTGTAAAAGTGTCACATTAATTTAATACAAATGGTCTATTTTTCATAGAAACTTTCTTAAGGATAACTTTGAGAGTGACTACTACAGATAGTATTTTCAATAAATGGAACTTCATCAGTTGGATTCCATATGAAAACATTTCAATCCTCATGTCACACAGCATGTGAAAATTAATTTGAAAAGCTTACTGCAAAGCCAATGATAGAAATCAACTGAGAAACTATTATAAGGATTTAATGACAATTTTTAGTATAAATTAGTAAAAAGACACAAATCTAATATCAAACATCAAATTGCAAAAATGTTTCCAACAAATGTTAAACATCATGTTCATAATATTAACAAAGAAACACTCATAAATATAAAATAAAAATCACCTAACTTACCTCAAAAGAAGTCAGAGAGTGTTCCAAAGTAGTACTTCATAGAAGGATTTTAACAAATGTAAGACATACAGACTTTAATAGAAACCCAATAAATAGAAAACTTGACTGTAAAATGATTGAATCAGCAAACATGTTTTAACATATATAGTTATATGCATTGCTGTTGAAGGTATAAATGAACGATTTTTTTCTAGAAAGAATTTGAAAATATGTATTTAAAATCCAAAAGAAATGATGTTCACAAGCTTTGATTCCAAACTCTGCTTCTCCAAATCTCAGTTGTTGGAATCCATCCAAAAAAAATAATCAGAGCTGAGAACATTGCTTTATGAACAGATACATTAATCTAAACACTCTGTATAACATTATGAGGAAGTAGTCTATTCATAACTGCTTTTTTCTATGTCCTTTGTAATTACAGGTTTTAGTTTCATATTTGTATCAATATTATTTTTCCATATACGCACCCTTATAAAACATAATTTATATGAAGGGAAACTTGATTTGCTTTGCTTATGCTGTTTTCCTGGGCACTCATGAATATGCAGCTTATCATACACACAGATATTTATTTCACAAATATTCAGTAGTTCAATGCTCAATTAAATAATGATTCATTCCATAATATTGAGAAACAATTAACGAAAGGGGTAAAAACTTTTTTCTAATGAAACATTCACCAAGATTGAAAGCAATACATAGACAACATAAAACTGAATGAACAACATGAACTCCACATTCCTTTCTTATTTTCAGAATTTATATATGTCAGGGAAAAGACTTAATATTTTTAAAAATCAGTGCCATAATTGAAAGTTGCAAAGACAAAAAAAGTTTAGAATATCAAATAACTTCTCTGGGACTCACAGAATTAAGGTTTCCTTTTCCTGCCTTCCTAGAATAGGCAGGTCTCCTTTTCTGACACACTACCAGTCTATGCACCACTTAAAACCTACTTTACTGTCACCACTGTGAGCTGAAGTCATTGGTAATATGACCACATAACAATTTATCTAATGCATAATGGGTCATTTTAGAGAGTGAAGGCGACACCAGTATAAATCACTCTAAAACCCTAACAGGGACTGTCTTAGGTAGAAAGAGGACAGTGTGAGCATAGTGAGTTGGGAGCTGTTGAAACTGGAAATTGAGCACACCTCAGGGATGCTGCATGGCCAGGGCAAGATAAGAGAAGGGCTGAGGACACCTGACTCCAACTCCAATTAAATAAATAAAGACTAGCTGCAGGCATTTTGCCCCTGTAGTGAAATGCAGCACGGAGATCTTCTCCTAAGATACTTTTCCTAAATTAACATAATCTGTTACTTGGAAAATTCCTTGAACCACTCCCAAGGTCTGTTTTTTCCTGTTTTGTTTGAAAAAAATAAATAAATACATTCTGCCCAGAGGCATTCCTTGTCTTAGCCACCAGAGTTCCCAAACTCTGTAGAAGGTTTTGATCCTTTTGGAGCCCTAAAATCATACCATTTATTTACTTAAGCCTTCAACATATACTCATTTGGGAGATTGGGGATGTAGGCCATGTTTCAGATACAATGGATACTGATAATATCCATGAAAATGCTCTGGTCTAGCTTGTTTCTAGTAAAAGAAATAAACCAAAAAGCATTGTTATGGGATATTTGAATCCTCTGAAATTCAACCATCTCTTCAGAAAGACAACTAAAAAAAATGTATTCATACAGTCAGTGGCATCTTGAACATTCTTTATAGTTGTACTCATAATGCTGAACAATGTAAAGGAAAATAACCATGAATGCTAAATTAGCCCAAATTTTCAAACAGGTAGATGATCAATAAATTGCCCACTTGATGGTATGCAGAGGGAATCATGAGCACGCCTTGCACCCTAAAACTAAGAGCAGGTGTTTCAGGTTTAACATAATGGCCAGCACTATTTTAGTTTCCTTCCTACCACTTGGTTTGAGTTTAAGAACTCACCATAGTTAGAACAAAAATTATCAAATTATTTCAAATCACATCCATGCAAAATGCACCATAACCTTGTGGGATATTGGGTAGGGAAAGCGAAGATTTCTTTCACTTAAACAGGAGACTGCTAAACAGAATGATACATCTTAACCAGATTTACCCTCTCCTTCACTGACAGTCTTTCCTCTAACAGAAATGATGCCTCAACTCTCTGATACCCTGGCTATTTGGGTGCTGGAAATACTAGAGAAAAAATTCTCAAAAGAAGTCAATAATTGCTGTTCAATCCCAGCTTCATGGTATCTGAAATGCCTATGCTCTGTGTTTTAAAGGAAGAATTTTGGCATTACTATAACTGGAAAATTATAAGATGGCCTGGAAGGCAATTGCAAAGATTAATAAATGGAAAGGAATCTGCCACACTGAATTCTTTCCAAACACATTTGTTACCAAAGAAAGTTTTTAACTGTGAGATCTTTTCTCTCTTTCAAATGTGTTGGGGAGTTGTTGCAATGGCTAGATTTAAAACCTTGAATTGGTATTTGTTCCATCAGAAGGAGCAGCAAAATTTTTACCAATTTTTTTACTGTCCCCAAGGGCTTGCCTTCTAGAAAGAAAACAGACTGTATATAAGCAAAGAAAGCATTAAAAGGAGAAAGAACTGGAAGGTACTATGTTCCCTAAAGAGAATGATGGAAGAGCAGTACAGTGATTGGGAGGCTGCTAGGACTGAATGCCCAGAGAAAGAACTCAAGTCAAATGAAGAAAATCATTGCCTTTATAATATCTTATTAATATTTTTTCTCTTTTCAAAACTTAATTTTATTCAATTTCACCTTAAATAATTTCTTTCAACCATCAGAGAAAGAAACATACCCTTCAACCTGGAAAACACTGAATGATATGATTCAGATTCCTGGACCTCTTTGGGAACTTCTGTTTGTGCTGGCAATGAGAATGTAGTGAATCTGTGCAGTAGACTTGGGAGACTCCTGGGGTCACAGTTCTTGCATGGTACAGATATGGTCTTATCTCCCAGAGTCAGGTGAAAATTTCCTGGGACTATATTATCAATGCCTTCAAAAGAGAAACTGAAGTGTCTCCTTAGTCACTCTTAGTTCTGAGGCTGCTTTCTGAATCTTTTGCTAATGCTAAGATACATCTGGTTTACAGCAAGAGAAAAAAACAATAAAATCATTCATTTGTTCAGCAAAGTATACATTTTTTTAAAATTTTTGCATTCCAGATAAGTCTTCTGTGGAATTATTGGAGGCAAGCCACCCAAAGATTACATTTTTACACTGTAAATATAAAGAAAAAGAAAAATGGTGATCTTCCTAGGGCTCTTAGACACACTGATGATTTGACACCACCAAGGACATCAGTTCTGTACACTGAGAGCCATGTTGCTGAATATGCATTTGGTACAAACCTATGTGAGACATTTAGTCATGTCAAATTTAAACTTAGAACACCACAATGAGCCTAACAAAACTTGAGGGATGGAGACATGAAAGGACCTGAGGAAATCCTCCTGAACACATTTCTAGAACTATAGAGTGCTCTAATACTTAGAATTTGAAATGAATAATCTATTTCCCTTCTCCCTTTGTTTTCCAATTCCTGAACTCCTGACCCATGTATTTGCTCAGCACCTAATCTGTGCTGGAAATCTAAAGTTAAAACAAAAGACATGGAGGAGGATACTCTTATATTGTTTGTGGGAAGGCAAAACAGTACAATCCTGTGACAATCAATATGAATATGTCTGCCCCCATGTGCTGGCCTGGAGAACCACCATGCCCACCCTGTCTCAGACCACTGCCATGTCTGTGCCCAGCACAGAGGACCACCACACCCATCTGGCTGGGCCCGCTGCCCATGACTACCTTCCCCATCTCTTAGAACAAGTACTGCTGTGAATGTTTGGCTCCCACTCTCCCTCCTAGAAACTCGAACTACAATGGATTGGCCATGCTGATTTGATGGGAGACTTGGTGGTCCAGATGAGGACCTCAGTAGGCTCCAGTCACCATGTACCCAACAATGGGACCAACATCTACCACACAGTAGGACCCTAGGAGACACACTGCTGACAATTGTGACTACAGGAATTGAATAACCAGTATTGGCCCAGCGAGTGAAAATGACAAAATGAAAATACAAAATGCAATCTCAAACATCTAGTCCACCAGGAGCAAGAACAGGGGACAGAAAAATAGAGGACTTTAAAAGTCATAACCAGAAATCTTAGAAAAGATACCAAGTAAATAAAAAAACAAATCCATGAAGCTATAAAAGAAATCAAATTAGAAATAATTTCTCATACAAAGCCAGATATTTCAAATATTACAATCTTAGTAAACAAGTTGCTCAACATAGCTAGAGAAGAAATAGACAAAAAAAAATACAGGGTCATGGGAAATTGATTGAAGCTTTGAATGATCAATATAGAAAACAAGTAGAATCCATCAAATAAATTCAAAGAGATATCCAAGAAACAAAAAATTCTATTGAAAGCTGGCAAAACCATTTAAATGAAGCTGAGGATAGAATTTCAGACACTGAGGACAGGATCACAGATAGTGATCACGAAAGGGTAGAACTTATAAAAACAACAAAGCAGCATGAAATGACAGTCCAGCAGCTTCAAAATGATGCCAAGAGAAACAATATAAGACTCATAGGCATCAGTGAAGATGCAGGAGTCAACATAAATGACATAACTAAACTATTCACAGAAATAATAGCAGAAATTTCCCAAACATCAGGGAAATATCTGATATACAAATAAGTGAGGCATGTAGAATGCCAGTCATAACCAACATAAATGTACACCCAGGCATATAATAATTAAGATCCCAAATATACAACATAAAAACAGAACACTAAAAGCTGTTAGAGAAAAGACAAAATTCACCTATCAAGGAAAACTTCTTAGAATCAAGGTAGACCTTCAGTTTAAGATGAGTTTGGAGTGAAGTACTTCAAACCCCAAAATAAAACAATTTTCAAACCAGATTGATTTACCCAGCAAAACTCACTTCAAGTTTAATGGAAAAACAAGATACTTCCATGACAAAGAACAACTGAAGAAATTCACATCCACCAAACCAACCCTAGAAACAGTATTGAAAGACATGCTAAATAGAGATGAAAATGACCATAATCTCCAGAACAACAACAGGCTGGAAAAAATTAAACAAGGGAGAAAGGCAGGAAACCAATAACAGGAATACAACGTGGCAAAGTCAAGCCAGTATATATAAGTGATATCCATAAATGCAAATGGGCTCAATTCACCTATCAAAAGAAACAGATTGACAGAATGGATCAAAAAACAGCATCCCACGATGTGCTATATACAAGAAACACATCTGACTCAAAAAGAAACTCATAGATTAAAAGTCAAGGATGAAAAACAGTATTCCATGCAACAAGAACCTAGAAAAAAGCAGGAGTAGCTTATTCTATTTGCAGACAAAATAAACATCAAGTCTAAAATGATTAAAAGAAATAAAGATGGCCTCTACATATTTGTAAGTGGAAAATTACAAGAGGAAGAACTAATAATTTTAAATATATACACACCAAATACAGGTGCACCCAACTATAGAAGACAAATACTAATATTATGAAAAATCAAATACACAAGAACACAATTGTAATAGGACACCTTGACACCCTACTGTCACAAAAAGACAGATCAATTAGACAAAAAGTCAACAAACAAATAACAGAACTGAATCACACCTGTGAATGAATGGAATTAGTGGATGTTTACAGTGCTCCACACAGTCACATCAGAATACACATTCTTCTCAGCTGCACATGGGACATTCTCCAATACAGACCATACATTAACTTGTAAAACATTCTTAAGTAAATGCAAAAGAAGAAAATTAGCCCCTGCATAATATCCTACCATAGCACACTAAAATTGGAAGTCAATAGCAAAATAAAATGCAAAACCTTCACAAATGTATGAACATTAAATAACAACCTTCTGACCAACCAGTGGGTTAAAGATGAAATTAAAGAAGAAGAAAAAACAATACCTACAATACAATGAAAATGCAGTTACAACATACTGTAACCTATGGGACACAATGAAGGCAGGCCTAAAAGGGAAATATCTGGCAATAAATAATCACATCAGGAAAACAGAAATAGCACAAATTAATAACCTAATGCTGCATTTCAAGCTTCTAGAAAAAGAAGAGCAAGTCAAATCCAAAGCTCATAGAAGAGAGGAAATTGTAAAGATTAGAACAGAAATTTAAGCTATTGAAACTAAAAATACAAAGAATTAATGAATCAAAGAGCTAGTCTTTTGAGAAAATAAACAAAATTGATAAACCTCTGGGCAACCTTATCAAGAAAAAGAAAACAAAACCTCAAACCCATGAATGACTGGAAAGAGGAAAATTATTACAGATTCCATGGGAATTCAAAAGATCATGAACACTTACTTTGCAAATCTCTACTCACATAGGTTGAAAAACACAGAGGAAATGGACAGATTTCTAGAAACTCATGAATTACCAAAGCTCAATCAAGAAGATACAACAATTTTGAATAACCCAATATCAGCTACTGAAATCTAAAACTTGGTTAAAAACTTACCAACAAAGCAAAGCCCAGGTCCTGATAGATTCATGGCTGAATTCTAAAAGAAATTTAGAGAAGATTTAATGCCAATACTCCTTAAACTCTTCAATGAAATTAAAAGAGAAGCAGTCTTCCCTAACTCATTCTTAGAGGCAAGTACCACTGATTCCAAAATCAGATAAAGACCCAACCAAAAAGGAAAACTATAAGCCACTTTCACTAATCAGCATTGAGGTAAAGATTCTCAATAAAATATTGGCAAATAGAATGCAGTAATCCTTAAGAAGATAATACACCATGACCAAGTGAGAGTTATTCTAGGAATACAGGGATGGTTCAACATACACAAATCAGTAAATTTAATACACCACATCAACAGAGCCAAAAATAAAAATCAAGGGATCATTTCAATAGATGAAGGAAAAATCTTTTGATCAAGTCCAATACCTGTTCCTGATAAAAACTACAGAAATTTGGAATAGACAGTTTGTACCTCAATCTCATAAAGGCCATTTATGACAATACAACAGCCAACATTATACTAAATGGACAAAAACTGAAAGCCTTCACTCTAAAATCAGGAACAAGACAAGGATATCCACTATCTCCACTCCTTTTCAATATTGTTCCAGAAATATTAGGCAGAGTAATTAGACAAGTGAGAGAAATAAAAAAATAGGAAAAAAGTTAAATTATCATTATTTGTAGATGACATAGTACTCTACACAGAAGATCCTAAAAACTCCATTAAAAGACTACTAGAGGTAACAGACAAATTCAGCAGCATAGCTGGGTACAAAGTAAACACTCAAAAATCAATAACATTCCTGTACACAAACAAAAATTCCTGAGAGAGAAATTATGGAAACATTGCCTTTTACAATAGCATCTAAAAAAATGAAATACTTAGTAATCAACCTAACCAAGAATGAAAAAGACCTATATGTTGAAAATTACACTACTCTAAAAAAGGAGATTGAAGAAGATATTAGAATATAAAGGATATTCCTTGCTCTTGTTTAGTAAGAACCAACATTGTGAAAATGGCCATACTACCAAATCTGTTATACATATTCAATGCAATCCCAATCAAAATATCATTACCATATCTTATGTATCTAGAGAAAACATTCCTAAAATTCATTTGGAAACAGAAGAAAGCTAAAATAGTGAAAGTGATTCTGGGCAACAATGGCAAGACAGGAGGCATCTCAATTCCTGACTTGAAACTATACTAGAAAGCCACAGTAATAAAATCAGCATGGAGGGGAGTCCCTCCCAGCCTGCAGGAACTTTCTCCCTGACCTGGGGATCAGGCCCGTTCCCTACTGGACCAGAGACCAGGCCGGGCTGGTGAGTGTAACAGCAGTGGCTGGGAGTCCTGCCTAACCTGCAGGAACTTTCTCCCTGACCTGGGGACCAGGCCCATTCCCTACTGGACCAGGGACCAGACCAGATCAGAGACTCTAGCAGTAGTGGCTGGGAGTCCCACCCAGCCTGCAGGAACTTTCTCCCTGACCTGGGGACCAGGCTGGTTCCCTACCGGACAGGGGACTAGGCCGGTTCAGTGACTGTAGCAGAGGCAGCTGGGATTCCCGCCCAGCATGAGGGAACTTTCTTCCTGACCTGGGGACTGGGCCAGTTCCCCACAAACGGGACCTGTGAGAGGAGCAGAGGGGGCGGTGAATCCCGCCCAGCCTGAGGGGACATTCTTCCTGGCCTGGGGACCAGGCCATGGTTCCCTGCCAGGTCCAGTGAGTGGGGCCATTGCAGGGAACCCCATCCCAGGCTGGCAGAACTCTCTCCCACACCTGGAACAATACTTGAAGCTCCAAAATACAGGAAAATGACAAAACAAAAGACCAAAATGCAATCTCAAACATCCAGCCCATCCCAAGAAAGCCTAGGAGACATGTGCATAGAAGAAAACACATGCCACATAACTGAAATACCTGAAATAATGGTATCTGAAATAAAGAAGCAAGTATGGGAAGCCTTAAAGGAATTCAAACTAGAAATAATCTCTCAGATAAAAGAAGAAATGAAGCAGATGCTAAACATAGCTAAAGAAGATGCAGTTAAAAAATTGGAGGAACTAAACAAAAGGATAGAATCCCTGGATGAACAATATAAGAAACAAACAGAATACATAAAAAGATGCAAAGAGATATACAGGAAATCAAAAACTCCATTGAAAGTTGTAAAAACCACTTCAATGAATGTGAACATAGAATCTCAGACCTCGAAGACAAGATTGTAGCCAGTGAAAAGGAAAGAAAAGATCTTTTAAAAATAACAAGAAATCAGGAAATAACAATTCAACACCTACAGGATGATGCAAAGAGAAACAACATAAGGTTGATAGGGATAAATGAAAAAGAAGGGGACAACACAAATGATGTCAAGAGGATATTTAGAGAAGTAATAGCTGAAAATTTCCCATCATGACATTGGAAACTGATATCAAGATCAATGAAGCATATAGAACTCCAAAAAATCATAACCAAAATAAATCTATATCAAGACATATAATAATGACCTTCCCAGAAATCAAATAAAAGAATAGAATATTAAAGGCTGTCAGAGAGAAAAGACAGATGACCTATAAAGGAAAACCTATCAGAATCACAGCAGACTTCTCAGCACAAACAATAAAGTCAAGAAGAGCATGGAGTGATATATTTCAGATCATAAGGAAAATGATTTCCAACCTAGGCTGATGTACCCTGCAAAACTGTCCTTCAAATTCGCTGGAGAAATAGGATACTTCCATGACAAAGATCAGCTGAAAAATTTCATGATCACCAAGCCAACCCTGCAAAGAATACTGAAAGACAGCCTAGATATTTTTATGAAAAAACCACTAAACAAAGCAGACAATTAAACAGAGCAGAAAGATAAACATGCAACAGCAGAAAGATAATATGTCAACAATAAACCAATATATAACAGTTCTAACTATTAATGTAAATGGTCTCAATACACCAATTAATAGAAACAGACTGACAGAATGGATCAAGAAACAAAATCCAACCATACTGCCTACAAGAAACCCATCTAACCCAAAAAGATACTCACAGACTGAAAGTCAAAGGATGGAAAACAATACTTTATGAAGCAGGAACCCACAAAAAAAAGCGGGGGTAGCTATTCTGTTTTCAGACAAAGTCAACTTCAAGCCAATAATGATCATAAGGGATAAAGGTCTCTACATACTGGTTAGGGGAAAATTCCAAGAGGAAGAGATAACTATCTTAAATATATATGCACCAAACTCCAGAGCACCCAGTTATATAAGACAAGCACTAACAGAAATGAAAAACCAAATCAGCAGTAACACAGTTCTAACAGGAGATCTTAACATACCATTGACACCAATGGACAGATCAACCAAACAGAAAATCGGCAAAGAAATAAAAGAATTGAATCGCACCTGTGAACAAATGGACTTAATAGACATATACAGAGTATTCCACCCAACAACAACAGAATACACATTCTTCTCAGCAGTACATGGATCATTCTCTAAAATAGACCATATATTAATTCACAGAACATATTTAAATAAATGCAAAAGAGTTGAAATTATCCCTTGCATGCTATCGGACCTTGGCGCTATGAAATTAGTAATTAACGATAAAAAATACTGCAAAAATCCCACAACCACATGGAAACTGAATAACACACTCTTGAATAATCAGTGGATCACAGACGAAATTAAAAAAGAAATTAAGCAATACCTACAAACAAAGGAAAATACAGATACTACTTACCAGAATCTGTGGGATTCAATGAAAGCCATCCTCAGAGGAAAATTTATTGCACTGAGTTCTCACATCAGGAAAACAGAATGAATACAAATAAACAACATGATGCTACACATCAAACAGCTAGAAAAAGAAGACCAAATCAAGCCCAAAGCCAAAAGAAGAGAGGAAATTATAAAAATCAGAGCAGAAATCAACACAATAGAGACTAAGAAAACAATCCAAAGAATCAACAAATCAAAAAGTTGGCTCTTTGAAAGAATAAATAAAATCGATAAGCCCCTAGCCAACCTTATTTAGAAAAGGGAAGAAAGAGCTCAAATTCATGAAATAAGAAATGAAAAAGATGAAGTCACTACAGACTCAAAGAAATACAGAAGATCATCAACACCTATTTCAAAAACCTCTACTCTCAAAGGTTTGATAACACAGAAGAAATAGAAAGATTCTTAGAAACATATGAAGTACCAAAGCTAGATCAAGAGGATGTAAAACTGCTGAGTAACCCAATTTCTATCAATGAAATTGAACATGTAATTCATTCCTTACCTACAAAGAAGAGCCCAGGCCCAGATGGATTCACTACAGAATTCTACAAGAAATACAAAGAAGACCCTAATACCGACACTCCTCAAACTCTTCAATGAAATTGAAAGGGAAGCAATCCTTCCCAAGTCATTCCTGGAAGCAAATATTACTCTAGTACCAAAACCTGAGAAAGACCCAACTATAAAAGAGAACTACAAACCAATCTCCCTAATGAACACAGATGCAAAAATCCTCAATAAAATATTGGCAAATAGGATGCAGCAAATCATCAAGAAGATTATACACCATGACCAAGTGGGATTCATCCCAGGCATGCAGGGATGGTTCAACATACGTAAATCAATAAATGTAATCCACCATATCAATAAAGCCAAAAGTAAGAATCACATGATCATTTCCATAGATGCAGAAAATGCATTTGATAAGGTCCAACATTCATTCATGATAAGAACTTTACAGAAAATTGGAATAGATGGTCTTTACCTCAGTATAATAAAGGCTGTCTACGACAAACCAACAGCCAGTATCATACTAAATAGCAGTATCATATGAAATGGCCAAAAATTGAAAGCCTTTACTTTAAAATCAGGCACAAGACAAGGATGTCCTTTATCACCTCTCCTATTTAATATAGTACTGGAAATACTAGCCAGAGCAATTAGACAAGAGAGAAAAATAAAAGGGGTAAATATAGGAAAAGAAGAAGTTAAATTGTCATTGTTTGCAGATGACATGACACTCTACATAGAAGACCCCCTAAACTCCATTGAAAGACTCTTAGACATAATAAATAAATTCAGTAATGTAGCTGGATACAAAATCAATACTCAAAAATCAATAGCATTCCTATACACTAACAACAAAATCACAGAGAGAGAAATAAGAGAAGCCACACTCTTCACAGTAGCAAGCAAAAAAAATGAAATATTTAGGAATTACTCTTACAAAAGAAGTAAAAGACCTATACAGGGAAAATTATGATACACTGAAAGAAGAAATTGAAGATGATCTCAGAAAATGGAAAGACATCCCATATTCACGGATAGGAAGAACATTGTGATAATGGCCATTCTCCCAAAACTGTTATACAGATTCAATGCAATCCCAATAAAAATACCATCAACATACCTAATAAATCTAGAGAAATCACTCCTAAAATTCATCTTGAACCAGAAGAGACATAGAATATCAAAGGCAATTCTAAGCAGCAAAGGCAAGGCAGGAGGCATCACAATCCCTGACTTGAAGCTATGCTACAAAGCAACAGTAGTAAAATCAACATGGTACTGAAATCAAAACAGAGCAGAGGATCAATGGAATAGATTAGAAGATACAACCACAACTACAATCATACTCAACCACCTTATCTTTGATAAAGGAGCCAAGCAGGTTCACTGGAAAAACAACAGTCTTTTTAATAAATGGTTTTGGAAAAACTGGCTCTCCATTTGCTGAAAACTAAAACTCAGCCCAAGCCGATAACCATGTACTAAATTAAAATCTAAATGGGTCGAAGATCTGAATATTAAAACAGAAACACTAAATCTATTGGAAGACAAATTAGGTAGAAACCTTGAAGACATAGGGGTAGGTAGAGAATTCATGAACAGGACTCAAACTGCACAGGAAATACTTCGCAGAATCAATAACTGGGACCACCTCTTATTAAAAAGTTTCTGCAAGTCAAAAAAAAATCTCCAGCATAGTGAAAAGAAAACCCACAAACTGGGAAAAAATCTTAGTGAACTCCCCCTCAGACAAGGGATTTTTGTCTAAAACATATAAATAATTAAAAAACTCAGACCCCAAAATTCAAAGACCCAATCCAAAAATGGGCATCTGAGATGAATACACACTTCTCAAAGGAAGAAATACAAATGGCATATAAATACATGAAAAAGTTTGTCATCATTGGTCATCAGGGAAATGCAAATTAGAACCACACTGAGATTCCATCTCACTCCTGAAAGAATGGCTAGGATCAAGAAAACCAACAACAACAAGTGCTGGAGAGGCTGTGGGGAAAAAGAACTCTCCTACACTGTTTGTGGGAGTGTAGACTGGTACAACCTTTGTGGAGGTCAGTCTGGAGATTTCTCAAAAAGCTGGGATTGGAAGTACCATTTGTTCCAGCTATTCCACTTCTAGGCATATTCCCAAAAGAACTGAAAGCATCATACCGCAGTGATATATGCACACCTATGTTTATAGCAGCATAATTTGTAATTGCTAGATCTTGGAAACAACCCAAGTGTCCATCAACTGAGGAATGGATAAAAAAGTTGTGGTATTTCTATACAATGGAGTACTACTCAGCTATAAAGAAGGATCACATTGAGGTATTTATCAATAAATGGGTGCAGCTTGAAACCATACTCATAAGTGAAATAAATCAAACTCGCATCTGTGAACACCAAATAGTTTCCCTAGAGTAAGAAATGATTCAAGTATATAAAAGTATGTGGTAACCATGATTCCCCATTATGTGGCCTTGAAGCCTTATAAAGTTTTCACTCATTAATTGGAATGGCTTTATTTTGGGCTATTTGATATTATGGCCTGTGATGCAATGAACAGCTGTTTTGAAGAAAACAAGACACCATAATAGCTAGTACTGATTTAATGCCATCTTGTTTTGAAGCCGCACCAAACTATGGCTCTTTTGTCTCCATTGATTTTATCATGTTGTATCTTGCTGGATTTTGTCATATGTGGTAGGATAAACAAAAATTGTTATAGGCAAAGAGACAATACAGAAACCATTATTCATTTTTCTGTTAGCCGGTTCTAAATACTCTACAATGCTTTCATCGACTAGAATGGTGTTACACTGTCTTGATATGATTGATGCTGTAGCATATGAAGTTATATTCAAATATTTCAAGGAAAAAGACACTATGGTAACTACTAAGTCGGGTTATTTGGTGGTGAAGCACTAGGTTGATGAAAGTTTCATGCTTTATCCTGTATTGTTATGTTGTTATGCCCCCTTTTATCTCAACCTCTCCATTATTCATTAAAAAATTATTTAATTTTTTAAATTTCTTTTTTTAAACTAAGGGGAAAAATCAAAAAAACTAGCAGGATATATTATAGTAAGTTTTTTGATTTCCTATTAACTTGAAGTCCTGTAATACCCCCATTATCTTGTTTTGACTGAGTAGACTCTGTTCTGCTCTGTATGAAAGTATCAAGTATCAGAGTATAGGCAACTACTTTGAAGACAATAAGATTCACTATGATGCCCATTCTGGTTTGACTATCACCCTCTTTTGAGTTTCTGTAAGATTTACAATGTTTATGTTTTATTGGTCTTGTTCTCTACTGTTTTGTTCAACTTTATAATACCTAATGAGATAGATAATTCTTCTTAAGGAAGCAAGAGGCATTATGGTAACCATTGTTGATAACCTTGTACTCTGTTTTTACATTATGTGCTATGTCTATCCTTGGTTTTGACTGACAGTTTTGTTTTACCATGCTTGATTTTATTCTCTTACAAAAAAAGTAATAAGATCTAAGGGAACAATAAAACCCAAAATGTGTAAATTTTCTTGTAATAAAGAGAGGGAAAAAAAAGTTCCCTAACCGATACAACAGCAAGAGTGTTTAGGTGTGTTAAATAGATGACCATATTAATATTTTTGATTGGATTACTGAACACAACTATTTGCAGTCTCACTGTTTGAATGTTCACTTTGTATGCTCTGATCCTGTGACCTGAAACACCATTTCTAAGATGATAGTGTGTAATATATTAACTGATAGCTTACTGGTTTTTTTTTTTTTTTTTGTAGTTCTGTATTACTTGTACCCTTACACTTTCTTCTGCTTTTGTTCTGTTTTGTTCTGCTTTTTTTCTATTTTTCCTTTTAAATAAAAAAAAATCAGCATGGAACTGGCAAAGAAATAGACTGGAGGATCAGTGGAACAGATTAGAATATGCAAACACAACTACAAAGACACTCAGCCACCTTATATTTGACAAAGGGGCTAAATATTTTCACTGGAAAAAAGATAGCCTCTTTAATAAATGGGACTGGAAAATTGGCTTTCCACATGCTGAAGACTGAAAATAGACCCATGCCTATCACCATACACTAAACTGAAATCATAATGAATCAAGGATCTAAATATTAAAAGCAAAAACACTAAATCTAGTGGAGGACAAGGTAGGTAAAGATCTTAGAGACAAAGAGTTAGGCAGAGAGTTCATAAATAAAATGCAAACTGCATGGGTAATACTTCAAAGAATCAACAACTAGAATCTCATAATACTAAAAAAAAAATTTGCACCTCAAACAAACCACCAACAAAGAGAAAAGAAAACCCACAGAATGGGAAAGAATTTTTGCCAACAATCTCGTAAAGGACTTATATCCAGAACGTATAAACATCAACCTCCCCTAACTCAAAGACCCCCTCCAAAAATGGGCATTAAAGATGAATATACAGTTCTCAGATGCATATATACAAATGGCAAATAAATATATGAAGAAAGGTTCACCATCACTGGTCATTCAAGAAATACAAATGAAAACAGCATTGAGATTTCATCTCAGCCCGGAAAGAATGGCCATCATCAAGAAATCAACTGATAGCAAATATTGGCAAGAATGTGGGGAAAAGGAACACTTCTTCAGTGAAATAAACAAGACTCACATTAGTAAATATCACATTGTCTCTCTAGTGTAAAAAATAATAAAAACTGACTGAGTAATAAGATCCAAAAAGTATAATAGATATTATAAAATTGAAAGGGAAGGAAAGTGTTTAAAGGGTCTAACAGTATGTACTGCATGGAAGATAGATGACCATATCACTAAATTTCTGTTAGATCATTGAGCAGAAGGGTGTGCATTGTCAATGTTTGAGTGTCTAGCCACTTTCATGCTTTGATTTTGTGACTTTAACAACTATTTTTAAGATGACAATATGTAACGTATCAACTAGCAATTTTATGATGTTAATTTTTAAAATTCTGTATCCTTCTACCTTTTTCTTTTTGCTTTTTACTTTCTTTAAATAAAAAGTATGAATATTTCTCATAGAACTGAAATTAGAAATTCCATATGATCCAGCAATCTCCACTCTAGGTATCTTCCCTAAAGAGCTAAAGGCATCACACTACAGCATTCATGCATATCAATGATTATAGCACCACACATAATACCTAAATCCTGGAAGCAGCTGTATATCATCAGTCTATGAGTAAAGCAACTGTGGCATATGTACATAATGGAGCCTCATTTGGTGATAAACAAGGACAAATTCAGGGCATTTGTAAAAAAATGGAAACACCTGAAAAATCTAATATCGAGTGAAATGAATCAGACATACAATTTAAACGCCAGATAGTAACTCTCAGTTGAGTAAGGAAAGTATAAACAAGGAGTGCAATAAAGGATGGATAGAAGAATACAAGGAGGCCGATCTCTTGCAAACAAGAAGGAGTCTAGAAGACCAAGGGCTGAGGAGTAGGGAAGGAGAAGGAGAATTAAGTGGTATAAAGATTTACTGTGAGCAAGAACCTAATAAGCTCGAGTGTAAGCATTATGTGTCATATAAATTTGAGATATTTGCAGGAAAATATGTGCACTTGGAAACAACATATTGAATTAAATAAATGAGGCACACAAACTTAAATGCTGTATGGTGTCTCTCATTTGAGTATGGCAAAGTGACAACAGGGGAAATGATACAGGATGGATAGAAAGGGCCAAGGGAATGGCTCTCCTGCAGTAAGCAAATGATGCAAGGGAACCCAGCTAGACGCTGAGGGAAGATGGGAAGGGGAAATGAGGATAAACTTATACCACGTATAGGAACCTAATAACCCCAGTTAATGTGCACACTATACACTATAACATGAGCCAACACAAGTAATACCAGCAAGTGTGAAAAATGGGAATAGGGTATGGTGACACAAGCGTGTAATCCCAGCACTTGGAGAGCTGAGGCAGGGGGATTGCCATGAGTTCGAGGCCAGCCTTGGTTAAGTAGTAGCGAGCCTGAACTGCATAGAGAGATGCTGCCCCCTAAAAATAAAGGGGGGGGCCCTCAGGGAACTGTCGTGGAAGGGACAGGAAAGAGGAAAGGAGAACAGAGTTAAACAAGCTGCATACAGCTGTCTAAGTACTCCCAGGGTGACTGCAAACTGTATGAATTAGAAGCACATAAGAATAAACGCTAAATAAAAATGTTAAAAATATTAAGCGTCATAAACATGAGCTAAGATTAATAATATCAACAAAAAATGAAACAGGGTAAAGGGATTTAGAGGATGAGGGAGGGAGTTTGGAAGAAGGAACGGGTGTTGAAGAAAAGACCTCTGCAAGATGGTTTTAAACTGCATGAACTGCAAAAATGTACTAATAGCAAAACATAAAGTTTAGAGACACAGCACGCACGAGACAAGGTTTGTAATTCCAAAGCCCCTAAGTAGTTTATTAGCTCAGCATTGTAAAACTAGCCAACTCTTTACTAATTTATAAGAGAAAGTAATTTGAAAGTCATGTTATAAAAAGCAGCCAGTTTCTTCACATCTGAAGTAGTGTTTAGAGATGAAAGCAAAAGAGAGAGAATTATCATATCATACAATAATTTCCAATTTCCTGAGTAACAAATGATATAATAATTGTAGTTCAATTAGACTTATATGAAATTGTATAAAAATACTATCTAATTATACGCTTTCAAATCTAAATACCTTCAGAGAAGACTTACTTTTCTTAAAAAGAGAGTGCTTATGTTTGAACAAATAAGAAAAAAATATATCAAGTAAAAATTTTATACTAGAAATATCAAATATTATACAGTTCTTGACATGTTTGTCTAAGTTTCACATGTCATTTAGTAATGGCTTCAATCTAAGTATACACAGTCTGTAACTTTGTGAAGATTTCTTAAGAAATATTGCATCACATTTAACCTATTGTTTGTCAATATTATTCTACATATTTTAGTCAAACCCAGGTGAATACATTGATAAGATAATTGGTCTTTTAAGTTTTTGAGGTAGAAAAACTGTTAATAATGTTTTCTGCCTGTACTAAAGTTGGTGTGTTAAGATATTCACATTCTGTTTTGGCTCTGGAGAGATGGTGATGATAGAGTATATTAATTTATGAAGCAACTAACCCAAAAGGTAAGAGGGATGGCTTTCTTTCCTTATGTTTCTGAGGAACCCAAGATTCAGAAAATAATATATATACTAAGAATGTAGCTGTTATCTGGGTGTGGTGGTAAATGCCTGTAATCCCAGCACTCTAGAAGGCTGAGGCAGGAGGATCATAGTATAATTTCAACCTGTGTAATTTAGAGTCCTAGGGAGACCCTGTCTCAAAGTAAGAATAGTAATACTCCTTTTAAAAAAGTTTAAGGTTGTAGCTTAGTGAGAATACTGTGTTCAATCTTGAATATTGCCAAAATACAAAGTAATAACAATAGCAATAAAAATAAATGAAATGCAATTATTGCCTTCTAGTGAGTCCAGAAATTGTTAGCAGCTCTAGAACTATGTTCCCTTACTCTTTACCTTACCACTGCTGCCACAATAAGAATAGTTATTTCCACTGAATGCATATAGAAAATGAAGTTTACAGAGGGGTCACGATGCAGGTATGAAGTCACACAGCTAGTTAATGTTTGAGCCTGGCCTTCTACATAGCAGTGCTGTCAAAGCTATGTCCAGTATGGGGTACATTATTTTGCCCTTGAGCTGAAGATGAGTTTTGTGTAATCTGTTATTGACAGTATCATTTCTGTGAAACTGTGAGAGGTGACCAAGTACTGGACATCAATTTCTTAAAGGGATAGGCAACAATAGAGTCAAGGTGAAATCATCAGAAAACAATAATATCCCTGAAGAGTACAGTGACTTGAAAACACAATTCTTAATGCAGTCCATTGAAAACCAAAAAAAGCTCCAGACTCTGATCTTCTTTTTTGTGCATATTTTTAGTTTCATGAAGAGGGTGAAATACCAAGTTTGTATGAAACACAATACATATGGGTATAAAACACCCACTTGCTTTCTTTTCTATGTAATTTGCAAAGTGCTGCTGTAGAAGAATGTAAACCTGGCAGAACAATGCACAGTAGCACTGTGACTAGGGAAGGCAGCTGAGCCCAAGGGGATGAATAAACCCTATATGGTGAGTGGCTGCTCAGAGTCATAAGCTAAATGTATGGAACTGGACATCCACATTCCTTTCAAGCTTTCAAAATAATGTTTCAGCTAAGTCACTGGTTGCAACCAATAGTCATCCTTGTAGGCTTCTTTACGCTCAAATATTAAGTCCTCTGACCAATGTGAGGGTAATGGATGGAATCCCTTCCACCAAGTTTCTGCATCACTTCTTGTACATACTTCGGAAAGATGTCTCAGCCTCTGGTCTAAAGTGTCCTTCAGTATAACGTGAGGAGAATAGCAAGTACTTTATTTTCTCATAGGAAGAGGATGAACATCACATGCCTAGTTTATGACTCGTGTTGAGTATGAATTCCAAAGGGCTCGTTATGAAAGGAAGGTTTAACAACTTAATTGATACTTTCTTCTTACTTTTCAAAGCATTTGACATACAAGGATGAGATTTATGCTTATTAATTATCTTTATTCATAAAACTAAATTCACCATTGTTTTTCAACACCAGAAGGACTTCACCATGGAAATACCCTTTTAAAACTGGGAAAGAGAAGTGGAAATTCGATCAGAAGCAACACAGTGACTCCCTGGGCATCTCCTCTCTCTGCTGATCCCATCCTCCTGCCCATCCGATGCTTCTCCCGTGAGCTGCATGTGCCCCTGGCTTCCGGCCTTCGTGCTTCGCAGCTCACTCCACCTGTCTCTCATGCATCTGCAAGTTACATTTCCACTCAAACGGAGCTCAGCTTCTTTTCCTCAAGCCCATTTCTCCTTTCCAGTTACAACCCTTAATATCGTGGACTCTGTTTCCAAAAGAGAAAAGCTTAAAATCATAACGGCGTTCTCTAATAGTCAACAAATCCTGGAAAAACTGCCTTACCAGTATTTTTTCACTCACTCCATAAATATTCACTGCACACCTGTTACACTACTGGGCATACAGTGGTTGACCAGCGCATCATGTCTGTGCCCTCTGGGAGCTCACGTGTAGATGGGAATCAGATTCACACACATACATGTGTGCATACACACCAACACACAGATACATGAATGCCAATAAGCAAGATAAATTGAAGGAGTGAAGATTGTAACAACGGAACCAACAAAGGATGATCTCCCTTAGATTCATTTTGAAATTAAATGAAGGCCTGTGTGCCCGGGATGTGGCATGGTGTAGAGCAGGATGATGTACAATGAAGTTGCAGAAGTTTGCAGGGCATGTTCTTGTAAAGTAAGGAAAGAAATCAGATTTTAGGAATTTAGGAAGACAGAGAAGTGTTCGAACTATGGAGTCTTACAAACTGAATTCTTTAAAATGCTCCTTTGCCTCCTTTGTGGAGGGGAGACGGGGCGGGGGCTGCAGCTGAGACATCAAGGCCGTCTTCCAGGTCAGAGACCCTGGCAGCTGGCCAGGCTGAAGGCAGAGTGGAAGCAGACAAGACTTTTCTCATTTTCATGCCTGATTTCTTGAATTATTTCAAGCCCTCATTATATCTCCTTTTGACCTTCACAGAGATCTTCCTGGAGTGTCCTAGCCTTATGTGCTTCCAATCTGTCATCTATACTGCCTGCCAGAAGGATTTTGCCCCTCTTCTGCTCAGATCCAAAATGCCCAACTTTGATTCCACTGTTCTGTAAAAGTTCTCACAAAGGGACTAATTCCCCACAGCAATTCAAACACTCCTTACTAGGGCCCACCTAACATAGAGATCCATACTGTGGGGCCCTGAATGTGTCACTTAATGTATTTGTGCTCTCTTATCTTCTCATCCTTTATTATTTTTCTCTCAATCTTGCATTGTTTAGGGAAGTAGCAGATGGGTATAAGTGGTTACACGACACCAATGTTCTTTACGTGCCATTCACGTTTCTTTTGGATTATTTCAGCTTTTGAAATTCAATTGTAGATCTGGGCAAATAAAAAATAGATATTTTAGTGTAGGTTGGAAGAGACTTAACAATGTCAAGGAAGGTACCAAGATTCAATGTGCATACTCAAGTAGCCAGCATAGGGTCTGCAATATAAGATTTTGGCAGAAGAGTGTACCAATGATTGCATGAATGAATGATAAATATAAATAATATCCATTATCTAAGGACAAGAGGAAGAAATAATATTCATTTTTAAGATTATATTTATAGCTTAAAGCAGTGATTATTTTTATAGTGAAATAAAGAAATGCTAGTTAAAGCAAGATTGCTTTTAAGGCAATATATTTCAAATGAAAAAGGACTCCACTAATCGGGAAAGACATTTTATTTTCAAGCTTCTAAGATGTTTCTACAAACAATAGAGTCTTAAAGTAAAAAAAAAAGGTAAAAAGAAAAAAAACAAGTATCTTTAACTATTGAAAAGTAGACAGCCTTTAAAAAAAACTTTGACATAAAAACGTGAAAATGTAGTTGTCACTCTATTGCAAATACATTCCTAGAAAAAAGGATCATTCATGGTGATAGGGTTACTTACAGCGGCAGACTTGTTCAAGTGCTATTTCTATTCCTTTTGAGCTATTTCTTCATTTCAAATTTATTTGGAGATCTGTGCAAATCTAGCAAAATATTCTTTGGATTACAAAAACTATATAAAAATTGAACACAACCTGCAATTATGGAACTATTGAGAATGTGCAAATCTTCACTGCAGTGAAAGATTCTGAAGTGACATTGTCCACAGAATTGATTCTATTGAAGTGTTCAGCCAGTTTGATTTAAATGCAAAGAAAAACGGAAGTGAGCACTTCATAAAACATTTCTCTTTGTATGCATTTTGACTGAATCATAAAAATAGTATATAACAAGGTACCGAGAAATGCTTGAAACAAACTTTCACAAAAAGTAAGAAAAAGAAGAAGATAATCTAAAAACTGTCGGTAATCCAAGAAAAAAACATGTGCCCTGTAGTGTTTAGGGGGAAAGAGGGAAAGCGCTTACAGCATGATTTTCTGTGATCTTTCCCCAAGTATTGCTATGTTTTGACCTTTGGCCCAACTATACAAGTAAAATCTCCTTTACATAGTCCTAGTCCATGGGAAGCAAGACTGGATTTCAGATGACCCTGCCATATCAGCAATTCAAATGGAATTAACCCTCCAAATGCAACATTATCCCTGCTTTCATTTGAAGCTTACAGCTCAAAGCATATTTGAAAACAAAATTTTTAAAGTGAAGTTCTCTTTCTCTTATCAAAACTTAAAATGCCACCTCACTTTAAGTAAAAATAACAGGAGGGGAAATGAGCAGTTTCTACTGTCGGAGTCCTACAACACCCTAGTACGAACAATATAAAGAAAAAAAGAATAATATTGGAATCGAGGGGAAAATTAATATTTTGACATGTTACTCTTCCTTACAACTCCCAAATGTTCCAGGTGGGGCATGAAATCTACACCTCAAACATTAAGAACTCTGATAGCCTCCATTCCCTCATGGATTCATCTCTCATAAATAGGGCAGTATTGATATATAAGATAAATGCATGTTATATAACATATTGCAAAATCATAGAGTGATCTACATGCCTAGCATCCTTCTTCTCTAGAAGAGATGTGCAAAAACAAGCCAGGAGGCTAACACCAAGAGCTTACAAACATGGTTTACATGACGTTACAGAATCTTGTCTGAGAAAAAAAAAAAACATTTATCAAATATATTTGATTTTAAATAAGCAACCAAAGCAACAGACAGACTATAACAGATCATAAATAGGATTACCAAAGATCACAATTAAATTAGAAATATAAATGGATCATTATAAATCCTTAATTTTTTCAATGTTAAGAATCAAACCCAGAATTAAAAAAATCTTTTTTTATTTCAAAGATTGCTTCTTATATTGAAGCTCATATTAAAGCAACAGTACAATGTTCATAAAATATAAGTGTGATGCTGTAACATTTTCTTACATGTCAGAATACTGATATTTGCATGTATACTAAAATAAGAACTTTAAAATTGTACAAATAGATACATTAAAAATGACATAGAAATAGGGCGCTTCTCACTGAAACAAGACAGTTATATCTGGCACGTATTAGTTTAAGATGAAAGTAGAAGCAAAAAGATTTACAAGAATCAGCAGTAACAAGATTGATGCTCAAGAGACATAATTGTACATTGTATTGTACATACATTGTATGGGTTTAAGCTGGCTGAATATTATATATTTCAAGTTTAAAAATGCACTACATATAGAGTGTCCATAGTTTAAGGCGAAATTACAGCTCAGAACTGTTGTCCTTTCTAATTTTGTGGAAGCTTCTTTGACAAATTAAAAAGAAGAAGAAGAAGAAAGACTTAGATGTTCATAACGCACAAACGATTTCCCTTCATTGTGAGTTCACCGTTAGAATTCTCCTTCACTTTAATATTTTGTATGCCAAGTGGTTTTTCTCTAGTGAAGTTGACAAACAACTTCAATATTTTCCTTTATGCGGGAAAAGATACTTCACAGTATTTACCACTTTGATGTCCTTGCAGTTTTATTAAATGTATCCTCTCTGTAAAACTTTGCTTGTTTTAAATGAGCCTTCCCTTGATTTAAAAAAATACCTGTTTACACATCTTCTAGATTCTTGAGAACGCCAGACACAGTTCTTTAAGGCCAAATTTGTATCTTTATTGTTAAGAATCATCATCAAAAGTGTCTTTGGAACCATACAAGTCTGCTAATTTCTTAAAACGAGGTCCCCAGTTCTGTAGATAGTCATAGTCCAAGTCTGAATCTGTGGTGGCAGACTCTAAGGAGCTCAGGGACCCAGCCACGGAGCCCCTGCCCTCATAGCCATAGATCTGGATGGAGTCATAGGGCGGGGCGGTGGGGTCATTATCTGCCTCCTGTATCCTGGTGTTGATGAAGTCGTCCACATCCACGCTGTTGGGTGCTGGCCGGAGCCCAGGTCTAGGCATGTACTGGTACTCAGGTTTGATGTCTTTGCGGGGGATAAAGCCATTGATACCATCAGGGTTCTGGAGGGTGGCGATATCAAAGGCTTCTGTGTCTTCCTCACCACCTCCTTCATCATCATAAGTAATGATGTTCTCACGGACATCTTCTTCCTCAAAAACGATGAGTGGTTCTTTCTTTTGCCTTCTCAATGTCACAAACAAGACTACAATGACTACAAGGGGGAAAAAATGAAAGAAAATAAGCTTAGGTGAAGCCCAGTTTCCCTGGATTCCCTTCCTAGAGGAGCTCAGCTTTCTGTAAACCATTAAATGTGCAAATGCTTCAGAAACCGGGTGCATCCTAGGAAATGAGAGTGCTGCCCGGAATTCCCAGAGACATGCAGACCTGCCCTTTGCCTGTCTCTGTTGGTGCAAAATGCTGCCAGGTAAACATTATGTGCAGTAACTTGGCAGATTGGAACTATTTTAAACTTTTGCCACATGAATCCCAGTGCTTTTTGGAAGTCTTTTTCCTAAGAAATAGGAAGATTCTAAAAGTGTTGGCTTGGAGTTACTTAAAGAAGCCTAATGCTGTTATTTGCTTCTGCAAATGGAGCTGGCTGGATTCTCACATTTAAGAATGAGGACCTTTAGAGAACTCAGGGCCTTCTTCTAAGACTGAAAACTATATCCTTCCCAGAGGTCTGGGGAGAAGCATGAGCCCTGCTCTATAACAATAGAAACCTTAGCATGCGTGTGGGTAGAGAGCATATTTATTTTAAAAAAACACCAGAAGAATAACCTTCTACTTAATTAAATTTTAAAAATCGCATATCTAGATAAAAACACAATCCAGTACCTTTTCTGGGTGAGGTGTTCCATTAGAATGAACAATGTAGGAGAATGAGCAGTCATTTATAAAGAGAGTTGAGACACTGCTTACTTCTGTATCAGTTCTCTCCATTTGTTCTCAACCCTACCAAGAAGATTCCCTCACACATTCATCAAGATGGAAGGAAATGTTTGTGGTTGCCTTTGGAAAGGGAACTGAAATTTCCCTGGGTCCACACCACTCTAAGTTGCAGGGACAGGGCCCAGCCTTTATGGGGGTCTTCATGGGTCTCAGAGCTCTGTGATTTGTTCATGAAAGCATTTTCAACCCCAACACCTATCATTCCTTTTCACTCTCTTTGCCTGGGTGATTCTTTCTTATCTTTCATTACGGAAATCTTTACTGATTTCCTACCTTGACACCAGACAGGCTATGCACCTGCTTTTCTACACACCCATCTGTTCTTGCCATCTTCATAACATCCATCATGTGATTTACACTTTTGTCAATCCTCATATGCATTCTTCAGGGCTCCTCTTCTTTTGTTCACTCTGCCTGGATACCCAACCATCCCAGCCCCTTTCACCAGCTAGGAAACACTTTCTCTTTCTGACATAAATGTTATGTCTTCCAAGAAGAAGTCTCTGAACTTCCTCAAGCAACGGCAAGTACATTTTGCTTTCTGCAGGCAATGTCCTTTGTATATACTTCTCTCTAAGCACTTATCCGGTATCTCTGTTTGTTTGTTCATGCATACCTTCTTTGATAGACTATAGCCTCATCCAGCACAGAAATCTTGCGCAAGATTTTTTTTTATCGCCTCAAGGTTTAATATGGGGCCTGGTTCCCAGATAATACTGCACTACTAATTTTTGAACTGAGTTCAGTGGCTCCTTCCTAAGGAGTCAGCCCCATCATTAATTCAGTGGAGAATTAAACATCTTGATAAAAGAATGTTTGATGTCAGACAAATCTGAGTTTGAATGGTAACTTTTGTCAATCAGTGTGCTGAGCACTTAGGGCGAATGATTGAATCTCCCTGAGATCCAGCAGAGGGAGAATATCTTAGCATCTGCATGTGGCTTTTTTACAGAGTGGATCATGGGTGGACTGAAGTGCAAAAGAGGGGAGCCTATCTCAGCGGCCAAGTGCAGGAAAATCTCCAAGGGATCTGAATAAACTAAGATGTGCACACAGATATTCTAGATGCTAATGACAGGGAAGGTCCAGCCTGGTTTCATCCAGAAAACCTTCATCCTGTTCCTTGATTCCTGCCTGCACTATCTTTAAGGTTGTAAATATTCTTTTTGCCCCTTATTAACCTTTTTTCTTTCTCTTATGAGACAAAACATTTCCTCATACACCAGGTCCCTGCTTAAATTCGTTATCTGCAAACTATTTCTTGGATGCATTTCCAGCCCCTTGATGGCATCTTCCACTGTGTACGTCTATGATGTCTGGCAAAATGGTCATCATAGCCTTTCCTGCCCTTCACTTGCATGCTTATTAAATTGCACGCCATGCCTGCTGTGCTATACAACTCATGTGACCAGGATATTCTTACTTTTATTTCTTTTAAGCCATGTCCACAGTGCAGCACATGGCCTGGTAACCAGCTCATAACTGAGAACTACATGGTCAAGGATGCACATCTGGTTGTACTAAGTGACAAGGGAGATCCCTTACCCAGGAGAATGACGATGCAGGCAAGGATGGCGATGAGTGCGCCTGTGCTCAGACCAGCATTCAGGATGTAGGCCTCAGCATTACAGGACAGCAGCACGCCATTCACGTCGCACCCACAGACTTTGATGGTGAGGGTGTTGGTACTACTCATGGGTGGAATGCCACCATCACTGATAACTATGGGCAAGAGGTATAAGTCCTGCTTCTGCCGACTGAAGCCTCCACGCCGGGCATAGACACCTGCTGTGTTATCTGTTAGAACAGGAGGGAGAAGGGGTGCTTTCAGATCAAGACTGTTACAGTCACAGTTGCATTCAGCTTGCCAGATTTGAGCATATCCTTTTCACTGCAAAGGTTAACATCCACAATTCTGCCTACTTGTTCTTTTATTATCTATAGAGGCAATAGACATTTGGCTTGATAGCATCATGGAACAATCTGCATTTTGGAACAAAACTCAGAAATTGCTCTTTCCCAGTTGGTGGGTACTGAATGCCTTCCCTGGTAAGTTAACCACAGCAGATTCTGCTTGAGTGTTCACCCTCTGCCTCGAACGCCATGAGCTTCAGATTTGTACTCTAAATAATCATATCATATAATTAAATATTTCAATGACTGTGAGCACAAGCCGTGCTCATGTTTTTGCCTGCTTCATTGCAAGGATGTTGCAAGTTTTATTCGTTTTTAAGAGGAACTCCAAACTCTCCCATCAATTTTGCCTAAACAATTCACCCAGTTATGAGTCAGTCTTAAAAGAAAATACCTTCTTTAAAGTGGAAATACGATATAAACTTTGCAGTAGATTCAGCGTTTGTATGAAATTGAAACATAATCAACCACCCTGGTTAAACACATCAGCCTCTCCCACTTAAAACACCTCTACTTTCTCTTTGTCCATGTAACACAGTCCGCATCTACAAAGTGGGCCAACTGCTTCCTTCACCTACGTTAGATCTTGCCTGCCAGCCTCATACCCTGCCTCTTTTCACATCCTGCTTCTTCTCACATGAATTGACGCAGCCCCAAATGGAGAAATAATTTTTAGTTTCCAAGTCTGCCATGATTTTCCATACTCCTTGAGTCTCTCTCCACTCATCACTCTCTGTCCCCAAATCTATTCCTTTTATCAAGTGAGTAAAACTTGTCAAAACTTGAAACCGAATCCCAAAGTTACCTCTTCTAGGAGGCCTCCCTAGACCTCTTCACCACCCATTTCTTTGCGACTTCCTCCACTGTGAATTCCTATAGAAATTGGTATCCTAGTCATTCCTCTCTCATGATTTGTTGACATAACCACTTTGACCTCACTAAGACGGTGAACTTCCAGAGAAAAGGGAGTTTTATCTGATTCATCTCTGCCTCTCCAGGGCCAGGGCCAGATATACAGCAGATGTTTAATAAATATTTGTTGAACAAATAGTTGAACTATACTCTGGGAAAAGTTTAACTAAAATTCCAGATGTTGGTTTTCATGTATTTGTCAATCTTTTATAAGATTTGCCCCTAAAATGTTTCCTCATTCACAAATTTGTCTGCTAGCCTCCAATATTTTTCCAGAATATATTTCCTGGAGGGAAAACCTGGATATTATATAACAACAAAAATTTGATTATGCTCCATCAAATTGCACGTGTGTGCACACACACACACACACAGACACACACACATGCACAGATATCTTCTTGTGTGCTTGTTTGTTTGTAGATTGAGAAGCAGTAATTTAAACAGGAGGGGTGACACAGGCCTACAGTCCCAGCTTTCTGGGAGTCTGAAGCAGTGGTCTTACAATTTTGAGCCCAGCCTGGGCAAACCTGTGACTCAGTGAGATCCTGTCACGATACAAAAATAAAACAAAAAAAGAGGTTGGGGATATATCTTAGTGCAAGGCACTGGTTTCAATCCTCAGCACCACCAGCAATAGAAGAAAAAAAAAAACAAGAAGCAGTAGAATGCTTTCAACAACATCCTAGGAGGCCCCAAACTGCCAGGCTTTAAAATGGTTCAGCAACATAAATTTGTTTCTGTAATAAGAAACAATATCTTACACTCTAAAAATTAAATGTGCAGACATTAGGTTAAGGAAAATCTAGTGTATTCTCTGTGGGACCAAAAATGGCAGATTCAGCCTCATATAAGATGAGCAAACATTCTGAATACTGCAGTAGGTAAGGTGTGCATTTTCTCTGGCTTCATCGGGCCTTGCAGAGACAGATTTTCAGCCTTTCACTACCAGCACCTCAGTGGACAGAAGGCAAAACAGTTATCCTTCATTCCTATATTTTATGATTTCTGTATGGTTGGAATAATTTGCTCTTATTGCTAAAGAGAAGGGTAAACTTGCCAATTAAAATTTGGCCTGCTATATATTGTTTACTTTTCTAAATTAATCACTAAGCCACTCTCCTATATCAGCAGTTAAATTTACAAATTAAAATAAATGATTTCAAAATGTAAGTTTACTGTCTTCTTATTGTTTTATACTTAAGTAAGATTTTCATAAAATGTAACAATATCTTACCAACTTTACTGACCTGAAAAGTCATTAATCCCTTCACAAATAAAAATGAATATCAAACATTTTAGAAGAAAAGAAAATTAAATTTCATGGTCAAATGTAGCTCTGATATGAAAGACATCCACAGATTATTTATTTAGGTTTCTATTTGGTACTCAGTTACCGTGGTGTCACGAGTAAAGGGAATGTGAACAGAGAAGTTTTATTTCTGTAAACTGGTGGAAGTCATGATTTAAATCTATACTTCAATGAGCCAGCCATACACAGTTAGATCACAGCAGGCTGGCTTGTACATGAAGGTAATTGAAACTCACACATTAATGGAAAACGTGGGTCTGAGCACAGCACCAGCATGTGAACTCAAGATGCTTTATGTTCTGAGCAGCTGAGTCTTCTCAGACACTCTGAAGCTATGACATGAAAGCTCATCAGAGTGCCAGGCTGACTGAACCATTTAGAATCTCTGAGTGATAGATCAGTAGACTTTCACAGACTTCTTTAGAAATCTCTTCTAGCAAAACATGTTTCACATACAGACTTTAAGATGAACTCAAGAGCTGGGCAAGAGTTAGACTGAGGGTCCTTCTAGAAATAATAATTGGATGCTTTAGGATGATTACTCTTTTCCCCATCTAGAGCCTCATTTACTTATCTTTGAAAGGGGACCAGATTATATCAAGTGTGCCGAATGGAGTTGTTATTGGAATTAAATCATAAAAGACTCAAGTGTTTCCCTCTGTGCTGCGCTTCTAGAGGGCTCTGGGAATCCTTCCACAGAAATCTTA
Organism: Cavia porcellus; assembly: GCF_034190915.1. NCBI lineage: Eukaryota > Metazoa > Chordata > Mammalia > Rodentia > Caviidae > Cavia > Cavia porcellus. The sequence goes on from NW_026947487.1 coordinate 97,321,644, forward strand.
ATACCCAGTGTTGACTCCTCCAGGCTTACAGAGCTGGTGGTAGATAGTCTTTTCTTACAGTCTGGCTTGACACTTAGATGATTTATGTTGCTTGAGTCAATAAAACATTTCCTCCTTCATCTAAGTAGCTCAACTACCAATGGAGTGTGAGCTTCTTTCAAAAGGAGCAATCATTCCTTAGATAAATGTGGTTATACACCCATTGCCATCACAGCCCTCTGGAAGCCTGAGGTAGGAAGATTGACAGTTCAAGTAAAGCTGGCATAACTTAATAATGCAGAGAGACTGACTCAAAATAAAAATATAAAAGGTCCAAAGATGCAGGTCAGTGCACAAGGCTCTGGTCTCCATTCCTAGTATTGAGAAAGGCTGGGGAGGAGGCATTCTTGAGCCTTTAGCATCATGGCCCACAGTAGTCTTTCTTGTGATCCACTCTGATCATTGATGATAAAACAGTCACTATGATCCGAAACAACTGAAAATCAAACTCAGACACACATGTGGAAAAAGAAACAGACTAATAACCATAATAAAACCTTTCTTCTGGGAAGGAGTCTTGCATCTTCACTTAAATTACAGATTGTTTTTCATCTACATTATGAAAAGTAACCAGTCATTTTGTCTTTGACAAGGTCTAATGCCTTCGATATTTACATGACTGAGATATAAGGATGACCCAAGGGGAAAAAAAAAAGACCAGTAAGGACACATTTTCAAGGAGGTGAAAGAGTGACTCTATGGTTAATAAGATAAGCCAGAAAACTTTCCATCAATTTAAAAGTTTCCTCCAAGAGATTTCTTAGACTCTTCTCCTATCTATACAAGGCTCTAACAACCCTTTGGGTATCCAGTCTTAGATACCCAAACAATTTTCTGTATGACTCTTCCATATCTAAGTTGCCTGGCTTTAGACATACTAAGTGATTATCCTGAGTTTCTTGGTTGTAATCTAAAATACTAATATTTGAAGGTTAAATTTATTTCCATTCATAAAGGTGCACAGCACAGTGCCAGTCTGTGAAGAGGTTCAGCAAATATTAATTTTTTCCTGGAAGCCATCCTCTTTGGGCAGTAGACTAATGAGGAAGAAAAACTTACTGGCAAGGAGAGGAAAATGAATTCTTGGAAAAGTTATCACAGCTTTGAATGTAATTTCCCATACAGAAGGGCTTACCATCCAGAGGTAAGAAACTAGTTCACACTCCTGAGTCCTGGGCAACATGTTTCCCAAGATAAGAAAATGTTTTTCAAGCCCTTTGGTTTTCATCTTGATACCCAGGGTTTTCATGCCAAGATACAAGAGTGTAACCAGGTCCAATGTTTTTCCACTTCGGCAAAAACTTGAAAAAGATCCCATTAATTACTAGTGTATGTCATGCACAAATTGTAGTATTTCTATTAGTGGAAAAGTATCTCAGGTTTCAAGCTTTCATGTCTGAAACCTGAACTCCTAATCATATGCTAGTTTTGCCTGTACACTTTTTCATTATAACAACAAAATACAGAAGTGTGTGATAATGATGGTCTCCATGGCACCAGTCTGGGAATACAAGTATAAGGATTATGATGATGATGCAGTCCAAGGAAGGGAAACATATAATTTGACACTAAAAGTAAAACTGTGATGAATGAGCTTCCCTTGATAGTTGGGATGCTCTAGTGCCAGGGTTGCATTTGGGAAAAAAAGCCATTAGAGGAAAATGGGCAATGTATGGGCTTAGTTTGAAAACTTGGAAGTGAGACAGCATGGAGCAAAGGGCACACATAGTCTACTGTCCTCATGATGGAGACAGAAACGCTTGACCTAAGCTAAGGAATCATTCACCCCAGCTGCCTCCCTGAAACATTTAGGATACCTTTTCCTTGACACCACTTTTCCTCTATGTATCTCCTTTCTGAAGGTGTACAGTCTGCTCTGTGTGACCTGCTCTGAGACCTTTTAGCCTGAAATTACTGGCCATGAGCCACAATTTTTGGAGGTTCTTTTCTTTAGACTAATGAAGACTGAAAAGTCTAGACAAACCCTTGCTACCAGGAAGATATTTTTGTGACTTTTGAGAGGAATCCATGTACTTTATATTGCTGTAGAACTGCAGGAAACAAAATAGATTCATCTATTGTAAGAATATCCCTCAAAAAAAAAAAAAAAAAAACTGCTCCGCACCTGAACACCATCAGTATCAGAATAATCATTTGATTGCATTCCTCTCAGCCCACTCTACTTTCCCTAGGAATGTGGCAAAAACTCTATAAAGATAAGAATACACACACACACACACACACACACACACACACACACATATATATATAATCTATATCTGTGCATATGTGTATGCATAGATGTATTATAGGTGAAACATGTATTTCTGCACATATGCTCCAAAAGTTTCAGTGAAGATTTAAGCTTCAGTGATTTCAGAAGAATATGTAGTATACAATTACAGAAAACATCATTTAAATAACTAATTATCCAGGATCCTTTTTAACTGGCATAAATTTGCAATTTGTGAAAAAATAAATTAAAATTTTTGAAGTATTTCAATGTTTGGCATCTTTGAACAGAAGGACTGAAATAATGGAAATTTTAAATAAGATTTTTTGAAGTTTGTAGCATGTACACTTACAGTGGTACTAGTGCTCAAAGATGAAGGTTTAGCTTGCATGCACATCTTTGTTTTCTTGCCTTTAGGAACACACTAAGGGCTGTCTCTCCATTTGCTGCAAATCATGTATATGTTGCACGGTTCACAGAAACATTTCACCACATACATTATGAAGTCACAAGAATGTCCATATAAGCCACCAGACAGTAACCTCTTTTGAGTGCACGAGTCTTGTTTCTCTCATCTTTTCACTGGTATTAGAGAATTTAATATTTTCCGTGTTAACAGAATGAATGGCTGCACACTACTCTTTTTAGTATATCTCACATCAATCTGAATATTCCTCAAAGCCACATTTTACTGATTCATTAGCTTGGAGTCAACTTCCAGTTTCCATCTTATCTGTTCCATCATTTCTGGATCTGAACTGAGCAATTCTGCCAATATCTATATCGCAAATACATGTCCTGGTGAATATTTACATTTTGTAATTATTATTACCATAGACTGAGTTAGAGTCAGACTTACAACAAGATTCTAATATTGACAAGCCTTATTGCATGTTATTTTCACATGTTATCCCAAGGAATTTTTCAAAGAATGTGCAGAAAATGCAATTTCACTTATTGTGAAGGAAATAAAAGAGAAAAAATAAATACATTTTTACAGTAATAGGTAAGATGTAAACAGAACTAGAGTTCAACTTTTCTGGGTTCATTGTGCTTATTTTACACACGGATCCTGAAATTATAATCGCATCACAAGTTGTTATGGTTTGTGTCTAGATAGCCCCCTAGAGCCTCATGTGGTCATAGGTGGGGCTTTTCAGATGTGGATAGATCTAGAGCGTGTGATTCTGTGATAAAGGATGCATGAGTAGTAAATGAGTCCATGGGTTAGTTTGGTATAGTTGCTGTGTGGATAAGGGGGAAGGCCCACGTAGGTGTCAGTGCTACCTACCCAACGGTGTGTGCACTGGATAAAATAAAAGTCAGAACTACTGTTGCTGCTGGCTGCTTGCTTCCTCACTATTGCACTGCTTTGCTGTTTTTCTGCCTTCTTCCCCCCATAAACTGTGTCTCTTTTGTGATGCCCAACTACCATGCCATCCTGCCTTGCATCCAGCCAACTATCACCTGGAGCCTCTACAAACTCTGAGCTAAACAGACCTTTCTTGCTTTTACTTTGTGTGTCATTTATTTTGTTTGAGCTACCAGGAAAGTCACTAAGAATCAAGTCAATTGAACTAGTTCCTTTGTATTAAATTTTGACACTATATTTGGTTAATTGGATAGGCTCCATCATGGCCTACAAATAGAACCAGAGTGATTTGATTATACATAAAAGAATACCTCTTAGAAACCTAATAATTTTATGAAAGACGGACTCACAAAGAACCAAAGGTATTCACTTAATACCACTCTCTCCACAGCATTTACAAACACACACACACACACACACACACACACACACACACACCCTTCAAAGCAATGTGAAAAATATAAAGCCAAATCTATTGTTTTCCTAATATTTTGAAATGAAACTAATGTGACAATGAAGCAAATTCTATAAGCTGAGGCTTAAAATACCTATGAAAAAAGTCTGTTTGACCCAAGATTCTAATATCTTCCAGTTTTATCCAGAAGTTACATATTACTGTACTTGACGAGCAGATATTTTGTTGTGCCACAGAGAAATGAGAAATACAAAAGGAATATATAGTAAGAATGTGCCTTTGTGCATGTTTGAAATTCAAGGATTTGTGGATGAAATTTCTCGGAGTGCAGTGTGTTGGTAGTGACACAATTTTCATTATTACATTGTATCATTTTTACAATCAACTTTCCCTTGACATTTGTTTAAAAATATTTTCCTTGGTAGAAGGTTTTCTCTCTCTCTCTCTCTCTCTCTCTCTCTCTCTCTCTCTCTCTCTGTCTGTCTCAGAGTAGAGAAAAGAAAAATGTAGTACATAAAGTAGTTGATTAACCTAAGTACAGTGACCAGCATTTCAGACAAATGTAGATACTCAGGGACTTTGCATGAGTTACTTAAATTAGTTTCCAGAGAGAATTTTGAAAGAAAAATACATCTGATCTTCTAAGACTGTTTGATTTTTTTTTCTGTGTGTTGAAGAGGAATTGGTTACCAGACAAACTGTGCTCTGCATGGAAAAAAAAAATACTATAGCAATAAATATCAGGCAGGAAAGGAACATAATTATTTACATAAGTGAAACGGCAGGGCATTAAAAGACATCTGCCATTTTGATCTGCCAACAAAGCATTTTCCATATTGGAACAATTAACAGGGAAAAATCTGTCCCACAAAAATCTGTTTGATTGTCTGAAAATTAGAGAAGTGAAAAATCAGAAGTGTATTTGGATGTTCTTTGGTTCTGCTCATAAAAATGTCCATAATTTATTATTTTAAAAAGTAGAAAGAAATAAATGGTTTATCCTGGGAGCAGTTGTCTTAACCATATTACTCAGTTAACCCTGATGTTTGTGCAACATTTCTTGCTTGGTGGTGGTGGTTGTTGTTTAAACTGTACAAATTTAACTCTGTATCAGAGTTCATTTGACCTGCAGCTTGACCTATCTTGGATTATACTTGCAAAATAACTGCATTTTCAGATTATGTCTTTTTGGCTCCATCTCTCTGGTACCCAATATAAATCTGTGGAAAAATAAGTAAATAAACAAATAAATGGACAGCATGGGTTGAATGATGAAGCATTAATTTCTTCAAAATATTCTTACACCAAAGGATGACTTATCCTTTTCAGTCTGAGGTTTACCACTATAATGATGAATCCCTGAAAAGTCCGAAGGATATAAAGTATTGCAAAGCATTTTCACATTCATTCTTTGACTTTTCAGTTCATGTATTCAGCCAAGCTATTTTGCTAAAATATTAAGATACTGGTCTCACCCAGCTCATACTCTTTTGGGAGACAAAGAACACAATGCATAATTAGCATGCAGCATAGTGAGAAGAATAATAGAATTAATGCTGTGTTTCTGAAATACAGAGAAAGCATTCATGATGACCTAAGATGCCTGGCAAAGCTTTACCTAAGAGTCATCTTCATCTAGATGGACGGGACAAAATATGTGGGAGAGCACATTTCAGGCAGAGCAAAACATTGAATATGACACACTTGGGAAAGTAGGCAAGGGTTCAAGTCTCTGTACCTTAAGGTATAAATTAAGGAGAAAAGGAAACGCTAGAGCCAAGTGCAATTGGGGTAGATCATGGAATATTTTACACACGTGGCTGTGAAATTTCAGTAAATTCTGTAGGAAAAGGAGAGCAAAAGAAGAATTTTAAAAAGAAGAGGAGATACGATAAGGGATAAGGTATGTTACTACTTAAGTAGATAAGACTGGAGTCAGGCAGACCTATTTGGAGACAACCACATAGTCAGCTCCTCTGCATGTCATTCTTTATGGCCACTTGCCCTACTATGGATCATGACTGTCTCCCAAGGCCTGTGGAATGAGGGCTTGATCCTTAGCTTGGCACTGTGGAGAATGGAGGACCTTTAGAACTCCAGGTCTGGAAGGGGGTAGTCAGGTTACAGTGGGTGTACTCTGAAGTGCTCTGGGGAATACTCATCTCTCCTCTTTTTTTTCCTTATCCTGGGCACCCTGAGGGGAACAGCTTTGCTGCACCACATGCCCTCTACCTAAATGTCCAGCCTTATCACAGGCACCACAGCAACAGGCCAGCTAAGCCTAAACTGAAACCTACACACATGTGAACCAAAATAAAACCTTCCTTTTTTAAAGTTGATTACGTCAGGTGCTTTGTTATAGCAGCAGAAAGATGAATAACAACTATCAATATGAGGTATGCTTTTGCAAGAAAACTGATTTTCCTCAGTGTGCTTCTAAAAACTCCCTTGAAGTCAGAGACCGCATATAACAGTTTATCTTTTCGTGAAAAGGGAAGGTAAATAGAGATTGTAATGGAGCAATTAGAAATATGTACTGTTCAGTAAAAGCCTCACTGACACTAAGTGCTGAAGAGACATCATTAGAGAAGAAGGTCAAATAAAGTAGAGGATTCTACACAGAGGCCAAAAAGTTTCTAGGAAAAGTCTCCAGTGTTTTGCTATTGTTATAACAGAAACCCAACCTAAACTCTTTATGTTTCACTGCATTGCTTAAATTATAAAACTATCTTGTTTACTCTTCAATTTATTTATTTTAAATTGTGAGGTGGAGTCTTTATTACATTGAACCCTAAATCTTGGGTTCAATCTTTCTGCTTCACCATCTTGAGGAGCTGACATTACAGAGGCATGCCCCTGAAGTAAGCTCAAAACAATGTTCTAATAAGCAAGTAACCATATGGTTTGAAAAAACTCCAATTTTCATGGACTTAGCCTATTGCCACGCAAGCAGCCTTCAGGCTTTGGCATCCTGAGATGTATTCCAATCGTATGCTCAGCATTTGGTATTTCTGGGCCTTTACTGTTCAAAATACCAGCTCCACTCATGAGTTAAAAGTGGTACAGAACTTGGTAATTTTTCATAAAATAATATCAGGATTAACTATGTGTAAAATATTCAACTATTACTATGAAAATTGTTCCTTTTTTAGAGGTACAGAGCAGAATCAAGCATTTATTCTCTAAGCCTTGCGCTTTCCCCTACACTTCATCAAATGTTGATTGTTTAGAAGAACAGGTTAGAAAATTACGGCTGTGAGGTTCAATACTATAATTTTTCAATTTAATTATTTTATTCAATCATACACATGTTTATGGATGAGTAAAGCAAGTGATAGCAATGATACAAGGAACAGGGGACAGGAATTAGGATCATTCTATTAATACAAGGTACTCAAAATACTCATTAAGCGGTATGGTGTTATTTGAAAGGGCACTTGGGTTGATTGCAATTGTAATAATTTAAACTCTAAGGTAAAGATTTAAAAAGAAAAAAAGAGCACAATTTATATGCTGAGCAAGGAAAGACAATAGTATCAGATAAAATGTTCAATTCAAACTACAAAAGCCAAAAACTATAACTAAAATCTTCATTCACAGTAGCACCCAAAATCTAAAACTAACCATAAACTTAGTAAAAAATACATAAAACAAAAATGAAGCTGCAACACAGCACAACAAAAGAGAACTGACTCAAGAGAAAGAAAGGACAGGCTTCTGAATAGAGAGAGTATTTAAAAATTTTTAGATCTTAAATTAATCTATACACTACTTTACAGATAGTATTATAAATTAGTATAATATTTAATATGGAATTTTAATCTACTGATTCTATTCAAGGAATTTATCTTACAAGAATAATTAGATATGTACCTGGAAAAGATGTTTTGAAACAGTGTGCAGTACCTGTACACAAAAGTGGGATGATACCGTACAACAAATGTTAGAAAGATAATTAGAAAGAATTCGCATGAATACGTTGATGTAGAAAAATGTATATCATACACTCAGTAGCAAAAGACTGGACCTATACTTGATAATTGCATCTTTTTTAGAAAAAAAAGAAAAGTGAAAAAGAACTTAATAGTATACAAAATATCAGTGATTACTTTTGGGTAATATATTTTGAGTTATTTTATTATTTTAAATCTTATTTCTTCTTGTTTGTGCTTTCCAATTTTACTACGATGGCTATGTATTAATTACACATTAGAAAAAATTACAAAAGTCTTGCAAATATATTTTGCTGCACTTATGTGGCTGTCATTAAAATGGAAACTGAAGTAACTTTTTTTTTGTTTACACCTTCCTTGGAACCTTAGACTAGTGAACTGAATTACAGACTTTTCTTTTCAGATGATTGCTATTATCTGTGAGTAAACAAAGACCTTTTGAAAAGTAAAAAGCAAGAACAAAAACATGAACTTCATGTTCATTTTATAAAATGTAACACATACCAGTAAGTAACCTCCAAACACCCAAATTTAGTTTTTTAACTTATTGGTACCATGACCTTAAAAAAGTCACTGACCATTCTATGCCATCTTCTTGCTTTATTTGAAATACAAATAAAAATATATAATATATTCAGTTTAAAAGAATGTTTCTAAAACCAGGTGAAACAAAGGGTCTTCAATTTTTTTTGTTTTGTTTTGTTTTTGTTATTAAGTCAGTAAGGAGCTAGAAAGACAAGAGATATTAACCTTAGACTTTTTGTTTTTGTGTTTTCTTCCCTCTTGTACTTTTCTTGTCTATTACACATTTCTGGTGTTTTTAGAGCTGTCATAAGCCTGATATTTTCAAAGTAAATGCATCTTAAACCCTAGGAGGACAAGCTGCCCAAACAACATCATTCCTGTTATTAATAGTCCAAAATAGACTTAAACATTGAAGACTCGTTCAGTGGTCCCTTTCTGACTACCCACAGAGTCGGCTTTGAGGCTCCAGCTGTAGCATGGCACAAGATAAAATGAAATAAAAGGCTTACATGTATTAAGATGCTTTTCCCTTTTGCATTTCTAAAGATGCCAAATGCTTATGCCCAGTTTAGGCAAACACAATAGTGATTATTTACATGGCATAAAGGAGGTAAACACTCAAGAAGAAAGTAACTTGATGCTTTTACTCAGCATGATATAAACCATTATCTCATGTTTTCTATGGAAAACAGTCTCAGCCTAGAAATTTGGTAGCTCAGTAGGCTATTAATAGCATGTGGAATGTGATTACTCCTTTTGGATTACTTCAATATGTAATTACTTTTAGGAGCTGGCAGAAAGAAACTCTATTAAATGATAATTATAGGACTGTATTTGCTTTAAGGTTTGTAATAGCTCTAAACATGGGAGTTTTCATTAACTGTTTGCCATAGTTAATAAAGTAATTTTTCTTAAAAAGTAGCAATTCTCTGCTAAACTGGTAGCTCAATAGTACAGTTAGTCTCCTACAGAAAAGGTGGAGGAAATGGACAGGGTAGACAGTTAGCTTTTCCTAGGTGATATAATCTCCAAGAAAATGCAGATGACATTCGAGAAGTACTACGACAAATACGCCCTGCACAATAGGACTTAATGTAATGTTTATAAAGATAACAGTAACCCAACATGATACACATATAAAAAGGCCAGGGCAGGTGGTGGAGAAGTGGGCACAGAGAGTAAAGCCTGAAAGAGCTGGCTGTTTGCATAAGGCATCTCATGATAATCGGGGATCCTGGCTGGCCTGGAGTCAGGAACTAGATGTCAAAGATAAGTTGGGGCAACATCAACCCACACAGAAAAACTGAATCACAGATATTTCAGAAAACAGCCTGGGCAGCACAGCGAGACACTGTCTCAGTTAATTTCTTAAAATAAGAGTCCATAAAAAGCAGCACAGAAAGCGTGTGAGATCATCAGAATTTTCTGGATAACTAAGCAATCCTCCTCATTGATCAAGTTGAACTCACTATGAAATATGTTCTAAGAAGCGTTTCTTCATCATAAAACTGACACAAACTGATGCTGGAAAAATAGAGTAAATTGCCAATCTCAGGTAGAGCTGAAAACTAATTTGAGGTGATAGAATATTCTAAGAGTGGCGGCAGAGACTTTTATTAACCCAAGTGCACACGTACCTTAGAAAGCTTTATGAAAACTCTATTCATGTTACCTATTTCAGTTCAGATAATTACACATTCATTAAATGCTGAGCACGTGTCGGACTCTTTCCATTTTGGGAAAACCTATCATTACAAAAGAAAATTCCTCCATTACATCTGAGTAACCCCCAAAGTGTGTGCAGGAGTGCTGTGTGTTCCCATTTAGCTTAGTGCTCGGCAGAATCATCATTTTAAAGGGCTTGCATCACCTGTTCACATGAACCAATTCAACAAGGAAAAGAAAATTCCTAGCTTGAGTGTGAAACTAAAGAATGATAAATAACATTTCTGTCTCAAAATGATGGAAATAATTTATGAGGCACACCATGAGTTGTTCTCCAAGGCTGCTTTTAAAACACGTGTCTCTGCACGTACAACTTCCTTCTCACCTTGGTGCTTAAGAGCAAGTTCACAGGGGAAAGCAATGCGCCTGGAGAGAAAAGTCTCTGTCATGAAACTTAGGACATTTTAACTGTCTCATTTGCTATGTATTTGATTTATAAGGCCCATGATTAAAAGCTCAAATCAGTTCAAGAAATTTAAAAGAAGTGGGACAAATCATATTCTTTCAAAATTCAAGTAGCTTAGGGTGCACTTGTCTGCTTTAATCAATCTGACAAGGAATTTAAGGGAATGGCCTGGCAACAAATAAGTGCCTGGGCTTAAAACTCAGCTCTAAATTCTATTTTATTGAATAATTTTAGGAAAGTTAAGACATAGTTCTGTGCATCACTTTCTCATCTGTAAAACGGAACTACCAATAATGCCTACCTCTAGTGTGAAGAGAATTAAGGGAACAGAAGAGTGAAGGTCTTGACATGGTGCTTGGAACAAAACTATTGCATAATGGTGTTGACGACAGTGATGCCAGTGAGGAGAGAAAGCGTAACATTTGCTTTGTTAAAGATCTTGCCCAATCACCCAGAAAGCAACCTTGGGCATTTGGAACTAAAGAAAACTTCCATGTTCACAGCTGCCACCTTTCACTCGTATGCTACACAATGCCACTGGCTCCCTTCTTTCACAGATCTGTATCGTCCAGGTTTATATGCACAGTGTTCATTAAGAAGTAACACTGAGAGAAAACCAGCCTGGCTGAGTTGAAAAGTTTATGTTTTTTCCCAGGCCTTGCCACCAACTTTCCACAGGGTCTGTAACATCTGTGCACAACAATATCATCTTCTACTATTAATAACCTACAAATCTAGATCTCACTTGAATGACACAATGAGATACAACAATCATGTCACATTTTGCTATATTTCCAGTGAACAAACTGCTGCATCCCAGTCCTTCACTTTTAAGTAGCAAGCTCTATATCCATCTAGACTACATTATAACTGTACTTTGGCGAGGAAGGCTTGTGCTTGAAAGATTATATTGCCTTGCAAAGCTGAACTAATCTCTTTTAATGTTTTACTTGATATCAATATTCATAAAGCCATACTTCTCCCCAAGGGTTTATCAACCTCTTAAAAAATGGAGTTGTTTGCATATTGACCCTGTAAGCTTCCCCATTTGGCATTCCCACTGCTTCGTGAATATCAAAACCAATAAAAAAGGAACATAAAATTAGACTCACTTGTTCATATGCATCAAATGAGCCCATGTGTCAAAACAGAGGTGGCGTTATTATTTCTTGTTTGTGCTTCAACAGGAAAGCATTATTAAGATTAGTGAAAATATTTGTGCTGTGTAATATAAAAGCCATTTGTTTTCCACTTCTTCTTCTCCGAATGAGAATGAATAGAAACCTGAGTACAAACCTCTGTTGTCTCTGACTGTGAAATTTGGATTGTGAATGATTTCAGGGGGTAGGCTGAAGATAAATCTTGGTCCATTGGCAGTGTCATCCTTGTCTTCTGCGCTAATTGTAACAATTGGCTGAAAGATAAAGGTGGTCTGCAAATAAATCATGATGTCATTGGCGTATCATTTATTCAAAACTACCTGGATAGTTAAATGCCAGGTTTTAATTAGAGAATATAGCTTCAGAGCAAAACCAGGTCTAGAAAATCTCCTTGAGCAACAGAAAGATACTTAATCCCCTCCTCAAAATACTTCCTCCCCTCCTCAAAAACAAATTCTACTCATCAATTTCTTGCATTTCACCAGAGAAAGAGAGAGCAGCATTACCTGGTTGGAAAGGGGTTTGATCTGATCACTCTCACAGATGAAGCCTTCATAGGGGGCAGCAAACTTGGGAGCATTATCATTGACATCAAGCACTCTAATGGCCACTGGGACTTTGGTTTCCTGATGTCGGTTGTCTGAGAAGAGAGAATGCAGACAGTAAACAAATACCAGGTAAAAACTACACATTTCTCCCTATTCACTCTTGGGAAAGAGTAAGCTTTAACCTACTCTTCCAGGCAGTTCAGGGAAACGCATTATTGGCACAAAGTCCATCTAGGAGCTAAAGTATGTTCAATTTAGTGGAAGAAAGATGACATGAATAAATGTCAACTAGAGCAGTAAGAACTAAATCACTCATCCACTTCTGCTGACAACGATGGTGAACTTGCTTTTTGAACACTAATAATAGAACCTGGACATTCTGGAACCAACTCTGTCACAGTGGTTCTCAAAATAGGACCCTTACAGGAGCATCAAAACTATCTGGGAATGAGATGGACATACAAAGTATTGGGACAGATGTCAGATCTACTGAATCAGAGATACCAGCATGGAGTCCAGAAATACTGGTTATGTTAAGCTATGTATGAGATAAATGGAGGGCTTAGTGCATGATTAAGTTTGAGAAATACTGCTCTACAAGTAAATAAAAATCTGCAGCTCTCGCCTCTATAGCTTTTGCTTTGAGTATAACAGGATTTTAAACTGCTGAGGGCTATCAGCTATCTTGCCAAGTCCGTATCGAATTCTGCCAAAGAAAATGAAATTATCGCTATTTGCCTTTGTATTCCTAAATGTCTGAACATAAATTTCAAATATAAAACAAAAACAAACAACCAAAAAGTTCTTGAGACTTTAAAGAAATCCCTCTTAACTATTTGGTTTCCCAGAATATAGAAAAAGTCTGAAGGATTACTATTTGGTAAAGTAAAATCAAAACCCTTAGGAGAAGACTTACGGATTTCTGCTGCAAAGACAGAGATGTTGAGCCAGGCGGTTTCTTCTCTATCCAGAGGTTTTGTAGTTTTAATAAAACCATCCTCTAGATTAATAGTGAAAAACCTGTCGAGGTCAGTGTGACGATCAATTGAATACCTAAGCCGAATGCAAATGAGGCAATTAGACCAAGATATTCAGAGCAGTTTAATATCTGAGTACTTTCTCTATGCTATATTTAAAGCAACTTTTTCAGCGAATTGCTGGAGCTCAGTTTTCTTTTTAATCAAATTTACTTTTCAACTTTATCCATGAATCTTTTATAGGAATCATTTTGCAACATAGGAATACTTTCTTCAGTACAATGAATGAAAAAACTGTTTAGCATATTTGATTGAGAAGTATAATAATGTGTTGCATATTTCTCCATATTTACTACAGTCACCCACATCTGAATATTTATGAAATTGCGTTTGGGACGTGAGTTTGCCTTGCTCCCAAACTACTCAGAAAGTCACAAATATACTAAAGCTTTGCCAAGTTTTTGCATATGAAGCATTAAATAGTTTCAAGTTTATTTAAATTCATCATCAAAGATTATTTATAAACCAGAAATTCAGTTTTCTCTCTATATGAAGAAAAACATTAGCTGTATTTTCAGTGAGTCTCTTTAGTTTGATAAGTTACACTGATACTCAAGTAACTTGATTCTGAATTCCAGTGTCAGTACACCAATCAGCACTGGCCCTGAATTTGCAGGTCATTCTTTCTAGACTTTACTGATTACACATTATACCTAACAACACAACTGGAACACAACAATACTCCGGGGCATTAGAAAGTTTATCTTTTCCTAACAAAAGACAAAATTTTCTAGAATATTACTGGGGTATATGTATAGCAGTGTTAAATGGGAGATGGTGAAGGAAGAATGGCTTATATGGAGGTACAGCAAGGTAAAGCCACCTGCTCAGAGACTCAGAGTTGGTAAGTATTGCAGCTTTAGTTTTAATTTTTTGTTGAGCTCTAAAACCCTTTCCCTTTTCACTACACCCTACCATTACCCAGATGGAAAGCAAGAAAGATGGGTTGTGTTAATTTGTTAGAGTGCTGAGCTTCATAATTGACTGGCTTCGTGCTCCTAGAGATCATAACTGGGTTTTGCTCAGCCAAACACCTATGTCTTACAAAACTCATGTAGTTTGATTATTGATGATCAAAAATTAAAGACTATGAGAGGTAGAAAAGACCATGGGTATCATAGGATTTACTCTTTTATATTAAAAAGATGACATTTACAAATGTCCTATCTCTAGTTTCTAAATGAGTCAAAGTTGAAGCTGAGATCATCCAACTCTAAACAGCATTCTTTAGTAATAGAATAGACTAGAAATAGAATAGGAATAGAAAAGATAGGCTACCCACTAAGCAGTATAGAAAACAGTGTACTTCACAGTGTACCAAACAAGAGCTCATCCATGAAGACCTTTGACTTTCAAACGTTCTCATGGAATTTAATGATGAACCTCCTTCCCCACTGGTAACACTAAATATGGTCATACGTCTCATAAATGTGAGCAGTGACTCCAGTTCTCATCAGCAAGCACTGTGTGAGAAAATTTTAGACATATTTCCTGCACCAGGGAACTTAATATTGAAAGGAACATAGTAAGTAAAGACATTGTTTAATATTGAAGAGCTTGGGTTTTGCTTTTGGAAAATCCTAGATACAATCATAATCCACCAAATATAAACTGAATGATATACCACTGGGGAAATCCATTGGTATCTTTGAACTTAGGTTTCATCTTTTAAACTGGAATGTTAACAGTATTATTGCCTTATGTTTTCTTGGGTGTATTGTCTCAGCACATTTACCTTTTAAACTGGAACATTAATAATGCCCAGTTCTCATCTTTAAAAATTACATGAAATTGCAGATGTGTAAGATACATTCTCATGCTTCACACGCAAGCGGAAACACAACCAGCAAGAGTTGCTATTGTTTGCATTGTTGCTGGAACTGTTACGAGGACAGATTCCATAAGCTCTCAAAAATCAGAGCAGGACCATCCTACAGCCACTGAGAAATTATGGAGGGCTTTTAAAATGTAGAAGCAAATAAGTGACAGCCAGCCATCTAGATGTTAATGAGGTAAGTTAAGGAAGATGACCTCTGCAAGAGAGAGTAAAGAAAGAAAAGAGAAAAGTTTAGGCTATGATAAGGAAGGTGACTAAGATTTTGGAGTGACTGATAGAATCAGTAGCACCCAATGCATATTTTGCTCTTTGAAGGAGACTGGGAAACTTGCACATGGCTTCCAACCTGAGTGCTTGAAAGGGAGATATTAAGGGAGACAATAAGAATTCAGCAGAAAAGAGGGGCTGAAATTAACAAAGGCTGCCTGCGATACTATGAGAGCAAAATTCTGTGGTAGGCAGAATTTAATTAGCTGTTTGTAATTTTTAAGTATGTCACAATAAGTGTAAGCTCAAATTATCTTTTGAATTAATGGGTAAGACAGTGAAGGAAAAGGAATTTGGTAAAAATACGTAACAGACGCTAAGATAAGTACAGAATTAGAATCAGGGAGAAAAATCTTCCTAGAGGCAGAGAACATAGGGTATCAACCAAATCTAATCATAGCATGAAAGAAAATCCTGTAAGTTAGTGGTCATAAGAAGAGAAAGGTCAAAATAAGTCAAAAAGCTGAACCTTAGGGAGTCCTCAGTGCCTGAACAATGATCAAAGACACCAGATACGTATTTTCTGAGGCATAAATAAATGAGTGCCGAGAAAGCTAAGACAAGTACTTATTTCAGGGAGATAATACTAAACAAAAATATGTCTAATGCTGCAGAAGCTGAGAAAATGAAAAGATCTGAAAAGGTCCAAATAGCCAAAAGCTTAACTAGTACTGAAAGGTCTTGCCTATGTGCCCCAGTTCACAAATCCTCTTAAAGATGAAAAGAGAGCCAGGAAATTAGACTGTGAGGATAGCAAGCCCTCTGAATAAAAAAAA
This sequence comes from Cavia porcellus, assembly GCF_034190915.1. Taxonomy (NCBI): domain Eukaryota; kingdom Metazoa; phylum Chordata; class Mammalia; order Rodentia; family Caviidae; genus Cavia; species Cavia porcellus. Next base: position 97,337,937 of record NW_026947487.1, read on the forward strand.
CTAGAATGTTCCTTCATAAACTGTCTGACAATTCTAAAATCAGAATCCAAAGTTGATGAGGTGAGAGGTTGGCTCAGGTTCAATATTGAGCACCTTGGATAATTATCGATATGGAAATTGCTTACATGCACAGAATAGCTACCACTGAGAACGCAACCCCAATCACCAAGTGCAGATGTGACTCCTTGGAGACAATGAAGTGCACGGGAAATGAAGAGCTGTTTCCTGTGTTTTTGTTTCATTGTCATTCTAAAATAACCAATGCAACTCAGTATTTGAAATCAAAGATAACTCATCTAAAATTCATATCATGAACATTTTTAAACATAGTATGAAGGTGTTACAAGGATTCCCAGACTTTATTTAATGTATCTTCCTGCGTAGAAAGAGCACAACAAACTTTCTGGGTAAATCTCGCTATTCATGACCAATGGATAAAAGTAAAAAGCTCAGAAATGTCTCAGGCAAACTTTCATAAAATCTAGCCTCCAACACTTGCTGTTTGACTTTAAGAAGTCATATCATCCCTAAAATCATGGGAATGTCATCTCTTGGTTCATGGATCAGTCATGGACTTAAAAGATGGCCAAGAATATTAACTGAAATAATTCGTGAAACATGGTTTGGTACTAAAAAGGTATTTTGAAAATGGTAACTCATTTCTCTAAAAGAATGATGTTCAAAAATCCGACACATTGCTTTAAACTGCTTCAGCTATCATATTCTCGGATATAAATGGATAAACTTCACTGTCTACGGTAAATGTTTTCGTGTTCACATCCCTTTCCTTTTTATTGCTTCTGCTTCATTATAGGTAGGTAGATGGATAGAGAGTCCACCAAAAACATACATACACATTTCCAAAAACAACAACAAAAATAAAACTAATATGATGTTTATTTAACAGATGCTGTCCTCATATGAGAGACCCTGGAGGATGACATGTATCGCAGAATACCCACTACCCCACCGGCCCTTAGAGAAGAAATTGAAAATGCGTGTGTAGAAATCACAGAGACCGAGATTAGCCAAGCAGCTGTTCACTGTATTAATAATGGCCATCACTGTGAATGCTGTCTGTAATTGTAGAGACCAAAGCTAGCTTGTATTATTCTCATTATGGCTCAATAAATTTACCATTAAAATACAGTCATACAAGTTTTTCTTTTACTGGTGTGTATACTTTTGTCTGTCTCTCTCTTTCTCTTTCTTTCTTTTTCTCACTCTCTGTTTCTTCTTCTCTCTCTCCACACACACACACACACACACACACACATATATATGTTTTTGAGCACAGTGATGTTTCCATAAATATATACATTATACAATCAAAGAATAGTTATTATCATAAACTTCACCTTGAATATTTATCAATACTTGGTGATAAAAGTATTCAAAACCCTTTCTTCTAGTTGTGTAAAATAGACAGTACTTTATTTATTTATTTATTTATTTATTTAGGTATTGGTATCAGGGATTGAACTCACAACCTTGTGTTTCCCAGACAGGCACTTATGCCACTGAGCTTAATCCCAGCCCTAGATGTACCTTATTATTAACAACTGTCATAATCACTGCACTGTGCCATAGACCAGTGGTCTATGGCACTGGCACTTGTTCCTCCTAATTTTAACATAATTCCCATTAGATATGCTCATCCCGTGTTCCCTTTTCTCTATTCTTCCCAGCCTCTGGTATTTTCAATTTTTATGCTATCAACTCTTTAAAAGATTCTAGTTATTTAATATCTGTTCTTTTGCTAGCGTATTTCTCTCTGTGTTGATCCACATTGTTTGCAATTGAAAACTGATATGATTTCATGCTTTGCTATGGCGAAAAAGCATTTCATTGTGTCCATATATCACGCTTATTTATTTATTCATAGATATTTAGGTTGATTCCATATCTTGGCTATCATGAATAGTACTTTACGAAACGTGGGACCAGAGATTTCTTATCTACTTGCTGATTTCATTTCCTTTGCATATATAACTGACAGTAGGATTTTAGAATCATATTTTTTTTGATTCTCCACAATGGATATACTGATATACATTCCTACCAAAAATACATCAGGATTTCCCTTAGTCCACATCTTTTCTAGCATTTGTATTTTGTTGTTTTTGTTTTAGGGGAAGGAGCTTGTTAATAACAGCCAATCTAACTGGAAGGAGGTAAAATTTCACTGAGGTTTTGCATTGCATTTCCCCTGATAGTTAATGATAGCAAACATTTTTTCACAAAACTGATAGCCATTTGCCCATCTTCACTGGAGAAATGTCTACTCAAATTTTTATAAGTATCTCCCTTGTAAAGTACACTGGGCATCTTGATATATGCTCACCGAGGGTTTCTGAATACATTTCTAAATGAGTTCATCACTTATATATCTTTTACAGTAAAAAATGTGAATTTGAATTTCAAAGTCAAATTTAGTGTCATTTCAATTATTCATTCCTTAAATATTTATCAGACATCCCCTCTGGCTTGTATTATATTTACCAGAAGGATACAGACATGAAATAGAACAGATGTCAGAAAACATGTTGAAGACTAGTATATAGATTACAGTGTGCAGAATGTAATGGTTCTGTACTCAAACTACTCAATTCTGCCCTCTAGCATGAAAGATGAAAGCAGTTACAGAAAACATACACAGAATTAGTGTGGCTATCTTCCTAAAACCTATATGAACAAAAGTAGGTGCTGAGTCAAAGTGGGAGGACTTGTAGCTCCTGCCTTCAAAATGTACTACAATGCTATGGTAATATTTGGAATGGCAAATGCATAATGTCAATGAAATAAAAGAAAGTCCAGAGATAAATACATAGGTCTATGGTCAGTTTTCAAGAAGTATATCAAGACAGTTCATTTGAGAAAGAACATTCAATAAATGGCATGGATAAGTTGAATATTCACATAGAAAACAATAAATCTGGGACTTTAACTCATAACATTTTCAAACATTAATTTAAAATGGATCAAAGACTTAAATATAAGAGCTAAAACTATCCATTTTCACAAAGGAAAATATGGTATAAATATCCATGACTTTATAGTAGGAAATATTGTGACACATAAATTCAAGGGCAACCAAAAGGGGAAAAAATGAACCTCATCAAAATTGAAAACTTCTGTATCTCAAAATATATAGTCAAGAAAGTAAAGAGATAACTGAGAAGGAAAGAAAACATTAGCAAGTTATATGTCTGATAAAGCTTTAGTACATACAGCATTGAAAAAATATGAGTAGAAATTTTCCCTAGAAAGACAAATCAATGGCCAATAAAAGCACCTGGAAAGATGCTCAATATCTGTTGTCAATAGAGAACATACAAGTCAAAGTCACAGGGGAATATGATTTTGTACCCACAAGGACAGTTAAATAAAAAAATCACAAGCAATAACAGGTGTTGATGAGGACGTGGGGAAATTAGAAGCCTCACAGATTGCTGATATGAGTGTAAAATGGTGCAATAATTGTGAAAAGCTTTTTAGTGAGTCCTCAGGTAGTTAAACAGAGTTACTGTATGAGCCCGCAATTCCGTTTCTCAGAGGTGAAATTCAAAAAAAGTACTTTTTATATAAAAAGCATATATATATATAACATATATACAAATATTGTACATAAATCTTCATAGCAACATCAGTTCTAGTATTCAAAAGTGGAAAAAAACAATATTCATACAACTGAGCATGGATTAATAAAACACCATTTATCCCTACAATGGCATATGATTTAGTAATAAAAAACAATGAATTACACATACATTCTATAACACAATTAAACTCAATGGATACTAAATGGAAAAATGCAACTATATAAGACCACATATCATATTATTCCAATTATATGAAATGTCTGAAATAAAAGAATGTACAGAATAAACTAGAGGTTACTGAGACTATTTGTTTCTGTTTTGGAGTGATGAAAAGGCTCAGGAAGTAAGCAACTACGATGTTGAGCCACCTTGTAAAATACACTAAAAGCCAAAGAATCATGCACCTTACAAGGGAACACATTGTGCTTTATGATATGCAAATTTTCAGGGATGGAACAGAAAGACAAAGAATAGGGAAGAGAGAAGGAAAGAAAGAAGAAGAAAAGAAAGAGAGAGAAGGAAGGAAGGAAAGTAAGTAAGACGTGGGTAGATCTGGTGTGCAGTCTGCAGATTTCTCACTCCTTAATTAGAAAGACTCATCCCAGTTCTCTGACTGTGTGCCTTTGAGGACAACACACAGTGTAAGATCTCACTATGATGTAATGTGGAAAGTGATGGGAGATGACAACGAATGGGAAGGACGTGTGATCCGTTTATAGGAAGTCCTAGAAGAATTTGCAGAAGATGGGTTTCCAAAATGAGGGGAGACAGAATGAGCACAGTATAGCAAGTTGAAAATTCAGAGTGAAACTATAAGGAAGAGAACACAAATGGCAGGACTAGAAGAAAGGAGAATGCTCCTGAGAATGGTACTGAATGGCTGTGAAGATCCCCACACTAAATAAAACAATCTGGATTATTGTGGATGTGACAGGTAACAAGGAACAATTCTATCAACCATTGGGGATTGTTTTCAGTGGAGGTAGTAGGTGCCATTTGCACGTATATTTTATAATGACCACTCTGGTTACAGGACTGATAATAAAAAGCTGGCTGAAATAAGGATGCAGGAAAGGCATAAAGGGGTACAGGAAGGCAAATAGAAAAGAAAGGAATTAGGAAGCAGCCACAGAGGGAAAACTGTGGTAGAATCTGATCTGGGGAAGAGATTTCACACCACTGTACATTTGCGCCCTATGAATGTCTTATAGCTTTTTTCAGATTCTTTCCCATTATTACATTATAAGGACAGGGATGAGAGTGTACAAGTAGGATTCTGCATCACTCTTCTTTGTTTTTCACATTTTTTTTCTAATTTTATTAGTACATTTCAGATATACATAGTGATAACATTCATCATAGGGAATTTGTACCTGTACAAAGTATAATCTGCTTCCTCATTTCTTCCAGTTCCCCTCCCCTGCCTTCAACCTCTCATCTATTTCTTATTTACAAAAGTTTTGTTTCCATTTTCTTCTTTTTTATCCTTTCCTTCCTGTCCTCCTTTCTCCCTCCTTTGTTCTCCTTCTCATTTGAATATTTTCTTTCCATTTCCAAATATGTTATGCTTTTCTAATCAGTAACAGTAGATTCATAATAATGCAAACATTCAAAATGTGTTTACCTTCTCTTATCATTTCCAAGTACTCATCAGCAGGAAGATCTTCCCTCCCTATCCTGCAGCCCTCGGATTGTGACATGCAGGGCATATGACTTCATTTTGCAGAACCACAATCTCTTCGTTTAAGAAATAATTCATGCAATCATAAAGTTGAAGGGATAAATTAGATCATGTCTAACTTACCTAGTAAAGTAACTGGAGCACAGGAAGTCATTCAATAATTTATAATTACACTAATTATTTCATAATGATTATTTATACTCAAGTGAAGTCCTTAAGGCAGACAGGCTCAGCTAATGGTTAAATCGCTTAGGATTACCTTGGGAAATCAGCTCCAGAGAAAAATTACCTTTCTGCAGAGGCTTATTCAAGCTACATAAATAGCAGAGGTAAGTGGACCTCATGTCCTGCTGAAATTTCATTGAACCTGATAAACTTGGATGTTTTCTGAAAGAGAATGATGTGGTCCCAGGGGACCTTCCCCAAAACTCTCACCTCCAAAATTTCCCTTCCAACCTGTCACAGTTAATTGGCCTGTACCTTATTGGGCTGTTGGCAGCATCAGGATCTTTGGCATGCACTCTCCCAACCACAGTGCCAGGTGCTGCATTTTCTTGGACTTCGTGGATATAACTTGGAGCCAAGAACATGGGGGGCTCGTCCACATCTTCCACAGCAATCTTGACTGTGACAGTGTCCTTGAAAGGTCCATTGCTGATGAACTTCGGATCGAAGTGCACATTGGCAGCCTCTACTTTCAAATTATACGCTCTTTTGGTTTCAAAATCTACAGGCTGCAAGAATGGAGAGAAGATTGACAACTAATTCCTTGAAAGACAATGGAAGAGAAAGACTCGATTGTTTTATAGGACAAAGTAAATGCTTTCTCAAAGAGAGAAAATCAGTATCTACTCAATATCCAATTACCTGAGCCAGTTGGTCAGAAAATCAGATGAATCAATTCCTGAATTTTAGAATGTGCTTAATGGGTAATTCAAGGACCAGGACTGATACAGAGCCTGTACATCCTGTGAAAGGGATCCTCTTCTATACAGTAACACAAAGGTTTCCCTAGTCAGTTTCTAAAAGCCATCGGAAAGGGGAAAATAAAACAGTATCAAAAAATTTAGCCCATTTTTTAAAGTATTAAGACCTTGTTAATGAAATTGCCCACTCAGAGAACAAAAGTGTGTCTTATTGATGACTGCCTTCCCCTCCCACATCAACACGCAACTCATATACCTCAGTCACAGGGATAGCCTCACTTTGAAGTTTCTGAGTACACTGCATTTTACAAAGTCTTAAACATTTACCTGTTGTACCCATAAAATCATTTTGGGTAGTTTAATGGTAATTTTGATAAGAGGGACTGTTGGATAACACTAACTTACTTATTGGCATAATTAGTGTTTTTTCTAATTCTCTAAATTCACAGCATCTTGGGATAGCACTGCTTTTTAACATATAGGTTATGCTTCTCAGTAACTGTTTTAGGAAACTAAAACACTACTCTTTAGCTAAAATGGAATGGCAGTTTTGTTTTGATTGAACTCATGGATAGGTTATCTTCCATTACAGGTAAGTGATAAAACAGTGAAAATAATCCTTTATTTTATCTTATCTTATTTTATTTTGTACGGGGAATCAAACATAGGATCTTGTGTTTGAGAGGCAGGCACTGTGCTGCGGAGCTATATCCCAGGTCCAAACCTTTGTTTTAGAAACAGTAAAAAAAAACCAAACAAACAAACAAAAAAAAAACCTATCTGAAGTAAAACAAGAATTATCGGTAGAGATTTTTATGTAGATATAGAATAACACAGAGAAACAATATTTAAATGGCTGAGATATAGGAACATTGAAGATAAACACTCCTTAATTTTGAGTTAGAGAAAGTACAATCAATCTGTCAGCAAAGGGTAAAAGTAAAATATTTAGCAGAGAAATGAACCCTAAACTCTAAGGAAAAGTTTCTAATTATCACTCTGGATGATTCTGGATTGCCAAATGTTTGGAAAAACTTTTATCTTAAGGCAGGATGTGCTTGACACACTGTTTTCCTCTGCCTGACAAACACTTCTTTGGAATGGGCATAAGGTGGAGGGGTTGAGTCCTGAGCTAATTCTGCACAACTCCAAGTCAAGGAGGACTCTAGCTTCACAAGAGTTAAACGTATTCAATCAGACTACCATGTCAATCTGCCACAGTCAGGGAACACTCCCCTTTGTCAGAGTTAACTCTACCGCCAGCCTGTTGATCATCCTTTGGGAGACCCAGGAGCCCCTTTGTCATTAGCTACATTACTGAGTAGTGGAAAGAGATGATATTTGTAGGCTAATGGTATAACATTACTGCAATCTCTGTAATTACTGGTTAAAATAAAAAACTGGAATATTATAGTTCTGAAACTCAGTAATTTGTAATCAGGAAAGATGAAGTTTTTTCAGTTTTTTGATGCCCCTATAACAAATCTTTTTGCATTTGATGTAAGAATATGCCTAAAAGTTCAGACCCACATTTTGTTCTGGAAAGCTCTATGAGTGCTGAGTATAATAAAGTCATGCTGCTCTCTTACAGTCAGACTTCATTTGGATCATCCCCAGCTAGGGTCTTCAGTGTGTTTTTCCAATCTGGTGAGATTCTTCTCGGTCTTCTGGGAGCTCACTCAAGTCTCATGACCTTGAGCAGTTCTGCTCAGTAAGCCCGGGCTGATTGGTATGGCCTCTGATCTAGACTCTGCATCCCTCATTTCCCTCCCATGGTAGATTAGAAGCATACCAAAGAGCTCTATTTAGTTGATCTTTGCTGATTTTTCCTCTCTAAAGCCCCAGAATTACTGCATCAATGCAAAAGTCTATGCATCAATCATTTTGACTGAATAAAGAGCAGGACTGATGGGTGGATAACATGTTAGCATTTATTTACTATTTATTCTCATCCTCCTTCCAAAAAATATTTGAGGTAGCTTCCCACGTGAACATTTATATCCATGTTATGAGTAGTTGAAATAAAGCTAAATGAGGCAACACACTGCATAAGCAATAAAAATCTTAATACCCCCCTCGTTTATTAATCTCCATCTCTGAAAATTCTCCCTAAGGGATTAATTCAACAGAAAACCCAAACAAACAATATTCACAAATGCACAATATTTGTTAGATATAGTAGAGGGTTATATCTAATCTGGGGAAATATGCACATGAAACATCAAATCCAACTGTGAGATTTTATTAAGGAAATAATGGTCCATCCATAGGATAGGATATTATGGAGTCATTAAAAATGATTATCTATGTTATATAACAGCATGTAAAATGTTTGCAATGTGACATTAAGTTAACAAATCAGATCACCCTATGATTGCAACCGTGCTAAATGTTATGTATCCACATCTATATACACGTGGACAATGAATATAAAGAAAAATCAGGCATAAAAATAGTTTTATTAACATAGAGAATACTTAAAGTGCCTCATAACGCTGCCCTAACATTGCCTCACAAGTATATTGGGCTGAAAATAAACAGTTCAGAAACTATGCTGGAATTTCTCTGCAATAAATGAGATTCTTACTTAGTCAAGGGTGTTACAATGAACAGATTGGATTGTCCTCCCTTTGTCTACCAAAACACCTTAAAGCTTATCTGTACTTAATACGATTCTTCAGCTAACCACGTGGAGACCGACTAAATCCCTGAGGGAAGGTTATCCTTCTTCATTATTAAATCCGGATATACAGTCCAAATTCTATAAACATGTATTGTCTTTTAAGTGACTAAAAAAAAAAAAAGATGAATCTACCCACTGGTTAATTCTTCTCTTTTACTACCATTCCATTACCTCTTCTGCCTTCTTTGGCTCTTTGTAATATATCTCTTGAATCCAGCACCACTTTCTCAACTGGCCCTACTCTGTAAAGATTAGGTGTATTGCAACCTCCTAAATATGACTTTTTTACAGGTTCTAGTTCTTCATGAGTTCATTTTTTCCCTGCCTTCTCTCTTTATGTACTGGGAAAAGTGTTGTTCAACTACCAACACTCAACTCAAGGACTCCTCTTAGAAATCATTCTTGACCCATATCACAGTTTTTGTAGTTGGTTTTCTGCTGAGGAGTGCTTGATCCATTCACTCCGAGGATATTCGGCAATGTCTAGGGTTGTGTTTTGTGACAAAACTGTTGAGGTTAGGTTGAGTGAGTGCCTATGGACCTCCCAGGAGGAAGAGCCTGGATGCAGTCAACCATCCTCCAATGCACACAACAAGCCCTACAACAAAAACTCATCCAGCTCAAAATATCAACATTATCAGGTCTGGAGGGTGACGTTGGAACTCTATTTAATTCTCATTTTCCTATGAGCTATTCTATAAAACTGTGACATCCTTATGACCAGAACTCTTTCCACTTTGTATCTCCAAATTTTACTGTACCAAGGTCTTACCTGACAAATAATAACTCAATAGTTCTTGGTGGAAAAAATGGATAAATTAATAAATGAGGAGAAAGTACCATGTTAAATAATGTCTTTGAAATATAAAATATTTGCATGATATCTCCAAATCCTTTTATATTATTAACTTGTATGTAATGACTTCCACAAGGACTCATATTTGTACCTTGTAAAATCTATCTTTAATTTTTTGCCCTTCCAGTGGACAATTAGAACTTCAAGCTATCAATGGAAATAAATGTTCTTTTGCAAAAATGACGTCTTACATTTGAACCTGAATGTGGGTGCTATTTAGAAGACTGTTCCACTGCTTATAATAAATATACTGACTTGGGGGAAAGTACACAAGTTAATCACATGCAGATAACTCATTTGCCATGTGAGAGTTCCATGAGCATGATTTAAATCTCTCAGGACTTTCAAGTCACAGTGTGTAATATAATGCCCCAAATATACTGAAAATACGTGAAACCTTAACATAATCAACTACCTAATTACTCCAGCGACAAAGGATGGGAGGCAGGAATTGCTGCTGTTGATGTTAATACACCAGTGCCAAGCTAAGGGGATACTAATGTGAACTAACACAGGAACTTGACAGCTTGAGGGTGCATACAATCCCCACAACTACTTTTCCAGAGGAGAAATCAAAGGAAATCACTACATCAGCCCCCAAGTGGCAGAAAATCTGGCCTACTCTGTCAGATCATGTATGATACAGTGGTAAGCATCCAAAGTCATTCCAAATTCTAAACATTTCATTTTCTTTGTTCTTCATGACAGTCGTAAAGACAGTCGCCTTCTCTTTGCTGTGTTGTCTAAATTTTCTCTCCAAACCTAACAGCTTTAAATGTTTTAAAAGTCAGTTGAGTGGAGCACATCCCTTCTTGCCTCTCTCCTAAAAGTTTCCCCCAAGGCTCAATCTTCCCCCTTCTACTCTCATCTTTTCTTCAACTACTGGTCTTTTTATTGATTCTTCAAATCAATTTTTTATCAGTGTTACTGCCCAATCTTTCCCATAACCTCAAGAAACTTAGTATTCATGTTACAAAACCAAGTAGAAAATGAAAATGCTTTATTAAAACCAGTATAACCCCATCATCCAATTCAGATTTAATGCTCCATACACTTTGAGGATGGAGAAGTGTTGATTCCTAAGAGGTAAATGCAAGAGATATGCTTTAGAATGTATTGTAACTGATTCTTCAATTGAAAGTGAAATCATAACTTACTTCTCTTTATTAGCTCTTTCTGGCTCAGTTATTTCCAAAACGTGTTAAGAGGGAAGACATTACAAGATATACTAGGTGTGAATTTCATGTCTGTGACTGTGTTAGGTCAAATATTTAATCCTTCTGGGCCCCAGTCTCAAAATTAAGTTGAAAATATCACTGTTCATTAGACAATGCTATTTATTTTAGATGAGAATTTGCATGTTAAAAATAAATGAGATGTTTGTAAGAGACTCAGGCTGTGTCTGTCCAACAGGTAATGGTGAATAGACCCTACATTTATTTTTACAAAGAAACAAAACCAGGAAGAAACAATGTGCTTTTCTTTGTAGTGAATTAATTTAAAAGCCATCTTTCTAATGAGGATCTAGCTGACTATGAGGACAGGTTTATTATTCTGGATTCTCTCTTTGCAATTTGGAAAGCTAAGCAAGAAAGGGATTTGTTTAAATTTCACAGAGGATCCACCAGTGAAGTGAACCTGGGGTGTTTGAAATGAGAGAAGTTCTGAGCACCTTATATCAAAAGTTTTTACGGGTGCAGCTAAAGGAACTTAGAGCTGCTTCTTTAAAGTCTATGTTTCTCTAACCGCTTTTGCTTCTATAGGAGAAGTGTGCCAAAACATAGGAGGACAAAGCAGCCATCTCAGGCAGAAATAATCAGCCCCCTTGCTCAGGTTCCTCTGTAGTAACAGAAGGAAATACAGTTCTGTTGTCTCTATAGAGCTCCGTGATCATTCACACAGTGAGGTCAGGCCCCACCCACCTAATTCTCCTTCTGTCTCCTTTGACTCTGTTGTAGTATTGCCTTGGCAGAGAAGGCCACACATAGACAAGCATGTTGTTCACCCTAACTCACCTTTTTCAGCTTCACCACACCCTCCTGTGTTTCATAGTCTGTTGTGATTTCAAACAATTCCATACCATCTCCATCAACAATATTGTACGTGACTAATCCATTTTCTCCAATGTCTGGGTCTTTAGCTTTCATTCTTCCCACTTCCTCACCAGGGACAGCAGCTTCTGACACAGACATCTGGTACACGCCTAGAAGAAGAAGAAGAAGAAGAAGAAGAAGAAGAAGAAGAAGAAGAAGAAGAAGAAGAAGAAATTTCCTTTTATTTTCCTTTTTATTTGGCAGCTCTCAGACATCAAGTTGCATTGAATCCCAATAAATTTCTCAAAGGGTTTGAAATTGAACTTTCTATCAGTTGAAAACATGAAAGAACAAAATGGATTGAAGGAAGGTCCAGATGGCCTGCTTGCCAAAAGAATGCACTTTATAAAGGGTGATGAAACAATATTGGGGCCCTAGATAAAATGTTGGGGTCACCTGCCACAAGTGAGGAAGGCAAACAATGTTCAGTTACACTTCTCAAAAGAGAATGGCGGAGATCACATATATTGTCACACTGTTCAATTGTTGATTCTTCTTTTCATGTCTGCAGAATGGCCCATGAAATTAATGCCAGGAATTTACAGCATAGCCTAGTGTCCAGGAAAAACTAAACTAAATTAAACTAAAACTAAAACAAGATACTTTATTTAAAAGCCTCTATAGACTTGTGGGGTATTTTTTCCTATTTATTTATTTTTTTATTTGAGACAGGATTTCACTATGAGCTCACATTGTAGCCCAGATTGGTCTTGAACTTACAAGGATCCTCCTGCTTCAGTCTCCCGAGTGCTAGGATTACAGGCATGTGCCACCATGCCCAACTCCCATGTCTATATTTTAATCAAATGCAAGCTTTATCTCTGAAAATCTTTCCTTATATACATAGTTCTCCTCTTTCTTCACATCCTGTATCACTACTCCACACATGAAATTCTCTGGAAAGATTTCTTAAAGTGTGATTCCTCCACATTTATACGAATTTAGTATTTCTTGGGAACATGTGTGCCGGATACGTTCATGGACCTACAAACTCAGTAGTAGGCAAAGCAGTTATCATTTTATCTTCAATGAGTCATACTAAAAATAAAAGAAAATAAAACAGATATAGTCATATTCTGTTATCACTGCTAGGCAACTAAGACAGGAAACCAATGAAAAAGACCTAAGGGGTAGAGGGAAATGAACACGCGTGTGGTTGTGTGTATGATTGTGAATGAGTATGAGGGTGTAAATGGGAATAGATGAGTTGTATTTGTGGGTGTGGAAGTGAGTGAGTGATCACATGTGTGGAGTAGGTAGCACATGACTGAGTGCACAACTGAATGCATTACGATATATTTGTGTGAGTTTATTTCTGTATGTGGATGAATGTAAGCCAATGTGAATGCCGTGCTAACTATGTGAGCATGAGGCAAAGGGAGATTCATCTTGAGCAAGATAGACAGAGCACATTTACTGGAATAAATAGTATGTTAAGGACACTAAAGAAATTGAACAGAAAAAACCTCGGGAGGCAAATGTCTAAGAAATACACATTACAGGTCCAGGGAGAGCTAATGGCAATAATCTAAATGTGGGGACATCTTGGAAATGTACAAGTCACAAAAGGACAATTGTCTCAAATGAGTCTGCTGTTAATAGAGAAGAATGCCCAGGTAGGCTGGGGCTCAGCTGGAGGAAAAAGAGATCATTCTAGGAAACGGAAAAGACTTGAAGTTTTGTTTAAGTTTAGGAAGCCACTGGACGGTTTCCAGCGGGGCTGTGAGAATTGACACCAACCTATTTTCATCTTCACATACTCTGTGTGAGGGAAAAAATATAAGCCAAATCAGCGGACTTGCTATCTACCTCTTTGCGCTTTAGCTTCCTTTGACACAGATCTTATCAGTTACAGTATTCTATTTATATGTTCAGTTTGGATTTATACTCAATTTAACCTCATATGCCTTTCATCGTGGTATGGTGGGAAGATAATTACAAATGTACAGGAAAGAATTTAAAAACCTACTATAAGATGATTTTCTCCAAATCACATCCAAGTTTAGACAGTGAGCCTCGTACAGCTGGGGACAGTAATAATATAGCTTAACTATATGACTCTCAATGAGCGAAAGCACTAATAATAACTCAGTAATCCTGCTTGGTGTATTCATCCCAGCTCACCTAACAATTGTACAATGCATACAGTAGAAATCGCAGCTTTTAGAACATTGCATGACCCTTAATCTTTCTGGGAATCCTGAACCTGGTACCTGGAGAGGAAAGCATCTATCATGGGACACTAAAAGAGCCGAGAGGCCCCTCCTTGACTTCTACTTTATTTTTTCCCTTTTGTAGATTGTCCTCTTTGAATTTCTCGGAATAATTATAGCACCTTCCTGAGACCATTTTTCATTACTTTCCCTGTTCTCTCATTTACGATACACTCACAGGCTCCAGTGAAAGAGAGCTTTTCATGACTAGCGGGCCCATATCTTTGTATTCAGCTCTACATACATGGATAGATTCATGTTCAGATTCTGGCTTGGCCATTTTCCTTTGGCCACATTCCTTTAGCCAAGTTCTTCTGGACTTTATAGAAGCCTGTTTTATCTTTAAAGTGTTCATGTAGGCTTTTGTAGAGATTTACAGAGTTAGTGATTGGACATTAAATGATGACACAGGTATCTGTAATTAAAATTACTTATTCCATCATTTTTAAAAAAATTCCTTAGCAATTGTATAAATTTTGTAGAACTCAAGTAACAATGACTAACATTTGTTGACAATTTATCTTAGGTGTTATTACAAGGCTTTACACTAACTTGTTTACACCTAGAAATAATCCTATTAATTAAGCAGGGTGGAGGATTTCATTTTTCAAAACCAATCAAATCGATGTGGGTCATCCCACATGCTTTTCTTTCAAGATAATTTTGAGGGACTTTGCTTAAATTCTGGCATTCTTACAGCAACACTGAAAAAGAAGTTATATGACTGGTGAGGCTGGTTCTTGAAAGACAAAACCATTTCTGCATAGTGCTCTAGAGGTTCTCACTGTCAGACACAGCCCTGGAGAGACCCACATGCAGAGGAACCAGTTGCGCATACAAACTAGCTGGCCATGTAAGTAAAAATTCCTGGAAGTCAATCGTCCATCCCCAGCAGAGATATCCCCAGCTGATGCTGTGAGAAAGCAAGAAAAAATATCTCCTCCAAAATTTGTACTCAAGGCAAAAACAAATGATTATTATTTTAAAACACTCTTGAACAGTTTGCTACACAGCAAAAAAATAACTGATTGAAGTACTGTTATATCCAGGTTAGTAACAAGAGCTGAGAAAAGTTAAGACTAGATCATACTACTAGTACCTAGTAAATAAAATACCTAGCAAAATTGAATTTCTGTTTCC
This sequence comes from Cavia porcellus, assembly GCF_034190915.1. NCBI lineage: Eukaryota > Metazoa > Chordata > Mammalia > Rodentia > Caviidae > Cavia > Cavia porcellus. The sequence continues at coordinate 97,353,131 of NW_026947487.1, forward strand.
AAGATCAAAACTTTTAATGTCTTCCATTTTGTTCACTGTCTTCATGCCATGTCAGTTGTATTATGATATAATTATCTCTTAGTTTTGTAGGTTTTCTTTTGGAAAGCTGAGTGAGACAAGGAAGGGGCAAGCGATGATGGGGTGCTGGCTGTGGCAGGGCTGAGTGGCGAAAGCTAAGTCCACCTACTTACTCTGAGGAAACTTTGGTGGGTTGTCATTGACATCAGTCAGGGTGATCATCACTTTGGTTGTTCCTGAGAGTCCACCCATGTGTCCACCCATGTCCTTGGCCTGAATCACCACATGGTATTCCTCCTTGGCTTCTCTGTCCATGTTGGGGAGGGCTGTTCTGATGATACCTGGGCAGAGAGCGGGAAACACGACAATCATTTATAACAGAATACAACAGCTAAATGTGTGGGACACATTGTAGGTAAAGATTAATAAAGCACCTCAAGTCCTCAAAGAAAATTTCAGTACGGTAAATTTAACCATAAGCAACCATTCCTGAAGTGTGCTTGTTTCATTCAAGCAAGTCATACAATTACTTACAGAGGATGAATTTGTTTCATTTCTCTTTACATGCAAGAAATAACCTCAGGCATTAGTATCCTGCAGACTGAAATATTTGAATGTCCACTAGGTGGATGTCTGTAAGTAAAACTGTATTTTCGACTTCTAGTAAAATCTTTTGGAAATGTATTTCCACATGCAATTTTTGCAAACACTTTTATACTCTGCATTACATTTAAATTAAGAGGCACATATTTCATACAATACATTAAAAAGCTAGTATTAATTTTTGGAAGAGTTAACCAAATGCATTAGAATTATGCACAATGCTTATGCAAATATTTACTGTCTAAAATCACCTGCCACTGACAACAGTGGTAAATTAATGATTGAATTCTTTGTGACCCCTGATTACAGAAACATGATTTGAATGAATACTCTGTTCACCTAAATCTCCAGCAGATTTACAGATGCTTTTCTTCACTGTAGTTAAGGTATCACTTGAACTAGAAATTTATAAACAATCCTGAGGAAGATTTAGTATTCCATTATGTTGGTATGTTTCCACGAAGAACCCTGAAACTCACTGGCCCTTATTTCCCTTATTTGATAAGTAATTTGATAGATTCAAATTGGCAGTTATTAGCCAAGAATTCTTAAGATAAAAGGTGGGTCTTGTTGGTTGGCGCCCTGCTGCTTGCAGCGGTCACAAATGATGGCCCGCCATGCTATTCTGCTGCTTGGAGCCAGCTGAATATGGACTGAAACTTCCAGCCTCTTTACTGAGGTAGAATTGACAGATAAAAATTGGATACATTAAAGGCACAGAGCGTGACTTCCGGGAGAACATGGTGGATAGATAGCAGCAGCGTCGGAGGTTCTCTGAGAAACCGCACTTAAAATCCAGGAATGGTGCCAGGCAAGAAATCCTAAGCAAGGGGAGATATACTTTGCAGACTCAGGAATGAACTAAATTAAGAGAAAACAACTGGAAATGCAATCCCAGTGATACAACAAGAACAGATAAGGTCTCAGTGCAGAAGCTGGACCCCACGCCACTGGAAGCTGAGATTTGAATTTCCTGCAGCCACTGCTGCATCCCAATCAGCACTGCAAGGACAGAGGCACAAAAGCTCTGAGAGTGGGAAGCAGTGAATGGAGTTGAGAGCGGGACTGACCGGGAGCCCTGCATCGATCTGCGGTGCGTGAGTGGATCGGGAACCCTTCCATAGAGTAGGAGGCTTCAGCAAAGGACATACTGGGACCGGGCAGACTACCAGGAACAGGATGTTGCAGGGTCTTCAGTCACATATTCCCCTCTCAAGCAAGATTGGTGGGGAGTGCCTGGCCTGCGTGACGCCTCTGACTAAGACCCAGTAGGCTAGCCCAAACCAGGTCCCAGCACCAGGAGGTGCACACTAGCAGTGAAGCCTTCAGTAGGTTGACCTGGAGGGGCAGCCCAGCATAGACTGCCCAGGTCTGTGTCTCCCTAGTACACTGCAGTGGGGGGGAACACCTAGCCAGCACAATTCAAACAAACTGTAACTGACAAAGAAAGAAACTGGGCCTCCTATATATGCTTGTATATAAGAAACAAAAAATATGGGAAGAGGGAGCAACAAGAAATGGTCCTCAGCCCCCAATCCTGAGAAACATGCAATATCAGACACAGGACCAATAGACATAAATCACTATCTCCAGAGCCTCATAGACGAGTTCAGGAATTAAGTTATTAATGACCTGAAGCAAGATATAAGTAGAATAGTTAGAGAAATGCTAAGCACCGCCCAAGAAAAAACAGATGGTGGAATGGAAGAACAGAAAAAAGGGGAGAATTGTGTGATGGAGAAAATAGAGAAAACATAGAATACGTGAAGCAGGTTCAAAGAGATTACCAGGAAACTACAAACTCTATCAAAAACTGGCATAACAGCTTGAAAGGAACTAAGGATAGATTATCTGAACTGGAGGGCAGATTTGTAATATGGGAGCATGGAATGAAAAACTTCTTAAAAATAACAAAAAAACACCAAACAACAACAATACAAAGGCTAGAAGATGATAAGAGGATCTATAACTTAAGAATTAAGAACATAAAAGAAGAAGTAGGGACACAAACAAATGGACTACAAAAGCTATTCACAGAAATAATCCAAGAGAATTTCCCTAATTTAGCAAATGGTAAAGATACTCAGATATATGAGGCATACAGGACCCCAGCCACCTATAACCCAAACAGAGCTACACCCAGGCATATAATAATCAAAATTCTAGAAATCCAACATAAGAACAGAATATTAAAAGCCGTCAGAGACAAGAAACAGATCACTTACAAGGGAACACCCAACAGAATGACAGCAGACTTCTCGGCATGAACTATCAAATCACGAAGAACATGGCGGGGGGGATAATTCAAGCTGTGAAAGATAATAACCTCCAGCCAACATTGATATATGCTGCACAACTGTCCCTAGAAATTGATGTAAAAACAAGGTGCTTCCAGGATAAAGAGGAACTAGGGGAATTTGCTACCACCAATTTAACTCCACAGAGAATACTGCAGGATATTCTAAGAAGGAAAATACCAAGACTTCAGAAACAGTGGCAGAGAGGCCACAATGAATGGAGCAGAAAGCAAAATGAAGAAGACAAACTGACAACAAATGACAGAAAAAGAACTCAACAGAAATAAGGCAGAGAAGATTGGATGGTAGGAACAGCTATTTTGGAGAAAAGAAGACATCATAATAGCTAGTGTTGATTTAGTATCATCTTGTTTTGAAATCCCATCAAACTTGTATTCTTCTGTCTCCATCGGTCTTAAAAGGTTGTATCTTATTGGATTTTATTATATATGATAATATAAGTAAAAACTTTTATAGACAAGAAGATTATACAAAAACCATTGTTCATTTTCTGTTAATTGGTTCTAAATACCCTGTAATAATGTCATTCTCTTGAATGGTTTTATAGTGTCTTGATATGTTTGGTGCTACAGTATACGAAGTTGTACTCAAAGATTTCAAGGAAAGAGACACTATGGTAACTATATTTATGTCAGGATATCTTGTGGTGAAACACTATTTTGCTTAAATGGGTATGTTTTGACCTGCGCTGTTCTGTTATTATGCCCTCTTTTATCTCAATCCCCTTTTTAAAAATTATTTACTTTTTCTTTTTATCTTTTTAAATAAGGGAAAAATAAAAAATATCAGGATACATTATAGTAACCTACTTTGATTTCCTATTAACTTGATTTGAAATCCTGTATTGCCCTAACCATCTTGTTTTGACTGATTTTCCCCTATTCTGCTTTGCTTGATAGTACCAAGTTCAAAAGTATAGGCAAAACTGTGAAGACAATAAGAATCATTATGACGCCCATTCCGATTGACTATTATTTTCTTTTAAAGTCCTGTAATGTCTCCAATACTTTGATTTTATTCTTTACTGTTTTGTTCAATTTTATTATAACTGGCAATTCTTCTTAAAATAGCAAGAGGCAGTATGGTAACCATTGTTGATCACCTTGTATTTTGTTTTTACATTATCTATTATGTCCATCCTTTTGATTTGACTGAGTCTATTCTGATATGTCGCATTTGGTTTTACTCTCTTCAAAAAAAGTAATAAGAACTGTGGGAGTAATAAAACCCAAAATGTGTAATTGTCATTGTACAAAAGAAAAGAAAAGAAAGTGCTCTAAAGGTTATAACTGCATATATGTTTAGGTGTATAAAATAGATAACCATATTACTGAGTTGTTTTGGATCACTGAACAAAACTGTTTCCACTTCACTGTTTGAAAGTCCACTTTTTATGCTTCAATTTTGTAACTTGAACAACTATTTCTAAGAAGAGAATATGTAATCTATTAACTAGTGATTTCTTACTGTTTGTTTTTTAAATTTTGTACTACTTACTCCCTTTTTCTGTTTTTTTTTTCTTTTTCTCATTAAATAAAAAAAAGATAAATGGTGGAGGGTATTTTTTTTTTAAATTTCAAATGTCTAGATGAAGTTCATGCTTTTCTCGATTAAAATGCAAAAGTTAATGATAAATGTCTTGGATACCGTCATAGCAAGTAACTCCATAAGTTACACTCAAAAACAAGGCAGCTACAAATAAATGAATACACAAGCAAATTAAAATTATATTAAGTAAAAGGGCAAAATATTCAATTGATAGGTTAAGTGTATGTATAAGTATACACATATGCTATAAATTTTAATTATAATAAGTGAAGAATATTTGTCCTGATCTTTCAAAAAGATGAGACATATTGTGGAGAGGAAAAGGTCCTTGAGAAATATCGAAGATTAGCAGTTTCATAGAATTTTAGTCTTTATTCTAGAGAGTTAAATTCGGTATAAATTATGTGAAATATTTTGGGCTTTGGTTTTGTTTGTACACTTATATACTTCTTGGGTTTACTCTTTGTTTTCCATAAGAAATGCACAGAACCTCCTCTCTGTGTGATGTTGTCCACTGAGAAGCTATGAGTACAAGAAGAGAGACTGGGCAAGTGCTACACCTTAAATCAGTGTGAATATCAGCATACACCTCTGCCACCCCCAGTCTTGAAGAATGATCTTCGGAGCATAATTTGACAGCTGCTTGCCTTTATACCAGGCTCCAATTCCTATGGTCTCTTAACTTGGATCCACAGATCAAGACTTTTTTGAATTTAATAATATTAAATTTAAAGATTCTTTGTTATTGCTACATTGTGAAATATGGGCAGAAGCAATAATAAACATGTTTCGCTGCATGCTAGCTATACACCAGGACATGGATCCAGTGCTGAATCTTCACATTAATCTACTTAGGTGGCTTTTGTTGGTCCTTTTTTATTTATTTGGGGAAACTGAGATTTAGGTAGGTTCACTGAGCAAGCATGGACTCTAATCTGCAATCTGCCCTAAGTCACAGTGGTGGCAGCATTCCACAGTACCTGTCTGCGCCTCCACTGAGAAGTAAGGCTGTCCTTCAAGGATGCTGTACACTAACTTGGCGCTGTTCCCATAGGTGGGGTCATCTGCATCAGAAGCTGTCACCTGAATCACCGATGTTCCTTAGAAGGAGAATAAATTGATTAGTACCATGTCTTCGATTTTCAGAATAATTATTATTTATAAAGTTTCATTATAAATTAAATGCAGAAAAGAATCCCAACACATTCTTATTTTCCTTGAATCTTCCTTCTTTCCTTTCTTCCGTTTCCTCCTTTTTACTTGTTAATTCTCACAGTGTAAAACTAAACTTTCTATATTTGCAGTACACCCTGCTATGCCTTGTAGTTTGAATGATATGATTGTTATTGCCAAATAGTCTGAGACCCATGCAATTGAAATGCTGAGTTTATCACATAATTAAATAAAAATCTTCCCAAAGAGTATAATAAATGATAATTAATGATGAATTGCTTTTCAAGAAAAGACAGAGTGCAATCCCCCATCAGTAGCAGAACAATAAATATAGGATTTTATTGTTGCTTTGCATGCCATAAAATTGTTCCTAATACTACATTTTAATTAATTTATGGCTATAAATATTGTGTGGATGTTGTTTCCTACTGGCATGAAAATTGAATTTTCCCACCTGTAATAGGTCTGGTATCCATGAAACAGGACGTACCAGTTGATACGTGGTGAGAACTAAGGTAAACCTCTGTGAACCAAAATTTCAGGAAACCTAGTAATTGGAGGAATATGCAATTCTGGTATTCTTTCTTTCTTTAAAAATCCCTTCTGTTCCTTGCTGGTCACAACTGACAAGTATCCAGAACATGGAACATTGGTTTTCAGAGTGAAAAAAGGGGAGTTAGAAGGAAAGATTAGGCAATTATACAGTTTCTCTGCTCAAGGCGTTATTTGGGATGCACTCCATGTATGGAATCAGCATTATGTTTTTATTATTATGAATTTAGTAGCATGTTTGCCAGTATTTTCTACCAGTTGGTATTTCCCATCCATTTATGTGGGGGAAATTTGGTGTGAGACGTACAACATTAGATAATCTCTTTCACAAAGATGTTTATTTCCAAAGTTAGCAGTTTAAACCAACCATGCAAGCAATGAACTCAAGTTTTTTCTGTGAAATTTTCTACAGAGAGGCAAGGTTCCATGTGGGAGGCAAGGTGGTCCACTTACACCCCTTCTAACTACCCTTTACAGGGTTGTCAGAACATTTGTGGGGGGTACACAAGCAAATCTCTTTTCAAATCAGTCTTCTATAATTCACTGTTTCATACAAATGACACTTTTTGAACTCTTCCCACAAGCCAAGCAATATGCTTGGCAACAGAGATTTATAAAGGAGAATACCACTGTGGTACGATAGGGACATTACTAGTTTTATGCTTAATTTACTCCTAAATCTCTAGATGCTTTATAAATCTTTGTGTTTTGCATGTGTTTTTTAGCAATCCTCACAGTGTATGCTAGCCTGTTTTTCTAGATGAAAATGAAATGTAGAAAGTTACAGGAAGAGGTCCAGGTTTATATGACTAGTTAAAGGTACAGCAATGAGTCAGTGCTGATACTGTCCACAATACAGACTGTACTGTACTTTCTTGATCCATAATAGAAAGCCTGAGTACTGTCCGTCAGCATCAAAGAACCTCCAGAGTGAGAACAGTGATGGTTCCCACAGGGTGTCCTTCATGATGACTGGTTTCCCAAACTGACCCTCCACCCCAGTGTTCAGTTCCTGGCACTACTGGGCCCCTTTTATTCAGATTTATTTGATACCTGTTGTCTCTCATTAGAATCTACGTGTGCGTATGCAGAAAGTAAAGGACAGGTAGGAAGAGGAGAAAGGAAGCAACTGGGAAACAACTCAGCCTGACTTTCACAGAATGTGAGAACTCTAAGAAGACACCACGTTCTGACACAGGGAAAGTACATGCAGAAGAGAAGGCCATAGCTAGCTTTCTCATAGGCAGCCTTGCAGCCCTGTCATAGGCAGTGTTTACTTGTCTCATTTGTGGAATGGGTTACTTTTTCTCTGGTGAGTCTTAAATTAATTTGAGCTCATCTGATCAGATTCATTTCCTGATCACTGTGTGAAAGGCAAATGTCTTTCAGTGAGGTACACTCCTCAAAAGACCACCATGCATTCTAGAACTCAAATGAAAGGTCTTGCCTGGATGAAGGGATGAGTTAAGGCAACCCTTCACAAACTAATATTTACACAATGTTCCAGTACACTGGAAACACATACCTAATTCTCAATTAATAGGTGAGGGCATAGTGGTGTAGATATGTGTGCATTCTAGATCACTTAGAAGCAAAGATTACCCTGGAAAAATTAGAAAATTTGTTTCTGTCTTGAGATGCCATCTGTAAAATATGGCCTATTAGACTTAATCACAGCAAAAATTAAAATTGTGTGCCTGAGTCACCAATTGGCACAATGTCTATCTGTAAGAAATATTCCTGTTGCTCTTATTTATCAAGCACCAATATGTGCTACAAGTAGGTGCATGTTACTGCTAGTCCTACAAAGCCAGGAATTATTATTCTCATTTTATGGAAAAAGAAACAAAGGCTAAGAGAATAGATTTAACTGGTTCCAAGTTATACAGCTAATAATACAAAACTCAGGGTTCCTGAACCCAATCAAATTATTTCTCTTTTTTCTACTCTTGTTCTTTTAAATAAGTTCAGACTTAAAATCCTTAAGCCCATTGTAAACATCTGCAATTTCATTTCTCCAAATGAACATTCTTTGCTGCTATGATGGCACTGAAGATAGAGCCTAAGTTCTATTTCCTGATTTGGGAAGACAGGCAGCAGCCCAAGCTCCTGGCAGCCGGGCTGGAAATAGAGCAGATCTTCCCACTTACGCACCCACATTGGACCTTTCAGGCACGTTGGCATAATAGATCTCATGTAGAAACTCTGGCGGGTTGTCATTAATGTCCTGGACCTTGACAATGAATGAGGAAGCCGGCTCCAGTGGTCGGTTCGTTTCCCTGTCCACTGCTTGAGCCATCAGTGTATACTGAGCTTTTTCCTCTCGGTCCAGCGTCTTGGTGGCGTGAATGTTCCCTGATTTGTCGTCAATCACAAAAATGGTTCCAGCTCCTTCACCTGAGAGAATGTATTTAATCTTCCCATCACCAGTGTCAAGATCAGAATGAAGCTAGGGAAAGAGAAATCACGATTTGTTATCTCATCAGGCAGGAAGGCAACACAAACACACACGATGACTGCTATAGTGCGCACACACACATGCACACACACACACACATCTTAATAATTATTCAGAGAAAAACATAAGCATATTTTAAAATATACACATGAAAAATTTATATAGTTAGTCTTAACTTACAGTTCTGTCATCCATTCAGTCATTTTGGCTGCTCAGAAGTCACCATTGCTAGGTTCACTGTGAATCATCTAAGAGACATCCTAGTCCATGCATGGTCCATGGAGCACCTCTCTACAGAGCTATATATATTCTAATTTTTACATACTAAAATGCCTTAAAGCACGCATCATTCTACACCATGCCATTTCTCTTTAACAGTGAATTCAGGTGTCCCTTCGGTATTATACATACAGATCTACCTCACCCATAGGCTGTATCTATTTCTTTTAACAGGCCTCTCTACAGGACACTTAGGCTGTTCCCAGGCTATGTTAATACCAAACAAATTTAACTGATCACACCTGTCAAAAATTCCAGCTATGCTGCATGCAGGGTCTAAAGATTAGGGGGTGTGATCTTCAAGGAAGAAGGGCTCATTGCAACCTAAAGATAGGGTGGGTGGGATGGGTTCATGGACATGCAATTCCTCAGACCCTGGAAACTTTATATACCCTTATTCTTTTCCCTTCTTTGAAAAAGCCTGCAGACAGGATGTACTTCACTGAAGCCACACTTTTCAGGCCCCAGAAACCATTCACGTCTCTTTACGACTAATCCTATGCTTTTTGCTTTAACTCTGCTCTGCTTTGGAACACAAAACTCTCCTAGAGACTTTGCCTGATTTTCCTGCAGGAGTGAGTTTCTTACTATCCTCCATGATCCAATTTCAATTTCTGCAGCTGTCATATTAATCTGAATTCCTCACTATTACCTTTATGGACAAGATAAGCAGGTGTTTCACCATTCTCATAACTTTCTGGAGCAGCCAAATATAAAAAGCCCTCCTTTCTACTTGCTACAGAGGGAAACCCATTATAAAATAGACTAAGTAGTTTTATCTAAACAGCAATTAAAATAGTGTAAACAATAATGATTATTGCTATTAACTCCACTTAATAGTAAAATATAATTATGACTGTAACTTTAATTATTACTAAAAACCCAAGTCCTAGCAAGCTTGCTAATGGTTACAAAGCAAGATTGGACAAACTACTTTTAAAATTCACGTATTATTACAACTTCCCAAGTGGTATCTAATTGATTTGTGGTGATTCACTGAAACATTAAATACTTCAGCTTCGAAAGATATATGTATATATAAATTGTATTTATTTATTTACAGTATAGGTTTCCTTTTGAGTAGGAAAACATTTTCACATTTCAGTGTTTATAACAAGTCGTGTATTGTCCTGAAATTATGACTGACACATTTCCTAAGAATAAGGTCGTTCTGAGTGAGATATGAAGTTATTTGATGACCTACACTCAATGGACAGAATTACTCCAGCCTTCATACGGATTTTCTCAATGGAGGCTGTACCCAGCCATACCCCAAATCTAAATCCTTCCCTGAAAGCTTAAGGTTGGTTGTTTCAATTCCCTGTTTCAGGTCTCTGTGCAGTTAGAGGTAAGTCCTGTGAATGAGGAGCAAATAATACATGGGAACACTTAGTCACTGAAAGCTTCTGGGAACTTCATCTATTACATATGAATTTGGCTGTCTCATAGGAATTAAAGAGATTCATTTCATGGTAAGTCAAATACATGAAAATTCTAAAAAATACACTTCATATTTTTTTTACGAGTTTGAAAGTCGAATATAAAGCCATGATTAGCTCAGCGGTACATTGCTTATCTGGCAAGCATGAGGTTCTGAGTTCGATTCCCAGTAGCCCACTCCCCAAAAGAAAGCTGAACATAAATTTCCTTTTTTTTTTTCAATCCTTACAAAGATGAAGTATATAAATGGCAATGATGTTTATCAGGTTCCACACAAACAATGATCTGAGAAGCCCCTCTGAAGGAACCAGGATGTTGAAGCAAGCAGTGAACTCCCGAATCCGGAGGATGGACAGCTTCCCGCTCTGGACAGCACAGCACAAGACAGACTGTATTTGCTATAAGAAACCTGGAATTCTATGCTTTGTCAAATTTTACTTTTCTCAGGGAACCTTAAACTACTCAACCTTAATGTCGACAAGGCAAATGATATTAGAGAACCACCCCAGCACTGTTTCCAAAGGATGACCTATAGATCCGGCCACTTTTCTTTTTCATCCAAACTAAATTAGACTTATTTTCTAATGTCTAACTTGGGACACCATATACTTTGAATGGTTAGGGTTCTGCCTCCTTTTTTTCCCCTATGTTCCCTTCTAATAGGCATGGCAGTTGCTAGGTCTGCAGAGATGACAAAATGGGTCCCCAGCTCCTATCCTTAGCACCTAGCCATCCAACAGCAGACATTACTCCCTGGTAAGAAAGCTTCAAAGCTAAAGTTCTATTGTCTCAGAATAATGCATACAAATCCCCACACATTACAAAGCCACCAACCTTTTCCCTGACTCAAGGTCTTTGCGTCCTCTCTGAACATGTAGCCCATCTCCCCAACTTCACTAGTTCTGCCATTTATCCCTCTGCATTTTGGCTTTGCAGGACAGTATCCATATCTTTCAGTTAAGGTATAAATGATTAAAATTCCTTTGGTACATCTTTGCAAGAAGATGTGTTTTTAACCCTAAACAGTATTATTGAGGCTATGATGAGCCTTCTCTCAGTATGTTCATTATATAATTACAGAGTCCTGCTCTCATATTAAGGGAAATTAGGATAAATGTGTTTGGATCCTTGGGACCAGCAGTAAGCACCTCTGATGTCTCTCATCTCACTCCCCCCTTTACTGAATGGGTCTCACTCTTCCTTTAGATCACTAGACATTATTCTGTTCCTCACGAAACCTTCCTTCACGTCTCCTAAACGTTACAATACAAATTCCTAATCACGTACAGTGAATTGCATTACCCCCCCACACTTTGGTTTTTCTTTTATGACCACATAGGTAACTCTTTCTCCCTACATTCTGAGCTTCTTTGTCACCATCTGCCTAGTTGTACACCTGAGGGTAGTAGGGTTTCATTTCTTAGTTAATCTCAATATTACCTGAAACATAGATGTGTGCTTTACCACAAACAATAATGGGAAGTAATTTCCCCAGTGTGCCTTGAACTCTTTACACTTGTGTTATTTTTGAGCAGACTACACAAAAAATGCTTAACTTGATCAGTGCTGAACATCTGGAGTCATTCTACCAAGGTTTTACCATCCCTGGTGCAAAAAGGATAAATTTACACCTATTCTTATTAGAGAATAAGCCAACTACTTAAGCAAATGGGATGAAAATCACATATATGATGCAATGCATCTTGAGATCTAGTGAAGAAGATAGACAAACAAATATCTGTGTGTCACACAAAAGAGAAAGCTATGACACAAAGAACACCAAAGGCTTTGAGAAAAAAAGGGGGGCATCCATTTGACAGTTAAATTATGATCTGAGGAAGGCCCCTATGTGGAAAATGATTAAATTATGACCACTCTCACTTCAGAAGACTATTAAGCAGCAACTGCAAGTGTGTTTTTATGGTATAACATAAATTTGAAATATTCTCAAACATTGGTAAGTGTATGAATCAAGGAGACAATGATTAGAAGAATGTATATAGACTGATGTTGGGGCATATTCATGACAGATCACTAGTGTTTTCCCTGTTAGTTCTTTTCACTTCTAGTGTCCATATGCTACTTCTTCCATAGTGGAGGAACATGGACGGGTACTGAATGAAAGCAACCTTACCCTGCCCACAAGCACGGGGTCAGGCCCGGTGTACTCCTCTATCACGAAGAACTGGTTCCAGACCCAACCTCTCTTAGAGCGCTGCAACACCTGCCCTTCCTTGCCTCTCTCGTGGTGCCCATGGAATGAGGGGTGCAGGTGGCTTCGTCGCTCCAGGGCGAATGCCTGGCTGTGGCACAGCATGCTCAGGCACACCAGGGCGGCTTGTAAACAGTAGTTCTCCTTCATTTTTGGTTATGTGGTAGGCACAAGGGAATGCAGCGTCACCCCTTCCACCAACCAAGTGGCAGTCTTTCTGACGATAGCCTCCCGATGTGTCAAGCAGACCTCTCTTTGAATGGAATGTCTTCGCTTTCTGAGCACATCACGTCAGGGATACCCACTTCCCCAGTCAGCTTCTGCAACCAGAGAGAGAGAGAGGTTCGATTAGCTGCAGGCTTCATCATCACTCCATTACCAGTTACAAACATCAGGTGTGAGCAGTAGTTTTACCACTTGCCAGGGTTGGATAAGTTGACTTCTTTGAGCTCATCTTGCTCACTTATGAAATGGAGAAAAAAGCAGCACTGCAAGCTTGGCACAGTGAATAATGCCTTAATAAGTCACTCGGCATATTGCCTGGTCCCATAGACTCAGTCTCTAAGAGAACCTTTTGCAGTGATCTGGTACTATAATTGGTCATAACTAGGCCTGATTATGTTCTAGAAATAAAGAAACTTGGGCCACTATGGAAGCCCAGGAAAGAACACAGGTCTACCCTGGTGTAGCAGAGGCTAAGTAGTCAGGAGAGATTTACTAAAGAGGGAGGCAATGACTGTTCTCAGTCCTGAATGGAGATAAGATAGACCTTGGTTGGAATACCACTTGTATGTTTTATCATCTAAGTGACTTTGTGCATCTCACTCGATCACTGTGGGCCTGTGTGGTGTTCTGTGAGAAATGAGGACATCATAAACTTCTGTAGAGTGGGGAACAAGGCATGAGCTGGGTTTCTTTTTCTTTTCCCAGAGTACCGCAGTCAAAGTCTTCAAATCTCAGCAGACAAAGGTGACCTGGCCTTGCAAACAGAGATGCCCAGAAGAGGGCGATAATGTACTTTCTCCAAGAAAGAAATTGAGGAACAGAGTTACACAAGATTCTACAGCCATGTGGCCTTAGTGGTCTGGGAAATGAGGGCATTAGAGAAATTCTAGGTTGTTGGTGCTGACCCCTTCGTTTCTGGGGGCATAGCCTCTGTCAACTCAAATCTTCCTGTTTTTCTTATAATAATATGGCAATCTGTTATCTAGGGAGGCTGCAAAGTATTATAAATTTTAGGTGTCCACCGCTGTGCTCAGTAACACTTTGACAGTATTTCTTTTCAAAGAATAGCAGTTTAAAATTTCAGCGTTTGCTGTACAGAGACACTCTGGGGTGGTAAAAGCTGTAGGAGAGGAAGAGGAGCCTTGGAAAGCAGTGTCATCATTTAACAGCTTCACCTTCAACTCAGCTTTTTAATAATACATCAAAAGGTGTTTTTAGCAAGCAAAACAGGCTTCATGGAACTATCACAGAGAGGGCCCCAGGGGAGAAGAGATCCTAAAATGAGGCAATGGGGAGCAACAAGAAGCTCTCCTAGTGAAGACTTGGTCAGGACCCTGCCAAAAACATGTTACAGAACTTGTTCATTTCCCTCTGCCCCTTCCTCTGCAAAATGAAGCTACTGAGTAGAATGCTCTGCAAGCACTTCTGGCCTCGTACTCACTGTTAGGAGAGTTCTGACAAGAGATTAGGAGGCATTTCTTTTAATTTACATTCTTTATTGTTTTTTTGGGGGGGGTGGTCGTGGTACAGGGGATTAAGGTAAAAGACCTTTGTCCTCAGCTATGTCCACAGCCCTTTTTAAACTTTTTATTTTGATACAAGGTCTGATAAGTAGCTAAACTGCCCAAGCTATTCCCCTGCCTCATGCTCACAGAGTTCTGGGATTACAGGTGACACACACCACCATACCAGGTCGGTGAGCTCAAAACAGGCCATTCGTAAATCTGCATGTATGATTTAGACCACATACGATGAGTTCACACTGAAGGCTGAATCTGTGGAAACTCTAGAAGAAACAAGAGAAAGGAAAGAGCAGATGGGACAGCAAGATCTCTGTCCACTATGTGCCATGCCAAGTATTAAGTGTTCATTCGCTGGTGATAAATTATTCCTGCATATAAACTGTGAAGTGTGTTTGAGAGAAAAGGTTTAATTAAAGTTGATATTTCTGCACTTCTTTCTTCTGGCTGCCATTTTGCTGTAAAACACAATTATTTCTGATGCTAAAGTGTTGAAACTAGATGACAACTTTTTTCCCTTGTATAAAATATTCAAGCTTCATACTGAGTGTATGAGTTTCCCTATGACCAATAAACAGCAAACCTCACTCTTTCTCAGAAAGATAAATTAATCTATTTTTCTTATGTTGGAATTAATAGCAATGCCAACTTGCCTTTAAAAGTAATTACTCAGACTTATTTTTAAGTGATTATAAAATGCATGCAATATACGTTATTTTCATGAGTAGTCTTAGTTTTGTGCAAGATAAATTTTAAGATTTTTGTTTATTCACTTTCAGAATGAAAATCTATTTAGCAAATTATTTTTTCTCAGAACTTGACAAATATTAACCCATCTATTGATTCTGTAAGAACTTTATAAATGAGTATCTTGGATCTTCTTGCTTTAAATAAAGAAACTGAGCCCTAGATAAATTAAGCAGCTTGTGCTAGGTGAGGCTTCAGTAATGGCGATATTCAAATTGATGCTATCTGCTCTATAACTACTCTAGTAACTATTCTAAACCAGTGAACAGACAATACCATTTTACAATAGTATCTTATTTCTGAAGTGCGTGAGGAAATGATATAGGCACTATGATAGAAAGGGCAACCGTGAGCTGCCTGAATGTGGGACATAAGTCATCACTGAAATTTAATGCATACCAGTAATATGGCTATGATGAAAATATCAGTAATAGTAAGCATTCATCAGATATTATCTGCTTAATATTCTTGTAAGGGCTTTCCATGAGATGAATCAATTTATCATTAAAATACCTCCCCTTACAATACCTCCCCAAATAGTGGTCCTGTTATTTCCACTGTACAGGTAAACAGTTTGTGGTGTACCAAAATTAGGTAACTTGCCCAAGGTTAAAGAGCCCAGAAAGTGAAGGAGCTGAGGCTGAGTCTTCATGCTGGATTCTGGTTCTGTATTTCTGTCCCTGAAATTCTACTCAGTATTGCTTTTCTAAAGAGGGGAGAAGATATCTTCCATGATAATAATTTAAGTTTTACCATGTGATGGGGGAGTGATCCACCTGCCAAAATATTAAGCTAACTAGAAAGAGAAAACATTTCATAGTAATGGCCAAAGCAAAGATTAACAATTCACAGTCCACCAACAATACACTAAAACCATGTTTTCATCTATATATTTTATGGAAGTCAATCTTTGTATTTTAATGTTAAATCCCTATTTTAGAATTTCTAAGTTTTTTATAGGTTAAAATGATGTATTCAAGGAGCTTTTCTTCACTTTTGTTTAAAAGAAATACTTCTAGGATCTAGAGAACAGATTGCTGTACTTAGGGCTGGAGGTTTTACAGGAATCACACATGAAAATTAATAAGAGACCACCCTCCTAAGAAGACCTTGATGTTGGTAATAATTGGGGGAATACATCAATGTTCTAATTAGTTTTAATAAAGTCCCCCAAGGTAGTTCTTGGACATTCTTCTATTACAGTACTTTCCAGCAATATGCCAAGATGCCTAAGCATTTGGATTCTGCTGAAACATATAGGAGTACTTTATTTTATGATGGGAGCACATTGCTAGGAGGGAAAAATAAATGTTGTTGAAAGTCACAGGAGTAATAACATGACAGGAAAATGGATTTGCAAAACCACCAGCTCTAAGTGGAAGGCTCACCTCTCTATCTTGAGAGCAGATAGCCCGTCATAGGCTACTGTGCCTTGGGCATAAAACTCTCTTGCTACGCCTGCTTTTGTCTCTGTGAAAGAAAATGACATATATGGGTGTTTAAGTATATTTGGACTCCTGCTGAAAATTGTTATTGGTTAGAGAAAGAAAGACGAAAGCACTTTGCAAAAAGCAAGCGGATTTGATTTCTCAGCTTTCTCCTCCCTGCAGAGCTTGAAGGATCAGACAGGCTGACCCATTCTTTTTATTTCCAGGTAGCTAATTTACAGCTAAAGACAAGTTATCATTACATTAAGAATATTACCCAGGCCCACACCAGAACTCAAAATCCCATTCTGTATCTGTAATGTGCCCTTGTTGATGAGCTCAGGGACTCTGGTCTTCCCTCCAACAAACACAGCTTTGTAACCAATCGGATTCTATTATGCAAATTAATTCAAGCATATTTTATTCCCGTTCAGATCTCATCACTCAGTACTGAGCTGGTTTCCTATTTCAAGTCAAATCACAGGAATTATGCCTTGGCTGGGAAAATCATAGGGAAAAGGGAGAGGAAGTATCACAAGAATTACTGAATCACAAGTCTCCACCCCTGATTTCTACACTTGGAGCAAGGAGTAAGCTTTGAGTAATTACTTCTTTCAGGTACAAAATATATATAATGGAAACTGCAAAAAGGTTATGGTATACATTGTTCTACCATCTAGTACCAAAGCCAAATGTTACAGTATGCAATAAATTAGGTTCCTTGGCAAAAAATGGGGTACTCTCTAGAGGGGAGTGGACTGCGCTAATCTTTAGGGAAGAATAATCTTTTGCTTCTGGAGAAAAGAGAACTACAGGAACTCAACTTTGAAAGAGGAAACATCATTCCTGACCTGTGTGTCATGATAACCTGGTCTGAAGTCCAGTTTGGGCAATGCTTAGGGGTTGGCATTGCCCAAACCCTTTACCAGGTCTTCAAACATCACTGTATGTAGTATAATTTAGATTTTGTTTGTGAAAAAAGTGAAGCTTACACTTATAAAATAATTTGCCCTAGTAAAGCATGAACTTTTGGAAGTGCTACAATTCAAATTCAAGTCTGCATGATTGCAAAACCCAACCTTGGCTGTGGATTATTTGATCTAGCTCTCATCCCCTAAGTGGTCATGTTCGTGTTCTTCAATACAAACAAACTGTATGATCATCCTCAAAGATCAACTCAGATTCCTAAGTTTATTTGATCCTGGTGATCACCTTTGAGATATGTGAATTCCACACACTCTCCAGGTATGTATGCTGGACTTTCTATGTTTAGAGTCTCATGGCCACAAGGTAACACTGGATTCAAGTGTAAGACCCCAGACCCCAGAGTTGTAGAATCATTCTGTGATTATATATCTCTTTGAGTAATTAAACCATCTTCAAATTATAAAATTATTATGTACAATGTGTGCAATGAAGCATTTATTATGCATGTTCTATACGATCCATCAGACAGTCCTTTTCTCACTGTAATATTTTAAAATGTTAAACATTGAGATGGATAAAATACATCAACACATACAGGAAATAACACTATCAGCATGTTATCTCTGACTATGAATAAATGTTGGATATAAATGTGTGGAAAGAGAGGTACATTTCATTTTGAATGTTTCCTTCACATGCATTAAACTGCCTCAGGGAAGATTAGGGCAAAGAGGCAATGCCAAACAGATGCTTTACGTAAGGTACCATCATTTGAGATACAAAAAGCCTACATATAAACTTCCCTTTGTCTCTGAGCAGTAAACATGTACAGCGCTTTCTGTATTTGCCCATTCCTTCATTTGGCAAGAACTTTCCACAGAGCCGGACTGGGGTGGGAAGTTGGAGATGCTTAAGTGTCGACATAGCTCTAATCTGTAGGTCATCCTCAAACAACAGAGAGACTTTGATCTAAGTAGATGAATGATGGTATGATTTAATCAGTGCAAATAGGACTGAGCAAAAGCACAGAGGGGTTAGCATCCGTACCTCTGGAGGTGACATCCTGTCTCCTGGTCCTGTCTCCTGATACCTGCCTGCTGCAGCCTTTTCTAAGTAAACTCCATGCTCCCATGAAGCCTCATCTCACTCTGCTCTGAGGCATGGCTGAGTAAACCATGCCCACACCAGTGACAAGCAAATCTTAAACCAACTCTGATCACTGATTGCTTGAGCCTGTGTAACCTGGCTCCAAATGGTAAGCTAAGTGAGTAAGATTCTCTGGGGAATTTGAATAAAAGAAAGCAGGAGTCCTCTCCAGTGAGGAAGCTGAAACATGCAGGATTTAAGGCTCCTCAGAGATAGAGAAGCCACAAAGTGACATCCAGTGTCCCAGGTTTCAGAGAAGTCAAAGCTATGAACAAGCCAGGTAGAAAACAAAAAGAATTAAATATAGCTTTTGCCTAAGTCATGCAAATATGTGCCCTGTTTTTTTGAAGACCTTGGCAGTCTGGCACTGCCCTTGAGTTGCTGATTGATCTTCTGTTTCTGAATTTCTCTGAGGCCACCCACACTGGTCTATTCCTCAGATGACAATAAACTTCCAGCACATGAGCTAACTTGAGTGTTTTGTTGTATCACTAAAACAACAAAGCTAGCAAACTACAATAACTATGAAAGTTAGGAATATATGGAGATGAGTTCTTCAACATTAGAAAATGCCTTCCTCTCTGAATTTCTACAAAACATAGGGCAAAGAAATCTCTATAGATAAAAAATCAAGATGCCTCTGCCTTTGCATAGGTTCTGTGAGTGAATAGTTATAAAACCTTAAAACGAATACTTATTCCTCAAGGACTGTTTCTTCTTCTACCAAGTGGGAGGCTGGACTTTGCCTACTAGGGATTTTTCATGTTTCCATGAGTCTGTGTGTCTGTACTTTGATTACAGACTGATCTTCAGTGAATGGAGGTGTTCATGCAATTGTGATGTTCTGGGGTCAGCTGGTGGAATGTGAACTCACACAGTGCCAGGAGCCTCAGTTAAATGGAATACACTGGGAACACTGCCAGCTGATCCTGCTCAATACAAAAGCCCTGCTAACATAACAAGCCTTGCTTCCTAGGATTGAGAACAAAGGTGCTTACTAAGAGTGGGAATCCATTAAAGATTTCTGACCAGGAGATCCAGTGGACTCTGAGATGTCAGAGTCTGTTTTCCATTGTTGTGACAGAATACCTGATAAAATCAACTACAAAGAGGAAAGTCTTATTCTAGCTAATGACTTCAAATGTCTCAGGTTATGGTAGCTGTCTTCACTATTTCTAGGCCTGCCCTGCGGTGAGGCAGAGCATTGGGACAACAGGATGCAACAGAGAAAAGCTGCTCACCTCATGGAGCACAGAGGGAGTGAGCAAGCCAGACAGAGAGGCAAGGAGCATGGCTCATATTTAGCCTACCGAGTCACTGTCCTATAAGCTTACTTTCCACAACAGCCAGTTCTGGGTTACTTAATGAGGTTAGCGCTCTTGCAATCCAGTCACCCCTCTAGGCCTATCACCATGAATTGCTGAATTGAGGATGAAGTTCTCAATACATGAGCCTCTTGGGACTACTTCCTATTTAATCCATACCAATGCAACACAAGAGAAACTAAAGTGAGGTGTAGCAGCTATGGCAAGACAGTTAAGAAAAGTCTTAAAAGTCAAAAGGGTTGGAGGATTAGAGCTCAACTGAATCTTTGACTCAGCCTCCATGAGTCTCCAAGCTGCCACACTTAAAAAAAATGGCAATACAATAGGACTAGTGTCAAAAAGGTGTTCTAAGATGAAAAGAAGCAATCCAGTGAGAGAGCTGTGTATACCACCTGCCACATGGTGAGCATTCAAGCAAGCGGGAGTCTATGAAAGCAAGAGCTTTCCTTTACTACTCATTACGTGATGCAGAACACAGCCTTGTTATGCAGTAGGCAGCTAAAGATCAGTCAGGGTGTTGTCCAATTTACAAGGAAATATAAATCTATATGGGAGCCCTGAAAAGAGCTCAAGGGTACAGTGTAGTATTTGCTTCATGAAGAGCTCTGGGGTTTCACTATCAATTAAAGGGAAACTAGAAGCAAATACTTCTAATAGACATTGCTAAATGTAATGAAAGACATGTATGAGGGGCTGAGATACAGTAGCCTAGTGCTCTAATAAATATATAAGATGTGTCACATGTGTAACTGGAATTTTGTAGAAGACATGGTTCTTAGCTCAGAGAGTGGTGAAACTAATTTTAATGACATAATTTCTTTAATCTACTCCAAGTTATATCATTTTAACATGCAGTGCATATATAGATCACTGACCTATCTTATTTCTTTTTGTCCAGTGTGTATTCCATACCAGTCTTAATTAATCCTCCATTTCTGGGACACAATACCCAATACCCACAGTTTAGCGGGGGGGAGGTTTGTTTTGGTTCATTGTTTCGGTTCATGGTCCACTGGCTATAAGAGAGAAACAGGATGACAGAGGGGACAGTGAAAGAAAGGTTGCTCATGTCATGGTAACCAAAAAACAAGCAAGGAGCCAGTGAAGAAGATATTCTTTTCCATTTCCTTGCCCAGGCTCCTACCTCTTTGGACCAGACTCTGTTTCCTGTCCTGAGTCAATATTGGTAGCCTTATAATCCATTCACCTAATAAAAGTACCACCTTTGAACACTTGAGGCTTTTGAAGAAAGTTCTGATTTCAACCATAGCATCACCTAAAGCATAGCCCAGACTAGTCATATTTCAATGGGCTGCTAGCCACACAGGGGCAGTGCAGAAATAGAAGAGTCCAAAGCATCTTGATGGAAAAGAATATCTACTCAGGAAGACTTCTTCAAGGCATCACAATAGCTCAGGTTAGAGGAATTATGAACTAGAAAAATAACATAAGTGGGAGAAATGGGCAATTCTAGAAATGAGTTACAGAGGGCATAGGAAAATTAACTGACTGAGGATAACATAACTGTAACAAAGGGAGAGGATCATAACACCATTCTAATTCTCAACAGAAAAACTGATTTGGAAACAAATCATGTAAGATGTAAACATTTTACTCTGTGAAGCCAATGGACATAGACACGCAAATGTTGGTTCCAATGGTCTTCCCAGAACAGTTATCGTCAATGCGAGCATTTCCCTGTCAATTTTAGAGACTTTGTTACATTGGTAAGTTTCCAAAGATCAGAATCAGATGACAAGGTAGGGACCTTGAGCTACTAGTCTTTAATTTCAATAGGCAAACAGAAAACATTATATACAGAGGTGAATAACTCACCGAGAATCAATGTGAGAGAAATCTTAACATTTAGCATATGGAAAAAAAGGGGAGGGGAGTAAGTCTAAACATGTAAAAGGTAATTTTTATAGGTCTACCTAACCATCTCTCCCCAAAACCTACTTTTAAAGAGGTCCTCCCTCTTAAACCATTTCTGTAAAAACAAATGGCTCAGTTTCACTAAAGGGAAAAGACCCCTTAAATAACTTTTTAGAGAATAGGACTGGAGACAATAACCTACATATTCTCTTTGGAATATGCAGAGAACCATTGTCAAACAGTCTTTTTATTTATAAGCAGTGAAGAAGGAACTGTCTCAAAGTGGCCTTAATAACTGACAAAAGCTTGATGTAGTCTTTTGAAATAATTATTGCAGGCAAGAGAGAGAATGCTTCAAATTAATAATGCCCAGAGGCTTTCGAATTTTGAGAAGTGCATCCGATGACCCTCCCTTCCATCAGAGATCCACATGTATCTTCTCAGCTCAATCAGAAGGTGTGGATGCCACTAAATAGGAATGAGGCATCCAGGGAGTCATATTTCTTCCAATTATGGAAAACTCGATTTTTCCAAGTCTAGGCAGGCTATTCAGAAAGACTCTTTCCTAATGTAACTACTCGTATCACTCCATCATGCTGAAAGCAAGTAAAACTCTATTACATTTTTAATGAGTATTTTTATATCTAGATGTAGAAGATGTCCCACCCCTTTCATTTTTAGAAAGCAGATATCAACAACAGCCTCATAATTATCTTATTGTTGCTTCAAATAATACAATCTTTGAAGCCCAATTCTTTCTTTTCAATGTATCAACGCCTTTTATCAGAAGAAATGGGCTCTTTGAAAATGTGAAGGATAACAGAAAAATAATGAGATGTAGCAAATTAGTCAAGAACCTTGTATGTGAAAGATCTTTTGAGGCATTTACCAAGCATTCTCAGATAGGCAGGATTTTCAATAGCACTGTCAAGTGCCTTTTGTGGGTCTCAAATGATATGGTTCAGTTAATTAGATTTTCTATAATCCCAGGTTAATCCTATTGAGAATTACAGGCATGAATTTCTACTGACCTCACAGAAACATCTATTGTTTTAGAAACAGAAATAACTTATTTTTAATTTAATACCTGAATCATTACCATGAGGATACCCCTCTCCCACTGTCCTCCTTCCGAAAGAAATGAACATTTCCCTTCCTTTGGAATATACTGTCCTTTCCTAAAATTTAATCATAACATTTTCAGTCATTCTTTGCCCTTGATTGCATCTTCTTCCCCTTGTTATATTAACTCTGTGAGATGCTGGGTGATAGCTGAATCCTCACTGAATTGATTCTGACCAGGGACAGTGGAGTGGAGAAGTAATATTATGTCTGCCTACATGGAACTGAATATGTAGATTATTGTTTCTACATCTGATCTGACCATCAGAATTACCAAGGAAGCCTTGAACACCCTATGCCCTTATCTTACACCAAGAAAAAATCATGAGAACCCAGAATACAGTGTCTGTGAAGTTTCCAGGTTATTCCAATGTACATCCAAAATTGAGACATAGTGCTTTAGAATCATACTGTATAATAGGATAGTAGCTAGATTCCTGTGGCTTTTGAGTTTTAAATTAAATTTAGTTTTTACACAAAATTTCTCCATATGCTAATCCCATTTGAAATTCTCAGTATGATCATCTCATTCCAAGTGGGTTTTTCCATCACTGCAAAAAGTTCTATTAGCCAGCACTAAAACTCATTATCTGAACCATAAAGCATCTGTGTGATGATAGAAGGTATACAAAGAAAACTGCGCTAAGCACTCAAAGACCTGCCACTAACTCACTGTGCAAGATCCAATAATCCTGACCTCAATTTTTCCATCTGAAATGAAGGGCTGTGCAGCACGGGCAGCATGGGCAGCTCTCCAAATGTGATTAGCAGAATACTCTCAAAAATCAAGAAATGTTACTGCTTGGTTTTTTTTTTTTTCCTCTCTAATTCCCTTTCTGCTGCCCTCCACCACATGCAACCATTCCTCAGAGGATTGCAAACTGCATGAATTGCACACATATACTAATAAAATTAAACTAAATTTTAAAAAACCAAGAGATGAAGGGTGACAATGGGTGTGGACAGCAGCACCTCGGGCCCTATATTCCCCAACAAAACAGGGAGCTGGATGCAGCAAAATTCCTCTCTGAAAAATAACTCTGCTCCACAATAAAAATAAAGACAAAATGAAACCACTTGTGATATCTTGATACCTAACAGACTCCTTGTCTCGCTCTAGCAGCAGGCTAGTAAATTCCTGCTTCAGTGCCCATAATCTCCTGGCACAGGGAGGAGGCTGCCGCTCAGGAGACCGTGGGACCACTGACAACTGACATCTCACTTTGCCTCGCTCGAGTCTGTTTTCTTTTATGAAGAAAAAGAGGAATGATGGTTGACCTCGCTGGCCTCCAACACAAGGCTAGAATGAGATCATGGAGTGGGAGGACCTTTATAAAAGTGTAATGTAGGCTGCACACGTGAGGACAAGTATGAAGAAATGCTGACACCAGTGTCAATTTAGATGTTGTTAGCTAATTTTAAAAGCTTTGCATTTTAAATATTTTTTTAATTTTTAATTTTAAAGCAAAATAAAACAGAACAAAGCAGATCAGAACAGAACAATGCAAGCAACAGGACCTCAAAACAAGACAACAGGATATCAAGAGTGGCTACAATAATGTCTCTTGTCTTCTTTGAAATGGTTGATCATATTTTCACACACAATATCAAACATAACAAAATAGTATAAAACAAATCAAAAGAATGAAACACTTACAGGACTGAATAACCAGATAACAGGAAATGAACAATGCTTACTCTAACATCTCATTTGCTTCAAAAAGTTGTCCATACTACCACACATAAAATCAAATAAAACACAAAAGAATAAAACCAATCAAAAGAAAAGAATAAAATCAGGATAGGACTTCAAAACAAAATGATAGAAAATCAGCAATGGCTACCATAATGTCATTTTTCTTCAAAATAGATGTTCATACTATCATACATAATATTATCAGACAAAACACACAGAATAAAATCAGTTAAACAAATGAATGAAAGCATTGTAAGACTTCAAAATAAGATAATAGTAAACCAACCATGATTAACATAATATACCAAATTATGTTTAAAACAGCAGTCCATGCCATCAGACGCAGTAAAACCTAACAAAACAATACAGAAAAAAGTCAAACCTAACAAAATTGTGAAAACAATACAAGAGTTCAAGACAAGACAGTAAGAAATTAGCAGTAGTGGGGCTGGGGATTTAGCTCAGTAGCATAAGCGCCTGCCTGGCAAGCAGGCGGCAGTCGTGGGTTAGATCCCTGGTACCGATAAAAAACGAAAAATGAAAAAAAAAAAAAAAAAAAGAAGAAGAAGAAAGAAATTAGCAGTAGTTACCACGTTTCCCTCCTAGGTCTCTTCCCCTATTACTTTTACAGTAACTATTTTGCTTTCTGGATCCCATTAAATCCTTCTGTTTTTTATGCCAGACTTCTCTTACACAAGCTCAAACTGTTTTGCCCATGAACATGATCTCCAATTCCATCCATTTACCTACAAGGCCCACGAGATTATTCTACTTTATAGCCAGGTAGCTTTCCAATGTATGTGAAAATACCATATCTTTCTTATCCATTCTGTGGTTGATGTGCAAGCTACCCTTGCTATTTTTGTGACCTCCTGTCTCATGGAGCAATTGTTTTCTCTCCTTTGATTTTCATTCTATGAATTTCCTTTCCAGTTAAATGTGTTTCTTCTATACAGTACATTGATGGATCTTATTTCTTGATTCACTCTTCTTGCATTTCTTTCTATTGCTGAATTGAGGCCATCAACATTAATGGTGATGACCAGAATACATTGGTTTGTTTCTGCCATGCTATCCTCCTGTTGTTGGCCCTCCATTTTCCCCTTCATTCAGTTGCTGTCTTGTTTGGTGATCCTCCTCTGCTGCTGTTCCTGGAACCATGGTCACCTTTATCTCTCTCTACAATATCCTTTAGCACTCTCTGGTTAGTTTGGTGGCTATGAATTCCTTCATTTGTTCTTCATCATGGAATTATCTTATTTTTCCATCAATGCTGAAAGATAGTTTTGCAGGATACATTAATCTAGGTTGGAAGTTGTTTTCTCTCAGGACTTGAAACACTTCACTATAAACTTTTTCTTGACTTGATGGTTTATATTAACAAGTCTACTATGATTTTGATTGGTTTTCCTTTGTAGGTGATCTATCTCTAACAGCTTTAAATATTCCGTTTTTGTGCTGGGTTTCTGGGATCTTGATTTTTGTATGTTGGGTGTAGATTTACTTTGGTTATGGCTAGTTGGAGTCTTATATGCCTCACTTATCTGTATGCCAGATCCTTTTCCCATGTTCAGGAATTTTTTTTTCACTATTACTTCTGTAAATAGCCTTTTCATTCAATTTGTGTTGACCCCTGCTTCTTCACTGATACCTGTCACTCTTAGATTATGCTTGTTTGTGTCATCTTGCAACTGTTGAATTGTTATTTCCTGTTTCCTTGTTATTTTTTAGGAGATCTTTCATGATTGCTAGTTGTAATCTTATTTTAAGATTTTAAAGTCTATCCAGTCTCTTTTAAGCAGTTTTGAGAGCTTTCAATTGACTTTTTTTTAATTTCCTGGGTATCTCTTTGAATCTGTTTCATGCATTGTAATTCCTTTCTTTATTGTTCATTCAAGGTTTACATCATTTTCCTATGCTTCTTCTTTTTATCTATGTCTTTTTTAGATATGCTAAGCAATTATTTCACTATCTTTGTGATTTCTTCTTTTACCTGAGACATTATTTCTTGTTTTATTGATTTATAATATCATGAAGCTGTTTCTTTACTTCTGTTGATTTTCTCTCAGAGATTTCAGATATGTGATTTCCATTTTGTTCCATGACTGTATCTCCCAGACTTATTCTGTGTGGGCTTGAGGTCTGGGATTTCCTGGGCTCCTTCCAATAAGCTGGTTGTGACACCCCAGACACTTTCTACCTTGCTGCTCCTCCATGCTTTAAGGGAATAGGACAGGCACCTGGGTTCCTCTGACCTCAGATTTACAGGGAGATAGCAGAGTGTAGAGTGGGCTTCTCCAGACCTGTGGAGCTATGCTGGGGTGTCCCCAACAACCAGGTGTGTGTCACACAAGCCTGTGTATCTACACTGGGACTCTCACAATGGTGGCAGGCACACAAGGATGTATTTCTCTGATTGTTCCAGTGAGTAATGGCTACCAAAAGGAACCAAGGACCTCCAATGGTGGCCTGTAGGTGTATGAGGTTTACCTGGTTGAAGTCCCTGCTCCTTCTGGCTGCCTGCAGGAAAGAGTCTTTCAGCCAGGGCAGAGACAGATCTGCTGGCTCTCTCTGCCAGCACAGGCTGACTGCCAAGAAGAAGCCTTTTGGTGGCGGCCTCCAGCAGGTGGAGGCAGACACTTGGCCTTTTCTGCTAGCACAGGCTGCCCTCAGGAAGGAGTCCTCTGGTGGCAGCAGCCAGCAGGCAGAGGTAAATCTGTCTGAGTCTCTGTTATGGTAACTGTGCAGGTTGCTGGCAGGAAGGAGTAACCAGAGGTGGGGGCCCGGCAGGGTGAAGACAGATCTGTTTTGTTTTTTCTGCCCAAGCAGGCTGCCTACCTGCAAGAAGGAGCCCTTGGGTAGTGGTCAGCAGGTGGAGGCAGATCTAGCTTTTAAACTTTAGCAATGTACAGACCAGGAGTAGAAAGAACAAAGGACACATCACTGAGCAAGCAAACCCAGTCTGGGAATCAGTGCCATGAACACATCCTTGCTGGATTGGAACAGCAGATCCTGTCCCCTTCCAGTACACAGACTGGCAAACAAGAAGTAGCATATCCACACCCCCACCCCACTCTCCACCCCGCCATAAGTGCCAGTCTTATCAGGAGAAGCACAGGCTGTGATGATATCTATGGAGTTGAAATGCAATGGGATGCCTGTGGTGCTTTGGTGTTTCACTAACATTGCACTGGTCTAGGGCCAGTGATCTGACCATGGGTTTAGGGGAAAGTGGTACACAGTGTGATATCTAGAGGAGATCTCTTTCTAAGCATTGTAGCCATTGTTGATTCCTTATGGTCTTGTTTTGGAAGTCCTGTATCATTTCCATTATTTTGTTGGGTTGGGTTTTACTCTCTTTTGTTTTGATTATGTCAAAACCAATTGCAGGAGCAGCTATTTCAAAGATAAAAAAAATATTTTATGATAACAGTTTGGGATTTACTATAGGCTTGTTTTGAAGTTCTTTATTGCATTCACTATTTTGTTTTTATTGTTTCTATTCTATTCTGTTCTATTTGATTTTTACTATGTTCAAAGATGTCTGCAATTATTTTGAAGACACTGAAAAACATTATGGTAACTATTCTTGATTTTGTAATGTTTTTAGGCCTGCCCCTCTTAGACTGCTTTGTTTTGATTGGTTTTATTCTGTTTTATCCTTTTAAAATAAAAATTTAGGGCTGGGGATTTAGCTCAGTGGCATAAGCACCTGCCTTGCAAGCAGGTGTTCATGAGTTCAATCCCCCATATTGATAAAAAAAAAAAAAGAAAGAAAAAGCCAAAAAAAAATAATAAAATAAAATAAAAATTTAAAAATAAATAAAATAAAAAAACATTAGCAATGTGAATTGGAGATAAATGTAAATCATATTTTATTATTACAGAAAAGATATGTGATTCTTTCCTTTTCTCTGATAGCTATACGAAATCTGCCTAATGCTACAAAGGCACCTTTTCATGGGAGTTTTTTTCCCCCCAAACCCAATGAGATTCTGTGATGTTGACCTATGAGGACACTGACTTTAGCCCCTTTGCAGGAGGATAGTGATTTTGGTGGAAAGAGAGACAATGACCGATTCCAACAGGCAAATAAGGTATATATTAAGTCGCAGAATGAATGGAGCTACAGGGCTGAAGTCCCTGTGTAGAAATTGTAGTACCCAACTATCCAGGAGAGAGGATGAGAATGCCACAGTCATGGGAAGGAAAATGGTGTGGACTCTCCTAGTCAGATGAGTCCCACAAGAATATTTTTCTCAAGTCCAGAATTGTCCATTAGCTCTCTGCTGGAAATATCTCTGTCCATTGGTGGGAGAACCTGGTAGTTACCATAGACTAATCCCTTATGTTCATTGAAGGTCTACTATGTGGCAGATGCTGTGCCATGTGCTACATCCATTTTTGACAGCCTATTTCTCACATCTTCATGATGTCAGTATTATTGCTTCCACTGTCCAGATAAAGCAATAAGGGAGTAGAGTATTTCTGAAGCTATTTATCACCCACTTGGGAGGTTTACCTTTCTACCCTTTCACACTATGATAAAATCTATTTCTAGAATTCTAAATTTTATTCTCTACAGATGCTCAGAATGCAGCTAACCCTTTTTCTATAAGGCAACTATTTAAGAAATATTAGTGAAGACTAGGATTTCTGCAGTAGTCAAATATTAACAATGTTGTTAAACACATTCTTTGGCCTCCAGGAACTAGGAGGTTCATGTAGTTTTAGACCATAGGCATTTCCCTACAGACCTTAGCATTCTCCATTCAAGCATGAGCAGTTCTTTCCACAGTTGCTTAGAAAAAGAGTCCTCATCCTTCTACAGATGGTCTTACTGTGCCCAACTCTTGGAATTAGTCCCCAAATGAATGAATCATGATTTTCAAACTTCTCGCTGGTAACATTTTTTCACCTAAGGACAGAATTTCGCTTTACATTCTCCCCTGCCTAAATCTTCAAAAAAGGTGCTAATAAGTAATAAAATTCAAGCAGTGTGGAGAACTGTAGGAAGGCAACCTGGTGATAAATATCTCCTAACAAATGGAGCCAGTCTAACAGGAGAGAGCTCTGTTGTACCTCATGAAGTAATCATTATCAAAGAGATTGACTATGTTACTCAAGAAGAGGCTCTGTATTGTTAGAGGCATAATATTTTTCTAAGAAAATTGTATGTGTCTAGGGCTGTGTTCTGCCTTTGCTCTCAGGGACTTTACAAACTATTGACAAATTGCATCTCCTTCTAAAGAGATTTACTGGAAAGCTAAATCTGTAGTGCATGGCACCACTGATTGGGCAGAGAGGACTCCACAGTGTTACTCTCTAGGAGCACATTGCTTCAAACTACAACTGTCCCAATCAACCAAAGAGTAGATGAAGAAAGAAGGATAAAGCACAGGTACTCTAAGCCACAGATTCTGCTAAGAAGAACTTGCTGCTTTCGTGGTCAGATATCTATGACAGAAATGCCCATCCTTTTAACTCAAGTAGGCATCCCGAGAAACCAGAGAAACATTCCTGCTTCTGAATTCAACCACAAGGTTTCCTTGGACTCTCCTCAAGCCCAAAACCTAACTTTCATCTTCTACATCTGGGTATTGTAAGATGGCTGCATGATTTAATTCCCAGTGTCCTAGCTCAGATAGCACTCACAAAGGGAGGAGGAATTCAGCCCTTGACAGAGAGTTGATCTAACAAATCTACACAGAGAAAGTGACACAGTTCCAGAGAAAGTAAATTCATTAAGCAAATGACACATAAACAGAAAAAGGGGTCAAAAGTATGTTGAAGATGAGAGGGCCACTTCACTGAGAAAGAAGAGACCAAGATCCAGAAAAATGTAGGTAGAATTTCAAAAGACAAAAATGGGGAAAAGATACTATAACACACGCCTTATGCTTCATCTGTGGCCTTGTTCCTCACATCGCAGGTCTGTGCCTCATTTCCTGGGAATCCCACTGCCTAGGACTCAGTGTTACTGCTACTCTGCTGAGAACTCCAGTCTGACTATTCATGGCGTTAAGGTCCTGTTTAAGACATGTCAGGATTTATTCCTGGACTCTACACCTGTCACTGGCATTTTTACCTACTCTTTGAGGTCCGCTTCTATCTGGGCAGAGAAGAGAGTAAATGATGCTGTTTCTTGCCTGTATCCACAGATCTCTTATGTGGCTATGATTGTCCCCAAACAACATTTTTTGGACCCACTTAAATAAAGTACTCTTGGATTTGAGCAATGCCTTCAGCCCTAGAGTTGTTATAACTACACATGCTACTCTTACCCCACCATGTTTCTGGGCCTCGCTTCCTTCCACTCTGCAGCTGCTCCTATGGCGAATCTTTGCCAAATGCTGCTAAATGCTTCTGTTTACTGCACAGGCTGAACTGAGCCCTCGTTTGCTACATAATATATATATCATTTTCTTATGTTAGTATTTCATCAGTTTGTGCAACTCCCTTCAACAGATGCCCAACTCCCAGTACTTGAGTAGCTATTCTTGGGGAATATGCAACAAGGAGAAAACCTTGAGAATATGTGTGGAATGAAATAACCCAGTCTCACAAAGGCAAATGCTACCTGACTCCACTTGTCTGACTAAACTACTCAAATGCATAATAAAAAGTGAAATGGGGATGGCTCAGGACTGAGGGTTAGGGAGAAATTTACTAATCAATATGTATCAAGTTTCAGTTAAACAAGATGACTATGATCTAGAATCTGCTATGCAACATTGCATTTCTAATGAACAAGACTGAATTTCATACTATATTAAAATGGTAGGTCTCATGTTAAGTATTCTTACCAAAATAAAATATTCTTTTGTTAGGAAAGGAAAAATTTGTAAAGAAATTTCTGCTGAGGAGAAAAAGTTTAAGTGGTTACAGGACACTCACTGACAGATTACCATCCAGAGAGCAAAGTATTGGTGTTTTTGACAACAAGAGGTTTAGAGAGATGTCACTGTGAGAAAACTCAGCATGAAACATGGTCAGTATCTAAATAAAGAGCAAGAGGAAATTTTCCTAGCGGGGGGGGGGGGGGGGAAGAAAAGAAAGAAATAAATGAGCAGCTGTTTTGGCAAACATGTATTTAAAAGAAGAAAGTCTTCTTCAAATAATTACAAATCAAAAACTTGGCACCAACTCTAAACTTGAAACATGAGAAAAAAAGGTGCACTATTTTTTCCACAAAGAATAATAAATATCTTGACACAAAAATGTGATGATTTTTCTGAGGTAAGCCATCCTGGAATAAAAAAAGCATGATGAAGAGAAATTCAAATTACAGAAGAATAGTGACAGTTCTTTTATTTATAACTGATGAGAGAATTTTAAATCAGTTCTTCAGTAAGCACAGAGAATTCAGTGTACATATGGGAGACAACTGGACACCGTGTATGCTGTTATATTACAGGCAGCTGAGTTAGATAGAAATATAAGCAGTCAGACAGGGCTAGGCCTTCAAAGGAAGCAGTGCAGAAGGCCAGATACCTGCAACAAACACCTGGCATTCTAGGTCAGCCCTCAAAACAAAAGATAAGTTAAATGTACACTTTCTAAGGATAAGTATCAGGAATTGATTGATATTCTAAATAGGTCTCTATCACCCTGAGGGGGCCAGCAATCACCATCCCAACCCCCTACAGGAAGAGTCCTTGCTCTCCAGACAGGTCCATTGCTACATGACTAGCTTCTCCATTTGTCTCTGACTTCACCAATTTTACGTGAATAACTAATTTATTGTTCAACCATAGTTCTGCCCCACCTCATGCCCACCTTGCCAGTACACATATTTTCTCAATGTTAGGCCTGCCTCACTTTGCGGTTTTGCTCTGTAAAAGTCCCTAGAAAAGTCAGAGTCCTTGGCAATCTACTTGGGACCCCCTTCTGTGTCTCTATCACACGCATAGAAGCTTTCTTTCTCTTAATGAATATATTCTACTCTTAGCCCTCTTTGTTACTAAAATTCATTTTTTAATTTTAGAGAACACAAACTTTTACCAGACATCTAGTAGTCTGTACTACTAGAGTTGAGGGTTTCGTTTGCCTGCATAGTTACATGAATACCTTTACAGTAAATTACTTGTCCTTACTCTAACCTGTGGCTTCAATGATCCTCAGAAGATTTATTTCTGTGAACTTTTCAGTGTCCTATACAGCTAAAACACCCAATACTTTTTTTTTTTCTCTCAGAAAAGTCCTGGCCTCAGTAGGAACTCACTTGATAATTTCAGTCAGACTTGTGATGCATTGCATAGACAGAACTATGACACAAATACTCTTGAGAAACCTATCTTAATAGGGCCAATTTCTCTAGAGTTGAATCCCATGTTAAACCAAGGCTTATCTTTCTAATGGTACAGATTTCTAGGATAATCATCACATATTTGCAAAAAGCAGTTTGGGTCAAGGCCAGAAAACTCTTAGTCACTGAACTTCAAGAATAAGTAGTGGTTTGGGACTTAGAAAGCCTAGACAATGGCTCAAGCTCTATGATACTAATATATCAAGTCTCTCTTACAGTGATGAGCAAGTCAAGCAGCATGTGTAGGAACTAGAGGAGTTAGGTTCAGCAAATTAAAATGAGACTTCTAAGTTTGACTTTCAGTTAGGCAATGATTTTTTGCTGTTTTGTTTATTTGTTTGTTTGTCTAATTTCAGTATGTCCATACAGTTTGAGGGACTTATGTTAAGACAATTATTTGTTATCCGTAAGACATTTAAATCTCCTTAGAGCCTTATATTTTGTCTAACAATCCTGTTGTGATCTCATCTATCAAAATAATGAACCAAACTAGGTGAGTCAATGTTCAAACTCCAAGTTATTTTGCATTCTAAAGTCAAGATTCATTTTTTTCTAATTCCTATCTCTGGGAACTGAGTACTCTTGCTTGGTCTTCAGTGAGATCACGTTTGGAGAACTTCTGGAAGTTTGGGAAATTTTAACATCGATGGAACTGAGGTCAGAGAAACCCAGGTTAGAATCTCAGATTCCTCTGGAGAAAGCAGAACAGAGCCTGCCATATTGACAGGTGACCTACAATGTAAAAAGCCTAAGGATGAAAGGATTATCTATGGTGCTAATTAATTGAGCTAATTCATGGGGCTAAAGTTCTCTCTTTCATCCTCAAGAGCTGACACTGGTTTTTAGAAAACAACAAATGTCCAAATCCTGGAGTGAGTATCATTTATATAAGGAGCATGTTCCACTTTGGATTAGAGGGAAGCTTCAAGGTCTTTGCAGAATGCAGCACTCATGAATTTGTATCCATACACACCAAAAGGTTATAGAAATTTGTTCGCCAAACCTTCCCTGAGCTTGGGTGGGGAACCCAGCATTGAGTTAAGTAGAGGCATTGCCAAGAAAATAAGATATTGTTAGAAGATAGTTTAATGGTGGGCTTTGGTATGCTGAGAGACAGCACAAAACAAAACAAGCAATGCAGTAAATATAAAAGCAGGAAATATAGTGTGAAAAGTGCTTTCAGGGAGTTCCTGAGGGGCTCAGAGGAGTGTCATATGAACCGAGATACAAAGAGGTAGTGTGGATCATGGAAGATTAGTGGGTAAAACAGTAAGTCTGAATTAAGCCTTGCAGTGTATGTATACAAATGAACCAAATATTAAAGGTGATGAACAGCAGCCCACGCAGGAGGAACATCATGGACGAACACTGAAGACTTGAAATTAGAGCCTCAATTCAGGGAATCATAAGAATTAGAGACTGTGAAATCGTAGGGACTGACTTCTCAGGAAAGAAGAAAGGAGTGAGGTAGGAAATGCAGGCAGATGGCAGAAACACACATCTACATTAATAATAACATAATAAATGCAAATGCAGCAACAATTTTTACTGATCAATGTAGATGCAGAGAAGTATTTAGCATTAGACCTATACTGAAGCATGTAAGGTGAAACAGTAGCAAAGTAGGTAACCACCCAGAAAACACCTCAATTCCATGATTTTAGACTCACTCAAAATAAATGGATGTCTGTTTGAGTTATTTAGCTTTCATTTGGATGTTTTAAGTCCTTAGAACTTAGAGGAACCAAGTTGTCTATCATTGAAATATTGGGTGGGACTGTTCTGCTTTGAAGAAAGCAAAATATCTTTGTCCCACTTTCAAGAATTGGCAAATGAGAGGACAAGGAACATAAGGGAAGGCAAATTAATGTGTTATATAACTACAAGGCTAAAGTTTGAGCTGGAAACATGATCCTTAACCTTTACATTCTTGTGAGGCAGGGATAATTATTCTTAACATGACAAATGTAACAGTGAGTCAGAGAACTTTAGTTTCAGCAAGTTCTAATGTCAGATAAAATGGCATAGCCTCAATTTGATCCCAAGTATAAGAAATAAGCCCACATACATGGGCCAAGTGTTCTCAAATCTCCAGCCAAAACAGCTGAAGAAAAATAGCTCCTGATAAAACAGAGGCGGTGCCTATGCAAAGGAGGAAATTAATTTCATTCTGATTTTCCATGATCTGTACTGTACATACCAAATCACAGCTCTCTTTGCAAAATTAGGGGCATTAGTTATCTTCTCATTCAGTCCCAGCAGCATTATGCTTGCATGCAGGCATGCCTCACTAAGATGAGGAATATCAAGTTTTTACAAAATCATTCATCAAGAGGTGAGACCTAACCCTGATTAGCGTTTCAATAAGAAGGCTGGGACTAAATAGAGAATAAGCACAGGATCACAGTGGCAATTAGGCATTTTCTAGACAGCCACGCTTCTCCTCAGACCAATTGAATTTGAGCGAATGAGAATCCTTTTTTACTTTCTGGTCTTTTCCCTCCTGCTGTGAAATGAACTGCCTTAAATAACTGATGAAGTGACAGCAAGCCTGTTAAAGGAAACGTTTGCCCATTAGGGGAGGCTTAATTAAGCAGAGCACAGGCTAATCGTTCTCCTTTCTAATAAGTGATACATCCTGGTTAAAATCTCCGAACTTGCAGAGCCTGGCCTGGGAGGCATGTGATGACCTCACTAGGCAACTAGGGGAAAACATGTATAGGCTTTGAGAGATGATGCACCACTTTCCAAAGTAATGGGTGAACTGGAGCTATGCACGTGCAAATAAAGTTAATCAAATATTATTTGTCTTCGAGTTCTTTTCTCTATAGATTTACTCAAAGCAAGGAAGCTGCATTCATGAGCCACTTGGAATGAATGATAAAAGGTTCAGCTCCAGTATGGTGAGCAATCTACAACTGTCTAAGAGTGAATCATCAGCTCTAAGAAAATGAGAATTACTGGTTGTTTTGTTCATCATCTTATCTTCAGTGAGTAGTATAGTATCAAACATACAATCAACATTCAATAAATATGTTGAATGAATATGTAAGACAAAAAAGATTACACTTGCATATATTTTAGCTAAAGAGATAATTCTAGAGAAGGGTTTAGATGGTATTACATGTTGAATTTTTTCTCACAAACAGATGCGGACACCACTATCTGTGAATGGAAAAGAGAGTAATTACATATGGTCAAGGTAAGATAAGAAGTGATATTCTTTAAAAAGGAGAAGTGTTGAGCTCGGGATGTAACTTAGAGACAAAAAGAACACTTAACAAACCGAGCAAAGCTTGAAGCTTCACAAAGCAAGGAGGAAATGGAAAATAGATTTGCACTCCTAGTTTTCAGAAGAAAATGACTCTGCCCACTCCTTGATGTCAGAGTTCTAGCATCCAGGTCTGTAAGGCAATAAATTTCTGTTTTTAGGCCTGGAGTCTGTGATACTGGGTACCATGGAAACCCGGAGAAACTAATGCAGCCAGGGAAGGACAAAGTACAGACTGAGTTAGATGGGCAAAAATACCATGATGCTTGTTACCCCGTAATCCTCCTACTCACAGGACATTTGTCCCCTGCAAGAGGATGGGTGCCGCCCCAGATGAGATTCTCTGTTCTTCCTAATCATGTGGTATCCTTGGGAAAATATGATTAAAATATAGAACATTTCTCCCTGGATTGATCTGAAGGCTGAATGAAATAGTCCTTATGAAGTGCTAGCCATTATCAACAGCTTGTAGTAAATGCCCAAAAAACCTGTCATTATTAATGGTATTAAATCCCTAATCTCTAGAACTTAATGGTGTTAGGATCAAATTTACATTCCTCATGTTTATTATTCAAGCAATTTTGACATGGCTGTAGCAGGACTAGCCAGATGGGGCTGGCTGGTAATGAAGGGCCCTTGGAGTTTAGGTAGACCATCATCATCTTCTTCATCATCAGAGGGAAGTGGCCACAAACTCAGGACAACAATGTTCTGTTCCTATTCTTATTTGTCCTTCCACCATTTATCAAAAAGAGACACTGGAATTCACTGATCGGGGAGGGCCAGTGAGGTGTTGGGAGTCAGTCTGCAGAACACAGGGGCAGTGACCTTCAGGGTGATGCCAAAGGTTCTAACCTTGATTAATGTTCCCCGAGATGGGTAAATGGGAAAGGAAAAAAAAAAAAGACTAGGAAATGTGCTCTGAGCTTGCTTTTTTTCTTTATTTTTTAATTTTTAATTTTTTTTCTTAATTTATTTTTTTTTATTTTTTTTGAGATAGGATCTCCCTACGCAGTTCAGGCTGACCTCAAGCTCATTTCATAGCTCAGGCTGTTATCGAACTCACAACCATCCTCTTGCCTCATCCTCCCAAGTACTGGAACTACAGGCCTAAGCCACCACACACAGCTTCTGTGCCCTTGGCTTTATGAGCCTTACTCTTCACAGTAATCGAATGAGGTACCTATTACCACATTCTGCTTTATAAATGAATGGCTTCTGGTTCAGAATGCCTTGAATAATTGAGCTCAAAGTCACAAAGCTTGTCTAAAGCTACCAGTCCAGGGCTGTCACAGCTGCCCTACTGTATCCTGCTGCCCGCTTATATCCACAGCACTGTTCCTGCTACTGTGACTCTGAATGGCCTGCTACTAACACTGAAAGCAGAGAGGACTGCATTACCAAGCCAATCTGATGATAGTTTATGGCTACGTACTGAAGAGTTAAATGCTTTCTGAACACCAGTAGTAACTGTCCTTAATTTCCTGTATTGCTTATGGAATGCTTGCTATAGAGCAATCACAGTAATAATTCATAATTTATAGCACTTTGTAATTTACCAAGGGCTTTCATGAACATGAGCTCATATTATACATCAGTCAACGAACCAAGGTGAGGGTTATTATTGTCCTCATTTTATTGATGGAGAGAGAAGGAGGAAGTCATACATAGTCCTTAGTATTCTAAGATCCTAGTACAGAAAAATGATGCCACTTGAGAACAGAGATGAGGCTGGAAGCCCTGTCTATAAAATGAAAAACAGTTCCCTGAGAAAAAATAGTTTCTATGTAGGAGTGCATGTCTCCAAAACCAGCCTCAGTTCAGCTTTGTGTCTTGTTCTATGCTTTTTACCTAGGAAGACATAACAGACTAGTAATAGCTGATGATGGCAGTGGCTCACAATTACCAAATGCTTATTCTGTATGCAGTACCATGGTGAACATTGTACTCACTTGTTCTCATTAACTGGCATACAGTCTTGAAGTTTTTCTGTGGTAATAGTCTCATTTTACAGAAGTGGAAACTCTGGGAGGTGAAATAATTCACCCAAGGTTACACAACTACACACTGGACCCTGACCATCTGGCCTTTGAGACTTCATTTTTAATGATTCAACTTGAATGTGCAGTTTCTAATAGATATATTTTCTTTCCTTTTTCCTCCAATCCTAAAGGTTCTCAACTTTCTTTGCGGCTTGTGCCAGGTCAGAAATACAACTTGTGGCTTTACTCAAAGCCTTGGCTTTTGCTTAGGAATTTAGACACACTAAATACAATACTGTAGCTGCTTGCAGGAAGGCGCCTGCTACATTCCTCTTCTGTGGGGACTATCGTCTCCATTAGAAATTGATTTTGTGCCAATGCATTCAGGACCCATGCATTCAGATTTTATGATGAAGATAGCTTCTGATTCAAAAGGAGATGAAGGTCAATCTTCTTAGCATCACAAATCTCTGCTCACACTGACCCACGTTAAATGCCACCTTTCACATTCCTCTTGTCTCTGAATAAGTTTGGGAACTTCATGTATTCTCCCAAACTATTTCTTAAGTGATTGAAAATGAGTATCCCAAAAAGCATTCCAGAGATAATTATCCATCAAGTCAGTGTCACTGTTAATTAGTGTCCAGCATTGGGTGACAACAAGGATCTCTTGGAGACTGAAGTCCCAAGCTATTTGCAACCATCCCCCACACAGCAATTGACTCTGTTCCTGAAACAACTTGGGAAAGAAAGAACTTTTTAATGGGGAGACAAAGGGCAGCAAGAAGATGCCAGGGGAGATAAAGATTATTTTATGAAAAAGCATTAGGTGAGAAAGAAAATGCTGAAGCAAAACATACTGTGGCTGTGGGTTTCTATTGGTTAGATGATCACAGACATCCTCAGGGTCTAACAGAATGATCACAGTCACCTGCAACCACGCACCATCCTCTGAACAGGAAAACCTGACATCTTGGGCGGAGGACAGTCCCAAAGATGAGCTCTGTTTGAATTTCAAGTGTTTTCTTTCACCTTTTTTTTTTTTTTTCAAATTTTCAATACTGAGAATTGAACCCAAGGATGCTCAACTATGGAGCCATATGCGTGACTCTTTAATTATAATTTTTAAATTTTTAAAAATTTTTCTTTTTCTTCCTTTTTTTCTTTTGGTTCCTGGAATTGAACTCATAACCTCATGTTTGCCACGCATTGCTGTGCCACTGAGCTATGTTCCCAGGGTCTTTAATTTTTATTTTAATGCAAAGTGTCACTAAGGTAGCCAGGCTGTCTTCAAACTTGGAATCCTTCTTCAACCAAACAGCAGGGATGACAGGTGTGTTTAATTTCCTCCTGCTTGTGCTATTTACTGGTTGTAGAGTATCAGGAGAGTTATTTGGTCTTTCTATACACAGCGCAAAGTGGTACCATTTAAACAATCTGAGAACATCAGTGTTTGACGTATGAAGAAGTTTTCCTCTTTCCACTTCTCTCCTGCTCAGTTCTTGTTCCAGGAACAATGCAAATTCTAAATAGAAGAATTCAATTTTGGCCCAAAGCGTGGAAACATGAGTTCCTATCATCAGTTTTCCACTCAACATGTTCAACGTCAGCCTCCCACAGAGTCTGACTTGGGGACTGAGGCTTTCTCAGTTAGAAACCTTCATGGGTGGCTCTCATGGGTGGCTACAGAGGATGAGATGCATTTGTGCTATGATGCTGTTGTTATTTTGTAATGAGAATCACTTATCATGGCTTAATACCAACTTGCACATCCATTGATCCACAGAGGATCAATTATTAATTATTCACAGAATGTTCATTGGAAGTAAAATCCCAGAGTCAAGTCTTCCTTCTTATCCCCCTCCATTGACAAATGAGAAATCTAAGTCTTAGAAAAGAGGCAACACTTCATCAAGCTATCACTGTCAGAAGGGCTTTATCCAGACAAAATTATCTCTAAAGCCAGCTTCCGGCTTCTGTGTAGAACTGAAATGAGTGGAAGCCTCCAGCCACTGTTAAACAGGGCTACTTCTCCTTTCAGACTGCAGAGCTGTGACAATCCTTGGCTGCTTCCCGAAGGTATGGGGGCAAATGCCATTAACATTAATTCAACAGAAGAGAGTTATCATTTATTGAGTTGTTATTATGTGCTGGGCACTATGCTAGGCATTTTTCATGCAATACCTCATTCTATCCTTGCAATACTATCATGAGGTAAATAGCTATCACTTCTATTCCCCCTTCAAAAATATAGCAACCTCTGAATGATGCCCACAAGTGAATTCCCAGAACTGCTGAAAAAAAGTCTTTATGTGACAAAAAAGACTTAGCTGATTGGGTTAAATGAAAGGACTTGAGATGGTAAAATTACCCTGGATTATCTCAGCAGATTCAATATAATCACAAGTACTCTCCTAAGAGGAGGGCAGAAGGAGCAGAGAGACAGAAGTGAGGTGGAAAATGAGGTTGGAGGAGTGTGTGCTGAGTTCCAGTAAGCGACCCTGAGCTTTTGAGAAGGGAAAAGAGTAAGAAAAGTGCTCTCCCCAGACCCTCCAGAAAGAGCACAGCCCTACCAATAACTTGGTTTCAGTCCTGAGGACTCATTTTGAACTTCGAGCAGCCAAAACTATAAAGTGATAGAATTCTTAGGGTTTTAGCTCTAGTCTATGGTAGTTTGTTACAACAGCAGCAAGAAATTAACACAACCATTTACAAAATGAGCAAACTGAAGCTTCATGGAGTGAAATCACACACTTGAAGGCGCATAGCTAGCACACAAAGAAATTGAATGATGCAGACACGGAAGCATCACCAGAGTTCTTGCCCCTATATGTTGTGCTCCGGTGCTTTGAGGGAAAAGGAAAGCACATAAATTTCAACAAGTTAAAGTGGAAGTCCCTTTTCAGCCTTTTAAGGTGGTTGAGATCATCACTGTTTTCCTCTTTCTCTTTACAGAAAAGAAAAATATGGTCATCTAAGAGCTATTGTCCAATGTCATACAGTTAGAAGCAAACGTGAAATTGCACTCCAGGTCAGCTCATTCCTTCCAAAACTCACTGCTGCTCCAGTGCATTCCACGGCTGCTGTATTCTGCACAGCATTTTTATAGCCACTGTCCTTCTACCAAAGGCCAAAAAAAAATATTCCCATGGTGACCAATATGTAGAGCAGCAAAGCCCTTGGGGACACTATATTGTCACCACCAGCAAGAGTTAGAAAGGCTCTCAGCACACATTGTAAAAACCTAACTGTGACCTGGATTCCACCAGTCATTGCAACCTCCGTCTACACTGTCCCAAAACTGGAGTCATCTGGATATTTGGAATTGTACTGACTCATGTGCAGCCATGAGCATCCTTCTGGCTCCAGTTTAGGGGGCCTTTCAATGTGACAAGCACTGCTCCAGGGACGTCTGTATATCAGTACATTGGTACCTTGGTACGCATGGTTTGGTCCTCACAAAATCTCTATAGCAGGGATACTGAATGTTACCAACACTGATCACATTTAACAAATGAGCAGAAAAACAGAACAATCGTTTGCCTGGTAAATAGTAAACACAAGATCGGAAGCCACTGCTGGGTCAGGTGCTGTGTCTAAATCCTTCAGTAAAGGAAAACAAATAAACACTCCTCAGACAGCATGGATGTGTTTCAGGAAGCATTAATCCTCTATTTTTTTTAAAAAACATATTGTTCTTTTAATTCCTTTAAAGCTAACAGAAGCACAAAGATATGAGGAAAGGATGTTTGCTTCTTAAGACTTGCATTTCCTAAGTCCCACTTCCTTTGTACATCTAATTTTATTTGTGCTCCCTGAACGCACTCAAACAGTGGGAGTGCAGAGACTGGAGTTCTGGCGGGATCCTAAACAGAGCTTTTGTTTTGATCCGACTGCTTAGGTTAATGCATCCTGACTCCTCCATGGTTTCCAAGGATGCTGTTATTCCACTGTCTGCTGGGGAAGAAAATATCCCCACGAAACTGAATTCAATGCAGCAGTATTTACAAATCTTGACACAGTTCCCAGGCTGCCCAACAAGATGAGAATCTGACCCACCATTTTCATGAATAAGCTGAGAATAACATCAAAAGCACTGTCATGAACCACAGTGGAGATAACGATTTAAATGGCTTTAATCTAGATGTGTGATTTACTATAGTGATGTGGATCTTCTCATTCTACAAAGGTGAAAAACAACAACATGTCTATAGTAACCAGAAAACACATGGGACTGTAAGCCTTGTTTCTAGATACCTGTGGTCCCACATTTCTAAGCTTTCCCTTAGAAATCCCTGCTCTAGGGAAACAGGATGTGTAAGAACATCTAGGGAGAGACAGAGCTGGACATGGAAGCCAATGTACAGAGGAAACCTTTCAAATGTGTAGAAGAGAGCACACAAGATTTTCTCTTTTTTTGCACAGCCTGGAAAAGCAGACTTGGTATCTTTTCTTTCTATCCTCCTTTCTCCTGAGATATGCTTCACTTCTGCAGCCACACACACGTAGTTTCAGAGGTGCTGTGAGAACATAGATGAAGACGTTTTCCAAACTTTAAAACAGTCTTCAGTGGTAAGCCATGGTTATATTTTTACTGTCTATGTTACTCCTACAATCTAGGCTCTGTCTTTTCCATGAGGCAGCAGGAGAGCATAGGAATTATTCACTCACCAGAGCCAGAAAGTCTAGAGGGGATGCCCCAGCCCCATTACTTACCAACTGTGGCCTCTTGGACTGATCTCTTAGTTTCTTCATCTGTGTGATTACTGTATCAGACCCCATGAAAGAAATATTCTATTTCCATGCTTGCTTTACCCTTATGACCTACTTCAACTAAGCTCACTTCTATGAATATATAATGAAATTTGTTATAATTTTGCTGTCAGTTGTAGAGAGTACTTTACATAATAGCAAACTTAATTTAGATATAATTCACATACTATAAAATTCACCCTATGATATTGTACAGTGTTTCTTACCGTGTTTGTAAATTTCTTCATATATATCACTAATTTTAGAAAATTTTCATAATCCTGCACCAAAGCAACCTCTTAGCCTTTAGCAGTTCCTGTTCATAGAACGTATTTCACTAGAAAACATCTTGTTCTTCTTTAAGACCTAAGAAATCTTTATAGTCCACACTGAATATTTCGCAAACGTACATCCAGGCCCAAAGTGTCAGGCACTCGAATTCTCTTCGGGGCTCCTTCACTGATCACTGAAATCCTGTTGATTTTCCACAATAGGTGGTATACTCTTGGAGGGCAGTGACCATGGTTGCTGTGTTTTCCTTTTCCCTTAGCATCTCAACCCAGCGCTAAACACACAAGTAGTTGTTTGGTGAACACATGGGTACTGACTGATTAGCCA
Organism: Cavia porcellus; assembly: GCF_034190915.1. Classification (NCBI taxonomy): domain Eukaryota; kingdom Metazoa; phylum Chordata; class Mammalia; order Rodentia; family Caviidae; genus Cavia; species Cavia porcellus. Next base: position 97,396,673 of record NW_026947487.1, read on the forward strand.
AATGCCACTTCTGAAGAGCAACATGTTTATCATCTGTCTGCTTCTCTCAATGCTGATGCCTACACAAGCTGTCATGTCTCATGATTATCCTTCCCAAAGCATGTGCTGTTAATTTTTCATCTTAATGAACTGTCCAGCAGAAATTAGTGACACGAATAGTGATAGAAACACAATAAAAATGGCTTATGTCTTGCTATTATCAGAAACTGCTCTACAACATCGGGGCATAATCGAAATAAAATATCTCAGTGGCTGCAAACTCTATTTGTCAAGAATAAAGTGGAATATGTGCTATTTCAAAAATTCTTGCTAACAGGCTTTATAAACATGGATTATTGGAACATTCTTTTGATTGATAACTACTCAAGCATTTAAGTACAGGACTATTATTCTTTGTGTTTGCTTGAGTGAAACCATTTTGGGTACTGAGCTACATGTCAGTCCCAATTTTCTGGGATGTTACCGATGTACAGTTTTTCTCACAAGAAGATAGTCAGGCAAGCCATGACAGGCCCAAAAGGCCCATGCTAATGCTCCGATGCACATGCAGAGAAACTATTATGCAGCTGTTGATTTCCTGAGAATGCAGTGTACTGGGAATAAGTGCCATATATCTGACTGGTGATGCAGTAGGAGCCCAGAGAAAGTCACTGAAGATTGCTTCTCATCACAATAATTTGGCAAAGCATCAACTCTAGCCCGTGCCCTACATTGTAGCCTAGTAGATACTCAGCCACAATAGTCTTATTGACTTATAAGGAAAATATATAATAATTTATTACTAATTCAAGATATATTTGAGAAGCGTCTATTAATGTGGACAGCATTGCTCTTGCCACTCAGAGCATATGGAAGGGCAAGGAAAGACCATGTTTCTGATTCTCTTGGGGGTTGCATTCTCTTCTGGGAGAGAGAAAATACAAAAGCCAACACAACAAGATGCATAAACAATATTCACAACCCAATAATAGCTGGGAAAAATTACACAGGATCATGAAAATTCAAAGGACTTTAGAGTGGGTAGAGGGTATTGATTTAGAGGTTGCGAGATCACAAAAAACATCTCAAGTAGGGATATCTAGGCTCCGCCCTAAGTGCTGAGAAGGAACCAGGCATGTTGGGAGAATGTCAAGATGGGGAAAGCTGAAAATTCAAAGCCAATGAGACTAGAAAGAGCTGGTGTGCCCAAGAGCCAGCAATAGCCCCAGACTGGGGAATGGATGAGTGCATTGGTCAGTTTTTCTGTTGCTAGGGAAAAATACCTGACACCTGAAATTTAAAGAGAGAGAGATTTATTTTGACTCACAGTGTCTGAGATTTCAGTTCATGTTGGACTGACTCCAAAGTAAAAGCAACATGATGAAAGGGTGTCACAGGAAAGAAGCGCTCAACTTATGGCATCCAGAAAGAAAAGAACAAAAGAGACAGGGAGGACCAAGCCAGGGAGAAAAAAGCCAAGATCTGATATAATTCCCAATGCCACACCCCCAAGAACTACTTCCTCCAAACTAGGTTTTAACTCCTAATAGCCCATTCTATTATAAATTCTTTCTGTTACAACCCATTGACAGGGTTAGTGCCCTCATAAATCAATCACCCCTTGATTAGTCTTTTTGCAGTCAATTTGGCATTTAAGATTAACTGGCCCCATGAACAAAGGAAGAAGTGAAGACAGACTGTATAGCAAGGTGGGAGCTGCCAGCATAGTCAAGGGGCCAGGTTTGATTCCAATTTAGATAAAATGCCAGTAAGTGGTTCTGAGTAAGAACTGCGGCCATAGCAAGAAAATCTCCAGGTTTTTTTTTTTTTTTTTTTTTTTTTTTTTGTGCACTCTTTATTCATTCTGCTGGAAATGAAACAAGGGCCTGATTATCTTCCACCTCATCTTTTCAGTTCAACTTCTGATTCTAACAGTGATTTCCAGTGGACAAAATTGATCCTGGCAGCCACTTCAGCCCATTCTCCTGGTGCAGTGCAAGTTCTCCGTAAGACAGGGTTATCCCAGGGCCCACAGTGAAGGAAGTCTCAGGGACATTAAAGGAAAGGCTGTTGCAACAGTGCTACCAACCTCTTAGAAGCAGCATTTACTCTACACAGTAGTTAGCAGGACTCAGGCAATAGGATATTTCACTTCCCCCTCCATCTAAGTATTAGGCAGTCAGGATGGTCTAAGGAATTCACAATTAAAGTGCAGAAACAAGATGAAAACATTTGTCTTTGGAGTAAAAGCCACTTAAGATCCATGGGACCACAGGATCTTTTCTGTCTTGCTCACTATAATGTCTTGATATATAACACAGTGCTAAGCATCTCATAAGTAAGCATTCAATGAAAACAATAAAGAAACAAGTGAAATGGCTGCATTCATGCATAGACACAGAAGGCTTGTTGCAAAACACTCAATAGAGTTTGTCACAGATTTGATTCTATAGAATTCCAATGTGGGATGGAGCTTAGCATCGGTATCCCTGTTATTAGTATCCCTGGGAAGAATACTTGGGAGAAAAGGCAAGAAAAATAGAAGATACTTACAAAGAAGGTGGTATGATGCAACCCAACAACTTCTTAGACCATCGCGCATGGTCCTCTGGGCTAATAATGGTCTGCAAAACCATCCTGAATAGAACGGAGATGGCCAAAAGTTTATTCACCAGTCTTTGGTGTGGGCTGGCCCAGGAAAGGCATCACTTTAAGTGAGGTAGAAGTTATAAAGGGTGAAAATCTTGAAAAGGCTATGTTGAACATTATCTGTAAGAGCAAAAGCTGGGACTACCTATCCTTCACCAAAATGGGAACCAGGTAGCATAGTGATATGATTTGTATCCTGAATGTCCCACAAATGTCAATGTGCTAAAAGCTTGGCCACCAGCTCATAGTACTAAATAGGCTGTGAGGGAAAATTTTGGAGATTAGACAGCGTAATAAAGTTATCACTTGGACAGGCCCTGTATAGGGATATTGGGACACCAGCCCCGCTTTTCTCTTTTGCATCCCATGAATTGAACAATTTATTTCATTACCTTGTTATTGTAGGATGCTATCACACCACAGTATCAAAAATAATATGACAGCAGACTATGGATTGAGACCTCTGAATTTATGAGTCAAAATAAACCTTTCCTCTTTAAGGAGATTTATTTTAGGTATTTATATAATGCTAGAAAGGTGACTGACATAGAAAATTAGTACAAGGAGTGGGGCTGAGGCTGTAACTACAACTAACAATGTCACTCAGAAGCCTTTAGAATGAGTTAGTGGAAGGAATCTAGAAAGATTTGAAGGATCAGGCTAGAGAAACTCAAGAATATTGTAAATAGAGTTGAACTGGTCAATCTGATAAAAGCTAAAAATAGAAGAATGCAGAAATAGAAGTGTAGAGAGTAAAGCTTGTGTTCTTAAGATCTTTGATAGAAATGTGACTGTATTGGGAACTTGATGAGAACTCACACATTGTTATATTCTGGCAAAGTATGAGTGCGCCTTTTTCCATGTCATAAGACTTTATAAGAGATTGAGATTAGTAATGATGGCTAATTAATCTGGTGAAGAACACTGCAAGTAGCACAACATTCAGATTTGGCATGGAGTTTTCTGACCATTTTTAGCCAAATTTATAGGGAGAATCAGAAGCACAACAAGAAATATTTGAAAACCTTGCAGTTTGGCCAGAACAGAAGCCAAATTAAAGTTCAGGCCAAGGAGATGCAATTGCTAGAGATTAGTGCTATTAGAAAGAAGCCAATTCCTTTGCAACAGAAAGAAAAGATGGCTTGAGGCCATCTCAGAAATCAACAAGACCCTACCCACTGCAGCTTACAGGTGTAAGCTATAAACTTTCATGAACTATCTGTTGAGAAGAGCTGCTTATGGAAACCTCACCACACAGGTCTTACTAGAGAATTTTCCCCCAGATTCATTTTTGTGTTCAGCTGTCCACAGTCAAAGGCTATGACAGTCATAGTTCAAGCAAACCCTGGTAGAGCTCACAAGATAGCAAATGCTTTGTGATATTTTCCAAACTGTGCTGGCTTTTCAACCAAACAGAATGCAAAAATCATGGAATCATAGAGACTTCCACCAAGATTTCAAAGGAAAGTGTGAAAGATTGGGTAGCATGGGCAAGGGCAGAAATCTCTGCAAATAGCCACTGATACGGTGGTGCACGAAGCTGTGAGAGGAAAGGTGAAATTAAAGAGATAACCCAGACAGGTAGAGATGACAGCAACATGGATCATCTTTCACATGAAGCCACAGGCAGTAATAGGAACCAGCCCAAATGAGGGACCAAATGGGCTGCAAATGTGTGGCCATGAAGGTGAGGCTGCCAGAGCTCACTGAATTCATGTCTTAGCACCCTGTGCCCTGAACAGTGAAGACAGAACTATGAGACTTAATATGAGCCTGGCTAGATTTCAGTCTTTTTTAGGATGGCCTCTCTTTTCTGTTCTTATTCTTTTATTTTGGACTAAGAATGTTTACCATGCGCTACTAAATTTTGAAAATACATAAAATTCTTTTTTATATTTATAGATAAAAGTTTCATGGCTAAAAGTTTGTTTTCAGCAAGTTTTATAGCTAAAAGGTTCATGGCTAAAAGTTTTGTTTTCAGCATCAGAAGAAACTTTGCACATGGACATAAGGAGAAATGCTAGGAAATTTAATATTCTAGACTCTCTTGAGACAGAATCAATTCATTTGTGAGGTAGGAATCTTGGGGACCAGAAGTGTCATATTTTTATTTCAGGTCTTAAACAGTTCAACAGTTCATGTGTTGAAAGTTTGGTCATTATCCTGTGGCACTATTGGAAAGTGATAAAACTTATAGGAAATGAAGTTTCAGGGAGAGAGGTCACTGAAGGTGTTCCATCAGAGAGTTACTGGGACCTGAATCCCTGCTCTCACCTTGCTTCCTGCCAAACCATAAGGTAAGCAGCTTTACACTGCCACATGGTCTTTACTAGCATGATCCTCCCTGCCACCCTCCTCTGCACCCATACACACGTATGTGTACATATGTGCACACATACACACACATACATGCACACAAAATACCAAAAAAAAAATGAACCAGTTGAGTATGAACCTATAAAACATGAGCCAAAATATATCTTTCTTATCTCTACTAATTGTTACCGCAATGAGAAGTTGACAAACACACATAGTGTTCAGTTTAAAAGTGCCTCTCCCTATGTGGCATCCACTGTTCTTCAAGCATATGAAATGGTTATATAAGAATGAAGACATTCCTGACTTAATTTGTGTTGTGATTTGATAGAAAAAAGGGTCTAGGTGGGGGTGAGACAAAGACCAGAATCCTGGCTCTGGTGTGTATCCATAAATGACCCTGTGCAGGGAACAACTCCATTTTCTTGGCTCTGCTTAATTTCTTTGAGCCTTGTTTTATTTTTCTACAATATGGGGTGGATACTATCTACCTCAGAGGACTACAGTGGGTAATTCACAGGAATCTCTGCAGACTTTAAAGAACTAGAAGGGCACTTCTGATTGAAAATAATTTGGTACACTATTAGCATACCAGGAAGAACCTAAGAGAGCTCTCAGCATTGCCAGGCCTGGAAGATGGAGACCATGCCTCACTCCTGTGAAAGCCCATTGACCAAGTAGCAGTAGATGCCACTGCATTTAACATCCCAGTTCTTTTCTCAAGGCTTTTGCAGATTTTAAGATAAACAAATGGTAATGAAAACACATGCCTGAGGCCCCCAGTAATGTTAGAGGGCTTACAGAAGCTTGGTATTTTTTTAATTGGAAGAAATAATGATCTTTAAGGGTAGAAGAGTATACTCATCTTAATACCAAAATATTCATAAAAATATGTTTTAGTGTTTTTAATGGAAAAAGATGCACTTAAGTAAAAACGTACCCAGGGTCCATGGAAATAATAGTGAGACTTTAAGCAACTAAGGCTTTTGTAAGGAGACAGCAGAAGTGATCAACTCTTTCAGGGCTCTAGAACACCCACATGAAGATCCTCACTTTACGTCCAACCAAATGGGGGCAGGACTTGGCAGCGTGTGTGATAAAATCAATATCTGAACTTTGTTGATTTTCCAAGGACTTACACTAATTTGATAAGTATGAAGAGTTAAATGAGAGCGTGGGTGGGGGCTTCAGGAGTTGACCATGGATCATGTCAGTCTTAACCAGTGAAGAACTTTGTAATTTATCTTGAAACAGACTACACATTTCTGCAGTTTGAGACTTTCAGATTGAAACAGCTTGATGCAACCTGGATTAGAAAAGCCATACTACAGCTCTGTGGAGATGCACCAGGGAAAAGAATATGAACCTGGACTTGCTGCCATGACTCTGAACACCGGCCAAGCTGGCCTCTTTTGAGCAAGTGTGGGCTGCTGGTAGCCAAGGAATGGGGACTGGTACAGTGAATACCTGTGATCCAATTCAGACTCCTAATGAGAGTAAAATTGTACAAGCCACAAAGGTTGATTTTTTTCTTTGGTTACAAGCGAAAAATGCAAACAATTTTAGAGATATGAATAACAATGTTCTGGCATCCAATTTTTAAAAATATAATTCTGAAAAATTGTTAGGAATGTTAAGAAATCTGAAATACTATCTGTTATGGACAAAAATATGATACTTTAAATCTGCTAGACATTCATTTAGAGAAGTACCTTCTCCCTAGCCCTTGTAAATGTGTGACCAATTTTTAAAAAAAATTCTTTTTCTTTAAAATAAAAAGTATAAGAACTGTTGCCATGGTAACAACAGTATTTGGAAAGGTGCTTAGATACTAAAATTCAGAGCCTCTCAAAAAGATGAACTCACTGGCCCCTCCACAATTTCTGTAAAACTTCCAAATGAAGATATCTGCCAGATACCTGGCTTTAATCTTCTGGATCCTTAGCAGACAAAATAAACTGATAGCAGGTATTAGTATGGCTTCTTACTTCTCTGCTCTTTCTCGGCCTCTCATTTCACACGGCCTTCAATTTTAAGTTCTCCAAAGGGCAGAGAGCAGTTTTGGTTAGTGCCTCTAGAGAAAATGGCTATTCTTTGGCCTAGAATCATGTGAGACCAGGCAGGTCTGATGTACAATGGTCTGATCTCCTTCTGAAACATTGTGAGGACAGCTGGACCTTCTTGACTGACCTGCCTTAAGAAATTAGCTAGTTTCACAAGGAATCAGAGAATACCTCCAACTGGCTCATGAGTTCTGTGCAAATCTGAACTGCAATGGTACTATTCAAAGACATACAAACGAATAGTATAAAATACACACTTAATAGATGTGTGTCTAATGAATGAATGGACGGATGAATGAAGAATGAATGAAGGCTAAGAAGTCATTCTTTGGAAATGTTATCCTTCCGTGCTCAGATTCACTTATTCTTTATCTGGATGTCTGTTTGTACCTAGGACATCCTGAGGACTCAATACACACAGTCCATACACACGTGGTGGCACAAAGCATGGGAGAATGTCAGGAAAGTATTCAGGAATTATTTGGTGAAATGATGAATGAAGGAATATCCAAGAACAATCCTCTTAGATTTGAGCACATAGTACAAAACCACATCTGATGTCTTATTAAGTTACTTCCTGTCTGTCACAGAATTCAAAGTCCTTCTCACTCTAAGTACAAACTACCCCTTGTCATGTAATACACAGAGGAAGTGCACAGATAATTTAGGCAGTGCTCGGGTGCTTTGATCTTTAAAAGGAAGGAATCCTACACCAGGCTTTGAGATGCCTTGTTGAGTGTGACAAGCAGAACAGCAGAGATAATGCTATCTAAATGGCTGGTTGTCGGAAATGAAGTGATTAGATTTCAACTAGACTGTCTTTTGCTAACATGGATCACTGGACCCAGAAGACAAGTACAAGGAGCATGCTTACAAACCTGGAGCTCTTTCTTAGTGAGCACGTGAAGAAGAGACAAAGCAAAATCCTTCCCAAAAGATGAAGTGACCCAAAGAAGGGCTCCTCTTTTCATCTTTACCCTAGGGGTGATTCTGCTGCCTATGGCATTTCAGAAAAACTGGCACTGAGAGAAACCTGTTCTCAGCTGCAAGTACATCCATGCTGTCTCCCTAAATAAGTCCCAGGCACAGAACTTGCTTGCATTTCTGCTTAACTGACATCCAAGCTGTATCTTGATTACAGATTCAATTCATAAAGTCATTGCACGAGACACAGCGAGATGATCTTTAAAAATCAGTGAGTCTGGATGAAGTGTTCACAAGCATTCATTATATAACTTTTGAAATTTTTCTTCAGGTTTAGACTAACTTAAAAGCCAAAAAAAGTACTTTAAATTCTACAAGTGCAAGAAAACCAAGGGGAAAACATTTTTTTTTTTTAAATCAAGGTATGGGTTGGTGCACAGAGTAGTATTTATAGTTAATTACTATTTAGCTACACATATAAATGTAAAAAAGATAGCTATACGGGAGTATGTTTTAGTAACTGCCTCGAAATTTTCTGGAAAGTCATACACAAAAGCAAAAATACTGGTTAAATCCAGGGGGCAAAATTGGAAGAGAATAAATTAGAAGAAACTTCACTGTAGACCTTTTTCACATTTTGAATTTTAAGCAATCTTCACCTACTTAACAATCTCTATACTATTCCCTTTTTGTAGCAAATGTTCCCTAATCTCCTGCTTGTAAATTTCTACCTAGACCCAAGTCTAATCCCAAAGATCAGTACCTTGCTAAAGTCTTCCCTGCATTTTTCTAACAGAATAAGCCTATATCTTCCTACAGATTCATGGAACTGTCTGGAAGTGACTCTGTTCCATGGTTGTTTGTCTGCCAGCTCACAGTCACCAGAAGGGAAAGTCCTCAATGGTTTGGACTTTGGTTTCATTGTTATGTTGATACACATGAATTTGGTTTATTTAGCTCAAGGAAATAAAATAGGGTTGGTTCCCCAGAGATGGTTGAGGAAGGAGCATATCAAAGAGCTCTAGATTCCTTTCTTTAATTGTACCTGTAATTCAACATACACATATAGCTGCACATTGCTACGTTAGCTGAAGCCAGCTAAGTTTTCTGTAGAACTCAAATGGAGACTTGGGAGATGGTCACATCAAAATAATACCACCACCACCAACAACAACAATAGTAATTGTGGAGGGGCTACCAAGTTCCCCTTTTTAAAGACGATCTTGTCATGTTGTATGCAATAAAAGTTGACTCAAACTCCTCATCCAACTTGATTAAGACTGAAACTTAAGCTGAAAAGAAGTAAAAGAGATGTGTTGATAAACATGAGGCACTGCAGAGCTATGCTCAGGGATGGAGATGCTCTTTCTACCCGTTTTAAGCACATGACCCTCAGCAAGTTTTGTCCTTCACCAATCAAAGCTCTGGTGACATGAAGCAAGATCATAGCTATAGAATCTGGAGCACAGTGTCTGTCACATGGATATGTGTAATAAATCTTTATCCACCACTCGTGTTGTTGGAAGTGATCCCTGGTCTCTGTCTATCACTAGTTAAATAAATAAAACCAGATCAAAGATCTACCTATTTGGTTGAGTTTTTCCTTTATACTTTTGATTTGGGCAATGGCAGAGTGCCTGCTTTGCCTAGCATATTAGAACTTCCTGTAATTGTTCACTGAATGTAGTAGTGACAGTCACATTTTATATACCGAAGACCTGCAGAGTATGGTCAGAAAGTGAACTGAGTGTCTGTTTATGATTCCAGTAATACCATCTATAGACAGATACTTGGCCTCCTTCTCATCAGTGGCCTATATCCTGAAATAGTAAATGTGTATTCACAGACAGCCCCAGCTGGCACAGAGGGTTAGGCAGCTGACTGCTGACATTGACATCTCAAGTCATCAGGGACAACACAGAGCACTGTGGATTCACCAGCACAGGTGAATTGCCTCACAAGCAGCTCTCTGGGATTGGTTTATATTCAAATAAGATAATTGAATGACCAGCAACCAGGGGCCCCTGCTGATTATTACTCAGTAGGGTATCAATGTGTGTATGGTCTTCTTTTGCTAAGAGCACATCACTTTCACTTTCTAGAATATTCATTTCTGGGCTCTAATACTCTAATTTTAAAAAATGGCAATCAGAGGTCTTTTCTGTAGCTGCAAGGTAATTCCTCCCCTGTTCTGAGGAGGCACCTCAGATGTACAGATGTACAAAGAATGAAAGCTGAAGCTTAAGTCTATTTTCCTGGAAGTTAGCCCAAAAGCTGATCTAATCTATGAGCCCAAGGTGCTCCACCACGTTCTGTTTGAAGTCTCTCTTCCCTCTGTGTCCTATACACTCCAATTTTGACTTCTCTCTAAGAAGCTACTCTACTAAAAACTCCTTAAAGTAAGGGAAAGTGCTTTTCATCTATGCCTGTGTGGCAAGTCAGAGACACCAGGTCAAGAAATACTGGCATCCTGACTGGGAAGCAAGACTCTGAGATGTCAGCTAAAGCTGATAATTTGTTTTGTTCTTCCCAGATCCTACAACAGAAATTTCTTTCTCCATGGGCACAAAATTCCTCTCCTTAAAACCAGAAGCCTATCCTGAATGATCAAAAGGGTGTTCCATCTGTATCATATCTCTCTTTATTTTTAAAGTGGATCTTTGACCAGAATCTCCTGATCACAATGCTTATTCTAAAAGGGCTGAAATATCTTACCTCTCTGAGAATAAAAGCTATGCAAAGCTCTTTAAAATAGGCTATTCTTAATTTCTGGTGAAAAAAAAAATGTCTAACAGATTTCCTAGAAGTGAAATTAAATTCAAGTACTTTCTATTTAACTTTTGACTCTGTTTCATTGAAACCTCTTTCTAATTGTCCTTATTATCTAGAAAAATAGGAAGTGTCACTCAAATATCCTATTGAAGAATTCAAAGGGCTGATGAGATGAAGAGGCCCATTTGGCTCAGCAGAAATGAGACGATCATCATGCACAGGCATATCCACAGGAGAGATACATTTCGCCAGCTGAACCAGGCTTCTCCGCAAGTGAATGCAGTAATTGTGAATGCGCGAAGAGTCAGTCATACAGTTTCCAAATCATGCTGGTGCATTTGTGGAAAAGTGCAGCTTTGCTTCTGACTCGAGTGCCGTCATTCACTGGTTTTTCCCTAACAAATATTGACCAGGGTGTAAGGAGGGAAATCTGGAGACTCCTCAAGTTGAAATTTTCTCCCAAAACAAACACTCTTCAACATAAGGGTATCAAAAACCTGGAAATTTTGAAATATTTATGCACAGCAATCACAAGAGATGACCATGTTTTTAGCAATAGCTGTGAAGGCTGTATAGAAAGCCTCTGAATTAATTGGGAAGAAATGGTTTTGTCTGTAATATAGCAGATTTATTCAGGCACATGCAGAAGAGGAAAGTGGTAAAAGACACAGGGTCCAGGTAAAGTGAAATTCCGAGGTTAAAAATTACATCACACCACCACAGACAATTTACTTATCTTCTTTTAAGACCAAAATTTCTAATTTATAAAATCTTGGCTACAGCTAGTGCCCATCTTATTTTGCAAGGATTAAGGGAGTCTAGACCTTTAAAGATTGTCTGAATCTAACATTAGCTAATCATATAATATTTGCTACCTGACACTACTGTAAATTTTTTCTCTGTGACTACTTTGATCCTTCTTCTTAATCAGCTATTAAAAGTATAGCAAAGCTCTCTATTTATTTGCTCAATGAATTATTATTGCATCTATACTTTTGGCCGGATACAGCAGCAGCATCTGGAAAGATAATGGTCCCAAAATAAAGTCTGCTTCCAAGAACCTGAAGAGCTAGATAGGAAGACAGAAAACTAGATAGATGATTATGATCCAATATGGAAGTCATGGTAACGTGATGCTAACGTGATGTGTAGGAGACAGCCATAGCTGTTTTAGTCACAGTTTTAGGGAGTCACAAAGGTACTTAAGTTCGAGCTAAGATATAAAATAACTTAAGTGTGCTTGTGAAGAGAGGAGAGTAGGTGGGTTTTGGGAAATGTGCTTGTGGTCTGCTGTGGAGGCACAGAAAGAAGGCTGGTTGCAAATAAAGAGTAGCTGAGAGAAGAGCATCATTTCTGGTACCATTATAAGAGAGTCTCAGTAGCTTGTTAAGGAGCTCTATCACTGGAAGAAATTCAGTGGAAGAGAAGCATCATACATCCACTTAGCTGCCAAAATGTGTGTGGAAGATAGACGATGTTAAAGATGACAAAGGAGAAATAACCCAGGAGGCAAAAAGATCTATTAGGTGGTCATTTCAGTAAAATTGAAGAAAGCGGGCTCAGCTGCCGTTTGGGTCAGAATAGAAACAGAAGAATTTCAGAGATGATTAAGAGTAAAGTCAACAGGAATCAATAGAAATAGATTGTTATAGGAGGCAAAGAACTAAGAGGCGTCAGGAGTCCTTTTCACCTTTCTGGTTTGGAAGAACAGTGGTGTTATCAATGAAATGTGGAAAATGGGACAAGGTGATGTATTAAAGGAGGAGATCGTGACTTGCCTTTGACTTGGGCATTCGAGGCACCTACTGGACAATGTGGACATAAGCCACAGACACGTAGATGGTTAGGTCTAGAATACCACATGTGGGAAGACCAGGTTGGCAGAATTATTTGAAAATTTCTAGCTGGCTATTTGGCTGTCCTATGAAAATAGCTCTGATTTCCACTGGTCAGATGGGATGAAGCTAAGTGGATCTGCAGAATTCTAAACCTGAAGACCTATTAGCGATGTGAGGTCTAATCACCCTTTGGCTTCCCCCAAAAGCTCACTATCCTAAGGGGTCACTGACAGTAAACAGCAGAGGGGAGTCTGCAAGTCAGAATCAGGGCTGCTAGTGTATGCCCAAAGCTCTTTCCTCTTAACATCTAAACAGTTCAACTCTTAGCAGTCTCTTTGCTTATGGGATATAGCCACCTTGCTCCTATTTTAAGAATTCTTCTTAAAGGAAAGAAAAAAGGGAAAAATACAACACTTGAAACATCTCAATCTTTTTATTCACTCAAGGCCTTGCTAAGGATTTATATTACCTTTAGTTTTTACTCTCTCCTCAATAGATTATAAATTCCAAAAGATTATAGCTGTATTGATACAAAATAGGTGTTCATAAAGGAGACCTCAATAACAATGACACTGAATAATCACATTACTCAAAGCCCAAGAACGTAGGTTTTTTCTTTCTTCTCAGATGCTGCTTTGGATTTGGTAGGTGGTTCAAAGCAAGCAGGTTGGAGGAATACACCAGTAGATATAATTGTTATTTCTACATAAGTAGTAATGCATGAATCACTCAGAAATGTCTGTCCACCTTACCTTCTTCACCCATTGGATACTTGCTGCCAATTTCTATAACATATTGTGCCCATCTGACTGGTCACTCAGCAAATAATGACTGGAATGAATACCACAGGGCCACCAAGCCAAAATCACAGTGATTTCTGGAAAAAGGGGAAACAATCATTAGTAACTTCTAGGTGACATAAATCAATAAAATTATCTACTGCTTCACAACAGGGATACACAGCTATGCAAGACAAATTTTTCTCTTGAAAGATGATAGTCAAACCAAAGAAGATATAAAGCAATTACTACAGTTATGTGAACAGTAGGAAAACTTGCTTTGGATTTAGAGGTACCAGGCTGGTGTGATTAAACATACATGTATGTGATACTTTGATTAAAAAATAATACCAATTAAGTATCCCACTACTTTTCCTGTTAAATTCACATGCCTTTGTTCCAGCAGTGAGGTAAATTAGAGCTGACAGATAGGACGTCTTAGACACTATTTCTTGAAAGTCTATTCTGAAGCCAAAGTCAGGCTTTCATTCCCAGAGTGATGAGCAGTGTTTGGGAGCTGCCAGATCTCTGCAGAAAAAAGGAGGAGGAACAAAGAGCAACAGTGGCACTGGTGATAAGAGATGTCATCCCCACTCTGGAAGACCACAGCATCAGCCTGACAGAGCTGCAAATCTTCATCCAGGTGGCATTTCCTCCCCTCACAGCTCCACACTCCGGATGTGCTGTGTGGGACTTGTTCTGCCTGGGTTCTGCTCTGATTCATCTTCACATCCACCAAAGTGTCTAACACATTCCCTAGCTCAGCGCAGCTGTTCATGTATTTGTTGAATGAACTAAGAGAAGTGTATCGGTGGCTAAACAGCTGTCATCTTTAAAAACTGAGGCACTGAACCGGGGAAGGTGCCGCTGGTGCTGCTTTCAGAACACAGCAGCATAAAGAGTTCTTGAAGTCCCCGCGTCTCCCGAGCTTCTGCCTTCTAGGATCAGTTCGGCTTGCACTTGGGGCTGAAATGGCCTCTTTCTTTGACTATTTCTTGCCCTTCATTTCTTTCCGAATCTACTTTTCTTTGTCTCATCTTGTTTCCATAGAACAGTGCCTCAGTGTAACTTCCCCAAACAACAAGCAAAGAAACCCCCTCTTTATTGTAGATCTGTAGATCAATCCTGTTCATAGTCCCTTTGTTTTGGTAACTGTAACAGGAATGATAAAATTGTCTCTTTCTCTTCCCAAGACAAGGGCAGAGCAACACTGGGATAATCCCCAGATGCCTACTGCATCAAAGAGGAAAAGCCTCTCCGAACAGTTCACATAACACTTGATAATCAAAGATTCTGCTTGGCAACCACATTATATAGTGTAGCTAATGTGCACAAATGGCCCCACCAATAACCCACACACTTAGATACTCATAACCTAGTGTGTCTCCTATATGAATTTGAGCTAGCCCTGGGTGACCAACGAAATATTGCAAAAATGACATGATTGTGAGAAATTCTTGGGCTTCAACACTCTAAACGCTAAAAATGTTTAAACTACTCAAATTTGCTATCACAGTCTGCACTGAGTAATGCAGAACTTGTATGTTCCTGTTGTGCTTGCTGGTTTGTCTTTGGAGAAGTCAGCTACCATTTCAGAAGTCTGACTACTTTTATAGCATCATTCTGTTAGGAGGCTCCAACTAACCAGGAGCAGAAGACAGGAGGAGATAGGGAGGGAGAAAGATGCCCACCCATCTCCAGCGTCCCGATGTTGAGTATGCCAGCTTGGATGCCCATCCATTCAAAAATTTCATGCAATTCCAGTTATCTGATAACATAGCCCAAGAGACATCAAATGACAACCACCTAAATGAATCCACATAACTTAGAACAATAAATACAATAAAATTGTGATTAAAAAAGTGAATTTGGAGATGGCAGGTTAGCTAGCAATAGATAGTTGGAACATTATAAATAGAGATGAAGGAGACACTTGCCAGGAGCCTCTACATTATGTTATCTTTATATAACCAGGTATCACAAACCCCTTCTGCTGTTCTCCAACTGAAACTCAGAAGACTTTGCTAAAGTTATACATCCTATAATACCAAAAGGTAGGGTCAGAATTCAGCGGAGTTTGCATCTGTGTCCCTGCTTCTTCCATTTTCCTTCTCTGGACTAGTATGTTAATAATGCAACCATATCTGAGGACACAGTGTTTTTAAGTTTACTTCTCAAATCCATAAAAATGAATTGGACCCCAGCCTTAGGCTTCCATGGTCTACTCCCTGTAAAATGTTTCTTGTAAAATTCCTTTCAACCCAAAATGGGCACAGATAACTAAAACCCCAGAAGAAAAGTAAAAGAAGGGACAGAAAATCATTTACAAATTCTAATAACTGCAAACCTGTGCAAAACAGGTTGTGAAGAATATCGTCTCATTTCTATACTATGTGCTGAGATAAGAATAAATATCAGCATCTTTGGTTGTTCCCTGTACTTTCAGCAGAATTGATGAGCCAGGGAGGGCAGTCCAGGTTTGCTGAAGGTCTATCTCTGTACAGCTCTTCCTGGCTGGAGTGTTCCTACTTCTCATCTTCCCTATGCCTCATTCAGCCTTGGAATCTTGAGTTCCCTTCTAAACCTGGAAGCTACAATCCAGCCTTGATGTGTCTGCACCCCTTCCCCTCAAGTCCCCTACCTGCTCTCAGGAGTCTGTCCTTCATTTTCCAAAGCCTGTATCCCACCACAGACCTTCCAGCTCAACACCATTGCCCTCCAGCAGTCACTTCTATTACTGTGCATGGCTGCTCACAAGGCAAAGCACAGGCCCTACTGAAATATCAGGCATTAGAATACCATGAAGCCAAAGGGATTAAGTGAAATGGAGAAATGCTTTTGTACATATCAAAATCAAGAAGCAAAATTAGGCAGGATGTGAGTTAGACTGTGGCAGTTACTTTTTGCTGAGCTCTGACAGTGGGGAAGGATGCATTAGTACATATAGAGTCACATCCTTCTCTTTGCTGATGCTTCTCTTTGGATCTCTGTTCCAAAACAAACATCTTGAGTCATAGATTTCTTGTATGGATCGTCTTGTCTTCTAGAATGTGGGTTCATTCAGGCCAGATGTGTGCTAGGACCAATGGCAAAACCACAAGTAGAACAACATGTGCTGGTAGTGGATTGCAGAAAATTGGCTGATAGCACATGTGACTTACAATAAATAGTCCAGCTGGGCATGGCGGTGCATGCCTATAATTGCAGCACTCATCAGACTGAGGCGGGGGGTCACCATGAGTTTGAGGTCAAGCTGAGTGATGCAGTGAATTCAAGGTCAGCTTAAACTACATGGCAAGACTCTGTCTCATCAGAACAAAACAAAACACAGTCCCACTTCATTTATTCCAGCAATGTGTGTTTCGGGATACACAGACCTGTGTCTGAATGCACTGTGAGCCTGACATTGGAAAAGGTCCAACAGAGGTGATGGACTTATTGGAAAACAGTTACCATTGAGAGGAACAAGGTAGCTCATTGTTATGGTTGATACATTGTATCAATTTGAGAAGTTTAGAAGTTTAACTAAGAGACTCAGCAGGGAGCCAGGATCCTCACTTTATAAATATCCTCATGCTGTGAAAGAGGAGGGCTACATCTGTTCCACGTGGGGTTCGGGGGAGGTAGGAAGTAGCCTGTGTACAACACAAAGGAGAAGAGGCCAAGAAGGCCTGTTTCCCTCTTTTGTTCTGACTGCTGCCTTAAAGTACTGCCCTAGTGTCACCCTACCCTTCCTTGTAGCCAGCTGATTATGGAGTGGAACTTCCACAAACAGTGAGCTTTCCTTCTTTCATTTTGAGTGTTGGATGTTTTGTTCCAGCAATGAGAGAAAAGTAACCAAGTCACTCAGGGAAACAGTGACAGTTCCCTGTTACAGGTAGAGAATCTGAGGCTAAGAAATTAATGTCCTAGTACATAGGGGAAGGAGGTATCCCCTGTTTGTCAACAAGGCCAGTCCTTTTCACAAGTTTAAGAGTCCATCCTGAGATTCAAGGTAAATTCTGCGTATTTCTCTAGTACATGGCCAAAGGCCATGTCCATCCTGAGAGTCCATCCTGAGATCCAAGGTAAATTCTGCGTATTTCTCTAGTACATGGCCAATTTTCTGTTTTTTGTTATAATGACAGAACAGGACATTTAAGACGCAGTATTTTGGAACAGATTCAAACAAATTCTGATTAAATGTTCATATATTATTATTATATAATTAAGTGAAAAAATAGGCTTTAGAAACACTTATTAGGCAAAGAAGTGAAGCATTAGCCATGTACTTTTCTGTCAATAGGCAAAGAGGTGAAGCATTAGCCATATACTTTTCTGTCAATCTAGAAATACCAAGTAAGTTTGCTGATGGCACCCTGTGCTTTTCTTACTCAGTCAGCAGGAGAAAGGGCCGTGTGGATGCAGCAGACCCTGAGTGCCTGCAGATGGGAGCTTCTTCCTTTTTTGGGAGTCACATGTTTTCAACATTGTTAAAGTGATAATTAAACTCAATTAATAATTACCACTGAGTGCTTTTCTTTCCTGTTATCTCCAAAGTTTCCAAAACCATATGGTGAAGCATATTTTGTAAGATAGCTTTGTAGATTATGAACTAAAAAAAAAAAAAAAGATGGGAGAACTCATGAGCTATCAACAGGAGAGAAAAATACTTAAAATCTAGGCTTTGCTTCTTCCAAACTAGTATGACTTTGAGCAAACAAGAACTTTCTTAGCCTCATTTGCAAACTAAAAAATACATATAATAATTATGCTTGGGGGCAATTATGAAGACTTTTGGTAATAAGTGTAACACTTCATTCAACAATAACCAATAGTTGTCACTATAAGAATATATTCATTATGCTCTTACAATTATGCATGTTAAGAGTTTTACCTTTTTTTAATAAGCCTGTTGTGCCCTTTTCAAGATGTATGAGCATTTACATTCAATCAGTATTGATATAGCTGCATATGCTAATATATAATCATATATCATGTAATTAATAGTCATCTATAAGCATTTGCCACTTCATTCTCCTTTTGTATAAGGAAATGGAGTCTCAGCAAAGTCGAGACACTCCTTCAAGTTACTGGCTCAGCTTAGAGCTCTGCTCTCACTGTGTGGCTAAGGGCAGCAGCCGCCCATGGCTCAATCCTCCCTGCCAACCTCGCAGGCTGACTCCTCACTGCGTGCACTGGGCTCTGATGCCCAACATCCTCCTGTAATGACAAAGGAACATCCAGAAAGTGTTCCTGGGCTCCGAATGGATTAGACACAGCAGCCTTTTAAATGGAACTCTTAACACGATTATCTTTATTTTCCTTTAGTCGTTCCCCTAAGTAAGCCATGCCTTTAGAAGCACCTAATACAAAGTGACAACCTTCGTCATTTTCCAAAGCGCCGATGGACGAACACAGAGAGGGTCCATTGTCACCATGGTAATTACTGCATAATACCTGACGGCCAATGGACAGTCAGGAGGCTCAGGCAGCAGCTGAATCCGGCATTGTCCTGGCCTGATAAAAAGATTAGAAGCCCTGAAAAGCCGGGGAGCAGGATCTCACAGCTCTCTCGCTGAGCCCTGAAAGGCCCATTGTGCTGCCACCATAAATTCTGGGTTCCCTGGGCACTTGACAACTGAAGCCAGGGATAATAGAATTCTTGTGTCCAACAAAACACTCCTTGTCCAATGCCAGTCTTATCAGCCACATTTACAAATGTCTTTCGTTGTACCCAAATAATTCCCTATTAGAAGGGCTATAGGGAGCAGAACTAAATAAATATTCACAGCCTTTGTAATATCTTTGGGAAATGAATAAACAAACAGTCATGTAGCATATGAGCAAACCTCCTGCTACTCTCTACATTTTATTCCTATTTCTTGCTCAAATTATGAAGTTTTACTTTCTCTTTAACATATGGCAATACCAGATGCTCCCGTTGTATTTTCCATCTACTATGTGTCCCTGATATTACTGCTGTGGTGCTTCTGTACACATTCCTTTAAAATTTATATTTCCAACAGGATGAAAGAAGAGGGGCTTGTTTTATTCCGCTCCTATTTCTCCAAAGAACAGGAAAATGGACCTCAGAGAAATAAAAAAAAAAAAAAAAAAAAAAAAAAAAAAAAAAAAAAAAACTTACCCAAGATAATCAAGCTAATTAGCACAATGGGGATTCCCATCTAGATTTCCCTGGTTGCAAAGGCCCTGACCTGCTCACTTTGCCATGATGATTCTTCTAATTTAAAAAAAAAGGTACAAAAATCAGAATAAGGAGGAAAAGTCTAAGTACACCCACGGTACAAGTTTCACATAAATATTATATGTTGTTATACAGCCTGAGAAAACCAAGAAGAAAATATATTTTAATTCTTGCCCTAAAATGTATCAATTTTACCTCTAACTTTTGAAGATGTTTGTTTGTTTGCTTCCTTATACAAACAAATTCACAACCTCGTGCTTGCCAAGTAGGTGCTTATGCCAGTGACTTATATCCTTGGCCTGAGAACTTTTTAAAATACTGTTGTTGCTTGTTTATTTTTGGAGGTGACAAGCTAGCACAATGACCACAATCAAGTTTAGAAAGTGACTATAAGAAAAATAATTGGGGTACCGGCAAAGCAACCAGCATTCACACAATTATATATGCTCCCCAACACTGTTCATCTATTTTCAGCAGTTTGTTTTGCTTATTTGTGTCTTTACATGAATGGGAACACTTGAAAATAATGCAAATGACAGCACAGAACATTCCCCTTGACAGAAGCCACCACCTAAAAAGATGCCAATTAATGTTATTACTAATTATATATCGTCACCTGAAATGCCTTCCTATGGGTTGGGAGATGCGTACATTCATTAACTCAGCTCACAGAGGCCTCCGTGTTTGGCCCCTTCCCCACTGCCCACCCACCTCCAGAAGCCCTGCTTGAGGCACAGCCTGGCAGCCATGCTCTTTGGGTCTTCCCTACACACACTGTTCCCCTCCCTGAACTCTTCCAGGCACCCTCCATGTAACTTTGGGTCAACTTCCCCTCACTTCCTGGTATGAACTCAAAGGGTTTCAGGAGAACTTGAGGGTACCTCGCTGCTTTTGATTTCCCCATGTGCAGAGTGTTGTTATCATGGTCATCTGCTCCTTCCAACTTTGCATCCCAGGAAGCTGTGAGCTACTGATGGTTAGAATCTCATTTTGTACTCTTTGTGTGTGCTTCTGAGTGTGGTACTGAGATAACCAGGGATGAACGCAGGGCCTTTGCCCTAAGCTATATCACCGGTCTTTTTAAATTTTGAGACAGAATCTCTCTAAGGCACTAAGTGGACCACGCTGAGCTCAAACTTGTTGTTGTCCTGCTTCAGTCTTCCAGACCTCTGGGATTTACAGGTGTACTCCCAGGCCAAATTTGATATTTACTTTAGTCACCCCAAGTACTACATTGCTAAATATCTAACAGGCAGGTTTATTAAAGCAATCAATGAATAGTAGTAGTTAAATAGAAAGTAACCACAAAACTATGTATTTTCCTAATTTTAAAAGACTGAAAATACCTGTTGCTGCTTTACCTACTTGATGTGGAGTGATCGGTATAATTTGTGATTTGTTTTCAAGAGCTGAAATGATGTACTCACTTGGCCCAAATTGTTCAGCATTGATAAATGCAATGCAGTGCTATTTGCTCTGTTTTCTCAAATAGTAAAGTAGGCTATCATTTTACAAACAATTATTAACATGGAAAGATGGTAATGAGTAGATATTTTCTGACTGGCACTAATGCTTATGTTTGCTTAAATATGAAATTGGAGAAAGTGTCATCTATATTTCCCAAACATTTCACCTGCCAAGTGGAGCATTTAATCACCTTTAGGGATTTAAAGTATATCTGCAGTCACATGCAGATGGTGTGAACTCTCATCACATCTGTGTCCCCAGGAATTGGGTGTTGCTTAGACATCATATAATTCAAACAGGTAATGATAGTTGGTAAAATTTATTAAGAGTTTGAAGTATGTCAGCTAGTACGGCAAGTACTTTGCATAACACATAACTCACTTTGGTGACAATGTTTTAAGTCAGATACTGTGATTTTCTTAACTTTACACTTAGACAACTAAGGTAGAAAAAGAGAAGTTAAAATTTTCCCCAGTCACAAAGCTAATAATCATCAGAGCCAGAATTCAGACCCAGGCTACTGGGCTCTACAACAATTTGCCCAACCGCATGGTTCAGACACAAATTAAACACTGATTTTAGGCAGTGGGTGTTCAGTGATTTAAAGAAAATGCCTAAGAGCTGTGTCACTTTAGCATGCTGAAGTATCCAAACAAAGCAACCATATCAAATGAGAACCACAATTATAATAAAGAAGAGAGTTTGACCGCAACCAAGGCTTAAGAAAGTCTAACATTTGGATCAAATCCGGACAATCAAGAAATCGAATATTTCCAATTTCTAGAGGATGCAAAGCTCCATCTACACAAATTCAAAGAAGAATCACACACAAAGGTATACACTGCTGACCTTCGGCTGTACCACTTTGTATGTTTTACTTTTGTTGCTTGGGCAACTATTTCTAAGAGGACAATATGTAATTTATCAGCTAGTGATTTCTTATTGCTTTTTAATTATGTGTTATTTCTACACTTTTTCTGTTTTTTTTTTTTTTCTTTAAAAAATAAATTTCTGCTGTGTACCCCAAACACTCACGGACAGCCACTACCCTTTCATCATAAGGAAAGTGAGCTGCACTATCTATACTAATGGGATGGATTTATGATAAAATAAGATAAAATTCCCTCTAGAGCCATTATGCCTAGAAAGCAACAAAATAAATTTTCAAACTAAATGGGAGTATTCCATTACAATATAAAAATAAAGCTTAAAATATTATTTTAAATAGTTGCCTCTTCCGAGACATTCTCAAGAAACAAGCTGTGAAAGCTTAAATTTTCTATAAGCGTCACAAGGGCAAAAAAACTTGTATTTTCTTCCCTCAGTATATCTGCTAGACAAAGGTGCAAACTAAATGCTTCAGAATGGCTTTTGAAGGAGTAAGAGTGAGCCCCCGGCACTGTGTTCTCACAGAGGTATACGGGATTTCTGAGGGTGGGAGTGACTGAGTGAGGACTTGCAATTTTCTTCAGGCACCGGTTTGAATTCAGCAAGAGAGGGGCTGAGGCGAGCCAGGGAGTGCATCCTCATCACACCCCATTAAGGTACACGGGCTTCATTCAGGATCCACAGCAGAAGCAGGCCATTCAAATGTTTCCGTTTTAGTTTGCTGCACTTTAATGCTGGAATAACACAGCTCGGCAGTATGCACAAATTTCGATTTTCTTAAAGATGTTAGGAAAATTCATCTGCTAATATTATGAATCTAGGCTGGGGATTTAGCACAGCGGTATAAGTGCCTGCCTGGCAAGCACAAGGTCACAGGTTCTATCTCTGGTACAAAAAAAAAAAAAAAAAGCAAAGAAAAGAAAATCTATTATGCCCACAGGAGGTTGCCCTGGAGGAGACCCCCACAATTTCCCTTGGCCGCACAGGCACAACAACTTTCAAGGTCCATTGGACCCTTCTTGTCATCTTTCAAAAACTTCTTCAAATTGTTAATTGTGGTCCTTGTTTTATTTATTTCACCGTTGAGAACTGAGAATAAAGAGGAAAAAATAATAACACATCATGCACAGTTGCACAGAGTTCGATCACCTTAGAGGGAGCCTGGATCATGCCTGTGAGAGGGACCAAAAGTCCTGGTCTGACAGGAAAAGATTACCCAAATCTGAGGCTCAGGGGCTCTGGGAGGTCTGTCCTTACAATATTCATTAAGTAGCTTCAGCCAAGAAAATTAGGCTGGACTTTGAAACAGATTTTCTTTATGCCATGTTGATTGTGATGTCTGCAACACATCTGATATAGAATAGATATAAATATAGTATCTATGTGTGTATTTGTAGATACAAAGACACAAATACTATTTACAAGCTGGCTCTCATTTCCAGAAATATTTAAATCACATTCTTTATCTAGTAAATTACTAATCTGGTTTGCCATCAATAATAACAATATAATGTCCTTCAACAATATTTAAGGAGAGGCCGAGGATACAGCTCAGTGGCATAGAACCTGTCTGGCTAGCATGACGTTGTGAGTTCAATTTCTAGTATCAAAAAATAATTAAAGAAAGAAGAATTTTCAGTAAAAGAAAGAAAATCTTCAGTAAATAGGTATAGGAATAGGTATCAAGGTAGGTTTGAAGGACACAAAATCCTTTCCTTGTCTGAGTTCACAGGATTTTGTAAGTGGAATAATCATTCCCCCTGGCTGAAACATTCATTCCACATCCCAATGACACTGCTCTGCTCACATTTTAGGAAATTCAACATTCAGAACAAGTCTGTGCCACTGTGGACCAAACTCAGTGTCACAGTGAAGGCAATCTTTAGGGAACACTGTTGAGGGCAAGTTGTGGTGGATTATGCTTTAGCTTTGGAGGTGAAATGTAGGCACAAGACAGATTTTGGAGTCCCTTATGAAATAGTGACCTCAGAGAAAGCTTACAGGTTCCAATGCAGGCAAATGAAGAGGATCTATCACCTAGCAAGTAGTGAGAGTGGGAAGGGGCCAGGCTGTGGAGTTAGACAGACCCCGGTCTCTGCTGGTGTGAGAAAATCTGATTCCAGCAGACTGTTTTCTGCTTGGGGCTGTGTAGCACTGATCAATTCTGTAACTTATGATTTTATCTCTTTATCTGTAAATAAAAGGCACTATAAAACCTCACAGAGCTGTGCTGAAGCAAATGAAATTGTATATTCAAATTATATCGCTGTTTCTGGCACAAAGTCATTGCTCACTCAATAAATATTGTCAAAAAGTTATCATTGACCAGGTGTGGTGGAGCACAGCCGTAGTCACAGCACTTGGGAGGTTGAGGCAAGAGGATGTCAAGTTGGCAACTAGGCTGGGTGCACAGTTGAGACCCCATTTCATAAAACAAACTGAAAACAAAAAAAGCATTGTTCTGTTGCAGATACCTAATAGAATAGAAAGAAATTGGCACAATATCTTACATGACATAGTCTAACACATTGGTTATGCTATTATTGACATGAAATGACAATGAACAAGGATGTGGGGATATGCACTTTAATTCCCTCTCAGTGTTGATGTCTGCAAAAGCAAATTCTCTGCATAGTGACTCTAGAACCAGTCTCTCTTTTAAGTGAGAAGGCATGTTCGGGCTCAGAGTAGATTCCACTAAATTCTTTTCCTTTAATTATACCTAGGTGGGGGACCACTTCATATTTGTGGCAATGAGAACTGGTTTGCCACCAATAATAACAATATAATGTCCTTCAAAAATATTTAAGGAGAGGCCAAGGATTCAGCTCAGTGGCATAGAACCTGTCTGGCTAGCATGACGTTGTGAGTTCAATTTCTAGTATCAAAAAATAATTAAAGAAAGAAGAATTTTCAGTAAAAGAAAGAAAATTTTCAGTAAATAACCATGCAATGAGCATGCAGACATTGAGAAGACAATCTTGAGTGATTGGAGGGCCTTAGTCCATCCCAGTAAACTTTCTGTGTAGACAGGAAAACTGAGGCCTGTGTGGGAGGTGAGTGAGGAGGTGAGTTGACAGAATCCTCAGTGACCACGACAGTGCCATCTGCCAGAGTCTGCACTGCAGCCTTGTTAAAGTCACCCACACTGGATCAGGTGTGGGAAGTTCTGCGGCAATGACAGCAATGGCATTTCTCCTCCAAGACAGAGGAAGACTGTGGGGAGAGACAGAAACCAATCTTGATCTGGTGACAGAGAAAGAAGCAGAATCTCATCACTCTAAGAACCTAGATTTTCACAGAGAAGAAACTAAGTTGAAAAGTCAGTTTCCAGAAACTTGTATTTTCCCCGTAACTCATGCTATGCATTTCAACCAGTTTGTTTTATTACAAACAGAATTGTAAGACCACCTACAAAGAGGCTTTCAATAAAAAAACATACAGCCTCATTTATATCACAAAAAAAGTAAAGAAGAGAAATGATAGCATGAAGGAATTTGACTGTATGATCGCATGCAAAGCTTAGGCTTGGAGGTTAGTCATATAGTTGTAAGAATGACATCATAGAAATGGCAGGGACACAAACCCAGGTACAGGACCACAAAGTTAACAATGTTCCCAAGCCAGAAGTGGATGCCAGCATGTTCTCTTTCCCATTGCTTTTCACGAAGCCAGTCCAGAATAAGACAAAGAGCAATATCTAGAGGAAATATAATGAAAACAGAATCACTGAGTGGCACACAGGAGTAATACTAGCCCATGAGGACACCTAGTTTCCCATTGGCCAGGAGCACTCTAGGGAAGAGCCAGGAAGACAGCAGAGTCAGCTCATCATCCTCACAGCTGCCCTAGGTCGGCAACCTGCCCCGCGTCTCCTACTTTCAAATCACTGACATCTCAGTCAGTCAGCTTCTTCCTTTGTGAGAAACAACCAAACCATGTTTAGGTCCAGACTTAGTCTCAAGTCCCTTGCTACAAGAATCGTGCCTATGTGAACATCGAGACATGTGAGACACAGAGGGTGAGCCCTGGCATGCAGCTTGCAGAGATAATGCTCGGGTCATCTGATCACAGAGCATCCAGTCTTACACCACCACTTTGCTCTTAGCCAAAGTGCCTCACCAGAAAGTCTCAGCTGTCCTGTGCTGCCCCTGGGCCTGTCCTGTCCCTTTTTGAACCAGATCATTCTCCTCCTGCATTTGCTCTGTTGGTTCATTCTACTTCCTTCATTGTTACATTGCTTTGGAATAGAAGCAATACCATTTACTTTTCTCTTGTTCATCTGTGCAATCATTCGTCCTGTCAACAAGCGTCACTTGAGCACGTATGAGGTGCCAGACTCTGGTAAAGCCACTATGGACAAATAAATGCATTGACTCTACTTACAGAGCTTTTCTCCAGAAAATCAATGAAAAAAATTGCATAATAATAAGTACACACAGAAAAATGTAGAAGACTGACTTAACAGAGAACAACTCACCTCTTCTTTAAGGCCCCTTTAAAGCAGTGTGCGCACATCTGGCACACAGCTGATGACAGTCACTATGGAGTGGAAGGAGAGGCGACACCCACAAGTCCTTCTCAGCCTGTGGAGCCTTCTTCCCTGATACCTCCATCCCTGAGAGTCACAAAGAGCAGAAGCTCTACCCTCTGCATAAGTGATGGCTGCCACAATTCCTACTGCACAGTCGTTACATTGGCTGTAAGCCATAAAGATGGACTGTTAGACGTGAGAACAGAAAGACATCACAAATCATGGGATATAAGAGCTGAATGAAAACTCAGTGATGACGTCATCCAGTGATTTTACTGTGGTTAGAGAGCCTGGGCGTTTGGGGGTTACCCTAATGGATACTTGCTTTGGGAACCTTGGGAGACAGGCATGTCAAGGGGGCTTTTGGGCCCTCACTGTTTTCTGCTGGCTTCTATTCACTTGAAAAACTTCTCCTTTATCCATTCTATACATGCTAGCATTTGGAGTGAGATCTTATTTACAAAAATCTGTGTGAAATTCAAGGAATCAAGACACAAAAAATAGAAGCAATGAATCTAGGAGTTAAATGATTCCTTTGAAGTTTCACAAAACCGCATACTGAAGGACTACACACGTGTTCATAAATGGGCACAGGCATGCAAAGATAGATGACGAGGCATGAATAGGACACATACATGAAGTAGAGAAGGCACATACTATATTTAGAAGTGGAGGAGGATGAGGATACAGAAAGAGGGGATGGTAAAATAGTAGAGAAATATGCCGGTGAGGGAGGCAAAAATCTTTCTAGCCCCACTATTCTCTAAATAGAATTTTTCCTTCTCTACAGCTCTAACCATATTCATGTATTCATTCCTCCACTGGTGCAATTATGCCATATCAAGTATTTCTGTGTACAGTCAATTTGCAAAGATAGCTCATAGAATTAGGGGCCATGTAAAGATGAAAAGGAGGAAAAGAGCATAGGAAGGAGAAAAAATAATGTGAAGAGCAGAAAAAGAAAGGAAAGAAATGAAAGAGGAAGGGAACATGCAAGATAAAGATGCAGCTGAGCTCAGACTCCTGAAATTTCCTGTATCTCTTTTTTTCCTCAAGAAGCCAGCAGCCAGCATCTCAGCCAAAGCGAACATAGAGCTGCAGAGGAGACAGGTAGGTGTAAAGAATAATAAAGCTCCAAAATAAGACAAGACTGAAGGAAAGGAAAGGAAAGGCAGGTGAGATGATAGCATGATTAGATCCATGAGACTATTTTAGTGGCTCAAGAAGACTCACCAGTGACCTTGGCAAATGATGATGCAAGCAAAGTTAATGAAAACTCTCTCAGCCTTCTCCTGAAGTCAGCTCACACATGCCTTAAACCCTGTGACTTCATTGGATGACTAATCGCCACCCGAAAGTGTGGAAACAGACTTACAGGAAGGGTTTTCTTTCTTTCTACTTGTTTTTCACCAAGAAACTTTAAAGAATATATTAACTTGCCTAAGTAGTTAGATTTAGTTTTTCATTATTTGTGCCCTTTTGTCTTCCAGCTAAAATGCTAGCCATTTTCAGAAACGAGGAAAATGCTCCTAGCAATGGGGAAAGATGCTTACAATCAAAATACTCTTAATTATTTAAATTATAAAAATCAAAAAGAATTAAAAAGAATTCTCATGTTGACTAATGCAAGTTTCAAGGACTTTTTTGTCATTGGAGACATGGAGCATTAAATCTCTGACAATCTGACTGAAAATGAAGTAACTCACACTTGTTGAAGGACCTGTAGTATTTCAATTCTTTTAGTAATCCCATTCTATTCTTTCCAAATTGCCAACAAGAATTACAGGCTTATATTCACATAAAATTAGAAATGCTTTGCTGTAATAAGAGAAAGTTTTAAGTAAACACAGTATTGTTCCTGCATTGAACAGCAGGATTCCCCTAGATTGCAGTTTCATGAATTGAAAAGCAACGTAGAACACATGAGTCTATTCCAGTGTTCATCATGAAATAAAACCCCAACTTCAGTGACAATAATATAAAAAATATTCCTACGTGGTACACTGGAAGAAAAGAGGAAAATGAAGACATTTTATGATTCAGAGAGCATAAACTGTGGGTAAATTTTTTTTTCTCTTCTTCCTCAGTGTCTATATTTGTCACGCTATAAAGTTTCAACACACAATATGGATCCTTTCTGCTCTGGCGTAGGAACCTAAACTGGCCACATCCAAAGTGAAGCAGAGTGGTGGTGGCTGCACATTCTCTACTGTTTTCTTGACCAGGCAGGAAAATCTACTCCACCCAAAGTTTCCAAGAGAAAAAGGCAATTTATTCCAAAATAGAAACAGGAAAATTGTTTACAATACTCAACGACAGAATCATCGAAGTGTCAAATTAAATATTGATACCATCAGTATGAGTCTGAAATACCTAGTGGTTGAAAAAATTCAAGGGACAGAGGTCAGTGACTACCAAACTGATAGCAGGAGCATGAGAAGAATGCTCCTAGGGGGCCCTTTGTTTGATCCAGGACACTCATGTAATCTCTGTTGACAGGCCACCTTAGGGACAGCTGAGACTGTGCTGGGGCTTGAGACACAGTGATCAGCAAGACCAGACTGCTGTCCTTAATGAAGATGTCGCATTAAAACTTTGGCTGCTCTCACCTCAAGCCTGGAGAGAATCACCAATGAGGACTTTTGAGATTTGCCTCAGCACAGGATAAATTAGCCAATGAGAAGGAATGTATTGTGACTAACACAAGTGGCCTGCAGACTGAGGTTTCAGGGTCCCAGAATGAGACCTGAGACTGTGTAACCATGAGAAATCTCTTTGCCATTCCAAGTTTTAAGTTTCTCCGACTAAGCAATCAAGAAGTCGGTAGTCTCAAAGTCTTGGAAACTGTAAGTTCTGTCATGCTATTGGGCAACAAACACTTTTAGACACAAGATTTCAGGCTAAGCCAGAAGCCACAGAACAGGGAGAGAACACTGATATGCCCCCTGCCTACAAAAGCAACTTTGCACAGTAGGAAAGGAAAGGGAGGAGTCCAAGGAGTTGGTGACCATGATTTCCCAAGAGGGGAGGGTCAGCATCCAACAGTCCTAGATTCCAAACTTGCTTCTGCCTTGTAATTAAATGTGTGACTTATAGAGAGTGACTCCACTCATGTCCACAGTGTCAGTTTCCTCACTTAAACATGTGATCTCTACTGCCTGATTTACAGGGATGCTCTGAAAATTTAAGGAGTTAATATACATAAAACCCTAGACATCACTCTAAAGACACAGTTGGTGCTCAACAAACTTTGCCCCAATTAAAATGAGGTAACAAGAATGCTGATATGCATTGGAAACCCCTTCTGAGATTGAGTCTTGTTCATTTCTCTCTTCTCAGCACCTGCTGTAGGTAAGCATACAAGAGGTGCTCAGTATATAAATGAATGTTCACTCTGATTAACTCATACTGATTACAATCTTTGACTTGGCAATTAGGTATACACAATTAATTTAAAATGGGAAAAGGAATCGGTTATTACTTTATAAATACAGTTTGATTGGAGAGAGTATTTTTTCAAGTGCAAGGTAACATGCTGATGAAAAGGTCACAGAGGCGGGTATGCACTAAAAATCCAACCTTCCACATGGCCTGTGAGATCAGCAGAGGCGAAAGCCAAAAGCATGAGTCACGGCCAGGCAGGGAGCAACTGGAGGCATGTGCTGTCCTCGTAACCATCCTGACTGAATGCTTCATCCATTGAGCAAGCAGGCCAAGAGGTCCTTTGAGTAACTTGCTGGTGCCCTTTGGCAGAAGAGAGGCAAACAGAACTGACACCAGAAGCGGAAAATGTGAGAACCTTTGCTGCTCCAGAGAAAAATACTCCCAGTGGACATCAAAAGGAGGTCAAGGCAAGGAAACCAGCAAGCCCATTAACTATTCCCTACAAAGCCAAAGGATGATTTTCCAAAAGCAAAGTCCCAATATAGCAACAGAAAGTGCCAGATTCATTTAGGCAGCTGCATAAAGCACATGCGCACACACACATATACACACACACACATTTATATAAATATGCATATTCATACTCAAGGGGGTAGAAGGGACTCTAAAATAACAGAGTCCACTTAGAATCATTAGGAATGAACTACAGTGATCCATTTATTATGATGAGCGAAGGGTTACACAGTGGCTCTGTAACTAGGTCAGACACCAATTGGTAGTCAGTTCCACAAACTCAGGAAGATTTAATGAGAAGACCAGACAAAGGCAGAAGTTGGAAACCGAGCCCTAAGCGTGTGTCCCTAGATTCTGCAATCTGGCACTGGGACCCGTTACCTACTATTTCTCTCATAGATGGACCAGACCAAACTTTACAAAACTCCTAAAAAAGGATCAATGGTCTAGGCAAAGCTATTGAGCTACAGCTCTGGCAGCAGTGGCCACACTGGAATAAAAACAATCCCTGAGTCATATGATGATCACCACCTGCCCAAGCAGCAAGTATAGAAATAGTGACCCTGTATCAAGCCAGCAGCTGTAAGGGCATGGGCAAGACATAAATAAAATAGCACTACCAACCTAAAGCTTGTGTCTACAAAAGCCAGGCTTCTTTGCCAGGATCTCTGTGCCACCATTCCCATCCCTTGCCTGTGCCCGGGCAGTGAAACTGGCACCTGCACCCCGACTGGCAGATGGAGAGGCCAGGCCTGATCAATCCAATGCCTACTCACTCTACCATCACAAAGGTCACTGTCTGGCACTTGGCCAACGATGGTCTTCCTTGAGACACAGAGTCCAGCCTGCGTGATGCCATCTCCAAGGAGCCCTTTCTCTGTTCTATCTCAGGACACTTCATGTAGGAAAACCGAGGCCCAAATGGCTGTGAGAGGACTCAGCCCAGTTTTGTTCTGGACGGCCCGAGAGGCAGCCCTGATCCCTGGCACTGCTAGCTGCCCTGTGAATGAGCCACTGTGGTGAAACACACACCCCTTGCTAATGAGTCCCACACAGATGCAAGCAAGGGCAGGGACGGCTGCAGATCAGCCAGAGCAGAAGCAGACGCAGGGATGGGCCACCTGCCCAACAAGAATCCAACTCACAGTGGTTGCTGGGGACCCTGCACAGCAGCAAGGTGCTAGAAATAGCTGCCTTCTTGTGAACTAGCCATTCCCACCCCCTCCTTGCCCCATTCTAAAGAAAACTGAAGCCTAATTTTAAGTAGTAACTACCATTTTTTTATTATTCTCACTTGTTTTAAAGAACATTTAAACCTAAAAATGTCAAAGGACCTATTTTCATAATAAAGACATTTACTAACGGGATTCACTGAAACAAAAAAAGATTATAGTGGCTTTAGACATTTGAATAAACAAAGTTAATCGTATGGATTCCACAAATATTGTAGACTCAATTTGAAACTTTCCTTCCCTAATAACTAGCAGGGTTACTTTAGACAGTTTACCATTTCCTCATTTACAAAAAGGGAATGCTACCTCTCACATAAGACTTGAAAGAAACTTAAGTCAGGATTTATGTAAATACACCCTGCCCAAGACTCTGCAAAGCTTACCTAGGCTGATTACCATCAAGTGATTACTATGGTTTATGTCAACCAACTAAACAGAGCTTTAAGGTTAAATGTTCAGGTTATCATGCTAATTTACTTGTTAAACCAGTTACTGAAAAAACCAATAATATGTAGGTATGAGGATTAAAATAGGAGTAACTCAATTAAATTTTACTCGCTAAGAATTCAGAAAGGTTAGAAAAAATGAACTCAAACTACCCAAATTTCCATCATCTTCTCCTACCTTCCTTCCCAAAAGATCCTAAGGAAGAATACTACATACATGTAAGTATATTTTCAATTTTTAAAAGAGTATAGCATTAAATGTTTAAATTAAGCCTTTAAATATAATATTAAATATTTAAATGAGCTTTGGTGTGACTGCATCTTGTAGGTCCCTCTAAAATTTGTACCTGGTGTCAGGAATTCACTCACTATTTCCTAATTTTCAACTCTGGCCTGGAGGGAAGGAAGTAAATTCTGCTCTTTGCTTATATGTGCTTCTGCTACTGTAATCTACAAATCCCTGCGGACCTTAATAAAGCATGGAATCAGTCCCCAGGTCTGAGCAAGGGGGCTGAAGTCTTGCTTAGCTGGTATCTACTAGATGGTGGCCAGGATGCTGCTCCTGGCTCATGGGCAGCACTGGACAGCACTGGACAGCACTAGGAGCACTGTCCCCACCCCAGGAAGTCAAGGACAATGCTTAGGACACTAGGAGAAGAAAGCTAACACTGGAGTTTCATTTTGGTGTGTCTCTTTGATGTTGGGATTGTTTTCAGACAAGTTGGAAACTCTTTCATTATTCATGGAACCACTGCTAAAGCCAAGCCAAGTCCTTGGACCCAGAGGCAAGGAACATTTCTTGTTTTGTTTTGTTCTAAATCAAA
This sequence comes from Cavia porcellus, assembly GCF_034190915.1. Classification (NCBI taxonomy): domain Eukaryota; kingdom Metazoa; phylum Chordata; class Mammalia; order Rodentia; family Caviidae; genus Cavia; species Cavia porcellus. Next base: position 97,429,468 of record NW_026947487.1, read on the forward strand.
CAAATAGAATAAAGCAAATACCCATTGGTGCTTGGTGAATGCCCTTTGGGGAGTTCATTTAACTTTCTACTTCCCTTGTTCTTTCCCTGGCTTCAGAAGCTGAAATGGGAATGCTATAGAGGAAGGAGCCCTGCATTGGTTAGCACTGCAAAATCACCATGGTTCCAAAAAGAACAAGTTGCAAATGAGAATAGTAAAACAATCCCAGCTCAGAATATCTGCATTAACCGACCATGTACTTCAGTAAAACCCCAGGGAAAAGGAAGAGCTCAGATTTCTGAACTTAGGGATTTGGAGTTCAAATGAAGATAGCACCACTCACCAGCTGTGTGTTTTTGGGAAAGTGTCCTGGTCTCTCCAAACCTTAGATTCTCTATCTGCTATATGATCCTAATGACATTTGCCTTGTAAAATTATTGCTGTATAATTCCTATAAAAATATGTAACATGAATTATAACAATATTTTTCCAAAGTCCAAAAAATTACCCCAAAGTTGCACATTAACAACAAAACTCACATGGATGTATGCTTATTCATAATTATCTCTATTTCTATGCCCAAACCTTTTCTTCGAATGTGGAATCAACAAAAAGAAAAAGTTTGAATAACAATGAAGATTCATTTGAAATATTTTTCTTTATAAATCCTAATTATCACACAATGTGCAATCATTATCAGCGCAACATTAAATCATCTTTTATCCTTGGGTGGATGGCAGTTAATTTTTAAAAATTAAATGTATATATTTGGGAATAGTCTTTTAAAGAGGGAAGTGTTTCTTTGATCTCTCTCTCCTTGTCCCTCAAATCTTGCACCCTCTAGCACAAAGCACTGTGTTTGTTCTACATACAGTGGTGCGGGGCAAAAATGAGTAGGTTGATTTCACAGAAGGAAAAACTTGCATTGCTGACAATATGCCCATCACTCCATCATTTGAGGATAAACACATTATCAGGCTGGTCTGCCAATCAGACCAGAATAAAGATACAGAGAAAACAGGACAGAAAATTTATTAATTTCCACCAAGGTATGGGAGACAATATCAGATAGGATTTATGTTTTCAGAAGAGACATGGAAACTCAGGCAGAGGATTAGAAGAATCCGCATCTGTCAGAGGTTTTTCAGATGACATTGTCCTGAAGCCCTTTTCCTCTCCCCATGGGGGTTGAACAGGATCTCTTCCTAAATCCCACTTATGGGGCCATCTGTGTCTCTGTCCACGTAGCAGGTCCCTGGGCTCTTGCTTCAGCATTGCTGCAAACTGTCCTCTTCTGGACACTATTGCTCAAGGCCATGGGCCACTGCAAAGAACCCTTTTTTCATTAGGGATTTCTCTGTCTAAACAGGATTTATGATGATTCTTTGGCAAGGATTTCTGAATCACTGGCTTTCACAGGACAACCAGCATAGTATTTCAGGGAAATCTACCTCTGACAAGCAATACAGCCCTGACAATTTATCTCTTCTCATGAAATGGGTGCAGCCTATGCTCTCTGGATGCTTCCCTGGAGGAAGTGTTAGTGCACAGCCAGAGAAGATGACACAGCAGTGGCTGTACCAACTCTCTCCCAAAAAGCTGGGACTTGGGAACACAACTTACTTGTCTGATAAAAGAGTCTCATGTACGAGATTACAATGATGGTGTTGTCTTCCTGGGAGTTTACATTGCTAAATGGAATCAAATACCTGGTGGATCTTAACTTGACATATGTATGTGACTTTCTACCTGGAGGTGATTATTTTTGGAAAAGGATGTATAGCAGGAGAACCCGTGATCCAGTGCTTTGCCTTTGGGAGGAGCTGTAACTGGCCCCAGGCAGAAGGACATTAGTGTGCCTGTGCTTCCCAACAGTTTGTCAGAGAGCAGCCAGCTCCTTGAGGTGCAATAATTGTGTTTCAGCCAGAAGAGCACAAATCCCACCTCATCACTCCAGCACTTGTTAAACTCAAATTTGGTTTGTACCAATTCTAGACCATTTCCTTTGATTTATGGCCTACAAACCCTTCCAGTTTTCTGCATCTCAGTTTGAAAGGTGTGGCTGTCTTTACTGTTTTTTCACGGTGTGGTGCTTACACACCAAAAAGAAACCCTCTTGCCTTCAGGCTCACTGCGCAGCAGCCTACCTGTCAATAACATTCATGGATGGCTCCCACCCTGGGAAAAGGGAGATTGGATAGAGAAAAAGGCAGAGACAAAAATCTCTCCCTCAAACCTACCTTATCTTTCTAGCACAGTGTATTTCCAGTCTTATATACAGGGATGTGGAGCTTTCTGGTCAACCCCATCTTTCCAAGGGAAAACTTGGGAATAAATAGGATGTAATCAGAATCAACATTTGCCTGACTGAATATTTGATATACTTTCCATTGCATCACATTATTTTGAGGGAAGAAAACAAAATCCTGTTCCTTTTCATTCCTTAGCTAACATTTCATGCAAAGCTCAGAAAATAGTAAAGGTACCAGGATGTCTACCATTCCCATACATGAAAATCTGAAAATCACTTGATCTCTTTAAATGTCAATATTCTTATCTGAGAAAAAACACTGGCATAGTAACTTTATTGATAATTACACATGGATAAAATGAGATAATGGAGCAAAGAATGTGCTAGGATGTGGAAGTTCATTCTGTGAACAGTTTCCTTTCTAGAAAAAAATTATTTTATGACATAAGGGAGAAAAGTGAAGATAAATTGTAAGCATAATTACAACAATGGAAATTACTATTGCCTAGTCTGATATTAAAAGTGGTACTCGAACTCAGAAACACAATGAGAAAAGAAAAAGGAAAAATAAAATTAACAAATGTTTCATCTCACCCACACAAAATCCTAACATGATACTTGTAGCCAAGACAATGAAAAACTGAATTATCAGATACCTTAAGAGAAACTGGGTGGTTTTACTATCAACACAATATACTTAAAGAAGGAAATTCTTTTAAATTAAATATTAAGTCACTATACTGCTCTAGAACTTAGCAATATTGAGTTGCACAAATATTTGATGGGATCCAGGGCACAGATTTAACACCAGAGTTTGCTGCTCTGTTTAGCTTTAAGACTTTGTAGCATTTTGCTTCATCTCACAGATAAAGCAGGCTCTTCTCAAATTTTCCCTTCCATTTATGTTATCCAGAAATGCATCTGTACGTTTTCTGTGTACTTAACACCCACGTTGACTTCATGCTCAGATTTGGAAACACAGAGATGTTTAATCCCGGTGTTTCTGAAGCAGAAGGCGGCAGAAGCAGAAGCTGCTCCTCTGATTCTTGGGCTATAATGATTTTGCAGCAACACCTTGCCCCATCCCTCTGAGATGCAGTACCACCAAAAATGAATGATAGCAACATGGCTTCATTTTGCTGGAGACTTATTCTATATTTTTCGATAATATAGAGATGTTGAAAACTCCTTGGCACTGAGAGTGATACAAGAACTAAATCCGTGATATTGTTTGTCCACAAGATTTTATAGCTTCTTGTACTCACACTGCTATGTATGTGCACAGAAAAACAATTCATACATCTCTGCTAGTAAATAAATGTGCATGCATTTACTGAGTGTAAAATCTTCTGCCTTCTGCATGACACACCACACTTGAGTGTCCCTAGTGGTATCAGGCATACTCAGTATGCCAGTGGGAAAGATATGCTGTGGAAAGATATGACTTTGTATTAGATCATAGAAATACCAAAGAAAATTATGTATTTTCCTATTAAACTATAGTGAAACCCCTCCCCCATCTTGTCATCCTGAATAAAGTTAACTTTTTTCCCCTTGAACTTTTCAGGAACTTTACAGGGTAGAACACAATCCACTCTAACTCCATGACAGTCTAGTCTAATAGACATTTCAATTAATAAACCCTCAAGCTCTGAGCAAGAGTGTGCTGCTGAACTTTTCCCCAGGAATTATAAGGCCCAGAAGCAGAATGGTTCCTAGGGAGAGTTCCTGGGATCAGCAACCCAAACCAATTACAGACTCCCACCTACAGGAAACAAAACTGAAGGAACAAAGTGTAAGCAATGCCATTTGGGTGACTGTGATAGAGGCTAACCTAGAATCCAGATACAGTTGACTACCAGACTGTGAGAACTACATCATCAGCTGCTTTTTACTCAGAACTTAACAATATCAAAATGAACTACCACTTGCATGTGAAAACTGGCCATTAGTTGTTATACTTGTCCTCAAGCTCATTCCAATTATCTAGGCTAGGAAAATCTGAGTGTTGGGACATCAAAGTCAATTTCCTGCATTTTGAGAAAGAAAGACTTTCATGTGCAGAGGCCTTGAGAAGCTCATTCTAAAGATGATTATTAATGACCATGTACTATATTCTAGGGGCCGGGAGCCCAGGCACATACAGCAGATCCCTCTGTATGACTGTCTTGCAATCTAAGTAGTGATTACTAAAAGTGACAGGTGACAGGGAGTACCTGCTACAGCATAATTGATCAGGAAAAGCCTCTCTAGCCCATCTACTTATGGAAAGCCTTGAAGGTCAGAAAATAGCTTACTACAAAATTTCAAGCTTTTATTTTTCCACCGTGATTTGCTTTGGATCATGTTATGACAAGCACACTGCTGTTTTTTCCCTTGATGTTTTCCTTTTCCTTTCTTTCTTCAGGGTCTTGCATACGCTAAGAAAATACTCTGCACTGAGCTCAGTCCCCTACCCTTTCCTCGAGACCTTTTATAAAATATATTTGCACACATATGTATGGCTTTGCTTTGATTCCTGTAACAAAATTTATCTTATTGCTTGTATGTATGCACACATATTTGTGTGTGTATGAGTGTGTGCCCGTATACAGAATGTGTACATATGGACGTTTCCAGTTAGTCTTCTGTTGTGTGTTTCCAGACTCTCTGATTAGGTTTTATTGTTTAAACTCCTCGTATGACACAGCTTTCACAGTCTGGTGCCTCCCTACCTTTTTTGATTCAGCTGAGCACTCTGCCCCTCAGACTGTGCCCCAGTCACGCCAGGTCAATTTCACTCCTTGAACATGCCAGGTATGTTTATGTTCCTGTCATTTGCACAGCTCATGGTCCCGAAACGACCTTTTATCCTTGTCCTCCAGGCAAATTACATCTGTCCTTAAATCTAACTCTTTTCTCTGGTCTTTTCTGCCTGTTTCATCAAGTGGACTTAACTGGCAGCTCTTCTGGAAAACGTTTCCTTTGTTGCACATCTCATCTCACATTGCATTATTATTATCAACATAATTTTATGCTGTATTCATTTACACTTTTCTAATTGTCCAACAATGTACGCTTATTTTCTAAATTTTAGGAAATAAAATGTGTAATGAGAAAATGAGCATTTCCTTCCACCGTATTTTTGCTTTAATTTTTAAACACAATTGAAATTTTTCTTCTTTTGTACACAATTTAATATACATCCAAAACATTTTCCTGCATAAAAAAGGCATCTTTGGGAACCTTGCTTCTAATGGTTATATAATTGCCTGTCAGGATGTACAACAAGCTATATAACCATTCGACTTTCTAGTATGGGACTGCTGGGTGGTTTTAAATTTTCCTATCGTAAGTAACAATGCAGAAAACTTAATTGTGCATTAATCTCTGTCTACATTTCTGCTTATTCTTTTAGAATAGTTGCTTAGAAGTGAAATTACTGGGTCAAAAGAGGTGAGACTTTAAACCTCAATATACACATTGAAGACAATTTTCCAGAAATGATGTTTTAATTAACACAACCATCAGAATTATAATAAAATAACCATTATAGCCTCAGTCTCATCATAGTAAGTTATTTTTTGAAGGGTAAAATTCATTGGCCAAATTTCTCTATTTGTTTAGTAACATATTGGAATACTTCCTGGGACCATGTGTGCGAATCTTTATCTGACATATATTTAATATATTAATATTTCTCTTAAATATTTTAGTAGACTCATCACATCTTGGTGCTCCATCAATGCGTTATTCAGTGCAGTGGGATCAGAGGTGGACTCACACAGGGCAGGTGGGGAGGGTGTGCTGTCTAGGGTCGTGTGACAGTGCCTAGCAAAATGGCATCTTACATTGGGTTTATATCACAGTATAATGCTAGCTGTAAGTGTCAAAACAGCAAATAGCTAAAAGAGAACCTGAGTATTTCTTTTTGTATTCTCTAAACCGTAAGTTATCACATCACTCAAAAGCTTCTGTTCTAAATATATTCTAAGATAAAACTTACTGATTTCAAATAGTCATATCCTCCCCCGCACTTCCATGTTTTCTGAAACTCATTTGCGTTGCAAACGTGCATGTCATCTGCCATGTGAACCTAGAATGGCTTCAAGAAAATGGCATGTGAAGTCTACTTTGCAACTTCTAGGGGAAGTGGAGCCAAGGAAAGAGGAGGGCTGGAGGATGATGATGGCTCAGACACTGCCCAGTGCTTCTCCAGATCCCTCTCCCATTTCACCCAGAGTTCACGCAACACACCCTTATCTTCCCACCTGCATGAGCCCACATGCAGGGGCTATGGACAGGAGGTGACCACACGCAGGAATAAATCACAGAACCACCCAACCACACACTCCATTCTGAGAATGTGTATGGTTTCTAGGTTATATAAGGTTGAAACCTGGTCGAGTGCAGGGTTCAACCACGCCCATTCTTCCCCAGTTCCAAATAAGAATCTCACACTGTCAAGGATGGCTGTGTAAAGCAGGAGCTGGGATCCAACTCTCTCCAGGGCACTATGCTGCCCATAGGACTAGGTAGCCTAGGAAACCCGTATAAGAAGGAAGCAGCTAATTAGAAAGCACTTGAATTACCCAGCAGATACATTTCAATTCAGAGTTTGAGCCCAGGTTTGTCTCATTCCAAAAAGCTTATTCCATCATATCAGGATATCTGATTCAAGTCTAGGCAGTAAGATACACAGGATAGTAATGGCTTTAAATATTAATCGATTGATGAGTGGGAAAGAAGGAAGTGGAGACAAAATATGAGAACTGGACAGCATAGAAAGCATGGTTGATGCTATCAGTAAGTAGGACTGGGAGGGACACACTGCTTCTACCTCATCTGATAAGTTGGTTCTGCAAGCTGAGAAGGCTATATTCAAATGGCAAGATTGGGAAATTTTGACTCTTAGTTGGGAAGACCTCCCAGAAAAATGGCAAAAGTACCTCTTATCTTTTCTGTTCAAATATCCCACCCACCAAATCATAACTGAGGCAAAACTTATCATAAAAAAAAACAATGACAAAGAGACATCAAAACTGAAATATCAACATGTCACAACCCCCTACCAAGGATCTATGCCCCAGGTATCTCTAGTGGCTTCATTGTTCAGCTTCCCCACTGCTGGGGCAAAACATTGGATACCCACAGTTTACAGGAATACAATTTGTTTTTGGCTTGGCTCACATTTTCAGTAGTCTTAGTCCTTGGCCAGCACGGCAGGAAGGTGTGATGGAACCAAGGTACTCGCTACATGGCTTTCAGGAAACAGCACAGTACAGAATGTCAGCCAGAGACACACCCACCAACAGTAGTCCCTGTGAGTCACCTCCAACCACATCCCCATCCTAAGAGCACAGTCATCTACGAGCAATGGCAGATTAGTCTACTAGGGTGTATAGTGCCCCACAATTAAATCGTCTTCCCAAGAATCCCCTAGCACAATCAAGTTGCCAATAAAGCTCATGTAACAAAGAAGAAATAACTGACATTCTGCTCTTCCTGAGAGAAGTCTCCACCACTACCACCTAGGAACTTGTTTGGGCAATAAATAAATAAAAGTAAATATAAAAATAGAATCTGTTATGATTAAGACTGATATATGGCCCAATTCTCTGAAAATTAAGAGGCTCAGAGGGATATTTCATAGTAATAGTTCTCATCTGGAGGCAATTTTGCTTCCCAGGACACACCTGGTGATGGCTGAGATAGTTTTGGTAGTAACAACTAGGGAGGGAACACTGCTGGCATCCAGTGCATTGAGACCAGAGATGCTGCCAGGTATCTGTAAGGCACAGGACAGGCACAGATAGTAGAGAATTGTCCTGCTCACAATATCAATAGTTCTGCACTTCAGAAATCTTGCATTTTAGGAGAAAGGACTTCCTTTCTCAATGAGAGAGGATAAAGGAGAGTGTTAGAGATTAAACTGAAATTAGAAAGGTTTACCTAAACATTAAAAAAGAAAAAAATATGGTGTCTGAGGACATACACATGGATGGGGAAGAGGTAATCGTGTAAGTGACAGAGCAGTGACTCTCCTGCCCAGTGAAGGCTTTGGGGAAGCTTCCTGGGTGTTGAGCAGGCTGATGGTATATTAAGGGTATTTGCTTTGTAGTAATTCATTCTGATGCACAATTGCTTTAAGTGTTTCCACGTGATATCTAACAAGAGTCTAATTTAAAATAATACTCACAATGATATAAAAAGTTTTTCCCACAATGGCCAGGAATTAATTATTCTATTGCTCTGGGCTTATTTAAGAAAATATTATTGATTCATCCAAATAATTCCTCCTCTATACTTTCCATAGATGCTTAAGCACTTCTCTCTAACTCCCCTTCCCTGCTGCTTAGGTTGCTAGAGATTATCAGATGAAGGCAGACAGAGGATAAAACTGCAGAGCAGAATAATTAAGGAGCCTTGATTTCAGATAACCTGAGTGGCACCCCATTCCACTTTAGTCAGTTCATTCCATTTCTCTGAACTTTAGGATTCTTCTTGTAAAATTCAATAAATAATTTCTTCATGGGATTATTGGGAATACACCCAAAGAATGCATTTAATTGTCTCTGCGTGATCATCAACTGTTACATGTTAACTTGCATGGGTTAAGAAACACGTGGAGGATAAGTAGAGCACAGTTCTGTAGAGAGATGTCTGTAAATGAGTGACTTGTAGATCACAGACTGAGGAGGGAAGAACCACTTTGGATGTGGGTGGCATTAGCCAATAGCTTAATAGCCTGGACAGAATAAAAGGGGAGAAAAAGAAGTTTCTCTCTGGTTCTATGGAGGAGCTCCAGGCTTTACTACTGTTCTTCAGTTTTCTGGTCCAGACTCCTCTGTTTTCCAGTGCAGACCCTTATGTTTTCTGACATGGTCGCACATTAGATCCTGCTCTGAGCTCCAGGCCTTCCATTTCCCACTAAATCCTCTAACTCTCTGCTGTGCAGACAGCCATCCTTTGGTCTTCCACCCCGGCTTCCACAGGTGACCATTGTAAGCCTACTTAGTAAGTATATGTAAAATCTGGTCCTTTAATGAACCCTGGTACACTGTGAATAGTTTCTTCTGTAAAAATGTACCTATTGGTTAATTGCTCATGTGTTCATTCATCAAGTGCTGAACCTGTGCCAAAAATAATTCTACAGAGAGGTCCAGTCTCTACCCTTTCATTTTCTTAAGTAGACATTGGATTCTACTACGGCAGACACTTCTGTTTACTACTAAAACTCACCATTTTTAGGCACTACGATTACTCTCAGTCTTAAATGAGGGAACCAAGGGCCAGGAATTTTAAAAGCATATCCATGGTTACGTGTCTTATAGCATTCTTTAAACTTCTGCTGATTATTATGTGCTCAGAAAAGTATTTTCCGTTTATTGTCTCACTTAATGCTCAAAATAGCCATGTAAAATGAAGGTCCTATCATTATATTTTCTTCAGGAATAAAATGTAAAGCTCATAGATATTCTTTAAATTTCCTGAAAGCTACACAGCAGTTAAATGTCAAAACTAAGATTCAACTCAATTAGCTTTAACTTAAAAACCTGTCATCTAATTTAAAGCCCAATAGGTCTTGTCATGCTATTTGGATGTTGCTTTTAAAAGACCAAACTATTACTTTCCTTCTAGGACCATTACCTGTTTTAAAGGCATTATTTGCCTGTGACATTGATTCTAAAATCTCATCTGGGGCTTTAAGTCTCAGAATTTCAAACAGGAATTGTATTCTTAAAGGAAAAAGCTGTCACACTCCAGAGATTGGAGAGGCAGTCAATTTAAATAAATGGAGAACAGCTAACAATGAAAGGCTGCAAAACTATACTTTAGGACAGTGGTTCTCAAATTTTATAAATCATCTGTCACCCAAATGCCATTTAAAAAAAAAAAGTTTGTGTGTGTGTGTGTGCACGTTTGTGTGCTAGGTAATGAATGCAAGGCCTTCTACGTGCTAGGCAAGTAGTCTACCTTTGAACTGCACCTAAATCCCTTGGGTACTTTTTTGAAATTGCTCTAAGAATTTCTGATTTAAAAAATCTGATAGTGAGTCCAAGAAACACATTCTTAACACACTCATGAGTCAGGTACTATAGATCTAAGAAGCACATTATAAAAATCATATCTAGATTTGTATTAGTCAGGTTTCCATTGCTAGGACAAAATAATTGATGTGTACAGCTTGAGAAGGGTTCATTTTGGCTCACAGATTCAGTCCAGGGTCAGTTGGCTTGAAGCAGAAATTTTGTGGAGGGAAGCTGGTGACCTCATGGCACCCAGAAAGCAGGCAGAGCAGAAAGAGGGTGGCAGAGAGTGAGACAAAGAGAGGGGGGGCAAAGGAGTTGGAGACAAGTTGCACCCTACGAAAGTACAGCCCCAGTGACCTCCTATGTCCAGCTGAGACCCACCTTCCAATAGCCTGGCCACCTTGAACTTATTAGTGGGTTAATCTTCCTGTATAGGTTCTATGATACTGAAAAACATTTTCCAACATGCCAAGCCATAAACAAAACTGTTACAGTATACAAATTGGCATAATAGCAGTAAAAGCATTCTGAAAATTGCAAAGACCTAATGTCACACTTTTCAACCTTTGGGGAGTCTCACAGTCACCTGGAAGCCTGATAAAAATGTGGCTTCTCACACCCACCCCGAGCTATTGAAGGCCTGGATTAGGGCTCTGAAAGCTTCCCTTGAAACAAGGCCACCAAATTGAAGCAGATGGTCCATAAACCATCTCTCACAAAACCATTGGAAAAACAATGACAAATCCCAGAACATGGCAGGCAGCTCACAGCCTTCACTCTGAAGACCAGAGTGTAATTCTGAGATTTGACATGCAACACATTTATATATATTTTACTTATTCTATAATAAAATGTAAGGGAGAAAAAAATGCCTTTTTTTTTCTTTTGCATGGAGACAGCCAAGTCAAATATTCAACCTCAGGAATTTCAGAGTGAATTTTAAAGGAGAGAGAAAAACTGCTATCATTTGAGATGAAAGAAAACCCTAGACCGGCACAATCTGGAATCTTTCAATTTAGAGTAGGTTTCAGAGTTAAGTATGAATGGAGAATGTCCCAGAAGATGGGTGGTAGGTAATCAGAGTTATTACATTTAGCACCTGGTAGAGGTACCACTTCCTCTAGAAGTGACATTACCAGAGCTCAAGCCATTTCAACATCTTAATCAGTCTGCCTGTCTTTCTGAATCCAGGGAATTTAGTCTAATTCTGCATGCTTTCCCTTAGGAATTATAAAGTGTCAGCTATCATAGAGAATATGCAAGTGACTTTGTATAAGAGATGTTTGCTGCAATTCAGAGGAATGGGTAGCTGAGTTAAGAGTTGAAATACTCCCATCCTGTGAGGAACCCAGGAAGGTATCAAGCAGGAAAGAATGAATTGTTATGGAGATCATTCACCAGGTGCTGTTATAGTGAGCAAATTCCTTGTTCTTAATACTTTGATGACAGTTGATAAAAATATGAAAATTAAAAACCCCCACAGTTGGCTAAAGGAAAAGGAGAGGGTTTATGTACATAAGTGAATAACATTAGGTGAATTACTTGTAAGGCAACTGCTCCTGCATGATATTCTTGATATTCTCAGGGATGATCCTCAATTAATCTGACTGAAAAATAATGAGCAGTAATAAAAATTTTAATTGGGTCCTTCTGGCCAGATAACGCTTATCATTGGACTATAATTGAACAAGCCCTTAAAAAGTGAGCCATGTATGGTCATATTTTGTATCACTGATAGGATGCTTGTGTCCGAGGGTTCCCCATTTTGAATTTATCATTACCTTTTCTCTCGAGTTTATCAGTAATTAACCATCCTGAAGAATATTTGAAAATTTAGGTTTTATTTTATTTTGTGGTAATTCTTTCTTTTTTCTTTACTATTTATTTATATTTATTTTATTTTCCCCTGAGACAGAGTATTAGTAATTTGCTAAACTATCCAGACACAGGCCGGACTTGAATTTGTGATCCTCCTGTCCCAGCCACCCAGGGTGCTGGGATTGCAGATGTTTACCATGAAAATATGAGGTTTTAAAATAAATACTGACTAGCTAAAGGACTGGTGCTATGTCTGAATGTGTCACCCCAAAATTCATATGCTGGAACCCAATAACCCATGTGATAATATGAAGAAGTGAGGGTGTTGGGAATTAAATCACATTATTCAGTTGCCTTAAATGAGATGAACACTTTTTCCCTAGAGACACAGAAGCACCCAGAAGATGCCATTTAAGAGGAGCAGACCTACATCAGACACCAAATCTGCTGCCCATCTAATCTTGGACTTGCCACCATCCAGAAAAATGAACAATAAATTTCCTGTTGTTTATAAATACTGAGTCTAAAGAATGTTTTTACAGCAGCCCGGAGGGAATAAGACAACTGGATAATGGAAGGATAGTTTAGTCACCATGGAAACTATTTTTAGTTACCATGCGATTTGGTACATTTTCATCATTTTAACCACATGTTTTTTGTTGTTCATAATAGACACTGTGGTTTACACATGATTTTCAGTATGCATTTTGTGATAAATATGATGCAAATCTTCTATCCATATGATTAAAGCATCTTTATAAATATAAAGAAGTGTTTCTCAACTGAAGTTGTTTAAATGAACTGTTAACTCTTTAAGATTTCCTCCAAGAGATTGTCATTGAAAATATTTTGAGTTTCCCCTCCAGTAAATAAAAATTTAATGAGCAATATTAGCAACTGTATTGAAGAACAGTTTGTATTGTATTTCTAGAAATCACCCTTGAACATTTTTTATAGTCTACACCATACCATACCATATAGTGTTTCCGAAAACTAGGTATAAGAAAAAAACCAAAGCCAAGCATGGTGAGGTACACCTACAATCCCAGTGCTTTGAGGCTGATGCGAGAGGATTGTTGTAAGTTCCAGGCCAGTCTGACCTACACAAGGACACAGTCTGAGCTTTACAAGTAGTTCAAGGACACCCTGTACTACATAGTGTGACCCTGTCTCAATACAAAACACAAAAACAAGAATTAATTTGCCAAATTCCTTCCAGAGTTAATTTATAGTTCCATCAAAAAGAGTATTCGACTGCTCCTTTCAGTCCCAGTCAGAGGAGAATAAATAGTATTATTACTTTACATTCTATCACTTTTAATGAAAAAGTTAAGATGTCAATGTATAGTTCAAAAAATGAAAATAGCATTTAAGGACTTTTCTCATTTTTTAATATACTTTGACTGCCTTTGTCATCTTCATTATGCATAGCTGGGGTAACATAATATTCAAATGGAATGCTTTTATTGAATCTGTTAGCAATAATTAAGATTGAAAGTGAAAATATGAGGAAATTGCATGTGACTCAGACATCAGCCAAAAGCTTGGACTCCACTCCAAGCTCATAGTTATGAGCTATAGTACTCAAGATGGATTTAACTTCTCTGGGCATTGTTTTCCTCACTGTTAAAGAAATGGTAATAATCAATAGGAGATGATTAAGATTCCAGGCAGCTGACCAGACAACAAACACCCCAGGTCATTTTTTAAGACAGTTGATTTCATTCTTAAGGAAGCAGGCTATTTTTATTTAATCGGACATCTAGACTGGGACTCTTGTAAAGGTCATAGTTTGCTTACAAAAAGTGTATGCTTCAGCATACTAAATGATTTGATACCATCCTGTGTTTAAATAATTCAAAATGATTTTTAAACGCTCTTCTACTCTTTAATTCTGGGAGTCCCTATGAAAACTTGTTCTTCGACTATCAAAGAATAGTAAAATAACTAATTATGCATGAATTACTCTCATGACTTACCCCATTCTCTTGACACATGCTGTGCTTAAAAAAATAATAAAGGATTTGTAACTGTTAGTTATCAGCACTTCGTGTAACTTTTGATTCAAGTAACAAATAGCATTTTAGCTCTGTGTGTTCATTATGCCACTAAATTGCAAAGGAAAGAAGCCAATTTTAATGAATTGTAACCATAGTTTCTTTTGCGTGTTACATATTAGAAGTGGGTAGCACTTTAAATTATGGTACACAAAACAGCATATAATTAATTCTGAATAAAAGATAATGTATTCTTGCTAAATACGAGTTATTTTAAAATCTCTTAATGAAGAACTAAGCATATGCTGTGCCGCACTGTGAAAATGTTTAGCATATGCTGTTAGAGCCAACATTTTGCATTTATTATTATATTTATTTTCAGTAATAATATATTATTTTAAGTGAATGCACACAAAAAAAAAGCCTTAATCACTAACATTCCGAATGTGGAAAATATATGCAAATTGCAGGAAACTTTTTGGCTCTCCATAAGTTGTCACTAAATAACTTTTTGATGACATGGTGGGATTGCAATTTGCAACAGAATGAGAAAAATGGAAAGACTGTTACTTTTAAATCACAGAACATATGCACAATGAATTTTAAAATTCAGATATGGAGATAAACATTTCTGTGCTGAAAATCGACATGTTCTAAGTTTTCAGGGAATAGTAAAGCTTAAACCTGTACCTCAAGTTCCACCTGGTAGGTATTAGGTTTACCACTGCTTGTCTGACACTGTTTCTATTTTCTAAAGATATGTCCTAAATGCTCTATACTCTTACAATTACCATATTGTATCTTCCAACCAAGCCTTAGCCAGATTCTTAATCTGTCTCTAATCACCATTAAGGGAAATACTTCTAGCAATATCAGTGACAAAATAATGACTCTTTGGCCAAATCTCACTGTAGCCTTAATCTCCCCAGATGTACTTAGATGCTGTGTAACATCCCTATGAACCAGTCATGTGGCCAGCAGCAAGCATCTCCCATCTCTAAGCCTTGGAGCTCTCAGTTACAAAAGGAGTATGCTGAAGTCCTTTTGTTTCCAGAACTTCTTTCATTCTTTCCCTTAGTCATTCCTGGGCACCACCAGTAACAAATAAACTGAGTGTTCTGCATTCACATATTCTTATTTCACTTAAATCTGGAGAGAAAAATGAGAACAGTACAAAATGACTTGCTATATCATAAAGTGTCAAGTTTGCTTTAAAATCCAAGATTTAGTTTCAGTTCCAGAAGTCTGGTATCTGTTCGGCAAGAATCCACTGAAACTAAAAGGAATCCATCCTTATTCTGTTCTTCTCCCAATACTCCTGGTTTGAAGTTATTTTAAATATATTTAAATATACAACATGCAGTAATGGAAAATTGAAAAAATAAAATTTTTAAGTAAATTTATAAGGTTAGTCGTATCACCTTATATAATTAGTATTGGTATTGTGCCAGGATTTTTCCCTTTCCTCCGTGTGTGTAAAAAATGGTAGAATGCTGGGATCAGGTCACGTAGGTAATTTAGTGACCACTTTGCACCTCTTAACATTTTATTTTAGGCCTATGACCGACCATGTTGCTCAAATTCTTTGTCCATCATTTCAGTGACTGAATTACAATCTATTGTAAGCATATACCTTAATTTATTTAACTGGTTCCCTTTCATTTGATATGCTTTCCTTCTTTTTTTAATTGAAAAGATTCATTGGCCAGGGTGGATATTTGTATGCACCTAAGTTTTTAAATATTCTGTCTCTCTCATTAACACCTAGAAAGTGAAATGATGATTGTAAAATCTCAGCAGAAATAGCATAACTACTTCATAATAATATTAGGAGTTTCTTTCTCCCTTTAACACTCACCCTCTGTGTTTTCTGTGGCTTCTTTTGATCATACTTAGTACAGAAGTAAGTCTGATCCTTCCATACCGCTCTGACCAACACTGTTACAATGGAAGATACAGAGCTCTCAGTAGTTCTGGGCCCAAATAACTCTGAACAGTGTGGGTGGTTCTGAAACAGTCAGTAGCTATGGACCACCTCGTTTTTCACCTCTATGCCTAGTGTCTTCTTTTCCCCTTCTGGGAAGAGGACAGGAAGCAGTGTGTAAAGTAATGTGGAGAGGAAGACGAAAGCTGTGCCTGATCCTCTAAACTCCATGGAGGAGTCACTAAGGCCTGTTATTAGCCAAGACTCCTGTGCCTGAATGCCTGAATCTCTATATGAATTAAGCAACTGGAAAGATGCACTGATGTAGGCAGATACCTCTCTCTACCTAAATGGGTATGTGTCAAGTATGTGTGCATATGTGCATGGTTTGCAAATTTTTCATTCTTGGGTTATTGTTGAAGACATTGATCTCTTTCTAAGACTCTGGGAGAAATTCTATTAGCCTTAATTGTTAAGTAGTCAAGTGTCTACCTTGACACTATTGCATTTTAATTTTGTGGTGGTTTTAGAACTATTGGTGTTTCTCTTGCTGTTTTAGCCATTAGAAAACAGTGTTGTCACAAATAATGGTATATTTTTCCAATCAAAGTTTTGGGTCCATTTTACAGCCTCACTTTTCCTTTCTTTTGCTTCAACCTAACATCTTCAAAACTTCCATTTGTTGAAATCTCAGTTCATTGCTGGTATATATGAAAGCTACCTCAACTCCTCTGAAGAGCAGCAAAGGCCATAAGTAAATGCACAAGTACATCAACCACACTGTTTGTGCTGTCCACAAGGCCAGACACTGAGAATTTACTCCTGTTCCTCCTGGACATCTACAGAGATTGAGTTGAATCCTAAAAAACGGAAATGCTTTATTAAGACAGAGTTAGCCCTATGGCTCATCCAAGGAGCACACATTCTTAACACGCATGGCTAGCTAATTAACTGTGCTTTCAGTTACACCATATCCAACAAGTCTTTCTATGGTCCTAAACATGTGCATTACAGCATGCATCAGAACACACTGAAGTTGCCAACTGAATTATATCACTCTTCAGACTATTAGCATTTTGAAGATTGGAATTGTGATTGTCATACATCTGTATGCCTAGTACATAGTACCTAACCCTGTAGCTAGCATGCAGCAAATATACTGGTAAATTAATGGATGCCTGCTAAAGTAACTACTGTGTGTGTGTTTGTACACCTGAACACACATATCCATATATGCATGTGCCTATACTGTAAACTGTAAACTGTAAAACCTATAAAACTGTATATTAATATCTCTAGTGCAAGTAAACGCTAGGCTTATTCACAAAATGCTGGCATGATAGAATTTAGGCACGAGTCCAAGTCTAATTCCTGCCTCTTTTTAATGGTCAACTTTATGTGTAAATGTTGCTATGTTATTCTCCTGAGTTATACAATCAAAGCCAGCCTAGGTGATGTCATGCAGGCATTTTGTAAATGAAGTAACATTACAGTTAGTCTACTGTAAGTGAGCAGGATTAGTTAATTCAGGAGACCAGATCCAGGCGGTTGAAAGGCCATAAGAACAGACCCCAGGCTTCTCTGATAAGGGTAAAGAGACGTCTACCTGTGAGCTGCAGTTGCAGATCTGTATCAGAGGTGCGCTGTAACTTTCTTGCCTGCCTGCCATGTCCAGCCGAGGCCCTTGCTGTGGTCTGAGTATATCCCTCCAAATCCATACTGAGAAACATACTCAGCAATTAGGCACTACTAAGAGCTGCCTCTTAATATCAATAGGAGGTGATTAGTCCATGAAGCATCTTCAGGATTACTGCCCACAATGCCCTTATAATAGAGACCTCAGGGAGCTTGATTCCTTCTTCTGCGATGTACAATGAGATATAATCATATTTGAGAAGTGAGCTCTCATTGGACACAAAATATGTTGACACATTGTTCTTGGATTTCTAAGCCTCAACATATGAACAACTTCTATTGTTCATAAAGTGCCAGTGCTAATATATCTGTTATAGCAGCCCAAGTTTACTAAGATATACCACAACCTCTTAAGCCAATTGCTGGTTCAGTTTACCCAGAATACTGATGGGTACATATTAGTATTTGCAAATGGAAACTTCAAAAAATTTCAAACTCAAGGAAATGAAAAAGATAGCAAATTTATTTTACATGTACACATTTTCAACCACTGGAAAACTGTATTTATAAGTTTTCAAAAATATTTTATGCTATGGAAGCACTAATATTAGGCAAGATAACATATTTCTTGTAAATATTATAGTATGGGGCTTTTTGGAAACCTGGTTTCCTATCTAGGTGAAGTTGGACAAAACAGCATCTGTTTGTCTCAGTTTCCTCACAAGTGAAGTGAAGATATCACATTACATATGTACCGATTTCTATGAATGGAAGTTCTCATATTCCCTTAGTTACAAATCTTTCAGATTGATCCCCTTCTTTGGGGCCTGGCTTCTCCAGCTCAGCACTGTGGGACACTTGAGCCAGGCTATGCTTTTGTGGTGGTGTGTCCTATTTATTCTATATTTAATTACATCCCTGGCAGCCACTCACTAGATGCCAGCACCTCTGCCAGTTGTGGTAATACAACACCTTTGGAATAACTTACTAGCAATTTTCTCTGAAGGTAAAAATGAAACAACGCTAAGGATTTCAATTATTATCAGTACTAGTATTTTTTTATTTTTCTACAAATTGTGAGTATATTGTGCATATAGAAAAGGTGGACTGCATAATTTTTTTATTAGAGTTAATCAGTCCTACGGCAAAAATTAAAGTAGCACCATTGCCTCTCCTTACTATAAACCTCTGATATATCCTTCTTCCAATCACTACTGGGATCTTTTAGAGACATTAAGACAAATTATAAAACACAAGAGGAAATTTAAATGGTGAGACTGTAAGCTCATTTTCCGTGTGATTTAACCCAAACAACAAAGTCCTGTAAAGACAATAATCAGAAGCCACCACAAGCGAGTGGGCGACTCAGTCTTGCCCAGACTTGGATTGTATTTTCATCTGAATATGTATTGGTCTCCAGAACTCATGTAAAGGTCTAGTCCAAATCATACATTAAAGATGTTAGGAGGATGGAAACTTAATCTGACTATGATGTTTAGAGATGGGGTTTCAGGGTTGTGAACAGAGTAAACCATGTTTTCATTTGAATGAGTTTCCCCCAAAGGTCTGTATATGTAAACATGGTCCCCAAGGTGGTGGCATTTGGAGGTGTTCTGGACCTTAAAGAAGAAGGGCCTAATGAGAAGTCTTCTGGTCACTGGCAGTGTGTCTGTGCATCCTTAAAAGGGACTGTGGGACCTGGCTTGTTCTCTCTTCCTCTCCCTTTATCTGTCCCTCTTCTTCTTCCTCTCCTTCTCCATCTCCTTCTCCTGCTCCATTTCCTTCCCTCTTCTTCTACCATGATGTGCTAAATATTTTGGGCTACATGACCTTGGACTTGCCCATTGGAACCATGAGCCAACATAAGCCTCTTCTTATTTCATAAGTTGCCCATGTCAGATATTACTTTTGGTAATGTCAAGCTGAAAGATTCATTGAGAAAAAGTTTTTCTTCTGGAGAAAAAGCCCTATCTTAAGAAAAACCAAAAGACTTTGAATTTGAGGAAGTCAGAATGAGAGGGCAGCCAGGGCATGACCCCACCAGTAGGGCATTTATCAGTGATACTCAAGATGGATGAACAATTGATATGTTTAATGCCCTCTGAGAAAACAATTTCATGCCCTTCCACTTATAGCTAACACCTCTTAGCAAGGGAGCAGTTCAGATTTAATCTAAATTTCTCATCCTGAGACTCACATTTAGTTGCTTTTTTTTTATATTGTCAGAGGTGAAAATCTGATAACTTCCTTCCTCGAAGCAATCCCTCAAATATGTGTAGATTCTGTTCTTACAGACATCACCTCAAAGCTGTTATACATTACTCAGAGGAGCTATGTTCTTGCAATTTTTCCCCTTCCAGCCATTTACTCACACAAACTTCTTCAACTCACTGGCCTCTGAAAGCCCTAAAAGACACATACCCCTCTCATAATACATCATTGCTAACTAAGAGTGACCTCCTCTGCCATAAGGGCACTGAGAGATCATGAGAGAGACTGGCCTGCAAAAGCATGTGACTAAAGGGTGGAGAGTCTTCTCTAGGCAGAACTCTGCCATTGGGTGCCTTTTCCCTTCTAGGGCTACTTTTCAACTTCCTTGCATCCAATACTCAGTGAAATTTGGAGGATTCTGTATCATTATTCATGAAAAATGTCAGTCATGACACTGCTATTTTGTCCTCCCACCTTCTCTCCACTTATCCCTGCGTTATTCTCATTTTTCCTTTTTTTCTAATTTTCATTTTCCTTCCCTTCTTCTGTTTCTTCTCCCTCCCAACTCATCACTTTGTAGGGTCCCAATAATGGCACCTAACATCACTGTCATCTTCCTCGTTGCCAATAGTGCCCCTCAGCTGGGATAAGCAAAGATGGTAGTTTTCATTTTCAAATGTCAGAATCACTTCCTCATACTCTCCATGCAATATTTTATTATCACTCTTAGACCACTGAGCATTGCTTTATTCTTGTTTTTGATTTATTGTCTGTTCCATCAAATTAAATACAACATCCATAAGAGAAATACTACATCTATACTGTCCACACTTACATGCCAGCCAGGTAATTATTATTATATATGACTTTGGTCCAATGGATGGATGTTGGATGGATGGATGAGTTGCTGACACCATTTTTAGTCTGGTGACTTGTTTTATTTCAAGGATACATTTACTTGCAGCTATATCACAACCATAAACCTAGCCAAGCTTAATGGTCAACTCCTTCTCAGGCCATGTAATGAAATTAAAAGTAGCAGACACTCCTTTGCTGCCCACCCACCACAAGTTATCACCTCCAAAAGACATGTAAAGACCCCAGCTAATGTGATCTTAAATGAAACTTCTGAGTCTGAAAAACATGAATATGAAACATAAATATGAAAGAAAGAACTTTAAAAGTATAAGTACTTTTAAAACTATCTTTAAAATCCAGTGCTGGACTGTTTAGATTTCTGTGTTGCTATAGACTCCAAACCTCATCTTTAACTCGCTGCAGCGCGTCCACAAAGGAACAGAAGTGTGAGCTGTATCTGAAGGGTATCGTGCTTCATGCACCCTCTTCACACTCCCACTCCTTCGGATTCACATCTCTCTTCCTTGGAAGCCTGGAGAAACGACTGTTCCTTGAGAGGATGTCAGTAAATCACACCTTCTTTTATTCATACCCTTGTGCAAAAAAATTAACACATTCATTCTGGGCTTGGCCATATGTGATGCCTTTGACCCATGGGCTCTAGATGGGCCTGATGCAAACAAGCCAAGGAATATTTGCATTTTGAGATTTTTCTTTCAGAATATACACTCTTGAAATGCTTCCTTGTAGAAGCCAAACACCACGTTATAAGTCAAACCACATGATAAAGGACTACATAGATAAGAACCTGAAAATCCACTTAAATTCCACTGCAGCTCTTAGTGGCAGCCAGCAGTAGTTTGCCTTCTATGACTGAACTGAAAGAGTTGCTGGTCCAGACCGGACACTTCAACCAGGAAAAGCTGCAGCCAAGCTAGGGGGCTCCTGACTCCCTCGCCCCCTATAGATTTACCTGTAACCCTATACCCCCATCCCTAGGAACCTGTTTCTGGCGCTAAACGTGTGCCAATGAAATACCTGTGCAGCTCTAATGGCCTTAGGGCACTGCCCTAAGCTTAGGCTATTTATATTCCCCCACGCCACGTGTCCGAGAGAGAGATCGCCAGATTCCAGCGGCCAGTGCGCCAGTCTCCTCTCCCCGTGTTCCCAGAATAAAGGCCTCTTTTGTCTTATATTCCTCAACTTTTGGAAGCATCTTTTATCCTTTGAAGACAATCCTATCATTTGGTGCCCTGTGACTCGATCGGCAGCGATTGACTCGGGACACGTGCCCAATTGGGTCCCCCTGCCGATTCACGAACTGAAACCATCATGGCTTAACTCTGTGCTCCTCCTGCCAGGATGCATTCCATCTCCTGCCAGCCGTGTCCACTCACTGCCGCCCTGATTGATTTAAGGTGAGCACACTCCAAAAGACTCTTATCACTGGGCCCGGACCCAGTCGACTGGTCTCTCCCCCCTTCACGTTAGCCCCGCCGCATGGCGCACAGGTTGCTGATAGCTTTTCCTTTGTGCCACCAGATTTTTGCCTGCCTTATTCACCGATGGGTAATTTACTTCCTACATCCCAAAAAACGCCTTTACAATGTTTAATCTCCAATTTACGTACTTTAAAAATTAAAAATACCATAAAAACTAAATTATTAACTTTTTACTGCCAGGAAGTTTGGCCTACCTACCCCCTCCTTGGCAAACGCTGGCCTCCAGAAGGGACATTTGATGTTTCAATTCTACAAATGCTCTATGATTTCTGTAAGGCCAGCGATAGAGTCATGGAACTCCAATACATAGAGGCATTTTTGGTTCTGAGGATGCGCCAATCCCTCATTAAATCTTGTGCTCCTGCTGAGATCCTTTTGGCCACTTCTACCGCGGCTCAAACTTTTCCATCCTGCCCTCAAGATTCGCTTGAAGATGTTCCCCTGGTCTTTAGGTCATTGCCACCTGCTTACACAGCTCTTTCTATCCCATTACCCCTCGCCGGCCATCCCCCTGTGCCCAGTTCCCTCAGTTGTGCGAGTCACAATGTGTCACAGTTACCTTCTGCTGTGCGATCGTCTCCCCCTCCGCCTTCCGCGATGCAGGCTCCTCCTGGCGGCTCTGCTCCACCTTCTGATACCTTCTCACCGCCCGCGTTCCACACTAGGTCACGTTCGTTGTGCCCCGCCGGCACACAGCGTGATTTTTCTAGCTTGCGCGGACAGTCTCCATGCCCGCCATGCTCTGGCAGCTATACCGGTAACAGGGCGCTGCCATCTTCCGGAAGTTCAGGCAAGCCACATGGCGACGGATCGCCACTGGGTTCAGATCGTTGTTATGGCGATGGGCCACCGCCATGCTCAGAGGGGTCACATGGTATGCCGCCATGTTCGTTTGGTTACCATGGCAACAGGGGGCCACCATGTTCTTTCTGGTCTCATGATCAACGGGCGCCCTCTAGTGGCTCCCCTTGTAAGCATCAACACGCTGTCACGCTCATTTTAAGCCACACAATACAACGTCATCTGCCTATACTTCCTCCTCACAGGGTAAACAGCAGCTGCTCTGTAGCCGCTCTTCAGATAACTACTCACACGCCTCTACTGGGCAGATAGCTGCCCAGTGGCACTCTCCTCTGCATCCCTCTCCTCAGGCTCTGCTGCCACTTCGGGAGCAAACTGGCCCCCGAAGGCCTCGTAAATATTCATGTGCCATTTTCTCTTTCTGATTTGTCTCAGATTACCCATAAATTGGGCAGCTTTTCTGTCGACCCACAAAATTGTATCAGACAATTTGAATTTATTACCAATTGCTATGATTTACATTTTAAAGATGTTTATGTGATTTTAAATACCACCCTTAGCTCACAAGAGTGAAATCAGCTGTGGCAAGCAGCTCGTGAGGAGGCTGACCACAGACACAGGACAAATATGGTTGATAATGACCCTGGCCCTGTAGCTGTGCCTGACCAGGACCCTAACTGGAACTATCAAAATGGTCAAGGTTCAAGAAAATTACATAAGATGATAGAGTGTCTGATTGTGGGCCTTAATAAGATTGCTCACAAACATACTAATTATAACAAGCTTTTAGAACAGGTCCAAGAGGCTAATGAAAACCTGGCTGTGTTTCTGAATCGGCTCCAGGAAACCTTAAGTAAATATACCAATGTAGACCCAGACTCTCATGAAGGGATGATTGTAGTTAATTCCTATTTTATTTCACAGTCTGCTCCTGATATTCGTGCAAAACTACAAAAGGTTGAACAAGGCCCTCAGACTCTACAAGGAGATCTACTTAAATTAGCCTTCTGTGTCTTCAACAACAGAGACAAGCTTCAAAAAGAGGAGAAGCAAGCTCAAAAATTAAGGCTTGCTAAATATCAGTCTGACCTCTTAGCAGTGGCACTCAGGGCTCCCAAAACAAGAAATCCACAACAAGGTGTGGCTGCCCAAGTTCTGCCCAGATCATGCTTCAAATGCAACAAGCAAGGACACTGGGCACGAGACTGCCCCAACCCTGGCACTCCTCCTGGGCCCTGCCCAATCTGCAAAATGAAGGGCATTGGAGGAACGATTGTCCTAGGCACCATCGAGCGACTAGGCCATTCTCTAATCCCTTGCTCTCAGAGGAGGCTTCGTCAATGCCAGATTCATCGCTGACTGACCTGCTCAGACTTGCTACAGAAGAATGATGGGGCTCGGGCCTCACAACCCCCACTCCAGTCACCTTGACGGAGCCCCGAATCTCATTGGAGGTCTCAGGCAAAATAATATCTCTGCTTGTAGATACGGGGGCCCCACCTATCGTGTGCTTCCTGAATTTTCAGAACATTGTACTAAGTCTCTGATTTCTGCTGTGGGCGTTGACAGCCAGCCAAATCAACCTTTACAGACTGGGCCTATCCCATGCAGATTCCAGACCCTTTTCTTTACCCATAGCTTCCTAGTAATCCCAACATGTCCCATGGCCCTTTTAGGTAGAGACCTTCTTCAGAAGCTTAATTTTTCCTTCACTTTCTCTCTCCCCACAGCTCTAATCCTCCAAACTGACTCACAATGCGTCACAAAGCCATCCCCCCCTCTTCCTCCTTCTTTGGTTGACCCCACGGTCTGGGACACAGCCAATCCCACTCTGGCTACACATGCCACACCTGTTTTAATCCATCTCAAGGATCCCTCAATTTTTCCCTGTGTTCCCCAATACCCCATAGCCCCCCAACATTTAAGGGGGCTTAAACCCATCATTAAGTGGCTTTTAGACAATGGATTTCTTAAACCTACCCATTCACCCCACAATACTCCCATTCTCCCGGTGCTCAAGGGTGATGGGTACTATCGCCTGGTACAGGACCTTAGGGTGATCAACAGTGCCGTTACCCCAACTTACCCAGTGGTGCCAAATCCTTATACCATGCTCTCTCATATCCCTCCCTCCACTACTCACTTTACAGTTATAGATCTTAAAGATGCCTTCTTCACTATCCCCCTACACCCTGATTGCCAGAACCTCTTTGCGTTTACATGGACTGACCCAGACACTCTCAGGTCTCAACAACTTACTTGGACAGTACTCCCCCAGAGGTTCAGGGATAGTCCCCACTTCTTTAGTCAGGCTCTTGCTACTGACCTCACAGAACTCAATCTCAAACCTAGTGTTCTTCTCCAATACATAGACGACCTCCTATTATGCTCTCCATCCCATATGTTGGCCATACGCCACTCAGCCAGTCTTCTTAATTTCCTTGCTAGCCGTGGATACAGGGTGTCTCCCACCAAAGCCCAGATAGCCTCCCCAAAAGTCAAATACCTAGGTCTTGCTCTCACCCCCACCACTCGCTCCATCACCTCAGATCATAAGGCAATTCTTCGTGATCTCCAGGTGCCCACAACTAAACGGCAGGTTACATCTTTCCTAGGTTTAGCTAATTTCTTTCATCTTTGGATTCCTAACTTTGCAGCCCTAGCTCAACCCCTCTACAAGGCTGCTAAGGGTTCCTTATCAGAACCCCTGGACCCTACTAGGACCATACATGCTCTCCTAAAAGCTCCAGCTCTTACCCTTCCTGATCCCACCCAACCTTTCATCCTATACACTATTTGTCAGGGCCACAACGCTATAGGTGTACTAGGACACAAAAGGGACCTTCTTTTCAAGCAGTAGCTTACTTATCTAAACAGTTAGATCACACAGTAAAAGGATGGGCTCCTTGTCTCCGAGCTCTTGCAGCTGCAGCCCTCCTGACACAGGAAGTTAAAAAGTTTACATTAGGGCAATCTATTACAGTACACTCACCTCATCACCTATGTGACCTTATCTCACATAAGGTGCTCCCCGCCCTAATGACCCCTTCTCACCTTCAACAGGTACACTTAGCTCTCTCTCAAGACCCTCGCATCTCTATTGCAACTAGTGGTCCTCTCAATATAGCGACCTTACTTCCCACCTCAGAAGGCCATCCTCACCATGACTGTATAGAGTTTTTACAGATGACTCCCACTTCTTTCCCTCACATCAGTAACACACCTCTCTCCTTGGCCTTTGACACATGGTTCATAGATGGCAGTTCAACAAACACAGACAACCAAAAGAAGGTGGGATACACAATAGTTAACCAGTCAAAAGTTATAGAGGCAAATTCGCTGCCACCTGGGACCTCTTCCCAGAGGGCAGAACTTATTGCCCTTACAAGGGCCCTTACACTAGCAAAAGACAAGATTATGAATATATACACTGACTCAAAGTATACATTTAGCATCTTACACTCTCATGCCTCTATCTGGCAAGAATGGGGTTTTATTTCCACTCAAGGAACCCCCATTATTAATGCCCCCCTTATCCTTAAGCTTCTAGAGGCAGCCCAACTTCCAAAGCAGGCAGCAGTCATCCATTGCAGAGGACACCAAAGCTCTACAGATCCTATTGCTCAAGGCAATGCCTTTGCAGATTCACAAGCCAAGTTAGCTGCACAAGGGCCCTGCCCTTCTCATCTTCTCCCGTTAGTCCCAAGCAGTCTACCTCAGCCCAATTATTCACCAGAGCAGTTACAGCTACTTCATAAATCAGGTTACACACAAAACACTCAGGGATGGATTTTTCAGGGATCTAAACTTGTTCTCCCACATCAATAGGCCTCAGACATCATCACTGACTTACACAACTGTTTTCATATAGGATCTCAGGCCCTATACAAACTTTTGGCCCCAATAGTCACACACCCTTCTCTAAAAGCCATCATTCTTAAAACGACTCACACCTGTGATCTCTGTGCCAGAACCTCTCCTCAGGGACACATGGCACCCCCTTCTTTTCCTACCCATCAATTTCGGGGACACACCCCTGGTCAGGACTGGCAGATAGATTTTACACACATGCCCAGCCACAAGACTCTCAAATATCTTCTCACTTTTGTTTGCACCTTTTCAGGATGGATAGAAGCCTTTCTTACAACCAGTGAAACTACTGAGGTAGTTACCAAAGTCATATTACAAGAAATCATTCCGAGGTTTGGTCTACCTCAGAGTATTCAGTCAGATAATGGTCCCACCTTCATTTCTCAGATCACTCAACAAGTATCCTCGAGCTTATACATTACCTGGCACCTACACACCCCATACCATCCACAATCTTCAGGAAAAGTAGAAAAGGCAAATGGCCTCATAAAGACACACCTTACAAAATTCACTTTAGAACTACACCACACTTGGCCTCAACTTTTGCCCTTAGCCTTAGCCAAGCTCAGGGCACTTCCCTGGCCTCCTACTTTCTTAAGTCCTTTTGAACTTATGTATGGCAGGCCATTCTTAATCCACAATCTTCCTGCTCCCCAAAATCTCCCTCCCTTGGCTGACTATGTCCCAGTCCTCTCCTTCCTCCGACACCTGTTGCAACAACATGCTGATCTCTGCCTTCCACAGCGATCTGGAGAGGCCAAACCAGATCCTCCCATATCTCCAGGAGATCTAATTTATCTCAAATGTTCTAAATCCACAGGACTACAACCAAGGTGGAGTGGCCCTTACCTGGTCTACTTGGCTACCCCTACAGCGGTCAAAGTTGCTGGACTCCCATCCTGGTTTCACATCACTCAGGCTAAAAGGTGCCCTCCCAGCACCAAATCTGATTATTCTGAGTGGTCATCTCATCTTCTGTCACCCACCCTTCTCCGTTTCACAAAGGCCTCACAGCCGCAGTTAACAGGCTAAGTCATGTTTTGTTATCCAATTTGGTTCCTAATTTCTTACGCTCTATTAATGATCATTTTTGCAGCAGGACTCTTGACAGTCTTTCCTAGAGACTCTCACATCATGTGTAAGATCATCTTTATAATGTTCTATGTGATAACTGTCGTGGTTCTTTCCACCCTCAGCTGTCTGGTTAAACGTGACATCCCTGAAAGCCTAAGCTCTCACCTTCCCTATATTGGTACAGCCACCGTCTCCCATACTCCCCCTATTTTATCCGGCTCAACTCCTAGACCAGAGACAAGTTTTAGACACCCACCCTCCTAACTTTTATGCTTTCAGATGGGGGAGTAATCACCTCTCATAATTTCAATAACCTCACACTTTTTTTTTCAGAATTCTACCTCACCATGATGATGTTCCTACCTCAACGTCACCCTGATAAAAATACCATCTCAAAATCAAAGGCACCTTCCTATCTATCTAACCTGGGTCCTTAAATATAATAGTGCCATGTCTCCTAATAACATCATGTCTCTTTGTTTTTTCCAGTCTGACATACGTACATTCACCAGTGAAGTTGTCCTGGCTAAAACACCTGGCATCAGTGTCTACCTGGGCGTCAACCTTCATCCTGTTGACTCCCCTAGGCTCCAATACTGCGCCCCCTAGCAGCAGGAAGTAGTTACAGAGAGAAATCTCCGCCCCTTTTCCTAATAATCATAAGATGGGATATGAAAGAGTTGCTGGCCCAGACCGGACACTTTAACCAGGAAAAGCTGCAGCCAAGCTAGAGGGCTCCTGACTCCCCCGCCCCCTATAGATTTACCTGTAACCCTATACCCCCATCCCTAGGAACCTGTTTCTGGCGCTAAATGTGTGCCAATGAAATACCTGTGCATCTCTAATGGCCTTAGGGCACTGCCCTAAGCTTAGGCTATTTATATTCCCCCACGCCACATGTCCAAGAGAGAGATCGCCAGATTCCAGCGGCCAGTGCGCCAGTCTCCTCTCCCCGTGTTCCCGGAATAAAGGCCTCTTTTGTCTTATATTCCTCAAATTTTGGAAGGATCTTTTATCCTTTGAAGACAATCCTATCATGAACCACTTTGGAAATGGATTCTTCAGTTCAAATCAAGTTGTCTAATTTCCAGTATCACATGGAACAGACACAGTTGTCTCCACTAAACTATGCATTGACCTCACAATTCTAAACAAATAAATGGCACCTACCCTCATGATCCAAGAGCCACACCACATCTCCCTCATGTTTATATTCTATTTGCCACATTAAAAGCTCCCTACCCTTCACATGATTCTAATTCCTGGGCACACTTGGCACTGCAAGCCATTTGGATTATTGAGTAATTGCATTTTCTTAGTTGGCTTTGAATCATGCAAACTTCTATGGTATAAATGTGTCATTTAAAGGACTTTGCTTGAAATGAGAATAAACATAGCAAATAAGAGAAAGTCTTACAAATTTATGAATCTGGTTATTAAAAGAATAAGTATGATACTATTATTGTTGTTCCCTCATTGTCCTTGTTGTCGTCATCTTCATTGCTAGAAGATGAAAGTACAAAGACACAGAAACAGACACATGGAAACTAAATTCCAGTTCTGCACCATATCGGTGCTTCTACAATGGTAAGAATACTACATAATCTGAGCCTTATATTTCTCAGACTTTTGTTTCCTTCTGTGAAAAACAGGGCTATCAGTGTTGTTTTGACTATAAAATTAAATATCAATGTTTTCAATAGAGTATAGTAGATTTTTAAAGATTTGCTATTTAAATTGCTCCTTCAGAAACTCAGACCTGGACTCTCTGGACAGCATCCACTACCTTTATGTCTTGCTGAACATTTAAAATGTGTCCAGTCCTGAAATTCATTGTAATTATAAAACATACATCATAATTTGAAGATGTAGAATGAAACAATAATGTTACATCATGTTAATAATTTTATATTGGTTATTAACTAATTTTACCTTACTATATTGCATTATACTATATGTTACAGATTTGCTTAACAAAACATATTACTAAAATTAGCATCATTTTTTTTTGCTTTTAAAGCTTGACTGCTATAAGATTTTAAATTATGTATATGGTTCTCAAATGTGTCTCATTATTGTTCTAGTGGACAGTACTGAGTTAAGAATGTTATCCTGAAATTTCAATTGCCAATACACAACAGCTCAAAAACAAAGAATTTTGAGGAGAAAACTGAACTCTTATCCTAAGAGTTATGCAAATATGATTTATGCTGGGAAAGAAAGTATTATTTACATAAGGTTCTTTCTAAAGTCAAACAAAGGTTCACAGGCAATGGGAAACTTCTAGCACTGAAAGAAGAATGATATAGAAGATGCAAATTTCAAGTGAAGGGCATAAAAAGGAACAAATGATATCAAGTCACTGTGAGTGTGGGTACAAATGCTACTTTGTCATTCAGCAGTCACATAAACCAGTGTAAGAGACAGGAACTCATTGTATCTCCAGTTTCTCTCTATAGAACAGAAAAACTAACACATCTATAACCTGCAAGTTACAGCTATCATGGCTTGAGCACTCTCTATGTATTTGGCTTTTTGTAGGCATCATTTGCTTTTTTTAATGACACATAAAAAAACTAAAGCAAAGGCAAAGGTTGCACTTTATACCTGGCCACACACATGGTGGTGGAATAAGCTGGACCCATTTCCTCTACACCCCTCGGCACTTGAGCTTTTAAGTATCACTCTATACTCAGATCACACTTTGCTATCAGGAAATCAAAAAAAGGTAATGAACACTGAGCATACACCATGATCACCAAGGAAAGATGCATGCTTTTATTGGTGTCACAGGCATATGATATAGATTTTAAATCTCTCTGAGCCCGTTAGCTCAAAAGAAAGATCCAAAAAGACAAACAGGAAGATAATTGACTTTGTAAAATCTTATATATTATTACTAATGCCCTGAATTTCATAAGAATTGTTAGTACTTGGGAAAATATATATAAAAGTTAATTTACAAAATATGAAGCCCAGTGAATTCTACCCTAGGAGATAAATCTTCTCAGGTCTAATCTAAATGACTAAATTTCTAGCCTTATTTTTGCAGCAAAAGCCACAATGTCCATATTTCAGATAAAACAAATTGCATGAAGATTGGATAGCTTACAGATCATGGTTTTGTGTTTGTTTCTTTGTTTCTTTGTTTGTTTGTTTGTTTTCTAAGGAGCCTATCAGGACACTGGAAGGTAATCAGAGGCTGAATTAAATGAGAAGCTCTAGGGAATGTTCCCAGATGCGATGAACTTGCAGTGAACATGTTTCTAAGAGTTCTCCTGTCTGAACAAATCCATAGCACCAGGGTACCCTCACAGGGCAACAGTCACAGCTCCCTAACTCCTCAACCCAGCCCCACATCACAGACAGGATTCTTTCCAACAAACTCACTCCTGTTCAATTTGACATGAAAATTAGACTTGAGCAAGCACAATTTTTCATGTGAGAGAGCATGTGAATGGCATCCTCAATGTCCCTTTATAGCAAATCCATCCTAGAGTTGAAAGAAAATACAATCATTACTGTTTCCAAAAGTGCCCAGCTTTGAATGGAAATCAGCCCTGTAGGAGGAAGCATGTCCCTGGGCCAGGCTGGTACAATCAATGTTACTTTCTCAGAAGGAAATCATTTTAGGAATAAATGTTAATCAAATTGTTTCCCATGAAAATGTAAGACAAAGAAACAAAACTACAGATAATGTGAATATTTTCAACATTAAGCACTGTAAGAATGATGCTATTTTGATGATTTTAATAATCTCAAAGTCATGTCCACAAAGCTTTTGCTACTTCTTTGTTTTAATAACTGTTCACTTTTGGGGAGTTTTTGATCAATATTGAGAATTAAGTTTTGAGTTTCCCAGAGTTAATCATGCACTTGCTTTTCGTTATCCAAATAAAAAAATTTAAGTCCAGGAGCCAGGCTAGGACAAGAATAATACATGTAGTGTTTGGGTCAAGCAGGTGACCAAACTTCTGTTTGGAGCTTTAACACAGGGCTCAGCTGCTTTTCCTTGTTCCTTTTGTGGGGAGAAAATATTCATTCCAATTTTTTTTCCTACAGAAGGGGAAACTTCAAACTGAACAAAGGAGATGAGTTCATCCTTGTCCACACTGGCCGGTTTAAAACAGAAACCGGGTAAATGGACAGAACTAGTAATATACAGACAAGGGATGTGCTCAGAATACAGCAGATAAACACAAAGTCTGGGCATCTTACTGGCCTTTGTCTTTTTACCATATTGGTGTTTGAAATTGTACTTGTTAACCTAGCTTGAAGGTTCAGGTTTGATGTCTGAATGTCCTCCCCAAATCCACTCGAGATGAATCTTGCATCTCTTACAAACCTCGAACTTTAAGGATATACACTGCCACCCCTGGAATGTGTTTCTTCTCTCATCCTTCACATGGATCCACTAAACTCAGGATGTTGCATCACCAAGAGTGGGTAGCACCTATTAGTGGACAGAAATTGAATACATGTATCTTTGCTCAACATCTTCTGGACGCACAGTGCAAACGCTGAGTACAATATACATGTGCTGTGATACTCTTTCTAGCATGTTCCATTTATCTATGCAAGGGGTAGGCAAAAGCTAAAACTTCAGAGGAGAACATAGATCTTGGAAACAACTTCTTTCTGTCTAACACATCTTTCTTAAATCTTTAAGTTGTCTGAACACATTACAGAAAACATACACTCTGTGTCATCCTTAAATCATCCTGGTTGGGGAGAAAACCAAGAATCCATCAATCTTGGATTCATTAGAAAAGTCACAGGAAAAATTTTGATCTTTCAGGTCCTGAATTCAAAGGCTTCACAAGGATCTACTGTATAATCCCAGGCTCTTATCCGTGGGCCTGGGACAATGAAATGAGATAACCTATAGAAGGTCTAGACCTGAGCAATCAGCTAAGCATTTCATAAGTATCCATAGACAATCAGCAGTAAGTTTCATGAACATATCCCTGCAAAGATATTCAGTCTGGCTCCAGAGGAAAAGCATGGCATCTCTCTGCTCAAACCTTTGCCTGTCCATTCACAAACACATGACACTGGGAAAAGCTGTCTACAATCCTTAATCTTGGAGTCTTCATTTTATAAATGGGTATAATTAGAGTCTGCACCTTTGGAGGTTGCACTGGAGATGAACTGAGATAATTTGTGGAAAGTGCTGAGTGCCATACATACATACAGTAACTGCTCCGCACAACTCAGCTGTTGTAATGCCAGTAGCCTGTCCTGGATTCATCATCTCCACCATCTAACCTTCCCTGTTACTTTTCCGATTTAGAGTTTCTGCCACTTTCTATTGGTTTATTTTAGTGCTGGCCCAGAAATCATTTAATTAAGCACTGAACACATCACTCCCTGCACCATACCCTTAAACAATGTTTTCTAGGATGTAGAGAAGAAAGTTCAAATTCTAAGAGATGCTCAATGGTTCCAATATTGCGGTTCACTATTATCTTCAGGCACCTATTCTGCCCAGACATACGATATCTCTGCAGTCACACCCTCATGTTTTCCTCATGGCCCCTTCTCCAGAATGCTGAGTTGCAAGGGTCAAAAAGTTCCATCCCAAATGATTTGTGGATTAAAAGTGGAGGGCCAGGCTATTCTAATGCTGGAAAGGACCCAAAAGGCCACTTTACAGATGAGGAAACTGAGGTTAATTGGTTTTCCCAAGACCACACAGCTATTTATCAGCAATGCCAGCACTTCACCAGCTGGACTGCTTAGAGGGAGGGAAACACAGGGCAGCCTATTAGGAAACATTTGTCAGCAATTGGCCACAAACTTGCTGACAGGTCATCTTTCTCCATTTGTGAGAAATGAGCAGAAGTTATACACCAAATGAAAGAAGGACATAAGGCATGTCTCTCTGGAAGTGAACACTGGTTACGTCTCTGGCTTATAAAGAAGAGCATAGCTCGAATAGGTTGGTGGGGAAAGGGCAGCTGAAATGATTCCTTATGATCTGAT
Source organism: Cavia porcellus (assembly GCF_034190915.1). Lineage (NCBI taxonomy): Eukaryota > Metazoa > Chordata > Mammalia > Rodentia > Caviidae > Cavia > Cavia porcellus. Next base: position 97,463,385 of record NW_026947487.1, read on the forward strand.
TCATCCCTTCCTTTAAAGATACAGCCTCTTAGGCTGCATTAGGCTCCCAACTAATGCTCTCAAACACACTGTGAAGATTTGCTGAGGTCGAAGATTCTCTGCAATGTTTGCAGTAGGAATAATGTGAATAAAACAGAAGAATCACCAATGCATTACTCAGAAGCCCAGTTCTAAGTGCTAAATTGCAACTTTTGCTCTAAGATAATAGCACTAATAGTGATGCTTCATTTATACGATGCCTTTAGGTTCCCCAAAATAATAATGAAAACTACATTTTATACTGCAGCTGTGGCTATATATGAAGCATATAGTGGAGTGAGGTATTTCTAGACAGGTCACCCCTTACTATTGAAATACCTAATAGCAAAGCAAGAATGAATTATAATCATCTGCATACATGAAGCTCATTTTTCAATTCCGCTTTGGAGTTTAAACACAGTTTTGCTATTGTCAAAGTAGTATTTGTAAAATTTTTTAAATAGATTATTTTAATAAGTGAACAATAAAATTGATAGCTTTTGCTCATATTTTAGCTATCTGGGCAGTCTCATCTAACTTGAGTTAGTCATTCTTGGTTGGTGGTCTGGATTTGTGTCCATGGTGACCAGACATAGCATTGCATAGCAACTGAAATCCATGACTCTGATTCTGTACAGTCCAGTGACAACTGGGATACATCTCAGCAAGATGCTCTATCAGCAAAAAAAAAAAAAAAAGCCATTGTATGCTTCAATGGCCTGTCTCACAAGAAGACAGGCTCTGAAGATTCATCTTTCGTATATGCCCATCAATATCTGGACAATTGCTTTGTGTTTCAGCTTTTGCACTGGTTACAGAGCTGGAATTCTTGGACCACTTTCTAACAGGACCTGTAAGAAACCATTTTCCATCCTCTGTTCTGCATGTTACACTGCCACAGTTGGTCCTAGAAATGCTACCTCACACCCTGACCAGGCACTAATTTCTGCTCTGTTCCAGACAGGTTGCCCAACTGTTACACAGCCCAAACCGGACTACTCAGTAATTGACAAATGCTCCTTTTGCTCCACCCTCACCCCTTACCAACACCCTATTCAACCTTCCAGAGAAAATCAGCATTCAAATCCCACACTCAGAAATTCAGTGCATTCAGTTCCTCTCAAGAGAATTGCAAGGCTGTGTGAGGAATTGAAACCTTTTGGGTTTCTGGGTTGAACACAGTAGAAACAGACTATGGATAGCACAGTTACTGCAAGGAATGTAGAGATATCAGCTCGGATAACCTCTGGGCACCTCAGCAGGCTGCTAAGAAGTCAGAACCATAGAGCAAATCCTGCTGTGGAACGAAAAGGGGAAAGGCACCATGACAGGCTCCCTGAACACGAAAGGTTTCCACTTCCCACAGCACCTCGGTGGCCCCTACAGTCAGATCTGCTGTAGTCACTGCTGCTGCACAGTTACTAGAATGACCTCACCCTGGCCAATGATCCTGTGGGTGTGCATACCACACACGTGTGTGTGTGTGTGTGTGTGTGTGTGTGTGTGTGTGTGTGTGTGCATGTAGAGCAACTATGTGTGTGTAAGACACCAAATCTAAATTCAAGACACTGGGAAGTTGGGGCTGCATTGGGGTTATAGCTTCCACAGGATCTCATGAAACAGTACTCTGACCCTTTCAGTCTCAGAGTAAGGGGAGTGTTTCTTTCCATAGAGAAATATTTCTAGGGGTTGTTCTGTAAACACAAGCAGGCAATTCTGTCGTGATGTGATCAAATACGTGAAGAAATAAGCAAAATGATCAATATGGAATGAGGAACACATAGAATGTTGTCCTCCAGAGAGCTGAACACCATAATGGAAGTCTTGTAGGGTTTAGCAAGTCTCTGTCCCCACTCCCGTCTGGGGATTCTGGTGCTATTACTTTTTCCTGTTTTTGCCAAGCTAGTCTCATGACTGAGTAAATCAACCCAAAGAATGAGGTTAGGAAGGATGACAGGTATTTTAGATAACAGAATACAGATTTATGTTGTTAAATATTTTGATATTAGATCAATGAATTGTTCCTAAAATATGAACTATTACAGTTGTAATAAACCTATTCTATGCACTATCTCAAACATTCCTATATATTGATATAATTTAATATCAGAGCTATCTACAAGGTACATACTGACACTAATTCCAGGGTGATGGTGAAACTGAGAGAGCTGGTAAGTTTCAGGACCGAGCTCTGAAGCAAGGCATACTGACTCCAAAGCCTGTGGTAAGCAGAAGGTGCTTTATCATGTCTTAGGTGCACAGGAACAGGTGGGAAAATGTGACTTAACAGCAGCACATAACGAAAAACAAATAAACAAATAAACTGTGGCGCATAAGTCCTCTGGGTGATGTGGCTGGCAATAAAAGCTAATGTAATGTAGCCTCAGGCTGCAATAAAAGAAGTATAGAGAACGGAGTTGATAACCTGGAGTCTAGCTGCCTAGATTTCCATCTGCAGGCCTTTCCTGAGAGGAAAGTAAGAGAAAAAAATGAATGGGATGCTCAACCTGGACACATTGAGAGTGAAAGAAAACATCCTGGAAGATAAGTACTCAATAAATACTATGTGGAGAATTACATCCATTCTGCATGGTGTCAAAGGCTATATCAAAGAATACAGCCATTGGGGAGAAGGAATTTGACTCAACCTAAGGTAGCAGGCCCAGTCCTGAAAGTTCCCAGTCTATTACAGGTTTGCATAAAGGGTCAATGAGTTTTTCCTCTCTAGGGATATTACAGCCATCACGAGGACATGACAGCAGTGATCAGAGCAGAATGCACTGGGGCTCCTTCCTAACATGAAGCAGCAGAATTTGGTTATTTCTTCCCCGAACTGTCCTCCTTCACTGAACTGGATGTGATATGTCCTTCCTGTGGCCCAATGTGTTAATACTTCATTTTTAGCACTTACTGCATGAAACCTCAAGTTTTGTCTTGACAGAACTAATACTTTGGGTATTTTTAGCTCACCAGGACAAGACGTTTGTGTCATAATTATTGGTATCCACCCCATCAGAATCCTTCAATACTTCAGTGACAAAGTTTGAAATGAATTTTCAAGCAATCCCTGACAGAGTGCCTTCAAGGCCAGGGGTCTGCAAGGTCAGAACACAGCTATAATTTGGGTCTTGAATGTTCCCAAAGGCCCATGTGTTAAAGACCAGGTCTCCCAGGTGGTGCAACTGAGTGATGGTGGAGACTGAAGGAGGCGGACATAGTGGGAGGCTGGTGGGTCTCTGGAGCTGTGCCTTCGAAGGACATTGTGGGACTGGATGTCTCCCTCTTGCCTCGTTCTTGCTTCTCAGTGAGGAACTGGGCAATTTTGCTCCACTACATACCCTTAGAGTGATGCGCACAAGTCAAAGCCAACAGGGCCAGCAGTCATGCACTGAAACTCCACAGTGTGGGTCAAAATAAATCATTGCTACTTATCTATTCTTCTAGGTATTTTGAGATGATAAGGGAAAGCTACTAGCAAAGACACAATTTTGAGCCTATTTTCTGGAGTGCCATGGAATGTAGATATTCCAATGGAAGATGGTTTTAAAACAGGACAGATATGAAGACCAGAGTCAAATGGTTCATTTTGCAAAATGTTGTCAAATAACCCTCTTTAGATCACAGACTTAACAAGATCACACAATCTAAACTGGCCAAATTAATGAATTTTTTTTTTAAAAAGCAGATCACGAGTATATTTACTAAAACAAAAAATGGATTGCTTTCAAATCACACACACACACACACACACACACACACACACACATTTAATTTTGGTTAGGGACAGAGAAAAGACTGGGCTAAGAGCCAATAAAGTTCAGTTTTTTTCCCTCTGTTCCTAAATTATTGTGATCCCTACTTTTCTCTGGGTGTCTGGACCCCTGGCTGCAAATGGAAATTGATTGGAATAACTGATGCCCGTTTAATGATGGCATACATCTCTTTCTTGAGAGTTCTGCTTGATGAAACTAGTTCCTCTGCCCTCATTACAAGATACAATGAACTCAAGCACCCACAGAAGCTGGAGATATCAACTAGGAATCTCATTTAAACCTGTTGTATGTTAAAGGGGATAATGACAAGATAGTGTGGAGACACAGGAAAGCTATGAGGATGATAGTTGGTCTGAAAACTATATCCCAACAGATTAGCCAAAGCTATGAATGACAGGAGTAACCCAATATGATAGCACTGCTTTGATGCCAGCTGCTTGGCTTTGAGTCCTGCCTTTGTCAATTACCAGCTGAGGACACCAGCACCAACTGCACTTACCCCTTGTAAGGTGCCAGTCATACTTTTATGAGCTCATAGGCTCATTGTGGGCAGTAAATATCATATTATATGGAATCTATTTTAGCATCATACTTGAAACCTGCTAAATGTTTACTGCATTTAAACTATTACCCAGTACCACTTTCAAATACCTGTAGAATTATTGGGAGAGAAGCAGACTGTAACTAGCGGGGAAAAGTCATAGAAGAGAGGCATTTTAGCACATCCTTCATTAAGTGGAACGTTTAATGAATGGGAGTTAATGAGTAAACTGATGATCTAGGTTTTGAGTGGTAGTTAGCAGACTGTCATCGGGATATTTAAGATGCTGGAGAATTATTGGCAAAAGCAGAACCTGCAGAGAAGGGAGTTAGACTAGAAGACCTCAGAAGCTCCTGAGGTCTTATGAATAAGATTTGGGACCATGCAGAGTGGAGCAGAGGGCAGATGGGAGCAAGCTGTTCAGGTCTTTTGTCCTGCAACTCTGCTTCAACCATGTCTAACCTTAACCCTAAGAGCTAAGAGGCCCACATGAGTGACATGCATCTGGAGGAATCTGGAATCAGGTGCAAATCCACCTTCATCTCAGCCTTCATCTCAGGAACATCATTAAATGAACTTCGCGAGAGTCATTTCCCTTTCTTTTGCTAAAACAGAGATGGTAGTTCCTCATCTTGGGGTGATTTGATAGACTAAATGGATTGTTTGTACAATATCTGGCATACAGTAGAATCTCAGAAAATGGTCCTTCTTCCTTTCTCTTTCCCTGGCAAAGAAGACAGACTACGCTTTTCAATGCCAAGCACGAAAAGATGGCAGCAGAGCCCCAGGGCAGGGCCAGGTGGAGGGGCCACAGCGGCCCACAGATGAGAACAAGCTGTACACCCTGGAAGGGCCGCGAACCTCAGGAAGACCAGCCTGGCTGTAAAAGTGGGTATGTTATGAAAACAGTAAGAAAACCAACAAGGGTGATAAGAGGATGAGGGGTCCTGGGATTTTTAACAAGATACCGGATCATTGCACCTTTGCCTTGGCCCATGGAAGACAGAAACCATCAGACAGGGTGAGGGTTCTTCTGATGCAGTCTCTTCATGAGTTAAAATTGTCACAATTTAAACCCCCTGAAGTTCCAAACTGAACTTACCTGAAAAACAAACAGGAACAGTCTTGAAATTGAGACGATTTATCAAGAGACTAATTATCTTTTAAGCTAGTCTGGAATGGTAATGAGTCCTCCGTACAGGAAAGCAGACCTGTGATGGATATCTCTACACAGAGCACTCAGACAGACTCCCCAGCACAGTTTTCCTTTGGGGTTACGTCCTCCAGCAACCCATATGTGAATTGAACAGAGAGAGAGAGAGAGAGAGAGAGAGAGAGAGAGAGAGAGAGAGAGAGAGAGAGAGGCTAACATACAAAGAGACAGGCACTTTTCAAAAGCAGTAATTATCTCTAAAATTTAAAATCTTGACTGCCTTTTGAATATTTAAAATGGAAGAAGGATGGCTCACTTAAATGTATGAAATCATTCAAAAAAGGTAGGTACTAATAAACGATTCATCACTAATCAGGAAAGGCCTCAATCTAAGGGAAGTGCAGTGCAGAATTTGGGGCCTAATCATTGCAAGTAAAAACTGCTGCTATTACTCTATGAAACTGAATCCTGGGTCTATTTCAAATGGTCTTAGGATTTTCTGAATTTTCCTGGTGAGTAGGCATTGGATTAAATTTTGATTTTACTTTTACAGCAATCCTGTGACACAGATACCACTGTGAAGCATCTGTGTCTCAGCGAGGTTATGTAGCTTATTCTTGGTCACATACTCTGTACGCAGTGCAGTTGGCGCATAGGGGCCTGAGCTGGGAGCAGGTGAAGCATGCTGAACACTCTCAGAGGAAAACTATAAGGGGATGAAAAAGGAAGGCTCAGTTATCAAGATTGGAGTAATATTGAATGCTGTGACTTAAAAATCAAGAATAGTAAAAAAAACTGGGAGGTGAGATAAGGGCAGATGTTTTCAGTCAAGACTGGATCCAGCTGCACCTCCACGCCTTGACCTCACTCGTGCACCTCATTCAGGTCCTGCTGCCTCCAAGACTGAATAACAGCCCCAAGCCTCAGGCATGTTGGCCTGAACATTTTAGAAGGTGTTTGTAGGCAAAGCATCCTCAAAGATCAAGAGTAGCAGCAAGTCTCAACAGTTTGAGCTGAGGTGTTGGCCCCTCATTATGCTTATAGAGGATAAAATTGCATTGCTATCAGGGGTCCACTCCAAATTCTCATGGTTTTCTCTCACTGAAGGAGGCTAAGGAAGGCTGAGAAGATATCCATGTGTCTTCCAGAGCAGGGCGCAGGGTTCCCTATCCCTCTGGTTGCTCCACAAAGCGGTCATCATAGTATGGCTGAAGCCACATCCTCCAAGAAAACTAACCATGGAGAGACAACGTTAAGTTGTGAAAATCAAAGGGTGAAGACAGCCATTTCTGACACACAAGAGGCCTTGGGAACAGTAAATAAAAGTTTTCTTCACTTATGGAAAAGAAAAATACAAGAATGACTCCATGCTCATTCACAAACCCTGCTTCAGAAGCACATAGAATTAGATCAGCCGCTGTTCACTGCATCCTGTGAAGCTGTTGACATCAACCTCCTACCCCAATGCCTTACACGAGGATTTTGAGAGGCAGAGGGAAAAAGGAGACACATAGAAACCTGTAATTGGTCTACCACGAGAAACAGCAATTCTGGTCCATTTCACACTTTTTTTCCTCCTCTTCAAACTCTTCTCTCGCGTGCTCGTTCCTTACTTAACATCCTGATGTACCAAGTGCTCTGCCTCAGTAGAAACCTTAGCCTTACAGACTAGGGAAACAATGATTTATCTCAGCAACAATAGCAGAATCCTACAGTTGAGGACGAATTATGCCAAATAACAACAACAACAACAATAATAATAATAATATACTAATAATAATGAAATTTTATCTCCATGTCTAGTAGACGTGAATTACTCATAAGCACTTAGAAATTATAATTGCTTTCTTTTTTTGTAAATTAAATAAACTGCCAGTAGTAAGTGAGCATCATTTTACAAAACACCTTGTCTTACTTTCCACTGAGTGATTTAATGCTCCCTCCCATAAACCATTTATATTGATCTCTTCTTCATCAGCCCTCCTGGCATTTCAGCCCATATTGCAAAGAATTCCACTGCTGAATCACCAGGAAGGAAACCAAACTCAGTGTTAAAAAAATAAATAAATAAAACAACACTGATAAGTATCCCCCTAAAAGAGCACTGTACTTATTTTTAATAGCACTTTCCTCTTAATTATAATACAGCACCAGGTTTTCTTTCATTCTTCTGAACTTTCATAATGATACTATCAAACAGTAACAAATATAAATTTGGGCAGGCTGAAATATGCAATTGAATTATAAGCTGTAATTTCCATATCATTGAAGGGGGAAAAAAATCAAATGATTAAGCTCCAGTGCAGAAGGACCAATCTTGAATTAAATTTTACTCATCTAAAGTTAGATTTTTTTTCAGCAATATCAAGAGTGGTTTAAAGTTAATAGTAAAATCTTTACTGTCATATTAAAATTCCATATCCCAAAGTGTTTACTGAAGATCAAAATGATAGTCTTTATTTGCGAATTAAAAATGTCTTGTTCTTCTTCAAAAACCTCTTGAAAAAATAGACAGTGATATTACAGCACTCTCGCTAATATATTTCTTCTTTATTCACTCCGTTCCCTTTGGAGTCAAAAATGAAGTCTTCCTGCCAGGAAAAAAAAAAAAAAAAAAAAAAAAAAAAAAAGAAAGAAAAAGAAAGAAAAGAAATCCAGCAAATCCTCCCCTATCACTGGCTCAGAAAGAGCTGACCTTGTTCATTATGGTCTGCCCAGCCCCCGCCCTGGCTTCTGCTCCTTCTCTTAAGTTACAAGATTTCCCTACTTTCTAGCAAAGTTCAAGGTGAGAAAAAGATACTGAAGGTAAGGAGATCCACCACTAGAAAGACGCTAATCCTGACAAACTGCTGGGGCAGGAGCCTGAACCACAGTGAGCCTGAATCCCGTGTCTCCAGAGCGGTCCAGACAAGGATTGGTGCTAACAAAACCGCTTTTCATGGTGCCCTTAAAAGCAGATGGACTCCATGCGCGAAGTTGGAGAAGGGCGCCATTGCCCTCTAGTGGCCAGAAGTGCGATCTTCTCGAAGGAGTCCATTTCCAGAGCTGCACAAGACTCGCAATGTCAGGGTAAAATTATAGCAGGAAGACGTTTAATTATCCTCCTCGAGTGTTTTTTTTTTAAGTCCTTCCTGCTCATTGAGGAGGTTGTAGACGGCTATCACAGTAATCCTGACGGAACAGCTCACTCCTACTCTTTTGCGGGCATTAGGATATATCCAAGTTTCTCCACCTTTTTCTTTTTAATAGACCTGTTGATATTTTTCTTTCCTAAGCAGTTAAGCCACAAATTACACAGGCCAAATATAGGTATGTATTTCGGAAGTATCAACCTTACATCAGAAAGTTTGACAACTTGCCATCCTGAGTGAACAAAGAATGGGAGTTCTTAACATATTGGGTAAGATATTTTGCAAAACAAGGACCAATTTCATAAGGGAGAAATCCATCCCAAATACATTTCAATCCCTTAAATCACCGGCTAGTCAAGATACACAATGATTAAACATCCTAAGAAGAAAAAGACAGGAGATCTATTCATTCTGCAAATTTGATGGCACAGGAAAAAGGTTTCCTACCTGCTTTCAACTCTATAAAGCATTGTTTTGTTATTACTTAGTGATAGGACATACTATGATCAAAAGGAAAGTATCAATATGGAATGTAAAAAGTGAAATCATTGCGATTGTCAAATCTCTACCTACATAAATGTATTGAGAATAAAGACTAAAGTCAGTTGTAGATCTTGTTTCGATGTTTCTCACAAACAGATTAAATATAACAGATCAAGGTTTATATGAACCATAAGATTCCAAAGTCACTGGTATTCACAGGCAAGATCTCAAGACACGCCATGCTCCTGGGAGTGTAACTGTGCCATTGTAAATCAGGCCATGAGGTCAAAGTCACTGCGTTTCCCAGATGAGGAACCCCAAACCAGAATCCTGACAAAGCAGCCATGTAATTCTATTCAAATGAAAGAAAAACCATGAATTATGAAGACATGTGCAGCAAAGGAGCATGAAATTGATCCCCACCCCTCCCCATTCATGGCAGGGCTCTTCAAGTCTCCCTCTTCCTCCCACAAATACGCAACTGAACCCAGACATCTGAAGCCACTAGAGCAAAGGAAAAATACGAGTTCTGGACCATATAAAACACAGCATAACTTCTTAATGTTTTTTTTTCAAATTAGCAAAAAGCTGGCACCTGATAATTGAAAATAGAATTTAGGTTTCTAGTAATTTTACTGCCTAGTGTTCTGATAAGAATGCTAAACATAATGAAAGTTCTGAAGTGCTATCAAGATGGTCCACTGCCTCAATTAGAACTATTTTTAAAGTTCATTTTCCTAAGAAGCAATAAATTCAGTTAGAATAAATCTATGTGCCTGGCCCTTGCCAGATTATCCCAACTCAATCCCGTTTTGTGCATTTTTATTTCTCTGCCCCAAGGTGGAAAAGGTTGGTTTTTTTCTCTCCTTCCCCCAAATATAATACATGCAACTGTAAAATAAGGACTAAAATATGGATAATAAAGATTATTATTAATTATAAAGTGTGGCTGCAAAAGCAGTTTTAGCGTATTAATTTGCAATGACTGGAAAAAGCCAGATGTAAAGCTCATTGTCACTCAGGCAAAGTTTCCTGGCCTCTCAGGCCTCCTCAGCCCAGTCCTCACTGAAAACTGCTCACATTCCTTTGTATTAGGCAGGATTTCAGTTTTGCAGGGAAGGTCGAATTCCAGGGCCTACCCAATATGAAAACTTGGACTCAGAGCTTGCATTTAAGAAACTTTTTGTGGGCTATAGCTGTAGAGTCCCCCTGGAACCGGCCAATACCCATGTCCCTTTGTTTTGCAACTTTTATTCCTTTGTTCTATTGGAAGATGACCTGGCTCCCTGCAGCTGGGCTTGAGCAGTGACATCTGTGTTCTGGTGTCTGCACCTTCGGATTGGAGGGGGAAGTAATTCCGAGATTAATGAAATGAAGGTCAGTCCTTTCTTTATTTCTCTCCTGTACTGTAGGGCTCTAGCGCAGAGCCCAGCCTGGCAAATCTGCTGATGTCAGAGCAGGACCCTGGCTCCTGAGAACACATCTGCGCCCCCATACCCGGGAAATCCAGACATCCCGCAAAATCATCGATGTCTGCGGCAAGCTCAAGTGATAAGGAAATTGATCCAGCCTCTGGCCAGATTAATTATCGTAACCTCCCTGTGATTAAACCGAAAACTTATTCCCTATCTCATATTAAGCCAAAAAAAAAAAAAAAAAAAAAAAAGATCAGAAGAAAACAAGAAAAGATTTTCCAGTCATAGGAACAATATTTCTCCTGGAGGCAATGAAAAGAAAGACTTCAGGCAAATCTATACAGTGTGACAATAAGATTTCAGGACCCCCTCGCCCACCCCCCGCACACCCTTAGGGACAACCTATCGCCTGCAGGAATAGCATTATTCAATTTCTTCCTAGCAGTGCGATGGCCCATGAAATTCCTGCTGCATTATTAGCAAAAGCAACAGGGCTTCTTCTAACATCTAGAAAACCTTTCACCCAGGAGAGCCAGGAACACGGATCCCCTGGCGCAAGAAAGCAGGCCCTTGCCAAGAAAGAGATGAGGAAGCTGGACCCGCGGGCCTCCTAGACCTCTATTTCTCTAGGGACTCTGCTTCCCAGCCTAAGGCAGCCCTTCTGAAGCTCCACTGGGTTGGGGCGAGGGGAAAAGGGGTGCTCTCCTCTCCGAGGTCTCTTTCCAGCTGGCTTCTCCGCACTCCCTTCCTCGCGGCCAGCGTTCTCGCGGCAAAGCGCAGGGAGGGAGGGAGGCCGCGCGTGCTGCCAGCAGGGGAGGCTCGGCGCGCCCCGAGATCAGATGCAGGTTTGAGGAAGGTTTGGTTCGCAAAGTTCACGTTCAGCCTGGCCAGCAGCGCCAAGCCCAAGCTCAAGCCCAGCCCGAGTCTCAGCGGTTTGGAGACCTCCCCCTAGGCTGCTGGGAGCTTACAGACGGTCCGGGAGCTCCCGGAGACACTTCGGCTGGAGACCAGGAGCGCGCACCGCAGCAGGCAGCCGCAGTCCGCGGAGCCAGACCCCCACTACTAAAGTGCTCCACGTCGCTCTCTAACACTGCCTCCTACACCTTTTTCTGGTTTTCCCCTGCAATCTCCATCCCGAGCCCCGGGGAACCATCCTCAAAGACCCGCGGACGCCCGCAGAGAGCGGTCTTGTCGCTGCTTTCCGAAAGAGGCGCAGCGCGGGCGGGCTGGCACCGAGCTGGGAACGACTTTCCCCGGAGACGCGACCGAGGGCAGCGGCGCTTCAGCCCTGCAGTCTCTTCTCCCAGCCGGGGGCGAGCCCTCGGTGCCAGGGCCTAGGCGCAGACCCGGGAGCGGATCGGAGCCAAGGAGAGTGCTGAGCGCACATCTGGCATCTCTGCCCCCTGGGCTGTCTGCGCCCACAGCTGGTCCATTCTCCGTTTTGATTTTTAAACAAATCTTTTAAAAACACCCCACTTCGCACTAGTGAAGGCTTCTCCAGTTAGCCACCAACCTCCCTCCTCCCCAGACAATCTCTTTGAGGAAATCGCCCTCGTCTCTGCCGCGCGCACACTCCGAGAAGCCCCATCCTGGAGAGAGGAAGGGACTGGCGGAGCGCCCTACCTGGGGCCCTTGCGGGTGGACGCGACCTCCGGGCCGTCGGCCCCCGGCGCTGGGCGAGCGCAGCGGTGTCAGCCCCGACCCCAGTCTGGGTCCCATTCACAAGTCTGCGGAGGCTGCGAGCGGCCCCCGCGGCATCTGCTCCCCGGCCCGCGTCGCTCCCCTCTGCCGGCCGCGGCCACGGAAATGAGCCGCCGAGCGCGCTAGTGGCAGAAACGAGAAACCGGGGGGAGGTGGCGGGCGGGTAGGGGGGAGGAGGAGGAGGGAGGCCGCCGCTGGGAGGGAAGGAAAGGGCGGGGGGCGGAGAGCAGCCGAGGCTCCGAGACGCCGAGAGCCGGCCGCGCGGTGGCTGCGGGGGCCGACCCTGTCCCCGCCCCTCTCCTGGGGGTCCGAGCCGGGCCACCCGGGACCCGCGGCCGCCCCTCCCGCCCCAGGTCGCGGCGCTCCGACTCCCTCGTGGCTCAGATTCTAGAGCGACTGAAGTTGGGCTCCAGGGACGCGAGCCAATCAGGCAGGGTGACGGAGGGATGCTGGACAGGGGTTCGGAGCCCCTATGTCCCTCGCCCCCACCCCACAAGTCCGCTGATCAGGCCGGGTCTTTGACTGGCCAGTCGGGGGTGGGTTGCAGGAGGCATCGCCCAAGTGCACGAAGCAATCGGGAATTAGGGAGCACGTTCGGGTCTTCCCCACTGTCCCACCCTAACCCTCCAAAAATCCCGGCATGGCAGTGACTCCTGCCCAGCCCCCACCCCTCAGCCTCCACGCCCCATCCTTTGCCAAGTCTGTGCTGAAACCAAGGGGAAGGGGCTGCCGTCTTGGGAAGAACTGACTCTGCTCTCTCCCGGTTCTCCTCTTTGCCCCACTGAACGCCTCCGAGGGGGGCGCGGAGGGGGCTCGGCCAGGGTCAGCCGCGCCCGCCACCCCAGGGTTCTCAGATCCCTGTACCAGCACAACACCAAGGGCCCACAAGTACTGTCACTTGTTGCCTCTCCCATGCGTCCTCCTCAGACCTCCTAAGTCTCCTTGGAGCAAGCGATTCCGCGGGAGGGAGGTCCTGCGGGGCAAGTTAGGGTGCGCGTCCTCCCGGTCCTCCCGCTCACCCCTCACTGAGAAGGACCCACTTCGGGAAGGAGACTGAGCCTGATTCCGGTCCTCCCTCCGGGAGTCTCCGGGAGAAAAGGCTGGCGGGATCTTGGGAGTCCAGCCAGGGACTGGGCGGGGCGTTTGCGGTGGGGACCCGGGAGGACCCCTCACTCTGAGCAAAGCAGGGCTGCCTACGGGGAGTCCTGACTAGGACGGGTTTACGGGTTTATGGGGTGACGGAGGAGGAGAGATAGAGGGAAGGTGCAGATGCAGATGGGGTGAGACGGAAACGAGGGAGGGAGGGCGAGGCTGGGGAGAGGAGGAGGAGCAGTGGCAGACGCGGGGTGAGGAAGAAGGGCTGGGACGAGCCAGAGGGGAAGATGGGGCGGGGAGCGTGAGGGGCCCCGGAAAACAAAGCCAGGGAGGAAAAGAAGGTCTTGGACCAAGAGCGCGTGGGTTATGGACTCGTGTCCCAAGAGGTAGGGGATAGGAGGCTGCCAAAATCCACCCTCCAGCTCTTGACCCCCTGAGGTCCCAGTATACACGGACGGAGCTGGAGGCTGGAGGCTGGAGGCTGGGTACTGGGTACTGCAGGGGACCTGCTCTCCGGCCGGTGTTTTTGAAAGCTCCCTGGTACTGGGTGCCTGCACCAAGGTCTGAATCCTTCACCTAAAGGACGCCTCTGTTGCTAGGTGGAGGCAGCTCTGAGTTTCAAGCCACCCGGGTCCCTTACTCTTAGGTTTACTTCCCTGTCTCGCTGTCCAAGGGGACTAGACTCCGCTCTTCCGCACTCCACAAACACCCAGGAGTGAAGTTAAGCTGCCCTCCACCTCTTGTCTGCTCCCTCTGGTTCGGAACTGAGCCCTTTGCACAGGTCTGCCATCTCTTTCCTCTCAGTTCCTTTGGCTGTTTTTATAGGCCGCTGTGGTCTGCCCTAAGCCTTAAAACTGAGTACATTCCAAATGACCACATGGTGCTCTGATTTTCACTTAAATGAGAAATATCACTGAAGAGGAGTGAAAGGGTGCCTGACTTCAGTTTTCCTCTTGTTTAGCTCCAAATTGCTGGCTGGATTTTTCCAGTTTTTTTTTTTTTTCTATGTGAGCATAAAGGAAACAGGAAATACATAGTCATCATAAACCTACTTATCCTATCAAGATGCAATCTGTCTGCGATGTGACAAACACCTCTTGACCCATGAGGAAAGTTTGGAGCCTTAGCTCAGGATGGTGCACTAGTGATTTGCCATTAGCTAGAAACTGCCCTCTGCTTTCTCGTTCAGAATACATCAAATGACAGCAGTTGGTTTTTACACAGTCCCTTTCATGAACAGTAGCATTGGTGAATATTAAAAAGTAAGTTTAAAAATTCTGAGTAAGTTTCCACTGACACTGTACCCTTGAATCACAGAAACCTAATATATAACAGCAGTCAATATTTTTTTTTCAAAATCCAGCTCTTTGGTGCCTAAGATTCTGCTCAGCAGAACAGAAAATGTAGGTCCCCAGAAACACATGTCTCTGAATGTTCACAGGAGCATTTCTCATAATTGTCAAACTGTGGAGATAATCCAAATGCCCATCAACTGATGAATGGGTAAATGAAAAAAGTGTATATCCATTTCCATGGAATATTAGTCAGCAATTAAAAGGAATTAGGAATTAAAAGGAATGGAATAGTATTTAGTTCATGAGCTTCAAAAACACGCTAAAATCCAGATGCAAGACATATATTGCATAATTTTATTGTCTTGGTTACTTTCTGGTTGCTGGGACAACACTCACAAGTTTGAAAGGAGGAAAGATTTATTTTAGAGGTTTCAGACCATAGTTAGCTTGCTCCAAGGTAGGGTGGCATGGCAGAAGGGCATAACAGAAGAGCAATAATCCATGGCAGGGCAGACAAGATGCAACAATAGCAAACCTCCCTTCCCTTCTTTATTCCATTCAGGCTACAAAGCTATTAGTTGCAGCCACCCACACCAAGTGTAGTCAATCTGTGTTCAGTAAATCCATTGAACCACACCCAGAACTATACTAACTATGAGTGGACTAATCTAGTTATCACACACCCACACACATCCACAATTCATATGGACACACCACAGATCCACTCCGGAAAGCCGCACCCTATGAGAACATAAAGCTTTGGGGAGACATCTTGATATAACTCATAACATCCATTAATAGAAATGTTCAGAAAAGGCAAATTTGTCAAGACACAAAACAGATGCACTGTTGCCCAGAGGTTAAGGGTATAAACATAAATTGACAAGAAAATGAGACATGAGGGAACTCTGATAAGTTATGGAAATGGTCTAAAGCTGGAAGGCTGGTGATAACTCTACAAATGGGTAAATTACTGAAAATAGTTGAATCGTAACTAAAAAGGCAAAAAAATTAATTTAATTTTTTTTTAATTCTCAAAGTGTCTGTGACCTACAGCAAACCCCTAAAGAGAAACTTTTTTGCAAGGTAATTTTCAAGAGGAAAAAAACAATAAAAAGACTCCAAAAAAGAAAAAAAAGAAGTCTAGTTCTTATGGGAAGACAACCATACTTCTTTTCAGCAAGTTCTATTTTGGCATATGCTTTGGAGAGTCTTCTAAGTGTTACAGCAAGTTAATTTCCCCCTTTCATTCTTCTAAGTGATTAATTCCTGGGAACTAGTGTTAGGCATTCCAGTTCGTGACATTTTAAACACACCTACACATAGACACAGCACAAAGTGCGCATTTCAGAGGGGATTTTTTTATAACTATGTTAGGATCTGTCTCAGAAATCCATATCAAGCATTTGGGTGGAGTATCTTGTGATTACAGTTTAGATTTTAAAAGGAAAAGAAAAGAATAGAATTTTTTTTTTTTTAAAAACCCACTGACAGTTTAAATTGAAAGATTCAGTTCCGCCAGACAGCCAAAAGTTGGGGTGTTTATGTTAACTTACCTCACCTTTCAGTCACTGCCTTGTACTTCAAGGGAGGAAGTCAGGGTTCATGGCTGCTCTGGAGTCAGGATAAATCAAACACCTTAGTTTCTTGCCTGTTCCAATCCAGACAGAGGTGAGGCTGAAATGAGCCTTTTTTTGTCTTTGTCCTTGTCAGCAGGCGGCTGATAATTTCCTGTTCATTCCTTCATCAAAGGTACCAGGCTGCTCGCCCTTTGATGTGGCTCTCACAGACTCTGGAGATAGCCTGGCCCTGGGGGTGCTTTTCCTTGTTTCCACTTAGAAGCTCCAGGCTTCCCAGGCTGTCTCAAAACTTCCTGATATAGAGTCAGCCTTTATAAACAGTGCAAAAAGTGAGGTACATTCAAGCAGGATTTGGTTTTCCTCAGACTGCTGTGTATTCTAGCTGTCCCAGCCCCTGACAAAGGAGAACTTGGAGAAAGATGGGGTGGGAGGACCAAGTCTAAACAAACACTCTATGTGGAGACTTCCATAGTTGGATACCTTAAAAAAGTGAGAAGTCACATGCCTCTGATTTGTGTCTGAGTTCCAGGCCTCTGATTTGTGTCTGAGTTCCAGCTCTGCCACTTACCAGCTGTATGACTTTAGGTGATGCTTTATCTCTGTGATACGTGTTTTCCAAACCTGTAAAATGGGACTAATAGTTATCTGTGCTGGAATTGTTACAAAGATTCAATATGCCCAGGTACCTAATGCACTAACAGCTCTGCTTGGAGCATAGAGTCAATAAATGAAAGTTATTAATTAAGAGATCTGATTATCATACTTTAAATGATTTGAGCAAGGTAAAGACTCGTATTACAATTATGGATTGCAGTAATTATGGCGATTAACCTTATCTTCCATGGTGTTAGTAATAAAACTTTTTTCCAAGTATATTATGGTGATTCACAATTTACTCACTCTGCAAGGGTTGTTTTGGGTCCTATACAATAAGCTGAGCCAGGCTTGCAAGCAGAGGGTTTCTGTCCACGTTCTAACGCAAACTGATATAATCACTTCAGGTAGGCCTTCTGCTTTCTCTGAACCTCATGTCCCCCAGCTATAAATAAGAGCTTATCCGCAATGGATTCTGGAGAGGACCCTTCTAGAGTTTGAAGTTGTAACTGAATTCTTATTCTTCATTACAGTGAAGACATTTGGCCTGGTTTGAGGACAGAAGCTTGTAACTCTAGCATTCTGGGAGATTGAGGCAAGATGATTGCACATTTGAACCTAGCAAAATTAACACAGACTCTGGATTGGCAAAATTAACTATTTACTAGAACTGTCTGAAAATACTCTTTTTTAAAAAACTTAGGGACGTAAATGTGTGTGGAAGCCCTGAATTCACCCCAGTACCATAAATTAAACCAATTAACCAATTTGTCAACCAATCTCTGACTTACATTTCCGCTGTCTGCCGTTAGAGCAATCAGTGGATCTGCTCAGGCTAACCCCACTCTGCTCTGAAACATCATTACTCTTCTCAGTAGCATTTCTTTGCCTTTCTCCTTACACCAAGGGTAAGAATGCTGTCTTTTCTGGTCTCTATATCTACATTCCCAACAACTTGCTGAATGCCTGACACATCAAATAGCAGTCCAATGAATCTTTTGAATAAGTCACTAAATATTTTTAGTGGATTAGAGCCAGGATGTAGGTCAAAAATTGCCACACTACTAAGCTGTTATAAATGATGCCAGCATTCAATATCTTAACATAACACTTATTTACTCCAAAAGATCTGTGAGTGGGCTGAGGTTGCCTCGTCTACACTGGACTCACCAGTGGCATCTTTGTTTGTCTTCCCATTTCTCATCCACCCTGTTACTAGCTTGGGCATCTTCTGATGGTGACAGAGATTGCAGAAGAGGACAAACAACACTTACCTTTGAGTCTTAGGCACAGAAATGAAACTCTGTCTTTCAGCTTATTCTGTTGGTTAAATCATGTCACCTGCACAAATATGAAGTCAAGAGTTAGAGAATATCTGATTTTTCAGAGAGAGAGAGAGAAAGAAACTTCAGAGTTGCACATCAAAGAATGTGGATACAGGGAAGTGTAAAATATTGGTCACTAATACAGTTTTCCCAGACAAAAACATGTTTTATCACCCCCCTCCTCTGAATCATCTTGGTTTACAAGACCCACAGGTTGTATCCTATAGTCTTAAATAAAGTTATCTAAAATAAGGTAAGTCAATGAGAAGACAATTTAATATTACACCAAATCACTGTACCTATGCTTTTCCTTTACATTAAGGTTAAAATTGTGACTCAAAAGACAAGCAGAAGTAACAATGCAATGATAATAAAAATAATAACCAATAACTTTTGTTCAGTCTCTTTTACATGGCAAAATCATTTATAAATAAAACTAACAATCCTGAAACTTTCCTTCAAATTATGTATGTTGTTCTAATTTCACAGATGAGAGAATTGAGCAAAGAAATTATATGCAGTGTCAAGTCTACTACAATAGATAAGCATTGGAGCTGGGATTCCAGTCCGGGGGTATTTGATGCACAGATTGCTGAAGAGTTTGTTCAGTGGGCTTTAGTCTTTATATATTTACAGAGAAAAGATCTTTCTTGTATACACTCAGGGAAAATGTATAGGATCCCGAGCACTCTGTCTGACACACAGTGGGAGCACAGTAAATTTCATTAAAATAGTAAGACAAAAATCTAAAAAGAAAGCAAAAAGGACAATGGAGGCAGGAAAGAAAAGAAATACTGAGAAGGCATAAGGAAGAAGATACACAAGCATATCGCTTTATTTGGAAGCCATTCTTTTCCACTGGGGAGGTATCTGTGCTGTCTTTGGGCCATGCATCTCCTGTCTGTAAAGAGAATGCCTTTTTTCCATTGGACTATAGCCTGCACACTTTTTGTCACCATGGACCAGTTTTGTGCATGAACGTTTTTTTCATGGACAGGGAGAGGTATTTTGAATGTAAGGGGTGAAGTAAGAGTATGGAGGGTAGGAAGGAATGCTCTCAGGATTAGAATCTCATAAGAAGCACACAGCCAAGATTGCTCCATGTGCAGTTCACAGTGAGATTCATACTTCTACAGGAATCTAACACCAACCTTGGTCTGGCAGGAAGCAGAGCTCGCATCACACTGTTGAGTGATCATTCAGAAGTAGTTGTAAATGCAGATTGTTAGGGCATATGTCTAGATGCCCCCTGAAAGCCTCATGTGGCCATAGGTGGGACATTTTCAGAGCTGGCTGGATCTAGGTATGTGTGCTGGGATTGATGCATGGTACAAAGCTAGAATCAACTGCATGAGGATTAAGGATGTGAGTGTTACCTGCCTCAAGTAGCCTAGATAAAGTATAAGGGATAGAAAGAGCTGTGGTTGTCCCTTGTTTTGCTGGCTTCTGCATAATATGACTGTTTCTCCTCTGTGATGCCACAATGCCTTGGAGTCAGTTGATTATGGCTGAAAGCTCTATAAACTGTGAGCTAAATAAACATTTCCTCTTTTAACTTTTGATATCATGTATTTCATCTCAGCAACAAGAAAAGTAACTAAGATCAACATAAAACTTTTCTGACTTGCCTGCCAATCATACTCACCTCCTGCTGTGAAGCCCACTGCCTAACAGGCTGGGACTGGTACTGGTCCATGGTCCAGGGTCTAGAGAATGTGCAACATGAACTGACTCTTGTCCAACTTGCTGGCCTTCTAGTCTCCCCCATGCTGACTCAAATTGCACTCTTCTTTTAACTATTGTTCAAATGCAAGTGTGCTCCACATGCTAAACCTTTTCACTTGCTGTTCCTATGCCTAGAGCATTTTTTCTAATGCCTTATGGCTTTGCTTTGCCTATTGAATGAGAATTCCCCGTGCTCTCTCATCAGTGGAAGTACCCTCTCTACACCTCAGTGCCTTTTGACCATATCTTTTACCATTCTAGACTACTTTATCTTGTCCTATAACACAAATACCACTGCTAGTTGCATTGATTATTTACTATTTATTTATTTATACTGATTTTCTTGTCTCACTAAGACCCAAGCTGCTGGGGGCAAAAATGCATGTTCTTTCTTCTTCACTCCTATAACTTGAACATCTCACACAATGCTGGGCATATGGTAAGCAGCCAGTAAATATTTGTAGAATGAATATATGAATAGTAAATACAAGAATAAAGCTAACTAAATGAATGAGTCCCTAAACCAAAAGCAGATGGATCATCTGCTTGAATCTAAACATGGTGCAAGTGTCCCTTGTTTACATAGTGAATTTGATGATGCCAATTATTCACATTACAAAAAATGAATCTTTGATTTACCGAAGGTTCACTTGGAAGCTAGTTAAAATAGCTACTTCCTTTAGCGTTTAAAAATATAATCCAATTTATAAAATGATGGTATACAGACAAATCTCCTAGAGCATATAAATATCCTAAAATGAAGTATACAGGTATGCATAATGGCAATTCTGCTGCTTTTGATTCCAGTTTGCTTGGTGTGTAGACAGAGAGACTGGCATATTGAAACATCTCACAGAAGGCTATTTCAATGTTCTTATGTGCATACATTTACATTCTTTTTAAAAATTTGTGAATAGGCACATTTAAATGTGTTTGCTCTCCAGGAGAACCATTGGAAATGTATTCAAGACTAGTATTGACTTAGTTTGCAAATAGTCTACAATTTGGACAATAGGATTTAAAAGATCTGTGTTTTCCAATTCTCATGACCTTTAAGTACCAGGATTGGGAAAAGGAAAGCAGAAATCATCTTTCCCCTACAGAGAAACCTTTCTAAGAAACATTTCTTCTTTATTGTCCCCAACTTAGGACAGTCTAATATGATCAGCATGGGATGTATTTCAGTATTTAATCTAACAGTAGTGTGCATTTTCCTCTCCCTATATACCTGCCTCATTGATGGTGAGGGGCTAACAGTGCTGTTTATAACACAAGCTAGGTCAAAACCAGTGTATTTTTATATGTAGGTGGCTCAATAGCTTCCTTCTTGGAAATAATATTCTAAAAATATCTCTGTATTCTGGTTGTTAGCCACCTTCATTCTGAACCTTAATCCATGGTGGATTCCCCATTGTACAGATTATAATTTTAGGCTATGGGGAAAATTAAAGATTTTTGTTTTGTTTTGTGAGTATGTTTGTGTGTATGTGTGAGTGTGGTTTGGAAATAGAACCCAGGGCCTAGTACATCCTAGGCAAGAATGTTTCTTCTTTATCATCCACAATTTATTTTCTCCACAAGACTGTTTCCATCCCTAACATAACATTCTTACTATTTTTCAGTGAATCACTAAGAGATTTTATTCAAATACTTACTACTAATGTATAGAGTATTAAATACATTGTATCAATCAGGTTATATAATGAAGAATATTTGTTCAAAATTAAGTTGACTAATCAGTAAATAATTGAATGTCATTTCATTGCTCAATAATTATAAGGAAATATAACCAGGACTCTAATTTATATAAGGGAGAACATAGGGAGAGGTAAATTAGGATCTCTCTGAAGGTGTTCTTTCAATGGGGTGAATTAAAATATGCGGAAGAGTTAGGATCTGCATAGGGACAGAACACTCCCTATACAAAGAATGGATTGTGTAAGAGTTTTGAGGCAAATTAAACTGTGAGGCATTTGAGAACCTAAAAATGTATCTGTAGAGCTGCAGTTTAATGAATTCTGGGAAAGTACACAGAGACAGATAATCCAGAACTCTGTAGAATAAAAATCCTAAATTGTACCCAGATGCAACAGGCACTATTCAGTTACTGAATAAGTTGTTGTCACTGATATTTTTGTCTTTTTTTGTGGAGGACCACTTGGAAAACTCTCCTGGAAAAAAGAGCAATTGTCTCAATTTTGAATAAATCTGTTCCTATTTCTATGTATTGATAGGAACAGAGGTGATTAGGATTTTTCCTTATCCCTTCAATTGGGGGATATGCAGATATGCCTCAGTGTCCCTATTTTTGCTATGTGTTGCACTCATAGTAGTGGTAGATTGGAATTAACTCTCTGAAATTCCAAAAAACTTTCCCATAAGATTAAAAAAATAAAAATATAAATTTCCAGACCATGAAGAAGACACAGAAGTCCTTCCAATAATTTTGTTGTTGTTTTCAGCAGGAATGATTTCCTTGCATTCGTTGACAAAGAGTTCTATGACTGTGCAAATGTATACGAAGGCATGAATGCATGAGGACTGGTGGCTTAGCCAGGAGAGACAGGCTACAGCTTGGCTTAAGGAGGGACAATAAAAAAGGACAAGGCTTGGCATTTTGGAAATGGAATCAGGTCTTTGTGTTGGATTGATTCCAGCAGGTAAAAGAGAAAAAAAAATGTCAAGGGTTCTTTTCAAGTTATTGAACCAAGCAATTGCATGGATACAGACAGATTATTCACATGGAGAATTCTAGACCATGACGGAATAAGTGAATCTGGGCACATGTGGAGGGTGGGTTTCCTCAGTTTGCCACTTTATGAAACCGTTTTGGATACCTTGGTGCTCTAGCTATCTTCTTTTATCAGGAAGGATGTGTCACATGCTATTTAATTAGCTAAAATCAACAGCATTCATATCTGAGGCAGGAGACATTGGCTCAGGACTTTGGATCTCCCTTTCTCTGTGTCTGAGCCACTTCTTTTTGTTTAAAAAGAGGAGATTTGTCTGAAAAACTTCTGTATGCCAATTTTCTTCCAAAAGCCATTAAGCCCTAACTATGACACCTTTAGGGGTGATTTTTCAAACCTATGTGTAAAAGATACACTTATGCTGATTCTGTATCAGTTAGAGTCCTTTTTTGATGCATAGGTGAAGCAGGATTCAGAGCAAAGTTAATGAGCAGAAGATACACAGAGACATTCAGATTACCCAGGCTCCAGTGCAGAGGGCAGCTATTCTTTTGCATATCTGCTATGGATTAAGAACTGGTGGTCAACATAATGCCAGCTGGATTACATCAGCATGGTACTGAGCATAGATACTCCACCTGAGGAAAGTAGCCAGCATAAATAGAGAGGAGGAGATGGAGAAGGGGGGGGTATATTAATGTGTGCATTAATGTGGTATTGCGTTGAGGCATTGTGGGTTCTTCTATGAGTTGCTGTTTGAGCCATTGGTTCTCCTGGAGAAGCTTTGGTCCTCACATCAAGCATTGCTTCCTGGCTGCAGAGGGAAAGGCATGGCTGCTTGGTCTCCAGGATGAACTCATTACACTGGCTTCCTGGCATGTACCTGATTGTGCTTGTCATTGGAGGAGCCCAGGGCCTCCATGTCACTGAGGATGGCTGTGGTGCTTTGCAGGACAGCCCTGGTCTTTGTTGTGAGTGTGACTTCTTGGCTCCAACATAGAACCCTTATCCCAGCAGCACAGCTCCTTCACCCCGCTGTCATGGACTTTCTGGCTTCCATTGCTGACCTTTGGGCCTTTCTGGCAAGGATCAATAAAAGAGACTGGCAAATCCTTCTTGTGGGCTCTGGATCTCCAGTTGGATTCATGGGAAGCATTGTCATGAGCTCTGGGTTTTCATCAGGACTCATGTGAGACATTGCTTTGGGATTTAGGCCTTGACTAAATATTCTCCGTTTTTGGTGGTGCAGATAGATTTCCTGCATTTTCTTGTGTTAACTCCCAGTGACCATTATAAAAATAATATTATAAATCCATGTCCTGATTCTAATTGCTCTCTGCACAACCCCTAACTACAATAATACCAATGTAGACATCTTTCTTCCATAAGATGTCTATACACTCACACAAACACATATCTTTTCTCTTCCTATCAGGAGAAGAAGAAGAAGAAGTCTATGGCATGGGACATGGGATTGGACATCAGGTCCAAATCTGAGCTACCTATGCTCCTTACTTATACTCACCAAAGCGTTTTCCTTTGTGAGCCTACAGTTTCCACAGTTGTAAAATAGGAATATCATCTACATTTATTTCTAAATTAGAGTAATAATTTATAGTGTCTCAGACAGTACATTGCCGGTGGGATTTTTTTCTCTCTTCTACCTTCTCTTCCTGCCCCTCATTATCTTTTGTCTTTTAAACCTGAGCAAAAGGGTCATGCATTTCAGGAAAGTATTCCCTGACTTTCATTCCTACAGAGAGTCTCATCCATATGTTGATCTTGCCTCTGTGGATTATCTCCTCTTCTGTAAGTACTACCCCATCTGTCTGTCAAGCCAAATAATTATTGATATTTCATTGTTGTGTGTAAAGTACATTGAATATGGTAGATATTCAGTAAGTGCATGCTAACTTTAACTGCCAAAAATGTTTAGAAAAGAAATCCCGGAAGAAGGGTGAAGGAAAAAACTATACATGTCATGCAAGATCCTCAAAAGACAGATTTGGAATAGGATGCAAACAGAAAGTAGAGTAAAAGTTGAATCCATTCATTGGCCCAAATTAGAGTACTAGTTTCCCATTATACTACATCCATCACGGTGGCCCTAGACTCTCTCACAACCATTGGCAGTGGGTTGTATCAATGCCTGTGCTGGTACAATAAAAATAACAGTATTTATTCAATGCTTACACTATCCAGCCATCATTTAGTCTTTAGTGCAAGCAGTCCTTGATTGACTAAGAAATATTTTCAAAAGAAGCAAAATTTATCACGTGTGTTTACAGTCTGAAATGCTGTGCTCCTTTAGCATTGTGTACATTTACCAGCGGAAGGGGAGATGCACCCAGGCTGTCTAATCTCTTTAAGTCAGATGAGTCACAGAAGCAAACATTGGAAGATGTGCTACAAAATAATCAATCATCAGATAAAACTGTTTTGCACGTAGCAGATGTACAAAATGAAGTGAGAGTATTTTTAAGCTAAAAGTTTGCATATTTGCAAAGCACTATGATAGAAGAAATTGAAAATTTTAGCCAAACCATCGCTTAAGAGGAGGTATGGCTTCGAGGTAGAAAGGCCAAAATTGCAGTCAGTCTTGTGGCTCAACTCTTCATCTTTGTTCTCCACAACCTATCTTTTCCTGATAAATGTTTTTGACTTGTCTTTTGTTAACAGTTGACTTCTAGAAAACTTGTTTTAGTTGGTCTATGCCTGTCCCAACTATTGTGTCAAATAGAAAACATCCTTGGAAACTGGAATAGCAGTGTCTTAAGCAGATCTCATACGGGAGGTACCTTCCCACATATTAGTGCTAAGCATCGCTACACCAATTTTGTTGGTGAAGAAACTACAATGAAACTTGTATTCAAGTTCATACTGCTTACATACTGAGAAATTTGCATACCTATACAACCCCTTCTTATTCCAATATGTTCTGATATTTCTCAAATATAAATTGATAGCATCTAGACTGGTAGAATGATAACTTTCTATAAAGTGAACACTTCAGAATTTACAATATTTCTATTTCCTGGAACCCAA
Organism: Cavia porcellus; assembly: GCF_034190915.1. Lineage (NCBI taxonomy): Eukaryota > Metazoa > Chordata > Mammalia > Rodentia > Caviidae > Cavia > Cavia porcellus. Next base: position 97,488,949 of record NW_026947487.1, read on the forward strand.
TGCATGGGAATGATCAAATTCTGCCTCTCTTTGAATGGAAATCCACCACAGCATCACCGTCTTTGCTTGTACTTTTCTGCATGCTCAAAACAAACTTCTCCATCTTGTTTTTGCTAATTTCAATCCATCTTTCAAAAATTCCACACACACACGTTACCCATCAGAAATATTTTCCTAACACTCTTTGCCTTTCTGGTTCTTCCATGACCAGAATAGAATTAATATTCTTTTTATGTTCTGAGCACCCTATACCTAACTCAACTCATGATCTCACCTTTTCTCTTTCATGGTTCTTGTTTCTCTAAGGGTAGGAGCTGTAATTTATTTATACACCACAGTGTCCTTAGAACCTGCCACTGTCATTGACAATGGACTGCATCAAGTCATGTGACGTTAAAATAGGAGTAGTACTATCATTCATTTAATGTTTACATGGGGAAGATGTGATTCTAAGCAGGTTTCATGTAAATTCAATTCTCATAACATACATGTGACATAGATACTATTAAGGAGGATCTTTTTTCTGTGTGGTGGGGATACACAAATATATATAAAATTACATATACAAATACACCAACGCACATCATAACTCTGGATATTTTACTAAGTCAAATACTTAATAACTTTACATGCAAGGGCACTGACAATGTATTGGCTGCCTTGATGAACACACCATGCAGATCATAGGTGGCTGTATGCTCTGTCACGTTCAGTGTTAAAGTTAGCGGCCCGTGGGCTGGGGATATAGCTCAGTGGCACAAGCACCTGCTTGGCAAGTCCAGGGTTCTCAGTTTGATTCCCAGTACCAAAAATAAAATAAAATAAAATACAATAAAGAAGTTAGCAGCACTGTGTTACCTTGATATTTAAGATATGGAAGACACATGGAGGAGTGACTTTAGAATGTATAGTTTAGAGAGAAGAATGCTCTGGGGAGGAATGATCACTTTGTTCAGAAATCTAAAGTGCTGTCATGAAAAAGAATGATTAGATTCATTTTGCTTGGCCCCAGGGGGTGCAAAGCCGGGACTAATGGATGGAAGCTTCAAGGAGGGGGTTATGTTGCTCAGTCTAGGAAAGGATTTCTGGCTAGAAAGATATCTGCTGCTAGATTTTGTGCTCCTGGGAATATACCACTTTCAGCCCAGAAACTCAGACTACATGTCCGTTTGATATGTATTGTCATATTTCATTAGGAGCTTTTGCTCTGGGCAGAAGAGGATATTATAGGATCACCAAATCTCTTCTAGGTATAAACTTTAATCAATATTGCAACAAGTCTAGTTAAAGTAGGCCTTGGACAAACTTTTTTCCTACTAATGTTAAAATTATGACAATTATTATCACTGATGCTACTATAATTGTAATTCATAGTTATCAGTAAGTAATGTTTACAGGGTAGTTGCTCTATGCCAGGCACATATTACTTGTGTTAGATATTTTGTGTTTGTGTGCTCAGTGTTATTTGACCTTCACAGAAATCCTAATGGTTCATGTTACTATTTTTGTCTGAAGGTGTAGAGAAGTAAAATCCTGGAGGCGAAACCAACTGTCTGTCCTTAGTCAAGTAGTAACACTAAACCTACATGTTTCTGACCACAAACATAAGTGCTCTTTCTGTTTTATACAGGAGCAGGAAGAACAGAGATGAGCAAAGAGAGGCAGGGGGAGGAACACTCTACTGCAGTCCTAGTTTTCAATGAGATTTACTTTGAGAAAAGATAACATTCTGGGCTGGGGATTTAGCTCAGTGGCTCAGGCATCTGCCTGATAAATGCAAGGTCATGAGTTTGATCCCCAGTACCAAAAAAAAAAAAAAAAGAAAGAAAAGAAAAAGATATTTTGTTCTTCAAGTTTTCTAATTTATTCTGGATCACACTAAACGTTACTGATTGTGCAGGTTGTAATTATCAGTGGCATTCATTTGTTTGATTCCCACTCTGATGAACCTGTTTCCATCTTAGATTATCATATACTTCATAAGAAGAGTTGTTTCCTAACTGCTTTCAAAAGCCTATCAGCTGATGAATATATAAAGAAAATCATATATATATATATATATATATATATACATATATATATATGTATATATATGTTTATATACAGGAGTATTATTCAGTCATAAAGAAGAATCAGTCATGTAATTTACAAGAAAATGGATGGAAACAGAGGTTATTATGCTTAGTAAAAGTCAGACAAATAAATCAGACACAGAAAGATAAGACTTATCCTCTTCTATATGGAAACTGAAAACAACGTGACATGAAAGCAGAAGAAGAACTATCAGAAAAGGCAAGGAGACCAGAGGAAGCTATATACATGCATAGAAACGTCACATTGAAACACTTTAATTCATACAATTAATGTATGCTAAACATTATAGCAAAAGAATTAAGTTTAAAAAAGAATAAACAGGGATGTAGGAACCAGGGTAGATTGAAGAATTTGAAAAGAAATTAGAGATCAAAACATGGTGAGGAGGTTTTATATATTATCAGCACATCAAGAGTGGTGAAATTAAACATATATCTGAAAGCAAATATTTTCAATAATTTTGATAAAATTAAAAATAGCCCAAATTGAATACATTGATTCACGCAAACACATTAATGCACAAAGGCATGGAAAATACTGTGTATAATAAAACATGCCTATGCCTAGTGTTGCCTCTTTTCATGGCATGCATTCTCTAGCGATCCCTCTTCAAGACCTACCAGCACTAGGAGCCTCTATTTATTTCTCTCATTCCTCAGTGTCTCTCTCATGCACCTGTACAACTTATGTGTTTTAAAAATAACACACAGAATGGATGATGAGCATCAAGAAAATGTCTAATTTTTTACTCAAATAGTAGCTCTAAGAGAATGCAGGGGGTTTTGTTTTGTTTTGTTTTGTTTTGTTTTGTTTTGTTTTTTGCTTTGATTGTGGATCTTGATCAGGTGGAGAATGAAAAAGTGGGAGTCACAGTTAAGTAAAGCTAAAATTATGAGCTAGGTGTTTCATTGCACAACCTCAGGAAATGTCACTAACATCAAATCTGAAAGTGACTAGGTATAAGAGAAACGCATAATTCATGGAGATATAGTGTTAAGCCTCTTGTCTATTTCCCTGACAATCGCTTTGATAAGTTCCACTGTGTTTGACAATGCTTCGGTGACCCTGGATTGGTTTTAGGGAAGGGATATAAAAAAGGGCTGAGTTATGAATCTGATGGTCCATAGGTAAAACACAGTACTCTCCTCAAAACTGACACATTAAAGGAAGAGAGGATATTTAAGTTATGTGTAACTATAGGGTAATTATGTCTAACTTATAGTTGTTTAAAAAATTGAGCAGAATGAAACTATATGAAAATGATTAACGTATGTTTACTATGTTCTTCAAAGTTGACTTATCAGGACTACTCATAAGAAAATTAATGAAATGAGGATGCTGCAGCAATGGTGTGTGTGTGTGTGTGTGTGTGTGTGTGTGTGTGTGTGTGCGTGTGTGTGTACACAAACATTGAGAATTGCATGAAAAGACCTGTTGCAAAGTTACCTTTAAAGAACTTCACAGATGAAGAAACAGAGTCAGGAGTGATGCAGTTGGTCAGTGGTCTCACTCTGATAGGCTGTGTACCTAGTAGCAGTGGATTTTTGCAGTCGAAGTGGAGATCCAGGTGGGATACACTGCAAATCTTTCATTCTTTCGGTGCCTGCTCCTGTCATTTGACAGCCACTCATTTCTTCAAGCATTCAAAGACAACAATTTTGCTTCAGCCAAATCTTCCCAGAGCCAAGGAGTCATTTGTCTCTTTCAGATGACATTAAATACTTATGGCTTATTTTTATGGATTTTGTATAATTATCACTATTTTATTTTATGGTTTTGAATCTCATAACTTCTTCGTGTTCTTATTTTGAGTTTTAGAAACAAGACAAGAGGAATTTATTGAAGCCTCAATTTTATATGCTACAGAGTCAATACCAAATAAAATATTTCAGGAAAAAAGAAGTCTTGTTTTTCCATTTTGGCTTCCCAGGAATTTCTAGCACAGAGTAAAACACAGAACAGAGACTCGAGAAACACTTGACTATTTCCTGGGACATTGTTGAAGAGTCTATATTATATTTCACACACTTCCAACAACAAAAGCTTTTGTCTTGCTCTTTAAGTCTGTCATTGTTAAGTTCATTTTCTTGAGTTAGATTAAATTACAATTTGTAACAACCTAATCTATCTTTCTCTAAACACATTTGTAACACTCTGTATATTCTTTATTGTGTTGTTCTATGTTTCATATATAATTATTTCACGTTATTTTTCTTAAAGAAAAGACCTACTGAAAGTGCACTTTTTAAAAAACAAAATCTTTTATTATTATTGTCTATAGTAATTAAAGCTTGAAATTAGAGTTAAAGATGGCACATTTTTGAGGCAGGCAGCTATACAAACATGTTAACATTTTGGCAAGGGTTTTCTTTGCAGGCACAAAGTAGTCATTAGGAAATATAATACTCATTTTTTGCTTGATTAATTACAGCAAAGGCATAACAAAATATATACTGTGTATTATAGCATGCACTATTTGTAAATTACAGGTCATGAATAAGCTGAGGTGTAAATTCAAAACATTCTGTAAGAAACTCACAGAGTATTTGCTTTTTAAAAGTATTTTTGATAAAGAATTTTTATGTACTGTAAACATAAAGAACCATACCTTAAGGATACAACTTGCCATCTAAAACTGTTTGAATCACCTTCTTTATTTCCTCAATCTAGCATGCATTCACATGTGTGAAACTTTGGAAGATTTTTCTGATAATTATACATAATAAATAAGACATCATACGATATAATAATTAGTGTTTTCTCAGGACTTTTCTAACCAGACAACATTCCAAATGTTCTATAAGTTATCTTATTTCATCCTGACAACATTTCTTCAAAATGGTTTTTAGTTATTATTACTGAAGAAAAACACATTTCATGAGATTCACATATCTTAGCTATAAAACTTTGTACACTTTTGCAAATATAATTGTATATTTGATTTCATAATCAAGGGAAAGAATGTTTCCATGACTCAGAAGTAGGTGCTTTTTCATCACTAATATTTATTTTTATAAAATTGGTCTCAGAAGTTGTCTTAGTTACTTCTCTTGTTGCTAAGAGAAAATACCTGACACTCAAAGTTAAGGGAAGAAAAGTTGATTTGGCTCACAGTTATTAAAGGTTTCACTTCATGGTTAGCTGTTTTCAAAACAGAGTGATGCAGCAGAGCGACATCACAGAGGAGGAGCAGTTCGTGGAGGGGAGAAGGCAGCAAAATAAGCACAATTCTTCAGCATCTCGTTCAGCCCTTTTATGCTCTATCTAGGCTGTGGGGATGAGGAAAGTGTCAAACCAGCCAGTGGAGTGGTTTAGTAATCCCAGCATCATACCCTTTAAATGCAGCACCTTTGGAAAAGCGCCAGGTGAGGCTTTGGGGGACAGCTAGCCACGGACCATCACAGAAGTTACATAACTCTTAAAGCCACACAGGAAGCAAATAGTAATGCTTGTACTCAAACCTATCTTCCTTTCAAGCTGTCCTGGGACTTGCAAGGCTGGCATTCAGCATCTGTAACTACTGGTAGATAGATAGATAGATAGATAGATAGATAGATAGATAGATAGATAAAATTTGAAGGACAGAGAAAGAAAATTAGAAGACTTAGGGAACTGAACTGAAAACTACCAGTGATTTTCAAAACTGATCACCATTAAAATACCACACCTTTCTTTGCAGGAGTCTCAGAGGTTCATGCCCCATAATTAGAAATTTAATTAATTGTTAATGTTTTTATTTTTATTACTACATTTTCACCTTATAAATTGGTACATGTGCATAACACATTTTAGGTCTTTAAATTTTGTTCCTCTTTTCTGTCTTTTCTCCTCATAGCCTGAATATCTTGTATGTCCCTTTGTAAAGTCTATAGGATTAATGCATTGAGGAGATACAACAAGCTACAAAATATCAGAAATACAACACATTGAGTGCTGTTCTTACTCAGAGGCCCACTGCTTGAGAAATACTCCAGAGAAGTCCTCTTGGCTGTAAGGGTACAAGATGTACTATGCTTGAACATTTCTTGCCATTGAAATGCTTATATCTCACAGCAGGTTAAGGGATGAAGTGCTGTGCACCATCTCTTAAATTTTTCATCTGCTTATTGGCCATAATGCATCCCATGACCCTACCTCTCAGAAGCAGCTGAGAAATACATATGGAGGAGGGTACAGATGTTTGGAAAAAATGCGTCTCTGCCAAAGTCAACTGTTTAGAATCCTACACGTCAAAGCGATTTTTGTTCTTTTTCTGAAAGTGTCTGAATGCATTATGGTAAAGATAGATTCAAATTTCTGTTTTTGTGGGGAGCAATAGCACTACAACATCGTATTTCCAATCTAATGCCTTTCCTGGGCATCCTTTGACCAGCCTGGTGTGAAGTCAGCATGAAAAGCACGAAGCTGCCTCGTTGACCCTGTCCAGCACCAGCCCCCTCCGCTGCTCTTTTCTTCCCCAGCCTAGTGTGAGCTGGTCTGGCCAGCGTCCCTCGCATCCCACCTGAACCTGCTGCTCATGGCACCTGCCTGCTACCTCAATGACTGCCAGTGCGTAAAAAGCAGAGGTTTCCCCAGCCTGGCTTTGGGGGGTATGAGCCTGGAGTCCGATTGCGTGGCTTCAATTCCAGGCTCCCTCATTTCCAAGGTGTGTGAGTTTGTTGAGTGAATTATCCTCTCTGAACTAATTTCCTCTTGTGTAAAATGAGGGTAATTATTGTTTGTATCTCATGGATCTATCATAAGCCTTAAAAATGAATATCCACAGAAGCATTTAATATGGGGTCTGCCTATGGAAAACAACCAATAAACTTTGTCAACTTTTATAATGGGATGTCTCTAAATCTGCTGATCTGCCAATATCTAAAAAAGAAAAAACAAAACAAAACAAGAAACTTCTTTGCACAGCTTCATCTAGAAAAATGAATTTCATCATTGCAGGCCAAGGCACAAGCCTTTTTCCATGATTTCCAGTCGGTCGATTTCATTTCTCTTCCTTCTTGTGAAGCCAGAGTTGACCCTTTTTTCGAACTCTAAATGATGATTTCATGAAAGTTAAAATCAAATTAGCAAAATGGCATTTTTTGTCAATGAGAATATAGCAGCTATAAAAAGGGAGTGAACAATAACTCACTTGTCTCCTCCTCTCTCCTTGGTGAAGCCATGCGTTATCTAGCAACATGAGGATGTTAAATCATGTAACATAAACTTTCTTCCCCCAGAGTGGCAAGTGAGCTATTTTCAACTTCCTGTTGTGACACTATTTTTTCAGTTGTGTCAGCAGGCCTGTTATCAATTTCCCTCTTTGCAAGCTGTGTGCATCTTCTCCAAGAACATTTATTAAGACTCTTTTCCAACACTATCTAGTAATTTCCCTGGATCTTCTGGGAGAAATGCGAGTCTGCTATAGTTATATGAGGCATATTGTCCTTGAAAGGTGCTTTCTTGCTCAAATATGAAACTAGCACAAGTTCTACCTATCAGACTTCACACCATATTCTGGCACCAAATTTTAGCACATAAGTATAGCATAGCTCAAGCAATGCATATTCTAGACATTCTAAAGTAGGCCCTGTTTAGCTCTCTTTTGCTGATCACCCACAAAACTAATTTGGCCATAAAAATGATCCATTTTTGCCAAAAGGGACTATTTGAAAGAATGATACATTTGGCAGAATCACAATATGAATCCTTGGCAACTTAACCTATGAGAGTTTTCCTGTTTTGTATGCTTAGAAAGACAATAATAAAGAAGCCATGGCTTCATCTGATCTGATTTTATAAAGCTGGTGGAGACAATAAGCACAAAACAAGAACCTGTTTGACGTGGCTGGGGAAAGTGAAATGAAGAACCAACTATAGGTGTGATACTGTGTAAGGAGGTCACAGAAACTCATTAACCAAGACAAATAATACTGATGCAATACGTTAAAAACAAAGAAAATGCAAAATTGCTCTATGAGCAAATGTTAAATAAAAGCAGGTTCGATATTACTATTTCTTCTTTTATCTCCATGTCAAATATGTCTCTGAATACTGCTGTTACTATTCCTCTATTTAAAATCTTAACATTGTTATTAATCATGAATTTTTTGTTGGTTTTTCATATTTTAACATAGTATATTGAAATACTGTTTGCCTTGATTGCTGTTTTTTTTTTTTCATTTAATTTTATGTTCAAGGATCCCATGCCAGTATCTCATCACTCTAGGATCAGTGTGCAATTTGATCTCTGCCCAAATGTAGTTGAAATGAAGAGGAAAGTCATTTTATGTTCAGTTGAAGTTCGACACAAAGTTAAAATTAGGAAAAAATGTCATGCTTGTATCCAGCACAGTGTTATTCACAGCAGCCAAAATGTGGAAAAAACCCAAATGCCCAACTATGTTTAAGCAAAAGGTGATACATGTGTATAATGGGTTATCATTCATCTTGAAAAGGAAGGAAATTCTGACACATGCGACAAGATGAATCAAACTTGAGAAAACATTTTGCTAAGTGAAATACTGTACTTAACAGTCATAAAGGGACAAATACTACGTAATTTCATTTCTATGAAGTGGTGTGCATGGTCAAATCTCACGTAAACAAGAAGTGAGAAAGTTTCCAAGGACTACAGAACTGGAAAATGGAGAGTTTCTGTTGTATGTTGGTTTTGAAGGCTGAAAAATTTTGGATAGCATTAACACCACTGACTGATAATCTTAAATTGATTGAGATCTTATTTTAAAACTGTTAAGTTCTGTTTTATGGATAATCACAGTTCTCAATATTTAACAATGTCCTTTAAATTATAAGAGAAACCAAGTGATATTTAAACTTGTGTGCCTGACTAATTTCTCTCAGTGGTATGGCCTCAAGCTATATACATCTACCTGTGAGTGGCCATGTACCACTCACTCATTATCATGTACCATGATAAATTTAATCACAGTGTACTGGAAATATATTCTAATAAACAACATAGCAAGTGTCAGGGCCATAATGCATACCATCAGAAACAAAATTGGAAAATGGAGTAGAACCAGAGTTCCAAGAAAAGGAGATAAAAGCAGTGTGCACGTTTACCTGCCTCAGGGATTCTGTCTCTGGAACAGGCTGCATTGCAAATGGAGCTGAAACATATCCATTCAACTTCAGAAGTCTTTTCTGGCTCTCCTTCTTCTCCTTTGGCTACTTTCTAGGGAAAAACGTCTTTAAATGTGAGACCTCTTTTGATTAGAGATCCTGACTGTTAATGTACACCTTCCCAGTATTGATGGACTAGCCAAGGCGTGCAGCACATTCAGATGCTTTTACAGAAAAGCTAAGACTTACTTTTCTAATAACTCTTTCATCTACACATCTAGTTTTTCCATTAGGAAAACTAAAATAGCTTGTGGAATTGCTTTTTTCCTTCCACAAAAGAGATACTGCTGTGAGTCAGTCACTCTGGGATATATGTAGAATATCATGGCGATACAACAAGAACATTCTCTGTTCACCCTACACTCTCCTGACAGAAGGACATTTTGTGACATCTCTTTCATATACCCAGGTCAAAGAACATGTCTTGTGAGAGAGAACCAGAGGTAATTTATAACAACGTATGCTGAGATAATGGACTGTCAGGATCTCTTTGAAGGTAGATGGCATCTATAAATAATTTTAACTCACAAAGAATCTTAGTCATAATAGAGTCTAAGTAGGCATGATTTTTAAATGTTTTATTTCCCTAGAACATACTAAATTACTCTTTTTTGTCAGTGGAGCGAAGAAGATGAATAGTAAATATCCATTATGATAGGTGAGTTAAGTACTGGCAATAAACAACCCCCAGATCCTTATGACTTCTGAAATGGAAGTGTGCTGCACTTTGATGCTACATGTCCATTGCAGGTGGACTATTATCATGATTGCCTTGTGATTTTCGCTGTGAGACCCATGCTAAACACCTCATCCTTCTTTTGACTGTCATGACCAAGAGTACAAAAGGTATGATGAATCAGGTTTCTTCACAAGAGCCATATCTTTTTGTTCTCTCTTTTTTTTTACTAAAGCAATTCACATGGACTCTAAATTCAACAGAGTACATGTGTACAGCCACCTTTTAAAGTAGGACTCTGCAACAGTAGTGGACTTTAATAGTTAGCAATTTAATAGTTGTTTTCTAAAGGTGCGAAGAAAGGGAAAAAGAGCTAGTATGTAATATATTTACTTTCCTCATTGCTGAAACAAAATGCATGACACCCAAAATTAAATGGAGAAAGGTTTATTTAGCTCAGTTGCTAAAGATTTTAGTTCATAACTGACTGGCTCCAAGACAGGGTGGCATGGCAGAAGAGCAATAATTCATAACAGTGGAAGGCAGCAAAAACAACAAACCAGAGCAAAACGGGGAACAAGCCTCTTTCTGCCCTTTTTGCTTTATCTAGACTGATGGGATTAGGGCAGTGCCGATCCAATCAATATATTGATCCAAAACTCATCCAGCCTTAATCCTAGTACCCTTAAACATAGTATTTCACTGGGAGTCAGTCACAAACTCTAGATTCAGCCTGTCCCCTTTGACTTCATGGGGCTTTGGGGGACATCTAGACACAAACCATAACAACAATTTTCCATGAACTTTATATCTATTCTTTTATTTGGCATTCAAGGTTAACCACAACCCAAGCAGGCATATACTGCTCTATTTTTCTTAGGTGGAAGAGGCTAAGCTCAGGCTGACTCAGAAACCAGCTCAGGGTTACAGAGCTGGTATACCTTTGAGTTAGTGCCTGAATCCACATGATACTAGCTCAAAGTCCATGTTTTTTCCAACATAGCACAGTAACCATAGTCACATGTGGACAAAGTAAGGCCTAAAACATTTATTATGTAAACCAGTGCTTAAAGATGTAACCCAATATGGACATTTATCCAAGTCAATTAGACAGAAAATACAGGACGGAAAGATGGCTAAAAATGGCTGTTTTTCCAGAATTGAAATGGTACTGGAGAAGCAAGTCTACTTAATCTACTTCATGTATTTTCCACATTCAAATAGTGATGAACTTTAACAACCATCAAAATATGGATGATAAAACTCTGTCAAGAAAACCTTTTTAAGGGTTGGGGATATAGCTTGGTGGCACAGGGTCTGTCTGGCAAGTACAAGATCCTGATTTTGATTTTCCATACCAAAAACCTCTTTTTTGTTCGTTTGTTGATTTGTTGGTTGGTTGGTTTGTTGAAAAATTCCTCTTTTTGGAGCGTCACATGTGGGAATAAAACACTGATTTCTATAAATGGCTGAATGTAATAAATAAATAAATAAGAATAAATTAATTATTAATATCAGAAGAACTTAACAAATTCATGTCAAATTCAAGGGCAGGCCATAGAGACTTAGCACTTGGAGAATCTGCAATAACCGTCAAGATCTCACTTGGGAAACTTGGCACATGTTTCCTTACCTCATTGTGTTTTTTACCCGATGTGCAGAATATTATTGGAGACAGTAACACAAATTGGTACCAGCTCTTTTCATACTGCTAGTGAGAATAGTGGAATAAAATGGAAGAAGCCTCAGTGTTTAGTCAAGAGACAATAGTGAAGTAAAAATGTGATTCATGTGTTTGAAAAAAGTTATCCCAGTGACCATGCCTAGAACTTCTCCTAAACAGTTTACGAGAATTGCTTATATTACGTGTGATGAAATGAACAGTTACTTTGAAGAAAAACAAACATTATGGCATCTGTCGTTGATTCCACATCCTCATGCTGTGAATTCCAGTAATGCTTTTATTTTTTGTTCAGAGTGGTTTTAGTCTGTTTTGTATTGTTTAATTTCAACATGGGATGGATGTATGGACAGTTATTTTGAAGAGAACACGAGACACTGTGGCAGCCATTGTTGATTTTCCTATTGTCTGGTTTTGAAGGCCTGTAATGCCTTCATTACTCTGTTCTGAACAGTTTAATACTATTTTGTTTTTTTACGAACTCATTGTGTGTGAAGATATAGACAACTATTTAGAAGAAAATAAGAGAAATTATGGTAGTCACAATAGGTCTCTTGCTGTCTTGCTTTGAAATCTGTGTCACTTACATTGTTTTCTACTGATCTGCTTTGTTCTGTTTAGTTCTGTTTAGTTTTACCCCCTTTAAAATAAGCCATCTTGATGTTACTAAGATACATTTATTTAAAGTTCATACTAGTGTATGAAGTTTGCTTAGCTTTTATGTTAAGTAAAATGATATATATATATATATATATGTATATATATCATTAAGTCTGCACTCTTGTAAGACAAATGAACAGAAACATGTACAAAGGTACATGTATAGGTATGAAAATATAAGAAAGTAATATTGGCAAATGCTACATATACTTATATGGTACTAGGATTTATGTATAACATCTAAATGACCATAAATGAACATTAGTTTATGGGTATATTTAGCTAGTCAGTAATTCATGAAGAAGTTATGATTTTAGACACAATTCTCCATACCTACAGTAATGAACAAAAGTGACCAAAATGCTATCAATATAACTGCTGCTTATGTTCTAACAGGGAAGAACATATGAGAAAAAAACTAAATGTATGTTAGGCTTAGAACTTCTTTAGAGAAAATAAAATATGAAAATGGAATTGTGTGCAATCAAGCAGGCTTTATTTTGCATATTCTGGGCAGGAAATATCTTCCTGAGAAAATGATATTTGCACAGAGGCCTGGGGCTGTGGAGAAGCTGTGTAGTCAGGTAACTGGGTACAAGCACTCAGGCACAGAATAGTGATGCAAAACCCTAATGTTCTTGGAGATTTCAGGCAAAAAGAAATCATATTGGATTTGAAAAAAATGAAGAAAAGGAAGTTACTTGTAGAAGCAGTCATACAGGCAGTGATGGGGGTGAGGACAGCTATGGGAGACTTGTAGGCAATTTTCAGGATTCTGGGTTTTCACTGATGGAGAGAGAAAGAAATTGGGGAATTCTGAGATAAGGTGTATCATGATCTATCGTAAAGGGCCATGATTTCTCCTAAAAGGACCATTCTCTTCTGAGCAGAGACTAGGAGCAGAATAAATGCCTTAGTTATTTTTCTCTCATTGCTGGAAAACACTTGATACCCAAAATGAAGGAAGGAAAGGTTTATTTAGCTCTCTGTGGAGGTTTCAGGCCATAACCAGTTGGCTCCTAGGCAGGGTTGTATGACACGTGGGTAACACTTGAAGGCAACAGCCAGAGCAAAAAGGAGTGCAAAACAAACCCCTTCTCTCCCTTATATTGTACACAGCCCCGCAACACTCACTCAATCTCTTCAGGGTGATTGTATCACTCACAAAATCTCCTTGCTCTCATTTGCACAGGATGAGGACCTTTACAAAGTAAGAACCCTGGCTCCCTGCTGTCTCTTGGTTAAATTTCTAAACTTCTCAGGTTGACACAATGTATGGACCATAACAATAAGTAAAACAGAAACAGCTGAGAAATAACAGCATCTTGGATAAGGACATAGCAACAGAAAAAAAGTGATGGACATCTGAGTTTATACTATTTCGGAGAGGAACCTGGTAGAGCTTACTTATGAGTGATAAGTGGTATATGAGAAGCAAAGAAGACTCTGTCATCATTCTCAAGTTTGTGCCCCAAGCTGCCCTCCACTGAAAGACGGGAGTAGAAGGTGCTGAGGACTGATATAGGATACAAGTCAGGAGTTTGGTTTGGGATGAATTACCTTTGAGATGTTTAACCAGTACAAGTGGATAACTCTAAGTTCGACATCCAGAGAGAAGAATGAAAAAACCTAGAGATTAAGTAGGGTTAGTTGAAAAACAAAAGTGGCCTCACGTGCAGTTTGGGGAACATGATGGTTTAGAACAGATGAAGATGAGAGAAAACAAAAGTGATCATGAAGAAAGAAGAGAATGAGTGAATTTCTGGCTAAGTATCAGAGATAAAGAGAGTTTATACCAATTTCTACTAGTAAAATATGTTGATGAGGACTGATGCATGATCAACACACTTGGTAACAGAGGTAACTGTCAGGCTAGGTTTAGTGGAAGCATTATACTGAAAGCCTATTTGGAGTAGATACAAGGAAGAATGATAAGTAAAGAAGTCAATATGGCAAAAGCAAATCTTGGAAATCTACTATAAAAGACAGCAGACACTGGCCATAATTTAAAGTCATGGGATAAAGGCAAACTTTCCATAAGGTATGAAATAATGCAATGCCTTTGTATTATAGTGAAAATTATAGTAAATGGAAGAAATTTGATAAAGAAAGAAAAAAATAACCACAAGAGTTATGCCCCTGGCCAAGTGAGAGAGTGCCCAGGGTGCCAGAAAGAGAATGGCCTTTGAAACAAAGTAAATTCATTCATCATAGCAGGCGCAAAGGCCCAGTACACAGATACAGATATAGTAATGGACACAGGTGGAACGTCTCTTCTGATATGACTTCTGTTTTCTCAGTGAATTAGGAGGAATTGTGTTTTCCTTCAAAGCTGAATAGGAATAAATCATAAAGCCCTCTGGATTCCAGACTCCAAAATGTATTCTTCCCATGACACTGAAATAATCTTGCCTAATAATTTTCACAACAAGAAAAACCAAATCTCCTCCACAGTTTAGACATCGCCATTTAGTCTTGCTATTTTTAAAAGTGGCAACTTGGCAGTTACCTAAGCTTGCATGTATAGACCCACAGCATCCATTCAACCTTTCCACTTATGCATGTAATAGTAACCCTCTAGCCAGTTTCCCAGAGTTTCCAAAGCTCACAATTACTAATAATAACTTAATTTTAGAGTGAGATTATGAGGTCAGTATTAGTGGCGTTTTTTTTTTTGTTTGTTTGTTTGTTTGTTTTTGGGGTTTTTTTTGTCTTTTTCCTTTTTATCAGTACCAGGGATCAAACTCACGACTGCCTGCTTGCAAGGCATTTACTTAGTTTATTTTATTTATTTTACAAATAAGTAAATTAAAGCTCAAAGGAGTGAGAGAGTTGATCACCATTGCACACTCTACTCCTAGAAGGGTTCATGGGGCTCACAAAGAATTTGGTTGATGGAAGATCACCTAAATATGAATTTTACTGCCTAGTTTTCAACTGCAACTAATGGTCCATCTACAGTCATTTCAACTGTAATACTTAGACTTCAAATGCATAAAAGGTGAATTCAATAGTTCAACATCATCCTAATGCATTACACTTCACCAGCTTCACATCTCACCACCCTTAACTTGTATCTTGTCTAAATAAAGCCAACTGGCACACATAGCTGACAGTCTAGGTGCTAGGAGAAACTTTCCTGCCTGTGCTTCTTTAAAATCAAGGCAACCCTTTTCAGAAGCTCTGCCAGGTACTGACTGCAGACTCAGCAACAGTGGTTACCTCAGTATTCCAAACCGTTTAGTGGGTGAGCTTCGTCATGTTCGCATTTAGCCCAAGAGAGATACAAGATCATGAAACTGGGGCAAGCTTCATCTTCCTGGTGCACGATCATTTACAGGACAATGAAGGTAAAATCAAGGTGTACAAGGCAGAAGGGATTGGGACAGTCTGCAGCTTGGAAGAAAAATTATATCTCACATTTCTTAAATACAAAGGATTGGAACCTAGATCAAGAATTCCAAAGTCCAGGCTCACTTCTTAAAAAAAAAAGGAAAGAAAAATTACAGCTAATTATCATTTTTATTTCCTCTTCCTCTTTTTTCTCCTCTCCTTTCTCCACTCCTCACCCTTCATCTTACCTTTGCACAGTGCCATAGTACCCAATCACTATTAGATAAAATTTAATTCTTCTTATAAGACTTCAAATTTCACCCAAACAGCTGTAGTTTAATCGTCCTGAGAATATTCCATTTAGGACTAGCCTAGTATGATCTCTGTTTCATTGTTTTATCAATCTTGTTTGAAAATTATTTTATCAAGTCATTAATAATCATATGTTATATCTCTATGAATTTACTCATAAAGCTCAAACCAGATTTTCAGATGTTAAGGAATCTATCACCAGCCCTATCCTTTGCCTGGTGGTAGATTTGATGTCAGTGAGATGAGGAGCGAACTGTTCAAAGTCAAATTGATGTATTTTTAAAACACAATAAAAATCTATTGGATGGGAAATATACCGACTGCTGTGCATATAAACTGAGGGAGTTCCAATGGCCTTTCTCTGATGGACACCTCTTTTGCTGTATTGTCTATCACCCAGCTTCCCTTTAACACAGAATGTATGCTCTTGCTTCATGCTTTTGTCATGATTTCTCATTTACTCAGAATCAGCACCACTTCTGACATCTTTCCTGACCATTTTATGGAGACATGGCCTAGGAACAGAAGCTCTACTAGGGTGCTGAGACATTAGCAAGAAGAATGTATTTGATGAAGTATATTTCATGTCCTGTTACCATTTCCCTTTTGTTTTACACGCTAGTGAAGAAACCTAGGAAATTTCAAAATTGTAATTAAACGTCAATGTATTGTATAATCAAACATAACTAACTGAGCTTTGCCATCACAAATTATGTGGGAGATTTCTAAAACACCAAAATTTCTACATAATTTTAATTTTTTATTTCATGATAGAGAGTTTGAGGCTTTATTCTGCTTAATTTTACAAGCAAAGTATTAAATAAGCTGTTAGATAAACCATGATTTGTACAGAATAGGTGCAGAAAGCACTTAAGAGTTCAAAAGAAGAAATTTTCATGGTAATTTGTTTTTCTAAGTGTAAACTACAATATGTAAACCATGTCAAAGGAGGAAAAAAGCACAAACATCTCACTTAATAACTATTATCTAGGAAATGTATCCTTACTATTTTGTGTTAATTCTACTTGCATTCATGTTAAAGGAATGAAAGCAGAATTAAAAGGTGACGTTTAGTCTTTTTTCTAAAAAATGTGTTTTCTCAGCCTATAAATACATTTCTTTGGCTTGTGTTTTCATCTAGGCAACTTTACTACTTTAATGTTATTTAAAATTAAATTTGTCCTTTGGTTCGTTACAATGCTTAGTGAGTTAACAAGTTTATAAATCATAATTAACTACGACTTTCTGTTCTGTTGCCCTTCTGAATTGCTTTCTTTTTGATTTTTTTTCTTTTCACCATATAATTTGCCACACGCTTAATTTATTTTAAAAAATGGCTAGATCTCAGTTCAAGGTTTAAGCTTAACTGCGAATGTCTAACCATGTCATAAGTGATATTCCCATTAGTGTACAGATGCTTATTATTACAAATGTGTGTGTACATGGGTGTGGACACAAATGCTTAACTGTGCTCTCTCTCTCTCTCTTCTCTCTCTCTCTCTCTCTCTCTCTCTCTCTCTCTCTCTCTCTCTTTTACACACACACACACACACACACACACACACACACACACACATGCAAGTTCTCCTCCACTTTGCTGGGTGGAATTCCTGAAACATGTAGATGCCAATATTCCTTCAGGGACTTCTTGTTTCTGTACAATAAAAGGAAGTCAAATAAAGTATAATGAGATTTCAAACACTTCAGTAAAGTTTTAAAGTGTTCAAAGACAGAGTCAAAATGCCTCAGTCATTAGGATTCCACTTAGGGAATGTGGGTGAGCTTCGTTAGGATGGAGAACCACAGGGGGCAAAAAGGATTCCTGCAAATGCCCTTTTTCAGTGGATCACATCACACAGACCTTCCCTAGTGGTTTGTCAAGAAAGAACTGTGATTTTAACAAGAAGGGGTGCAGAAGTAAGTGGAAATAAGTAAGAGAGTATAGACCTAACTATGCTGCTCCTTTTCTGCCCTCTGAGGAACCTATATTTCTCACAAGCATTGTTCACCTGTATGTCAACACACACAGGCACACACACACATGTACACACACGTGCAAACACACCTGCCCTTGTTCTGAAACTTGAAACACTTATAATTATTTTCTTATTTTTAACTTTTTCTCTCCCAGTAATTGGAAAGATGCTTTTTCTTTTTATTCTTGGTGAAACACTGTAAATTTTATACTGACTCCATAAAACCTTGGGAGTGACTTATGTGGTACAACTCAGGCACCATGTATAGTCCCCTTACATTTTGTACAACCGTGTTCCTCTTGTGTCAGGTGTGAGGACAGGTGTTTCCTGTTTCCTATGGGTTTTTCTGCATTCACAAATGGCTCAGCGATGATAGTTGACAGTTCTCTTTTGTTGTTGGTGATGATCTGTCTTATTCTCACTTCCTGTTCCATTCTACAGCCTTGTGCAGAGAATTTCTCTCATAAGAGGTTTTCTTCCATAGTGACCTTTCATTTGATGCCACTAAGAACCCACAGCCTCTAGTTTCCTTCACCCCCGAAAAAGTGAAATGCTCAACTCCGACTTCTGCATGGCAAAACCTGGGCCACACCTGGGACAGCTCCATCGGTGCCTCACTCACAAAGACCTATGCAGGGGAAAAGTAAAGAAAAATTTCTTGACCCTGATGAGGCCCCATCAGATTTTACCCTTTGGTCTCTGGTCTGATATAGTTGATTTTCTTTTTTTCCCAAATCCACATTTTTTAAAATCTACCCACATATCTACAGTTGTAGATCTTTCTTTTCGTTGTTTCTTGTATTTTCAGTTGCTGACAGTGCACATATTACTTCTTCTAAATGATTGCTTTAAAAAATGTTTTGACTAAGAATTCACTTGATTACTTTGCCTCACTTTCTCATTCCACATTATCCTTAATATTTTGTGCCCTTTGTTGTCTGTTTATCACAAAATCAGCCTGCAATGTCAGCTCTGGTGACATCCATCATAAAGAATGTTTCAAAATTAAATTTATTACATGCAAAATGGGAGCAACTCTATACTCTATTCCTCTAGAAGCTTTACACAGATGTTGTTTTGAATAAGTTGGAAATAAGAGAAACTCAACACTTTTTTTAAGAAAATTATTTCTTATTATATCATCCATTATTCCAACACTGATATAGGATTTCAGGGTTCTGGAACTGATTGACTCACAAATCTTACATGCACTGTCTTAAATTAGCCTCTTATCTTTTTGAGAAGTAATTTTTACATTTTTAAAAAATAAATATTTTTAAACTATTTCTTAGTTCCACCATTTTATGGAGCATTTGTCATGTAATATTGCAAAATCATGCTACAAAATGGAAAAGAATTTGTCAACATTCTTATGATTTATCCCATCACAACTTAACATCAAATTGTTAGAGACAATGTAGTAGAAAAAGATTTAAAAATCTACTTTAAATCATAATAGATGTTTAATAAAATTTAGTTCTTTTCACAAACTTATTTGTATTAATAATTAGAATGAATCCTGAATTAAACATCAGCATAAAGTCAAAAAGA
This sequence comes from Cavia porcellus, assembly GCF_034190915.1. Lineage (NCBI taxonomy): Eukaryota > Metazoa > Chordata > Mammalia > Rodentia > Caviidae > Cavia > Cavia porcellus. The sequence goes on from NW_026947487.1 coordinate 97,508,357, forward strand.
AATACATTAAATATTCATTTTTACTATTTTGATATTTAAGTAATAATAAGAATTTTATTTACTGCAGAAGCAGGATAGAGAAAGAGCTTCTTCAAAGTCGTGAGTTACGTAGTTTATATTTAATCTAAGAATATGTTTGCAAACCTTGATTCTTTACCATGGACTATCCAAGAATCCAAATCACGGATTGTCCTCATCCAGGCTGCATGAAAATCATGTGTTGGATGTGATCTTTACGATTCTATTTTTATGCTATAAATTAAGCTAAGAAAATAGTTTATGTGGAGAATGTGAACGTTATTATGCAAGAGAGTCCAAGTACCTTGGACCTACACACAAAGTATCTGTTTAAAACCTCAAGGTGTAGCTCAGTGGTAGAGCACTTCCATAGCATACACTCATCAATCCCAAGCACACAAAGACAAAATTACAAGAAAATAAAATCAACCAAAAATAAAGTATCTGCTTAAAAATTCACGTGTCACTTCTATTCAGATTTCTCTGTCATACATACCACATGACCAATAAAAACTTAATGAGGCCAAATTATTACCTCTCTCTCTCTGACTCTCTCAAACATGAGCGTTGAGAAACACATTTCAAAAGCAAAACAAAACAGAAACCTAAAAGAAATAGAATACAGTTTTAAAACATGTGTGTAGATATCTACCAAATGAAAATCTGTCATCACCAAATACAAATACTTTGGTCTCTAATCTGTCATTAATGTCTCGTGCAATTGTAAATTCAGTTAAATTCTTAACCTTACATAAATCAGGCTCACTATTTAAAATAGGAATATTCTGAGCTCCTTGGCTACTTTCTGAAATTAGCAAGAGTAAGATATTAGATGATGGAATCGGTCAAAGTATTTTTCAAATAAAAATAGCACTAAATGAAACGGAAGAATTAGATGCCATGTGGTATATTCACCCTACTGACCAGGGGATTGTTCTGGACAGGAAAACACAATGTGCTGTAATCTGGCAAAATCCCCCAATGAGGAGAAAAAAAAAAAAAAAAAAAAAAAACAAGTGAAGACTTGATTGTTCATCAGTGCCTTGACAGGGTTTTTCTAATTTACACAACAGTGTTGAAAGAAATATCTGAATATGGTAAGCAGAGATCCTGTTAGAGGAAAGGAATTCTTTTTCCTGATTGATCATCATATTTGGGTGTGAACCAAATATCTTCTAAAGGAGAAGTCTGATCATTAGAGATTATGTACTTGGTGGCACAAATAATTAATTTCACAATGATGGCAATGCTACTGTACATTCTCTAAATTTCTCCATATTAAAGTAAAGCGAAGAATTATCACTTAAAACTAAGAATTTTCCTATTTTCTTTTTAGGTACAGTCAAAGACCAATAGATAGTAACCAAGACCCTGAAATTGAGATCTATATTAATTTGCAAACAAATTCCCAGAAAAATCAGTAACAAATTACCGTAAGTTGTGTGGTTTAGAACAAGAAAAATTTTGGGAGCAAGATGGGAGCAAGAAAGTTTTGGGATCAGGATGACTGAATGAGACTCTGGGTAAGACATCCTCCAGTGAAAGCAGTAGGAGAGAACCCATCCCCAGCCTCCCTCCTGGCTTCTTGAAACTTCTCAGTTAGTGTTAGCATATCTCCCTTCTTCACATGGAGGTGTGCTGTGTGCATTCCTCCTTCCTAATAAGGACAACAGTAATATTTCACTGGGGTCTACCTTAATGATTTACTCTTAATTAACTATCTGCAATGATTCTATTTCTAAAGAAGGTTATTTTTGGAAATAGCAGAAGCTAAAATTCCAACATCTGAGTTACTGGGGATAACAACTCAATCCATAACAAGGTTTAATTTAACTTGTGATATTATTTTAATTAAATCATTGTTACTCTCTGTCCTCCAGTAGAAGACATGAAAACTCTGTCAAGAAAATATCTAGAGATGTACCCAGATTTAAGATTGTAAGACCATTTCCTACCAGAATCTATGCTAATTTCCTAAAGGTCAAAACATACTTATAGGACTGTTTTAATCAGTTTCCCATTTGCTGGAACACAGTATCCAACATCTGAAATTTAAACAAGGAGAAATTTATTTTGGATTGCAGTTTGTAGAGGGTTCAGTTCAGAGTTGACTGTATTCAAGGTAGGACAGCATAGTGCAGGGGCACTGTGAGAAATAAATACTCATTTAAGGAAGACAAAAAACAAAAGGATCAAGAACCAGGAAGTGAGATATGACCGCAGTGACTATCTTCTCTTCTGACAGGACCCCATTTCCTAATAGCAAGCCTGCTGTAATACCCTTAGAATCTAATCACTTTCTTAAAGTCCAACTTTTGATTACACAAGGCTTCAAGATGACATCTAGATATAAACCTAACATTCCACTCCAGGACTCCAAAAGGCTTAAGTGCATCTATTTATGTAAAATACATTTAGTATCTCTCTAAGAGTTTCTAAAGTCCTAAAAGTTTCAGCATAATCAAAAAGTTAAAATTCAAAGTCTGCTCTGTGACTTAAAGAAAACTCTTAGCCATGAGCCCCTGCAAAAGTCAAAAGAAAGCTAAACCCTTCCAATATACAGTGGTCAAGAATCAATATTCCTCATTTTAATAGAAATAGAGAGGATAAAAATAAAAATAGAGGGAACTGGTAAAAAAGCAATATCTAAAACTAGCAGAGCAAACATTAAATCCTGTAGTTTCATGCTAACACACAAGGCAAGCTGCAGTGAGATGTGAACTCTAACCAGTTTGGGGTGAATCTAATGATTGTAGCGGTCTCATGGCTTTTCTCTTGGGCGGGCTTTGCTTACTTCTCATGGTTTTCCTCAGACAGTCCATATTCCTCCCTTCTCCAAATTTCTGGGGTTTCCAGTGAACTTTCAGCACTACTCTCACTGCTTTATGAGCTACTCTCTCAGAGAGAACACTGCCTGTCATCCCATGATGTCTTCTGAAAACTGCCTGACCTCACAAGTCTTGCTTTTTTTCATGCCTGTAGAATGAACACCTTGCAAATGATTCCAAGGTCATTGCCAGCTTGAGCATCAACCAGTCTGATTTGTAGCATTATCTATAGAGCTCTTTAAGTAACTCAGTGGTTGATCACTATAAACAAAATCCTAGATAATAAATTTTTCAGGCAGGCATCCTAGAGCATGACATCATGTAGTTCTCTTATTTAAAAAAAATAGTTTTTCACTCTTGATTTTTGAAATTTTATACCTGGGATGAATGGGGCCTTTCTGGTTTGTCTTATTGTCATGTTTTAAAGTGCTTGGATTCTTTTTCATGCTAACATTTTCAGCAACCAAGCATTCCTATGCACCATCTTTGTAGGCCTCAACTTTGCTAAAACTTCCTTTTTGGCCAAATTGAAAACTTAAGTTATTCAGTTGTGGCATTTGCACAAAATTTTCACTAAAGAACTAGCTAAAAGCCCCCAACAGTTACCTATACTACTGTCTAAAAATTGGGATGCTTCAAAATATTTTCCACCAAATTAGTCTGCCATACTTAACCTCAGTCTTGATCAAAGTCTCAGGACATAATCAAGTTATACACAACTTTTCTGTCACAGCATAATACAGATGGCCTGTAGTCCCACTGCCAATAAATCCCCCTTTGTTTGCAATTAAACCTCCAGATTGGCCTTCACAGTCTTCTTTATTATCAGCATTCTGTTCTGAATTTTTACTAAACTGCAACCTCAAACTCTGGGGCCTCTCTAGCAAGTTTCTCCAAACCAATTTAAACTTCTTTTGTGAATTACTACCAAAGGCACACATTGTCAAGAACAGTCACAGCTAAGACTCCATTTTTACTATCAAAATCTGTTTTAGTGACTTTCTCATTGCTAGGACACAATACCTGACACCAACAACTGAAAAGAGGAGAGATTTATTTGGGGTCACAATTTGTAGTTTTCAGTCTATAGCCGCCTACTTCCAGGGCAAGGCAGTATTGCATAGGTACATAGCAGTGGCAAGTTGCTCAGAACATAGTCACACAGGAAGCAGAGAGTCAAGAGAGGTGCAAATAACCGAGAAAGGGAGCTATAACTTCCTGGGTCATTCTCACAGTGAGCTCTGTTTTCTGAACAGGACTTATCACCTAACAGCAAGCCAGCTATCATGCTCATACAATCCAGTCATCTTCCCAACATTTCTGCTCATATTGAATGAAGCTTTAACATAACATTTAGATATAAACCAAAACAAGGACCAAAAAAGGATATGGGTTGCCAAATTATGAGTTCATAAGAATTAGCTTTCTCCCTCAGAATTCTTTGTCATAGGAAAGTCACAAAATGATAAAATCAATGGAAACTTTTGTGATCTTCTAGTCTTGTCTTTGCATAAATGCTGCTCATAGCTGGTAGCTGAAAAGCAATTGCCTTCAAGACTGTCTTCTTCATCTTGGGTCTCTTAGGCTTGTCAGACACTCTGAAGTTGGGCAACTGTACTCACACAGGAGCTCACATTTAACCTTCTGTCACTAGCCTGAGGCAAATTTCATCTACTGAGAGAGCACCAGTCCCCTTCTCTTATGTTTATCCTAATTTTGACACCTTTATATTAGCTATTTGGAAACTAAAATACCTAGAGAAAGAATGACAGTTGGTATGTTACTGGCTCTTTTATTCAGCAGAAAGTCCACGTCCTTTAGTTCTGAGTCTAAGTCACAAAAAAGTAAAAATAATTACCTACCTAAGTCAGTATTTGAACTAATCATTGAATTAATAAGAACTTCTAGCAAGTAAATATAAGCTGTAAAAATTTGACCATAGTAGTTACAGTGACTTAAAGAAAAAATATATCATTGTACTACATTTAGGAGGACAGATTAATTATGGCACATTTAGAAAACCATTAATATGTGTGGATGCCTATCAAGTAATTATTCAAACTCACACATTCACAACAAAAACAGAAAGATTCTTATGAGAAATTTACATATACAAATTTGAAAACTTCAGTTCTACACTCTGCTATGATTTATACACCCACATTTTGATAATTTGAATTATGCATTAAACACATGCTTTAAAAATACTCACCATTATATTTTATAAAACAATGTGTTATATTTATTGCTGACATGCATTATTAATATATATTTATAGGACAAATTCAAGTGCACCAAGAAATGTAGCTGCATTTATTGACAACAAATGAAACTCATAGAGTATCTGTGAGTGATATTTTAACTTGCTATTACCTGACACTTAATAAAATCTTAAAACCTGATTTATAAACTCATCAAAATGCTAAAAATGAGATTTTTAAAGGATAGAACAGAAAAATGAACATGTTTTCATTTTTCTAGCATAAATCATGGCTTACTAAATCCTTTACACATGAATATGACATTGCAGTAACCTACAAAATAAAAGCAATCAAAATTCAGCCTATGGAATAAACTACACACACACAGACACACACACACACACACACATATAATCTATGAAATTAACTATGATAGTTTCAAGGCAGCAAATGGAAGTGAGACAAAAGAGAGATTAAAAGTGAATACAAACACAGAGCACAAAGAATGTTAATTGTAGTATTATTTAAAACACCATATTACAGAATCTCAATGAATCCTAATGAATCAGAGGATTTATTTGAGCCTAACAATAGATAAGTACTTCTTAAAATGAAATCAAGTGAGATTAAGACAAAAGAGAAAAAAATAAAGGGACTATCTTAAGCTGAAAAGTCAATACATAAAGAAGAATCCCATGTCAGGTTAGTGGAGAATGTGAAAATTTATTCAGATTTCACCAATATATTTAACTCTCTCCAAAGCTCGGTCTTTGTTTCATAGTCAAGTCATTAGACTCCACCGTTAGCAATATTTTCTCAGTCCTGAGCTCTACAATGTGTTATTTACTCCCTATTCTGCCACTTAGAAATAGAAACTCAGTAAAAGCATATTTTATTTCCAATATACCATTTCATGTTTCTTGCCCTGATAATCATTACTTCTCTTTATTGCAAAACAATTTCTCTTTTTTTAAAGAAGACGTGCACCTTGAGTAGCCATATTTATGTGATGTTGCTTCCTTAAATGATAGCAAACTTTCTTGTAGTTGTACCACCTCTTCTCTGTGAACTGCGGGAAAGGCTGCATTGAATGATTGATGGGCTTCATTGGTGAGCTAGGCTTTACGTTGACTCCCTTAGGCCAGAGCTGAATAGCCTAAGCAAAATTGAGGGTTGATGCATTACTCAAATGTTATTCTCTAAGTTACTCTTGAAGTTCCACAACCCTAAACGAATCTGGAGACAAAGGAAAAATGCTGATATGATTCTGTGGCACTCAAATCAAGTTCATAGTCCCATCCCTTCAAAAGGAGGACAGTGTCTTCTTTTACCAGATCCTATGCAAAGTGCATGCAGGAGCTATTAGGAAATGTAAGAAAGATCTAGGATTTACTCTGCAACCCATGTCACATCTTTTGATATCTTACTTTGCTCAGTTGTAAAATATAAATTCATTCTTTCATTGCAGTCCTGCTCAACAATGGCAGCTGGGTTGTCCTGACTTCATGAACACATGTGTGTATAGGTGAATCAAAATCAGAGAGATTTAGCAATTTGTCCTCAGGTTATATAGGTAACAAGTGGCAGATCCAAATTATAGCATGCTTTACAGGTCCTAGCATGTGAAGCTGTATCTCTGAGAATATGCACTAAAGTATGTTGTACTGACAGATTGAGAATTAAAAAAACAGAGAGAGACAGAACACCACTGGCCATTCTAAGACATGATATTTTCTTGTTTGAATTTTTGCTGTATCATAGTTCCTGGAAAAATCCTTAAATTATACTTTTATACACCTAATGATGAAGCTGTTTTCAACTGGTTTCCTTTTTATTGTTCTGATACACTCTTTGCTGGCTATCCAGTAATATCTTATTACTTCTATCATTGCTGCTACTATTGTCTTTCCTGCCAAGGATTTCTTACAAACAGAATAAGAACAATAAAAAAGTAGACCAAATGGGAACAGAACATTTGCTCAGTCATTGCCCTTAAAAAAGATGGGGGTCACGTCAGATCATCCTGGAATTATATTTTTACCTAATATAATTTTTACTTTTGTATAAATATACACAGCAGAACCCAGACTAACAGAAGCCATGGCTTTTCATGGCTTTCTCATCTTTAATCAAACTTTTTCCTGATTTCCTTACCTTGTGAGTCAAGCAGAGGCCTTTCTATCTTTTCATAACATGCAGTGAATTCCAAAACAGGAACCACAACCACAGAAATTACTGTGGTCCTTACATTTGCAAAGCAAAAATGTGAAGCATTATATCTTACTCAGAATTGAAATCACAAGAAGGTTGATGGAGTTTAGACTTCTACTTAAAAAATCAGAACTATGTCAAATACTTTAGTACTTGTTAGTTCAGTTAACAATATATTTCTGTTTAAGAATCTGTGGTTAAGAATACATTCCTAGCCAACAATGCATCAGTAATGAGTGAAAAGCTCTTGTAATTTGGATCCTCCTGATATCATTTGCTTGGAATTCACTTTAGTGCACAAACCTTCTTCTTCGTGTTTTAAATGTCCATGAATGACCTCAAGATTTAACACATACTCGGCACCCTTAGCATTCTGAGGGTTAGATTAGCTTTCCTGAATTCCAGTGACACTTCGGACTTCAGAGTTCTCCTTCCTACCATTTAGCCCTGTTGTTTCTTAGTCATGTTCATATAGGGACAAAATGCCCGGCACTCATAAGTTAAAGGAGGAAAGGTTTATTTTAGGTTAGAGTCTGTATTGTTTTAAGTCTTTAGTCAGCTGGCTCTAAAGTAGGGTGGCATGGGCAGATGGGCATGGTGGAAAAGAAACAGCCCATGATGAAGTAGACAAGGATCCTGTGACTTTTTGTTTTTTATTCCATCCATGTTCCAAACTTACTGGTTGGTTGTCTACCCATACCCAGGGTAGGTATTTTCTCTTTAGTAAGTCCATCTATCACACCCACAATTACACGAACCTAATCAGTGAACTTATCCAAGATCACAGTCCCATGATCCAGTCACTCCCCAAACCCCTACGTCATACTGCTTTAGTCTTTGGGGGGATGTCTAGAAATGATCCATAACAGTTGGCCAAAGATTCGTGGAAATCCACCTTCCTGCTGCTCTGTTGCCACAAGAATGGTCCCCTCAAATGTGAGTTTGACTGTTTCCCTTGCTTGTTTACAGACCTCAGGTGACTAGTCCGTCTCCTAGATTTTCTTGGTCATTTTCCCCCTGGAACCCTTCACTCCAGGTCTTACATCTCTCAAATTTTTTATTATGCAGATTCAGTAGTCTGGAGTCTTTCCTGACTTGTCCACCAGCTCAGCTCTCCAGCTGCAGCTAACATAATTCCTGAGAGGTTATTTTGGTTGTTTGGTTTGCAATACATCAGATAAAATGTTGCATTTGTGACACTATCTTCCCTCTAAGACCACATTGAATTTATTTGTATAAGATTTGTCTTCCTTCACTATAATGCAATCATGTTGCAATCACATACCTTCTAATCACATACCTTCTACTCTCCAACACCGGCACTGGAGTTGAGAATAAATATTTGTGGAATAAATAAACAGAAGTACAATTTATTTTCTCAATTTCCTGTAGTTTACCTTAGAAGGAGCCTTTTTAGACTCCCCAGAAAATTATTTTCATTGTCTCGGATTTTGCAATAACTCAGACACTCTGTCTGTAACACTTATTAATCATAATAACTTTGAAATCATTTCTCTGTGCAAATATTCAAGGTCTCATCCATAACTAAGTGAAATACAGCTTAAAATAATCAATCATTATTTTCTAAGCCAAAAACCCTGTAATTAAGGAGTCAATCAATGTGCCAACAACTTGTGGGTTTAGAAATTAATTTTTGTTTGTTAAAAGCCTTTAAAGATAATATAATATGGTTTCACTGTGAAATGAATTAGTAAATTGCTTGTTTCATTTCACTTGTGCTTTTCTGTTCAGTTTCAGTGGGAAGCAGAAAATTCTTGGAGTCCATTCCTCTAAAAATTTGACAGGCCATGTATTTTCTTGATAAGTCAGAGGAATCATCATTGTATTCAATGTTAAAATGTGTAAAGTAGGATGTGGACATCTGAACATTCAACTTATTATGTGAAATTCTTTTTGTTGAGTCTATTCATTCAACAAATACATACTGAGCAAATGCCTTCATATGTCACACACACATTGATATTTTTCTTTCAGAGATGATACAACCTAAGACTCAGAGAATTATTGAATTATTCCTAGGCTTCCCAATCAATAACTGCTAGTACCAGACTCAGAATGCAGGTTTATATAACACCAGGGTCCAAGTCTATTCAGGGGTCATTGGTCTACATGCATTTGAATATGGAAGCCATAATTTGACACATTCTTTAATGGCTTTTTCTTCAAAGTAGGTGAAAGTTGTTGGAAGGAAAGTCTAGAGAGGGTAACATTCTTACTGAAGACACACTTGATATATTACTAAAGCATTTCTAGGCTGAAAAAGGAGTTGTTAGTCATCACATCCAAACTTGACATTTGAAATATGAACTAAAAATTTTTCATTGAGTATCTTTGATAGGCCATTCTTTTACTTTTTCATTCAACTGATACAGAATACCAATGTGAACAACTTTGCTAAACTGTTCCAAAAAATCTATTTTTAAAAAGTAGATTTGCTGTTAAGCATTCAGAGACCTAAAAATTTTTCTTACAATAATTGAATAAGAAAAAGTTGAGCTAAAACTCAACTGAGATATTATAAAGGTGGGTTTATTTAAAGAAGTCACACTGATGTGTTATGTGCATTGTACTTGTAGTTATGGACGGCTTTTGTTGTGACTGGTACTCAGGACAGGAGATCATTCTTTCTCAAGGTGAACAAATAGGAGAAATGGAGCAGTGATGTGGCAAGTGAAGCGCATTCCACGGAGCAGGTGCACCAGCAGTGCATCCTAATCCATCCTGCCTGGGATGGGTACTTACCTATATGTGCCCATCAGCAATATTTTGAGCTGTACAAGAAAAGGTGATTTCAGAGATTCAGTTGGTCAGAGATGAAGATTTTGATTGAGTTGAATAGTCTCCTGATATTAAAATAAATAAGACAAAGTTTTTATCAGGAATAAAATGAACATCAGCAATGTGTGTTTTATACATTACAGGTAAGCTAATGTTTTTGTAAGCTTTATGTTTTCTTATTTTAATGGTCTTACCAAATATTTTAAAATGGCTTACTACCTGTTCAAAACTGGCATAGAGCAGTATTTAAAACTAATGATTTTAACCATTTTTGACTGTGCATTTCATTCCTTTGCATGTATCTAAATAAATAAATCACTCTAGGTGTTGTTGGGGAACAGTGTATATATTGACCGGACCCTAGCCCAAAGCAGGTGCCCAGATCCACCAAACTAGTTAAGTCACCTGGATATCAAACATTACCTCTAGACGAAGTCAGTATTTTGTCTGGGTATACCAGATGCTACTATTTTTCACTTAATCTTCATATCTTTTCTCCCTGTGCCAGCCAGATTTATCTTCCAGAACTCATTTTCATTTTAAAAATCAAAGTTTTATTAGTAATTATAGAAGTGAGATAGAAAAATTTGAAAGTACAAAAAAAAAGCTCACAGTTAAAACCAAAATATTGTCTATACCTTACTCTATTGATATGCCCACATATTTTTTGTTGTTGTTTTAAAAATGTAACAGACTTTGTACTATAACATTAATACTCTCTTTTTTAAATTTTGGGGATTTGTAAGAAGATTATTTTTATTTATTTTTTGTTAAATTGACAAAATTATGTCTTTACCATGAACAATATATTGCTTTCAAGCATTATAAATTGTGGAAAAACTAAAACTAACTACTTAACATAGCCTTTTTGCATGGAAACATTTTTAAATAGCTCTACAAACTACTGACACTATACCAATGGAATGCTTCTTACTGGAAAGTATTTTAAACTTTCCTTACATTTATTAATTTTTTCAACTCCCTACAATGAAGCTATGGAACAGAGTCATCATTTGTTCTGAAGCTGCTTTCACTTTACAAATGGGAATATTAAGACAATAGGACTGTAGATATGTTGCCATGTTCATAATTTGCAAAGAATTGAATGAGCCTTGGAATCCAGGCAGCTGCACTGGGAGGTCACGTGCCTTGACCACAAGACACGCTGTCTCCTGAGCAACAGCAGATGTTACTGACCAACCTTAGGGTTTGTTAGGTAGTTTCTTAAAAACTAAAACATAGGGATCGTTTTTAACAAAGTTGCTCAGTAATTCCTTCCAAACTGGTATCTTATGCCATGTAACAATTTATCTCAAATTCCTGAGTATTTTTCCAAGTATTTATCTTTCTGCTTTTAATATTCTCATTTTTACTTTTAAATAGCATCTATTTGATTGTTTTCATACCATGAAAATGAAATCCAACTCTCTTACATCCAATGCTACTTGCAGAATATTCTCTCCATCTTCTCCTTCATTCTCCCCAGCCTTTTCCTCTTGCCTTTCTCCATATTCCTGAAAAAGACTTACAAATATTTTATTTAATCCACATTCAAGATTTATTATATTTACTTATGAGTGTATGCACATATTATATATAACCAATAATAACAACAAGCATATTTTCTTCCTTAAATATATCTGGAATTAATCATTTCCTATTATAATTTTGAGTGAAACATTTTCTTTTTTTGGAGGGGGATCTTTAACAATAATGCAAATCTCTGATTGAAGTACATCTCCTCTCAGCCTCTTCGAGATCCTGGCTCCATTTTCTTCTGTCCAGACAGCTTCCTGAAGCTTTCTCTTTCTTTAATATGCATGGCTTGTTTTCAAAGCTTGCTACATTACTTTTGTTTGAGGCATCTCTTCACCATCATGGCAGGTGTTTCCTTTTCCTCTCTCCTAAGGGAGGGACCATCTTCTATCAAGTCTTGTTTCCTGGTTTACTGTCTCATGTTGGTGGTGTGCGAACCACAGAAGCTTCCTCAGACAAAGTATATGTCAGGCACCATCTAAGACTGAATGTCTGAGGATATCTTCTAACCCACACATACTTTCTGGTTTGTCTAGATATAAAGAATTACCTTGAAAATAATTGCAGCTTATAATTTTGAAGGCATTTCTCTTGTCTTCAGACTTGAACAGGTGCTGAAGTATGACTGCCAAATTCTTCATGCCTACTTTTTCCTCCTTCTGTAAGCTTTTGGGATCATTTCTTTACCATGCATTCTGAAATTTCACAATGATGTTCTTTGTGTTTTATTCCATTAAATAAAGTACTGGGCACTGAATGGATCTTTCTGTGATGAAATAATACAGTTGATATTGGCTATTAACTTTTCTTAACCTATTCTTCCTTTCATGCTTCTTTCTTCAGTCTAGGGGATACTACTAAGTGTACTGTATTCTAGGAGAGTGCTATACTAATAAGCTCCATCCTCGGACTCTTATTTATTTTTTGTAGCTTTTTTTATTACCCTTTTCTAAAAAAAAAAAACTAAACATTAATTATTAAACCATCAACAAGATTTTTAATTGCATATTTTCTCCTCTTTTTCTCTAAAGGATCCTCAGCTGTTCAAGTATTTGCAATTTTGTTTCTCACGTAGTCATTTTTAATACAGTGCATTTTTCCTTTACTTCTATTCTTCTTTTTTTGTAGCATCTAGTTATTGTTTCATTAAATCCGGTATCTTCTCATCTCTCTGAGGAGATAATACATCAGCAAAGTATGTGGTCAAAACTTTCCCTGTTTTCTTTATGTGCACTTTTCCCCTTATATATGTTTACTTATCTGCTCTCTGTCTTTCTTGTTAATTACATTCCTAAAATATTAATGATCCTTGACAAATGCTCACCTTTAAAAATAAAAACTAAGAAACATTTGTGGAAGGATGATGAGGTAATAAAGCAGCTGTCTGTTGAAGTGATGTCAAATGTCTCTATTCTATCCTATAAATTGATCTATCCATTCACTCAATCGTTACTTTATCCATCTGTCTTTTTGTTTTCCTCTTTCTCCTGGGTTGGTCAAGTTAGTTAGTTTCCATAGTGAAAGCCATTTACTTCTCCTGGAATTCTGATTCTGTTCACCACCTTTCCAGAAACCAATCAAGCAAGGTAGGTTTGAGGTAACAACTCACCTTTTAGTCAGGCTATGTTCATTCAATCTGCCTTACATACTCTCTCCTTTGTGTCTTTTGAGATGGGGCTATGTATTCTGGTTCACGTCCTCAAATTCAGAATTCAGCCCTCTCTTGACTGACCAGTGGTGCTTACCTAGTTTCATGAGTAAGTAGAACAGTGACCTGAAAATCCAAGCAGCCTCACTAAATCAATTCAAGCGAGATTCTTTGAGTTCAAGCCTTCATCTCATTCTACTTAGAAACTGAAATGCCCAGCTTCTCAAGTCTCTCAGGCACATGGGTTTGCTTTTCCGGTTCCCCCAGCTACCTTTATTCTATTGTCAGTTTTAGTACTTTCATGAGGTTTCTGTCCTCCCAATCTGTTCTGCTATTGTTTTCCAAGTTTGCCTTCCTCCTTTGTTATTCTTGTTTTCTTAAACTTTTGCCCTTTTCCCTCTCATTTCAGTGAACTATGGGAGCCATCAGAGACAGATCTTTGTGCAATGATCTATTTTAACTGGAAGTACATAAAACAATTCCAGGTAGGGGCTATTGCCCCACTTTACAGATGAAGCAATTAACATATGGAGAGTTTGCAGTATGCCTAAGGTCCTAAATTGAAAGAAAATATTTGTGAGTTATGTGCTCTGCCCCACAGAATACACAGCTGGTAGTGACTTTAATCATGAATCCTCTTTTCTGTACTGTATCTCTTAGATCTAACCCACCCAGCTCCAGGTTATATTTATGAATCTTCTCTAAACCCTAATGTCTGAAGAAAGATATATTTGGTTTCCACAGCTTCATTCTCACCTCTCAAATATATCCTACATTTATTTCCTTGAAAATCCAAGTAAATAAAATATTGTATGAATGATATAATGGCTTCAGGCCAAAACTTTCTATGATCCTATACAAATCTTGGGTTGTTTTTTTTCCATAAAATGTTTCTGCCTATACCTCAAAAATACACATAAACCATCATTAATCTCAGTTTACGAGTTGTGCTATCATTGCCGATTGATGCATAAATCTGGGTGACAGTGCTTTCAAAACAAGAGCAACTGGGTGACCTTTAGTGATTTTTGTGCCTTAGAAATATTCTACAAAGATACTTTTTCTACCTATTTGTATTTTTTCTCCTAGAGGTGGTTTTGTTCTTGTGTCCAGGTTCAATAGCAAAACCTGTTGAATGATACAGAAGTACATTCACACTTGGGTTTTATCACCAGTTTTGGGGGACCTTTTTGAGACTGTGGGGTGTTCTATTTTGTATAGGTAAATGAGGATAAAACTATGCAGATCACTTTATTATACAAACCATAGCAGGCAAATAAAAATAAATGAATGAAAAATATTTAATACTGAATACAACAAAATGTAAAAACCCAAAGTGTGCATACACTGTTTTTATAAAAGCACTTCTTTCCTGGTTTTTTCTTCCTCTTGTACTACGTACACTTATTTAATTCAACTGATGTTTATCAAACGTATCCCTTGTGCCAAGCATTAATAATGACACATATTAATATGATATGTGCTAGACTGAGAAAGCGACAGATAATTCTCATGGTAGAAATTAAGAAACAGGAGGAGAAATGTTACAAAAAACATTTATCACTGAAGGAGGACATGAACAAAACACAAAGAATGAAGAACGTGTGCTTTGCAAGAAATGAGCTCTCTTCTATAGTTTGAGCCTAGGGAGAGTATGCAGATATACCACAGCATATGAAAGATATGATTATTTTAATTCAAAATCCAAAACTACATATATGGAACAAATCAGCAATAATGAAATATTTAGCGCCATAGCACTGAGATTAGGAGAAAGCCCATACTCCCTCAGCTTTTCATTCTTGAAATGAAAATGAAAAACTGACAACTCGGATTTCAGTCCATTTTAGTTCATTGATAAACTGCTTGCATTCAGCTTTAATATATGTATGATACCTGACTGTATGAAAGTTTTTGAAATGTTTGAAAGTTGACATCAAGTTTGATCTTAAATGTCTTAATATAAACATGTTTAGTGAAAACAACTTTGTGCTTATTCTAAAATGTGGAAAGATCACTGTGCAAAATGATTCCTTATTTAAATCAAGCCATAAGTGTCTTTACTGCAAACTGGAGGAAATGAAGTAATGTTGAGATTCAAAATAGAGCCCTAAAAAAAAAAAAAAAAAAAAAAGAAACAAGAAACTCTTTTTGTCTTTGTTACTTTATCACTATGAGTATGAACCACTATGGCTATGACATGCTGAACCAATTTGTTACAGTGACAGATCTTGAAGTGAGATTGTCTGTGCATGTCCTTACCTTGGACACTATGCACCTGCCTATCCAATTAACTCTGACTTCCCTGCCACTACTTCTAGTATCAGATCTCATTTCAAACCACATCCTCTGTTTGGTTACCTGTTTTGGAAATTGTTAATTCCTTCATTCAAAAATATTTAACAAGCTCCAGGCGTGGTGGTTCATGTCTGTAATCCCGGCACTTGGGAGGCTGAAGCAGGAGGATCGTTGTGAGTTCAAGACCAGCCTGGGCTACAAAGTGAGCTCAAGGCCAGCCTGAACTGCATAGTGAGACCCGGTCTCAAAAAGAAAAAAAAAAAAAAATATATATATATATATATATATATATATATATATATATATTTAACAAGCATTTACTCTCTTCTTTCTTCAGTTAGCACCTTGCAGTTTCTATAGTACTATCAGGTTGACATCACAATTAATATTGATATCACTGTCAATATTTCACTGTTGTGAAATATGTGAAAAGGAAAAAAAACAAATATCTTGAGGCAAATATTGACTTTGCCCATTTATTGTAATTATTATTTTTATTATCATTATATCTTAAAATCATGGCACAGTCCCTGGTATATCATATGAATATGTGATCAATGAATTTTTCTTTCTTTTGCATCTATTATTCAGGCACTGAGTATTAAATTTGGCTAAACAACAGGGTAGATTATTCAAGACAAAGAATGAGGATCGGTAATTTTGATTAAGATAGACAGATGGAATTTGGAGGAGACCAAAGCAGGAGCAAGAAATTACAGTTAGAGAGAGAACTACATGTGCAAGAAACAGAGACGGACCTGAGCATGAGGAATTTGAAATTAACAGCACTGTTCCCCTTTGTCACTGCTGCAGTCTACTTTACTTTGTTCCCTTCATTCTAACAGAAAGTTCTAGTTTTAGGCTTATTTTTTCTTCATGATATTGTAACAGAAGAGATTGGGGAAGGCCTTCACAGTAACAGGCACTGGATTCCCATTCCCAGCAGACTCACCCATCCACTAATCCATAAATCCACACATACTTCTAATTCTTACCATCTGGTCACCCCCAACAAATCAGCCTTAGTTTTTGCTCAAACCGTTGTCATCCAAAAGAATAATGAACATCTTAGTCAAAAGAGAGTGAAGTTGGTAGTATCTATCCAGATATTGAGAAGAAGGGAATAAAACTAACCAAGCTGCAAAGAAGTGGGAGAAAGAGGCACAGATGCCCGGCTATAAGTAATTCTACCAATATCAATGGCAATTATATTAATATTGGGAAATTTACAAATACCAGCAGATCATTCTTCACACAGTAAGAAAAGCATGAGAATCTCAAAGTCTGCATCAGCCACCTCTGCCAGCTTATAAAACCTCTTTCTTATTTCTTTGTCAGACATTAGTGATTCACAGGCACCAAGATTTACCTGGAAACAGGCTATGCCATTACTATGGCCCACCAAAAGCCAGCAAGAAATAAGGAGTCTCTTATTAAGGAATTGAAAATGCTGCCAAGAGACATCCCTCAGCAGGCAGTCCTCTATGGAAAAATAGAACTCTCTTGAGCCCTGGGAAAATATCCATCCAAGGTCTAGATGACACAGACTATAAAGAGCTATGCTTACTCTAGATTAAACACAACACAAGGCCCTCCTGGTTTCGTATTTCCTCTGGAACTCATTTGAGTCCTTGTCAAGACTACTTTGTAGTTTCATTTCTCCATGAATCCACTCCTTCCTTCTTTGTAAATCCACAATCCCATAATTAAGTTCTTGTGACACTGATCTACAGCCCAAAGAACCAATCTCATACTAGAAATGAAGATATGTAATGGCATTATTGGGAAAAAGTCTCAAGAAAGTTGGAATCCTCAAAGTCATATTCTGTCCATGCAAGAAGTGTTTCGTAGTTTTCCTAGAAGGGGACCTAAGGATGGAGCCAGGCAGATGGAAGGAAGGAAAAGAGAAGTAAAAACAATCATGACATAATATTACCTGAACCAATTCCCCATGCTGAATTATTTATTATCTTTCACAAATGTATGCTAATAATAAAAAAGGAAAAATAAAGAAAAAAAGAAAATCACATTGGTAAGAAGAGAATCACCACAACAAGATGGGAATGATCATATCACATTATTTCACTTACTGTCTTTAATTTACTAACAAGAAAACTAAAGTCCATAGGAAAGCCACTGATAGGGCAAGACAATATATTCTGCCACTGTGTTTTATGACCTTGCAGTACGTATTTCTGTTCTGTGCACAGTAACTAGGCAACAGTTACTCCTAGGAGTGAGGAGCAAGGGTGAGCTTGAGCATTAGGGTTTGAGCATTAGCACAAGGTCCTTCATGTTTGCAGGAGTTGCTTACCAAAGGTGATCCTTCCTCAGGCTGAGCAATGAAGAAGTTAGGTAAGTTTTTTTCCATAATTAAAAATGTTATTCTATAGCACACAATATGATTTGGTAGCCATTTATACATCTGTCAACACATCTGTCTTTCCACCTATATATCTACATATGAATATAGGCGTCATTTTAATTTTTATCAGTCTTTATACAACATAATTTATCATCAGCTTTTCTCTTCACACATATTATTTAGAGTCCTATATTTTACTTAATGTAATTTTTCAAAAGATATTTAGCAAGGATCTGGGACTACAATCTGGGACTACAATCAAAGGGCTTCAGTCCAGAAAAGTTTATTCCAATAAACATATATATATATATATATATGTATAAAATATATAGCATAAATATATATAGTATAAATAAGTATATATATATATATATTTATCAGAGATAGAAATAAATCAGAAAGTGAAAGGTTTGATTAGAAAAATATAAATAGTCCAATTTTAAGTATATAAATGGGAATAGAGGATGACACGTATTGTAAATCATTCTTACTGCCAAATTTGAAACTGAATTCAGTATCCAGTGGGAGCCAATAAATACTTTTGAAGATCATGCACATCTGTAAGTAGTGTAAAACAGTAACTGGACAAGGGAAAGTTTGATGGTGAAAGATGAGCTCAGAGACTGTTGCAAATGTTTAGGAAAATAGCCAAGAAGATTTGCAAAGAAAAGCAAAGGAGGAGAATCCCTGTTAGGTATGTGAAACTTTGAATTTAAAGAAAGCAGAAAAATTGAATGGAGAAGTCTTACATTTGATATCATAAAATCTTGGATGTACCATATAGGTCCACCATGTATGTTCTTAGATATTTGTTTCTGGATTGAAGCCCTTTGAATTTCTAAAACTAAATTTCCCTAATGGAATGTGTGTACAAGACTTAACTCAAATGATACATGATGGTCAGTTTTAAATCCTATGCTTTACACTATGAATTAAAGAGATGAGACTTAAGGACACAGAATGACCTGCAATTAGCTGACTTAGACAAATGGTTTGAAAAAGGTGCATCTTCTTGAAATGAAGAAACAAGAAGACCATGAGTGGGGAAATTTCAAGTAAGTTTTGTATAAACTGGTTTAGAGTTACCTTCACAACACATAATTAGAGATGCCTAATTGTTAATTGTGTTGCTATTATTGGCTTATCTTTTTGATAAAATGCATTTAATTTAGTCTATCTTTTAGTTGGATTGTTTTGTTAGTGCTTTTTTCTTGAGTTCCTAGCATTCTTTATATATGCTAGGTACCAATCCTTTGTCAGATACTTGGTTTGCCAATATTTTCCCTCAGCAGGAGTCTGAATTAGAGGTTTATATATATATTGAAGGACACAGGGGTATATAACATAGGTAAATTTCCAAAATGGTATCTTATAAAATACTTGTTCCATGAATTAGTTCTTTACAAGAAGAACTTCTGTAAAAAGATATTTGAGGGATTGTTTCAAGCTCTGCCAGGCCCATTTGTAGAGCAATTGACTTGATTAAAGACCTCAGATCGTTAGCTCTAAAATAAGTTGTGTAACCTCATGTTAGGGAATGGCTATCCATTTCCCTACTCAATTACCTTTCATCAGGTAAGTGTTCTTTAGGGCAGAGTTTGGTGAATTATACCACACAATCGTATCCCTGTAGAAAACTTAGAAGAGGCCAAAGCATCTGAGAGATCTTAAGAATATAAATCCAAGTGACATGGTAGGAGGGAAATGAGATTATAAGCAATAGAATTAACACATGAGAGAACTATGAAAGGCTAATAGAGATTCTCTTTCATAGAAGGAAACAAGGGGGATCTATTGCAGGGCTACCATCCTCAGAGGAATGTTTGTTGTTCGTTTTTTCCTTTTGTTGGAAATAGTCACAGATTCACAAGAAGTTACAATACAATCTCTGAGGTGGCCCCATGAGTCTTTGGCTAACCTCTACCAAGGTAACATCTTGCATAAAAACTCACACAACATCAACAGGAGGAAGTGGACACTGGTATAATTTACAAGATACACGGAGATTTCATCAGTTATATACGAATTTATTTTTGAATGTGTTTGAGTAATTACATAGTTTTATCACGTGTATTGATCTGCATAGCTTCCCCTCTCATATTCCAATTATGTACCACAGTGCTTCTTTGCCCCATCTCTTTATAGCCATACCTATTAACCCTCCACCCCAGTTCAAAGATCTGGCAATTACTAATTTCATTCTCTATTATTTTATTATTTCAAGATATATATATATATATATATATATATATATATATATATAGGATCATACATTTTGTAGCATTTTTATATTGGCTTTTTCATTCAAAATAATTCTGAGATTCTCTTAAATTGCTGTGTACGGCAATAATTCATTCTTTTTTATTGTCATAGAGTTATGGTAGTGATATACAAGACACTGCTTAATCATTTACTTGTTGAAGCACATGTAGGGTGTTTATATGTTTGCCTATTGGAACTGAACTGAAATAAATATGCACATATGGATTCTTTGGTAAACATAAACTCATATGAATTTCTTTAGAATAAATGTCATAGGTCAATTGTTGGGTTATGCAACAGTAGCATTATACTGCTAAAGCATTTTCCAAAGTGGTGGTACAATTTTACACATCTACCAACATGAAATGAATGATTCAATTGCTTGTTATTACTGTTGGCATTTGGTGTTTTCAGGATTTGCTATTGTAGTCATTCTAACAGCTGTGCACAAATATGTGTTTGTAGTTTTCATCTGTATTTCCCTGATGGCCAGTGAGGATCATCTTTTTATGCTCTTCTTTGCCCTATTTTTTTTTTTTTTTTTTACTTTTTGGTAAAATACTTTCTTTGTACTTTACCTATCTTCTAATTGGATCATTTAATATGCTTTTTTATTGTTATTTTAATTTTTCAGCATTATTTGTATATTCTAGCTGCCTGCCAAATCTTTGTCAGATATTTGATTAGGTGATAATTTCCCATAGTAGGTTGCTTCTTTTTTCATCCTAATAGGATATTTCAAAGAGGAATCTTTTTTTTAAATTTGATGAGGTTCAAATTACTATATTTTCCTTTTGAGGATCAAGTCTGACACTAAAAAAGCCTTTCTGTTTAACCCTAGACTTTAATGATTTAATCCTATTTTTTCTACTTTTTTGCACTTTACATTTAAATTTATAATATATTTTGTGTTAATTTGTAACAAGTTGTAAATTTCAAGTCTAGGACTGAATTTTTATTTTTATGTATATATCTTCACTCATAGATATTTAAATGTTATGGTACTTTTTTCTGTTTTACAAGACTATACTTCTGTGAGTTTGGAAGAAATCACTTGACCATGTTTATATATGTCTATAATTGGGTTCTCTGTTTCATTCTGTGGCTCTGCTTTATTCTGTTGCCTTTCCCTCTTCCAATCCTAGGTTGTCTGAGTTACTGCTGCTATATAATAACTCTTAACATCAAGCACAACAACCATTTGATTTCTTCTTTTAAAAAATTACTTTACCTAGCTAGTTATTGTGGTATACTCCTGTAATTTCTGCACTCTGAAAGGCTGAGACAAGAGGATAGCAGGTTTGAGCCTATTGTGGGAAAATAAGCAACCTAGATAGACCTTGTTTAAAAAAAAAAAAAAGAAGCAGTTATTGTGAAGGTCCTGGTTTATTCCCTAGTACTGAAAATAAAAACTTTACTATATACCTTTTAGATTAAGCTTGTGTATATCTTCAAAATACCTTGCTAAGATTTTGATGACACTTGTCATGATTTATGTTGATGTCCCCCAGGCCTCATGCATTTGCATTGTGCATTTGTGATTGGTTCATTGTCTAGCGCTTGGATTGGGGGTGTGAGTGCTACACTGGCCTAAGTGTAGGGCCAGGATGTAATGTAATGGCAGGAAGAAGGTGTGTGTCTCATTCTTGCCAGTTTCTGTTGCTGTTTGCAGCTGCCTTGAACTGTGGCCCCGCCCTGCCACCCTGCCTTGGAGTCCACTGAGAATGGACTGAAACCTCCAAAAATTGTAAGAAATAAATCTTTCCTTTTCCAACTTTGGTCATCAGGTATTTTGTCTCAGCGATGAGTAAAAAGTAACTAAGAAAACACTTATATTAAACATACAATCATACAGATCAATTTTGGGAGAACTAACATCTTAATTATGTTAATTATTGATGGAAATTTTTTAAATTTAAAATTTTTCTTTTTGAGATAGAGTTTTGTTCAGGTTGATCTTAAATTCACTTTGCTGTCCAAGCTGGCTTGGAACTCACAGCAATCCTCCACACTCAGGTTTCCAATTGCTGGTATTACAGGGTGCACTACCATGCCTGCCTTAAAATGTTTCTTTTTATTGAGACGACTTCAGCAGCTTTAGATAGTGAAGAATTACAAGAGGAGACGTGCGATTGAAGGAAAGGAAACCGAGAGTAAAGGACAGTGGACTTTGGTGGCAAGACTCAACAGTTAACTGGCCAACAATGAGAGAGAAGCTACACTTATGACCTGAAGCCAGACTTCTGTATCCAAAAGAAGACATAAATTCATCTGAAAAGGACTGCATCCAGTTCTCACTCCAACCTGAGAAGAGAAAGGGATGGCAGGTATTTCTGGAGCACATGTGAACAGAATGTACAATTAAAAAACAGCAGAATGAGAGAGAGAGAGAGAGAGAGAGAGAGAGAGAGAGAGAGAGAGAGAGACAGAGAGAGAGAGACAGAGAGAGAGAGACAGAGAGAGAGAGACAGAGAGAGAGACAGAGAGAGAGACAGAGAGAGAGATAGAGACAGAGAGACAGAGAGAGAGAGACAGAGAGAGAGACAGAGAAAGAGACAGAGAGAGAGACCCAAAGACTTTCCCAGTGTCCCTTCCCTCCTAGGATTTCCCTGATGCCCAAAACAAGAATTCTGAGGCTCAACTGATGTCAGTCTTTCTTACCTGAGTTCTTCTCAACTCAGTGAATGAGTGCCTGTCCAGCATTTCCTACCCTTACTCTCACAACCACCCTTCCTATGGAGTGGTTCCCATCTATGTTAACCTTGACCTTTTCGTACACATGCTGCTTGATCCATTGGCTCCATTGCTGATGACAGCTAACAACGTAGTATAGCCTTATCCATCACGGAATTTTGCTCAAGAGTTTTGCAAAGCTATAACTGAAATAGGAATAGCGAGAGACTGGTGCACATGTGAAGTTACCTGTGGGATTTCTGATGGTAACTCATACTTTTCACTTTTCTCTCTTTTATTAAATTTATGCCCATGGCTGCTCCAATCATATCAAAGCCATTTAATCAAAGGCAGTCTTTCTTTCCTGATTTGAAGATTTTAATCTCCTAGTAGCCTTCTAAATTTTTCTTGGTGCAATTTCAAGTGTGACACCAGCAATTGTTTCTCTTGTCTGTGTTCTGAATTTCATATAAGTGAAGAATATGTCTTGTGACACTTGTGCCTCTCCACATATCAAGAAACCTTGTTGTGAGCAACCTCTGGTGAACAACTCAGGTGAGTTTCCAAGTGAAGCACTTGTATTGAGCACTAGTTTTACTACTCACAATGGTTGAGGTTTATGCCACTGCAGTTCTCTGACACTATGTTTCTTCATGTTTCATATGGTTGGTGTGACTCAGAGAGATAATGCGATGGAAAACTTTTGAAATAAAGTATGCTGATGATTGGACAACATTTTGAATACTCTGGAAATGCGTGTGTGTGTGTGTGTGTGTGTGTGTGTGTGTGTGTGTGTGTATAAAATGGTGAAGTTCATATTATGTGGATTTTATCTTCAAAAAATATGTTGAAAAGTGGCCCCCCACACCTGGAATTCATTCAGTAGACTTCATTTTCTCCCCATCAAGTGAGGCGTTGCAACACACGCCAGCATGTTTAGACCAAGTAAAAATCACTTGGAAGCAAGTTCTGTGAGTTATAGAGAGAACTAGTTGGGAAACAAAAAAAGGGCAGTGCCAGAAGGACTTACTATGCCTGCTGATCAATACAGCTTTCCTATTCAGCCACTGAGATTCAAGAGTCTTCTTCAGCTTGGATTCTACCCATCCTGCATTCCCTTCAAGGCCTGCCTCCATCCCCAGGGGTCTTTCTTCAGAGTGACCTTCCAGGAAGGCAGGGTGTACTGTGGTTTTCAGATTTTGGTCTCCAAAAAGCTCCGGAAGCAGCTGGAAGATCTCATGTGAACAATGATTGTTCACACTTAGACCCATAAAAAAATAAAACTAAAGCATGGGACAGGAAGGGTCAGTGAAAATAAACATCTCCACTGGAAGACATTCTACAGCTGTGTGTTAATTCAGCACAGTGCTAAGGTATTCTAGCTTTCAACATGGAAAGGGGAAAGCTCCCATCCATATATCCCCACCTCTTGCTGGTGACCCCCACCAAGAAATTAGAAGGAAATTTCCTTTACTATTGCTAAATGTTCTTAGCATTGGAAATTTGAAAGAGCTCTTTGATTGCTAGATGTCAACCAAGAGCAAGTTTGTGTTTCATCGTGAAAGACTGAATTAGACAATGTTTTAAGGTTTAAGGCTAGGAAAGTACATGTCTAAAAAATGGTTCTAATTCATTTTGATAATTTTGGTCAAATCACATGACCTCTTAGGTTCTTTGTATCCTAACGTTTGAAATGAGGTCACAAGTTTATCTTGATATTTTCAGGAGAAAATGAGATTCTTAATGGAAGAGCTTAATATTATCTGGTTTAGATCACACCCTCTCTTAGTAGCAAGAAGAACAACCCCAAAAAAGTACAGCAGCAGCAGTAACGGGAGCAATGACACCAATGCCAAACCTGTGGACATGGTTTGATCCCCTGATGTTCCATCATTTTTTGTCACTTTGTATCACAGACATGGTCAGAGCAAGACAGAAATATTTTCAGCTAACTTTTGTAGGCATTAACAAAGACAGAGGAAAGGATATCTGGTGTCTGGCAGCAAACAAGATTAAAAATACTTGTCATAAAAGTTTGTAAATAAGCCTCTATGGAGTAATAACAAAGATAATAATAATTATGCTGTTGTCAGCAGAAAGGTGGTACTTCAAGATACTTGTCATACTGACAGAGCTTTCATTTTTGAACAGATTATGGCAATAGATTGGCAATAATAAGCCACTTCCTGCCCCAGTGATTTCATTAACAGTTCCCAGAATATATTTCTGTGCTTCTCCTTGAAAAGACAGTTGAGATCCAGAGTAAAACAATCAAATACAATTACTTTTGGTCTTAAATAATCTTAACTCAGAAGCAAAAATATAGCCTCAGCATTACCCCAGAAACAAAACTCCACTCGTCTCTAGGGGAAGGATAATTGAGCTCTGAAATTCACGAAGCTTTAGGATGGATCCTTAGTTTTACAGCTAAAAATCAAACAGAACTGAGATGAGCTGGTCACAAAAACTATCAGACTGAAAAGGCAAGAAAGGAGGAAATTTTGGGGAGTGATGACTAGCTGCAGAATAAGATAAGCAAGGATTTGCCTGTGAACATCCCGTCCTGTAGGGTCCTGTCCTGCTGGAAGGGCTTCACATCTAACAATGGGCTACACAGAATAACCCTAAGAGCCTGGTATTGGACCCAGTTTATAACCAGAAGTGTCCCCTCTCTACGCTTCCCTCCCTGCTAGGTCAATCAGGCAGTAAGTACATTATCAAGGAATCAAATAACATGTGACTGGTTAAGAATGTAGAGCTAAGCTTTCTAGAACCTACTAGTCCTCTCAAGTTCGGTGGAGTTAGAGTTTGTTGTATATTCTTCGAGATCAACAAATGAAGCCTAAAATTTAAGTTAACTTCCAAGAAATCTGATTCTAGGTTTCGATCTTGATTTTACCACTACTAGAATAACTTTGGTTGAATAAACCCACTTACCTATGTCTGAAGTTTCTTATCTATAATGTAGAACAGTATTGTTATTCCTCAGTGATCTTGTGAAAATTCAATAAATAGATTAACAAGAAGCACTTGGTATCTTTTATAGATAAGGTGGCTATGTTCCTATGTAAATATGAAGGATGCTATTATTTTTAACTATTTTAGAATATTGTATTTTACAAATGAATCATCGTAATTTAGTTAACCCCATAAATGTGCATATTATCATTACTTCCTTTTATACTTTTTCAAGCAATGCTAAAACAATCAATCGTGTACTCATCTTCATATTTTAAAGAAAATATTTCTGAGGAATCATTTCTTCAAAGTGTAGCTGACTTAGTTTCTGCCATTCTCTTAGCCCTGAATGATCTTTGCATCTTAGTGGGCGTGGAAGAGTTGTTCTAGTGCTCAGAGTCCAGTTTGCAAGAGAAATGGCTGACCTGCAGAGATAAATTTTCAGATTATAAAAGCAAATATATGTAAAAGTGTGAAGATGAAAAAAGTGAGAGCCTCATCCTGTGATTCAGTCTGGAATGAGAAGGAGGAGGCAGGCAAGGTTAATGGGCGGGAGAGAAATCAAGAAAGACACTAAACTGCATCCACTCCCAAGTGCTAATAGCTGACAAGCTCTTAAAGGGTTATACCTTGTCAAGTGATATGGTTTCAGTGTAATAGCACCTGTCCACTGCAAAAGGATGTCTCAAAGCATGCAATAAAACCACTTGGAAACATTAAAGATGAGTGTTCATGGTAGTTTGAGCATGTAAAATTCTTATTACTTGGTCTAAAACTAAAACTTTGTCAGAAATTGGCTCAGTCAATGATTTTTACATCTATCTGAAATTTTCAAAGCTTTTTGTTCAATTAGCTGCCACCCCCAAACAATAGATATTAGACTTCGAGTCTTCAGGAAATAATGATTTTTTTGTATTTTTCATTGTATTTGTGTTTATTCAAGTTCCTACATGTGGCTTTGATATACTTTGCCATCTGCAAGAGAACCATGCATTTTAGTAACAAACACACTGTAAGTCAATTTTAACACTGAATTCTGAGAAATAGCCAGCTAGTCAAAGAGGAAAAATGTGAGAAATGGACCTTTCTTAATTTTTCCAGGACCTGTTGACTCAGATTATTATAACAATAGGTTTACCCTTAAAATCATTGAATATCACCATCTCTAAGCCTTGATCTTGTTCAAATGATTCTAGCAATTAAGTCATCTTCAAGAATATGGGACAAGGAGTTCATCATATGAAAGTAATCACCTTCAAACCATCTCCCGCGCTTACCCCTAAGAGTGACCTGAGTTCTTGCTATTTATTGAAAGAGTCATTCTTGGACTAGGAAGAGAATAACCAAAGATGTTTTGATCCTTGGATTATTAAATCCAGTATGGAAACTGACTCACCAGATTCAAAGGGTTAAACCCCAGTTAAATAAAAAGATCTGTAAACTCACATTTATCACTGCCTTTGGAAAATAAGCCCAAGACAAGCTATCTTGCAACTCTCAGCACACGTGTTACAGATGCTCAAAATTTAGAGATCAAATCCGAATTTTAAGCACACATCTTTTTGTATTCAAAGAGAAAGTGAGCTCAGAATTGGCCTGGTTTGACTGGTTAATCTGGTCTTTATTTTTTGTTTCCTGAATTCCATAGACAGAACTATATAGCAGTTCCAATTTTTTTGTTCACATAGTATTTATACTTATCTATTTTCCTCAGATATTGAGGAGTTACTTCTTTGTACTAGGCTTTCCAAGATTTTTTCTTTTCTTTTAAGTTCCCAATAGGCTGAAACCTATACTGGGAAACTGGTGAGGATTAGATGTTTTTAGGGCATGAGTTAAATGTTTCCTAAATACTCACAGACATTGTGTGTCTAGGAATGTTTGTTAATTTGAGCCCCTTACTTTCCATGTGTATCTTTAATCTCCCAACCAGCTGTCTCCCATAAAAGATATTTCTGTTTTTAGTTACAAATCTGTTTAAAGATAAAACTCATAAATACACAGCCACATGCAAAGATTTTTTTCTGCTGACAGTATAGAAATAATTCCAGATGAAAAATATTAAAGTTTGTTTAGAAATAGAAAATGATTCTGCCTCCCTTGACAGGGGCCCAAGTTTTATAGATGTACAAGGACTTTCTGTGTCCCCATCTGAGATTCTCTTGAAAAAACATAATCTCTGTGACTTAGTCCTTCAAACAATAATCAGTATTTCTGGTTATATTTATAACAGAAAAATTAACTTTTTCCTCATTAGGAAAAAAAACAAAACAAAAAATAAATTCTTGTGCTTTGACATAAAGTATGGGTGATATTCCATAAATAGTGGATTCAATCCTTTACTGTTACTTCCCTATGTCTTGTTACCCTGGGAAGCGTTAGGTGAAGCTTTATTCTCTTCTCTCTTCTCCTATCAGAAAATCTCATATTGTGTATGCAGCATAGTACTTAATCAATGCTCAGATACATTTGGTGTTAACAAAATTGGTTATAATCTTGTTACACAATGAATTATATTGAAAAGAAAGTATTTAGACTTGGCTTCTCTCCTGATTCTTTAGAGCGCAGGATGCCATCTCTACTATGTACTCCTGACTAATTAAGGCAGTTAAAGTGGACCCTGCCAGATTTTCCTTTTCTGCGCTAATTGCCATGATCCAAACAAACCTGTCTTAGCCACCCTCTGTTTTGCGTTGAGCTCTTTCAGTAACAGCTGCTACAGTTTATTGTGACCGCACTTTGAACAAGGGCAAATGAAAACAGATTATTATGTACACTTCATCAACCAGGTAAAATAACTGCTCCCTGTCCCATTTTACAGATGAGAAAATGGAGGCAGAGGGATAACATAGATTCACAAGGCAGACACCAGGCTTATTGGACTCCAAATTATCAAATATTCTATTACATGTGACTGCATCCTCCAACTGGAAGAATAGGAGTGATTTCATGTGAGTCCATAGTGTGTTGAACTCTGTGGTTTACTGTTTTTACACAATTTCTCTTATTATACATCCACTAGAGACTGAAGAGATCAGCACTAATAACCTTATTTTAGTTTGAATAAATCCCCTAAGGGCAGAGTATGAGCTGTGGACCCATGCATGTTGCAGAGAATACAACAGTTTGGGAGACAGGACCTTTGGTTAAAAATTTTCATTGAGTTGCCTGGGTACACGAAGCAGTCAAATTTATCTATGATTCTCACCTTAGTATGCATAGATGCAAAATGTCCTTGAGTATTAACCTTAGTTTAAAAATATTTGTATGTGTAGTTTCATGCTTCCAATTTAAAAGTTTCCTTTTGAAAACATCACTGCTTCATGATCAGAGGCCACGTTGAGCGTGACTATGTTTTCAGTGTCGAGTGATGCTTTTTATTCCAATAGAGTTCTGTTTTCCATTTTTATGATCTTAAAAGTGATAAATCAAGGCCTTAAGGAAAGGAGACAGAGTCCACCAAAAAAATGTATACACACATCAGCCTAATAATACTAACCATACTAATAAATGTGTGGAGGTGAGTGGCCACCACTTGGAGCAGCTCTTATAATTGTAGAGGCCAGAGGTAACTTGTATTAATCACATAATACCTCAGTAAATTTAGTATTAAAATATCTATAGAGGTATTTATTTTCCTGCCATATACATTTGTTGTAGTCAGGAGCTGTGAACACAATTAAAATCAGGACATGGAATTTATAATATTATTTTATGATGGTCACCCGGAGTTAACACAAAGTGCAGGAAATCTGTCCACAACACTAAAGACACAGGATATTCAGCTAAGGGCCTGGATCCCACAGCAATGTCCTGCATGAGTCCAGATGAAGACCTAGAACCCATGCAGTGCCTCCCGTAAGTCCAGCTAGAGATATAGCTGCCACAAGAATGACTCCTACCAGTCTGTTTTATGAATCTGCCATGGGAAAGCCCAAAGGTCAGCAGTGGAAGACAGAAAGTCTATGCCAACAGGGTGAAGAAGCTGTGCTGGTAGGTCTTTGGGTTCTACACTGGAGCAAGAAGTCACATTCATAAAAATGACCAGGGCTGTACTGAAAAGCACCACAGCCAACCTCAGTGACACAGAGGTCCTGAGCTTCTCCTATGATAAGAACAGTCAAGTACACGCCAGAAAACCAGCATGACAAATTTGTACTGGAGATTAAATGGCTTAGGTCTTCCCCTCCAGAGCCAGGAAACAATGCTCAGTATAAAGACCAGAGCTCTCCCAATGTGAACCACAGATGCTCTTACCAACAAGATCCTCCAACGACAATGGTCAAACTCACACTGGCAAGCTAGTCATGATGAGCTCCTCACGAACCAATGGCTCAAACAGCAACGTTTAGAGAAACCCAAGATGCTCACTTGTCTTCACCATATCTCTCTTTTTGCTGGCAGTTTTCCTCAGGTGGGACATCTATGCTCAGCACCATGCTGATGTAATCCAGCTGGCATTGAGTCGACCACCAGCTTTTAATCTATAACATTATATCTATATCTATATCTATATCTATATCTATATCTATATCTATATAGATAGATAGATAGATAGATAGATAGATAGATAGATAGATAGATAGATAAAATTTAGAAGTGTCCTAACTGGTATTTGATTTACCTCTGATCATATTTTTACTTCATCATCTACAAAGCCCACTGGGGTGAAACTAACATTTGATAAGCATAATCTGATTGTTTTGACATCTCCATGGCCACCTTATGTCTGCGGACTTCTTGTACCTTATGAATGTAAGAAAAGCCATTCTCTATGTCCTTCCATGACCTTACCCCTATCTTAAGCTTTTGAGTCAAAAGTCTCCAGTTGCACTAAATTACTAGTTCTTTGTATCCTGGTCCTTTACTTGTCTTTGAAACTCTAAAATACAAAATTTTCTCCCCTTGAATAACCTTTGGGAGCAAATTCAGGTCCAACCATGCATCCTGATGTGCCCTGACTGTTCTTTGACCAGGAAGCTTGAAATCATATTAAGAATGGAAAATTCTGCTGAAAAATGCTCTGTGTGCTCATCAGAGTTGGGTCAGCCCAGGACCATTTGCCATCTCCAGACTTAGATGCGGCAAGTGAAAAATGAGCTGACAAATTTAAAACTTTTGCAGAAACCACTGGGGAGAGGATCTGGTAGCTCAGCAAGCCAGGTTAATACCTGAATTACAAAGTGTTCATAAGAACCCTCAGTTTCAGGCTCAGCTGTGAAAAAAAGTCTGCCCTGCTGCCACTGGACTGAGAGGAATAAGCAACCTGATTCTTTACCCATCATCTACCGATCCCTTGGGAATCACTTTTTTCTATTTTAGATTTTAAAAAAAGGCATTCACTGGGTCTTTCCCAAGTCCTCTAAGGGAAAGGAACAAAAGCCAGTAGCCAGGCTGAGCCTGGCCTCAGATGCTCTTTGCATCACAAATGAAAATTCCTGTTACATCCATTCATAGTAGCACATCAAATCTTGGATTTCTTAAAATAATAGCTGATTAAAATCATGAGTGAAGAAAGTCAACAAAAATAGCATTCATTATACTTTGTAAGTTGAGCATTTTACATATATTATTCTTTTATATATGATTTTTGGAAAGACTTCCTTCACATTTCCAGCTAAGGAAAAGAATGATTAGAAGGTATACGCAATTTATCGAAAGGTTTACAGTTGGATACTTTATATAAAAGTTTAAGTAGATGCAGGAGTTCAACCTGTTACTGTGACCCATGCTCAAGGAAACAGACTTCTCACTATATTAATCTTTGTGTTTCCACTAGAGCTTCCTCCAAATTTAGATCATAGAGGTCAGAAATGAATATTAAAATGATCATGGATATGTAGCTCAGAAATTGAGAACTTGCTTAACATGCATCATGCTCTGAGTTCAGTCCCCGTAATATAAACCCTACACAAATAAAAATGATTATGAAACCCTTGCTCTCACAGCACAGTTTACTAAAGTGCAGGGTTTTCATCTAAGCTGGGTTGTAAAGCATCTAATTCAACTGCTTAATAGAACCCACTCAGACTGGACTCTGGTGTCTTACCAGGAAGGAAAATCTTAAACCCAGTGATAATCTCCAAAGTCTTATAAAAATTTGGTCAAGTAAGACAATACAGTTGGACTATGACCTAAAGCATATCGAATCCATCTATTCCTCAGAGGACTCTAAGTCAGTTTTGGATTAAGCCAGATCATCAGCTCTGAGCACTATACCTGGAGAGTATCACATTCTGTCTATTTATCACTACCACTTTATACCCTGGCCACCTTCTTCCTGTCCGTAATTGCTGCTCAGTGAGACAGGTGGCACACCAAGAATCTGATTATTAGCTTTGTAACTAGAGATGACATAAATTCCTGTTTTGTGAATTTTATCTGAATATATGCAAGTAACATGGAACACTTACTTAGCTTAGGAATCAGAGATGATTGAATTAATCTGAGCATTTAATTCTCTTATATATTAAGGATAAATTGAAGTTCTTAAGTCCATCATTTCATTCTTCTCATTTTTACATTTCCTTGAAAGTTATTTTTGGAAACTGCAAGTTAAATGTGAGATCAACCTTAGCAAGTATATGTAACATCATCCATTCAAAGTAAATGACTTAACTCCATCCCAAGTAGTTTACCTAAGGAGATCAATACACAAAAAATACATGGAATTCTTTTTCATTTTCTTGGATTCCAGGACAGGAGGAACACATTAATCTACACATCACACTCATGAATATAAAATTACCAACTGAGGTATGTGCTACATAGGAAAGGAATATGATTCTGTGAGAATATAAAATAAAGAACCCTGATTTACAGTTACAGTTTTCCTATGGAAATGACACAATGATGGAGTTACTTACATAACCAGTAGCTGGAAGGTAGTGGGTTAAAGATTCTCTGTGGTGAATTAATAATGAGAAGGAGCTACATGTTGCAAAGTGCTTGTAGGAAACAGAGAATGACCCATTTGAGAAACCTGGTGGAGGCCATTGATTAGGAACTTGAAAACTGGAGGCAGGGCAGGAGGAGAATGAGACCACAAGGCTAAATGAACCTAAAGAAGAAAGCAGAATCCAGACTTGACCTTGCTTGTGAATCAGATAAAATATTATAGCTTTATCCAAAGAATGTGCTATCATGTTTTATAAACCAACTTTCATATCTCTGGGACAAAATACTCAATACACACAACTTAGAGAAGGAAAAGTTTAACTTGTCTTCTAGTTTTGGAGCATCCAGTCCATGTTGCGCTGGTTCCAAGACAAACATAATACTGGGAGGGCGTGACAGAGCAAACCCACTGAGTTCATGACAACACAGAAGCCCAGGAGGAGAACAATGCCAGAGGTGAGAGGAGGGATTAGACATGGTACACAAAATCATGCCTCATGAGTCACCCAAACACATCAAGAAGTAAGTTCTTCCAATCCCCTGGCAGGTCCCAGGCTAATAAAATTGACAAAATCAAGCTTAAAAGTTCCCTCTCAACTTAACACCTAATTACATCTTCATAAACTATTCTTAATCTCTCTGTAGGCACAAGGTCCTATTTCCACCTTACATAACACAACTATCTTGCCTAAAATAAACACATAGTAATCTGATCACCAAAGTCTCAACATTTTCAGCATATTTCAGAAGTTCAATTCTCTTCTGCACCTCGTGGCAAACACTCAGCTGTGAGCCTCTATAAGAATAAAATCAAGTGACATATGAAGATAGAATGACATAGTTAAAATGTTCTATTCCAAAAGGGAGGAGTAGGGGTAGGATAGAAAAAATATCATACCAAAGACCAAAACCTAGCCAGGCAATAGTCCTTCAGTTTCATATTCATCATCTGTGGTACATGGTGGTGGTTTACATGGCTTCTCTCTTGGGCTTGCTCCACTTGTGAACTTTCCTTAGTAGACATGCTATGTTCCTGACATCTCCAACTTCCTTGAGTCACCACTGCTCCTTAGGAATTAATGCCACAGCTTCATATCCCACCCTCTTATGAACTTCTGGCCTGGCCTTTCAGGACTGCTTTGAGACTGGTTGTGAAGTCTCCCTGATTGAGCGACTCTTTCATATTTTATACCAGGGCAATTGATATCATAAGGATGACTGTAATGTTGGCTTTCAGCAGGAACCCTATACCATGGTTGCAAAATTTTGAGTGTCTCATTGGCTTAACAAAGTGAAATGACTCCTGGGGAATTAACTTCTTAGAAAGTCCTTCCCTCAGAGGTTTATGTTTTTGCATCCTTGAGCCTGCCTTTTGGTTTCTGAGATACATTAGAGGCATCTTTCTTTATTTTCCTGTACAAGGTACTTGATTTAAGAAAATATTGCTAGTTCCTTTGGTAGCTGTATGTCCTTTAATACCAACTTTCCACATGATTCCTTCTAAGCCAAAATTTAAGTTCCAAATTTTTATGCCCTGCTTTTGCCCTTGATTTTCCCTAAAAATCTGGCTAGAAGCAGATAGTAGTGTTAGTGCTACAAAATGAACACTGGCCTGCCTTGAAATTTTATCTTCCAGATCAATTAATCCACTGCCATAAATCTCAGTTTCTTTGAAAATTCTCAGGACACATACAAATGTAGACTTTTTTTTTTTTACCAAGGTTTGACACACCAAGCCTCTA
The DNA here is from genome assembly GCF_034190915.1 of Cavia porcellus. Taxonomy (NCBI): domain Eukaryota; kingdom Metazoa; phylum Chordata; class Mammalia; order Rodentia; family Caviidae; genus Cavia; species Cavia porcellus. Next base: position 97,542,793 of record NW_026947487.1, read on the forward strand.
GTTGCATTGCTAAAGGAGCATTTGTTCCCACCTGAAATATCATACATAATAATGACCCACACACACAGTGCCAATTTTCTGTTTTATTCAGCTTTGCTCTTCAGAGGACTCCAACTCAACACACACAGCACAAAGTGGGTGGGAATTCAAGTGTTTATAGTTTCAGGAGATGCAGTTCATGGTTTTCTGTCTCTGAAACAAAAATATGGTGGAGGAATAAGAGAGACAAAGCTGTTGAAACCATGGCAAGTGGGAAGTAAAGCAGCAGAACAGCACTGGAGAGGAAGCGGGGAGTGCCCAAGGCTATACCTCCTTAGCCCTCTGAGAGACACCCAGAGGTGCACTCTATCAGCCCCTGGCAGCTTCCTCTCCTCGCAGTTTCCAAGGCAATCAATTTCACATAATCAAGCTTAACACCACATATAGGAAACCATAGGGGCAACAGGTTTCAAATAATGATCACCCACAGACCTGCAGTGTGAATATCACATGAAAACCAACAGGAAATGGTGATTACCAGGCTTTCCTTCATACACACTGACTCAAAAATTCTTGAGGAAGAATCCTGCAACCTGAGTTTTAACATTCTTTCTCAGCAGACATGGTGTTTGCTAAAGTTGGAGAATCCAAAATGTGAGGCAGAGAACTAGATGCCGTGTGTTGGTGATAAGGGGCAGAGTTGGCATGATAAAACTGGCATGAGAAGTCACTATTCATGATAGAGAAAAGTGAATTGAGAAGTTTTGGCAAGCTCGGGGAGTTCTACAGAGATGACAGATGGTGACTTAGACCATGTCTGGCTTCATTTTATGAGTGTGACATTTTCTTTTACCTTATTTAGTTGTCTTCATCTAATGTATGTTTCCTATACACACAAATATATTTAAATTGCCTTTGGACCTGTTTTCGAATAAAGCGAAAACATATAAAGAACTTACATATCCTTAATTAATAATAAGAGGTTACACATTTGTGAATGATCCTTTTCCATGTGAAGACACTGGACAAGGCACGGGTGCCACTTTAAGACCATGGTGATAAGATAGCAGTCAGTCTGGCCAAAAAAAAAAAAAAAAAAAAAAATTACAAGACGTCATTCTCCTCCCAAATCCAAGTTGTACAATAATAAAGCACTATCTACTTTCCAAACTAAGTTATTAAATAAAAGTAAATGATACGAAACTATAGTTTCAAATATAGTTTCTTTCCCCGTTTATTTCTGCTCTGGTTCATTTCATTGCAAGAATATTTTCCCCCTGATTTTTAACCAGAACTCGACTGAATTTTTTTTTTTTGAATCCAGCAGAGTTTAAACAATAAACCAACTAATGGTTTAAAAAAAGGAGATAAAAGTAAATATGTGAAATGTAACTGAAAGAAGCAAAGGACCTATCTTTCCCATGTCTGCAAGTATTGAAGACATCTGTTCTACACACTGATCCCTGAGCCCAATCTCTAGATTCGCAATTTAGCTAACTTACAGTTTGCCTCAGGCATTGTGCTTTTCCAACCTCTTCATCAGTGTTGAACCAGTGCTGAGAACAGGTACTGCTATCTCGGAAAATGACAGACCATAAAAATCTCAGAACACACAGGGTTTGAAATGTAACTTTTCACAGCATTATCAACTGGGGCAACAGCCTGCCAAATACAGCATTCCAAAGCAAAGTTGTGAACTCAAGAGCAAAGATCTTGTTTCAATACTGAATTTTGAAATGATCCACATCAAATGAACCTCTTTGAAGATATCTCAAATAGCTTCTTATAAAAAAATTGGCTGAGTTTTCTCAGAGAGCTAACTCATATCTGAATCATCTAGGAATATCTATTGAAGAAGTAAGTATCGTATATAGAATGCAAAATTTTGGAAATGGAGCCTTGGTATGCGCTCCATAAATAATTCAAACACATTTTAAAGTCTTAGTACAAATGTCGTAATCACTTGCCTATTCATTCAACAATATTTTTAAGTACCTATCTTATGTCAGGAATGGTGCTTTGTGTGAGATATATAGTCATGAATTGCTTAGAGTTGGTTTCTGCCTTCATAGATTTTTCTATCTAGTCTGTTTGCTATTTTTCTCCCTCTTCATATTTTGAAATTTGCATATAGTAAATTTTGATCTGCTGATTTTCCTTTAGCCTTTCACACTTAATATATTAGTTAGAAGCTCAGGTCTAATGGAGGTTCAGGCATATTAAAAATGTATTTGTTGAACTTAAGTTTATCAAATCCTTATTCATTCACACTTAGTCATCCATCTATTCATTCACTTATTCATGTGTTTATTCAGCCATTCGTTTTTTAACACTTTACTTGATTAATTTCAAGTCAAATGTATAAATGAAATACAAGTGTTTTTTTTTTAACGAAGTTAGCTGCATACATCTGTTTAGAACCTATGACTGCTGAATCTCAAAACTTATGTCACTTGACAATGTGATGGTCACATCCCAGAGACAGAAATGCAAAGCCCAATATTCCTATTTTCTTTGGAGAGAATATTGTCACAGGTCCCTGATGGGAATATGCTGCTGAGAGCATCATCTTCTGTGAAAACACAAAGTTTGCCTGCCATCTTCTCTGTGATTGACTTGCTGTTGCTTAATGACAATTCCACCATTCCTAACGACCCATACCCTCCCCAGCTCTGCTAAGAATGTCAATGTCCTTGAAAACAAGGCTCAGGTTTTATTGCCACTTATGTCTCCTAACTCCTTCTGTTAATGACGTTGGCCCTAATGAGGATTAAACGGTCTGACTCCAGGCAATGAGGACTGTAAGAACTGTAATGGTACTGCAGTCATTTCATGCATGTCTTAGTTGCTAATGTTGCCATTTTTTTGTGTGCGATTGAGACGCTTTTCCAAATGGTGCAATGTGTGATGGAAAGAGCTTTTCTATGGTGAACTTGCTGGAAAAAGAGAGGGAGCAAAAGAGGGAAAGACAACTCAGAATACTACTGTTTCACAGAGAGAAATCAGAGAGAACTTTTGTATTCATGATTTAATTCATAACAGCCAAGGATTAAAAGTACAAAAAGATACAACTTATATTTCTCAGATGATAAAGGATTTTTGATGGTCACACAGGAGACAGAAATGGGAAAGTAGTCTTTTACTCCTGCTCATCTGTGTCCAAGATAGTGGTTTCTGCAGCCTGACTGGGGAAGTGTGACCGTATTAGTGTGGCAAGAAAAAGTGAGGAGTTGAAAAAGTGGATTCTCATACTCCAGCCCAGATTCACTTAGTTTTAGCCTTAACTTTAACTAACAAGATCTGCGGTTCAGGATTACACCTGGGAAATACGACAAGCATCACCATTAACATATACAGTACTACCATTTCCAACTCTTAAAGTGATCAAGTCACCAGAGTATGGTGAAATAAGTAGAAAATATAACTACATTTAATCCTTGAGGAATTCTCTACTAGGACATGTTTTATAAAAAGGGATTTAAAAATACTTTAAACATGAGAATGAATAAATTATGTATAATGTCTCTGTCCATATTATTTGCTATTGCATCAATGCTTTAATAAGGCATTTGAATAAGAAAATACAAATATTTAAATAGTAGAAAAACATATAAGAGCTAGTAACAAAACTTAAATGCATAGAAAATAAATAGGAAAAACCACTTGAGGAAAATACAAAATTATTCAATCAGTGTTCTTTTATAAAATAGCTTTCCATTTTAAACAGTTTTTAAACTACTCTAACATTGGAAGACAGCAGTAAGAGTTCCCATATACCCCACACCTACTCTTCTTACATATGAATGTCTCATATCAGGGTGGCATCCTTTTACACGTAACAAGGCAATGCTGAATTATTGTGATTAGTCAAAGCCCATCCTTTTTATGGATCACCTTAGTTTTTTTTCCCACAGTCTTTCATCTTTCCCATGATTTGATCAGGGTGTTCTATATTAAATCTAGTCATTGTTCTTGGTCAGAATAGTTTCTTGAAATTCTTCTGCTTATGATTATCTTAATGCTTTCTAAATTGCCTCTCATATGAGAATTGCCCAAAGTTTTTCTCACGCAAAACCTAGAGCTTTTGGGTAAAGGTAAAATACCATGATCCTTACATCTAACCATAGTATATGTTCTCAGGACTACTCACCACCATGGAATCCATCATGCTCACCTGGCTGAGTCTACAAAGCTCTATGTATTTTGATAAATACACAGTCAGCTTCCTGAACTTCAGAGTTATTCTTTCTTTTCTCCTTTCCACACTACAGTCTTCACACAACCTACACTAAAGAAATGGGAAACTTTGGTCCACTTCTCCTAGGTTCATGTGTTTGTATAAACTGTTTAGGAGTCTTTTGCATAACTGGTTTGTCTATTCTCTCACACTGATTCAGTCAGTGAATTATTTTTAATAGTATGGATATTCAGTTCTAATCCAAAAGTCTTTTTGTTGCTCAGATTATTCTAGCCTTGGCCAGTAGGAGCTCTCCCAGTTGGTTGCAATATCTTTTTGACCTCCTCCCATTACTGTCATTATTTTTTATTGCTTTCTTTCTTTCCCTACAAAATGCTCTAAGCATCTTTGTAGGAGATATGGTAGAAAAATACTGTTTATATTTTAGTTACAGAAAAAGACATAGGCCCATTGATTCATCTCAAAGTACCCCCTCCATATACACACACACACACACACACACACACACACACACACACACACACACACATTTGTTTCATTGTTCTTGGCAGTTTCTGAAACAGTTCTGGAAGTAATATTTGTATAGTGTCCTTAATTATACTATCATGGCTGCCTCGATGTCCTGAAGAGACAAAAGCCTGACCTTTCATTGTCATTTCGACACTGAGGGAAGAGGTAGACGTCACTGAATGGCAGATCTGGTAGAGGTGAGACCCTAGTGTTTGTATGAGCTTGTCTTTCTTTTGGACAGCGGCCACCAGTGACATTCACTGTAGTTTTTAACCACACCTTGGGAAAAGCACTCATGAAAAAGGACTTCCAGGACTGCTTCAAAAAGTGTCCGGAATGATGGGACACATTTAGTTGAATTAATGAGGAGTATTTTGAGAATGAGTAAAGGCAGTGTGTCTTTTATTGTGATAAATATTTTAATGTAAACAGTCACTGTATATTTTACTGACACTGTATATTTTTTGCTCCAATTCTAGAATAATCAATTTTCCCCAAGCAGACTTGCTTTCTTTTATTAGAGACTGTTAGAAACCAATTTCTGTGTGTTCTGCTACTGGAGTGTTACTGCTTCTGTGCCCCCTCAGCTAGCTCTTTTGACTATATAGTAACATCTTGGTTCATGAATACTGTTTGTGAACAGTTTTGTTTCTGAACAGAAGTGTTAGAGAAAATTTTGCCTCTCTTCACAAACTCCCCATCAGCTGAGGAACACAGCTGAGGCCACTTTCCTCAAAAACACACAAAGACAGCTATCTTCTCATTCAGACAATAGTCGTGGCTCCCTGTAGTTGAGAATGTTGTCATACACTGACCTGGGCACACATGCCGTGAGGTTTTTTATGTGCTTTTTAGCACATATAGTGCTTACAGTATTATTCAATCTAATATGGCTCCAAAGGAAGTGAAGAGGGATCATGGTGGTAAGAATAAAGTGCAGAGCAAGAATGGTAAGAAGAAATCACTAAATTGCAGAAGGAAATTGTAGAAAAGCATGAATGTGGTATTCTGGTGACTGATCTGTCCTTGTAGTACAAGGTGGTGAAGTACACATTCTCAACTATACTGAACAATAAAGATGCCACCAAAAAAAGCTGATGTGGCAAAAGGAATAATGATTTTAACTAAATAGAGGGCACAAGAGCTGGAAGAGGTAGAAACACTTTTATTAGTGCGATAGAATGATAAACAGCTGGCAGGTGAGAGCATTAGTGAAACTACAATATGTGAAAAAGCTAGCAAATTGTACAGTAAGTCACTGCAAGAAAGGCCCTCTACAAGTGCAACAAGCAATTAATTTAAAGCCAGCAGTGGGTGGTTTGATGAATTCTGCCAAGAGATGAGGCATCCACAGTGTGATGAGACCTGGTTCCAGTTCTAACAAGGCCACTGCAGAAGCCTACAAGAAAATTTCACAGAATTCACAAAAGCAGAAGGATCTGTAACTCCACAAGTGTTCAACTTCTAGGAAACAGAGATCTTCTGGAAGAAGATTCTAAACAGATTCTATGTTATGCAGGGGGGAAAGGCACGGCCAGGGCACAAGCCTGTGAGAGAGAGATTGACCCACTAGTTGAGTGTGAATACAAGTGCCAATAGGAAGATCAAACCACTACTGGAATGCCAGTCCCAGACCCTTCTTACATTCAAGGAACAGGAAGTGAACAAGGCCAGAGTGCCTTTCAGGTAGAGGGTGAGTGTGAAAGCTTGAGTCACAAAGCAGTGGTTCATGGATGACTGTGTGAGGTGTTTACACCTGTTAAGAAATACCTTTCTGACAACCAACCTCCTGCCAGATGTCTTCTTATAGAAAATGCCCTGGCATACCCTCCAGCATCGGTGGATGACATGGACACCTAGTGCAGCTTCATAAAGATCGACTTACTGCATCAGACAAAGGACCCCAAGTCCAGGGGTCCTCTGATGAAGAGCGCCTCCTCCTCCCTGGTTCTGTCACTTTACTCTAACATGAATGGAGAAGATAAAGCAAGGCTAACTCAAACTGAAGTTCCCTGGGCTGTGAAATGAGGAACTCAAATTAATTATTTAATTAATTAAAAAGAAAGATAAAAGAAAACAAAAGTAGAGTGAAATAGGGATTAATTATAAAATTTCAGAAATGGAAACCACCAGACAGTGAGTGAGCTGTTTGTCAGGAACAAGTCCCAAGCTGAACTTCTCAGGCTGTCCACACTTGTAAAGGTAAAGTGATGCCCCAAAATAACTATTTCACTGATTGGTATAATCAAGTCCAATCAGGGCCTTAGCCTTTGTTTCTGGAGTGAGTTAAGACTTATGGTGTTTAGGGCCATACAGTAAATGCAAACAAATGTCTTGCAGGGGACAATCTCCCTAAATACATTATGCAAAGTAAGCCTGTGGTCACCCTTATCATCACCATAGTGGTCACTGCGGTCATGTCCTGCACCTCCTATTTCTCCCTACCTTCTACAAACTTCCTTCCCCTGACAACGTAACACCTCTCCTTCAGGCCATGGTCCAGCAAACCATCTGCAGCTTCAAGAAGCTGAACACAGAGGTGCTCTTCCCCAGGAATTTTAAAGTTATTGAAATCCTTGACTGAAAGAGTCCTGAAAGAAACACTTCAGGATCTTGCACTGCAGCAACCTCATTAACAAATCCTGGAAAGATGTCACATACTTAACCTTGAACTCAGCCTGGAGGAAACTGTGGCCAGAACGTCCCACTGGACATGACTTTGAAGGATGTAATACATAGGTAGTGGAGGGGACTGTGTCAGTGGGAAAGAGTGTGGGTCTGGATGTCCATGGTGCAGACATAGAAGAGCTTGTTGAGGACCATAAGGAGGAACTCAGATAAGAAGAAATTGCTGAACTCCAGAGCAGCAGAAGGTGCCCTTCCTCCCACTGTGGAAGAGGAAGACAGGGAGGAAAATGAATGGAACGGGTGCCAAAATTTCCTTGAGAAGCTCTACCCCTACCTAACTGGAAGGGACACCGTGTTGAATCCGATGTATGTTAACATGGTCTTTCATTTTTGGAGAGTTGTGTGGCACATGAAAACACAAGTGACGTTAGACAGATTTTTTTTTTTGAGGAGTCAAAACTAACCCTGCAGCTAAGAGACAGAGTGGAAACCCCTGATGGAGATCTTCCCAATGGCCCTATGGAGGTAAACTCTCCCTCCAAACAGTAACTTCCTCTCCACACACTTTCTTGTCTTCCAGATCAGAAGTCACTTCAAGCAAAGTTAGCAATCTCTTTCTTCATGCTGTACTGTACTGTACTATGCTGTACTTTGTTTCATAAAATTTTAGTTAAAAAGTACACATGGTTCAGGACAAAGTATCCTTGTTTATATGAAGCCTTATGGGAAAGTTTGATCTGTTCAAGACCAAAATCAGTTTGTAGAGATCAGAACAGATTACCTTGAACCTTACTCACATGGAAACTTATTACCTGAAACCTTAGGGAAATTTGATTCAGCTGGCAATCAATTTGGTTTGTAATCAGTTCAGTTTGGGACCAAAATGGTGGAATGAATTAAGTTGGTAAATCAAATCAACACTGTACACTAAATCTGTTCATATGCACCAAACTGTCTACTTGTACTATCTATATCTACACGGGGTGGAGGGATGTAGTTCAGTGACAAAGCATTTGTCTGGCAAGCATGAGTTTGATTTCCAGTACAACCCCCAAGATATCTATACTGTATTATGTTAAATAGTATAATGTCTATTATACTGTCTCCATCTCCAATGTGGTCTGTTACCACATTAGTCATCCGATTCTCTTCCCCTTGCATCCCTGTATTCTGTAACAGTGAGAAACCTAGCTGTCAGGGTACACTAACATTTACTTATCTGTTCAATTCCAGTGCAGCTTGGTATCAGAAGCTCTAATGTTTCCTTTATCCATGCAACTTTCTAGAGTGCAATGCTTATGTACCACTGTACTTGCCTTTATCTTATAGCTTCCACTCATTTCTCGTTTACTTCTGTCACCATAGTTACTGTCTTGTAATAGTTGATACATTGCATCAACCTGAGAAGTTTAGAAACATAGCTAAGGTACTCAGCAGGAGGCCAGGGTTAACATCCTATGCCTGTGCAAGAGGAGGGCAGGAAGCTGATGTGAGTGCTACACTCACTGAGGGTAGATAGCTTGCATACAGTATAAGGGAGGAAAAGAGGCTTGCTTTTCCCTTTTGCTCTTGCTGCTTTTGCTGTCCTCTGTCACCTTAAGATGTTACCCCTCACCATGCCACTCTGAGAGCCAGCTGAGTACAGACAGAAGCCACCACAAACTGTGAGCTAAATAATTGTGAGCTAAATATCTGTCTTTCTCCTTTAACTTTGGGTGTCATATATTTTGTCCCAGTAATGAGCAAAAAGTAACCAAGACACGTTTACTCTCTTCAGCAAGGTTATTTTATGTCTTTATGAAATGGTTAGATTCTTTGATCCATTCCACCCTGGGATCTTCTGAATTTCTAAATTAAACTTTATATTTTAAGTTTCACTCCATGCTACAAAATTCTATTAGGTTTGCTAAATACACAATGTCATATTCACCTTAAGAGTATTGTACAGAAGATTTTTCATCACTCTAGAGAAGCCCTTAGTTTGTTTGTTTGTTTTTACCTATTTAAGCCTACTTTCTTCATTCACTGCTCTGGCAACCTCTGATCCTTTTGCTATCTTCTTTTTTTGCCATTTGTAGAATGTTATATAATTGGAGAATCAATTTCACTTAATATCCATTTAAGATTCATCTTCCTGCTTTGTGACTTATTAGCTCATATTTTTAATGATGTATTCATATGGATGTTTTCTTTATCTTCATCTACCAAAACATTAGTTACTTTGCATCTGAGAATTACGGCTAAAGCTTCTATAAGCAAAGAAAAAGGAGATGTTTATACGGACTTCTTCTTCAAATCAGTCAAATAAATTTACACATAGCTTCATAGAAAACTGCCAGCACATCCTTCAAAGTGGTCAGACTCTTGCATTTCTACCAGCAATGAATACAAATTCATACTGTGTCACATTATCACCATAATCTGACTTTGTCAGTCTTTAAAGTTTTAATCATTGTAATAGGTGAGTATTGAGAAGTATTGCTACACTGTGATTTCTTAGTGATGGACAATATTATCTTTTAAGCATTTATTTATTACTTTTATGATGAGATATCTGTTCAGGTTTTTGTTCTTTTTAATAAATGAATGATATTTTAGCACTTTCATACAACATGCACTGATCTACTGAGGATAGTCAGTTTTCCTGCCCCTTAATAATTGTTTTCTGTTTGGGCTCCCACGCTTCTCTCCTCCACTTTCCATATAATATACACTAGGTTATTATGAATTAGAATCCCTATTCTGCTTTTTACACTACTAGAACTTATTATTTCTATCTAATGTTGTGTAGGTAACTATTATGTAACTTGTTAATATCCCTTTCCCCACCCCTGTTTTTCCAGCCTCTAGTAATTAGCATTATAAACTAATTTTTAAAAATTGTACATGTATTTTTATACATTAATTGATTGTTTTGAATCTTTGAAATAGAAATGTAATGTGATAGTCATTTTTGTGTTACTATACCAACCATGAGGAAAGCAACTGATGAGGATCAAAGTTTTATTTTGCTCACATTTTCAGAGATTGCAGTCCACGGCTGATTGGCCCTGCTGCCTTGGGGCTGTGAGGAGGCAGCACTACAGGGCTGCTTTTCATTTGTCTCAAGGTATTAGTAGTTTTATTTGTGATTTCTTTTCCAACTCATCGATTGTTTAAGAAAATGCTCTTTAATTTCTGCATAGTTTTCTACCTTGCTTTTTTCTTTGTGTTATTGATACCTAACATGCTGTCATCTTTGTATTGCTTTATTATTTTTAGAATTTATTGTGGAGTTTGTAACCTAAGCCATAATCTATCCTATGGAATGTTTCTTCTATATTTGACAAAAATCTATTGTTGGTTAGAATATAGTATATGTATTTCTTTCATCTGGTTAGTTTACAGTGATGCTCGAGTCTGCTGTTTCCTTATGTATCTATTTGTTCTGTTTGCTATTAAACCAAGATAGCTGCATCTCTAACTGATCTGTTACTGTGGAGCTGTTTCTTACTTCACTATTCATTCTGTGTGTCTTCTTCATGTATTTATAGGCTCTATTGTTTTTATATATATATTTTATATGAGTTAAATCCTTTAAAATATTGATTTTTTAAATATTTGCACTCCTTCTTAAGTCTTCTGTAACAATTTTTTAATTCTAAAGAGAAAAACAATAAAAATCATGATATGGAATTTCAAAACAAGATAATAGATAATTAACATAATTAACATAGTGTGTATTGCTATCTTCAAAGCAACTGGTCACATTATAATACATAGGCATGCAAATTGATCAAACAATATAATCACAAGCCATTCCTTTCAATGAACTAAAAGGAATTAGTAGTATAGCTCTGTAACAATTTGTGAACTAAATTCTTTTTATCTAATGTCAATATAGCTATTTATTTTAGTTATTCTCACAGAATATAATTTCAATTATTCCACTTTTAAACTATTTGTGCTTTACAATTTCAACTGACTCTCAAGGAGAGAGTGCAGTAAGTCGATCTTTATGAAGCTGCACTCGGTGTCCATGTCATCCACCGATGCTGGAGGGTATGCCTGGGCATTTCCTGTAAGGAGACATCTGGCAGGAGGTTGGTTGTCAGAAAGATATTTCTTTATGTGTTTTGTTCCTCTTTTCTCCCATTCTGCTTTCACTTGCATGATTGATTTTTCTAGTATAACATTTTGATTCTCATCTCATTTCTGTTTGTATTTTAGTGTTTTTCTCTTTGGTTACCCTGGAGATTATAGCCAACAGTTTAACTTCTAGCAGTCAACTTTGAGTTAATGCCAACTGTTTCAATAGTACACAAAACTTGATTTTTACAGCTTTATTGCCCATTAACATAGATTTACTATACTTGTTTTATGCCTTTATCTTTTAAATTATATAAGGGAAACAAGAGTAGTTACAAGCCAAAAATATAGTAATATTGGTTTTTATATTTATCTAGGAGCAACTTCTCCATGGTTTTTGTACTTTTCCATACAGCTCAAATTACTGCTTTGTGCCTTTTATTTCAGCTTGAATGATTCCCCTTAGCATTTACTGTAGAGAAGGGCTAATACTCTCAGACTCCCTTGGTTTTTGTTGATCTAGCATGTCTTAATTTCTCCTTCAGTTTCACTTTTTTTGAGACAGGGTCTTACTATACATATATTATTGGACTTGAACTCATTATGTAGCTCAGGCTAGCCTCAAACTCAAGGATATCCTGCCTCAGCCTCTTAATGGTGTCTTTCATTTTTAAAAGGTAGTTTTTGAAACAGAGTTTTGGGTTGATGGTATTTTTCTTTTTTTAATTTTTTTAAATTTGTTTAAGAGAAAAAAATGACACAGAAAAGAAAATCCAAAAGCATCTGAGACAAACAAATAGCAATAACAAACCCAAAATAACAGTTTAGGTTTTCAAAACAAGATGATAGGAATTTAACAATGGTGGTAATATTGCATATTGCAAAAGGGTTGCTTAGATTATCAGATACAGACATGTAAAACTGACCTAATCACATGAGTATTAACTTGCTCTTTTCCAAGAACTAATACAATTAATAGTAGGGAAAATGAAAAAGAAATAAATTTGTGTGTATCTGTGTGTGTGTATACATATACATATATATGATAGCTAAAATGATTATATCACTGGTTGATGATACTTTTAACATTTTATCTATGTGATCTTGAGTCTTTCTTGCCTTCATATGGGCCAGCGCATTGATAAGAACTGTTCAATAATACTGTCTCTTATACATGACAAAATATTTTATAGCTTTTAAAGAACTTTCTTTTTTAACTCAATAATTTGATTACAAGATTGTCAATGATTCCTTTAAGGTTCCCTCATCTTGCTGATACTTCATTAAGACTCTTCAATGCATAAAGTTCTTTTATTATATTTGTAAAATTTTGTTCATTAATTATCCAAGTATTCTTTCTTTCTCTCACTTTTGGACTCCAATTATGTGTATTTCAGTCTCCTTGATGGTATTCTACAGGTCTTGGGGACTCTAATAACTCTTCACTCTCTCTTTTTTGTGCTCTTTGAACTGCTCAGTCTCAATTAGTTTATATTCAGGGTTGTTGAAAATTGCTTCTGCCTGTTTAAATCTGTGTTGAATCTCTATAATGATTTTTTCATTTCAATTTCTTTTAACTGGAAAATATTTGTTTTCTTCCTTTGTAATAATTTCTGTCTCTTACTTGCATACTCATGCTTATCACAGCACAACCCACAACAGCCCAGTTAAGGAATCAGCCATACTACAGTGGTACATGCATACCGATGTTGATAGCAGTGCAATTCATAATAGCTAAATCCTGGAAGCAGCCTGAATGCTCATCAACTGATGACTGGATAAAGTAACTGTGGTATCCATACATAATGGAGTACTGTACTGCTCTAAAGGACAAACTACAGACATTGGTAAGAAAAAGTATACACCTAGAAAGTATAGTGTGAGAAATAGATCAGACACATGAGCTCAAAGACCATATGATAGTTCTCACTTGGGTATGGCAAAGTACAAACCAATGGCATAATGAAGGACGAATAGAAGATGACAAGGGTTGGATCACTCACAAGTGGGCAGGAGTCCCAGAGAACAAGGGCAAGGGAAGAAGGGAAGTGGAATGAGAAGGGGAAAAAAGAGGAATAAAGATGGGCCACGTAGAGGGACTTGGTAACCTCCATGAGGACAAACATTGTACATCGTGTTTATGTACAGTGTACATGAGCTATCAGTAAGACAGTTATCAGTAAGAATTAAAATGGGGAAAGGGAGTTGGGAGGAGGAGAGGAGAGGGAAGGGGATTTAAAAAGAAACAGCTTGTATTAAGCTTGTATTATGTACATGTACACACTCCCAAGACAACTGCAACTTGCAAGTGCTCCAAACATGTACTAATAAAGAGAGAGAGAGAGAGAGAGAGAGAGAGAGAGAGAGAGAGAGAGAGACAGAGAGACAGAGAGAAGAGAAGTGTCATATGTTTTTTTTCATTTATGGAATTTTTTGGAAGGGAAATATTAAAATGTAGGACAGACTATTAGAGAAGAGAAAGGGGATCTTGGGAAGGGAGAGGAGACAACAAAGGAAGCCAACACCACTTTACATGGATACAGATGGGTGTGATCAATGCACGTTGTATGTATGTGTGAAAATATCTTAGTGAAAGTTGCACTTTTAGTGCGTATGCACTAATAAAATATAATTTCTATTTCTTGATTTATGTTATCTATTTGATGCAAACATTTTCTTCTAGTTTCTTTTACAATTTTGCCACGGTTTTCTTTAGCTCCTTGAAAACATTTAAGAGCTGATTTAAGGAATTCATCAATGAAGTGTAAATCCTGAATTTCTGCACATAGACTTCCCATTAGTTTCTTGTTACATGTAAATAGGCAGAGTTTCTTATTTCTTTGCACACCTCATAATTTCTCATTGAAAATGGACACTCTAAATAATACAGTGTAGCAACTCTAGAACCAAGACACTCCCTATCCCCATAATTTATCATTGCTGTTGGCTGTGGAGTGGCGTTTGTTTATATTCAGTGATTTTTTTCACTACTATTTTTTTTAAAAGTCTGCATTATTTGTCACCACAGTGCTGAAGTCTGTGTTCCATTTGCCTACTCATCAAGCCTCAAACAACTAAAGATAAAGAAGGAGGGAAAAAAAGGAAAAGAATCAGGGAAAAGAAGCGATGGATCAGGATGTCTAGGCACCGGTGCACCCTGATGTGTGACCTGTCTACTTGTGCCTCCGTCTCGGTCCCTACATTCTTCTTGTGCCAAGTCCAAAGGTCGGCTTAGGAACTCACCTAAGACATTTTTAAATCTCTTTGAGTGTGTGTCCAACCCAGCAATGTGCTTGGATTTCTTGATTTCTTAGTAACGATGGAGGTTCTAAAAACTCCTTTCTCCCACATACCTTCTTTCGCAGACGTGGCCCCCAAATTTTTGGTTTCAGCTCCTAGACAGTGGAATTTTTATGTTCTCACTACTCCTTCCATTGCCACAAACTCCATTTCACCCTCACAGCATTGCATCTTATCGTAGGCCATGATTCTTTCTCTGAATGGAACTATGCCTAATGCCTTTTATCTTTTCCTGTCTTCCAGCCCCTGCAAGAGTTAACAGGTGCCAAATTTATTACCACATGTATATTTCTATTTATTCTAGGCAAATATAGCTTCTAATGGGAAAATAAACTTTGGAGAGATTATTGAATAAGGCTCATGGAATAACTTCTAAAGGAAAAAAGTTTAGGAATATTTTTCAATCTACATAAAATGCTAAAATTAGAATATCATCACTGAAGGTGATGAACAGATGTGCAGATGGTGTCTATCTGGGCTTTATTCTGGGAGTAGCCATTGTAACTCTAGACCCTGTATCATATCATGGATTCATAAACAATGTCAGGAGCTCAAGTAGTAAGCAGCCTCTTGGCTGGCTCTCTCTTCTTTTATCCATAAACTAATAATTTATTTAAATTAAGTATACAATTTATCAATTATTAACTATTAATAATAAATGCTATTTAACAATAATTAATTAACTAATAACTGATACATGATAAATTAATGACTGACTTTCAGTGACAAAAATCACATGACATCATAGTATAATTCAGGCCAACCTATTGATTTAAATTATATATATACAAGTTTGTGCATTGCACAATAAGAAGAATGGCTACATAATAAGATTATTAACAAAGTAAAATGATGAATAATATTGAGAAATGCATTTCTTTTGAGGTAGTGGAGACCTTTCTTGAACTATTCCTAGAATCTGGAATATGGGTATATGTTATTGCTATGAGTAGTGTCTCTCTCCCTGGAAACACTGAATCAGCACTAACAGAATGATTCTCTCCTGGGATGTTTCTTTCCCCTTCACGCTCCCCCCACAAGTGTCTTTTTTAAACATATTTTTTCATCAGTTTAATAACATTATTGGCCAGGCTATGGGAGTCTTTTACATCCTGTCAACCTTGACTTAATTATCTGTGCACATCTATTCCTGAACTTGAAGAGGGATAAATCCTGCCTGAAAAGAGAACTAGTTCAGAAGATCAGTCTCGTGAGTTTTGTGAGTGGATCTCCCAAAAGATAGCTGAGCTTCTTCTTTCACGACTCTGATCCTTTTTTTTAAATTATTGATACATTTTAGATACACATAACGATCACATTCATCATTGGGAATTTGTATCCATACAGAACGTATCTCGATTCTTCTGATTTCCCCAATCCCTGCACTCACTTCTATTCTTCTCTTTCTTTCTTACAAAATCTTTGTTTCCATTTTCCTTCCATTCTTTTTGTTTCCCCTTCCTTCTTTTCCTCTACCTCTCCCTTGTTCCTTTTTCCATTTGAATATTTTCTTCCCATTTTTCAGTATATATTATACATTTTGGTCCTTACATTTTCAATTTTTCTTACCGAAGAGACAATGTGATATTTAAACATGTCCAATTTATTTCACTTAAAAGTATGCTCTCAAAGTTCATTTATTTACTTGCAAATGCTTCAAATTTACTCTTTCTTTATAACACAGTATTACTCTACATCTTTTTTTTTTCATTCATCCATTGATAGGCTTTTGGGTTGCTTCCAAGATTTAGCTATTAAAAACTGTACTGTTATCAACATAGATGTACATATATCACTACAGTATGATGCTTTTAATTCTTTTGGGAAGATACAAAGGAGAAAAGATGGGTCTAATGGAAAATCACCACACTGATTTCTACAGTGGTTGCTCCAGTCTACACTCCCAAGAGTGGCAAAGGGTTCTTTTTTTCTCCCTGAAGTCAATCCAGCACTTGTTACTGGTTGATTTCTTGATAATAGCCCTTCTTTCTGGAATGAGATGAAATCTCTGTGTTATTTTAATTTGCATATCTCGAATCACCTGTGATGTTGACCATTTTTTCATATATTTATTTGCCATTTGTGCTTCTTCGTCTGAGAGGTATATATTCATTTCTGATGCTCATTTTTGGATTGGGTCTTTAATTTTTTTTTAATCGGTACCAGGAATCGAACTCGGCGCTTACGCTACTGAGCTAAATCCCCAGCCCCTGGGTCTTTAAATTTGGAAGGAATAATATTTTTGAGTTTTTTATAGATTCTATATTTTAGCCCTATGTCTGACAAACAGGTGCTAAATTTTTTTTCAGCTCTGTGGATCTTCTCTTCACTTTAATGATGTTTTTTTTTGTTTGTTTTTGAAAGCTCTTTAACAAGATGAGATCCTATTTGTTGATTCTTTGTATTATTTCCTGTGTGATCATGGTTTGTGCATGAAGTCATTGCCTACAGCTATAGGACTCAGATCCTTGGTGATACATTGCTTAGTTATCATTAGTCACTTTCTGATTTCACATTTCCTTAATTGTTTAACAACTAATGCAATTACATTTCAATTCATGAACAGTTCTAGATAATATAAACATTGTATAATTCTTGTTAACAACCAAAATGATTTCCAGATTATGTGTGGGTTCCCACACAGTCAGGGTATATACTCAGTCTTTTAGATAGCTCCTGCATATGGTCCCAATAGATTATGTCCTTAAAGGGATTGAACAAATATCAACAGACAAAAGTGACTTGAGTTCTAGACTTAAAAAACTTTCGCTTTTCTTGCTAAATTATTCTGCCTGAACAAATCCAGTGTTTGTTTGCAAACTTTGACAAAAATAGTGCAATGCATCTGGATAGCACTTTGAATCAATTTATTGAATTGTTTACATTTCCTTTGACTTAATTTTTCCCCTAAAGGAAAACTGTGATCTATGCATAAGTAGTGAGAAATATCATGGTATAGTAGGAAAAAGAACATTAAAATCAATAAGATTCAGAGATACAAATATCACATTGTCCTTTACTGATGGTATGATTTTGCTTAAGTGAATTAGGCCCTCTAAATTTTAGTTTCTTCTCTTTTAAAAGATACATATTTTTTTTGTATTTTCAAGACAGGGTTTCACTATGCAGTTCATTCTGGTCTTGAACTCGCTTTGTAGCCAAGACCGGCTACCACAACCTACAGAGTGGTAAGATTACAAGTGTGCATCACCACACCCAGCTCAGATACTTGAACAGTAGTATTTCCTTCACAGGATTGTTGAGAGGATGGGATGAGATGTTTAATGTGCCTGGCCTTGTGTCTGGCCCCTAGTGTATCCCTTGTTCCATTCCCTTCTTCCATTAGTGCCACAAGTTTTCTGTCCCACTACAGTTACTGCTTACCTCCTTTAGAGCTGTGGAATGCTGCTTCTCATGTGAATCTCCTCTTAAGGTGGAATACAATAGATGCTAACAAAGTGAAATAAAGCCTGAGCAAGCCCAGATTGGCCAGCTGTTTTCACCAACTTTCTGACTCAGTGGGTTTTTTAGTACTCACTTGTCATTATCAATTTTTCACCCTGGTCAGCCTATCCCTATGGTCTATGTATTGAGCTGTTATCATTGAGTAAAAACTAAAATTTGTTAAGCACCTACTTTTTACCCTAAATTATACTTAGGTACTCTCACATATGATCTTATTTGATGCACTGTATTGCAATTCTCTGGCAGTGCAGGGTTATTGTGTGTATACTGTTTGTCATGTCCTCAATGCTCAACACACTGCTGGAATTAGTACAGCTACTAATGAGTGTTGGAGTAATTCTGTACTGAATGAAATATTGTGCATCTGTCCTTCTGAAACAGATGCTGTTATTATCTGTGCTTCACATTTACTAGAAAAATAACAGGAAGCAGAGAAATGTTAGCAATTTAACCGTAGACACAGTTCATAGGAAACATAACATTATAAACAAAATCTTTTGATCAAGTACTAAATACCGCTTTTAAGGAAAGATGGATAAATGTTTACGAAGGAAAGGAGGAAAAAAGGAGGGGAGAAGGGAAGGAGAAAGAAAAGAAAAAAGAGAAGAGAGAGAAAGAAAAAAAGAACTAAAAAATATTGACATTCTCCCATTAGCTCTGAGTATGCTTACAAATTCTTTAGCAGCCCAGAAAATAATAATGGGTCATGAAACACTTCTCAGTCCTGGCCCCTCGCTCTTTTTTGTTTGTATATTGCCACTTTCAAAATCATTAAGCCTGTGACTGTTCCTGGGGTAATTCTGAGCACATGACAATTGCCTTAGAGTCAGAGGCTGTATCCCAACAGCTTAAATATAACAATGGTAGGTTCTTTTCAAAGGATGCATTTTCTCTCTCAGCTGCCAGCTCTGCCCTCTATACAAAGTAAAAATAATGATCTTTCCATTATGGGAGCAGGAGTATTGTTCCTTTCCATCTTAGCTTATATTAGTGCTTAAATTATACACCCCAAGTCTCCAGGGGTTTTAACTTGGCTGGAGAAACTTTTCCTGAGGCCAAATAGAGGCGGTAGGAGCAAGAGACTTCTATTGCAGCTTCCTGCAGAGCCCCCGGCAAAATTACAGCACCAAAATTGGCTCCAGATATCATTATTTGTCAGCCATTAAACGTCACAGATAGAATCCGTGTACTCAAAACCCAGCACACTTTGTCATTGCAGGTCATTTGCTCTTCAACTGTTCATTAAACAAAAGCACAAAGTGACCCCTGCTTATTTGCTGTATCTTTAAAAGCTGTCTTCATCTAAATTCTTGGTTACAGGATTTATCCTTAAAGGTAATAAGTACCTGGTCATTTTTACAAAAGGACTTGGGCGATCTGGTCACAAAGCAGTTAGATTCTTTGTGGGTCATCAGGTGAGCCAAACAAGCCATATAGCAGTGGGTATGGACCCAGGAGAAATTGAAGTGAAAATGGAATCTGAGTAGTGGAGAGAAGAAGAAAAGATGTTTTGATAACCTGCAGAGTTGTCTTCAACTCTGATAAGTACAGTACTGTGTTGTGATGCACTCAGGAAGGAGTCCCCAGACATTCTATTGATGAGGCTTGCCAGTCTGCTTGAATGAATCTTGACTTTGCTTCTTAGTTAAGGTTCGTTTTGCTTAGCTCCTTGTCTGTGATAGTCCCTGGAGCAATCCTTTAGTTCAAGACTTCACAGAGATGACAAGATTATGTAAGGAATGCTGAACCACCCTCTGGAATGAGAACCATACATGGTATAAAATCCATAATGGAAGCAGAAGTACTTCTAACACTGTACGGAAAGCATCCCAAAGGTTTCTAATACTAATCGCTAATCTCTCTTCACTATAAAATGGCTTTAAGCAGTCATCTGAAGACTGATTTTCTTCAATCACTCATTCTCTGAATATTTCCCTCTGTATATTCCAGGTTTATCCCACCTACTGTTACTTGATGGTACAGTCAACTTCTCCAAGCAACCATTATTTTTAAGCCCTGCTTAAGGTACATTTATAATATAGCTTTTCAATCACAGTGTTAGGATGTTATCTCCACACAATATGCTCTGCATATGACAACCATCCAGAAATCTTAGAGAAAGCTGACCTTAGAGAAAGCCCTCAAAGCCCATTTCCTTGAGCTTTGAGGACTTTGTGTCTGTGTGTATGTGTGTGGTATATAACAAATCTGGGTTTTTAGGCATTTCCAGTCAAAGAAAACTCCAAAAATTTGATGGAGAGTATAATTTTGAGATATGGTTCAAGCTAAAATGAACTTTCCTCTGGACATATGTATGGACATATGGCATAATTTGACAATGAAATCACCCTTCCAACTGCATCAAGATTTTCTTGTTTCAATAACCCACAATCCATTATACCATAAATTTCTAAAACTTATGCCAAAAGTGTACATTAAAAAATGTAATGTGAAGATTGAATAAAATTTATTCTGCTAATTAATCTTGCATAGCAATTTTTCTTTTAATAAGTGTGTCTTTCTATTAACATCTCATTTCAGAGTTCAGTTGTGTTTTCTGTTGGCACTAACCTTAGTTAAGGTGAGGCCATTATTACAAATATACCTCAATGTTTTGCAAAGACTACTACGAATTTCAGATTTTTCTGCATCTTTTACAGTTTTGACAACAACAGATATATAAGTTTGTGTTCTATTGTACAAGACAAGGAAAGAAAAATGTTGGAATCTGTTTCTGAGTGTCTATTTATATAGACCTTATGTAAAGCCTTTATTCTCTCCTAACCTGTAGTTGGGAGGGGGAATTAGAAAATTCCCCTTGAATCCATCCCTGTCTTACAGCTTGTTGCTATAATTTAAGCTCTTTCTTCTGTTGCTACAACACCTTCTATCATTATTGTTACATTTATTTCCACTGCTACTACTGTTAATGGTATTATTGCTACTGTTTTCAATGCAGGAGGTGCTATTTACAATTGTTGCTCTCTACCTCAATCACCACATACACCATTATAGCTACATTTGCACTGAGATTTCATTTACAAGGAGTTTCCTATCTATTTTCTGCTCCAAAACTGAAAATCATATGCAGCTTGAATTCTGAAATTTGGGGGGAAGTAAGCTCTTTCATAGGTGAAAGCCCTGTACTCTCTTATCAGCAACTTTTTTTTTCAATCAAACAATCTTCAAAAATATTTGCTTTGACTGAGTCAACCTCTACTTTCCTGCATCTTTTCTAATCTTGATTGAAAATAAAATTAACTTGATTCTGTTGGAGCTCTGTGTGCCCAACAGCGGGAGAACTGATTCCTATAATCCTTTGTTACTCTTCCTCTGACAAACTATTATTTTTTAGTTCTTATTGTTATTTGACCAAATTCAAGTATTTTAATCTGGAGATTGGAATATTTGAATATTTTCTCTAAAGTACAGATAAGATTGATGCTATTTGTCCTCATGTGCATTACCCACAGTTTCCCTTTAAATCTCCTATTAATCAGAGATACATGACCAACTGAACAATCAGATTTTTATGTTCTTTTGTTACCCTAAGTTAGTCAGTGCCCCAGTTTGCTTAAATGGTTAAACAATGCTTATGAATGTTGAGAGTCGTATTTGTTATACACATAAGTATGCTATGTTATTTAGAAGCTTAAAATTTAAAAAAAAAATCAGCCACAGTACTTCCAGAAATACTCTTAAAATATTAACAACTATAAATTTACTTGGCTTTTTTTATTCTGGCATGGACATATCTTGGCCTCATAAACTGCCAAATATAATTATTAGCTTTATGGATGCCCAGTGACTGAAGTTCATATAGTACCCTTTTTATGGCTCAGAGAAATATGTTTTTCAAAAGTCTGAAATCTTTTGTCCAGTGCAATCCTTGCATAACATTGTCTGATACTGGTTCTCTTATGTGACATACAATCCCAATTTGATGCCAAGAACAATAGAGGTGCCTAAGTAGAATAGTAGTTACAATTCAGGCTTCTTTTATAATTTGGAGATCAGAATCATGAGTGATCTTATCTTCTTACGGTGGCATGACCAATTCTCAAATCCTCGTGACATATAAACACGGGCCTCTAAGTATGAAGAGTCTTTCCAACAGATTTAGGCATTCCTGATACCTTCATCTCCACAATGGCACTTAACTCCTCACTGTTGTATGGGCTTCCAAATATTTCACTTTATAATTACTACACAGCAAACTGGGGAAAGGAAATGTAAACAATTCTAAGACAAAAGGGAATGGCAGTGATAACTAGTGGTATTTTCATCAATCAGGAGATGGAAGAGATGTAGTAATTATGCCAGATGCAGAACTGAATATTAATTGGGCAGTGAAATAATTGTCCAAACAAGTCAGCGTATGACCTTGCCTCACACGGGTGAAAACCCAGTGTAATTTGTACAGATTTCACTTGATAATCCTGCACTCCAAAAAAATCACTTACATTACAGAATCATGAGAGATAAATGAGAATCACCAACTACAGTAAATGTGACATAGAAGATGCTGGAAAAATTACTGACCCCTTGCATAACACTGCATTCTAGTCTAGCTGAAGACTGTTGTCACAAAGTCTTCACACAGCTCTCTGATCAAGTCCAGAAATATCCTTGGCACCTAAGTTGGGTACCACACTTGGGTAAAAGGCAAAGCAAACAATTCTAAAACAAGAGTGAATGGCAGTGATAACCTGCGGTGCCTTTACTATTAAAAGACAGTAGATATAGAATAACCCCAAATTCAGATTTGGACAGCAATGGGGCAGAAAAATAATCACCCACGTTTTCCCAAACGTGGGGGAGACTCCACGAGGAGATATTGGCTAGATGTCCCTAAGACTACACAAAATACTAACAACAGATTTGGTTTTGGAGAGACAAAATTGAGACTCCAACTTCAGTGATTCTTGTCCAGGGTCTTTCTGGTTGGGTCAACTAGAGAGTTTAGTCATGATTTTTCTTGATAAGCCCTACAGCCTTCTCTTTCCAGGGGGTACTACCATCCACAATTCCCTTAGGTACTTGCCTTATCTCACTTAAGGATCACAAATTATCACAAAATTGTCTCTAATGCATTTTTTTTTCTCTTTTAAAGTGCCAGAGAGGGACATTGAAATTCAAGGGCCCCTAACATCTTTAGATTTGAAGTAAGAATTAACAGCATATAAACTAAAGGAGACAAAGACAAGCAATGAATGATTAGGTAGTAAGGGAATCAAGTATAGATTTTGAAGACAGAAACTCTGTGTGTGTGTGTGTGTGTGTGTGTGTGTGTGTGAGAGAGAGAGAGAGAGAGAGAGAGAGAGAGAGAGAGAGAGAGAGAGATACTTGATCAGAATTAAATTTTAGCATTACAGTGATCATATTTAAAATATAATTTTGGTTTTTGTATTAGGAATCAAACTCAGAACCTTACACTTGTCAGGCAGGCACTGAGCCACTGAGCTATATGCCTGACACTTGAAATATAATTCTTAAATTTCCCCTCCCAAAAGCATCAGCTCCATGAGACAAACATCACACGATCTTACTTCTATGTTCAGTCTAAAAAGAAAAGTCACATGCCTAGAAGCAAAGAGTACAATAATGGTTACTTGGGGAATAAGGAAATAGTTGGTAAAAAGTACAAATTTTCAGACCAGAACAAGTTCTGGCGATCTGTTGTACAGCATAGCGATTATCATTAATAATAGATAGTTTATTTAAAATTTGGAAAATAATAGATTTCAAATGGTCTCACAAAAATAAGTATGCAAACAGATGGATATGTTAACTATACTGGTGATTTTACCTTCACATTGTGAACCATTCTTGAGTTTTCCACCCCCAATTCAAACTACCAGTCATGTATGCTGTGTTTCCCAAAGATGTCCTATTTTGTTAATGCCTCCTACCACTTTATTCCAAGCTGTCATATCCTGTGGCACAATAGCATGCAGCATGCAGGCTAGAAGGGTAAGAGCCCTCGACTAATGTCTGATTCATTCTTATTTCCCTGCTATCCACTGTGTGTATTGAAACCAACTTCAAGAGATCTCCCTTTGCTTCACTCCACAAAATAGCACACTGTCATGTTCTAGATTCATACTCTTGCTTTATTTGTTTTCTTAGCCCTTATTGGCACTAGGAACTGTGTTATTCATCTGCTTATGTCTTTACAAGCCATGCTGTCTACCAGATTAAACGCCTGGAAACTACATTTTATCTTTTTTGTTCAAGGTTGCATCGCTAGAATTGATAAGAGTACTGACACACAGTGGCAACTCAATAAATATTTAACAACAACAACAACAAAAATAGTGAATGGTTATGAAAATTTGTGTGTGGGTCCTATACAAATATTATGCCATGTCCATATATGTTCTATGATATGTTTGCTATTTAAATATGTGCATTGGGCCAGGGATTTAGCTCAGTGGCAAAGTGTCTTCCTGGCAAGTGTGAGGTCCTGAGTTTGATTTCAGATACCAAAAATAAATAAATAAATAAATAAAGGCATTGGAAATAATATTACTAATTATAATTAAAAATAGATATGCTAAGAGTAGCCTTCTGCTAGTTGGAATGAAAGATTTACTTTTTAGATATTGCCCAAATATATTTAACAAGGTCATTGAGTCTTGTCTTCAAGACAAGAAACACTTCAGAGTTAAATATTTTTGGACAAATTACAAGTCTAAATTAAAAATCTGAATCTTCACACTTTCAAAATAAAAATGTTGATAATTTACTAGCTTCCCTATGTTAGGTTGGAGACCACCATTTGAAGACCACTGACTTAGAGGGTTCATTTCATGAGAAAAATAGTCTCAAGAGCATGTTCTGGCTCTACAACTGGGATTCTGTATTAAGTACTAAGATTCATGAGTAGTATTTACTAACAGGATGATCAGGAATGCTTTTAGAATGAAGATTTATGGATCCCATCTCATATTTACTATGTTAATCATCTTTTCATCAGTGTACAAAATATCTATGATAATCAGTGTTTCATTTAAACAAAAGTTTTCTTCAGCTCATGCTTTCACAAGTACAGTTCCATGATTAGCTGACTGGTTTGGAAGCCTGTGGAAAGGGTGCTCGCAACAGCTGGGATCCTGTGCTGGAGCAAAGCTACTCACTTCCCAGGTTGGTAGTGAAGAGCAGAAAAAGAAATGCTGCAGTTCGAGTCTCCTCTTCCAGAACAATCTCCAAAGACTGCTAGGCCTTCCAGAAGGACTCACCTTTTTGGATGCTGCACCACTTTCCAGTGGTGCCACACTGAGAACCATATCTTGAATGCATGGACCTCTGGAGGCCGTTCCAAATTCAAAATCGGCAGAATTTTTTGAGCCAGGTCCCTCCTTATTTAAGAGTTTCCCAAGTGATTCTCACTGCCTTTGCTTACTGCTCATTTCCAAGTCATAGATAGTCTTCAAAATCTCCTCGAAGTTCCTGAATTGGAGGTGGGAGAAGGAAGAGAGGAGCCAGTCATTTCTCTGCATGTGAGGGTCACAGGGGATATAATTAGATGAGGAGTAAATTCACTGGAGGTTTCAGGTTCTGCTCATTAACAGCAAGACAATAATCTCGACTGTGTGTGTGAGCTTTCGGGGCTGGGACTCCGATTTCATTTTCTTTGTTCCTCCAGCTCATTGCAAAGTGCCAGACACATCATACAACTAACCATACTATGTCCAGTAGAAATTAAACTAACATTGGACCTCATCATCTCTTACAAATGTAGCTTTGATTGTTATCTGCATGGAAAAATAAGAGTCAGTAAGACAATTCTCGCCCACTATAAAAAACACTAATTACATGGAATTTCAGGATGTTGGTATAGATGTCAAAGAATGACAACCTAATTTGACATTTATTGTATCCTAGTAGCCAATTCCAAATTCACAACTGATTTATTTATTTAGGAACTTTACATTGAGTGCCTACTATGTACCACAAAATGTGCTCAGCGTTTGAAATAAACTGTTGGGCAAAGCAAACAAGTGCATGTGGATCTTGCATTATTTGGGGGAATGGAAATTAAACAAAACATAGAAATAATTGGTAAGGGGTGTTATAGTACATCAGAATCCACTGAGTGTCAGAGTAAAAAGAAATTGAGCAAGTTGAAAGAGGACACACTTTATAACAAGGTAGATTATCAAATTAATAAATGGAGTATCTTATTTTCTATTATGATGTAAACATTATAATTATTATTCCTATTCTTCAGAGTCACTGACAGCATTTTGTACATGCCTACAAGTTACGCCAAGATCACACTCCCAGACAAAAATAAAGAGCTACATTCAGACCCAAGTAACATGAAACATTCCAGAACTCATGCTTCTGAAAATTCCTATTTATATGTTCTCATCCATTGGCAAATGGTGTACACACCATTAGAATTTAGGAAAATATTTTAACTGCAGAACTGGGTCCAATATGGAGGTCTTCAAGGAGTTCCAGGCAGAAGAAGTAAGCAACTCCAACTTTCACAATCCCCATCTTAACTACCCAGTGGGGAGCAGGAGCCCTAGGTCACCCGCAGAGTCTATTATCCAAACAAGACTCATGATTCTAATAAAGAATCAATAACAAAATGGCCATTGCATGTTTTCTTGATTACTGAAATGGGGAGCTGTCCCCTGGGGGATCATGCCAGGGTAGAAAGGAAAGTGAGCACAAGGATGGTTACACATTTATTTCTAGTTTCAATTAATAATTTCTGCTGAGCTATCAAAGCTAGGAGGATGTTTTAAAATCTTGCAGTATAATTACTTTCTAATTGCTGGAAATGAATAGACATCTGAGCGTAATATTCCTGTATTTTCTTAATTGTAAAATTATTGAACATCATTTTACACACTCTAACACCTTTGCTATTACCTGGGAGAAATAAAATGAAGTTAGGTACACAGGTAATTCATGTGAAAGGAGGCCTCAGAGATTGCCTTGCCCAAATTCTTCATTTTAGAGATGATGAAATTTAGAGACTCTGAGAAGGAGAAGGCCAGACCTGAGATTTGCTCCATCTGTGTTGAAGATGAGCCATTATGGTTAGAAAATCATAGGTTATTAGCATTGGGAATTGTCTGTTTCTTTGCTCTCATTGTTAGATGAGGAAAATGAATCCTGTTATGAGTTAATGGACTTCCTTGCTGGAATCATACTCTCTCCACACATTCCCTCATACAACCCAGTGATTTTTTCACTGTAAGTGTATGTACTATTGACTTAAAACTCCTCAGAGATTCTCTACCCTTACCATGGTCCGGTTAGCTTTCCCCAGAGGTCCAGGTGCTAAAGGCTTGGTCTGCTTCCCATAGTGCTATTGACACATAACTGAATCTTTAAGCTGTAGGGTCTAAGGTAAGGAAGTTAGGTCATTGGGTTGTGCCCTCGAAGGAGATAAGGAGACCCTGGGACCTCTTCTCTCCCTTCTTCCCTGTCCTCTATCCCCCTTCCCTTCGCTGCTCTCCTCCTCTCTCCTTTCCCCTCTTTCTTCTCCCTTCTGTCCTCTCTCCCCTCTCCCCTCTGCTTTGCCTCTCTCTCTGTCTCTGTCTCTGCCTGTGTCTCTGTCTCTGTCTGTCTGTCTGTCTGTCTGTCTCTCCCTCTGTCTTTCTGTCTCTCTCTCTCTCTCTGTGTCTCTCTCTCTGTCTTTCTGTCTCTCTCTCTCTGTCTCTGTCTCTCTGTCTCTCTCTGTCTCTCTCTCTGTCTCTCTCTCTGTCTCTCTCTCTGTCTCTCTCTCTGTCTCTCTCTCTCTCTCTCTCTCTCTCTCTCTCTCTCTCCCCTAGTTTCTTGTTGATGGTAAGCAGTTTGCTGTACCATGCACTTTTTGCCAAGATATGGTGCTTTGGCCCATTCACAGAGCAGTAGAACCAGTAGGTAATGGATTGGAACCTTTGAAATCATGAGTCAAAATAAACATTATGTTTCTATAAGTTGATTTGCTTCAGGTACTCCTTACTTACAATAACAGAAAGCTAACACAGCCATCTTCAGAGTAAAGTTGGATTTTGTTCTCCAGTGTTTGCCCTTGATCTACCTTAGGCACATCTGTTCATGTTTTACTATTTTATGTTGTCTACCACCATACTCTATCTTTGCTCCATGTTCATAATTATCTTGCTGTTGGTCCTCTTTCCCTACAGGTTTTATTTTATGTTATCCAGGACTTCTTTTCTGCCTCCTCCTTTTTAGGGGGTAGATTCCTTTTTGGTGCATATCTCTGTCTTCTCTGTGTTATATACCATTTAAGATTTTGTATGTAGCTGTCTACTACTGAGAGACAGTTTAGAGCAGGAATTCTGATTTTATACAGCTTAGTTATGTTCCTCTTTCTGCTTTGACTCATGGATAATCTACCATAAATACTTATTGAAAGAATAAGTGATAGACTGAATAACTGAATGACTTGTGGATTGATAAAATTTATGGGCTTCCAATAACATTATTGAAATATGTTTCAAAAGAAAATGAAACAAAAAGTGAAAACAGAAGTTTGGCCTCTTACTGAAAACATTCAAATAAAAAATATCTATATGGAATTTCATGTTACATCTGTGGAATGACATCTGTTTGATTTGGATCCATTTTTCAAAAGCATTCTTTTGCACTTATCTCTCGTAGTTTCTCTATATGTAAGTCTTGGCTCCCCATTTTTATATATAAATGCAAAAAACTTTATTAAAATTATGCATGGTGTATTGTGCATGAGTTCGTCAGTTATTTTATTCACATGGTAATTGAGCTGATTTGATTTTATGTTCTGCTGATTGATGAAAAATGAGTAAAATTAAAGGATCTTGTGGTTCAGGAAGACAGACAAGCAACACAAAGTGGTCATTTATATCCCAACGTAATATATATGAAGTCCAAATGGATATCGCAAAGAATGTGGAGAGTTCAGAAGAGGTAAAAAGTTATTTCTATTCGGATATACTGAGAAAATAGT
Source organism: Cavia porcellus (assembly GCF_034190915.1). Taxonomy (NCBI): domain Eukaryota; kingdom Metazoa; phylum Chordata; class Mammalia; order Rodentia; family Caviidae; genus Cavia; species Cavia porcellus. The sequence continues at coordinate 97,571,898 of NW_026947487.1, forward strand.
ATGAAAATGCCTTTTAAGTAGAAACATACAGAATTTTGACAGGAATGGACTTCATAGTAAAAGCCTTCAAATATATCCTGATCTTTTCTTGAAACAAGATAATACATGATCTCTCCTTGGAGGAAGTCTTATTGTTTTAATTTTGAAATATTTGTACATAATGCTCTCAGGAGTAATATGGTAAGTATTATTTAACCTGGGCTTTTAGTTTCCCAACAGTTTATTTTAGAATGCAGAAGGTCACCAGGTGCTAACAAGGTAAATATACTTAGGATGGCAAAAACCAAAAGGAAACTATACTAATGATATCACCAAATACAATCTTTTCACTCAATAAATATTTACTAGGAAACTGCTACGAGGTAGGTTTATACTACATTTGTTGATGGTCAAAAGATGACAATGCATCATTTTTATTCCTAAAATCTAGTGGTGAATCTCTCTTAAAAATAAGCATTAAGAATCCTGGCTATAGGAGACACCTGAGAGAAAGTGCTAGTTGAGAGTATTCTTGAAAAAGGAGCAGGAGTTTGCCATGTATTCCAGAAAAGAAATACAGTACAGATTAATAAGCGCAGAAAAGGGGAATGTTGTAGGCTATTGGACCATGTATTGTTTAAAGATGTAAATCATTCTTGTGTTTGCTTCCTGGCAATAGAACTTTATATTTTCTTTTTAGTGCATGCATTGTTGTTGAAAATAGTTGTCTTTTATCTTACAAAAGCATCTTTCCATTTTCTTTCTCTGGCTTTTATGCTATTCTCATGTATCTAACATCTACATATTTATAAACCAAATAAAAATTTTCAGCTTTTGTTTAAAACATGTTTTTAAAGAAATTTTAAAAACAAAGAAAAATGTCTCATCTACTGATATAGTCATCATTTTCTGCATTCTTTTATCGCTTATGTAGATTACAGTTTGCAAATGTATCATCTTCCATTTGAAAGAATCTCTTTAATATTTGGCATAGCAGAGATCTACCATTCAGGGATTATTTAAGCTTTTGTTTCTTTTTTTTTTTTTTTTTTTTTTTTTTTTTTTTTTTTTAAAAAGCCATATTTGACTGTATTCTCCCCCCCCCTCCCCAAAAGTAATAAGCACTAAGGAGTAATGAAATCCAAAGTGTGTGAATTTTGTTGTAAAAAAGAGAGGGGAAGAAAAAAAAAAGAGCTCTAACGGATATAACAGCAAGTGTGTTTAGGGGTGTTAAATAGCTGACTGTATCAATGTTTGTGGATCATTGAACACAGCTGTTTGCAGTCTACCTGTTTGAATGTCCACCTTGTATTCTTTGATGCTGTGATTTGAGGAACTATTTTCAAGATGATAATAAGCTTTTGTTTCTCTATAGATTGCATTTTGCCTTCATGCCTGTAAGGTGTATGCACCAGCTAGACCCTTCATTGACATAGCTTCCTCCATCCAATTTGCACGTAATTAAATGTTGGTGTGTCAGTGTCTTTTAGCTCAATCTCTTTCTGATACCATTCTTATCTTTGTTCCTCTACTTTCTATATTTTCTATTATGTTCTTCTATTTTCTTCATTTATTGTTAAATATTTTTATGATATGTCTTGATATGATGTTCTTTATGATTGCTATACTTGTGGTTTGTTGAGTTTCTTAAATTTGTAGCCTAATATTACTCATCAAATTTGAAAAATCTGCTGTTTTTATATTCCAGTATGTCTTCGCTGTTCGGGTCCTCCAATTTAATAAACATCATACCACTTAAATGTTTCCCAAGCTCTGTTGATATTTTAATATCTGTGTCTTTTTGCATTCTATTTGAATAATATCCATTGGTGTATTAAATTTTATGAATTTTTTCAAATATCTTAGCTGATGTTTATCTCATTTGGTATATTTTTAACCCAAAGTGCTATATATTTGCCACTAGACACATATTTTAGTATTTTCTTTAATATGTTAATATATTCTTCAACCTTGTTTTTTTTTTTTTTTTTTTTTTTCTTTTTTATTGGTACTGGGGATCGAACTCACAACTGCCTGCTTTCAAGGCAGGCATTTATGCCACTTAGCTAAATCCCCAGCCCCTTCAACCTTGTTGAACATACGAATAATATTTTTTGCCTACTTTATTGAAGTTTTGGATTATTTCTGTTATCTATGTAAAGCCCAGACCTGGTTCTATTAACTAGTTTTGTTCTTCAATATAATAACATTTAAAAATTTTTTCAGCATGTCTAATAGTTTCCTGGTAGAATGATACTGAAGTTCATCTTATTGTATTAAGTATCTCTGTGACCTACAAATATACTGAAGCTTTGTTCTGAGATACACATAATTGAAAATAGTTCTATCTTTTTGAAGTTTGTTTCTCAGGTTTGATTGGCAGGGTCAGAGTATCTTTCTTTAGCATAGGGCTACTATTATACTACTGAGACAATGATCTTTCTTTGTTGTGTAAAGAAGTGACATCAGAAGCAGCAAAATTTAGAAGACACTGACAAAACAATTTAATTTCTGTAGGTTTCGTGCAGTGAAGAGGGTACTGTCAACAGAGGAGGTTGTACTTGGTGAATATATCTTTCAAAGTGAAGCAAAATAGACTTTCCAGGCAGACAATTCTGAAATAATCAATCAGCAGTAGGTTGACAAAATGAGATGGTCCATATATTCTGAAGTTTTGATTTATTAATTTAGCTATCTACTTTTGCTCTGACTGGTAGAACCACATACAATGTTAGTCCTGTATGAGCTGCAGAGATTATTCCAAGTATTCCTTTCAGATAGCCCTTTTCCAAGCCTTTGGCAGTTCTCACGTGTGTGGACTGATCAGTGCTCACATGGAAATTTCATGAGAACTCTCTTCAAAACACAGCTCTCTTTTTGAGCAGCTTTATTATCTACCCATGTCAATCTCTTCTCTAGAACTCTGGGCTTTAAGTGCTACTAGTATTGGTCTCCACTAAATGCTCAGCTTCGTCCTATGCATTTAGGGAGGCTAGGGTTCTCTTGGGATCTCTCTTCTTTTCACTGTATCCTAGAAATCCTCCACGTAGTAACTCTAGGTAATTGCAGAACTTAACCTTATTTGTTTGACTTATCCCATGGATTATTTTTATCGGCTGTCTTTTGTCCAATATCTGAAAACCATTTTTTCATATATATCTTGTCTTAATTGCTAAAGGTAAACAGGAAGCACAAGTCATCCTTTGTGTGTTATCAGAATTCAGGTAGTTCAGTATTTCTTACCATTAATAAATAAATCTAAAGGGATGAACAGGAGTCATAAAGCAATATGGCTAATCCTGATGGTAGATAAAGTACTTTGATGAGTGGTGAGAAAATCTCTAATTAAGAAACATAGCAGGGTGATATAGTTGGCCTTAGACTGAGTGTAAGGGAAACAGAATAAACTCAGAAATGAGATTCTGAAAACAGTGCACATAAGACATTATGAAAATACACGTCTGGACAGTAATAGTGACCACAGAATTGGATGGAGAAATTTAAGCAGAATTCAGATCTCAAAGCTGACAGCACTCAATGTCATAATGCATGAACCTATGTGATGGTAGCTGTGGGGGAAAAGGAAAATTATGAGAAACAATCTAATTTTATATTCTAGATCAGCGATGTCATAACTTTTAGAGATGAATGCCCAAACTGCAACTGAAATCCCACTTATTTACCACTAAGTGCCAACTAAATCTAAATTCTGAAGTTTTAGTTAGAAAAATAATATATTAGCATCTTTTGTCTTAAAAGATAAACAGCTAACATGTATGCCATAGGGTAGCTACCACTGTTCTAGATCAACTGAAATACGGAGCAAGGAGGCCAAGAGAAAAAGGACTGCAACAAAGGGAACAAATACTATGGGGAAGATAATCAACTCACTTGGGACCAGGTCAACTAAAGGGCCATTGGAAAGTAGAGTGCAGATGGATGATCCATTAGGCTGCCAATATATTGAGATAAGGAGAGAGGCCTTAATTAGAATTAAAGTCTCAGAATTGTTAGTCATAGTAGTGATAGGCTACTTAATCATACTCCTTCTTCGGGTAGCTCCTATGCACTATTTCTCTGCTCATTGTTGCCAGCAGGCACATTGGCTCTCTACTAAAAAGCTGTTTCTCTACCCTTAAGCCTCAAGCCACTGTTTGAGAGTGCAGTTTCTTAAAACATGTGCTTGACAGGGAATAAGACATCTCTAAATCACGCATGAGGCATGTGTAGTGTTAACTAGACCCAGAGATCTCTTTTATCTCTTGGGTAGCAGAGGTAAATTCAGACAACGCAGATTCAAATCTTAGCTTTCACACTTGCAAATTGTGGAACTTTTGATCAAATTACCTACTCATCAAAGTCAAGTAATTGATTTACATGAGAGGATAATGATGATATTATGATTAATTGATATATCAATGTTGATTGTTTATACAGTGACGTACACACTACTAGATGCTCAAGGGAGAAGGGTGATATAGACTCAGCTGGCTTCACTGAATTTATCACCTCTCAGAGAGTACAATGCAAACATTAATGACAATAGAGCTACATAAATATGTTGAACGTAATTATTTACTATAATTTGTATTCATTCCAAAGAATTAAAAAATTTAATCAAATAATCTATGGGCATCTCTAAATGCACTGCCTGGCATACCATAATTGTTTAATAAATGACCCCAGCATTTCATTTGGAAGCAGTAAATGGATGAAAACATTACCGTTGAAGAAATAAGATTACCTTGGTCCTTCCATATTTTTGTGGTAGGGAAAGTGAAATGACAGGGCAAGGATGGTGGCCAAAAAACGTAACTGGAGCACCGATCTTATATGAAAATGTGTTTAAATTTAAGAACATCATAGAGTAAAAGACTTATTGCTATTAATGCCCCTCAAATAATGCCCTCACTTTGAACACACTTATCTCACAGTCTGGTCACTTTCTAAAAGAGTTCTGAAAATCCTCGTTTGTGAGCACATCTGGTGATTTCTTACTGTTTTTTTAATTCTATATTTATATCTTTTTTTCTGTTTTGCTTTTTTTAAAATTAAAGAAAAAGCAATACAGTGAATGCTGTTGAGTCTCCCAGTGTAAAGACAGGCTTGCAAAAACATTACAATGAGGCTTTACCCGCCTTGCTCACTAGATCTGTCTCTGTATGACTCCTGGTTCTTCCCTAAAGTCAAAATGACCATGAAGTGTAAATATTTTGAATTGATTTGGAACATTGAGGCAGTCAAACCAGTGCAAAAAAAATAAAAGAAAAAAAAAAGGACTTCTAAAACTCCATTAGAAAGCGGAAAGATTGATGGGGTAAGTGTATTCAAAGTGGGGAGAATATTTTGAAAGGAATTAATGGCAATGACTTTTATCATAATGCTTTCTCTTAAGTTTAAAATTCACTGTACTTTTTTCACACATCATACATTAAGAAATGATTTAGCTGGTTTGTTACTAGAGTTTACTTTGTACCATGGAGCCCTTTGAATGACACAGAATGTTTCACCGTGAAGAAATTTTGTACACCACATGCATAATATTACCCAAAAGTGTTTTTATATGGAATATATATATATATATATATATATAGGCTAAGATTCAAAACTCTGGCCACTTTCCTTTAGCTCTATAACTTTTACTAACTAGCCTTTGATCAATCTATAACCAGAAATGTCATCGGTGAATAATGCCATGAGAGTCGTATTAAGCATATCCTGCGCAAGTGTATCCGGAGCAAAGATAAAGTGTCGACAGGATGATGGAGTTTAGCCTGCAAAATTGATTATTTTACTTCCCAACTCTCCAGCCTTTAATTGAAATGGAGAGATTTGACAGAGCACCCCTGGCCTTGGCCACGGTGTCTGGCACAGCCTGCAAACTGACACCCTGACTCCTGAAGGCACAGTGCCAGAGGTTCTCTAGGTCAATTCTGCCTCTCCATTTGGTCCCACTGAAAAACATGGGATCAATGGGAAATCGGCCAGGTCGACACTCTGACGCCTTCCATCCGCAGAGTAGGGACATGGAGCTTATGTTACCCCAACATCAGGGAATAAAATTAGAATTTAACACACACTGAGTTGTTCGGCCACCCATGAAAAACACCCCTACCGAGATAGAAAATGTATCCTGGACGAAAACAAAAATCTGGGAATTGTTTTTCAAAGATAATTAACTGATCCTGTTCTGGCTAAATTAAGAAAGTGAAAGGTAGAAGAGCCGGTCTGCAATTCTGTATTTAATTTGGGTGCTGCGTTTTCCATGATGGACCATCTGAAAGAACCAGGTGACAGATGCGGAGGAGCTCAAGGAACTGTCTGGAATTGAATGAGAAGGGCAGAAGCTAAAAGGCCATTGTTTCCATGGTAAGGTACAGGGCATTTCAGGGAACAAAATAGCCAACTAAACAAGTTTCACCTGCTTGAAAAACCAATTTAATGATCCACGATGCAGTTTTATAGCAGTTCGCTTTCCCTATGTGGCTTTGGTGCCCTATTTAGGAATGTGGGCTTCGGGTGACTTCACCCTTGAAACAGGTGTTACTGGCAACTGATACCTAATGACTGTACTTCTGTTTTTGCTACAATCTTGTTAGAAATTTATTGGGGAAAAATAAGGCTAGAAGCGAGTTTCTGTGTGTACACATATAGGATAGTTACACTTTGATAAACATCCTACAGTCTCTACTACCATCCATTGTATATTCAATTCCACACATCACTGGAAAGAAAAATCAAAGAATCCCAATGTTTTACAACTGATTGTCTTTGCTCCCTCCTCAATGACACTATTATCCATTTTTACCAGGCCTTGACGATTGCTCATTAATGAATACAAACAGTTGTCTTCCTCAACAGCGTATATATATTTTTTTTATCAGTTTTACTATAATGCTAAAAATATAGCAATTGTAAATGTAACACACACCTTCAAATATGAGGTGTGATAAAAAATACTGTGAATGTTTAAATTTAAACCACTAATTAAGTAGAAGACACATTGCCCTTCATCCCTCCACACTGCTCCCCCTCCTTTCATGCACTGATCCCATCATGCTTGCCACTTGCTAAATCAGTGCTGATGGTCAACTTTCCTGCGTGGCTTATCTTGCACTATTTTGGCTCCCTTGATGTCCTGAATGATTTAAAAAATGCTCACCTTAAGAAAAAATATTCACCTTTCATGACCGTTTTGACCTTTGGTAAAAGCCAGAAAACACATGGAATAAATCCAGTAAACAAAGTGGATGAAGATACATTGCAATTTGGTTTTTGTTTGACAGAAATTGCTGTGAATGTTTGGAATCAGTTCAGGACATCAAGGCAACCATGATGGGACAACTAAAAACACTCATGAAAGAGTCTTTCAGAACTGCTTCAGAAAGTGGTAACAGTGATGAAATATGTGTGTTTGAAATGAAGGAGTATATTTTTCAGTGGGCAGGGTCTTGCTATGTAGCCCAGGCTGACCACTATGTAGTTTGGAAGAATTCTTCTTGTGTCACAACCAAGCTCCCAGCCTCTGATTCATGCAATCAGTGTAGGCTGAGTCCTGGCTCAGCCTCCTAAGTACTACTGGGATTACCTGCTTCACCACTATGCTGACTGAAATAATTTCTATAAGTTAAACATTCACAGTATCTTTTCATAGATCGTACGGTAGAACAATAAATAAACTACAGTGCACTTAACATATTATGTAGTCATTAAATATTTTTCACGTGAAAACTCTGATGTTATGGACAAATTCTTATCATATAATGCTAATGTACGGCAGAACACAGAATAATGTAGTTTTCAACACACAATACAGAGTGTATATTCATGTACATACTTATACAACAGAAAAATAAAAAAAGAACCACATCAAAGTTAACATCTCACTAAAAGTTTACTGTTATTATTTGCAAACCGAGGAATTATGAGCATGATTTTCTTCATACTTTTACAGTATTTTTAAATATATGTGTATTGCGTTTTAAAATGAAAGAAAATAAGAACTATTTGAAAAAATTATCTGAAGGTAAGGCATGCTACGAGGTCCCTTAGTTATCAAAATCACTGACCTTTCCTCGTGAACCTTGTGAGTTCCTTACAATTATCCCAGTATCCACTGAGAGAGAATCCGGACTCCCCGGAGGGGGCGATAATTTGTGAGGGTGAGACAGTGACTTAGTAATGAGGTCAGTTCTAGACACTGCCCATGATCACAGACAGCTGCTGTGAATAGCTTGGGATCTTCGACTTCTGTGGCTCAACCAGCTGTTTTATGTTTTGTGACCTGTGGCTCCACAGCAATTGTAAATATCTGCTTCCCTCTTCATGAGCGGCTTTTATTGGAAGCATTGAGATCCCTCTGGTCCAGCTTATTTCATGACATTTCCCAAAGTCATGAGGAATACGGCATGACATTTTACAGGGTTATGACTCTGCAAACATTTCTACAAAACATTATGAAAATTTCATCTTAGAGTAGACTAATTTGCCTGGGATAATGGGTGATTTGGAAGGTTTCTTCTTGCATCACAACCAAGTTCCCCAGCGTCTGATTCATGCAATCATCCTTTGCAGATTCTTTGCTAACACAGGGAAGGACACTCTGTTCAAACAGCTGATTCCTTTCACTATACTGGAGAAAATACACCTACTTGTTCCAAGACAGATTTCTCCGTAAGGAAAAAGAAAAAGGACAAATTTCTTTAAATCTAGAATCTAAAAGTCTAAGAGTTTCTCCAAAATTTACTAACTTTTTTTAGATTTACTAATAATGAAGCGATCGTAGCTATCCATGGAGTATTAAGGAAATTAGGAATTTATAGTAACATGTTTATCAAGACATGCCTTATTCAGTGTTAAAAGTATTATACAAAAAAATATGGTCAAATACAAGGAGGAACTACTAGGACAAGCAAAGTTATATACATTTTTTTCACTAAGGATTTTTTTTGATAAATCATAATTTCTCAAAAAAATTGTTTTGCCAAGAGGGTACAGTGTCCTCTGGTAAAAGCTGAAACTATCTTTATTCTCTGTAAGTTAGTCTTTTTCCTCCTTCTGCTTCCAATTCTGTCTTTTGAGGGAACATATAACTATGTTTGGTCAGTCATCTGCTCCACATAATTTCTTCTCCAGCCAGGGCTCCAAATGGTATGCATATGAACCACATAGCCCAATTAGAACCTTCTCTGGAAATTTATAGAAACAAGAGAAAGTAAAATTACCTTCCCTTTACTCCCACTGCCTTTAATTCCCTTCCTTTTTATATTTTACTCCATAACACTTATCATAGTCCTGCATACCATGTACTATTTTATTTATTTTGTTTATCATTTGTTTCTCCCCAGTAGCATATAGAAGCTCTGCAACAGAAGGAGTTTATGCCTATTCTGTTCACAGTGCATGATAAGTGGCACATAGTAGGTGATCAATGAACGTTTGTTGCATCTTGACTATGTCAAGGAGCACAGGGCGGGCTGTATTTTTCAATTTATTTGAAGTTAGAATATTTTGTTCACAGGGACTTGGAGATACCAGTTCTCTGTGGAACATAGTCTATAAACATGGTGTGTATGAGTTTCGTAATAAAATAACTACTTGAACTTGGCTACATTTTATATAAGGAAAGTAAGTTCCATAGGGGTTAAGTAACTGACACCAATGTCCCTGCTGCACTTGCAATTTTTTGCAACTAAGCTCTCAGCTCTTCCACATTAATCTGTGCCTTGACATAGAGAATACACATTTCATGCCATCCCACTAATCACAGAAGTGAAAATGGAAGCCCCACTTTGTCCACAGAGCTGAAGAGGCAACTTCTTCAAAGCTACACAGCAATATATGCTAGTTCCTTAACTTGAGAGTCTAATGAAGAGGAAAAAATGCTTTCCACTTCCACGCTACCTCTTCACTTTTAAAAGGTCTAAATGTCCTGCAAATGTATTGAGAACATACACAAAATAATAAAGCAAAATGCACTCAAAAACTCTGTGTAAATCCCGGGTTGGACCCTCAGTATCCACTGGGCCAATATTGATTAAGTGGCTGTTATGTACTAGGGTGCTCCATTAGGCCGAAGAAAATAGACACTGGAGGCCAGGTGTGGTGGCACATGGCCATATGCCAGCACTCACGAGGCTGAGGCTGGAAGATCATTGTGAATTTGAAGCCAGCCTGGGCTAGAGGTGAGTTCAAGGCTAGCCTGAACTGCATAGAAAAACCCTGTCTCAAAAAGACAAAGAAAAAAGAAACGGATATGGTGTCCTCTATGTGAATTTAATCATTAGTAGAGGAGACAAAAAACAATTTAACATGTAAAGTAAGTACATCATATGCTTCAATGATTGTGCTAAATGTTATAAGGAGCAAACCAAAAGGGAAATCTAACAAGGAAATAAGTGTCATATGGGTCTCTCTGAGGATCTCTGTTACTCTGCTTATCAAAGGCAGGTAGATGCCAGAGTACCATGCTCTAAAAGAGGGTAATGCTATCCATGCTAACCTATCCCTCTGCCTTTTGATTAAAAAGGAAAAAGATTGATTATAGACTTGAATTTTTCCTTTTTCTGTTGAATAACTTGGCAGCAGAGCAGAGCTCTCCAAAAGGACTTGGAGAGCTTACTACCCAACAGATTTTATGCTGAACTGGACCTCAGATTAGAAGGAAAGTGCTGTCTTGAAGTCAGATGCCAAGTACTTTATGCATGTAATAGCACTGCTCCTCATTATCCATTATTTATCAGCTTGGGGAGATTGGAGGAAAGAGCTCAGGACCCCTTAGTTTAATGTGAGGTCTTTATCTTTCAGCTTTTTGAGCACAAACATGCCAAGAGAGGCTGCTGAATTCCTGCCAGGGAGCACACACATTGGCCGGCTGGCTCACAGGCCAACATGCCCAGGACTTCAGAAATGAAACCACCTGAAAATTCAATCAGATTTTTAGAGTTCATGTTGGCAGGGAACTTAATTGTAAGGCCATATGGAAGGGGGTATGTGGCAAGGATAGAACAAACATCTTTCCCTGAATGATTATAGTTTTTTCTCCAAGGAACAGAAATTTCCAATTGTGCTTGCACATCAACATCACCTAGGGAGCTAAAAAATCAATAAACTGATGCTGGAGTCACAACCCTGGATAGTTTGACCTGTATGTGCTTGAGACTTTTTTAAGCTACGCAGGTGGTCCTATTGTGCCACCAGTGTTGAGAACTCCTGTTTACGTATGTGTGAAAGTGATGAGCAATATAGGTATGTGGCAAAGGTGAATTATTCTAGGTCTGTGTGTGCCTTACTGGTCTCTATGAAAGATTAATTCAGTCAGTTAATATGAAGATATTATTTAATTTAGTCTCAGGTCACCATTGATAATTTGAGACAAAAGAATACTTGGCAGTATTTAAATCTAAAAATGGTAATGTTTCCAGTCATTTACTACACTTGTATATCTTCAGAAAGAAAGCAGGATGGCTAAAACTGTGTAACAGGTACTGTAGTTATCTGCTTTTATCTATTATCTAAGAGGGCAGGATGGCAGGAAAAGATTGGAGGCAGGAGGAAATGCAGAAAGAAAAGGGTGCTAATCTATGAACAATGCAAAGAAAGGAAGAACTCATCAATACAGAGTTTCAAAAAACTTTTCACCAGAAATTTTTTCCACCTATGTGCCCTATACTTTTTATGGTGCAAATGTTATCTTTTTTAAATTTTATTTTAAATAGAATAAAACCAAAAGAAATAAAAGAGAATAAAGTCAATCAAAACAAAACAGTGGAAGTGATACAGGACTTAAAACAGGAGAATAGGAAATCAACAATGGCTACCATAATACCTTTTATTATCTTCAAAATTGCCGTCCATACCATCAGATAAAATAAAATCAAATGAAACAGAATAGAATAAAACCAATCAAAACAGAACATTGAATAAAAGAAAATAAGAAAAGAGAAAAAAAACCAGAAAATACTGGGTTTAAAAAACAAGACAGAAGGAAATCCCCTATAGTTGTTATATTGCATATTGTTATCCTTTTAACAGATGCTCAGACTACCAGCATTAGGCTTACAAAGTCAATCAAACAATGCAAAAAATAATTTGTTTTTGCACCTCATTTGTTCTCAACTCAGCATGTGTTCCCCTGAATCAGCCAGATGCTTATGGTTGGGGAGGGGTGTCCTTGTCTCCCAGTCTGCATGCTGGTTGGCTCATAGGAAGGGTGACCCGGCTTCTTGTTTCTCCTCCTGGGCCCTGCATGGCTTCTGCCAGCTCCCAGAAAGGGCACAGTGGCTTCTTATTTCTTAGCTGAAAAACTTTGCTTCCAACTTGAAGGCATCTTTTCCATGAAAGCATTTAATCCAATGCTTTTCTATTTGTCAGATGGTGCATCTTTTAAGCAGTATAAAACCACTAATATCATTCCAACACAAAGCAGAGAACATGAACTTAGATGTATTTGCCCTGAGAGATTTGCATGAGTACATGACTTCCGACGAGCTGTTCAAAAAGTAGAAAGTGGAAGCAAGACTTGTGGATCTCTATAGAGTCCCAAAGGGAATGAGGTCCCCAGAAAGAGAGAAAGGAGCCAGCAGACATTAATCACCTGTAATGGACCAGCACTTTGCTGATAACACTATCTGCATTTCATAGGTCAGGAAATCTGAGCTCTGACAAACAGAGTGATTGGTTTCCAGTCCCAAGGCCGTGAATAGAGCTGGAATTCAAACACAGTCCTTCATCTTTCTAGGCTGTTTCTCCTACTCCATGCTAATCCCCATGGGAACTTCTGAATTTAGACTTTTATCAGCCAGAGAGACTATTGCTTGGCCCCAAAGGAAGCTACTCTTATTGTGTCTCTGAGATTTCCTCTATCCATCTCCTAGAATGATGGGCTGAGCTAAATAGGCCCAATTAGGAAGCTCCCCTGGCTTTGCCCCTGGATGCATTAAAGTGTGTTGATCAGGGGAGGAGCTTTGGCTTCAGATAGTCTTGGATTTTATTCGGTTCCATCATTCACCAGTTGTGCTATTTTATGAACCTCCTGCACCTCTTGAGCCTATCATCTGAGTTTCTATCATCTGTAAAGGGAAATGATAATCACCCTTATTACCTGATGTTTTTGTGAAGATTAAAAAGGTTACCAAGTCAGACATATAGCAGTATAGGGCAAGTGTTTAGTAGATGTTAATAATTAACATTATCACAATCTCCATCTACTAGGAACTATGTCCTCATTTTACCTTCTATTAGCAGGCACTGAAATCAAGCATTACCCTCTTGGAGGTACCCTTAATTCTAGGATTCAGCCACTCAGCCCGAGTTGTGTGCTGTATAGATTGCTATTTCAGGTCCTGCTTTACTTTAACTGTGTATTGATTTCATCTCCTGGCATCCCCAACCTCTGTTCATATGGAGGTAATGCAATCACTTATTTCAGATTCAGAGCGAGGAAAACTAACTCCTCCTCTTTGAAGAAGAGCTTAAAAATCCTAAATTTTATAGAGTGTTAATCAGGCCTGAAAGGAGTGACAGAAAACCAATAGTCAGGCTGGAAATCTGCTAGAAAAACACTCCTGAAAGGCTCATTGGTTTCTTGTGCATAAATGAGAAAGTTTCTGCAGAGCATCCAACTGGCTGTTTTGATCCATTCCCACACTGGAGCCATACAGGTGGGGTGTGGTGAGGAGGTTCTAATTTAGATCCCTACTGTCTCTGTGTTATTACTGAAGGACAACTGCCTCATCATCCATGTGACAGAAGTCTATGTCCTGACACTCGGAAGGACTTTGCTAGAACACAGGTCCACACATAACTGTGTGACTTGGATTTGAACACACTTGGGTGGTTCTTCTCCACTATGTGGGGCCTTAAAAAACATTATGACGTCAAATTCTAATTAAGATACTGAAAGGGCAAGTCAAGGTCACAAACATCCACTCTTTTAATTACAGGTGCTGTAGAACAGCAATATCTGCATTGCCAATTTGACGTGTAAAACACATCATTCTACATTATCTCATTAGCAGAAACAGCAGGACTAAGAGGGAGGTGTGCTCAAGTAAGTGCTATCCAGTTATTATGTGATTTATAAAATGGGAATAATTATCCCGACTTCACAGGATTACTGTAAGGATTGAATGGAGGCTTTCTTACTATGTAGTAGCTATTAAATTATATGCACTGAGGAATCTGATCCTAGAGAATTCAACCTTCATGAAAATTTCACATTCTAAAAGTAGCAAGACCCAGACTTGAATCCATGTCTTAAGAGTACTACTTAACTTAATCAGAGACAGGTACTCCTGATGGTATTTTTCAGAGCCATTCTTTATGTTATGTCTACCAGAGGGAAAGGGGTGTGTCCTCCCAGAATGTCAGGGAAAGAAAATACTCACAGGAGTTAACAAGGACAGGTTTGAATGGTTCCATTCAGCATACTATGTGTGACTTTTAAAAACCTGCTTTTATTTGAGCCTCAATTTTCAAATATAGAAAATGTCAGAGGAGTATTTGTTTGCAGGGTTTTGCAAGGCTGAAGTGTGAAGTCTTGTACTTGGAGTGTGTAAAACGACTTTGTGCCTAACCAAATATTTTTGAGAAATATGAAGAGTAGAAGTAGAAATGTACACACATGACCTGCCCTCTTACAAAGAGAAGTCAGTGATAACACAAAGTTATGTAGCTCAGGACAGTCAAGTCTAGGTCTTCAGTTAAACAGACTAAGCCCCACTTTCAATAGCCATGACAGTGGAAATTGCTAAGATGACTCAGCGGACATAGCAGCAAAGGAAATAGAGAATGAACCAATGGAGTTTCCTCCGGAATGATGCTTAAAGTACAGTGAAGCCAACTAAGTCATAAGCAAATAAGAAATGTATAATTATAAATTGGCAAAGTACTAAAACATTAATAAACTGATTGGTGTGACTTAGATTAAGGCAGAAAGCAATATATTCTCCTAAGATGTCTTTGTATGAGAGGTGATATTAAAATTAAGACTTGAAGTAGGAAGCAGAACCCGTCACATAAAGTACTGAGAGATTCAAACCAGCACCTGGCAGGAGGATGGCCTTACCTGGGGTGTGTGTAGCCGCTGTCCCTAGTACCAGGGAACGTGTCATAAATGGGTGCCTCAGACTGGAGCTTACATTATAGCTGACCAAAGGGAGACCAAAATCCACAGGTTCAAGTTTAATAATGTAGAGGAAGAATAGAGGGAAGGTTCCAATTCAATGTCCATAAGGTCAAATCTCACCCTATTGCTACCAATGCCAGTTCCCTGGTAAGGATCAACCAAGGCAACTCACACAGTAAAGGGGATAAGAGAACCTGATTCCCACTCAGGTTATCCGGCCCCAGCCTACATTTTTCTAAATACTGTCTCCCAGAGATGGCCTTCCAACAAAGCAGTGAGTTCTTAGAACACATCTATTTCCCAACTCCTTTGTTCGAAGCCTTCTTCTGTCCTCTCCTTAGCCTTTTCTAATGCAGCATACTGTAATTTGAGTGGGCCCAGACTATGGAGTACACTGAGCAGTGTTTCCTTGGGAAGCCTGTGGAAGTTGTGGTACCTGGAAGAAGAAATGGCTCTAATCAGAGGGAGGGATGCTCCAAGGTACCGGGCCAGGGGTGATGGAAATGCGGCAGTGGCAGCAGTGGGAGAAGCTGAGCTTCACTTGGCCCCTGTGTTGAGCTCCATGCTGATTCAACCTGAAGGCAGCTGCTGCTAGAATGAATTAGGGTCTGTCATTTCAGGAAGGCGCCGTAAACCAATACAACACCCAGTGGTGTTATGGAGGCCCTTTAAATTTACAGCTTGCCGTCTGTGAAGAGGTTCACTAGGTTGGGATGCAAGGAAGGAAGGAAGGAAGACAGGAAGGAAGGTGTGTGTGTGCGTGCGTGTGCGCATGTGCATGTGCGTGCCTGCGTGCACTTGTTCTGAAAGAAGGGAGACAAGGAAAAGCATAAAAGGCTAAAAAGAAAGAAAAGCAATTAAGAAGACAAATAGAAAATTATCTTGGGCACAAGAGAAAAAGGGAAAGAAGCAAGATGAAGGGGGTCAGTGTAAAAGGCAGCTGCAAGAGAGAAGAGAAAGTCAGAGTAAGAGAGGCTCTGAGAAAGGCACAGTGAGGCTGGGAGAGACAGAAGACAGACTGTGGGGAAAGTGGAAAACGCCAGTGAAAGACAAAAGATGAAGAGGCAAAGAGGAAACCAGAGAGAAAACTATGGGCATACTAAGAGGGAAGAAAAGAGAGAAAAGAAAGCACCCAAGAGAACAGTGAAACAGTGAATCAGTCACTGAAATAAAGCATGCAGCAGAGACTGTATCAGAGAATGAAAAACAGGGCAGAAAAAAAGGAGAGAGACGAGACACAGAGAGAAAGAGTGGAAAAGATGGAGACAAGGAAAAAAATAGATGCAGACAAGTACAAGTAGAGAGAAAGAGAGAAAGACAGACATATAGGAGGCAGAGACCCAGAGCACCCCAGAACTCTTGCTCTCAGTGGGCAGTGCTGAGGCCCGTGGCAGTTCTGGTCTCTGCTTCTGCTAGGAACGGCCCGTGTGAGTTTGCAGAAATAGTGCTTTTAATAAAAGCTCCCCAACTCGTTTATGATATCTGCTAAGAAAAAAACCCCTTATTTTACTTTCTTGGAAATGGAAGCAGAAGTTACATGATATTGCTTTTCTGAGAAGCAGGAATATATGTCAGAAATGGCCCTTTCTGTTCTCTAAAAGAAAACCCCAGCCATTTCTTACCTTAGATAATTTTGTTTTATTACAACTCGCTCACTCTGAGTAGACATGTTCTGAATGTCTGTAGCAATTCTTTTCTCATTGGATTTTTGGATAACACCACGAGGGAAATACAATTTTTTTTGGTCTCTGAATTGTTTATGCCCTCATCAAAATATGTCTTTTATAGCACTCTAGGAGATGATTTTCAAAAGAACCTTCTCATGTGCAGGTTTTTAAAAAATTCCTTTCCAAACTTGGTGTTGTCCCTGGAAGGGACAAACAACGTTGGCTCTGGAGCGTTTAGCTCAGGGTATTTTGTGTCTTGTTTAATAGTCACAAAAATGTTTATCATTTCTTGAACTTTAACCTTGTGCTAATGCTGCATGGAGAGAATAAAATTTAATCTTTCCTGACGAAGGATTGTTTTCTCCATTTCCCATGTAAGATTGAGTCACTTCCTTGAAGTTATGACATTAATAACAATGGCATCTTTAACATCTACTATACGTAATACGTGGCATATATATATTGTGTGAGACTCTTCCTTGGGATATTTTGTAGCAAATAGCCATTTGTGACAAATATTTGGACATCCATATCATAGTTGAGCGATCTGAGATTCAGAAAATGGAGATACATGACCTCAAACCACTTAGCAATTAAGTGGCAGGCCAAAAACTCAAACTATTACTATGTGTCCTCAGTCTTGATTGTTACTATCTCTGGTTGCTCTTGTCAGAAATTCCAGACACCTCCCAAACTTTGGTCTCCAGGAAGGAAAGTGATGCATTTTGTCTGTACAATGTTTCCCTGAAAGAATAAAATTTTGTAAGAGCAGCAAACTGTCTCTCCACAATAACAATACTTAGCTATTTAAATAGGTGGTAAATGGATGAATCATGGAGTCCAGTACCTGGTATGTCATGCTTGGCATCTATCTGGTTGATATCCATTTCACCCACACCCCTTCCACACAGTCACATCACACTACTTTCAAGCTCAGGAGTCCTCAGGGTGCTGACTTTTATGATAATCCTTACTGTTCAAAGAAAATGAAGAATTTCCAAGTCCAACACATTTTCCCTAATGGTGCAAACTGCACCTTTCTGGAACTATAGTCAAAACAAGAGCTCCTATTAAAGCCTTCCCTGGAACTGGGTATAGTGGTTTATGCCTGTAATTCCAGAACTCTGAGAGGCTGAGACAAGGATATTTGCAATTTTAAACCCTTGTCTTGAAATTTAAAAAAATAAAAAATAAAGAAATGGCTAAGGACGTAGCTGAGTCTGAGTGTGAAGGCCCTGAGTTCAATCCCCAGCAACACCAAAACAAACAAGCCCTCACTGGAGACAATCTTTTTGAAAGAAACTGTCCCATGTGCCTCATCTACTCCTTTGGACTGGTCATCCTGCAGCACCATTTCTAACTTTCAGATTGAAAAATGATTTTAATTCATGTTCACCGTTACACAAAGGAAAGAGGGACACAGTTGTTGCTTTCATTAGAAAGCTGCTCTGATCAGACCTGAGTGACACCCTGACCTCATGCTAACTTTACTTTGCAGGACAAAAGCAAATGTAATTTAATTACATATGAACTTTTGTAAATTGGCACCTACGAACTTTATGGTGATTTTTTGGTTCATATCAAATCATAACCTCAAGTATACAGGTTCCAGGAAGACAGAGTGATGTTATAAACTCCCTGAGCTGTGGGTGTTTTCTCTTTAGTATCTGATTCAAAGAGCAATCTCTGCTGTGGCTCAGGGCCAGGTTCTAATTGTTCCCTATTTAGAAAAGTTACAAGTTCATTTAGGGATAGAGATATTGATTAGTATTTCCACAAAATGATGGTTCTTGGATATATGATCCTCTACATAAGTCTCTACAGACAGTACTCTTTTTTCTCCTCCAGCGGGATCAATCTCTTGGTTAATGGTAAGACAGCCAACCTCCTGTTGCAGCGAGAACTTGAGGAGATTCCCTGAATTCCTTCCTGTCTCCTATACTGCTCAATTCAGCTCATAAGCTTATAGCATTTTTTTAAACCTCAATTTCCATGCATGACATCCCTTCTTCTTACCACTTTGAGCATACCATGTCCCCAGGGGATAAATGACCTAGTCTCCTAACTGGGAATCTCTTGACCTTAACTGTCGGATAAAAAGAAAAAGAAGAGCGCATCAGCCATGGGTCCTGCAGGTATTTTGACAGTTTGCTGAGGAACACTAACAGCCACTGAGTACAATGTGTGTTCTCTGCATGAGGCTCTGTGCTTAGTGCACTGAAGGCATTATCACATTTAGTCATCAGAAATCTCCATGAGAAGAGTATTTTCATGATCTCAACTTTACAGATGAAAAATGTAAGCCATGGAGTGTGATGAAAATTGAATAACATTAATGACTTGATATGTAGGAACAGCAAGTTCAATGTGGGTGATCATCCAGTTCCCTTGCTTACTTTTCTGTTTTGCCTCCAATAAATTAAGTTAAGTCAGCCTGGCCTGAAAGCCCAGCTCTGAAGTGCACTGAACCTATGAGCCAGTGTAAGCAATTCCAATTTCTGATTCTTGGCTTCCTCATTTATAAAATGGGCATTATAATATTTACTTAGGGGATTATTCATTAGGATTAAATAAGCTAAAGTCTATTAAAATCCATAGCACTGGATCATGCTTGTAGCTTTGTTAACAAACAAACATTTTTTTTTAAACTGTCAGTATTTTTCTCTTCCCTTAAAAATAATACCCAAGTCCAACATTCCCAATAAGGAAAATATCCTTTTTTGAGTACATGTTAGTATTGCACATTATCACATTCAAGCTGAAAAGTGCTGGGATAAATGCCCTAGTCATCAAAGAAAACTGATATTCAAAACCACATTTTTGACTCTTTACTCTTTCCCCCCAGAAAACATGACCTTTCTACAATAAAAAGAAAAATCACTAAAAAAATCAGTCTATGAAAAATATCTTTCTATCATCTATCCAATCATTGCATTTATCCTAATGTCTTTGCTTGAATTTTCCAGCCCACAGCCTACGATGCAAAGTAACCCGCCCTCTTTGTTCTAACAGTGCATCTAGATGTTGGGGTTTCTTATAGGCAATTTGAAGATGGAAAATGATGATGGAACATTCAATCACACACTGAGCTGCCCTTCTGAAGTGAAATACAACATACAGTGTTTAACTGCTTGCCTTCTGGTGTATATCATGGATGCATTATTGCCTCAGGTACAGAACAGGAAACAGAGGGCAGGCTACAAAGACTAAGGTTTCTTGAGACCCTGGGGAGCGGTGGGATCAGTTTACCCTTTGATGGGTTATTTTGTGCATCAATTAACAGGGTCACTCTAAACCCCTTGCACACAGAGCAATCTGCCAGCTGTTGCAGTGAAAGACAGTGTAATCTGGCTCACCTGGACAGGGTCCAGCTGTCCCTTTAGAGAACTGGAAATGAGTGTTGAGGGAAAAGGCAAGGAAGACTCAGGTATGTGCCCTCTTACTTTGCAGAATTTCTGGTAAGAGAATATAAAACAATAAGCCACCCTGAATGTCATCAGCAGCCAAAACGCTGTAACCCTCTTAATTCTGACCTCCTGGCCTTGCATCTGTTTCCCCCAAATCTCCCATCTGTTCGCTTGTGAGCCCACAAGCCAAGAGAGCTTTAAACATTAACTGTATCCATGAGTTTGTGATTCACTAGTTTTTTCATTGATTCACTGTTAGAGCAAAGTTCTAATCCTGCAGTGTGTTTTCCTTGTTGGGGATAGGACGTGATGAAGGAAGAATTATGTGTTAGAGCTCAGTATACTGGAGGCCACCTGGAAGTGGTACCAATATTTCTTAACTACCCCAGGGACAGGTGACTAGATGAGCCAATATGACAATCTCCTTTCTCCAAGAGATGGATGGACCCAGAAAAAAAATGAGAGACAGGACCCCTAAGTGTCACGGGTGCCGTCCTTGGTACTGGAGACACAGTGATGAATACATCAATGACCCCAGCCTCAAGTAGTTCACATTCCCTACTGCATGAACTCTTATGTGCAGAATTGTCTCTGGGAAGCAGAACATGATGAAATCCTCAAAGACATATATCAATGTGCATCCTCTTCCTTTACAGGTGCAGAGATAAAGGAATTATATGCAAGGAATAAGCAAAGTGATAGCATGGAGAAACTGACTACATGCCAATCAAGAACGTATCATCCTAGAACCAATGCCAGATGACAAGGTTACAGTGGGGACACTATGATGGCTAGAATCTTGGAAAATCAGGATGCACTCAAGAGCATGGACAGGGAACTGGGAAGACTACCTGAGAAAAGAAAAGGTAGCTAGATAAGAACTTAAAAGAAATATCAGATTCCAAGCAGGCATGTATTTCCTGTCAGTAAATACGATCTCTTCTTCATCTGTGTCAGAGGAACAGAGAATGCAAGTGAACCGGCCAGTTGTTTTATCAGGAACTGGGCTGGCTTTGAAATCTGAAGCAGAAGAATGAAAGGCAATCATTGTTATTCAAAGTGATTTTATTCACAGTGGCCTAGGATGGATGTTTGTCTCAGGATCTTTCAAGTCATCCACCAGGCAGGGGCTGCAGTGTGGGCTCAACAGCAAGCAGCAAAGTAGGTGATAGTGTCTTAATTCCAAGTAATTGGAACTAGGATTTCAGCGAGAAGTTTACTTTTGATATACAATGTCCACATACCTAGGTCTCAGTATGAGCAAATATTTAGGATGGATCCAAAATGGAACAGAAATTCTAAGGAAGGACTGAGGCAGGAGTCCAGAAACAGGAGGAAGGGAGAGGACAGCAGCAGACTTTCTAAAAAGGTTTTTCTGAAAATCCTGTAGAGTTGGAATTCACACCAGTAAAATATCTGCAGGTGTAACTGTGACATGGAAACTGCTTACAATTATCTCAGGGGGACAGCAAAAGGGAGGATTCTGGTTAGGATTCTAGGAAGTAATAGCTAAAGAGATACAGCAGGTGTCTCATAGGAGGGGAGGTAAAGGACTATGATCCAGACTTCTTAATGTCCCCTAATCAGAACATATGAAAGGCTGAAGGATGGCAACAGAGATGACAATAGGAGAAAGAACAAACATTGGCTTTGGATTTATTCAATATGGACCTGGTTTTCATATTTCATAAGGAAAGTGGTAAGGGATATGATAGGGAGATGATGATGCTTTTATCATTAAATAATATAAGGATAAGTGAAGTCATGGATACAGATCCTTTGCGGATACTAAGCTATCTAAACCTGTCATTTGATATTACTAAGGCCTGGACTCTTTCCTGGATCAAACATATTCCTATTCCTTTACATAGCAACAATTGTCCCTACTTTATGCTTTACGCTCCACTTTCCCTCAGAGTTACCACCACTACAATAGGGATAAGAAAAAGAAGGTAAATATTTATGACTAGGATATGTCAATCACTTTAAGTGCTTTTAAAAAATTATTGAAATTTCAGAAATCATCCTATGGAGTATATATATACTATTATGATTTTTTTCTATTTTTTCAAGTATGAGCATCAAAAGTACAGAAAGAAGCATTGGCTTGCCAAAACCACAAATCCATCTCCTGACTGATTCTGAGGATGCTCTGAGAAAGCTGCATTCTGCATGCTTTCTCTGTGCCTTCAGATGTCCCCACCTGTCTCTTCTCCATGTGGCCCAGAGAGCTACAAAGTCCAGTGGGATAGCTTTGCCTTCAGGACGAGCTGAGGAGCCCTGGTAGGGAATGCTGCTTAAATCTCAGCCTTGTAACCCAGGAGCCTCCACTCCAAAGCCATAGCTCCACATCCATCAAGCTGAGGCCTGGGAGTGTTATTAGAGAAAGCACCAGGGATAATTCCTTCCAGGAAAGAGCTTTTTGCTCTGTGATTCATTAAGGACTCCCCCCTCTCCAAGCAGCCTCTTGCTGAGGTGCCAGAGGCTCATTTTCGCAGCAGCAAGAGAATATTTCTTTGTCCTCCAACAACAGGGGTTCCAGAGAAGACTTTTGATTTCCATTTTCCCCTCTAAGAGGAAGGCCCAGAAGCAAAATTCTCATGAAATGTTTATTGCCTTCCCCCCAACCCCTTTCTCAGTGTGTTAGGCCCCAACAATCCTCCTTAATCACAGGGCAATCAAAATCTTAAGAGCTAGAAGTGCTGACTAAAAAGGAGGGGGTACCAGATACGCAGCGGAGAAGGGTAGATGACAGGAGATTTCCTCCCAAGTGAGAACAAATTGCATAGTGGCCTATCGGCCATGAATGGACTCTCAAATTGAGCAAATGGCTGAGTTTTGAGAGTGAAATTCATTTGCTCTAGAATAGCTGTTGGCTCCCCAGCATGGTGTTCACATGTGTGCCATTTCCCCAGGATGCAGTTAACTATTTTTCTCTGGTTCTTCCTGATAGCATCTTCAAGGAGATACCCAGGATCCAGGGCTTGACTCTCCCTGTGGTTCTACTTTATGCCAAATGTCTAAGTTTCTTTGTCCCTCAGGTACAGGGGGACTCAGTGTTCCTCCCATATCTGCTACACTGTGACTATAGCAGAAATAACACCTACAGCCCATATGCATGTGGCGAAGGCTGTTTCATATTGACATCAAATTCATGCATCTGTTTTCTCCATCTTGACTTTGAAGGTTACACTTTACTTAACATCTTCCAGGTGTGATAATTTGTGTACACCTGCACCTTTGAGTTATTTGATTCTGCCATCGCCATCAGATCTGAGCCCTACATTTTCCTTATATCACCAACTACAGGGCAATTCCCTCTGCCAGTAGAAATCATGTATGAATATGCACAGAATTCTCTCTGAAAAGGTAAAGGGTATAGTGCAACCGGATGTTAGGATTTTGGAAAAGGCTGCTTTTGTTGAAGGAGGTCCAACTTTTTATGTCCAAAGTTGAAGAGGTAGCCACTAGGCAAAGAATTGTACCTTCCTTAACTGAGCCTCCCACCATGGTGTCTTGGTCGTCACCGGCTGGCATGTGATCCTGGTCCCTAATGTCTTGTCTCTCACGTAGCCCTTCAGGAGTGTGTTGGTCTTTACCCACTGTTGACCATTCCCTCTCCTCAATGCTTCATACACTTTACCCAGCTCACCTGGAATGAGATGGATGAATTCAGCTCCTTGAAAAATTGTATTCTTTTTCATTTATAGTAGTGCAATTTAATGCTTTCTACAGCTTTAAAAATCAATTATTTCAACCTTAACAAAACCCTGCCCAAATTCTTCCTCATGGATAGAGAAATATGAATCAGAGAGCCAGATTTTCTTACTCTCGGAAGCTGCTGGTCTTCACCATGCAGGAAGTAGATTTAAGCTTTTGGCACTGTAGTAAAAACTTTTAAAAATCATTGTATTTCACGTTTCTCGCCAACATTCTAGGTTTGGTTCCTTATCAACACTCTTGGAAAGGGCATTCAGAAGGATGGGCCTCTAATCAGGAAAGCTACACTCATCACAGCGGTCAAGTGAGAAGGGTGAGGGATCAGAAGAAAGAGGAGATTCTGGTACTGTCTCAGTTTCCCTGAAACCCAGGGCTACTGGAGTCCTAGAGATTTGGGAATCAGTTGTTGAGAAGGGGATCACCTGGCAAAGTTAATTCAGTGCTAAATAAATAGAATTTGCACTTTCAAATGATCACCTGCAACTCCCGTCATTGTGTGTATATGTCTTAAGCAATCTCAAACATTACTAAGCAAATAAGAATAAACCCATAGCTATGACATTTGCAATATATGACTAGAATTTGCAAGCCTCAAGTTTGAGGAAACAGCAGGACACAATGAAGAATTTAAAACAAATAGCAGCAGAGAAAATCCTCATTCCAATTGGTGCTGTCACTGACTTACGGGTCCTCACTGGAAAATGATTATAAATTTTAGTATAGAAATCTTGTTTCAAAGGATTAGTATAAGAAGTAATAACATTCTTAAAACAATAACATAGACATTTGTGAGAGTTAACCTTGTATCTGTGTCTTCAGAATCTAAAGGAAATCCTTTCCTTACCGAACACTAAATTCACAAAGCAGAAAGTCAGAATAACTTGCCACTTCCATGTGTGTCCAGTTCTCTGGAAAGATGGTTCAACAAAAGGCAAAAATATTTTAGGTTGGTCATTGACTGACTCACTATGTGCCTTCATGGAACATTTTCTGTTGTTTTAGGTCCTCTATTTCTGTCTCTGAAAAGTGAGGGAGTTATATGATTTGACTTTTCTCAACTTTTTCAATTCTACACTTCTATCAGCTTGTGATAATGCAGGCAACACTTTGCTGAAAAGGTAGTCAAGATTTCTGTTCTTGGAAGACCTTTGATTATAAGTCATTCTAAGTGATATAAATAATGAAGATTTTCACAGTACACTGAAAGTTAAATGTCATGTCTATGGAGCTACCTTTATTTACCTAGTCAGTAAAAAGTCACGGCACCAGGAATGTGGGTGAACTGACAGCATTTCTAAAAGGGCTACTTTGAGGAGCATTCTTGAGACATGGTGCTCCCAGGAGCTGATTTCATTCATAACAAAAGCCAACTACTTAACTATGCCTGGCACTTTCCAAGGATGTAAGGGAACTATTGCATTTCTCTTAAATGTTTTCAGCGTCAAGATAAAATCACAAAAGCAGTCACTCAGAATGGGCTTTAACAGTGGAAATAATTTCTGCCTTTTATTTATTTAAGATTTTCTAATTATAAAAAGGGCATTGAAATTTTCAAACTATGGCATTTCCAATATTTTGATTTCAGTAAGGACCATTCTGCACTGTAGATAATACAGAAATAATTAGAAATTATCTCTTCTCAATCTTGCTTTGAAATGCAAAGGAAATCAGGGGCTCAATTAGACAAGCATCCTAGAAAGGAGATTCTACAGACGGATTTCATCTCTAAGTTGACTTTGGACAAGTTAGTGTCCCTCTCTGGACCTAAATATTGCTAGAAATAAAACAAAGAGATTAAAATGTATATGTCTTAACGTTATTTCCTTTCTGTATCTTAGGTTACTCAGGGCTCTGTTCATTCTGAGTAATGGGAATACCAACTCAAACTGCATTAAGTGAATCATTTGTTTAATGAACTGAAGAGTCCAGGTATAATACTACAGAATGTAGATTCAGGCTTTGCTGGTTCCAAAATCAAGATACTACCCTTTCATCTTTCAGTCACTCTTAAGCAGTGAAGGTTTTTGTTTTAAAGCTCATAAGGATGGCCTGATGAGAACTTGAGATATACAGTTTCAAAGAGAAAAAATGTCCTTGGCATTTTCACATGAAAATGCTCTGTGTATGAATTTCATTGTTCTGGTGGGCCATGTGGCCAATATGAGCCAATCACTGGGTCTAAGAAAACAAAAGAACCAAAGGGTTTAGGCCGTTCAGTGTCATCCCTGGAGGAGGAGTCAACTCCATTCAAACCAACAGACTGAGAAATGATTGTTTCCAAGATAAAATTCTGGGTATTGTATTACCAGAAAGATGGAGAATTATGGATACCAGAGACAATAACGGTCTATCCAATGACATTTCCAAGAATCTAAAGCAAGTCTGTGTACTTTCCTTGAAAATGAATATATAAAGTGAAACAAAAACCTTAGATAAGGGATCCAAGAATTCAAAAATGCCATGAAACTTGTCCATGATGGCATTTACACATGTAAAGTATCTTTAGAAATTGTTCTTAAATGTTGTTTACCTGGCTTTAAAAGGGAAATATTTGTGTTTTCTGGGGCCAAGGTGAGTAAGGAGTGGCTCATACCCATCAAACCAAAATGACCCCCAGTCTAGGTTTACACATTTTTCACAGGTACTTCCTTACACCCTTACGAGGAAAAAAACAACCTACAGTCCACTTGGAAGGCAGTTTTACAGTGTGTATAGGAGTGTCAAACTGTCAACGCCCTTTGACAAACAAAATCCACTTCTGCGAATCTAGTATCAAGAAGTTACCAGAAATATAAAATTAATCCATGCACAAATGTGTTGTCTCATTTGTATAATAAAAATGGAAATGTGAGTGTTCATTAGTGTCCAATAGTTAGGTAAATTGTAGGATTTATTTTCTGATCCTTCATGTAATTAGTAAACACTGAAGAATTTAACACAACATGGGAAATATTAGCACTCCAACTGTAAGAGATAAAAATCAAGATCTGAGGTTAAATAAATAATCTGTACATATTGTATACAGTATTGTATAACATAGTGATTTATATAGACATAATAAGATATTTATAAGAAATAATGAAATAAAACTTCTCGAGCTCACATAGTAAATTCATGCACATTTTTCATTTCTATTTTTATTCTGTTGTGAACATGACATTATAATGAAAAATTTTCTTGAAGTTAACAAATGATAAATGAATGCATAAATTTATATAGAAATAATGTTTATATTTCCCATATATAGAAGGAGAGAAGTGGTGGTTTAAACAAAATTATGGAGCATACTGTTGGGATTTGAATGTGGACTGTTAATTAAATGAGGGTACCATACCATATTATTGTTGGATGTCTCTGTTATGTATGGGAGACACTGTGCCTACAAAAACACTCCAATGGGACAATAGGAGGTAAAGGAAATCCTTAATTGAACTGATATTCATTGAATGAAAACTAAGGTATATTTTCCTAGACACTTCAAATGCAAACCATGTTCAAAATAAATGAATTAAATGCCCCCTTGTGATACCAGCTAATGACTGGGTTGATGCTGCTATCATAGGTTTTAATGAAATCAAGGGAGTTTGTAATTTGTATCTCAGATGCATGAGCTTGTCTGAGGCTCCTGGTCTCAGAATGGCTCTTCTGGAGAAGATGCCTTTGCTGATAGTTCTAGGTCGAGAGATGCCAGAATAGGAGATTACAAGTAAAACATTCAAAATTTAGCATTGTATTCAGCAAATTACACACATCTACTGCAGGTTTATCACAAATACTTTTCTATCTGCAACACTTAACTTAGTAAATTAGAGGGTATTCAAGATACTTTTCATCTGCTGGATGGGGGAAACTGAGATCTATAAACTCAGAATTGTACTGGGATCACATCAACTGGTTTTTCAATTATATACAATTAATACTTTTGTGTTGTGGATTATTTTTTTAAAAGACACACAGTATCGTGGATAATCAGTACCTGCCAATCTTAAATGCTAAGCAACATGGAAAATATAATTATCCAAACTTATCCAGAACTACTGTCTTCTCTTCAGTGTCTCTTGCAGTAAGAAAAAAAAATAGATTTGAGTTCAGTCTACAAAGAAAGAGAGAAAAGAAGACTGATTAGCAATTTTTTTCTATACTAAATCCTTGGAATATATATGAGCTTAAAAGTCTACATGACTGTATTTTGTTAGTGTCTGAAAAACAAATTTGGAAATCTATTGCTGTCCTATCCATGACATGTGTTTGCTCATTGAGACAGGTATTACAACAAATAATTGAATATGTCTACTATTTGACTGACACTAGCTAGGCACCTTGAGGGAAAGGACAGAAATGAATCATGCAAGTACCAACATTAAGTTGCTCATAATCTCTTGAAAGTGGTAATATGTTCCCAAGGCAACATAGTGGAACACATTGCAATTAGAATTCTACGTTGTATAAACAAGAGAGAATTCACTTCCTGCAGGATGATTTGGAAAGGCATGATGCAAGCAATGTTTTGAAATGAGGTGTGATAGGATGCGAGGGATTTTGAAATGCAGACCTACAAGAAAGGTCATTTAAGGTATACAGACTGATCAAAGCAGCAGAAACAAAACAAAAAAAAATAACAAAACAACATTGAGTTTGAGTGTTTTGTCGCGTACGAATTCTTGCACTTACTCATCTGTGTATTTATAGACCCATTCATTTATTCATTCTTTTGTCTATTAAATCATTCGACAAGAATTTTTTTGAGTGCTCCCTCCGTGACAATCGCTAAGTTAGATCCTAATTAAGGATACAGGAAATCATCATTTATGTGATCATTGCTTGGAGAAGATTCCAATGTAGTAGGTGAAATGAATTTTACTTTAACATAGTCTCTCTTAGTTGAACAAGTTTAGGCTGACAAGAGGGCTGTGAAGTTAGGAAAGAAGCCCTGTGAAGATAGATGGCAAAGGGATCTGCTGGGTAGCCGCCATGGAGAAGAGACCACAAAATGGGAAACAGCAACATGAAGAGTCAATTAAATGGTGGGAGAGTGGGAAGACCTGAGGAATAATGATGCAAAGGAAATGGTATGCAGAAAATCCCTGCCCCGTTGAGTGGCACTGAGTGGGATCATTGCTGAGGACCCTCGCTTCCCCATGTGCATCATAATGCTTCGGGAACTATTCTTTCCTTACCTGACACTGTCAATCGACTTCACAGAAAAAACACGAAAGATGAATTCTTTCTGGTACCATCTACTAACCCAGGATTTTTGTTAAAGAAATTAATTTGAGCTCAGCTACTTGTTTATTTGCATATTCACATGTTTACTTGTTCAGCATTTGTTGAGAATCTGCAATGTAATGTCTGTTTTACTACACCTTGTAAATACAGAATGCAGAAAAACAGAATGCAGCATAGTCCGTGCTTTTAAAAAAGATAGCAATCCACCGAGAAAGACAAAAACAAATTTAAAAGCATAAGGAGAGTGTTATAATAGACATATTCCCAAGGTACAGTGACTGTTCTCAGGAGGGAAATTAAGAACATTTCCATTTGAATGAGTGGGGTGTTATTCATTGTGAATTATAAAGATCTTCCTAAGTAAAAAAGTCAAAATTAATCAATCTTGAAGAATAAATAGACATACCAAGCTTTAAAAAATGAATATGAAAAAATGATAGAAGGAAATAATCTCTAACAACACAGTACAAAGAAAGAGCACTGAGTGTTCTGGGACCTGTGAGTACAGTTCTTGTCACTGGCAAAGAGGATAAAGGTGCTGCAGAAACAGAAATTAAAGAAAAAGGAACACTGGTCCGTCCTAGCCCCATGTAGCTAGGTTTACAAATCTCAGCCAGCTTTCAGAACCTTTTGGAAATGGACATGCAGTTTTCATCCCGGGGTCTGGGCCTGCTCTCCCTTATTATGTGAGCTCCAGGGCTGACTCTGTTCTTTTTCCATTTCTTGATTTGGGCATAGACTTCACTGTAAGAGGTTTTCTCAGCTCCTTATCACAGCTCCTGCTCTTGTTATGATGACGCTTTGGAAGACTCCAGTGGGGTGGGTTTTGACCTTAGATTAGCTATCTCTGGTCCATTTTTCAGTGTTGTTTCAGTTGGCAGGAGGACGCTCTCTCTGCAGGGAAAAGGTGATGGGAATGCTACTAAGCACCAGCTAACTCCCTTCTCCCCTCACCAAGGCCCCGGGAACAAACACTGCCTGAGATAAGATGATATATATGGCTTGTGTTTTCTTTTTCATGGTCCTGTTGTCCAGAACCAATTGGCCAGCAGTCAGTCAAAGAGAGTAAGGGTAGTGTCTCATCGTGGCTTTTAGTTTCAGACAAACCTAAGTTTACATTCTTCTCCTGCCCCTTTGTGACTCTGTGTCTTTACAAGGTAATGAACTTTTTTGTCCTTGAAATTTTTTCATTTGAAAATGAGGATTGTAGCCAAGATTTTCTGAGATAATTTTGGAGATTTAATGGGGCAAACACTTAAAGCACCTTCAAAGTTGTCTGGTGCAATGTAAGCATGTCATACTTGTTAATGATAACATTATCAGTGTAAAATAAAATATGTTAAATCAAGTTGACATCACATGCCAAATAGGCATGCACTTGATTCCCACCTTATCAAAATCACACTTTGGAACTTTGGAAAGGGAATTGGGATTTCTGTGGCCTCAGTTTTCCTCCATGGTAAATGAATAGATTTGATGACATCTAGTTAGTATAATCTATATTTTCTTGAATAAGACTGATGCCCACACATACATCATCTTTCATTCAAATAATTACCCTGTGATTTTTCCATGTAAAATTATAGTTTCGATGAACTTTATTAAGTACTTGAAATTCAGAGTAGATAATAAATACTTTTAAATTTTCATACTTTCACATAAACAGCTTTTCTTCTGAGTCAGTAGAGTGCAGAGATGTGAGTTTTCACATGCTGGTACAGCCCTGGTAAGGGTTCCTACAAAGTATTTAAAGGAAGCAGGGCACTGAAGGGTTTTCTCTGTTTTCATGCTCTGTCACATAGTGTGACCCATACTGAGTTCTACACACATACTTCTAGTGAATAAAGAAAAGAA
This sequence comes from Cavia porcellus, assembly GCF_034190915.1. Lineage (NCBI taxonomy): Eukaryota > Metazoa > Chordata > Mammalia > Rodentia > Caviidae > Cavia > Cavia porcellus. The sequence continues at coordinate 97,602,878 of NW_026947487.1, forward strand.
CTACTGAATGGATGATTAAATTAATAAACCTCTAATTGCTTCTAACAACTACACAGGTTCCAAGAGTGTAAAAATAAAAAATATTTAGCATACCATAGGACTTCAGACATGCAAAGGATTCAATCTCCTTATGATTCTGGGAATCTTTTCACAATATTCTAACAGTGCATTTCTATGTAAAGATAAGGAGAACCTAGGGCATCAGAACAGTGCATACCACACTGGAGTAACTGTGACTACAACTGTCACTGTGAAGAAGTCTTTCTTCTGTTTTAGAGCCTGACTTTGTTTTCTTCTGCAATTAGAAGAGACACCAGGCATGGAGATCTAGCATTTAGACTCTTATACAGAAAAATAGAAAAGAAAGAAAAAACAAGCCTATCATCTAGGGGCCATACAAACAAACTCACCTTGTGGGGTGTGTGTGTGTGTGTGTGTGTGTGTGTGTGTGTGTGTGTGTGTGTCTGTATGCATGTTTGTGTGTGTATTCTAGGTGTCATCTGATGGATCAAGAAAGGTCCAAGGAACTGTCTTTGGCTTTGGCTTTATAATGACATCCAGAACTACAAAATGCCAATCATGTTTGTAGGATCCTAATATTAAATTTAATGTTAATTTAATCCTTTCAATTCTATAACCTTCTTTTTATCTAACCAAGATGGACCACTCTGTTCTTAAGAATGAGAGGCCTCAAGCTACACTTCAAAAGAGTCTACTAAGAGTAGGCTGTCATCTGACACATCAGAGGAAATCTCTGAAGGGATCCAGTAAAGTAAGTCCTCCACTCAGTTACACTTCCACAAAGAGACTGGATACACACACTTCCCTTTTGTGCTTTTAGTGCAAATCACAATTTGTTTGTAGCAGAATAGGAGAACTTAGTGTATTCAGCACAACTTGAGGAAAACCATGTCAATTTTTTCCTGACCTTTCTTAGTGTCAGAGATTGAATTGTGTGTCTGTTTCTAGTGATGGATCATCCTTATTCAGATTTGTATTCAATATTATATTCAGATTTGAGATCTGTCAACACGATTTTGTCATTCTCCAATATACCTTGATCATGTTGATAAGTGCATCCCTTCCCTCCTGTCTTAGTCTCCCAGAGCCTAATTTGTGCTCAATACGGGTATGACTACACATAGACGATGTCATTTATTACTTGAGGCTCTTATCAAACTAACTGTCAAAGAAAGAGGTAGGAAATATATGTTGGTTCTTTCAAAATTCCTTCCAGTCCCTTTTGCCATTAATGACTTCATCTACTGTACGGATCCCAGCCTCCATTTGACCTCAGGATGGTCATGTAGTACAGTTCCAAATAATGATTTGAAGTGAAATCTATCACCCTTCATCACCCTGAACTGTGTATATTGACACAGCACGATAGCCAATAGTAAACCAGTCCCACAGAATTTGGATTTGTGTTGTAATCTGGGGCTTTGAAAGATCATTTCTCCTGCCTTTGGTACCCTCCTTGCCACACAGAGTTACTCAGGCCCTGTCTCTGAGCGCTTACCTCAGCTCTGTGGTTAACACCAGCCACTGATATAATACCTGGGATTGCTTCTCTTGCTTGGTTCCTGGAGGAAAAGTCAGATATGCAGAATTACAGAGCAAGAATGTGAGGAACTGCAAACTTGGCCAAAGCCAACTGTAAAGAAGCAACTGATAATTTAATTCCAAAAGGAATAGGCACACCAAAATGGAGGGAAGCTTTAAAACCTGATAAATTACTGATAATTAAGATGCTTTGATAGCTAAGATGCTAGTGTTTATTAAACTTTCATCTATTTATTCAGTAGAGGAATCTGAAATTCTATATCTCATTTATGGAAGATGGTAGGAATCAACTACGCTATATTGGGAAGAATGGTTTATTCATCTGTAGGTTGTTGATTTTTGAAAAGGTATCATGATTAAGTTTGTTGCCATTGCAAACTTGTTGGGCAAAATTTCAGTGGCCAATTTCTTCTTCATTTGGGGTGAATATATGCTTTCCTGTTGCTGGGACATAATTTCTGACATCTGCATCTTACTGGAGGCAAAGTTTAATTTGGCTCATGATCTTAGGCTGGCTCCAGGGAAGAAACATGGTAGCAGGTGGAGTAAAACTGCTCAGCTCATGGCTACTGGTAAAGCAGAGCAGGGAGACAACACCAGAGAGAACAGCTGAGCAACCCAACGTCACATCTCCTTTACCCACCTAGACACACTCAGATGCAAACTTTACTAACCCCATGAGTGGTTCCCAAGTCAATCAAGTTGACACGGTCAAGCTTATGTATTACCGGAAGGCACAGTGCTTGAGCACAGAAAATTACACTCCCAAAATATGATATCTAGGTCCCTCATTCCCAGAGCCACTACCATAGCCCCTGGCCAGGCTCCTCTGCTGAACTTTTAGGGAACTCTTTCTGTCCTCACTTATAGATAGCTGGATGTGGAATGATGCCAGGAATCACAGAATCACACTTACCCATTTCCAGGTGGGTAAATTAACTCACAGAGCAAAGTCATAAACAGAATTTATACATCTAGTTACTCAAATAATTATTTTCTGCTTTTTATTTTCTTTTTCCCCCTGCTGCCTACAAAATGCTTAGCTACTGATAATATCTGCTATCAAATAACAATAGAGCTTTCTATGTTGAGAGATACTTGGAGCCTCAATATTCTGATGAAAAACTCAAAATAGTAGAAAAAACTAGGTACCTATCCCCCAAATGACCCACGTATATACTAGAACAAGAGATGCTGAAATTACCCATCTGACTTCTTTGTACCCGAGAGAAAGGATTGGCTTGGCATGGGGAGAAAATCCATGGAAGCTTCAGATGGTCTCTGCATCCACTCTAAGACCAGAAACATCAACCAGTTTCAAAGCATGAATGTTTGGAAGAGGCATCATAGTAAGAAGTCAGGTTTTAGGGTTAAAAATAGAGAACTCAAGTATCTTTTTTTGGCTGTGTGACCTTTAGTACGTTATCTGATATTTCTGACCCTACATTTTTTTCATTTGAGAATTATGTACTTTTTAGCTGCTTTCCAAGATAAGTACTGTGAGTTACTATATCAGATTGCTATATCTAATTCTGTCTTTTTTTTTCTTTCTTTTTTTTTTCAGTACTGGAAATCAAATTCAGGGCCTTGCACTTTCCAGGTAGGTGATGTGCCACTGAGCTATATCCCCAGTCCAAAGGATACTTTTTTAAGAAATCATTTTTACCTGTTTTTTTTTTTTTTTTCACCAGTCACGCCTCATTTGATAAGGGACTGTCATAGTAATGGAAAGAGTAGGCATCTGGCTTCCACTACCAAACTTCCTGGCTAAAACTTCTTGGGTGGATCTTGGCTCAATTCAGATGGGAAGAGGTGTGCCCAAGGCCTGGTTTCTGTCCTTCTATTCTATTGCCTCTGGAAAAAAGTCAGTTCTTATTTGTGGCATTCCATGGGAAAATGTAGAGAAAACTCAGAAGGCAGATAAAATCCAAGTTTGTTTAATCACTGGTGTTTGAGGCAATGTATGCACACATTCCATTTTCAGTATCAGTGTGTCTCTCAAGTGGTTCGCTGTATTACTATGTTGTTTTCTTCTGTTTCTAGTTCAGTCTGAGATCTTGTTTGTTTTTTTTTAATAATTTTTTAAAATAATTTCCTTATGAATATGAACAGGTCAGAGGAATCTGTATCATCACCCCTTAGATTTTACAGATGAAGCAACCAAGACACAGAGCTCCGGCTTGTCTTAAAACTCAGCAGCAGAGCCAACACTTGGCCTCTGGGAGTTCTCCTGAAGTCTTTTTCCTCCATGTCCAAGCAAGGAGACATGTATTAAGGAATAACATTTTATTATGCCAAACTTCCTAGGAAATGACTTACTGTGTCAGAAAATAATCATTCTGTGAATCTGCAACTGAATCATGATTGAGGGTGCATTCTTGGTCAGATTAGTCAAATTCTTTAACCAGTGGCTTTGTCTGAACATAATTCACAGTTAAGGTTAAGTTTAAACTTCAGTAAGATCATGGTCATGAACTTGATATTTATCTGGTGGGGGAGCCTATGAGGGATTCACTTTAGGAAACTGATTTAGGTGTTATTGTAGCTAGAGTTGGAAGTTTGTTAGAACAGTGGAAGAAAGGACAGAGGGATACTGTCTTAACCAAGGTTATGGTCAGGCTAGACCAGTTGACTTTGGGAGCACAGAAAGTTCTGGATGGGAACAGAAGGAAAGGGAATTTGTGAGTACATAGGAGACTGCATGGATGATTTTATTAAAATTTCCACAGATGCCCTTGTGACTTAAAATCTTGGTGCAATCTTTGGTTTTCCCTCAAATGTAATTTGATGGCTATTCATTCCCTTTCTAAGCACATAAAGACTACCTATACAATGCTAGAAGTTTCTTACTGAATGTTTACTGTGCAATTATTCTCTGAGACAATGAAATCAAATAAAATTACATGATGAATTAAAGTTGAAAGCTGATGTAAATTTCAGTTAAAACTTATAAGTCAAAGGTGCTGTTGAAGATAATATTGGATGAGAAAACCATAATGACATAGAGTTTTGTTTTAGCTATGTTTTATGTGCAAGGGAAAATTTTAAATATGAAGTCAGAAAATCCAACTAGAACCATATGCTGTACCATGACCTTGAGTATCTTGCTTAATCTTTCCAAAATTCAGTTTCTCCATCTATAAAAAGCATAAAGTTAACTGCTCTTAAGCTACCATTGAACTTAAATTATCGTTTTATAAAAGTATTTAATATAGTAATCAGAACCCTGTAAGTTCTCAATTACTGTGAGTTACTATGTTAGATTGCTAGATCTGCCCTAAAATATTATCACAGTCTCAGTAGATTAAGCAGCAGACTTTCTTCTCATAGTTCTGAAAGACTAAGGTCTTAGATCCAATGATCTAATATCAAGTCAGAGACTCAAGTGCTGGTAAGTCTGGTTTCTCCTTTTATTTTTCTGTGGGTTATAGAAGACCGCCTTCACACACTGCATCCTCACATGTTTGTTCTTCTGTATGTAGACAGATATACTATACATTTTGGTGCACAAATTTCCTCCAGTCAGATTACAGTTGACCAAAGTAAATGATCTCATTTTAATTTAATTACCTCTTAAAAGAACCTATGTCCAAATACAGACACATTCTGAGAGTTAGGGCTTCACTATATGAAATATGAGGGAAAAGAATTCAGTCCATAAGAGCTACTGTTTCATAATTTTACACTTTTCTGAGCCACAATGATAGGATTTGTGCTACTTTTCCTGGTTTCTAAATCTTTACAGTATTTATGCTTCTCTAACTAGAGAAGTTTGTAAAATACGATATCATGTGGCCAGCATGATATGATATTGAAGTCAAACTAAAAGAGAACATCAGAAAGAAAGTCATTCAGGCTCGGCATTTCTCTTTGTGTTTTCCTCTATTTCCCTTGTTTACAATAAGCAACAAGGCTAAATGGTTTTGTCATCAGTGGAACTCATTGTGCCAGAGTAAAATTAATCTATGCTCAGTACAAGAAGACAGAAAATAGATTCCCAAAACCTACAAATCATGTTGTCCCTTCTTGTTTGCCCTGGGTGATTGCCTGAATTCTCTGAGACAATTGTGCTTGCTTCCTGTAATGAAAATGAAATACCAGCATGATGTAGCTTATTTTCAAAGAAAAATTCAGAACTATGATCTTTCTTTCCTTGTGTTACTACTGGGTAACTGCAGCCCTGGTACCAGTGCCAAGGGAATGAGAATGGGGGTACAGGGTACCTACAATGATGTCCTGAATTACTGCCAAAATCATTACCTCAGGGTCCTCAACTCCAGTCTTTCTCTGTATCTTTATCTGAGACCCTTAAAGAGTATTTTTCTTCACAGGAACCTAGTCAAAAGTAAAAAGTGTATAATATGGGCTTAGAATGACTCTCTTATGGAGCACAACCCTCTAAAATATTTCCCAAATTGAAGATTACAATAAGATAAGTGGCTTTTCTAACATCAATTCTATTACAGGAGACAACGCTTGAATAAGCAAGTATGTGATGAACAAAAGTAACCCTGGATTTTCACATGGTATTTATTAATTTATTCATGTGTTCATTCCTTAATATCTTTAATACCATATTTGATGAGGAGTGAGGAGTGAAAGGTTCAGGCTGTAAAGAATTAAGTAGAGGAAATACAAGAAGAAAAAAACTGCAGATTTTTATTTTCAGATATTTAAAATCTTTATGGCAATCTTCAGAGGTGGAGTTTTCTTTTTGTGTATAAAACTTAGGAAATTAGGCTCTTTTGCATATAATAGACAATAATGATAGTGACAGTGTATTGAGAACTTAGACTGTATCTGTATGAAGAGCTTTAATGGTTTAATCCCATTCAATCCTCTCACTAAACTTTGGAGTTCACTCTATTAGCAGGTCCTATCCTTTTCTGTTTGTTCAATTCTATCTGCTGGAAGTCTTCTATCTTCCGTTCTTTCTCTAGGATACCCTCCTTTCCTTTTGGAAAAATCTTTTCTTTCAATGCTAGTTTACGTGATTTCTGTGGGCATCACACCAACAAAAGACTTAGGCAGAGAGAGATGATCCAGGCACAACCCAAAGCACAAAATATCTGTCTTGAAGGGGCCATCTGCCATCCACAGTTACTTGGCACTTAAAGAATAGTTAAATCTAGAACTGTTGTGTACTATCTTGGGTACCTTATATAGTCTAACTGAAAACAGAGGTGACAGAATAGATACCAGCATGAAGACATGAGCAAGAAACTTTATTTGAGTGCCTTCAACCAAATATAAATAATGATGCAGGAATTTTTTGACTTTCTGGGTATGACAGTAAATAAGACATTTTTTTAGTTCAAAAGTTTCTATCATATGAGAGTCATTTGCTGTCAAAATATAAATTGGGCAGATAATTCAGGAAGCAGTAGTAGAAAAGAAAGGAAGCAATTTAAGGAAGAAAAGAAAGACAGTGAAAGGCAAATTATTCCCCAGCTTGAAGAAAATCGGGGTTCATTCTTCTTAGAGAATTCCAGGATACAGTGTAAAGCAATTTTCCATGTTATCTTCCGGAAGAGAAAGATAGTGGGAATTTTTGTCTGGCAAATTCTGTAAGCCATTAGTTAGAGTATATTTCCTTGAGCAGTTACTTCCCCAAAATTTCCAGTTCACTGAACAGACTGTAGTGACTAGAGAAAACCCAGTCAAGGAGTTGTGTTTGAGTCATATGAGAGATGGTGAGTGTTGAAAGGATACAAAGAGGATGAGGATAATATCAAATAAAATTGTAGTCAGGTAATGACAATTGCTTAAACCTTTAATAGGACTGTGGAATTATGATGAACATAGAGAATAAAGAGAGGAATACAAGACAGAATAAAAGAATAAGAAGAAACAGAATCACAAATGTTCCTGCTGTGACTGTATGAGTTGGCTGGTGGTTTCAGTTGATAACCATCTTGCAAAAGTGTTCCAAAGCAGGGCACTAGATAAGTTCCACTACAGTTTGATTTGCAGGTATTTTCACCTTAAAAGCAGTATCATTCTCTACACTGATTTAGGGGAATTTTTACTTTAGCAATAGCCAGAGTAATATCTTTGGCCATAACTTTAGTGCAAAACATATAATGTTTCAGTGTAATCATTTTTGAAGATTGTAAGCTTTCTAAAGATAGTGATTCTGGCCAGATTTACCTCTATATTCACAGAAAATTTGTCAGTATCTACTCACACAATGTTTGAAGAAAGTTTATGAAATAAATAATTAAGGAATTTGAACACCCATGAGTGTATCAAAGAATTCTGTCATGCTGAGAAACTCCTTTAGCCAATTCAGAAATGTCTCTGTTTACTTTCAACAAAATAATCAGAAAAAAGAAACTTACAGCACTGATATCTGATCCTGAATATTTTATCCTGAGCAATCACACTCAATGTGAAATACAGTAGGAGTTAAGAGTTATGCAGACTTTCTTTAGGCACATGATGTTGTAAAATGTGAAAAATTTTGAGGTGCTGATATAATGACCACATACATATTTTAATCTTTAGTGATATTTTAATCTCTGGTAATATTCTTTATCTTGAGATTTATTTTCACTGAAAATGTAACATTTTTAAGATCAGTGTTTTGTTAATACACCATTTTTCCATGTTCCATTTAATTTAATATAACTATATCTTAAAACTTAAAGATCATCTCTTGAAAACAACTTATATCTGGGCCTTATATCTAGTAAAACAATCTCTGCCTTTTAATTGGTGTTATCAGCTCATTTACATTTAGTGAAATTATTAATAGACTTGAAAGTGAGTCTATAATTGTACCTCTTTTTTGTATTTTATCCAATTGGTTCACCATTCCTACCTTCTTAAACTAGTAATCTATTTTGTATCATTTTTATTTGGGCTTTTGTGATTGCTGTTGAAATAATGAACGTTTTTGATCAGTTCAAAATCTGTGAATTATTGTATGACTTCCTACAAAATGTAATAAATTTATGATAGTAAACATTACTACTTCATCTTTGTGCTAATCTTATATAATGTTATACATACATATGTTACAAATTTCCCAACATAGTACCTTGAAAATTTATATTTTCAATTGTTTTTAAGTGAATTAAAGGAAGCAATAAAAGATAATCCTTTATATATAATAGCATATTGATCATTGCTCATGCTTTGCATTATTTTAAGCTCTGAAAATATTTCTGGTAATATTTCTGTTCAGCATAAAGACATTTCTTGACCAGTTCTTGTGTTACAGATCTACTTGTAACAAATACTATCAGCTTTTATTTCTTTAAAAATTTATTGAATCCTCATTTTTAAAGAATATTTTTGTTGTAAATAAAACATGCGTCAATAGTTTCTCTTTGACTGCATTTTAAAGAATCCCCCGAACTTGTTATTTACTGGCCTTGATTCTTCTGATAGAAAGCTAGCTATCATTCATAGTACAAATCTTCATATACTAAATGCTTTTTTCTTTGGTCACTTTAAGATGTTTCTAATTATTTTGGGGTCCCATTATATAGAAAATAATGTTTCCACATGTGGCTGTCTTTGTGTATATGATACCTAGGTTCACTGAATTTTGGAAACTCTAAGTTAATTTTCATCACCTTTAGAAAAATTGGGACCATTATTTTTCCAAGTAATTTTTCCACCTCATTATCTCTCTACTTAGTATATTCACAATTTACAAGCACTATACATGTGCTATTGTGCTATAACTCTCTGGAACTCTGTTGATGGCTTTGTTTATATAAAATATTTGAATTAAAATTTATCTATAGCTTACCCATCCCAACTGAAATGTATAATTCAGTAATTTCTAGTTTATTCACAGGTTTCTGGAACTAAAATCACTATCTAATTTTAGCAACTTTTCATTACCTCTAAGTAAGGGTTGTGGCCATCAGCAGCCACTTTCCATTCTCCTTACTCTTCTGTTCCCCAATCTAAACACCCATAAATCCACTCCTCTGCCTCTTTATACAAATGTTTATAAATTTGTACACCATATCTCTATAGATTTTTCTCTTGCAGTCATCTCGTACAACGATGCCAAGGATACTATATGATCTTATGTGACTGACTTCTTTCACTTTCAATACTTTCAAATTTCATCATGGCATAGTATGCATTAGTGCTTCATTTTCTTAAATTCTGGATGATATCATTCTATGGTGACTCTATAGTCTGCTTGTCTATTCATCAGTTGAGAATTATTTAAGTTGTTTCCACTTTCAGCTATTATGAATAGGGTTTATACGAACATACACATATAAGTTTTTAGGTAGATGAATATTTTAATTTCCCTTGGAGGTATAAAGTCTACAGAAAGAATTTCTGGTGCCAATGATAATTCTATATTTAAAATTTTAAGGAATTACTAAATTGATTCTCAGAGTGGATATACATATTTACATTCCCAGCAAAAGTATATGGACGTTGTAATTTGTCTATATTTACACTAACACTATTCTATATCTTATTTTTCTTTTTATTATGCTCCACTTGGAAGGTGCGAAAGAGTATCTCATGGTTCCGGTTTGCATCCCTTCAGTACCTAAGAATTTTAAACTTTTTTCATGTGTTTGGACATCATGTGATTTGTTTGGAGAATTTTCTTTTAAATCAATTATTCATTCTTAAATTTGTTTTATCATTTTATTGTTGCATTATAGCTTGTTTTTTAATACAATTCTCTTATTAGATAAATTGGATGAGTTATTTTTTCTCACCCTGCTGATTGTCTTTTAAATTTTTTCGTAATTTTCCTTTGAAGCAAAAAAGTTATTAATTTTTATACTATTCAACTGTTATAGTCAGGGATTACAAGGAGAACAATTCCATACAGGACACAGAATTTATCTCATTATTTATAATGATCATCCAATGAGTTCAATACAAAGAAGGTGCAGGAAATTTGTGTACAACACTAAAGACCTTAAAGATCCAGCCAAAGGCCTGGATCCCATGGCAACAACTTGCATGAGTTCTGCTAAAAACCTAGAGTGCAAACAATGCCTTATATATGCCTATTCCATGGATCTGTGCTGGGCAAGCCCAAAGATCAGTGGTGGAAGGTAGAAAGTCTATGGCAGTGGGGTGAGGGATTTGTGCTCAGCAGTCCGAGGGTTCTTTACTGGTGCCAAGAAGTGACACTCAAAATAACGACTAAGGCTCTCCTGAAAAGTGCCACAGCCATCCTCAGCAACAGTGAAGTTCTGAGCTGCTCCAATTATGGGAACAGTTGAATACATATATTATGTTTTTTGTTCAGAAGGCCCCCCCCAAACCTCATGCAATCAAGAATATGGCTGAGTCTGGCGTTTGTGATTGGTTTGTTGTCTGGCACTGGAATTGGTGTGAGTGCTGCACCTGCTCAGGGATGTAGCTGGCATACAGTGCAAGGGTGGTAAGAAGGTATATCTTCTTCTCTTTTTTTCTGTTCACTCTTGCTGTTTGCAGTGGTCAAGAACAGCTGCCCTATCATGTCATCCTGCCTTTGAACTAGCTGAGTAAACTGAAACTCACAAAACCGTAAGAAATAAACCTTCCCCTGTCTCATTTTGGGCATCATGTATTTTGTCTCAACTGCAAAAGAAAAGAAACTAAGACTACATATAAGAAAGCCAACATGACAAACTTCTCCTGCAGATTAAGAACACACATCTTCCCCTCCTGAGCCAGGCCATGATGATCAAAGTAAGGATCAAAGCTCCCCAAAGGTGAACCACAGCTATTCTCAGCAACAAAGTCCCAAGCTCATCTAATGATAATAGCCTAGTTCATATCAGGGAGGCCAGCATGACAAGCACCTCCAGGAGAACCAGAAGCTCTAAACTTAGGAGAACCTACAACACTGTTCCCCCTGTCTCAGTCTCCTGATGCTGCCAACAGTCCTCAGGAAGGCCATCCATTCTCAGAGAAATGCTGATTCAGGTCAGCTGGTGTTTAAGTTGACCACTAGTTACCAATCCGCTACACCAAATAATCTGTTTTTCTTTTGTGAATTTGGTAGGATATATGACAATCCATTACTTAACCCAGATTTACTCCTATAATTTCTCTAAAAAATTTTAATTCATACAGTTTGTTTCACTGGTGTACTTTTAGTCAGTGCTTGTGAGTGTAATGAGATAGATATCTGATTTATTTGTTGCAGGTGTATATCCAGTTGTCCAAGCACCATTTATTGGAGTGGTTAGTCTTTTCCTATTTAATTGTCTTTATTTTAAATGATTTCTAAAGTTCTCAAGATTTCTATTACTCTGCTTTCAGTTTATACACTTATTTCACAGTCTGAGTTTCTTTTTGTCTATAGAATTATTTTTATTGCAAATATTGTTTTAATTTCTAGAATTTCTATTTAGCTGATTTCTGTTAGCTTATTTCTTCTTTTTCTTGCTATCTGTATGTACTTCTTCATAGCCACTTCTGAAGTCACTGAACACATGCAAGTTATTTTAATTTTAATATTTGAGTCATTTCAAGATTCATGTTGTCTCTTATTTATTTTCTTGACATTTTCTAGCTTCTTTGTGCAACTCGTAATTTATTATATACCACATTTTGTGCATAAAAATATAGCATCTGAATTATATTGTCCTTATTTAAAAACTAGAGGATATTTACTTTTATTCTTACGGACAGTTGAATTTGTAATGGATCCATTTGAGGTATCAGGTTTGATTTTATCCTTTATTTACAGATAATATGTTTAGATATCCTCTTTTTTTTTAAATTATCAGTACCAGGAATCAAACTCATGACCACTTGCTTGCAAGGCAAGTGCTTATGCCAGTGAGCTAAATTCCCAGCCCTTAGATATCCTCTTTAGTCATGGCATGGTATGGCTCTTACTGTAAGACCACATCCTCATCTTGAAGAATAAAATTTAGGGATCCTCAGCGAAAATCCCAAGTGCTCTGCAAAGTCTGTGCCCACTTCTGATCTTTCCATCAAGCAATGTGGAGCATCATTTCCTACCCTTTCGGTACAGGGGCAGGCCCCGCATGGTTAGGAATGGCACTGGACCCTGTAGAGGTTCTGGAACTTGACAGCACAGGCCAGTCCTCTCAGGTAGCTGTTAGCACAAATTCTAGTTATTTCAGCACTCCTAACCTCCGAGTCTCTGTTACTTTGATCAGCAAGACCAAGTTATGTTACTTTCTCACACCATGGCGTGGTAAATGCCTTTGGAAACAATCAGAGCTATTATGAAACACCCCATGTATCCATCTTCTAAAAAGAATCACAATCCTACTCATTTCTTAATGTTCTTAAACTTTTGCTCCATTATTTGTTCTAGTTTTTATTTGTTTACTTCAAATAGCAAGCCCAGTACCTGTTAATTATGACCAAAAGACACGATCCATTAACAAAAGTAATAACTAGGAGAATTTTGCCACTTGCCTCGCAGTGCTTTGTAATTTTTTTGCTTGGCATTTGAGAAAATTACAATGAGTATTGTGTGACTTTGCCCAGAAGAATTAAGAGAAAGAGCTTGTGAAGGAATTTAAGATTATATATTGAAGTGACCAAACTCTGCAAGCATAAATATATCAAAACGTGTAACTGTAAAGTTTTTCATTATGTCACAGCTTAGGACTATGAAGCTGGTAAGTTGTTTCACTCATTTAAATTTAAGCTTTCAATTGAATAAAGTACTGGATATTGTATTTTACTAAAAGTATTTATACTGATAGTGTACTAATATTAATTCTAATTTAACTAACAGCTTCAGGGTACTGAATGCTTACAATATTCTGGATATTGCATAAATTTACATATAGTATTTTTGTTAATTCTTGTAAGAAATCCCATAATGAATGATTATACTCTTTTTTTGTTTTGTTTTGTTTTGTTTTTGAGGAAGGATCTCACTATGTAGTTCAGGCTAGTCTTGAACTCACTTTGTAACCCAAGCTGGCCTCAAACTCATGGTGACCCTCCTACCTCTCCTGTCCAAGTGCTGCTATTATGGATGTGTGCCACTACATGGGGCCCTATACTCCTTTTGGGGATGGGACAGGTACCAGGAATCAAACTCATGACCTTAGTCTTGCCAGACAGGCACTGTGTCACTGAACTAAATGCCCAGCCCACTACTCGTTTTTTTTTAAGATAAGAAGAATGAAACAAAATTTCGTTGGTCCACAGTTCATAGTTAATGAACCTTGTGTTTGAATCTAAGTTATCTGATTCCAAAATCCAACAGATATGCAAAAATATGTGTTTGCAAATACTTTGCTTTCTCTAACTAGTTCATGGACTTCTGAGTATCATATCAGATCCTATAGAAGACTTTCTCCATTCTCATATAAACTCATCCTTAGCATCCCCTTCCTCTGTTGTTCATGCTTAACTTTGCCGTTATGCAGAGTATAGCACAAAAACAAACTCCTAAACTAAAGGTAGAAGCCCGAGTCTTGCTAATGAATAAAGACTTCATAGGATGGCTTTCAGTTCATGATTGCTTTCCCTAATAATGTCTAATTTATACATTTCTCACAGGTCCTGTAGGTTAATTTACTGGGGGGGGTGGTGAGAGGAGTGAGTAAAAACCTATTAGTTTTTTTTTTTTTTTTTTTCTGATTCAGAGATTTTTTTTCTGCCAAGAAATGATAGACTTGGATATTTCTATGAGGCAACATTAATAATGCATTTATCATTTCAAACCCTTAACCTCTTAAGTTCTTCAAACAGAATTAAAAGAATGCTGAACTACTAAATAATTGCATTATGTGACTGAATGGAGAGAGTGAACACCTCTAAAATGACACCAATCTATTTGTTGTCCTCCTCATGGCCTCACCACTCTGAGTGGGATGTACAGACACTCTTCCCTGACTCACAGCTTTTTTATGACATCTTCCCAATCAGGCACAGGGCTTCTCCCCCTCAGCTGTCTCTAAAATAGCAATCAGCTTCTCCTATAAGCAGAGGTCATAAACTGAAGTATGGACATGGATAACTATGCAGTTTTCTTTGTAATCACTTGGCTGATATTTTTGTTTCTGTCCGCTGATTTTTCTCATTTCTTCTCATTCTTTGGAGCAAGAGGCCATATCCATTGAGCCTATGCCACAACAGGTATCATTCTTATCATGACTCACCTTTTGGCCCCACATAACCTTATCTAATTTCACAAGCATATCTCTTTCACCTTAGGATCCTATGCTCATTTTTTGGACCAATGCTGATCAAGGCTAAGAGGAGTTTATGAGAATGGTCACCATCTTCAAATAGAGTCTGGAATCAGTATTGCTACCTTAGTGTATATATATGGTGCATATTTATGCACTTTTTGATGGAAACTGGTCCTTTATTTTGAGTCACTCTGTCACCTAGCAATCCTGATGTGGATCTGTCCCTGAAAACAGGTCTACTTGGTTGGAATTTTAATTTCTAGGCAGATACCAGACCCTGACTAGTGAGGGACTAGAAATCATCTCTTCTTTCTATCTCATGTCCTGACTCATTGTAGAATTCTTTTCCTTCATCAAAAATTGAATAAATATTTAAGCCGATGACTTCAGAAATGCTCACCTTCCCAGGTTCTCTACTCAGTGATGGTGGACATTCTACTTTAACTTCGTACCACAAGCACAACTCAGAGGCAGTGACCTTCCCCATTCCAGTGTTTGATTGTACTGGTAAACGTCTGAAGATCCACCTTTTCACCAGCCTCGCTCTTTTGATCTGGCTTTTCCCTTTTAGCTGCCAGTATGTTCTGTGGCTGAGGATGTGGCTATCATAATTCCTGGTGAATTCCTTTGTGGTTTTTATATATTTGGGTGGACGTTGCAGGCATGTTTCATTAACAGAGTGAAAGTTTTATCAATAGATGGAATGCATTTTTTATTCACAAAGAATCTAATGTCTGTCTACAAAATATGCCCTTTTATATTTCTCATAAATTATTCTTTCAGTCCATAGAGATCCATCTCAGACAAATACCCCAAACTCATCTCTTTCTTAGATTTCTATCACACTTGCACTGCAGGTACAATATCATTTATCCAACTGTTTTCTCCTTTGTAAACTCAAATGTAAATATACATGGATACACACACATACACACACACACACACACACACACACACACACACACACACACATACACTTCAGCCCTATATTGGATTTCACAGAAGAGTTTTATGACCAACAGAGTTGAGGTTTGTCACATTGCTTCTCTAATGCTTGTCCTTCTGCTTATGGTTCCACTGCTTCATTATTTAAATTGTTCCCACCAAATGCTCTCTAAGAATCTTCATTTAACACATAAAGAGCCAAATGTTTGAGGAAATTCATTAACTAAATGAGAACTGTGTGGGTAATAAATAACATATTAAGAACTAAGAACCCAGGACTGTGTTATACCAAAGCTAAAGTATTTAAGAGCACTTCCTTAGAAAGAAATGTTTCGGTTTTCCCATATTGTTAGTTTCATGGTATACCTCATTTAATTTCGTTTCTTCATTTTGTTCTATGAAGAAAGGGTAGCAAATAAGGGAGGTAGGGAGGGAGAGAGAGAGTGAGAGAGGGAGGGAGAGAGAGAGAGAGAAAGAGAGACAGAGAGAGAGACAGAGAGAGAGACAGAGAGGAGAGAGAGAACTCTCACAGTCTCAACTTCCAAATGAAAGCACATTATTATTTTTAGGACAAATTGTAGCTTCCTGATCAGTGCTAAGTGAGACTATTTCCATTAGAAACCCAAGAGCAGTGATTACAGGTGATTAGAGAGCATTTTCATTGGCTACTGTGTTTGGACTGCTCTTTTGTCTTCATCATAAAAGATCTGACCACTGAGTGGTGAAATTCTGCTCCTAATATGAGCCAAGTACCTCTCATATTGGCATATCTTATGAAACGAATTATCCTCCTAATAGCTAACAGGATGACATGAGGAGAAGTCAAATGTAGTGTCGATTTCCCAGAAGGCTTCAAAGTAGATCAAGTAACACTAAAGTAAAATTGTCAAACTAGAGAATGAATCTCATCAGAATATTTTTTCTCCCTACAAATAAATACTCTAGACTAGTGCAAAAAAAATGTAACAGGCTGGAAAGACACAGAAAAATATGGTCTCACAAGGAGCTTGCGACCATTTATGTAGTTATCCACAATATAAGATTCATCATTTGAAGGCGAGAAATTCATTTAAGCGTGAGACTACTCCTCGATTCATGTCCATTGCATTTTCTTTTGTAGAAGGACAAAAATAACAATAAATTTTCCCCAACTCATTGCAGTTCTATGGCCTGAAGAATGTTTAAACAACTTGTCTTTGAACTGACAAGTTTCTTTTTGCCCAGTTACTTGACTTACACTCTGGTGAAGGATTCCAAGTAATAAAGTTATGAGGAAAATAGCAGTTGTAAAAATTGTAAATGTATGTTTCCATATTTTCATTGAGGTAACTCGCGTAAAATATGCTGTCAAAAAGAACAGAGCATTCAAAATCATGTAAATCTTGGCTGGAATCTGAGCTGCATGGCCATATGCAGGCCAGTTATTTTGAGTACCAGTGTCCATATGTACACAATGGAGTCGCCAATTCATAGTTCTGTTATTAAAAATACAGGAAAGATTGTAAACCAACATTTGTTAAAAGTGCTAAGACACAATGCTGAGTACTTAACATGCACCATCTCACTTAATCACGACAAAAACCTCTTCAATAGTATTTTTGTCCTTTTTTTTCTTTTCCAGCTGAGAAGCTGAAACTTAGAGATGTTAAGCTTGTTACCTAAGGCTACTGAGCTATTACTTGGCAGAGCCGAGATTCAAATTTTATCTTCTTTCTCTGGAACCTTTATTTTAAACTATGATGTAATTGTCTCAGTATTATCACTTTATAAATGAAGGGAGAAAACTTAGAGAACTTACAAGAGGTGAAAATGATCAGCTAGCTAGTACATGAGGGAGTTGTGAAAACTGAGCTCAAAAAGAGTTTCATTCTTGTGGTTCCCTGAAATGAAGTTCTTTCTCTTTCTCTCAAACAATTGCACACCACTATGACAGGAGGATTGTGTCATCAAATATGATTCTGGTCTTTTCAATTTGAGAAAAAAAGCTCTGCATCCCTGAATTTCCAAAGACATTTAGACCATCTGGTCTTAATGTATGTTGACATCACAAGGAACAAAACCTGAAACACAACAGAAATTATTCCCTTTGCAAAACAAATGCTAGAGGGAGAAATCACAGAGCAATTTTGCCAAGTTTCTCAGCAATTATCACAAGATTATGCATGTTAATTGCTTGTAGCTTCAGGTTAGTGCTTCTAGTTATTATGTGACAGCTAAGTACTAAACGGCAGACCTTTCAATCACAGAGGTAAAGATACCAGGGGTTGGGGTAATACTGCCCAGGTGCTGCCAAGTAATACTGCCCATTCTTAAACCACATAGGCTGATCTCCAAGGTCAGTCTTGAGGCCCTTTTGCCTCACTGAGGTTGAAGCGACTGAGTGAGGAACTTACTCCACAGAAGCCACTCTACTATTCTCAGTTTAACAATAGGGCATGTTTTATTTGGTTTAAGTAATCATGTTATTTCCTTAATTATTCTCAATAATTCTATTTCTTTTCTGGAGTTATTAGTGTCTCATCACTCATATTATGACCCTAGGCTTGGTGTTTTAAGTTTATCACTGACTTAAAGGGTGCTATGGTTTATATCTAGATGCCCCCCAAAGCGTCATGCACTCATAGGTAGGGTGTTTGGGGATGTGATATACATCAGTGGATTAGTACACTGGGAAGTAAAGCCTGGTTGGAGGAGGTGAGTACCTGGGTCAGAACAGAAAAGCCTGTCTCTTTCCTTCTTGCCTTGATCTGTTTCCCTCTCTCTCTCTCTGTCTCTCTCTCTCTCTCTCTCTTCCCGTCTCTGTGCCTCTTTCTTTTCTTTCACATGTTTTTTGTTTGTGATCCTTCTCTGCCCTTCTTTTTTTTTTTTTTTTTTTTTTTTTTGTCTTTTATCCTTTTTATCGGTACTGGGGATCGAACTCACGACTGCCTGCTTGCAAGGCAGGCGCTTATGCCGCTGAGCTAAATCCCCAGCCCCTTCTCTGCCCTTCTTAACTCTCCCATAACTATCTGCAAATGTTCAACTCCTAACATTGTAAATTCCTGGCAAACTATGGCAGCCTCTAACTAGATTGGAAAATATATTACTCATTTATCCCTAATGCTCTGATCACTGCTTGAAATCAGACATGGTGGTAATATTTACACTGTGGAGTTTTGCAAATGTGCTAGTCAAAACCATCACTCCTGACCCTAGTTGTCAAACATTTACATGCACACTATGACTGTGACCACTTCTTTTTTTTTTTTTTTTTTAGCAGAATACTAACTAATCTTTTCTAAGTTAAAATAACCATGGGTAAAACAAATTTAAAACACACACATACCCAGAGGAATGGATTATCCAGCTTTGAAAGAGCTCAGCTATACCAATTCTTTTGGGAAAATCATATTTAAGAAATCATATTCAAGAAAAGCGTGTGTGAGCACAGCAGAAGGGGCTGGCAGATACCAGGTTTGGGAACCTCCATGTAACAGGAGCATACTTTCTTCAGCATTCTTCACTATAGCTTTAAAAGATAAGCTAAGGTTTAGCACAATTCTAAACAATTTGACCACACCTACAGAACTGGGAAGTTGCTGAAGCTCACTGCCCAATTAACAATCTGAAAATTCATCACCATTCATGTTTTTGTCCTTTTCAGAAATGTTGAAGCTGTAGAATGAAATGAAAGATCCTTGAGCTCACACAAAGCCCATCCAGATTTATACTGATGCCAACAACTCAGGATACAGATTCAGGGAGGATTCCAGATAAGCCCCACTTGGAGTTTTGGGGACCTTCAATCTAAAGCTGAATATAAAGATTAGAACAAAAGATTTTGAATGTGTTCAACATGAAGAAGTAAGAAATGTTTGAGAAGACAGGTACCTTTAACCTGATTTTAAAAAATTATACCATGCATACATTTATTGTAATATCACCTGGCACCCCATTTATACATATTTAATTTGTGTTTACATATCAGTTAAAAAGAAATTTAATTTAAACAAACATTACAAAAGTAAAGCATCTTTTGTGCTTCATCTTTTAAATGTTCAAATCCATGTGTTTAGAAAGGTCAGTTGTTTTTAAAATCTTAGACTAGAGAAGCTAAGTTTTTTAGTCATTGTTTTCCTCTTAAAAATAATGCTAAACTAACTAAAGGCAGAGATCTTACACAAATTTCTTCATATATCTCTCTACAACTTCTCTAACTGTTCTGAGGCTTTGGGTTACTCATGGCTTGCTTGTTCATGTAACGCTTAAATTCAAGTTCCAATATGTTGACTCTGAGTTACTAGGGCTTTGCATCCACCAACCCAACTGCTTTGTTGTGATTTGAGAGAAATGAGTGCCATGTGGAATGTAACCCCTGTTAGTAATGTCTGCATCCAAAATGCTCTGCAGCAGTATGCTCCCTCCTGGTATGTTTCAGCACATGTGAGAATAGGTCATTAATTTGATTTCTACTTTTAACATTTCTTTACTCTCCCCACTGCTAATAATGAACAGAGATACTAGCCACAATAAGAGACCTCCAGGCAGAGGATGGCTGGACTCTTCAAAGGCATGGAGAAGGGGGGCCTCCAGAACACAGCTGCCTCACAGATGGGGCTCGTTATGCACACCACATGGAAGGGAGGCCAAGTTAGAGCCACAGAAAATTAGAGGCTTTTGCTGGAGAGGCCAGATGTTGAAACAATGGGGACATCCTGTCTCCACTGGCTGGGCTAGTGGTTTTGAGTGCTCTTTGCTGTGGTGGATAATGTGGGCTTTTTCTGCATAGGAAGGAGGTCATGTTAAGACGAAATTCTGTTAAGCTGAAAATCAGAAGATAACAATAGTCAACAAACTGTGTATCATGAGCCTAAAGGAACAGCCAAAATGTTATTCAAGCTACAGAACAAATAAGTAATATAACTGATTTGATTGTTTAAAAATAAGTGGAATTGTTTGCAAAACAAAATGAGAGCATTATTTGCTTGTGCCTCACCTATGCAGGTAAAGAGGGAAGCAGAGGTTGAAAGAATCTTGTGCTGGTTGAGTTCTACCACATTTACAGCTCTTCCATCACACACAATATTGTATACATTTCTAGGGGCATTTTGAACTAAGAGCTATCAGAATAATTTACAAATAACATTGCCACCAACAACAATACATAAAGGTTCAAAAAGAAGAAGCAGCTGGCCCAAAGGTCCCTCAGTTGTAAGTGGCAAAGGTAAGACTTAGGCTTTTTGACTCTAGTCTTTATATCAGTGTTTCTCAGTATGGCCCTTGGGTTCACTCATCACCTAGGAATTGTTCCAAAAGAAAAGCCCCAGACCTCATCCCAGACTTACTACACGCTTTAGGACCCATGCTCTCAAAACCAGCCAGATGATTTGGAAACATACTAAAGTTTGGGAGCCACAGGCTTTCACTACATCACTGCTCTTTGAAGCGTCCCCTGTCACTAGTCTTCAGAGGTTTTCTAGTCTCTTCCAGTACCTTTCAATTAAAGCTCTACTTTTCATAAACAGAGAAATTGCCCTTCAGGAATCTTATGGACAAAGCATTGTGAGATTTGGCTGTCTCCAACAAAAACAAATCCCAGCAAAATAATTTTGCTCCTGGCTTCCTCTGGTTCAGTGATTGCAGGTGGTGAGATGCAAAAAAGCGGGAGGGTGGAACGCTGTAAAATGTTTGAGGCAAACCAAAACCCTGTGTTGGCTTGCTGAGTTCCTGACCCACTGAAATAGGATGCACATGCTGGCATCTTAGCATTCACTATGGTGAGTGGCCATAAGGCTTGGCTTTCCATGTTCAGGTAAAAGAATAAGTCCTATAATATATGTAATGATCAAAGCATTATAATATAGTACATCAACATACACAATTTTAAAGAAAATCCTCCACAAATCTTTTATATATAAAATAATATATACTTTGTCATAAATCACAACCAATGAACAAATATTGATTCATTTATTTCATGGACTATTCCAATCATTGTTCAGGCCAGTAAGTCTCAGTAAGTCTTGTTCAGATTGGTAACTTGTTTACTTATAATAATTGCTTTGTATCTTCATTGAAATACCAACTCTAGAACTTCAAAATTGGAAATTTTCATAATCAAATGAAGTTGGATGTTCAAAGATTAGAATGACTAGGATACTGGTTAGGAAGCTGGAAGAATAACATTTTAAGCAGTTTAGGAAAGCTAGCTAATATTCACGCAATGCCCGGTACCATGCTTTCCTGTGAGAAAAGGTGTCACAGAATTATTGAACAGGCAAAGATTCAGGGAGATAGTTTGAGAAGGGTGAGCCAGGAGGGTAAGGAGAAATTGTGGATATAATCCCAGGAGATCTACATATAGTTGTTCCATAGCACAGGCTTCCTGAGCTGTTAAAAGAATGCTGTCTGTGTTAATAAGTTGTCGTTTATCTACTGGCACAATTGTCTGGAATCCCAAGATGAAAAGGTCGATCTAAGGAAACTCCATTACTCCATGTTCTCTGTGGCTAGTACAAGTTAGGTAGAAAAATTACATTAAAGTCATAACTGAACAGTTCACAAGTTGATCACTGTGTCTATTTTGAGTTCTATGTTTTCAAATGATGATAAGCAGGATGAAGAGAACCAAGGGGAAGTCTTGAAGACAGTTTTACTGGAGCTTAAGAAATAGCTTAAGAAAATTAGGCTATAACATCCCCTATTTCCAAATGTTTTCTCTGTCATCAGAAATTAAAGAAGAGAAAGAGTGAACCAGGTTTGAGAACATCTGAAAACAGATAAAACAATTCTTCATGCTGTCAAAATAACAGTGAAAGGCCTATTTAAATGTTTTGCATATTTCTTTTATGAAACACAATTGTTTTTCTTGATAGCTTCAAGGTTCAATTTATGGATCCTTGGTGAAAACAGCAAGGAGTTCACATATACAATGCCACAAATGAGAATGTCCCCATGTTTAGCACATTACTAACGAGAGGGTCCTGCACAATTAGAATCACATACCGAAAGGAGACAAGATGCTGGGGAGGAGCCTATTCTCTGAGGTTGTCCAAGCATGGGCTGAAAAGACACAAACAAATTACTGGCTGTGGCATTTTAGGAAACCTCAATCTGTAAATGAAAGTATAAAATTATTTCCACTCTCAGATTCCCTCTGTATCTCAAATACTAATAACGGCCTAGAGCACAAGTTAGCAAGCCACATCTCCTGGGTCAAATCCACCTCTTTTGGTAAATAAAGATTTAGTAGAACATAGTCACAATCAGTCAAGTGCACATTGCCTGTGGCTCATTTTGTGCCTCAATGGTAGAGCTGAGTATGTGACAGAGCATAAACTATTTACTACCTTTTCTAAAAAAAAGAAAATGTGGTAACTCTGGTTCAGAGGAAAGTATTTTGTTTTCTGGTTCAGAGGAAAGTATTTTGTTTTTGCCTCTAGCACCCATTCTCTTGTCCAATTCTTACCTTTCTTTAGTTTTGTTCCCCTTTGATCCTTTTTATGAGACTTTAAAGACCGATCTCTTAACATGTGCTGCTTGGGTTCAAATCACAGCTGTGTCACTTATTCATGGTGGGAGCTGGGCACATTCCATTCACTATTTAACTTCAGTTTTCCTTCCTGGAAAAGGAGATTGTCTAGACATACCTCACCGGGCTCTCCTGGGACTTCTGTTGGTCTCACCATTGAAACTGTGTAAGCAGCACGGGGAGATGTTAGCTACTATTGCAATGACTTATTTTCTGCGTTAATCTTCCTGCGAAAATGGCCATCCTCAGGTTCCATCATTCAGCAGTTTGGTGTCTAAAAGCTGGTGGTACAAGAAATGGTCCATGGTAAGAAAAAGTAGATTTTGGGGAGAAATATGGCAAAAGTGTGCTTATAGCGCACTCTTTTTCCATGGTCAAAGCAGCCACATGTCACATCAGTCCTCGGGCAGGAATGGTGGTAAAAACATGCTGGCTAGAAGCAACATGGAAGATTCATGAGATATTTCTACCCATACTTTCCTAGGGACATTGTAGCCAGAACACAAAGCCACATATTACTGAGACAGCCAGACCAGGCAGGGAGTCAGTCACTGGCTGTCCTCCTCCTGTTAATCAGAAGCAGGCATGCTCTGCTGAGCAGGCTGATCAGGAGACTACAAATGCCAGAGCTTGAGGGAGGGGTGCTGCTCCATCTCAGCCAGGCATCCTTCTCCCTTCCCTTTCACCATGGCAAGGAGCTTCAGGCTAAACACCTCCAATAAGCCTGCAATGCATGCATTCCCTGTGTCTCCTCCTTAGCTATGGGACGGCGGGGGGCAAATTTCATTGCCTATCCCAGGAGGGAATCTTCCTTTCTCTCAGTGAACATCTGGCCCAAATGACCTAATTAAAACCACAAACTACTTATTATCACCTACACTCTCCCCTTAATGTTTGTGATTTCTGTCCACCCCCGCTCCCTAAAACCCATGGGTTCCCTCAGAAATGGTTAGTCTCTCTATTTCCTTTTTCCCTTTCACAAATCTTATATCCCAAACATGTTTCTCTGCAGAGTTGGAGGTCTGGGGCTACTATCAGGGTTTCCAGTTGCCAATCCTTCCCCCACACTTTCTGAAAGGATCTATTGAGCAAAGGTCATGATTAAAGCCCTTGAAACAAGCAAAGTGTAATTGAAGCAGTTCCTGGCGCCTTTCAGTTTAACATTCCTCCTCATAAACCACAGCCAAGCACAAGAAGCTGAAGACCACTTTCTATACTTCTGAAAAGGAAAAAAAAGAAGTGTGAAGTAGGGGAGGAGCCTGCTCATAGTCTAAGAAGCCAGAAATGTAAGGTGCTAAGAGGAAATATTCCTTATGTGTGAAGATGTTTGGAAAAAGCCATGCAGAAAGAGTCATGTCAAACTTGTTCAACAAGAGTAGAAAATGTATTCAAAATGCATGTACTTCATGTAACTCAGTATACATGTAACTCAGACACTGCCTTGTCATTGGAGTGTTTCAGATTGACTCTAGGAGTGTGGGCTTCTGAAATCTGTGTCTGAATACCGCTGTATACATTTTTCATGTATAATATTGAGTTAGTTCCTTCCTTTTGAGTTCCATTTTATTCCAGAGATTTTCCTGTCAAGGTCTTGGGAGAAGTCAAAGAAGCCAATGTGTGCAGAATATGTAATACACAATCTGTGCATAAAGAGTCTTCACTCCTTGTAAATGTCTGTCTTTTCTGTCAAATAATAGTGGGAAGGAAAGAAGAACTAGGGGTCTTACTGTTTGACTTGAATTATGGTCAATATCAGCACAGCAGCTAAATCTATAGAATGTTTTCTACATAACAGAGATCTATAGTATACGATAGGTACACCATAATTTAATCACACCAATAAGCTCTGGATATATGTTTGAGTTGTCTTATTGCTTCAATCATGTTAGGACAATAAATAATGCTTGATTCTCTTTTATATAATGCAGTACTGCAAGTAGTACATTGTGTGAGCACGTACATACACATACACATATGGAAAATCAAACTCAAAACTTGGTATATCCAAACCCACATGCACACACATAAACACATACATGCATATACATAGAAACTTTGATATTCCAATAATTTTTAAAAAGTTTATTAGGCATTATTATTTTCTTTACTTGAGAAAACAATTGGTAGTATGTGACTCATGATTTTTTAATTATTTAAAAGTGAAAAAAGCAATAGAAATGATACAGAGTATGGAAACGTGATACTAGAAAGTTAATAGTGGTTAATATATTGCAGATGGTTATCTTCAAAGTTGTTGCTCAGACTGAAAAATATAGGCATGCAAAACTGATCAAATAATACTAGCACAAATTGGGCTTTTCAATGAACTAAAAGAATTTAGTAGTATACTTATGTGTGTGTGTATGTATATATATATATATATATATATATATATATATATATATTCTTTTCCTTTCCTTATTTTCTCCTTTCCCCAATCCCAGTTGTTCTTTCCTCTTGAGCAGGTTTTTCTCTATAGCAATATCTATTGTACATTTTGAATCCTATTTACACTTTCAGTTCTTACACTAGGGAGGGAATACAATGTTTTTAAATGTGAGTTTTATTTATTTCATTTATGAGTATGGTCTCTAGTTGCATCTATTCAACTATAAAAGCCTCAAGTTTACCATTCTTTATAGCTGAGTAGCACTCTATTTTATAAAAAGTCCGCATAACTTTTATTCATTCCTGTTGATGGGCATCTGGGTTCTTTCTAAGATTTAACTGTTACAAACTGCACTGCTATAAATGTGGCTATACATGTCATTGTGGTACAATGATTTTAAGTCTTCTGGGAAAATAACCAGAAGAAGAGTAGCTGTGTCAAATGGAACTCCAATCCTAGTCTTTTGATGAATCTTCATACTGATTTCCACAGTGGTTGTACCAGTTTACACTTCTACCAACACTGGAAAAATGTCCCTTTTTCCCCACAGCCTCGCCAGCATCTGTCATTGGTTGATTTCTTGATTTTTGATGTAGATATTGATGGTCTTCTGAATTTTTGCAGAATGTGTAGTGATTTAACCCTTTTCATTCCCTATTGCATGAAATTGAGTTTTGTCTTTCCTTTTTTTGATAATGTTGGCTAGAAGTTTATCAATTTTGTTTATTCTTTCAAAGAACCAACTCTTCAATTGTTTGTTGTCTTCTTATTCTCAATTGCATTAACTTCTGCTTTGGTCTTTATAATTTTGCCTTTGTGTGGACTTTGAGCTTAAGCTTGATGTCAAGTATTAGGTTGTTTATTTGTGCTAATTCTATTTTACTGAAGTGAGAATTCACAGCTATACATTTCCGTCTTAGAACTGTTTTTATTGCATCCCACAGGTTCCAGTAAGTTGTATTTGCACTTTTGTTTGATTTTATTGTTTAATTTTATCTGTTATTCATTAGTTATTCAGAAGGGTGTTATTTAATTTGCATATGTTTATGAAGTTTTTGCAATTTATTTTGTCATTAACTTCCAATTCTATCGTATTATGGTCAGATAATACACACAGGATAATTTCAATTCCTTTGCGTTTACTTAAACATATTCTGTAAGTCACTATATGATATATTTTAGAGAATGTCCTATATGCAACAGAGAAGAATGTGTATTCTGATGTTGGGTGGAACACTGTAAATATCTACATTTACAAATATCTAAAGTCCAGTTGTTCATAGGTATGGCTCAGTTCTGTCATTTCTTTGCTGAATTTTTGTGTAGTTAATCTGTGTCTTTGTGACAATTGGCTAATTGTGTTATTCCTTATTTGATTTTTCTTATGTACTAATGTTTGTCTTATATATTTGTGTTTTCCTATATTCATGCATATATATTCATGATTGGTAGCTCTTCCTCTTGACATTTTCTCCTAACAAGGATGTAGTGACCTTCTTTATCATTTGATCATTTTTGTTTGAGGTCCATATTGTCAGCAAACTGCTTTTTTCTGGGTCCCTCTTGCATAGGGTGTTGTTTTCCACTCTTTGACTTTCAGTCTATGAATTTCTTTTTAAGTTAAATGTGTTTCTTGTATATAGCACACTGTGGAATCTTTTAAAAAAATTTTTGATCCATTCGGCCAATATGTTTCTTTGTTGGTGAATTGAGGCCATTTACATTGATCATTAATGCTGATATGTATTTTCTTGTCTTTGTCATGGTATTTTCCTACTGTTGGTTTCTTGCTTTTCCCCTCTGTTTCATTGTTTGCTCTGCTTGGTAGTTTATTTCTGTTGTTGTTATTATAATTCTGGTCATTTTTTCTCTGTCTAGAATGTCTTTCAGTACTCTTTGTAGTATTGGTTCTGTGGTTAAAAATTTCTTCAGTTATTCTTTGTCATGGAAGTAGCCTTATTTCTCCTTTAGTTTTGAGAAATAGTTTTGTAGGGTACAGCAGTCTGGGTTGAAAGTGGTTTTTTTTCAGGGATTGAAATACTTCACTCAAAGGTTTTCTTGACTTGAGGGTTTGTTCTGAGAAGTCTGCTGTGATTCTGATGGACTTTTCTTTGTAGATGATCTGTTTCTTTTCTCTAAAAGCCTTTAGTATTATGCTCTTCTGCAGAATTTATGGGCTTTTGATGATTATATGTCTAGGTGTAAATTTATTTTAGTTATGGCTAACTAGGGTTCTATAGGCCTCATTTACATGTATGTCAGATTTTTTCCCATACTTGGGAAATTTTTCTATTATTCCTCTGTAAATAGTTTGTGTGTGTGTATGTGTGTGTGTAATTTTTGTTGACCCCCAGTTTTTCATTGACACCAATTATTCTTATATTATTTTTCTTTGAGTTATCTTGCAGTTGTTGAACTATTGTTACTTGATATTTTGTTACTTGCTTTTTTTAATCTTTTGTTATTTTCAAGAGATCTTTCCTTTTGTGATCACTAGTTGCAATCCTATCTTCAAGGTCTGAAAGTCTGTCTTCAGTTTCATTTGAGTGGTTTTGCCAACTTTCAGTGAAATTTTTAATTTCCTGGGTTTCTGTTTGTATCCATTTCATGCATTCTCTCTTTTTTTCCTATATTGAGCTTTCAGGGCTTCCATCTTCTTCCAATCATCATCCATTTTTTTTAAAATCTATCTGTACTCTAGATTTGCTGAGCAATTCCATTATAAATGTTGGCATTTTTTTTTTCTTTTTCCTTTTTATCGGTACCAGGGATCGAACTCATGACTGCCTGCTTGCAAGGCAGGCACTTATGCCACTGAGCTAAATCCCCAGCCCCCTATTGTTGGCATTTTTTTTAACCAGAGAGATTTCTTCTGTTCAGATTTTTCTCTGTATCACCATGGATCTTTTTTTTTTTTTTTTTTCTTTACTTCAGTTGCTATCATCTCAGAAATTTCAGGTGTGTACCTTTCAATTTATTCTAAGTCAATGTCTTCTGGCCTTATTTTGGATGAGCTGGAGTTCTGAGGTTGCATTTTGCTTCCTCACCTTGTCATTTTGTACGTCAAAAATTTATCTTGTTTTCTGTGATGATCTTTGAGAGTTTTTGTAGTAGGTGGGTGTGTTACTAGTATTAAATATCAAGGCCTCTCTAGGAAAAGTCTGTTCCTTAGGGATGTTTTCTGTATATAGGAGAGTGTTGGTTTGTGTCTGTCACAACATTCTAAATTCCCAATTAATTAAGAGTGGAATATTGGTTTCTGTTTTGCTCAGCACCTAGTCCTTTGGTGTAAGGCTGTAGTGAGGTAGCATCCCAGAGCTTACCAGTATTGGTACAGAAGGGAGAAGAGTTATTTACAACAGATATGACATCCTTTCTAAAGTAGTAAAATTAGCAATGAAAATAGCATCAAGCACCATTTAGAAACTGACTAACTCTGGTAACTATTGATTTTGTATGTTAGGCCACAGGAGAAGAGTTTACCCTTATATAATAGAACCTATCATAAATTAGGAGTTTGTATGTAGCTTGTTTTCCATTGCTGGAGTGGTTTTACCCTGCAGTGAGGAAATTAGGGAGGATAATGTATAAAATGAAGATAACTAGTA
The DNA here is from genome assembly GCF_034190915.1 of Cavia porcellus. NCBI lineage: Eukaryota > Metazoa > Chordata > Mammalia > Rodentia > Caviidae > Cavia > Cavia porcellus. Next base: position 97,632,014 of record NW_026947487.1, read on the forward strand.
AGGAGGTAGAAGCAAGGCTAGAAGACAAACGATGATTGCACAAGGTGTGGGAAACTAGAGAAGTGGGTAGAAATGAAAGAAGGAGCGAGTACCAAGGAACTATCTGAGCTTGGTCTCTGGATTTGAGGGATGGAGTTAGTTTTCTCTAACTGGAGTTCTGCCTAGCCATTTAGAAAAGAGAACAAAAAGAAATAAAGGAGAGGATGAAGGAGAGAAAAAGAAAAGAAAGAAGATAAAAAAAGGAAAAAAAAATGAGAGAAAAGATCTGATTACCGAATCCTGGATTCATTCTGAGCTGGTTGCTGGTTCCGTGGAGACCCCAGTCACCTCTTGATTTACATCATTACAGTTGTTCCTGCCTTTTAACACCACTAGTCTCAACTGTCCATCTTCTGTGCTTTAGTTGGGACTCCACTGTGTCACTGGCTTTTCTTCTGGTTTCTGGGCCTTCCCCAGCAATTCACCTCAGTTGTGACTGCAGCAAGGGCTAGGGCCCCTCTTTGGGACTTCCTGGGTGCTTCACCTGGGTTGCAGCACTGGAGATGGTGATGAGAGGGGCTGCCTTCCTCTGCAATGCTCACGTGGGTTCTTGTGGTGGTAGACGATGGGTGTGACTCTTATTAAGAAGGAAGTCAAGACTTACTCAAAAGCCACTTCATGTTACTTTCAGAATCTGTTAAGTGGAGTTTGTTGTTTATAAAATGATACTGACTGAATCATCATTTATTGTTCCAACACAATGAAAAGAATGAGAGGAATAATTCAAACATATGCTCAGAATTTGTGTGCATAAATTATAGTATATGTAACCACAATATGTATCAGTATTATCCAGTCTACTAAGTTGTTTCTAATTACAGTTTTTGAGAGTTTATTATGCTGAGATATTAAAATGGTACATAATAAAACCAAGATACAGAGTTGTACCAGTAAACAAAGAGATATCAACTGTATAAAACATTATTCAAAAGAAAACTGGAGGGGCTGGGGATTTAGCTCAGCAGAATAAGCACCTGCCTTGCAAGCACGTGGTCGTGAGTTCGATCTCTGGTACAGATTAAAAAAAAAAAAAAAAACTGGGAAGAAATGCATTGTAGAGTTGAGCTAAATTTCTGAATTATATATTAATCTATCTTATTATCTTTGGCATTTCTGTGTAGAGTTTTTCATAGGTTTAGCCTTTGTGTTGTGTCCTGGTTCTGTTATTCCCAAAGCTGCATTCTTAGTAAGATGATCATTTTCCTAATTTCGGATTTTCCTGCATGTGAACTAAGTATAGTGATGATGTTTCCAACATAAGAATATTGTAAGGTTTGAGACAAGTTATGTTTAACATGCTACATGAGAATGCTTAGTGTACTTTGCTATTTTAAAAAGAAAGGGTGCAAAGGGGGCCTCTATTGAGAAAGAGAGAGAGAAGTTGTATCCAGCCTGTCCGTTGCTATTGGACTTTGCAGCCGAGGTCTGCCCTTGTCTCTTTTAGAAACAAACAGAAAGCTGCTAGAATGGAGCTCCGCACTATCTGCTACCTGCATTCATTCAACACCTACCAGGTTCGCTGGAAGGTTTTTCCTTCTCTGTCATGTAGATAAAAATCTAGCTGGAACAGCCACATATTTTGAAGTAGTGAGATTTAGATTCCAGGCTTCTGTGTGTATTGAAACAAACCTCAGCTATGCTAAGGGCAAGACCTGAGTGAGGGCATCAACACCTGGCAGAGAGAGCCAGCTGGGTTCTGCCCAAGGCTGAGCAAATAGCTGAGTGGGGCCCCCGCCAGGAATTTCACACTGAATATGGGGCTATTTTCTGGCTTCACTGTGAGCTGCTATTGAGCTAGAGGCCTTGGAGTCTCTCCTTTCTAAATTCTCTCTCTCCTATCTATGTCTCTCTTCCTTTCTCTCCCTCATCTCACACACACACACACACACACACACACACACACACACACACACAACATCCATTTGGCTATCAGTTTAGGGATCCTTTTTCAGGCCCCAGACAATCCAAGGACTCTCCTTATCACTAAGTATTTTCTTGAGGGCAGGATGAATAGTATTTAAAAATTACTCTTAAAACATTGGCTTTTGCCACTTGACAGGGGTTTTATTTGACTTATTTGATAGCATATCTCTAGCACAATGTGTGACATGATAAATAGTTTGATATTTGAAATGAAAAAAAGTCAGTACATATATCACTGTGGAAGCTGTAAGTTACTTAGGAACTCTGACTGGGAGAGCAGTTGGAGTTGCTGTTGTAGGGGTACAGGTAGGGTGACATCATTGGATGGCTGAAGAATTCCAATGGCTTTTGCTTCTCTTATTCTTTCAGTTTGGTAAGAGGCACGTAGACTTGGGACCTTGAATCTTTGTGTTCTTTGTGAGTACATTATATAGGTATTTGCACCATGCATAAGGACATCTTAGAGCCTAATGTCCATGACCATGACCACAGCTATTATGACAGAGGTCATTTTCTTTGCCCGTCAGTGATGTGCATATCTTGTCCTGTGATATTAGTTCAGTACCTGGTATGCGATGTGGATTTAATGAATGCATGCTTCTTCTTAAAATATTAGAGTGTACAAAGGAGACTTGGAAACTAAGATCCAAACAAGCATTCCACCACTGAGCTACATCCCTCAATCACAGTCAATGTATCTAAAAGTGTACCTTGATTTAGTATAATTATGTGTTTTATAGGACTTCCCACCTATTAGTCTGGTTGTTAATCCGCATAGATAATAATTAGCTTTATAAGGATTTATAAGATAAATGAATCCAATGCTGGGAAAATAAAGGGATGGGGGAAGGGCAAAACAAAAAATAATACAACCCATGCAAACAAACAAACAAAAAGAATTGAGACATTATATATGCACCAATCCCTATAATGAATGTAATCATGATATACTACAAACATGTACTAAAACAATTGAATACTTAAACAAAAATAATAGAAAAATAGCAAAGAAACTAAAATCTAAAAGCTTCCAAAACTAGCCTATTCTTTTGTTTGTTTTTGGTATCGAACTCACTACCTTGTACTTGTCAGGCAGGTTCTTGTACTGCTGAGATAAACCCTGGCATAACTAGCCTAATTTTAAAAAGAAAATAAAGTTCTCTGACTTATATGTCACACTAGAGACATATAATGAAGATCCTGTCTGCCCACAGTTTGCACAGGAAAGAACAGAAGGCTGCCTGCTATCTTAAGAGAACTCGAGTCAACCTCAGAGAACTCCTCAGGGAAACCACTGCCACCCATCATGGAGCTGTCCCTCACTGCACCCCTCACTAGACCATCATTACAAAGTCAAGCAGCATCTCCCAATGCCTGCTCACACCCTTCAGACACACCTTTGGACTCCAGCAATCTGAGAAGAAAGGAGCACACATTTTCTACACCTTTTTGGATTTTGTACTTTGGTTTCACGCTAAGAATTGGAATTTTTGTAGAACTGATTCTTTGGTTCTTCGGGGATTCCTTGCCTCTGCTTTGGGATTCCTATGGCCATGTTTGTAATCAAAGTCACAGAGTCAAAGAAAGTCAAGCAAAGGCTGTTACTTCAGACAAAAGAGCATGGGTAAAGTTATATGGCTGTGTTTACTAAATGACATTGAACCCTCAAGAGGGCAGTGGCTCCTCCAGCTTTTCCTCTTCTGAGTTCCTTTTGAGCTTCCAGTACAATTGCTGTCATTTGTGACTCCCCCAAAATTTCTATCTCCATCATCATATATCCAGCTCTCCATCAGGAGTGTGTTTAGCTCCCCCGACATAACCTTGGAGGCAGTATCTATGATGAAGTCGCACAATTTCACTTCTGACTTCTAAATACATTGTGACTGCATGACACCACAGAAGAGGTGAGGAGTAACAATTGTCTGCAGCAGTCTCCTTCTCTTCTTGTCTTCATTTAAACAGCCCAAGCCTGGCTCCACAGGAGCACCTTAGTGCTTGCAGATCTGTGCACACTGGGTGGACAGAAAGGAGCTTACAATAACCAGCAATGTGTCTGCTCTCTGGCATCATTCTTGTCACCCTCTCTCCCCCAATCCTCAATTTTTTTTTTTCTTTCTGGCTCTCTTCTTTGTAAAACAAAACATTTATTTGCTTATCACCTGTCCCTCATCCATGCTGACACTGAAAGCAACACTTTGTTTATTTTTTTCCTCCTCCAACCCAATGCCAGAAACAATGTCTGGTGTGCAGCAGGCCTTCCATAAATATTTATTGAATGAATGGCTTGGACCTGATGACAGTGTGAGTTTGAGATTAAACAGGTACCAGTGACAATCCTGAGACTGGAGGAACTGATAGAAAACAGCTCTGTGCTCCAGGACACCACCTCCCCTGTAGAAACCTTAGCTGCTACATCTATCTCACTGGGGATGCAATTACCAAACCTCTGAGATATCTTACAAAGACCAAATGGGAGAGAAAGCAGATAAATGTGTCTGTTAAACCATAGTATCACTGCTATGTGTGTGATGTATGATTTGTCTGGCCTCATTTTAATGTTTTCATTGCATCGCTGTTTCTAGTGTAAGGGAGTTATTTGCTTTTGAAAGTAGGCAGGATATAAGTGACATAGGTAGAAAAATGAAATGAATGGGGATATTTTATGAATGAGAAAAGGATAGAGAGAAAATTCACAACAGGAAAGGCTGGTACAAATGGGGGGGAAATGTGTAAAAGAACTAAAAATTGGCCTGTTGGCAAGAAGTGTCACTTTAACAATCAAATTAAAACTGGGTGCAATGGGGCAAACCTGTAATCTCAGAATTTAAGAGGCCAAAGTGGGTGGGTGGGTAGTTAAGTTTGAATACAGCCTAAGCATCATAGTCAATGCCAGAACAGATCTATGTCAAAAATAAACAAATAAAATTGGATGATGATTATATTATATACTCCTAGTAATAGAAAAAATTTTGCAAAAAATGATTTAGCAACAACTATGAAAAGCCTTAAAATATCTATATCTTTTGATTGACCAATCATTTTGGAATCCACGCAATGAGTTGTAGAATTATTTGAAAAAGATAGTTCAAAATATGGTGCTCTGTGTAGCAGAAAATTGTTGTTAATAACCAAAAACTTTGACAATCAGGGAAATTCAAAAGAAATGTTTCAATAAATAATATTACAGCCAAATTTATCAAATAAATATACTGTACTCAAAGAATGGCAAGGGGAAATAGTCTCAGGGTATTAGCAATGGGAAAAAAAGAAATAAAGTGTAAATATTTGGTACTTTCCAAGTTTTCAAATAAAAGAATGCTTCATAATAGTTATGAAAGTATACAAATAGATAAGAAAAATTGTCAGGACTCCAAAGAAAAATAAATAATAATACTTATTTGCAAATTTCATGTGTATGAGTATATAAATAAATGTAAATACATTATCTATCAATGTTTTTTATGTTTTCATGTTCTTAAAAATATTACTTTTTAAATAGAAAATAATTATTTTCAAAGTTAAAGTTTAAACTTTAATTTTCAAATTTTATATTGTATTCTAATTAATGAACATACTAGATTGTTATTATAAATCCCATATAGTTAACTGTGGGATTGATTTGCAGTTAATCAATCACTTCTCAATTAGGGAAAGACCCAGAATCGACCAATGGGCCCGGCTGGCCCAGGGAGTGGTGCTGGCCCTGAGAGTCCTCTGTTTGCATTCACTTCTCAGTCCTCCCCTGGAGCCTGCTCTCCTTTCCTAGTCCTTAAACGGCAAGGTTTTCTTCACCTATATCCTCTATCTGTCAGTCTCTGTCTCTGCCATCTCTCTCATTTTCACATCGCTCAGTGACATAAGCAGACCCTTGCTCACTGTCTCAGGATTCTGGAGATCTGATCCTTAGATTTGTTTCCTCACTGCCAAATATGGATGTCTTAGCTTTCTTTATGTTGCTTGGACAAAATAATTAACATGCATAGCTAAAAGAGAACAGGTTTGTTTTGGATCATGGTTTCAGAGGTTTTAGACCAAGGTCAGCTAGCTCAAAGGCAGAGGCATCACAGTGGACTGGTAAGTCAGAGGAAAGCTGCTCACCTCATGGCATCCAGGATGCAGAGAAAATAAAAAAGAGAACCAGAGAGGAAGAGTCCATGGACAAGATCCATCCTTCAAAGCATGTTCTCAGGAACAGACTTCCTCCAAGTGGCCCTGCTTCTTAACAGCCTATTCAGTTATGAGTCTGTCATTAGAGAAATTCAAGGATGAGGTTAATACCTTAAGATTTCATAACCTCTCTAGACTCACCTCTGACCACTGCCATATTGGGTACTGAGCCCTTAATAAATAAATTTTTGGAAGATATTTCATATTTAAACTATAACAATGAATTTTACATGTTCAAAAGTCACAGAAACCAATGTTCACATGATCTGTGCAAATTACACAGAAACTTTAGATACTGAATTCAAAACAAGTACATTGAGATTATATTCCAGTTATACACATGTATATTGCACATTGCTAGTGATGGAAAACAAACAGGCACTGTTAACAATCCACACATTGGAACAACAGAATGGTAGATTCCATTTCTGTTTTTCAAATTTCTATACGAATGTCCTTTTGTATGGCATATACATACAATTATTTTATGAAGTGTGACTTTAACTGAGGTTGTGGACCCAAGACAATTTTAACAATTTCCTAAAAAGACACAATAAAGTAAAAGATAGAACTAAGATTCAAGCTAAAGCCCATCTTGATTCTGCTATCCTTTCTCATCCCTCATGGAGTTTCTCTGAAATGAATTCAACCATTAAAAAGTGTGGCTCAGTCATAAAACACAACATGTTTACTCAGAACCAGAAGACAGATACTTGCATTGGCACTGGAAGATATAAAAAGGAAAAAGAAGGAGACAAAATGAAGGCTTTGCTACTGATGATCAGTTTTGCTAAATTAAGCCTTAAAAATACTTTTTGTATTGGGGTGACCAAACTGATTCCCCTTCCCTGCCCAGCGTCCCTGGCTGATTCTAAGCTGCCCAATAGATCTACTTTTAACTCTCTGATTGTTACTTTACAGCATTTGTCACAGTTGCAATTTCACATTTACTTTTCTACTTATTTATTTAGTGCTTGTCTTTTGTGCTCGACCCAAAATTCCCCCCAGTGCAAAGACTGTTACTGCTTTTCCTTATTCTGTACCACGACAGCTCAGAACTAAGTTTGTAACATAGAATGTGTTCAGCTAATGAAAGGTGAATGACTAGGTGAATGTTTGGTAAATTTTTATGAGTCATGGTGTTCGCAGCATTTGCTCCCCTGTCTGTATTTTTTCCCCTCAGCTGTACTAATTGCTAGAAACCTAACCACCCTTTCTTCATGCCTTCAGCATTCTCCAGTGGATGACACTGGCTCAGCTCTTTACCTATAGATTGTTGAAGCAGTCCGAGGACCGTAATCTAATCTCAGAATTATAGGTGAAATGAGGAGGAGTTGTTTTACAAAACAGCAGGCTCCAGGCTGGGCATATTGCTCAGTGATAGTGAATTTACCTAGCATATGAGAGTCCCTGGGTTTGGTCCCCAGCACTGCAGAAACAAAAATGAAAAACAGAGCAAGCTCTTTTTTGATGTTTGCCTTGTCTTTGCATCATCTTAAAATATTTATTGCTCTTTTCCTTAATAGACTTTAGTTCCTGAGAACAGTGCCTGTAGGTGCTACAGATTGAATGTTGACATTTCCAGAAACTTTAGATATTGGTGTCATAATTATATTTGAAGGAGAGTATTCATACATTGATATTCAACGAGAAATCTTTCGGGATATGATTAGGTTTAGATGTGGTCATAAGAGTACAGGTTGCTGATGGAATAAAAAGTTTATGAGATAGGAACTCTCTTTCCACCCTACACAAATGTGGCAAAAAGCACCTACCCCCAAATCCAGAAAAGACACTTCAGAAAGAATTTCACCATGGTCAGACTTTGATTTCAATTCATGACCTCTAGAACTTCATGCAATCAGTTTTTGTTGTGTAAACCATTCAACATATGGTATTTTGTTATAGTATTCCAAACTGGCTAAGATTGTATGCATAAATCACTAACCACAGCAGAGAGATCACTTATTTATTCCTCGACCATTATAACACTATTTTACTAATCATATATTTTGTTACAGGTACTGGGAATCTTCTGAGAGTAGAGAACACTAAATTCTTTTCCCAAGAATAAAATTCATGTTCATTTTATAAATTTAACTCAACATTTATTTTCCATTTGCCATCCCTTTCATAGAGTGTTACTGTGATGCTTTTAAAATGGATGTTGTTTTGTTGCTGATGCTGATGGCAAGCTCACTAAGAGGATTAAAGAGTATGTTTGGTCCATCTATGTCACTTTGATTTTATTGGACATGGTTGAGTAACATAATCTTGGCCAATTAGGGCCTAAGAGCTACAAAGTAATTAAACACTTTGTAATTTAAGTTTTACAAATTTTCTAGTTTTATCTATTTTTAAATCCCCTTCCTGGTTTGCTTTTCTTTTTTTAAAACATTATCTTCTTCCAAAGAAGTAAAATTACTGAGTATTCTCCATTTTGAAAAATAAAGCAGTTTACCACGTGGAAATTTGTATTCTTCAGTTCCTTAGGATAGATCCCCACTGCTATGGAACAATTACAATTAATTGATAATCAAGTCAGCATGGACCACTATAATGCAAGCAGGCCTGAGAATTCAAAGCAAAAGACATTCCAGAGTTGAAATATTAGGCTGAGAGTTGTTCAGTGGCTCCCTCATATCTAAAAGGATGGGGGATTAAAGATGAAACTTTCCAAAGAGAGCTGGTGGTGCGGTGTGAGTTCCTGTGGCTCTCTCCAGGGGAAGGTTAGGAGGCTGTCTCCTCTCACGCTTCTGCAGAGGGGCCTTGTCAAGACTACCCTGAGAACTCGGTACATACTTCTTGAAAGTTTGGTGCCATAGAAACTAATGCCTAATACTTGCATCAACAAAAACAAAAGTACCATCAATGAGGTAGGAAATTATGGCTGAGGCAAAAAAGAGTACTGCTGCACAGAATTTTCCAAAGGTCATGTGTATGTAGAACACAGAACTCAACATGACTGTATGACTCCTCAGTACTGTACATGCAATCAATCGGAAAAGTGCTATTTTCAATCCTTCATTGAATCCAGAGCTGTTCAGAGGATCAACTATGAGGTGCTTATATGAGGACTCACTAGAGGAAAAGCTCTAAAGAAAATAAATCATATATATATATATACATATATATATATATATATATACACACACACATATATATATGTGTATATATATATATATATTTAATATTATAAAAAATTACAAGGTAGGCTTAGGATGGCAGGCAGAATAAAGCATGAAATAATTCAAAAGGGTCATTTGGAGAGCTGAAGGATCCAGGTGAAGTTGGAAGGCCTGGAGCTCACTGTAGAGTCTCTTTAGAGTGTGTATCAAGAAACTGAAAACTCTGTGCTGGAAGCATGGAAACAGATGCCCAGGAAGCATTGGTGAAGACTGAACTCCTAGGAAGAAGCAAGAGTGAAGCTTCATTCTTCTTTCCCTTTTATTTCTACTCAGGCTACAAGCTTATCAGCTGGCATCATCCATACTAGGGTTGGTTTTCCCTCTTAGGTAGGTCCATCAACCAGACACACCCAGACCTTTGCTAAATCAGTCTGCTAGCAGCTGTTATTCAAACGGGCACCACAGTTCACTATGGTGATGCTCTTTTCAATTCTTTGTTTACATCCTTTAGGAATCCAAAATAGTCTTTGTTTAGGATGATTTGAATCTAGCACAACACAAAATGGGTTTTTGATAAGACAGGTGTCCCAATGATTTATTTGGATAAGTTGGAAGCCAGTGAAACAATATAAAATGTGATATAAAATGTCCTATGCCTTATCCTCAGTTTCATTGTGAGCCTTTTACCAGCCCTCTTTCATCCAGTATAGCAGACTTCCTTTCTGCTTGCAATAACTGCACACTTTTGCTGCTTGTGCTGTATGTTTTGTGCAACTCTTTTTCAGGACACCAAGAACCTGGAAAGAATCCAAATAGCACTCACCGGTAACAGCAACACAATAGCAATAATCAACAGGCTTGCTAGAAGTGATAATATTGGAACAAAAATGAGAACAGTGAATTAGGTGATTGTTGTGGTTACTTTTCTCTTGTTATTGGATGAAAATACCCAACACCCAAAATTAAAGGAAGGAAAGGTTGATTTAGCTCAGTTTGTGACGTGTCAGACCATAAACAGCTGACTCCAAGATGTGGTGGCATAGCACAGGGGCAACATTTCAGGGCAACATTTCAAGGCAACAGAAGACAGTAAAAGCAATAAGAACAAAAAGGGAAGAACAAGTTTCTTTTCCTCCTTTGTATTCTAAGCAGGCTACCCGCCTTACAATGTGTGCAACACACCATCTCCATGGCCTCCTGTTATACAAGATGAAGATACTCACAAAGTGAGGACCCTGACCCTTACTGAGTCATTTGATTAAACCTCTAAACTTCTCAAGCTGACACAGTGTATCAACCATTACAGTGGCCCATACTTCTAGAATTGACCCTGAAATGTTATATATTTACTATGACTCCAAAGAGACATGCTACTGAAGACCATGAATTAGTTTTAGGTAACTTCCAAAAAAACTCTTGCTCCTGACCTCCATAGCTAGACTCTTCAACAGATTCCATCAGAAAACCTGAATATCTAAGGCTAAAGAATAAGTTAATATCCAGCCAAAACAAAGATACAAGTATTCCTATCATCCAGGGAACATTTATAAATACAGCCTCAGCAAAGGAAGCTGGGAGTCTTTAAAGATGCCAAAAGATGATTCTGGAAAAAGTCAGTTTTTAACAGAACATCATCTCATGCTCCAGCATTAAAAAAGTAACAACTTTTTCTCTGTCACTTCCCATAATACTACCATGGTGAAATACAGAAGCCTAACTTAACAAATTAAAGGGAAAAGAGTCAAAATCCTGGGGAAGAAAAAAGGAAGCTTGCTCTAGTTTCCACAATTTTCAGGTCTGCATCACCAGGCCCAGCTGGGTAGAGAGGAAAGTTTCAACCCTAGTAGGTTACTGAAGTTTGACTATTGCATGGGACTCGATATTATATTCACTAAAGTAATTATTTCCTGTAAATTGACCTGAGAACTATTCAAGAGCTAGGACTGATAAGAATAGAGCTTGAAGTACTTATCCAGTGGTAGAGAAAGGGACCATAGGGACGAAAGTGTATGTGTCCTTTTGAATCCTCTTCATTCAATCCTCATTCACTGTGATGGCCACAAATGATACAATCATTAGTGAATGGAAGCAGGAAGAACCAGCTCTAATCTAACTTGAGGGGTTGAAGTAAGTGAAGACATGAGTCAATCTTGATAAATTGCTAAGGCTTTAAACACTGAAGCATCTACTAGTCGAAATCCACATCCCATAACATTACTCATACTGTTGTGCCTACACATTTTCAAATTTGATGCACTCGATTCTCAGTTCTGGTTATCTGCGTTTGAGTCTCTCTTGTGTGTCTGCACCGGAACATTCTGTCTTTGTGTCATTAGTCCTCTACTTTACCTATAAAAGTCAGGACTGTCCAGGAGAACCACTGAAGGTAATGAGTAAGACTTCTATGCTTCATTCCTTATTTCCTGTGTTAAGATCCACTAAGAATCCAGCAAGAATTCTGATCCACCTAATCTTTCCCAGATTCATGGCTATAGTCAGAGCCTGTCTTCCCTTCAACATTCTTTTGGCAGTATGTAAATTCCTGATACTTTAAGAAAATTGATAGTGAGAAAGACTTTGAAGAATATTTAGAAGCAAAACAAATCAAAGGGCAAAACTTAACTATCTTACACTGTCCTTTGAGTTACTTAAGCTACTCCCGTTAGAAATATAACAAAGAAATAAAAATCACTGGACTCACCTACCTGCCCAAAGCTGAGATGGAGCACAGCTGCAATGGAATATTCAATGAGGATGGGGTGAGCACCTACTGTGAGCCAGAACTCCTGGTAAGAATTGCTTTGAATATATCACCTCTAAATTTTACCCCAGAATGGCAAGGGGGAGTTTTTTACTTTGATTTTTTAGGTAAGCAAAATGATCCCAGAGGACTCAGTAGAAATCTAGAAATACAGCTCTCAGAGAGAGGGCTTGGGTAGGATTTCTAAAAGGCAATTTCTGAACCTATTGCTGGTGCTCATTAATCCTTTAATTTAATTCTCAAAAGAGTCTTCTCAGAAGGGCTATGTCTAACACCTCAAAAGAGCAGCCGGAGTTTCTTTCTTTCTCTTATTCCTTGATTTTGTCCTAGTTTTAGAAGTGGCATTTGTCTTGTTACTGTACAGATTTATTTATATACCTATCTTCCATTAAACTGGAAGATTTCTGAATGCTGAAATGTAAATTCTGCCTTCCATTTTAGTAAACACCCAGGCCAACGTTATGCACAATAGACTTCTTAGTGCAATCAATGAATGTACTTATAGTCAACTATAAGAGAGATTATAGAGTTACCATGAGTCACTCTAACACCATATCTAAATCCACCTTTTGAATTCAAATATAGGCCACTTTGCAAAACATTCACATTAGAATTAATGACTGTGAATACCTTATACTAGACTACTAAGACAAAATCAGAAAGTAATACAGGTATGCATGGACTAAGATGAATTGGTTCAAATGTATGGAAACATTAATCAAAAATTCTTTCCTTAGTTGACTATTTGAATCAGAACATGATGATTCTTTAACTAGCTTTGCTATTTCCGTAATGCTTGGGGTTTTTATTTTTTAGATATTATTTCACAACTTTCACATCAAATGTATTTGTTCCTTATTTACCATGTACAGGAAATTTATATGCACATACATGCATATATTTATTAATCTGAATTTCAGTGGAATGAAGGCAAAACACCAAGTGCTTTGAAAAGTGTTTATTATCTTTCCTTACAGGGTCTTGATAGGTAGTTCAGGCTGGCCTTGAATTCACTATGCAGGTTGACTTCTAATTTGTAGTGATCCTCCAGCCTCAACCTTCAGAGATCTAGGATTTCAGGTGTGCATTACCATACTTGGCTTGAAATCTACCTACAGCAGAAAGCTTTGACCTTAGCTGGTTCTTCAGTGTGAGCATTGCTGGAGGAGTAGATTTTCTAGATCTAAACTCTAGAGGAAAGATAAGATCAAGAGGAATGGAATGAAAAGACAGAGGGAAGAGGAAGGCAAGAGAAAGATAATGAAAGAAGGAATTAAGGTCTATTGTATATATATGTACCAATTCTTTACAAGCAATGTAAACACAGTGTGTTAAAAACATGTGTTACTGGGCTGAGGATTTAGCTCAGCGGCATAAGTGCCTGCCTTGCAAGCAGGCAGTCGAGAGTTCAATCCCTGGTACCGATTAAAAAATGAAAAAGACCAAAAAAAAAAAAGTGTTACTTTTTTTAAAAGAATAGATAGATAAGGGTTTGGTTTAAATAACATTTTTGAGAAGGTAAATGCAGGGTGATATAGATGGGATTGGGAATTTACAGACAGACAGTGGTCATGTCAAAGAAGACTGTAAGAGTATTGATATTTTGTTATTATCTGGGAACTTGGCACTGAGATACATCCCCAGCCATATTTTTATTTCTTAATTTGAGACACGATTTTATTAAGTCACTAAGTTGCTCAGACTGGTTTGAACTTACAATTCTGTCTTAGGCCTCTCCTGCCTAAACCTTATGGACATGCACCAACAAAAAAGACTTTTATTTGCTCCACTAAAGTTTTGACTAGGGGTTAACATAAAAGGTCATGGTTGTCTAAAGCCTCTTTGCTAGATGCAAGTGGAATGACCTTGAAGGACATAAGAACAGACGCAGGGAAACCAGTTAAAAATACTGAAGTAAACAGGGAACATGATAAAAAAAAAAGTCTGAATATCCTGTAAGTTGCCAGAACCCTCTATTGTGGCCTCTACATAGAAAGGCAAAAGTTTTACCCTCTGGCTTTGCCAAAAGCTAGAAAAATTCACCCAAAATAACAAGGCCATAATTTTTCAGAAGTTCTTCAAAGGAACTCAGTATGGAGGAAAGATATTTTGGGGTCTATGTCTGTGCAGAACTATGGACTCTGGATGCTGCAAGATTTCTTTGTCCATGAATCTTTTATCTCACTGTCTGAAGCTAATCCTTTCCTCCACAAAGCTGGCGATGACCTGATTTTGAGAGGCTCACATCAAAAAGTTGCTTGAGTGTCCTATCCAATTAGCTACTTTCTGGAGCCTAGTGGAAACCTAATTCTTAAACTTGTCTATGTCATGTGTACATGGCAAAGATGTCTTCATTTCTTAATGTCTTTTGCTATTTGAGTCAGATTTTCTCTTGCTGGTTTAAAATATCTCTCATGCATACTTTAAAAAGGAAATGGGCTACTTGACTTGTGATTTCAGAAGTTTCAGTGGATGGTGGCTTCAAGGCAGGGACATCACTGCAGGAAGGCATGGCAAAGTAATACTGCCCACTTTATAGCATCTAGAAAACAGAGCATAGGAGGAAAAACCAGAGAGGTAGACGCCAAGGACCAGATACAGTCCTCGGGGTTGTGTCCCCAACCCACTCAGCTATATAAGCACACTTAGAAGTGTGTTTTACTGGTCTTCTGTGTATCTCTTAATCCAGGGTTGAAAATCAAGATTAATATTCACACTCTGCTTTCTCTTGCTGATTCTCACATATAAAACTGTTGTTCCTGGAAGCTTACCTATTTCTCTTTCTCCTCCTTTTACTCACCCTTCCATTTTCCTCTTCTTTCTCTCCTCTTCTCCTCTCCTGCAGTAATGAAGTAAGTCTTGGGAAACCAGGATAGAGGTAAGCACAGTTAATCTTGATGTGTAACCTCAGATTTGAAGCTTAGGGGAAAGAAAAGTGGAGATTTCTTTGGGTTCTTTCCTATTCCAAACCCTTGGATTCCACTTGCAGAGACAATGTCAGGTTAATGGCTTTATGAGTCTGGTTTAGCTTTTTAATCTTCTCTAAAATGGCAAAATAACATAATCCATCTTATCCAAAAATCATTAGATTCTCCATGACTTTTCACCGCATGAGAACTAGCATCCCCTTGGGCTTATCTAGCATATCTCCTCACATTTTACCATGGGGAAAATTGGTAAACAAAGAAGACATTTATTAAATCATCTAAAAATGTGTACATCGCACTCATCTTATACTAGGTTTGGAACTAGGAGAGGAAATCAAAGACACATATGAAAAAAAAATTATTTGCTGGTGATGAGCTCTCTGACCACTCGGTATGAAGACAGATTAAGCATAGCCTTTTGTGAACAGTAACCTTGCACAGGACTGAAAGTTCATAGTAAGAAGGCCACCGTGGTTTGGCCCTGGGCCAAACACTTTTACCAAGGCTAAGTCAAAAGTTCTATCTCTGCCAGAAAACAGATCTTTACAGAAAATATATAATTTGGTCAATGCCGAACTTAAGCACAATTCTTTCTCCTTATCTTCTAGTTTTCAAGCTTAGAATGTTTCAATTACAACCTTGTTAGATAGATAAATGTATATTTTACTGCTTTAATTTGGATCCAGAAAAAGATACACAATCTTATAATACATATCAAAAGCTACTAATATTATAACTATTAAATACATTCAGTGCTGACTGTGTACCAGGAAATAGAAGTCATTATTCTACTATTTTTGTTCTTATTTTGACACAAGGCCTTGCTATATAGCCCAGGCTGACCTCAAGCTTGAGGTGATCCCCCTGCCTCAGCCTCCCAAGTGTTGGGATTACAGGCATGCACCACCATGCTCAGTTCCTCTTATTTTTGACTAAGTGCAATCAATATTCATTTAACTTAAAACAATATAACCTAGAATGTTATATAACAAGAATGTGCCAGTTATGAGGACTTGGGTAAAGAACAGAACATTTGCATCATACTTGAAAGAATGAGCAGGATGTCAACAGAATCTGTGTAATGGAAAATTCTTGCCACGTGTGATCCTTATTAAGCTATTTCCATCAGATATGAATTTGTTCAATTACAAAGAAGGGAACATTTTAAAATCATCCATTGTTTCATGCAATGAGAATTGAATGAGATATCTATCATAAAACTAGCCTCCTATGCACAGTGATGATGATGGTGGTGGCGCTGATAGTGGTGGTGTTTAGGAGTACCATGATATGATGGCAGCTATAGTAGTGATGATGAAGAAGACTGCAGTGGTGGTGGAGGTGGTGGTGGTGATCAGGGAGTCGTGTTGGTTGTGATAAGGAATTTAAAGGCAATGATTTTTGTGGCAATGGTGCTGATCATGATATGAAAATGAAATTTTCCATTTCCAAGGATATTATTAATAACCTTTAGCAATGTTTAGAGATCTATAGTTACTCAGTTTTTCTCTTTAGAGACCGATGTACATTGGTCAGAATGACAATTTATTCAAGGAATCATAAAATTATTCAAAAGTCCTAAAGTTGAAAGGGCCTCTTCAACTGTGAAGAGTCCGTAGACTCTGGTTGACTAGATCGTGCTGCCCAACAACTCACAGATAAAAGACAGAGGGCTCTGAGAGAGTTTGGGCCTCTAACATAAGAATTCTCTCTTATCTTTCAGCAGAAGTTTGTTTTCTATGTGAGAGAGTTTGATGAATATTTCTTGCTTCTGTGTTTTCTGTAGTAGGAAGTAAACAGCGCATTCCATTTCATTCTTCACAGTGTCTTATCAATAACAAGACTGCCTCTCCGCCTTTCTTGTAAGTACCTGAGTTCACGATCCTGTTTATAGCTTCTGAAGTCAGGGGATTTCTATTAGTCTGAGAAAAATCACAGAAAAACTGAGAAGAAAGAATTTCTGAAGCTTAAATGTTGTCTTTCCCACAAATTTACTTTGTGACTCTTGGCAATTTTCTTGAATCAGACTTCAATAATACATATCTCATGCTTTTTCTCTTCCTCTCATCCTCAATTCTTTCCTATCTGTTACAGTGTTTCTCATGCTTCATATTAATGATTTTAAGTCAGAGGAGACTTTAGTGGTGAGCTCTATGAGTAATGTAACGTAACCGGTTTCTCTGAAACTGGCTGAGAATAGCTTTGTGATGGGGGCACAGTTATGATTTCACATGCCAGATAGATCCCAGCTGTGGAGATACTACTCTTCTATGTGGAAAACTAAAAATTTCACTGGAGCTCTGGCTGGGTCAGTAGACACTAAGGATATTACATTGAATGCAGATATAGAATTGTTCATAAAAGAGCATTTTGTTTACAAATAGCCCATAGCTCACTCTTCCAGGTTTGTACTCTCATACTGATCCTTTTGTAGTCTATAATCAACATGAATGAAAGCAAGTCTACTTAACCTTGAGATAAAAGCCCTCTCATAAAAGAAAAGAGCTGGTTTCCACTCTGGCATGTAATGAGTTTAGAAAGTCTTTACCCTGTCCAATAATGAATAAAAAACTGAACAAACTGAAAAATCAACAATTCTTCCTGGATTCATCAAAGGATTGATGTCACAGGGCAAACCACTGTCAACACTTGAAAGACTGTTAGATGAAGTGTGTCTCAGCTTACTAGAAAAATGCTGCAGAAACCAGTGTAAGCAAAGGAAAACCTAGATTGCAACTGATGAACTGCTGGAAGATCATCACCACAAATCTCAGTCAAACACAGCACAACGATAGAAGATCTTGCTCTTTTGCTAGTTTTATTTCTAGCAGTCCTAGAAAATCCACCCCGTTAATATAGAAGAAAAACCCACTTTGTTCTATCAGCAGGGGAAGGAAAAAGAAACCAGTTTTGAAGTATGTCAGAATATTCCATCTTTGACACAAGCTAACCTCAGAAGAAACTGTTACATAGAACTTAATCACAAATTTTATCAGAGACTAACTGACCAAAGGGAAAGAGAATACACAGCTTCAGCCCACTCTACCCCATCCTGAGAGGCTGAGGGATGAAAGGCTACAAGAAGCACCTACAAGAGCCACAGTCTGGAGGTGCAGAACACACAGCTAATCATGGGGCTAGGGAACGTCACCCTTGACTC
The DNA here is from genome assembly GCF_034190915.1 of Cavia porcellus. Lineage (NCBI taxonomy): Eukaryota > Metazoa > Chordata > Mammalia > Rodentia > Caviidae > Cavia > Cavia porcellus. The sequence goes on from NW_026947487.1 coordinate 97,650,119, forward strand.
CATGCCTCACATTATTATAAAGATCATTAAGGCAGCTCCTTGTACCCAGTGGTCCATAGGCAGCTACCATCAGCAGCAACAAAATTCCAGGGGATTCAAAGATTAGTAATAATTTGAAGACTGTGAATATGCATCAGAATTAGAGTTAGATATGACAATGATTTTGCGATGTTCAGTTCTGGAATTTCAAGCAACCTTGAGTAATATGCTCTGGGTTCTAACTGATGAAGTACACTACATGCAACATCTTTTTTGTTATATATGTATAACAGAAAAAAGGATAGAAAAGCAAAACAGAAAAAAGGATAGAAATAATGCAGAATTTCAAAAAACAGCAAGAAATCAACACTAGTTATTATATTGCATACTGTTATCTTAGAAGTAGTTGTTCAGGTTACAAGATCTAGGCTTAAAAATGATCAGACAATTAAACAATGACAGCACAAACTGTTCTTTTTGATGAATTAACAGAGATTAATAGTATAGTTATTATAGACTACTATCTTGCACACATATACATACATACAGTTGTATATTTATACCTACATACATATAATCTTTTCCTTTCTTCCATTTCTCCATTCCCCTGTCTCAGTTGTTCTTTCCTATTGAGCACTTTATTTCCCTTTAATTATTACAATATTTGTTGTACATTTTGGATCTTATTACTCTTTCATATCTATAAGTGTAGTGATAAAAATTTTAAGGGCAGAGTGAAAAAGAATATAGATTTTTTTGGAAAATTTGTAATACAAATATAAGATAACTTTAATGGGTGTATTATCCATTAAATAAAGAATCCCCACATTTGAGGAACAACAGAAAGTCCCAAATGGAACAATCAAAAAGGAGAAAAAGAATGAAAACTGGAACATAATATCTAATCACTTTGGAACAACTGCAGAAAATAAACATTCCAAAAAAATGAAAGAATTGTAGACAGTATTTTAACCATTAGTGATTGAAAATGCTCCCCAAATTAATGCCAGATACCAATCTGGAAAACTCAGAAAACAATGTAAAGGAAAAATATCATAAACTACACCTGTACATCACATTTAAACTTTTGACAAAACAAGAAAGAAATGGAGCTCACTATAGAGGACCAAAAATTATAAGTGCATTCAATCTTCACTTAGAAAATCATGTAAAAATTATACAGAATAAAGGGAAACACTTACAGTATTGAGAAAAAATAATTCCAAACAAGAATACTGTATCCTTTGAGGTTATCTCTCATGAATGAAACAGATTTTCTCAGACAATCAAAAACTGAGCGGATTTGTTTTCAATAGTCATGCCTTTTAAGCAATAGAAAAATAAGTTCTTCAGTGGAAAGGAAAATCATATAGATTAGAAACTCAGATTTACATTGAGAAAGTGTTTCAGAAAGTAAGTAAAAGTAAAATAAATTATTTTTCATATTCTCAATCTATTTGATTTTTTAAACAATAGGGATAATTTACTCCTAAGTGTATGTACACACTTCTTCAGGCACATACACACACTACAATGAAATGAATGACAGTGATTATACCTAAGATATGAGCAAAGTGTTGAGGCTATGTTGTAATTAGACTTTCTTTTCCTATAAAGCGAAATAGTATTATTTGAAATTGGAGCTTGATTGGTTTTAAATGTGTATTTGAATTCTAGAGAAATCTCTAAAAGAAGAAAAAAGATAATTAACATGACAAGAAAGATGAAACTGGACTGGTAAAATTCTCAATAAATATACTGTAGAAGACAAAAATATAAACAAAGCTCCAGGGCAACGAATATAAAATGGTAACAAATGACTAGCTCAGCTGTATCAACAGTCATGTCAAATGTCAATGATTTGAATATTACTAATTAAAAGAGATTTCATAGTAAATCAAAAAAGAAGGCAACTCTATGTAGTCTACAGGAAATGCATTTTCAATATAAATTTATACACAAAAATAAACAAAGATACACAATGCTAACATTAATTGAAATAAAATGTAAATAGTTATATTAATTTCAGTAAGTGAACACTTCAGAATAAGAAATGTTATGAGGGATGAAGATCACACAATGATAATGACGTTAGCACCTTAAGAAGGCAAGAAACTCTTACCATTTATGTGCATTAACAGCACAGTGTGAACATATATGAGGCTGTAACTGACAGAATTTCATTCAACAATCCCTGATTCACATTCTTCATAAGATCACAGGATGCACTACTCAACATAGACCATATTATGTTCCATTAAACATCCACCAGCACCTTCAGAAGAATAGAAATTGTGCATCACCTGTTTTTAGAACACATGCACAAGTAAACTAGCAACCAATAACAAGAGACAGATGAAAATACCAAAATATTTAAAGATTAATCAATACATTTCTTAAAAAATGTGTCAATAAAGAAATCTTAAGAGAAATGCAAAAGTATTTTGAATTAAATAAAAGGAAAACAATAACAACATATGAGAATATATGTATGCAGCCAGTGTGTTTAGAATGAAATTTCAAGAATTTAATATAAATTAGAAAATAAGAAAGATCTAAACATTTATAAGCTATGCTTCCACCAGAATAAAAACAAATTAAATTCAAAGTTTTCTACCTTTTTTTCTATTTTGCTTTTTTGTCTAAATAAAATTTTTAGAAAGTAAAAAAAATTAACAACATTAAAAAAAGAAAAAAAGAGGTAATAAGATGTAGAAGAGAAAGCAATAGAATCACAATTTAAGGTTTATTTTTGTTTTTCTTTTTGTTTCTGTTTTTGATTTTTAAGAAACAATACAACCAAGAGTCCTCTAGCCAGCCTAAGAAAAAGGAAACTAGTAGCAGAAGGGAGACGAGACAGGTTTTACAAATCACATATTATTTTGTTGATATCTATAAGTTAAACTGTAAAGCTTTTGTGAAAAATTAAAAGCTCATAATGAGTTCAAAATTGAAAGCGAAAAACCAGTTTGGGGGCTAGATTTTCCCCAATAAACTGATTTCCACTATCAGTACCATATGAAATTTATTAAAGAATATACAAGCAAATCATTGAGTAAAAGTGGGAGACAGAAGTAGAACACGAAAACATGATTAAATGAATCTTTAACAAGATAACACAATGGAACACAGCCTTTGAAATAAGTGGTGATGAAAATGATCATGCATATGGAGGAAAACATAAATTTAGACATGTATCTTACATCTTTTACAAAACTTTACTCAAAATGAATCAAAGATTAAATATAAAATGCAACACAGTAAAACTTCTAGAAAATAAAATAAGAGACAGCCTAGATGCTCTTAGATATAGCAATGAGTATTTTAGATACAACACCAAAGGTATGCACAATCCATGAAAGACACAACTGATAAAACTGATAATGTCTTTTCTGGGGAAGACATTGCCAAGAGAAAGTTGTGGACTGGAAGAATATATTTGCAAAGACACATCTGATAGTGGCAATTGATAGTTATTCAAAATCTACAACTTCCTAAATTCAACTATAAGAAAATAAAATCCTGAGTTAAAAATGACTAAAAGTCTTGAAAAGATACCTTACAAAAAGATGTACAGATGCCTGATAAACGTATGAAAAGATGATCATATCATATGTCATAAGGGAATTGCACATAAAAGTGAGATACTCCACTTACCTATTCGACATGCACAATTCCAAGACCCCAATAACAGCCAAGACTGACAATGTCATGGCACAACAAGAACTGTCATTTTGTGTAAAAATGTAAAGTGGTACAGCTACTTTACAAGAGTAACTACACCCTACTGTGATCAAAATATACAGTGAATATCTACACTTAAAGATTATTATAGTAAAAGACACATTAACATTAATCCGTCTCAGAGTACTCCTCTTCAACAATATTTATTTCATTGTTCTTGCCACTTTCTGAAGCAGTTTATAGTCCGTGGTAATTTCTATCAAATAAAAATAGTATGGTACGTCCTTATCAATCTTAGACACTAGATCTGGCATCATGCTAATTCTGGATCTTCTGCAAAGTCAAAATGATCGTGAAAGTAAACATTTTCAGTCAATCCCAGACATTGATGCAGCCACAATGAAACTAAAGACACATTGGAAAGACTTCACAATGAGACAAGTATGTGTGAGTTAAGACGAGGTGTTTTGAAGAGAATTAATGCCAATGTGATTTTTACTATCATGCACTTTTAAAAATTTAAACACTCACCATATTTTGTGATCATGTTTTCTATTTTTACTATATGTTTTAGGAACCACACTCCTTGGTATTTACTCAAATGAATAAACACTGTATATGCACAAAATCCTTGACATGGATATGTTATCTGTTTCATTCATAATGCCAAAATTCTTGGAGCAGTTAAGATGCCCTTCCATAGGAAAGCAGAAAAATGTTACATTCACGTAATGGACCATTACTTAGCACTAAAAATCATTAAGTTTTCAGGCTATAAGTGATAGAGGAAATTTAAATGCGTATTACTAAGTGAAAGAAACCAATATGAAAAGGCTACAAGCATATGATTCCATGTACTTCACATTTTCTTTTGCATTTTTGAGACAGAGTCTCTCTATGCAGTTAAGGCTGGCCTCAAGCTCACAATAATCCTTGTGCCTCAGTTTCCCAAGTGCTGATATTATAGGTATGCGCCACCACACCTGTCTTACTTCACGTTCTTGATAACGAAAACCCATGGAGACAGTAAAAAGATCAGTGGTTACCAGAGGTTAGAAGGAAGGAAGACTTGGCGTAGCAAAGATGAATTGAAGTGTAGTGAACCTACCCTCTTCCATACTATTGTATAAGGTATTATGTGATAATACATGTCACCAGACATTTACTGGAGCCCACAGCACATATAATCCAAGGGAGAATTCTAACATGAACTGTGAAATTTGAGTCACTGTGACGTGTCATTGTAAGTTCACATTGTAATTGTACTAAATGTGCCACCTTTAAGCAAGGTTATCAACGGTGGTAGTAGTGGAGGAAATACGCATTTCTGAGGCCAACAGGACAACCGTTATTTAACATCACCGGTACTTACCACTTCATTTTCTCTGAACATGAGTCTGCTCTAAAACACAACATTTATTGATTAAAAGTACACTATTAAAAGCTGAGTGCTCACAAGAAAATAGAAACAGCAAAGCAAGTATAATATTAGTAACCAAAATAAAAATAACAACTCAGTGGTTGAATGTTTCCCTTGCACTCTTTTATTGGTTTGTCTCATCTGATCCTTGCAACTGCCTGATAAGCTTTGTACTAATATTTTCTTAAATTTACAGATCAAACAACTGAATCATCAAGAGAATAAGTTACTCCCCAAAATGTACAAATTACATTTGGTAAAGTGAGTATTTGCTTCTAAATTTTTGACTTCTGCTTTATCATGAAACATATATTATTACCATATCATTTGTTTCCTAGTTTTGACCAGATTGTGTGTGTGTGTGTGTGTGTGTGTGTGTGTGTGTGTGTGTGTGTGTGTGGTGCGGGTTTCCCATACATTGTGGGAGGTTTTGCTGCACACCTTGCCTCTACCTACAATGTGCCTATAGCTCCTCTGCCATTAGCATCAAAGTAAAAAATATCTCCAGACACTGTAAATTACCCTGGGGGATACAACCACCTAGTTAAAAGCCACTGCTTTAATATATTGTCACTGCAGGCCTTGATGTCAAATGCAGGGCAGAGGTTAACATTTTCTCTGTTCCTGAATGCCCAGACACTTCTCCACTGTGTTCCTTTCATTCTGATCTCTCTCAGTTGCCAACAATCACTCTATCCCAGCTTGATCAACAATAAAACAAAAAAATCAATAAAACACTTCCTAGATGCAACGTGAATTCTAAAACATGCCTTCCTCTTGGATGACATTGATATATATATATATTGATATATATATATATATATATTCATTGGTGTATGTATGTATATATTCATTGAAAGGCTAGGAGCAAGATGAGATTCAACAAATACCAATTAACTTCAATTTGCCCATTTAACCTAAAAATGCTAAAGTAAGCCAAGGTGAACTCACTTTGCTTTCCTACCTTGGAGACATTTAACTACCCACAGGTACTCCTATATACCATTCTTAGTAATGAGTGAAACTTGAAAAATGTCAGTCTTCAGATTTGAAGATTTTGCCTATATACATTAAGTAGATATGCTGGCACATCTGGGTAAAGAATGATATTCCTTTGTTTTCATCCATATTGCCTTGTGTTTTAGATACAACCTAAAAATGATTTTATGTAGTTCACTATGAAAGCTTACATGGGCTCTGGATACATATATATATGGGTCGAATCCACCAATTCTTTTGTTTAAGCAAGACAATGGTGTCATAGATTTACATAACAATGTCTCATGTAGAGGAAAATTCATCCCACTTTCTGGCCACAGACTTTGCTGCTTGATTAAAAAAGACAATGTGTGTGTATAACTGTGTGTACGCCTACTTGTGGATAAGTATGTGTCCCACATATGATGTCAGTGTTTATTTATGTGTATGTGTTTGTCTATAAATGTATATACATATGCATACATATATATGTAATTCAAATGCATCAATGGGAAAATAATGTGGCTGGCATACAGCCATCAGTCTCACAGCAGAAAGGAATAAAGGAAATTTAACATTATTGGCCAATCTGCACAGAGCATGCATACATACACAAATTCAGCCCATCTTGGAAGAAACAGTACTTTCCTGCCTCTAATGGCATGGTAATAGCCATTATAGGCAACAATGTAAATGAAAAGAAAATAAAAAGAGGCATTTTTATGTACTGCCCATTAAGAGTGGAATGAATATAAACTCATGAACTTGGAAAATAAATAAACAGACTGGTTACTAAACAAAAGCTTTATTTCATTTCCAGTGCTATCGATGAATTGTTTGTCATTAAAAAGATAGAGCTGTTTAAACTGTCTCAAGGGAAAGACTTAAAGTGGGATAAAAAGAATTCAGTGAAGTATGCAGACCTGAGCCAATTTTAAATAACTGCCAATCCACCCTGAAGCCAAAGAGATTGTGTGGAGTCATTGGTCCATCAGCCGCAGGGAGAGGCCACAGGAGGGGCTGCGAGCAGGGGGAGTCTGATTGCCCCACCACAGAGTTCCGTGGGGACAGCACAGAGGTGAAGACTAGAGTCCCGATCTTCACTACATGATAAAATGGCTCTCAGAGACCTGTATACCTTCCTTGCTGGTTTGCTATGTGGTCTCATTTATCTTTAGAATAGTACCTGTGAATCATAGAAGGAAACTAAAAGGTCATTTGATCCAGCTGCTTGCCTTAACCTCCTTAAATCAAATTAGCTCCGTAAGCCCCTTTTATATCAATCTATAAAATCTATAAAATGTGACCGACATTATTTCTGGATACATTAACTCATTAAGTGACTTTGCATACTTGGAATTTATAACAATATCTTCACATAATGGATGTTGAACATGTGATCATTTCTATGGTTCCTTCTATTTAATAGTTTTTTTCTTTTCTTTTTTTTTTTGGTACCGGGGATCGAACTCACCATCTTGCACTTGCCAGGTAGGTGCTTACGTTGATGAGCTAATCCCCAGCCCCATTATTTAATACTTTTTCTAAAAGGTAGCTGATTTACCTAAAAATTAGATAATACTGTGTTCTTAAGTCTGAACATCCGGGAGTCAGTCATTTATGCAACATTCATTCACATAATAGAGATGAGGATATCACATACTTTCATGGCTGTTATTGTAGGAAGTACAAACATATGAGGAAATCCTTGCAAAAGAAAAGGACATAGTAAATTTTTAGTAAAAATCAGCTACTACTGGAGGCACTCCTGTGATTGCTATTTTCATCTTTAGCATTGACAATTATTTGTGTTTGAAAACACAGACATCTCCAGGATGAAAAATGAATGACATTCTCTTTTTTTTTTTTTTTTTTTTTTGCTTACACCTTGGAATGATGTCATGCAGTAAGCAATTCTTCTACCTGGATCTGACAGCAGTTTTATGGGGAAATAGAGAGGAAAGATGAGGAGGAAGAGGCTAGAGATCAATATCCAGAGTTTTGATGCTGTGAGAAAGGAAATCTGAGAGAGTCTTTAGTCCAAAAAAAGGAAAAAGGAGACACAAAAGGGCTCAGTGCCTCAATTTCAAACAATCAGTGAACTGGGATGATAGGGTGAAACTGTAAAGAAAATTGAACCTATACCTGGCTTGAGGAGCTCATGATCTAGCCAGGTAGAGGGATGTAAATGGCCCCTCATGATGCAAGTGGCAGGTACTAGGATAGTGTAGAAGCTAAGAAATGGGCACTTAACTCCATCCTGAGGAAATGAGGACTTGCCAGAGGGAAAAACATCTTAAAGCATCCTGAAGAATTCACAGAACTTAGGAAAAGATGACAGCTTCTATGGCATTTATGAACTGTGAGCCATCTTGCTTTAACTTTTCTGAGTTTCTGTCTCTTTTTTCCATAATTTATCAATAGCAAGATGTACAATGTGATTTTATATTATAATATTGATAATATACATTTAGCCCTCTGTATCTGTACTTCTGCATCTATGGAACTAAGCAAACGCAGACCAAAAATTTTAAAAAGCATTTGAATCTGTGCTGAATCTATACACTTTTTTGTTGTCATTAATCCTTAGACAATAGAGTATAACAACTATTTTCATAACATTTACATTGTAGAAAATATTATAGATGTAGTAGAGGTGATTTAAAGAAATATATACAAGGATAGGTCATACACAAATGCTATAATATTTATATAGAAGATTTCAGCCCCCAAAGGTTTTGATATTTCAAGTCTTTTCTTTGCAATCAGAGATCTCTAAAATTCCATTCTTAGGGTCTGCAATTTGATAAACAGGGCAAGCTTTCTCTCTGGCAGGTCAGATTTCTCTCTGGCTTTCTCCATCTCTCTCTTTTCCAGGCTTCCTTGTCTTGCTATCCTGTCCCTCCTTAAAAAGCCTCAAGCCCTGCTGAGCACAAGAGGGCATAATTAATGCTGGGCGCACACCCATGGGGACCACTTCCCAGACCTGGGCTTCTCCCTTCATAATTGAAGTGGAGGCTTTGAAATGTTCTGTGCGGCTTTCTCTGAAGTTGCAGCTGACCGGTTTCTCCTGCTGCCTCCCAAACCTTTAATTTGTCAGTAAAATGGTTCAGTTTTCTTATGACTACTTGGGGTTTTTCATTCTCCTGTGGCTGCTGAAATGGAGCCTGGTGAGCAATGCCTATTTTTACGAGAACTCCCTTGCACAACACTTGGCCTATCTCTGGGAGCTGCTTCAAAGGGAAATGGATGAGTGATTTTCTTCAAGGGCACACCTCCATACCTGGGGAATTCGACTTTCAGTTTTTATTTTGTTGAGGGCTAAGGATATATGCCACTTTTCCCAAAACAGGTACAGCCAAAGCTCCATGCTACAGAACACATGTTTCTCTGGGTCACTGTCAAATTCCAGCTTTGCTCTTGACCAGCTGTGTAGCTAGGATAAATTACCTGAGTCTTTTCAAATGTCCCAGTTTTCTCTCTTGTATTGCAAGGATTCAAATGCCACCAAACTCGGATGATTTGAGAGTGAAATGTTTTAGAGGATCATGTTAGGATGCACAAGTATGACTATGGCAGAAAACCATTTTTAGTGTTAATGGTACATGTGATTTTAAGCTTTGTGTAATCTAGCAAACTGCATGAACATACATACTTGGATGACTAGCACAGGTCTAGTACAAACATCAGCATTTTTCTTGTTTTCAAGGGGAATACAATACACTGAGAGTAGCTAAACATTTAGATGGAATTTTAGTGCACAAATTTCCTCTTCTAGATTTTGGAACACAAGAAACAACAAATAAGGAGTGATCAAAATATACAGTAAATCTTAAATAAAACAATTTTTATAGCCAAAGACAGATTGTCATTAGTCTCCTTCAAAATACAGCCCTTGATCACACACATTTATTGTCCTTGCCAGTGAAAGCAGTTCTGGGGATACTCTTTTGAAAGCGTCTTTATGAGGTGTGTTAGAAAAAGTATGATGAATGCTGCTGCAAAGCACCTTCCAATGGAAAGCAGACTTGTAAAATCATTAAAGTTTGTCTTCATCTATATCCGGCACAAGCAACTTTCAACTCTTCCCCAAACTCAAGATGACTATGGAAATGAAATTCTTTGAGTGGATTCAGGACATCAAGGCAGCACTGACAGCAGAACCAAGGGCATTCATTGAGAAGGACTTCCAGAACTGCTTCAGAAATTTGCAAGAACACTGGGATAAATGTGTTTGAACTGAGGTAGGATATACTGGGAACTATTAAAGGCAATGTGTATTTTACTGTAATAAAATTTTTATTTAAATACAGCATACTTTTAACTATAATTTTACACTGTATCAGAGTATACTGGAGAAGCAGATTTAATACAATAGACATAAGATATATAAATTATATATAATATCTATATATCTGTTAGAAGATAAGCTTACAATGGCCTTCTGCAGGTCAGATATGGCAGAATCCAAATTAGAAGGCCTGGAGTTCGTTGCAGAGTCTTGTACCAGTCCATATCAGAAGATTCTGCTGGAAAAGTAATGAATCTGTGCTAAAAGCCTGGAGAATGATTCCAAAGGTGATGGTGAAGATCAGAACTCCTCGAAAGAAGCAAAAGTGAATCTTCCTTCTTCTTCCCTTTTATTCCATCCAGGCTACAAGTTTATTGGTTGATGCCATTCACACCCATGGTGGGACTTTCCTGCTCAGTATGTCAGTCATCCAAACACACCCAAAACTGTGCTGATACAGTGAGCTAAGCAATTTTTATTCAAGTTGACACTACAGTTAAGTGTCATACACGTACTAAAGCATTAAGTATAAAGACAGTCAGTACCATGGATACTCTTAGAGAGGGTATTAATCTAAGACTTCCTATTTAGAACTTCTTAGGATCTGAAGTTGGAGCTGTGTCTACCTAGTGTTTTCACATGAACCTACCACAGTTGGGCCTGGAGTGTGGACACTAAGGATTTTTCCCTGATCCGGTGCATAGGTGCATAGGCTGGTCTACTCCCTCATTCTAAATAGTACACTAATGGATAGGCACTCATTACTTTTCAGAATGGTTTGACCCTGTCCATTAGAGAATCACGGCTCATTGAACATTTGCAGCTCCATCATTTGCTCTTGAAAAGGAGCTGATACTCTAATGGGAGGACACACAGAGAGTAAAAGGTGTTGGGCTGTTTGTTTTTCCCACCTCTTAAATGCAGTGCTTCCATATTAAGTGAAGAACCTGCATCTAATACTCTGTCCTGGACAAAGAAGAGAAGAAATATACAGATTAAAGCAGACAACTGTGAATAGAACTTGCTCCATTGCATATAATCAAGGGTGATCTTTTTATCAACTCAATAACAGGTGCTACACATGAGACAAAAGAATAGGGAAGGGAAATATTAAAACAGTTTCAAGAGTGATCCAGCTTGTAGCAAGTTGCTCTAGAGGATCATATTCTGCTTATGAATTGGAAACTATTTATACACAGCACCCTATCCTTCAGGCTTTTTTCCATGTTTATTTTATCAAAACATTCAATTTGGCTAAGTTTCTCTCACAACTACATACAGAGCTGCATTAGGTATAGCAGGAAAGACAAAAATATGAAGCCACTAGTCCTGTGATTGTCATGTGTACACAGGATAGAGAAAGTCTCTGGAGTAGAACTGGTCTATTTTCTGGTCCTTGTAACATGAGCGATCTAAAGCAAGTCACTTCTCCTTTCTAAACCTCAGTTTCTCCATTGGCAAAATGAGATTAAAACAAACTTCAGGGCTGTTGATATGACTGATATGCTTTCACATAATTCCCTGACACATAAAGTTATTCTCAGTAAATATTTATTTCATGTTCCTAGGCTATTCACAGGAAAACTCAGCTAACTGGGCACCATCCTTAGAGAAATGGGAAATGTAGGAATAATAAATCCCAACATCTGCCTGCTGGACCTTTTAGCTGCACTTGGAGACAGGGTGTTTATTGAGACAAGGTAGATTTGCAGTGATGCATTATTAATAGTTTGTGATATGTTCCGGGTGATGGATATCTACCCCCCAGACACTCAGCGACAGCTGCATTCTCTCCTAGGAAAAACAACAGCATCAGACCAGAGTGAAGAGCTCCAAGGGAGCAGAAAAAAAACTTTAGATGCCAATTACACTCTATGATTTTTTTACTGTAGAACTACTGGAAAAATCCCTCCCCACACCCAACCCATCATCAGGCATCTTTACTTTGGACTCACAACATTTCTGTTTAGTTCTCACTTGCATGGATGCTACACTGGCAACATTTGCAAAACACTGCCTTCATTTTTGTTGCTTTGTGATAGTTTAGAGATTCTTAGTGCATCATTCTGTATCGTCTTTTCCATGCAAGATGATAAAATTCTTGTCTGGAAAAAAGATTGGCTGTCTCTGCAACAACTCAGGCAATGGTAACCTCAGAAAGCAAAACTAGAGGGTTATGCTATGGAATTAAAACACTTAAGAGTAAAATGCATCAAGAGATTGAAGAGGTCACCAATTCTGATGTTCCTTATTTTATGGATGGGAAAAGATGAAGGATGATGCCAAAGGTCACATCAGAAATTAAAAACTTTAGGAACCATAAGAGTTTGGGTTTCAACACTGTGGATTCATGTTTATTAGAGTTGTACCAAAATGTGACTTTATAAATATGCAATGTGAGATTTTGAGAGGACAAGCAAGGACGTGCTTCTTTCCCATACACACTCTTTTTCTTGCTCTCTGAAACTTTTTTTTTTAATTTTTTTTTTTTTTGTCTTTTTCATTTTTATCGGTACCAGGGATCGAACTCATGACTGCCTGCTTGCAAGGCAGGCGCTCATGCCACTGAGCTAAATCCCCAGCCCCTGCTCTCTGAAACTTGTAACATCAATTACCAGCCCGACACCTTTCATTCATTCACATTTGGACAGATTGCTGCAGTAGAAATAACACTGCATTTGGATACCAGATAGATGTTTTTTTTTTTTTTTTTGTTTTGTTTTTTTTTTTTTCTGTGATTTTAGAGACTATATCCCAGCTTCTTTGAGCCTTGATTTCTTCACAGGTAAAACATTTCATAACAATAGTTTTCCCAACGTAGGTGTTAATTTTATTTTTGAGACACAACTACTATTATATGGCATCTGCCAAACGCTTAGTAGTATCTGTGCTACAGCATGTATAAAGTGGGATAAAACTTTGTTTCTCTATTTTAGGGATTTGAGTTTGAATGTTGGATATGCCCTGATCAGATTTTTGGGCACTGTTTTTTTTCATTTCCCAATGAACTGCTATCTGTCATCATGCTGAAGAAGACTTATCATCTTTTTCAGTGGTCCTAGGAAAGCATGATATACCCACATACTTTGAGAAGGTCAATGTCACTTGCAGGCTAGGCTTGTTTGTAGAGCAGGTGTGAATAAAAATGAGTTAATCTGGGAGAACTTCCTGGTGGTATTTCTGCAGCTACTACCACTAAGCATTCATGCCAGTATTTCCACTAATTAGCCTCTCTCTCTTTGCCATCCTGTCTACTCAAATGTTAATATTAATTAATTAATTAATTAATGCTTTGGCATTCTGAACGCTCCCAAGCTGAAAATGGCTACTTATAAAGCTTGATGAACATGATTTAGCCTAAGGATGATTGGGGAGGCAGAGAGACCCAGAATCGTGATCTTATCTGAAATGTTGACATTTTCAGGAACATGATAGGAAGGGCAGCATCACTCTGTGATATAACAATCTTCACTCGTTGTGATATAACAATCTTTAGTAATTGATTTTTTTGTAGATAGATTGGGACGGTTGAGGATAATTCTTACCTATGGAGGTACTTAACCTTACAAGTGAAATACATTTTGCTTGGAAGCCATGTCTTTATGTAAGAGTCCTTCCATAAAGCATTTATTACATATGCATTTACACATGCATAAATGTGAGGATGAAGTATAGATTTATGTACCATTACACCCTGTCTTAGTTAGTTTCCTCATTGTTGGACAAAACATTCAATACCCACAAGTTAAAGGAGGAGAAATTTATTTTAGCTCAGTTGGTAGTGGTTTTACTCCATAATGAGCTGACTCTAAGGCAGCATGGCAGAGGCGACACCGTGCATGGTTTAGCAGGTAGGAAGCATCAAAGAATCAAGCCTTCCTTCTGCTTTCTCTTTTATCCCACCAGCATAGGAGCCTATTAGATGGTGCCAACCACACCCAGGGTGGGCCTTCTCATTATCCACACGTGGAACTACACTAACCCATCAGTGGACTGATTTAGCTATTACACATATTCACAACACGTATTCCAGCTACCTTCAGACAATCCCACCTGTGAATACTCTTGGGGGATAGCTAATACAACCCATAACACACCCCATCTGAGACCTATTTGTAATACCTCTCTCCCAGCCTTAACTGTCAATAATAGCATTGTTCTGTCTCCCAAGCTAATACATCATATGTTACTGCTATAGTATAAATGTTTGTGCCTTCCATTATTCATGATGAAATTTATTTGGCATTGGAAAATATTAGGCGGTAAGATAGGAGTAGGACTCTACCCTTGTGGTGAGATTAGTGCCATCGCAAAAGAGCCAGCTCTGCCCCTGTCACTCTCACTCGCTCACTGGCCTTTGGCACACAATGATGGCAACAAGGACCTTGACAACTGTACACACCTTAATATTGTACTTCCCAGTCCCAAGAACGGAGAGCCAATAAAACCCTGTTCAATCAGTCTCAGAGTCAAGGACTAAAACCTTGATTTAGGACACGGCAAACACCTGGGAAGAGGATATTTGTTGACTGTCAGATGGTGAAGTTCATACAGAGGGTGGTTTGGATAATGAGCACCCTGAAGAGCCAGTGGTCCAGCATCTCTGAGGAGCTTGTATCATTATGGGAGGAACACTGGGGACTTGTGCTACCCTCCTACATGGTGAGGGTGCAAATCTCTTTTCTGTCTCAAGATCTTGCATCATCTCTGTTCCCTTATTTCAGACCCAAAGTACCAGCTCCACGGTCTCACCTATTCTGAACCTGCTGCTTCTCAGACTTCATAGCTTTTCATGGCAAAATCTGACCACCAATTTCTTTTTCCTCTCATTCTCCTGGTTGAGCACACTGACCTGCTTTGTTCCTTGCTTATTTTTTTTTAAACTCAAAAGTCTGAAAGATAAGGGCATTAGTTATTATTGAGGTATCTTAATTGCTTTCATGTATGACTATAAAATACTCATTGTTAAGTCTTTGTGACTCTATTATCTATTTGTAATAACTATAATTATTAGAATTAATAATTTATCTATAAATTTCAGATAAAGAAGTTGAGGTATCAAATAACAAATAACTTGCTTAATAGCACACAGCTAACAAGAAATTTAGCCCTTATGGACTTTCTTGCTAACATACATGGGGAAATGGAGATGAAATAGCAAAAAAATAACAAAAGCTTAGAATTATGAAAGCTATAGACTTCTCAAAAGAATTGAACTTGAAAGTGAACTTTTTTTTTTGGCACCTTTGATAGAAAGCTCTTCTATTCTTTTCTTTTTCATTATCTTAATTCCTCATCTACTACCAGAGAAGGTCGACTTATGTCATCCTTTGGAAAAAGCTATGCTGCTAAAATTGTTTAAAAATGCATGATACAGTTAACTTCTCAAAATAATTCAAAGTTTTGAAAATGAATCATGTTTCAAACAGTCATCAACAGCAGGCCAATTTGCCTGGCATTAAGTGGTTTCCTCGATGCAAAATTTACCAAACTGTTTTCACTTTATTCCATCATTTATTCCTGTCAGCATCTAAGAATCATGAAGGCACTGAACAGTTCTTGAGGGGTTCATAATACTAATAGCCACAGTAGTCACGCTGTTTCTTGCACCAGGCACTCTGCAAAGCTTTGTGTACACACAGTCTTCTTTGGCCTTCAGAACCACTCTTGCAGATGAGGATTGCTGTCTCAGATTTGCCTAAAACAGAGAATCATAATGTACAAAGGTTAAAGTAATGTCCCCAAGGTTAAGCCAGTAATGCACAGCACTGGACATGAAGAAAAGTGTTCCTCTCTATAAAGATTACACCAGTGGCAGAGTTCAGCCAATTTTCCAATTCATGAGTTGATCCAGAGATGGATGGAACTGGAAGATGTCCAAAAATCAAAATGCCACAGCACTCTTGATGACTTCTTGAGTGTAAGTCCAACAGTATTTCATCAGGGAAGACTTTTCTTCTAAAGCTCAAGTGAGGCGTACACGAACAGAAAACTGGAACACGTTTCCCCATCCTGCAGCATAATGGTAAGATTCTAACTGATGCACATTTGGCTTAGGCAGCACCATATTGTCAAACTGGATGGTATCTTTGAGCCATTTTCAAAGACTATCAAGAGGAGCACACCCAAATTACGCGAGGCAGTGGAACAGTTCTCAGGAAATGACCTCATCTATAAAAAAGAAGGACTGGCTGTTTCTGAAAATAGTCATTGGTTTCTGTAAGACATGGGCAAGATTTTCTTCTTTACAACTCTCTTTATTTTCTGTAAAAAAAAAAAGTTACGTAACCCAAGGAAGTTCCCTGGAGCATGTGTATTTCTTAAGGGGTCACTTTGTTTTGTATTTTTAATCTAAAAATTTATTTTGGCTTCCACGATTTTAAAATATGAAATCGCTTTTTGAAATTGTGCATGTGTGTGCATGCATGTATGTGTGTGTGTGGATTTAAAGTGCATATATGAAAAGGAAAATTGGAATGCTGGCTAGTTCTCAGATTTGCAGTATTTAGAACCGTAATATTCATAGGTCTTCAGTGGTAGCCATCATAGGTCTTCAGTGGTAGCATAGGTCTTCAGTGTAGCCATGTGCAAGGCATATTATGTAGCTTATTTCTAATGAAATATATGAAAGAATAATACATCCACTTTATAGACACACAGAATGAGGTTTAGTGGAGCTGAATAACTTGTTTGATGTCACCTTTCTCATTAGTTCCATTGATCTGGTGTCAAAGTGTTCCCTCTCTCACTGAACAGAATTTCCCCTTCAATACTCTCCCTGAAGAGCATGCACTCAGCTCCAGCCCACAGGAAAGGTCGGTATTGTGACACTATGTAATCTAGTATATGTCACATGCTTCATTCAGTCTACAGAAGTCAGATACAGTCTGTGTCTAAGAAAGCAACCCTAATTTCTGTAAGTACAAAACAGAAATCTGATTAGTTGAAAGTACTCTGCTGAGTAGAATTTCCTTCTGTAGGGAAGATTTGGAGGGCTAGAAGCTGTTTTAAGTGATAGGTCCGAGATGTGTGGTTTGTACATGCCTGTAATCCCAGCATTATAGAAGGCTGAAGCAAGAGGATCTAAAGTTCTGGTCCAGCCTGAGCAACTTAGAAAGACCTGTCTCAAAATTTGAAAATGAAATTAAAAGTGAGCTGGGGAGGTAGCTCAATGCGAAGACCCTGGGTTCAACTTATAATCCTACAAAAATGAAGTGAAACAAAGCAAAGCAAAACAAAACAAAACACAAGGACAGTTCAGTAAGTTCATTGAAGACAAAGCCTTGAGTTCTGGTTCTGTTTAAACTGCGCTACCCCACATTTTGCACTGGAGAGTCTGGTTAAAGGACAGTTTCCTTTGATTTTCAAGTATTTTCTAGCTCCAGGTGGCCTCTGGGTTCCTGAAAGTGGAGAGTATTTACCCTGCAGTGAGGGGCATTACATTTCTCTGTCAGTCAGAGGAAGAAGGATGATGGCATTTACAGACTCTTTACATGTGCCGTTACCATTTATACCTAGATGTTCTCCTAACGTCTCATGGATCATAGGCAGGGCTTTTGGAAGATGACTGGATTACAGGTGGATTGCCATTGGGAGGTCGACCTTTGTCAGAGGAGGCAAGCCATGGGGAGAATGATCTAGAAAGTTACATCTCTCCTCTTGACTCTGTTTTCAACCAATCGCTATACCATGAGCAGCTCTCTTCCACCCAGACCCTTCCACTATGGCCTCCTGCCTTGGAACCAGTCAACTATCTCGACTAAAATTGTGAACCAAAATAAACCTCTCTTCAATTGCTTTGTTGGTGTTGGGTATTGTGTCTTAGCAACAAGAAAAGTAATAAGATGAATTTGTTAAATAATCCTTGAGCAACTTAATATGGCAAATAGCCCCCCATTTGACAGATGGGGAAAGTGAAGATCCAAGGAGGTAATACCTTCCTTTTCACTACCAACTTAAGTCCAGATTCTGGCCTGTGTTGTCTAATTCCAAAGAGAGTCTTCTCTTTGTAACACTTTCTTCCACACTATCCTCTTTAGCATTCCAGAAAGTTTTGGTGTCAGGCCAGCACAGAATGGCTGTCCCCTCGCACACAGAGTGGAAATTCTGCAGAGCTAGTTTTAGCCTTCTGGGAGTAGCCCCATCTTGGCACTCTGCTGCAGCATTCAGCTGCTGAGCTGGGTCTGCACACAGAGTTGAAGGCGCTGCTGGGAGCCGTGAGATCACTGGTCAGGCTCCAGCTGGCTCAGGGGACCATCTCTCTTCCCATTTCTGGAGAAAGCCACGTTAAGTCTGGCCATGTTTGTCTGCTTTGGTGCCCAATCCCACAGTCATTTCAAGTCTCTCCTCTTGGCAGAATGAGCAGTTACACTCCCGTGGATCACCCCTTTGATATTTCTAGCCACATAACTCCAGCTCGGAAAACAAATCAGGAGTGACATTTTGTTACTATATTTTGAGCTATTGCTCATAATTTGGTGTAAAGCTTGTCATTGTCTAAGAAACATATCCTTGTGCAAGGGAACCCATTGGACATCAGAATGAAACTGACTAAATAAGAGCAGTTCCACTGAACAATTTGCGACTATCACTGCCACTTGCCAAGCCTTTTTGGCAAAACCATCTTCAGTGACTGGAGAGCCTTTCCAGCCAGAAAGAGATTTGGGTTACTTTATGCTTGCTTGTCTACATTTTTCTGATATAAATATTTCCATTAAAGCCACCTAAGTCTCAGACAATTGAAATGTCATTCAGGGAAACATTTGCATTAGTTTCACAAGAAATAACATTCAACATTTTTCTTTTCGGAAGGAAGGGCCTTATTTCAGAGACAGGAGTATTACGTATGAAGGACAATTTTGCTCTACTTATTTAAGGTGTGTGTAAGTGTGTGAATATGTGTGTGGGGGTGTATGATGGACAAGAAAGTGTTACTGCAGCCACATTTTCTAAAAGGAAATAATGATAGCTATTTGTCTCATATAGTGCGTAAAGGATCTTTTAGGCAGAAAAGAAACATGGAAAATGAGGGATTTTTGTAAAAATCTTGGCACTAACATTGGTAGCTATGGATATCCATCCAATCCTGACTTACAACTGTTAGAACTGTTAGCATGAGCTAAAGAATTAAACGCACACTCACACATGCACACACACATACACACATGTGCACACACAAAGCAAGAATGTGAAATTAGTTAAGAGTACAGATTTTTTTAAAAGGAAACGAAAAATACACAAAATCACAGTCTTCATGGAGCTTACTTACATTCTTAGATATAGCACTTTGTTTTTGTAAACATTGGGGCTTTTTATCTTTAAAATTGTGTTTTAAAAGAAAGAAAGAAAAACAATAACACCACCCAAACTGGTACATCTGTAACCATGTGTCAGATTTTACATAGGATTTAAGACACCATGTCATCACCCTGAAATTATTCCTTTGACAAAAATCATAGCTCTTTCATTTAATCATTTTTCAATATCTGTTCCAGTGGCTTTTACTAAGGAAAATGCTATCTTGTATAGGATGCTTCCTTTTCCTCCTGTGAGGATCTTACATTAAAGTGACAGCTAAAACATAGCTAAAATTCCCACAGCTACACAAAGTGGCCTGGTCTCTTTCTGGTGACCTGCTCTGCTACACAGACTGATGGTCTTTCTCCACACAAAACTAATAGTGACCAGTGTGCTAGTTTGGATGATTACTAGGTGGTTATTCTATCCATAGATTTGCATCTAAGAATTATAACTAGACATTCTTAGCATACTTTGATGAAACTAGGGGAGGAGAACAACCAGAAGCTTCAGTTCAACAGGGCCTTAAAAAGCAACTAGAATAATAATTTGCTGACCCATTAAGTTAGAATAGAACACACAGAAGTTTCAAACTTTTAAAGCACTCTTATTAGACAATCCAACACAGAAATTTATTTACAGATGAGAGGGAGATCCAGATAGGGGAGCTCGCTCGAAGAATGATACCCAACTCAACAGGGGAAAATAGCAGACTCAAGGCAATAATGAAGTGTTCTGGACTCCAGTCCACTTGCTTGAGACTGGCCCATAGAATTATGATTATCTAATAAAGGAAGGAAAGAGAAGCCAGATCAATAGGGCCTACAAATCTCACAAGATAAACCTGCTGGTGTTTTGAAGGTATTCTCGCAGGGATAGAAAAAGTTAAACCTCATATTAAATAACAGTACCCAAGACTGGCCTGTTTGCTTTGCTTCATTTCATGCTTTCAATTTACTTTTAACTTACTTTTCTTTCATTTTTCAAAAGCATAGTGGAAATTTTTAAAGCAGTATATATATATATATATATATATATATATATATATATATATGTTATAATTATACAACACCCTAATTTAACATTAAGCCTGATTAAGCTCCCAGGAATATATCCTGCCAGACATTATTTATATATACATATACCTTCATCATTACTATAATAAGATCACACTGTGCATAGTATCAGGTAGCCTATTTTGTTTAAACCCACTTAGTCATGTGTATGGACTCAGGCTGACACCACTGTAGCTGTCTCGAGTAATAACCAGCATGATTGCCCTTCAGTAAATCTAGCTAGTTTGTCTGCATAGTTTCCCAGCAAACCTTTCATAGGCAAAGCCAGTAAAGTCACCTGTAAAGGTTTACAAACAGACAGAGGCTCCAGGGATGTGTTTCTTTGATGATATCTTAAAATAAAGCAATATATTACAGCCAGGATGAAGTTACCTTAACTAAAACATGCACCCTCTTTCTAATCCAAATTGGGGAAATCCAACTGATCTGCCTACTTCCCAGGGCCAGCTTTCATCAGTGAATCCTCACATAAATTGTACCCTGTGTCACCCTAGATCTGTCTGCCTCGGCTTCCTTTTGGCTCAGGTTCTGAGCACTCTGGCTCTCATCTTACTGAGGAAATTCATTGAATCTCTGTAAGGCAATTTGAGTAGGACCAGAAGAGCTTCCTCTTAATACCCAATCCCTTTGCCACTCCTTTCCCTACAGATGTCTTTCAGAGAGGCCAGGCTTTAGCCCTTACCAGTAACTGAAATCACAGGCTGAGAAGTTGACTGTCTCTTATTTAGCAACCAGAAAGACATTTCTGGCTGTGGGGAAGGAGGGAGGAGGAGAGGGGTACATGATAGTTCTTGTGTCCCTGGGGAGAGCAGTGGTGATAAGAAGGCCCCTCAAGCTTCGCAGAAGTCTGAGTAAGGATAGGGGAGCAATAGGACTAAATTAGAAACTATAGTTCAATGTAAAGGCTCTAGGTTCAAGTCCCAGTCCATAAATAAAAAAGAAGAAAGAAAGAAAGAAAGAAAGAAAGAAAGAAAGAAAGAAAGAAAGAAAGAAAGAAAGAGAAAGAGAAAAAGAGAGAAAGAGAAAAAGAAGAAAGAAGAAAGAGAAAGAGAAAAAGAAAGATGCCCATCAAGAGCGTCTTCATTCCGGATAGTAACATTGTAGAGACATTAATATTTTGTTCATTTCATTCATTCATTTACTCATCTAATCATTCATTAATTCACCAGCAAACATCCAATGGGGTGGGGCACTTCCCAAAGGGCTGCTTCCTGATAATGAGACACCTACACCCTTGTGGTCCCCTGAAGCTGACACTTGGGGTGGTGGAGGGGAGTAGGATTTTTAACACAGAGTCACACAGATGATCACGTAATTAAAACTTATTGCAAGGCTAAGAGCAAAGGAGGGACGTAGCAATTCTTTCTCTTAGAAGGGGAAGTAAATTAGACCGAAGGTCAGGCTGGCTCCTTGACACACTGATATCTAAAAGAAGTGTGAAGAAAGAGGAGGAATCAAGCAGTCAGAGAGACAGGAGGGCTCTGAACAAAAGCCCGGAGGCAGAAAGAGTAGAGTTCCTGGGGAAGTCAGAAAATCTGTGAAGGTGGCTGGAGACACTCCAGCCCTGAGCGGGGCAGAAGGAGCGGGAGGCCCCATAAGGCCCTCATTAGATGCTGGAAGAATTTTCTGCACAGAAGTGACAGTTTCCTGCTTGGTGGAGAATGCTTATTCAATATCTCTTCTTAGATTTTTCATCACTACCATGCTATAAGAAAGATAAGAAAATGAGCACTCATTTTAAAAATAATTGACAAACTAATTCTAGTAAGTTGACTCAATCCTCTCAAAAAAGAAAAACCAAGCAAACAAAAAGAAAAAAACAAAGCAAAGAAATCCTTCTTTGTCCTGAACACTGTGCTGCTGATAATTTTGCAGCAGCACTCAGCCCCGAAGGGTCCTCTGCCTCTCACTGTCTGCTCTGTCACCTAAAATGGTTTAAATCTCAACTAGAATAATTTTAGCTGTAGATTGGACCACTGAACTTTAAACAGCTTTGTCTTCTATTTAGAAAAACTAAACAGCAGTGTGTGAACAGAAGTTTGGGGATGTCTCGAAGATCTTATCAGAACCAGGAAAAAATTATCAGCTGCGACTGCCTGCTGCTGCCTGGGCTCCAGTGACAACTGATGTCTTATAACAGGCTACAGTTCCTTGGTGGGTGACTCTCGGTGACAGCATGGAGATTGGCAGCCCGTATCAACGCTGTAGCTGCAGGGTCCTAGCAGAGCAATTGGTCCAGCTCTTCGCCTTCAGATGGGTGCCAAGCTAATCAATCAACCCATCCATCAATGTGAGGGAAGCACTAAGACATTCAGGATCTAGGCAGGAGGTCACATTTAGGTTCAAGAAATGATGGAGGAACACTACAGAATGTATTAATGTGCAAGGCAAATGTTCTTTTCAAGGGAAAAAATCAATGGACAATTCTATGTTTAACGGTAATTAGAAAAAATGCAGACAGCCATCAGTGAATTACAAAACCACCTAAGAACTTGTAAATAAAGCAATTCTGAGTTATTTTTTATGGTTTCCCCAAGATCTCTTTGTATTTGCTGTATGTGCTTTTGTGATCACTCAGATCTGCAGATGTGATCACTGGTAGTCATGTCGCCATCCTCTTCCTAAATATTTCTTTTATTTGTGATACTCAGGAGCAAATCCACAGCCTCATGCATGCTAGACAAGAACTCTACCACTGTGCTGAAGGTTTTCTATTGTGGCCCTGGCTTTTGTGCAAAGTAGATCTAGAAAAAATGCATTAAATTTATCAGTTCAATGTTTACCTTTCATAAATTTTACATGTTCAATTATAGTGTGTTATATACACACTAAAGAGTATTAAAACCTCAATAGCAGCATTACTATTACAGGATATGACAGTTTCTTCTTTTTCACTTTTTTAAAATTTCTTTTTTTAAGGGAGTTGTTTTTGCTTATAAAATGCTTCATTTATAAATAGAACTTTAGAAAAGCATAGCAAAGGTAAGAGATGAATCAAATCACAAATACTATAAAGCTACTGTAAATATTCATGTTTTTCCCTTCAATCTTCTATTACTATTTATTTTTAATGTAAGCATTAAAATATGATATAAGTAACTTTTACTTTGGGCCAATTTTATGAATTTTGTAACAGATTATTTTCTCTTATTACATGTCCTTGTAAATAACATTTTAATTACTTCACATTGTTTCATCGAGTGAATAAATTAGAACTACTTAATTACTCTCCTACTTCTAGGCATTTATGTAATTTTCTAAGTTTACATATTTATAAATAACTATGATGAATATCTTTCTATTGAAATGCTATATATATACATATAACATCTAAGAGAAGATCGATAAGTCGTATATCTGTGAGAAGACTAAGAGAAATGGCCTTATCTTGACCATAAAAATATCATATTTATATTAAATAAAAAATATTTTTCAAATAAATTTGAAAGTGGACTTTGCTAGTTTAACACCTATAAATAGGTTTGTTGAAGAATGAGTCAAGCTGTTTTCTAATAAACATAGAATATTATTATTTTAAAAACAACTTTCATTTTAAGTAAACTAAATTGTTTTACTATTTTTATTATGAGTTGTTAAATCTTGACTTCTATGTGTGTATTTATTCTTGTTTTAAAATGCACATCATGCTCTTGGATTACTATAGCCATTGAAAATACTTTCGCATATGCATTTTGTCTTTATTTTTGATGGATTTTATTTTTCACAGAAAATTGCAATACTGTACATATAATAAAATGCTATGTGATATAATATAGACTTCATTCAGTTGATATTTTACAGGATTATGGTACACATTGTAATTAAAGGATGAATATTGATATACTATCAACTAAATTCCGCATGGTGTTCAAAATTCTGTAGTTGTTACCTGTACCCCTCCTACTCTTCTGCAATGCCACCTTTCATCTATGTCCCCTTTAGTCATCCACTAGGTCTTAGCTGTGTCAATGTCTTAGAGTTCCTTTGATTTTGATTGTGTTGAAACTTTCGAGAAGTCAGATATTTTCTAAAACATTGTTGAGTGATATTTGTGCAATGTTTGTTTCCTGGGCTTCCTGTGGTGATGCTTTTGGGAGAGGAAGAACACAGAACAAAGCGCTGTTTGATTATATCATACCTAGATTATCATTAACAATACTCAACATATGTCTGCCAATGTGACCTTGATCACTTGGCTGGGGTGGTGCCATCTTTTCCCACACCACAGTCTTTAAAATGAAGTTACCCCATGTAATTCACATGAAGGAAGTTATGATCCATTTCCTACAAGGTAAGATATCTACCTAAAATATTTAGAATATTTTCTACGTAGGAGACCTATTCTTTTCCATTGACATATTTTCCAATTATTCATTGAGTTCCATATAGACTCGCGGATATTTATTTTATTTTTACATTACAATCTAATACTCCTTTGCTTATCTAGTTGCTCATATTTTTTTCAGTTTTAGGCATTGGAAACACTTTTAATTGACAACTCTAGGCTTTTGACATATTCCCATGCTTGTGCATAATTTTTCTTTCTTTTTTTTCACCCACAAGTATAAAAGGCTTTATTAATTTTTGGAACACTGCAATTTAGTATTTAAATAAACAGTTACACACTTAAGTAAATGCAGTCTGTAATGTAATGCAGAATTATGAGGTGGAAAAGATCCTTTAAAGTCTGAAAAATATTTTTTTCTTATTTTTGGCTTTAGTTATCTTGTTTTTTTGATTGCCTATGAAGGAATCTGTGTAATACATGAAAATATTTTGCTTGTGTGTGTGTGTGTTAAAAATCATCATCTCCCTGAGATTGATAAAGAAATCATTTAAGAAATCCTGTTGCAATAATATACCTTTGCTAATAAGTGCATTTCTTTGGAATCAGGCAGGCTCAAAGTTTTAAAAAAATTATAGAAGATTATTGCATTAATGATACTCAATAAATCACATTTCCTAAAATCTGTATATTGTGAAGATCATTTTCCTCACACGGTTGCCCAACTGATTAACTCTAAGCTTGACAACATAAAATTATTTGGTCAATATGATAAAGCTAATGACACATGAGAGCCTTGATAAGCAATTGCAAACAAGCTTGGACTCCTGGAATTCTGTGATCATCATGCAGGACCTTCAGCCAGACCTTAATTTCTTCCTTGCTTTCCATTGACCGGAAGGACTTTGGGTTCTAGACTGTGTTTTGTATATTTAATGCAAGAAGGAAAACTAAGGCTGTCCTGTTAGAGAGACAAACACCAACCCTAGCTGACAGCCAAGCCGACAAGTCATGCGAATTCTGTGTCCTACAAGTATCTCCATTTGCCCACCTGATAGACGCACATGACAGTGTGACACCAGAAGAGTCCTAAAAGAGAACTTCTCATTTAAAACTAGCCTAAAATACAAAAGCATTTTCAAATAAATTATTTACAAGCAAACATTTTGAGAAGCTCATCATGTTGAAAATACAACAAACACAATAACTTGTTCCAGAAGTAGCTGATGAATATTAGTTTTTATGGTTTCATTTTATTTCCCTGAGCTTTGATTATCTCTGTTGAGTAGTAATAGTAGTACCTACTCTTGATCATCAAAATTAAACATTAAATTAAATTGGATTTAGTTTATTAAGTATCCCTCCTAGTGCTTGGATTCAGAGGTGGCCTCCACAAAAGCTTTCTCTGCCTGAGAGAGTTTTTTTTTAAAGCAAAGCCACTAAAATATTCTTTTTCTCTCCCTCCTTCTCCCCCAAATTCTGTTGGACAAACCAGAGTTCCTTTACAATCAAAAGTATTATAAATTAGAAATGCTCGGTGCAGCTGAAAAGGGATTGTCAATCAATGCCTCACCTATAAAAACTAGAAATCCAGAGTACACTGCCTGAGTATGAGTGCTCATGATCTGACAAGGCTTTTCAGTGCCATTTGTATTAGACTGGTGTAAGCATTCGGCTTCAGGAGATCCTCAGCCAAATCTTAATTTCTCCCTTGTTTTCCATTGACCAGAAAGAATCTGGGTTCTAGACTGTGTTTAAGAATATAAACGCATACTTGCAAATGCAGTTCTATGGATGTGGCTTGTGAAAATCAGGTACTGCAAAAGCAAGTCCAGGAGAAAGGGACGGAGCCTTCATATTCCACTTTATAAGCTGGAGAAAGTGACTAGAGTTAGTTTTGCCTTATTAACGCATTTAAAACTGAAATCGCACTGGTACATTATCATCACTGACTTACTTGAATTCTTTTTATACTCACTGTAGGCACAATTACCTCCAAAATAATGAATGCAATGCAATGAGTTACACATCAGAACATGTTGGGGAAGAGAGAATTACTTTTTGATATTTTAACAGATCAATTATTTCAATGGTCTGAGTTTCAGATTTTTTTTTTCACCTGCCAAATCAGGATTCTACAATTTTGTCTTTTAAATTTCATTCAGAATCTTAATATTTGCATGTGGCAATGCACAAAAACACAAATAGGCATGTAAAAATAGCCACACACAAGTATATTCGCAAATACGCCTACAAAAACAAATATTCCCTCTCACTGACACAAAGATGTTTCCCACCTCAGTTCGTTATGGGCTAACTGAATTTTTACCTACATCTGTTGCATCATTTTAGCCCAAGGGTACAAGGGTAATTGAGACCTGACTGTGACTATAACAGGCAAGTATCACTAAGTAGTAGTGGGAGAAAGGTCACCATTCTTTGGGGACCATTTGCCTGTTTACATTCTCTAAGTAAAAACTGTCATATTTACTTCCAGAAGAAGGCAGTCAAAAAACCCAGAAACTCTAGGTTCTGTTACTATCTCTTCTAGGATCTTATTTGGTCACCTCATACAAGTCACTTCCATGCCAGGTCTATTAGCTCTGAACTCTTTAAACGGTGAAGATTTCCAGTCTGATTATACCGGGTGGGAAAAGGTCTATGGGCAGAAAGCAAGGGGCAACTGAGGTCTCTGAACAGTGACACTGTATGGAATGATTGGGGAAAGAGCCAGAGTTGAAGAAATAACCAATATAGTACTGAAACCGTTTGCTTCCTTTTCCTCTCGGTTTTATCCCAAGAACAAAACTGCTCAGAAGATGTGGAAAGTAAAAGATCTCTCCGACCAGAAAAGGGGCTGCTGTGAGCCACTGAGCCACTGTTCCTTCTGTGTCTTTTCTCTCCCGGCTGTGCTCAGAGGCTGGCCTCTATGGCTATGTGACAAGAATGGCAGTGCAGAGATGTGGGTGATGAAACACCAAAAGGAAGAATCCATCTCTGCAGTCATGTAAGCTGTGCTCTAAAGAGGGTGCGGAAGCCACCGTGCTGTTTTTGCTACCTTTCTGTCACTGTTTTTCCCCACAGTCAGACCAAAGTACACAGAAATAAGAAATAGCAGATAAATTCTAAGAAAAATACTTCTTTCTGATCAAAGAA
This sequence comes from Cavia porcellus, assembly GCF_034190915.1. Classification (NCBI taxonomy): domain Eukaryota; kingdom Metazoa; phylum Chordata; class Mammalia; order Rodentia; family Caviidae; genus Cavia; species Cavia porcellus. Next base: position 97,678,285 of record NW_026947487.1, read on the forward strand.
ACTGAAACAAAGCAAAAGAATTCTTTAGAACTACAGAATGTAAAATAATCTTGGAGACAATAAAATTGACAAAGGAGATTTCTTATTCTGTCAATTCACCACGAGAAATCTCAAGGTCAGGGGCAGGGATTAATCTCTTGCTAGTGCTTCCCTACTAGGTGCAGGCCCTGCATTCAATCATTAGCATCATAACTAAGTCAAGTTCATTACTGAGAATAGAACAAGGATGCATTCAAAGGCTTTGATAACTGAACTAGACTAAAATCTATTGCATAAGTCTTGTATCATCGACTTATTTCTGACTGGTGCTTGCATGGATTGGATACATGCAAACAGAATAGTAAAACCTATAGAATCTAAACTGATATTGGAAGCTCAGTACATACAGACAAGACAAATATTATGACCTATAATTAACGAAGCTTCTTAAAACAAAACAAAAATTAATAGTCATTCCTCAGAAGATTTTCAAAACAACCAGAGTCTTACATCACAATATGAACCTGCTAAAGAAACAATCCAAGTGAATAGACATAAAAGGAATCAAGATAAACGGAGAAATTCTAAAAGGCAGGAATTGGTATAGTATGGTCCATGGACCAAAATTGAAACCCATCTGATTTGGTGCTATTCACAACAATTAGTTTTGCCCTCTATAAATGATTGACTGAATCAGAATAATATTGATAAAATGTTTAAACTTTATTCAATTACATTTCGGTATTGAGATGCTAAAGTTTTACAGGAAAACAGTCATGACCATTCACTTGTGTTTTGTCCATAGCAATTTAACTCAACACTGGCAGAGTTAAGTAGTTGCAATAGAGATTCCAGGGTCCACAAAGCCTAAAACAATTACTAGGTGGCCTTTGAGAGCAAAGGTGTGCTGACCCCTGATAAGGAAGAAAATCATAATAAATATTGGATCTTATGATGAACCAACAGCCAGCATTGTATTAAATGGCCCCAAACTGAATGCCTTTACCCTAAAATTAGGCACAAGAAAAGGATGTCCCTTATCACTGCTCCTATTCAACAGAGTACTGGAAATATTAGCCAGAGCAATTAGACAAGAGAGACAAAAGGAGTAAAGATAGGAAAAGAGGAAGTTAAATTATCATTATTTGCAGATGGCATGATACTCTACATAGAAGACCCCAAAACTTCATTGAAAGACTCCTAGATATAACAAATAAATTCAGTAATGTAGTTGAATACAAAATCAATATTCAAAAATCAATAGCATTTCTATAACTAACAACAAAATCACCGAGAGAGAAATAAGAGAAGCCACACCCTTCACACTAGTATTCAAAAAACATGAAATACTTAGGAATTAATATCAAAAAAGAAGTAAAAGATCTATACAGGGAAAAATATAATACCCTGAAAAAAGAAATTGAAGATGATCTCAGAAAATGGAAAGACATCCATTGTTCATGGATAGAAAGAATAAATATTGTGAAAATGGCCATTCTCCCAAAACTGTTATACAGATTCAATGCAATCCCAACAAAAATACCATCAACATACCTCATAGATCTAGAGAAATCACTCCTAAAATTCATATGGAACCAGAAAAGACCTAGAATAGCAAAGGCAATTATAATTAGCAAAGGCAAGGCAGGAGGTATCACAATCCCTGACTTGAAGTTATACTACAAAGCTGCTGTAATAAAATCAACATGGTACTGGGATCAAAACAGATCTGACAATCAATAGAACAGATTAGAAGATATAATCACAACTACCAACACACCTAACCACCTTATCTTTGATAAAGGAGCCAAACATGTTACAGGAAGAACAACAGTCTCTTTTAATAAATGGTGCTGGAAAACCTGGCTCTCCATATGCCAAAAATTAAAACTAGACCCATGCCTATCACCATGTACTAAACTAAAATCTAAATGGATCAAAGATCTGAATATTAAAATGGAAACACTAAATCTGTTGGAAGACAAATTAGATATAAATCTTGAAGACATAAGGGTAGGTAAAGAATTCATGAACAGGAATCAAACTGCATGAGAAATACTTGCCAGAATCAATAACTGGGATCAAGTTTTATTAAAAAGTTTGTGCATGTCAAAAGTAATCTCCAGCATAGTGAAAATAAAACCTACAAACTGGGAAAAAGTCTTAGTGAACTGTCCCTCAGACAAAGGACTTCTCTCTAGAACATATAAAGAATTTTAAAAAAAAATCAGACCCCCAAAATTCAAAGACCCAATCCAAAAATGGGCATCAGAGATGAATACACACTTCTCAGATGAAGAAATACAAATGGCAAATAAATACATGAAAAAAATTTACCATCATTGGTCATTAGAGAAATGCAAATTGCTGAGATTCCGTCTCACTCCAGAAGGAATGGTCAGGATCAAGAAAACTACTAACAACAAATGCTGGAGAGACTGTGGAGAAAAAGGAAATCTCCTGCACTGTTGGTGAGAGTGTAGACTGTTTCAATCACTGTGGAAATCAGTCTGGAGATTCCTCAAAAAGCTGAGATTGGAAGTCCCATTGGACCCAGCTATTCCACAACTAGGCATATTCCCAGAAGAGCTGAAAGCATCATTCCACAGTGACATATGTGCACCCATGTTTGTAGCAGCATGATTCGTAACAGCCAAATCTTGGAAACAACCTAAGTGTCCAACAACTGAGGAATTGATAAAAGAGTTGTGGTATTTTTATACAATGGAGTACTACTCAGCCATAAAGAATGATCACATTGAGATACTTATAAATAAGTGGGCACATCTTGAGACCATACTCATAAGCAAAATAAATCAAACTCACATGTGTAAATACCACATAGTCTCCATAGTGTAAGAAATGGTAAGAGTACAGATGAGTTTATGGTAATCATGATTCCCTATTACATTGCTTTGAAACCTTATAATAATTGTATTCATTAGTTGGAATGGTTTTACCATGGTTTGTTTGATTTTATTATCTGTAATATGAACAGCTATTTTGAAGAAAACAAGACATTATAATAGTCGTTGCTGATTTAATGTCATCTTACTCTGAAGTCGTACCGTGCTTTCGTTCTTCTGTTTCCATTTGTTCTATCATATTGTATCTTATTGGATTTTATTATGTAATAGTATAAACAAATTTTCTATGGAAAATGAGATAATATGGTAGCCTTTGTTTATTCTCTGTTACTTGGTTCTGAATGCCCTGTAATACTTTCATTCTCTTGAATAGTTTTATGCTATTTTGTTATTTTGGATATTATTGTATATGAAGTTATGCTCAACTATTTCAAAGAAAGAAACATTATGGTAGTTACTGTTAATTACAGGTTATCTTGTGAAATACTGTGTTGCTTACATTGTTCTCTTTTGATCTGCTTTGTTATGTCCTCTTTTGTCATATCTCTTTAAAAAAAATTTAAAAAGAGTGTCTCAGTGCTGGGATTATCAAAGATTTTAATGTAGTATTGTATAGAAAAATCAAAGTTCTACCACCAAAACAATAAAAATTGAGAAAATAGGACCAAATGTGAATTTTAGAATTAAAAATATAGTATGTGAAACACACACACATGTACAAAATGACTTTGATAGCATAATAGAGATGACAGAAAATAAAACCAGGGAATTTAAAAGCAAATCAATAAAGTTCACACTGAAAAATTTTGAGAAAAAGATTGGGTGGGGGAAGAAGAGACCTTAAAAACTTATGAGAAAATACAATGTATAGATCACTAAAGTTTCAGTAGAGGGCAAAGAGAAATTTGTTACACCAAAAACATTTGAAATGATAATGGTTTGAAAATTTTGTTTAAAAATACAAGTTTGCAGGTTTAAGAAACTCATAAAACTTTTAACAGTTAAGCATCTGTTTACTTTTTTACAAACAAAAACAGGAGCCTGACTCGGTAGTGCACCCCACTTATCCCAGGACTCTAAGAGGCTGAAGCAAAAAGGATTTTGAGTTCAGGCTCAGCTTGAGAAATTAGTGACTCCACCACATACTGTCACAGAACAAAACGGATTTAGGAGTCAACCCACTGGGAATTCCTGGGTTCAACGGCGATTAAAATAAAACAAAAACAAACCAAAACAAAAAATAAAATTATGACCAGATACGTCACAATGAAAACTGATGAAAGCCGAAAGTAAAAGGCAGAGATAGAACTAAATACTAAATCTCATCAAAGTCTAGACAGAAAGAAGAAGAAAAGAAGGAAGAAATGAAAGAAGAAAAAGGGAAAAACAGAAGGAAGGAAAAAGTAAACAGTAGTGTTTGTGGGAGGATGGGGTTAGCAGGAATCTTACTTCCAACTCCCATCACCACATGTTTATCCTTTGGAGTAAAATAAAATAAAATGGTGATTTCTATGAGATAAAATATTTTAGAAGCATCTCAAGTGGCAGTTTCTGATGCCCAGGTTTCATCAGGCAGTGCTAGGACTCACAAAAACATGATGAACACTCGAAAGAAAATATGAAAAATAACCAGTGAGATATTCTGTCCACTTAGAGACTTTTGCTGAAGTCAGTTTTCAACGTGCATTAGTGGGAGCAGTGCTTTTTTATACAAAGACAAAACCACTGTGAAACTTAGTCATAAATGACAGCACTCATTGCAGGGCCAAAAAATATTAGAGAAGTTATTGATATTATAAAGCCAGATGAAAAATCTGTGACGCTGTATCCTTAGCTAAACTTAACAATGTTTTGACAGTATGGTTTTTCCTTTTTCCAGTCTTCTGTCTTCTTCCTCCAACTTTTCCTCCTTCTCTTCTTTTCTTTTTCTCCTCCTCTTTCCTTTTCTTAACTTCCTCTTCCTCCTTCTTTTACCTTTTTTCTCTGTCTCTCTGTCACACAAACACACACACACACACACACACACACACACACACATACACAAACTAGTGTAAAATAAATCAGAGTGCTTTAATCTTTATACCCCATGGGGAAATCTGACATATTGATGCACTCCAAAAGAAGTCCAGATTTCAATAGGACGGATAAGCAGCTCTTCAAGAATGCCAAAGGGGCTCTTTAATATTTGCAAGCTAAAAACTTTAGAGTTTACAATAAAGCTGCTGCCAAACAGATGAAGGTTCTTTTAAAAACGCAGGTCAGGCAGAAATCTTGAGCTGGCAAACTACAGCTCTGCTGGTGACCCTGATACCACCCAGTGACACCAGATAATGCCAGATGCTGTCAGGTCATACAGCCAGCTCCTGGGATCTGCCACTGTCAGCCTCTAGTGTTCAATGCCTGTTTGTGCTGAATGCCACTGGTCAACTCTGCAAGATACTGGTGCCAGATACTGGTCTCAGTTACTGCTCCTCATCAGTGACCTGCCTCTGGAGCTCTTCAGTGTTTACTGGCATCTTTTAAGTTGACTATTCTACTCACAACTTGAGTAGATTTTTGGCTCTTCCAAGCCCACACTATGTTAGGAGGCAATAACAAGCAGATTTTACAGTAATACTGAAGAAAAATCTTTATTTTAACAGGACCTGTGCAGCAGCACAGAGGGGTCAGTACACCAGAGGGAGTCCTCCTAGACTAACCTCAGAAGTGTGAGGGGGGTGCTGTGTGCACACAGGCAATAGGTCTGTGACTAGTCCAAGTGTGAGCCTGAGACTGGTTTATATTTGGGCAGGATGACTCATCCATGTTCTGACTTGCTACAGGTTCAAGTGGGTGAGAAACGCTGGGACATCTGCAGCTATCATGGTAGCAAGTTAAAGAAAGGGTCATGTGACATAAACTATTTGATTTACAGCTCTTGCATGCATGGGGAAAATGGCCAGGCTGAAGGGGAATCTCCAGGAGGGCTAGCTGTGTTGATCACAGTTTATCGGGGTTTGGGGAGGTTGGGAATGTTAATAATGGGCTCAGATCCCTCCGTCCTTGACTTAGCCATGTTGTGGTTTCCTTCACTGCTCCTTCAGTGTCTGGAGTGGTAGGGATGGAGAAACGGGCACTATGGCTGATGTCTGAAGTGTAGCTTCTGTCAGAGTGGCTGGAAGAGAAGCTTTAAATCAAACTCACAGCTGGCAAATGAGCACTTAGGAAAGAGGCAGTTTCTCCCAGTCCGTTCTGGGTGGAGCAAAGGAGGGAGAGAAAGAAGAGGCATGTGATAGCTACTGGCCACACACACCACACATGCTTTTGACTGTCATAAGAAAAAGAAAATAGATGCAGTAATTTTTCATCTGTCTCAGAAAAAAGAGGAGAAATACTGTTTTTTCTTGGAAAGTTACTTTTAAGATCCTGCAGTTCAGAGAATTGGCATGACATGGAGAGATACAATGTTGTCCAGTTGCCTGATTAACCCAGTATATGGGAATCCAACTGACTTTCACTTAAGATCTGAGTTCTTTATCTCAATATTTTACGTTGGTGCAAGAAATCTGGAAGAACATTGTCACTGGTTGATGGGTCTAAGCTCCAATGGTAACAACAAAAATGATTCTGAAAATACAGCCAAGGACCAGGTTAAAGCAAGTATCACAAGCTGGGTATCAGAAAAGCCCTGGCGTGACAATCTCACCTCAGCTGGCAGGCAGCTACCACCACTCTAAGTGAGGAAGGGAAAGGAAAAGATAGCTGTTATAGGTCACCATTATGTTCAGTCACATAGAATGCTCTTCAGTTACAGATTGGTTGCAGGACAGCAGTGAGAGTTTGGGATCCTTGAAACTCCTGTGATTTGTCTTTGAGCTGAAGTGGTACAAGCTACCATCTGCAGGCCTGCTGTACATCATAGACATATCCTTGATATACTGAGTTTTGGGAAGGAAAAAACAGATTATATCTGTGCCACTCTTCTCTGTGAAGAAAGACTACAGCCGGACTCTTTACAGGATGCAAAGATATTTTCAACAGGATGTGTAGCTCAGAAAAACCCACAGCATCTCTGTTTTTAATCCAAGTCTAGGTTGATCTGGCCTAATCTTTCTGTATCTGACATTTTCCTTTATTCTGTCATGTTTTGACTCCAGACACAATGTAAAAAAAAAAATACTGTTTAAACGAATGAAATGGATGGCTGACATTGAAGAAAAGACCCCAGGGGAGTTCTGGCAAAGGACACAGAGGTCCAGGGATTGTTTTGAAAGCTCTGCTGCTCTGGCCCTTCAGGCTGCACACTGGGAGGGAATGAGGTGATACAAAACTGATTAGAATTTGGCAAGAGAAAAATATTCCTGGAAGACAGTCAGATACATTTTATTTGTATACACTTGGCTGAAGTCTTTCTTTCTTCAATTTTGTTCAACTCTCTAAATTAATTTTATCTTATTCATTGTCACTGTTATTATTATTGTCATTAGTATTGCATAAATACTGAGCTGGAAGGACTTGGTTTGGGTAATAATTATAAGAACATAAGAAGATGTTCTTTTAGGTGCTTCCAGCAAGAAGAGCCCCAAGCATTGCTCCACTGAAAATGTTTTGAGAGATTTCACTCTGAAAAATAAACAAATCTAAAAATTATTAGGTATGACTTCTTGCCAATTAGACATTAATTCATTCCTAGTGGGGTAATCTGCTTCAAAGGAAGTCTGAAGATGTACTTCTTTGATTTTATGATCAATACTGATTAAGGGGAATTAGTGTCAGTGCCCTCTGAGGAAACATTTTCTTGGCACCATTGCAAGTGGCCACTAGAAATGAAAAGACCCCAGCTGATAGTTGAAGAAAAGTAAAACGATGTTTTTTTAAAAGTAGTTTAACAAGAAGATATCCACAGGATGTAAGACTCGTGTTGGATGGAGAGGAACCAGGGAGCCTATTTTGAGTCCTAACTCTTAAAATATGGGAAGTCGCAGTCCCTTTTGTAAAGTAAACGAGGTAGCAGGGCTTGCATGTTGACAAATTATGAAAAGCATTTCTCTCTCCTCCTCTCCTTGTAGACAAGTAGGTTTTGATAGCAAAACCTCATGAGAGGGCAGAGAATGACAACCTCTGGGGGTATAAGGAGGAGTCCAAGTGGTGAGATGAACAGTTGCCAGAGAAGGAGATTGTTCTACATGGATGTCAAGCCAAATATGACTTTCTCACCTTGAATAAGAAAACTTCTGCTTCCAAAGAGGCCATGAGGCTGCATCCAGAACTCTGTCCCAAGCCTGAAAGGATCAATAGACTTATGATTCTCTGCTTTTGGATAGGCAATTCTGGCTTACAAATCTTTTCTAAGGATTGTGCAGTCTATTCGTTTTGATAGCTAGGACAATTGGTCATTTTGTAAGCAAAATGAAAATGTACAATTTAATGTTTAGAAACAATATGAAAAATTCTTCCAGCAAATCAAAAGAGAAATTACACAAAACTGTATACTCAAAATGATTAGATCCTAGAGAAGAAATGCAATGTAAATATGAGAGTCCTCATGCTGCTCCCAAAATTGTGGCACATTTACAGAGTTAGAATTCTTTACCTGCAAAATTGGATAACAGTGCCATCCATCACATAGGATTCTATTTACTGAAAATGTCTTATTTCTCAAATGTCTATACTTTTATGCCTTCTGAGTAACAGCTAAAGAGTGGGCTCCTTTGAGGGTCTCAAGTGATCAAATTTATGAAATTCATAAAGCTGCTTTTTACTTGTCTTAATTCACAGTGTTGGACTTAATCATTTGATTCAGTAAAATATCCTGAAGTTGTGAAACACTGGATATGTATTAAATATTGACCATGCTTGGAAAATATCACAAGGTCCTCAATTTGAAAACTTTCATCTCTTCAAAACATTATCATTGTAAGGTAAGTTTGTTAATAGCCTCATAGATGAGGAAACTGAGGATAATTTACTTAAGCTCCTAGTAATTCTAAATGGAGAAGGAAAAGTCAACCCAAGTAGCTTCTCACATTTTTTTAACAATGATTCTAAGAAAACTGGATATAAATTTGCAAAAGAATGAAGTTAGATCCCCACTTCAGTCTATCCCTAAAAGCTTAATTCAAAATGCATCATTTTTAATTTAATTAAAAATTAAAAAATATAATAATTTGAGGAGCAAACATAGAAATAGTTCTTCATGGCCTTGGATTAAATAGTTACTTCTTTGACTTGACAATAAAGCACAAGAAAATTAGATAAGTGGGATCAATACAAAAATTATTGTGCTGCAAACATAGCATTAAGTGAAGAGACAATATAAGATTTACTTACAAAGCACAACCTGAGCGAAAAAATAACTACAATTTTGAATATTCACTTTTCCGAAAGGCATCCAAAAGATTAAGAAACCTATAAAAAGATGCTCTGTATTCTTAGTCACTAGCAAAATGCAAGTCGAAATTACAACATGATACTAATAATAATAACAATGTTAGTGAGAATGTGGAAAAAATGAAAGCTTCATTCGGTGCTGGTGGAGGTGGGAAATAGTTCGGTCAATTTGGAAAAGTAAGTTGGAGGTTCTCAAAATGTTAAGGTCAGAGTTACCATATGATTTCCCAGTTACATTCTTAATATATACCTAAAAGAACTGAAAATATATATTCAAAAAACTTGTGAATTAATACACGTATCATTATCAGCAAAATAGTAAATATAGAACAACCCAATTACACATGAATTGACTGTTGAATTCATAAAATGTGGAAAAATGATATAATACACAGTTATTTGCCAATAAAAGCAATAAATTATTGATACATACTACAATGTGAGTGAATCCTGAAAACATTATTTTTAGCAAAGAATCACTTACAGATGATCATATTTTATATATGTTTGTTTATCAGAATAGGAAAACTAATATAGATGGAATCTAGATTAGTGATTACCTAAGAATGAATGTAGAGTTTCTTTTCAGAAAGAGACAAAATTTTCAGAATTAAACTGTGATTTTGGTCCAGGGGTCAGGGAATTTATTAAATACATTAAAATTTATACTTTAAAACAATTTCTGTATTAGAAGAAAACTACTTCAATGATGTTGCTTTAAAATATAGGTAAGTAGAATAATCAACCCATCAATAGAAAATCAAGGTGCTCTTAGTATATAGTGTTGCATACAGTCAGCTAAGTTAGTCAGAAATATTATAGGCAGTGAGATGGGGTTAGGTCCTCAATGGCACTAATGCAGAAACCTAGCAGCTACCAGAGAAGCTGATGCATCCTGCCATGGTCCAGGCCTCAAGACAAAGGACCTTATAAATGCACCCATATCCTAGGATTGATACCCTAAATGGTTCCCATTCCCCTTGGAAAGAGTCACTGCTCTATAAAAATGCCCACTTTCTAGGTGACTTGCTTCCGCATTTGTTCCTAATGTAATCAGTTTTACCTGAACTACTGATCTCACTGGCTAACTATAGTTATATCCCACCTTGAACTCATGGTTTCACTCTATAAAAGTCCCTAGAAAAGCCCGAGTCCCTGGTAACCTGCTCAGGACCCCTTCTGTCTCTCTTCAGATGGAAGCTTTCTTTCTGTCCATAAATACATTCTACTTTTTACCTCCATTGTTCCTAAAATTCATTCTTTGATTTTAGAGAACGTGAGCCCGTACCGGACATAGTAAGTCAAGAGTTTCATTCTCCTATATCAGTAGCATTTAAATAACATGGTTTTCTCCTGTAGTTGACTCTAGTTTGTGCATACTGATTGAAATCATAGATTTACTCTGTATTACCTCTATGATATTTAAGCTTGCCTCTCTGAACCTCAGTTGTTCCACTAAAGGTGGAAATAACACAGCTCTTGTCATAGGTTTGTAAAGGAGATTAAATCCATATGTGAAATGATTAGCAGAGTGCCTGATACAATTAAGTATTTTGTGAATAGTTACCTTTTTCTCCATCTTTTTTCAGTTTTGAAAATGGATCCAGGCTTAAGGAAAAAGCATAGACCTGATCAAGATAGAAAGACATTCAAAATCAAAGTCTTTCATGATGGCCTCTCAGCTAATCCTTTCAATTCTTTGTTTTAGTAATCGATAGATGAGTCAATAGTGCCTGCCTCGACAGGTCATTGAGAGGATTAAATGCCATGAATTCTGGTAAGATGGAAAACACCCTGCACTTTGGCACTCAATACACACTCAGCCAATATGAGTTCCCTTTTCTTCCTTCGCAGCCTCAATAAAGCAAACTAGTAAGAGAATAAAAATGCATTTAACATAAAGGAGAAGAAAACACCTTGGCTGGCTTTTTTTTTTCCTGTCCAAAAGAACTTAGCCAGACTTTCCTAAATGACTCCAATTAAGAGGTATTTTTTGATGATACACACATATGCTGATTTTTCTCTCTTTTCACAGTGATCAAGTTAGAAAGAAATAGACAGGAACTTCAATTTCATATAGAATTTGATGAAAAATTTAGAACTCTAGCCACTCCTGCTCCCTAAATTGGCATTTATTAGCATTATGAGGAGAGTTTGCTAGAGAGAACTACATCAAAAATATGCATAAGGCTCTTGGAGATTTACTTTCTGGAAGCAGTGATGTCTTACTGTCAGTCTTTGAAAGAAATATCAAAAAGGTAATGTGAGCTGAAGCTTAAGATTTCTCAATATGTCCATTTGAGTTACAAAGGATTTTTATGCTCCATTTCAGACATTATTTAAACATTGTTATTCCTGCAAACATGCCATGCAGAGATAAGGTTTTGCTCTGAACCACATCGAAATGCAGATTGGTCTAGAAAGTCAGTTTCAAAGTGCCTTCTTGGAGGTAACTGTTTATTAAGCCTGGGAGGAATTTCAATTGCAAAACCTTTAGTGGAAGGGGGATGGGGAGTAAGGTTTGCAATATTCTCCTTAATCATGTGATTTGCACAACACTGGTACAGTTATAATCTAAATAAAGTTCCTGGAGCCATCAGGGCATTATACTGTAGCTGCTTCATTTAATCTAATGGTCTACATTTAGGTAATTTCTATGCATTTTAATCTATTTAATGATCACCTTTCTCAGGTGATTTACAGCCATTGGATGTCTGGGGCTCTGGTACCTAGGAGCCATGTTCTGCACAATAAGCTGGAAGAAAATGCTACTGGAGAATGCATATTTTGTGTAGATCTACGTTCACTAAACAACAGAATAATATGTGCTAAAGGTGTTCCATGTGTATCACAAAATATAGTAATGAGTTCTGTAAAGGCATCCAAAGAACAAATTTGATTCTAGGTTCTTTAGCTGAATAATGTGGAATATATTGAAATACTGAATTCTTTAATAAAATAAATAGACATTATGTTATAGATCATTTTTATAAATCAGTGTTTCCTAAAATATTTTATAGAAACAATCAAATACGGTAGTTTCCTACATTCAAGGAGATTTATCTCTCAAGATTCTAATCAGCTTCACAAAGGAAAAATATAATTTATTTGTATAGTCTACTGTTTCTGTAGAAGTTCATCACAAAACTGTCTCCAACCTGTAAACCCTTTAACATCCTGTAGAACAGACTTTAGTGATTATAACCTTAGTCTACACCCTATGTCAGATTTTCTCTGGAAAAAATAAAACACATTTGGAGACAAATATATCTAGGCTTCTGTCTGGCACTTATAAGCATTGAGATCTCACATCATGAGCTATTTTAGCTCTCAGAGGTTTGCCTTTACCTTTTGGGGAAAAATGATAATAAAAGCCACCTTAAAGAATTCCTCTAAGGTTCAAGTGGGAAATATACAAAATTACACAGCAAATACCAGACACATAGTAGGTTTAAATCCTTTCTATACTCTTATTCTCTGAAGTCTCCAAAAGGTTAGATATATGCCCATGAATAAGATGCTTCCAGCCTTTCAGATTTTTTCTTTTTTTTCTGTGTGAATATCTTGTCTCTGTTAGTTGATCCTCTGGACCTGTGCCCATGTCACATGTTGTGCTTTGCAGTACCTCATGAGGAAGTGAGCACCCATACTGAGATAACTATCTGTTGGCATGTAGGTGACATGTCTAAGTTTACACAGCCATTGTCAGAGAAGTAGGAAATAAATCCAGCATGATCTCATTAAGAATTTGAATTTAATAACCATTAGGTTGGCACGTATCATCAGTGTGTTCTTAATTCCTTCAGTCGTCACAGATGCCCAGCTATGAGGTGCTGGAAGTCAAAGAAGGGGTAAGAGAAAGATGTGTAGGAAGAAAAACAAAAAGAAAGAATGCCACAGAGCCACCATGTGAAGGAGACTTGTGACAGGTGATCAGTGGATGAAAGTCAAAAGGGGACTTGGGTGAAATTGTTGTCACCACTTGGCAGAACTTGTGAATTTGTCAGAACCTGGCAACTGGCATAGCACATTAGGCAAAGTGAAGTTCAAAGTGATCAATATAGATTAAAATATTATTTAATTTGCCAGAATTTTTCGATCAAGTGTATATGGAAGGGTAGGATTATAAATTATCAGAGCCATTTTGGAGAGAAGTATCAAGGATCCTCAAAGCTTTAAAAATGAATCCATGGACTGACTCATGCTACTTTGGGGTATGTATACAGAAGGATACCAACAATCCCACGTTTAATGCCACACTACTCAAAATGGCTAAGATATGAAATCAGTGTAGGTTCCCATCAAAAGATTAAGAAAAAATGCAGTATATATATATATATATATATATATATATATATATATATTATGGAATGTTATTCAGCCATAAGAAGAATAAAATTCTATAATTTGCAATAAAATGAATGGAGCCAAAGGGCATTATGTTACATAAAATAAGTCATAAATATAAAGATACATACTCTCTATTCTACTTCATATGTAGATGCTAAATAAAGTAAACCAGAACATAAAATAAGGATTGCTACAGACTAGGAAGGGTGCAGGGAGAAAGAAAGGGTAGACAATAAAAGGCTGAACTTGGCCAGTGCATGTGAAGAACTATCACTCTAAACCATTCCTAACATGCATTAATTATAAAATCCAATCAAAATAAAATAAAATATCATAAAATTTTAAAATATAAATATAAAAATGTATATAAGAAATAGTAGAAAAGTACCCAGACTTCCACCCAGATAGCTTCACTTCTCTAGGAATTTGTGGGCTATCATTAAGCCTATGCACAACATTAGCTATAAGAGTGAAACAGACTACAAGAGTTTAATTACTCTGAAAATATTGAAGGGTGTTGGTAAAGAAGCAATGTATTAGTGACATAAATTTAAAATTGAGAAACATTTTGAGTGGATAAAGAAACATTTTGAGGACTTTAAATTCAAATATATTTACATGGCAAGATTATGATTTTTTAAATACCTGCAATGATGTCACATGAAACAGGTCAAAAACTCATAATATTTTACAATTTTTACTCATAACTACAGTAAGAAACAATTTGGAAATTTAATAAAGTTAGTTAATTTTATTAAAATTCTTATAATGAGATACTTTCCATTTGTTTAATGAGTTAACATATACTCATTCAATTTATATCCATCATGTACTTCCTAAAGCCTGGAAGTGGAAACAATAAAGAAATATAAAGATAACTAATTTGATTTAGTTATCCCAGTACTGGTTACATATCCAAAGGAAATAAAATCATGATATCAAAGAGTAACCTGAGTTTCCATGTTTATTGCAACACTCTTAACAATAGTGGAGTCAACTTCACTATTTATGTGTGTGTATATATATATATATATATATATATATATATATACACACACACACACACAAAAGCATATTTTTGGTCATAAACAATAATGATCTCCATAGATAGAGCTGGAGAATTTCATGTTAAAGGAAATATACCAGGCATAGAAGAACAAATTATACATATTTTCATTCATATATAGAAGCAAAAGTTGATTTCATAGAAGCAGTAAAATAGTTATTATAAGAGGTTAGGAAGAGGAAAGGGCAAAAAATATAAATGAAGATTAGTTTCTAAAATAGTTAGGTAAGAGAAATAAATGCTAGAGTTATGCAGCACAGGAGATTATAGTTACAATTTATTATGTATTTTATAAAGAACTGGAAGAAAAGAGTTCCGAGTTCACAAAGAAGCAATAAATGTTTAAGGAGATGGAAGTACTAATAATAACCCTCATTTCATCTTTATACATTATATCACTGTACCAAATTATCACACTGTATCCACAAAATATATGCAATTAAACATAGGATAAAATAATTTTGAAAGAAAAAATAAAGATGAATAATATCTAGAGGTCCACCACAATACCATTGTGGTCTAGGGAGGGGAATGATTCATCTTTATTCAGGGCACTTCATATTAAAACAGAAGGCCCAGGAGGAGGTGATTTCCAAGTTAAATATTGAGAAACAATAGGACTTTGATTGAGAGATAGTAAACAAAAAGAATCACAAACAAGGAATCTTGAGGGCCAGACTAAGAGATAGAAGGTAGCTGTGTGTTCTTCTGTGCACTCAGCTTGAAATGCTAAAGCCTTGCTTTAGAAGGAAACATTTACATGTAATGAAACTGTATGGGTGAGATGAAACCTGGTCCTCATGAGCTTTAAAGACCATGTCTAGAACTTTTACTATCATCCCTTGGAGAATAGAAAACCCCAGAGAAACTCATGTAAGACAGGGAGGAATGCAAATCATGTAGATTACTCTGTTATCTACACAGACGCTGTGATTAAGAGAAGCATCTTGTGAGATATTAAGGAATTGGAAAGTAATCAAATAAGACCCCTCAGGCATCCTTTTAGAAGGCAGCCATCCTGAAAACCTACAGTGTGAAATGAATGATTTAGATCCTCCGGTCGGTAAGGAACAAAAGCTTTCTGTGTAGACTTCATGGGAATTCTACTCAGATCTTCTAGAAGAGCTGAGGTTCACCTTGCACAAAATGGCATGACTAATACACATTTAGATGTCTGTGTATCTTATGTGATACATTTTGTGTAATCAGAATTTCAAGATAGAGAAGGGCACCAAAGATCCTTTCAGTGATGTTTGATTTGCTGCTTTTTTAAAATAAAATTCCCATCCAATAGTACCAGGGAATTCATTATTTACCCACAAAATTGATGTACTATTTAGAGCAGGGAAGCTGAAAGGACAGGATGCGCAGGCACAGGACACCAGATATAGAGGAATTTAGCTCTTGGAGGTGATTGGATACAACAGACATGGCAAGCATGAGACCCTGGGTGAGTCAGTGCAGTGTGTGTAGGAGTGGCTGAAGGACCACTTAGAAATGTATGGCAACCCCAACATATGGAAAAGAAGTGTGTCAACATGGTAGCAGGAGTCGCTCTGAGCAGAAGGCAGCATATACATCACCTGGATTACAATGTAAAGCACTGAAAAGTGAGGTTGCAGGACTAAGCACTCAGATAAAGAGTCTGGTTGAACCAAAGTATCTAAGCTACAGGCTAATGGTGGAGACTGTGGTTACAGACTGATTACAGATTGAGATAGCAAGTAGGGGACTAAGAAAAGAATCAAGAAGAGACCATAAAGTAAGAGAATCTTTGGAAGCTGGGCTTATGAATGGTGTCTATAGGTGCACAATGTAAGATTTTAAAAAGTGAACTTTGGATAAGACTGAGATAGATGAAAGGCAAATGAAGTAAATGGGGGCACTGTGTTCATGACCAAACACTTGGTGAGTAGTACTTAACTCAAAGCCATGGAGTATGTGCCATCAAATACAACCCAACATTTACCTTTAGTGAGCTTGTAGTGTACCTTGTTTATAAACAGCACCTATGGCTGGTATTTAACTATATACAAACTTGGTTTGACTTTAAATCCCATTGTGAATTCTTTCCACGTACAGGCCTCTCCCAATTTCCCTGCTGCTGTTTTAATTTTGAAAATGTGAAAATGTTGCACAAAATGAGCTGTCTGATTACAGGTAGAAAGGCATTTTAACAGAGGAGGGAGGCATGTGTATGCTACAAGGAATGGGGGGTGGGCTAGAGAACATCCCTGAGCTGATCTTTTTAGGAAATTGCAGAATGAAAAACAAAAGACAGATTTTCAAACTAGATTTCCTCTCTGAGAGAACATCCTGAGACATCGCTATTAGTCATAGATACATAATTTAAGGGTTCAAAAGAAGTGTCAGAAAACAATTTTCATGCCAATTTTTCAAACTCAAAATGGAGGGATGAAAAATATAGGAGGCACCAAGGGCTTGAACATGCATATTTGTCAGACTTAACGGCCCAGTGAGGCAATTATAAAAATCTGGTAATTGGGCATTTACTTTATGAAGGCACCTGACATTAAATTACCTTGGCAGATGAGGGTTGGGGAGCTTAGTTTTAAGCATAAACTCATTAAGAAGCAGTTTTTAAGGTCACAGCTAATACAAGAAAAACAGAACCTTGCGAGGTGCTTACAGGAATATGTCTCAAGAGAAAAATCAAGATGGAAGCAAAGCAATCTGTATTCACTGTTTCTCCCTCTTCTCCTTCTCTCTGCCTCTGACCTTTGCATTCCTTACCACACATATGTGCACACACAGACATCCCACACACATAAGCACACATTATCAAGAGAACTGCCTTAGCTCTGCTAGCATAGTCATTGAATTCATCACTGAACACTAAGAACTACAAGGAGACAAAACGTTGTAGTGCACTGACAGAATAAAAGTGGACAATATCCAACTCTACCCTTCAAACTGGAAGGCTGGTAAGCTTTTTCAGTTTCAACACCATTCAAACTTAACTCACACTTTCCTGTCACAGAACTTGGTCCTTTTTCCCCTGAGGTTTAGGACTAATAGCCATGCATATGTGCAAATCAGACACATAGGTAATATGTTAATCAGTTTTTCATTGCTGTGACATAAACAAATGAAAGGTGGAAAGATTTATTTGGCTTATGGTTTCAGAGGCTTCAATCTATGGTTGTTTGGCCCTGATAACTTTGGACCTGCAGTTAGGCATGGAAATAAAGTCAGGCAAAGGAAACTTCTTATCCCATAGAGGCAACAAGGAGACAGGGAGAGAGAGGGACAAGGATGCCAATTTTTCCTTCAAGAGCAAGTCCCCAGTGATCTTATTCCCTTCTCTACACACTACTTCCTAAAAGGTTTGCCACTTCTAGCCCCAGATACCGAAATGGTTTTGCACATGGCTTTTGGGAGATTAAAGATCTGAAACCATAACAGTGCTATGATTTGGGTGAATGTGCCCCAAAACTTCACACACTAAAGGCTGAGTCACCATAATAGTTTTTTTAGGAAATATTATAGACCTGAGGTCGGGGCAGAGACAATGGGAGTTCTCCAGGACATATGCCCTAGATTCAGACGGTAAGACCTTAACCTCTTTCAGGTTTTCTGTATCATGGCTCTTGAGGGCAGTTGTTTTCAGACAAATTCTCATGTCATGATGTGCTAATCTTGTCATAGACTATGATCATGGACTGAAACTTCCAGAACCAGGTACTAAAATAAACATTTACTCTATTTGTTAAGTTCAGGCTGGCCTTGAACTTGCTTATGTAGTCCATGCTGGTCTGGAACTCATGGTACTGCTTCAGTATCCTGAGTGTTGGGATTACAGGTATGAGCCACTCTGTCTGGCTCATTTGCTCTATATGGGTTTGTTACTTCAGGGTTCACTGCCATTAGCTATGGATAGCTGACTAATCCAGGCTTTATATTTTACACTATCTCCCTTCTCTCCTCTTCCCTAATCAATATCTATTTTATATATAGTCCTTCTAGTCTGTATCTCCCATAGTCTACCACTCTTCCCTCTCTCCACTGGTAACATTCATGTCCAAGTGAATATTATAGCTCTGAAACATTGATATACTCACTAGTTACTGCACGCTGGTGCATTCCCTCCTTGTTCCCACTTGAGTCTATTTTCCCACACTACATATACCTAATAATGCTTTTAAAATGAATCTCATCTTTTTAAAATCAATATTATAGTGCCCTCCATTCTGTCCTAGTGCTTAAAAAATCCTTCAACAACTTCTCATTGCTCTTAAGAAAACAATAAAAACCCTTAATGGATCTACATATCCTTTTCTAATAAGACCTTCACCTATCCCTGTGGACTTGCCTACTCATCTCTATTTTTCTACTGTATTGGTATGCATTCTTAGATTAGTATAGCCCATTAGATTTGCCATTCTTCTGTCTTCAAGACCTTCAACATTTCTTTCCTGTTGAGTGGAAGAATTCATTTTATTCCTTAAAATTCAGGGAGATTTCCATATCACATAGAAATCAAACTTATATATGCAAAGAAGATTTATTGCCAGGCTACCTAGACAGAAACACATCCCTATTCTAAGACGCCTTGATATAACTTTAATCATTGTTGAAGTCAGTTGTTTAATAATTTTGTATTCTGCTAGATCTATGAATTTCATTAATGCAAGTAAAATGTCTTCAGCTAACCACTGCAATCCTCAGAGACTGAAATATTTATAAAATGAGGAAGTGCATATTGAGGATGACTTTTGATCTCTTGGAATCACAATGGATTATTCTGAAGAAAAAGAAAGACCTATTATAAAGATGAGATTCAGAGCTTGCATTCCAAAAATCAACTTTCTGAATATGAATGGAAAAAATCCAGGAGTCTAGTTGCCTACAAACTTAATAGAATAAATTACTGCTGGTGCTACTTATAAAGAAGTGACTTTGATCTTGGAATTCTGAAAAGAAATAGACTACCCAGAACAAGAAATTGGTACTTCTGTTCCACTTAGTATCATATACGTTGATCCTAAAATATTTTTAGTCTGGTCTAGGGCCTTATATATATCAGCAGTCCAGAGGTGAGAACAGAAGGTACCAAGGAAGACCGGAAACTATGAAGTATTGTTGAAGAAAGTGAAGAAATATTTGAGAATTCAGTTTAAAATATGAACAACTTTCATCTTTGTAATACAAGTGACTGTATCACCTATAAGAGAAAAACACAAGATACAGTGGATGAATTTTAAATGGAGGCAGGTGATGGCTTTCTATGTGAACAAAAATTGTCACTTAACATCCTCAGCCCTGAAATAGACTCTTTCTCAAATTGCAAAAACATTCTATAATCCATACTGTCTAGCAGTATAAACCACAAACCTATAAAGTTATGAGCTTCCTCCACTTGGATTGGTCAAATATAGATTGGCTAATCATGTGATGATAGTCAAGGATTTCTGGAGATCAGTGCTATGATGGTACTCTTAACATTTAACTAATTTCTATTTGAAAAGATACAGTGCAACTGGAATTGTGTTGGATTAGCTTGAAAACACCAACTCTTTTATGCTATGTGACAGTTCTACAAGTTAGATGTTATGGTCTGTGTCTGAGTCTCCCCACAAATCCTCATGCAGTCATGGAGTGAGGTGGCCTTTCAAAGATGCCTGAATCTAGTGTTTGTGATTGTTCATCGTCAAGTGCTGGGATTGGCGGTGTGGGTGCTACACTCGCCCTTGGATGGGTAGGTTACATATGAAGCAGAGAAAGTCCCTTTTTTCCTCTGCTCTTGCTTTTGGTATCTGCCACAGCACCCATGAAAGTTTACCCCTTAGACACTGCACTTGGCCTTGGAGCCAGCTGAGTATGACCTGCAACTCCACAACCGTAAACTACATAAACTTTTCCTTCCTTAATTTTGGTGTGTTGGGTATTTTGTCTCAGTAATAAAAGAAAAATAACCGAGACAGAATATATACATATATGGGGGGGGGGGTTAGGGGATGATTTCAAAATGGCACAGCTAGCAAATGAACCTTCTCAGATCTTTCTTTTTTTTAATGACACTTGAAGATCCTTCCAAGGTTTGTGTACTTTATTTCTACCAATTGGGGCTTGACACTGAACATAGCCAGTATATTTAGAAGCTTAGGTACAATGACAATCCTTTCTCAGAATTGGAAAAATGGCAAATATCTTCAAAGTCAGTCATTTCTAATTATCAAATATAGCACAAATTGCCTCAAATCAAGATAAGAAAGTAATTAATGGTGGTAGAAAATTTGTGATATAGAGTAGGATGGCTTTCTAATTTAACATTTTTTCCTATTTCAAAGGAATAAAAGTACAGACCTGACAACTAAAGAAGTTATGACTCAACTCATTGAAGGGGAAACCTAGAAAATTATGATCAAAACTTTATTATGCTCATAATTAGGCTAAAAACAAGAGCACACAACAGCTAAGGAAAATATGAGCCATGCATTTTGAATTTCAAGTTGACAGAGTTGAAGATGAAATGTGAATATTAATGTAGGTAAAGACAGGAAAAAATGGATAGAGTTAATATCTTAATTCAACACGAAAAGTAGGAGAGCTATTCTGTGCTAAGTAGAATTTCAAGAAAATAAATGAATAAATAAAGCAAAGAATAATTGGCCAATAATATGAGATACTAAAATCTGAAACTACTGTCAAAGATATAGACTCAGCAATTGGTATATAAAAAGATAAAAAGGCATGAACAGATTGAACATGGCAAAAATGAAGTAAACAATGCTTAGGAGCAATGCATAAAAGCTCTAATTGGTGAAAAACATGTAGCTCTTAGAGCTGTTATGAAATTATGGGACCAATAGGCTAGCCCCAAAGGCAGTGATTAGCAAAGCATTCAGAGAAATCTGAGATAATGCTGTAATCGAGTGGGCAAAGAGGATGGGAGGTGTTATATTGCAGAGAGTTTTTTTTTCTTTCTGCAGGATCAAGCCTATTTAAAACAGTGTAGATGGATTTGGGGATCATAGTGCTTAGGGTTAAAACTTGCTGCTGCTTCAATATGCTCTTTGCCCAGTTTCCTATTCCTTGAAACCACAGTATTTCTTCTGTGAATATGGTGAATACCTTCTCTGAGGTGTTGTTTTAAGTATCTGACCGGAAAGATGCACTTCCTTGGCTACAAGAAAACTATTGCAGTGGTAAAATAGGTTGGTGTAGCAGAGTTACTGCAAAAATGCACTAGGAAGGTGAATAGAATGTTCTAGGTATGAACACATTGATTCTTGTATTCCTCAAAATTACCCTATGAAAGTAACAATGTCCCCAAACTTTAAGAAAGTAAGTAGAAGTATAGAAAGCTAAAACAAAATATCTCAGGTACTTTCATTAATAATAGGTATATGTAGACATCAAGCTCCATTTTCTGCACACAAAAGCACTATTCTCTGTATATCAGTATAGGATGGAAAACATCTGTCCAGTTAAGATTCCTGGAAGCCATGATTTATCCTTACTATTTGGAGTCCTGTTCTCTGTCTTATATTTGAACAGTTTTCTTTCATTTCCACTCCATAGAATGAGAGAAACATCCCCAGATACATAGGTATCTTAGGGGTCCATGAATTTCCTGCTCTAGTCCCTATATCCTTCCATCCCCATATAAATATGCCATATGACTAAAGTTACAAAGACTCTTAGAGCCACCAGCTGCAAAAAAAGGGAAGCAACAGATAAGTGCCTAGCCTCCTGGGGGACAAGGAGGCTCTTACACTCCATCTTCCCCTAAGTTCAGCGAGTGGATCTTTAATCTAGTTAGAAAACTTCAGCCCCAGATGAACATGAGCAGCCTTTAGAAATGTGTTTTCAGGAAGGGAGGTGTCAGGACAGATTCAT
This sequence comes from Cavia porcellus, assembly GCF_034190915.1. Lineage (NCBI taxonomy): Eukaryota > Metazoa > Chordata > Mammalia > Rodentia > Caviidae > Cavia > Cavia porcellus. Next base: position 97,700,779 of record NW_026947487.1, read on the forward strand.
GAGAGGTATTGCGTGCCTCACAAATCACCCTGAATATTTCATGTACATTAAAAAATTAGTAGACAAAACTGGAGTGGTGGTGTATAATTTACCTACACTCGCTGGATGTTTTCAATACAGAGCAGGGCAGAAGATTTATCTGCGGGCACATTAAGCTGAACGTGGAAGAAAATGCGGTGGCTCTGTGTTAGTACCCATCAGAGAGTGTCGTGAAAGGGCTGCTTTGTGGGTAAATATGGGTGGAACAAAAAACATATATTAGCTCCATTTTTCTTTATCTTGTACAGAGTAGAAGTTTCTGCTCTCTGAAAACCAAGATAGCACAGCTCATGTATGAATGAATTTAAAGTCTAAACAAGGGAGTCTGATGGCTAATTTGGAGGGGTCCAGCGGGAATCTGCATCCTTGCAGATAATGAGATCATATTTGCAGCAGATATGCCACCAAGCAAGAAAATAAATTTGATAAGAATATCATTACTATTTACAAATAAAGAAATGCTGGTTAACTACATTGAAAAAGAGAAAGAATTCACAGCCCAGGACCTTTTTTATGTTTGGAAAAAGACATTTAGTATGTGATCCTCATCCTGTACATAAATGTAATATGAGTTTATAGTAATTCAAACCTCTAAGTTATATTTAGCTGGGGTTGAAAGGGTTTGAAAATTCAGCCTTGAGCTACATTTATTAGCTGAGAAATCAGTGTCTTGCATTTATTTTCTAACTTTTTAGATTCTAAAATTCTCAGAACTTGGCTCCAGTCTCTCTTTTTTCAACTGCCAATGTGCCCCCAAGTTGAAGTTACAAGGACACTCATTTACCTGCAGCTCTGATTAATGGCTTGGTCTCTATCAGCAGTGAAAAGGAGCATTTCTTCTGTTAATGGAAAACCATACAACAATGTATAAATTATTTTTGCTTCATTTGGTACTTTGGCTTTCTTGCACATGGATATATTTTCTGAGATTTTGTGTTGGTGATGAATTCAGAGTTTACTGACATACATTTTCAGAATGCACAGCTTGATCTCCACAAATAAATACTAGATAAAATAGGTGTGATTATGGAGAGCCTTGAGTTGGGGACTTTACATGTACTGTCAGTTCTGTATAAGCTGGTCTCCTTGGAATCTACTTTAATTTTGAAATTAAAACAAGAATAATGTACAATTATTCTTTTAGAACTGTAAAGAATCAAAGAAGGAGAAATGATTGACTAGAAAAGAGAGTGAGAAATACATATGATGATTGCCATTCTGTTCAGGTAAGCACAGTGACAGTTTGTACCTCTGAATTACCCACCTTCTTTGGGTACCTTCACAGATTGTTTCATTTGAATCACATAACATATCTGCAACTGTATTTGTCAACTTTTTGGAGCTATGATAAATACCTGAGATAAACAACTTAAAGGAGAAAATATTTATTCCAGCTCATTTTTCAGAAGTATTAGTGCGTGGTCAGACGGCAGCAGGGCAGGTACATTAATGCAAAGGGGCAGGGCAGGAGAAAACTTCTCACCTCATGGCAATCAGAAGTGCAATATGAAGCAAATGGCTGAAGAAAAGTCCTATCCCTCAAAGGCTTGACCCCAGGGATCCACTTCCTCCAGCTACACCCCATCTTCTGACAGCACATTAATAGGTTAATCCATTGATGAGATCAATTTCCTTACAATTTAACTGTCTAGTTAGAAAACAACAAGTTAACAATCAAGGCTAATCACAGCAACTTTTAAGTTCATATTGCAGATGAGGAAATTGATTCTCTCAGAGCTTTAATGACTTTTCAAAGTCATGATTTTTAAATAGCAGAATTGAAATCTATTCATAGGATCAACTAGGCAAGCGTATAAATGCTGAGATTCAGGAGTCTCAAAGTCTGAGGTCAATCTCTTTAATAAATGGTGCTGAGGTGCTAGGGGTTTAGCTCAGCGGCGTAAGCGCCTGCCTTGAAAGCAGGCAGTCGTGAGTTTGATCCCCGGTACCGATAAAAAGGAAAAAGACAAAATAAATAAATAAATAAATAAATGGTGCTGGAAAAACTGGCTTTCTACATGAAAAGACTAAAACTAAACCCGTATCTATAACCATGCAATAAACTAAAGTCAAAGTGGTCAAAGATCTAACTATTAAAATAGAAACACTAAATTTACTGGAAGAGAAAATAGAAATCTTGAAGACACATGTGTAGACAGAGACTTTATGGACAAAACCCAAATTTCAAGGGAAATATTTCAAGGAATCAATAAATGGCATCACACTTTATTAAAAAGCTATTTCACAACAAAAAAAATTACCTATAGGTTAAAAAAACAATGCACAGAGTAAGAAAAATATGATAATCTATTGTCCCACAGAAAAAGGATTTGTATCTAGAACATACAAAGGATTGAAAAAAATCAGAGCCCCCAAATTCAAATACCCATTCCAAAAATGGACATCTGAGATGAAGACACACTTCTCAGATGTAAAAATACAAATGGCAAATAAATACATGAAAAAATGTTCAACACCATTGGTCCTACAAGAGATGCAAATTAACACAACACTGAGATTTCACCTCACCTCAGAAAGAATGGCAATTACCAAAAAGTCAACTGATAACAAATGTTGGATGGGCTGTAGAGAAAAAGGAACACTTCTCCACTGTGAGTGGGATTGTGGACTGGTGCAACTACTGTGGAAATCAATGTGAATATTTCTTTAAAAACTAGGATTAGAGGTCTCAAGTGACGTAGCTATTCCTCTTCTGGATGTCTTCCCAGAAGTAGTAAAAACATCATAACACGGTGATATATGTGTACCCATGTTTATAGTAGCACAATTTGTAATAGCTAAATTATGGAAACAACCCAGATGTCCAACAACTGAGGGATGAATAAAAAAGATGTGAGTTTTTTCAAATGTAATGGGGTAGTGCTCAGCTGTAAAGAAAGATAAACTGGAGACTTTAATAGGTAAATGGATGCAACTTGAGACCATACTTATAAGTGAAATAAATCAGATAATATGTAAACATATTATCTCACTAGTGTGAGAAATCGGACAAGTAAATAAGTTCCAAAATGTACCATAGATATTGTGAATTTGGAAGAAACTGTTCAAAAGAAAAGACAAAATGTGATGGGAAAAGGGCAAAGGAAGGAAAGGAAAAAGAAAAAAAAAAAAAAATATATATATATATATATATATATATATATATATATATACACAAGATAGTGTAGCTAATTTCCCTTAGTTCATTGAAAAGAAAGGCTTATGCTAATTTTATTTGGACAAGACACCACGCCTATATGTTGTACGCTGAACAACTGCAACAAAGATAACTATGCGATGCATTAATTATTGTCACTCTCTTACTAACCTATTTTTGAAACACTGTTTTATTGTTATTTTGATTTTTTCTTCTCTTTAAAATCAAGAAAAAATGCCTGGGGATATAGCTCAGTGGCATAAGTGCCTGTATGACAAATGCAAGGTCATGAGTTTGATTCTCAGTACCCCAGCAAATTTAAAAAAACGCTGAGATCTAGGTAGACATATAAGGAGCCAGGGAAATGCAGGAATGTGCTCCTTTACCTGATTTCTTCTTTCTGTCCTAGTGTGAACTCAGTACTCCTTTTATGTATATGGGAAATAAAATGAGATGAATGAGCCTGAGACTTAAATTGTTATAAAACTATTAAAGAGAAATCTGTCTTAAGTTTATCACCAAAGGGCCTAGTAAAAAAATGGTCATCATAGAGGTGGATTTTTAAATAAAGGTTGAACAAAATTACACCTGCATCCCTAGGGATATTTCTAAATAATCTTTTCAAACAGGGGTCATACAGTGAGATGACCTCTTACCTCAATGCCTATTCGTTTTATGTCAAGATATCCTTTGCCCAGCAAGGCTCATAGAATCTGCATTCCTTCTGTGGATACTTCCTGTCCTCTGTGTCCGGTATTACCTCCCTAAGAGAAGCACACTAATCTTGGGAAAGAGAGAATCAGTGCTTTGTTTGAAACTAGGGACCCTCTTAAAGTTTCTGCTATTAAAAATGCAGTATCTGAGAATATTTCACTTTAGCAAACATGTGCATATCTAATAATCTCCATCTCTAGTATACCGTTCCTTTGCTTAAATCCCTGCAAAGCTTGCTCTGGCTTCCACGATGAATTATCATCTTCAACATCCTTACCCAACTCAGGCTGATATGTTCTAGTGGCCCTTATA